>NC_137161.1:42819993-45430089 GCF_951394435.1 Stenella coeruleoalba | reverse complement strand
CCCAGTATCTTGTAATAACCTATAATGGAATATAATCAGCAAAACAAAACCAAAAGCGAATCACTATGCTATACACCTAAAACTAACACAAAATTGTAAATCAACTATACTTCAATAAAAACAAATGGTTAAGAAGGTAAAAAAGTTTAACCATGTGTGTGTTACCTATTCAATAATAAACACATACATTATTTTTTAAAATGGGCATAAACTTTTTTTTTGGCTGCGTTTGGTCTTTGTTGCTGCGCGCGGGCTTTCTCTAGTTGTGGCGAGTGGGGGCTACTCTCCATTGCGGTGCGTGGGCTTCTCACTGTGGTGGCTTCTCTTGTTGCGGAGCATGGGCTCTAGCCATGCGGGCTTCAGTAGTTGCAGCACGCAGGCTCAGTAGTTGTGGCTTGCGGGCTCTAGAACGCAGGCTCAGTAGTTGTGGTGCATGGGCTTAGTTCTGTGGCATGTGGGATCTTCCTGGACCAGGGATCGAACCCATGTCCCCTGCATCGGCAGGCAAATTCTTAACCACTGTGCCACCAGGGAAGTCCCTAAATAGGCATAAACTATTATAGCACAACTGTGGGTACCCTGCCCAGATGTCCTTTGCACTCATCATTCCTGTATATGTTGACACTACGGCTTCCAACCATCAGCACCTTGACTTCTTTGCTGAAGGTTTTATTTAGCCTCAGGCCAAAAAAACCTGCAAAATTAATGCCTCCCCACCCCAGCTGCCCTTACACTATGCCAGATGGGGGTGGGTTGGTATTCCCAAGGGGGGAACAAGTCTGAGGCACGTTCCACATAGCATCCCAGAGGTCCCCAGCAGCATTGAGCCCAATGGCCCATAGTGGTGACCTGCTCAGTAATACACCCTCTTTTTACTTCCTTCTTTTCTGTCTCACTTCCTCACTCCCAGAGGTGCTTCCAGCGTTCACCTCCCAATAAACCACTTGCACTAAAATCCTCAGCTCAGGACCTGTTTATGGAGGAACCCAAACCAAAACATTTGTTAATACTTACAGCACTTACTGTAGAGTGAGGGAGACAAATCATCACACGAACGGTTGTGTAATTAAATTCATACTGAGCATCATTAAACTCCTGTTTGTAACTGAATGTAGTTTAAGTGCTAGGGAAGACATTTTATTTTGGAAATGGCTCATGCATTGTTTAGAAGAATTTTTTTTTTTTTTTGGTAAAAGCACTTAACACATGACAAATATAAGAAGTAGAAAAGGCATTTACATAAGCTACAGGAAGGGTAGTATTAAGTAAAAGTGAATCAAAATAAATAGTTTCTGCTTTCTTTGATTTTTGAATTCTAAAGAAGACAAAAATACACAAGGAGGTTTGAATATAACATGTTTTGTGGATTTCTTCTTAATCACTGCTTTCTGTTTGCTGTATTTTTATGCTCAGAAAACACCTGAAAATTGTAGTTGCTTATACAATCAGACGCTTGATAATAATCCCAGGAAAATTATCCTTATCTTTCTTTTATAATGAATTCCAGGAACAGTCAGGTCAATGGAGAATCTTAGGTGCTGCTGAGAACTACCAATTTTGTGACAGTCATTGAAATTATGCTGCATTACAGCTTTTTTAGGACATACAAACAGAGCAGGATGTAAATAACCCTCTTTATTTTTCTCATTTCAGCTTTGTTTTTTTTCCATGTTAATCAGATCCAATGTTATTGAAGACAGTATGGCATAGAAAACTATATCTGATTTTTTCCCCAGGTGGTTATTATTTTACAATTATCTGGCAAAATAAGGACCAATATTTAGTCGGTTCCCATCTGTGAGACATTGTCCGTCTGCGTTATTTACAGTACATGAAAACCTACTTAGCAAACATAGAGAAATATAATATATTCAGCAATCAAATATTGGAACATGACTGTCTGGTACTAAATAAGATAAGGGGAGTCTGTTTCATAATCATGAGTGATGATATGTAAACCTCTCTTCATAGAGGCAAAGTGGAAAAAGCAGTGCACTCAAAAGACTACTGCCAACTGCCAGATGACCTTAGACGAGTCTGTTTATCTCTCTGAGTCTCAATTCCCTTATCTGTGTGTTGAAGGGTTTCCACCAGATGCTCCATGAGGTCTCACTGGGAGCTTAAAGTCAATGTCTGTTTAACCCAGAGTGACCCGAGGTAGAGCACAGCTCACCTGGCGGGGGCTGGGTTATGGGGACAAAAGAATAGAATGGAAGTCTTTGAAGAGAATTGAATGGTTACTTCTACCCATCCTTCCAAGTCAAGGTATAACCCCACCTCTTCCAGAAGCTCAGGTTCCAGAGAAGAGGGCAGGAAAGAGGAAAATGGGACATCAGGACAGTGCAGGACGTCAGCCTGACTGATATTCAGGGCAGAGGTAGGAGCCAAAGTGGAAGCCAAGGCTTATGCATGGAGCCAAGACTGAGCAGCAGAGAAAGGAATAAGGAATGGTAATTGGCCAATGGGCTCCCAGCAAAGGCACTTCAAAATAAGAGCCAAAGATGTTGTTAGAACTGTCTTAGGGCAACTACCATCATCGCAGCAAGCAGACATGAAAGTCCATGTAAACACTTGCTGGGAGCCTACCATGTGCTTGGGAGTTGCTGGAAATCAAAAGTGAATCACATGTAGCCCTGCCTCCTAGGAGTTTAAAATTTGGAGAGACAGGTGTGTACACCACTAACTGGCTATACTTTACTTTGCAGACGGCTCTAAAACAAGAGTCTAAATCAAGTGCTGTGGGAGTTCAGAAAATTAAATCTGGTTCAACTAAACTGGGAAGGATAAGGGAAGGCTTTGTAATGCAAGTGATATTTAAACTGGACCTTCCTTGGGAGGTAGGTAGGATCAGCAGGTGGAGGATTAGGGAAGAGTAGATAAAACAGCAGGTGAAGAGGGGTGAAGGAATGAGATGACGTGATGTACCTGGTTCCAGTGAGAGGCCAAGTGTAGCTGGAGCAGGAGGAGGGCCGCAGACGGGGGAGCAGGTGGAGCCAGAAGAGAGGCTGCCCCAGGACTGGGAGGTGCTTTGACTCTCATGCTAAGCAGTCTGGGCCACAACCCAGTGAGAGGCTGGATGACGTCATTCAACCAGCCACTCCCACAGGTGTCTAGGCAGCCAAGCCCAGACGCTGTAAGTGTCCAAGAGGAGAGGAGAGAAGGAGGGGCAGAGAGAGGAAGGGAAAGAGGAGTTAACAGCAGCCTTGCGGTTCCAAGCTAGACTGAGTGGTTAGGAACTTTACTGATTGAGACATGGGCTACAGAAGAAAGTTTGAAGGGAGAGATGATAAATTTAATTTGGTAAAATTGGCAACATCCATGAGAAGCTCATCATTAGGCCATTGATTATGTAGTTCTGGAATTTGGGAGAGAGCCAGGGCTGGATTAACTGCTCAGGAGAAAGCAGTGGGAGTGGATGAGATGCCTCAGGAGAGAATGGTGAACAGAAAGAAAAGAAAGTGAAGATGTCTTGGGGGAAAAACCACCTGGTGAGGAGTCAGTGAACATACCAGGAAAGATGAGGAAAGTAGGGTAAAGACAAGAGAGAGTTGTACTGTGGAACCCAAAGGAGGTTAAGATTTTACAGAAGAGTCGGGAATTTTTTAAAAAGCTCAACGGAGGTCAAGGTGGATGAGAAAAAGATGTAATGGAATTGGAACTTAAGTCAACACAAAATGAGGAAGTGAAGTCAGTGAGTATAAGAAGAATGAGACCATAAGAGAGGAGACAAAAAAGTTGTTGGCTTTAGGTGAAGCTAGATTCTAAGGAATGTTTGGTTCATTTGTTATTTCAAACTTGCAGAAAAGTTGCAAAAATAGTACAAAGAGCTCCCATGTGCCCAAATTCACCATTCACCATTTGTTAACATTTTGCCTCATTGTTTTATCATTCTGTCTCTTACTCTCTTTTCTTGAATTATGTCAGTTGCAGACGTCATGCCCCTTTTACATTCAGATATTTCAGTGCAGATTTCCAATGAATAAGGACATTACCTTCCATTACAACAGTACAGTTACCAGAATAAGACTTTCACATGGATATAATGCCATTATCTAATCTACATTCAGTAATCGTGTCTAAGAAGTCCTTTATAGCTATTTTTTCTCCATTCTGGATGCAAGCCAGGATTGTGTATTTCATTTAGTTGTCATGTCTCTTTGGTTTCCTTGAAATGGAACAGTTCTTAAGTCCTTCTTTATCTTTCATGACATTAACATTTTTTGAGGAGTACAGACTAGTTATTTTATAGAATGTCCTTCACTGTGGATTTGATGATGCTTTCTCCAAATTTGATTAAGGTTTCTAATTTTCCAGGACTGCCCCAGAAGTGATTGTCTTTCTCAAGGCATCGTATCAGGAGGCATATGATGTTGTTTTGTTCCCTTATTGGGGATATGATCTTAGATTACTTGTTGATGTGGAGTCTGCCATATTTCTCCATTGTAAAGTAGCTGTTTTCCTTCTATAATTAGTAATTTATGGAAAGATACTTTGAGACTATGTAAATATCCTGCTCCTCATTAGACAGTCACCTACTATTAATATTTAGTATTCATTGATGATTTTTGCCTAAATCAGTTATTACTATGATGGTTATAAAATGTGATTTTTTTCTAAAAATATGTGTTCCTTCTGCATTTATTCGTTGGTTTATTACTATAAGGATGAGCAACTATTTATTTATTTATTTATGTCAGTGTGGATAAATGTTTGTTAAAAGAATGTGGGAAGAAAAAAAAAAAAAAGAATGTGGGAAGACTTGAATTTTCTTATAGATGGAATGAAAAGACCCAATGGGTAATGTAAGGAATATAGGGGATAATTAAAGCAGTCAAGTCTGAAGAAGGGGTGGGATTAAGAGTGCAAATTGAAGGAGTTGGTCCTGCACAGGTGTGGGAACTAAGCAAAGTGAAACTAGAACGGAAGAAAAGGCAGGGGACTGCAGCAGGAAGGTTAGGGGACTCATTCCTGATGCCCCTCATTGCTTACATGAAGTATGTGGTGACGTCAGCCACACATGTGCCTGGTTCTATTAAGACGAACCTTAAGTGGCTGGTGAGATGACTGATAAAACTACCTTTTAGGGCTTCCCTAGTGGCGCAGTGGTTGAGAGTCCACCTGCCGATGCAGGGGACGTGGGTTCGTGCCCCGGTCCGGGAAGATCCCATATGCCGCGGAGCCTGCGCGTCCAGAGCCTGTGCTCCACAACGGGAGAGGCCACAACAGTGAGAGGCCCGCGTACAGCAAAAAAAAAAAACAAAAACAAACAAAAACTACCTTTTATATCAAATACTGTGGAGAGCACTAAGTACAGGTCTACAATCCATCATCCAAAATTACTGAGACCAGAGGCACTATGGAATTCAGAATGTATGGTAATATGGTACATATACCATATTTTATGTAACACCCCCAGCAGAATCTGGGGCAGTATGTGGTAATCACACGCAGTTTTTATTTCTAAAGTGAAGCCAACATTTCTAAAGTGAAAGGCAAATTTTCACGCTGTAAATGACAGTCTCATGTCAGTTTGGATTAGGTGAGGCCACCAAAAAAGTTTGCATCAAAGTTATAAAAAGAAGTTTTGGTTTTCACAGCATTTTACATTTCTGAACTGTGAATAAAGGAGTGTGGACCTATGTAAACAGTCCTCTGAGAGCAAGTACTCCCAAATCAAGGAGTCAAGGAAGGCTTTGCACCTGAGCAGGGTCTTGAAGAAGGTCTAGGCTTTTGATTAGCAGAAACTGGGGATTAGAGGTAGGATAGAGGAAAGGACATTCCAAATAGAGGGAAGAATTTGAGAAAAGTCACAGAGTGAGGAAAGTCCCTGGCTTGTCTGGGTGATTATTGGTAATTTCGGGTTACTGGATCTTAGGCTGGCAGGAGGGAGTGTCAGACCATCCAGCGGGAAAGGTGGCTTGGAACCTGAACGCAAGAACTCTGAATACCATCCTCAAGGTTTGAAACTTTATTCTGTCATCACTGGGGAGTGACATGGTCACATCTCTGCTTTTGTTAAGTGGAACCTGGGCTGATTGGATTCTCGCTTTGTGCCGGTGCAGAGGATTGACTGGAGTCAGGGGACAGTGAGGCAGGAGGCAGTTGCAGTCATGGAGGGGAGATTTGTTAAGAGCTGGTGTGAGCGCAGCCAAGGGGAAGATAGAGATTTGAAAGCCAAGTTAGACTCCATGGGACCTGAGTAATTGAATAAAGGGTGTGGAGGAAAGAGAGATTCAAAGATTGGCTCCTGGCTGAACCTCAAGGACAGAAAGCAAGACAGTATATGAGTGATGAAGATTGAGGGCTCAGGTATCCACCCAGTTGGGCTCATGCCCCAGCTGCAACTTCCTACCTGTGGGAAGTACAGCCGAGAGCTTAATCTTCTCATCTGCAAATGGAAATAGTAATAGCATCTTCCTGAAAGGATAATAGTGTGGCTTAAATGAGTTAATCCATATAAGTAAATACTAATCACAGGGCCTGACACATAGAAAATATACCACAGATGTTTGTGAATATTGTTGGTGATTTTGATGATGGTGACATTGAGAGAGAGATCCCAAAAGATGTTGTAGTTCTGGAATTGTATATAGATTGACTTGTAGTTATAAGGTCATTAGAGGAAAGTTTCTGATTTTTACCTCTTTGACTATTTAATATTCCTAGTTTCTTCAAAAAAATTTATGCAGAGTAAAACAAAAACCTGTTAACATTCTTTAGTGTATGATAATAGAGAGGTGTTTCCTGGCCTTAAGATAACATACATACTCTATACCTCTGTCTATTATGTGTACTTTTAAAACTCAGTAACTCACCAAAACACTGCTATTAACTGGAAAGAAAGCTTTCTAGAGGGAGTGGTTGCTGTAGGCTGTAGGTTGAAGGTGCAGCGGAAGAAAAAGAACTGCTCACCAATAGACTTTTATCAAGGTGAAATTCAGAAAACTAGTCACAGATATTCAAAATGGTATTGACAGTATGACCAATGTTGTAAGATAGTTTGGAATTTCAGTCTGATTGGAGAGCTGCCTTCAGAAGAAGGCCCACGTGTCTTGGCCTCTTTAAAAATTCTTCAAAAGAATTGCTTAGGCTTCTGGATAAAAAATACATCATTGGACTTGTCCCTATCAAGCAGTGTCCAGCTCTCCTGAACTTAGGTCAGATGACCTTGATGTTCAACCCTGTGTGAAGCAGAGATGTGATCAAGACTTGTGAACATCCTGCAGAAAACATTTGTTGCAGAGAAGCGGGGAGAGTTGATACAGACGTCTATCGAGGTGTGTCTGAAGTGGAACTTAAGCAAACTGTCAAAAAATTTCAAAAATCACTCACCACAATCAAGTACTTTAAAGTGTTGCAATTGCTGAGACTCTAGGTAGAAAATTCAAGTGCAGAGTAAGAGGCATGCGGGAAAATGTTTCTGTGGCAGTTAAGCTCCATATATACTGTTACGTAAACTTATAAACATTTGGAATGAAAGACTAGTGTTATCTATAAAACACTTTCTCTTATGTGCCATCATCTTTAGCAAAGTGTTCTGCATTTGGAAGACATAGTTTCTTCTAAGTGAAGAATGAAAACTCTCTGATATAAAAAACCATTATCATATTTTCTAGAGTTAAAAAATGTTTGAGAAGACAAGTTTTTTCATTTTAGGATGTAATTAATGCACCTGTTCTATATAGAAGCCAGTGGTGACACTCATGTATTCAGTATTAACAAATATGTGTGCCTGCAGTTCTCTAAGAACGAGATGACGAAATCACCAGTATGAAGTCCAAATCCCAGGGAAAATGAATCACCCTGAAACAAAACTATTTGGGGGGATTATGAATACAGTATAGTAATAACAAACATAATGCAATGTTATATTTCTATATAGACCCCTGCATTTTGGAGGAAATGTATTCTTCAGTGGCTTTAATGTTAGAGAGTCAGGTTAACTCAAACCCAGTGCTTTAGCTATGTTCAACAAGCACTTTGAGCATTTAACTTTGTACATGCTACACAGATGCATAGATATTAAGCTAGAATAATCATTACAAAATTAAGTAGTATATCTTTTTTTCTTTGACCACATGGGCTTGCGGGATCTTAGTTCCCCCACCAGGGCTTGAACCCGGGCCACGGCAGTGAAGGTGCTGAGTCCTAACCACTGGAGCACCAGGAAATTCCAGTAGTATATCTTTTAATAAGCTATGTCTACTTACCGAAAGTTAAGACCTGTACCAATGATCCAGTTGAAATAAGCAGCACTTTCCTTTCTTTCCCTTTTATCTGAAATACCCATGTAAATTTTCTTTTGGTCTTCAATTTGTTTCTTTATTATATTTTGCCTGTATAGATAGAACCCAAAAGAGACAATTAGAGGTTTACATTATTGAAATTAATATGGAAGCACACACACACAAGCCAACCAGGAAAAAAATCAGTTCACTCTTTGAAGCTTCAAGACTATTTACATTACATCTAATTTGAAAATATTGCAGATAATGGGACTAGTATACTTAATTTAAAAAATAAATCTCTATTCTTAACAAGAAACCTCAGTAATGAAAGAGAAATATAAAAGAAGCTTCAAATAAATGAAGACACTTTTGTTTCTGGGAGGGATGGCTAGTGGCCATGAGTAATGAGACCTAATTCTTCTCAAATTAGATAATTTATTTAAGACAATTTAAGGTCTGTTTTTGAGGGCTTTGAGAAAATTAAAGTTAATCTGCAAGAGATAAAAAGACAGATATTGTCAAGCCAGTGTTGAGAGATCCCCTATAAAAGCATGCTTTAAAGGTATGCTATTTAAAACACAGTGGCTAAGGCTTAAAAATAGATAAGTGCAGCAGAATAGCTAGCTACATGATTGTAATTGTACATGAAAACAACATTTGATAAGAGAAGCATCACAAATCAATAGGTAAAAGGTGGATAATTCAATAAATGTTTCCAAAAAGTTGGCAGGCTATTTGCGGGAAAAATATAGATTCTCCTTCTCTGCCCAAACCTTATGTATAAATTTCAGATAAATTTAGAATTAAATATAAGAAAATTAAGTAATAGTATTTGAAAAAAATTTGATGAATATATAACTGATCTCTAGAAGAAAAGACCATTTTCTAAACATAGTGAAAAATCACAAAGGAGAATATCAATATTTTTGAGTTCATAAACTTTTATCTCTATGCTTAAGAAATGACAAAATACTAAAAGTAAACAATTTATGAAAAAATATGACTTTCAAATATAATGGCTTTAAATTATAAAAAGTTCATATGTTAGAATCCCTATAGATACATGGGTAAAGAACAAGGATAGTAATATTGCAAAATAAATATAAATGAAAAATAAATTTGTGAAAAATTCAGACTCATCTGTAAAGAAAGGTCAATCAAAACAGCTATGAGATACCATTTTACTGATGAAATTACAAAAGATTAAAAATATATGATGCTACTGAGGCTGTGTTAAGACAGAGGCTTTCATAATGGCTGGTGGGAGTGTGAATTGGTACAACTAACCTGCAAAAGGACTTGGCACTGTGTACCAAGAGCAGGATTACTGAGAAATCATCCAAAATGCAGTGAGAAATACAGAGTTGTTCACTGCAGTATTATCATTATTATTGTCATTATTTGGTTCATTAGAAATACAACATACTATATTTGTGTTTTACCAAATATCAAAAAATTGAAATTATCATAAGGAAAATGAAATTTCAGTAGAATTATATGTACTTAATTTAATAACCAGAAGCAATTGGGGAAGTTTTTTTAAATTGAGATATAATTGACATAGAACACTGTATAAATTTAAGGTGCACAAAGTGTTGATTTCATATATTTATATAGTGTGACATGGTCGCCACTGTAGCTTCAGCTAAACACCTCCGTACATCACATAATTATCTTTTCTTTTTTGATGAGAACATTTAAGGTCTAGTTTGTTAGCTGCTTTGAAGAATATAATACGATATTGTTGACTATAATAATGCTGTGTATAATGCTGTGTATTAGGTCTCCAGAACTTATTCATCTTCTAAATGGAAGTTTGGGCCCTTTGAACCACATCTTCTCAATTCCCCCATCACTTCCAGCTCTGGTAACCACCATTCTACTCTGTTTCTACAAGTTTGGCTTTTTTAGATTCCACATAAAAGTGAGATCAAACAGTATTTGTTTTTCTGTGTCTGACTTAACTCACTTAACATAATGCCCTCAAGGTCCATCCATGTTTCTGCAAATGGCAGCCTATTCTTTCTCATGGTTGAATAATATTCCTTTGTGTATATATGTATCACATCTTTGTTCATTCATCTGTTGACAGACACTTCAGTCGTTTCCATATCTTGGCTATTGTGAATAATGCTGCAATAAGCTTGGGAGTGCAGATATCTTTTCGATATCCTGTTATCATTTCCTTTGGATATATACCCAGAGTGGGACTTCGGATCATATGGTAGTTCTACTTTTAATTTTTTGAGGAACCTTCATACTGTTTTCCATAGTGGCTGGACTAGGGAAGTTTGTGACACACTGAAGATGTTAAGGACCAGAATAGGGGCATCTGATGCAGCCCAGTTGGAAGCAGAGGCTGGAGAAAAAGAAAACAATTTCTGTCCATGGCCTACTAGTAGGGACTGCTTAACCATCAATTACTCATGTATCATGCCCTTCCACCAGGTTTTAAGGTCCTTAAGGGCAGGGAATGATCCTAATGCTTTTGAAGCAACCAGAGGCCAGCTCTGTGCTGGGCATAGAGTAGGACCTTCAGGACATGTGATGCTTGAGGAGGAATTCTCCACCTGGCTTCTGCCCGATTTCCTGGGTAGTATTTACTTTCTGCTTAGTCTGTTGGTGGCGCAGTTGTTTGTTTGTTTGTTTTAAACTAGGGACTTCTCATCTCTGGAGTGGGGGAGGTTATTATAAAATAAATACATCTCTGAGCTAAGTTATTTGCAGTACCTGAGCAATATGGCACTGGCAACAACAACAAAAAGTAAGCTACTTTACACTTTTAGAAGGTTATGTTTGACTCTGAGACTGGTCATCTATGAGCCCACAGATAGTCTCTGTCGCCAGCCCTTGGTGCTCCTTGGCAGCCAGTGATAACACTTAGGGCCTGTGAGTATCAGGTGTTTCTATATTGATCCTCAAAGTGTGAGCAGTCTTGGAGGTCTTTATTAATGTCTTAAGTCAACCAACCTCTCTGTATTTAGAATGCTGAAAGGGATTCCAAGGTGGAAAGGTCCTTATTATTGAGTATATATTGCAATTACACACCTTGAAATCATTGTGCTGAGGAATTAATTAGATGAAACATTGCAGGACAGTTTATTGCCTCAACTCTCTTGTATCGACCTTTGTTCTGAGACTCTTGGAGTTTCCTCGGGAACATGATGGAGGGGCTTTTACACCCCTCCTCTAAGTCAAGAGGAGAAACAAGTGTGCTGTTTTTAGTGTTGAAATGAGTGCTGATACAAACATTTACTCTTTCATATATACTCATGATCTAATGAACAGTCGGAAAATATGGCCACAGGGAGGAGGGTTGCCAGGAACGATAAATGTATAATGAAATAGTTTAATATGCAGAAAACTGTTTCTGATATATACTAGCTGGTGCTTACAGAGGAAAATAATTACTCCTAAGATTGCACCATGCCTCCTTTCTATATCTTCCTTGGTTTTACAAAAATATTTATTTTTATGGTATATTTCCCTAGAGTCTTTTTCATATTCATATTGTACAAGGATATAAATAATCATATATATACAATTTTTAATTTTTTAATTCATTTAACATCTAGCATAAATGTTTTCACATTACTAGTTTTGATGACCATAATTCTAATTGCTGAAAAATATTTTGTTAGGTAATTTATAATAATTTATTAAATATAACCTAATGTAAGAATTTGGGCTTGCTTCCAATTTTATTATTACAAAAATTCCATTTTTGCTATTATAAAAATGTATTTCTGTGACATGTCTTTTTATTATTTTGAATTAGAGTAGATTCTCAGAAGTGAAGTTTTGGGGCACAATGTTTGAAGTCTTTTTGGTTCTTTTTTTTACTGAAATATAGTGGCTTACAATATTATATTAGTTTCAGGTGTGCAACAGTGGTTCAATATTTTTATAAATTGAAGTCTTTCTGGTTCTTGATAAAATTACCGAATTTCTTTCCAAAGTGGTTATATCAATGTATAACTCTACCATCTACAACCTTCTTTTTATGGTCTCGTGAAAGTCTCCTTTTATTTACTGAGAAAAAGGTGAAAACAACTTGTTTGATGATATGCATGATACCTTCCCCAGAGATGCCCCAAAATAAAAATGGAATTCGCACATATTTGTAGAGAGAAGAAAAGGTGGAGAAGTGTGGTATAGGACTATCACAACAGTGTGTGTGTGTGCACGGTAGGCAGTGTGGAGAATTGGAGCTTAATGTGCCTAACAAGAGATTACTCTTTTGCCTGAAAAATAGGCTGAGCTGACCATATGGTGAGTGGGATGAAGTCACTTTCCTAACATTGTGTGCAAGATTTCTAGGTCTTTGTCTTCACTCTGTCCTTAGCTAGTAAAGTCAATGGGGACGCCTCCTTGCAAATGGCAGGAGGCAAAACCCCATTTCCGCCCTAATTTGTCATCATTTGCCCAGAATTCATTTAGACTTTTGTTTTTAATACATGTATTCTCCTTTGGCAATACCATAATGTCTTTTTCCCCCCGTTGGTCTCTCTTTGCTGTAATCATGATGAACACAAATGTAATGGGCGTAGTATTCCTTCATTTGAGTCCTGCTTTTATTCTTTTAATTCTCAACTGCTGCTCTTCCTGAAGGAGGACTGTGTTACAAAAGAATGGAATTTTCCAGACAATGTTTAGTACATAATAGTTTTAAGAGGCTTCATGTTTGCAAGAGACAAATTAAGCAGCCTCCTCTAATACGTAGACAACATCTGTTACACAAAGTCACCATTAATGATAACACCGGGATCTCCTTTGTGGCTGATTTTCATCCAGCTGCACCTACCCATAAAAGGCGTCAGCAAAGAGGGCTACATATTTATCTTTCAGTTCAGAATGACTTTGGAAAATGGCACATAAACCCAAAGCAAATCTTTGTTAACCTCTGAAATCAGAACTTCCATAAATCACTGCTAAGAATAGCTTATAACTTCCTCACAGCCAACTCACCATTTCCATTTGGTGTTTTATAAGATGCTCCAAATTTCAAATTGGTAATACAGAAGAAAGCCACACACCAAGAAATGGAGCCATTTGGCACCCACCTGTAAAGGGACCAACATGCCCCTTGGTCTGTCAGTTACAAGTTCTTACCCCAAAGCTTTATTCAGACAACATTCCCATTTGTACCAACAGAGCTATCACTCAATAACAAAAACCCTACAAAATCCTTGAGAGGGCTAGTTAGCTACGGTTAATAGTTTGATTTAATGAATTGTCCTTATTTACTTTGATATTAAACATTAAGTTTCTTAAAGGAAAGCCACCCAAAAGACTTGTAGAAGGGTTACACTTTCTTTGCAAGAATGAGCTGTATAAATTCTCTCTCTTATTTGGTTGTGGAATGTATTCCAGTATGTTTTCATCTCCTCTGTGGAGATGGTTTCTCTGTGGATGTATAACTTACAGTGTAACATGTCAAATTACTCATTTAATGCCTACTGAGTGCCTGCTCTTTCAGGCTTGTTGCTGGTTGCCAAGGATGCACTGGAGAACAAGATAAAGTCTTTGCCCTCTGGTCTTACCCCCAGATGGAGAGAGAAACAACAAATGACTAAAATTGTAAATAAGGCAAGAGCGATTGAGTGGTGGCACTTTAAATGAGGTGTTCGGAGACAGACTCTATACAGAATTTTAAATGAAGCAGGGGAGCGAGTAGTGTAAATATGCAGGAAACACACATTCCAGGCAGAGGGAACAGCAGCTGCACAGGCCTCAAACTTGGCAGGTGCAGGAAACAGAATGGAAGGCTGTGTGGCTGGATGTAGGGAGGATGGGAGATGAAGGCAAGGCTGTGAAGGTAGAGGCAGAGGTCAGTTCTTGGAGGGCCCTGAAGGCCACAGGAAGGGTCAGGGGTTTTACACTGTGTGAAGGAACACCTCAGGAGGTTTTAAAGCAAATCCAACCAAACACATACATTTTACACCAGCTGAAAGACCTCTTTGAAGCATAAAGAAACCAAAATGTAACTCAGTTTCCCCACCTGTCACAATGAGAAGTTTGCCTTAAAATGCAATTTTAACCAGGGCTCATAGATGGTTTTCAGACAGTCCACACGAGGCTTATAAAATGTTATATGTTTATGAATGTGTGTAAGAAGAATCCAGACCTCAGGAATGCTAAGAACCACTGGTCTAGATGACCATAAATTAATAGAGTTCCAGCCATATAGAACATGATCCTCTAGGTCCTAAACATAGCTGGCAGTCTTCCATTAATAATTTTTTTTAAATGTGGGACTTCATTTTTCATTGACTTATTTCCTTTCTTCATCATTAATCAGGTGTATATTTTCAAGTCTCTTTGTCCCACCTGGTAGATTGCATTACATTCTTTATCCCTTTCTACATCTGTGCTCTTCACCATGTAACTTTGTAGGGCAGGGCATACTTCCATACACCTTGGCTCTGGCCAAATGACCTGCTTTGGCCGATGGGATGTCAGCAGACGTGACACAAGCAAAATCCTGGACAGCACTTGTGAATTCTCGCTGTTTTGCTCCTGCCACCATCATGAGAAGGACCTGCCTATGCTAACCTGCCAGTCCCAGGAGGGGAGTGAGAATCCTGGGGGCAGCTGAGTCACCCGAGCCAGGCCCAGGCTAAATTGGTCGATGCCCAGACACACAGATTTGGGAGCTAAATGAGTGCTTATTATTGTATGCTGCTGAGACACTTTTGGAAACGTTCATAACACTGCAATAGTTAACTGATATTGCTGCCATACTTGTAGTCTCCTTTTAAAAACACCAAATTGGACATCCTGAAAGTTATGTTCATTTGTACCCATTTGGGGCTTTGATTCAAAACTGAATCCCCAATTTCAAATTTCATAACCATGTTAACCCTGGTTGTTTGCACTTCCTTACTGGCACCCTCTCAGGCTTTGCCTTCAAAAACTGGCGCAGCTGCTCCCGGAGGCCAAGTACTAGAGGGTTCCACTAGTGGCAGAAGGATGAAGTTTGCAGCCCTAATCTCATAATACTGTGACACAGCCTGACGGTGGCGTATGCCACAGCATCCTAGCCTGATACAGGATGCTAATGAAGGCTACAAATCCTCCTTCAAAGCAGGGGTGTAAGCTGTAGAACCTTGCTAAACGTCTGTAATTAATGTAAACTGCAGCATACCAGCTGAACCTTGGGATACGCTTAATTGCCTAGGGTGGCTTAATCTTCAGCCCT
This sequence comes from Stenella coeruleoalba, assembly GCF_951394435.1. Taxonomy (NCBI): domain Eukaryota; kingdom Metazoa; phylum Chordata; class Mammalia; order Artiodactyla; family Delphinidae; genus Stenella; species Stenella coeruleoalba. The sequence goes on along the minus strand of NC_137161.1, from coordinate 45,414,660 downwards.
GCCAGTTGCAGAAGGATTACTTGTCTTTGGTGAACTCAGTTGAGAGTTGAAAGTAAATTTGCTTAAATAGTAGAGTTTAGAATAGGCATAACAGCAGATTCATAAATAACTGCTACCGAAAAGTAAACTACAGCTAAATCTAAGCCTGTTCTTTGTCTAACCAAGGACTGCCACCTAGAAAAAAGAGGGAGCATCAGAATCTCTTGATTTAGGCTTTTATTAAACTACAGTGTGAGTCACGAGGAGAACAGTGGGTTCTGTTTAAGGTCATAGTTATGACCAAAGCAACATTACCTTAATATCAAAACTACATTTCCTTTCATGAGCCTTCGAAAGTGGAGGGACCTAAGAATTTTGCTAATTCTTCACTGAGCTTCACAGTTTTTTTAAATTAATTAATTAATTTATTTTGGCTACATTGGGCCTTCATTGCTGCACGCGGGCTTTCTCTAGTTGGCGTGAGTGGGTACTACTCTTCGTTGCGGTGCGCGGGCTTCTCAGTGTGGTGGCTTCTCTTGTTGCGGACCATGGGCTCTAGGCGCATGGGTTTCAGTAGTTGTGGCACACTGGCCTAGTTGCTCTGTGGCATGGGGGATCTTTACAGACCAGGGATCGAACCCATGTCCCCTGCATTGGCAGGCGGATTCTTAACCACTGCACCACCAGGGAGGTCCCGAGCGTCACTGTTATCAATACTGTTATGAAGATAATTCCCTAGCTTCAACTCTACAGACTCAGTTTAAGTGCAAAACAATTATGAGCATCTTTTCCAAATATGGACTGCCATAAAGAGTTTTTTAAAAAATATAACTAACTCTATTAGTAGATAAAAATATGTGTTAAGGATAAAATTATTGTAAACTCTTCATATACATTGGCTCCTGCAGAAGGCTGCTGTTTGCGTACCACTAACCTCTTCTTTCCTTCTCCCTTTATAATAGAAGCTCAATTTTATTTAGGATAAACGTGATCCACTGAAAAGTGGCATTTCCTAACTTCCCGGATGGGTGTGGCCATATGACTAGGTTTGGGCCAATGAGTTGAAAGTAGAAGTGTTGTATGTTCCTTCAAGAGACGAGGCACATCTTTCTTTGTTCTTTACTTTAGCAGCTGGCCTGGAACATGGATGTGATGGGTGGGCCTCCAGCAGCCGTCTTGGATCATGAGGACAAGGATAATTATAGGGGTAGTAGAACAGAGAACTCCAGAGAGCCTGAGTTCCTGAGTACTGTGCGGAGCAGCTCTGCCATCCTGGACTGCCATTCAGTACTGTCTCTGTGAAATATTAGGTTCTCTGTCTTTAGTGGACTGGGGAGCTTGTTGCACACAGAATAGTTCTCAGAATACAAATTTTAAAAATTGTTGCATTAAAATTTGCAGTGGATTTGCCTGGCAAGAACCTGACATCTGTTTTGCAAAGCAGGTAGCTCGGCCAGTGTACCCTCTGCTCTGTGGGGAGAAAACGCTGGTGAGGGGACTCCTGCAGAGACACCTGGGGGCCTCAGGCTCATTCTGGCTTCTCCCCAGCGAGACTGTGATAACTGCAGGATAGCTCTTGTTTACCTCGGCCTGCAAATGGAAATCAACTTAAACATTCAGTAGTCAGGATGATTAAACTTGGATGATTAAACTTCTCTAAGCTGTTAGAGAAGATTGGTGAGAAAACTTGGGGAAATGTTTTTCAATATATATTAGGTGGTGGAAAAGAGTAGACTAGAAAATTGCACTTATTTCACAGGGACAAAAGTAGAAGGAAATATGCTATACTAAGATGGTTCTGGTAGGCAAAGAATTATGGCTAATTAAACATTTTATTATTACTTTTTCATTTAAAACCCTTTATTTTGAAATAACTTAAGACATAAGTTGCAAAAATAGTCATCTCACAGAACCACAGTACGCTGTCAAAACCAGGAAACTGACATTGTACAATACTATTAAGGCAAATATAGACCTATTACTCTACTATTTTTATAATAAAATATGATCGAAGTTGGTCTATGTTTAGTGTGTGATAATTTGGGATAAATATAAACCACTTTATAATATATATTATATAATACATAATAGACTATCCCCACCCCTCAAGTAATTAGGAGTGAAAATTGCACATAAAGTAGCCTGGTAATTCAGAAGTAAATTTTAATTCATCATTAAAAGGTAGGGTTTGTGGGCTTCCCTGGTGGCGCAGTGGTTGAGAGTCTGCCTGCCGATGCAGGGGACACGGGTTCGTGCCCCGGTCCGGGAAGATCCCATATGCCGTGGAGCAGCTGGGCCCGTGAGCCATGGCCGCTGAGCCTGTGCGTCTGGAGCCTGTGCTCCGCAATGGGAGAGGCCACAATAGTGAGAGACCCGTGTACCGCCAAAAAAAAAAAAAAAAGAGTTTGTTTCAGTTCTTTAAAGAAAAGAAGGTGAGCACCATGAACCATGTTTGTGAACAGGAGTTGATTTTTTGTTGGTGTGTATAAAACTATGCTCCCTTCTTTACTTCAGGACCTTTCATTTTGATAAAATAGTTTTGAACTTTAGTCTATCTGTGACTTTTTAAAAATCCATCATAAATTTCTCTTGGGAACAGGTGATATTTTTAAAAAGAATCTAGCAATTCCACTCCTAGGTATATATCCAACTGAGATGTATACATCTTTTCAACAAAATACATAGACTAGAATGTCCGTAAAAACAGTATTCATAATAGCCCCCAAACTGGAATCTACCCAAATGACCATCTATAGTAAATGCATAAGTAAATCGTGCTATACATACTCACATAACAAATGCAACAATGAGAATGCACGAACCACAACTACACGCAAATATACAGACGAAGTTCACAGTTATAATCCTGAGTAGAAGAAGCCAGGCACAAGAAAATGCATACTGTAGAATTACATTTATATAAACTACAAAGCTGGGCAAGACTAATCTTTGCTGTTAGAGGTCAAGATAGTGGTTACCCTTGGGTGGGAGTGACCGAGAGGGAGCAGGAGGTTGTAGGGATGCTGGGAGCGTTCTCTTTGTTGATTTGGATGCTGGTTTCACTGATGTGTTCACTTTGTAGAAGTTCATCAAGTCATACACTTACCATATGTGTCTTTTATTTTTAAGGTAACATTGGTTTATACCATTATATGTTTCATGTGTACAGCATTATATTTGTACTTTTGTATACACTGCAGCATACTCACCATCAAAAATTTAGTTTCAATCCATCACCATACAGTTGACCCCTTTCTTTATCTATTTCACCCTCCCCTACATCTTCCCCCCTGGTAACCACTATTCTATACTCTGTACCTGCATGTTTGTTTTGCTTGGTTTGTTCTGTTATTTTGTTTTTCTGTTTGTTTGTTTATAGTCCACATAGAGTGAAATCCGGGTTGATGTGGATGGTGGGAAGAAGCCCAAGAACACCAGTAAGAACTCGGGGTCTGGAGCGCCAGCCCAGGGTAGGTTCTTGATAGAACCAGGGTCTCTCAGTGGTGGGTGTTCTGTATGCGATATGAATTAATTCAATGATACTTCTTTCCTCCTGACATTCAGAGCTGCTACTCTGGGGGAAATAAAAAATTTGAAAGAAAAATGAGTGGAAATCTAGGTGATGTTTATGTGGACCCTGTGAAGGACATGGCAGGGTACCTCTCCCCCACCCTCTTTCCTCCTCTAACTGTCTCTCTTTTGTCGCTGCTTCCCAGCCTTCTCCTCTAGCACACTTGCCTCCTTCTTGGAAGAAGGAAAGGAGTCCCAGACTTCAATTCCTCCTTCTTTCTTGAAAACTCCAGTAGCGTGGGGTTTTCCTTGCCCAGGGCTCTGCTGATCCAGAGAGTGAGGGCCCTTCAGGCTGTGGTCCCTGGGGGCCAGGAGCATGCTGTGGACACGGCCCTCCTGTTTCCGCTCCTGACGGTGATGCTGCTGCTCCTCTCTTCTGGAATTCACCTGCAGGAGAGCACATCTAGCCACAGCCAGGGCCTGTTCATTTCCTTCCAAAGACTCCAGTCTCACGGAAAGAATGCATGTTCCTTCTAGTGGCATTACTTTAACCTACCCATGTCCACAACTATCCAGGATAATTATATTAAAAGACCTTTTTGCCTGCTTTGAGGCTTATTTTCCTTGAAAGAGCCCTCATGTTAGCTGAGATTGGTTTTGTCTGGAGCCTGTCAGGACATTGAGTGCTGATGACAAATGGATCCTTTCTGATCCCCATGCTCCCTCCTTGATGGAATGCAAGGGGGAAGGGAGTTGTGTTTTAGGTAAGGCTGCACTAAGGTGTGAAAATGCACCTTTGCTTCATGCCTTCAGTATGGCCCAGAGGAGCTGTCCACCCCCAGTAGGCATGCGTGATGCTTATGCGATACAGTTGTAACAGTTAAGATTGGACTTTTGATTGATAGATGGTGCTGATGGTGCTTTTTCTAAACATCCCTCTGACACTTTACATTATAAAAGATAACATTTGCCTTTTATCTGATACTACCTGATGAGTCACTTCTTTTGTGGCTAGTAGAGCAGGAAGGCTAAGGAACCAGCTCTGACTCCAGATGGCATGGGTTTGAATCCCACGTCTGCCATTTACTGTGCAATTTCAGGCAAGTAACTTAAATGTTCCCATGATGTGGTTTTCCCATCTGTAAAGTGGGTGCACTAAGTGGTACCTACCATACAGGGGTGTTATAAGTAGTAAATGAACTAATACATATAAACCACTTGGAACAGTGCCCAAACATAGTAAATACTAAACAAATGTGCAGTATGGTTATAAAAATACATTTTCTTTAGATGAGCAGTTGTCCCGTAAAATTGACTCGTGACCTCACTACCCTTCGTTACAAAGACTGTAAAAGACACAGCCCCCTGCACAATGCTGGAGCTTAAACCAGCACCCACATCACTTCCCTTCTTCAGTACCAAGAACTCACCTTGCCAGGTAAGGATCACTCTGAAGCAAGAGGATACTTCAAAATCAAGGCTTTGGATTTCAACTGAGCTGGGCAAATCATGTTTTGAACAGTCCTTTTCTCAATCTGCTTAGTTTCCAAATATCTGCTTATGAAGATCGAAACCACCTTTACTTTCCCTGTGGGTTTTGAGTAACTCAAAACAAATTCTTTCTTACAAAGTTTTGTATTTCCGGCTGGAAGCTTGTTTATCCCCCGTCTCCCGAGAAACAACCCTCGCCCCTTGGCCACACTCTTGGGAAACCAGAGACTAAGTTCTTCTCCTTGAACGTGAGTATTCAGAGCTATCCTGGAAACAGGGCAGAGCAGAAGTCTGTGGCCACCTTTGGTACATTCTTAGTTGTTTTGAGGAGAAGCCGCTATATTCTTTGAAATAAATTTCCAGTTAATAAACACAAAAATAAATACACACAAATAGAGATACAAATAGCACATTTTAAATTTACCTCATTTTAAAAATCATGCCTGCTTCCCAAAAGTGTATAAAAACTGGGGGGAGAGCATCCTGGGGTTGGTGCACAGCATCCACCTTTCTGCTTCCTTCCCCCCCATCTCTCACTGTCATTGTGTTACTCTCATAGCCTTTCATCTTTGGGGTTACCTTTAATGTTTGATTTATTAAGACCAAACTTCCACTTCCACTTCCACCGTGAGAAATCATAGGCAGGGTGAGAGGAGGGGAATAGATACCCAGAGCTGACCCTGGAGGTAGTTTTTGAGATCATTGTACAAAATCTTCAAGTACGTGAACTCTATTCTGAAATACCTACACATCTGTGCAGAAGTGTCCTTGTGAATGAGAGAAATACAAAATCATCACTAAGCCAACATCACAGTAAAAATTGCCATAGGTAAGATCCTTCACTGGATGCCAAAATCAGGGCAAATTTTGAGGAGGAACAGAATATTTAAATATTCCCCACCCCCTAAGATACTTGTTAATTACAAGTGGAAAGATGGTAACCTTGCACTGGAGACACCAGGCAGACACCACTTCATCCAAACAATGAGGGTTAACATCACCAGTGATGAGACCCATCAACTCCATGTACCCCTGACGTCATGAACTGAGAGGAATCCAACACTTCTTCTCCGTGCATTTCCCGAAAGGCACAATTTCAATCTCATGAGAAAGCATCAGACAAACCCAAACTGAAAGACACTCATAAGATAAGTGACCAGTACACTTTAAAAGTTTCAAAGTCAGGAAAGACAAAGACTGAGGACCTGCCCTGATTGGAGACGTGATACCTACATGGAAAGCGGGATCCTGGAGTAGGTCTGGGGCCAGAAAAAGAATGTCAGTGGAAAAGTGGTGATATCCAAACAAAGTCTGTAGTTGGGAGTCTGGTTCATTTCCTGATGGTGCTGATCGTTCTATGGTTATGTAATAGGCTCACCTTGGGGGAGTCTGGGTCAGGAGCAGATGAAGAGTTCTCTGAACTATTTTTGTAACTTTCTGAAAGCTTAAAATAACTTTAAAACACAAAGTTAAATTTTAAAAAATAATTCAAAAGTGCCCTTTTGAACAGGAAGTCTCCAAATACAGATTGTTGCTTTGACACGTTTGGTTGGCCTGCAGTTGTACAGCCAGAAAATTGCTTCAACAATTCTAGAACTATTCAAAACAGGTTCTTCCTACCTGAAGAGAACAATTGAAATACCAAAAAAGTAAAGCAATTCCCGATGACAAGATGTGTCATTGTTGATTGGTGAAAGTGTCACACACTAGTGTACTGCCAAATGTATTATAGCAGCATGGAAAAGAGTTATATTTGTCTGAATGACGTCTTGTCAAGAATATCCCAAATCTTGACTTTGGAAAGCCTGGTGGGGAAACCCAGTAGTGTTTTCTTCAGTTAAAGCTGAAAGCAAGATAAACAAAGGCTCATCCAACCTGGTTACCAGGCTTGAACACTCACCGGGGTGCTGACACTGGGGGAGATTGGGAAGTGTGTGCTTTTTTTTTTTGTCTTCTAATCATGCTGAAGGCACAGGATTGTGTGGCTTTATTTTTCTTCTTGTTGATTGAATACAAGGTGTTTGGTTTTAACAGCTCTACTGAGAGAGAAACCGACATACGAGAAACTGCACACATTTAAAGTGTACAGATGGATACACTTGACGTACGTGTACCCCCGTGATGCCCTCACCACACTCAAGGCAGTGAGTATAGCCACAAGCCCCTTGGTGACCCCTCTCTCCTGTACCTCTCCACCGCCCCATGCCAGGCAACGCTGGGCAGCTTTCTGTCACTATTGTTTGCATTCTCTAAAATTTTATATAAATGGAATCATACAATATGTGATATTTTGTATCTGGCTTCTCTCACCGAGCATGTTTTCAGGGTTCGCCCACGTTGTTGCTGTATCACTAGTCAATTATTTTTTAATGTGCATTTTTATTTGAGAAACTTTTTTGCTTTTTACAAAGTTGGTCCAGAGATTTTTAAAGATTGCACTTTTCACCCCTAGTGATTCCTGCAGGAGAGCTGAGCTAGCCTCCTCCTTGGATTCATAGTAAACTAGAGCTCTCACAGTCAAACATTTAAGATTCATCAGGTGACAAAGTGCAGGAAGAAGGACGGGTAACCTGCAAGAACCCTGGATTCCTTGTGGATGTGCCTCAGAGTTCTTTCCTCACAGCGATGGCTAATGATCTATGTAAAAGTGGCATTTTAGTTAACACCTTCAATTTCCACCCTGCTTTGTGGGTTTGACAGCATTTTCTCATTTTATTTCAGCAGCAACAGCAAACATTGATGGAGGCCCACGGGGCCCTGATCCCGTCCCAAGTCATCACCAGCCTGGCTCAGGAGTGGGATGAAGGCAAAGGAGCACAGCCCCCATCAGCCAAAGGAAAACCTGAAAAGTGGGCGCCAGGGCAGCTAAGAGGTGCTGGATTTTCAGGTGGATGAAGAACCTTTGGGGGCTAAGGCTGAAGGCTGCGGCAGCCAGCAGTGGGGATGGAGGGAAAGTGGGGGGACATCCAAGTGGGACAACCTCCCAGGGCAAGATGCAGAACTTGGTATTTTATTGTATGGATAGTGAGGAGCTGTTCAGCTTTTTAAAGCAAGAATGTATAAAGTTATATTTATGAAGATCTATTTGAAACAATATATACGGCCAATCAGAACTGGGGACAAAGACGCAGACAGGAAGACCACAGAGAAGACAATCCAGTGGTCTGAGTGGTTGAGAGCTCAGTTCACCAGGGCTCGGGGCAGCATCACACTTACTCCATCCAGTGTCCCAGGCCAGATAAATGTTACCCCCTCTTGACAGATCAAGAGAGGGAGAAGGAGAGGTTTTTCGAAGAGTACGTGAGTCCGACTTAAGCTCCGATTACTGTAGTTGACGGCAGAGGTGGGACCTTAAACTGGTACTCAGCGTTCAGATAGTAATACTGATGGTGACAATGAGGACGATCCCAAAGGAAGGGACCGAGTGTTATACACCCCTGGCAGGTGAGCCCTGTTCTAGGTGCTTTGCATATATTCATTTCTGGGAATGGGGTTGTCAGGTGGGCTTCTTATCGTCAAGAATACAAACTCTGATAGATGGTCGAGGCCTGGACTCAGGGTAGGAGTGGGCCAGGGAAAGAGTGGGGTTGGTGCTCTGAACGTGGGGCTCCTTTGGAAGGAAGGAGGAGGGAAATGTTTCACAGGCCTGAGTGGCCAGGGGAACCAAGGAGTGGGGGGGGGGGGGCAGCCGGGGAAGAGGGAGGAGGGGGCATTGTTTCACTTTTAGTAAGCTGGAGACCACTTCCTGGTCTTGGGGGAAAAAAGGAATGGTACTCATTAAAAGAAGAAAAGGGTGAATTTCCTTAAATCTAAATAGCATTAGCTGTAATTTTTGGAGGGTTTATTAAAGTATAGGATGGTTTTTAGTGAGTTTGAAATCATTAAGAACCAATAATCCAATTTTTAAAAGATGGGTATATTTTAGTCAGCATTAGCCTTAATTTTCTGAAGGGAAGACTTTTCATTCACATAAAAATCATTTGGAATAATTTGAGAATTTTATACGTCAAACTACTGTATTCTATTTTTCTGCTCAACTCTATATTTGAAAAGACAAACCTTTAGCTATCATTGTTGGATTGTTATTGTTAGTTATTATGCATGTAGAAATGTACATTCCAACAGTGGAGAAGGTACAAAGGGAAAAGCTAAAATATCCTGGTCCTACTCCTCAGAGATGCCATGCCTGACCGTGTCTGTTTTTGGTTCTGCATCTAAACTGTTTACTCAGAAAAGGCATGTATTTTGAAGCTTAATAAAAACTTGAATTGTGTACAAAATGCTATGGCATATTGTGCTGCATTTACTAAGCAGAACCGACCCATCATAACTTTTAGAAACAGACTTTATTAAAATTTTCAGCAGAAAGCTCTACAATGGTGATATTTAATGGAAAAGTATGTTTTTAGTACCTGACACAACCACGAACAGCTTCATTGTAACCGTTACTAAACAGACATTAAAATATTCATGTCAATTCTATTTGAATAACTTTCATGCCTTGTAAAATCTGAAGAACCTTTTAAATTGATTTGGCGTTAGAATGTTTAAAGAAATAAATTTGCTTTTAAGACCAGCTTTATCAGAATCCATGAAGGTTATATTGTGGCATGAACGTGCATACTATAAATGCTGGGGGAACAAAAAGAAAAAAAAAAAAGAATGGAAAAATTCCTGTCAGATGTAATGTTACCAGTTTATTATTTGGGATCATCATAAAAGCATTCATTAGCACGGCCCCTCTCACTTCTCAACCGCAGGCTGAGTTCCGTCAGTCTGTCAGAGTCTTGTCCTCCCACTCACAGTCACCAAGCGTTTCTGATAAGAGAGGGTTGCCTTGTTTACTTTGCACCCTTTGCATTTGAACACTTTGAGTTACTATTGCAAGATGAGTTTTTATCCCATTTCCTCATTGGATTAATTAACCCAGCTGTGGCCATCGTTTCAGCCCTGCCCCTGCCCCTGCCCCCGCCCCACCAGGCACATGCAGCCTCTCCAGTCACATAGCCCAAGTCTCCATTAGAGGCTTTCACTGCAACTGGTGGGTATGTGGCCGGCGGGGGCTGGGGGGGGGGGGGGCGGTGCTTGACAACAGCGTTCATAATTGCTTTGTCTAATGGTGTAGGATCAGGGTGGTAAACTTTAAAAGGGTGTTTGCATCAAGAGTGCTATTTCAATTTGCCTTGTTATGTTCTCCTGTCGCTGAAACCATGCCTCATTTCAGCACATGGCATTATGTCCACTGGGGGAGTGACACGGGGGTCGGGGAGGGCTAATAAGGGGCCAGCCTCTGCAGCCATCTTGGAGCCCCTTGCCTGCCCACACGCTCCTTCTGCCTGGGGCAATGTTGTCCCTCTCTGTGTCACAGGAGGCGGTCCCCTGCCTTCCAATGGCACACCTACTTTCCAGGGAAGAAGACAAGTCTTGACTGGTCTTCTCATCCTGATTGCCCCTGAGGTGGCAAAGGGGGCAGTGGGGAAGAAAGGGGACAGGTGGCTAAGCAAAGGCTCAGTCACTCTGCTTAAATCAAGGAGCTCTTAATCTGCAGTTCCTTGTCCCCTAGGGTAGAATTATATCTCAACCTAATTTCCTTTACAGCCTAAATTCATTCTTCTGAGAAGGGTTCTACAGCCTGTCCAAGGGGTCTTTGTTCCACACAAGGCCAGGAACCTGTGGGCCGTGGCTGCATCCCTCCCTCCAGCCTAGCAAGTATCGGTGCTTCTGAGTGCCCGCCTGTCCCATTCCAGCCAGATATGTAGTCAGGAATCAACCAAGATTCCTAATGTTTGTTTTTTTTTTTAAACCTCTTTATTTTTTAATGGAATTTTACCCAACCTGTAGCATTTGTGATTGAGGGCAGAAAGAGTGTGTGAAAGGATAAACATACATTCTCACTCCCACCCCTTCCGTACCCATTGCCACCATGGCCATTCATTTCAGAGCAAGGTGAAGGTTTCACAGGAGCAGTTGAAGAGCTGTGAGTGGTGGTTCATTGCAGTGGTGTTAATTAGCATTTTATCCGGAGGTAAGAGGAGCTAACATATTTTTCCTTTTACAGCTCCCAACAAATGTTGGGTGTGGTCTAGATCTTCCCTGTCCAATACAGGAGCCACTGGCCACATGTGGTTATTTAAACTTAAATTAGTAAAAATTAAATAAAATGTAAAACTCAGTTCCGCAGACACACTAGCTACATTTCCAGGATTTGACAGCCACATGTGGCTGGTGGTGACCACACTGGAGAGCACAGACGTGGGACATTTCCCTCACTGCAGAAGTAGCCCCCAGGGCAGAGGGCCTGACGCTTCCCTGCTCATGGCTCACCCAGAGCCTAGCACAGGCCTGTCCCTCTAGCTTTCTCCTTTTCTCCCCAAACTCCTCCAGCCTCCTGTGTTTGACCCCCACCTCCTGCACCTCACTGAAGTCCTTTGCAAGAAGAGCTGTGTGTGATGGATTCCCACTGGGCGCTCAGCTCCACCATTTTCAAATGATGCGACACAATCACTGCCTCCTGTGACGCCCTTTGAATTCGGAAGGACAGGTCTTTCAAAAACATTTGTTTTAACCCGTGGGGAAACAGGCCCAGAGAGAGTAAGTAATGGGTCCTGATTTCTGGTACAGGCTTCTTCTCATAGTTTGTGCTTTGTAACCGTGTGTCACAGTCACACAGTCTTGATTTTCAAGACCGGTGAGCTCCCCAAGCGCCATGTCGATCATGGTGGAAAGTGCGTGGGCGTTCCCACCTGGCCACATGACCCAGGCCGATCGCTTCCCTCTTGTGGCCTCAGCTTCCTCGTCTGGAAGATCCAGGAGGGAGCTGCTACAAAATGGTGCTAAGATTTCTTGCACTCTAACAGTCCACATAAATTTTGGATTACTCTTTACTCATAATGGCTCAATTATTTCTCACATGATTTGAAGACCATTTTAACAGTTTCCCTGCCCTTGTATTTGGGGTGGCACTCACTCTGGCAGGCATCCTATTGATAATGTAATAGGGGCTTTAGGGAGACTTTTGGGGTTGTCAGCTAGGCCCCACTACTCCAAGGAGGTCCTGCACCAGCGGCATCAGCGTCTCCGGGAAGCTTGTTCGAAACGCAGGATTGCAGGCCTGCCCAGTTGGAATCTGCATTTCACCAAAATCTCAGGTGATTCATTTGTCCCAAAGTTTGAGTAACTCTGATCCGAGCCCTGGGACAAGGATAAATGGTTCTCACCTATGTAGAAACCCGCCTGCAGGGGACCAAGCAGACACAGAGAGCTTGTCACTGCGCCAAACCCTCCCAGCTCCGCTCTGGGGGCGGGGGTTCCAGTGGCGTCTGAGCCTTTCCCTGCGCAGGGATCTATGCTCTCCTACGGCTGCCCCAGAAACGGGAGCGCATGTGTGGAGAGCATCTTGGCCTCTGGGGTCCCTTACTCAAGGGTCCATCATATGCTCTCACAGCTTCGTTCTTCCATCTCATTAACGCTCCAACGGAAGCTCTCTGGCCAGGGCAGCCTTCCCACGGACTCCCCATGGCTATGCAAGGCCCATAAAGTTGGGAACAGAAATTGGGTCTGTGGGATACACAGGAGTCAGGTGGTCGCTGGGCAATGCGGCTGCGAATCACTGAATGGCCCGAGGGGAGGCTGGCTTGCTGTCCCTGGGGTCTGCCGGAGGCCTAGAGAAACACACTGTCTCCCACCATGTGGGAAGAAAGAACAGGATTCCATCAGATTAGAACTTTAGGAAATGGCTATTTCAACCTAGAAGAGAGGACCAGGTGGGATTCAGGATACGAAAATCTATGGAAGGCGGGGTGAAGTTCAAGGTGGAAGATGACAACGCTGAGACTCTGAGTCTCTTTGTATGTGCTGCTTAGGCTCCCATGACAATGTACCACAGACGTATTAAACAACAAAAGTTTAGGGAATTCCCTGGTGGTCCAGTGGTTAGGACTCCATGTTTCCACCACAGGGAGCCTGGGTTCGATCCCTGGTCAGGGAACAAAGATAAGATCCCACAAGCCGCCGAGCACAGCCAAAAAAACAAAAACAAAAAAACAAAAACCCAACAGAAGTGTATTTTCTCACAGTTCTGGAGGCTAAAGCTTTGAGATCAACGTGTCCATAGGGTTGGTTACTTCTGAGACCTCTGTCCCTGCTTGCAGACGGCCACCCTCTCTCTCTGTCCTCATATGGTCATCCCTCTTTACGTGTCTATGTCCTAATTTCCTCTTCTTATAAGGACAGTGGTCATATTGAATGAGGGCCTGCCCTAATGATCTCATTTTTTAAAAGACCTGTTTAAAGACCCTGTCTCCAAATAGGCACACTCTAAGGTCCTGGGGGTTGGGACCACGACATGTGAATCCGGGGGACACAATTTGGTCCATAGCACGCCATCTCCACGGCCTCTTGTGCATCATGAGAGTGGCTTTTTCTGCGTGTGGACATCACACTCTGTCCTGTGCTATGTGCCCCTGTGTACTGTGCTCCCAGCCCAAGAGTCACTGTGAAGGCTGGAAGCCAACTGGCCCTCAGGTTTTTTGGCCCCAGAACCTGACCAGTGGGGACCCAGTATAATGCAGGGTTCCTCTCTGACCCATCAGGTTCTCCCTCTCGGGAAGCAGGAATTTGAGCTGTGCTGAGAGAGACTGGGAGCCCCTTTTCGATGGGAAAGACCAAGTCACTGGCCTGGAGGATGGGTCCTGGGGGGGCCGAGCGCCATCATTCAAGGTCTGCATGAGGGCAGCTGAGCATCCTGGGTGTGGCCTTGAGGAGCCAGAGGAACTGGGCAGCTGCTGGTTAGTCTCCTAGCCCTCGTTACACAGTCGCCTGGTGCACTGTTTCCTCACCACCCCAAACTCCAGTTAGGATGGAAAGATGTACGAGCAGTGGACACCATGGGGAAGAGGCCATGGGATGGGCCACTGGGTCATAGGTGATGCCTGAGAAGCCAACGCCAGGCCCAGGATGAAGGCAACATGAGAGCTTGAGTGTATGTGTCTCTGTGTGGGGTCCCCCAGACACAGACCCCTAGACAAGGGTTCACCTGCAAGCGGTCGATAAGGGACAGGCCTGGGGAGGACCACCAGGAAGTGGGGCGGTGGGACGGAAGGGAAGAAGCCAGCCAGGCTGTGCTAACCAGCAAACCGCCACTGAGGGCAGCTGGGGTTGGGCCGCTGGGGACCCCTGGAGACGTGAAACGTGTCCCACTGCCTCCCTGCTTATCCTCAGCCTCCACCTGAAACTGGTGGAGGCCATGGACCTCCCAGGCCTGGCCAGCGTCCCGGGCTCTAGTGCCCTCCTGCCCCTCAACCTGTGGTGCTGGCAGCCGCTGCACATGTCGGGCAGGGGGGCTGGGGCACCATGCTGCGGTCTGCGGCGCTCATGGCCTCCCATCCAGAGCCACCAGGGCAGGACGTTGGGCCACATCATTTCAGGCTCAGAGGAGCCGTGAACTGGCGGAGAAGGACCGGCCGTTTCCGAAAGGTGCCTTCCCGGTCAGACTATAGCTGTCTGACCCTCCATCATAGACACAAATATCCGACTCCTTGGGCTTGACCTCGTACATCTACCCGCCCCCCAACCTTTTCCATCAGTCTATACTGAGGCAATTTTTTTATGTTGCGGCTAGCAGAGCTAAAGAAACAGAGAGGTCTGGAAGCAAACACCTAAGTAAAACACCTTTTAATAGTTCTCGTAAATGTCTCAGGTTAAGGAGACCAGCGCCAGACCCAACAGAACATGTTAACTTATTTTCCGTTTCCCCCAAATCACGTAAAAGATGGGTAATCTTTAAAGATATAAGATCAATTGGCAAATGAAAATCTATTTTTCTTGTACCCTTTATCATTCTGGGGGGAGGGGAGTTGCTTACATCACCAAAACCGAGGAGATGGTAGGCCACAGGCCCAGGGCTGAGAACAGATTCAGAGTGTGCCCTCAGGTGGACCCCTGGCCTGTCCCCCCTCAGTTCTTGGGGAGCACTTGCTGGCCCAGGACGGCCCCACGGTACCCAGGGAGGGAGCTGGTGTGCAGGCTTCTTGGAAGGAGTCAAGAGGCTGGCAGCGCACTGACCTCACCCAGCGGGCTGGGACCTGAGCGCTGGCTGCCAGCCAGCACTGGCAGAGCTCTGCTCCGTGGAGAAGCCCGCCACCCAGCTGTCTTCTGCAGAACAGGAGGGAGCCTCCGTGCTCCCTCACCCTGAGCCCTCCTCTCCTGAAGTAGGATAGGACGCCCTGGTAAACCCCACCCCCACGCTACGGACCCCTTCTTCACAAGAACACTGCCTTGTTCATATGCGTAGGTGCTTAACTTCTCAGAGACCGTTTCCTCATCTGCAGGAGGACAGGTTGGGCATGATGGTAAGATAAGATGATGTAGGAAGGGCGCCGGGCAGCTGCCTGGCCACAGAAGATACTCAGTAAATGGTGGTGGTTATCATGGCCTCCAGGTATGAGGCTGGGGGCAGGGAACCGGGGCGGGCTTTCTACCATTCTATGAAGGAAGGCAAGAACACCACAGTGAAACAAGCAGCAAGGGAAGGGATGGGGCTTTTCTCACCGAGGTCTTTCAATAAACATTCGGGCAGGGGGGAACATTTTGAGGTGATGGAAATGTTCTGTGTCTTGATTGTGGGGTGGCAGTGACACCGGCGCAGCATCACCAGCCCTCAAAGGAGAGGGAGAAAGGACTTGGGCTGGGTGGATAACTTAGACTCTTCCATCGCCCTCCAGGTGCCAAGTTCAAGGGCAGAAAGTTTTAATTTTTCTGGAATTAAGATTTAGCAACCTGTCCTGCCTTCTCCCACATAAGTAGACAGACACACACACCCCTCAGCCCTGGTGTAAAGGATTCCTCACCCAGACATCTCAAATCCCGCAGGTGTCCGAGCCTCCCTGGACTGTCGCTCAGGACCACGCCCGCCGGCGATCTTTTCTTATCCAATCGCGCCACCCTGCGGACAATCTGTACACTGCAGACTCCCCAACCTGACACCCACCAGCTGGTGTTGAAGGCGGGGGCGTAAGAAAGTAAACGGATCCACGTGTGGAGCCGCGAACGCCTCTGCCAGGAGGAGGAAGTATCACCTCGGGCTTCCCCGGGACAATCAACGAAACGAGCTGGAATTATGGGCCCTAATTTCGACATTGGTCGGACATTGACGAATTTAACCCGTTCGGCCCCTAGTCCGCTGCCAGAGACCCAGCCTTCAGAAAGGCACCAGGGTGCGGGTGGAGGTCGAGGCAACCATAGTACGGCGTCCTTGCCTCCCTCGGATACACCTGCGCCCCCGCCGAGGCCTCGGCGCAGGAAGCTCTGAATTGGGGTGGGCCGTCTTCCTGCCTCCCTCGCTCGGACCCCAAAGCCCGGCATCGGCGCGGCGGTTCCCCCTGGTGGCCGGATGGCGCTACTGCACCGCTCGCCCGCGGCCCGGGAGTCGCGCGGGGTGGAGGGCTCACCCTTCACAGAGAGCCTTCCGTTGCGGTCGGCCGCACCTGCACCTGATAGGGACCGAGGGCCAGCGGCAGTAGCTGGAGCCCCGACTCGGTGGTGGGCGACAGGTGAGGGTCTCTCCTTCCTAGTAAGCCACCCCCCCCACACACCCAAATCGGAATCCCTCTTCGGCATCATTCTCTTACTCCCTGAACCACCTGGGCCCCCACTCACCCGCCCTTACAGAACTGTCCACAGGGGCCGACACGTGCGCAAGGACTGGTCAGGGTGGCGGACACCGCATCTTGGGGCCCGTCGCGGAGCCCTCCCAGTGGCCAGCGCGCGCCTGGACAGCAGGACCAGTTTGCTGTTGTTTGTGCCCAAATGTGATAAAGCTGGGGCGGGGACGGGAGGGAGGTGGCACGTACTTGGAGAGTGAAGGCTGGAGGGGAAATTACAGTAGAGGAAATGAGTGTCCGCTAATGCAGGTGGCCCAATCGACGCGCGCTTTCCAAGCCACCCGTGCACCTGCCGTGCCTGCCGCCGTCTGACTTGCACACACTAATCCTGGTTCGGAGCCGTCGACTCCTCACCGGGCCGGGCCGCGCGTCGGTGGAAATACGGTCGGGGACCTAGCGAGCGCAGCTGCCTCCCTGCGCTCTCCCAGGGGGCTGAGACTGGGCGCGTCGCGGAGCTGGGGCGCCTCCTGGCGGCGACAGCGCGCGGGCCACGCGAGTGTCTGCGGGTTCCCTGCGCGGGCGGGCGGCCTGCGAGCCTGCATTTCTCGATTTGCTCGGGTGGCGGCGCCGAGGCCTATTCGCCTCTTAATAATGATGCCCCGGGAGGAAGAAAAAAAAAGTCTTTAAAAACCAGATAGGATGGATGGGAGAGGAAAGTGTGTGTGTGTGTGTGTGTGTGTGTGTGTGAGAGAGAGAGAGAGAGAGAGAGAGAGAGAGAGAGAGAGAGGGAAGGAATTGGGGCGTTGGTGAAGGCAATAAAACTCAGATCGCTTCCTTGGAGAGATAGCGGCGGCTATAATGCGCTGGGGGATCAGGGGTTTATTTGCAGATCCTGGATAAAAGATGATATATCGACACAGTTTAGAGTGTCATTGCGCCCGGCCTCTCAGGAAGCCACAAGTACATATTTCCTGAAATACCGGCCAATACAATATCTAATCCACACGCCACCTAAGAACGGGAGGGGAACCTCGGCATCTCACAAGCTGGCGCCTGGTTTCTGAGTTCTGGGCCGGGAGACCCCACCCAGTCTGGATCTCGTGGCCCCGACACCCCCTCCCGTAGCCTTTGTCTTCAGGCCAAGTAATCACTTACTGTTGGGCCTTAATAAATACGTCTGAGAACTGTCCTTATGCTCGGTAAATATTGGATTAGCTTTTCAATGACCAGGCTCTTGAAAAGGCTGGAGAAATCCACACCAGGTCTCAACTAAGCCCAACAGTCAATAGGTAAGGAAAAGACGCTATTTCCTTGGCTGGGGTGGGGGGCGTGGAGATGGGGGGCTCCTACCCTTATCAAGTTAGCTGATTCTACTGAACATGACAGCAGTTGTAGAAAATAGAAAAAAGGGGGTGCCCAAGTTTTGGATGAGCTGGAATTTCCACCTGGCCCTTGACGGGTTCTATTTCTATGTCCACGGTGCCCAGCCTCAACAAGAACTCTTTTTGTCTAACACGTAGTTTTTGTTTGTTTGTTTGAGGGATGCTTATGGGAGCTTCTGACCCGGCTCTTGGAAGAGAGGATGACCCAGAGGATCTCTGGCCGCCCCCCTAACTTTGCTTAGGTGAGACAAAACCGGGCAGATTCCTTGGAAGTTCCGCTCTGTCTCCCTGTTTTGCAAACGAAACGATGCAGGAGACATTGAGAATTAAAGAGGAAGTCCTTCTCTCCTCCAACACAGGGGTGCTGGTGGTGAAAGAAGTTTCTGAGCCGGTTTCCCGTCGTGGCACCGAGGCGCCAGAGGGATCCCGCGCCTATTTCGAATGACAGGGTGTTGGTAACCGAGGGGTCCGGCTGGATGAAAGCGGCCTCAGAACACACTGCGGCGGAAATCGAGCTGGGCATCGGACTGAGCGGTCTCGCGGCGTCCCTGAGCCGCTCCTGCAGTGCGGAGAGGGCTGGCTTCGCGCGCCCGGGCGTCAAGACGCGTCCGGTGCGGGAACAAGGGACCTGGATTTTCATCTACCCTGGAGCCGCGAAGCCCGCGGCCTCTGAGCTTCCCCCAGGCCCTGGGCACCTCGGTGTCCTCCTGGGCCCGGCACGGTCCGATGGCCTCTACTCCGGGCTCCCAGACAGGAGAGGCCTAGCCGCCAGCTGCGCGCGCAGGAGCAGCGAAGTGCGCGCAAGGACCCCGACCCTGAACGCCGACGTTCACAGACCCGAGCCCCAGCTTAGAGCCAGTATTTGGTAAAGAGACAGAAGCAGAGACAGAGACAGAAAGAGAAAGAGAGATCTCCAGCTCTCAGAGTGTCACGGGGCCTAGGCGGGGCAAGCGCCCTCTGAAGCCATCAAAGACAGGGGTGGCTGTTTTCCCCTCCTCCAGCCTCCTCCCCAATAGATATAGCACGAATTTTTAATGCGTCTTCCTTTCACAGACAACAATACAGGGTTTGAAAGCCGGACACAATTTGGGTTTTGTGCGGTTCCCTCCTCGCGCTCCCTCGGCCCAGCTGGCCATATGGAATCCAGCATGGAGCCCGCGGATGACAAAGGGACCCAGTGACAGGCCCAACAAAACCCCAAGGAGACTTCTGCCTGACTCCGGGATTCACTGCCCGCGATAAGCGCGCTGAATGGTGCGGGGCGGAGGGGGGCGAAGGGGGCGGAGGGTGGGCCCCTTCTCCCTCTTCCCCTCTCGCTGTCCCCTGCGATCCTTTCTCTGTCCCTTTTTAATATGCACGCCTCTAACATCCCTGGCTCCCAGCTCTCCCATTGTGCCGTTTTGTGCGGCCCGCTGTAGATTGGGCGAAGATAGACTGCCGAAGCGGACCCCGCGCCGGGTGCGCTCCCAGGGCGCTGGGGTTAGGGCCACACAGGCTCCGCGGGCGCTTTTATTGACTCCATGGGGACCCGAGGACAGTGAGAGGCGGGCGTCGGGCCCACCTCCCCGGCTCCCAGCCGCCGGCGCGCACATCCAGACTGCAGGCTGGTAGGCCTAACCACTACCCCAAATGCGCCCTCTACGAGCACACGTGGATGCCTGCGAGAATTTGGCCCTTCCACGCTGCCTCCTTCTCCTCTGGAGGCCGGGGGGGAAGCTCCTACGATCATTTTTGGCCCCCGGAAGTTCTGGGTCCTGCAGCAGTCAAAATCAACCAACTCTTGGGGCTGTGCCTCAGGCCTCGTGACAACCCCACTCCAAGAGGCTGGAACTCTCACCTCCCCTGCTGACGGATGGGGGTAGAGGGCAGTTACAAGAGGAATGTTGAGTGATTGGTATCAGGGCAAGTTGGGCATTCGGCTATTGCAGACACACGATTTGGGGAGAATTCTCCTGGCCTTTGCAAAGAGCAAGAAATAAAACCCCAAACGTTTCCAAGCTGGTGTGGGGAACAAAGGTAGACTTTCCCGCATTTAGGAAAACCTGGAAAAACCCAGTCGAACCTGGAGATATGAAAGGACATTTAGGAGGATATTAGAAAGACTCCAGCGCCCTCAATTATCCAGGGGCAGCTGCGCAACGCGGGAATAACGTGTAATCACGTCCCCGGGCGTGTGGTGCTGAGTGCTATTGACGCGCAGATTTGGTCACACGGATAATCATGTTTGCTTTAGATATTGAATTAAATCTGATCATCAACTAGAGGTAGCGAGAACGTCAGCTGGGACCGCTCCCTTTGCTCGGCCTCCTCGCCCCCGCCCCCAGCCATGCAGGTGGAGCTCGAGAGAAAACCAGAGATACAGTTTCCGAATGGGGCCGACTTTCAATCCCGAGGCGTCTCGGAGCGCGGTCTGAGCTGCAGAGCCCCGGGTATTTTCGGAAATCCGCAAGATAGAGGAGACAGGCGCCCCTCCCCCCAAGTCCGCGGGGCCCTCTGAGACGCTCCCCGGCGCGGGCAAGTATGCGCCAGGGTCCTCCAGGGAGCTCTCCCTGAGGCAAAGGTGGGATGGGATCAGATCTCTCGCAGGGAAGGACCGTCCGCCTCCCCCGGGCGAACAAGGGCGGTTTGCTCACTTCTCGCTCCCCTTACCGCAGCCCAGGAGGCCGCGACGCACCACCCCACCCCCAGACCCCTACTTTCTAGCGAGCAATTCGCCCAGCTTCACGCCAGAGAGCTGGCCTGGGGGACCGCGCACAGCCAGATGCTAGGAGGGGACGAGGCGCGGCATCCAGTCCAGGGACAGAGGCGGGAAACTCGGAAAGAGTGGGGATGGAAGGAAGGCTGGTTATCAGGGATCGCCTCTGACTCCCGCTTCCTGGCTCTCCCCGGCTGAGGAGCCCAGGGAGGCCGCAGCACCTCCACCCACCCCGTAGTCTTCCGCGCCCGGGTCCCCGCGTCCCTCCTTGTAGCCAAAGCTTGGAGCGCCCCGAAACGCGCCCCCGGCCCCCGCGCCCAGGTCTAGGCCGCCTCCCGGCCGCGGATTTGCAAGGGGGTGGGGAGAGAAGCCGACCAGTCTCAACCTCAGCATCCCCTCCCCTCCTTAGCACGAGGTAAATCAAATGCAACAAAATGAAAGTCATCGAGTGTAGTGGCTTCAACAGCTCCTTAGGCTGAAGGAGCCACTCGTAGATTTGGGCGAGCGAGGGGGGTTTGCTCTTCTCGCCTTTGCGTTTTCCAAAGTCACTCTTCCTCCTACGCCAGGGCGCTGCCGCCCGAATGCAGACCGCGCGTGAGGCCGAGAGACAGGCTGGGAGAGGCCGAGCGACCCCGGGCGGCGGGTCAGCCGCTCGCAGGCCCGAGGCCAGCGCTCCCGCGCGCGCCCGGGGTCCGAGGCGCGGGGCCTGGCCCGCACGCCCGGGAGAGGCCTGTTCCGAAGCCTCCCCAGCGCCTCGGGTGCTCCGGCTCCCAAGGGATGCGCTGGGGAGACCGCGGCCAGCGGCCTGGCCCGGCTCCTTGCCCGAGACCTCCTTGCCCGGCGCAGGGCGACAAAGTAAGACAAACGGGAGGGCCGGGCTTGGTTTTTTTAAACACAGGATTTTTATTAAAATTCTTATTTAAAAAAATTGAAAGCTTTCAGCGCCCGGCGCTCTTGGGGAACCGCACGGAACCGCTGAGCTCCAAGTTCCGGGGCTCAGGACCCGGAGGATGGGGCAGGGGGCTTCTCGCTCGCCTACACATTTTTCCTTTTTCATATTTGAGAAATGTTTGCACTGAACAAAATAAAAAAAGAAGAGAAGAAAGCAGGGGTAACCAAATATAAGCAAACCAAAACAAACCACGAAGAAAGGAGTTGGGCCCTGAGGGGTACAGGCCCTTCCTGAAGGTCATTTTGGCAACAATCACCACCGATATTTACAACGAAAAGCGAAATCTGCCACCAGTTGTCAGAACGTTTACATGGCCATAAATATTTAGCATTTTCTTACTTTAAAAAAATGGAGAAAAAAAATCCTCTATATTTTTAAAGTGTTCTCCACTTGCTTCAGAAGAAGACGGCTGACAATATCGCTACTCACACAAACATATTTTACAAAATTCACAAAAGCGGGCGGTGGGGGGTCTTTTACTCCTTCTCAGGTGAGGACGTTAACGCTGGGACCATTCGGTCCCCGGGGAGAGGCAGAGAAGCGAAGCTGCGCAAACATTCTGTAAACTCGGCTTATGGTTCAGCCGTCTCCAAAGGTTCAAACGGAGAGAGGGATGGGGCGGAGCTGGGGGGTGGAATCTACCTCTCCAAGGAGGTGCAGCAACCTCCTGGCGCCTCCCCAACGGAGCCAAGAGTCAACTCGACTCCAGAATAATAATTATAATAATATAATAACCACTGTAAGGGCCGAGTCCTCCTCGCCTCCGCCGCTGGGGTGGGGCCTGGGCCTGGGGCCGAGAGTCTCGGAGGGGCGACGCTCACCAAGTCCACTGCTGGGCCTGGACCAGGGGGTGTGCTGTCGGGTACTGGGGGGTGCCGGCCGAGCTGTACTGGGCGTTGTACTGCATGTGTTGCAGAGACTGCGCGCTGTAGGCCGAAAAGGGGATGCCCGCCTGGAAGGTGGCAGCTGCCAGGTCCTGGGCTTTGAGCGCGTGGCACGGTTTGCCGTCCCTGACCAAAACGGGCACGGCCACCCGGCGCGGCGAGGGCAGGGGCGTCACCTCCATACCTTTCTCTGCCCGGGCGCGCTTCATCTTGTAGCGGTGGTTCTGGAACCAGATCTTGACCTGCGTGGGCGTGAGGCGGATGAGGCTGGCCAGGTGTTCGCGCTCTGGCGCCGACAGGTACCGCTGCTGCCGGAAGCGCCGCTCCAGCTCGTAGGTCTGCGCCTTGGAGAAGAGCACCCGCCGCTTCCGCTTCTTGCCGGCGTCCCCTCCGCCGCCGGGGGTCTCCTTGTCATTGTCCGGTGACTCGTCGGCCGAGGGCTCCGGAGACTTGGAACTCGAGTCCTGGGGCGCCGCGCCGGCTGCCAGCCCATGCACTGGGGGAAAGAGAAGCCCATCAGGAGCCTGGAGGCCGCGCGCGGCCGGGCCCGACCCCGCGCGCCTTGGATCCTCCGTGCGCCCTCGGGCCTGTGCGCCCCGCAACCAGGCCCCGCTGCCTTCGCCCTGACCCCCGCCCTGCTCCACGCCTGACAAAATCGTCGGTGTCCGCCCCGGGGAAAGAGAAGAAGCGGCAGGAGTAGGGGCTCGGTGCTCCAGTTTCTAGGGGTTTGACCAGTGTGAGTGCGTATTTTTGGGGGGGGTGGAGTGGCGCGCGGAGGAGATCATCGCGGGTTAAGGGCTCCGGCCCCCTTAAGCAGTTTCCTCTCTGGAGAGACGTGGGCAGATTTTTAAAAGAAAAAACCCACAATCCCGGCATTGATCGGCTCGGCCATTTAAGGCAGGTTTTGGGGGCTTTCGTTTCTGCTTTCCGACTTTCTGGACACCCTCCGCACCGCACAAAGCGTCCTCTATGAAGTGCAGGGGGCAGGGTGAGCTATTTATACCCGGGCCACCCTCTCCCCGTATCCCGAGGCAGGCTGGCTCGCTCCACTGCTCCAGGCCAGTCCTTCCCGGCTGTCGGAATGGGGGAGGGGGGCTCCGGCCGGAGCCGTCAGTTCTGGTTGGCGTCTGTAACCAGCCCTTGGGAGGTATTCCCCTCCCCTTCTTCCTCCTAATTTCTCTCTTTGGAAGAAATATCTGAGACCAAGTCTCCTTCCCGGACTAGGGGGGGGGTCTGACGAAGAGGGAAGAGGTAGGGCATCCCAAACAAACGTCAGGCATCTTTCTGGGGGCGCAGGGTGAGGGATCCGGCTTACAAGGCTCCATCCCTTTTCTCCCCGCGGGCGTGCGGCCCAGGCTGCGGCCACAGTAGCAGAGGCGGTCACAGCCGCGGCGGCCAAGTTTCGCTACTTACGGGAGTACTGGAGGCCCTCGGTGCTGGCCAGCCAGCGCGTGTACGGGTTGTCGCTGCTGTCGTAGAAGGGGTTCTTTAGGGGCAGGCTCTGCACCGTGTCCAGGGCGCCCTGCCCCAGCGGCCCGGCCCTCTTGGCGGGCTCCGGCCCCTCGTTCTCCTCCTCTGGCCCTTCGGCCACCGAGCCCTCCTCATCGTTGGTGTCCGGTAGGTCCAAGATGTCCTTGACCGAAAACCCCGTCTTTGTGTTGGTCAGCGACATGGCCGGGACCCCGCAATTTATGCCGCAAAGTTGTAGCTTCACTTGGTCAATTCCTTGCGCTCTCAGTAGGGGCGGGGGAGGGGGTATGGGGAGAGGGGTTGGGGGAGGGGAGGGGGGATGGGCTTTAATTATTGAGATTATTATGTTTAAGAAAAAGAAAGAAACTCTGGGAAAGGGGAGAAAAAGAAAGAAAGAAAGAAAAAGCCCAAGGCGTTGCCTGTGTCTTCTCTGCAAGCACGCGGAAATGGACGCGGGGAGCCGGGCGGCCTGCGCGCCAGCGCTGCGGGCCGGGCCCGAGTTTGTAACTCCAGGAGGGGTGCCAAGGCGGCGTCAGCTCCGGCTCCGGCGGCCGCTCAGCGCGCGGTGGCGGCTGGTGGCGAGGAAAAAATGGGCCATTGCCCGAGCGATCAGTCCATATAAGGCTGGGCTCCACTCACGAACCTGGGGAGAGGGGGGGAAGAGGGGGAGAAAGAGAGGGAGGGAAAGATAGAGGGAGGGGGAGGGAAAGGGGGGAGGAAAGGGGGGAGGGAAAGAGGGAGGGAGGGAGGGAGGGAGGGAGAGCGAGAGAAGGGTGGAAAAAAGGGGGAGGGAGACATTAAAACGCAAAGGTTGGACACGTGTGGGCGGGTCTTGGAAGTCAAGTGGATGAAGACTGTATTTGCAGATGTGAAATTGTGGGTTTTGGGGAGCTCCGCGCTCCCAGCCAACGGCCCTCTAGAGCAAGATGAGAGGTGTAACGTGTCAATTAATTGCAAAGACGGGGCGAGCCTTTCTTACCCAGTATTTACATACAAAGGACCGCCGCGTCGCTCGCGAGTCCACACACTTGAAAGGGCAGTTTTAACAAATTGCATCTTTTTTAAAAAAGCGGGGGAGGAGGAAAGAAAACAAAACAGAAACCCGGAGGAGGAGAGAAAAACAGAATCCTCCTTAACATTCACCGGTTCCTACCTCCCCGCCCACGCGCGCCTGCCCCCAGCAAGCCGGAAAATTGGCGATTTGTGGCGCCTTTGGAAAAGGGGGAGGGGGCGCAGGCTGAGCCGCGGAAATCTCTCCTTCCCATCGCTGGCCGTTCCCTAAACAAGATCCGGTTCAAATGGCAAGAGCCCAACTTCTGTAAGCCTCCTAGGTCAATATTTTGGTTGAGGCTTAAGGATGAGTACTAGAAATGACAAGGCAAGTAATTGATTCTAGTTAAACGCCGAAAGAGCCCGAAACCCAGGAGAGGAATCGGCTCGGGGCCGGCCGGAGCCACCACCAAGCGACACCACCTCCCCCGCCCCGACACCCTTTATTTGCTAAAGACATTTATTTCCTTCTCCCCGCCTCCCTCCCCTCTCCCCCTCCCCCCAGCTCTGTGCTGCTGAGCAGGACCGCGCAGTTCACTTTCTGCTTTGCGGGCGCCCGGGGTGGGGCGGTGGGGGTGGGGAAGTCTCCCTCGGGCCGCGATCAGCCCGGCCCCACCGCCTCCGGCCCCGCGGGCCGCGGTCTCAGGGTGGAGGGAAGGGCAGGCGGCCCCGCGCCCTTCCTGCCCCCTATTATGCCTCCCTTTCCAGCCTCCAGCGGTGGCAGAGCGGGGTGGGGGGGGCAAGGGTAGAGGGGAGGGGGGAGGGGCGGGTGCGCTGTCTCCAGCCGGGGTGAGGACCCCGAAAACCGCGGGGAAGGGGGTCGCAGGGCGGGAGGTGCTGCTGAGTTCTCTCCGGAGTTTTCTTCTCCCCAGGGAGTCCTTTCGGACGCACCAGGGGCGAGTTCAGAGGACACGCTCCAGGCTCCCAGCTTGCGTGAGGTTTGTGTGCGGGTCCCAGCTCCGGGCCGGCCTGGGAACTGCACTCTCCCGGGACAGCACCACCTCCTCGGCGCCGGCGAGGAAAAATCCAGGCCGCACTTCCCGCCCCTCCTTCCAGTTTTTTTTTTTTTTTTTTTTTTGCGCGAGGGAGGTTTGCTACCTGATGCTCATCCGCCCCAGAGGAGCGTCTGGACGGTGCTTGGCCTGGGGGCGGGGAGGGACGGAGAAGGCCGCGGCGGGGGTCGGGGTCTGCCCACCCCCAAGCCCTCCGCCGGGGCCGCCTCCACGCCGGCGAGCGCAGCGCCGGCGCCCGTACTCCCCGCTCGCAGCTGCGGCCGCCGCGCCCCGGCCGCCCCCGAGTTACCAGCGCCCGGCGAGGGCGCCTCTCCCCGAGCCGCTCGGCGGCTTTCTGCAGCCCTCGCTGCCTCGCCCCCAGTATGTGACGCGGGTGACAATGGCCCAGGTTAGAGGGAGCCCCTCGTCGGCGCGTCCTGGGTGGTCGGACCCGGGCAAACACAAATACAAACCGATTGCTAAGCTGCGGACAATGAGCGAAATGTAGACAAATGTCCCGCTCCCGTTGGAAGCCTTTGTCCCGGCTCGGTTTTTGCATTTATTTCAGTGGAGAAATAATACATGATTGACGCTCTCTTTCAATGTGTCCTAACTGTTTGGAATAAATCTAAGGTTGTTCCTAGTTGTCATGGCATTCAACCCTTTTCAATGGACTATCTCTTCATTCATTTCTGAATCCGTCCACAATATTAAGGAAACCCCTTCATGTCGACGCTCCCCATTCCTCTCTTTCTCCTACTTTTCCTTTTCTCCTTTCTCCCCCTCCTTCCGCCCTTTCCCCTTTCCTTCCCCCTTTCCTTGCCCCTTTCCTTCCCCCCTTCCTTCCCCCCTTCCCCCCCCCCGCAAGAATTAGAAACTGGTTTGAATCGTGTTCCTTGAACCCATTACTTTTCGTGCTTTTTTCCCCTCTTTCTCTTTCCAGTCTGCCTTTCCCAGCCTCCATCCTCCTTGCCTCTCCCTCCCCCCTCTCACTCGGGAGCTCTCTGCCCCGTCCAGTCGGAGGAGGGAAGTTGGGTTTCCAGGCATCACAGAGGCCCAGAGTTTGGAAACAGGGGCTGTCGGGCCTACCCCAGCCATTGTTACTCAGCTGCTAAATAAATAACTGGCGAGGAAAAGTTCCTCAACCCAAGCTTTGCAGAAAAAATCATCCTGGTCACTCCTCTTATTCCTCTGTCCCAAGCGAGGGGTGTCTCTTGGGGACCAGGGTAGGCTCTAGGAAGGGCCAGAAAGGAGTCTGGTTGGGCCACGCCAATTCTTGGGTTGGGTGAGAAATGTCCCCTTTGGCAAGAAGTGACTTTTGCGTGTCCATCTTTGGGAGGGGTGCCCCAGACCCCTCCACGGAGCCTGCGCAGTTCCTCGTCTTGGGACCACCTAGTTCCACTTCGCTCCCAACTTCTCCCTTCCCCCATAGTGGCCTTTCTCCCAGGATCTCATCAGCACTGCCGCAGCGGGTCATGTCCCCTCCCCGGCCCCTGAGAGCCTGCACTTCGGGCAGAGCACCTGGGAGACAACTGTTTTCCTACAGGGGGATCCAGCCTCCTGGAAACTGAAGCGGGAGCGCTGACAACCGCGCCCTGAGAAGGAGGCTCCCGGCCCAGTTCACTGAGGCGGGGCTCCGCACAGCGCCGGCCCCTCGGCCTCGACGGGCCTGAGTTCTCCCACACCACAGGTCGTAGGGCCCCCTTCCTTGCTGGAGCACTTGCGGGACCACACTCCCCCGCCCGCACAGACCGTGTTCTGGGTCTCTGCTCCCTCCTCCACCCTCACTCCTGCTAGTTTTTCCTGCCCCTGACCTTGCGGCTGCGGAGCAGGGAGGGAACCCGAGGGAGCCTCAGCCTGGCCTCCCGAAGCCACGCTCAGCGCCCTGCGGAGCCCGATGCGCTGTGCTCAGTGTCTCCCTCCTGGGACCTCGCGAATCCATTTTGCCCAGCGCTCCGTCGCCGGTGCCGTTCCCGCGTCCGCTTCCAAAGCGCTGACATTTGCAATTGAAAAGGCGCAGGGAGACCGCCGGGAGGCCCGTAATTGAAGGGGAGAAACTCGGCTTGTTAGAGGAAGATCATAAAATGCAAGTCCCCCAGGAGTGGTCTGCGGATGCCGGGAGGCCGGCGGGGGACCAGCTGGCAGCTGGGGGCAGGTCCGGTGCCCAAAGCACG
This sequence comes from Stenella coeruleoalba, assembly GCF_951394435.1. Classification (NCBI taxonomy): domain Eukaryota; kingdom Metazoa; phylum Chordata; class Mammalia; order Artiodactyla; family Delphinidae; genus Stenella; species Stenella coeruleoalba. Next base: position 45,386,481 of record NC_137161.1, on the reverse strand, counting down.
CTCCAGGGTCTCCCGGACCTCATGTGACCCGAGGAGCAGGGCCAGGCACCAAATGAACTTTTACACACAAATTAAACAGGTGATTGCATCCGGAGGGCTCCCCAAGAGGTCTCGCTGGGAGCACCACAGCCTGGTCTTTTCGAGCCAGGGGTCTCCTGCTCAGCGAGATCCCGCACACTTGGTCGAGAGTACCAAGCCCCACGCCCCTGGCCCCTCCAGAGTCCTTATTAGTGTCCCCGCTATCCCCACCCTATCGGCTCTGAACATATCCGTGTCCTCTGGCACCAGTTCAGCTCTGCTTGGATGTGCTCGGCTCCCCAGGTCCGGATTCTTCAGTAGCTTCTTTCCGGGTTCCATCTTGCAGCCAGGAGAGGACAATGTCCTGGGTTCCATCGTGTTTGGGTTTGGGCTCTGGGCTCTGCCGCCGGCGTTGCGGGAGCTCCTGAGCGCTCAGCCTTGGGCCTTCTGCTGCGAACTTGGGGAGAAGTTGAGACGGTGCTGAAAGTTAGATGGCAGCTGGTCTGGGCCGGAGGGAGACATGTTTTGCCCTCTTTGGTGTGCGACAACCACCGAGTACCCCTGCCAGGGTCACCCGAGCAGCCAGAGGTCCCCTGCCCCGGATATTTATGCTCGGCGCTGGGACTCCAGCTCCCTTACAAATCTCGAGCTCTACCTCCCTTTTTCCCACGTTTGGGACGAGCTCAGAGGGCGTCGCAGGCCCCGAGGGGAGGTGGAGGAGAGGAGGAAGAGAATCTTCCTCCTCGCAGGCTGGAAGAATCCCTCTTAGGAGGCTTCCCAGGCCGCTCAGCTCCTCTCTGCGGCTCGGGGTTCCGGAGGGATGGAAGCGCAGGCGCTGGAGAGGGCGCGGGGGAGGTGAACCACCGCCGGAGGCCCGGGCGGGAGGCGAATGTACACAGGGTAAGTGGCCCCACTCCAGGACAAGTGGCCCTCCAAGTCGGCCCAGTGTTTACCTGTTTACTTTCGCAGGTAGCTCAAACACGAGCGCCTTTTCTGAGCTCCGGAGCACGGGGGCGGCCCTGGTGCGCCCGGGTCCCCAGCTCCTTGCGCCCGCGCACCGCAGTTTGACGCCCCCTGTTGGGGGAGGGGTGAGCTCTGAACAGCAGCAAACAAGGCAGGAAAGGAAGGTCCTTTGGGAAAATGAGGAGAGGCCTGGGCACACCCCACGCGTGGGAGCCTGGCTCGGTGTGCCTGTGGGTGAGGCGGGCTGGTGGGGCGCCCCCAGCGCCCCCAATCCCCGTTCCTCTCTCAATCTCAGAAGGCTTCTTGGCTTGAAGGCCTCTTGGGAGGCGCTCTGCTCACATCTTTCCCCTTTCAGGCTGGTGAGAGCTTGCTGGGTAGGCGCCTCCTCTAGAGGAATTTAGGGCAGAAAAAGTCCGGGGGGAGTACCTTGAGGACCACTGCAAAACGGGGGTGGCCTCGAGGAGCCCAAAGCCTCGCAGCCCCAGGCAGCACGCCTCACCCTCCCCATCCACAAAAGTGCGACCAGTCATTAAAAATACAAGGTCTTTCCCATTATTTGGAAATACTAATTTGACTTCATTTTTCTTTCTTTTTTGGAATGAAAAGAGGTTGAAAAGAAACTCCTTTCCTGGTACAGTACATGGCCGAGCGGGTCCCCTGCACATCCCATCTCAGATAACAGCCTTCAAGTGGATTAGTTTATTGTCTGGTTAGCGCCAAGGTGCAAGCGTTTGTCTTCATTCACTCTAGAAACAAAGCGCATTGCACCTTCCTTCTCCGCGAGGATTAGCCGCGCTGGACACAAAGGTTTTGTTGGAGGGGAAAGGTTTATTTTATCTCGTGTTGGAGACTCGGAGCGTGGCATGCACTCGAAATCAACGGGGACAGAAAATGTCTCCCCATCTGGTCCCCGAGCTTGGCGATAAAGACGCCCACCTTTAAGATGCACTCCTCCAAGGTATCCCATGGCAGCTTCAACTCCAGGTGGGGGAACGGGGGCTGCTGGAAGCAAGAGTGTCAGCTCTGGCCGCCGGTTGAAAGATGTCGAGGAGTGTGGCCCAGGGTACCACCTGAAGCAGGACCTTTCCCAACCAGAAAACTGAAAGGCAGGCTCATCTCTGGTGGATCTGGTGGGCATCACCTTCTGCCCCCGAAGGAAGCTGAGGTCCCTGGAAGTCCCTGCAGGCTGTGGGAGCGGGAAGCAGAATGGAGCGGCTGGATGGGGGAGGCCTACAGCCCTATCAGTGAGGCCAGATCAGAACAGGTGCAAGTCTCTGGCAGAAGAGACCCACAGCCAGCGGACAGATGGACCAGAAAGTAGGGACTAGTGTGAAGGGAAAGGAAATCTCAGTCCACTTTGGGTTCAAGTCAAAGGTGAGTTTTCTCTTTCTTTGATCCATATTGTGTTAACTCTTACCACAGGAGGTAAGAGTGAGGGCACCTCCCAGAAGGACGGTCCTCCCAAGTCACCGAGAAGATGTTGGGCTGAGAAGTTATCCAGGCCCAGAGACAGAGCTCAGATTCTGTATCTGACCCCCCTTTCCCCCCTTCCCCGCTTCCTCAGGAGCACCAGGAACTCTATAAAGCCATGGAGAGAACTGACCTAGGGACCTAGAGCCTGGAGTCTCCCTGCAATTGTGGGCGCAGGGCGCAGGCATCCTTCTGAGCTATCTCCCCCTACTCTTCTTCAAGGTGAAATACACAACACTTTACCAATTATCTGGCTTAAAAAAAAAAAAGGCAGACATTTCCTGAGGACATAAATTGTAATAGAAATTAGGATTTCTCTTTTTATTAATCAGCCTCATTGTGTGGGCGTAAGACCCCGCGGACATATGGTAGGACTTTGATAAATGCGCTTTAATGAGATCTTTGAAAACGCATCCAATAAAATAAAAGGCTAGAAAAGCCGTTTAACTTTCATGGATGTTAAATTGAACACGAAATGTGGCTCGGGGCGCGCTGCAAAATGGAAAGGGCCTTCCTCCAATATTTTCTTTTAAAACGTAGCTCTAAGCCCCCCTTAGGCCAAATGAGCCCGTCCCAGCCAATCCACTGTCACCGGTTTATTGGGGAACCAAACAGCACGTCCCCCCGGGCTCGCCCCTTTGCTTTATTCGTTCGCGCTTCTCTAATGATTAAATATGTTACAATGAGATTACGCATCGTCAACGTTGCCTTCAGGAACGTTTGTCCAGCCAAGTTCGACCTTCTCCCGATAAGGGTGATTTCAATGCAGGAGATCTGGGTTTCTCAAGGAAACAGGGCGCCGAAAGCACGTTCTTATCTGAATTTACTTCTTAACACGTGACAAAATCATTACAAGACTTCGAAAATCCAGCGGCCTCTCCCAACGGGTCAGTACTCAGCACTTAGAGCTGGGCCAGGAGGGCTCTGTGCCATGTAGCGCTCGTCGGCGCGGGGAGGCCGCGCTCCCAGCCTGCGCGGAACCTGGGAGCTGTGCCTGGAGAGCGAGGAGCCGACCCACGAGGCCCTCGGGCACCAGCGGGAGGGGGTTTCTGGGACTCTCCCTCTCACTTCTCCAATCTGAGCACCCGAGGTCCACAGCCCTCCTCCAGACGCAACGCCCCCTTCCCACCCCCAAGCGCCACCAAGATCGAGAAGGCGCGAGAGGCGCGCCAAAGGGCCTCCTTGCAGAGTGTGTGTATGGGGGGGCAGAGGGGGCGCCCTTCGGAGACCAGGGCCTCAGCAGAGCCCACTGAGGCTCATTTCCGATCCTCTGGCGATCTCTACTGACACAAATGAGAACTGTCTGGCGCCTGGCGCGGTCCCCTCAAAGTCCAGGCTTGAGCCGCCTCAAAGACCCCCCAACCGCTGCTCGGCCCCCAGCCCTGGTCCTTCCTGCCGGCGACTCCCGCCCCTCGCCTTCCTCCTCCTCCTCACCCCCCACCCCGTGGCCCAGTTCCGCCCGAGGAGCACCTCTTTCTCCTCTAGGCGCCATCTCCAAATTACCTTGGGGACATCGCCTCGTCCTGCAGCCCCATGCCGACCCCTGCGCACACCGGGGAGACTTACCCGGCGGAGGCGGGGCGGAGGCGCTCCCTTCCCGGCAGCGGCCCCGGCGGCCCAGGAGCCTACGGAGCCGACGGTGGGGAGGGGCCCGAGGCGCGCGGCGCGCCCGCTCCGCCTCCCACTCCCGACGCTGCGGCGACAGCCTCGCCGAATCTCCAGGCGCGCCTTTATCTAGTCCCCCACCTCCCCGGAACCCCCTCCCCGGCGCCCCTCCTCCGCCGCGCCCTCCCGGGCGGGGCTCCGAACCTCGCCGCGCCTCTCCTCCTCGCCATCCCCTCCAGCCGCACCTGCCGGTCCCGGCGGTCCCGCTCCCCGGCGGGCGGGAAAGTGCGCGGCGGCGGGAGCACCTGGCTTCGGAGGCAGGTAAAACTTTTCCGGGCCGCGGGCGCGGCGGGCGGGGCCCGGTCCCAACCCGAGCGCCCCCCTCGTGACCAGCGGAGCCGGCGGCGGACCTGAGACGCCCGGCACTTGCCCACCTGCTGCTTCCGGACCCCGCGGATGGGCGACCGAGCCAAGGCGAGAGCCGCGAGAGGGGGCCGCACAGGCGGGCGCGCGGGGGACACCGAGACCCCTCTCCCCTGGCCCGCGGCAGGACGCCGGCCGGGAGCGCGTTCCGGTCCCCCGCAGCTAAGGATGCCCGCGCGGGGTCTCGGGCCGGGGGAGCTACGGTGCTCGCCCGACAGCCAGGGGCGACGCTGGGCTCCTGTACGTCTCCCCGCGCAGCCGCGCGCCCCGCGCCCCCCGACCACCCCCGGCCGCGCGCTCGAGCGGGAGGCTCACCTGGAGCGCGGCTGCGCCGGGAGACCCGGCCCGCGAGCGCGCAGATCCCCGGCCGCTCTTTATCCTGAGCCACCGGCGGCTGCAGAGCCGCGGGCGCAGGGGCACTGGCGCGGCGAGCCCTCCCCCTCCTGGCTCCGGCTCCGTGCCCGGCGGCCCCACCCTCCCGGCTCCGGCCCCGCGGCCGCAGCGCAGCCCCAGCGGAGGGGGCCGCTCCCCCGCGCCTCGCGCTCTGTTTGTTTTCCTTGCCCGACTGACGTGAGTCAAAATATTGGCCATATGTTCAGCGGTAATAAATTGGGTATGAGCGCAAACACACTTCGGCTTCGATGGCTCTTTCAGCTGCCACATGGCCGGCTTGGAAAGAGGGGGCGCTGCCACCTTGCTGCGGCCCCATCCCCAACCAGGCGGGTGGGTCCCTCTCCTGAGCGCCCCTCGGAGCTGGAGATCTGGGACCCCGGGGCTCTCCTCTCCCTCGCCCCTCCTGCGTCCCCAGCGGTACCTCGGACCTCGCAGCTCCCGGCGAGCCCGGCTGCTGCCTAACAAGGTCGCCATCTATAAATTGCTCGGTCGCTAAGACGCCATAAAACCGAAGGGCCAGATGTGGCACGTTATTTATGTGTGAAACTGCGTTTACACTAGATAGTCGATCCAAGGCCGATAGCACGGCTCGGCGGGAGGTCACAGACCTCTAGCCCCAGGCTCCTGGCTCCTCCCCCAGCACACTCCCCACCTCCAGATTGAGGGATGTTGGTCTTTCTGGGAGAGGGATTCAGCTCTGCGGCCCAGGAAGAAAGTGATTTCAATGCACTTGTGCCAAGGTGCCACCTGTCCAGGATTAGAAGCAGACTCTGGGATTTATTTCTGTAGCTTTTCTGTTCCTTTTTTTTTTTTTTTCATAGAGCCTGGGAGGCTGTTTTATTTTCCAGGTAGTTGATACGTCCCGTGAGACTTTGGTGTGAATAGGAAAGGTGGTATGTGAAAGCTGAAGATGTTCAACCCTGCAGGTTGGTGGGATTTGAGGGCCGGAGCCTCCTGACCTCTAGGGAAGGATTTTTTTGGAGGGGAGGCAGAGATGGAAGTGGAACAGTTCACCTGGCTGAAGGAGCACCTGAGATTATTCCTACCTCAAGCCTGACTGTGGACTCCAGTGTCACATGTCACCCACCTTATTTAAAAGGCAGCCAAGGCACTCAGACAGAGGTAATCCTACGTTGGACGTGATATCCGAGTGGCCCTGTGTGATTCCGGAAAGGCAGGTCAATACTGTGTAGTAACAGAAAACAATTGTTCCATTTTTCTCCTCCAGAGGGTGGCCTTGGGGCTGCATGTCCCCAAACTGGTCACCTCACACTTTACTCACACGAATTCATTAAGAGTCATTGTCTCTCCTGTGCCATTATTTTACTACTTCTTGAAGTGAACCAAATTCCCTCTATGGTTAATAAGCACTGAGCCGGGCCCCCTACCTTCCTTTTCATCTTCAGAACGCCTGGGGTTCCCTGAATGACATCTTCCATCTGGCCAAGGAAAATCAGAGATGAAAAATGTTGCCCTACTGCAGGGAAAAACATAAGCATTTGACTTCACTATTACAAGTTACCCTGGGTCTGTGTTCACTGGATAACTGTCCTTAGTGGCACTTAAGGGTAGAAAAATGATGCTGTTGAAAGGGGTGGGAGAGAAGGGGAGAAGGGATATGGGGTGGGGGTGGGGGAGAAACCCATTCAACAGGTGCAAAAAAGAGCTATAAAATGAACCTCTTAACCTGAAGTGTAGAGCACAAACAGTGCCTCTCCAGATTTGCTCTCCTGGACCTTACAGTGAACTCCCAGAAATCTTTACTGCAGAGAAATCTGGGACTTCACTCAAGCCTGCTGGAGTTGTTAATCTTGGAAAATGACTACTGCATTTCACTCTTTTTTCTTGGATTTTAAATCTCTACTTATGGTTCAAAACAAAATCTAGAGTGTAGTTTTGGGTTTACATCACCTCCAAGTGTAAACTCTGTAATCACTGATAAATCACTTCTCTGGGTGAAAATGTTGCTTCATGCCCAAAATTGGACAAAGGTATTTGAAGACAGACCTTCATATTTGTAGTCCTCACAGGGAGGGGCATCTTTGTCTAACGAGTGTCCCATAGAAAGGCTCATCTTTTTTCCCTGCCCTTCTTACTGATAACTGCTATGTAGTGAATGGGGATACAGACAATGAGCTTAGAAAGCCAGTGTTTGGTGTTCTCAGGTGGAAAACTGAGAGACCTGAAACAAAGGGCACATCAAGTCCGTCGTTATATAATTCCCTTTTGGGGAAAAACTAGTGAAAAATAGCAAATGTACCAGGGCATCAACTAGGTAATTGATAATAAAAATCCATCACAAAGGAAATGCAGTGGGGAGCAAGATTTAAATAAAATATAACTGCTTAGGTAAACTCACACGTCCTCTCTTTGAGCTTAACTAGCAATCCAGTACTGAACTTGGTACACATAATTGTCCTCAGACCTAAACAGATGTCATGCAGTGTCTTTTCTTAGTTCCATTGTGTTTTATGCCATTATTACTTCAGAGACATTCCTATCCTATCCTACCCATGGACTCAAAACTCATGGACTTTTCTATGGGAAAAACCTTCTTCTGCAAAGTTCTCCAAAGGTATCAGCTGCAAGGTGATGCTCTGAGAGTGAGTAGTTCCCGGTACTTACAAGTAAAAATCAACCCAAACAAAAACTTTATACTGCGTTGAACCCAGCTAGGAAGGATATAATTGCATTGTCTTGAGAAGAGCTACACAGTCGTTCCCGTGGAGAGAGTTCCTTGCTCCTTACAGCTGCTTGGGCTGCTGTGAAGTCCAGTCAGTCAAGGAAGGCAGGTGCCTTGTTTGTGCTTTACTTGGGCATCATGCATGGTGGCCAGAGTAGCTCCACCGAGGTGAGAGCTGAGATGGACTTGGAGGAAAGTCAGTGCCCACCACCCCCGACAATGAGGGGCTGTCAGGAAGCTTGGAGCATCTGCAGATATCATCATAATGCGAAATGGGGTATGGAGGAGACTCTGCAGATGGTTGATGCCCCTTCCAGTGTCCTCAGCCAGAGAAAGCGTCAGTTGAGCTCATCCGACATGAATTCCTGGTCTACTTTATCTGAAAGCAGATCTGCTTCTTTTCCTCCAGTGCATCCCTCAACAGAGCCAGAAGGCAGATGACATAGTCTAATGAGGCTCTTGGGCCCCCAGAGGCTGAGAATGATACCAGCTCTCTCTAACGTCCTGCACGGAACTGGGGATGAGCAAACACAGCGGGACACAAAGAATTTTGTTAAAGCATTGGCAGCAGCAGAGAAATTTGGTGCCACATGTAAGATCTTCAAGAAGTAAAAATCAAATTCATCTAGATATAGAAACTAGACTACTGGTTGCCTAGGACTGGGGCGGGGGGCATGGGGAGGCTGGGGAGTGATGGCTAAGGGGTGGGTTCTTTTGGGGGTAATGAAAATGTTCTAAAAATGATGGTGGTGATCGTCATACAACTCTATGAGTATACTAAAAGCCACTGAATCGTGGACATTAAATTGGGTGAATTGTGTGGTATGTGAACTATATCTCAATAAAGCTGTTCAAAAAATGAAGTGCATTTCTTTTTTCATTTCGGCTAGAAGGTGCTGGGCTAGAAGGTAGGAGAGGATGGAGTTTGGGGAAGACAGGTGATCCTCAAAGTTGTTTTTTATTTCCGCAACTTTTATTCTGACCGTTTTCAAAAACACACACAAAAGTTGAAAGCATAACAGAGCAAACATTTGTGTACCCTCTACCTGGATTCAACAATTGTTTACATTTTGCCACTTATGCTTATCACTCTCTATAAACACATTTTCTTTTTGTTGAACTACTTGGAATTAAGGTTGTAGACACCACGATACTTTCCCACTGAATATTTCAGTACGCATCTCCTAAGAAAAGACATTCTTCAACATAATCACAATAACATAACCATGCTTTAGAAAATTAGCAATAATTCATTATTCAAATTTCTCAAATTTTACCCAAAACAAAATGTATTTTTATAGCCAGTTCATTTTTTTTTCCAGAGCCAGGACCTATTTAAGGTTCATGTGCTGCATTGCTGCATTCGGTTTTTAAAATTTTATTTTTTTATGTCCTTATCCTCTTAATTTACAACAGTCTTCCTTCTTTCTCTCTTTTCTAGTATTGAATTTTGAGAACCCAGATCATTTGTAGAATACACCCATTCTAGGTTTGCCAGACTGTTTTCTCCTGGTGTCATTTCCCTTGTTCCTCTATCCCCTGAACAGCCACAAAATGGATGTTAGATCTAGAATCTGGATTAGGTCCATGCTTCACATTTGTGACGGGGATGCCATGTAGATGGTATGTCACATTGCATCTCATTAGGAAGCAAATCATGTCCCCCTATTAGTGAGATTGTTTGATTACTTGCTTATGGGGGTGATTGCCATATTGTCCCATGTGAATTAGTAAGTGATTAGTAAGTAATCTTAGGGGCGAGTGATACTTTGGCACTGTTTCAATACCCTTTGTCACTGTGTAAACATTCCCCATATTCCCCAATAACTTTTCATCCAGTGGTTTTTAGCACCCATTGCCTGAATTCTATTGTTCCTTCTACACGTACTTGTTGGTATTTTTCTGTAAAGAAGAACTTCCTTTCCCTCAGCCCCTCTCGTGGACTCATGGAGTTAAACTTTTTAATATGTTATAAGCAATTAACACTATTCTTTTGATGTTCAAGTTATCCAGACTGTACAGTGCACAGCAACACACTAGAGTGTGCTGAGGGAAAAGTCAGACAAAGAAAACGATGAGAAACTTGGGGGAGATCATGAACCTGCAGAATTAGTGGTTTTTGGCAGTTCTTGGCAACCCAAGTTATCATGGAGGACATTTGTGCGTATTTCCAACTAACAATGGAAGGTTCATCCCCCACAAAAAAGCTATTATTCCACTTTTCCAGGGAGTCCAAATGTGTTATAGACTAAAAGCAACTAATATATTGAATGTACCTCAATTAAATGTATCACCATTAAAACAAGACAAAAGAAAAGAGATTGATTTTAAGGATTCCTCGTGTGATTATATAGGCTGGCAGGGTGGGCCGGCAGGTGGAAACCCAGGAAGAGCTGATGCTGCAGTTCAAGTCTGAAGACCGTCAGACTGCAGAATTCCTTCCTGTTTTGGTGAGGGTTCTGGGCAGACCTTCAACTGATTAGACGAGGCCCACCCACGTTATGGAAGGCAATCTATTTTACTCAGAGTCCACTGATTTAAATGTTCATCTCATTCAAAAGCACCCTCCCAGAAACGTCCAGAATAATGTTTGACCACCTGTCTGAGTACCGTGGCCCAGCCAAGATGACACTTAAAAATCACCCATCACACCCTCTGATTAACTGATGTTGACAGTTGCTCCGCAGAACCCAGGAGTGTTTGTGAAAAGTCTTGAGCTAAGTTTCTGAGCGGCTGCAGCCACACGATGCCACACAGTGCTGTGTCATCTGCTCCAAATCTTGCCCTTCCTGTTTCCTAGCAACGACCTGGCCTCTCACTGTGACATTCCTGGTAAATACTCTTCATTAGAACTTGGACTTTTGAATCAGACATCAGATGCACTTCCTATAAGACAAATACATGTGGCCAGGATAGCGCCATTTGCAGCGCATAAAATTATCCAGTTGTTTGTGGGAGGGAGGTAGATCCAGGAACTTGGTTTGAGTTTGGAAGGCCAGTTGAGCCCTGTGGAGGCTGACCACACAGATCTCCAATTCTATCATCTTCCTAGAGTAAACCTAGCCTGCAGTGTACTTTGGAACAATGTTAGTCTCTGTATTGATCCTCTGATGGAATTAGGAGACCTGGTGACATTTTTAAGGCTGTGTGATTGCCTTCTTTCCAAATAGGGATATTGGATTCCAAGAACCATGCAAATTTAGGGAAAGCCATGCTTAATATTGGGCTAATATTTAGAAGAGAATGATGGGAACTATGAAATGGGAATCTACTATAATTTTGGGCCGTTTTGAGTAGTTACCATTTAACGTCTAACCAGTGTAGGGGATTGGATCCTAACAGCGTTTTTTATTTTATTTTATTTTATTTTTTAAACTCAGGGCCAGATCTTCACAGGCAATTCTTTTTATTTAAATACATTTATTTATTTTATTTATTTATTTTTGGCTGTGTTGGGTCTTCATTGCTGCACACGGGCTTTCTCTAGTTGTGGCGAGCGGGGTCTACTCTTCGCTGAGGTACGCAGGCTTCTCATTGTGGTGGCTTCTCCTGTTGCAGAGCAGGGGCTCTAGGCGCGTGGACTTCAGTAGTGTGGCACATGGGCTCAGTACTTGTGGCTCGTGGGCTCTAGAGCGCAGGTTCAGTAGTTGTGGCGCATGGGCTTAGCTGCTCCGTGGCATGTGGGATCTTCCCAGACCAGGGCTCGAACCCGTGTCCCCTGCATCGGCAGGCGGACTCTCAACCACTGTGCCACCAGGGAAGCCCCTCATTCCCTTTTCGTTTAATGTTTTTCCTCTCGCAATGTTTTCTTTCGCTTTGATTCTTGGCCCACGCTATTGGTGGCATTCAAGACTAAATAGACAATGGACTCAGGGGTTCTACTGCTTTCCAGGAAAAGTTGTAACAAAGACTCTGGAAGTTTAACTTGGAAAATCATGTCACTTTCAAATAACATTGGTTTAGGGAGGTATTGCATTTTAAATGTGAATTAAGTCTAATTCTTTGGTTTCTGGTTGGAGAGTTTGTCTCCCTGGGATCTTTCTCTTATGGACAGGAAGTCACTGGACAGGAGCAGAACTGGGTTGAGGTGAGTCCTGTGGTTAGGAGGGGCCAGGCTCGGGGCAGCCTGGTGGGTGGGGTAGTTGACCCTCATCACAGTGGGTGCTCTGTGGGTTAACTTGTCATCTCCCTTATGATGCCTGCAATATCTCCTTTCTACTGTATCCCTCCTGGGGATTCTGAGGTCCCTACTATGTAAGGGAAGGTCAAGGATGGGCATATTGCTTGGGCTTGTACAACAGAGAAAAACCAACTGGCTTCGGTTTCCCTAGAAGGCACCTGGCCTCACTGCAATATTGGAAGCAAACCACCTAGAGCAAGACACACAGAGTGAGTGAATTGGCATGGCCACGAATTATTCTGGATTCGTGGTCACCAGCTCCCCGACATGTTAATATGGTAGGAACAGGAGAATGAAGATGGGAAATTATGCTGGGTGACACCTTCCCCATCCTGAGCAGCTTTCCATAGGTGATGGGGGCAATCCATCAGCTGAATTACAAGTTTGCTTTTGAGCTCTCTAGGGTTTTCTTGGAGATGTTAATGTTTATCTGACCCTGGTGAGTTTAGCTCTTCGGGTGATCTTTTGGAAAAAAAGGTATCATGGCTGATATCACAATAAAGTAAGTGATAAGGTCTGGGCAATTACAGCAGTGCAGGGAGAACAAATTACATTCAGACCCAATCACAAAGTTGTCATCTAGATTATGGTTGTCAAATTTTAACTGGTGCTGATGTTGCTGTCAGGGAAAGAAACAACTCATCATAAATCTGTGATTCTTTGACAGTTTTCCATTTCAATGGGAGGCGTCATGGAAGCAAATTTGTTAAAGGACTTGGCAATGAGGAAAAAGTTTTCCTTTTTTCTCTTATCAACTTAAAGATCATCTGAGAATTTATAAATCTTTTTGGGCTTAAGGTTTAAAATTGTTTGCTTATGAACTTTTTATATCGTGAGGATTTCACTTCAGAAGAAATGGCGTGACCATGCTGCCCTTCACAGGGAGTGGGATGACTTTCATTTCTTCTAAATTTATCCAATCGATCCATCAATTAACAAGCTCATTGTTTTTACTTAGCCTGTATGATTACTTCGTGCATTAGTTTGCTAGAGCTCCGGCGACAAATAACACAAAACTGGGAGACTTAAACAATAAAAATGTATTGTCTCACTGTCTGGAGACCAGAAGACCAAAATCAAGGTGTCAGCAGGATCGGTTCCAGGTGAGGGCTAAGAGGGAAGGACCTGCCCCCGACCTCTCTCCTTGGATTGTGAGTGTCAGTCTTCTCCCTGTGTCTCTTCTCATTGTGTTGTGTGTGTGTGTGTGTGTGTCCATGTTTCCAAATTTCCCCCTTTTATAAGGACACCAGTCACATTGGATTAGGACCCACCCTGATGACCTCATTTTAACTTGATTACCTCTGTAGAGACCCTACTCCAAACATGGTCACATTCTGAAGTACTGGGGGCTAGGATTTCAACACATTGTTTTTGGAGAAGACAAGATTCAACTGGTTAATACTTGGGATGGGTTTAGGGTGGGAGTGCTGAGGCTCACGGAATTCCCAAAGCCCCAAGCCATGCCCGGGTGGTGCCACAGTTTAGTCCGAGTCTACTACCTGCCTCTGAGTGTAAGCAGCTCGGGATTGGGTGTGAAGTTGATGGTGGGCATTTAAGGCATATGACGTTGAAATGGATGAAAGTAAGTATGTGGAATAACAATCCCATTGGGAAAATGGGCATGTATGTGTTCAATAGCTTAGGTATTACCTGGGACTGTTCTGCCTGCTAATGGACTTTGTATGTTTGAGTGCTGTCTAATTCCACTCGATCACATTTCTTTTTCTCATCCCTACTAATTTTTTTAAAATATCACAGCATCTAACTCTATGTCTCTGATAGACATCTAATTCTCGCTGAATTAATGGGAGATTTTAGGCCTTTCTAATAATGCCAGTGAATATTAAGATGTAATTATAATACCTTGATCTTTATCTGACTTATGACTTTTAGGTGCTCACAGCTTACCAAGCACAGCCTCGTTACTGTAATCCTCTTACCATCACTTGGACCTGAGTTGCAAGTCTCACTATTTCCACCTTGGGAGAGGAAAATCCAAGGAACGGAACAGGAGGATCTGTTGCTTGACACCACAAAGACGGCAGCCAGCGCTGCCCTGTCCCTTTGTCATATCCGTTATTCTGGAGAGTTCTCTATTGAGCTAGATTGTCTTCCAAAGCAATCCTTATGCTTTATTTTAGCATCCCCTGTGTACACTGGCTGGCGTCTGGGGCTGGAGCAGTTCTGGATGAACTGAGAAGAAAAACGACAAGACTTCTATTATAATGCACTGTTTATTATTGGATCAATATGATCGATGTCCAACTGTCAGATCTGTAACATTATCTGGGAACCAGCAGATGGAGCTGTTACAGATAGCATTCAGAGGTTTGTTTATTCTCCTGAGCACGTGCTTCCATCCTGGGGGAAATACCGCTTCATTGTCCAAGCAGTGGGGTTGTTTGTACCCAGATGTTGAACACGCCTTTCTCTTGGCCCACGTCTGCAGAAGCGGAAGGTTGTTTAGGTGGGGGCCAAGGTTTTCATGTGGAAAAGGTCTGATGACAGTCTTCTGTTACCTCCTGCTGGCCGCTTCATGGCAGGAATGGATGCTTGCCTCATGCAAGGAGAAAATTAGACACACTGCTTTCTGGAAACTCCACACTTAGAATCACAGAAACACTTATGTCAGGCAGACTAGGGGGTAGAGAGAGTCTTTAGCTGATGATGACTCGTTTCATAAACACAGCATCAATATTGATAGACCCCATAGGATGCATATGCAGAATGTCATCTCTTGGGATTTGCAGGGACTCTTTGTCCAGTAGAACATGCAGTACTGTTCATCCAGCCAGACACGACAGATGCTTCTTACCTGTGTTATGGGGGGTGGAGGTGGGTTACTCTTTCCATGTTTGGATTTTGAGGATACTCAGAAAGCTTAAACTGGATCCATGTTCTCTTCGTAAGGGAGGGTTTCCTTTCCTGGGGGAGCGATGGGAACTTAGTAATGATTTTCAAGCAGTATATAAAAGACCACCAGCAGGAAGAGAGGGATTCCTGCTCTCCACCGCCAGTGAGGCCAGAAGGAGAGGACATTCGTTTGGGGCCAGCAGGAAAGATGTGGGGTGACTAGATGTTCCAACAGCAAAGGCTGATAAATATTGAAACGTGTGCCATGGCCTTTTCCTCCAGGGCAGTTAATGAACTGATTTGGAACAAGAATCTCAGAGGCCATAAGTGTGAGGCAACGAGGGGGACAAATGAACACCCTGTGTGATGGTTTATGAATTATGAGTCTTTAAAACCTACTTGTTGATTTTCCTGAGGGAAGATGGTGTGAAGTTCACCAACGTGAACTACTTTTTGAAATGTTCAAAGCTTTAAAAGAAGTCTTCTTTTTTCTTTTTTTAACTCAAACTAGAAGCAATTAGTGGGATTTGGGACCAAATGTTCGTTTTATTCTTTTCTAACTTAATCACTTTAAGAGTAAACGTTTAAATCACAATAAATGCTTGAGGAATGAGGTGTTTATGGTTACAACACCTACAATTTAATTTAGAGCTAATATAATTTTTTTGGTTTCAATGTAGTTGGAAGTCTTTCTAGAATGTATTTGTCCAAATTCTTCCAAAGTGATTCTGGTATACTAGAGATAATTGAACATTGTAACGTAGTCTAGGATCTTGCAATTTCTGGAGTTACTGTGCAGTTTTAGAGACACAAAGAGTGGGTGGTTAGACTGTGTTCTGACCTAGGGAGCAACCCGGACCCTGTCCTTGGAAACAGAGAAGTGGATTCTTCATCCCCGAGCTGAGCAGGCCACCCCTCTGATGGACGGTCACCTTTCTCTCAGGGGTGGCCTGGGATCCTGGTTAGTTCAGCTGCAGTCAATTAAAGTTCTGCTGGAGCCATGACTCTCATTGAGGATATCACTTCCCAGAGGATCTTAGACGGAAAATGCATTTTTCTATTTAGATTTTAGAATTTATTATGACGTTTTCTCCAACAAATAGAAGTGAAGTACTTTGAAGAAGGATGACTTTTCTAAGCCCCATATGGATAGCACTGGACCTATGTTTACACACATATAATGTACACATATTCACACGTAGTATATCTGTAGAATATCTCACGTATTGTGTTATACAATATGCACTTCTCTGCCTTTCTTACTTACCAGTGTATCTTGAAGAGTTTTGCATAGCTCTCCTTCATTCTTCTTAGTGACTGCATAATATTCCATATATCAATGCACCATAATTTATTTAACTTATTTCCTAATGAGGGACATTAACTTGCTTCTAAATTTCCACTATATTAAATACTGCACCAAAAAATCCCCGAGTGTACCAATCTTTGAGTGAACAGGAGAGTATTTGTTTAAAATATTGTCCTAGAAGAATAATTTCTGGGTTAAAAGGCTCACTTGAACGTTCTGAAACCTACTGCGAATCTAAGGCATTTGTCTGTGCATCCAGCTGCCACTTAATAATGTAGCTCCTGGAGAACGTGCATCTTAAGAGAGATGAATAACTGAATCTTCAAGTGTCCGAACATCTCTTCGCAGCATTTGAAAAGAACTCTCTTCCTCCTTCTTATAACACTTTCACTCTCTTCAGTGCCTGGACCAGCATTTATTAACCACAGACAACGGGCTGGGTGCATTTGCAGGAGAAGTTAGCTGCTATCTGCTTTCTACACCTCCTGGCATTTGTCCTGTGACAGCCAATCCTACCGTATTTTGCTGGTTGAATAAAAGTCGGTAAGACTTTTCACTGCCCCTTCAAAGTCATTTCTTAGGTGCTCCCCATAGGAAGAGGATCTCAGGATGGCGGTGGTGGGCAAGGAATCCACCAGGCTTAAGCTCAGGTGAGGAGAGAGTTCTCCAATCATGGGGAATCCTCTTGAACACAGGCGGGACGTGACACTGGGGAACCGAGTGAAGGTGAGACTAGAGCACCAGAAGGGGACTAAGAAGACAGGACCAGGCTCGCATATGAGATGCTGGGAGCAGTGAGGAGAAACCCAAGGAAGAGGTGTTTATGGGAAAGCAGGGAACTTATAGAATGTTATTGTAGGAACAGTCACACTGAATAGGAGGCACCAGAAAAAAATGACAAGAGGTAAAGGCAGTGACAGTACCAGGAGACTGGACGATGGCAATTCCATAAGTAGGTGTGATCTGAGATCAATACGGTCTGTTTGGTGTGAGTTCCCTTATCCTTAACTCAAAAGCTGGTCTAGTGTCATTTATTGGCAGGCTTTTTACCTGGGCACAAATATCATTTGTAGCGTGCAGCATGGTGTGTGTGTGTGTGTGTGTGTGTGTGTGTGTGTGTGTGCATGCGCCCTTCCACATACATGCATTTTCCTGGAGGATTGTTTTAATGCAAGATTTGCGAGTAAGTCTGGATTCTCAAAACACAGCAATGCCCAAACAGAGAAGAGAAATTGCCTGAATGCCAACTCCGAGGTGCAGCGCCGGCTGTCTGCACCAGGGGCTAGCTTTCCAGAGTCCAAAGATGTGCATAAATAGAGCATCGTGCCAGTCACACAACAAAACAGGTAAGGGAAGCTCCTCTTTCCCCTTATGTTGAAATGTGGGTAACATTATTTTTTTGATACGAAAAATACAGATCTATTGTGGAGTACAGGGCAAAATTCATATGACTTTTATGATAAAACATAAGCTGTCTGGGAAATTTCGAACCTGCTGCGGGTTGCCTCAAACTATACTAGCCAAACAAACCAAAAAGTTTATTTTCATGTACTTTAAACTCTGATTTTCATCATCTTTTCCAACTGGAATGTTTGGTGGGTAATCTAGGCTACCTTTCTTCAAAAATGACACAATCATTGAAATGCCTATCTTTGCCATTTAGAAACAAGGATCTATGCATGTTTTATGGAATTTCATACATGCTGCATGGCATCTGCTGGCTCAGATGCATTTCTTTTTTTTTAAAAAAATTAATGAATGAATTTATTTATTTTTGGCTGCATAGGGTCTTCGTTGCTGCGTGCGGGCATTCTCTACTTGGGGCGAGCAGGGGCTACTCCTCATTGCAGTGTGTGGGCTTCTCCTTGAGGTGGTTTCTCGTTGCGGAGCATGGGCTCTATGCACGCAGGCTTCAGTAGTTGTGGCACGTGGGCTCAGTAGTTGTGGCACAGGGGCTTAGTTGCTCCGTGGCATGTGGGATCTTCCTGGACCAGGGATCGAACCCGTGTCCCCTGCATTGGCAGGCGGATTCTTAACCACTGTGCCACTGGAGAAGTCCCTTCCCTGAGTTTCTGTAAAGAAAATCAGGAGAAGACAGCCAGCCTGAGAACTTTGGAAACCTGCTGACTCTCGAGTTGTTTCTACAGTTGGCCAGGTATTCACTCTCATCCCTGCTTGTTGCTAAGGTGGGGATGTCCATGAAGGCGCCTCTTCCTGAAGGAAAGGGTATTTTGCGTGAGTCTCTGACTTCCTGGGCATGAAGCTCCCTTCACCAGGAGCAAACACAGCCCTTGGAAAGGTCTGAACTCACCTGGACTGAATCACTTCAGGTGGAAACGCTGTGTTTGTTCCAGGTACAGACACACATAGGCGGCTCGCCATAGCCCAGAATGGCGCGTAATGACCCAGAGTGCCTGGCACCAAACCGCACTCCCCAACCACTCAGAAGGCACTTTGGACGATGGAAACCAAACAGAAGCTGAGACACTAACCTCCCCTCCCCCATCATACCCAAAGAGCTGAGCAGAGCCACAGAGCACACACACCTGGGTGCAGCAGATGGTGCCCTGGTCCTATTGTTCTTTGGCAGTCCAGCTGCATGGCAAGGTGAGCTGGCAGGGACAGCATGGAGACTACTGCAGTTAAACAGGGGACGGTGTCCGCTCGGAAAGGGCTCCACCATCTTCAGAGGAAGTGAGGACTGCTGAGTTTTTTCAGAAGCAGTGATTTAGATAACGACCCTTAGTGATACCCAGGTGTGATACCCAGGGCATTGCCCGGTGGTATTGTTCATGCTTCCTGTTAGCAGCTTCCTGGAGGACGACAGTCACTGCTTGCGGGGATCTTAAGTTTCTGTTGCTTAAAGCAGCCAAAGTTGCCATCTGCATGCATGAAGATCATATGTAGGGCTTCCCTGGTGGCGCAGTGGTTGAGAGTCCGCCTGCCGATGCAGGGGACGCGGGTTCGTGCCCCGGTCCGGGAAGATCTCACATGCCGCGGAGCGGCTGGGCCCGTGAGCCATGGCCGCTGAGCCTGCGCGTCTGGAGCCTGTGCTCCGCAACGGGAGAGGCCACAACAGTGAGAGGCCCACATACCGCAAAATAAATAAATAAAATAAAATAAAATAAAATAAAATCCCACAAGCTGCATGGCGCGGCAAAAAAAAAAAAAAAAGAAGAGCATATGTATATATACGTACATATGTATATACTTAATGTATTGATGTGTGTGTGTATATACTTAATTTGTCACTTCCAAAACATGACCGCTCTGCAAAATTATTTGGATGAAACAGGTCTGATGGACAAGCCCACAAGCCAGTGTGTGAGAACTTTGGAGGCGAGGTGATGAGAAGTTCCTGGAGGGTTGCATTCATTCTTAACATGCAAAGACAGCCACGCGTTGGAAGCTAATACTCTAGCAAGTCTGAAATCTATTATTATTTCAGAGTATTAGCACTGTTTGGTGTAGAATAACTTAACCGTAATGACACTTTGAGAAATCAATATGACACGAGAGCCAGTGTGCATTTTCTTAAAGATGAACTGGCTGATGGTTTGAGCAAGGTTTTAACAGAAGGAATCAGCAAATTTCAAAAGTAAATGAATCAGAAACTGATAAGCAAGGAATACATTTGTAGCACATAAATGATTTTGGTTTAGCTCGTGATTATCACCGTATTGTTCTAGAAATATAGGTCAGACTCTTTTGCTTTGTGTTAGAATTAATCCACATGTCCTAGAGTTGCACACATTTGGTGTACTTTAGGAACGTGTCACTCATCAACAAGAAAATCAGAGGTTTTTTCTTAAAAGACACTCAATTTAGTATTGCTCAACAGGGTAGTATGAAAAGTTGAAGATGGAGGAAAGAAGGTTAGCTTTTTTAGTGAATGAAAGAGAAAATAATATCCTGTCCTAAGATTTCCTACTCCTTTTCTCAAAGTGAAAATAGCTTAAATTTTTTTGCTGCTAAAATAAGAAAACTAAATACTTGTTGAAAGTAGTTTGAATAACCCAAAAAGTAAAAGGTGAAAGCACCTCTACCCCACAGAGATGACAACAATTAACAATTTGATACATATATTTCTCAATTTTTAAATGCATAGATATAAGTAAATATGTATAAATAAAATAAATGCGGTTATTCAGTATCTACTGCTCTGTAAACTGCTTTTCCATTTGACTGGATCTCTAGGATGCCTTTCCATGTCAGTAAATACTGATCTGGCATTAAAAAGATGTTCCATCGTTTATTGCACTAGTCCCCTGCTGACAGATATTTAGTTGGTTCCAATTTTCTTTTATAACCAACATTTCAGCTATTATTTTGTATCTACATTAGTGTATATATTTTCAATTATGTTCTTAGGATAAATTGCCATGGGTGCTATTGCTGTCTTTTTTTTTTTTTCTAAAGTATTTTAAGCAAAATATTTAGGTTTTCTGGTATAAACTTTACATCTGTTTTGATTATCCACATGGTGGGGCTGAATTCCTGACTGGATTTCTTCCGTCACCAGTGGTTGCGTAGGCAGAATTCTAAGGTGGCCCCCAAGATTCCAGCCCCACTGCTGTATGCCTCTGTATGATTCCTGCCATTGAGTGTGAGGCAGACGATGACTATCATGGGACATCTCTCCTGGGCTGTGTTACTAATCAATTGATTTTGAATTCATCATGGGGGAGATTATGGGTGGGCTTGACTTAATCAGGTGAGTACCTCCTGCTGGTCAGGAAGGAAGCCAACAACCATGTTGGGAACTGCCCAGGGACCAAATGGCCAGGAACCTTGAGTGGCCTCTGGGAGTTCAGTTGGGTCCCTGGCAGAGAACGCAGTCCTACAGCCACAAGGAACTGAATTCTTCCAGTGAATTTGGAAGAAGACCCTGAGCCTCAAATGAGAATTGCAGCCCCAGGCTGGCACCTTGATTCCAGTCTGGTGAGACCCCCAGGATCAAACCCAGCCAGCCCGTACTTGGGTTAAATTTGTCTTGTTTAAGTAGCTAAGTTTGTGGTACATTATTACACAGAATAAAATACTAGTATCTCAGTGAATAGAGGCAGGGTGCTGCCATTGTGTTCTGGCTTTTTCTTGTGGCTGTCACACCTGGGCACATGAAACCTCCTCAAGTATCCACACTTTACAGAGATGTGGTGGGCCAGTCTGAGCTCATGGCCATGGACTTCTTCCTGGAGACCACAGTTGGGCACCTCAGTCAATAGTCCTGCCCTTCAGGAAGACTTCTCTGGAGAAGAAGAACCCAGCTTTGCTCTCTTGGTGCCAGAACATAGGCCATCTCCCTACAGGCCTTTTAAAGAGATTTTAGTCTGTCTAGCAGTTTTAAATTATTTAAGTGACTTTTCCTAAGATATAAATAATTAATGACTACTGGTTTGAGCCCATGGATTCTTATTTTATTCAAAGGATTATAAGCTGTTACTATGAATCTTTTTTTTTTTTTTTTTTTTTTTTTTTTGCGGTACGTGGGCCTCTCACTGCCGTGGCCTCTCCCGTTGTGGAGCACAGGCTCTGGATGCGCAGGCTCAGCGGCTCCGCGGCATGTGGGATCCTCCCGGACCGGGGCACGAACCCACGTCCCCTGCATCGGCAGGCGGACTCTCAACCACTGCGCCACCAGGGAAGCCCACTATGAATCATTTTGATGCTCAGATTGTCACAGGTTTTCCTGGAGGTGCTCCTTCAAGCTGGCTCCTATGTCCTTTTGACCCATCCTATCATTTTTTGAGCACTTCTCTGTGTGTTCTGGCACAACAAGTCATTACAGATCCATCTTGTACGTTCCCTGGAATTGACCATTCATACAGGGAACCCTTGTTCCTTTTTGTGAGGAATGGTATTTAGAAACCAAGATCTGAGCAGTAGAGGTGCTCACGACTTCTAGGCCCTTCTGAGCTAAGAAATTTCTTTTCTTCCTTCCTCCATCCCTCCTTTTACTTCTCTCTCTCTCTCTTTCTCTCCATCTATCTATTTATGTTAAAAACCACGAGTTCATCCTGAACTCATTTGCTTCATTTGGGATAGAAATTAAACACAAATATTATGAGTTTCTTGAAATTGTTGGAAGATCTTTTCTTCCCCTCCTAGAAAATGTCCTTTGTGGACTGATTTCTCTCCTATCGTGTCATTAAAGCCAAACTAGGAACAGTTTATCCATACAGTATGCACTGTGAGTGAGTTGTCAGTCCAATCTGGGTCAGACATGTTAACAAGAGAGGAGAAGGCTCATTTGTCATGTTAAAAGCTTTAACTGTTTTGTTCAGTTCCTGTTTGAGTTACCTATTGCTGCATCATAAACTGCCCCCACAACTGAGTGGCTTAAATACAACATTTTATCGTATCTCATGATTTTTTTTTGATAAGGAGTCAGGCCTGGCTCAGCGGGGCACCTCTGCTTTACCTGGACATCAACTGGGATTTCTGGGAACTATTTAACTGGCGGCTGTTCTGATCTGGACAGTCCAAGACTCTTCACTCACATGTCCAGTTACTTAGAGGGCGTGGCCAGAACGCTGCACTGACCCTCGGTGACTCAGGAACTCTCCCCGTGGTCTTTCCAACAAGCAGCTGAACTTCCTACATGGTGGCTTAGGCTTCCAAGAGTGAGTGTTCCAAGAAGCAGGAAGTAGAATTTTCCCCTCTCTTAAGGTTCAGGCCTTGAAACTGGTGCAGTGTTATTTCCACATTACGACCACATTCTGTTGGTCACTGTGGCCACAGAGCCTACTCAAGCCTCTGGGGAAGGGACACAGTCCCACCTTGCAGGGGCGGGGTGCCGAAGAACGTGTGGCCTAGATGAAATGGCCCCCGATTCCAACTGAGGAGCAGCAAAAGCCCCATGAGTGTAATTGCAATTTTCTATAAGAATTGCTTACACAACCTTCAAAAGACCAGGTCTAGTTTTTATAATGCTTTTATTCTTCCCATTGTGTTGTCTTGATTGTATTTATTGAAATGCCATTTTCTGTCCGATTAGTCTAAAAATAAAATTTGGGCTTGTATTTTGTTTTTTTTTTAATTTTATTTTTCTGATAATTCATTGTCATTAGATTTAACAAAACTATTTGTCTGAGGCTGATTGGAAGTTAAAAAAACCCTGGTCTTCCCCCTCAGATAGTTTGAGCAGAGCTATTTCAGGAGACTGGGTTCTTGGGGTCGTACACGATATAACTGGGTGGACTTGCAGGCAACAGCCCTGGATGTGTGGCTGGGATCCAGCCTCTGCGTCCATCGCCAAGCTGAGCTCTTCGGAACCTTGGAATCCGGGTGTCCATACAGTGAAGGAATAACTTTTTCTTCTCCCAGACGTGAAACTCATGGGCAAACCTACAGGGTAGCTTCCTCCCAGAGGGCCCACTGTTTCCCTCCCAGAGGGATAGCTGTCTACGAGCTCAGCCAGAAGGGGAGTCATTTCCAGCTTAGACCCCCAGAGACTCCTGATGGCGTGAATCAGAGCCCCCTAGGTCTTCAGCATCAGGACACCAAAGAAAAAGATATTTAGAATTAAATGTAAAGGCTTGCATTTGGGTAGTCACAACCCAGCCACACAAGTTCAGAGCAGAGATGACATGTGAGAAAAGGGTCTGCAGGTGACCTTAAGTAAGGTCAATCGAAGCCAACATGCCCCAAACATAAGCCTTAAATTAAATTAAAAAAAAAAAAGAATGTGTCTAGATTCCATTCATGGAAATTCATATCTGGTCCAAAGGCAGGAGAGTTCCACTGTGTTCTGCCCTGCTGAGAAGATGTACTCACCCACCCATCAGTTGCTAACGCTCCGTCACCTGGGCTGAACTCTAGGAATACACAAATGAATAAGGAACAGGGCCAGCCACGAGAAGCTGCTGTTGATTTTCCTGTTACTCGGAACATGGTATTCGTACTTGGGATAACTGCAAAGGGCTCTGTTCTGAAGCCACACATTCACGAGGAGGTGGAAAACTAGAGTGAATCCTCAGGACATAACCGGAAGGCGAAAAGACTCAGATGATCACATACGGGTGAGGTTTAAAGGAGCTGAGGCTGTTTGACCTGGTGACAAAATGAGAGGGGACACTTGCTGCCATTTTTAAAATGTCCCAAACTGTGACGACCGATACGCAAGCCACCACATGGGGCTATTTAAAATAAAATTAATTACAACTGAGTAAAATAAAAAATTCCATTTCTTGTTGTACTAGTCACATTGCAATGGTCAGCGGCCATAAGTGCCTACTGGGCTGTCATCAGCACAGATGCAGGACACTGCCATCAACACAGGGCGTTCTGTTGGGCGGTCCCAGAAGGGCCCCTCATGGAAGATGAGCCCCCACATCCTCATTTTGTTTAGATCTGAGGGTTGAAATAATGATGATAAATAGCTGAGAATTTGAGGAGGATAGATTTAGCTTTGTATTAGGGAAACCTTCTGAATAGTAACAGCGGTTCAGAGATGGCTTGAAGGCAGTGAGTCTTCTGTAACTGGGGGAATTCAACTCTGGGAGAATTGCTTTGGTGGCCTTTTTTTTCTCTGAAGGATTCTCTGTGTTGTGAAAAGTATTCTTTATCAAATGCTTTTTCTGTTCTAGCTGCTAAGCGCCATGCTTTCCTTACAAGGTCACATTCATCATTTCAACAGTTCTGCAAGTCAGGTAATGTTATCTCCTTTTTACAGATGAGGAAAGAGAATCAGCCAGGTACGTTGACCAAGTTCTGGGAAGTGCAATGGCTCAATGGATTTTCTGGGGTCTGATTCCAAAGCTCTTAACTGGTATGCTTTAATCTTGAAACTAGCAGATGCTCACTAAATAATGCTTGATTGAACAAACTGCACCAAGCAAATATATTAGTTTCTGAAAAACAAAAGCAAACAAACAATATTCTTGTGTGACTTATGTAATATGATCCCAACCGAGTAAAAATCAATTATGTATAGGAGAAAGAAATATTGTGACAGACTATTCATGACAAAATGTGACAATATATTAATAGTTAATAGTTCTTATTACTCCAATAAAAAATAAAAAGTTAAAAAAAATAGTTCTTGGTAGGATTAGAGTTCATTTTTCCTTTAAAAAAAAACACAACATACACTGCTGTTTACTCAACAAAACAAAGTTTACTTAAAAATATCAGACGGACACTAAGAGAATTTAGTGACCACATAGAGTTCCGATTAACTGTGGCTGGATTACAAACCACCCGAAACATGGCGGCTTAAAAAAACAGTGAGTTATTATTTCTCATGCTGCTGTGGGTTGGCCGGGTGGTTCCTTAGCTGGTCTCCCCTGGGCTCACTTACGCAGCTGACTTTAGCCGGAGGTTGGCTGGGCTGGCAGGTCCAGCGTGCCCTCACTCGCGTGGCTGGCAGGTGGTGGTGACTCGTCCACATGGCTCTCCCCCAGTGAGGCTTTCACCTGCTTCCTCGTGGTTTCCCTGTAGCCTTCCAAGAGGACGAGGGTGGAAGCTGCAAGTTCTCTTGAGGCCTATGCTTTGGAACATGCCACATCATTATCGCTTTGGCCGCATTCTGTTGCTAAGAGCCAGCCTGGATTCAAGGGATGGGGAAATAGGCTTCACTTCTTGATGGGAGAATCGGCAAAACATTACAGCCATGTTTTAAATCTATCATCTGTAGAGAAACATGCATCTACCCTCATGGAATAGGGGCAGATGATGGTCTGTGGATTGTCTCAAGTACCATATTGGAATGTTGGATTAATGTCCTTGTGGTCTGTGGGTGATTTATTTAGAATGATCACAGCTGCCATGCATCCTCTTCATACATCCCAGTTTGGGTCTGTGATGGCTAAAATAGAATCTCAAACACACTCAAATGTCCAGGCATTTTACTTCTAAGTGATTATGCTCAAGTGGAAATTATAGATGGAAACCAGTAGTGTTCATCCAAGGGAAGGACCTCTGAATGATATTTTCAGAAGGATTGATGGTCTGAAAGATAAAAGAAGGGAAAACTTGATCAAGCGAGCAATCCGAATGTCCACCAATGCCTGAATGGATGAAGAAATATGACGTATATATGATGTATATGTACAACGGGATAGCATTCAGCCTTAAAAAATAAGGAAATTCTGACAAGGTTCTGGGTGAACCTTGAGGACATACTGAGTGAAACAAGCTAGTCACAAAAAGACAGATGCTATATGATTTCACTTATATGAGGTCCCAGAGTAGTCAAACTCAATGAGACAGAAAGTAGAGGGGGGATGTCCGGAGGGGGATGGGGAATTGTTGTTTGGTAAGTACAGAGATCAGCTTTGAAGATGAGAAAGTTTTTGGAGATTTGTTGCACAACCATGTGAATATATTTAATATTACTGAAGTATACAGTTAAAATGGTCTACATGGTACATTTCATGTTGTTTTTGGCCACGATGAAAAAAACTGGATCACGTTTAAAAGAAATTTTTTTACTTTATATTGGAGTATAGTTGATTTACAATGTTGTGTTAGTTTCAGGTGTTCAGCAAAGTGATTTAGTTATACATATTCATATATCTATTCTTTTTCAGATTCTTTTCCCATATAGGTTATTACAGAGTATTGAGTAGAGTTCCTGTGCTATACAGTAGGTCCTTGTTGATTATTTTATATACAGTTGGATCAAGTTTTAAAAACTGTAGTTCAGAGCTCTTCTGCAGAGCCCAGCTCACACCATGGTCTCCTTCAGTGCCCTCAGGTCTGGGAGCCTTGTTGCTCGGTGAGGTTGTGTCAGGAGACCCTTTGGAGGAAAGTTGACAATATCAGGAGAGGGCAGGATTCCCATCTTAGGGCGTCCAGACGCAGCCTGTGGGGTTGGGTGGGCCATCCAGTTAGGAACCACTCCACGTTTGGAGGACTCGCTTTGGTTCAAGCTCATTACAACGTAGGTGTCCACTGAGCTCAGAGCCTTCAATGCCAGCTGCTGGTCATGAAATCAAAACCTTACAGATGGCAACCATTTTGTCAGTTTTTGCCCTGAGCATTTGCAAAGTCTCTTCCTTTGGCCCACAGTTCCATAGCTGAAGACAAGAAATTTTCTTATGGGGGTCACCTCACAACTAAAACAATGGATGTTTCTTCAGTGGCCTCCTTCTTTTCTGTTGTTGCATAACTGAAGTGTGTTGGTAGTTGAGGCCTCTTCCATATTTTAACCCCTTGGATTGTGAGCTCATTCATGTTGCCTCATGGTTGCAAAGTGGCTGCTGCTCCCCTCTTCAGGCCTCACGTTTGCTTTCCAGGCAGAGAGAAAGGGGGACTTGCCAAAGGGCAAAGAAAGCATATTTATCAGGAATGTACAACTTTCCTGGAAGCCCCACCTGGCAGACCTCTCACTGGCCAGCACTAGAGCCAAGTCCTCTGACCCCCTCCAGCTGCAAAGTGGCTGGGAGGAGAGGGTTCTGGGGTTGGCTGGCCCATGGTTGGCACGTCTCCCGCAGTCAGTCACCTACTCAATGTGGTCCACGTCCATCTAACGGGCACCCTCTGGGCACCACTATCTCCCACAATCACAACCAGAGATGGAGCTCCGCCTGGATGACAGGGAAGCTCGTCATGCCGCTCCAAGCCAGCCAGCGTCTAACATCCACGTCCCAGGTCCTGCTTCTGACATTCATTCTCATCCTGATAATTCCCTTAAAGACAGAAGACACTTTGCTATCTATTTTTACCTGCAGGCACAGCACGGCCTTGCATTTAGTTTGTGCTTAATATATATTTGTTGATTTTTTGAAATAATTGGATTTCTTTCCTCTCTTGTCTGAAGATAATTCCAGATTATTCCAGGGCTGGTCATTGGGAAGGGACAACGGGACAACAGTTACTGGAACATAGGCACATGTGCCTTTTCTTCAAGGTGGCGGATGCAGTAACATCACCTCGACGTAAGTTCCTTCCTGTGGCTGCTGCTCTGTGCTCATGCCTCTCTCTCCGTCTCTTGCTGGGTCTCCGTCAGCAGGTGTGCCCATATATACTCAGTAGCTGACTTGGTGACAGAATGAAGTAAAAAAAACAGAAGCTCTGCTTTCACCTGATGACAATCACAGGGCTGTTTAAATAGCAGGGATTATTAATGTGTATTTGTCCCTTTCTCCCTCATTCTGCTTAATCATTGTCAGGAGGGTCAGAGAATGGTCTGGATGTTGACAAAAGCCTGGAATGACTAACTTAGCGCTAAACTTCTAACCGGGATTGCGAGGAGGGACGGCTGCTTCTCCAGGACACTCATTTTGTTCTGGGTCCTAATGAGCCCTCGGCAGCCCTAGGAGCTGCCTGGCGTTGGCGGGCCCCGGGCCACTCTGCTGGGGTGGTTTTGCACCACAGACCGACTTGTACGGTTCTCACTGAATCATTTCTGAAGCCTCAATTTCCAAGGTCTTCCATGGCACACTATAATTTCAAGATTGACAATGATGCTGACAAAAGTGAAAAGAAAACATATTTAGGGAAACAGGAATTTCTCTCAACCTTTATTTTGACATTCAGCGGTAGATGATGGATGTTTTAAATTACTCCTGATAAGAAGCTATCAGTAGGAGCTATTTTGTTTCACAGATACCTGGCAGGTCAAAAACATACTCAAATTGAACAAATATTCTCAAATTAAGTACAGAGAATAGTAAGGCCAAGTAACTCGTGCTGCAGAAAGGAAGGGAATTCAAACGAACACAGCTACCACTACAGTGCTCCCGTGAGCCAAATCGTGTAGGGACAGACAACTGGGGTGGCCAAAGTGGAAACCAGGCGCTGGCTGGTTTAATCTAGAAAGAGCTGGAGCCGCTTAAGAAGGGGTGGAGATCCAGCACCCGGGCTGTCAGTGGACCGGGGCGGCTTGGCTGCACGAATAAGTCATTTTGAGAACCCTTCAGTTTCAAAGGCATTTCCTTAGTCACTTAGTCTCTCTGAGACCTTAGTTTCCCCATCTGTAAAATGGGATGGTAACATCTTCGTCGAGGAGTGATGGAGGTGTGTACATGAAACTGCTTCAAAAACCGTGGTGCTTTTCTTTGGATAAGTACCACCTGCTATAACAATAAAGATGGTAGATGTGCCTCCTTTTTTTTTGCGGTACGCAGGCCTCTCACTGCTGTGACCTCTCCCGTTGCAGAGCACAGGCTCCGGACGTGCAGGCTCAGCAGCCATGGCTCACGGGCCCAGCCGCTCCGCGGCATGTGGGATCTTCCCAGACCGGGGCACGAACCCGCGTCCCCTGCATCGGCAGGTAGACTCTCAACCACTGCACCACCAGGGAAGCCCGATGTGTCTCCTTTGTAAACCATTTTCAAGCTGTTAGAAGTTGTAAATTATATATATATACAAAATATCTATAACAGATACATGATATATACATTATTTTAAATAATTGTCATTGTACACACATTTACTGAGCACCTACTATGTGCCAGGCACTGTGCTTGGTGCAGGCAATGAAAACCAGTGAGGCAAAGTCCACGTAATGCTTTGTCATAACTTCACTACCTATATTGCCTGTTACTGTTCGTAAATAATGTTAAGAATTGTGGATGTTTTTAAATACAAAGAATTAATTGTATTGTTATACTTTATGTAAACTATACAAAGTATTCATTTTCTTGCTGTCTGATAGTCTCATGTGCAGTATTTCATGCACATGGGACTAAACGTTCAAGTGGTAAAGGAAGACGGACAGTCTTTTCTTGAATCCACGGGGCATCCTTAGGCATCCAAGAAGCAGATCCTAAGACGAGGATTTGAGTGCAAGACGTTGATTTTGGAGAACAGATGTGCGAACACATGGAAATGACTGGGAAGGGACGAGGTTTACCTGTGTGTGTGAGTGTGTGCGTTCCAAGCATGTTTGGGAAGGGGAGCTCTGCAGTCATGCAGATGGGGCTGGCTGGGCACCTTGTAAATCTGGCTTTTCAGCTAAATTGACAATATTTGTACTCACCTGCTGATAAAATTGAAACACTCCAGTTATGCTTGGACACTAAAATGCAACTGCAAAATTTTCGGTGGATTTTGAGTATAAAAATCTCTAACATAGGACTTCCCTGGTGGCGCAGTGGTTGAGAGTCCGCCTGCCGATGCAGGGAACACAGGTTCGTGCCCCAGTCTGGGAGGATCCCACATGCCGCGGAGCGGCTGGGCCCGTGAGCCACGGCCACTGAGCCTGTGCGTCTTGAGCCTGTGCTCCGCGACGGGAGAGGCCACAACAGTGAGAGGCACGTGTACCGCAAAAAAAAAAAAATTCTCTAACATAGATCAGAGGTAAACCCTGATTATGGTAAGCTGATCCCATTTGCCAGAAAATTGGTTAGAATTGAGCATGTGACCTCGCTCAGGCCAGTGAGATGTGGGCGGGGCCCCTTTGTTTGTGGGAGATTTTCCTTTCTCCTAGAAAAAAGAAGCTGTCCTATTTATTATTGAAGGTACAGAAATTGGAATGGATCTACCTTTTGTTATGTGAGATCATATATTTTCTTTATTGTTGGAGCCATTTTGAGTTGGATTTTCTGTGACTTGGACTTGAAAGCATCCTAATTCACACACTAACGTTTTTTGAGCGTCCACAATGTTTCAAGCAGTGAAATAAGCATGTTCAGAGCATTACTTCATTTAACTTCACTCATTTATTCTAGAGGCAGATACTGTTATCTTTAGAGATGAGGAACTAAAGTCCATGAAAGTGAACTATGTTGTTGAAGGTCACAGAAAATGACTGAGCTAGGATTTGAGCCTGGATTTTCCAACTCTAGAGGTGGGGTTCTGAAATCACGGCTATATTCCTCTCTGAATGGACCAAAACCGTCCAATCTTCAGTAGGACAGATTTCCTTATTGAAGAAAGTTTTAATAAAAGGCCTGATACATAAATCAATCATGTGCTAAATTATAAGACAACTGGTCACATGAGGAAAACATTTGTAACATATAAATATATGAATGGATGATAGACAATGGGTTAAGAGCTTTAATGTATAAACATACTTGACAAGTAAAAGATGTTTGTAAGAATTTTCAACAGAAAAAAGAAAATTGAAAAAATTTATATTTCCTATAGGAAAATGGGAAAGGACGTTAATTTGCAATTCACAAAAGGAGAAATACATTTGACCAATGAATAAAAGAAATAACCTTAATCGAATACATAGAAAAACCAGGAACCAACGTGCATATAAAAATGGTAATGATGAAAGAAAAAAGTGTTAATAGCTAGTGTTGGCAAGGAGGCAGTGAGATCAGCATTCTCATAAACTGCTGTGTATAAAAATTGGTATCTTGACACTTGTTTTAAATTTAAAAAAATTCTTTTCATTCAGTGATTTCAATTTCTAGGAGCTTATTTTAATGAGAGATATGCCCAATACTTTATGCTCAGAGACGTGCGAACAACAATTATAATATAAAAATTGGATACAATCTACATGTTCAACAGATGAATAGCAGAATAAAATGTGGCTTGGTAGGCTGGTCCATCATGTCACTCGAAAGTAATTTCATGCCCCACAGGGAAGCTGCTGGGGCTGAAGCTCAGGCTCCAGGGTACCATCTGTTCTCCATCCTCCATCCTTCAAAGTGCATCTTTGGTCCTGATGTTGTGGCCTCTTGGGACAAGAAGGCTGCACGGCTACCAGCTTCACATTGTTTCACATCAGGAGCACGGAAAGGTCAGGGGCTGTGTTTGCATCAGGAAAGCGGCATTTCCCCAGCCACCCCTGGCCAACTCCCACTTCCACCCCATGGGCCAGAACTGTGCTTGGCTAATATTTCAGCGAGGGTCACCACCCATTTTGTCACATGATGGGCTCCTGCCCAGAAGGGCCTCTTCTGAGTTCTGTTTCATTGAACAATGTATGTGTTCCCACGGCAGCACACACTTCCAATTGCAGTAACTTTGTCGTGTGGTTTGATACCCAGTAGGACATGCCTTCGACCCCGTTCCTTAGGAGAAATCACGGTTCCTCTGGCACATCAAGTGTTCCAGATCCATCATGAAGTTCTCCTTTTCCTTTCAGACTCTGATGGTAATGGTGCTAACTTAGGGATTAATCTGGTAAATAATCATATTATAGAGTGCTTGCAACATAGTCATTGGACCTGTTCTAATTCAGTTAGCGAACTACTTGTTTTGCATCTTTGACTTGTTTCTGTTTCACCCGTTATAAATAGCACTTGAAAGATCACCCCTGTATATAAATCTTGCAAAAATCTCTGATGATTTTCTCACTATCAATGCCTACACATTATTTCTAAAAAGTTGTTGGATCAAAGTGTATGCAGTTTTTTAAAGGTTTTTTTTTTTTTTTTGCCCCCAAATTGCCCTCCAGAAAGGCTTAATCCATGACAGAAATCCACCATGATTTCTGAGCAGTGCTGGTGTTTTTGCACTTTTGACGGCATGGGGTAGCATTTAAAATGTTTGTGCCAGCCTGGTATATTAATTGTTTTAAAAGATTTATTTATTATTTATTTAGTTAGTTTATTTGTTTTTGGACGCTTCAGGTCTTACTTGTGGTAGTCGGGATCTTTTGTTGTGGTGCGTGGGCTTCTCTCTAGTTGTGGTGTGTGGGTTTTCTCTTCTCTAGTTGTGGCGTGTGGGCTCCAGGGCGCATGGGCTCTGTAGTTGTGTTGTGTGGGTTCCAGAGCGCGTGGGCTCTGTAGTTTGCAGCATGCAGGCTCTCTAGTTGAGGCGCGTGGGCTTAGTAGCCCCATGGCATGTGGCATCTTAGTTCCCCGACCAGGGATCCAACCTGTGTCCCCTGCATTGGAAGGCGGATTCTTTACCACTGGACCACCGGGGAAGTCCGTGGTATGTTATTTTTCATTTTAATTTGTTTTATTGTTAATGCGACTGAATCTTTCACACGTGCTTAATATATTTACTATTCCTATATAAAATTAGTTTTTTTGTAAAGAGCTCTTACAGCGAAAAACAAACAGAAAAGAATATTTTCTCATCTCGTCTGTCTGCTCCATGGATAATAATTCTAGTGAGCTGATGAGATAGAAGCCTTGGGCTTTGGTGGGTCCGTAGCGGAGAAGCCCTCGGGAGGTGAAGGGCTGAGGGCCCCCGGGGCTGAACAAGGCAGAGATGGTGGTGGGGCAGCAGGATCCAGCCTCATTCCTACAGGTGGTATTTGCTGGACTCTGGCTGGTTTTCAAGGCCTGGGATGCCCTCTGAAGCTGGAGCTCTATGTCATCCCAAAGGAACAGATTCATACTTGGAATTCAGCTGCCATGATAAGTACTGTTAAAAAGAACTTTTAGTGGCTGGCTACCACTCCTGTTTACTCTTTAAAAAATTATTCTTAATTGTGGTAAAATGCATGTAACATAAAATTCACCATCTTAACATTTTTAATTTTACATTCACACTGTCGTGCACCTATCACCCCTACCCACCTCCAGACCCTTTTCATCATTCTAAACTGAGACTCTGTACTTGTTAAACAATAAATCCACATAAATCCCCATTTCTCCCCCTGCTCCCACCCTGTGGCCACAATCTCCATCAACCATCATTCTACTTTCTGTCTCTATGCGTTTGCCTACTCAAGATACCTCATGTAAGGGACTCACACAGTATTTGTCCTTTTGTGACTGGCTTGTTTCACTGCATAGTGTCCTCAAGATTCATCCCTGTTGTAGCGTGTGATGGGATTTCCTTCTTTTTTTTTTTTTTTTTTTTTTTTTTGCGGTACATGGGTCCCTCACCGCTGTGGCCTCTCCCGTTGCGGAGCCCAGGCTCCAGACGCGCAGGCTTAGCGGCCAGGGCTCACGGGCCCAGCTGCTCTGCGGCATGTGGGATCCTCCCGGACCGGGGCACGAACCCGTGTCCCTGCATCGGCAGGCAGACTCTCAACCACTGCGCCACCAGGGAAGCCCAGGATTTCCTTCTTTTTGAAGGCTGAATAATATTCCTCTTTGCTCTTCAGGCCCGCTTCTGGGCCTTACGAGGCTTTCTAAGTTTGTGGAGGTGACTGGGGTGTGCCGGGCACCCAACCCCAGACAGGACCTATGGGAACTCCCACGGTGTGAGGGTCTGGACCTGTCACACAGCAGCATCATTCTCTGCTTGGTCTTTCCTCAATCTTCTCTACACCTGTGCCTCCTGAGTCCCCAAGGGAGACCGGGGGTCCTCTCTCGAGTCATCGTGAAGGGCTTGGTGGGGTGAGAGGTGCCCTTGGACCTCCTCTGAGCCTTCTCAGAAGCCAAACATGTATGCTTTCTCTGTTCATAGGGCCTCCGTCTTTTGTGGGGGGGTGGTGGGAGTGCTTGTTACAGTACAGAGATAAAAAAAAAATAGGTGAAAAGGGCAACCATAAAGGAGAATACCTATTATGAAGTGGAAATTCCTTTTCTTTTTTTTTTTTTTTTTTTTTGCGGTACGCGGGCCTCTCACTGCTGCGGCCTCTCCCGTTGTGGAGCACAGGCTCCGGACGCGCAGGCCCAGCGGCCATGGCTCACGGGCCCAGCCTCTCCGCGGCATGTGGGATCCTCCCGGACCGGGGCACGAACCCGCGTCCCCTGCATCGGCAGGCGGACTCTCAACCACTGCGCCACCAGGGAAGCCCTCCTTTTCTTTTTTAAATGTAGAGATTGAGTATTTTTTTCTTTTTCTTTTTTTTTTTAATTCACATACACATCTTTAGATAAGCAAGCCCCTGAGATGGAATGGCCATTCTGTCGCAAATTCTAGTCCTGTAAAGGGTTTAAAAAAAATGAGTAGTTTTGCCGCCTCCGCTTCCTATGAAGCTGAAAGAGTTTATCTATACGGCTCTCACCTTAGGTGTGAACTTTAAATTAAACACTTAGAGCGTTATCAATTAATGTAAGAGAAAACCATCCAGCCAGGGCAGTGAGCGTGCTCTAAACCCGGTGGAACTGAATGCAGATAAAAGGGTTCAACAACGTGATCTTCATGTCCTGGACGCCGGGGAGATGTTTCCTTGAACTGGTTCATGTAGTCAAAAGCCTTGCATTCTTTTCTGAAGGACAGTGGAGATCATTTTAATCATAATGGAGACTATATGTCATGAAAGTCTTTAAAAGAATGAACAGAAAGAGTTAGCGCGGTGAAGGATATGTACCAGGCCAGCTTTAGAGCCTGAATTAATAGGCAGCATCTCGCGTCTGGAAGCGCGGTCTGCCCTCAACCGCGGCTCGGGCTGACTACGAAAAGTGAAGCAAGGCTGTAAGAGAGGTCACGGATGTTAAGCATGTTAACATTTCCATTATGTCTAAAAGCAGAACGTGGAACAAATAAAGCAGGTTGGGTTTTCTTCCCCCCACTATAATGTATGCTAGAATGTCACAAGAACTCATTGTCTGCAATGAATACAAAAATATGGGCAATTCAGGCCAAACAATGAAAGCGCCCCTGATTCCATAAAAGCATCGCACTCGCATTAAGTTCATCTGGCTTGGTTTTACCCTTATTTATTTTCCCCAATAAGGCTGTTTCTTGACGATCTTTAAAGTTTAAGCTGCGCCCAGAACGGCTTCTTTTCTCCCTTCTGGTTTCTCGGTTTCTAAAATGCAAGGAACATGGAATAAAATAAAACTGAACCATTGTATTTGTTTTTCTTGCCTCTTGTCTCAGGCCAAGTGCTGTCTGATTTTGATGCGAACATCCTAATAATTTTCACAGGAAGTGGAGGCAGGGGTCCCAGCAGTGGTCCTGCCGGGCTCTCTTTCGTCAGGGCACTTGCTCAGATGCTCCTGTATCGGTCCAGCACAGGGCAGACAAGTGGCCCTGCTCCCTCCTGAGCCTGGGACCTACCTGCGAGGCCATCAGGAGCGGACCGTGCACTTGGAGGGAGGCTGGGTGGTCTTTTCTGTCTCCTGGGGCTCCCGCTTTTAGAGGAAGGGATTTCGGGATGGAGCCCCTTAGTACTCAAGTGATTTTGAACTTGAGCAGAACTTTTCAGAGCCTGCTGCAAGGATGGCGTGTGGAGTGTCAGCTCTCCCCAGGGTCACAGGGGTAGCGGCAGGAGACAGGAGTGAAAGGAGAGGACATCTGAGTTTTGGGGAAACTTTGGTCATGTTACTTCCTGCCCCTCGTTGGAAATGACGGCCAATCCGGGATGGAAAAAATCACGCGAAAGCCTCCTCTCCTCTAGTTCACTCATCTCTGGCCCCCGGAGACCAAAGCTGGCACAGGCTAGATGGCTTCTGGCCTTAGACACCGTACACGAGGCCACACAAAGGTCCTCTATCTGCCTCAAAGAATCAGACGTTTGGGCTGACCCATACATAGATCTACACAAAACTGCATGCTTCAACCCAAAAGAAAAACAGTCACTGTCAGTCCAGACCGTATCCCTGTTTCTTACCCTTGTAGCCTTTTCCTTTTAAGAAAAGGCTGGTTCTTCTTAGTCTTGACTCATTCAATACACGGTCTCCAGGGCTGCTTCCGTCCTCACTCCTTTCTGTCTGGGAACAGGGCGCCCACGGGTGTCCTCAGGTCTCAAAGTCGAGGGAGCAACGTGGGCTAGGGCTGGAGGCCCAGTCAGTTCAGAGTCTATCCCAGCAGGAAGGGCGCAGAGGGAGGGAGGGGGAGAGGCCTGGAAACTGGCTGGACTCGGGGGAGGGGTGAAGGAAAGGGGGACACGGAGGCAGGGGATTCTCAGAAAGCACGGAGGATGCTCTTCTAGAAGCCCAGTCTTGCTTCCCAGAGCCCTTCCTGCTCTCCCAATGACAGTGACAAGCTCTTCATCCCAAAAGCAAGACCCCAGGGCCCGGCCCTGCTCCCCCATCTGGGTTCGTCTTCCACTGCCTCCCAGATCTGACAGGAACCCTCTCAGCTTCTTTTCTGCCAGAACTTGGCTTGTCCTGTCACCTGCAACCTTGACCTGAGAAGCTTCTCCATCCACCAAAGTCCATCTGAAGTACCACCTCCCCCAGGGGCCTGTCCTTCCCCCGGGGAAACGTGATGTCTTCCCGCCCCTCAGCTGAGTGCCCCCACCTCAGGCATTAGGGATGTTCTTCCTGCCTCGAGGATACATAAGCTCTCTGTCCTCACCTTTGTACCTGCCAAGCCCGTGCCTCTCAGGCCTGAGGGCCCCGGGCCCACCGTCTGGCGTTGTCGAACTGAGTTACGGGCCACGTGGAAGTTAGCCAGCCCCTCGATGTCATAGCCCGACGCCCTTTCTCAACAAGCTTTCGACTCCCTCATTGAAACAAGGCAGCCCACGGGCCAGCTGTGTTTCTGAAAACACACAAGGCTGACAGCAGGCAAGAAGTCCATCCACAAGGTTAGGTGTGCAAGAAATAGAAAGTCTTCCTTACAACAGAATTTATTTTGTATTCTGGGCCCTCACTCTGTTGGGGGGCAGTAGCTTAACTTCGGAGTCCTGAGGAATTCCCACTTTCCCAAGGCTTGCTCCTAAGGTCAGGGTTTGCACGGTGCTCAGGCCGGTGGGATGGGGCTGGTGCCGTTGCGTGGGTAGACTTCTGCCCGCTGCGATCCCTGCCTGGTCACTGTTTCCTGTCGGTTATCGTTCATGGGGGTGATGCTTAGCCATTCCTCACTCCTGACCCAAGCCCCACGTGGGGACCTGGGTCCCCTCTGCTGTCCCCCCACGGTGCGTGGTTGTCAGACTCTTTGCAGCCATTCTGGGCTCATGCTGGCGGCCTTGCTTCAGGCCTGTCCATTGGACTCACCTAACAACAGGCACCATTGCCTCCTGGGGGTCCGCCTGGGCCAGGGAGCACATCCTCCTTCTGCTCTAGGCCCCCCAGGTTTCTCCCCGACCAGGGCAGGGCTCAGGGTCCCTTCTCAGGGGCCCACCTGGGAGGTCAAGCTCTTCTCACTCATCTTCCTCCCGTCCCCATCCAAGGGATCCTTATGTCAGCTCTTCCTTATGGATGGTCCAAAAATCTACTGCCACTGCCAGGGCATTTTCTGTTCCCTGGAGGCCCAAACTTTCGATACCCAAAAGCTAGGAAAATGTCACTTTCTTTGCTTCTGTTCTTTGCTGAGGCAATGGTCCCAGACTGGCTTAGGTGACTGGGAGAGAGAAGCGGTAAGAGGCAGCAGGAAACACTGGTGTGTGTGTGTGTGTGTGTGTGTGTGTGTGTGAAAGAGAGAGAGAGAGATCCTTTTTTTTTTTTTTTTGAAGTATGCGGACCTCTCACTGTTGTGGCCTCTCCCCTTGCGGAGCACAGGCTCCGGACGCGCAGGCCCAGCGGCCATGGCTCACGGGCCCAGCTGCTCCGCGGCATGTGGGATCTTCCCGGACTGGGGCACGAACCTGCATCCGCTGCATCGGCAGGTGGACTCTCAACCACTGCGCCACCAGGGAAGCCCGAGAGAGATCCTTTAACCATGTAAAGTAGACCTGCCACAGAAGTGTGCTTTGGCTTGACTTCTGTTCTGTATGTATGGCAGTCAGAGGAGGCTGCACACACATCCCAAGGACACCACCACGGACCTGGAGAAACTGCGAAAAGGAAGATTCCCAAGCTTGATGTCCAGGGAATGTGGTTCAACAGGACTGGGGTGGAGGTCCCCTCACATGTGCTATTTTTCCTGATAGATTATAAGCCGTTAATGAGCATTAAATTTCACTAGTAATTATGACATGAGGTGCAGCAATAGTTCTTAAAAAAAACCTCATTGTATTGAAATACTTTTAGGCTTACAGAGGTGCTACACAGACAGGATGGGGAGTTCTGTTTTTCCCCTATCCATCTTACGCCCGATGTTGACATTTTATACAGTCATAGTACAAGGAGCAAAACAATATGTTCATATCTTTGGGGCTGAAACCTGTTTCTTTGTGTATAATGAGGGGGGAGTCGCAAGTCGTCTGGATGGACCATCTTTTTTTTTAACTTTTCATTTTATATTGGAGTAGAGCTGATTAACAATGCTGTGATAGGTTCAGGTGTACAGCAAAGTGATTCAGGTATACATATACATGTATCTATTCTTTTTCACATTCTTTTCCCATTTAGGTTGTTGCATAGTACTGAGCAGAGTTCCCTGTGCTCTACAGTAGGTCCTTGTTGGTCATCCGTTTTAAATATAGCAGTGTGTGCACCTCAGTCCCAAACTGCCTCACTATCCCTTCCCCTCACCCTTCCCCACTGGTAACCATAAGTTCGTTCTCTAAGTCTGTGAGTTTCTTTCTGTTTTGTGAATAAGTTCATTTGTATCATTTCTTTTTAGATTCTGCATATAAGTGATATCATATGATAAGGATGGACCGTCTTAAAAGAGAGGACCTTTCTGTAGTTTTCCTAATAAGGAGTGGGAAGTAACCAGAGTCCAAACATTTAAACTCTAAGCCAAACAAACAAACAAAGTGATAAAGGCCCTCTACGCCCCCCCTCCATCTTGCTGGCACTGGGGACTCTTGCAAGGTTTGGGGTGAGATTAATCTTCTTGGGGTAGGATAGGCCTTTCTACCTTTAAACTCCTGGAGGCTCTCGCTATAGGACGACAGTTCCTCAAATTCAATCCCTCCTGTACAACCGATGACATTTTTGCTATTTTCACAAATCACCTACATTTGCTTTGTATTTTTCACTAATAGACTTTAATTTTTTATTGACTTTGCTATAGCTGGTGGTTCTCACCCTGCACATCAGAATCAACTAGAGGTCTTGTGGAAAGACAGATTTCTGTGCCCTGCCCCCAGGGTTCCACAGGTCTGAGGAGGGGTCTAGAATTTGCATTTCTAACGATTTCCCAGGTTATGTTGAGGCTACTGGTGTGTGTGGGGTGCTACATTTAGAGAACTATTCTGAACGATAGGATCCTGGAAGTCACAGATTGGATTTTTGGCAATTTTGTTGCTTTTCTTTTCTTTTTCTCTTTTTGGCCACTGCTCGGCCTATGGGATCTTATTTCCCAGACCAGGGATGGAAGCCGTGCCCACTGCAGTGGAAGCGTGGAGTCCTAACCACTGGACCACCAGGGAATTCCCTTGTTGCTTTTCTAATACACATTAAAATAAGAATAGAGCTACCAGAAAAAGTTCTTCTGGGTGTCAGCTAAAATGACCTTATGTGCCACGGGGTGTCCCTGGTGTCGAAGCAAGGACACTGGATTGGATTCAGAACACTTGCAATGGAAGACCCAGTACTAGGGTACCTTGGAGACGCACTACTCTCTCTAAGCTTTAGTTTCCTTATTTGTGCAAAGGGAAAGATCTCAGACCTATCACCTTTAAACCCCAAACAGAGAGATGGATCATGGCTGCAAGGGGACTAGTGAATGGGGGTGGAGACAATCATTAAAACACCCAAACCAAACGGGTCATATGACGGTTTAGTGTCAGATTGCAGACTCTCTGTTGTTTCTGGAGGGCCTAACTTTGTGGAACATTGCAAAAGTATATTTGGAGGAGGGGTTTCATGTGGAAGAAAGGAGGAAATGATGTTGTGAGCTGGCTGGGACTGTGGTGCAGGAAGGACAGGGGATGAGTCGATGGCATCCAGAAAAAGGAGGTTTAGATTTGACTTAATTCAGGCGGGAAGTCGGCTCCAGAAGCAGGAGCGTGACAAGCTGTGATGTGCAGGCATTAGTTTGGGACAGAGACTGGAGGTCAGGAAACCAGGCAGGGGCTGGGGCAGCCCAGATTGGAGCCACAGGAGGGCTCTTCAGGGTGTGTTTTCTCAAAAAGGAAGAAAAGACTTAAAAGGCTCTGGAGGTTTTTCATGACATTTTTTTTTTCTTAAATTCCATATATATGTGTTAGCATACGGTATTTGTCTCTCTCTTTCTGACTTACTTCACTCTGTATGACAGACTCTAGGTCTATCCACCTCATTACAAATAGCTCAATTTTGTCTCTTTTTATGGCTGAGTAATATTCCATTGTATATATGTGCCACATCTTCTTTATCCATTCATCCGATGATGGACACTTAGGTTGTTTCCATCTCTGGGCTATTGTAAATAGAGCTGCAATGAACATTTTGGTACATGACTCTTTTTGAATTATGGTTTTCTCAGGGTATATGCCCAGTAGTGGGATTGCTGGGTCATATGGTAGTTCTATTTGTAGCTTTTTAAGGAATCTCCATACTGTTCTCCACAGTGGCTGTATCAATTTACATTCCCACCAACAGTGTAAGACGGTTCCTTTTTCTCCACACCCTCTCCAGCATTTATTGTTTCTAGTGAAACAGGTATAAAGACACAGACTTACTAGAGAATGGACTTGAGGCTATGGGGAGGGGGAAGGGTAAACGGTGACAAAGCGATAAAGAGGCATGGACATATATACACTACCAAACGTAAGGTAGATAGCTAGTGGGAAGCAGCCGCATAGCACAGGGAGATCAGCTCGGTGCTTTGTGACCGCCTGGAGGGGTGGGATAGGGAGGGTGGGAGGGAGGGAGACGCAAGCGGGAAGAGATATGGGAACATATGTATATATATAACTGATTCATTTTGTTGTGAAGCTGAAACTAACATACCATTGTAAAGCAATTATACTCCAATAAAGATGTTTAAAAAAAAAAAAAGGCTCTGGAGGGAGCAGCCATTTGAACCTGGAGGTGGCCACTGACCAGCGTTGAAGGTTTGGGTGGGGTGTGGGAGACTTTGACATGCTGATGTGGGGTGCAGGGGCCCCAGGAACGATGCTGTGCTCAATTTCAGGTGCCAAAGAGACACCCTGATGTAAATGTCATGTGTAACCTTTCCCCACCCACCGTCCACAGAACAGGAACCTGCACAGTAGTAACAAGTGTTTTGAATTTTAAAAGCAGTGTGTGTGTGGGGAAGCTGTTGATTGCTTTGTAAAAGTGCTGCATTAATGATGCTCCTCACAGGGAACAGCACAGCAGCGCATTAAAGGCTCTGAGAAGGTCTGTGGTAAAAGGAAGTGATTGTAAGGTAATGCTTTTCAAATACCCACAAACGCCTTGAGGACGAATGTTCCCAGGGACCGTGTGGGATCAACTGGAGATAAGATGTGATTTTTTTTTCCCACCCCATAGCTCAGGTTCGTAGAGACGTCTACACCCTGGACTTTCTACTTCCCAAGGCAAGGATTCGGGGGTCAAAGGTGAAGTATGGCCATCTCTACAGCGCCCGCCCCCCCAAATTAGGTCAGTGCTTCCCCAGGTTAAAGGTTCAGTGAGAAATCCAGCCCAAGGGAGGGCTTCCACTCCGTGCTGCTTTAAGCAATACAGAGCCACAGACAAGGATTGGATGAGAACCGTCCCACGCAGCTGCTGCTCGGTCTGGTGTGAACTCTACTGAGTAACTGCTAGGCAGGGGGCTCTAGCCACTGAGTGAACAAAGATGTATTAATACCGTCTTCATGTGGAAATGCACAGAAGCAGGTCCTGAGACAGAGTACAGGTGGCTTTGTTCGGAGGTGATGCTAGGCAAGGAACAGGAGGATGGCATCGAGGGAGGGCAGCGCTGAGGGTGCGTGATGGAGAGGCTCTGCTGGGGGACAGCGACGGGGGAGAACAGCGAGGGCTCGGCGTCTAACCACCAGTCTCAACATTCTGGGTTGATGACTGATTCTGGGCAGGATTCTGCCTGTGGGCAGGGAGAGGGGGGTCCCATAGAGGAGCATCTCTTGGGGGAGGAGAGCCGCAGGCATTTACAGAGAGCAGCCTTGCCGTGTGGATATGAGAGCCCAGAGGATGTGGGCAGGGCGCGACCATGACCGCTACAGATAGGGGACAACGCTGTGGAGGAAAGACAGGGTCCTCCAGGGTCTGAGGACCAGACACAGCACAGACACCCAGGCTCTGCTGTGGTTTCCAGCTGACTGCATCTCACCTTGCATCCTGTTGGACTCTGACCTCCTGTCCGTACTCCGAGGCCTTTTAGCCGAGGTCAGTGTTTATATAAGTTACTTCCCCCTGAGTTCACTGGAGCAAAACACTGTACTGGAAGACAAGCACTGCCTGTGCCCCCGGTCTGGGCTGGACACGCCCACAGTGTGGGGACCAGTCCGGCTCTCTCTCCAGACAGTGGGAAGCACTGCATGGACCCTGGAGGGCCCTGGGAAAGCGTACAGGTCTGACCTGGACTGTGGGGTCCCCAAGTCTTCAACTCTCCCCATCAGAGTGCTCCTGTGGAAATGGGAGGAACGATTACCTTAGAGCTACCATCTGCCTCTGGATGTACCTGTCGTATCAGGTTGTGACACGTGTTCTTCTAAAAGACAAAATTGCCCTCAATGATCATCAGGGAATAGGCAGAACTAGTAGTTATTGATATTTTCTTGATTTTTTTTCTTTAGTTCTAAAACAAATAGTTAAAGCATAAGAACAAATTTCAACTTTAAAGCTATTATTCACGTTAGTATGATTTTTCAGATTTGAACTCAGTTGTGCACTTTCCAAACCAAAATAAGTCCTCATCATAGTTTGCCTTCTGTTCATTGTTTTGACTTTAAAACACAAATAAAAGCGCCAAGTGGTCACATGGATGAGCAGCTGAAATAACTCGAGCTTTGCTTCTTTGCTTTTCTAAGCACTGCGCCGAGATGGTGATCTGGAATCTACTGTTGACGTTTGAATACATGGTACCCTAAGCACTGGAGACTGGATTGCACCTTCAGGCACAGTGAGCTCCAGCCACCCTGAGCTGGAGAACTCCTGAGTCAGAAACAGCCTGCAGCTGAGCCCACGTGGGCCAGGAGCCAACGGTGTAACTGAGAATTCTCTGGCTCAACTTCCATGGAGAACGTAATGTTTATTAGAGGCTAAGTAATAAAAATGGACCAATTAGAAGCTTACAGACACATAGGTAATTAAAACTCATCAGTAATCACAGTCATTGTTGAGGACTTTGATCAACAGAGACTTTTTGTTTTCAGAGAGGAGTGATTTATTCTGGATGTTGTTTAGAGCTGCTGGGCCACGGTGATATGAAAAGGAGAGGACTTTCCATCAGT
Source organism: Stenella coeruleoalba (assembly GCF_951394435.1). NCBI lineage: Eukaryota > Metazoa > Chordata > Mammalia > Artiodactyla > Delphinidae > Stenella > Stenella coeruleoalba. The sequence goes on along the minus strand of NC_137161.1, from coordinate 45,342,725 downwards.
TTTCCACAGATAAGGCCCCCCTCCCCTGCCCTTGGTGTATCACTGACCCACAGGGCTTCAAGTGTGAGGATCAAATCACCTATGAGGGGCTTCAAGATAGCTATAATTTGTTCTTCTAGAAGACTCAGATCCCCCGTCTAAAAGAATCCAGAAGCATTTCCGCAATGGCTGCCCATGAGCCACAAAGGGACTTCCCTGGAGGTCCAGTGATTAAGACTCCGTGCTTCCACTGCAGGGGCCGCGGGTTCCATCCCTGGTCGGGGAACAAAGATCCCACATGCCAAAAAAAGAAAAAAAAAAAAAAAAAAGAAGGTAGATGCTCCTAGAAAAGAATAGTATTGGGGAACTTGATCTACCAGATAGCAGGAGTTATCACAAAACCACAGTAATTAATCAGTGTGATAATTGGCACAAGGACAGGCAAATAGACCAATGGAAGAGAACGGAGTCCAGAAACAGACCCACCATTATATAGAAACTTGCCATATGACAGATCCCTGGGGCAAGTATGGGTTATTCAACAAATGGTGCCGTACCAATTGTTTGTCCATATAGGAAAAAAAAAAAGAAATTAGATCCCTATTCCATAACCTACTTGAACTTAATTCTAGATAGATGAGATAAAAATGAGAACAGTAAAAAAAACACTTTTCAAAGAAATTATAGGATGTCTAACCTCAGGGTAGGAAAGACTCTCTTATACAACCCCAAAATAGTCCCACCTACATGAGAAAAGATTGAATAAATAAAAGGTGAAGAAATACAAGTAAAGATTCTCCAGGTCATTTGTGATCAGTGAGATGCAATGAAATGACATCTTTTAGATGACAGTGAGGTACCGTTCTGTATTCCTGGGAGCAGCAAAATGGAAGTCTGATATGAAGTGCTGGTGAAGGTGTGATTTGCTGAGCATGTCAAACACTGCTTGGTGGGTATTTACAGTGGTGCAACCACTTTGGGAAATCACTGGGTGCCATCTTGGAAATATGAACTCTGCAAATGGCCCAGCAATTCCACTCCCAATATATGCCCTAAAGAGGTGCTTACACGTCACACCAGGAGACAGGCACAAGAGTATCCATCGCTGCATTTTTCTATTTTTGAAAACAGTTTTATTATGAAATGTAACACACAGAAAAGTGAAACTCCTATGTAATCACCATACCTATGTAGATAATATCATAGAACAGCCCCTCTAAGAACCTGCATTCACCTTCCTGACAAACACTCCCTAGGTAACCACTCACCTGACTCCTACTGCAATCATTTCTTGGCTTTTATTCATTGTTTCAGCAACTAAGTATTAATTTCTAAACATGCAGTTACTTTTGCCTGGTTTTGATCTTTCTGTAAATGGAACCGTACATTGTATCATTCTGCATCTGGTTTTTAATGTTTGATTCGTCCGTATTATTGTGTTGTGATAATGGTTCATTTATTTTTATTGTTTGCATAGTATTCTGTTGCATGACTATACCTTAATTTATTTATTTATAGTTCACAGACATTCGGATCGTTTTAGTTTTTGCCTAATACAAACATGATATTAAATTGTATTTCCTTGATTACTAGTAGGGTTGGGCATCTCTCATATGTCTTTTGGCTATTTGAATTCCATTTGTGAAGTATACATTCAAGGTGGTTTTTTGGTCCATTTTTCTATGGGATTTCCTGTCTTTCATACTGATGTAGGCATTCTTTATGTAGTTTGAGCTCTATGTCAGTTTTAGGTACCCCCAATATTTTCTCCCACTCTGTGACTTACCTTTTAACTCTCTTAATGATGTCTTTTGATGGATAGAATTCTTATTTTTTAATGTAGTCAAATTTATTAGTTTTTCCCCTTATGATTAGTATTTTTGTGTGTGTGTCTTAAGAAATCTTTCTATACTCCAGGAGATAGTCTCCTATGATACCTTCTGCAACCTTTATTATTATTTTTTGTCTTTCGTTTTTTGCTTTTCTCGTAGAACTCACCTGGAATTGAATTTTGTGGGTGGTGTAAGGTAAGGGTCCAATTTCATATATATATTTTTGGATGCTCAATTGTCCAAGCCACACATATTTTAAGGATTGTCCTTTCCCCATTGCCTTTCAACTTTACCTTTGTCATAGATCAAGTGTCCATATTTATCTGGGTCTCTTTAAGTACATTTTGTCCTATTCCATTAACCTGTTTTTCCATCCTTGAACCAAGACTTTGTTGGTTTAATTACTATAGTACTATTTAAGTCGATATTGGGTAGAGCAAATCCACTCTCCTTTTTCCTCTTCTTTTTGTCTCTTGTTGGTCCTTTTATTTTTGTATCAATTTTAGAATCTGCTTGTTGGGATTTTAAAACACCAGTTTAGGGTAGGATTGGTATTTTCATGCTATTGAGTCTTGCAATCCATGAATATGGTGTTGCTCTCCATTTATTTAGGTATTCTTTAATTTCTGTCAATAAACTTCTACAGTTTTCTGCCTAGAGGAGGTCTTGAAACCTTGTGTTAGATTTATTTCTAGGTACTTGATTTTTTTTTCTTTTTTTTTTGGATGCAGATGTAAATGTATCTTTTTCTCTTAATTTCGTAGTCTAGCTGTTCATACTGGTAGAGAAATGCAATTTTTTTTTTTGCAATACGCGGGCCTCTCACTGTTGTGGCTTCTCCCGTTGCGGAGCACAGACTCCGGATGCTCAGGCTCAGCGGCCATGGCTCACGGGCCCAGCCACTCCGCGGCATGTGGGATCTTCCCGGACCAGGGCACGAACCCATGTCCCCTGCATCGGCAGGCGGACTCTCAATCACTGCGCCACCAGGGAAGCCCTGCAATTGATTTTGTATATTGATTTTGCAATGAGCAACGTTGTGAAACTCTTATCACTTTTAATCTCACAGATTCTTTCAGTTTTCTATGTACACAATCACATTATCTGCAAAATAACCATAATTTTGCTCCTTTCTTTTAAATCCTTATGCCTTGTATATATTTTTCTTGTCTCACTTGTTGGCTAAAACCTCTATGGCAAATGTTGAAGGGAAATAGTTATTGTGGGCACTTTGGGTTTCATCCTGAGTTCTTAAGAAAAGCGTTTAATGTTTCATTACTAAGTTTGATGTTTGCTGAAGGTTTATTGTAGGTACACTTTATCACATTAATAAATCACCTTATTTTCTTTTAGTTTGTTGATAGTGTTTATTTTAAATGATAAATGAACGTTACACTTCATCAAGCAACTTTTTTGCATCTATGAAATAATCACATGATTTTTTTTGCTTTATCTTCTTTATGTGATGAATTACATTGATTTTCTAACGTTAAACCAACTTAGCATTCTTGAGATACACTAAATTCAGTAATGAGAAATCTTCCTATTTTATATCACTGGATTCAGATAGTTTTTTTTTTTTTTTTGCTTTGGAGTTCTGCACTTACATTTATGCATAACATTGATGTGTGATTTTTCTTCCTTCTACTATGAATTTTGGTATCAAGTCTGTGTCAGCCTCATAAGATGAGTGAAAGAATACACCCTCTTCCATTTTCCAGAAGAGATTCTAAAAGATTGGGGTTATTTCTCACTTAGTGTTATATAGAAAGTATACATGTGCAGCCTCATTGCATAAAAAAGGCCACCCTCCAAATTACATGAAATTTTACAAAATTATAATTTTGTAAATTACATAATTACAAAAATTTAAATTAAAAAATTTAATTATAATTACATAATTACAAAAATTTACAATTACAAAATTACAATCAGATAAAAATCACATAAGTGACCAGTTTCACAAAAAGTACATAATAAACTACAAAATTACATTACAAAACCTTTGCCAAAACAGACTTTGGAGTCTGACTGTCTTCAGTGTGAGTCATGGCCCTGCTGACAGGCTGTGCAACCCTGTGCTACTCTCTTGACTTCTCTGAGCTCTCAAAGTCCTTATATGTCATATTTGTTGACAGTCCCTCTACCTCCTGAAGATGTCAGGAGGGTTAAATGAAACAACCATATGTGAAGCAGTGAGCCCTCAGCTGGGTACACACTAGGAGTCCAATAAATGGTAATGATTTTTATGATCATATGTTAATAAATCAATTATCCACTCAAGCATTTATTGAGCACCTTGTGGGCCAAACATGATGCTGGGTCCTGGGGATAGAATGGGAGGCAAGATTCGGGATGGCATTGCATGCATCTGGAGCGAGGATTCAGAGCTGTTCCCGCAGATGGCTGACCTGCTCCTGCTGAAGTGAAACCGAGACTGATGTTTCTGGAACCACCACTGAGCATCCCTTGGTGCCAGTTGGGCAAGAGTAAACGGAAGCAGCTATGTCTGCTCGGGGGCAGTTGGACCCTAATATTGAGCTCTTTGGGGACAAAGGGGCAGTCATAAGTAAGGACCACTTCCTTTAGGGAATGAATGAATATGGCTTGCTTCTCTTAACACAGGATCCTTGGTTGCATTTCTTTACAAGGGCCAAAGGCTGCACACAAAGATCTGTTGCCATTACTCCTGTCTTTCACAAAGTTTCCTGCTGCTGCTGGGGTTACCAGGAAGCAGGGGCAGGAAAGTGAAGGACCTGCTGAAGACCCTGGCAAACTGGAAGCTGAATGAAGGTGACCTGAGGTCAAACCCTTCCCCACATCAGGTAATTTCTCCCACTCACAGCTGAGTTTGTGCAGTGTCTCAGGGGGCCCATGGATTTCTCCGGTCCTCCTGGAAATCTTTGCATCAATGCCTCATTCTTCTGCCTTCTGTGGCTCTGATTCTTTGGTACACGTTGTGCAGATGGTTTTATGGGAAATGGGGTTTGGTATGGGAATGAAAAGCAGTGGCTAGCAAACAAATCTTCAACTAGCAAGAATTCTGCAGAAAGTTTAAAAATTCAGGCCATGATTCAGATGAATTTGTGTTTGTGTAAGAATTAGGACAGTGGTTCTCAAACTTTAGCATGCAAAAGTACTACATGGAGGAGGTTTTAAGATACGGATACCTGGACCGCAGCCCGGAGATTCAGATACCGTTGTCTGGGGTGGGGTCCCAGATTTAAAATTTCTAACACGGCCAAGCTGAAGTGGCTGGTCTGCCCAGCATTCTGCGCGGAGCACTGAGTGAGGGGGTGTTAATTTTTGGTGCTTGAAGGTGAATGTACACCTTCAATGGCTCTCAAATTGGCTGCATGTCAATCAGCTGGGGACCTTAAAAAAAAAAAAATCCCAATACTCTAGCTGCATCCCAGACCAATTACAGCAGAACCTCTGCTGTGGGGTCCCAGCATCAGCATTTTTAAAGCTTCCCTGACGATTTGGTGAGAACCTAGGTGGAGAGTCACTGGTCCAGGGGAGACCACTGGGGAATGGCAGCGTTCTCAACCCTCATGGTGCATCAGAACCACCTTGGGGAGCTTTTTAAAAAATATTGGTGCTGGATCCCACCCAGGCGAACTCTGATTCAGTTGGTCTGGGGTGGGACCGCGTCATTGATGTCATTTAAATTTATTTTTTATTTTATTAAAACATTTTTTTGGGCCATGCCTCACTGCTTATGGGATCTTACTTCCCCGACCAGGGATCGAACCCGTGGCCCCTGCAGTGGAAGCGCAGAGTCCTAACCACTGGAGCGCTGGGGAATTCCCATTGATGTCACTTTTAAAAAGCTCCTCAGATGATTCTGACGTAAAGCCAGGGTAGGGGACCACAAATATTTTAAAAAGTGTCTTTACTGTCTTGAAATGAAATTCATAGATAGTATAATCTATTCACACATATCATTAAAAATAATATTCTTTCTGTAACACAAAGGAGAAATAAAAGGAAGTAAAAAAGTAACTTTTGATAAATTTATATATATGTATATATTTGACACAATGAAGTGGTCAGGTGTTTGTCTTGTCAGGCTGTGACTGTCACAGCCCCAAATCCAGACCAAGCCTGGAGTGTGCTGTGGGTCACTCAGACTCCACCAGCTGCCTGGTCATCCGGCCATGGTTTTCCAACCCGGTGCAAAACTCTTGGTAAAATTTCGGACTCACCTTGTAGCTGGGTTCTGCCTAACTCAGCACATATTAACCTGGTGATAACCCCTTATGCGCCTGTGTCAGACAGAGTTAGGGTCTAGGGTGGGGAATTAGAAATCGGTTGTTCACACACATGCATTTCAGGCTGAATCTTGGTCACTTCTAGTCTCTGGCCTCCCCCCACCCAAAGGCCAGGTGTTCTCTCCACTAGCATTGAACAGCCACAAATGCCCCCCCAGATTTCTCAGGGTCCCCTTTGAATGAAGGAAGGAGGATTCGCTCATGGAAATGTGCTCAGTTGCCAGCTCTGCTCTCTGCGCTGGGGCAGCACCGCGTGGAACCCAGCGGGGTGAAGCTGTGGTCCTGGCTGGAAAAAAGTGCCTCCCATCCTCCCCAAACCCCCTGCAGTCGGGGAAGCGCGGGGGGAGGAGGCCTCAGGCTGCCCGCCAAGCCCAGCCCTCCCTAAGAGCTCAGGTTTAGTTCCCCCTCCCAGAACGTGCAAATGCCCCACTAGAGAAAGAGGTGAAGGAGCCGCTTCCCCCTCCCCGAATAAACCTGGGACACATTTCGCGATCTCTAGTGTCCTCTAGTGGCCGAGATGCATCATGTCAGGTACCCAGAGGTTGATTCTTATTGTTTACAAACCTCCGCAAGTGAAATCAGGCTGCCGCACACACAAATGCTGTAGGATTCCTCTTACAGGAGACACCTCGAGTACTGAGTCAGAGACAGAGGGTAGAAGGGTGATTGCCAGGGGCTGAGGGAAGGGGAAATGGGGAGTCATTCTTTGATGCGTTTCAGTTTGAGAAGAAGAAAAAGTTCTGGAGGTGGATGGGGGTAACGGTTGCACAACAGTATGAGTGCCCTTAATGCCACCGAACTGTACACTTAAAAGTGGTGAAGAAGGTGAATTTTATTTTATGTATATTTTCACACATACGCACCCCGACACACAAGTAAAATTTCAGCCTGTGCATGTTTATAGAGTAAAAAGTCCATGCTGCCCTGCATTTTTGTCCCTAGTTCCAATTCTGCTACACCTCAGGGGACATTTCCACACTAATTCTATCCATTTAAAAGTTACCTATGTGTATATTATGTGTACTTGTTTATTTGTATCTAGAAATGTAGACATATAGAACTATATACTATATATGTGTACATGTGACATATGTGTATACGTATTTATAAAAATAGATACTTCACTTGTGTTTCTATGTAAATTTTATATTTATGTATTTTTAAAAGTTTATATATACAGATATTATATATATACACGTGTGTTTTGGATATAAAAACTTTAGATAAGTTTTTGTTTTGTTTTGTTTTTCTGGGGGGTTCGCGGGCCTCTCACTGCTGTGGCCTCTCCCGTTGCAGAGCACAGGCTCCGGATGCCCAGGCCCAGCGGCCGTGGCTCACGGGCCCAGCCGCTCCGCGGCATGTGGGATCTTCCCGGACCGGGGCACGAACCCGTGTCCCCTGTATCGGCAGGCGGACTCTCAACCACTGCGCCACCAGGGAAGCCCCTAGATAAGTTTTAAAATATAAATACTGCCCCCTAGTATTTGGGGGTGTGGATGTAACGTGATTTGTTTGACTCCCCCCCCCCCCACTGATGCACATTTACGTTGTTGTCATTTGTGTCCCTTTTATGGGAATCCCTTGTACATGCAACTTTGTGCACATATGTGAGGTTTCCTGCAGGAGAGTTACCCAGATGCTTCCAACATCGTGTTCGAGTCAGAAACTCGAATCTGAACTGCAAAAGCTTGTAAAAATGAGGAGTGTTAGAAATCAGCCCATTGGGGGAGCACTGAGAGGGGGAGGGTTATAAACTCTGAATGGAAGGAAGAGGCAGGACAAGAGTCAGGGGTGGGAAGTAGGGTGTTGTTTGGACCTATAACTGCATTCTTGGCCCTGGAGTTTCGGTTTTATTTTTAATTAAAAAAGATTATACTTTGGTTCAAAATTCAAAAAAATGACAAAAGAGGCTACAGTGCAATCTCCCTCTTCCCTCTGTCTTCCGGTCACACCATTCTCCACAGGGCCAGCCCAGGTCACTATTCCTCCTGCATCCCTCCAGAGATCGTTTCTGCAGAAGCCAAAACATGTGTCTGCAAAAACCATCAACAACTGTACATGATACACATAGTTCTGCATCTGTTTTTCCTGATCTAGTGGGAGATTATGCTATTATGCAGAAACACAGGTTTCTTTTCGTGGCTTCCATTGTGTGGATGTGCTGTAATTTACTTCATCTGTCCCCTCCTGATGGACACCTCGGTTGGTTCCAATCTTTGCTATCACAATCGATGCTACAATGAACAGCCTTGTACAATTGTCATCGTGCACACGTGTGAGGACACACACAGGATTCATTCCTGGTAGTGAAATTACTGGCTGAGAAGAATACAACTCGCTCTCTGCAGAGGCTTAGCCAATCTGTATCCATCCTCCATTTGTGTCTGTTTCACCTCCACCAAAATAGCCTTGTGTTATTTGCCAATCAGATAAGTGAAACATTGTATCTCAATGTGCATTCTCATGAGAATTTTAAAAGTATGAACTGTGGCCAAACATCTTTTCAAACACTGACAAGGGGCCCCAGTTTTTTCTCCCCCATTTTTAGATGAAATTTGCGTGCTCATCTGTGAGCTCTGCTGCCTCTTATGGCAATGGGAGAGTATTGCATCTTCCTCAATGTGCAACTCCGTCATTATGAGCCTTGGGGCGTTACTTAGATTTTGGAGAAGAAAGTGGATCCTTCCCCTTTACGCATCCATCCTGCTCTCTCTCCAGCGCTGGTCTCCGGGTGTTGCCATCTTCCCATTCTCCTTTGCTCTCCCCCGCCCAGCTCCATCCTGTGCCATACCATCTGGATCCTGGCCTCACAAGCCAGCTGGTGAGCCATTCCGGAGGGATTTTAGCTCTTGGGAATGAGCGTGGAGGAGGCCTCCTCCCGTGGCTCTGGCCCTGTCTTCTGGTCTCCGCCACGTGATGCTCTCATGTTCCGTGGGCACGGCCTATTCATCTGATGGCACTAGTGTGTCTCGGACAGCTAACAGGAGTCACGTGCTCCGTGCACATCCCGCACTCGCCTGGCTTCATATCCTCGGCCCCCTCTGTCCCCTTCCTGCAGTGCCCTCGGCAAGCCCAGCATGGGTGTGTCAGCCCTTGAGCTCCTCTACATGTGCTCCTTACCTGTCTTGTGGCACCTGCTGCTTCTGCTTGTAACCCAGCTCTTTTCTCTCTCCCCCTCCCACAGCTGTGGGGCGGGGAAGGACCCTTGTCTATCTTCGTAACCCCAGGATGTAACTCAATGCCTGATGTACAATAAACGTGTGTTCTTACAGCCGGTGGCCACACCAGGAAACATTTCCCAGCCTCTCTTTTCTCTTAAAAATTCCATCCTCAAATCTCAGCAGATCTTAAATGGTTAATAAGAAAAGTAACATGTGTATTGACTATATTTTCTTATTTATTTTTTATTTTTTTATTTCTATTTTTGGCTGCACTGCAAGGCTTGCAGGATCTTAGTTCCCTGACCAGGGATGGAACCTGTTCCCCCTGCAGTGGAAGCGCAGAGTCCTCACCACTGGACCACCAGGGAATTCCCCCCTATATTTTCGTATTTTCTCTATGGCATTTGGGGCCTTGATGCTGGAGAGACTGTCCCTCCAGGGCTAGTGAATTCCTAGAAAGAGCAGACCACTACCCCGTGAGCACAGGACAACTGGCCCAGAGCCCACACCCCAACTGACTCCCTCATCAAACACATACGCTGCCCGTATTCCCCCTGCCCTAAATCACCCCCAGGCCAGGTCCTGGGAAACTGGGCACCACGTCTATAGCCCAGAGCTCCCTGAAATGATTCAAACTGTGCAATCCTAAGCTTCCTCAGGTACCTACCCTGCCTCACCCATTCGTTCCCGTGAAAACCCCTTTAAAGGCTCTGGGCCCTGCTCTGCCCTCTCACCCCACTGCCCCCGGACCCGCCCTGGTGCTTCACACCATGGCCCTGCGTGCTGTGTCTCCTGTTTCTAGGGACCTGTGAGTTTAAACTTCTTCTCTCCTGACGGTCATTTCCATGTTTGTGTGTTTTACCCCACACACCTGATTAAAGCAAATCCCGTGTCCATTTTTAGAACAATGTGGAAGCAGATTACTGTTATGGGCCCAGACCGAGCATCTAAAGTTCTAAGATCTTCACCGAGTACTGCTGTCCTCTCCCTCCCCCAACTTCCTCCCTGGCCCCGGTGAAAGAGACCCACCAAATTTTGAAGGAAAACTAAGGGGTGAAATCGGGGATCCAGCTGATTTCAGCCCTTGGTTAATGATTAAAAGCCAGGTAGCCCAAGGTTTTATTTGCAGAGTTGGTACCTTTTATTTTTTAAAATTTAAAAAAATTTTTTACATCTTTATTGGAGTATAATTGCTTTACAATGGTGTGTTTTTATTGAAAGAGAAAGCTGAAAAAACCTGAAGATATAAAAACCCATTTACCCCACACCTCTCCCTTCCCCAGACATTGAATACTTCCCAGGGGTTCTTATCTGGACCACTCTGTGGATAAAGACCTAGTTATTTGCACTCCATCAGTGGGAAGGAGGGAACACATACAGGCACCCAGACACAGCTAAATGCGTCCAGCATGGGCAGCACAGGGCGATGGGGGCCCTCGAAGGGCAGGGCAGCCTCAAAGTTGACTCCCAAGCTGGGACCAGGGGCCCCTCCACGCCTGGGCCCCAGGTCACGTCTCATAGTCTTTCCTTGAATCAGCTGCAACCAGGCCCCCTGGACACGGAGAAATCACTCCCATCCTAAACTTTTCCCTGGAGGCCCCTTCTGATGGACAGTAGACTCTGTAAGGTGGGCAGGAGCACTGAATCTTTGCTCCTGGTAACCTCCGGTCACAATGTTTCGTCAGCTGACCAACACACAACTTCCTCTTGTGTGTTTCTTTTTAAAGATGCCTTATTTAATATATGTCAATTCATTAACATTAAACTCACGACCAGCAGCAGTGCGACTCACGCCCGAAGGAAGCTTATCTAACCTGCATTTTCTCAAGAAGGCACGGCCCAGCCCTCCTGCGCTCAGGACACGAGGCGGCCCTTCAGCACTATGTCTGGGGGGGCCCTTTTAAATTTTTTTAATTTATTTATTTACTTATTGGCTGTGTTGGGTCTTCGTTTCTGTGCGTGGGCTTTCTCTAGTTGCGGCGAGCGGGGGCCTCTCACCGTCGCAGCCTCTCTTGTTGCGGAGCACAGGCTCCAGACGCGCAGGCTCAGTAGTTGTGGCTCACAGGCTTAGTTGCTCCGCGGCATGTGGGATCTTCCCAGACCAGGGCTCGAACCCGTGTCCCCTGCTTTGGCAGGTGGATTCTCAACCACTGCGCCACCAGGGAAGCCCCTGGGGGGCCCTTTTAAATAGTGAAATCAGCCACCAAAAGCACAACATTCGGAAAAAGGTGGCCCTAAACAGAGCACGGGGAGGACGCTTGTTTCATTGTGACGCACGGGGAGGGGCAGAGTGGGGCACATGCACTCTCAGCGGGGAACGGGCGCTTTGAGACACTCCCGTTTTCTGCTGTTCCTCGTGATCTGGGATTCCACATAAATGTGAGAAAGTAGCTGAATTTGCAGGTAATGAGAATTGAGGGTATTTTGCTATCATTTCCGGTCTGTCCGTTCACCTGGATCCTGGGTCTCAACAGTGAATGCCTCCAGGGGCCGGACGGGCCACGTGAGGTCTGGTGAGACTCAAGTGGCCTCGTCTGCAGGGGGCTTGGCTACCACTCCAGCTGGGTCTTGCTCTGGGACTTCAGGCCTGATTGGGTTGGGGCCCCATCATTTCTGCTTGGGATGGGGGGCTGGGGTTAGAGGCTGAGATTTCATGTTTATTTGGGGGTGGGTTTTGGGGGGCTAGGGCTCCCCATGGCATCCCTTGGTGCTGCCCTAGGTACTCTATTTTGTCAGAGCTCCTGATTTTTCATGAGAAAGCTGGATATCCAGATGTTTATCTGAAATATCAGGATTTTAAAATATAGGTGGTTCATTAAAAACCAAACCAAACAAAACATAAAACATTGTGCAGGCCAAAGGGGGCAAGAGTCATCTGGGCATGAGTCTGCTGTGTTCCCAGATGCCGTTGCCACCCAGGCTATAGGTGAGAAGCTGCCGGCAGGCCAAGAGCATACACCTGCTCATCCCCTGCCCGTTCAGTTTGCCGTGGTTGCTCGAATCCATCGACATTATCTGCAAATGTTTCTGCTTTAAGGAAGGACTGACATTGGAGCGGGGTGTGAATTTGTGTCTGTACTGGGAGCACAGTTGAGCCGTTGGAGGTTAAACCTCTACCTTGAGTGGGTTATTATAGAGGTTTGTATACGTTGAATTAAGGGCATTTTTACCCCTGGCCTTACATGAACCTAGCCAGTAGCTACCAAAGACTGGCTTGTCCCAATAATGAGGAAAGCATGACTTCTCCATGGAAAGTGAAGATTTCCCTAGCATTTTCAAGTATAGCTGGGGTCCCTCCAATAAGTGTGTTTTTTTCATCTTGTGCTTCTTGTGTATGAAAGCATTCTGTGAGGTTATGTCTATGAAAACAAACGCCTTTTTTCTTTTCCTAATAAAAGCAGCCTAATGAAAGATAAGGACGAGGTTATACCATGGCTACCGTGGCTGTCAACAAGCCTTTTGAGATTTTCTTTTTCTGTTGAAATCGTTAATGAATTGCAGTTTTCCACGGACCTCGTTGAAGGTGGCTTTTCAGATATGGGAGCAGAAAATCAGAGAGATGCTTTTTCCGTGTGGAATGTCAAAGGGCTTCATTTGGTCTTGTGGCCACAGACGTAGTCAGGTCTGGGACCAATCTTGCTAATTACAGCAGGTGGATCTTTGGCCCGAGGAAGAAAGCAAGGCTCCGGGGCGCTTCTCCGTGACCGCTTTGGGACCTTCACAAGTGACAAGCCGCCCATCTGAAAGCCGCTTGGGTTATAATGATTCTCGAATGGGCTTTTATGTGGACGAGGAACACGACCCGAGGCCTCGGGGACACCAGAGATGATGCTTTTTATGCAGCTCGAGATGTGAGCAGAGAGCAAAAGCAATTGCAAAACATAAGCAACCACTGCTTTTTCGAACATTATAAAGTATACTTTGAATGAAGACAGTGCAGACTCGTGCATGAATCGTCCCTAGACGTCACATTTTCAGGAAAGAGAAATCTGGGCTTTGCCCTTTCTATGGACCAGGGGTGGACCTAGACATTTTACATAGGGGAGACCTCACTTATTCAAACTTTTCAGTGAACCAGACTGATTGGGGTGATTCTTCTCATTTTACAGGGAGGAGACTGAAGTCACCAAGTCAGCCTGGGGCGCAGCTGGGACGGGAGCTCCAGTCTGTAGACCCCCGAGCTCGTGCTCGCAGGGGCCCAAAGACGGTGGGTCGACAGTGGAGGAAGGGTGGCGTGGACGTGGCCTGAGCCCTGTCCACTTTCCTGTTCTTTTGGGACGGGTAGTGGGAGGGGTCAGGCTGCCGGAGCACCTGCTGGGAAGCTCAGAGGGCTTTAGCCGTGTAGTACCTGTTCGGACCACCTTGTAAGATTTGCCTTAAGTCATGGGCATGGCTGCACATTTATGGCCAGTGTGAGAAAAAAAACCTGCTCATTCATGGCGTCGCGTGGCTTCATTACGTGATTAATAACGCCTGGGTGGAGAGATTTATTTTCCTTTTTCTCTTGTTTCTATAAGCTCTTCAGCCAGATCCCTTTACCAACCCCATCTCCTCACACCTCCTGGGGAAATTTGCTTTCTTTGGCCTTTGAATAGTCTGTTTCTGTCAACTGGATTCTTCCTGTTGCCTTTTCCATCAATTTTGTAAAAGAACTGGATAGAGGACACACATGTGTTCACCATCTCGATGCTGCTGCGAACATGTACTGTATTTGCTTTGGCACATGCCGTCCTGTGCATTTCTCTGGCCACCCACCAATCCTTTTTTTTCCCCTTTAAATACATTTCGAAGGAGGTTGCCGACGTTATACACTTCAGCATGCATTTCATTGACTAGATTTCAAAAATATTTATGTTTGGTTTCTTTTCTGTCAAGTAAAAATTCACTTATGGTGACATGCACAATTCTTATGTATACCTTTCGGTGAGTTTTTTCCATTTGCTTTTATCACACTCAAATCTCCTCTCATGCTAAGTCAGACAGAGAAAGACAAATATCATAGGAGATCACTTATATGTGGAATCTAAAAAAATGATACAAACGAACTTATTTACAAAACAGAAACAGACTCACATACATAGAAAATAAACTTATGGTTACCAAAGGGGAAAGGGGGGGATAAATGAGAAGTTTGGGATTAGCAGATACCCACTACTATATATAAAGTAGATAAACAACAAAGACCTACTGCATAGCACAGGGAACTCTACTCAATATCTTCTTTTAATAATGCCTGTCCAACGCCTCCCTTGCCCACTCCTGCTTTTCCACTGGTAGAATTTTTTATTTATTGTTTCTTTGTTTGTTTTTGACTGCATTATGCGGCATGTGGGACTTTAGTTCCCTGACCAGGGATTGAACCCGTGCCCCCTGTATTGGGAGCGTGGAGTCTTAACCACAGGACCACGAGGGAAGTCCTTCTACTCGATATCTTGTAATAACCTATAAGAGAAAAGAATTTGAAGAAGAATATATACGTGTATATGTATAACTGAATCACTTTGCCGTACACCTGAAACTAACCCAACATTGTAAATCAACTCTAGTCCAATAAAAAAAATCACACCACCCGCCTTCAACCCCATAAAATCTCCTTCTGCCCCATTTCACTGCCGCATTTCTCCTTCTCATTTTCAACCAGATCCCCCGAATGCCCTGTCCCCTTCCTTCTCTCCCCACTCTCCTTGCTCCCATCGGGCTACTTCCCGACCCCTCCCTCCATCTTAACGGGCATTGCCAACAGCCTCTGGTCCCCAAACCGTAAGGACGGTTTCCAACCGTCACTTCCTCAAACCCTCTGTGACCCCTCAACCCCGACCTCTCCTCCCCCAGGCGCGCTGTCCTCTGTGGCCCGCAGGGCGCTCTACTCTCTCGGGTTTCCCTCCTGGGCCCCTGCTGCCCATCCTTTCTCTCCTGGGAGGTCACCATCTTCTCCAGCATTAAACCTTGGAGTTGCTTAGGGCTCAGCCCTGAGCCCATGTTTCTTCTCACTCGATACTTTCTCTGGAGAGGATCTCACTCACCTTCCTGGCTTCACTTTCCACCTGCACAGGTGTGGCTCTCAGATTCCGGTCCTGGTTGGCATGTGGCTCTGGACCCGTGTGCCCAGCTCAGCATCTCCTCTTGGGGACGCGGAAGCACCCACAGCCTTCCCGTCCAAACCAAGTCCACGGTCTGTCCTCCTCCCCCGGGCCTCCTCCAGGGTCTCCAGCCCACAGAGGCATTACCTGACGGCATCACCTGTTAGATCTAATCTACTCCCAACCTGCTGGTCTGCCTTCAACAGCGACCTCCTGATGCGCCTCTGCCTCTCTCCACCGTCAAGGTGAGGCTCACACTCGACTGAGCTTCCTCGGAGGCCCTCTCGCCACCTTCTTTACCCAGCAGCCACTCGCCTGGTCCTGGGGCGCCCCTACCTGGACTCTCCAGCGGTGACGCAGTGCTTTCCATCACTGCGGGGATGGCAAGGGCCTGCTGTGCTGGACCCCTGCCCACCCATTCCGCCCACCTCACACCCCTCCAACCTCGCTGGCCATCTCTAATCCCTCCCACCACTGCCCTCTGCCCTCTCTCTCCTGTCATCCTTTGCCCCCTCTCTTTGCCCCCCCAGCACCCCCACCCTCCAAGCACACATCTTTCCCGTGTAAACACCTCCCTGGTGTGATCCGTCTCATAAGCCCACTGGCCCCTCCTTTCAGATACACGGTCACACGTCGATATTCCCTTGAGATGAAGACCTCCTCCTCCTCCTCCTCCTCCTCCTCCTCCTCACGTAAGCTTCATGCCTGTATCTGTTTTTTTTTTTTTTTGCATCTGTGTTATCTCCAGCACCTAGTGCAATGTCTGATACATATTAGAGGCATAACCAATATCTGTGGACCGAATACATGAAATTTCATGCTTTATATTATTCAATGGTTTTTAGAATGGAAGGCACTTAGTGTTAACCAAGATATCAAAATTGAAGGATTAGTATAACAGCTGTGAGTTCAGATTAAAGAAAATATTTTGATAAATCTAGGAATCTAGTTCCTTGAGTAGTAAACAAAGGCTCACTCATTTTTTTTTTTCGGTACACGGGCCTCTCCCTGTCGCAGCCTCTCCCGTTGCGGAGCACAGGCTCTGGACACGCAGGCTCAGCGGCCATGGCTCACGGGCCCAGCCGCTCCGCGGCATGTGGGATCTTCCCGGACTGGGGCACGAACCCGTGTCCCCTGCATCGGCAAGTGGACTCTCAACCACTGCGCCACCAGGGAAGCCTTGTCACCTCATTTTCTGAAAACAGTTTGGAGTTGGTGGCTGTACACTCAGGGGCTTACAGAGCACGGGCTGGAGATCTGGAGCCTGGCACCAGCTCTGAGTTCCTGCGGCTTTGGAAAGGGTGAATGCTTCCTTTTTCTTATTGGCAAATCAGGACCATCAAACGGCCCCTGGAGTCTCCAGGACTTGTGAGGATGAGATAGTATTTGTGCATCTCCGCAAAACGTTAAAATCACATTAACCTACTAGGAAAAGGGCAATGATGTTTAGGGTCAGGATTCCACCAAATTCTTCCGTTCTGCCTTGCAGAGGGCAAGACACCACCCCTTGGATGTTGGCGGAGGGGCTGCTCTGTGGGTCCTCCTGCTTTGGGGACTCGAGAGCTGGACTAAATCCAAGTGTCACCATTGTTATGGTTGCTCCCGTGGCTCCCTCTCAGTAAGCTTTACCATCCCTCCAGCCGTCCGAGGCTTGCGGTTCCACCAGCTGTGTGCTCCTCTTGTCCTGCAGAAGGGTGGCTTCGTCCCTGGTCCCACCTGGGTGGCAGGCAGCTCGTCGGAAGTGTGCCTCCGTCCTAAGGCGTGGTCCTCTGGAACCCGGGCTGCGTTCTCTCAAGCTGCTAACCAGGCGCTTCTGGGAATCGTCATACTCGCCTCCTTGTGGTGGAAACCTCACCAGCTGCTTCACGGGGGAGGTTAATTAATGCAATTAACAATGAATGTCTTAATTGCAGATGTGGAGAGAGACACTTTGCTATGATTATTGTTGGTATTGTTTTGCGCAACTCTCCGCACACTTGGATGTGTCTTTATTAAAGCAAATCAAACCATAATTAGGTGCAGCCCGATTCAAACAGTGGCAGCGGCCTGGAGCAGGAAGCCATAATTCAAGAACAAGAGGCGTTCTCGACAGATATTATGTTGCCTGCCTGGTAACTGGTGGTGTGCCAGAGTGCTGTGAGCTGCTCCGGAGAACCCTTACCTGCTCCCCTAAAGCCTGGCCGGAGAGAGAAAGCAGGGTGAAGGGGACAGACCGTGAGGTCGCAGGGCCATGCCGGCAGCTGCCTCAGGGGGACAAGCCCTTCAATAAGAGGGGACAAAGACCAAGCTAAAAGAAGGGTCCTGTGCCCACGGGATGGGGGTGCTATGTCCCAGAAGGCCTTGGGAATTACCCAGAAGCTGCAAGTTAAGACAAAAGCCAAGGAAGGCAGCTCACTGCCCTACAATTGCGGTTTTTGGAGGATTAGAAGGAAGGTAGCAGAGATCAGATCAGCATTTCGAGGGGAAACAATTGACGAAACACATACCCAGGCCTTGATGGCTGATGGAGGCCTTGACCGTGGTCTCTCGTTGTGTTTCCCAGTAGCACAGGGGCTGCAAAGTGAAGTCTGTGTGTCGATATGCTAATGGTGGCCTCTTTAAGTGAAATTAATGCCCGGATTGTGTGAGGAGAGAGCCCTTCATTATTCCCTGTGATATGAAGATGTGTCAGAGATTCTTCCCGGCCTCTCAGTGACACTCTTCATACAAAATTTATCTCTTTTATGGGTTTGAAGCTCTTTCAGATACATATCAAAGACCTTTCCATGCCTCTACCATGCATAATATATTCTGCAACGGCTTATAATAAATCATCTTCCTTCTCTGACTGGTTAGCTGTGAGCACACATGGCTATTGCCAACGCCAAACGGATGCCAGGTCCTCACATCTGATACTTTGCCTCTTGTGTTACCCCTTTCTGCACTTCTGTCTTCCCTAGGGAGCCCCTCAAAACGGCAAGGAGCTGGAATCACGCAGTTACCCTCCTGCTTCTAAAGCCACTGTCTGTGTTGATGATACAGAAGGCTCACCCTGACGCTATTTCACGTTGCAAAAGCATCTTCCCCTTCTCCTTTGTCTCGCTTCCTGCTTCCACGAGTGGAGGTGCCACTGAGACTCACTGCGTTTCCGAAGGACTCAGGCTGGGAACGGTGGCCTGTAATCGTGGTTGCATCTGAGCTGAGCACAGAAGGGCTCTGTTGCATCTTGGTGAGGAGAGGAACAAAATGGGACTAAGGGGAAGACCTTCCAGAATGGCAGCCTTGAGGCTGGGAAAGACACCACCTTCCTCCCGGCTGCCACACGGGTAGAAGAGCCCAGTCTGGTGGCTTGGGGGAAATGCCTGTATCTCCAAGGTTACTCATGTCGAATCAAAGAGATTGGGCTTTCCAATGCCCATGGGTCAATGGGGTCCTGTGTGTGTGGTGCGGGTCATGAAGCAGAAGGGCAGGTACTTTAAAAAAAAAGGAAGAGGGGGCTTCCCTGGTGGCTCAGTGGTTGAGAGTCCACCTGCCGATGCAGGGGACGCGGGTTCGTGCCCCGGTCCTGGAAGATCCCACATGCCGTGGAGTGGCTGGGCCCGTGAGCCATGGCCGCTGAGCCTGCGCATCTGGAGCCTGTGCTCCGCAATGGGAGAGGCCACAAAAAAAAAAGAAAAGAAAAGAAAAGAAAAGGAATTATGCTTTCCATGGTGTCATTTCCAAAGGCCAACGTGTGTTCAGGGAAATACGCCCTGTGGTGGAGATGGCTGGGTGTCCCTACCCCACATCAGTTTTCCTTTTCAGGAACAGAACCCAAATTTATAGCTGGACAAATGATAGGACAGAATAAAGGTGATACTCCCCAGTCTCTAGATGTGGCCCTGGGACTAAGTTTTGGCTTTTGGGGTGTAGAAGTGTCTGATGGCAGCTCCTGAGAACTCCCTTAAACGGCAGCTAGTGTGTGCTCTTCGTATATTTTTCCTTTGCTTCTCTATCCTTCCTTCTGCCTGAGACAGGGGACACACTGGCTGGAGCTGGAGCAGCCACGTTGCACCATGAGGTGGAGAGTGGAGATTATACTTGGTGAAGCTACAGAGTAGAAGGAGGCCAGTTCCTGAGGCTTCCTACTCTGCTGGGGACTCCCTGAGTCTTCTCAGAACCAGGCTGAAGCTGGATGCTCTTCCTAACCCATCCTTCCCTCCCTCCCTCCATTCATGGGTGGCACAGCTGCATCAGGACCTGAGGCTCTCCCTGCCCCGTCCGGTGCTCTCTATCTCTACCCTTCACAGGCATGTCCCCCAATAAAACTCTTGCCTGTCTAATCCTGACCTGGAGTCAGCCTCTCAGAAGACTCAGGCTGACACAGGATGCATCTGGGAAGGAGTGAGCAGGTGAGGGTTGCGGGCATGGGAGAAGAGCATCCTGACAGAAGGAATATCTTGTGCAAAGGTCCTGTGGTTCGAGAGACCAAGGGA
Organism: Stenella coeruleoalba; assembly: GCF_951394435.1. NCBI lineage: Eukaryota > Metazoa > Chordata > Mammalia > Artiodactyla > Delphinidae > Stenella > Stenella coeruleoalba. The sequence continues at coordinate 45,322,945 of NC_137161.1, read as the reverse complement.
GTTAGGGGAATTGACAGAAGGCCAGTGTGGCTGGAGGGCAGAGAGCAGATAGGGTGGGAGGTGGGGGACAAGAGAAAAGAGGTAGAGTTGGCTCTTCATGGGTTTTTATCCTAATAAGAATGGATCCCATTGGATAACTTTACGCAGTGGGGCATTGTGGACAGATGTGATCAGGCTCTGACATGGTCCCAGAGAGAGGCGGTGGTGGCATGGATGGGGGGGTGGCGGTGTAGAAGGAAGGAAGTGGACAGACCCAGAAATGATGCAGGAGACAAAGCACCTACTACGTGCCAGGCACCACTCTGGCAATACATCAGCGAAGAGTGCTCACGTTTGGAGGTGCGGGAGAAGGCTTCTTAATTAAACCACTTCAGGCACATTAGACGATCAATACCCATTCTGTGACTCCACATCTCCAAATGCCATCAGCCCCCTCCAAGATTTGTTGCCGTGTGTAACTAGGATTTCACAGCTAAAATTAAATCCTTCCAGATGCTGTTTAAACCCACGTCTGCTTTCATGGCCTGAATCTCACGGGGAATTGGGAATGGTTCCAGGTATCAGAGCAGCGATGCTCTGTGGGAAGGTGATTCGGTCCCTCACTCTGCTTTCTCATCTGCCAAAAGTATCACTAGTCTTTTAATAATACCTAAATCTTTTTTTAAGGCTTTATCCTCTCTGGAGCCTCAAAGGTAAGGTGTATATTTACCGGATGCCAGCAGCTTAAAAGCAAGAACTTTATAGAAATTAACGTCCATCTGTCAGGGTCTGTAGGATCAGTAGCTTCCATGTATCAGGATTTAGTAAGTGCTGAAAACTTTGCTTGAATCCTGACAGGTGCACTGAACAAGGAGCCATCCTCCACCCTCAGGTCCTCATTGCAATCTCATTTAATTGAGAGAAGAACTATTATTGTTCCCTTTTAATCGATGAGGAAACTGAGGCTTAGAAGGATGCAGTAAAATTTCCAAAGTCTTACAAGCTAGAAAAACGACAGAGGTGATATTTGAGCCCCTATCTATTTGCTTCCAAAACCAGTGTTCTTTATTGCCTTCTTTTAATCTCTTAGAAGCTGAAGACTTCCAGTTGGATAGTTTTTAGAATTTCTAGAGAATAAAGAATATGCCTAATAAAAATGGACTTATCTTTAATTTATAGTAATATTATCAATTACAGATTATCTTCTTAGTAGGTGACATACATTAGACATCAACAAACAAAAATACATCATTGAGTCAATTACTGAACAGTTCCTCAAAAATTGTAAAATGTGTTTTTGATCCGTTTTAGTGAGGAACAATTTACACACAATAACATGTATGAATTCTTGCTGCATAGTTTGATTAGCTTGGCAAATAAATATGATTAGGTACCTACTCTCACAATCAAGATATAAGACATTTCTGTCACCCCCAAAGCTCCCCCATGCTGCTGTATAGTCAACCTTTCCCTGCATCTCTGGCCCCTGTCAACCACTGATCTGCTTCCTGTCACTACTGTTTTGCCTTTCCTAGAATTTCACATGCATGGAATCATATAATATTTAGGGTTTTTTTTTTTTTTAGTATGTGTCTGGCTTCTTTCACTTAGCGTAATCCTTTTAAGATGTATCCATTTTGTTGCATGTATCAGCAGTTCCTTTTTCTTACCAAATAGTATTCCATTGTATGGATGTCGCCTGTTAATGGCCATTTGGGTGGTTTCCGGTTTGGGGCTCTTAGGAATAAAGCTGTTATAAGCATTCGTGTGTACGTTTTGTGTGAACGTAGCGTTTCCTTTCTCTTGCATAAAAACCTAAGAGTAAGATTGGGGGATCACACGGAAAGTACACGTTTAACTCCGTAAGGAACTACCAAAGCATTTCCTGCAGTGACTGTACCATTGCAACCCCACCAGCAATGCATGAGGGTCCCGGATGCTCCCATGCTCACCACCATTTGGCATTGCCAGTCTTTTTCATTTGAGTCATTCTACTGGGTGTACAGTAGCAATAAAATGCATTTAAAAATACATCCTTCTCAGACACGCTGCACGTGTCGCTCAGCTTTGTTAAGGTGGGCCCAGGGTAATAGCACCTGATGGGTCAACTTGAGGTCACCCAGATCTGTACTACTTTCCTTTGAGAGGGAAGATACCCAGGTCTCCTCAAGGGTTCAAGAGCACAGACTGATGTCCCAACGGTGTGACAACGGAAAAGTGATTTAACTTCCCTTGGCCTCACTTTTAAAAAATTGAGGTATAGTTGATTTACAATATTATATTAGTTTCAGGCGTACATCATTTTTAGAGCTTATACTCCATTTAAAGTTATAGAAAAAAAAAAGGGACTTCCCTGGTGGTCCAGCAGTTAAGACTCCAGGCTTCCACTGCAGGGGGCACAGGTCCGATCCCTGGTTGGGGAACTAAGATCCTGCATGCCTCGGTGTGGCCAAAAAAAAAAAGTTATTGTAAAATATTGGCTATATTCTCTGTGCTGTACATCCATCCTTTTATTTGTTTATTTATTTATTTATTTTGTGGTACGCGGGCCTCTCACTGTTGTGGTCTCTCCCGTTGCGGAGCACAGGCTCCGGACGCACAGGCTCAGCGGCCATGGCTCACGGGTCCAGCCGCTCCGCGGCATGTGGGATCTTCCCGGACCGGGGCACGAACCCGTGTCCCCTGCATCGGCAGGCGGACTCTCAACTACTGCGCCACCAGGGAAGCCTCTACATTCATCCTTTTATCTTATTTATTTTGTACCTAGTAACCTGTACCCCTGAATCCCCTTCCCCTTGATCTCATTTTATCTCCTGTACAATGGAGATAATGTTGTTCCTGACCAGGATTAAGTTCAGAGTTCCTGAGCACTGGCAGGCTTATTTATATGTGGTGATCCTCTGTGTATGACACAAACACCGTTAACATTCAAAATGGTCCAACATTTATATGATGAAAGTAAAGTAGTTTATCTTGACATTTTGTGAGTGCAAAATGCTCAAGAATTTCACCAAAGTGGAACTTTCCTCCATGTTCTGCCCGCACGTCCTCACCTCTTGCTCGTGTCCACAGTATGGGTCTGGCCTACGAGGTGATTTCTACCTCCTGGGGGTGTTGAAATGATTAAATGAGGTAATGAATTAAAGCACTTAGTACAGAGCACGGCAGATGGTGAGCTCTCAGGAAACATTAGGTTATGTTTGGAGACGAAACCACCACCCGAATGACAGGAGAGGTATGTTTAGGAGGAAGACGACGTGGTGAAACAATAAAGAAGCACGAAGAGGAGAAAACAAAAAATCCCACTAGAACCCTCCATCCCACTCCCATTCCCACTGCCCTCCCCAGAGGCACCCACTGTTAGAATTGGTGTATATTTTAGACAGGTGGGGTATATGTGGTTTCTATGCATTGGGTTGTACAAATAGGCATGGAACAAAGGGCATAGTCGTGCTCTAGGAGTTATTTGACTCTTGTGTTTGATCATACTTATAATTCTGCAGCTTCCTTCCCCTCCTCTCTCCACCTTTTTTCTTCTACCTTGATATTACTTGAAGGCCTTTCCAGGTGGGATTGCAGGTATCACCTCTTCCTGTTGGCTGCTGCATCATGGTACAGATGTGTCACGTTTAGGCAACTGTGGAGTAGCGACCACAAACCCTCCACCTCTAGACAGCCTGCCTGGGTTTAAACTTGGCTTCACCACGCGGTACAGGCACAGCCTTGCTTAGCTTCCCTGCACCCCGGTCTTCTCCTTTGTGCCTGGGTTCTTTTGTCTGTAAAAATTGTGAGCTTGTTAAAGGCATCCACTTCCAATAAATTAACAAGACGTTTTTACTTTGCAGACGCCATCTACCACGTTTACTTTGGGCTTGACACACAAAGGGACACAGAATAAGTTCCACTGAAACCGTACTTGTTCTTTTGTAAAATTTTCTTTTCACCAGAAAAAGAATTCTAAGTAGATGTAGTTGAAACCTGGGCTTTAAAAATCCCTAGGCATAAGAAATTATATTTTATGTAGTTTCCTAGAAATTTCCTCTGCACGACCTACTGGGCCATAGCAGGCTATCAGTCAGTTCCAATGATTCGTTATTTCACCTTGGCGCGTCTTTTATCAGAAATCATATGGAAACTTTTTAATTTATGGGCTTTTATTGCAATCCACAATTCACCCTGAGTCGTCTATTATTAAGTGTTCTAGAGGTTCTTATTGTGTCTTATCAGAGAATTGTATCTCAGTGCAATTCATCTGGAGTCATTCTTCACAGAGAAAATCTTTCATATTACCTTTCTTTCATCATACTACGACAACTCTTGAATACATCATTATTCCACAATGAGCTTATAAATTATTATCATTAGGCAATTTTTTTATATAATCTGATTTTATAAACTGCTTCTTTCTATTATCGTTAGAGGGAAACCAGTAAATGCATCTGTCTGTTTTGATCTACCATGATAACAGTAATAGAAAAACCAAGTTAGGACATCTCACTGAGCTACAGACTCAGTGGATGTGTAATGAGTTCAGACTGGAACATTCGTGTGCATATAGCCATGCACCATGACCCCTTCTAATGGGTCACGATTGCCACCCATAATGGTATCTTAACTGGTAATGCTGGGATATCAAAATGTCTTCAGCTGGATTTCTTTTTTTCTTCCAGAAGGGAGTTTGAAAAAGGCAAAATAAAATATTTTTTAAATGAAGGAAAAAGCCAAGGTGGATTACTTAGAATATATGGTTCAGGATGTGAAATGGTACCCCAAAGAAGACCCCCTGCTACCCTGCCTGCTCTGGGTCACAGTCCCCATCACCCTCCTTACTTGTTCCTGGAGAATGCAGATTTTTCCTTCTGGTCCTATGGAAGTAAGAAGGAACATTGTTCACATACGGCTTTTAGATCAGTGTTGTCCTATAGATCTGACTGTGATGGTGGGAATGTTTTATCACCTGCCCTGTCCTCTGTGGCAGCCAGGAGCCACTGCATATGTGAAAGGTGACCAGTGCAACTGAGGATCTAAATTTTAAATTTTATTTAATTCTAATTTATTTAAATTTAAGCTTAAATAACTTCATGGGGCTAGTGGCTACAGTTCTGGACAGTGTGGTTTGAGACTGTCCATAGTCTGTGGTATTTATATTCTGTATTACCGCATTTTTTCATCAGAATGGGTGATTGAGAACTGACTAATTTTTTTCCAACCTGGGTAACTCTTTAGATGAGTAGGACAGGCAACATTCCTTAAGAAGAGAATAATATCAACAATAACCAGCATCCACGGAGTTCTGGCTGTGACTAGGCTCTGTTCTCACACTTCACCTAATCCTCCCAACAGTTAGGAAAGAGGTACCACTTTTATCCTCATTTTGCAGTTGAGGGAAGGAGGCACAGAAAGGTTAAGTGACCTGCCCAAGACCCCACAGCTAGTGGACACCTGGCTCCAGAGTCCCTGCTCCTTACTAGTATAACAAACTCTCAAGTTGTTCGCTATGGTACGTATGTTGTCAAGGTCATTGGAAAGGGGTTAGGGTGCGATGTGTTAGGAGGATACTTACGTTGGTGAGAGATTGGACTGGATAGATTCTGACACCCATCCTATCTCTAAATTTCTATGATTCTAAGGATTAAAGTAGCTTAATGGAATTTTAAATTCCTTACAGTTAAGACTCACTTTTTTGTGATTAATTTTTAATTTTTATATTTTAATTAATTTTTATTGGAATGGAGGTGACTTATAACGTTGTGTTTGTTTCAGGTTTACAGCAAAGTGACTCAGTTATACATATACATATATCCACTCTTTTTTAGATTCTTTTCCCATATAGGTCATTACAGAATATTGAGTAGAGTTCCCTGTGCTATACAGTAGGTCCTTATTAGTTATCTATTTTATATATAATAGTGTGTATATGTCACTCCCAATCTCCCAATTTATCCCTCCCCCCTTTCCCCCTTTGTTTTGTTTGTTTTCTACATCTGTGACTCTATTTCTGTTTTGTAAATAAGTTCATTTGTACCATTGTTTTTTAGATTCCACATATAAGTGATATCATATATTTGTGTTTCTCTGTCTGACTTACTTCACACAGTATGACAATCTCTAGGTCCATCCACGTCTCTGCAAATGGCATTATTTCATCTTTTTTATGGCTGAGTAATATTCCTGACTTGACATTCTGTCTCATGCTCAGGAAGCTGTGGAGATTTGGGTTATTTTCTTATTTTCTTCATTGGTGTGTGTTACATCTCATTTATTAGTAGGCATGCAGGTGGCAGAGAGGGAAAGGGACTTTTGGGAGGTTTGTTACTTTCTCCTTTGATACCAAAGGAAGGACACCTGGGTTGTCACAGCTCACGGATTTACACAAGCCATGTGTTAGAACTCAGCCTAAGTTACCAAGAATTCTAACGTTAAAAGTCTTTTCCCTCCACCATATTCTTTGCTGGAATTCACTGCATACTGTACCAAAAACTGGAGGGCAATTACAATGTAAATAGATTGAAGGCAAATTATTAAGCCTTGTGGAATATAGTACTATCAGGTAATACACAAAAGATATGAACACCTGAACACCTGAATAAGTCCGTGACAAGTGACCATTTTGTGGGGTCCTAGGCTGCAAAACAGCGAGGCCTTTGGGGGCCATCAGAGTCTCTGCAATTTCATCTTAGAATGAAAAGAATACTAGGATATCCAAGAAAATGCATATATCCATATTTAAATCCTAATTAGGAAGTACAGTCGTTCCTCTGTTTCCGCGGGGGATTGATTCCAGGACGCTCGCGGATACCAAAATCCTCGGATGCTCAAATACCTTATAAAATAGTGGAGCACAGTCAGCCCTCAGTGTTTGTTTTCCATCCTCCGTTGGTTGAATTCGCAGATGTGGACCTGTGGATACAGAGCACCTGCCGTGCTCATTCTTGGCTATTAAGACAGCGAGAACTTTAGCGATCACTAATTTAACCTCTTTCTTTTTTTAAAAAATTTATTCACAGGTGTATACGTGTTCGTTATAGATTCTGAATAGTTTTATGTGTGTGGGTTTAGTATTTTCTCCATGTATTGTGCTTGTCTTTTATATTTATGTTATTTTTCATCACACATTGATTTAAAAACTTTGAATTGATCAAATTATGACTCCTTTGCTTTGCATCATTTTTTTGAACAGGAGAAAATCATACAAAAGTTTAATAACATGTGTACATGGGAGAGACCCAGGAAAACTGAGTAACTCACCAAAATGGCAGAGGCCCTCACCTTAAATCTGCATTTTGTTTTAAAATAACTTTTTCCATCAGCTTTATTTCGGTATAATTGACAAATAAGATTCTATATGTTTATAGTGTACAACATGATGATTTGAGATATTTACCACAATCAAATCAAATTAAGTTCACATAGTTACCTTTAAAAAAAAAACTTTTAAAGAAATTCTCTCCAAGGTTGTAGTATCTTATACTGAGTTTAAGATTTTTTTTTTTTGCGGTAGGCGGGCCTCTCACTGTTGTGGCCTCTCCCGTTGCGGAGCACAGGCTCAAGACGCACAGGCTCAGCGGCCATGGCTTACGGGCCCAGCCACTCCGCGGCATGTGGGATCTTCCCAGACCAGGGCACAAACCCGTGTCTCCTGCATTGGCAGGCGGACTCTCAACCACTGCGCCACCAGGGAAGCCCACTGAGTTTAAGATTTTTAAAGGCCTTATGCCCATCCAAAATTTGTTTTTGTGTTTGGTGTGAATGAGGAATCAAATTTTATTTTGTTTTCCTAACGTTTATTAAGGGGTGCATCCTTCTCACCCCATCAACTTGTCCTGCCATCTCTGTCGTATCACATCCATGTGTGGGTTTGGCTTTTTATTCGACTGCATTTCAAAATGTGCCTATTCCTGTATACTTCCACATGGTTTTAATTACTAAAATTTTATGTCAAGTCCTGCTATTTCGTCAGGCAACACTTCTGCCACATTCTCCTTTTTCAAGTTACTCTTCTTTAAAAAAATTTTATTTATTTAATTTATTTATTTTTGGCTGCATTGGGCCTTCGCTGCTGTGCATGGGCTCTCCCCAGCTGCGGTGAACTGGGGCTACTCTTCGTTGAGGTGCGCAGGCTTCTCATTGCGGTGGCTGCTCCCGCTGCGGAGCACGGGCTCTAGGCGCGTGGGCCTCAGCAGTGCTAGCACGTGGGCGCAGCAGCTGTGGCTCGCGGGCTCCAGAGCTCAGGCTCAGCAGGTGTGGCTCATGGGCCTAGCTGCTCCACTGCACGTGGGATCCTCCTGGACCAGGGCTCGAACCCGTGTCCCCTGCATTGGCAGGCGGATTCCCCACCGCTGCACCACCAGGGAAGTCCCTCAGGTTACTCTTATATATTCCAGACTCTTTCCTCTTATACCAGGATTTCTCCTCTTCGGCTCTGTGGACGTTTGGGGCCGGGTTATTCTTTGTTGTGGGGGAACGTCCTGTGCTTTGGAGGACCAGCAGCATCCCTGGTCTCCACCCACTATATCTTCAGACACTGTCCACTGTCCACTTGGGGGCAAAATCACCTCTGGTTATTTTGGGCATTGATTGAAATTCTGTTAAGTTTATAGATCACTTTTGGGAAGAATCACTGTCATAATATCAAGTTTTCTCAAACACGAAAGTGTTTCATCTCTCTACATTTTTTCCCAATCTAATTTCATGTCTTTAACAATATTTTCTAATTTCCCCCATGAAGGTTGTGCACCTCTTTTGTTAGATTTATTCCTGGGCAACATGTACTGTGTTTGTTATTATTTTAAAAAATCATGTCTTTTCCAACTCTAATATCTAACTGGTCGTTGTTGGTCGAAAGGAGCATTTATTTTGTGTATGTGTGTGTGTGTGTCCATCGTGCACCTGGGAATCTTGCTGAACTCTTTTAAATCTCATAGTCTGTCTGTACATCTTCCCAAATGTTCTATGGAGATAATCATATTGTCTACAAATAACCACAATGCTGACCCCTCTTTTAGCATGCTTGCACCTTTAACTTCTTTCCCTCATCTTACTGCATTGGCCGCGACCTCCAGGAAAATGCTGAATAGTAGCCGGGTTGGAGGGACACTTATGTTACAAGCAAAGAAACAAAGCTTTGTCCTTGTCCAAGGTCATTCAGTGAATCAGAGCAGAGGCAAGGCTAGATTCTAAGGTTTATGAACTTCTCTTCCCTTTATTCTTTCTTACTTCTTTTGTTTTGGGTTAGTTAACATAAAAAACAATTTGCTGTCAGAACTCTTGATTTTAGACCTATAAAAACCTTAAAAGAAAGTTACATATAGTCTTTTGTGCTGGTGGAATATAACGCATCAGCATCTTGATACTGACATGAAACTTGTGTTATTCTTTGAATATAAAAGCATGTCAGCTATTTAAAGTTTACATCTACTAGTCTGTGAGTATGTTCCCACGTCTTGTTAGAGAGAGGTATTAAGATGTGTGGGTCCTACGATAAAAATAGGCAAGTTTTGTGGATCACGTAAAATGAAGCGGGTACTGTGCTAGGTCCTTTTAAAGTATGATTTCATGATGTCTATACAGAGGTGTATATTATTATCCCCATTTTACAGGTGAGGAAACTGAACGTGAAAACATTAAGTAACTCGCCCAAGGCCTCTTGTTTTTAAGTTTGCAGAGCCTGGACTAAAACCAAGGTTGATACCGAAGTGTATGATCTTCGTGCTTTATACTTTGGGTACCATCAGGCGTACACATGGGAAATTAACATCAGATGAATTCAGATTCCCTTTGGAGGGTCTAGGGACTAACTCTTTTCGCTGCTTTAGATCAAATGAACTCTTTTCATTGTGTTAGCTTAGATTAAGAATGTATGAAAAATAGGGCTTCCCTGGTGGCGCAGTGGTTGAGAGTCCGCCTGCCGATGCAGGGGACACAGGTTCGTGCCCCGGTCCGGGAAGATTCCACATGCCGCGGAGCGGCTGGGCCCGTGAGCCATGGCCGCTGAGCCTGCGAGTCCGGAGCCTGTGCTCCACAACGGGAGAAACCATAACAGTGAGAGGCCCACATACTGCAAAAAAAAAAAAAAAAAAAGAACGTATAAAAAATAAAGCTAATAAAGCTAATGAAGTTGTCTCTTCGTATTGCTTCCACGTAAGTATGCACAAAGCAGTAACATGTTCACGTTAGTAAACGTCTCTGATACGCTGGGCACATTATGCATATTATATCTTATCTGCATAAAAATTTTGGGAGGAAAGTCTTATTAGTACCATTTTAGGGATTAGGAAACTGGGGTTCTTAGAGGTTTGGTAACAGCTAGTAAGGAGCAGAGCTGGGTCGCGCCCTGCTAGACACCACAGCCGGGTGACCAAGCGGGCTTGTCAGCTCAACGCTGTGCTTTGGTCACACTCGATTCTCAGTGGAAAAAATGTGCCCCAGCAGCTGCATTTTAAGGCATCATTTCCATCATTGTGCAGGATGTGGAACCCAAGAGAGGCTTCTATAAACATGAGTACATGTTCCCAGACAAAGGAGATAATATCTCTGACAAACAGCCATTATCCAGAACATCTGCTGGGCTGTTTCTCCTTGTTTTAAATAATGCACGGCGAGCTCTGATTCAGGTGTGCTCCTGAGAAACCAGCAGCTTCCGCCGTGATTTCTGTGATATCTGGGTGTGATGAATGAGAGTATCTGTTGATCATGGAGTACAGCACTTAATCAAGCACTTTGGCTTCAGATCAGATTTTCTGTATTTTTAACTATAATTATAGCTATAACCAACACTACTTAGCCTGCTTTATAATTTACATAGTGATTCCACATTCAGTGTCTCATAAGCATTTAATCCTCAAAAGAGCTCTGCTTGGCAGTCATTAATATTATCCTCATAATAATGTTTTTGAGATTGTCCACATGTATCGACAGAGACAGCCAAGAGATATTGCTCTTCGAGAAGAGTGAGCTTTCACACTCTGGTTTAATATGGTGCCGCTTTGGGTTGATTGCGTCCAGAAAAGAAGATGATGGAATATATATATGTATATGTATATATATATATGACTTAGTGGTTATCTCTAGCAGTGAGAGCTTCAGAAAAGCTTCCTCATTCATTTTATGTTTGTATTCCTTCAATTTCTTAAAATTTAATTTTTATTTTACACATATAAATAGTTCCTTTAAATACACATTTTATACAAGTACAAATGTACACAGGTATATCATTTTAAAAAAATCATATAGTTGCATAAAACTGGTAATAAGACAGTAGCATTTGACCCCATCTCTCCCCTCACCTCATCATTGCTAGGAGGTAAAGACTTTGAACTCTTCAGCTGTTTGGTCTTTATTACTACATTTCAAACTAAATGTTTTTACTGCTATTTCTTATTGTTGTTCAATCTGAGATATTCCGTCTTGACTTCCGGCTATGAACGATGAGGATTTAGAATGGTTGTACACGAGCCTAGCATCCCCCCACCCCTCTGTGGTCCAATCACAGGTGAGTATCACTTGTAGCCCGGACACGCCATGTGCTACAGCTACTCTTCATCTCATGTACAGAGTTTCCCTACAGAGTTGGTACTAGTCTCTTTTAAAAACCATTTGCTTGTTATTTAAAAAAAAATTACCAATCACTAACTCATTTTAAAAAGTTTGCCAGAAACCTGCTTCTTCTCAAGATATTCAAACAGTTCAGGAACCCATCAGTTTATCATATTGATGTCATTGCTCCTAGATGTCCCCATTCTCCTGTTCCAAGATGGTATGGCCTCTACCCAGGCCTGCTGACAGCGGTCATCCTGGGAGTTCCTTTAACCATCCTCTGATTCTCTCTACTTTTCTTTTGGGATGGAGCCCATGTTTTCTGCCTCCTGCATCTTATTCTTTCTTGATTTACTTCTCCTCCCATTTTAGCAAAGCATCTCTCAGGTTGCTTCCTGCAAAAAAAGTTGCCAAAAAGATGATTTTTTTTTTTTTTTTTTTAGCTGTACGTGGGCCTCTCACTGCTGTGGCCTCTCCCGTTGTGGAGCACAGGCTCCAGACGCGCAGGCTCAGCGGCCATGGCTCACCGGCGCAGCTGCTCCGCAGCATGTGGGATCTTCCCGGACTGGGGCACGAACCCGTGTCCCCTGCATCGGCAGGCGGACTCTCAACCACTGCGCCACCAGGGAAGCCCTCTTTGTTCTATTTTTAAGGCCTTCTAGTCTTAGTTTGTGGATGGCATATAACCTCAAATCCCTCTGAGGCTGCTAATTTGAGAGGTTTTTTTTAAAGACTACTTTAGTTTCCTGAATTATGTCCATTTTCTCTGGGGTCATCTCTTTCCATTTGTTTTGGTCCTTCTGTTCCAGTAGTTTGTAGTTTGTATTCTCTGTATACCTAGTGATCCTTTGTTGTTGTTAATTTTGAAGAAGGTGGAAAGTCATTAATTTTTCTAGGTACTTGGTGTGCACTTTGTAGCTGTTAATAGTGTAGGTTGGGGCTTCCCTGGTGGCGCAGTGGTTGAGAGTCCGCCTGCCAATGCAGGGGACGTGGGTTCGTGTCCCGGTCCGGGAGGCTCCCACATGCCGCGGAGAGGCTGGGCCCGTGAGCCATGGCCGCTGAGCCTGCGCGTCTGGAGCCTGTGCTCCACAGCGGGAGGGGCCACAGCGGTGAGAGGCCCACATACTGCAAAAAAAAAAAAAAAAAAAAAAAAAAATAGTGTCGTTTGGATGGGGAGCCTTTGAGGGGAGCAGGGCTGATTATATCAGAGGCTTCACTTTAGAGGGAAGAGGTAGGCACGGAGCCTTTGGGCTGGGTGCCCTCAGATGCCAGGACAGAGAGGGCTTGGTTCTGGTGCCAGTACCCACTTTAGGAGTCCTGGCTCCTAACACCCGGAAAATTTGCTCAATTTAGAGAGAAATAATTTGTCCTGCTGTCCTTCCCTTCCCCAGAAGCCAGAGGTACGTGCTGCGTACCCGCTTTGTGCTCAGAGTGGGGCAGAGCTGCAGGGAGTGAACAGATCCATGGTTGCGGGAATCGATTTTGAACTCCTCCCTATTTTCTCTCTTGCCCACCGCTGGGCCTGCCGACACTCAGCCTGATGGCCCTTTGGAGTCTTCCAGCAGCTCAGCCCCTTTCACTGCTGTCCCAGCCGGTGCATTCTGAGCCACGGCTTCCCTGCACAGGCTGACGCTTCAATGCGCTTCCACCCACTCGGTGTGGAGATTTGTTTATGGAAATCTTCATCCTTTGATTGTTGGTTTCCTTGCATTAACTTTTGGTCTTAAGAGATTGTCATCCCTTTTTCCTTTCCCTTAAAGGAGTCTTAAGAGAGGAGGAAGACAAATGTGGAGGCCCCGTCCCTACCTACAATTTGCTCATTTTTGAAATGTGTGCTTCGGGTTAATTTTCCTGGAAAATAATCTGTGCTTCTTTAGACGGATGTGCTTAAAATATTTGTTGATTGAGGGAGAGGCGTGGGGGAAGGTGTGAGGGACGCCTACTGGTGGCCATCTTTGCCCTTCTGTTGTCCCAGGTAATCGTCCTCTGGTCCCGAACCAGCACATCCTGACAAACAAGACCAAAGCCTGCCCTTAACCAGCAACCTCCGCTCTGGAAGGAAGTTCTCTGCGTGCCTGTTGTTACTTAAACCCGATCCTTGGGAGGTCTTACTTCCCACCCAACTAGCTTATTAAGAAGCATTCCTTCTAGTCGTTTTTATGAGAAAAGCTCTGGTGAATGCTGTTTTTTCCACGTGGCTCCGTTTCCAGGGCTGTTCCAGCGCCCTTACGCAGCGCATCCGGCTGGCACACTGGGGTGACGGGTCTCAGCCCGGGGGCACCTCTGTGCAGGTGGGTTTTCCATGGGGAGCCCCGCTGGGAGCACGGTTTGGGAGGGTTTCGAGCCCTCCCTCTCTGCCAGAGGAGTAGCTCTCAGAGCCACTGGTGCCAGGACTGGAAACTGCTCTTGGCTGCGGTCCCCACCTCTCAGCCCGCCCTGCTTTCCACCCGGCACTCAAGTCTCTTGATCTGTGCCCGTTTCCAGCCACTCTGAGTGGGGTCACCAATTAGAGCCAGAAACAAAAAGTTTCCTGAGCCAACGTTGTCCCCAGCCCTCCGCTTCCTGCTGCTGTCTGTGTGCGTGTGTTTCCGCCTCTGCTCACCGGCCCCCTCCGCTCTCCCTGTGCGTCCTTCTCGGCCTTCATTATTCCCCTTTGGCTTTGCTTCCCTCTCCCTCCTTCCCCCTTTAGCCACACAGAATGAAGGAGCCCCCTTTCCTGTCCCCTCGGGAGCCCCTCAGCATCTCTGCACAGACCCGTCACCTGTGGGATCGCGGGGATGGCACGCAGCCACTCAGGCCCACAATGGGGCTCTCAGAGCGGCAGCCGGGCCTGGGCCAGGCGCCAACACGCCGCAGAGAGGGGCCCGGCCTCGAAGGGGGAGTGAGAGCCCTGCGATCAGAGCCTCGCCGAGCCGCCCCGACTTGCTGTGGGGTCTGGGGCAGGTCACTTGACCTCTGCTCAGCTCCTCGTCCTCGAGAGGAAGTCAGGATGGCGTCCTGAGGATGCCGGCGGAATCGCCAATGAGGGCAGGAGCATCACGGTCCAGCCCCGCAGCCCGCGGCAGGCCGGTTGGATGGGGGCTGTGTGCGCAACACACACACACGTGCGCGTACACACATTCATGCCCATGTATACATGGGCTGATAGACACACACAAATACACAGGCACACGCTCACACAAGTGTTCACAGACTTACAGATGCAAACGTGCACTCAGACACGTAAATATCCACACAGTCACACAAACATGTTTACACACAGAGGCACATGCACATTCGCACACAGGCACACACTCACACAAATGCATGCTCGTCACACAAGCAGGACACACATTACTGTGTGTATATGGGTGGGATTCCCAATGAAATATAAGCAAAATGTGAACTTCTCTTCATAAAGAGAACTCAAATAGCATTATGGCTGCATCCCTGGGTTTCCCCCACTCTTTTCTCTCACTCTCAGTCAACAATCAACAGGCTGTGTGTACCCATCCCTGGGCCAGCACAGCTGGGGAGACAGCAAAGCAGAAAGTGCAGCCCCCTGCCTCAAGGGGTGTTCAGTGGATTCGGGCAACACAACAAGCCACGGGCCAGGAGCCATAATGAGATAACAAGCTCTGGGAGAGAGCTTATTGGCTGGTCATTCTGCCAGAGAGGAGAATCAGGGAAGGCTGCATGGAGGGGGTGGCTCTCGGTTTGCTTGGGTAGAGCAGGGTACCCATCATTTAGCTGGACTTGGTTTTGGAGCCACAGACCAAAGCTCTGACTCCAGAAATGCCCATGGGGTTTGCATGGAAAGAGTGAAGGGAGATGCACTCTTCCTGTCGAGTCCCACCCAGACCACACATTTGTGACCAAAAAAATGGCTCTGCTGATTTAAGCCATTAAGCTTGTTAGTTGTTTTTTAAACTATCATCCATTTATTTATTTATTTTTATTAAGACTTTGTTTTTTTAGAGTGATTTTAGGTTCACAGCAACATTGAGCAGAAGATACAGAGATTTCCCTGTCCCCACACATGTATCCCCTTCCTGGCCATCAGCATCTCCCATCAGAGTAGTACATGTGTTACAATTGATGAACTTACACTGACGTGTCATCATCACCCAAAGTCCATTTTACACTAGGGGTCCCTCTTCGTGTTGTACATTCTGTGGGTTTGGACAATTGTATAATGACATGTGTCCACCAATCCACCATTATAGTGGGCTTTTGCCCATTGAGTGTTCTTCTTTCCTCCTTTGTCAAATATTTGTGGACTGTATATGCAGGGGTTCATTTCTGGGTTCTCTATTCTATTCCATTGGTCTATGTGGGGTTTTTTTGTTTTTAGCACCATACTGTTCTGATTACTGTAGCTTTGTAGTACAGTTTGAAATCAGGAGGTGTGATGTTCCTCTTTCTCATCATTGCTTTCATTATTCAGGTTCTTCTGTGGCTCCAGACAAAATTTAGCATTGTTTTTTCTATTTTGGTGAAGAATGCCATTGGAATTTTGTTAGGGGTTGCAGTGACTCTATAGATGGCTTTGAATCTATAGATGGATGAATATGAACATTTTAACAATATTAATTCTTCTGATCCATGAGCATGGAATATCTTTCCATTTGTCTGTGTTTCCTTCAACTTCTTTCAGCAAAGTTATGTAGTTTTCAGACCTTTCACCTCTGTGGTTAGATTTATTTCTAAGTATTTTATTAGTTTTGATGCTATTGTGAATGGGATTGTTTTCTTTATTTCTTTTTCAGATGTTTTGTTGTTAGTGTACAGAAACACAACTATCTTCTGAATTATGATTTTGTATCCTTGTAGTTTTTTTAAGTGAGGAAGAATTACACATGTCTTATTTATGTAGTTATAAAATAATGTCAGAAGCCTGGATATGCTGATAAGTGTGGGTACCACCCCCTAGCCATGCCTGTCAGAATAAAGGCAGAATAAAGATGGGGTCGGAGGACTGGAAGGAGACAAGATGACTTATAGGGCGATACCCGAGGCTAGGGGCACGACTCACGCAGTAGACAGGGCATCTGGTGTGCAGCCCTGCTCTGTACCCAGCTCAGGATACGACAGCCCCCAGAGTTTTCCTGGACTTGCCACATCCATGGAGCAGGGGGTTAAGAGAGTGCCTTCAGAGCAAGGCCCCCCAGCTTCAGATCTTTCAATCACCAGCTACGTGACCTTGGGGACATTATTTAACCTCTCAGTGTTAGCTTCCTTGAGTATAAACAGTCATAATAATATGTGAGTGTTGTGAGGGTTAAATTAATTAGTGTGACAGAACTGTAGAATGAAGCCTGGTACAATAAAATCTCTATGTAAATATTGGTTATTACTATTAATAGGAAAAAATTTATTCTACAAGATTCTCCAGGGGTGAGCTTCTTAATTTTCGTTAAGATTTTGCCAGTATTATAGAAGCAACAGAAGTGCCCATCCACAGACGACTGGGTTAAGAAGATGTGGTACATATATACTAATGGAATATTACTCAGCCATAGAAAGAAGGAAATACTTCCATTTGCAGCAACATGGATGGACCTAGAGAATATTATGCTTAGTGAAATAAGTCAGACAGAGAAAGACAAATACTATATGATATCACTTACCTGTGGTATCTAAAATATAATACAAATAAATGTATATACAACATAGGAACAAGCTCTCAGACATAGAAAACAAAGTTGTGGTTACCAAAGGGAAGGGGCAAGGGGGAGAGACAAATTAGGGGTATGGGATTAACAGCTACAGACTACTATGCATAAACTAGAGGAGCAATAAACATTTACTGTACAGCACAGGGAATTATACCCTGTATCTTGTAATAACCTATAATGGAATGTAAGCTGCAAAAATATGGAATCACTATGCTGTATGTATATCTGAAACTAACACAATATTGTAAATCAACCATAGTTCAATCAAAAATAAATTTAAAATAAAATTTTAAAAAGTACATTAAAAAAAAGATCAAACCAGTGTTTGCGGTCTCTGATGGCTGGACATTCTCAGTGTCCCAAAGCCCCTTCCTTCCTTTCCAACCCCTGATAAGTAGAGTGATGGGAAGGTTAGAAGGAGCAGCCAGTGGGACGTATTCTACAGGTGGAGAAGCTGAGGTGAGTCCCGGGCTGGCCCCACCAGGCAGTTAGCAGAGGCTCGGCCCAAGGCCTCCCACTGCTGGCGCCTTGGGCACCACACACACCTTTCGTTCAAGGAAGAGAAGGTGGCACTGGCTTATGGGACAATGGAATTGGAATTCTTCCACTTTGGAAATGAGCAAAATAGCTGCAGTCTGTTCTGGGGACTCCTGGGTTGCAGCTCAGGTAATGCTGCAGACGGGCTGGCCCTTGCTGGTGGAGCAGCTTCCGTGGGAAGCCCTTTGTGCCAAAACAGACAGGCTTCCCCGATGAGCGCACATGCCCCCGTGACAGCGAGGAGGCCCCCGGCCGCCCCCAGAGCAGGAGGTCCCTGGATTGAGATGAGCTCCCGACGGGCAGGCAGCTGCCCTCTCCTCGGATGGAAACACCCCCTTCTCTTCTTGAATATTGACCCGCGGCGGGGGGGCGGGGAAGCATCTTAATACTTTTTCAGTGGATAATGAAGCAGTTTATTTAATATTATTTGGATCACAGACCTCCACATGAACGGGATTCGAATGTCAGTTGTCTTAGGGGAAAAAAAGATTTATTGGTTGGTAAATATTGAGAAAGAAAAGCCGATAAAGAACAGCTTCAGCTGCAGCTTCTGCCTGGAGCAGCAGAACAGGCCTGTGTTGTATTTTGGGGCCCTGGGAAGGCAAAAAATTGTGAATGTCTTTCTTTGTTGGTGGGTGTAAAAGTGGAGACCGCTACAAATAATTTCTTATTTCTGTTCGCATAGATTTTAAATTATGTAGCTTCCCTACCTTGTTAAGTATTAAAGCGTTCTTGTTTAAGGAAAAGGCACTTAAATAATGAAGCTTATGTATCTTGTTTTCAGACATCAATATCTGGCTTTGAGTGGCACAAAGGGATAAAGGAATGTCGATTCAGAGCTCGCCGGGATGCTTGGCAATTCTAATTCGACTCCAGACTGCAAATGGGCACAAAACTGTTGAAACTTTTGTTGCAGAGAAGGCTGGGTGAGCACGTGGTGTTGGGAAATTGTATTTTCTTCTTCGAGTTCTTCTGTTTCCGAATATTTAATCCTACTGTTCTTGTCTTTAGTGAAGGTCTCTTTAGTAAAGGATCTCTTTCCTGATGCTTCAGGCGAAACAGACGCTGGATTCAGAAAACACCAGTCTGGGATGCGGGCTTCCGCGAGGCGTGAGGCGGGGAAAGACTGCCATCTCGTGGTCAGCGGGGTACTCGGCACCTCAGTTCCGTCCTGGCTGCCGGAAGCCAGGGCTTGGGAATCGAGGCTGCGAGCTATGTTTCTGCAGGACAGTAGGGTGTCTTTATAAAACCCCTGGACAATAGCTGTTAGGTTTCAGTGGACCTTCTGCACATCCACTGTCGTTCCCCAGTAGGCGCACAATACCTGCTGCGTGACAATGAGGTACAAAAGTGGGGAAGACACAATCTCATGGTGACAATAAAGAAGCAAAATCTCATGGTGACACAAGAACCAAATGTCTCCTGCCGGGCTGACAGGGAGCTGTGAAGGATCCCGGGGCGGGGGGTGGGGGGGTGGGCGGGGGGAAGGAGCCGGTAACCTGTGTCCAAGGTCATCGAATGTGAGCGTAGATGGGCAGAGGTGGTGAGAGATGGCCTGTCCTCAACTAGCAGGTTGTCTGGCCACCCAGCCAAAGCCAGGCAAAGTACAGGGAGCTCTGATTTGTTTATCTTTTCAAAATTAAAAAAAAAAAAAACTGATGGTGAAGGTGTCATTTTTGTGTTGTAAAAAAAAGAAAATAGAAATGTACAAAGAAGAAAAGACAGGACTAGAAGACCCTGCTCATTAACCACAGTTCACACTTAGGTGACCATCCCTGGGGACAGCTGGCTTTCACTCTGTCCAGATGGAAATTTAAAATGCCCTTTACAAGAGTGGAATTCGACCTTGCATTCTATTCGGTCACCTGCTGTTCATTCAACTCTGTCCTAGGCTTCTTTGCAGGTCAATAAATATAGGTCTGCATCATCATTTTTACTGATTACATAATATTGATTTGATACCTGCTCTGTGCCCGTGCTAAATGCTTTACCGAAGTGATCTTACATAAACTCATAACTCTGTGAGGCAGGGTTTTTTTTATTATGCCCATTTCACAGATGAGACTGAGGCACGAGGAAATTAAACAGCACCACCACAGCATCTGACTTCAGAGCCCCTGCTCCAGACCACTGGGCTGGAAATGCTCCACAATTTATTTACCAGTTTTTCAATAATGGACCTTAAATTGTTTCTAGGGGGTTTTTTGATATAAAAATTAAGGATGTAATGAAACTGTAGGGCATGTACATCTTTGCACATTAGTGAGTTCTCTCCTTAAGTTAGCATAAAAGTGGGGTGGCTGGTCAAACTGTTCTCAGTTTACACTTTGGCATGAGTCCCACTCTCCTCCAGGCAGGATGTGACATCTCACATCCACCAGCTGCATCAGGAGAATTCCCAGTGGGCCATGTCCTTGTCAATACTAGGTCTTCCTCATCCTTTAAAAACATTTTTCTTTTCCCACTGCTTTTTATTTTCTTTTGAAAAATAGTCTTTGAAAAAATCTCAATAATAAGTATATGAGCCCTTGTAAAATTTCCACCTGATATAGATGCACCAACTGTTAACATTTTGACACGTATTCGTTTTCATCAAGCTCTTCAACTTATAGACATCGTGACTCTTAGCCCTGAAATACTTCAGTGTGTATCTCTTAAGAATGAGGACGTGTTCTTACATAAGCATCCTGTGATCAACACACTTGGAAATTTTACACTGATTTTACAGTTTTCTAATGTAAAGTCCACATCAGATTATTGAATACTTAGTAGATTTTTGTTTTGATCCCAAATGGAATCAGGATGACAGATGGCGTTTCCTAGTCATGTGTCTTTTATCTGCTTTCATCCAGAACACTGCTCTAGTCTCTTTGTAGTCTTTCATGGCACGGACATTTTGAAGGGTTTCATAGAATGTTCCTCAATCTGGATTTCTCTGATGGCTTCTTCAGGATTAGAGTTAGCATAATTATTGTTGGCAGGCATCTTACCCAGATGACATTGCTTCCTTCTCAGTGCCTTGTGTCTGGAGGAACATGATGCCCATTGGGCCTATTATTGTTGATGTGAACTTTTTGATCACATGGTTATATGTCTTCATTGGAAAAATGCCCTGATCCTTTGTGATTAATAAGTGACTGACTCAGTGATACTTTGAGACTGAATATTCTGTTTCTCAACATTCTCTCACCCGGTGATTTTAGGATCCATTGATGATCCTCACCTGAATCAATGATTGCTTTGCTGGCTGTATAGCGATGTTTCATTTTCTATTCTTTCTTCTACTTTCTTTTTTTAAGTGGTCACTATACCTTGTAAAGAAAAGTTTTTCATCTTATCCCTCACCATTTTCAGTATTAGTAGGGACTCATGGGATCTTTTTGTATTCAGTGTGTTTCTGTAGTTACCCATCTTGATAGCCAGATCATCCCAGATTTGGCAACTGACATCCCTTCCGACGGGACTCCCATCCCTGGGTATGCCCTTATTTTGTGGCACAAGATGCTGCAGGCTCACCTTGATCTTTTCTTGCCTCCAGCCTGGAATCAACCATTTCTCCAAACCACCTTTGGCGGTTTATTTAATCTCTCTTACTATTGTTATTTTAAAAATTTATATACAGTACCATTGGCTTTTTTAGTGCTCAGTTTTAGGATTTTTAGCACATGTATATCATGAAACTTCTACTTCAATCAAGATACAGAATAGTTTCACCACCCCAGAAACCCCTTGGGCTGCCTCTCTGTAGTCAAACACTACCCACATCCCTGAAAAGCACTGAACTCTTCAACATCTTTATAATTTTACCTTCCTGGAATGTTACATAAATGGAATCCTGCAGCATGCAACTTTTTGCGTCTGGTGTCTTTCATTCAGCACAATGCCTTTGTGATCCACCCACCTAGTTGCAGGCATCAATAGCTATTCCTCATTAGTGCTGACTTACTAAGTATTCCTGTGTGCGGACGCACCACATTTATTTATCCATTCACCCACTGAAGGACATCTGGGGTTATTTCCAGTTGTTGTTGATAATGAATAGAGCTCATATAAACATTCTTATATAGGTTTTCTTTGGTGGGTGTGTGAGCGTAAGTTTTCATTTCTCCTTGGATAGATACCCAGGAGTGAGATTGCTAAACTAAATCATAGAGTAAGTTTATGTTTCATTTGAAAAAAAAATCCTGCCAAACCTTTTCCTTTTCCTGTGCCATTTTGCATTTCCACTGGCAATGTATGAGCGTTCCAATTGCTATACACCCTTGCCATCACTTGGTATTACTAGTTGTTTTTTTTTTTTTAACATTCTAGAACAGGTATAATGTCATCCGTCTTTTTCAATCTTTGTCAATGTTATAGGTGAATTAAAAAGCCCAATCTCAGTATATGTTGACTGTTAATAATACTCAAATTGGTATTACCATTATAAAAATGAATAAAGGGAAACCTCACCAAAAAAGAGTCAGGAGGCCAGAAGGAGAAGGTCTCTTGCACTTACCACTCAATGTCAATACAGAGCCCAACAGGAGGAGACTACTTTGTATCTGCAGCAGGAAAGGACACTACTTTACTATGGCCATCAGGAGGAAGATAGATTTTCTCCTTGCCTGGCAACAGCTCAGCCAATGAGAGACTATCACTATTCAGCCAATGAAAAGCCACTATACCTTGAACTTCCAGTTTCCTCCAGTGGGCTTTTTGTTTATAACAGCCCCTCCCAGCTTTCCCTTCTCTTCTATAAAAGAGTTTCTTCTCCTTTGCTTTACCAGACTTGCATGTGGTTCACCATAGTTTCATGTCTCCGATTGCGCTTTTTGCAGCTCCAGAATAAACTTGTTTTGCTGATAAAAATAACTGCTTAATTGTTTTAGGTTAACATTTATAATGCCAATAATTACAACCAGTCTTATAGATAAAAAATATATTTTATGGGGCTTCCCTGGTGGCGCAGTGGTTGAAAGTCCGCCTGCCGATGCAGGGGACACGGGTTCGTGCCCCGGTCCGGAAAGATCCCACATGCCACGGAGCGGCTGGGCATGTGAGCCATGGCCGCTGAGCCTGAGTGTCCGGAGCCTGTGCTCCGCAACGGGAGAGGCCACAATGGTGAGAGGCCCGCGTACGGCAAAAAAAAAAAAAAAAAAATTATATATATATATATAAAATGATATTTAAAATTTTGCTTTTGTTGTTACAAGGGACATTAAAGTGGCCCAATTTTTAAATATTTTATTTTAATTAATTTTTAAATTGAAATATAGTTGATTTACAATATTGTGTTAGTTTCAGTTGTACAGCAAGGTGATTCAGTTATATATATATATATTTTTTTCAGATTATTTTCCATTATATGTTATTACAAGAAATTGAATATTGTTCCCTGTGCTATACAGTAAATCCTTGTTGCTTCTCTATTTTATATATGGTAATGGATATCTGTTAATACCACACTCCTAATTTATTCCTCCCTTCCCTCCCTTTCCCCTTTGGTAACCATAAGTTTGTTTTCTATGTCTGTGAATCTGTTCTGTTTTGTAAATAGGTTCCTTTGTATCATTTTTTAGATCCCACATATAAGTAGTATCATATGATATTTGTCTCTCTCTGTTTGACTTACTTCACTTAGAATGATATTCTCTAGGTCCATCTATATTGCTGCAAGTGTCATTATATTCTTTTTTATGGTTGAGTAATATTTCATTGTGTATATATGTACCACATCTTCTTTATCTATTCATCTGTTGATGGACACTTAGGTTGCTTCCATGCTTTGGCTATTGTAAATAGTGCTGCTATGATCACTGTGGTGCATGTATCTTTTAAAATTAGTGTCTCCATTTTTTCTGGATGTATACCCAGAAGTGGAATTGCTGGATCCTAGGTAGTTCTATTTTTAGTTTTTTGAGGAAATTCCTTACTGTTTTCCACAGTGGCTACACCAGTTTACATTTTCACCAACAGTGTAGGAGGGTTCTCATTTCTCCCACGCCCTCTCTAGCATAAAATGGCTTGGTTTTTAAACTGAGAGAGAAGAGGGTTGACAAGTGTTTTCTTGCCTGAAGGTGTCTTGTCTTGTGGCTGTCTCATCTTGTATCTGGCATTATTGGGTGCCTCTGCTCTGGGTTTTCATGGAGGCCCTCAGTGGGAAATAATGGCTGGCCCATTCTCTCTCTCTCTCTCTCTCTCTCTCTCTTTCTCTCCCTCTCTCTCTGCTGATTAAAGGAAGGGGAAGCAGAGGTGAATGAAAAGGCAAAACCAATAGAGGCTGTAGGAGATCAGAGTATGGGGTCATGTTTCTACATAGTCCTTAAAGCTCCCACCAGGAATTATTACACTCAATTCAGTTTGTTCAGCTCAAGAAAAACACCAGTAGCATTGGCAGGGGTCAGGGACCACGCTGTTCACAGAGACACTGATAACAGTAAGACCCTGGTTCTCAAGGAGGCTCCAGCATCATGGAGACAGATTGGGAAGGAGATGCAGACCAGATCAGCCACTGGGTTGGTGTGGCCGTGTGTCTTAGCCAGGTGGCTCACAGGTCTGTCCCGGGAAGGAAAGGAGGAAGCTTTCAGAGGTTGAGCTGAGCTCTGAGTGACAGTGCCTGCCTGGAACTGCCCCGTCCTTTCCCGACCCAGCTTTCCCATCCAGAAAAAAGAGTTTTGGTCTCATGCATGGGTCTGGAGGACAATTAAAGAAGGCATTTTAAAGCTGCCAAGGGAATTCTGCCAAGATCTGAAATGTCCTGTTGGCTCTGTAGCTGTAAGATAACCTGCCCGGCTCAGAAACAGATACTCACCACTCCTGGAAGGATGAAACCTGCTTGCGAAAGCGTTTAGATAGATAGAGATCTATTTACTGAGCGAGGCTGCCATCCTGGCTGACCAGGAGGACATGGGTAGCTGCATCGTCTAAATCTCCCGCTGTCCCCTGGCACGTCAGAGGCAGCCACGGAAGACTTGCTATCTGAAGCCATTTCCTTGGAGTTGAAGGATATTGCCCCATGGGAACCACCAACTGCTCTGATCCAAATGTTTGTCCAATTCAGCATAAATACAAAGGCTGATTTATCTTGGAAAGCCATCTTCTCATCCTTTGGAAATATGTCAGCCTTTGGTGGGGGACCCTTTGCTTCTGGGTTAATACTTACTGTGGGGCTTTCATGGTGGTTCACAGTGGGTGCTTCAACCAGCCAGGAGACAAAACTGCACAGTTCTTTTAACACAGAGAATTTTCAGAAAGAATTGTTACCTGAGTAACTGAAAGGCAAAAAGAGAAGTCTAAGGTGTTATGGTGTTGGTATCTGAAGGAAAGAGCTACTTCCCCTGGGGATGAGAGAACAAAGGAAGGTTGGAAATTATCCAAACTTAGAAGCTCAGAGGAGGGGCCCCATGGAGCTCGGATATCTGAGCAGGGGGCACAAGGAAATGGGTCCTGCCAGTCTTGGGACAACTGCAGACTTGATCCAGTTGATGCTGTGAGAACCAGCTGCCATCACCTGGTAAAGAAGCATCGCTGATGGGGCACAGACAGTAACAGGAAGTGCCAGGAACAGGAAGGAAGAACCCCTCCCTCTCCAGCCCCACAGCCTCTATTCCAATGGGGGAGGCTGGCCGAGCGGAACCGTGGATGCAGCGTCCCAGCCACAGTATCACAAAGCCAAGGACGGAAGGTGGGGTTGGAGCTTAGAGATATAGCTCGATAACTGGTGCATTGTTGAATGGGTAGATTTGAATGACTGGGTGATTGTGTTCGCAGTAAAAGTCCAAGCTTTTCTTTTCATTCAGAATTTTATTAGCAGTTCTTTATGACGGCTCTCTTATTGAGGAATTCTCATGAGGTCAGGACAGATTGAAGTTTGGTCAAGCAAAGGATCTTTGTCACTATCTGCCTAATTGTTTTTTCTGAACCCATTTTATTTTATTTATGCATTTTTATTAATCTTTATTAGAGTATAGTTGCTTTGCAATGTTGTGTTAGTTTCTGCTGTACAGAAAAGTGAATCAGCTATACGTATACATATATCCCCTCTGTTTTAGATTTCCTTCCCATTTAGGTCACCACAGAGCACCGAGTAGAGTTCCCTGGCTATGCAGTAGGTTCTCATTAGTTACCTATTTTATATACAGTGGTGGTATATATGTTAATCCCAGTCTCCCATTCATCCCATCCCCCTTTCCCCCCTTGGTAACTGTAAGTTTGTTCTCTACATCTGTGACTCTATTTCTGCTTTGCAAGTAAGTTCATCTGTACCTTTTTCTAGATTCCACATATAAGCGATATTATAACGATATTTGTTTTTCTCTTTCTGACTTACTTCAGTCTGTATGACAATCTCTAGGTCCACCCACGTCTCTGCAAATACTGAACCCACTCAAGATGTAGTCACAGACATAGGTCCTTTCATCTCTAAGTAATTTGTCCATCTCCTAAGACCAAAGACACGTGCCTATGTGACCATAGTGTGGTTATGGCTATCAGAGCATTTAGTGTTGGGACAATGCTATTATCCGGTAGACAGTCTCAATTCACATTTCCCCAGTTGTCCCAATAATGTTTCCTTGTTTGTTTGCCCCAGGATCAGGTTGCAAGCTGCATTTAGTTGACCTATCTCTTTAGCATCCTCAGTTCTAGAACAATTCCTCAGCCTTTCCCTCCGGGACATTGACAATTTAGAAAAGTCCAGGCCAGCTGTTTTCAGGATGTCCCTCAGTTTGGGTTTGTCTGATGGTTTCCTCATGCATCGTTTAATAAAAAAATCTACCTTTTAAGGCCCCACTAAAAGCTTCAAACTGAATGAAAGCTCCTCTCAATTTGCTTCTCCACCCGGGACTTTATTGCCCAGGGGACCCGAGCCTCTAAGGCAAACCCAAGCCCTGGAAGAGATTTGAGCTAAGCTGGGTAAGGCCGGTAGTTGAGATGTTACTTATCATTTCCATCTGATTGTCAGGGGCCCCAGATATCGCTGTGACAGCCTTAGCTGAGGCTTTATTCCTGTCCACCTCTCCTTGGGCCTTCCCAGCTCAAGCTCTGCTCTGCTCCAGGCTGACTAAGGAATCACCTGGAGAGGCCCAGGTGCCCGGTCGCAGGCCCAATGCCTGGCAGACGCTCGTCTCATCAGCTGCTGGGACAAAGGCCATCAAAGTGAAAAGGCATGTGGAGCCCCCCGTAGACAAAAAGGAATTCCTTGAGTTGGGGCTGGCCCTGAAGATGGCAGTTTCAAAGGCTGGGGCAGGCATTTCCAAGGCCCGGCCTCCAGGAGCCTGCGTCCCTGCCCGGGTGAGAGGTCATACTTCCACCTCTAAGCCTTCAGGGCCCCCATGCAGCTATTAACTGGCCTCCCAGGGGCTGCAGATCCCCACACTAGGTGGCACAGTTTAACTGCAGGCCTCTCATGCAGAATGGAATTTTCCACACCCTTCTCTCCCTTCTGAAGGGCTAGCATATGTCAAGTTTCCCTCCATCTCTGAGAAGGGTCCTGGGCAGGTGGGAGTGGCAGGAAGCACTGCAGGGTTTCCTGTGTCCCCGCTGCGGCGGGGGGATGCAGTGATCTCCCCACTCCGTCTCCTCTCTAGCTGGAGACAAGGCGTGAGAAAGTGGCTTCACCACGACGGGCTGCTTAGACGGAAGGAGAGCTCCCTAGGAGGGTGGGATGGCGAGAAAGCATGGGCTCCAGAGGGGCGTTCAGCTTCGAAAGCTCGACTTTCCTGCGGCTTGGCCTTCTTAGCTGAAAAGGGGAGAAGATGGTGCTCAGAACATGGCCGGTAGGAGGCCGGGAGGATGGCTTCAGACAAACATGTGGGATGCTGTTAACAGCCAGACACTCTGGTTCTTGGCCTGGTGTTCCCCGAGAGACCCCAAGTGTTCTGAGAGTCAAGTTCAGAGCATCTGTAATCTTGAATAAGAAATAGACTTGCACCTTGATGTTCATGGAAAGCTACCTACAAAATAACATTTCCTTCAATTGTGTAGGCAACAACTCACTGTGACATTAGCAGTGCCTGTGATGTTTGTCATTAATAGAAATCACAGATATTTTCATATTATAGTCAAGTTTGTGTGGGTATCTCAAAATATTGCTTATACTCATCATGACTGCAAATCATGTAATCATTAGATATGCAGCTAGAGATGTTATTTAGTGGGCAAATAATGATCACAGATATTAATACATGATAAATTTGTTTTTAAGTAGTTTGATAACTAACTGTAGTTTGACATACTCCGTTTCCTTTGAATTCTTGTGTATTTTACTTACGGTCCTTAAAGGCATTCTGAGAAGGGATTCAACGGATTTAACGAAAGTGTCCTTTGCACAAAATTGTTTCAGAAATGCTGCTCTGGGTCCTTGGGCTTTGAGCAACTTTGCCCCCTGAACTGGCTTTGAAGGTGGTGGGCTTTCTGCATCATCCTTTCTTCGGGCCCTGTCGATCTCCTGAAATGAGATTGGTCTGTGAGGAGGAAGGAGCATCGTGGGGAATCTGAACTGCTCCCAGTGGCTTCAGACTGGCGACCACAGACTGACATGCCAGGGACATTCACCTGAGGAATAGAACAGATATGCTTGAGTATCAGAGTCATCGTCCAATGTTTGATCAGAAAAGTCCAATGTAGAGCTGAAGGTCAAGCGGAGGGAGCATGATTTCCAGGTGAGGATGGAGGATCTGTCCTTGGAACTTGCTTTGTTTTCTCATCTCTTATGTCTCCCCTTCCCCTTCTTATGCAGTGTGTGCTTTCAGCCGTCTGCAGGATAAAAATGAAACCTATAGGTTGGCTTCTCCTGTGACCGTTTCCCAGCCTCCGAGAGCCTCTGGGAGACGCTGGAGGAAGCACAGTGTCAGCCACACGGCTCATGCTCATCCCCTCCAGGAGCCGGCAGGTGGCGGTAGTGGGCAGGCGAGGCAGCGCACGCGCTGAGGCAGGCGGCTCTTCCCATCACCCACGCAGCAGGAGTAGCTCCGTGATTTAAGCCAAGGACGACCTTTAGAGAAGCACTTTGAGTCCTCATGGGTGCGATGCAGACACTAGCTTCTCAGAACAGCCTACTTAGCAGAGATTCCATCTTCCAAGGATGTCTGCTCCCCTTTACCGAGAATACCTGTCTGCCAGGTGGGCCACACATTCGTAGCAGGCAGGCTGTATCAGAGCGCTCACTGTGCCATGTGCAACCTTCAGGGGTGGTGGTCCTTGCCCTGGTGGGGGCTGGCTCTCCGCGAGCATGAGGTCCATGCTCGGGGCTGCCCTTGTTCTCAAAGAGCTAAATGGTACGACCACAGACACAAGCAGTCCCCACAGCAGTGCCTGTAAGGATGATTGAGGGGCGTGGAGTGAGGCAGGGATTGGCTGAGGCTGGCTGCTCGGGCAAGGATTGGGGTCTGGGGACAATTTGGAAAAAGGAAGCTGATCTGGTGGGAGGGGGTGCTGTGAGTCGGGAACAAGGCAGGAGGCCCAGCGTGATGCACTTTGATTCCGTCCAGCAGGAGAGGAGAGACTTCAGGCCCAAGAGACTAGTTGATGGGAGATGTCGACAGGGAGTTGATGGCTAGAAATACCCACCGTGGTTCGCTGTGCATCAGGAGAGGCGGCTGTTTCAGCGTTGATAATCCGACAACATCAGGAACCAGGTTTGGAGGCTCTAACAGGGCTTGACTTGCCTGCTGTGTTCCACCCCACAATCCAGTTCCTGAATAAAAACTTATGGCTCTCCAGAACTTTCTAAAGTCTTTCTCGGTAAAGGTAGCACCACAAAAACTGAATTAACAAATATCATATGATATCACTTATAAGTGAAATCTAGAAAAATGGTACAAATGAACCTATTTACAAAACAGAAATTGAGTCACAGATGTAGAAAACAAAGTTATGGTTACCAAGGGGGAAAGCAGGGGAGGGATAAATTGGGAGATTGGAATTGACATATACACACTACTCTATATAAAATAGATAACTGATAAGAATGTACTGTATAGCACAGGGAACCCTATTCAGTGCTCTGTAATGACCTCTATGGGAATGGAGTCTAGAAGACAGTGGATATATGTATATGTGTGGCTGATTCACTTTGCTGTACAGCAGAAACTAACACAACATTGTAACTATACTCCCATTAAAAAATTAATTAAAAACCAAAAAACCAAAAACTGTATTATAGTCTCTTGGGGTCCCTTCTAACTTGCCTCCCCATTGCTCTAATGTGTAGGTAAATGTTTTCTTTGGTGTGATCTACACAGAACCTCGATGGGCCTGAAGGGACCAGAGATGTCCTGATTTGCGGGGGGGCGGGAATGATCTTTTTTTTTTTTTTAAAGAACAACGTCTTTCAAATATTTTTGACCACAACTCATGCAAGAAATACATTTTACAATGTGGCCCCATATACACATATACTTATAATTCATAACTGAAATAAAAGATTCATGAAACGATTTTCATTGTATTATATCCTTTTTTTTAAAAAAAAATGCTGGTAGTGGCACACCCAAATGACGTGGTGATCTCAGCAATTTGAAAAACACCAGCAGAACTGGAACCGACCTTTCCTTCTTCCATTGCGCATCCTTCTCTCCAGCCAATATGCCTCTGGGTTGCTTTCTGAAATCAGAAGCTCTCACTGCTTCAGAGAGACACCTGTGAACTTGCCTTTTGTGATGATTTAACCAGGGGCTGGGCAACTGCATCTTTGCAGCCTCTCTAAGAAAGAGCAGTGCTAAGTAGACTGAGAGAACAAATGGAAGCATTTAAGACAAAACCAGTGACAAAGAACTTAGAAGCACTGATTCGATTTACTCACATAGAGTCGATGTGACTGTTTTCTTGGCATTAATTGCTTCGCTTGCTTCCTGTTGGCAGATCTTGCCCTCCCTCCCCCCAACTGCATTCTAGAAGGCTGGAGGTTTAGAAGCCGTACGGTGTAAAGCAGCCTTGTGGGACATATACCACAAACTCTTCTGGAGGTATGTGCAGCTAATAGGTCCTGCGATCCCTCTTGGTGTCGTCCAGTGAAATGGTTCAAAAGCTGGAACTTTCCAACACCGAGGCTGAATCCCAGCTTCCTGCTTCTTAGCTGTGTGACCTTGTACAAATTAGTGTCCGTGCCTCAGTTTCCTCATCTGTGCATGGGGTAATAATAGCAGTACCTACCTCACAGGGTTATTGAGAAGATGAGATGGGATGATATAACTCATTAGGTGCAGTTCGGGGCCAGGTAAGTGTCACCTGTTGGTACCTGACAGGGTTCCCCGAGCCTCCCTGCCTGACAATACCTTTTGATTAGCCTATGTCCAGCAATAGGCTGGAAGTGCTAATAAAAACACATTTCTTTTTTTAAAAAGAACCTACAATCTAACCTTTTCATAAATTCTGACAGGGTTTTTCACCAACAGACTGACTTTGGGGATCTTATAACACGCTATTTAAAAATATTTCTGCTTGTTAATAACTCAACATGTGCAAAGTCAATCCAGAGTCAGTTAAATGGATAGAAAAGTACCATAGCTGCAGGTTAACACATTTTAGTTCATATGTCGTAATGGAACCCTCACAGAATATTGGTTGGTCAGTCTATAGTGTCAGTAAGATCCCAAACTATTATCTAACAGTCATCATTGTCTTGAACTACATAGAAATTGACTGGACAAGAAAAAAATCGTGCATATAAAAAAAATCAACGTAGTTTTTACCCAGAGGACATCACATGAAAAAGTTAGTTTTACTATGTCATGCAACTCTATCAAACACACGGAGGCATTTTACTTCTCTGCATGTGGCGTTTTTCTCTCCTAAATACTGCCGCACGGTGACCATGTGGACCTCAGACATATAAAAATACCAAAAACTGTCTTCTCCCCTAACATTGCAAAAGCACCATTTTTTCCTTTCTTCTCATCCTCTCCAGGCCAGCTCTGTACTATCCTTACAACTTTTGGCCTGACACCTGTCGTATGGTGTTGTCGTGTTTTGTGGCATCAGCGTTTTCCCGTGTGTGTTAACTAAACACACAGCCTCCTGTCTGTTTTGAGCGTGTGAAGACAAGCCTTCTGGAGGAGCTTGGGCAAGTACTGTGTGGGGACTTAAATTTCTGTGCATGACCGTCCGAGGCTCCCTGTCAGTCAGCCCAGGGCAGCCGGGATCAGGGGAAGGAGGTGAAGGAAGGACACGGTTCTCCTAAAAACACAATGAGAGGTGGAACTAAAGGGAGGATGTGAGGGGGAAAGCCGAAAAGGAGACTTTTTTGACCTGACACGGCCCCAAGAATGCAGTGTTGCTTTCCAAGACTCCTGGGATTAGGGCACACGCAGTATACGCACATCCCATATACCCGAGGTGCCTGGGGTAGGGCCTCTACCTGTGTTCCCTGGGGGGTGCAGGAATCATTTGCTTCTTGTGAGATGCTCTGCTTAAGCCCACTTGGGTTGTTTTCCTGGGGTTAACTGTGGTCATATCTAGATTTCTAGGGTGTTAGGAGCTGAGCCAGGGTATGTCCAGGCATCACAGTTTCTTCCCTTTTTCTCATACCTGCTAGAGGTGATCCGTCACTTCCTAAGTATCTCAAAAACTTGTCCCTTGGCCCCATTTTCACACCGAGTCCGGGGCCACACTGTTCCTTGCCTGGATTATGACAATGATCTCGTCTCTGAGACCTCTATTTCCGGCATCACCTTTCCAACCTGACCTTGGATTTGGCAATGGTTTCTTAAAAGATAACATCAAAAGCATAGACAACAAAAGAAAATATAGAAAAATTGGACTTTATCAAAATGAAAAATCTGTATGCCTTATAAGACACTCTCAAATGACATCAGGGAAGACGGCAGAGAAGGAAGCCCCAGGAGTCCATCTCTTCACCTAGACAATTGTAGTAGCAGAAAGTGTCGGGTAACTACCTTGGAATTTTGGAGTCTATTTGATGGCTTGCAGCTTCCAGGAAAAGGCTTGGATGGTAAGCCTTGGTTAATTTCAGCTCTGAGCTGGCGGCTACCTGACTCAGCCCCATGGCAGACAGCGGTGCAGTTGCTCCTGGAACAGATTGATTGTGGCTTGCAGGAGCCAGGGTGGGCACTTTGTCCTCCCAATATCAGGGACCTGTATTCTGGTCACTGATTGCCACTTCTGATTGTGCAGGTGTAGGCACAGACACTGGTGCCTCCTTTGCAGCAATCCTCACCCCCACTGTTGCAACCTTCTCTGGCTGAAGTGGTTTATTTTTTTCCCCTTTATTTACTCCTTTTTTCCCTTTTTGGCAGGCAGACATTTAAGGATTTGGACAATCAGAAGCAACCACATATACAGGGGAATTTAGACGTCACTGCACGTGCCCAGGAATTTAGACGTCACTGCACGTGCACAGGCTCAGAAAAGACCCAAGGGGAACTTCAGGTTGCGCTGCAGGCTGATTCTTGGCACAGACCAAGTCACAGAAATCAAAGCAACAGAATAAAACCAAACTAACCCCAAAACAAAAATTTAAAAACCCCAACAAACTCTGGGGAAGAGGAGGGATCTGACTCCCACATCTATCCCATTATAAGATTCAAATGTCCACTAAACAGAAAGTCACAAAGCATACGGAGAAACGGGAAAATATGGCCCATTCAGAAAACGTCCCTGAGAAAGATCAGCCTCAACCAAAAGCTAGCAGAAGGAAGGAAATAATAAAGATTAGAGCAGAGATAAATAGAGAAGAGAAAACCAATAGAAAAAATCAACAAAGCCAAAAGTTGACTCCTTGAAAGATAAACAAAATTGGCAAACTTCAGCTAGATTGGCTGAGAAAAAAGGAGGGAAGTCTCAAATGACTAAAATCCGAAATGAAAGTGGGACATTACTATTGATTCTACAGAAATAAAATGGATTATAAGAGAGTGATATGAACTACTGTATGCCAACAAATGGGATAACTTAGACGAAATGGACAAATTCCTAGAAACACAAAGACTACTAACACTGAATCAGGAAGAAAAAGAAAACCTGAATAGATGTATAACTAGTAAGGGGGTTGAATCAATAATCAAATGTCTCCCGACAAAGAAAATCCCTGATCTCGATGGCGTCACTAAACATTTCAAGAATTAATACCAATCCTTCCAAAACATTGCGGGAAACAGTTTGGCGGCTCCTCAAAATGCTAAACATAGAATTACTATTTGACCCAGGAATCCCACTCCAAGAAACGTACGAAAAAGAATTGAAAAGAGGGGTTTCCCTGGTGGCGCAGTGGTTGAGAATCTGCCTGCTAACGCAGGGGACACGGGTTCGAGCCCTGGTCTGGGAGGATCCCACATGCCGTGGAGCAACTAGGCCCGTGAGCCACAACTACTGAGCCTGCGTGTCTGGAGCCTGTACTCCGCAACAAGAGAGACCGCGATAGTGAGAGGCCCGCGCACCGCGATGGAGAGTGGCCCCCGCTTGCCACAGCTAGAGAAAGCCCTCGCACAGAAACGAAGACCCAACACAGCAAAAATTAATTAATTAATTAATAAACTCCTACCCCCAACATCTAAAAAAAAAAAAAAAGAATTGTTTAAAGAATTGAAAAGAGGGTCTCAGCTACGTGTATATCGATGTTCACAGAGGAATTATTCACAAGAGCCAAAAGGTGGAAAAACCCCATTTGTCCAAGTGTCTATCAATAGATGAATGGATAAGGAAGATATTGTGTATACATGCGACGCAATATTATTCAGCCACAGAAAGGAGTGAAGCCCTGACACTTGTTACAACACAGTTGAAACTTGAAAGTGTTATGCAAAGTGAAATAAATCAGACAATAGAGGGACAAATATTGTATGATTCCAAGGACATGAGGTACTTAAAATAGGCAAATTCTTAGAGACAGAAAGCGGAGTAGAGGTTATTGAGGCTGAGGGCAGGAAGGAATGAGCAATTCTTATTCACCAGGTACAGTTTCTGTCGGGGATGATGAAAAAGTTTTAGAAATGGATAGTGGTGATGATTGTACAACACTGTAACTATGACTAACCTCACTGAATTATACACTAAAAATGGTTAAAATGGAAAATTTTATTTTATATATATTTTACTAGGATTAAAAAAGAGTAAAAAGTAAAACAATAAAAAACAACCCTCTCTACATGCACAAAATAAATGATTAAAAATCTAGAAAAAAAATAACAGTGAATATTTGTCTGATCTCTGAATAGGAAAGGTCATTGAAAGGATAAATCCAATAAAAGACTCGTGAAGAGAAACAATCTTAGATTGTCTAAATATAAATGAAGACTTCTTTAGTCCCTCAAAGGACATACAAACAAAATGGAAATGCTGATAGGAAGACATTGAAAATTCTATAACTCTTTGACAAAGTGTTAATCCTTAAACCACAGTGTCACATAATTTAATAAAAATCACACCACATCCCACAAAATTCATGGGCAAAATAAGATAATTCACTAAAGAGAAATCAAAAGTATTTAATAAACATTTTATACATTTTACACAAATAATAAATGAGATGATTGCCTGCTAATTATCATGAGAACATCCAGGACTGGTAAAAGTTTACCAGTTTCTCCAACAATTTTTGAATGCCTTTTGATTGGTGTGTACCAAAGAATGTCCATAAGTTTTAAAAACGTAATTTCACTTCCAAGGAATGTACCCTAAGAAATGTTTTCCTAACTGCAGAAAGTGTTTTATGAACAATTATATCCATGTCAGCACTATTTAAAATGGTGAAAAATGGGTAACAGATTGAACAATAGGGGAATATTTTTGGAAAACTCCAGGTCCCCATGTTCAGGAAAAAAGCTGGAAATAAAATTGGATACCACCTTTACTGAGTCCATACTGTGTGTCTTGGGCTGTTCACAGAGGGACAAGGGGAAGTTTATTAATAGCAGCTCCTACTTATTGAGTGCTCACATGCATGCTGGGGGTGTTACAACTCGACCAAGTGGGCACACGGTTGCCTTTGTACAAAGGAGGTAACTAAAGGCCAGAGAGGGATGTGATCCAGGTCCCAAAGGTACAGAGCAGTGAACTTGGTGGTCAACCCAAGAGTCTTTCAGACGGTACCATGCAGCCCTGATTCCGAAGCAGTACCTAGTGATGGCGTTCCATGGGGGAAAATAGATGCCCCACTCTGTGACTGTGGATTATGCCCCAGAGGTGGCCGTGCTCTCTCCCGGGCGAACATTTACCCTGATGCCCTTCCCACCCCTGTAGTACAAATATGCCAGCTTGACAAAACACCTAGATCCCCAAGCAGGCTTTTCTCGAGAGGCACGCTGGTCTGACAGGTTTCTTTGGTGCCCAGATCCTATCTAGGTCTTGAACACTCCTGAGGGAGGGGTGATGACAGAAAGGTGTGGAGGGATAATGTACTTGTCAGCAAAGTCAGCCAGGGGCCAGGAGACTTTGCTGGCAGCCGGTTTCCTTGGCATGAAGACACACACACGCCTTCACTTGATTTGTACACAAAGCAACCAATGGGCCCAGCCTTTCTGGCCATGCATCGCCTTAATCAGACTGCAGATCACCAAGGTATTAAGACATTCTGGAGAAACTCAGACAACTCAGCCCTCAGGCGTCTCATCTTGTAAAATTTGCATGATGGGCCACAGCGCAATAATTTCTAAGGTTTCTCACAGCCCAGAGTGTTCATGATCTTGCTTGCATAAGAGTTGGAAAAACATTTATAATTTAATGTTAAGTGAAAGCCAAGGATATAAACCTGGTTTCCCGGGATGGTCCCAAATAGATTTAAAATAAACTATATTTGCATAGGAAATAGGATGGGAGAGAATTCTTATAAATATTTACAGTATGTGATCACAGGAGACGTAAATTTTCTTCTTATTTCTCCCGTGGTTCTGCCTGAAGGGAAGACTGTGTAATAATGAACTTTCTCAACAGCAGCATCTTAGAGTAAAAAATGCTGACGCAGCAACAAAGGGCAGTTTCTGATCCAGCTTACCAAGGAAGGCCATGGCGCCTGCGTGGACACTCATGATTTCCAAGATGCATTGGACCAAAGAGAAGGCGAGCTCTGGGCAGGCGATCAGGGTCTCCAGCAAGAATAACTCTCCAGCTTCTATCAAATATAATCAAATACGAAAGATATATTTGTAGGAATAATTGTGGGAAAACATCCAACAGATATTCGGTGCAAAAGCCAGATTGCAAAGCAGCGTGCCTAGTATTACCTCACTTACGTAAAAATTATGCTAGTGTATTCTTGGAAAAAATATCTAGAAAAAGATATATACCCAAGAGTGATTATCTTTCACTTTCCAAGTCATGCATTTCTCCAATGCTTGATTCTTTAATGCATTATTTCCTAATCAGAAAAAGAGTATGAAATGAATATTTATTGTTTATGCTTTTCCTGTGCTTGTCTGATGGTGCTGCATCCCAATGCAGTGTGTTGAACACTTTCCTCGTGCCGGGCATGGTATTAGGAGTTTTACCTGCATTAGCTCATTTCATTCTCACGGAAGAAGTAGGTAAATCATCCTCATTTTAAAAATGAGGAACCTGGGACTTCCCCGGTGGCGCAGTGGTTGAGAGTCCGCCTGCCGATGCAGGGGACACGGGTTTGTGCCCCGGTCCGGGAAGATCCCACATGCCGCGGAGCGGCTGGGCCCGTGAGCCATGGCCGCTGAGCCTGCACGTCTGGAGCCTGTGCTCCGCAACGGGAGAGGCCACAACAGTGAGAGGCCCGCGTATTGCAAAAAATAATAATAATAATAATAAATAAATAAAAATGAGGAACATGAGGCTCAGACAGGTTACATAAAGATCCTAAGTTTTAGCCATTTATTCACTCATTCTTTCATTTGGTGAGGATGTATTGATCCCCAGGTACTGTCGGGGGTTCTGGGTATACAGCAGTGAAAAGTTAGGCAAAGTCCCATTTTAGTGAGGGGACACACAATGAGCAACAGATAAATACAGATGGTGTTTCAGGTCATGATCAGAGCCGTGAGAAAAACAAAGCAGAGGATGGGGATAAAGAGTAATGGGGCCTGGGGTGGGTTCAGACACCATGGTTGCCTAATGAAAATTCCATTCTCCTTTGTAGTGATTGGTTTAGGGGTAGCTGACTAAGATCTAGCCAAAGAGATGTGAGAGGGAAGCCTCGTGTGCTAACTTCTATGGAAGCTTCCCCCACCCCTATCCTTCGCTGATTAAAGAAAAGGGTCTGAGAAGTAGTTTCTGCCTTGATGATTCCTGCTTCCTGCTTTGAACCTGGTTGTAAAAGGATGTGAAGGCTGGAGCTATGGCAACCATCTTGGATCACGCATCACCACTTAGGAGGATAAAAAGCCAAACTATTGGGATGGCAGAACAGAGAGTTGAAAAGAGCCTGGTTCTTGAGGGCGTTGTGAAGCTACCAAATCAGACTTAGGACTGCCTACCTCTGGTCTTCTTGTTAATTGAGTTATTTAATGTCTGTATTGTTTAAGCTGTTACTTGCAGCTGAATGTAACCTAACTAATACAAGAAGTTATTTATTTTAGATAGAGTGTCGGAGGAGGGCTCTCTGAACAGGTGACATTTGAATGATGTGAAGAAGTGAGACAGATTCTCAGCAGGTAGAACAGCAGGAACAGGTTGGTTTGTCCAGGATGGCAAGAAGGAAGGCCAGTGTGGCTGGAGCACATGGAGGTGAGGGGGCAAGGCTGGCAAGGTGGATGGTGAGAGTGAGAGTGGTGAGAGCCAGGGCTGGGGAGGGAGGTGTGGACTGGACCCCAAAGGCCTTGGGGCCCTACTGTGGGTTTGGCTGTGATTCTAAGTGGCATAAGAAACCACTGGTGGGTTTTGAGTTCGGTGACGTGATGTGATTTATAGCTTAAAAAGCTGACTCCGATCACTGTATTAGGAAGACCAGTTAGGAGTGTTGCTGTGGTCCAGGTGTGGGATGATGTTGGTCTGGTCCAGGGTGGCAGCTGTGGAGGTAATGAGGAACGGTCACATTCAGGGTATGTTCCGAAGGTAGAGCCGCTTGGGCTTGTTGATGGATTTTATATGCGGACTGAGGAGAAGAGAGGAATCAAGAATGACTCCTAGGCTTTTTGCCAGAGCCATTGGGTGAATGGCGGTGCCAGATTCCAAGACGGTGAGACTGCAGGAGGGGCAGGTTTCGAAGTGTGGATCTGGGGTGATGCAAGAATAGCTCCAGAAAGGATGGGATTAGGGTCTGGCTCTACTTTTTTTTTTTTTTTTGCGGTACGCGGGCCTCTCACTGTTGTGGCCTCTCCCGTTGCGGAGCACAGGCTCCGGACGCGCAGGCTCAGTGGCCATGGCTCACGGGCTCAGCCGCTCCGTGGCATGTGGGATCTTCCCGGACCGGTGGGGCACGAACCCGTGTCCCCTGCATTGGCAGGCGGACTCTCAACCACTGCACCACCAGGGAAGCCCTGGCTCTACTTTTTATACGAGATAATGTCACTGGTCTCCACAAACAGTGGGACTCATTTCAAACTCACATGCTCACGCCTGACGCTTTCTTTTCTTTTCTTTTTTCTTTTTTTGCAGTACGCGGCCCTCTCACTGCTGTGGCCTCTCCCATTGCGGAGCACAGGCTCCGGATGCGCAGGCTCAGCGGCCATGGCCCACGGGCCCAGCCGCTCTGCGCCATGTGGGATCCTCCCGGATCGGGGCACGAACCCGTGTCCCCTGCGTTGGCAGGTGGACTCTCAACCACTGCGCCACCAGGGAAGCCCACGCCTGACCCTTTCTGTCATTTGTTTAGTGATCCTGTTTATCTCCATTGATTCAGATCTGGGTGTTTACCCTCTGAGCCAGGCCAGCAGCTTTGAAGAACTTGAGTTTCCTCTACTCTTCTTTTGATCAAAGCTCTTTTTTCTTTCTCCAAATGGTTGTCTCTGTATGGTTGGTGACACCTCCAGAAGATGAAACTGCTGGAATGGCCCAAATTCTAACCCGTTCAAAGGTCAGTGGGCCAGCAGTCACAGGCTTCTTGAAGTTTGTTTATACAGGGCTGAAGATACCACTTCTTCCAGAAAATCTCACCTGAGTCACCGTCAGTTTCCTTTAAGAATCTGTAAGCTACTCCTGACCACAAGGAAACCCCAATGCAGGCAAAGCATAAGAAAATGAATATTTTTTTCCAGAAAAACGGAGGAAGCCCCAGTTTAGATCACTCAGACAAGAGAAGTTTTATTTGTGTCAGAATGTTGTCCATGGCCTCAAGTTTTCTCCATACAGGTTCTTAGGAGTGCAAGATTCCAGGGTATTCCATTTCTCTTCTCTCTCCTCTCTAATAAGCTCTCGGTCTGTAGGAGCTAGTTAGTACACTATATATCTTTTCAATCACTGAGCTGTAGGGAGCATTTTTCCAAGTTGATAAACACCTGTGGTACTGCTATCACATGACATTTATTCTATGTCAAATCCTCTGCCAACTTTCTCTAGCATTGTCTCCTTGACTCCTTGCCAAAACCCCATGAAGACGTCATGGCTGTCTTCATCTTACGGATGAGGAAACTGAGGCAGAGAGCAATTAACCAACTCGCCAAGGTCACACAAGTGAGCAGAGGAGGTAGAATTTGAAGCCGGGCTGTGTGATCCTGGAGCCTGCACTTTTTTTTTCTTGGCCTCGCTGCGTAGCTTGTGGGATCTTAGTTCCCCAACCAGGGAGCGAACCTGGACCCTCGGCCGTGAAAGCTCGGAGTCCTAACCACTGGACTGCCAGGGAATTCCTGAACCTTCACTTTAATCACTATTAGTTTACTCCCTAAATATACTGCATCCTTTCTGTGTGATTGTGTCATATTCTGTTGTAGATGTACCAGGATTTATTTCACCAAATCCATAACGTTGCACACTTTGGCTGGTTTCAGTTTTCACTACAGCAGACCGTGTTACAGTGGACGTCCTTGGGGTCAAATCTTCACAGGTTGTAGGTGGTGGTCCTGTCTCGAGGACATGTTGATAAGCCTTCCTTTCCCGTGTCCATTTCTATGGCCCTGACACACATTGCCAGTTATAACATTTCACTGCTCGTTTGCTATGTCTCTCAGGTGTATTTCCTACTAACACCCTTTGATCTCTGAGGCTTGTCTTTTTTTTTAATAAATGGTAGAACTCTTTATACATGTCACGTTTTGGGAATTAATAAATTTAGTAAGTAAATCCAATAGAGAGAAACGAGGACACATATCCTGTGTTTTGCACAGCATCTTACATCTTGTTCTTCCTCAATATTGACAATAAACCACAAGAAATGATTTGTGTGCCCCGAGGATGAAGGCACGCCCATTTTAACAAGAAGTCACTCGGGGGCATTCCCCTTCTCCAGAAGAAGCCCGCATCTCCTCTTCCTGCTCTTCCGTCTCGGAGGAGGGGGACATGTCAGAGAAGGGTACCAAAACTCGCTTAGTGGTGGGCCAAGAGATCAGAAGCCGGCTTGAGCGGGCCCCGCTCCTCCATCTTTTGGGGGGTCAAGGGGGTCCAGGCCTGGTGTGTGAGCTCTGGATGTGACTCCAATGAGGACTGGTCTTGCAGTTATTTATACTTATTTTCCCTTTTCATGATGTTGGCATTATCCTCTATAGTGCTATAGTTCCAAGATGAAATGTCAGTGGAACCAAATTTGAACAGTTCAGTATCACACAATTGATGACACACAGCTTACATTCCTAAGTGACCTGCCAGCATGACCCACCCTGGGGGCCTGGGGACTGGCTGGTCCAGTGGCTCACAGGGCTGGCTGCGAACTAGCAACGGGTTCTAGGGACACAGAGCTGAGGCGGCTGTGACTGCTCAGAGCCAGTGGGCTGAGTGGGACCAACGGCTCAGTGTTTGAGCCCCAGGCCTTTCTTAGAAGGCTGCCCCCCCATCCATGCCTGGAGGTCCCCTTGGCCCCTTGACCGCACCTGTCAAACCAACCCTCAGGAGCGTTTCTCTGGGACAGAGTGGAGCGTGCAGGATGCTTACTAAGGAGTGTCCTTGGGATCAATGCCTGTGGATGGGAGAGGCAGGAAGCAGGAGAGGGCAACGGGAGGCGTGCAACCACGATTCAGGTCCAAGGACCGCCTCTGCCCGCCCCACGGGGAGCTCTGCAGTGGAGTGGCCTTTCCAAGTTGTCCTGACTTGGTCAAGACGACCAGGCTTTATCCTTCCACCGCAACCAGCCACTGGACATGGACCAGCCTGGGAAGGGGTGTGGCATGGGCGCATGGCTCTCTGACCCACACCTGCCTCCTAGGTCTCTTCCCTCCAGGTTTGCTCCATCTCCAAGAAATCTCTGCTCGACCCCTGCTCTTTCCCTCCTCCTGCTTCCAAGCATGCCTCTACTTTGACATCCTCCCAACCCTTTCCTATCTGATTTCCACTCTATTTCCACTCCCCCAAGTCACCAAAATCACGTGTGCCCAGTCCAGATCACCCAGCCCTCTCTGACCTCAGCTGCAGCTCTCCAAGGTCACCGGGCAGGATGCCTCCACCCCTGTCCCTCCTTCTCTAGGAAAGCAAGCGAGTGAAAGGAACCACCTCAAATCTGCTCTAGTTTATGGAAAGAAGTGTCTTATTAGACCCTTCTCAGGACTTTAACAACTATTAGCTATGGGCTACTTGGGACAAACCTCCAAACTGATACGGACCAGAGTGTGTGCAAGGCTGGCGACATAATTTGTGGCACCTGGTGCAAGATAAAAACGTGGGGCCCCAACTGGGGGCAGGGAAGTTAATGTCCCCTTCCCACTGCTTCCCCCGCCAACAGCTGATGGGTGAAGCCCGAGTGATTACAACATCCTTGATGCAGGGACATGATGGGTTGGGTCCCGCCAAGTCACTCACCCAGTGTGTAAGGTTCTGCAGCGGGGGCGGACGGCTGCTGCTCTGCCCAGACACCCTGAGGGGATGTGTCTGATCTTGACCTCGCCCCGTCCCAGTGCCCCTGTTGAGACCAGGTCACCGCCCCTTGGGGAGAAGGTGGTGGCCATGGTAGGATCCGGGGACGGGGCTGGAGGACCACATGTGGGACGAGCCTCCCGGCCCCTGGTCCGTGCCCCTCTTCCCACACGACTTCACTTACGAACCCAAATTCAGAAAAAATCGGAAGTGTTTCAAACAGCAAACGCAGAGCCATCAGCCCCAGGCAGGAGGCCTTCTTATCGTCTCCAGTTCCAGGCTCAGGTTGCCTGGTGGATGGACAGTTCTGGCCGCTTCTGTCACCTCTGAGATCTGGTAAGTCCATGTTCAGACTGTTCACGTTCATCCCCAACCTGGCACCCTGTCCAAAGTACAAGTGTTCACCCAGGCTGGGTTGAAATCGGGGAATCGTTTCATCTTTCAGAGAGTGTTGTTGATGTTGGGTTTGCAACCTCCTTCACACACGCGTATGCACACACACACACATGCACACACACACGCAGCACACACACACACACACACACACACACACAGAGACCTCCCCTCCCCCTGATTGTGTGGACGTGGCCCAAGGGACTGGTTCCTGTTTCTGAGTGTGGCTGAGGTCGGATGGGTCTGAGGATACTCCTGGTTCTTGGTCACACATGCTTCTTGGAAATTGTGTCTTTTGAGAAGTTAGTTACCTTCCTGTAGCTCCAGGAGAAAGTTCACAGTCCTGAGGAATTTTTAACTCTCACTTATCCTTTCTTTAGGCTTTGAAAATGCATTCATTATCCCTTGAATATCATCATAATTTATTGTGAAATTCTCCTTGTGCTGGCGTAAAAAGTACTCCAGAAAGATGTGCTGCAGAGGAAGTGCTCCCTTTCCTTCGCTGTCTTCTCTGTTTTCTTATAATAATTTTGTACAGGATTTGACTTGGGGCATTTTTTGGTTCTCATTTTCATTTTGAATTAGATTTCTGGAACTTTTAGAAGGTAGGTGGGGCTTAGGGTAGTTTATATGGCCTCCTGGCTCAGACGGCCTCTTGCACTATTGGTGTGAGGGGTAAGCAGCCTGGCCGCTGATCTCAGAGATCGCAGGGTCTGGGCATCCCTTTCTTCCTCTCTCACGACTGTCCGTCCAGGCAGGACCACCACCCCTGCAGCTTACCCTCAGGATAAGCCTGAGCTTAGGGGTCAGTTTTGAGAACCTGTTGGTCTCCCTGGCTCCAGCCCCTGGGACACCAACTAAGCACCTTGGCGAACACACGCGCCTCCAGTTTCAGCTGCTGGTTTGAGGGGTCACTTTGTCTCAGGGCCGTCAGATGTGCTCTCACTTTCTGCTCGTCCTCACGCACAGGAGCTGACACCTCTCAGACCCTGTTGGACGGTTTGTCTCCATCCACTGATGTTTTGAGGTTCGTGGGATTTTGGTTTCTCTATTTTAGTTGCTCTATTTTTTTTTTTTTTTTTTTTTTTGCGGTACGTGGGCCTCTCACTGTTGTGGCCTCTCCCGTTGCAGAGCACAGGCTCCGGACGCGCAGGCTCAGCGGCCATAGCTCACGGGCCCGGCCACTCCGCGACATGTGGGATCTTCCTGGACCAGGGCACAAACCCATGTCCCCTGCATCGGCAGGCGGACTCTCAACCACTGCGCCACCAGGGAAGCCCTGCTCTATGTTTTTTGATGAGGGGGGCTGGAGGGTTTAAAGGATCATGCCACCCTGCTGCAATTCACCCCCTTTAATCTCTGATACGCTCAGAAACCCCAGATAAAAAAGACCACGAAACACTGCACATTTCAGTGACTTTTTTATCATATATTATAAAGGGCAAAAGGCTTGGCTCTTCCTTGCTCACTTGTCTGCTGTGTGGCTACAGGCAAGCTTTTGAACCTCTCTGAGCCTTGGTTTCTTGGTCAGTAACGAGGATCACCCTTACTCGCTCACAGGAGGGCTTTGAAACAGAAATGAG
Source organism: Stenella coeruleoalba (assembly GCF_951394435.1). Classification (NCBI taxonomy): domain Eukaryota; kingdom Metazoa; phylum Chordata; class Mammalia; order Artiodactyla; family Delphinidae; genus Stenella; species Stenella coeruleoalba. Next base: position 45,278,430 of record NC_137161.1, on the reverse strand, counting down.
ACATTGTAGGGGAAATCTCATTTCAAGTTGTACAGTTCACATCCTAAGGTATTGTTATTATTATTATTACTGGAGATATTGCAGTCTGAGTATCTATGTATGTTGAAATTTGTGAATATATCAGCGGCTTTGGTCTTCGTGACTTCCGCCCAGGTCTGCAAGGGTCCATTAGCCTGAGAGAGGCTTCAAATTGTTACAGCAAGCATGCGAGACAAGAGTCAGTGTTTTGATGTGTGAGGGAAGACGTTCTGGAGTTCCCGACTCTGATGCTGAGAAGCAGGCTTTGGGGAGAGACAAAGGTAGATTCTAAGTTTCTTTAGCTGCGTTAGCACATCAGGATCCTAACTCTGTGGGCAACATCGTGAAGTTTTACTGTAAATCGGGGGCAGAGGGAATCCCGAGACTGGATACAAGGGAAGTCCATGCCACAGGGAAAGACGATAAAGAGATGGTAAATATGTCAGCCCGGGAATGATGGGGAGAGACAGGTCATCAGATGTGCACGTGTTCTGGCTTTCCACTTCTGAACCCAAATCCGGCAAGCATATTTGGATATTTGGATATTTGGAAGGGTTAAAGCTAACCTTTCCCCATAGTGCCGTGTATGCTGGATGCAGACCACCCTGTAGGGTGGCTTGGTGGCTGCAGGAAAGGTGCAGCCGTGGAACGCCCGGGTGGCCAAAAGATGGCCCAGAGTTCACTCTCCCAATCTTCCCGTGTGGCACAGAAGGAGCCACAGTCCTCACATGCCCGAGCGGGGGTGACAATTGTTCAAATCAGCTGCTGCTGCCCTGCAAACCATCCCAAAACTTAGTGGCCCAAAACACTAATCATTGTATTATGCTCAAGGATTCTGTGGGTCAGGAGCTCAGAAGGGCACCGGGAGGATGACGTGTTTCTGTTCTATGATGTCTGAGGTCTCGGTTGGGAAGATTCAGATTTCTGGGGCCTGGAATCATCTCAAGGCGTCTCCACTCTCGTGTCTGCTGCCTGGAGTACCACGTGTGGCTTCTCCGTGTGGCTCGGACTTCCTCACAACATGCTGCCTCAGGTGCACTTGACTTCTAACACGGCAGCGCGTGGTTATAACAGGGAACATTCCAGTGAAACTAGGCGGAAGCTCGCATGGTCTTTTATAACCTGGACTCAGAAGTCACATAACCTCACCTCAGCCATAATCTACGGATCAAAGGAGGCACAAGTCTGCCCGGATTCAAGAGAGAAGGATAGAGGCACCACCTCTCAATGGACAGAGTGTTAAAGAATTTGCAGCTTTCTTGTAGAACAGTCACAAGAATGTAGCTAAGAGTGTGGTGGGGAATTTACAGCACAGCAAGGGGAAAATGCCAGGGGAACCACAGGGCAAGGAACCAGGCTGAGGACCAACTAGGAGCCGGGGCCGGAGCTGCTCTGTAGTGCTAGTAAGAGACAGGGGGTTCTTGAGTCAATGAGGGGAGAACCCCTGCCTCTTCGAGGCTAAGGGGAGGGGGACGAGGAAAAAAAACTTATTTACTAATGTCTGCTTAGAGTGCTGTAAACTTCATAAGGGCAGGTACAGATATTTTAAAATGTGGTCACGAATTTTTAACCTCCTCCCACAGAGTTGACCTTTGATCTGATCTCACCTGTGACCTACAGTAGGTGGGGGGATTGGCGCCACGGAACTCCTGAGATGAGGTCATCACAGGCCACACAGCTTCCCACTCGTCCATGGGGGCACAGAGCCTTGAGCCACATGTCGAACAGACAGACATTCTGAGGCCTCCACACTGTGTGGAAGCCCAAGCCACATGGACAGTCATCCCAGCCCAGCAACACACGACGGAGTGAAGACGCCTCCAGGGGACCCCAGCCTCCTGAGGCTGGCATCACTCCTTAGACATGGAGGGGCAGACACCAGCCACCTGCTCTCGGCCCCGTCCAGGCTCCTGACACACAGAACCTCTGGGCAGGACCAAATGCACATTGCTTCATATCACTAAGTATGGACGGTCAGTTACACTGCAACAGATAGCAGAACAGTGGGACACTTTGGCCAGCAAGCCTGAGGTCCCGAATAGGGCTGTGACGTGTCCGTGCCCAGGGGCCCTGCCTTCCATCCAAAGCCAGCATCTTAGGCAGCACAGAGCGCCCCTGCCTCAGAGGCACCCTCCTCGGCGCCCCATTCCAGTGCTGGAGTGGGAGGAATCGTTCCCCCCAGGTGGGACTGTTCCCGTGACATCCTTGAGCGCCTGCCTGGCCAGCTCTGTCTCCACGCCAGGTAAGATCAGCTTCCTGTCCACCCTGGAGCTAAAGCTTTGCGATTTTCCCCACCAGCCCTCTTACATGATAGACTTTACATTAAAAAGCTGCCTGAAGTCGGAGGCAAACTCTCCTCTCCTGACTTTTGGTGTTATTTTCACCACGACTGGACCCAGGCTTACGCGTCTGAAACGGAATCATATGCATGAAAAGAAGATTTCTTGACAGTACTGTACTAATGAAGATAATAGCTAACGTTTATTGACCGCCTACCATGTGTCTTAGTCCTTATTCAATCCTTACAATGCCGTTATGAGGCAGATGCAATTATAACCTATTTCACAGATGAGAAAACTGAGGCACAGGGAGGTTAAGCATTTTGTCCAAGGTTACACAGTGGCAACTAAGTTTGAACCCAGATAAATCATCAAATTGTATACATTAAATACATACAGTTTTTTTTTTTTTTTTTTTTTTTTTAATAGCAGGTGTAGTTCAGTAAAGCTGAAAAAAGGAAAGAATAGAAAAGAAAAACTTGAGCCCAGGGAGTTTGGCTGTAGCATCCAGGCTCTAGTCAGCGTCGGTGTAGCCCGACATCACCACCCAGCTGTGTGCAACATTTAAATTTTGAACTCATGTTGCAAAATGACAATTTCGCTTGCTGACACAGCCTTTCCTCCACTCCACCCCTTACTTAACTTCTTTCCCTGGAATCTACTTTGTTTCGTGAAGATAGTAAACATTCCACAAGACAGTACTTCAAAAGCTGTTTTTGAGCAAAAAAGTTTCACGATCTTCGTGTAGCCTCTGTTTCTCCAGGTACAAGATGAACTGAAGGAGACTATTCCAAAGAATCACTACATCCAGAGACTTGCCATGTTTATGAGTGTTCCCTGAAAGAAAAGAAGGGGAATCCTGATTAGGTTGTGGTTACGTGACTGTGCATATGTATCAAAATTCATACCACCGTATACCGAGAAAATTGGCTTTTACCACAAGTTAAAATGGTTAAAAATTTTAAATGAGAGGCTATAAGTATACGTACTGGTAAGTAAAAAGGAGACAAGGAATGTTCAGTCTTCTTAGAAGAGTCAGATCAGAAAATATGATGAATGTCCACTTCAGTCATTCAGAAAAATGACAGCGTGTGCAAGTTATGTTTGTGTCTATGAGAGCCTTTGAGGACCTACCATTTCTCACCTGCTGTGGGCGTGGGACTCACCAAGCACCCTCAAGGATGGGTGGGCACTCTGTGTGCATGGATTGCAGACGTTTCCAAAATGCACCATTGAACAGGGGAAAAAAATGATGCGGTAAGCTCTTTCAATCTATGTACAATCATGTCCCCCCTGGACCTCTTCGTGGCACAGCAGAGGAATGAATGAGCTGGTTTATGGTGCACGCTTACAGGGAAGAGAAAGGAAACACTATTTATTTACTGAGAATGAAAGAAATATTGAATTTTCAAGAGCTTTAGGTGACTCGAATGGAATAGATATATCCGTATCACCATCACGAGAAAGATGCTCCTTTTAACCACGTTTCAATGCCTTCCATTTATTTCTCTTTCAAGAGTTTTGAGCTTCACTCTGAAAAAAATCCCGTGTTCTGTCAATAGACTAGGTCTATGATGACGATTTAAAAACCCACTGACCTGTAAATTCCTCATGGCTGGTGTTTCCTGCATCCGTGGTCACTGTTGCTTGCATCTCGCAGGTGAGGGTTACTCCCATTTTGCTGGGTTGTTAATCATCTGTTCAGGGCTGGCTTAGGAGTGAGTGACAGGAGTGAGACTGGAAGGCTGCCTTCCTTCCACAGAACGTGGAGATTAAAATAAAAAGAGCCTGACAGAGGTTTCAGCCAGTTCCAGACCATTGCTTCTCCCTGCAGTGCCGGCTTTGAAGAGGGCCACCTCCACGGTAAAGAAATCATCGTGGGGGGCGGGTGAGAGGAATCCACGCAGCTTCCAGAGAAGCAAAGGTGAAGACACATTTTGCATTATAAGAATTTCTGCTTTCAAACCCCTCCTGGACACACTAAATAGCCCACCCAGTGAATGCACACAGGATGACCCTCATCTGTCCTGCAGATGAGATGTCATGGAGGGTGGAAAGAGAGGGCTGCAGCCCTTGGGCACTGGTGGCTGCGGACTCGGCCCCCAGGCCTCTCTCCCTTCCTTGAAAGCTGTGGAGATGGGCAGGGCTGCCTTCTCGGGCAGCCGGGCTGATCTCTGCTCACACATGCTTCTCTGAGGCCGGCAGCTGCCCCAGATGTGATGTCTCCCCAGATGTGATGTCTAGGAACGGGTCCCAGGCAGCTGGTGGGACTCGCTCTCTGCCACTTCCATCTTCCTCGCTCTTGGATCCACGTCTGTTTCAGACACTTGGTCTTCTGCAGCTTCTCCAGAGCCAGACACCAGTCCTCGCCCATTGGAAGCCGCCCCTGCCAAGAGTGCGGGCCTGGGCTGGGAGGGTGTGAAAACCTGGCCTCCCCCGAAGGCATCCGAGCTCCCCCCAGCAGTGACAGCCTCTTGGCCCGCTCCGCTGGCACGGCTGCCTCGGGGTCCCACCGGTTCATCGATTCATCACGTCTCAATGTGCCGTCGCTGCAGGCAGCACGATCTCTTGGCGCTCCACTGGGCTGCCGCATTTGGAAGTGATTTGGGACTCAGAAAGGCTGCAGATCGAGGGAACTCTGCATCGTTGTTCTCTTCTGTTTCTGGCCACCCACTTTCTGAGCCGAGAAAGTGGGATCCGGCCAAGCTGAGGCGAAGTGAAACGTTCTGAGGTCAATAAAGGTGGTAGCTAACAGGGTGGAGTGGTGGGTAAGAAACCTCTCCATCCTTCTCAGCTCACTGGGCTGTCAACCAGGACACGGGGTAGTTGTGGGGAGCCCTGCTAGCTCCCCTTCCCTGCCGCTCTGTCTGCCCGGCCCCGCATCTATCCTCCGTCTTGATGATGATTCGTCCTGAGCCCTGCAGGTGCCGGATGCATGTCCTGCTTCCGCAGGCATCACCCTGATTTCTCGAGCCGCGACACCGATTTGATCTCCTCTCAGCCTAGAGACCAAGCCACGTTTTCCCTCCCCCTCCCACGAGCTCAAGCGTCCCTTTGCAGAATGTACAGGCTCTTTACAGAGTTGAGGTCTCCCCTTAGGCCACTGTCCCCCTCCTCTGTTCTTCTCAAATCCACCCATCATGCATTTCAACTGCACAACACCAACTGCATGTCAAATGCTGAGGTTAGCAATGACTTTCCCTAATGATCCAGAAAAAGCCCCATTTTTCACAAAGTTTTTCTCCACGACTTGGTTTTACATATGACTGTTGTTTGCTGTAGAGACCAAGTCTTTCGATCAATCATGCTTCCTCTCCGACTCCCCTCTCCCTGCGGTCCTGTCCCCCCTTCCATGTTCATCTGCCCACCCCTACCCCCCACCCTTTGGTGGGCTGTGCTAACAGTGCAGCAGGAGGAATTTCTGGAAGGAGGCCAACTTTGGCTTCAGATCATTTCTCTTCAACACACACTGGCCTCTGAAAACCAGATTCTGTTTGTCATTTGGTTTGCTCTCCCAGCTTTGTGTCATTCCGATGGTAATGCTGATGGATTTCAAGCTTGCCTTGTAGAGGAACGCACAAGGTTTTCATAAGCACATTAATCTTAAAAGAAAAACTGTCAGATGCAAACAATACTCATATGACTGATGTTGTAAAGACACAAACTAACTCTTAACATCCATTCCCAAAGAATATTATCTTACAGGGGCCTTAGGTTGCTTTCAGCTCCCTTCAAACCTGTGTACCTGTATTACTAGGTTTCATGGCACCTAAAAAGCTTACTTCCCACACCAAAAGGCTGGGGATTAATGACATGTCTGCTCGTTTGCCAAGTCCAAATAATAGGTTTCTTATCACGTGGCCGTGTAAATAAAAGCATGATTACAAGAAACACGTAATTTCATTAGTTTTCACAAAATGTAATATAAGCAGTCCTTATTTAAGCCAAATTGGAAAATCATTATATTCCAAGACAAGGGACTCTGGTCTCCTCGACACACTGAACACTCATTAGCTCTCTCTTTGGTGGACGCGTCCCTGGCTCACAAGCGCCTTTTCGGAAGGCATTTTCCCGTTTTGTTCCGAAGTTAGCAAAATGTGTGGTATGAATTAAATGTCTGATATTGCTGCAAACGTCATTGGGAAGGGTGCCAGGCCACAATCAAAAGTGAGCTGGTAGCTTGTTCTAATTTAATGGTGTTGAAGTGTTCCACTGTAATTAAGCATCTGAAAATGAAGTAGAAACAGTCATTAGGCTCGGCAATACAAAGCCACGAGACAAAAGAATATAAATCATTTCAGATAGAGGCCCCCAACGAGCATTCTGGGGTCTGAGAGAGGTCCTGCAACAGAGGCTTGAGTGATGGCTGGAGTTTAGGGCCTTTGGAATCAATGAAGACAGACAGTTGATCTGGGGGTGCTGCGATCCCAGCCCAGTCGGTCAAGGTCAGTGTGGACCAGTGCTTGAGCCGGAGCTGCGGCCATGCAAGCCGACCCCATATGAGGATGAAGGGGGCCCTGAGGCTTTCACCTTCTCTGGCAGCCCTCCTGCAACCCAGGGCACCGCTCTCTGTGGCCGCTGTGGCCGCTCAGGAGACCAGGGTCTCTGTAGTATTTCCCCACTTTCAACCCAAGAACAGACTAGCGCGGGCCTTTCCCTTCATCTCCACGCCCATCCCTCACAGAGGGGGAAGGTCTAGAGTGGGCGTGGCCAGACAAGATGATGGCGTGTCCTCCAGGTCACTCTCCAAAGCTTAGGAAAATACTGCAGACACTTTCCAGGGCTAAAGGACAAGGCCCAGGCTCAATATTTTTTAGACCCACAACTGAACCATTGTGTTTAGCGGGCAAGGCACACCTTGCTATGCTCCTTCTACAGATGAGCCAGCCGAGACTTTGAGAAATTCAAGACTTCCCTTGGGGCACACAGCTGGTCAATGGCCGAGCTGGCAGGAGAACTCAGGTCCTCTGATTCCAAGTTCCACTAACCTTGTGTTCTATAAAATGCTAAGTTGACTCCTGGTCGTAAACAGTAAAATTTCTTGTGCTGCCCTCAGTGGTTTTTGTTTGCCACCAAGTAGCCTATTTCACAATAAACTTTCATTTATCCGCAAGTTTGAGTAAGAAAGACAGTGATGATTTGAGCTCTTTAGCTAAATTCTTTGAAAATATGATGAAAACAAAGGATACTCTCTTGGGAAAATATATATATACAGAGACACAATGACACCATCCGTTTTAGGAGTTTGAGGACATGCAGCCAGGGACCTGGGACCAGGGACCTCCAGTTAAAATGGAATGGATGGACAACTGAAGCCTTCAAGTTACCCCAAGTCTTCACTTTATAAATCACCTCCAAGAGTGTCCTCTACCAAATAGTTCTGAAACCAGGCTTAGCCAAATTTCCCAATTGCCTGTCATCACCTCTCCTCCCACCAGCCACCTCCTCGGAGGGCGGGGTGGGGGTGGCACCGGTAAGCAGTCAACACTTCCCTAGGTGGTAAGTGAGAGGGGCCCAGGAGACCTTCAGGGCCTGGAGAGCCTGCTGCCCAGAAGTCAGTTCTGGGGAAATTCCGAGTTGGCTGAGTGCTAGGTCTCAGAGGAAGGATGAAGCCTCCTGAATTGAGGACAGTGTCTGTGCCCAGTGCACACAGCCTAGGGGTAGGTGTGTACTCTGAAGGCAGATGCCAGGTTCAGATCCTGGCTTGGCCACTTTCTGGTTTGTGTGGCCAGGCACGAGCTGTCCTCTTTGTGCTTCAGTTTCCTCATCTGGACAACAGGGATGATGTGATGTCAGTTTAGCCTCATGCAAGATATATGTACAAATGCTTTGAACAATGCCTGGCCCGAAGAAGGCACACAGGAAGCTGCAGCTCCCGCTACCAAGGCTAAGGAGGAGGAGCATGTCGGTTCTGGGTCGTGTGGTACCGGAGTGGGACATTGTCACAGCGAGGCAGCTGCCTTGGTGCTCCAGCAGCCGGGGGAGGCTGACCTCAAGGTTTTGCTCATCAGTTGTGGTTCTTGCGTGGGCTAAACCTCCAAGTTGGCAATTCCTCCATGTTACTTGGTATATGTACCCCCAAATCTGCTCAGGTGAAGACTATTTCAGCAAAAAGGGCCTGCTTTCTTCGGTATCACCTTCTCTTAGCCCCCTGCAGCGGTTTATTTGCACCGTGTCTGTCTCCCAGTATTCAGTGCCACACCTGCCCCAAGGGCTGGGCACCTGGTTATAACTATCCTCACCTCAGAAGTTCAGCCCCCGAAGCAGCTTCTGTTTCTAAGCATAGATGGAATGTTCCCTCTGAGCAGTTTTCTTTTGACTTAAAAGCACTTCATCTTCATTTTTTATTGGTTATTTTCTTTATAACACAGGAAGTCTTTCAACTCTTCCGAAATTCAGAGTTCCAGTTCTATTTTCAAGACCTGAATCGTGAGTGTAATGCAATGCAGGTTATTCCTAGCTGGAAATATTAAATAACTTTGTTTTCTCACTGCTCCAGTGACTGTTGGAGCCTCGTTTGTCATTGGGTACAGCCGACACCGTGACTTGGGCCGCTGTTTCTCTGGGTGGGGGGCCTTGCCTGGGGCAGCTCTGGTGTGGGAGTGGAGACGACTCAGGACAAGTCAAGTGCAAGTTGGTCTGACTGGTGGTGGGAGGACTCAGATCGCTCGAACTGCCAAGAGCCAGCTGTTCCAGGTGGCTCAGGAAGACGGACATCTGCAGATGTCTCCGTGGGGGCACGTGCAGGTGAAGCCAAGATCAAGAAGGAGACCTGGGTATATAGAACAGATGGGGGTTGCCAAGGGGGAGGGGGTTGGGGGAGGGATGGAGCGGGAGGTTGGGGTCAGCAGATGTAAGCTATTATATATAGAATGGGTAAACAACAAGGTCCTACTGTATAGCACAGGGAACTATATTCAATATCCTGTGATAAACCATAATGGAAAAGAATGTTTAAAAATGTATATATATGTCTAACTGAATCATTTTACTGTACAGCTGAAATTAACCCAACATTATAAGGCAACTATACTTCAATAAAACAAAACAAAGCAAAATGAAACAAAAGAAAGCAAAGCAGGACACCAAAGGGCATGGTGCATGGTGTCGTTGCTGTATCTGAAACATCTGTTTCATTTTATATCAACATATTCTGTCGATAAGGTTGCCTATCGATCAGACCAATAAAAGGGGAAGGTCACAAAAGGATGGTGAAAGAAATACTCCAGCAATAATATACAATATAATTAGCTCAGCTGAACACTAACATTTGGGGAAAACATGACAGGTTAAACAGTTTTGCATCTGAAGAGAAAACAGACCAGTTCTTTAAGAAAGACAAATGGAGGGGAGGGTACTGGAAAAATGCTCCCTAGGGATATCATACAGAGAAAACTGAATCACAAGGTTTTCGGGGTCCCCATGGTGACTTGGTAATAAAGTCAAGACTGGAAAAGTGTGCTTCATGTTACATGTACTTAGCCCTCCAATTGAGATATATATGTTGTACAAAAGCAGGACTTGTAGACCTGTGCATGATAGGTGAGCAGGAAGTGGACATTTAGGAAGAGAACAGAACAGGTGGCTTTGGCTATTCTTTGGAGAGCCATCTGAGTTCAACCATGCCAGGGAACGAAACAATAAAAGGCTTAAGAACCATTCGAAGCAGACCACATTCATTGATTTTCCTGTCCCCCAGACCCTTAGCGGGGTCGAGAGCTATGGCTACCACCATTTTCTGGGCTCCTGCTTGTGGGAGGAGACGGGTGTTGAAGATGGGTTTGACAGTGTCTGCAATGAAAAACTAAGAATGCCAACTCTCACCAAACTACTGTTGTCTTATCAGATTCATGTGATGACCCAAGTTACCTCGAGGCAACCTTCAAACTGGGGGACATTTGGAAACCAAGCTAAGCTCCTGGACTCAAGTGATTCCGTGCTCAGGAAATTCAGCAAATTCAGCAAATACCTCCTGGAAATGCTACGCTTTAAGGCCCAGTACCGAGGTGTAGAGCCTGCTCCCTGACCTCCCTTGAGCAGCTCGGGACCTAGCAGGCAAGGGTAGGAAATATACTGGAACACATCAAGTACATTTGCTGGATTACGTTAAAGCCAATCCCAGATGCCATTTGATCAGTAGATGCCATTTGATCAGTAAATATTTCAGTACGTAGAGTTAAGAGATGAGGATACTTTTAAAAAACAAAAACACAACACCATTTATACACCTAAACAACTAACAATAATTTCTTAGCGTCTTCTAATATTTTGCCAGTGTTCACGTTTCCGTGGTTGATCAATAAGTGAGTTTTTGCAGTTGTTTTGTTTGAATCATAATTCCAACAAAGTCAACCGTTTCCCCTGGTTGATAGATCTCTTAGGCCTCCTTTATTTAGTTTAATTTTATTTTTATCTATTATATACCCTTATTTCCCCCTTGCCATTTATTTATTGGATAAATGGAGTCCCTGCTTTGTAGAATTTCCCACATTTTAGGCTGGGTTAATTGCATCCCCGTGAGGTCATTTAAACAACCTTTATCTTTTATGCCCTGTAAGCTGGTGATGAGGTGATCCGATTCCGGTTCACTGCTTGGGCCCTGGGCCTCCGACTGCCCCCCAGGGAGGCACACAGGTCTGGCTGTTCCTCTTCTGTGATGTGAAGATTGATCACTGGGTTCAGATGTTGCCAGTCTTATTAATGGACAATTTTTCATTAGAGCCATAGAAGATTTGAAGACAATTTTTGAATTCTAATGTGTTCCAGAAAGAGCTAATAGACTAGTATCAAAAATAGAGACCTCATAGAAGGATAAAAGGCAAGAGAGAGCCGGACGTGTAGATGATGTTTTTCGAACACACACAGCCCGGGCCCTGTGCTGAACGCTGTGGATGCGTGCAAGTGCTGAGAGCAGTGTCTTGGGCATAACAAGGTTGCATAATAAATGATATTACTGCTGTTGTTCATTTGAACCACTTTACTCTGCTCCCTCCCTGTCTCCCTAAAAGGGTCTGGTGATCCAGGGAGAGGGAGGACCACCCGGAGGACACCCCCTGGGCAGAATGACCTGGGTGGCCAGAATTGTTAAAAGGTGACACTGAGCAGGGCCATTTGTGGAAGGGACAGGTAGGTTGAGCTCAGGGGCTGGAGAAGAGTACGGCCAAACAGGTATTTTAGAATGAGTCTCTGGGCAATCGCTTGTCCACGGGGGGGTGACAAGAGGCCGAGAGTACAGGTAAAAGGCTTCAGTAATTGACAAGCTAGGAATTGCCAGGGTGCCTATGAGGGGTTCCTTTACCAGGTGACCCTCTGAAGAAAGACAGACCCACACCTTCCACCATACACTTGGGTTAATGCCCATGGATCACAGTTTAAATAGAAGAAAATGAAGCTAGGAAAGTAGCAGATGGAAGCATGGGGGAGTTCTTTATGTCAGGGAGGAAGGAAAGCTTTTCTAAGGGTGCAACAAAATCCAGAACATTAAAAACAAAAAACAAAACACAACAGAGTAATCTGACTCCTAAGAGTCAAGAACTTCTACATGAAAAAAAATCACCATAAGCAAAGTCAAAGGACAAGTGAGAATCTGGGAAAAAAAAATTATACCGTGTGGTGTGTGGGATCTTAGTTCCCCGAACTTGCACCCCCTGCATGGGAAGTGGGGAGTCTTAACCACTGGACCACCAGGGAAGTCCCTCTGCTCAATATTCTGTAACAACCTAAATGGGAAAAGCATTTGAAAAAGAATAGATATATGTATATGTATAACTGAATCATTTTGCTGTACACCTGGAACTAACACAACATTGTTAATCAACTCTACTCCAAAATAAAATTAAAAAATTTTTAAGTAAAAACAAACAAAAAAACATAGCACAGATAAAGTGTGAATCTTCCCAATATGTGAAGATTTCCTAGAAACTGAGAAAAGAGCCAATAGAAAAGACTTTTCACAGAAAAAGAACCACTAAAGGCCTGAAACATGAAAAGATGTTCCATTTCATTCCTACGAAGAGAAATGCCAACAATAACTGTAATAATACCCCAGCCAGCCCCTAACAGATGGGCTGAAAAAGTTGCCCTTGGGAGTGCAAAATGGTAGGACTCCGGTAGAGGACAATTTGGCAACATTTATCAGGGTTACAAATGTACGTATCCTTTGGCACAGAAATTCCACTTCTGGAATTGATCCCACAGATGCATATCTGTGTGCCCACAAAATAGCAAAAGACTGGACACAATTAAGAGGCTGAATAAGCACTGTACTCAGACGGTGGAAACCTACTCGGCTGTTAAAAGAAGGGCGTGAGGCCCTCCCTGTGCTGATACGGAAAGTTTTCCAGGGTGAGTGAAAACAGTGAAGTGCAGAACAGAGAGCCTGGCACGCTGCCTTTTGTGTAAGAAAGTGGGGTAAGACCAGGTGTTCTTGTTTGCGTTTATTTGCATAAAAGAACACAAAAACAACAGATAAAAGTGGGTCCCTGTATATTTCAGGGGAGGAACAGGGCAGGATGTGAGTGAGAACAAGAGTACTTAAAGGGGACCGCTTTAAACCTTTTGGGAACTCGAGTCATGTGACTGTATTTTTGTCAATAGATAAAAAGATAGAATGAAATTTTAAAAAGAGTGGTCTGCCTGAGTCACTGCTCACTTTGCAGCTGACACCCCCTTCCCCTATACCTGCCCCCCTCCCACTGCAGACCTGGACACAGCACACTTGTGCCTTGCCTCCCATTCCCTCTGCAAGCTCACCCCACTGGTTCCTGATTACCTGCAATCCAGAGGAGACTGAAGAACAGTTGTGGCCAGAGCAAACCAGCAAGCTTCTCTGCTATCCAATGCGCTGAATTACACCTTCTCCAATAAGATCTGGACCAGCCTTGGGGAGGGGGACCCTTCTAAGTTTGTCCTTCTTTGGGTATTCTCCCTTAGCCTTAGAATACCGTACACAGTTTCCGTCTAGTCATTCTTTTATCAGAACTTGATAATTCTTTATATTAAACTTAACCCACTGTGTGGTTCCTATTCTTGATTGGACCCAGACCGATACAAGCACTGTATACATTTTATATCAGTTTTAGTTGACATACTGGATATGACCCAATCAAACTGATGGCAAAAAAAAAAAAAAAAGAAAAAATGTTAAGAAGAAAATAAAGGGAAAAATTGTTAAGAAGGAAATAAAGGAGACAACATAAAGTGCAAAATATACAAGTTAAAATAAGAAAGATGTTCCATATGTGGGGCAGAAGAGAATTAGAAAGGTTAAATAATCGGGTTGACTTTTCTAGCCAGGTTAAATGCAAATAACTTCAGAGGGCTGATTCTTTTTTGCTTTACTTATTAATACAGTTGAGTGATAAAAATAGTATTGTATAATTTCAATTTCATGAAAATAAAGTAATAATTAAAAAAATAAATAAAAAGAGTGGTCCATGGTGTCAAAGGTCCATGGTCACCTCTGGGAAGAGAAGGCCTGTTACTGGCAGGTGTGGCAGGCAGTCAAGACCCATAGACCTTTTCCATCAACCCCAGGATCCCAGGGAGGTCCTGGATGGTATGCTTTTCCTTCCCTCTTGGCCCCAGGCCCCAGGAGGTGAAGCTCAAATCTGCTCTTTTCTTTGTTTTAAAAAAATTTTTTATTGCAGTATAGTTGATTTACAATGCTATGTTAGTTTCAGGTGTACAAAAATGTGAATCAGTTATACATATGCATATATCCACTCCTTTTTAGATTCTTTTCCCATATAGGTCATCACAGAGTATTGGGGAAGGGGGGAGGGATAAACTGGGAGACTGGGATTGACATGTACAGGCTGCCCTCTGTTTTCCAGTGGCTGCTCCCAGTACTGAGATGATTGGGTGGGAATGGGGGAGGGGGTGGGGGAGGAGAACTCTGGGAAAACACACCTGACTCCGAGGAGTCTGTAGGAATGAGGTTCTGTTGTTCTCCAGGGAAAAATATATCGGAAGCCAGCAGGCTGTGGCTTGCAGAAATTCTGCCTTTGTGCATAACTAAGATCATTTTACGATTAGCAGAGCAAAACGCCTGTCTGGGCGTCTTTCCCCTTCAGCATCGCCAGGTCACAGCTCACCTGGCCTCTTCTTGATTTCTCACTATTTCACTAATTTGTCTGGAGACCCACGATAACAAGTATATATTATAATAAAATTGTTATATGTGATTATAATCATTAATGACTATTATTCTAACAACAATCATTTATCGAGCACTTGCTATGTGGCTGGCACTGTCCTAAGAGCATGCCTTAGCTTCCTGATCTCACTTAAGTCTCTTCATGTCAAGAAATGCATTCTCTTGTGACCCCATTCTCCAGATGGAAAAACTGAGGTTTGATGACTTGCCCCAGTACGATGGTGGTCGAGCAGGAGTTGCCTTCAGTCTGCACAGCCTGTGTTCTGAAGTCCAAGCTCTCCCCCCAGAACTGGGGCCTGAGCTCCCCAGCCTCCCCACTCTGACACCTCCACTTTAACTGCCCTTTAACTTCCAGGCTCGACACTGCACGGCCTTAACCCTCCTGCCTGCTTTCTCTGCCCCCACTTTCCTCCCAGGGCCCTGCTTCCCTCCCAGCCAAACTGTTTACTTTTCACCCCTGCCTTCCTGTGACCTTCCTTTGCTCACCTTCTCTTTGCTGGAAGGGCTCTTCCTGCCCCTCCTCCGCCCTCTGGGCCTCCACCTGTCAAAATCCACTCTTCAAGGTACCTCTCAGATGCCGACTCCTTCCTGAAACGCCCAGTGGCCCCCGGCCATTCGTGACCTCTTCTGCCTCGGAACTGTGGCTTTACCTCTGCTTGCTCTGCCTTCAGCGGGGCTCCAAGGTTTTCCCCACAGTACCCTCTAATGGCCCAGGTGAATGCCCCGTCTGATCACCGGCTCCAGGGAGCCAGGGTGGTGTTTCTGACATCTGTCTTGCCCTTAAAAAGGGTAACAAACTTGTCTCCTATGCCATGAACAACGTGTGCTTGTTTGGCTCTCAAAATCATGTTATTTTCCAAAATCATGAGGTGAGATGAACATTTCAGGAGGATGTGCTTTTGCATGGCTGGGAGCTCCCTCTCTCTCACTGCCAGCCCCAGCAGGGGAGGCACACCCAAATTTCAGAAATTGTAACCAGAACATAAAGACCATAAAGACTGAAAACTGCATCTTGTTCCTAATCCCTGCATCACCACCCGTGTGTTGATTGTAGAAAGAACTTTATATTTGCTCAAATGAATTACATGTTAACATAAGCTCCTAAAAGTCTGAAAATCATTTCTTTCTCAGTAGATATGTTTCCCTTGTAATTGAAGCTACTTGATTAATTTGCTGAATGAAGCTATTTTTTAGAGCTGGCATAAGCCCACCAGCATGGTTCATGTTCCCAAGTTCTAATTTGTGGCGTCCTTAGGAGGTTCTGTTGTATTTCCATTCCAGAAATGTACATATGTTGGAAACAGAGCCAGACCACATTTTATTTTATTTTATGTTTTTTTTGAACACTAGTGGGATGTTCTTTTTATTTTTTTTAATAAATTTATTTATTTATTTATTTGGCTGTGTTGGGTCTTCATTGCTGCACACAGGCTTTCTCTAGTTGCGACGAGCAGGGGCTACTCTTCTTTGCGGTGCGCCGGTTTCTCATTGCGGTGGCTTCTCTTGTTGCGGAGCACGGGCTCTAGGTGCGCGGGCTTCAGTAGTTGTGGCACGTGGACTCAGTAGTTGTGGTTTGTGGGCTCTAGAGCTCAGGCTCAGTAGTTGTGGCCCACAGGCTTAGTTGGTCCGCGGCATGTGGGATCTTCCTGGACCAGGGCTCGAACCCGTGTGCCCTGTATTGGCAGGCGGATTCTTAACCACTGCGCCACCAGGGAAGTCCAGACCACGTTTTAAAATCACTGCATTTGAAGGTGGGAGGGAAGGAGCACTCCCACCTTCATATTTGTTGCCTTCTTTTGCTTTTCAGATTCTCAATCCCTGATGCTAATCTGAGATGGTCCTGCTGCAGCCCAGACAGCCCCCTCCTGGCCCCCGGTGGACCCGAGCCCAATCACTTCTCTCCGGGGAGAAGTCCCACCCACTCGGAGCAGCTCCCGCAGCTGGGCAGGAGGATGGCGGGGCAGCCACCCTGGCTTCCCTCCCCGTGTGATTTGGTGGCCGTGATTTTATCTCCATGCCTCTTCCCTTCATCTGTGGAGCAAGGAAATGGCTATAACGAGCCCACATGGTTGGCAAAGGAGGGAACGTCTGTCACAGGCTGGTCTCCCAGGGAAGTGGGCTGAGTCAGGATTTGTGGCAGGAGGTTTACCGAGAGGTGTTCTTGGATCGACGTCTTGAGGGGCGAGGGGTCAGGACTGAGCAGGAGAAGCGGCAGTGCTGGGAAGGCCTCTGCTGACCCCACACCGAGCCCTGGCCCTGGGATGGCCTTTCACAGTTGTCCCTGTGGAGGTTTCTGGGTCCCCACGTCTGCAGTCATGGGATGTAAGCTGCCCCCAGGAAGGGGAGAATCCTTGAGTGTGATGGCTGTCATCAGCTGAAGCAGTGGGGAGGGGCCGGCTGGGAGCTGTCAGCATCTACACTCCCAGCAGCCGGGGATGAGGGGCTCAGACCTGGGGTGGAGGTGGGTCGGGGCAGCGCCCCATAGTGGCCACTGCTCTACGGAAGGCGCCGGCCCCAGAATAAACAGAGGCTATCAGATCACTAAAGCATTCTGCCCAAATGAATAAGGTACAGGTAACAGCCTGGTTATCTCAAGGGTGTGACCTTTTTCAGAATCAAAGTTGCCACTTCACCAAATCCTTGGAGTTGAGGTACTTCAGGGAATGGGGAAAAGTTAAAATGGGGGGCAACCCAAGAGAGATGCAAATTTGCAGGGGGATGGTAACTTGTGGTAGGCACGGAAGTCAGACCTCACTCTGGCTCCATCAGGGGCAACCCGTCACTGTGGAGGCCTCGGAGAGACAGCCCCCTGACAGCCAAGCCCAAGCCTTGGTTCACAAGGGACGGGGCCCATTCCCTGAGGGAGTGCCCAGCACTTCCTCAAGCAGAAAGAACATGTTCAGAAGGCAAACAAGGAAAGGAAAAACCTCCACTTAAGACAAAAAAAGCAAGAAAGCAAACACAGACATAAGATCTTCTTATTTCTGACAAAGGAAGAGTTTGGTGTTCCAGCGGGTAAAGCCAGAACAGGCCCGGGAGTCCTGCTAGTGCGGGCCTCGCATCACAGGAAGAAGTGGCCTGGTGAGAATCACTGTCCTCCCAGGACATCGGAAAACTCTGGGCCATGCATGGATTTCCTCTTCCTCAGCTTTCTCAGACCCGAGTGTTCACAGCTGCCACTCACCACCTCTTCACTGTGGACCCTGTCTCCCCAGGAGCGGCCCTTCCCCAGAAGGAACCACGAAAGAATGTGGCAAACAAACAGAAACTCAGAAAAATACCTTAAAGCTGTTTCCTTCCCAAGACCTGATTTAAGACAGCTTGATTTATAAACATTTCTATAAGCAAATCACCCACTGCATGTCTAACAGATGTCCTATCCAAGAGACAAAGAATTAAAATGCATGAGTTTCTTAAAACTATAGAAAACCAATGTAGAGGATAAGGGCCACGGATTAACCACCTGCTGTGGTGAAGCATTTTCCACAGCCAGGCCACGAATCCTTACTATGACCCTGTCCCAGAGGGACCGAGGCTCAGAGTACATGTCTCAGTAAGTGGCAGAGCCTGGATTCCAAACTGAGACTTCAGAGTGAATAAAAAGCCTCGACTCAGCTATACGAAGCTTTTCTGTAGCCAGGTCCTTTGCTGAGTTTGAGATGCACGTACATTTTGGACCCATGGATGCGTCCGCTTTAAAGAGGGTGCGTCGACCTCTGTGTGCCAGCTCCACGATGGTGCTCACACACGTGTTCTCACTGTGGGTAGCAGCTCGGCTCGGCTCCCATCTGATCATAAATTCCTCCAACCTCCCTGCGGCTTAAATACTAGAGACACAAAGAGAAGCTCTAAAGGCGTAATGAGAACAGAAGGCCCTCAGCCGAACTCGCATGCCCTCGGTAATGAGGGGCAGCATGAATCCAGCCTAAAAAGACAGGAGGACCTGGGGCCCAAAGGGGAAGCAAACCACCATCAAACCTCATGGAGTGCCATTCGTCTAGATTGAACCTCTGCTGTGTGCTGAGCCCCAGTCAACCCCACCGGCCCCCTTGCAGTTACCTACACCCCAGCTTAAAGAGAAATGAAGATGGAAGTACCAGATTCGTTCTGCCCACATCAGTTGGCTGACATCGAGAATACAAACACATGTCCCGCACATGCAAAGACCAGGCCCTCGCATCACGGCCTGGCTTGTATTTTGTGAGACATAATTACAGAAGGAGATTAGACCCAGCAGAGTCTTGGCTCAACCTGAGGTGTTATTACGGAAAGCGAAATGGACAGCACCTCTATGCTGTCCCGTCATGGGGGAGCCAACCTTTCCCTGGATGGTCTGTCAAGAGGAGTATTCCCAACGCTGAGTATTTCCCAGTTGGATGGATGTTAATTCACGTATCCCTTTGCCCACGTCTCGATGCTTAGAAACCCTGTCAAAACACATTTTCTCAGCACATCCATTTGGAAGGCCAGGGTCCTGCCACTGAGTTCTGAATCTGGTATTGCCTTGGGTACAACCTTCTAAATCTTAAGCTTCCAGTTGTTGCTGAGAAATGCCGAACCATTCTAAGG
Source organism: Stenella coeruleoalba (assembly GCF_951394435.1). Classification (NCBI taxonomy): domain Eukaryota; kingdom Metazoa; phylum Chordata; class Mammalia; order Artiodactyla; family Delphinidae; genus Stenella; species Stenella coeruleoalba. The sequence continues at coordinate 45,259,407 of NC_137161.1, read as the reverse complement.
GCATTTTAATTTTTACTGTTGTTATTGTTATGATTAATTTCCCTGTACCTTTAAATTATTTTACCATTATCTTAGAACATAACAGAAAGAGTATCATCTTATTAAAGTAGGTGAACACAAAGAATTTTTTATAAGACACTTTAAAAAATTGATGTGGTTCCTAAAATAGATAGTTTAAGATCTCCTCAAGAGGTGCTCATGTAAGATTTTTAAAAATGAACGAGACCTAAAAGCCCCACAAGAATTAGTGTGTTTGTTCTCTTGATCCTATAGTGATGGAGAAACAAAATGTTATAGCTAAACAGGATCTTAAAACTCTGCACCTTAGAAGTCAAGGACATAAAGGCACTGCAGCAACAGAGTTAACCTCAGATTTTCTTGGAACTTGTTTAAAAATGAAATGCAGTTCATATTCTGGAATACGCCTAAGCTTAGAAAACAGTCCAAATCAAATAGAGCAATCTAAATCTTCACGTTTATTACCAAGGCGAGACTAATTAAAAATGAAAAGGAGTTTTCCTTTTAATGACTTCTGAGACTTTAAAGAGGATAAGTCAAGCATTTTTCTTTCTTTCTCTTTCCGCCCCCCCCTTACCCTCCCCCCATGAATTGACACTTCTGTCCTTATCACAGCAAACCAGCGATCTGGGGGGCAAGCAACTCTGAGATCTAAAATGCAACACTGCCGCAGCCCTGTGATAAAGTTTTCGCCTTCCAATGTGCGTGGCAATTAAATAATGTTAACAGCAGAAACAGTCAGAAAAATGCTAAGCTACATTTAGCCCTAAAGAAGATTCAGTCTTTCTTAGATGCTATGAGAAGCTTGAGGGTTATGCCCGCCCTGCTACCTTACATGGCAAGAGGGCAGGGTTATTTAACCCTGTTAAAAAGGCCAGTTCATTTCTCGCCTCCTTGGACAATGCAGTTACTCTGACTCCCCGATGGGCAGCGTTTATGATTCGTTGCCACTTCTCCCCAAGTCCATCTTCATCAGCACCAATAGCTGAGCTAATCTCCGTCTCCATGATCCCCCCCCACCCCGCTTCCGACCCCAGCTCCTTTTGAAGATGGCTTCACTTAACTGGGAGGCTGTGATCACCTGTGTGAGGGCAGGGATACAAGTTTCTTGCTTTTAAAGACAGCAAACCTAGGGCAGCCAAGCAAGCTTGAGAAGGCAGCCTTCTCCCTCTTCAGCTGATTCGAGAGGGGCCAAAGTGACAGTGTAAAAACACACAGGAAGGACGTTTGCTCCATGGAGTTACACATGTTTTCATGTGTCATGTTAAGGTGCCCACAGAGGTGAATGAGGCAGGTCAGTCGCCAGCCGGTCTCGGGCATTCTGCAACACCGCTGCAAAGCGGGAGGCATCAAGTTACATCACCCCCTCCCGAAAGCAGAGATTCTCAACATTTACTGCACATTGGAATCACCAGGCTGCACCCCGAAAAATTCAGCCAAAATCTCTGTGGGTGGGACCCGGGCATTCGAAGTCTCCTCCGATGATTCCAAAGTGCAGCCACTGGGAGAATCAGTGTCTCCAAGAAGTCTTTGCTTCAGCAGGACTGGCTGAGATGGTCTCTATCCAAGGCACAAAAACTGAGCATTGATTCCAATGGCCGCACATTCGGCTTATTGGGGAGCTGGTGACGAGCGCTCGGCCCACAGTGGTGATGTGGGTCTTTTCCGGCATGCAATCTGCAGACCCTGTCTAATATTTTCCATACCGGGCAGTGAGATCACAAACTCCAAAACACTAAATCAAAACCGGAGGCATTACGGGTCTTCAATAAAACTCCATAGCCCATACATGTGGGGAGGGGGGGGAGAAAATTAAAACCATCACCGAGCTGCGAACATGTTATATATATGTATATGTAGCAGGCATTGAGATATTGCAGCAATTACAGAGAAAAAGATATCAAGCGGTAACCGCTTAAAAGTGACCAAGTAGCCCGGCAGTAAAAAGTTACTCACAAGTAAAAATCCCATTTGTGCCCGAAAGAAAGCTCTTCATAAAAGACACTTGATTTCTGACAAGAAAATGATTTGAGCAGCATTGCAGGGAGAAATAACATAGGGATCTATATGAAAAGTTAAATGAACATGGAGGAGATCCCACTTGGATGAGAACATACAATTCCAGAGGCCTTTAAGACTTCTGAGCTTACACTAGACCAACCAACCCACAAGCCTGGAACAAAGACTTTATTCCCAAACAGCAAGGTTTCCAAATAGTATGCTGGATTCAAAAAGTAAAATCATTACCATCTAGTTATGAATGATAATTTTAAGCTTGCAAGAAATGGATAACAGAAAATGGGAGCAGGATGCCTGCTTCACTGTCGGTCTGAGGGGAAGTTGGAAACCCTCTACCAGCAGGTTTCAGAGTTCTTTAGTGCAAACCTCCTAACTGCCCTGTTTCTAGGGCTTGCACTATGAGATTGGAGAGCACTGATCTTTAATGAGAAATCTGACAAATCCGTGTAAATCACAACTGGATGGCCATTTCTTTAGTTCAAGGAAAAGGGCTCTACATGTGTCCTTCAGTTGCCATGTCCTCCATCCATTCTCCAGGTCCTATGTCCATGGAGGATCAGAAATTTCCAAACCATTCAAGGGCAGCACACTTCAAGCTGGTTCCAATTAGGCTGGCCGGTGTGGATGTCTCACACATGTCAATATTTGTAGCAGAGCAAGTCTGATCCACAGGGGCAACCACTAGGCAGTGGGAGACCCTCGCCCACTGCCGCCTGTGCGAGTCATCCTGTAGGCAGACATGCCATCACTCTCTTGGTCTCCTTTGAAAATGTCCCTTCTGTCCTCTGTACCCCTGTTAGATCTTTCCTTTTCCAAGTGCCCAGACCACGTATAGGAGATATGCCCCATGGACATTTTAAGTTTCCCAAATATTTCCATTTTAATATTGCTGTTTAGACTCTTAGCACTGTCATATAAACATTTCTGAGAGCTCACTGCAGAGGTGGAATTTTGACCAGTGCTTGGAGAGCCCTTTGGAGGCTTTTGGTTGATGGAATGAAATGAAATAGATCTAATTAGACGGTCTAGGTCATTTTATATAAGGGGAAATTGAAGCTTATCTGATACGCCCATTGCCAGGGAGAGGAGGGAAACTGTGGATTTTGCCCCCATGAGAATAACCACGAAAGAATTGCAGGGACGCCCGCTGGTCCTTCAGAAAAACTCAAAGAAACCATTTCTTCCTACATGGCACCAGCTTCCTGTAGTTAATTTTTATCACCCAAATGCGACATTTAAAACGTTTCTACTCCAAAAGAAATGTTACAAATGTAGTAGTCATATCCCTGCATTGCAGGGTAGGAAGTATCTCAGATCTTCGTTTGCTGTGTTCATTTTCCCTCTATTTCTAGTGGGGGTTTCAGGGCAGATTTCTGTTTTCTGATTTTCCCCCCATCCCTCTGAATGGAATCCGGAAACTGTTATTCACACGGACAATACTCATCTATTCTTGTTTGTCCGTTTCATTTTAGGAAAATGAAAAAAAACATTTCCTTGCTTCTCTCCCCTTGCATTTCCAAGGACATGCCCGGGTCAGCGCCCAGGGGAACGGCCCCCAGGGGAACAGCCCCCAGGGGAAAAGCGTTCCTTCCCATCACTGCCTACTCGACCCGTTTCCAGGCTGGCAACTAAAAGGTGAGGCAGGCAACCAACTTCAAGGCCAGCGTGGCCACCAGCAGGCCAAGTGGAAACAAGCCTCGGGAATCTGTCTGAGAAGTCTACGGTATTTCTTGTGCCTGGGGCTCTATTTTCATGCTAACTGGCATCATCTTCAACATCTTCCATTCGGGGTCTGGGGAGTCTCTGTGTCCCAATCTGGAGCGGCAGGTGCAGGGCGTGACGCACCCACCCTCTTCCCTGTGAGTCCACTCCGCCGCCTGCAACAGGGCCAGTTCAACCGCGAGTCCTCCTCCCTCCTCCCCTCCCCCCAGGCCCCCAACGCCGCGGTCACTCCGGGTGGGGTTCCGTTGCTTTATCTCACAGTCCCGTTTCCGGCGAGCTAGTTCTCGGTTCGCGCATTCCGTGGGGTTTGCAATTCCCTGATCTGGGCCAGCTCTTCCTCCCTTACGTCTCTGAGCAGCTGTCCACTCCTTACTTACTTCTTACGAGTTTGCGCGGGATCGCCTTTGCAAAACTGTGTGAGTGCGGTGGGTGAGGGCACAACATAACCTGGTGCACAAAGCGCTTTCCGTAGCTTGCCCTATTTTTTTTTTTTAAAGCTAATTTAAAAAGAAAGTGAAGAGACTCGGTTTGACTTTGCTTTCCAACCACACGACTCACGGCACAGTGCACTTAAAATCACAGCAAAATTACGGGGTGTGGGGCTTCCCTGGTGGCGCAGTGGTTGAGAGTCCGCCTGCTGATGCAGGGGTTACGGGTTCGTGCCCCGGTCCGGGTAGATCCCACATGCCGCGGAGCGTCTGGGCCCGTGAGCCGTGGCCACTGAGCCTGCGCGTCCGGAGCCTGTGCTCCGCAACGGGAGGGGCCACAACAGTGAGAGGCCCGCGTACCGCAAAAAAAAAAAAAAAAAAAAAAAAAAAAGTGCGGGGTGTGCGCGGAGCCAGGACTCCCCCGGAGCGCGTGCAGGCCCGCAGGCCTGGGGCTCGCGGGCCGGAGGGAGACCCCGGCATCCCGTCCCCACTCCCTCGGAGCCCGAGCTGGTCCAGCGTCCCCGGCGGGAGGTGGCTGGGTACGGACGTTCGCCGTTAGTCAGCGGGCTCGGCCCAGGGTCCTCCCGGGATGCTGCCTCTGTTTTCTGCGCTCGGGTCCTTCCAGGTCGCCGAAGCGAAGGGCGCCCGGCCCGATGGTTGCTCCTTCAGCCCCGCGGGACCCGAGCGGGACTTCCTTCTGCTGGTTTAGGTTTCTCCTGAAGCCTTTGCGATGCACGGGCTCCGGGAACACCGCGGTCTATCGCGACTGGCACATTTCGTTTGCACCCAAATAACTCCCCGATACAGTCCCACCAAAAAACAAAGCGACGCAGGAGACGTGAAGTGGGGTGACTGTCGCTCCAAGGATGACCTTGTCACCGAACCTTTATCTCACAGCCTTAACTTTCGGGTTCTGGGCCCAGGCGGCAAACCGCAGGAGTACTCACCCGTAGCCCATCCTGCCTCCCGGGAGGACCGACACCCTCTTCCTGCCTCCTCTTTGCCGCTCGCTTTTGGCACGTAGTTGCTACTCCTTTTTCTGTCCTGGGAAACCCGCGTCAGTCTCCGAAGCCACTCAGGGACCCTCGAATCTGTCCTTCGCCCTCCGGGCTTCCAGCCCCAGCGGGACGCGTTGTCTCCCGGGTCCCGGCGGGCGCCCTTAGCTCCTCTGCCCTGCGTCCCCGGGAGCCGCTCTTCACTTTGTTCCACGCTGCGCCGAGGCGCTCGAAACAACGGAGCCAAACCCAGCCCAGCAGAGACGTGGAACCCGCGAGCTTTTTACCTCTGCGCGCTCAGCACCGACCACGTCGCCGCCCCCTGCCATGGAGGAGACCAAGCTGTATCCCGGGGAGGTGGAAGAGTCTTTTCCTTTCCTTCTGCAAGCCCACTTTTGGGCCACCTCGCTTCCAGCCCAGCCCGCCGCGCGGGAGCCGGTGGAGCCGAGCCGCGGGCCGACAGGGGGCGACAAACTGTAAGCTTTTTGGCGGCGGGCTGGGAGCAGGCTGTCGCGAGCGCTGTGTGGTCCAGCAGCGGGCAGCCGGCGGCTGGAGGGGTGGTGGTGCGAGGGATGTGGGCTGTGAAATGAGGGCCGGCGGGCTCCGACACCCCAGGGAGCCGCCGGCGCAATCCTCCTAGCGTCTCCTCCAGCCCTGGAAGATCTCCGCCAAGGGGAGTGGGGAGAAGATGCCGTCCTGGGACCTGGGCTCACCTCCTTGCCCGCGCCCCGCGGTTTACTGGCATAGGTGGGGTGATGCTCCCCTGACAGGGAGATTGGGGCGAACCACCTCTCACTCAGACACCCCAGCTCTATTTGTTCTTCTCCGAGCGCGCCTACGGGGTGGGCGGGGGGGGGGTAGAAACGGCTTCAGCTCCTTCACCTTATTTTGAGGGCGCACCGGGTTATGGACGCTGCGTTTCCCGGAATAAGACATTTTGGTCTCCGGCGCCCGACTTGAAATTCAGACAACGAAAGTCTAGATCAGGGGCTAACAGGTTGCAAACCACCTGGAGAGAACTGAGCAGGGCGTATCCCACTGCCCGCAGCCTCGGAGGGCCCCACGTCCATCGGGCACTCAGTGCTCTGCTTGGGGCCTTTGCAGAGTTCCTGGCTTTGCCCACCTTAATCCAAACCACCTTTTCCCCTCTCTGAAACCCGACGCTGCACGGTCGTGGACGGGCCTTATCTTCCAAAGAGTCCCACCCCCAACTCTCGCCAGTGTACTGACTAACCTCTACCGGTCCCTGTGGCCTCCCTGAAGTCCCTGGAGCCCGAGTCTGCACTATGTTTTCTGTGCTGCAGGAAGGGAGAGTCCTCACTTCTTTTGAACCCGGTTTTTCTTTTTCCAAGGATAATTCTTGGAATTATCTGCCGGGGCCTGTGCACTCCCTCCCGAGAGCAGAGGAGGGAAAGGAGTCAGGGACTTGGTCTCCACTACTCCCTGCTGCGTTGGTGGGTCTGTCTGTGCTTCCAGCAGCATCACCGTCCAGGAGCTGCGTGCCGCTTTCTGCCAGCCCCCAAGCGCTTGGGCTTTTGGGGAGATGGTGGCGGGGGACACTTCCTTCCTTCTGAGGAGAGCTGGGAGCATACAGGAATCCCAGGAACCGGGGCTTTTCCTAGGCTCCCTCCAAGGCCCCCCTTTCTGCTCCTACGCATTCAGCTAAAGGCCCTTGGCAATTACTGGCCCCAAGCTCAGAACTCCCAGGGCCCAGTCTTCTCCTGTCAAAACCAGGAGCTTTCTCCCTTTACCTGCTCTCTCCTGAACCCCACCTCAAGGCTCCCTTTGGGACTACCACAGTTAGTGACACAGGCTGGGAAATCTACAACTCGATGTTGATGCAGGATAGAAGTAGAGAAAAGTGTTGATGGTTAATGCTAAGTCCAAAGAGTTCAGGGCTGTGCAAACCCCACTTACAGGAAGGGGAAAGGACCATTCAGTGGTTTAACAAAGACCCCTTGGAAGCCACAGGTGCTGGGTGAAAGATGAGGCCACGCCCCCCCCCCCCCCCCCACCCAGCATGGACAGATGCAGGCTTCCAGCTTGGAAGACAAGGAACTGGAACGACCTAGAGCAGGAGCTATAGCGTTTGACCTCTGGCAGGCCACCAGGATGCCCCTGGGGTCCGGACAGTGTGGGGTCCCTGTTCTGGGAGCAGCAGGTCAGAATCCCTTTCTGACCTGAGTCCTGGGTCACCTCTCTGAGAGAAATGAGTTCAAGTGGGTGGGCCTGTCCACAGGGAGACAGAATCTAGAATGTGCCCCCTCTCACATCACTGAAATCACACTACTATCCCAAGGAGTGGGTAGCTGTTAAACATTGTAAAGATCTTCTGAGAGCGAAATTGGGGTGTCAGCCAGAAGTGGGGCACTCTGGAGTCACTCCATCGCAAACACTTTGGATCCGGCTGGCCAGGCACCCTGCATTACCCTGGGCTCTCACTGCGACACCAGCACGCTGCCCGCCCGCCCGGAGTTGGGGCGCTGACACCGCTCTTCCCCTGACCCTGCCCAGGGAGAGGGACGGGAGAGGCAGCCCCACACTGACCACCGTGCCGTAATCGACTTTAATCCTCGGATATCTTAGTAGTAATGGCAGTGGAGGTTAGTGATACAACTAAAACCCAAACTAGTACTAGTACTAATAAGTACTCATCAATTTGAAATGACTAACCCATCATTCTCAAAACCCGAGGGGTGAGGGGCTTCGAGGGAAGCGGAGCAAGTGGAAGGTCCCAGGCCCGGCTGGGGTTAGGACTGTGTGTGTGTGTGTGTGCGTGCGTGCGTGTGTGTGTGTGTGTGTGTGTGTGTGTGTGTGTAGGGGGCTGGGTTCCGAAGGAGGGCTGAGGGGGGAGCACAGAAGGAGGGGGTAGAGTTTCAGCGCGGGGAGGGGGGCGTCGGGGCGCAGTGACGGGAACCAATGAGCTGCCAACTCGCGCGTCTCCGGCGTGACTGCCTAGATTGACGTGGAGGACACGTCAAATTGATCCCCGCACTCCGCAGCCTCCCGGTCAGACGAATTTCTCCTAATCGGATGAAGTTCACCCTAGGCCTGGGGTCGCGGGCGTGGAGAGTGTCCTGGGAGCGGGCGGCGGCGGCGGCGGGCGGCGGCGCGCTCGGCAGCGGCTCACGGCGCTCTTCCAGCCCGCGGCCCGGCCGCCGCGGCTCTCGGCTCGCGCGCGCCCTCCCTCTATGCCTCTCCCGCGGCGGCGGCGCCCCAGCTCTCCCGGACCGCGCCGGGCCCAGCCCCGGCCGCCTCGGCGCCAGGCAGCCGGCCGGCCCGCGCGCCATGGGTAAGGGGCGGGCGGACGAGGCGGGGGGTGTCCCGGCGCCTCCCTTCCCTCGCGCCCGCGGTCCCTGGGAGACCAGGTCCCGGGTCCCAGACTGGCCGCGTTCTCCGCACGCCCCCAGCCCCGGGCGTGTGTGGGGGGCGCTCGGCGTGTCGCGGGAGGGGATGTCCCAAGTAGACGCGTCGGAAGTCGCGAAAGGGCACGGAGGGCTGAAGTGCGCGGCTCCCCCCTCCGTGGTCCCTGCGCGCGTGCCAACTCCCGGGACCGGACCGAGTCCGTTTGCTCGGATTCCGAGGACCCGCCGGTCACCTTCGGAGGTGCCCCGGGTGCAGCCCCTGTCCCTGCGCGGCCACCCTCGGCTAACCCGCCGGTGTTCTTTCCCCTCCCCTCACTCTCGTCGGGCGCGTCCGCAGAGCAGACGTACGGCGAGGTGAACCAGCTGGGCGGCGTGTTCGTCAACGGCCGCCCCCTGCCCAACGCCATCCGCCTGCGCATCGTGGAGCTGGCGCAGCTGGGCATCCGACCCTGTGACATCAGCCGGCAGCTTCGCGTATCCCACGGCTGCGTGAGCAAGATCCTGGCGCGCTACAACGAGACGGGCTCCATCCTGCCCGGGGCCATTGGGGGCAGCAAACCCCGCGTCACTACCCCCAACGTGGTCAAGCACATCCGGGACTACAAGCAGGGCGACCCCGGCATCTTTGCCTGGGAGATCCGCGACCGGCTGCTAGCCGACGGCGTCTGCGACAAGTACAACGTGCCCTCTGTGAGTTCCATCAGCCGCATCCTGCGCAATAAGATTGGCAGCCTGGCGCAGCCCGGCCCGTACGAGGCGAGCAAGCAGCCGCCGCCGCAGCCGGCGCTGCCCTATAACCACATCTACCAGTATCCCTACCCCAGCCCCGTGTCGCCCACGGGTGCCAAGATGGGCAGCCACCACGGGGTCCCGGGCACAGCGGGCCACGTCAGCATCCCCCGTTCATGGCCCTCGGCTCACTCGGTCAGCAATATCCTGGGCATCCGGACGTTTATGGAGCAAACAGGTCAGTGGCGCCAGCCTTCTGTAGCCTTCCTGGAAGGGGCAGAAGTGGAGCGGGGGGGAGGCATGCGGGTGAGGGGTCACTCTCGCGGGCCTCCTCCAACCGGTTTTGGCTCAGGGGAGGGCTCCGGGTTGGCCAGGGAGACTGAGGGTCCTGGGCCTTCTGTGGGAGTCCTCGGACATCTTGAACTTTTTATGACAAATATGGAAAATATTTCCCAAATAGAAGAGCAATCACCGACCACAAATTCGGAGGCTTGAAATTGCGCTTTTTCATTCTTGCAAAAAGTATGCAAACCCCTATCGCCAGATCTAAGCCAAACAAACCGCAAAGTCAATTCTGCGACCCTTTCTTCAGATCCCGATCTTTCGGGATCCCTCACCATTCCCCAAAGGGCTCTGTCCCTCCCAGGCCCAAAGGCTCTTTGAGTAAAAGGCGAAGGGTCTGGCTGGCCGGTCTTGCTGTGTGGCCTGAATCTCCAGCAGGCCCCGTGGCCTGGCGGGTGACAGGCGCCTGCAGGCTGCAGCCATCCTCAGGGTGAAAGCTCCCACGGATTTGCCCTTTGCTTGCAATCTCTGGGTGTGGAGGGAGGGGACGGGGAGAGGGGGGAAGGTTAGGGGCAGTTTGGGTGAGGGGCTCGGAAGAATGGGTGGGGGCCGGGACCGGGTCCGTAGTCTCTTTGCACTGTCCCCTGCCCCCAGCAGCCGGCCAGAGAGTGGCGTGTTCTTAGGTGCGCAGACTCAGCAGGAGCATAAGAGGCAAAATTCACCGTAGCCCAAGAGACAGGAGGGGCGTCCAGAAAGAAACTGAAGGCTTAGCTCCAGCGGCTGTGGGCCGCGCCTCCAGGCCGTGCACAGGCTTCATTTCTCCTTGTGGCTCAAACCCAGCCTGGGCCGCAGGCTTGGGCCAAAGCTTCCCATGGAGCGTCCGGTGGGGAGCTAGCGGGGAGGTGACCTCTCCATGCCTGAGCTCAGATCTGGAGCTTTCTCTCGGTTTTCTGCACACACACGTGTGCGAGGAGCAGACCTGTGCCGGGGACGCTCACGGGTGGCTGGGTTGATGCCTCTTTCTGGAGGCCCGGGATGTCTCTGGAGGGAGTTGTGAGTAGAAACGGCTTCCAGCCCTCCAGACGCTTATTGAGACATTGAGAAGCCCGTATAGTTCTCTTGAGCCTGCTGTGGATTTGAACTTGGACCTTTTGGGGCACTGTCTCTGCAAAGTGGAAAAGCCGCCTGGGCGGAGGGTGCCCAGATCTGGCCGTCAGCCTCTCCCTGTCAGAAACTTCCTGTTTCGTGGGAAGCGGGTGGAGACCTGGGAGGAGCGAGGGGCAGGTCCCCAGCACCCTCTCTCTGCCCCGCTGGGAGCAACAGCGAAATCTGGGGTCCCCGCTGCCCTGAGCATCTGCCGCCGGGTGTTCAGAGGAGCCTGGGTCGTGCCTTCGGATCCGTGCTGGGCGCTTGTAGGCACGCGTTTAGATGTCCGGGCCAGAGGGCTGCCCGTGTGCCCAGCGCGGACTCAGATACCTCTTCTAATCCTCCTGTGTCCCCGCAGGGGCCCTGGGGGGGAGCGAAGGCACCGCCTACTCCCCGAAGATGGAAGACTGGGCCGGCGTGAACCGCACGGCCTTCCCCGCCAGCCCAGCCGTGAACGGGCTCGAGAAACCTGCCTTGGAGGCAGACATTAAATACACGCAGGTAACTGAGCGCGGGGAAGGAGGTGTCCTTAATCAGGGGAGAGGGAGAGGGAGGGGAGTAGGGAGAAAGGGAAGAGACCCCCTCCACCCCCAGGGGAGGCGAGTTGGGCTGAAGGTTGATGTCTGGTCTGCGGGCATATTTCTCTCCTTTCCTAGGAGGGGATTGACTTGCCTTTTGCCAAGACACTTTTGCTAAAAAACCTGGGCCCCGTTAACACAAAAGGTTGAGGACTGACTCCCTTTCTCTAAGTCCCGGATGGTGAATATGATGACCCCCTTCACCTTTTGTTATTATTTCTAACAATTTGAGTGGACATCGCTTTGCCACAGTCCTTGCCAGGACAATTAGAGGCCAGACTTCGCATGGGAAATCATTGTGGGGACAGCAGGGAGAATGGGGACCCCCCCCCACCCCGGTAACTGCCGGCGGGATTGCCCGCTGCCGACGGTCTGTCGCTCTCTCTCCCCGCAGTCGGCCTCCGGCCTCCCCGCGGTGGGCGGCTTCCTCCCGGCCTGCGCCTACCCGGCCTCCAACCAGCACGGTGTGTACAGCTCGCCGGCCGGCGGCTACCTCGCCCCGGGCCCGCCGTGGCCGCCGGCGCAGGGGCCCCCGCTGGCGCCCCCCGGGGCCGGCGTCACCGTACACGGCGGGGAGCTTGCCGCAGCCGTGACCTTCAAGCATCCCAGCCGAGAAGGTGAGGGGCGCGGGCCGGCGGGAGGGATTCAGACGAATGCTGGAGGATTAGGAAGGGTGCAAAGGAGCAAAGGAGAGACACAGACAGAGACAGAGACAGAGACAGGAGACAGAGAGGCTGGAGTGGGTACCGGCATAGATTCTTCCTCTGGGTTACACTTTAAGCCAGAGCAGATTAATTTCTAATAGGTATAAACCGTGTCCCTAGAAAGGCAGGCAGAGATTGAGAGAGGCCCCAGGACTGTCCCCTAACTTGTATGGATTAAGAAGACCCCCTCTCTGGGTCTCATTTCTCTGTCCGTAGAAGGGTCTAGAAGGCACCCTCCAGGGGCACCTTCCTGTGGCCTGTGGAGCTGTACCTTCTGTGGAGGACCTGCTGTGGCACCTGAACCCCGCAGGTGGGGTTGGACCTGCCCTGGCCTGGACCCCTTCCATGCACTGCCCATCTCTTTCTTCCATGTCCGAGTTTTTTTTTTTTTTCCCAAGCAGGCCCTGTTCTCCCCTTGCATTCATCTTCTTCAACACATCCTTTGGGAGAGGAGACAGCATTTCAGTCATGTGTCTCTAAGTCTAGACTCTTCTTCCCCTCCTCCTCCATAAATCTGCTCTCTGATAAGCCAACTAACAGATTTGAGGTATTTAATTCACGGTCCACAGTGAGAGGGGCATCTTCTTACACTGACCTTTGGGTTCTAGTTTTTCCTGTAACTTGGGAAAAGCTCACCTGCCCTTGACTCTGCATTTTCCTCACGGTGAAAGGAATGACTGGATTCGCCAATTTCCAACCTGCCTGCTTTTAGGTTCTGAGCGCCAGGAATTTGCAACTTCAACTCCTCTAGGAAAAGGCAGGAGTCACTCCGGGGTGGAGGTGGGGCCTCTCGGCCTCAGTAGCAAAGGTGGCTGAGCACGAACCTGGGGGCTGCGTGGGGCACAAGGATGTTCCAGATTCCCGAAGGGTCTTTGCAGCTGATCTGCCTTATACCCACCCAGGCAGAAGTGGGCGCAGGTGGCACTGGGTAGGCAGAGGAAAGGAGGGGCTTCCTCTTTGGTGATACCCAGGCAAAAACTTTATTTCCAAGTAGTTTCATTGAGACATAATAGCGTGATCTATGAGAGAGAGAGAGAGAGACAGAAAGAAAGTGAGAGAGGGAGAGGATTAAGATGCCATCATTAACAGTCAAGCGGAGGAACAAAAGTTAAAAAATTTTTTGTCATTTTTTTAGAGCACGAAAATTCTGGGATATCAATTTACAACTATTGAGACTTAGAACTCCTTCAATCTTTAAATTTAATTTAAATAATAGGAAAATTCCACTTGTTCATTTACAGGAAAATCTAAGTAAAGGGAATTTTAAAAGTCGAGACTCAGAGCTCCTTCGATCTTTCCCTTTAAGGACAGATAAGGGGTCTTAGGGGAAGTGTTTTGCTCAGAGCCTTGTCCTGGGACTTGGACCTACTCGTTTTCTTGACACCTGAGGTTATCTGTTGAATTAGAAATTAAAATGGAATTTACCAAATTATACTCATTAGACTAATCGTTTAACTAAGCAGGTTAATTTGATTTAGAAAAGTGTATCCACAAATTTAAACGATTCCCCCTGGGCTGACCCCAAGTAGCAGGAAGACTTAGAAAAAGGACTCGCTATCTTCAGAGTGATGCGGTCCTTTCCTAACAGAGCCATTCTGTCCCAGGGTATTTCAAGCGCTACCTTAGAAACAAATTATGAAATGTAGGTAATAATCCAAAGGTGAAACACACAGTTCTGAGTTCTAGGATAACTCTAGTTAATTTGATGGGCAGGGGGTACTCACTGGTGGTTAATTTTCTTTGGAAGATACTTTCCTTTCAGAAATACAGAGCCATTGAATGACACTGGCATTCCTGTCCATTTCACCATTATTTTCACTACCTATTATGAAACATCCCACCCATTTCCAAAATCTGCAGCAGTAATTAGCTACATTCATTGTTAAATTAATAACAATGTTCTGATCCTGACAGTTCTTTAAAGATCCAAGTAAAGGGTCATCGAATAAATCAGGTCGATCATTGAAAATGATTTCTCCAGCTGGCACACAAATGTTTGTGTTTGAACAGGAACATATAAATAATGAGAATTGCATATCTACTTGGGTTATGGATTTTCACTCTTCTCATTGGCAGAGAAATGGAATTGAAAGATTGCCCCCACCCACAAGTGGTCTTTGAAAAATTACAAAGCAAAGTAATGTGAATCACTGCCTTTAATTTTCTAATCATTGCTTAAGAAATTGTCTTCGAAGAAACCTATCCCATAAGACAATTTACTATCATTAATTGTTCATAAGAGTAGTAGGAATAGTGTCTATTGAACTTCTTCAGTAAGAAAACAGTTTCTTTACTGAAGGCGGTTTAATATCACGACGGCTCAGTATAAAACAAATACTTCTGATCACCTAGTCCATACACGGACAATATACACATAATAATATATATTATATTTTGTATATGTATAAACATATATTTCAATATGTCCCCACATCAGGTACAAATGAACATTATTATCCTAAGATAAGCTTACTCAGATGTCAAATTATTCATTACAATTTATTAACTTTATCTTGGTAGAGGGTTGTGAGTCTGGGTTCCCTATTATTTAGGCAAGACAGTGTGATTTACATTTCCCGACGGTGAAAGGAAACTTTAATTCTTAAGGCCTGAGAGCATAGGAAAGTTCCACTTCATCTACAAGTGGAGGGGGGCCCGTGTTCTAGGAATTCCGACCCCTATCCAGACAAGACCATCTCCCTCCCCTTCCCCTTCCAGACAGGTGACAGACCCCATCAGGCATTCCCTCAAGACAAATGGTATTTACAGAGTGTTTTCAGAAACCTCAAAACCTCCCGGCTCTGAGGTCCCTCCCAGCCGGCTTTTGGAAAGACCAAAGATTTGGAAATCAAATTTATAAGATATTGCATAGGCTCAAAGAATATGTGTCTTTTATATTTGTTAGAGATAACTCGCGGCTTGTTCCAGTCGCCCCTGCTCCGGATTAGTTCTTGAAGGATCCTAAAAGCGAACTTTGCCAGGAACACTAGGGCGCAAGCGTTGGCCTGAGAGCCCGCCGCCGCCAACCTCGGTCTCCTTTGACACAGCCTTGGGAGACCCCTTTCCAGGACTCCGCTGACATCTCCCCCATCCCCGCCCTGCCCCACCCCAGGGTCCCAGTGGCCCTGGAATGGAAGTACCAATATTTTTTAAAAAGCTTGTCCCCATTCCTGCCCATTAAGTTTAAATAAGCTGGCAGAGCGCCTAACGCCGGCCCGAGCCTTCGTGGGGGCCCCGCGACGTAGCCACTCCGTCACCCAGATTCCTGCAGGTGGGAAAGGAGGGGCAGAGGGGTCCTATGGGGAGGGACTGGGGCGGGGGAAGAGCTACAAACGCAGCAGCAGGCTCGCCCCCATAGAGCGGAGTGAAATCTGTCTCTGGTCTCCCGGGTGTTTATTTTTCACGAGTTCATTTTCTCGCTTGTCTCTCAGGCAACCGGCCCTTGGCTGAGAAACCTCCAACTCCGGAGTTGTTTTCTAAACAGGGCCTCACCTCCAAGTGTGTGTACTGGGTGGAATGAAAAGGTCTGAAAACCTCGTCGGCTGAGCGGCCACAACTGTGTTTAGGAAAGAGAGCTGAGAGGCAAGGGAGAGCGAGGGGTCGGTCCTGGAAAGGTCTCCAGACCCCTTCGCCACCTCTGCGAAACCAGATGTGCGCGCGCGCGCCCCTGGCGCAGAGGTGTGGGCCCGGCTCCGCGCGGCCCCGGGGCGGTGCGCCAGAGCCGGGGCGAGGGCAGCTGCCGGAGGAAACAGCCGGGAGCTCCCCCTCACCCCAAACTGAGGCGCCCCCAAGCTCCCCCTTTAAAGGAGGACGTGTGGAGGAGAAAAGAAAGTTGAAAATAGGCGCTTTTAGGTATAAATAAGCCTGTGCTTTCCAGCGCAGGAGAAGCCGAGGGGCCGGGCGTCGGGAAAGGGAAAAACAGGGGTTGCACAATCGTGGCGTCAATTTTCTGGCTTCCAGTAGCAAAACTTGGGCCCCTTCCCAAAACCCTAAATAATAGAGCAACTCGCTGAATGCTGCCTAATATGGCAAGTCCACTGTCACTAAATCCGGAGGCCCACAGGCCTCAGGACGTGCTGTGCCCACAGTGATGAGCGCATCTGGATCCCCGGGCCGCGGGGGCAGAACGAAGTCTGCCGCCCGCCTAACGCGCGACCGCCTCCCACGTCGGGGGTGATCCTGGCCACCCTGGGCCCTCCCCGCGGGGCATTTTGGTGACCCACCCCCACTCGATTCCCCCCCACCCCGGCCCATCGCGGGCCCTGAGCTGCTTTGAGGACCGTGACCTGACGCGCTGGCAGCCTCTTGGGCCGGTGCGCCAGCTGGGTCTGGCGTGGGTGGGGGCTCGGGAGGCGGGGTGCGCGGATCTCAGCTCCCCGCTCCCTCCCCGGTCTGCGATCGGACCACCGCCCCGCCCGTGGCCGCCTGGCTCTGCAGCGCCTCCCTGCGCCCGGCGCCCGCTTTACTGAGCGGCGCGGGGCCCGCGGCGCGGGGCGTCTGCAGGCGGGCCCTGCGCGGAGAGCCGCGACCCAGGCTGGGAGGGCGAGAGGCTTCCGCGGGGCCGCGAAGGGTGGGTGCCGAGGGCTCCGGGGAGCGCGGTCTCGCTGCCTCCTTGCAACCCCGAGATGTGGAGCGCACGCCGCCCCTTCTCCCCGGGACCCTGCGCTGTCGGCCGTGTTCCCGGGTATCGCGGTCCCCGGGTCTCCCGCTCGGCGCAGCTCCCTGCAGTGACCCCACGCCGTGTGCTTCCTCCCGCAGTGGCCGACCGGAAGCCGCCCAGCCCCGGCGGCAAGGCCCCCGACGGCCTCGGGAGCTTACACGGACTGCCCGTCCCGGCCTCGACCTCCTAGGGCCGCGCGTCCGTGAGCCGAGCCCAAGCCCGAGCCCGGAGGCGGCGGCGGAGCGGCGGGCGCAGTGGGGCACGGACCCGAGGACTCGCCGCGGCCGAAGTGCCCATCAGCCCCAGCCTCGCCCGGCCCCGCGCCCGGCAGCCGCGCTTCCTCCATCGGCCGGGGTTTTCGGCTTCTCTGAACTTTGGCTTCAGACTGTTGCATCTTCGTCGCCGCGACCTTTGCTCTGACGTGGCCTCCCTCGTCCAGCGGGCCTCCAGCGTCTTTTCCTACTTCTCCCCGGGCTGTTTGGCACCGCCCCTCCCTCCCTTTCTCTCCCTTCCCCCTCTCCCTCTTTCCCGCTCTGCCTCGCTTCCCTTCTTCCTCCCTTTCTTCCCTCCTTCCTCCTGAGCCTCCTTTCCTTCCCCACCTTCGCCCTCTTCATTTTCCTCTCTATCTCGCTTCCTTTCCTCCCTCCGTCTCCCCGTCTACGTGGGCTCCCTTTCCTGTGGTCCAGCCGGGTCCGCCGTCTTCTCTCCTTGGCCTTTACAAGTCACGACTCTGCCTCTCCTTATTGGCACTGCCCGGACCCTCACCCCCTTGCCGAGAGCACCAGACCAGTCTCCACGACAGGCCCTCCTCTCTTTAGCTTCCACCCCTCCGGGGGCCCCAGGCCTCACCGAGGGGCTCCAACCTGGGAAATGGAGAAGCCACAGTTTTTATTTCATATTTTTATAACCATGAACCCAGATAAAACCTCGGTGAACTGTCCCTTCTTCTCCCCCACCCCCAAGGATATTATCAGGAAATATTCTTCTTTGGATGTTTTCTCAGTGCCCAGTGGCTGGGCTTCTCTTTGCTTCCTCTGAGATGATGTCACCCCAAAGAAGACTGGGGTAGGAGTAGGGGCACTGGGGCCACTGTGTTTTCTGTAGTTAGAAAACCATGCGTGCCCTGGGGGTGCCCCCTCCTACCCCTCCACACCCAACAGGAGGGAATCTGGCATATGGTAGACGCATCAGCACTGTTTTTTGGTATTCAGGGGTCAGCACATTTGTTAATTTAAACGACAAACTGCTTCCGGGTACAAAGGTGCAATCTGGCTTCTGGCTTGCAAAGGGATGGGGGTCAGAAAAATCCAGAAAGTGTCTTCTAGAGCAGGACACAAGCTCCGTTCACTGCTCCCAAGTTCAGGAGCACTGGTGGCAGGACCCTGGACATAAAACTTCAATCTCTGTAGTCAGAAAAATATCACTGGTGAGAGTCTGACATCACCTGTTAACCATGGCTACCTTTGAATAAAGGAAAGCATCTGTATGTGTGCTTTGTAAGGGTAAGCAAGTCTGTGTCCAGACTGGAGTGTTGTATAGGTATGTCTCAATGACTTAGCCCCTGGGTTTCCAGCATAAACACTATTGAGAAGGAATTGTTCTGGGACTTCCCTGGCGGTCCACTGGTTAAATCCCATGCTTCCAACGCAAGGGGCACGGGTTCGATCCTTGGTTGGGGGAACTAAGATCCTGCAAAGAGGGATTTGTTTTATTGGTTTACTCCTTAACACTTTGTAACCCAGGTTGAGGTGGAAGAGAAAATGAGAGGGGAGGAACATTTTCAGGGATGGTCCCTGGAAACTGGAGGTAGAGAGACAGAATGCAGAAACCATCCTAAAATGAAGTTAATTCTTAGAGGGAAAAAATGGGCAGAAGGCAGTGAGGAACAATGGAGGACTTTCCCAGAACATTTTTTAACACTCTAAAGCTAAAGAAAACTATCACAGGCTACCAAATAACCTAGGGATTTCTCACTACAGAGGAGTCTCTGGCCACTTGTTTTGTTTTTCCTCCCACTGTTTGCTTTTCTAAAACTGAGAGCAGAGATTTTCGAATTGAAGGTTTTGCTTGTAAGTGGAGCTGTCTGCTTGGAGGGAACCGGTGGGGGAATTATTTTCATTGCATCTCACTGCAATAGTACCTGCTGGAGGTATTCATCAAAACTAATGAAAAGAGTATCTGCTTTTTTTCATATAGAGGCTTTTCTTCCCAGGTCTTCAAAGTCTCTTGCTTATACAAAAAGTTCCATTTTATAAACAGGAATATTGAGGGTTAGAGACCTAGTTTATTTCTCTGGACCACATACAGCAAGCTTTGGATCACAGGGTTTGGACATGGAAACTGGGTGACACCATCTCATTAGAGAGCCAGGATTGGGGCTCAAACTTTGAGCCTGGGGTCCTCAGCCTTCTGTGCCAGCATTCCCTGCAGAGAGGCTGCCCATAATGATAACAGGAATAAAGTATTTAGATGAGCTTGACGTGCTCAGTCGTCCACAGCATCTCACACAGCCATCCTTGCTGCCCGGAGGACTGGCTGGCTTGGGCCAGGAAGAAAGCACCTCACCTTTTCGGAAGAAATGAGAAGAATCCAGCTCTCATTGCTGTCATCCTTTTTTTCTCTCCCATGTCGTGCTCTGTGTATGGGCTGACCGGGATCAGGGGTGAGAAGAGCTGGAAAATGCAGTCCAGGAAGGATGGAGGCTGCCACCTGCAAAGGGAGGCACTTTCCAAGTCTGTCCCCCGCAGCTCCCCGTGTGCTGTGGCTGGAGGCGGGCCTTCCAGGGTCGCCGGCGCTGAGGGCACGTTCACGGAGGATGGACAGCATCTGGTCAGAGGGCCAGCACGCTTTGTCACGTCCTGAGGGATATGCAGGGCTCTCCCTCCTCCCTGGAGGCTGCGGGCCCTGGAAAGTCCCAGCGAGCTTAGGTGAAACCCCTGTTCCATTCAGTGGGGAGGAGGCCTGTGACTTCGCCAAGCCTCGGTGTCCTGTCTGTGAAATGCACCCTCCCATGCGGTGACACCACTGGCCTGCTGGAAGCCCAGCCCTGGTGTTGCTTCACCTGTCTGGAGATGATTATTTTTTCACTGTTAACAAAGGGCAGGGGAGTCGATTTTATGGTTGATGGAAGGACTCAGCATTGAAACACTTTTCAAAAGAGCCCATTAAGGATTGCATTTTTGTTCTCCCTGCGTGTTGGTCTATCTGTTCTGGGGACTCATGATAAGGTTACAAAGTACCATGTCGGGTAGAATAATTTGAGAAAGAATCACTCTCTAGAGGCAATTTGCACTAGTACCTGCCTTTTATTATTTTTTAATTTAAGAATAAATTTTTTAAAATAAAGTACCAAAAATAAAATAAACAGAAAATGACATGTAACCACTCAAATAACCCTTGGATTTGTTAAAAGAATGAAAGTAATATATGTACATCGTTAGAAAATTCTAGCAGCACAGAAACATTGAAATGAAAAGTGAAAGTTTCTTCCTGTCCTCATCTCTGTCCTTAAAGGTGAACGCTGTTACAGTTTTTTAATGATTCCTTCCAGGAGAAAAAATGCAGCCAGCAGAACTCTGTTTCTGTGTTTGTGCTTTAAAGGTACATACAGCACTGTGCTGGGTGCACACAGATGGGGTCTGGAGATCTGATCTTTGCACACCACCAGCTCTAGCATATTCACTTTATTCTCTTGAATGGATGCATATCAACAAGGGTTTATTAGAAACAGAGTATTTGTAAAGAGGGCCAGCTTCGTGCTTTAAATGAATAAAGACTGGGTTTTGTGGCATTCATGATTGGAGAAAGGGCTTAGAATGGATTGTAAGAACTTCCCTAGGAAAGGTGGCTGCTTTGGGGCAAGGAGGAAAGAAAGCAAACCAAAGGACAGGAGACACAGAGGTTTGTCCTTCCTGAAGACATCCTGGCTTGTCCACGCAACGATGCTCAAAGCTGCCAGGGGCTGAAGAATGCAGTTTTCCTTTCTTTGAAAGGACACCATCTCTCTAGATCAGGAAAGAGAGACGGAGGCAAAGTGATGGGGAAGACCCTCGTTTGAAGAAATACTGGATAGGAATAAAATGTAAACATCCAACACTGGCACGAGCATTCTTTTTACTTATCCCCAATTCACTTGAAAACCATGTGGCGTTAATCTCCTGTTGGGTGGACCCCGCTCATTGACAACTGTGTTTCCCTGTTTGCTTGTTTCTTGACTTCTGTCAAGGAGGATGGGATTTATTTAATGGAGCGGTGGTCTGGGTTAAAGCCCACTGGCATCAGTTTCTCTAGGTAGAATTATATTGGCCAGGATTTCTTTTCAAAAGAAACTCTACCTGCTCCATGTTAGGCCAGGTAATATGAATTTAGAATCTTGCCAAAATGTGCCCGAGGAACTCAGCTCAAAGGATTGTGCATCCAGGCAGGCTATGTAATGAGAAACATTTGATTCTCTTCTTTTAATGGGCGGGAATTACGCACAAAATGGTATTTGGTCTTCACCTTGACCTTGCTGTTTGAACTATAGCCTCACTCACTGTGGCTGAGATATTTCTAGCCAAACTGTTGGATCTCAAACTTAAGAAAGAACAGAGTAAGAAGGAATCACACCGTCTTCTTTTTTCAAGGCAGTAACAGGGAAACCACACATTTAGTACCAATCCAACTTGGGAATTCTAAACACTTGGAACAATTATACTCAATTTAGTCTAGTCTCTTCTTTGGAGTTGAAACCAGTTGAAACCCCTGTTTCACTCTAAGGAGCTCTCCTCCAGGAGAGCAGTCTGCGATCCTCGTTGGATCACACATCTGTTTCTGGGCTGGCCAAGTCCAAAAGTGGAATCCCAATTACAGTTTTCATGGGTGATGGAATTTCAACTGCATTACAATTTAACCACCTGGGTTGCCTTCACCCTTTTTCTTCTTGAGGACGAAATAAGCTGATCAAGTGTTCACTCAGCTATTAAATTACATTTCCATCCTGTAACATTCTATTTCCTTTTACTCTAGTGAGATATATGGACTGGATGGATTATCTCCAGTGTCTTATATTGACCATACAACTTTCACTTTTGGGACATTCTTCCGGTCACTGGTGGATGTGGTCTTAGCTTTATAAGATTTAATTTTACCCCAAACAAACAAAAAAAATTCTTTAATTAGATGTTTTTAATTTCACAACAAACCTCTTGGATGAAAAAATGAGAAAGATATTTGAATGAATTGATCTTTTAAAAAGAGTTGAAATTGGAACTCGAAGCTTGTGAAACGTAAACAAAACAAAAACAAAAAAACAAACAAATTCTCCTTTGGCAAACAAGCTGTGATATGATCAACTAGATCTGAGACGCGAAGGTATCATTCTGGCCACCAGGGGGAGCACACATTGTTCCACCAAGATAAAGATGAATACGAAGATAACACTAAACATACAAAAAATTCATCATTCTGTTCAAGTGGTAACCTGTCCAGTTGTGAACAACACCTGTTTACAAGAGGAGTTCTCTTCCTGTTGTGATTATTATTGTAATTGACAATCAGTTGCTTTGATTCCGGAACAAAGAGGACAGGCTCGGCATATAGCGAAAAACAGATTTTCTAGGCTCATCCACGTGGGAATTATTAAATAAGTTAAATGAGAATCAAGATCACCTTAGAAATAGGTTTCACCTCTAAATTTGACTCTAAGAGATACATATATTCAATGCTTTGAATCTAGAACAAATACGAGTTTTAAAGAGCAACCTGTCAAAACTGATGTCTTCAGGAAATGAATTTTATCTGTATTCGTGCGATTCTGATATTTTGATTAATTTGGGTTTGACGCTTCCCCATTTTAAGCATTTTTAGCAATCTTTTTAAAGTTCTTAATCATTTAAAATCATGATTCACATTTAAAGTAAGGGGCGATCTTTTGTAGAGAGGTCGAAAATGACTATTTCTTCCCTTTTGTATTTGTTTTAGGATAAAATCCTTAAAGATCACTTACAGTTGGGGTAAAGAGAATTTCCTCCTTAGCTTAAAAAGCGGGGGGAGCTCTCTGATTGTCTTTCACCTGCACTTTTGCATGTATTAGACTCAGACTACCAGCTGTGGAACCCCCCTGCCCCCCACCCCGCCCGAGGGACGTAATCTGGGAAGAGATGGGTAAGGGGTGATTAAAAGGTGGCACAGTTGGCTGGGTTCAAATCTTGGTGTTACTGTTTAGCAGCTGTGTCACTTTGGTCAAGTTTTGACAAAACTTGACAGCCTTGGTTTTCTTGTCTGTTTAATGGGACTAACAGCTCCCTCCCTGGGCAGTTGTGAGGATTAAATTTGATAATATGTAAAGAGCAGAGACTCGGTTTGGGTTCTGCTCATTTGTTATGAGTATCGTTATTATCATTTTCTTCCTTTTTTCATGCACATCAACATTTTAGGGTGAATTCAATCATGTCCCACCTGCAGACCATATTTGCCGTCTATCAGATTTGTGAAAGGTACAGAGGCCATCGAGACTGCCAGTGCTAGTCTCTGAATTGACTGGAACTTTCCGCAGCGTCAGAGGGAGCTGCCACTGTCAGCTACTTATCAAATCTGATAGCCCTGAGACGTTCACCAAGACCTTAGGAGTGCTTGATGAATCTATGGCTAGCCCTGTGGGGATCAGTGATGGCCCAGGAGCCACCATGACTGCACTGAAGTAGATTTTGTGTGGCTAGTCCACTTACATCAATGTTATGTGACCATGTTTCCTGTCATGTCAGGAGGCTGGAAACTGATGTACAGAGACCTCAACCTACTCTGTTCCCCTCAAGGGGGTTAAACAGCTTGTTGCCTCCGCTGCTTACCTTAGCGCGCTGATTATGGGAGCTGCTTGGGCTCCGGCTGTGTCTTCCTGTTCTTTGCTGAGTAAATGAATTTTGAGTCAAAGTCACCTCATTCCTGACTCCGTCCCTCTGGCTATGACGTGAAGAGGCAGCTCCGAAAGCCTTCAACTTGGTACCTTCGGGAAGAGTTGCACTGATGGTCTCCTCCCTTGGAAGACCGTGTCAGACTTTTAGGAGGGGAGAAGACCTATCTGCTTCAGGTGTCCATTTTGGAGTTGGAAGTGTAGGTGAAATCTTCATCTATTGCTGAAATTTAATTAGAGGAAATCCACAAATGCTCAAAGCTTTAAGAAAACACACACCAAATCCACGTGACAAAATAACATTTAAAAGGTAGCTGTAGGATCAAGTATTTTAGTGATATGCACCTCCATCCATCCAGAT
Organism: Stenella coeruleoalba; assembly: GCF_951394435.1. Lineage (NCBI taxonomy): Eukaryota > Metazoa > Chordata > Mammalia > Artiodactyla > Delphinidae > Stenella > Stenella coeruleoalba. The sequence goes on along the minus strand of NC_137161.1, from coordinate 45,235,511 downwards.
CTTCTTACCTAACAACGCTTCTTTGCTCTAGAGGGTGACCTCGGATTTATTCCGAATGTTTGCAGCCTTATCAGTCGTGAAAAGTGCATGTTAACTGAATATGGCAGTTGGGTTCTGACATGAATTTGTTTGGAGTTTTTTCTCACAAACCGGATGTTTTCCAAAGCAAACAAAGACATTAAAAGATTTATAAAAAGACTCTGTCACACATTGTGAAGTGCAAAGTGTAAATGAATTTTTATAAGCATATGGATTCCATTTTTTAAATAATATGCATGAATTTAAAAATTAAAAGAAAATGTGCTGGCTACAATGTGTTTTTAGTTCTCATTTAGACTTGAAAAATAATCAGAGGTGCCTAAAATATTCAAAAGCAAGCAGACTCCTGCATCTTATGATGTCATTTGAACCATGGGATAATGATTAATACGCCCCCCCGCCAAAGAATGCTTTTTTGAACGACGCTCCAGAGTAACACTTGCCATTTGAATTCATTGGACTCATTTCTTCTTGTACCTCCTTCCGGGTTGCTCTGCCCAGCATACTATCACTCTCTTTTAAATTTGGATAACACCATCGTCAAGTCAAACACCTGAGGCATCTTGATAATATTTACACTGAGGCAGAAGAAGCCTGAGAGAGGAAAAAAGCACAGGGAAAACAATGTTTGGGTCCTTATGGTCCCACAGAATGGATTCTTTCAAGAATGTAAATAGTGCTTATACCTTAGAATCAAAGATCTATCAGTTCCGTCAGGAATGTAGCCAACAGTTTATTTTGAATTGTCATGATAACATCGCCTTTGAGAATTATTCAGGTTGTACTAGGCTCAGCATCAGAAGAAATTTTGGCTGCAAGAATTTCATTCCATTGAGTTCAATGAAAACAAATTAGCATAGGTTTTTTCTTGCGAGCTCCACTTTTGGTTGTGATGTTATCAGTGGCTGTAACGGTGGTGAGTATTGGTCCCATAAGAGATTTCTTTTGAAAGTTTAATACACATGAAAACAATAAATGGTCTAGTTAACTTCCATCTGTTTTTATCACCGTGGAGTCTTTAAACTCAGGATTCCTTGGATAAAAATAAAATTCCCAGACCCTCACACATATAAAGTATTCTTGTTTCAAAATAAGTATTATGGCTGAAAAAAAAGAGGTAGTATTGGGAGAAAAAGTTTTAGTCTTCAAAGAGCCATCATTTTTTTTATGGGACACCCTGGTATAGGTAGAAATGTTAGTCCCGTGTTTGTCCCAAGCTGTTCTAGCAGAGATAGAAAGACACAACATCGATGTGACTCCCTCCACCCCCGATAGGAAAAGCTAATATTTATTATGCACTTACCAGGCACCATGTATGCTTTAAAATACTTTGTGAATATGTTCTAATTCAGTCCTCACTTGGGGGAGGTACTACATCTGTTCTCATCAGCAGATGAAGAAATTGAGGAACAAAACAGAGATGTAACATGACTTGCCTGAGGGTACCCGACTAATCATGGCAGGTCCAGAACTTGAGTCCATACACTTTGGCCTCAGAGCCTGCACTTAATCCTTGCAAGACCAGGAGATTCTGATAATCCCCTCCTTCCCCTGCCCAAGTGGAGAGTCTCTGCTCTTGGTGTCTTACCTGTTTCTGATGTCTGTATGATGTTACACTTGTAGAGTCCCTACCCTTGGGATTGGCTTCAAGGAAAGGCAGATTTATCATATGTACTTGACATTTGCAACATGACAGTATATGTGTATCAGCTATCTATTTCTGTGTAACAAACCATTCCAAAATATAGTGGCTTAAAGCAAAAACAATGTATTATTTCTCATGATTCTGTCGGTTGGCTGGTCTCCCCTGGGCTCACTTCCAAAGCTGCATTCAGGGCTGGCAGGTCCAAGGTGGCTTCATTTCCATGACTGACAGTTGGTGCTGACTGTTGACAGGATCTCCTTAGGTCTGCTCTGCACGCTCCCCTCTCAGGCAGTGAGCTAGACCAGCTTCCCAACCTAGCAATCCCAGGGCAATAGCCCAAGAGGGCAAACGTGGAAACTGCAAGGTCTCTCAAAGTCTAGCCTTGAAAGTCCACAGCCTTCTATTGGTCAAAGCAAGTCACAAGGCCAACTCAGACACTAGAGGTGATCAAATAGTCTCCACCTCTTTATTTGAGAACAGCAAAGTCAATTGCAAAGGGGCCTGCATACTTGGGTGGGAGGAATTTATGATCAATTTTTGCAACCTACTACAGTAGACACCATTTATATACATATACTTATGTATGTAGATATTGCATGTAGAGTATATATTACATATATGTTTATGTAATGTATATATTATATATAATGTATATGTTATATATAATAGTACATACATGTAATATATATTAAAATAATGTGTATAATATATATGTTATGTATATTAATATATGTAATATATTGAAAGGATTACCAATTCCATTTTTTTTTATTACGGTGTAGTTGTTTTACAATGTTGTGTTAGTATCTACTGTACAGCAAAATAGAGTTCCCCGTGCTATACAGCAGATTCTCTTTAGTTATCTACTTTATACATATTAGTGTATATATGTCAATCCCAATCTCCCAATTCATCCCACCTCCCCTCCCCCCTTTGGTGTCCATACGTTTGTTCTCTACATCTGTGTCTCTATTTCTGCCTTGCAAACCTGTTCATCTGTACTATTTTCTAGTTTTCACATACATGCGTTAATATATTTCTAAGTAATCATTAAAAAATACAGGGTTTACAATATTGTATTGACAATGTCATCTTTAGTCACTTGGAAGTCACCTTGGCGTCTTGTTTCAGGGTTCTTAGTAAGAGCATTGACAATCATTGTTTAAAACAAACATGAGATATGGAATCGGGGGCACACCTGGGTTGTTATCACATTAGATCTGAGTGAGAAGAACGAATAAATTTTTTTTAAACTTCTATCCAGTTGTCTGTATCCTGAAGGGAACACGGGAAGTATGAAAAGTTATGGTTGTTCAGTGTTTTATTTTAGTATCTATACATAGACAGTGAACTGGAGAGATGAGGAAGTCATATATGTATATGGCTATATACACATATACCTCTCGATTTTGGCTTTAATCACGTAGTCGGTTCAATTCTTGCTTTCAGACTTTGCCCTGGGCCTGGAGGCAGCTGTGAAAGCAGATAAGTAACACACAGTGCTATGAACAGGTCATTTTAGCTTTATTTCTAGTAGGATCGAAAGTAGAGGGTTAACTAAATGCCAAAGCTCTTAATTCCAGCCTTGAAACACTGTCGGGAGGAGGCCGGGCTTAAGTACGTACCCGAAATGCTGGCTGTGTCCACGGAGCCTGAGCACCTATGTTTTTGAGATTCATGTTGCTGAATCCTTAATGTTCTATGCAAGAATTTCTTTTTTCTTTTATTTTTTATTGAGGCCTGGCATTCAGCTAAGAACTAGGAAAACAACCTGCTGTTTATACAGAGAGGGGAAAAAAATCCTTGTCTTTAGTTGAAAACAGAGTAGTTGTACTTCCCTCAGCCCTGAAGTATGGGCTTTTGCAAGTTCAGGTATATTTGGGAGTTCTGGGTCTTTTACAAGCAGGAGGCCTATTTTAAGGGCGAGGGAAGTACCAGACCACCATGTGAGCCTCCACACGGCCTTCCCAAATCCAAATTTTCTCTCGTAATATCTGTAGAAGGTGGGGCCTGGGATCGCGGTGCTAGAACAATGTGGAGGTCAAGCAGGGGGGTGGGGATTCAGACCTGACTTTAGTCCTCGTTCACTGCTAACAGACTGTGTTACCTGGAGAATTGACTCCGTCTCTCCCTCAGGACTCTGGTTCCTCATCTGTAAGTTGGGTCTGTCCAATGCCTGCCCCATGGGGTTGCCATGAGAGCCACAACTAACCTTCCCTGTAAGTGGCCTTAGCCCAGCATCTTAAGAGGATGGCCATCATTAGTGGTTGGCGGTTAGTATTTAAATTTGGAGCTATGTCTTTGGGATCTTCAAAGACAACAGACTTCAGATATCACCCTCAAGTTGTTTGCAGAACTTTCAGCCTGATAATCTCCTTCCGCCCGCGACCCTCCCCCCATCCCAGTAGATTCAGCAAATTTAGTTAAAAAGAACACCGTCACGACCATTTAGCAACTCAAGTGAAAAACTCATGAAACATTTTTGGATGGACTTGATTGACCTAACTGGTCAAAGGTATTGATCTGGAAGAACTGGGCTCTATGTTCTGGGTGGGGTGTTCATGGGCTTTTGACCTGTGTAGTCACACAGGGTTCCATGCTTAGAAGGACCCCATACTTGGTTCAGTGCTCTGTTGTTCGTCTCTTGAAATTCTTAATAATGTTTTTCAAGGTAGATGAATGCATTAATTTTTTAAAATTAATTTCGTTTTGAAGTATAGATGACTTGCAATGCTGTGTTAGTTTCTGCTCTACAGCAAAGTGAATCAGTTATACATATACAGATATCCACTCTTTTTTAGATTCTATTCCCATTTAAGTCATTACAGAGTATTGAATACGGTTCCCTGTGCTATACGGTAGGTTCTTATTAGTTATCTATTTTATATATAGTAGTGTGTATATGTCAGTCCCAATCTCCCAATTTATCCCTCTCCCACCTTTCCCCCTCGGTAACCGTAAGTTTGTTTTCTACGTCTGTGACCCTATTTCTGTTTTGTACATAGGTTCATTTGTACCATTTTTTTAGATTCCACATATAAGCAATATCATATGATATTTGTCTTTCTCTGTCTGACTTACTTCACTCAGGATGACAATCTCTAGGTCCATCCATGTTGCTGCAAATGGCATTCTGAAAGTCTTAATAATTTTTGAACAAGGGGCCCCAATTTCCTTTTTGTACTGGACCCTGAAATTATGGAACTGGTCCCAGTCCCAGGAAAGACATTTTAAAAGGCAGTGAAGGCTGAGCTAGTCCTGGAGAAGGTTGACCAAGACCTTGACTGGCCCCTGGACATGACTGTGACTTAAGAGCCTGTGGGAGGACAGACTTTTCTGGGTGTCAGAGTGGCTGGCTTTTACTTTCTATCCTGACAAAATAACTTTTTTAAACACTGATGGAACAAATAAGACTCTAACAGAGTTTTCCCAATCTGTAAAGACAATTTTGTACTCTTTGAGATAGTTACAAATACCTCTTTCCCTCTGAGGTAGGACTTTCTATATAAGATATTAAAAACACAAGTCACAAAGGAAAAGCCTGAGAGATTTGACTACATACAAATGAAAACATCAACTTATTTAAAAGTATTGTAAATCAAGTTCAAAGACAAAGGATAGTTTTGGGAAAATAGCAGTCAGTAGGGGAAAGATGATCACTGCCTTAGAAAATGGACCACTGAAAATAACAGGAGTTAGACAACAGTCACAAAGGATAAGAGCAAATGTGCAAATAGCAAGTGAGACAAAATCACACTTCAGTAGGAACCAAAGGAAGGCAAAATAAAACTGGTTATCATTGTTCCTTTGTGCACTGAATACACAAAGATTCTTTTAAAACACAGAGGGGCTGCGAGCAGGGGGGCTGCTGGGCCAAGGGAGGAGGGATTGCTGGGCTGTTTGTGGAGCCCAGTCTGATGACAGTCTCTCAGGGTGGGGTCCTCAGAAGTGGACTCCGATGGAGATTAGCATGAGGGGTGCCTATCTGGGAGGGCTGTTGGCATCACAGGCCCGGAAGGGAGGCAAGGATGCAGGACAGGCCGCGGGAGAGCTGCCTGGGTGAGAGCTCTGAGGATGGAATGGCCCTCCAGGGCTGTCCCAGCCTGTGGGAGAGAGTCAGGATGTTCCATCCCTGAAGTGGGTCACCTTGGGACAAGGGGGCAGGCTGCTCTCTGCAGCTAAGTCACTCGTAAAGGCTGCACGGACTTCGTGCCTGTGGCACTCTCAGCCCGACGTGGTGGGCCCTGCGCTCTGCACACTCCACGCCATCGGGGGCGGAGAACAGAGGAGCTATGAGGTCGAGGACACTTGGGGGTGCCTTCTGAGCTTCTCGAGGGCAAGTCTGTGGTTCAGTGCCTGTGGCAAGCGCGAGCTGGGGGCCGGCGCCAGCAAGTGCAGAACTGGGTGCGACACGTCCATCTGTTGTTGGGCAGCAGCTAAGTCCCCCTGCACCTGCCCAGAGGCCACGCTGGCTGCTCCCGGTTGAGATTTCCCTGATGGATTTCTTGCAGCTTTTCTAGGCCTACCCACAAGTATCAGTTCACAGTATGCTTACATTTTTACAAAATAAGTATTTACAGGGGCTAAGCAAAGAGCTGGATGTAGATAGAACATAGAGTGTTGAAAATGCTGTCCGAAGTGATAGCCTAGGAGTTTTAAAAAACAATCTACTCGTAGTTTGAAAATTTTCCAGTAAAGGTCATGTTCATTTACTAAGACAAAGTGTATTTTTTATTTCTACTAAAAGTGGTATAAGAGGGAATAAAGAAAAACTGCCAAAATCAAATAACTTAAGTATAAGATATTTAAAAATTTGGGCTAATGACATTAGGAATAAAGAAGGCTTACAATAAAAAGGAATTAAAAATTCAAGAAGCTTAACCATAATAGAAGAGAACAGCAAAAGAATAAAATAGGGAGGATATAAAAAAAAGTGAGAAAGGAAGGTACATAGAGAATCATGTCAAGAAGAATAACTTTATTAATGCAATGTTTCTTCTGTGAAACAGGAAGTTATCTTAGAAGGCTAAAGTTTATTGTGAAAACATTCAGAATGAGAAAAAAAGTGAATTCAAAAGATTTCATCCATCAATGGTAGTAATAACATTTTAAATCAACACTGGAATTTGAATTTTTAAAAGTGAATTATTGATTTTTTAAAGAAAAATATTTTAGAACTTTTTAAGAAAAATCAAGGCAAAATGTTCTAGTCTTCTACTATTCAAACAACTTTACCATCAGTGGGACTTAGGACAGTAGCATTTTATTCTTACAGGAGCAGAAAAACAATGGAATGGAAAATATAATTTAAACTAGAAAATAAATTGATCCACTTAATTTTATTAAGAAAACAGAGGGAAGAAAAACATTACCAGTAGGAATGAAATTTACAAATTTAGCTATGTTGAAAAATTTCCCAGCAATCTAAGCTTTTGGTTTTCAAATGTTTTAAGTTGGAGAACTGTTTTTGTTTTAGTTTTTCCCCAAAGGGAATCTTTCTGCAGAAGCCCACTGTGTGGAGCAGGTAACAGTGAAATGATGGCAGGGGTGGAGACTGGACCATCCACCCTATCAGTTATACAGTCTCCTTTCTCCTTTTCTCTCTTTCTAGCAGCCTCCCTTTCCAACCTAAAGCATATATATTAGTACTTCTGTGATAACAGATCTGAAAGCCCTTGAGATCCCCACGTGGCACCCCCCTCAAATGGCCTTTTTCAGTCCACATAATTGGGCAAGTATTACATTTAAACTTCCTCCACAGGCCCAGAAATATGCCCCTCAAATCATAAAAAGTCTCATTTATATCATGGAAATCAAACCTAAAAACACACCAATGTTGTCTTCTCTTAGGAAGATTTAAGTTCCCAGAGGAAATGACCAAAGTTGTTTACTGAAACCTGCATGTCATGGGTTGAATTGTGTCATCCCAAGAGATAAGCTGAAATCTTTAGCCCCAGTACTTGTGAAGGTGATCCTATTTGGAGACAGGGTCTTTGCAGATGTAATCAAGTTAAGATGAGGTCGTTTAGGAGGGTCATAATCCAACATGACTGGCATTCTGATAAGGAGAGGAAAATGCCATACGAAGACAAAGACATACAAGGAGGATGCTATATGATGAGAGACGCAGAGATTGGATTGATGCAGCTACAAGCCAGGGAGTACCCAGGATGACATCCACCCTCAGAGCTGGGAAGAGGCAAGGAGGGGTTCTACCCAAACTCTCAGAGGGAGCCCGGCCGTGCTGATACCTTTCTTTTGAACTTCTAGGTTCCAGAACTATGAGAAAATAAATTTCTGTTGTTTGAAGCCACCCAGGTCATGGCTGTTTTTTAGGACAGCTCTAGGATATGAATACAGTACTCAAGATTTTAATCCCCAATAATTCCAGTTTTCATAATAATCTTAAAAAAGAAGGGAAAAGAGATATGCAGGCAACCTAAGTGTCCATCAACAGATGAATAGATCAATAAAAAGAAAGAAATTTTGCCGTATGCAGCAATATGGATGGACTTGGGGGGCATTACGCTAAGTTAAATAAGTCAGACAGAGAAAGACAAATACTGTATGATGTCACTTATATGTGGAATCTAAAAAAATATAACAAACTAGTGAATATAACAAAAAAGAAGCAGACTCACAGATCTAGAGAACAAGCTAGTGGTTACCAGTGGGGAGAGGGGAGAGGAGAGGGACAAGATAGGGGTAGGGGAGGAATAGGTACAAACTATTATGGATAAAATAAGATACAAGGATGTATTGTACAACATGGGCAATATAGCCAATATTTTATAATAATTATAAGTGGAATATAACCTTTAAAAATTATGAATCACTATATTGTATACCTGTAACTCATATAATATTGTACTTCAACTATACTTCAATAAAAATTTTTAAATAAAAGAAGGGAAAACACTTATTCGCAACATCTTAAGTAAAGGTGAGCTTGTCAAAGACAACTACTCTGCCTTATTTATCTTTCCATTCAAGCAACTTGTAGCACTGTGCCTGGTACACACTGGGCACTCAATAATAGCCGGATGACTAAATAAGGAGTGAACGAAGAGGAAGATTCTTGAGTAGAGTCCTAATTGGGTGAGGGTCATAACTTGGATCTATGCTGAAATAATTATCTGGAAATGGGACGTTCCTGTCAGTTGTCTAAATTTGGGGGCTTGTGTGATGGTAGCAATGTTTTCAGAGGTGACACCTGGGGAAACAGGGCACAGGAAGCTCACCTGTGTTTTCACCTGGTTTTATGTAAGTTAAATCTATGTGACACCGCTGATGTTCTAATAATGGTTCATGCTCTTTAGAGTTTACTTTTTTTTTTTAAGATTTTTTTTGATATGGACCATTTTAAAGTCTTTATTGAATTTGTTACAATATTGCTTGTTTTATATTTTGGTTTTTTGGCTGTGAGGCATGTGGGATCTTAGCTCCCTGACCAGGGATCAGGATGAAGGTGAAGTCTTAACCACTGGACTGCCAGGGAAGTCCCTAGAGTTTACTTTTAAGCAGAATTTGAGCTGAGCTGTATTAACAGTTGAGGAACCCAAGAGGAAGATCTCTGGGGAAATCCTCCTCCTTCCCCCACCCCATTTAATCTGTGAGTTAATCTGATTCCCAGAAGGTGCATGTTCAGGCACACTTTGCTGTTGGTTTCAACTTATTACATCATTCATTCCCATTCATTTGAAAATGCACGAATGTGCCAGTGGAACGTCACTGGTTTTCTTAGGCACCTGGATGGGTGCTTGGTGCTCATCACACGTACCCTGATGTAATTTTTCCAATTGTGGGGTTTTTATTTTTGTTTTTGTTTTTGCGGTACGCGGGCCTCTCCCCGCTGTGGCCTCTCCCGCTGCGGAGAACAGGCTCCGGACGCGCAGGCCCAGTGGCCACGGCCCACGGGCCCAGCCGCTACGCGGCATGTGGGATCCTCCAGGACCGGGGCACAAACCCGCGTCCCCTGCATCGGCAGGCGGACCCTCAACCACTGCGCCACCAGGGAAGCCCGGGTTTTTATTTTTTTGCTCGTTTTCTTCTGTTAACTTTCCCCCCTTCCTTCCTTTGACCACACCACATGCCTTGTGGGATCTTAGTTCCCCGACCAGGGACTGAACCCTGGTCCTTGGCAGTGAAAGCACAGAGTCTCAACCAGTGGACTGCCAGGGAATTCCCTGTTAACTTTTAAATTTTGGAATAATTCTAGACTTCCAAAACAATTGCAAAAATAATATAAGGGATTTCTATAAACTCTTCACCCAGATTCCTCTGATTTTTGTCCAAACACTTCCACATGTATTTCCTAAAAAATAAGAGCATTTTCTTCTTCTCCCACAGTACGATGATTGAAACCAGGAAATTAGCATTATACTATTAGCTAACTGGTGGACATTATTCAAGTTTGGCCAGTTATTCCCTTTCTCTGTCCCAAGAACCAAGCTGGCATCAGAGGTTGCATTAGTTGTGTATATGTTTAGCCTCCTTTAATCTTTCATCACCTTTAGACTCCTGAATGTATGTTGGTAATTTTGTAGGATGTCCTTCAATTTGGGTTTTCCTGGTGTTTTGTCATGGTGATATTCAGGTTATGGATTTTTGGCAAGAATGTCACAAAAGTGATGCTGTGTTCATTACAATTTATTGCATCATGAGGCACAAGCTGTCTAATTGTCCCATTATTGGTACATGTTGTTGTAGGCTGACTTGTGTCTCCCTCTCAAATTTACATGTTAAAGTCTTCACTCCCAGTATTTCATAATGTGACTATATTTGAAGACAGGGAATTTACAGAGGAAATAAGTTAAAATGAGGTCATTCGGGTGGTCCCTAATTCAATATAACTGGCATTCTTATAAGAAGAGGAAATTTGGACACAGACACATACAGAGGAAGATCATGTGAGGACACAGGGAGAAGATGACCATCTACAAGCCAAGGAGGGAGGCTTCAGAAGGAACCCACCCTGCAGACACCTTGATCTTGGACTTCCAGCCTCCAGGACTGACTTTCCCTGTCATGTGTGCCATTGTTGCAATAGTTTTACTTCTACATACATGATAAACCTCACCTTACAATGTTATATTTTATTTTGTGTAGTCAGTTGTGTTTTAAGGAAACTTTGAGAAGAAAAAACCTTCCACGCTATTTTATACTTACTCATTTACCATTCCCTCCTGTGGATCGAAGTTTCTATCTGATACCAATTCCCTTCAGCTTGCAGAATATTCTTTAATATTTCTTGCCACACTGGTCTGTTAGAGATAGAGTTTTCTCCGTGTTACTTTTGTCTGAAAATGTCTTTAGTTGACCCTCATTTTTGAAGGGTATTTTTGCTGGATGTTGCATTCTGGGTTGATAGTTTCCTCCGTCCCCTCCACCTAGCATCTTAAATACTGTCGGGCTTCTGCATCCCTGGGTTCCCTGTCTGCAAATTCAACCAACCACAGATTGGAAACATTTGGAAAAAAGTTCCAGAAAGTTCCTAAAAGCAAAACTCGAATTTGCTGCATGCTGGCAACTGTTTACATAGTATTTACGTTGCACTTAAAACTATTTACATACACTTACATTTTATTAGGAATTATAAGTAACCTAGAGATGATTTAAAGTATATGGGAGGATGTGCGTCGGTTATATGCAAACACTACACCATTTTATATAAGGAACTTGAGCATCTGCAGATTTTGGTATCCTTGGGGGGTCATGGAACCAATCCTGGGGGACGATGTATATTGTTCATTGTCTTTGGCCCCTATTGTCTATAAGGTGAAGTCAGCTGTTTGTATTTTTTCTTCCTCCATGTAACGTGTCTTTCCCCACTCCCCTTTCCTGATTTTGAGATTTTTTTTTCTTTATCTTTGTTTTTTAGAAGTTTATGATATATCTAGGTATGCTTTCTTTGTATTTTCTTCTGTTTTGGGTTTGATGAATTTCTTGGATCTAAGAATTGGTTAAAAAATCATATTTAGGAATACTTTGGCCATTAGTCTTCATATTTTTTTTTCTGACTCATTCTCAGTCTCCAGTTACACACACGTTAGACTGTTTGATAGTGTCCTGCAGGTCTCTGAGACTCTATTCATTTTCCTTCAATACTTTTGTTTTCTGCTCTTTGAATTAGATAACTTTTCTTGAAGTGTCTTCAGAAAAAGGAAGTCCAGATGCAGTTGGTATCTGGTGTTGTAAATCTTTCAGCTTTTTCCTTAAGATCATCTTGGCTATTTTGGCCCTTTGCATTTACATATAATTTCAAATTTTTCCACAAAAGCCTGCCGGAATGTTAATTGGGATTTTGTTGGATCTAGAGAGTAAATTGGTGATAATTGATGTTATTACAATCTTGAGTTTTTTAATCCCCAAGCATGATATATCCATCCAGTCATTTTTCTCAGTGATGTTCTATAGTTTTATGTGTAGAGATCTTGAACATTTTTGTTAGGCTTATTTCTGAGAATTTGATTCTATAATTAGCATCTGTTAGTATCAGCAGTATTTGTTTAAAGTTTTTATTTTCTAGATGTTTACTGCTGTATATTAATTTCACACCCATTGTCTTGGCTAAATTCACTTATTAATTTCAATAGTTTATAAGTAGATTTTTGCATATTTTATATGTATGCATTCATGTATTCTGTGAATAATGACTTTCTGTTCTTTCTTTTCAGCCTTTATCTTTACATTTCTTTGTCTGCTTTATTGCATTTTAGAATAGGCATTGGATCTCAAGTGAAGATGTTCAGTATTTCAACATTATGAATCATGTTTGTTCTAGATTTTCACATATACTGGTTTTTATGTTATATTAAGGAAGTTTTATTATATTTCCAATGTGCAAACCATTTTTGTTTTCTATCACAAGTGTATTGAATTTTTTCTGCATCTATTGTATAGTCATATGATTCTATCTTTATTCTCACAATGTGATGAATTATTTACTAATTTCTGAATGTTAATCAATGCTGCATTTCAGAAATAAATTCAAGTTTGTCATGTTAGTATTTTTATGTGTAACTTGATTTGGTTTTCTAAAATTTTGTTTAAAAATTTGCACCAACATTTACAAGTAACATTGGCCTGCAAATTTCATTCTTTGTAATGGATTTTTCAAATTTTGGTATCAAGGTTATGCTGGCCTCATAAAATTATTAGGAACAATGTCTCTTTATCTGTATACTGGAAACGTTTGTGTAAGATTGATATTATCTCTTTATTCAGTACTTGGTAGATTTCACCAGTGAAGCTGTACTTTCCCTGAGGGAATTTGTTTTTACATATTCAGTTTATTTAATATTTTCTTTAATTGTTATAAAACTATTCAGGTTTTTATTTTCCTCTTGTATGATGTTGGCAAGTTGTTTTTAAATGAGTTGTTTATATTATCCTCTCATTTAAAAAGAAGTTCTAAGATCTGCGGTGATGTTCTCCTTTTCATTCCTGATATTGGTACTCTGTGTCCTCCTTCCCTCTTCCTTTCTAGGAACAACTTCTGGATTTCTAGATTTTTGTATTATATGTTAGTTTTCTGTATCACCAATTTCTGTTATCACCTTTATTATTCCCAGCTTTGGGTTTAATTTGCTCTTTTTTTCCCCACCTTCTGGAGTTGCTCATTAATTTTATCCTTTTTTTTTTCTAAAATATTCTTTTGAGACTGTACATTTTCCCCTGACTATGACTTTTGCTGTATCCCACAACTTTCAATATGTTATATTTTATGACTATCCAGTTCTACATAATTTCTAATTTCCACTGTGACCTCTTCTTTTGTCTATGAGGAATTTAGGAGTGTATTACTTAATTTGCAAACATTAGGGGATTTTGTGAGTTATCTTTTCTGCACTGATTATTAGCTTAATTCCACTCTTCTCAGAATATACCCCTCTCTGATTTAAAACCTCTGAAGTTCCTTAAAACTTTAAAGACCCCACACTTACTTTAATATTTACATTTACTTTTCTACTTTCCACAAGAGCTCAAAAAGAGTGTATATCCTGCAATGTTCTGTATATACTGAATACGTCAAGTTTGATAATTTTCTCATTTAAAACTTCTATATCCTCTGATACTTTTTCCTGTTTGCTCTGTTAAACAGCACTATGATGGGCCTAAATGTGGTTTGCTTTGTACGATTTTCTGCCTAGGGTGTATAGCCCTTCCTAAATCTAAGATTTGATGTCTTGCATCACTTTTGGAGAGTTTTTGGTCATTATTTTTTTAAAGTAATGTTTCTGCCGCATTCTCTCGTGCCTCTACTTCTGAGATTCCAATTATATTATATGTTACACTTCTTCACCATGTCACATATGTTCTTTTCTGTATTTTCCATCTTTTTCCTCTCTGTGTCTCAGTTAATTTCTACTAATCTTTCTTCCAACACATCAGTTCTTACCTGCTTTTGAACCTATCTATTTAGCATTTCTTTTCAGTTTATTTTTCAGTATAGAATCTGCATTTAATTCTTCCTTAAATTATTTTAATTATCTACTGAAATTCTCCCTCTTCTATTTTTCTGGAACATTAAATTTATCCCAGCTATTTTAAAGTCCTTTGCTGGCAATTCTGTTGCCTGTTTTCTCTGGGTCTGTTTTTTTAAACTTGTGTCCTGTCGTGTTGTCTGGTCTCTTGGTATGCTAAGTAATTTTTCTTAAATACCAGACATTGTTTGATAAACGTCAGAGATACTTTGAGGCTCTGGACAATCTTATCTTCCTCTCTGTAGACTTTGCTTGTGCTTCCTGCAGGCTGCTGAAGAAGAGGGAGACCATCCACGTCCAGGCAGCAGCAGAGCCCAGGCTTTGTCCTGGCTGGTCTGTGTCTGGCTTGCCTTTACTTCCGGGCTGTGTCCCTGACATGGTCGATCCCACAGCCCATGCCTTTGTCCAGGGCTTCTCCTCTTTGCTGGGATCTGTTTCCCCCACCCAGCTTCGTGAGACAGTGAGACCACTTAAACTTCCACCTAGCATGTCTCAGTGACTTCTGACTGTCACTTTCTGCTGTCCCCCCCACCCCCAGTTTCTAGGCTTCCAAGCCCTTAAGGCTGCTGCTTTGGAAACCAGAAATCTCTCAAGGAGAAAGGCTGGACCAAATGCAGGCTCACTTCTGTTCTTCTGTCTTGGATCATGGCCCCTCAAATTCTTGCTGCCTTCTCAACTCTGATGCCTCTGAACAGGTATTTTAAATATTCTATCCAACGTTTTTAGTTGTTCCGTATGGGAGGTTTGGTTTATCATGAGCTAGTCTACCATAGCTGGAATCACATATAAAATTTTTAGAAAAAGTTCTCACTTATCCTCATCTTGTAGGTCATGAATCCAGGACTAAGAGGATGGAACGATTTCCCAAGGTGAACTGTCTAGTTCAGAGCAGAACCAGAGTCTGGACCAGGTCTTTGTCCGGTCTGCTCTCAAGATGCCACCGCTCCCCATAGCAATCACATCTAAGAGCTGTTGCCTCAGCCCAGGCAACAGAGAGAGTGTTTGTACCTGTCAGGAGGGGAGGAGTGAGCTGAGGAACGGCCTGAAGGGGTCAGCCAGCTTGTCTGCTCACCTTGTTTGCCACTGTTCTCATTCTGAGCTTGGCTGAAGCCACACTTCTGATGAAGCCACATTCACCACTCATTCATGGACACAACGTAAGACTTGCAGCCATACGTGTGACCAGGCCCACTGGATCCGAAGAGGCACATACAGTAAGAAGGCTCCTCAGGCAATATTGGCCACCCGTGGTCAGTTGATTTAGGAAACTGGTCAAGGATCTTTATTGCTTTTAGGACACATAGGCCGTGAGGCCAATCACACCTTGGGCCTGAAGGACAATTGGTTTGGCCTCAGAGGAACTGAGCACATAAGAGCTTTAGTCGTAACACCAGGAAGTTCTAGCCACAGACCATTTCTCCTTCTGGAGGAAAAGAGCCAACACATTTCTCCAAGAGGCTTGAAGTCTGACCCTAACTGGAGGCTAAGTAGAGAATGCCGCCCAGGGCTGGTATGGACGGGGAGGAGGCCGAAGGGGAAGCCAGTCTGCTATTCTGTGGAGGAGCTCAAACCGTAAGACTGCTTTTTAGTGGCCCCCCAACAGCTGGGGATGACACAGTAATGGTTATTTTCCTCATTTCTCCCCCAGAGTCATGGAGGTTGACTCATGGTGTCAAAATGGAGGTCAGGGTGAGACTCTTGCCCAAATCCTTTGCCTCTCCAGCCTCAAGAATAAGGAGGATTAGCAACGTCCAAAATCAGAACAGTCTCTTCAACGACCCCGTCTTCTGACCAATGCACGTGAGATGGGCACTTACTTCCTTTCGTACATTTTATCTCCACTTTTCAGGGGGAGTAACATGGAACAGAAACTTTCAGCCTTTCTCTTGCTTCCTTGCCCCAAAGGTAGGAGCTAACATGACTGGTGACAGCTTGCTGGTAGTTTAGGTCTGCATGTCAAGGGTGGGGTGGCTGGGCCTCAAAGGCAAAAACTAAACAAAACAACAAGAAAACAGGGCCCAGTCCCCACCTCCTCCTTTCTTGTGCTGCCTCTCACGAATCAGGAAAATGTGTCTGGACCCCCAGGCTCCCATGCCGTGAGCAGCCCAGGACAAGTGCTTCTCCTCCTTCCACTCTGCTGAAGCCCTGTGCAGGGGACCCAGCTCCCCACCTGGAGCTGATGGCAGAGCCATGGAGCGGTGGGTTTCCCCACTTTAGGGCTGGCCTGGAGTCCGCCATGGCCTCACATCCAAGCTACATCCTCCCATTTGACTATTGCCAAATCTCCTACTAAAGCTGTTATTTTGATCCCCCGTGGGTCACATGCCATCCTCTGGGGAGAATCACCTTGAACTTGATCCTTCACAGGAAGAACATCTGTCCCTACTTTTGCAGGCACTTTGCTCCCCGTGGCTGGATGTGCGTTTACTGGCACTTTGACAAAAGCAGGACACGCTGTTAATATTTCTTAGCGTGTCAATGCATTTATTCACCATGTAATATATAAAAGCCTGGATCGACATGTTGCGATCGTAAAAACTATTCTATTTTTAAGCATGTCGTTTCGGTATTCTAGATTTCTAAAACAGAAGTCTCAGGTCACTTAAGTAAATGGATAAACCAGAACATTACAACCGTGAGAGGCAATGAGAGAAAGAAAGGAAAAAAAGTAACCACAGCAGAAGCCGGACTGGACAATCTAAGAAAATGTGCGAACAGAAGCACCATATATAATGTTGACTAGTGTTCAAGCAGCCCCCAGAGCTCCTTGGAGAAAGGGTCTACCTGAAATAGAAATAAAATAGAAAATTTCCCCACATTCCTCATAGCCTTTTTCCGGTGTTGGTCACAAAATATATAGCGCTTTATATTACTGTTCAACCAAAATTATATTATGGGAGACCTCAGAATAGTTCCTCTGGGGGAACTCTGGGCTGATCCACTGGTACCTCCAAAGACCACCTTGTTTTTCCATCAGGCCCAATGCCTGAGACTTTGGGGAGTGAGGACTCTGGGTTTTTGGAAGAGGAACTTCAAGATGACGTGCCAGGTTGCATCCTTGTCAAACGGCCTCACTCGGGGCAGGGACTTGAACGATTACCTTATCCCAGAACACGCCTCTGCAGCCATGGTGATGGAGGTGATGTACTCTTGGAAAACTGGACTGCATTCCTCTAATTTAAATTGTAGATGGTCAAGTGGATTCTGCATTGATGAGGCTAAGGGTTCTGAAGATCTGCCCACAGATGACACCTGCTACCTGTTCTCCTGAGCACGTGTCTGTCTCAGTGTTAAGTTCTCGGCACCTAGCAGGTAGCGGACACTCGATTCCTCTCGCTGAATGAAGGCATGAGCAATTTGCCTGGCAGATGCCATCTAGGCTGATACATAGGAGAGGAATTTACAGCCTGAAGGGGAAAAGGGTCAGTGGGCCACAGGGGTGTTTTTCCCTGGGAAGAGGCACCGCCAACTTGGTATCTCCAGGCCTTACACATATATGTGTTTGTTGGATCCACAGCACCACCAGGTCTCCAACATCCTCAAGCAAGGGGAGAATTTGTTCTTCAGTCTCTGAAGGAATGACTCTCCAATGGGTAGCCAAAAATCCAACAGAAGACATTCAGCAACAGTCTCTGGCTTGGTCTTTGGTTCCCCAGTGAAGCCCCAGGAAGCATCTTGCCCTTCCTGAAGACCCAGGAGGGGCTCCACTGACTCTCTGCTCCTGGTGTGGTGTCCATCTCTTCCGTAGCCCTTCCCACCCTGAACAGGGCTGACCTGTGTTACCCACAGGATACGATGGAAATTATGGCACATGACTTCTGAGGTTGGGTCACAAAAGACACTGCGGCTCCTGCCCTGCTGCTTTCACATCACCTGCCCTGGGGGAAGCCAGCTGCCGTGTCTTGAGGACACTCAAGCAGTTCTATGGAGAGGTCCAGATGGCGAGGAGCTGAGACCCCTGCCAGTAAACATGCTGAGGGGTTTCTTCTCTGTAAAATGTGAGTGAGAATAGTACACATCCCGAAGGGTTTGATGAGGAGTAGATGGAATAATGCATGACAGGTGCTTCACGCAGTCTTCAAATGCACAAGTGTTACCGGTTGTATAATGTTCCACCATAGGGACATTACAGTTATTTAATCAGTTTCCTTTAGGTGGACACTTTACAACACATTTTCTTGAACGGGACTGTTCTTATGGAGGTTATGAAGTACTGTATGTGAGCAAGTGTTTCTCCTCCTTCCTTCTTATCTTTATCTCCCCAGGTACCATCATCAAACGCTGAAAAGTGGGCAAGAGACCATGCTGTTGTGTGTGAGTCTGTAGGACCCTGTGGGAACTCCACTTCCAGCAAGAGGGTTTGAGAAGAGGATGATTTTGTCACAAAATAGAAAAGGGACAGTAACAGATACACCTCCCTTGAGTAGCCTCTGAACCCATGGGAGAGGGAGACCTGTGGATATTTCAATACGGGCTTCTGACAACACCACAAATTTGTATTTCTTTTAACATGTTCCTGGATAACTCTGTGTTCATGGCCTATATTTATTTCACCTTTTCTGCAAATGCTTATCTTTCCTAGTAATCAGATTTCCTAAGACTTCCAGGCTTTTTGGCCCTTTAGGGAATGCATCTGGTTTCACATTGGGAAGGTTATCCAGGATTTAACCAATTATATCGAATATTTTCCCCCATCCTTATTCACATTTGCTAACGTTTTTATAATATATTAAATTAAATGTGCTAGTTTCTGGGTTGTCTATTTTACTCTCTTAGCTTGCCTATGTATTTTGCACTGTTGCCACAGTGATTGGATTTCTGTGCTTTTCTAGTGTGTTTTGATACATGATCAACGGGCCACTTCTTCTACCTCTCCTCCTCCTCCTCCTCCTCCCCCTCCTCCCCCCGCCTCCCCTCTTCCCCCTCCCCTTCCCCCTCCTCCTTCTCCTTCTTCTTTTCATTGCAAAAATTCTAGCTCTTCTTACCAGTTTATTCTTCTTGATGAGGAAATAAAAGATTAAAAGATAGGTGTGAAGAAACTGTAGATCACACAGGCTCCGGTAGAGTTGTTAAGCACATAGTTAATTTCTTTCTTGTCCTTCACTCAAAATTAGTGTTTTATTTCCTGCTCCCACTCCTTTTCCTTCTTTCCTGTTTTCCTTCTCTCTTCCTCTTTTCTCCATTTATATTCCCAAGTTTTTATTTCCCCGTGAGTGATTTGCCTGTTTCCTGTTGGATCTTTCCTACAGTTACTCTCTTTGATTTCAGAGTTATTTACAGTTGCTTGACTTTTGCTTTAGGGAGCTTTAAAATTGAGGATTAGCATAGACCAGTAAAGTTTGTACTGTACATTAGTCTTATGTATGTACTTTGGTGAATTTTTCTAAACGTAAAGACCCGTGTTAACTACCACCAAGATCAGGAACCCATGGGGTTCTCTCACTCCTTCTCCCAGTCTATCTCCATCTCTACCGGGAATTAACCACCACCCCGACTTCCATCACCATGTATTAGTTTGCTTGTCCTTCAACTTCATGTAAATGGATTCATACTGTTAGTACTCTTGTGTCTGGCCCAGTATTGTGAGATTCACCCATGTTTTAAGGGTACCAGTAGTTTGTTCTTCTTATTGTTGTGTAGTATTATACTGTAAAAGTAAACCACATTTTATTTATCCATTCTCTTGTTGATGGGACAGGCATATTCTTTATTTTTATTTATTTATTTATTTTTGGCGGTACTGCGCGGCTTGTGGGATCTTAGCAGTGAAAGTGTGTCATCTTAACCACTGGACCACCAGGGAGTTGGGACAGGCATATTCTTGAATGACGTTTTAGTAAACCTAATTACCTACAAATAGTGTCCCATAATTAAAATAGAGGTCTTTGCACAGTATAAGAAAAGACTTTCTAGATTCTTCCATCATTTTCCAGATCTAGCTCATCAAATTTGGACTATCCTTTGAAATAAACGGTCAAAGAATTTGACCTAAGTATGTACCTTCTCACTTGTGAGATCAGGATCTTTTTTTTTCCTTCTTTTTCTTCTAAGTATTTTCTGAAATACTGAGGCTTAATTATACTATCCTCAAAGTCCCACGGACAACTAGGGAAGGCTTGCCCTCTGAAAAGGCAGAGAAGTCAGTCAAAAGCTGGTTTGAATGTCTTCTACATTTGCTTTTGAATTACACTTCAACGTTCTTCTCCTCTTGTATATAGAGTTTGAGGTGATGTGAACTACTTGAAATGAAGGGGTCTATCTACATTTCAGGACAGTAGGTAATTCATGATCGTTTCCCATGATCACTTGCAACAGGTAGAAAGGAGGCCAAAGGTTTGACAGCCGGCAAAACAGGTTACAGACAGCAGGAGTGGGCAGACCCTGCCGTTTACTTTGGAAGCCGTTTGTCACTGTCAAACACACAGTGGCATCTCTTTTAGCTCTGTTTAAACAAGGATATAGTTTGCATCCTGACATTTCCCTGAAAATGGCAAGCTTCTTTTTATCACTAGGTTAGTTTTCAAGCTTCATATCCACTGTTGTAAAGGTGAGCTGAGTTTTTTAGGAGTGGTTCTGTTGAGCACTGTAACTTCCTCGTGAAAACCCATAATTCCACTTTTCAGGCTAACATCCCTTCACATCCTCTGGCTGTTTCAATACAACTTGACAGTTATTTATTTTTGTATTATACCCTTATTGAGCTCAACTTCACTCCTTAAGTAATGATATTATATCCATGTATATGGTTGTGGGTCACTGATTCTTAAACTATTACTATTCATGCAACTCTCTTTGTATAAAGGAAGCTAATATATGAGTCAAAGATGAAATTAAGATCTGCCTGTAGAACAAGGATCTAAAACTCAGCTTCAAACAGAAATTATTGTTTAACCATTAAAGAATTGTAGTCTTGCTAAAACTGGGAATAAAACAAGTTGCTTTTCACATGAGATAGGAAAGTATACAATAATTAGAGACTTTTGTGTGAAAAATATGGGAATAAAGTGGTTAATATATAATTGTATGTATACCTCATCTAGCCTCTATTCCCTTTTGATGATTTTTAAAACTATGAAAGATTTGTAAAGTTAAAATATCTTTTTTTGTTTTTATGAAGGAAATGTACCCAGATTTAGAAACAGTAGAAAATATGCACAGTTCCACAACAGAAAAAAAAATTATGTAAAAATAGTTATAGAAATCCCTGTATCTGAATCTTAGAATTCTAGAACTTGACAATCTATAAGCAATATTTAGTTTAGGGGTTGGCAAACATGGTCTGTGGGCTAAATCCAGCCGGCCGTCTGTTTGTAGGTAAGGTTTGATTGGAACAGAACCCATATGTTTACAGACTGTCTCTGGCTGCTTGGGAAATACACCGCAGAGTTGAGTAGCTGTGACAGAGACCACATGGCTTGAAAAGCCTAAAATATTTGCCATCTGGCCTTTTCCAGAAAGCATTTGCTGACTCCTGGTCTAGTTCATCTGGTAAAGATTAGATTATCAGGAGATACACTCTTGAACGTACTGTGATGTGCCTGGGCCTCACCTCAAGGAACTTACCGTCTAATTGAGAAAGAGAAGGCACGAACACTAATATGTTTAAAGTATAAGAAAGTGACTAGAACCATAGAGGGTACAACATGCTTTAGGATTTCCGTGGGGGTACTGGGAAGGCATCACGGAGAAGGTGAAGGTCAAGCTCAGTTTGATGGATGGGTAGCAGATGACGATGCCAAAATGTCTGCAGAATATTCCTGTTCAAAGAACAAACGTAAGAAAGGCTTACGGATGCAGCAGCCCTGTGCGTGTGTGAGGACCTGCAAACAGATGCTTGGGTTAGAATAAGGAGTATCAAAGAGTTGGCTGGCGGATACAGTTGGGATGACAGGGCTGGGACATTTGAGTGTGGGCTGAGAATGACGTGTTTGTGTGGTAGGCTTAGAGGGGATGGAAGAAAAACATGGTCATTATGGGAGTTTAAGGTATAGCCACAAAGTCTTTGACATTCTTTCAAAAGATGGAGCTGAAGTCCTTGTTCCTTGAGTGTGGACTGGACTGGACTTGGTGAGTCACTTCTAAACAGAGGAAGGTGGGGGGGTGGTTTGTGACTTTCAAGACTAGGTTGTAAAGGTAACGTGGATTCTTTTCTGCTCTCTCCTGGGTCACTAGTTCTGGGGGAGACCAGGTGGCTTGCCCTGAGGCTACTCCAGCTGCCCTATGGAGAGGCCCATGTGTGGAAAATCCGAATCTTCCTGCTGACAGTCAGCTAGGAACTGAGGTCCCCCAGCAGCAGGCCCCACAAAGAGCCATCCTGGATGCAGATCCCCCAGCCTTAGCTGAGCCTTCAGATGACAGCTTGACAGCAACTTCATGAGACAGCCTGAGACAGAACCTCCCGGTTAAGCTGCTCTTGGATTCCTGACCCTCAGAAACCCTGTGAGATAATTAATGTTTGTTGTTTTAAGCCACTAAGTTTTGGGGCAATTTGTTATGCATAATAGATAATGAATACAGTTATCATCTTTATAGTGTTGCTTTAGATAGAATCAACACAGTAGTTTTCATTCATTCATTCATCCATTCACTGACAACATTCATTGGCCTGGGCCTCCTGCAGTGCACTACAGGAGGCCCTGGTCCCCTGGCTTCATGGGATGTAGCAGTGTGTAGGGTAGACCTTGCTAAGGTGAGCCTAGAGATGAGCAGACGGTCCCCCAACAGTCCAGGAGGAAGGTAGCAGACACTACACTTCACTCCAGCCAGAATGGCCATCATCATCGTAAGTCTACCAATAATAAATGTTGCAGAGGGCATGGAGAAAAGGGAACCCTCCTACACCGTTGTCGGGAATGTAACTTGGTGCAGCCACTATGGAGAACAGTATGGAATTTCCTTAAAAAACTAAAAATAGAACTACCATATCATCCAGCAATCCATATCTGGGCATATATCCAGAAAAGACAAAAACTAATTTGAAAAGCTACATGCACCCAAATGTTCATAGCAGCACTGTTTACATGGAAGCAACCTAAATGTCCATCAACAGATGCATGGATAAAGAAGATGTGGTATATATATATACAATAGAATATTATTCAGCCATAAAAAGACTGAAATAACGCCATTTGCAGCAACATTGATGGACATAGAGATTTTTCATACTAAGTGAAGTAAGTCAGACAGAGAAAGACAAATGTTATATATGATATCACTTATATGTAGAATCTAAAAAATAATACAAATGAACTTATTTACAGAACAGAAACAGACTCACTGACATAGAAAACAAACTTATGGTTACCAAAGTGGAAAGGGTGGGGAAGGGATAAATTGAGAGTCTGGGATTAACAGATACACCATACTATATATAAAATAGATAAACAACTAGGATTTACTGTAGAGCACAGGGAACTCTATTCAATATCCTGGGATAAACCATAATGGAAAAGAATATAAAAAAGAATGTGTGTATATATATGTACAACTGAACCACTTTGCTGTACACCTGAAACTTACACAATATTGTAAATCAACTATACTTCAATTAAAAAAAAAGGTGCAGTGTGAGGACCACACTAGAACAGAGAGTGTTTCACGTGCCTGCTGGGTGAGCCTTTCCCTTGGACACATTTGTTTGGATTTCCTTTGTGGCAGAAAGTGCTCACCGTGGGGGCAGCTGACGTCCCAGCTTAAGGGCTGGTGCTCTGGCCACCACTGGTTACATTATCTTTTGGTCAAGACTCCTCGGCCCCTGGAATGTGACCTTCTGACCACTGGTTGAAGCGGGTCAGTGCGATCGGGCGTCCGATGCTCTTTTGATGATCCCAAATGGATGGGACCAGCCCGATATGTGTCCTGTGATCTTCTAGGTCAGCCTTTGACGCTTCAGGTAGATGACTTCACTACAAAGTTCTTTGGAGGAGACAGTGAAAGGCTGGCACAAGGGATATGATCTGGAAAAGATGCACAATAAGCACTGCATTTTGTTAGTAATGAAAATTACTACATTTAAAAAGTATTCAAATGCAATATTATTATAAAATGGTCATGTTTAAAACCCAGCTGATGACTTATAAAATCAGATTTTTAAAGAAAAATCGTTGGTTTATTATTTATATTTCTATTATAATAAGCATTTTTATACATTTGAAAAGTGCTTTAATGAGTTTCTTTGTATTGAGGTGTTTTTTAATTGAGGTCTAATTGACATATACCAATACATTAGTTTCAGGTGGACAACATAATGATTCAATATTTGTGTACATTGCAAAATGATGACTACAAGAAGTCTGGTTACCACCTGTCACCATACATAGATCAAAAGGTTTTTTGTTGTTTTTGTTTTTTCCTTGTGATGAGGGCTTTTTAAGTTCTACTCTCGTAGCAACTTTCAAATTGGCAATACAGTAATATTAACTGTAGTCACCGTGCTGTCCATGACATCCTTAAAATCAACTTTTATCCAGTTTTATTTATTCATTTCTTCCAACGGAGAGACTAAAACTCAAGTATTATCACAGTAAACAATCAAGAATTTTGTTAGGAAAGTTGTCAAATATGTAGGAGAGGTGAAAGATTTCTACAGTAAACTCATGTCAGTCATGAGCCGATTTTGACTTCCAAGAGTTCTTTTGTGTTACGTTACTACAAAACTGTCCAGAATAATTTGAGAATATATGATTAACCTTACCCTTAATGATACAAAAAACCGCATAAATATTTCCAAAGAACAAAATTTAACTATTACACAATGCCAAACTCATAAGAATTCTGGATCTCAAATAGAATACAATTAAGTCCTTGAAAATGAAATGAGAAGAATCTGTCTCTTGATCTGGGATCAGGTTCATGGATGTACTCAGTTTGTGACAATTTGTTAAGCTGTACATTTATTATATATACATATATACATATATATAACTCAATGCATACTTTTCTAAGTAAATGATACAAATGAGACAGTGTAGCAGTTTTATATTGTGGGAGCCAGATGCTCCTTTACTCTCTCAAGGGGCCCTGAAAGCCTGGCATCTCCCTTCCTCAACAAGGCAGAGCTCTCTTGGAACCTCTTTTGTCTACATGGGGGTCTTCCGGGGATTATGTAAAAGTCTGTACATGGTTCAGGATTTAGGATTTCTATCTGTCCTTGTTTCACCTTGATAGCCCCAAGATCGGATCACTTTTGGAGATCCATCGGCCCTTGTCCTGTAAACTGAGCTGGGAAGTCCAACTCGTGAGGAGCCATGAGAATTGGGTGTGAAATTGGGGAGACCTGGTGTAGCATGAGGGTCGCGATACAAATGCTGTCCCCCCTCTCCCATCACCTCCTGCCTTCTCCGGAGCCCCCTGGGCCCAGAGTCACAGAGGTACGCTTGGGTCTTCTCAGTTATTCTGGGAACTGGGAAGGTGTGGCTTAGCTGATGAGGGAGGTGGGGACTAGTAGACCACATCTGGAGGCAAAGAAAGCTGGCCATAGGTGTAGAAGATCAGAAAGGAGTGCGGGCTTCACTGGTGGCGCTAGTGGTTGAGAGTCCACCTGCCGATGCAGGGGACGCGGGTTCGTGCCCCGATCCGGGAAGATCCCACATGCCGCGGAGTGGCTGGGCCTGTGAGCCATGGCCGCTGAGCCTGCAAGTCCGGAACCTGTGCTCTGCAACGGGAGAGGCCACAGCAGTGAGAGGCCCGCGTACAGCCAAAAAGAAAAAAAAAAAAAAGTAAAAAAAGGAGTGTAGTAGGAATTGACTGACTGAGTTGCTGGAGTATCATCTATTTGACTTTGGGCAGATAGGAGAAATATACTGTGCGCTGCTGCCTTGGCTTATAAAAATTAAAAAAAAAAAAACCTTATGTAACAGATTTATAAAAGCACAAAGGCTACTCTCTCTATTTGTCCCAGCCTCCCCTTCCCTGCCTGTATCCACAAGTCTGTTCTCTACGTCTGCATCTCTATTGTGAGAGTAGCACTGACGTATATACACTACCATGTGTAAAATAGATAGCTAGTGGGAAGCTGCAGTATAGCACAGGGAGCTTTGTGATGACCTAGAGGAGTGGGATAGGGAGGGTGGGAGGGAGGCTCAAGAGGGAGGGGATATATGTATACATTTAGTTGACTCCCTTTGTATTACAGCAGAAACTAACACAACATTGTAAAGAAATTATAATCCAATAAAGATGTAAAAAAAAAAGTATCAAATCAACATGTTGTATGCTTTAACTTACACGTTATATGTAAATTATATCTCAATAAAAATGACTTAAATAATTAATTAAAAAAATAAAATAAAATGAGAAACTCAAAAAAAATATCAGCACATGTTTAAGAAAAACAAACAAACAAAAAAACGCAGGGGCGACCTCAGTCTCCCAGACACAGAGCTGGTAAGTTTCCTTCTCCTGTCCCCCTCTGGACTTTGCCACGGTTGTCCCTGGTGCCCCGAGGTTGGTATCGGTCTCACAGAGGGGTGATATTTCCTCCAGAAAGCCCTTCCCTGCATTTTTTCTGCTTATTCCCTGACTTGAAGTCCACACTTGGCTATTATGCTACTTCTTGGCTTCTGCTGTAACAGAAAGTCCAGGGGGACATCTCTGGGCACTGTCTCCCTTCTCTGTCCTGGGGGGGGCTGTCATCCCCAGCACTCCGTCCGCTGTCTCGTCTCTCATCAAGGTCACTGGTGGCCTGGTCTTGGCAAAGCGGATGTCTACCCCTCACCTGACCTCTGGGCAGCGGTTGACTTCATGGACACCTTCTTCTTCCTAAAACTGCATCCTGATCACTCCTCTGGGTTTCTTCTGTGTCCCTGGCCCCTCTTCCACCTCCTGTGCTGGGACCTCATCTGCTGTCAGGTTGCTACCTGTTGGCCTGTCTCAGACTCCTGCCCTTGGTCTTCATCCATACTTTCTCCCTGGATGACATCAGCAAGCACATGACTTTAAGTACGACTCCTGCTTTAAGATGTCTAACTAATTTCTCCAGCCCTGGTCTCTCCCCTGAACACCAGCCTCAGGTGCAACGCTGCTTTCCTGATGTGTCTGCTGGGAAACTCCGGCCTCACCCAGACTGACAGAGCATTTTCTCATCCCACAGCCTCCCTCTTTCACCCCAAGATTTCTTCATTACACTGACACTACTGTTTTCTCAGCTGTCCAGACTTTTTCTTTTTAAGCCCCTTAAACCCAGTTTCTCAACTGTCTATGGAGCTACCTTGATAGTACCAGCCTCTCAGCCTCAGTTTCTTAATCTGTAAAATGAGCATAATTGTAATACCTCCTTTGCCTACTTTATTGGTTTGTTGTAGAATAAAATAAAAATACTTTGCAAATTGCAGAGGGCTGTCCTGTCAGTGGAGATACCTTATCAAAGGATCTATACAATAGATTCTTCCCAGAGTTTTGTTTTGCTGGCAAACAGACTGTCTTTTTTGACCAGCTGGGACAATTCCTTCTGGCAGCTAACAGGGGCACTGTAACTCAATATGTTTGTTTCTTTGCTTTGACTTACGGGAAGCTCAGAGCAAAATGTCATGTTTAAGCATGCTCACCATTTTTGAGTTAGTTTTCAATTATAATTATTCTTTCTTTTTCAAAACATGTTTTATTAATTTTGAATCCCTATTTTAATGTCACCATTGTATATCCACCTTTCACTGCAAACTGGATTTTCTTGTTTGTTTGTTTTGAAGATTCTATGTACAAATAAATAATGGATCAGTAAATGAACCAACAAAGAAATCCCATAACCATGACGCATCTGATCTGGAGGTCATTATCATATTTTTTTAACATTAGCATGAAATGAAATTTTCACTCAGGTTAAAAGGAACATTTTCAAAGCCTCTCTTTTGGAGAAATGAAAATAAAATAATTGCTAATTCAGGCTTAAGATTTTTCTTAATTTTACGCATATTTCTTAAAATTGATATTTTTGTTTAGAGTAAGGCATTTTTTCACATTATTACAGAGCCAGTTTACTTTTTTAAAACAATAAACCCTGTTTGTAATATGTGGAACATTGGTAATACAAAGTGCAAACTCAAAGAATTTGTTTACTGTAATAATTAGGGACTACATCCAGTGGTATGAAGAGAAAATGCAAATAAGAGCAGGACTTTCTCAAGCAGCAGGAAGGCAGAGGTGGGTGGTCCAGGGCCAGGGTGGTCTCCTCAGTGTCAATGCTCAGCCCTCTCCTTTTTTATGTTCTACACCCTAAGTTGGGGACTTTTGCCCTCAGTGTCACAGGATGGGCCCTGCCTCTTTAGGCACTGAGACTGCATTCCAGGCAGGGAGAGAAGGAAGGGGAAACGGTAAAAATCAGCTGAATCTGAACCCAATTATCTGGAAAACTATACTTCCCTGGAAGCTCCAAATGGCTTATTTCTGCTTATGTCTAACTGGACAGAGCTGAGTCACGTGGCCACCCCGAGCTGCAAGAGAGTCTGGGAGGCTGAGTGTCCAAGCACAGTGCTGTACCAAATCAAATTGGGAGAACTGAGACTGAAGATGCAGCTCACAGGGTCTGCCACACTCATCAGCCTCTTTTGCTTGCTGGTCAGATTTCTGAATACAGAACACTTTTCTAACAGTACAAACGGGGGTTCTGAGAATTGAATGAGGTATGTAGGGGAAAGATCTTATACAGGCTTCCTTCACATAATGACTGTACAGATGTCAACCTTTTACCATAAGAGCTCTTGAAAAATGATATCACATTCTAGGGTTTTTTTCCCCACTTAAAAAAATATTAAGCTTCTTACTCCAAAATGTACTCAATAAATATAAGATATACTACAAGAAGACATTTTTTTGACACTACAGTTTCAGGCAAATGAGTACACTCATCAACTTACTCAATACCACAGTCACTAGCCCAAGAACATTACGCAGGAAAAATTTGAACTGAGTACCCTATTTGGTGAGCCCACAAAGTTTTGGTTCCTGCATTCACCCTGGGCAAGGGGTGAAGCAGCAGCATTTTCATTAAGTGTCGGGTCTCTTGGATGTGTGTGCCATTCTCATGCACTTTGAAGGGCTTTCCTGCTCAGCCTTCATTCTGCCCTGGGTTTCTCTGCACCAAGCATTTACTCTTTAGAGTAGTTTGTGTGAGATAACCATTCTATCCCCCAAAGCTGAAAAATTAGTGAAGAAAATGTGCAAGAAAAAATGAAGGGGAATAAGAGTAATAAATCTCTATCATTTTACATTTTATGTATAAACTCAATTTGTCATTTTCACATTGTTGTTTGTTAGTTAGGTAAAGTTATCTTTGTTGTTCAAGTGATATATTTTTCTATTTGTAACTTCTTTTTAACTTGGATTGGGATAGATTGC
The DNA here is from genome assembly GCF_951394435.1 of Stenella coeruleoalba. Lineage (NCBI taxonomy): Eukaryota > Metazoa > Chordata > Mammalia > Artiodactyla > Delphinidae > Stenella > Stenella coeruleoalba. The sequence continues at coordinate 45,206,012 of NC_137161.1, read as the reverse complement.
ATTGTATCCCCCCCCCCCATTTAATATTAAAGAAAAAAGTTAAGAGTTAATGGCTTTTCACTTATGGACAGATCTTTAAAGCTGTTAAGCTGGAGGTTGTCGTGTGCTGTAAATCTCTGTGGAGATGGACGTTGTATCGAGGATGATGGGGAACTCAAGTTTGTGCATTGACTTGAAATCTACAGGGGGATGGATGTCATATGCGATGTCTTGTTTAATCTTCCCAGCATCCCCCAGGGGCAGGCACATTGAGCCATTACACAGGGAAGTTATGATGGCTTCTTACCCCGTCAGCGTGACTGACCCAGAACTACGTTTCCCAGGACTCCCTCCCATGCATAGTTTTAGTTTCTGGTTGTGTGAGACCAGAAGGCAGAAGGGCAGTAGCGGGGCTTCCCTGGTGGTTGAGAGTCCGCCTGCCGATGCAGGGGACACGGGTTCGTGCCCCGGTCCGGGAAGATCCCACGTGCCGCGAAGCGGCTGGGCCCGTGAGCCATGGCCGCTGAGCCTGCGCGTCCGGAGCCTGTGTTCTGCAACGGGAGAGGCCACAACGGTGAGAGGCCCGTGCACTGAAAAAAAAAAAAAAAGGAAGGGCAGTAGCAGCCCTTGGACGACTCACAGGTGTGCAGGCTCACCTGGTGGGCTCCCCCAGCTCCCACCCATCTCCTCCTTTAGCTCCTCTGAGTCCTGGGCTGCATGGATGCAGCCCTGTGATGAAGGTACCAGTTTCTTCAGAAGGTCGCCTGTGTCCTCAATGCCGGAGATAGTGAGAAGCAATGTTGGCTCCAGCGTGTCCTCATGGGTTCTTTCTGTACGTCCAGCTTTTCTTCCAGATGACCCCCTCTGTTAACAGGGTGCCCTCAAGCCCACCACCAGATGCAGGAGCAATGGCCTCTCTAGACTTTTCCACCAGCTCCCACATTACACTAGATCTAGTCCCTTTAATGTATTCCTTATTCCATGTCACTCGTGAGGCTCGCGACCCCTCAGTGAACCCTGACTGATACAGAAGTCCTCAATTCAGAGAGAAGATGTTCCTTACACTGGGCCTTACAGCTCCTTAGGGGACCTGAGAAAAGTGAGTGAAATTTATTCAACTCCTATCCTGCAACAGGCCGTGGAGTTGGTGCTGTTAATGTATTTAATCTTTACAGCAGGTATTATTACCATTTTATAGGAAAGGCAGCTCCTTTTTTCTTAGGGCTAGTTTTCCAAATAATTTTTTTTTTTGCCTTAGTGCAAGCTGATGTCCAAAATTTATTTTTTATGGAGAATCTGTAGTTGTAAAAATATTACTCTGGAGACAGATTTTCAGAGAGCAGTAAATACCAGAAGGCAAGCCAAAAACTTCAGCACCCTGTTGAGATTGGGAAAAGGTAACGTTGACTTATTTTCACTTAAATTTTTGACTTGGAATAAACTCAGCAAGGGCTGGTTTTCTTCTTGCTGTCTCTGTGGCTGCCCGTTTATTTCACTAAAGCGAATGATAGCCCAAAGGTGCTTGAGATAACATGGGTTACAAGATTCTACAGCTGTATATTCATTTCCCAGAATTCAGAAAAGTGCAGGGTTCTATTTGGTAAACATCACCTCCATGGAAATTAAGTTTACCCAGGTTGTGTATTTGAATATTAAACACACCCTGTCATGAATCAGGCTTGTTGGTCGACCAGCTGGCTGACCGTTTCTTTGTGTTCAGTCTTCCTCAAGCCTTTCTGCTCCTCCAGGCTGGCATTCAAATGCCAGGTCCTGGGCGTGTTTTGAAAGAATACATTTGAATGCAATTACTAAGTCTCCCTTAGAAGTCCAGCAGCCCTGTCCATTATAATAATTGATAGTCCAGAAACTTGTTAGAGAGAAGGGAATTTAATCAAAGCTAAAAGTAATTTATAGGGTAAGTCCGACATACACATACTTTCTCTAAGCCTCGGTTTGATTGGTTTTCATTTTTGGGATGTGTATTTGACATTTGAAACAATTTTGACCAATCATGTTTTTATTCGAGGCTGAGGGTTCTTTGACCTGTGTATAGAAAATGAGGGCGAGCACAAGAGAAATTTGGTGCCAGTGCTGACTGCTGAACTTTTGGGATCATTAAAATATACTGCTAACTGTATGAAATAAGCACATTTGACTCGGGTTTCTCCTTTGGGATGGTATTGGCCAGCTTCCCAAGAGAGAAACTTCTTTTCCCTTCCCAAAGATTCTATCTCCAGCTGGACAGACTGTTTCTTCTGTTATTAGCGGCTGCAGCTGACGCTGTGGTGCCCTGCCTTTACCTCCCCGGTGCTTGTCTCCGATAACCTTATGAACCGATGTCTTCTTACTGGGAACTATGCCATTCTTTCTGAACTTTTCCGGGACTTAAGAGCATGTTGGCCTGGACACACGCAAGCTGTAAATTCTGGGCAGTTAATACATCAGGAAGTAGTCCTTGGACAATGGTGGACGGCAGCTGGTGGATCAATACACAGCTGCCCCTCACGATGGTCAACCGTGAGATGCTCCGTGTACAGTACTCTACGGCTCCCTGGTGGGACTGAGACGCAGTTGACCACAAAAAAACTTTTCTATTTTATTTATGTAACCCTTTACTAGCTGCATACTCTTCCGTCAGCTCCCCACTCCCCTGATCACCTCCCTAATAACCTATATATGGGAGTCCTTGTCTCAGGATCTGCTTTGGGGGAGCCCAAATCAAGATAGAGGCCTTCATCTCTGGTCTCGCCAGGGCTGCCTTTGTGGGCTCAACTCCAAGAGTAAGGTCTCTTGTGCTGAGCAGGTGAGTGGACGATGACTGGAGGGCCCATCTGCAGAGGAGGTAGCCAAGAGCTGCTGGGAGAACTCGTCCCAAGACCAGCTTCTTCAGAGGTGAGGTAGAGATGGGAGCGGAGAACTGGGCGCTCATCAGCAGGGGATGATGAAGAGGAATAGAACTCTGGTGGCTGAAAGCAGAAGTTTAAAGGGTCCCAGGACACTGGCCAGGAGACTGTCAAGAGTTTCTTCTTTCTCTACATACTTAATGAGGTCCTTCATCCTCCTCTGTCTTCTCACCCACCACTTGTGAGCTGACAATTCTTAAACGGCTAGCCCAGCTCTACAAAACCACAAATGGATTTTCCTAGCACTCTTTACAATAATCAACAATAACTGCACCCGGACGCCCTATGGGAACCTCAAACTCAGTGTGCCCTGAACTTAGTTCATTATTTTCTCTCCATAATTCTCCCTTGCATCCCACCCCAAAGCCCCACACCTTTCCCTTCTTCAGCATCATTTCCTTCAACGAAAAGCAAGCCACACACTTCTGAGCTGCGTGCCGTTCCTTCTCCCCATTTTCCACTTCTGACTCCTCACCCAAATTGCCTAACCCTGTCCTTTGAGTCTTCCCAAAGGAGCCCACCCCGAATTGCTGCTTCACATCCACATTATCCCTCATTTCAACTTTCCAAAGTCTCATGACTCCTTCCACTCCCCACCCACCACCCCATTCATGCTTCCAGAACAGTCTTTTTAAGTGATGAGTTTGATCATATCCCCTCCACCCCCCTGTGGCCTGAAATCTTTGAAGCCCCCTCCATCATCTACAAATACAAGTTTCAATGAGGTGGGCTGACATGTCCTAGTTTTACTTCTTTTCTAGTCTCTTTTACTACCCTGTCTGTATATCTATGCATATTCCAAAGTGTATTCCAAGGAGTGTGGGTACCTTGGGATGCTCCTCTGCTTAAGGGTTTCAGGGTGAAAACTTGGACAGCACTGCCCACTTTGTCCCACTCTTGGATATTCTAAAGGTACATCAGCGTCAGCACATTCTAGACTCGGAGAAGTTCTGAAATAAAGAAATCTGTTTAATTTTGCTTCACTCACTGTTCCCCAACGTATTTGGTTATGGGACTTCTTTTTCACCCTTACAGAATGGCAGCTCTTATTCATATTGTGAAGAGCTAGTATTCCTGGGATACGTGCCACTTCTCCTAACCACACCAGACTTGACATCTGAAACACACGTCAAATTCCAGGACTAGAGTTTTGTTTGTTTGTTGTTTTTTCTCTCAAGCTGTTCTCTTACTCTGGAATGACTTTACCCCAGTGCCTCTCAAAGTCCTGACTCAGCCTTCAGGGTCTAACTCAGATGTCACGTGCACCAGGCCTCCTCCCTCATGCCCACCCGCGTCCCTGCCCCTCCCTGGGTCCCTCCAAGTACATCTCTGTACCACTGTTACAGGAGTGATTTCTTTCTGCCTTGCAGTATTAACTTACATTCCTGTTCAAATTCAAGATCTTTGAACACAAAAATGTTTCATTTTTCTTTTTTGAAATGTGACCTACAGTGCTGTGCAGCTACATTGACCCTCAAAGAGTCCATGAGGGAGGTTTTTTCTGAATCAATTTCACAGTCATTTCATTATTCCTTGTAGAGTCCGTCCAAGCAACAGAGGAGCACGATTTGTTCTCAGTCCGAGCTGGTGAGAATCCCAGCAGGGCGGCTGGGACCACAACATTCTATGAAGCTTCTCTGGGCCCGTAGAAGAAAAGTCAGTGAACAAGTGTGGGGGCGAGGCTTACGCTGGACCTGGAACCCAGCTGTTCTCTAGACCACAGCAGTGGGTGACATGCTGTAAGTTCATCACGAGCATTGATTAATTACAAGCTCACAGCGGTCTTATGAGGCACATGTTATTCTTCTCACATCACAGGGGACAAAACCGAGGCTGGATTCTGAGCTTTGCAGTCTCACCCCATAGCCCAGGGTCTGAGGCTCCGCCACACGACCCTGCAGACTGAGGTGGTGAGAGTACTTGCTAGTTGTAATTTTTATTCACAGAGACTATAAGAGATGGGGAATTCACGTGAAGGGCCAGCCCAGTGTCCAGAGTGGCTTGTGGTAAGTTTGGGGGTTGGGTGGCACTCTTGATGTCCTTATTATTATGACCACCTCGTCATCGTCCATGACAGGATGAAGGACTTCAGATGGAAAACTGCCACCTTGTGGTTATGCAAATTCGAGACGTTGCACGGGCATCCTCAGTGATCTTCTCACTAGAGGGAGGGAAGGGCTTCGTTCAAGCCTGACGTTTCATTCCGGTTTCCTCCGAAAAACAAAAAGCAAGAACACCTCCCTCTCAAAAACTCTGGGTCTTATGACAAAAAGTATTTGGGAAAAATGAAGCTCCTAACAGTGCAGGACCAGGTGCGACCATGGGTCTTTGCCTACGTGAATGTGGGAACCAAGCTGGTGAGTCATGTCAACTGCCCGTAGTGGCCTTGGGGGTGGCATCCCCAGGGCTGGACCCATCCCACCTCTCCTCCTTACCTGTTCCCAGCAAATTCCTGACTGGTCTCTCTGTGCAGGCCATCCTCACCCACTGCCTGTTTGTGACTCACAGGGCAGAGCGTGGCCACCCCCTCCTGTAAACTCCCGAGCGTGGACATCTGGGTGTGCCAGCAGACGTTCAAGGCCCACCCTATTCACCCACCCAGTCCCACTCTCCACCTGCTCACCTTCTGTATCAGTCCCTCAGGCCTCTCCTGGCCATGGCTTTAGGGTCCTTGTTCACCCTCAATCTGGACTGTCTTTTATCTCATTTTCCTCTCATTTAAATCTATTCCAGCCCAAGATACCTCAATTACCTTCCCTTCCACAAAGGCCTGGCTGGTGAGTCAAGACAAAAGGCTCATTACCCCTGGAAGACCCCTCTTCACAATCCCTGTCCCCACGGTGGTTTCCTTAACCTTCCACCACAGCTGTGAGGGTGGCCCATGCTTTATCTGATGGTTGGATGTTGACAAGTTTGTGTTCCCAAGTCTGTTGTAAAATCCTCATCCTATTAAGCATCTGTGTCTGCCTGCATCCGAGCGGATCCGGGCTTGCACTTGCTTCTGTGATTCTCTATCAACTTGATGCTGAACAGGGAACCCAGTCTCTCTCATTTACTCATTGTTACTGTGATCACTGAATTACGCAGCTGCAGCCAAAGTGTGAGTTGATGAGCAAACCCATGTCTTCTTCTGGGTCACACAGCCGGACCTCACGTCTGAGCCTCCCTCGGGGTTAGGTGGGGTCATGTGCCTAAAGAGTGTGAACAGGAGCGAGGTTGGCCGCTTCCGGGCCTGGCCCCTAAAGCCTTCTGAGCCACTCTGCAGGCTCTCTTCCATTTCTGTAGCAACCTTGGATGTCACGTTTTGAAGATGGGGGTGTGGTGGCCAAAATCCACTATGGCCTCCAGGGATCTCACCTCCTGGGGTTCACACCTCCCACATACAGTGTGTCACCAATAGGTATTATGGAAGTGGCAGTGGGACTTCCGAGGCCAGGTCATAAATGTCATGCAGCTTCTGTCTTGCCCTTTCTTGGGTCACTCCCTCTGGTGGGAGCCAGCTGCTCTGTCACCAGGACACTGAGCATTTCCACGGAAGGTCCATGCAGTGGAGAGCTGAGACCTCATGTGGACCCCCAGCACAAACCCTCAGTCGTGTAATGGAGCCTTCTTATAAGTGGTACTCCAGCCCCGGTCCAGCCTTCAGATGATGCAGCCCTGGCTGACGTGTTAACTGCAGCCTCACAAGAGACTGAGCAAAACCACCCAGCTAAGCTGCTCTCAAATTTCTTCCCTCACGGAAACGAATAATAATAATTGTTGTTTTAAGCCACTAAATTTGGGGGTAACCTGTTATGCAGCAGTAAGCAATAGATACCTAATAGAGGGAGCCACAAGATGGAAGGGGCTCGAATCCCTGAGTGACCTGTTGGATGGGAGCTCACACTGAGATCTGGGGCTTTATCTCTAAGTGGCTTAAACCTCATTAGCTTCGTGGTCTTTGTCAGACCTCAGCCCATTTCTCTGTTTATTCAGGTCTTCCTTTTATGACCTTTAGTAAAATTTTATCATTTTCTTCCTGTAGGATTTGAATTTTCTTGTTTATTTCTATTTCTGGACACTTATTAGTTGGTGTTGCCATTGTGGATTGGATTCTCTACTCTATTTCATTTTCTTTCTTTCTGTTTGTTTGTTTGTTTGGCTTGTAAGTAAGAACCTAGATGATTTGGGTATGCTGATCTTCACATTCAGTCGCTCTTCTCAACTTTCACTTAGATGCAAAAAATTGCCAATTAATTTTGGATTCTCTATATAATTATATCATGCACAGAAAATAACAGTTTTCCTATTATTTGCCAGTGTCTCTTTTTTCTTTACTTTTCTTTTGTGTGTGTGTGTGTGTGTTGGCAAATACTTCCAACGGGATGCTGAGTGGTTAAGGTGGGAGTAGTCAGCCTTGTCCTTTGAATGTGTCACCATTAAGCACGATGCTTGTTGGGGATTGCTAGTGAATGGCAGTTAGCATGTTTTCTTTGATGTCTAATTTGCTAAACATTTTTAAAACAAAAATTGTTTTTGAATTTATCAAATCATTTTTGACCTCTATTGAGATTATCATATTCTTTTTCAAATATAATATATTAATGCAATTATTAACATACATAGATTTTTATAATTTTGTATTGATCTTGCATTCCTAATATAGTCCTTATTAGGATATATTATTATTATTATTATTATTATTTTTTTTTGTGGTATGCAGGCCTCTACTGCTGTGGCCTCTCCCGTTGCGGAGCACAGGCTCTGGACGCGCAGGCTCAGCAGCCATGGCTCATGGGCCCAGCTGCTCCGCGGCATGTGGGATCTTCCCAGACCGGGGCACGAACCCGTGTCCCCTGCATCAGCAGGCGGACTCTCAACCACTGCGCCACCAGGGAAACCCAGGATATATTATTTTTAAATACATATTGTTGAATTCAATTTAATAATATTAAATAAAGATTTTTTCCCCTGTATATTCATAGGAGAGAAGAGTATATTATTTTCTGGAGTTGTCTTTCCCTGAATTGGATAACATTGTTTATTGTAGTAAAATGAACTGGGTCCCTTTTCATTTCTTTCTGTCCTCCTGAACAACTCCTGTACTGTAGGATCTGTTTCTTTAATGTTCTGTGGAATTTCACCCATAAAATCTAGGCCTTGTCTTTCTTTTTTTTTCCTTTTAAAAATAAAGCTTGACTGCCTTTGTGATTTCTTCTAAGGTTCCTCACCTACTTTTTAACTTTCTCTTAAGCCAATTTTTTTTTTAACATCTTTATTGGCGTATAATTGCTTTACAATGGTGTGTTAGTTTCTGCTTTACAACAAAATGAATCAGTTATATATATACATATGTTCCCATATCTCTTCCCTCTTGCCTCTCCCTCCCTCCCACCCTCCCTATCCCACCCCTCTAGGTGGTCACAAAGCACTGAGCTGATCTCCCTGTGCTATGCGGCTGCTTCCCACTAGCTACCTACCTTACGTTTGGTAGTGTATATATGTCCATGCCTCTCTCTCACTTTGTCACAGCTTACCCTTTCTTAAGCCAATTTTAATAACTAAAATGTCTCCTTTACTATGTTATATTTCCTTTCTTATTCCTAAACTTAACTATTTGTTTCTTCACTTCCAATTTCTTAATCAGATTTTCCAAGACTTTGCCTATTTTATTGGTTTTCAAATAAGCGGCTTTTGGCTTAATTCTACTTTATTCGGTTTACTATTTCAAATACCTACTACGTGTAGGTTTATTTTGATGTTTTTCCAGCTTCTTGAGTTAAAGGTTTAGATAATTTATCTTTAGTCTTTCTCCTTGTTATATAAATGCAGTAGTTCTACAAGTTTCCCTTCGAGTACACCTTAGTTATCATCCCATACACCTTGATATCAAATATTTCATGGTTTATTAGGAAAGACTGTAGAGTTTATAACTTGATTTTGCATTAGCTATTTGGATCAATGTTTTAAATCTTCAAGTAGTTCTTTTTATTTTCATCTGCTTGCCCCTCTTTATCTTTTCTCTTTCTCCTCCTCATTGTAATTTTATACCAATAAGTTCACCATATGGACTGTATAGCAGCTTCAAATTTGTTTAATTGCTAAATCTTTAATGCCTTGTTTTGTTCAGTTTGCCATAGCCATGATTGAGAGCAGTAATTTGAAGTTTCTACTATTTTCCTAAGTCAGTGTCTCATTTTGGTTTTTATCACGTTTTGCTTTATAAGTTTTGAGGCTACTTTATTGGGTGCATTCAAGTTTAGAATTGTCCTATAGCTTTTTGAAGATGTGGACATTTTTTTATGGTCTGGCTTTCTCTTTCCCTCTTAATGCTTTTTGTATTTAACTCCATTTTGTCTGATTTTAACATAATCTGTCCAGCTTATTTGTAATTAATATTTACCTGGCTCTTATTTTTCCATCCTTTTCTTTGGCCTTTTCATGTCCTTAGCTTAAGTTGTATGGCTTGTGAAAAGTACAGAGCTGGATTTTGTTTCTTGTTTTATTTCAGTCTCACAAGTTCCACTTGATTGATGATACATCCATTCTTGTATATTGTGATTATTGATATGTTTGAACTTGCCTATTCTCATCCTACTTCTGAATTTCTCTTTGACACAATTTTCTATGCTTCTTTTCCCTCCTTTACTGCCACTGATTAGATGGAGTAAAGTTTCATGATTTATTTTTCTCATTACATTTTTCCTCTCTCTGTGGGTTTAGAATTTATGTATTTATATAATTTACATATTTTCTATCTGTTTTATATTATATATTTTATTTCTGTTATTTTAATGCATCTCCAGTGATGTTGAACCATATGTGTAGAATATAAAGATATCTAAAGCCCAGCTCAGATTTTGGGGGGGTAAGGTGGTGGGGTGGAGGAGAATGCAGGGTGTCTGTGGTGTGTAGAAACCGCTGAATGCAGTCCAGGCAGCAGGGACATTCTGGTGTTTTCACAGGTTTTAAGGAGAAGAAGGAAAAGGAGCAGAAATTAGATAAGAGAGGCAAAAAGGGCAAAGGGGGGGGCACAGAGGAGGGCAGGGTCTCAGAGGCTTAAATGTGCACTTCCCACTGGGACACAGCCTGTGGGCTTGCCAGTGTGTGTGTGTGTGTGTGTGTGTATGTGAGTGTGTGACTGTGTGTATGTGAATGTGTGTGAGTGTGAATATGTGTATGTGATTGTGAGTTTGTGTATGTGTGTGTGTATGTGTGAGTGTATGTGTGTGAGTGTGAGTGCATGAGAATGTGTGCATGTGAGTATGTGTGAGTGTATATGTGATTGTGTGAGTGTGTATGTGTATGTGTGAGTGTGTATATGTGTGTATGCGTGTGTCTGTGAGCATGGGAGTGTGTATGTGTGTGAATGTGAGTGTGTATGTGTGTTATGGATTGTGTGTGTGTGTGTGTGTGTGTGTGTGTGTGTGTGTCTCTGAACACCGAGGACAGGGAGAGGCGGGAGCAGGGAGGAAGGGGGAAAATCCATCAGACAGTGAATGAAGGCAGCTCTTCACTTTCCTTATCACCAAAGACAGCAAAGTCCGAGAGGAGAGAAGGCAGCTGGGACTGGGAGAGTGGAGACCACTCCCATCACAGTGGAGGAAAATGTTCTAGGCAGGATCCTGGGTCCTTTTCCAGAAGACACAGGCATCGGGAGACATTGGATTAATTTGGCTCAGAGGTGATAGGGTGACAGCAATAGTGACCTGGACAGGTCAGTCTGGTGTGGTTCAAAAATCTCTCCTCTTTCACAGGGAAAGCCCACATGATGTGATTTCTGAGAGTTTCGTCCTAGGCAGTTGGTTCTCTGGCTTGTACGCCAGCTATTGGTACAAGAATCAATTTGTTGACAATGGTTACTAGAGACATTTCAGGTCTCATCTCAGTGTAATCTATACCCAGATTAAATTATAAACAGATTTCTAGAATTCCATGATAGTCCACATGGTGTAGAAAAGTAGAATTCAAACTGAATATTCTCTCGTGTGGTGACGAGAGTGCTAGTGACATGTCAGTTTATGAGAAACAGACACGGGAAAATAGAAGACCCCCAGGTCTAGTTGACGGCTCCCCACAAGTCAGAGTGGGGAAGTCTTTTCCTGAACTGACACACAAAATAGAGTTAATTACTCTGATTTTTAAAAAAATTATGCTTTTTACTTTAAACTGTATTTTTGTTTCTGTTAATGCTAAAATCACAGCATAAGCATTTCCAGCCCCAAATGCACTGCGACCTTTCACTGTTCACCTTCCTCATCTATTTCCTATCACAGCCTACATCGTAGTGAATGAGAGAAGAGCTGGGACACGACTTATGCCCTGGAAACACCTTCCACAGGGAATGGAATTGAGAAACGAGGAAATGATACTCGCTTTCTTGGTATCATGTGAAGATGGAGGGGATTTTAAAAAATACTATTTTATCATGAAAGTCACCTAAATACTACCAGTAGCCCCACCACACACATGGAGCCAGATATGCAGTAAATTAGACAAATACTAAAGTACTAATAGGAGAAGCAGAAAGTTGAAACCAAGGTACCTGTCTGTTTCATTTAAATAGTTTATTTCCTGTGACTGTTTAGAAACTGTTTTAAAACTTTTTAAATTATTTTAAAAAAAATCAAGTCGTTTGAAGTCACTTGGAAATGCTGAGTTTTCCAATGTAGGTTTTGCCACCACCCATTGGAAAGACCCTGGTAGCCCATTTCTCACTGCGTCCTGCAGCTCCCCTATCTCAGAATTCAGTGTTCCTTTACCAAGATCGAAGCATGCCTCAGCCTCAGCCCTGCTTTATCCCTACCCCTGTCGTCCCTGCTTGTTTATAGTTTCTGGATTAATGCACTTCTTCAAATAGGCTACCAAGAAGAAAGTTCCCCCCAGGATCCTGCCTCAAGCTCTCACCCAGACCCCTGGGAATGCAGACACAGGAGTCCTGGCTACAGGCCCCCGTGGGATGGTGGTTGCCTGTTCTGGAAGGGAGAGAATTTGTGTACAAGATTTCTCTGACGGTTGATCCTTCCCAGCTTCTCCTCGGTTGGGATTTGGTGGCATCCCCGCACTGCCCTGTCAGCCCAAGCCTTCACTGGCCTCCACCCCTGCAGTTGGATGCCCAAATGACCAACACACATAACCATGGCTTCATGCTAAGAAGGGGACAAAACCTTGAAAAATTGTCAGTCCATCTTTCGTATGGTTGGATCAAGTTGGATTTATGAGGAAATCTCATGATTTACCCCAGAGCCCGATCGTCCTGCTCAAGCTATAGAACAGGCTCCCTTTAGTCAGGAAAAATAGGGTATCAAGAACGTTCTAAACACAAAAGGGTCAGCGACATAATCCACTCCCAGTGGAGTGGGGAGGTTTGTTTCGAAGGCTAGTCCTGGAGCTCCTCAAGTGTGCATGTCCTGGCCATGATGCTCCTTGGTAGGAGAGTGGGTGGGGTTAGACCCAGGAGGTTCTGCAGAGCCTTTTAAATCAGAGGCTGCCTCCCATCAGGGAGATGCACACTGGAGGAGGGTGCTGAACATGGCCTGAGGATTAGCACCCTATCCTGCCCTGTCAGCAGTCCTTCCCTGCTGGAACCATCCCATTGGCCAGCCTGTCCTAGAATCTCAGGTGCATCGATCGCAGCCTTTGGACCCCCACTGCGTCCTCTCATCCATTTAGGCCACCTGTTTTCAGTAGTATCTCTCTTCTCCAACTTAATCTCAGGTAGCCACCAGTATTGCCTTCCTGAAATACAGGTCATTGCAGTGGCTCCCTACTGCCTACAGAAGAGCGTACCAACTTCTGGATGTCAGACCAGCTTTCTTCACACATCCTTCACCTAACACACTGACTCTATTTATCTATCTATCTCTTCCTTCTTTCCTTCCTTCTTTCCCTCCTTCCTTCCTTCCTCCCTTCCTTCCTTCTTTCCTTCCTTCCTTCTTCCTTCCCTCCTTTCTTTCTTTCTTTCCTTCTTTTCTATTAGGCAAGTTTTTTAATTGAAGTATAGTTGATTTACAATATTGTGTTAGTTTCAGGTGTACAGCATAGTGATTCAGTATTTTTTCAGATTATATTCCATTATGGGTTATTACAAGATAATGAGTATAATCCCCTGTGCTATACAATATATCCTTGTTGCTTATCTATTTTGCATATAGTAGTTTGTATCTGTTAATCCCATACCCCTAATTTGTCCTTCCCCTCTTCCCTCCCCGCTTTGGTAACCATAAGTTTCTTTTCTATGTCTGTGAGTATGTTTCTGTTTTGTATATACACTCATCTGTATTATTTTTTAGATTCCACATATAAGTGATATCATTACAGTATTTGTCTTTCTCTGTCTGACTTATCTCACTAAGCATAATATTCTTCAGGTCTATCCATGTTGCTGTAAATAGCGGTATTTCATTCTTTCTTAAGGCTGAGTAGTATTCCATTGTAAATATGTACCACATCTTCTTTATCTATTCATCTGTTCATGGGCACTTGGGTTGTTTCCATGTCTTGGTTATTGTAAATAGTGCTGCTATGAACATTGGGGTGCATGAATCTTTTTGAATTAGAGTTTTCTCCAGGTATATACCCATGAGTGAGATTGCCAGACCGTATGGTAGCTCTATTTTTAGTTTTCTAGGAACCTCCATACTGTTTTCCCTAATGGCTGCACCAATTTACATTCCCACCAAGTGTGGGAGGGTTCCCTAGTCTCCACATCCTCACCAACTAATCTTTATTTTTTGAGGGGTCTCTGCACTCTGATGCTTCTGGACCTTTGTGTGTGCAGTTCCCTGAGCCTGGAAATCTCCCCCTTCCTCATTTCCAGTGATCACAATACTTCACCTTTGTCAAGACCTCCCTTTACTGCTCCGTTTTGTGTGATGTCTTCTCTGGGGTCAGAGCTGGAGATCACTGATGTCCTCTTCTCATTCTCAACAAATGGGAGCGTTTCCTCCACATCCTTTTGTGTGTCTTATCTGGCCTTGAGTTATTTATTGAAGTTTTATGTTATTTGTCTTATTCCTCCAGCCAGATGACATTTTGGTTCCCTGTGCCTCAGTATTCCAAACACAAGCTTGCATTCACATACTTAAAAGAAAATCCTAAGCCCTTCCTTTCTTTGTTCCTTCTTTTGATGCCGCCTGGAAGCTCCCTTTGGGAGTTACTTGCCAGCCCCTGGGTGGTCCCACAGTTGCCTATTTCTGGGCCCAAATTGGACCCAAACCTTCCCCTTTTTGGAATTACCATGTCATCCTAATATGAAGAATGTCTGGGGTCTTAGGTTACTTGGCCTGGTGCCTGAGCAGAACTTTCTTGTTGCAGATCCCAATGCCATTTGATTTGCTTAGAATTGAGGGAAAATCATATTGTGATTCTGTAATCAAAATTATATGAAACTAGACATTATTTTCAGTTTATCATACAAACAAGTTGTTTCTGAATTGATCAGTTTTTAATTGTCCATTTAAATTGATTCTATTTTAAAAATATGAACTTGCTTTTCCTTAATTCAACTCATTTCTAAAGAACCATTAGACCTACTCATGAGATGATAAGATTTTTAGATAATGTTTCCTTGTGGAACTATTAAAACATTTATAAAGATAGAGAGAATAGTGTGAGAGCCCTCATATACTTGTCATCCCGCTTCATCACTCTTCCCCTGGACTATTTTGAAGCTAATTTCAGATATGTTTTCATCTGTCAATATTTTGCAATGTTCTTCTAACAGATAAGAAAATTTAAAAAACCCCACAATATCAAACATAGATCTATTTATAAATTCTTTTTTTTCAATGGTTTCAGGCATTATATCTAAAATACGACTTTTTTAAACAGTATGATCACATGAATCTTACAAAGTTTCATTTATAACATCAATCTAACACTTTCATACACAGCATTTATTGTACAGAGTACTCTGAAGGAAGAAAAATATGTACAGCCATTTGTTTTCATTAATACGTTTCTATTCTGTCCTGCAATACTGAAAAGACATTCGGTTGTAGGTTGCAACACCAGGTGAAGCTCTCCTGCAGGTGTACCCCATTGGGATGCCAGGAAGGGGTATTATTTCTGCACAGAGAACCCTGAAGCGTTACTGTAAGTTGCTCTAACTGTGCTGGTATTTGGGCAGCACTGCCTGTTTATTTATATTTAGATTTGAAACCCTTACTGCTGTTGACAAGTTGGTTTAAGGGACACAAATTTAAGTGTTAAAGCCACCTCAGCAATTGATTGGACTTTGTTTAATTTCTTCTCCATAAACCATAGTTTTAATATTTCTACCAGAAAAGTTAAAATCTTTTTTTAAAAGTGTTGTTTTATAATTTGTAACTCCTAGGGGTTATTTTTGTGCTATTTATAAATTCTTACTATTACACGTAAGTTTCTTGCAGGCTGGGGCTGTGACACCCTTGTTAGGAATGTGCCTACAGTTGCCAGAATCTTTCATACAGAAGTTACTCAGCTCCTTGTTGATTAATAGATAGATTAATGGATTGATTAATGGATTCATCAATTAATTGATGCTTGGATCATTGGCTTTCTGGGTCACCGCCAACACTTGCACAGGGTGGCCTGTCTTGGGTTGGTTTCTTACTACTCCTCTCGTGATGGATGGGTATTAACAGGCCAGCACTCCGCAATTCACGGACACGCTTCTAACTCAAAGCAGCAGTTAAGGGAACCAACCCTGACGTTAGATTGACAAGGACCTTAACATACCAACACCACCTCCAGCTGTTGAACTTTTCTCAGCCCACTTTTCTTACTGGAAAAATGGAGCTAATATTCGTGTCTACTTCCTTGGTTTTTTTTTTGTGTGGACTCCATGAAGTATAAAAACACAAGGCAGTGCTGGGTACCTAATAGGTGCTCAAGAAATACCCTCTATTCTCATTTTTCATGTCTGCAAAGTCTTAGTTTCCTCTTTTTTCATTTTAAAAGCTGGAAGAAGATTGAAAATGGCAGCGAGCATATCCTAAAATGACATAGGAGCGTTTAGAAAAGTGAGAGGCATTTATATCTGAAGTCAGCACTACATAAACATCTGTGGGAGCCAACGACATTGTATGGTCTCCAAGTATTTCGCGGAAGCAAAGGCGCTCCTGCTGGGACATGGTCTTGCCAAACTCCCTCGAGCTCCAAAGATGGTCTTTTCTAAAGCTCTTCTTGCCATTGCCCCAGACCATGTTCTGCCAGAAAACTGCCTGCAAGCAATTTCTTTAATCAGGTCACTAAGTGTGACCCCCAGGAAACAACACTCCGAGAGGTACAGCCAACTCTGCACCTCCAGCTCTGACCAAAGAGGCTTTCATGGCGAACGTGAGATGAGAGAGAGCTTTTCGGAAACCACACTTGAGTCCATGGCAGAGTAGAAGGGCAGGAGCCATCGGGCCCGTTTCCAGATTTCTCTCTGGCCCAGATCATCTAGATTTACATCCAGCCAGTGAGACAATTTATCCAAAAGCTGCTAGGATAACTTGGGTTTCACACAGAGCTATAAAAACACTGTATGAAGCCTAATGTCTCTATTTCCCATGAAGTCTTTTTGGGGGGAAGAGGAGCACATATGAATCCCAAACCCTGGAGCTACAAGGGCCATAGTGGAGAAATATTCAGCTCTCTCAACCAAGAGAGGATGGTAACCAAGGACCATCCCCTCGCCCCCATTCCCCACATTCGTCTGTAAGTTTGTTCATCTGTCATCTCCTCACCAGTAGGTTCTTAGAATGAGCGGTATGGAGCGATCTCTCTTCAAAGGCTGGCAATGCTCCCGCGCAATCTTCTTGTTCATAAGAAACGTCAAGTCAGGTAAACTGACAAGCCTGCTGGTGGAGCCGAAAGCACAATTCTCCCTCCATCACAGACCAAGCAGATCCATGTCACTCTTAGCTTCTGGCAGGGTGAGGAGTCAGATACCAGCTGCATGGCACTCTGTAATACACATTATTGACATCTCAGCTACATAAAGCAGAAACGATTAATTTCTTCTTAATCGTGGGACTGCAGATCAGTGAGAAGAACTTAGCTTCAAGCTGTGGGTGGGTTCAGGCTTCCTGCATCTGCCTCCCACCCAGGGCCAGTGATGACCCAGGGCATAGTCTTCTCGTGGTTGTTGAGGAAGTTCAAGAAGGGTGATAAGGAACGTGCGATGTCTTCTAAGACCTGGCTCTGAACTGGCACGCTGTCATTTCTGCACAACTTGGCCAAGCCTGACACCCGTTGGGTGAGAAAGTAAAGTCCACTCACACATCAAGTGTGGCAAAGAACAAGGATTGTGAGCAGGGAATGCAGCTCCCTGCATGGGGTGATTATGCAATGTCAGCACAGGAGGGTCAAAGTGAATCTTGCTTTCCTGGCCACTCAGGTGGCATCGCACCACCCAGCCCAGTGGCCCACAATGCAGGTTGTGTATTAAAATTCCAATTCAAGGGCTTCCCTGGTGGCGCAGTGGTTGAGAGTCTGCCTGCCGATGCAGGGGACGCGAGTTCGTGCCCCGGTCCGGGAAGATCCCACATGCCGCAGGGCGGCTGGGCCCGTGAGCCATGGCCGCTGAGCCTGCGCATCCGGAGCCTGTGCTCCGCAATGGGAGAGGCCACAACAGTGAGAGGCATGTGTACTGCAAAAAAAAAAAAAAAAAAAAAAATTCCAATTCAAGCAGCCTGGGGTTCAGTCTTAAGAATTCCAAGAAACGTCCTCAAGAAATCCTGCAGCTTTGTGTGCCACCCCCATCGCAGGGTATAAAAAATGCACAAGGAAGGCGTTTTTATGTCATGCAAATCTACAATGTTTTGTTCATTACAAGAAAATTGGGCACATCAAGAATTTTCCCAGGTGACAGTTTGGGAGTTGTAATGTACCTAACAAATAGAGCCTGGCAGTGAGAGGAAATTGCTCTTGGATTCCTTAGAATTATAGGGAAATGGTAATGCCTACATTAAAAAACTTTTTTTAAATTGAAGTATAGTTGATATACAATGATGTGTTAGTTTCAAGTGCACAGCAAAGTGATTCAATGATTCTGTATATATATTATATATACAGAATATATACATATTTTCAGATTCTTTTCCATTATAAGTTATTACAAGATATTGAATATAGTTCCCTGTGCTATGGAGTAGGTCCTTGTTGTTTATCTATTTTATATATAGTAGTGTATATCTGTTAATCCCAAACCCTTAATTTATCCCTCTCCCCTTCACTTTGGTAAACATAAGTTTGTTTTCTGTGCCTGTGAGATAATGATTACATTTGAGTAGCTCTGAAGAATTCTTCCTGTGCAGTGGGGATGGGGAAGATGGAGCTGGGAATATCTTGGAGGGGTCATGACTAGCGGGTTTCATGAGTGTGTGTGTGCGCGTGCGTGTGTGTGCGCGTGTGTGTGTGTGCGTGCGTGTGTGCGTGCGTGTGTGTTTGCGTGCGTGCGTGTGTGTGTGTGTGTGTGTGTGTGTGTGTGTGTGTTGGGGGTTGCTGCGGGAGGAGGGGCAGCCAGGTAGAGTCCCAGGTTCAGGCTTGAGTGCCTGGCAGGCTGGAATAGCAGGCAGGTGTGGTGTGTAGTGACACCAGCCGCTGCATAGTGGCTGGGTCCCAGGGACTTGGCCAGGATCAAACACTGAAGGGATGCATGAGAAACGCCGAGAGCCTGGGGTCAGACGGGCGGCAGTAAATGGGCAAGAAGCAGAGGAAATAGGGGTGTAGGGGTGGGGGGACGGGGGAGGAGGGCGAGGCTCTGGGGCCAGTCTTGCTCAGGTTTCCTTTGGTGGCTCAAGGCTCTGGCTGTGGGTGTGAGTCCCTTTAAAGATGGGGCCCTTGAAGAACAGCAGGTGAGAAACAAATGCCATGTGGTCTCTGACCCTTGGGTCACTGCTGTAGTAACTAGAGTCCCAGGTCTTCTTTCTGAATGTAGGGTCTTAAGGGCTGAACATTAAATTCATTTGTTTTTAAACATGGAATTTTCAAATATAGACCGGTTCGCTAACAGGAAAGGGTTGTTCAAGATGACTCCTGAAGCCCCTTTCAACTTTAAAATCTAAGGACCAATGCCCAGAGCATTAGCAATGCTAGATATATACATATTTCTTAACCACAAAAACCCATTTCCTAGTTTCACCTAATGTTAATGAATTTGTTTGGAAACCAACCAACATTCATGGCTTTCTGTGAACGTATTACATGTGCCATTGAATTTCTGACAGGTGAAGTCTAGTTTTAAATCTTAGTTAAGGGAAAAAAAAATGTCGCTCTTCTGTTGCCAAAAGATAATTGGTATATATAGGAGAGCTTGCCTTTGAATATATATTATATATATATATATATATATATATATAATATATATTCTAGTACTTTAATATACATATTCATATGTTTTCATGAAATGAATTCTATTTCTTGAATTTAATTTTATGAAATATATATGTGTATGTATATATATATATATAATTCCATGAATGGCTCTGTATTTGATTTTTAAAGTAATGAGAACATTACAAAAAAAGATTTAACCGAATTTTCAGGATCCCAAAAAGGCAACAGTAATTTTGCTTTTATAGTCTACTACCTGTCTAAACAATTTAGACTCTTCTATATTATTTTCCTGATGTCCCTTTCAGGTATGAAGGTGGAAACTACAACTTCACTTTTTCTATTCAATAAAAAAACTAAACAAAGGGTACGACACGCTGCTTTTGTAGCCCATATTCCACATAGTTATGGCCCCTGACAGAGGAGGGACCTATCCACGCCTGCAGCCACTTAAGGATGGGCCAGATGACACAGTACCATCTACCACCATGTTTGTTGAGCTCTGTTTGGACGCTGTGAAATGCGATTTGACATTTGTTGAGTTTAACCTACAAAAAGAACTTCTTATTGTTCTAGGAACAAAAAAGTAGGTTATTACATTCATTAAAAAACGGTCAGAAAACCTTGCAATGCACTGGCAAGATCCTTTAATCCTGGTTATGGATATTCTACAACGCCAATCTGAAATTTTTTCTTGTGTGAGGTGTGTATGAATAAGTAAATAAATAACGTAAAGAAAATGAATGGCTAGAAAACGGAAAACGCAGGAGATATGGTTATTTGGCATTATCACAGTTTGTCAGCAACACTCAGGTTTTAGATGCAAAAAACAGTTCTTTCCCCCAGAACGCAATCCACTGAAACTGATTTGCGTGTGGAGTTTAATGCTGTTGACAGTCCATTCCTAATTTGCTCAAATATTTGAAGTGGTAGATGCTGTCTGTTTTAAACAGGCCTAACTTATTTGTAAATAGTTAAAAAAAATAACAGAAAACTTGAAGAATGCTCTTTTTTACTTCTGAAGGTGGTTGTTTCATTTTACAGCACCAAGGGTGATTTAGATTTTGGGGAGAATGGAGGAGGCCTGAAGATTTCTGAACTTGCACAAATGCAAACCACGTCTGGGAGGACCAGCTTCAGGACAGCTGTGGTCTATAAGCCAAGTCAGTGCAAGAGACAGTTCTTTTTTTTGAAAAACAATAGCAATAACAAAACCCCTCCAAAGGGAAACTGGGGAAGGACTGGAAACATTGTTTTCTTACTAATGTGAGGTTGGAAACATAGTGGGTTTCAAGTGAATTGGCCATGACCACACTGACACTTGGATGTGATTGGAGCCAGGATGGCAGGCAGATGTGAGTTTGGCATTTGCATGCCCACATTCAAAACATTTTCTCCTTTCTCCTACTAGCACATTGAGGCTGGCCTTTCTGGAGCAGCACAAACTGATTGCAGATACACATTACCTAGAAACATGCTGTTCGGCTTCCTATGGAGTCTGTGTGCTTAGGTTCTGATTGATAAAAATGCAACATTTATCCAGGATATTTGACAAATACTCGGAAATGTACACTTTGCCAGACAGCTGTGGAAGAACCTGCTTCCCCCATGGAGAGTTCACTAACCCCATTTCCACTTACTGAATAAGGAGGTCTGTCTTGCCTGGGAGGGAACAAAATACCAAAATGTATGGCTTCAAGGTGAGGAGGGAGACAGAAGCACGAGAAAATCAAGATTTCTTGCTAGGACCCAAGGACCAGCCCAGGTTTTCCCAAGTATGTGTTTTCAGTGGTCGTTATCTATTTTACGTGCCTACACATGTATCTATCGTTTATTCCATTTCAGAAAGGCTTTGAAGCTGCAAAAATGATATGCTATCTTTCTTTAATATACAAAGAGCTCTTATAACTCAATAAGAAATGTGTTTCCAAAGGATATGAACAGAAAAAAAATACAAATGGTTTTAAAAATTTTCACTTATTAATCGGGCAGAGGTCAAAACTTTGAAAATAGGTTGAGGGTGGTCTGTGATAATACACAGTGCTGGCGAGATTGTGGGTAAATAGGTATCCCATATACTCCTAAACCAGAGTGCAAACTAGTACAAGCATTTGGGGAAAACAATTGGGCAATATCTTTCAAAATTTAAAACACATCCTTGTCCCAGAAGTTCCATTGGAATTCTTCCAACAGATAAGACGCTCGTGCACACAATTTGTATATGGTACAGTGGCTACTTTTGGAAGCAGGGGGGATTGCATGGGTGGAGATGGGGTAGGAGAAAAACTCACTTATGCTCTGCATGCCATTTGTATAGTTTAAATTTCCTAAATATGTGTCTATTACTTAGTCACAGAAAGAAATTTTAAAAACTTATTTGTTGGATGCATAAATGACTATAAATTCACCAAAAAGAAAAAAAGAGAAAAGAAAATGGCCCACAACAAAAATACAGAGGTAAAACAGAAGGACAAGAAAGTGATAAATTAGGCTGAAGGGAAAATAAAGGTAGAAACACTGAGAGGAAGTCCGAGGTAAACCAGCATCGTGCACAGTTGCTAGAAGTGGGCTGAAAGTTCCCAGCAGCCCATGCGAGTGCAGAGTGTCTATAAAATGAAAATAATCATTTGCCAGAAGAAGATCAGAGAGAAATTTCTCCTGTGGTGCTCACAGAGAAGGATGTAGTGAACAATGTCCTCAAGACCAAGCCTAGGATAAATTCAACAACACGTTTCAATAACAACCCATCCCTGTGGTGGACTGGGTTATCATTCAGGATTCTCCTTTCCTCCTTGTAATAGGGTTTCCATCCACGCTCCAGGTCTGGAGACTTAGCAGTACTTCCCTCTAGAGTGGGCAGACAGGACATGTCACCCCTCTCCCTGACTCCATTCCCTTGTGAAACTTCCTTTGCCAATGAAATGAGGGCAGCAATGACAGGAGCCATGTCTACATTGCACAGTTCTGCTCTGCCTTCCGAGCCTCAGCCTCCACTGTGAGGAGAGCAGGCCCTGTGTAGCCACTGCCCCTTCAGCTTGTCTCCTGGTATGAAGAGCCGTGGAGCAGCCTGGACCGTTCACGAAACCTGGAGTCCGACCCAGGTCAGCTGCACCACTGATGAAATGCACATGTGTGTGTGGAATAAATGTTTGCTCTTGTAAGCAATGAGACTTGGGGCTTGTTTGTTACTCAGCAGTATGCAGCAGAACCCTGGCTAATATATCCCTGGAGATGGGGATAAAAGAGTGAAAATAAGATCAGAAGGAAGCTTTTGAATTGCTGGAGATAGTGAGAATAAGCAGGTCCTCTAATAAAAGGATATAAACTCCCCTTAAGATCATCGCCCTACTTGGGGACTCTACGACATTACTGATAATTAGTAATTATACGAGGTAACCCAGTGCTCTGTGAGTGAACTGATTCTGAAGACACTGCATGATGCCTCTGGGCATTCACTGAGAGGATGCATGGAAACTGGGATGATGGGTAATGTGTGTATATGCTGGGCGGGGTACCTAGGACTATGGTGATTCTCTTCACCATCATTTGAGGACAGTCTGCCAAGAATCTTGGGGCTAAAAGTAAGGGAAGCTCAAGGATCAAAACACAAAACACATCAAAACACAAAACACTCAATCTTCCTGAGCCTCCCTTTCGGGCTTTCTCCTCACCCCCTTCAGTCTGACTCAGTTCTCCTGGAATAAAGCTGGTTGTGCTTCTAGTTCCAATCCAGGGTGGGTATAGCACATTTTCTTTAACCATTCATCTGCTGATGGACGTTTAGGTTGCTTGAGAGAGATTTATTTTAAAGATTGGCTCACGCAGTTGTAGAGAACTGCAGGTCTGAAGTTTGCAGGGAAACCTGGCAGGCTTGGGTCTGAATGGAGGCAGAATTCCTTCATCTTCCAGGAGGACCTCAGTCTTCTCTCGTAAGGCCTCCAAACGATTAGATAAGACCCACTCACATTATGGTAGGTAATCTGCTTTGCTCAAAGCATACTCATGTAAATGCCTATCACAGCAATATCTAGACTGGTGTTTGACCAAGCAGCCGGTTACCAGGGCCTAACCAAGTTGAGACACAAAGTGAACCATCACAAGGTCAGTCCCCCCATCCCCTATGCCCAGCTTTGGGCCAGTATCCCAGCCTCCTGTTTGTCCAGGTGGGGAGATGGGAGAACAATCAGGACCCTACACAAAGGCAGACTCTCTTGTTAAATTATGAATACCATCGACATTTTTTCTAGTCTCACTGCTCGCCACTTGATTTGTCAAGTCAATATAATGATGTGTATCGTTAGCCTGCACATCCGCTGTCTGGCAGAAGTGCGTCTGTAATGTGGCACACGGTTGTCGGAAATCATTTGACTTCCTGGATCCACATGGTCATGTGTTCCTTTTGTGATACTAGAATATGAATGTGTTACATTTTTTATGTGTGTGTGGAGGGGAGGCCTATGTGTCCCATCTGGACTTTGAAAACTATCAAGGAACCCGATGTATATTCATATGATCGTGTGTGTATATACAGATATACGACACACCCCTTTAAAATGGAGACAGCTTTGTTTGTAGCCCTTGGTTTTATTGAAGGATCATGTGAGTGAATAAAACCATAAGAAAACATATGGGAGAACAGCCAAGTCGGTTATAAATACAATCTACATTGTTTTAACAGCATCGCAGAGGGAGGAGGGAGGGGAACAGTGTTTATCGATTGTTTCCAGTCCGTGCCAGGTCCTGTGCGAGGCATTGCCCAGGGATCCTCTCATCTGATGCTGGGAGGGATCACTTCCCTTAAGCTGGGGAATCAGGCTCTGCAAACAAAGTGCATAAGCAAGATTTGAACGGAAGTTTGCCCTAATCTCAATGCATGGGTTTTCCCGCATGACACCCTCGCTGCATCTCTTGCCATGTAACACATGCTCTCAGAACACTCGCTAGCAAATTACAAGGTTTTATGGTGATGGTGGCCAGTGCATAGCAACTGCTTGGGAGGTCTTCAGGCAAAATTATGCTTTATGGCTTAGAATCTGGGGACGCTGGCCCTGTGTGGTGCTCAGAAGGGGATTCTTCCTCCCTTCTCCCTCTTTTTCTACTTCAGGAAACCCCTCTCCCTATCCAGAACTTCTTAGAGGAAACACTCCAAGCCCCTCTGCTAGCTTCTCTGACCAGATTCCTTTGTTTTGGAAAGATCATCCCACAGGTCCCGATGGGAATGGGTCAAGTTGGGAGACTGAGAAGGCGGTTCAAGATTCTTTGGGAAGTAAGATCAGCAGGCGCGGGGTTGGTGGATGGGTGGGAGAGGGGGGGAGTGAGATCAAAGATCACTCCTGAGTTTCCGGTTTTGGCTACAGGGCAGATGGAGTCAAGTTGGGGTGGAAGGATAATCAGTTCACTCTGCGTCCGTTGAGCTGGAGGCGCGTGGACCACGTGGGTGGAGCTGTCCAGGGTTCGGTGCTGGGACAGAAAGGAGGGAGAGCTGGCCTGGAGGAGGAGCTGGACATGCCTGTTTCCTAAAAGGTGCTCGGAAGACGCTGTGAAATGCTGGGATGAGAGGGCTGCTGCGGACAGCTGTGTTGGGACAGGAAGTTGGCAGGTTTGCATCTGAAGGCTCTTTTTCTCTGAAGGGCTTGCTACCTGCTGGGAGAGAGGTGGGCGGTGGTGTCCTGGGATTGAGTGGAGAGGAGAACTTCCAAACCAGCCAATTATTTACAGGAAGTGAGTCAAGTAGAGAAACATAAAGGCATCTCTGGGCAGCATCGAGGGCCGGGTTGAGGCTGGACGCCGTGAATTAATAGTGGTCCCAGCCTGCTGGGTGGTGTCACTTTGTCAGCAGGGCCGCAGCCTGGGTTTGGGTCCAGCTGGTGGGAGGTGGATTGATGGACAGCTGAGCACCCACAGTGTAAGGGAGCAGGTGTGGTGGACGGGATGGGCTGTGAGGTTACAGGGGCCAGGGAGGAAGCCCTGCTGGGGTTGGGTATGCTGAAATCTCAGCGAGGAGGGAGAAAAGCCAAGTGGGTGTAGCCCAGGGAGAAAGTGGAGAGGAAAAGGGATCTGGTGAGAGTGTGAGCGTGAAGGTGAATTTCATGTCATCTCGGGATGCCAAGATCCCAGGGAAGCCGGGGAAAGCATGTCCAAGGGGGACGGAGAGGGCGGCCCAGCATCTGAGGGTGCAAGGTAGGGCTTGTGGTCCAGTGATGCAGTGTCACCAAGGGGACGCGGGCCATGGGCAGAAGGAGGGACAGAGGGTTCAGTACAAAGTCCTTCGTGCAGGGGCCAGGGTGGGCAGCGGGAAGACCAGTGTAGGGCTGGGTGAAGTGTGGGAGCTGCCCCATCCATTTTGGGGGGTTCCCTAGAAGCAGACCCTGAGTCAAGGAGCCGGGTGCAGGTGGCTCATTTGGGGGATGTTCCCAGGGACACCAGGAGGAGCAGGGAGAGAAGTGAAGGGTCCACTAATGAATGGGTTGCACTGAGGCTCGAGCCTGGGCTCACCAAGGGGTGAGGGCCCCACTCTCATGGGTCATTGGCTATGCCTTGCTGTGGGGCGTCTACTGCCTGCACCTGTCCTGCGCTGTAAAGTCAAGGTAGTCCGCTGGCTGGAGTGTATTCTCAAGAAAGGGGCAGGAAGCCTTCAGCTGGGATGGAAACTGCCCCAGTTGGCTGAGAGCGTATAGCTAGGTGCTGCCAGGGTCTTCAACCAGGGACAGGGAGTCCGGAAGGAGCATTATGGGGGCAAAGTGGGAGCAGTCAGGTCTTAGACATGATGCTTGGGAAAGAGATGGCTGCTCTTGCCTCCTGACTCTCAGATAGATGAGGCTCATGGGGGCACAGTCCTCGGGAGGGCTCCAGGGAAAGTTCACCTGTAAGCAGGAGCCAGGTTCCGGAGGACCAGCGGGGGCGATGGGTGAAGGGCTGTGGATAAGAGGGAATCGTGCCTTAGAGAGGAGCTTCACAGAGCTCAGAAGTTTGGGTGGAAGAAGAGAAGTGACGTGTGAAGTCAGGGAGGAGAAGTTCAGAGCCCAGGGGACACAGGTGCCTGGAGAGGGTCCCACCTGGGCCGTGACGCAGCAGGACAGACACACGGTGCAGGTGGGTTCTGCTGGCCTCGTGGCTTCTCATAACGTGTGTCCCCGGGGATCTTGGGAGTATTTAGGGGCTTCTCAGAGGGAATCATCTGCAGAGCGTGTTTCTAGGTGACTCCAGGAATCTTACTGCTTGTTGGAAACAGCCACGTCCAGGTGCTGGGGGGCCAGTCTCTCCGCCAGGTCCTGGGGTGAAACCACCGAGGACACACCAGGGGAGGGGCCAGGGCTGGGTCTCTATGTTCTGAGGTGCTTTCTCCAGGTGCCTCCACAGGGCACAGCCTTAAACTGAGCTGCCTAATTTACCCAAAGCGAGGCTGAGAAGGACGGGGACGCCTCCTGCATATTGGTCATGGTCACGAATTTCTAACTGACACAGTCCTTTCTTCCAATGGGACATGATGTCACACCTAACACACAAACTGATCTAGGCAGAGCTGCTGGCAGAAGAGCTCTGCTGGCTCATGGTATCAACCACACCATGGCCTCCCCAGGTGGACAAAGGGAACCCAGTTTGAAAACCACCACTTGTGTGAGCCTACCATCTCTCCCCAGCTGGGCTTGCATTGGACGGTCACGCGGTGAGACTCCCTGGCTCTGGGTGGTGGGGAGCCGGGGGCCCCGCGTGGCATTCTGCCTGGGTGATTGAGGGCTGCGGTGGACACAGCTGGCCCTGCGTGCTGGCCAAGGCTTGGGCTCTGTCCACACAGGCTCCCTTTTATGGGGCTCAGCAGGAGAAACTCCTTGTTCCTGGCAGAAAAAAATGTTTTTCTCCAGAGCTGCTAGTTGGTTTTCTTAAAAAAAATATTTCTGGTGACCAGGAACGTCATAGCAGCATTTGTCTCCTCTAACGCTGAGCTCTGGGCTGTGGTCCACCTTTCGTGGGCATTTGTACAGGTAACCGGTGTTACCCCAGCCTTTACGGAACGACCGCACTCTTTCCTTTACTCTGCCCTCTTTCTATGACTTTATTGTATTATGGACCACACTGTATTTAGGACCAATAAAAGATTGGCTTTGGAATTGTAATGAGCTTGGACAATTTAAGGATGTTTAAGTTTGGGCTCCCAAGGGGCAGACTCAGAGACCAGGATGTGATGTCGGCATTGATTTGGGAAGTGAAGTGGGAAGGGGGAGGGGAGGGAACGTACAACACAGGCGCCAGACGCTGCCCAGCCGGGCATCACACGCACGCCTCTTTACATCAGCAGCTGCACCTCCCTGAAAGCCCAGACCCTTTCCACTCCTTTTCCCCACTCCTTGGAATTGTCCACGCCCAGCCTTCACCGGCTGGGGAGGGGGCAGGAAAGACAGGTAAAGGATGCCGCTCTAGGATGCCTTGGGGTTGAGGCTGAAGAAGGGATCACCCCTCACCCTCTTCACTACAAGCTCACTTCATCTATGGGTACCTGGGTTCCCCCACCTTCAACACCTGGTACCTTGAAAGGTTGTATCTCTGTACGCGGGGCCAGGTGTGAGCAGATCTCAGTATCCTGAGTAGCTCACTTGCCATCTCTGAATCTTGTAAAATTTAGACCACAAGACTGGCCTTGCACACTTTATAGAAACAGGTGAGACTTAGGATATAAAAGGACAAGGTTTTGTTCCGCCCACATGTATTATTTTAGTTATTGATGTTAAATTACCAAGGAGGAGAAATGACAATAGCTATTTTGATTAGTTTTACTTTTTACTTTGAATCTTTTTTAGCTTCTGCATAGCAAAAAATCTAATAAGCATTCTTTTATGTTTTTAAAATAATCTCTTTTTATTGAGGTATCATTCACACACGATGCAACGCGCACGTGTTAAAGGCACGCTTCTGTCAACGTGACAGAGGCGGACACCTGTGTTGCCTACACGCCTAATGAGCTACAGAACATCCTCCCAGGGACCTCCCTTCCATCCACACCCAAGGAGCAACCACTCTTGTGATTTCTGCACCGTGGGCTAATTTTGCCTTTTCTAGAACCTCATAGACATGGGGGCACAGATATGTGTCCTCTGTGCCTGGCTTCTTTTGTTCAGTGGAATGGTCTTCAGACCCATCCGTGTTGAGCTGAGCAGAAGCTCATTTCTTTTTATCGTTGAGTAGTGTTCTATTGGATAAATATGCTATTTTCCTAATGCATATAAAACTACATAAATAGACATTCTCTTATTGATGGACATTTGAGTTGCTTCCAGGTTTTGGCTACAGAGGACGTGGAAATTCGTAAAGTTTGCCATAAAAAACAAGCCGTCGTTCATCCCCCTCTCCCTCATCCCCGCCTCCAGTTAATGGGCAAGTCCCACCATCCTGTTGCCACTTCTCAGACCCGTCTCCTGCCCTCCAGCGCCACCCCAGCTCTCCAGGCCAGGCCTGCCTCTCCCTTGCCTGGTCCACTGCCACCAGCCTGGGCTTCCTGCTGGTGTCCTGACCCTGCTTGATCTACTGTCCATCTAAACAACCAGAGTGGGCTTCTAGAAGCACAGATCGGATCATGTCACCCTGTTTGGGATGTATCAGTGGCTGCTTGTTCCCTTACAGTAAAACCCCAATCTCACCCTAAAGCCCTGGTGACTTGTGAACGGGCTCTGGCTGCCCCTGAGACCTCCCCACATCCCCTCTCTGTTTTGTCACCGCTCTCCAACTGCGCCAGGCTTCTTTCTGCCATTTGAGCACATCCGTCTTCTGTGCTGTTTACCAGCTCATGTGCTGTTCCCCTGTCTCCAATGTTGTTCCCTTGTCTCCAATGCTGTTCCCTTCATGCCTGGGTCAGCTGCCTCCTTCTCAACTTCCACCTAAATGTCTCTCCCTTGAGGGGGGGCTTCCCTGAACACTCTTTCCGAGGTGCCTTTCCACCCCGTTTTTCCTCTATCTTGGCACACTGGTCCCTCCTCGCCCCCAGCACTTAGCAGAATTTGAAGTTAAATATTCATCCTCTGGTCTGTTGCCCACAAGGCCATTGGCTCCATCCTTTAGGGCAGGAATAGGTCTGTGTAGCTCACTAGTTTTTTTCTTTTCATGTAAATAATTTTATTTAATTTTTCTTTTGTATTTTCTTTTGGGTCATTGTATTTCCCCAACATTTTAGAAAATTAGAAGGAATTGCTATCTATATCGCCCCCAAACATCCTGTTAGGCACAGTGTACCATAAACTATACTATTCAAGAATTAAGAAAATAATTTTAAGATAATTTAATATGTAGAAAGAAATAATAAAATATAAAATGGTAAACATGTACATAAATCTAAATAAAAATTCTTTGTAAAAAGTAAAAACAAACAAACAAACCCCAAAACAACCCAAAATCTCTTTGTAAATTATAAAGACTTATGCAAATGATGACTTTTATTAGTATAGTTTATTGCTCACTAGTTTTACCCAGTACCGAACATGATGTGTAAGTAGTAGGTGCTCATAAATGTTTGTTGAACAGATCTTGAGTTTTACGTAAAGTGTTACACAAAACACTAAAATCCCCTTCACTCCCAGGCATAAGGATGACCCATGATTACAGCAGTTCCTGCCTCTCTTTCAGCCGTGGGTTGTTACGTTAAATCTGGCAGATACAATCCAGCACAGTGAAAGGTGTCGAGAAATGACTTTAAACCTTGGAGGGCTAATATAGAAGGCTAATTTACTGAGATATTAATTTGCGTGTGTGTGTGCTTTTTCCTGTTCTGCAAAGGAAGTCAGGCTTTTTCTTACCGCTTGGGCACAAAATGCATATTTCTTGCGTACCTGTTGGCATATGAAGATTCATACCCACCGCCCAGACCTCATTGTGATGGGTGGATAAGTTAAATCAAATGCAATTTCTGCTTAGTAAATACCATCATCAAATCTGGAACCAGCTCACTTGATTTATGAGTACTGTTTTAATTTATTCTGTGCTATTTTCACCACTACAAAGATGTGTCTGCATTCGCTTATGAAAATGTTTGCCTTGGCATATTTTTAAAGTTTTAATTTCTCTTAGCTACACCACAAAACCAGTTACTGCTATTTAATTCAACCCATACTTGTTGCCGGGCATAAGCAATGCTTCTAGAGTCATTAGTGATGCACACACAGACGCCCAGACAGTGCAGGTGGGTAGCAAATGATATAAGACATTAGCCAGGGTCTGCAGGGAGAAAATCATTCCGATGGAGGAAGGTAAGTTTTTCTGGGAGCAATGTTAAATCTTCAGTTAACAGGAAACCATTTCATAATTTATAATTCATGTGTGACATAATTTACATGATTTGTAAATTACCAAATAGTTCCCTAGTGTCCCTATATTCATGCATTCATTCATCGTATAATCTTACCTAATTCCTCAAGATTTAAATTTTGTACCTTCATGATTGGGAAACCTTAAGTCTCCCATACCATCAGAATGCAAAGTACTCGCCAGCAGGATTTCTGTAGCTCAGCAAATGTTGGCAAGAGAACGTATTGGAGTTGAACGCACTCAGTTTGCTGCAGCCCAGGGTTTTCTTAGCGGGATTTGAACCCGTTCTCCCAATCCAATCCAGTGGTTCCACAGAGTCAAGTTGAGAATGGAAGGAGAAACACTGGAGGGAACAGGGGAAGATGGAGAAGGAAGTGGAAGTTGTGGAGAGGGCATGAATCTGCTGGAGCACAAAGGTCAGGGTCCTGATCTTTCCACCTGGCGGCCTTGCGCACTGCTCTCAGAGGGAGCCATGTTGGTCTTGGAAACATTAGGAAACTATTAATAAATAGTGACTTTTGGATCATTGTATTTCCCCAACGTTTTAGAAAATTAGAAACTAAAACACCATGGATTTCCTCATCAAATGCCGGAATGTCTTAGAAGAAAATTTGGGAAGATCTAAATAATTTTTGTTTGTTTATCACATTAACATCATTAATCATTTTTTAGTTGGAAGAGATATTTGCCATTAAATAGCTCATCCGCCAAACCGATTTTTTCCCCTTGGATTTAAAATATTAAATGTATTTGGAAGTGCCTGATTCAAGAGTAATAAATGTTTATTACAGACATCTTGGAAAATGCAAAAAAATACAAAGAAGGTAACTACCACCCCCATAACCTGTCTCACCATATAGAGAATGCCAAACTTACTTCTTATTCTGAAAACATCTTTTGTTTTATCTTTACAATGTTTAATAGGAAAGTTTATTTAAATTATTTTTAATGGTCTTGGAAACACACACAAAATTAGATAGTATATTGAACCCACATGTATCCATAATCCATCTTTAAAAATTATCATCATCGGCCAGTATGTTTCAACTTTTTTTCCCCCTCCATATTTTATTTTTATTGGAGTATTTTAGAGCAAATCTCACATGTCATATAATTTCACCCATAAATACTTCAGTATATATACATCTTTAATTGATAAGGGCTTTTCAAAAATCTAATTATCACACCAGCATTAAACCTAAAATGTTAACAATAGTTTCTAATATCATCTAATATCCATTCATACTAAAATTTAACAATTTGTTACTCAGTTGATTTCTTTGAATCACATATTGCATTATATCTGGTTATAGCCCGTATCTTTTATTAATATCTCCTTCTCTGTTTATCCCTTTCTTTTCTTTTCTCTTTTCTTCTTCTTCTTCTTCTTCTTCTTCTTCTCCTTCTTCTTTATTTTTTTCCTGATGGTTGTTAGATACACTGGAGCTTTTGAGCTGGAGAATGTCCTACTTCCTGGATTTGGTTACTTCCTTGTGGTGATGTGTAATTTGTTTCTCTATTCCTGGTATTTCCTGTAAACTGGGAGGTAAGTCTGGAAGCTTGATTAGATTAAGGGTTGCAGTGGTGGGGCCTGGGGTGGTCCCTGCAAGATGAAGCTTATAATGCTTGTTAGGGGTTGTCAGCCAGATGCTTCAGCAAAAAGTTCTTTATCATATTCTATCAAACATCATCCACTGATGATTGTTACTTAGACCCAGTAGTCTGCCGGCTCAGACCTCTTTACACTGGCTCATACCAGTTCACAAGAGCCGACTGGCCACATCTCTTCCCAACTGTGGTTGAGAGACATCATGCTGGCAGTTTGAAATCAGCCACAGTGCAGTATTTACACCCCAGAAATTGGCCAATGTGGCAAAGCAAGCCCTTCCTCCCCCCTTTCCCGTGTCAAACATTTACAAACACAACACTGCTTAGATCCGTTATTTCATGCAGGGCTGCAAAACACTGATGTCCTAATTCTGTCTGTCAGCTGGAATTCTCCTATGAAGGAGAACTTTCTCTCATTAACTATATGGTTACCTTGAAATACAAGAAAGACAGCATAATTCTTGCTTTATTGCCTTTATCAATTTTCAAAGTAATGAGGTCTTGCCTTAGCAATTTCCAATCGTAACAGTGAGGTTTCTTTTTGGTTTTTGTTTTAACATTACGTGCTCAGTGATTTTTTTGTATTTGATGTGTATCAATTCAATACATCTCTTATTCCTTTTGGTGTCCAAACTGTCCTGCTATAGGCCAGCAAAAGCCTTTTCAGTTTGGCTCCTGTGTCCTCTTGACAAATCTAATCAAGAACCCACATTTGGGGCTTCCCTGGTGGTGCAGTGGTTAAGAATCTGCCTGCCGATGTAGGGGATACAGGTTTGAGCCCTGGTCCGGGAAGATCCCACATGCTGCGGAGCGGCTGGGCCCGTGAGCCATGGCTGCTGAGCCTGCGCGTCCGGAGCCTGTGCTCCACAACGGAAGAGGCCACAACAGTGAGAGGCCCGTGTACCGCAAAAAAAACAAACAAACAAACAAAAAAAAAAGAACCCACATTTGACCACATTTTCCAATACCTAATTCTTAGGTGTAAGGGAAACTTTCATAAATGATCTCTTCTTAATTGAGTCTCTGCATTAATTGACCATCTCCATCCCCTGTGAAATACATACTGCCCAATGCCAAAGGCCCTGCAAATGCACATGCCCTGTAGACCACTTTCTTGACCAGTGTTGTCTAAAAGAACTTTCTGTGATGGTGGAAATGCTCTGTATTTTCGCTGTCCCATGTGGAAGCCATTCGTCTTGTCTGAATATCGAGCACTTGAAGTGTGCCTAGTGAGGCTGAGGGGCTGAACTTTACATTCTATTTAATTTTAGTTAGTTGAAATGTACGTAACCCATGTGCCAGTGGCTGCCATAATAGACAACATAGTTCTAGAACTTCTAACAGGCCTTCCACCTTCAGTTAAGTTCTGTACCTGTGGGGAGTCCTTGGGTCTGTTTCCAAATCTCTTTAGGCTTTTTGTACTTCTTATTGTACTTGTATACTTTGAATAAACAGTGTGAAAATCAAAGAAACACAAGTGTGAAAATGAAAGAAAACCACACTTCCCACTTTTGAAAAAGAATTTATGAAGGCAAGTCACTTAGAAATTGTTGATTTAGAGGTATGCAAGATAACACCCCAAGTTTATCTTGGGGTGTTACAAAAGTTTATCAACTTTTTTGCACTCTGATAATTTAACAAGTGTCTCCAATGTCTCACTGCACTTTAAAAAAATAAAAGCTTGACTAGAGAAT
Organism: Stenella coeruleoalba; assembly: GCF_951394435.1. Taxonomy (NCBI): domain Eukaryota; kingdom Metazoa; phylum Chordata; class Mammalia; order Artiodactyla; family Delphinidae; genus Stenella; species Stenella coeruleoalba. The sequence continues at coordinate 45,172,258 of NC_137161.1, read as the reverse complement.
GCATGTGGGCATGGTTTTTGGAAAAAAGGAAAAATTTCAACTCTAATCAGCTGATCCATTCTCAGGAATAGGCTTTGGCCCTCTTTTTTTTTTTTAAGATATATATATATATATTATATATATATATATATATATAATATATTATATATAATATATATATAATATATATATAATATAATATATATAAAATATTTGAAAGATTTTATTTATATTTTAACCTACTTTTTCAAAGAACATTAATTCTAATAGCACAGAGGGCTTCAATGTATTTTCATATATCTGCTCCATTCAGAAGGAATATTTTCTTTCTTTTCATTATGTTTCGTAACCATTATTGTGTGTGTTTGCTCATGACTTTGGCAGGAAAGCAAGGAACGAATGTTATCAGAGACGTGTGGAGTCCAAGTCTTTAACCCCCTGATGTGTTTCATTCCCTGAAATCAGGCAATCTACATCCTGGAACTAAGGACTCATGAAAACAAAACCACTGGTTTTGGCCACTTTTGAGGGATCACGGATAAGAAGAGAGGTGAGGGAAGAATGAAAAAGGCAAATGGGCTGATCTTTGGTCCCTGGGCTCTTAGAAGGCAGTTTTGCAAATTCAAGGAGTCAACACGGGGCCGTTACAAGCAGGTCAGTTTAAACTGGCCTCTCTCCCTTTTGTGAAAGATCAGGAAGCTCTTCCCCAATCACTACTACACATCAGGCCCTGTTTTAAGTGCTTTATGTGGATTTTATCAGTTAAACCTTACGACATTCTTGAGACTTCCCTGGAGGTCCAGTGGTTAAGGCTCTGTGCTTCACGGCAGGGCGGTGTAGGTTCTATCCCCAGTCAGGGAACTAAGATCCCGCATGCTGCATGGCATAGCCAAAAAAAAAAAAACCTAACCAACCAACCAACCAAAGAGACAAACAAAAAAACCCCCCAAAACAAAAACTATTTGTATCCTTACTTTAGTGATGATCAAACTGAGGTACATAGCGGTTAAGTGTGTTGCCTAAATCACTCCACTAGAAGGAGGAAAGCCAGTGTTTGAACCTACATTTTATTAGTAGGTCAAGAAGGAATTTGAAGACATCTCAAGATACTTTCATAAAAAGTATGAAGAAATGTGGCTGGAAGACCATGAAATTACTTGGATGAAAGACTGCACAAAGTCTCATGAGTAGGTTCCAACATTCAGCAGGACATGTTGAAGAGGCTGTGGCTGGAGAGCAGTGCGTGGAATAACTTGGGGGTTCCAGGCACATTGAGATGAATCAGGTTCCTCTTTGGGCTTTGGGGAGAGGTCAGCTCTCTCTTGTTGAAGATGCTGAGCAAGGCGGGACATGTTTTAGACATTTTTAGACATATTGCAGAGGAAATAGGTCCTGTTCTAATAAATGTCTAGAATGGGTTCTGTAAACGTTCTAGAATAAGGGTAGTGATTGAATGAAAACCTTGAAAATGCTCTGATTGTCAACATTCTCCAAGGTTAAGGAGGCACAGAAAGGCACATGGGGGCTTCCTGGAGCAAGCAAACTTTTTTCATTGGAGGAGAATAATAATTTTAAGAAATGTAGTCAGAGCATAGAGGTTTCTTAGGGCAGTGAAACTACTCCGTATGATACTATAATGGTAGATACTTGTCATTATCAATTTGTTCAAACCCATAGAATGTACAACGCTAATGTAAACTATGGACTCTGGGCCAGAATGGTGCGCCAGTATAGGTTCTTTCATTGTCACAAATGTGCCCCCTGGTGGGGGGATGTTGTTAATGGGGAAGTGGCTGTGAAGGAGGCGAGGCTGTGTAGGGACGTACGGAAATCTCCGCACCTTCCTCTCAGTTTTCCTCTGAACCTAAAACTGCTTTAAAAAAATGAAGCCTTAAGAAACGTAGGTATAATTTACATACAGTTACATTCACTCTTTTAGGGTATAGTTTTGTGAGTTTTGACAAATGCGTAAACATGTAACCTTCACCACAATCCACACGTAGAACAATCCCACCATCATCCAACATTCCCCCGTCCGCCTCGTGGTAGACAATACTTCCCTCCACTCCAGCCCTGGGCAACTGTTGAGGTATGGTCTGTGCCTTTACTCTAACCTCTTCCTAAATGGAAAGTGGAAAACTAAACGGAATCATACAGTACATAGTCTTTTAAGTCTGGCTTCTTTCACCCACCGGAAGTCACTGTGGCTGGCCATGCTATCCTTAACATCAGCGGTTCATTTTCTTTTACTGCTGAGTAGCATCCTGTGGTATACATGGACCACACCACTTACCCATGTGTCCATTGAAGGGCATTTGGGTTGTCTCCAGTTTTTGGCAATTACGAGTAAAGCTGCTATAACTATTGGCTTATAGGTTTTAGTGTGAGCATAAGTTTTCATTTCCCTTGGGCAAACACTCAGGATTGGGATTTCTGGATTCCATAGCAAGTGTGCATTCAACTTGAAAAGATAATCATGTTTTGAATGCATCGATTTGTATTCCTTATTTACTCTGTGATCTTGGATCTGAAGTAAGTTCTACGTCTAATTTTTCACATAGTCCTATTCACTTTTGTCTTCCACAGTAGTAAGTGGGAGGATTCTGACCATCACAGAGTTCTTCAAGGTTTTGAAAGACAAAATTGCTCTATATAGACAGGTAGCAAGTGTCTAGGAATTTCCTTAGATACTTCTTCTGTGATATTTATGCAGAAGAATTACATGGAAGTAAAGTTACCTCTTAAGAAACCGCCATGAACACATGCATGTCAACAGCAAAGCTTCCATCTAAGAAGATTGTTTTTGTTCTTTCTGCTTAGCTTTCATTATCCTACAGGGAGTCCCAGAGTAACTTGACACACAGCACATACCATGTTCTAAACAGAATCAGTCCATTGTCATGAAACCTCTTGCCAGTGGTAGAAAACTAGCACTGAAGCACACTAAATGAATACCGGAATGGGGTAACATTATGCAGGCAACATTGTTGAGGGTAAATGATATTTTTTATTATATCACATTATTAGTTCCAACCGTTTGCATCAGATGAGTGTGTAGGATGACCGTGAGTTTCTTCTGTTTACATAGCTACATAGATTTATAGTTTTGAAACAAAATCTATTTCTCTGTAAATAAGCAAGGACATTGGGGCAACCAAGTATTCTCAGAAAAGGAGTGTTTTTAATTTTTATGAGCATCTTAGGAAAATCAGATACAGGAATGTGGAGCTTATCTGACGAAAAGGAAATTTCTTACCTATATGAGTAATTTCATAAAATTACAGCACTGGTTTAATATAGATCTAAAACTTTCATTTGGGAAAAACTTATGTTTGGCTTTAAAGGACAGTGAGTCAAATCAAATTAAGCAAATTACCAAACTGCTGTGATTTTTTCCACCTTTTTTTTTTTTTTTTGCAGTATGCGGGCCTCTCACTGTTGTGGCCTCTCCCGTTGCGCAGCACAGGCTCTGGACACGCAGGCTCAGCGGCCATGGCTCACGGGTCCAGCCGCTCCGTGGCATGTGGGATCTTCCCAGACCGGGGCACGAACCTGTATCCCCTGCATCGGCAGGCGGACTCTCAACCACTGCGCCACCAGGGAAGCCCTTTTTCCGCCTTTTAAAATGAGAATTCAGGGATTAAAAAACAGCACAGCTTTCAGTTAAGAATGATGTATTTTTGTTCAAATCAACAATAATTAATCTTTTAGGTATAGGATAACGTGCCACAATATTTCTAATAACAATGTGAAGTAATAAAAGTTATTGTAATTGCTAAACTAAGCTCATCTAGTCAAAGGGAAAAAGTCATTTAGTGCCCTTAACTGTCAACAGTCTTAAGTGGCCTTCAAATAAACCTGCAAGAAAGTCTGAGGATCGAGAGGAAAAATTTCTCTACTTTCTTGAGTATATTTATTGCTGGTATTCGATTTTTAGCAACTGGTAACGTGTGGAATTTCATTTTTAGTAGTAATGCAGAAAAATAATACAGAGGCAATAGAACTCTTCTAATTGGTTTCAAATCTTGAGCGATTGTTTCAAAATGTCCATATAATGAAATAAAATGTTTTGTATTGTGACCTTTTATTCAGGAATGACAGCTTCTTAATTCTGGGTCTTTGGCTGATATCCAAAGCCAAGCAGTAGACAAGTTTGAGAGATGATGTGTCATTAACCAAACCTCATTCCTGAGCCAGGAAGTCAAGTCACCAGGAGCAGCTCTCAGTGACTTATTAAGTTACTAAAACTCGATGGGCTTTTTTAGATTAGTAAAGTGATACCTTGTTGATTCTGGAAATTGGTAATTTAAGATGATTTCTCTGTATAATATTCAGCAAACCATAAGATTTTTTTTTGATAATTTCCAGTCTCATCAAAATATAGATTATGGTTTTACGTGAGTCCTCTGTAATCTTAGCAGAGTCTGCATAAGCCGTGGGCTCAGGGGCTGGTTTCTCAGAAAAGCGGGGCTTTCAGGATCACCTAACATTGGAATGAGTGCTTGATGACTCTTTGCAAGTGAACAAGCAGTTTACAATTTCTCCTCTAAAAAGGAAAACAAACAACAATCAGTTTTGAAATGCAAACATATCGTTTTACTTAGACATTGAATGATTTCAGGTTCCGTAAGAGATATCTATGAGAACCGAGGGGATTAATGTGTTCCTTGGGGACACAAAAAAAGACGGGTGTCCCCACCACTTGTGCCTGACCAAGATCAGCTGGTGGAGGGCGGAGAGATGCCCATTTCTATGATTTAGCTTGAAGTTCCAGGATTAAAGTATACCTTTGAGTGATTTATAATTTCTTTTTCAAATATTCCCGTTACACAAACACAAAGACACACAATTTGTAGTGACTTCCTCAGGAGCCTGTGGCAATCCCTCCTGGCTGCGACCAACCAGTGTGTTCCAACCAGCAGTATGCTCCCCTGAAATTTGTTAGAAATGCAAAGTATCAGGTCCCACCCAGACCTATTCAGTCCTAAACTCTGGGGATGGGGCCAGAAATCTGTGTTTTAAGAAGTCTTGAGAATTCCGAGGATTCCAGGGTGAAACTACTGACCTGGATAAGGTTCCTTTGCAAAGAAACAACTTTAGCTTGGAGCTTTAAAAAAAAAAAATCTTGAAAATCCGCTCTGCTTTTGGGCAGCTGTCAAGATGTTGGACGTGGTTAAAGGATTAATACCTTCAGGGGCAGCCCTCATTCAATATCTCCCAGGAGTTAGGTTGAAATATGCCAGCTCTCTCTCCCCTTTTGGTGGGATAATTCCCAGAGAGGGTTTTGCAGGGTTGCTCCTGTGGGACAGAGTTCCAGCTGCCCACCTTCAGACCTGGCTTTGCAGCCTGCTTCCCCTTCCCTGTATTTACTCCCTCTTTCCCTGTAGGTGTTCCCTGAACAACTCCTCCCCCACCCCACCCCCACCCCCAAGCTATTCTCAAATCCTGGTCTCCAAGATGCTTCTAGCAGGCTCCAGACTAAGGCACTCATTTATGGTAAGTGCTCAATAAAAACCGATAAACTGAACTTTCCCTTTATTCTAACCTGGGTTAGAGGCCACCATTCTATTTATGCCACACCTGAACAGAAGCAGAAATATACCTGGGAATGCAAGGGCCAAGGTTAAGAACATGGGGTTTAGAGCCAAATTCCTGTGATGGAATCTGGCTTTACCTCTCCCTGGCTGTGTGACCTTGCCCTCATTGCTTAACTTCTCTGTTCCTGTTTCCTCATCTGTAAAACAAACATAATTATAGCACATGCCTCAGAGTGTCCTTAGGGGGATTTAATGCGTTCAAGGTGCAAAGTGGTTAGAACAGCATCTGGCACGTGGTAAGCATTTAACAAATGCTTTCTATTAGTAGTAATACTGTTGTTGTTTTTCCAATTTGTTGTTTTTTCTTGGCAAGTGACTTCAGCACAATTTCCGTTCTGTTCATTCCTTTTCTCCAAAGAAATTCCCGACATTCACCTATTGTTCTTCAACTTGGTTATCGTACTTGTTTGTGATCAGGCCATGAGACTTCACATGGCATGAAACAGTAACAAGGTATGCCTACTGACCTTGCATTTAGCAGTAAATGCTTACCGATTCAGAGCTTTATGCAAATTACCCTACTGCATCTTCTCAATAACCTTAGGATAGAAGTATTTTTCATTCTTCTCCATCTAATGGTTGGGAAAATTGAGGCTTGAAGAGGTGAAGCTCCTTTTCTGGGCTTCAGAGCTATTAAGTGGTAGACAAGAGATTCCAACACAGGACTCCACGGCAGACCCCTGCTCTTAGCCCTAGCACTGTACAAACAGGACTACTTAGTGTTACCTCTAGATGAATGGTTCTCTTTCGTTCCTAGAAATCTGAATTCCCTGGACAGATGGCTAAAATACAGCTCACCAGGCCCAGCACTGAGCAGGTCTAAGTCTGGGCACTTGGGGGCATTTCTAACAAGTTCCAGGTGATGCTGTGATCTTGGTCCCAGGACCACACTTTGAGAAGCAGTGCTCTGTATCATAGCCCAGTTAGAACATTCTAGTAAAATAAATAAGATAAAAATGATTTGGGACTACAGCCTCATTTTCATGATATGTTCGATACATGTGATGCAAATACCTCCTTTGGCAATCTCTTTTTAATTATACATAATAGAAATTTATTTTTCTATTACATAAAAGAGATCCAGAAGTAGGCCATGCAGGGTTGGCATGGTGCCCTTAATGTCAGAGACTAGGTTTCTCTACACAGACCCTTGGTGCTCCACCATCTTCAGCATGTGGCTTCCACTGCATGGTCTAAGATGGCTGCTGGAGCATCAGCTATCGCATCTGCATTCCAGCTGACAGGAAGGAGGAAGAACTGAAGAAGGGTACACGTCTCCTTTTAAATTTTCGTGAAAAATTTAATTGCCAAAAAACCCCCAACATCTGTACAGTTCGATAGTGTTAAGTACGGTCATATAGTTTTACAATGGATCTCTAGAGTTTTTCCATCTTCTTCTTTGTCCAACTTTAAGAAATTATTACCAAAAAAAAAAAGTCCCAAGGCATACTTTCAACAGCTGCATGTGCCAATGACACTGTGGAGATAAGAGCGGTACATTCACATGAAAAGCTTGTCAGTTTCCGGTGTCTCTCTCCTTATTGGCTGGATCTAAATAAATCATGTGGATGTCTAACAAATGACTTTTTAGAAGTGCTGGGTCACTTTGGTGATGAAAAAAATGGGGTGGGGGGAAACCACTCTCTCAAAGCTCGGCGTACTTAGACATCCGCTGCATTTCTTGTATCACCCAAATCCCCAAATAAAATGTTAAAAATTATACAGCATTGGGCTTTTGTGCCAAAAAAAATGACACTAACATTTTTTGTTTTAGCAGTGGAAACTTACATCAATACCTTTTATGTACAACCATTTAACATACAAAATGTTGCAGAAGCAATATTGCTGAGGTCAAAGTGGGGGGCAGGGAAGGATGGAGTCCTCGAACCCCATCATTTCGCCTCCTCCTCAGGGGAGGAACCCTAGGACACAAAGCAGAGTAAATCATTCCCCTCCAAGAACAACAAAAATGTCCCGATCTCTGAGGTCCTTAAATATTCGTATGACATGACTAATAGGACCTAATTTTAAAACTTTCAATTATTTCCAGTTCACATATGTCTTGCTCTTTTTGAGTACTAATGGGTATCCTAGGACTCTATTCAAATAAGCCAGTGTAATGCGATGGAGTAAACGCTGGTTTGGGCGTTGAGACTTTTCAGCTGACCCTGGATTGTCTGCTAACTGACTTTGTCACTTGAGGAGTCGGTGCATCTCTCATTTGTAGAATGAGAGGCTGAACTAACTGATGTCTTAGGGTTTGTTCCTTTAAGCCTTAACCTTCTGTGGTTCTTTTTAATGCCTGGATATAATGACCTTGCTGCTGATGGAAAGAGTATCTTGGGAAATGTTGGCCAAAACTAAATATTTTCCCCAAAACATCTGGTCTAATTTCCTTCTGCTGGGCAAATAGACACCCTGGCCAAGTTCCAGCTCAGGTAATTACATTCTGCCCACCACAGTTTTCCTTGAATTGTCAACTGGCTATGGTGTTCCTATCTATTTCTCCTCAGTCACTTGTCCCTTGATATTGTCTGCTGTTTCATAAAGCAAAACTCAAGCTGTGGCTTCATTTGGGGAATTCTCTTGTGTTTTAGAAAACATAACTCCATCACCACCATGGGCCGTAGACGTTTCAGCCTTTGTAAATGTTCTGAAGGGTCTGATTCAAAACTCTAAGGTGGGCTGTCTCGTTGGTGTACTTTTTGTTGGCATTTTGGAAACTTACCTTAAAAGTCTAATTGGAAAGGGCACTGACAATATAGCTAATATTTATCTAAAATTTTTCTAACGAGAAACCACGCTGATAGCTAATAATAGTAATGGCTTACTATGCATCCCACATCCTTTTAAGTGCTTTCCATGTATCCACTCATTGTAGAGGAGGACGCTGAGGCGGGGAGTGGCTGACTCCTGCCTACGTTCATGTAGTTCTTCCCAGCATCTCATTCGGGAGTGGACAGGGCAGTTGTGATGCATCCTTAGAATGGACCATTAAAAAGAGTGAGGTAGGGACTTCCTTGGTGGTCCAGTGGTTAAGACTCTGTGCTTCTACTGCAGGAGGCATGGGTTCGATCCCTGGTTGGGGAACTAGGATCCTGCCTGCAGCGCGGCACAGCCAAAAAAAAAAAAAAAAAAAGTCTAAAAAAAAGAAGAAAGAGTGAGGTAGACCCATGGGCAGTAGATGTGGCAAACTCACCCAATTTAGTGAAAAGGGTAAGAATTAAAATAGTGAGAATGTTATATTCTTCATTTTTTTTTTCCTGTATACATCACGTACGTTTTGATCCTATATGCATTTCTGTTTCCGGTTTGGAAGGAAACCCTAGGCAATGTTAGCAGTGGTTACCTTTGGGGTGAATGTTGATTTTATTTAAAGTTATTTTTACCTTCCATAATATTTGAACTGTCTCACCATGTGTACGGTATATTATTTTAAAAGAGTTTTAATTGTCAACAAGGGTTATTTGGATGGTGAGGTTATGAATAACCTTTGCATTCTTCTATGTCCCTATTTCCGAAACATAATAAATGAGATTCTATTAGTATAGGGGAATTGGGGCTAAAATCAGCCTGAGAATGTCCAGGCGAAGAGTAGGAGAGTTTTATTCTTTTGGGCTTTTGGGCTGGCTGCTGGTGGTGGTGGTGGTGTTGGAGGGTGGATGCCTGAAACCCTCAAAGTCCTGAGCAGAGCAAGGACATGGGTCAGACGTCGGGTTGGTCATTTCATGGCCTGTCCCATCCCCAAACAGAAATCACAAAATGCATCCCAGCCTCAAAATTCCTTCTCTCTTGTCTTTGGGGTTTCTAAGATATTTTTCTTTAAAGAAAACATGCTGAGAATTTAAAGTCGAACTCACAGTTGAACAAAGGCATCTGGGAGACGTGAGCGTTGCATTCACGTGGCCCCTCCACGCGGCCCCTCCACGCAGACTCCCCTGGTGGATCCGGTTGGGACAAGGACATGGGGGCGGGGGTGGTGGAGAGGGGACCCTGGACATCTCCTTCTACAGCCTCACCTCTTTGGTCCAGAACTACCTCACATTCTGCTGCTAAAGCGTTAGTGAAACAAAAGTCCCGGAAAACCACCCCGGTACTTCATGGGAATTTCCAGTTGTGAATGTGAGCACACACACAGCGGTTGGTTATCTCTTTGGGGGTTAAGTTACCCCATTCAACGTGGGCTTGTGCAGACAATGGTGGGGACCAGCCCCACCAGAGCAATCCTTTTACCTGTGCCGACTCCAGTGACCTCGGAATGAAGGGGCACTTTGGAGGGTATCGGTTTCCTAAGTAAGTTCTACAAACAAGCCCCAGGTCCTCAGCTGCCACCCCCAGCCGAAGGAAGCCAGGCCTCCTTGTCACTCCTGGGGACAGATGAAAGGCTGGCTGCCCGACGTCGGGCGGGATTCCATTGTCGTGGTGTTTGCTCGGGTGGCCCAGGGCCTCCACCTAAACCTGGGCTGTAAGGGGACTGGTTTTCGGGCTGAGCACCACATCCTGAAAGCATCAACAGTGATTACAACTTATTAGAAACAGTGTTGGCCAGGCAGACAGGCTTTTCCATCTGTGGCCCTGAGTGAATCTGTCTCCCACCTGCCAACACCTTGGGGGACACCACAAGCTGTCTTGTCATTTTTCTTTCAAAGAAGCCACACCTTCCATTTCTTACTGCAAGGGACTGTGGTGACAGATGCTTAAGAATTTTATATTCTCTTTGAAGGAACTTAGATGATGCAGGAGAGCTGGCAGGGAGGGAGCGGGAAGCCTGGGATCCGACTCTGCTCTGTCCTCACCTCAGAGAAGCGGGGCTGAGCAGAGTCAGGGGCTGAGATCAGTGCCGGGATAAGACGTGCTTCGGTCCCTGTGCTCCGGGAACATCAGTCTTACCGTTTAGACTGGTGTCTCACTTTCACCAGTACTTTCAAGCCACTGGAAACTTCCACGAATCAAGGTTCACTAGGTGCGGGTGGGGAGTGAGCCAGGACAGGAAGGTGGGCAGTCCAGTAACGAACAGGTGACCACTGTGGGCACCTGGGGCTCAGTCCCACGGGAGACTTTTTTTTTTTTTTTTTTTTTTTTTGCGGTACGCGGGCCTCTCACTGTTGTGGTCTCTCCCGTGGCGGAGCACAGGCTCCGGACGCGCAGGCTTAGCGGCCATGGCTCACGGGCCCAGCCGCTCCGCGGCATGTGGAATCTTCCCGGACCGGGGCACGAACCCGTGTACCCTGCATCGGCAGGCGGACTCTCAAGCACTGCGCCACCAGGGAAGCCCTGGAGACCTTTTTGGGAGACTGTGTAGGACATACCTGAGATTTGTCCCAACCTGAGGGGCAAGGGCAAGGGGGTATTTATCCTCCAATTTCCATCTGTCATCAGGTGAGGATATTCCTGGGGCATTAAGTCCCCAAATGTCCAGTCTACCCTGAACTCTGGTGGCCAGAGAAAGCCCCCATAGGCAGGTGTCATGAGCTTTCAGTGAAAATCAGGTTGCATGCTCGGGACTGTGGATACTCTTGACATGGTGGCAGCATCAACATAGCCTTCCTCACCTGCTTCCCTTAACAGTCAAAAGAAGAGAATCCTCGATAAAGAACAGATCATAGATGCCAGGTATCAAATTCTGGTCTCATACTAAAAAAGTAAGTTCAAATCTAGAAAGATATCTTCCAGAGGGTGCTCCTGGATGAAGGAATAGTAGTAGTAGTGATGATAATGACAGTAATAATAACAATACAGTGATAACACCTGCAGAAATCAGAGAAATATTTCAGTCTATAGAGCTTTCATACACATTATGTCATTTAAAAAATAATTTGAGTTTCACAAGAAAATCACGAGGTATTCAGAGCCTATATTATTCCCATTTTCCAGATGAGAACAAGACACAAAGGGTTAGCTAATGAGTGACAGAGTCAGAACCAGTCACCAGATCTCGTGTGTCCAAGACTGGTGTTCTAGAGTTAAGAGATGCTTAGAATTTTTCTAACCCACTCTGGAGTCAGGGTCTGGGGAAGTCAGTTTGCAGTGCAAATGTTCTTTGCCCCATTCCTGGCGATAAAGCCAAACCAAGAACAGGACTGCCAATTCTAAGATACATTCAGTTTTTTTTTATTTCTAGGTGATTTTGAGAAGTATTGCAGAGTGAGAAAGTGGAATCCAGCAGATTCCAGGACAGCCAGAGAAATTCCCTCTTATGAATTCAGTTTCATATGTTTGCAAAATCAGCCCCAATGTTAAAACAAGCAATAAGATTGTGTACTTTAGAAACTGGCAGAATGATAAACATAGCTGTGTAAGTATTAAGATTAATAACATAAAAGCCAAGAACCATGGAGGTTCTTGGAGGTTCTGGAGGTTCTATCTTACACATACGGCATTAAAATGTTTAAATGAAACATGGAGTATTAAAAAAAAAGACATTGCATTTTATCTCAATGTGGTAGCTGATAGTTTGTGTCTCTCCAAAGATTTTTACCAGAAAGGGGAAAAGACCCTGAGAGCACAGGTGGAAAGGCGCTAACGAACTGTAAGGTGAAGGTGCGGGTGAGTGGCGTGAGAGGGCTGGTGGCCCCTTTGAACATTAATTAAGGTTAGTCGGCATGCTATTGAAAAATCTCAGTTCTCTGCAGTGTTTCCCCAGAATTTAGTATTCTCTTCTTGTTCTTATTAGCTTTTCAAAAGTTCTTTCCCTCCTGTAATTTCTGTCAAGAATCCCAAGTATTCCAGCGATTATTTTAAGCTGTATGCTTTTCATTATTCCTGATACCATTTCTGTATTTTTATTCCATCCGTGTTAATCCAACCTGGGAATTCCAACATGGCCGTATCTTAGCCTGGGAAGTTTGTATCCAAACGTAAGGAGCCCTCCTAGCTGAGGGGTCACATCTTTCCACATGTGAAAAAAGCACCTCCTGAGTGCAAAGTACTGTTTCAAAATTTAGCAGACATCAGGGTCACCAGGAGAGCTGGTTAAAACGCAGATGCCTGGAGAGCACCCCCAGAAATTCTGATTCCATAGCGCTGGGATGGGACCCAGGAATTTGCGTACCTAACAATGTGCCAGGTGATAACGGATACTGGGTAGCCCTGGTGCTGGAGCAAGGGTTACTTACACTGGGTCTTCCCATCTGATGGAAGAGGGCAGCTCTTTAGTATTATAGAAATTTTCAGGAGTAACTGACTCTAAGGCAGATTAAGTGCATGAGGTGGTGGAGGAAGGGGGAAGTCTGTCCAGCAGATGTCTGTCCATATATCCGGTATCAGTGGTCGCTGAAAACTGTGAATTACTTCTGGGGAAACAGCACAGTACTGGTTTACGTCTTGGAAACCTGTCCATATAGTCTGTAGTTAGTGATTTAGACAGTACAAATACTCCCCTGGACTAATATTCTCAAAGGAAGGAGGCTGATAGTAATGAATGGATTATCAAACTCTGAACTGGAAGCTCTGGATTCCAGACCTGGTAAGGTGCCTCCTCCCGCACCCTTTGTTTTTCTGCTGTGTGACCTCAAGCAAGTCCCCTAACCTCTCTTAGCTTTAGTATCTTGCCTGATCAAGCGGTGATAACAGGAGCAGGTCCCTATCCATGCCCCGGGGCTGCAGTGACTGTCTAAGTGGAAGCCAGCCGATGTCTGTTCGCCTAAGGGGTTAACCAGAAGCAGCTTGTTTCTGAGGCGGAGACGGGTGTGCCGCCATCTGAGCACGGGCTCGGCCTCACCGCCCCCTGCCTGGTGGATTGCCATCTGGAGGCTCACCTTGTTCCCTTTCAAGATGAACTCTCATTCCCCGGAAAAAATTTCTCAGCCTTAAAGTCACAACTTCAAAAATGCAGCGGGGACCACATTTAAAAGGTCTGGCAAATTTTTGGTTGATTTAATTTTTTTAACTGCACTTTTAAAACAAACCCAAATATAGAGATGAAAGCCAAGAATTAAAATATACATACAAAATAGAAAACATTAATATTCTCAAGTACAACGAACTGAATAATCATCATAAGGAAACAATAAAACGTGAAGTGACTCGGACCAGATGATCACCGTGAGTCCCCGCGATGCTAGAACACGTGGTCTGTGCGAAGATCGGGATCAAGCCAGCCCCGCACTGGCCTCCACGGTGCCGTCACTCCCCTGATCCCTCCTCTGACAAGTGCCCTGTCAGCTAATTAAACAAGCTTTAACCTTAGCTGGCAGAGGGGGGCGGGAAGGAGACGGAAGGAAGTCTGTTAAAGTGACTCGGAGGGTTAAATCCTATAGTCAGGACAGCCCACATTACATTCTCTCCCAGCCCAAGATTCTTTGCTTTTTAGTTTGGTTGTTAACTCATTCTAGCATCCCTTGCCCCTGACAAGATGTCAGAGACATCTGCAGTGCGTCAAAACAGGGCTGGGGGACCGGAGGAATGGAGTGGTCCATGGTGTCCTTTCCTGCCTCATCCTCACCCGCCCAGGGCTCTCTTTTCCCAACCTCCTGCCTCCCGGTTCCCATCAGTCTTCAGTAATTTCACTGATGGAGGCAGATTTTCCACACATCAACCTGGAAGAATCTTTCAAGAGCAAGGAGGGCGTGAGCTCACTTAGAAGAAGCAGAACTAAGGAGTAACGTTTCTGTAGTGGTGGCCACTGTTACACCCCACGTCATTGACCTTAGACACCAAAACAGAGTGCCCAGGGGTGGGGCTCATCATTTCATGGGCCGTGAGGCCAACTTCAGAAGCCAAATGGACACCTGCGGGCTGGAAGGCAGGAGATGCCAAGGAGGCCACTGGGTGGATGCCGCTCCCACACGGGGGGTGGTAGAATGCTCCTTGGACCTGGAGGACAGTATAAGTCCCCTGATACCGAGCTGTGGGGCAGTGGGAGTGAGAATTCCTTGTGGCAGGACTTCCAGGAGCTGGGACCATGTCACGAGACGTCACAGAAGATAGGGTTGGAAGTGACTCAGGGACTCACTCATTTATTCAGTTTTGACTCCAAGATGGAGTTGCCTGAACACTGCCCAGCAATGATGCACACATGCGCACGCACACACACACACACAACTAACTGGAACTCACAACAGCATAGATGTAGCCAGGGAGTGTGTGGAGTGAAAGAAATCAGATACCAAGAAAAATGTGTTGAATAAACCCCTTTACAGAAATTTCAAGAAGAGCCAAGAGTCATCTATGATGACAGACGTCAGAATGGTGGTTATTTCTGGGTGGATTTGGTGTTGACTAGGAAAAGAGGGGTGGGAGCCTATCTGGGTGATGGGAATGTTTGGTATTTTGACCCAAGTAGGAGTTCACTGGAGCTTATGTGGACTAAAGTCGAGCTGGGTATCTAACATTGGGGCTCTTTATCATATGATACCTCAGTTAAGAAAATGAAGAAAAAATATCAAAGCGACCTATACAACATGACAGACCATAATATTAAAAAGTGAATTGGAATACAAGAAAGAATTTTCCTCATTCACACTGTATTCTTTCAACAAATGTCCCTTAAGGCTGTTGGAGCCTGGTCCATATTCCCTCAGCCGGAGAGCATCCTTCCCGTATGAGAGCGTGTGCTCCTGGGCTCTGCCCTGGTGGCAGGGTGGGCTGGTTGTGCTGGATCCCGTGTCCTGCGGGAGGGGCCTGGGACTAATGATGGAGGGAGGTGTGGCTGAGTACCCAGCTTCCTCGCCCCGCAGGTGGCAGGAGACATGTTCTGCCTTGGCTCCCAGGGGACTGAGCCCTAGTTTACGACAGTCATAGCTTGAGCTCTTCCTCGCCCTGTATTTCCCTGTATCCCTCCCCTACCCCCAGTTCCTGGGATCACCTCCCAGACAAACTCCTTGCATGCACATTCTTGCCCCAGGGTCTGCTGTCTGGGAGGACCCAAGCCAGGTGAAGCTCCTGCTTTCCTCCTGGACCTACAAAGATGACCGTGCAAATCCAACCTCTCGCTCTCACACACCTCACAGCGCATCGGGGTGAATGGGCAATTTGACGAACGTTAAAAATGAAGTGGGACAAGGGTAGAGGTGGGGGAGCACAGCCTAGCGGGGAGCACAGGGCCTGCAGAGAGAGGACCCTACCTGGTCCAGGACATGTCCTAGAAGCAGAGCTGGGAGGGAATCACGCCCTCCCCTTCTCTTCCCATTCCTGAATTGCCACCCCTCCCTCCCTCTTTCCTTCCTTCCCTCGTGTAACCAGAAATGAAAGGAGACATTCATTTATTTAAGACACATCCTTATGTTCCCATGAATATCAATAAGTATATTGAATTTACCGCCCATGTTGGTTTATTGCGCTGTCTCATCTTATATAACAGAACCAAGTCTTAGCTTTTAGAATTGCCTCCGGATGTATGGAAGCCATTTTTCATAGATATATTTTCAATATTGCTTCCCATCTGTGTGACATATAGATCCTAGGAAAACCAGTGCTTATTTCTCGATCTTGGGGGGAGATTCCTTTCAGGGCAGCTCAAAACTACCTACCAGTCGGCAGCTGGTGGATACGTGGATGGAAGGTGATCATCTGGAAACGGGCAGCTGACTTACGCTGCTGGAGCTGTCATCTCCACCCCAGCAGCCTTTCTGGGTGAAAAATTCTTCAAAGCACACACATTCATGGCCAGGGTATTTCTCTTCTGTTTTCTATGCTCTTCACCAAAGTGGACGGGTCACGGAGCTCTCTCATTCAGCTTCCGGTAGAACAGTAGATGGAATGCAGGCTGTGGTTTGAACTTCCACTTCCAGACAGACCGGGGTGTCATTTCAACAGGGATTTATACATTTAAAGCACGAGATGCCATACAGTTCTGAACTGGGATGCCTGAAGAAGGAGGGTCCTATAGGAACAGCAGAACCATTCCCATGGGTTGGCCATTTAAACTATTCTCTACCTTACTCTGGGTGGTACCAGGCAGCTTTATGCAAATGTGACCCTTCACTTTACAAGCTTAGAAAACCATGCAAAAAAAAAATGGCAGAATGTTGACTTTTATTGCTATATTACTTTGGTCAAAATACACATACTTCCAAAGGCCAAAGGACTCTAATAAGTGAATGTTCATGGTGAAGTCTCTAAAGAAAGCTAAACTCAATTAAGATTGGATTTTTTTTACAGCAATGCCTCTTTTATTTGTTTAGAAAATGATGTGGGAGAGAGGATAACTTTTTATTTTTATTAAAAATTCCTTTTTTATTTTACCATTTTTCCTTTGATCAGAATTAAGACTTTGGTGACTATTTTATTGCTACATGACATATTGCCATAAACTTAGAGGCTCAAAATGACACCTGTTACCAGCTCATGGTTCTTTAGGACAGCATCCAGGCCTGGGGTGGCTACATTTTCGGCTTAGGTTCTTACGAGGCTGAAGTGAAGGTGATGGCTTGACTGTGCTCCTTTCTGGAGGCTCCGGGAGACTCTGCTTCCAGGCTCGTTCGGGCAATCTTTTTGATTTTCCTCAAAATTGGGTTCCTTTGGGACCCTACGGAGGGCTCTCCCACAAAGCTTTTCTGCATGTCATCCTTTCAGAAAAATATCCCTATTGAAATAGAATGAAATCTGTTTTGTTACTTTTTGTCTGCACGGCTTTATTTATTTAGTCCGCATTAGTCCCCATGTCTTTTCCTTATTTCCAGCTATTTAAGTGGCAGATACAAAGCATATTTAGTTCTGTGCTGCATTCCTGTAAAGAAGCCAAAATTTTGCATTTTAATGATTATTTATGTTTCTTTTGGGCTCCTGCAAGGATTGTCTGGATTGACTATAAAAAATGTATGTATATTTCAATAAAATATTGTTAAATTCAGTAACACTAAAGAGGTTGGATAATACTTTGAGATATAAATTCATGTTTCGGTCCCCCTTTTTTTTCTCCACCTTTCTAACTGGCAGAGGCTCGTAATTCCAGGACCTCTAGTTAAGGACCAGCAGAGGCAGACTTTGGGCTTCCAGGCTTTTGTTTTTGTCTTGAAAAACCTCAACCAGCTGAAGAGGGTGGGGTTGGCTAGAAAAAGGGTTTTCTCTTTTGTTAAATTGAATCAAGGCCTGGAGAGAAGGAGGAGGTCTGTGAGTTTCTAAGGTGGTTCTGCGTTCTCCTTGGGAGATGTGCAGAAGGTAGTGAGCCGTCAAATGAGACAGGGACCCAGACACTAAGCCCCATTGTTCTGAGAGTCCTCACACCTTCAGGAACCACAAGTTCAGGGATGATGGTGTGTCAGCCACGCCCTGTTGTGAGAAGATGACCAAAGAGAGGACAATTCATCTGGTCCCCTTCTCTTCCCAAAGCCTTGGTATTGACCTGGGTCTGGGGGTTCATGGGGGAAGTCCTAAGAAAGAACGTCTGAGATTAAATGTATTGCCAGTCAGGCGGGATAGGGGACTCAGGGTCAGAAACTAGATGGATTTAAAAGAAATAAAGGAAAGGTATTTCTAGCATATCTGAGTTTATGCATGGAGATCCGTACCTGCCGTGTAATGAAAACATTCTTCCCTCCAAAATCCCCATCAGTGTAATTTGAGGTGATTTTTCTAGTAGCCACAAATTCTCGTGCCCTAAGGGAGAGATCTCATGTCTGAAAATGTGGTCTTGTAGAATGGGGCCTTGAAAAATACCAGCTCAGATACTTTGGGGCTATGCAGAGGGCTTCCAAGTCAGACGTGTGTGTGGGTGGGTGGTGGTTTGAACGCCACAGGGATGGACAGTGAAGGGCTGTCAGCTGGGAAGAGGTGCTGGGGCAGAGCCCAGGCCTGGACCAGCCAACCAGCGGTCATGGTGGACCACGTAACTTGAGCCCTCAGGACTCTGCATTTCCAGGAGACACAGACCAGAGGTCAGGGAATCATGCAGAATCAGAATATGTCTGCAATTAGGTCTTACAGATTTTGACAAGTAGCTATTAAACATATAGAAGAGGAGAAGATACAGAAAAAAGCCCTAAAGACCAGAAAACCAAAATAGTTGATTTAGGTGGTTCTGTTCTACTTCTGATTTGGGCCTGAAACTGGTGACTAGGGATGGGGGAGGGGAGCTCCAGGCCAAAGGTGCATTCTGGGAAGGGACTGCATCTGGCTGGAAAGTGAGAGGCTAGCAGCTGGGCTTGCTCCCGGCCGGAACTCAAGCAGGAGAGCTGGGGTTATGAGATGGCTGTTACCAGGAATGTAGGGGCCTACATTCCAGCCTTAAGCCAAGATGGGGCAAGTTAGGAGCTGAAAGCAGAGTCTTTGAGGTATTGTCCTCAGTCGTGGCAGAAGTGACAAGTTCAAGGAAGCTGTTGGAACCTTAATTACCTCTTTAAAGGCTACATCTCCAGGGACTTCCCTGGTGGCACAGGGCGAGAATCAACCTGATCAAGGTGTCAGCTTGGAACCTATGTACGTGTGTTCTAAAAACTTGGTCAAGTCCAACTCGTCCAAAGGATGATCTCTCACTTGCCTTTTTGTATGCTTCCTCTCACTACAGTTAAATTGCTTTTTGCCCTAAAAAGCTCACCAGGAGTTGTTGAGACCATTATCCTTGAAAGAAATGCCATCAGAGAAAACTAAGAGAAAACCCTAAATTTGTGGTCTTTGAAAGTGAAATTCTTCCTAAGCCTTGCCCAGTTCCAAAATTCTGAGACTCGTACATTTTACAATCTACAAAATAATGACAATGTCAATAAGCTATACTGTGAAATCTCAGTGGAAAAGATATGCAAGGTATGGCAGAAGCTGGCCAAGTGGATTAAAGAGTGAGTAGAATCAAGTAAAAAGATGGTTTGAATAATAACTTATTGATAACAGATAATACAAACTTTTTTGATTAGGCTTCAGAAGAATCTGAATAGAAATGCATTGTTTGGAATATGTATGCTTTGGTCTCAATAAAAATATCCGGTTGCAGAAATATTTCATGTGGTTTGAACTAACAGGCAAAAAATTAAAAATTCATTGGTATACGCTAATATATGTAATTTTATGTTTTGGAGGTAAGTGTAATGGCCTAGGTTTGCTGTAATGGAACTGATTGGAAAATGATCTCTTGGAGAAAATTTATTGCTGGTCATAAGATTTCTCTGGTTTAGAAAAATGCTGGGTTTAGTCAAATCCGTAGCACCAAATGAAAGTCTGCTTTAATAGAAACGTGGATCCGAGAATTGTGGTTTTTGGTAAATGGGCATCTGATCCATTAAAATTGTATTGGTTTATTCTTCATGTTGCCTTTTTTCTGAAATCCATCAGTTTGAAGCATGAAGTAAGCCCTTGCCAGGTATTACCCCAATAATGAAAAAAGACCCACAGTAATCGTTAAAATGCATCTATTAATCAGCTGTGATTTGTTCCTTTGTAAGATTCTCACGATGGAAAAAGAAGCAGCTTAGTTTGCTTTTGTTGAAGATGGCAAAACAGTTATTTTATTGTAGAGAATCTACTCAGCATCATAGAACTGAGTGATGGAAAAATATCTGCAGAATTAGATCATGCAGCCGGCCGGCTCAGGCTACCCCCACTGCATCTTCTGTACCAAATTCCCCAGTGCTTTGTCTGGGCAAAGCTGGGCTGGACCCTGACCGGGACTCTGTCACTCTCCTTGGACAGGATCCCATGGTCTAATTGACCTTATTGTTAGGAAATTGGTCATAAAATTAGGAAACTCAGAGTAAACAGAGAACTCAGACAGAGCTCCTTCTCACAGAGGGCAACATACATATGGAATGAGTTACCCAGGAAAGGGACTGAGGTGAAATGCACAAATGCGTTCAAGAGGCTCCCAGGAATTTTTCTGCATGTAGGGGAGGAAAGAAGGAGAAGGCGGCCAGCAGGTAGGAGTAAGATGCGTTTTGAAAGGACAGGAATGTGAATAATTTGACCTATTCTTCAAATTTCTCTTGAAGCTTGTGGAATATGCCTTAGGAAAGGCTGCTTCGCTAGGTGTTCTCATCTACTTGGGGCTGATGGGTGTGGCAGGGTTGGATTCCCAGCGACAATTCTGCGCCTGCCACTCTCTCTGGGGTAAATGGTTTCCCATGTAGAGGCTGGGGCGCCCCCTCCTGATTCCAAGCAGAACAAATCAGCGGGAAGAGCGAGGGGCTAGTGCTTTCGGAACATCCCAGAAGCCCCTAACTGTCTTTAACTCTGTATTTCCATCTCATTTTAAGCGGGGAAAGGGCTCTGAGTGCTGTTTACCAGCCTCGGGATAGGTTGGTTTCTGGGAAACCCATCTCCTCCTCAGCCATCCGAGGTCAGAGTTATGAGTGTATGAGTTTGCTCTGGCTGCAGTAACAAAATGCCACAGACTGGGCAGTTTAAACAACAGAAATTGATTCCCTCCCAGTCTGGAGGCTGGAAGTCCAATATCAAGGTGTCAGAAGGGTTGGTTTCTCCAGAGACCTCTTTCCTTGGCTTGCGGATGGCCGTCTCCTCCCTGTGTCCCCACATGGTCGTCTCTGTGTCTGTGTCCTAATTTCCTCTTCTTATGACACCAGTCAGATTGGATTAGGGCCTCCCATCTGACCTCATTCTACCTTAATTACCTCTTTAAAGGCTACATCTCCAGGGACTTCCCTGGCGGCACAGTGGCTAAGAATCTGCCTGCCAATGCCAGGGACACGGGTTCGAGCCCTGGTCTGGGAAG
Source organism: Stenella coeruleoalba (assembly GCF_951394435.1). Classification (NCBI taxonomy): domain Eukaryota; kingdom Metazoa; phylum Chordata; class Mammalia; order Artiodactyla; family Delphinidae; genus Stenella; species Stenella coeruleoalba. The sequence continues at coordinate 45,151,087 of NC_137161.1, read as the reverse complement.
ATCCCACATGCCGCGGAGGAACTAAGTCCGTTGTACCCTCACTACTGAGACTGCGCTCTGGAGCCCGCGAGCCACAACTACTGAGCCCATCACTGCAACTACTGAAGCCCGCGTGCCTAGAGCCCATGCTTCACAACAAGAGAAGTCACCACAGTGAGAAGCCCATGCACCTCAACGAAGAGTAGCCCCCACTCACCGCAACTAGAGAAAGCCTGCACGAGGCAACGAAGGCCCAACACAGACAAAAAAAAAAAGGCTCCATCTCCAAATAAGGTCACATTCTGCGGTACTGGGGGTTAGGACTTCAACATATGGATTTGGGAGCACACAACTCAGCCCCTGATGATGAGGTTGAGGAGGAGACCAGGAGGATGGGGAGAGACCTGTTACAGCAGCAAGGGGAAGCTGCAGGGGGCTGGGCTCTGGGGAAGCCTTGGGGTTTCCGGGAGAGAGAAGCCTGGTCTCAACAGCCCTCCATCCCTTCTCTTCCACTCATGTCCGGGAGGGGTTTTAAAAGGGACAAAGGGAGGACCGGGCAGCACTGGTCCGGGGCTCCTGGAAGCCGAGGTCCCCCTGCCCTCCCCATATGCACGCCCACCCATGACCCCGTTCCATGCTTTACAGGAAGCAAGGTGAGGGAGGAGAGGAGAACAGAGTAAGAGGGAGACATTCAGTGGTGAGAAAAACTACCTTGGCTGCAATTTTATAAACCAGCTGTTTGAAGTTGAAGAACATTATAGATCGAAGGAAGGCTGCAGTGATTGCTACGTCAGGGAACAGGGAAAAGGGCACCACTGTTGACTCTCCAGGACATAGAACTGATTAGTCTAGAAAACCTCTCCCGACCTGGGGCCGTTTAAGCTTTAATCACTGGGGCTTTGGTGCAGAGCGTTATGCTGAATGCAGAGCCCTGGCTGGTGTTTGAGCGCGGGGGTGACACCTAAATGCTGGTGCTGTCTCCTGGGCTCTTGTCACATGTGAGGTCTTGTGTCACGGCCATTTGCCTCTACTTCCCTGTGTCCACTGTTTCCCACCAACCACCAGCGTTTTTCCCGTTCATTTTACAGGTTTGTCCAAGGCCTGATGTGAGTTGGGCTCAAAGACAAGCTCAAGGGCAGGCCAGCTGGATGATGCCAAAGGGCCCAGACAAGCCAGTGAAGGCAGGCCCTTTATGCAGTAGACAGGGTCCCCAACGGTCAGTGATCTCTAGGATAAGAAGCGGGTTCTACCCACAAATGCAGCCCAGGGCTGGGTCCTTAGCACGAGCGGCCTCCAGCTGGTTCCAGAAGGATGCAGCTCATTCCCACTGCGCTGGGACCATTTCGTCCAAGGATTCGTCCTGGAGCAGGCCACCATGTCCCTTGGAGCTGTTCAACCAAGCTGACCTGAACTCCAGAAGAGCCTTCTCCCTTTCCGGAAGGTTCCAAGTCAGGCCCACGTGAGAGGACCTTGGGAGCACGTGCTGGCAGGACAGAGTCTGGCTTCTTGCAGTGGCCTCTCTGAGTTATCGGCCCTGGAGCCGAGACTCGGATGTGGATCCTCAGCTGATACTGTTGCATGGAATCATCTATAGGCTGAGAGAAGAGGCGCAGTGTGGAAGCTGGTTATTAGGAAGCTGAGGGGTCAGTGCAAGCTGCCCCTTAAAGTAAACTGAACCCACCGAACCCCCTCCTTCCATTTCCTAGGCTAAGAGGTTCTCCTTGTGCTGCTCCACGAAATGGGGAAGTTTCCCGTGGTTTTTCACGGAGGTTTTGTGAGAGCCGTCAGACCTGGCAGATATGTAGTCTAAGTGCCTGGCAATGAGCTCTTTTGATCGTAACCTCAGCCCCTGACATTAGGCTTTTGGTTGCTAAGGAATCCCCTTGAAAGACATCCATCGCAATACCCACATCACCAGCTACACAGCTGGATAAGGAGGCATGTGACCCCCCCCCCCACCAGGAAGCTCCCCTTTCAGGAAGCCTGGGTGACCCAGATAAGTGACCACTTGAAGCCCTGATTTCCCCTTCCTGTGCTTTAATCCCTGCTCTTATTTTTTAAATTCACCAATAGAGTATACCCACGAAACCCTAGGCACCCCACCCTTGACCCCAATAAAGGCAGGATGCCAGGTCTGTTCTTTCGCTCCCTCTCTCTCTCCTTGTGACCTCACTGAGTGGCCCTGGATGTACCGCGTACCCCCCAGGATCTGTGAGTAATAAACCTTGTCTTTGCAAACTTCCCTCGGACTTGCCTGGCGGTCCAGTGGTTAAGACTCTGTGCTTCCACTGCAGGGGGCACGGGTTCCATCCCTGGTCGGGGAGCTAGGATCCCACATGCTGTGTGGCCAAATAAATAAATAAATAAATAAATAAGTTTCAATCAACTTGGCCCCTGTCTTAAAAAAAAAAGTAAAGTAGACTGCTTTAAATACGCATCCCTATTTAAAACAGAAACAAACAAAAAAACTTCCCTGGTGTTTGTTGCAGGTGTGATAGAACCAGAGGGTGGCTCTTGTTGGGGTGATGTCTGTGAGAGTGGTCCAGCCCAGGTGAGCGTCCCAGGCATTCCAAGCACTGTCGACTGGCTGAGAGCAGCACATAACAAGGTAGTTAAGTGTTATATGAGCCTTTCATCAGTACTGTTACTGTTATTATTGTTGTGATTGTCATCGCTTGAACTTAGATAAAAAGGCTTTCGATGCTGGGATTTCTCTTGAAATCAGGGGAGGGCTGAGCTCCCCGTCCAGGGGGGCTGACATCTCCTCCTTCCGAGATCTCCTTAGCAACAGTGAGGCGGTGTTGTCCAGAGAAGACGAGGATCCAGAGCTCAGTTGTGGAGGTTTTTCATCTGTTGGACTCAGGAAGTAGCTGAAGTCCACAAATTCCTGGTCACTTGAGATTTTCTGCTCTTTTATATGAATCACAGTTGAACATGTATTAATCTGGGGAACATATTGGAGTTTACTTCTAAGTGTCTCTAGACCATGTTGAAGCCCAAATCTTTTCCTGAAAGATGGCTCTGCCCTTGATTTCCACTTTCCTTAGGCACTTTATAAAAGCTTCTCTAGCTTCTGAAAGGGTCAGGAGAATTTACCTGTCTGAAAGCAGCCATCCCATCAGAGCGAATTTTCTTGAACAGGAACAGTAGTTCCTCAGCTTTGAAGGTGTTGCCAATGTGTTTTTTATACACAGTCCTAGAGAGTCAAATATTTGGCAAGTTCGTTCAAAAGAAAATTTCACTGGGATGAGGGAGCACTAAATATAGTAAGTGAGCTGGAATGGTCTGTCTTCTACCAAATGCATCTTTATGAATTAGGATCAGATGCTTCCTCCTTTTGCATTGTAACATTTTATTTTGTCATCCTAGTATCCAAAAATGATAGTGATACTAACAAAGTAAGAAACTGAAAAGGGCAATGCCCTTGTTTCTAGAAGCTTGAAGAAGGCCACAGATTAGTCAGCAAGTATGGCCATCGAATGCATTTACTCGATTTATCCAGTTCAGAAATATTTGTCCAGATCCTACTGTGTCTGGCCCCAGGATGAGCATTGGCTCTACAGCAGTGTTCCTGTCACAGCTCTTTCATTGTAAGGAACAGAACACAAGCAGAACAAACGCGCTCTTATGTCAAGTGGAGTTTATCGAAGGGACACAGTGACAGCTCAGGGAAAAGGGGAGCCGCAGAGCCAGATGGAACTAGGAAACTCGCAGGGGCCGTAACAGCTACTCCTCCTCTGTCTCTATGTCTCTGTCTCCATCTCGGCTCTCTGCCTCTTTTCCTGCAGCCATGTGGCATGTTTTTTCTCTCTGTGTCTGCTCTGGTTCCCTGTGTCTCTCCACGGACCCGCCTTCTCTGCCTGTCGTGAGAGGACACAGCTGGAGTTGGCCACCTCAGTCTGGGTGACCTCTCCATGTAAGCGCTCGCCCCCGTCTGTTACAGCCCCCTTGTCTTTTACTTCTTGTTCTCAGGAGGGAACACCTACTTCCTAACTGGTTGATGACTAGTGCTTTTTTTTTCTTCACATCTTTATTGGAGTATAATTGCTTTACAATGTTGTGTTAATTTCTGCTGTATAACAAAGTGAATCAGCTATACGTATACATATATCCCCATATCCCCTCCCTCTTGCGTCTCCCTATCCCACCCCTCTAGGTGGTCACAAAGCACCGAGCTGATCTCCCTGTGCTATGCAGCTGCTTCCCACTAGCTATCTGTTTTACATTTGGTAGTGTGTATATGTCCATGCCACTCTCTCACTTCATCCCAGCTTCACCTTCCCCCTCCCTGTGTCCTCAAGTCCATTCTCTATGTCTGCATCCTTATTCCTGTCCTGCCCCTAGGTTCATCAGAACCATTTTTTTTTTTAGATTCCACACATATGTGTTAGCATACGGTATTTGTTTTTCTCTTTCTGACTTACTTCACTTTGTATGACAGACTTTAAAATAAACAAGCAGCTCATGCAGCTCAATATCAAAAAAACAAATAACCCAATCCAAAAATGGGCAGAAGACCTAAATAGACATTTCTCCAAAGAAGACATACAGATGGCCAAGAAGCACATGAAGAGCTGCTCAACATCACTCATTATTAGAGAAATACAAATCAAAACTACAATGAGGTATCACCTCACACCAGTTAGAATGGGCATCATCAGAAAATCTACAAACAACAAATGCTGGAGAGGGTGCGGAGAAAAGGGAACCCTCTTGCACTGTTGGTGGGAATGTAAATTGATACAGCCACTATGGAGAACAGTATGGAGGTTCCTTAAAAAACTAAAAATAGAACCACCATATGACCCAGCAGTCCCACTACTGGGCATATACTCTGAGAAAACCATAATTCAAAAAAGTCATGTGCCACAATGTTCCTTGCAGCTCTATTTACAACAGCCAGGACACGGAAGCAACCTACGTGTCCATCGACAGATGAATGGATAAAGAAGATGTGGCACATATATATAATGGAATATTACTCAGCCATAAAAGGAAATGAATATGAGTTATTTATAGTGAGATGGATGATTCGTCCTTGAATTGTAAACTTCTTCCTTTAACCCACCGTGTTCCAAGGCACAAGATGTAAACGTCGCTCCCTGGACCTGTGCTCTCCCTAGAGGCTGATGCAGTTCCTGGGGAAGTTCTACATGGTACGGGCATCCCCAGTGTCTTCTGAAAGGTTCTCTCATGGAGCTGGTGGTGGGATTCTTGTGACTGCTTGATCCCCAGGCCCTGCTGCTATGAATCTCATTGCTAAAAGGGCATCCCTGGTCTTCTTGGTCCAAATGACACAGTTAGGAAAACGTTTTCTTGCTACATTCCAGATCCTTTAAGAGCTTTTCATGCATTTGCTCATTTCATCCTCATAGCCTCCTAGTGGGAAGATACCACTGTTATCCTCATTTTCATATAAGGAAACTGAAGCGTAGCGAGGCTAAAAATCTTGCCTGAGGACAGATAGTAAGTAAGTGCAGAGCTGGGACCCAACCTGAGTGCCTTTCACCATCTGCCGTCGTGTGAGCAGCTTGTCCAGCTGAGTTAGAAGCTGAGCGTTCTGAGGTCTGGTCTTCCTCCCACTTTGGAGGACTCCAAACACTAGTGGAGTGCCGAGTAGAGCTACTACAGGGTCAGACCTGATGAGATAGTAAATAAAAGATCCGAAGGTCAATACTGCCCAAAGAAACATAATATAAAGTATTCTTTAGGGTTGTTGGGAGGCTGAAATGCGGTCATCCATGTGTGGATGTACAGCAAGGCACATAATAAGTGCTCAATAATGTGAGTAAAGATGATTTTGATCAACATTTTCATGCCACATACTTTGGACATTTCCGCAGAAAAGCGTTAGCTGACTGAGCTGGATACAGACTCATAATTTTTCTTGTACACACTTGTTTGTTTCATGGTTTCTCATTTTGGTGCCATTTTCTGACCCTCTCAGACTTAGGGCTGGTCTTAGTTTGGTTACCTGAAAGTAGAGCCTGACACCAGGATTTGGGTACAGAGAGTTATTTGGGCTGTGATCCCAGGAAGCAGGCGGGAGGGCCGGGGAGACTGAGGCAGGACAGAAGGAAGAGCCAATGAGGGTGCCTGAGCAGGGGGGCTGTTGTTAGCAAGCACGGCTCAGCCCCACCAGGGCCTCTGGTTTCTGCCTGAAGGACAGGTGGCTGGAGCACTTCTCCATCGGCCGAAGGTTGCCCTGGGGACCGTAGTATCCTCTATCACTCTGTATGCTCCTGGGAAGCCCCAGAGCAGAAGGTACACACCGGCTGAGGATCCCCAGAGCTGTGCCTTGCAGTTGTGGCTGGAATCAGTGATGGGCTGAGGGGTGTGACATGACAACAAAGACCTCTGCTCCTGGGAATAAGGATGCAGAGGGAAACATCTGGATTGTGAGGTTGTCAAAATTTAATTTTAGATTCTACACTCCTCTCTCCACCAACCATCCCCGTCCCCCCCACCCCGACCTTTCAACCATATACACACACTATAAGTAAGATCATTTTGCTCTCCTGGAAAGGATGAGCTTATGGGTAATTTAAGAAATAATTGTTGGATACTATAAATTAGTTTAATAGCTGGACCCACATAAATGCTCTAATGCCTGCTCTGTAGCTACGTGTCAGCCTTGCTGCCACTGGGGTTGGGCTCTTCATGGGATCATGGTCCTGGCTGGAGGAAAGCATGATCATGATGGAAACTGGAGACTGACAGGACCTCTCCCACTCACCACTTTGCAAAGATGCCACTTATCGAAGTGACAAATGCACCACTGGCTTAGAGTTTGGAAGCTTCTGCTTGGTAGAAGTTTCTATGCAGGAAGGGTTTAATAGGTTTCATTGGGTCTCTCATAGCTATTGCCATCTTCCTTCCTTTCTTAAACATTAGTCGAGCACCTGCTATGTTCCAGGGCCAGCGGTTGCATCTATGGGGACACAGAGATGGCTGTCATATGAGCATCCCCTCAAGGAGCTTACATTGACACGTGTGATAAGATATCATATAATAAATACAACGTGATGTAAAAGCTTGATATCCTTCACCTTCCCAGGGGAGAGCGAGAGATGCAGCTAAGCCCCCAGCCTGTGACTTCATTGTGCTCCAAAAGTTTACTTATAAATAACTCGCTCGTTTCCATAAGGAAGTGTGTTCTGAGTTCCAAGGACACACCGGTGCTTGGGATCCTCTTCAGCTTTTATTATAGAAAACTACTTCCATTTCAAAGCTCCCAGACACTCTATGCCTGACCCCTTGTTCCTGTTCCCCAAACTCAGGGCATCAGGCAATAGGGGCCATGGGAAGAACTGGCATCAGACAGAATCCTTGCTGAACAGCTATGGGGACGCAGGGTTGGGTATGTGTGCTTGTGACTCAGGGGCACGATGGTGGTGGGGATGGGTACCCCACTGCCTCCCATTGTCTCCTGAGCAGGTGGCTTCCAGGATTCTTCCCGGGCTGTGAGGCAGAGCAGGGACAAAACCCCCATTGCAGATTTATGAAGGATTGACCTTTGCTAAATCAGGGCTATCTGCATAGGAATAGTTTTCTCTTATCCTGCTTATCCTTTTGGTTTGCAACATCTAAGTCTTGAGGAAATATGTTTGGCTTACTGAGAACACCAACCACTCTATTAACAGGAGTTGCCGATGGGAAGCACATTTTTTCCTAAGGATTCTACTGAGTTTTACGGTGTACGAAGGGCGAATCTAGGACACGCCTAGGGTAAAGCAGTCTTGTGCCACCTGTTCTCCTCTGGTGGGGGTAAGGGGAGCACTAACACAGCCGCCCATAGGTATATTCTAAGTGGAGAAACAAGCACAGTCAAGAGGTTCAAGAGTTACAAAATCTGTTCCAGTTATTAAGGCTGCATAACAAATGACGCACTACTTCGTGGCTTAAAACGACAACACGTTTTGCTCAGGAATTTGCAGTTTGGGCAGTGGTCATTTCTTCTCTGCTGAGGCGGCTTGAAGGCTGGGGCTGGTACCACCTGAAAGCTCGCTCACTCAGGTGCCTGACTGTTGATGTTGGCTGGTGGCTAGAGTCTCAGCAGGATGTGAATATTTAATACAGCACCAGGCTAGATCCCTTCCCACGAAGTGGACAGGCACCCAGTTTCCAAAACCCCTCACTTTGGAGCACCTCCGTGTGTCTGGGTTTCCTCACAGCATGGTGGCTGGGGCCCAACACTGTTACATCACCTAGGACATCTGCTCATCTTTCCTCTGAGCCAGGCTCTGGGTTGCACATAGCGCCACGTGGGGTTACAGAGACAGGAGCCCTATTTACAGGTAGGTCAGTGAGTCAGCCTTCCTACTTCCCTTGTGAATTTGCTCTATATTAAAGATTTATACAGATTCAGAGAATGTCAACTCTACTTATAAAAAACATATTTTGAAAAGGTAACAAAGTAACTGTTACTGATCTGAAAAAGGATCCTCTCGTGTGTTTCTCTTGAACACTGGATTAAGCAAGTAACTCAGAAAGATGGCAATACTCCTCCACGTGGTCCGTGCTGCTCATTTTGGACATGAATATTAATCACAGGAGACACTCCTGTCACCTAAATATTTTCTGTATCCTTCTCTGCATACACATACCTAATTTACATCAAAGTGAAAAAAATGCTAAAACCCAGGAGTTACTATAGTTCATTTAGCACCTAGGGTATGATGCATAAGATGTTTGTGCGTGTGTGTATGTGTGTTGTGTGTGTGTGTCTGTGTATGTGTGTTGTGTGTTGTGTATGTGTGTAGGGGAGAAACAAGGAGTTTTGGAAACTCAGTGCCTGTCCACTTCATGGGAAGGGATCTAGCCTGGTGCTGTATTAAATATTCACATCCTGCAATGTTTGCCCTTTAATTACCTAATTAAACTAATTTTCACCCATACTCCAAAATTTGCCCAGTCTTTCCTTTAAAGGGAAGAAATGATGGCTGGCATCTTGGAAGGCTTTTTGAATTATTTGCTTTAAATCCTTTAAGTAAACAGATTAAACCCCTATTTGAAATGAAAGTAGCTGTTTACTCATGTAAATGCATAGTTTTCCCCTGCTGTTTAAGGGCAAATAGATTAAAGGATGCAGAGAGGCTTTCCTAAGCAGAGTGTGTTGAAATTCCCATTTTTTTCCCTTCTGCACCCCTCCCCCACCTCATTTAGCCTTGCTATGGCTTTTGAAAGACAGGAGAGAGAAAAGTTTTCTTTTCTAATCAATGAGGGTTCTCAAGCAGGCAGTGGCATAGGCTGTTTCCATTTAAAAGGAAAAGATTTCTTTCGTCAGCACCTTATAGTTTTCTGCTTACAGGTCTTTTGTCTCCTTAGGTAGGTTTATTCCTAGGTATTTTATTCTTTTTCACGTGATGGTAAATGGGATTGTTTCCTGAATTTCTCTTTCTGGCTTTTTGTTGTTAGTGTATAGGAATGCAAGAGATTTCTGCACATTAATTTTGTATCCTGCAGCTTTACCAAATTCACCGATGTGTTTTAGTAGTTTTCTGGTATTGTCTTCAGGATTCTCTATGTATAGTATCATGTCATCTGCAAACAGTGCTAGTTTTACTTCTTTTTCCATTTGGATTCCTTTTATTTCTTTTTCTTCTCTGATTGCCGTGGCTAGAACTTCCAAAACTATGTTGAATAGAAGTGGCGAGAATGGACATTCTTGTCTTGTTCCTGAACTTAGAGGAAATGCTTTCAGCTTTTCACCATTAAGTATGATGTTAGCTGTAGGTTTGTCCTATATGGCCTTTATTATGTTTAGGTAGGTTCCTTCACTGCCCACTTTCTAGAGAGTTTTTATCATAAATGAGTGTTGAATTTTGTCAAAAGCTTTTTCTGCATCTATTGAGACGGTCATATGGTTTTTATTTAGTTTGTTAATGTGGCGTACCACACTGATCGATTTGCATATACTGAAAAATCTTTGCGTCCCTGGGATAAATACCACTTGATCATGGTGTATGACCCTTTTAATGTGTTGTTGGATTCAGTTTGCTAGTATTTTGTTGAATAGGATATCGCTTATATGTGGAATCTAAAAAAAAAGTGGTACAAATGGACTTATTTGCAAAACTGAAATAGAGTCACAAGTGTAGAAAACAATCTTATGGTTACCAGGGAGAAGGGGGGGCGGAATAAATTGGGAGATTGGCATTGACATGCACACACTACCGTATGTAAAATAGATAACTAATAAGAACCTACTGTATAGCACAGGGAACTCTATTCAATAATCCGTAATGACCTATATGGGAAAAGAATCTAAGAAAGAGTGGACATATGTATATGTATAACTGGGTCACTTTACTGTACACCTGAACTCACACAACACTGTAAATCAACTCTATTCCAATAAAAATTTAAAAACAAAAAGGAAAAGAAAGTGGCGATCTGTCCCTCAGCCAACAGATCCTGGCCTGGCTGGAAGGGGCAGTGGGCACCAGGCAGGGAGGTGGTGCTCACTTCATGACCTGCCAGGATGTGAGATGTATTTAGAAATATTACTTTGTAAGTAGAAGGACAATGCATCCCTGGGTTTTCTACCACCCTGTTGATCCCTTGGTGTAAAATAGGGGGATGGGTGATACGAATGAGCTGGCACTAAGGTCTACATGGGGGCAGAGAGAGGATTCGGGAGAGTCTCGTCTCAGAATTATTATTATTATTATTATTTTTGTGGTACGCGAGTCCCTCACTGTTGTGGCCTCTCCTGCTGCGGAGCACAGGCTCCAGACGCGCAGGCTCAGCGGCCATGGCTCACGGGCCCAGCCTCTCCGCGGCATGTGGGATCTTCCCGGACCGGGGCACAAACCCGCGTCCCCTGCATCGGCAGGCGGACCCCCCCAACCACTGCGCCACCAGGGAAGCCCTCGTCTCAGAATTATTAAAGGCCATTTTCATAATTCTCCGTGGAGCAGCGAAGACGTTTCTCCCTTCCCCCACCGCACAGATTTCACAAATGCAAATGTGACTTTTAAAGAGGTCTGTCTGGCTGTTTGAGCTCCGGAGCAGCGTGGTTCATTCTGATAGGAAAACAGAATCCCCACTTCCCACCTCAACGTTCTCCCCTCCTCCTCCCCCAGCAGCTGCCTTGCGGTCCCCAGGGAGCTCGATGGACGGGTCAGGGCTTGTCCAGAGGCTGGCCATGGCAGCATTTTGCGGGGCATCCGAAGTTGTCAGTCCCTAGAGTTCATAGCCTCCTACCCAGGAGAGAGTCACACTTTCACAGGCATTCTTGGCTCCATCTCCAGGTTAGGTCACTTTATAGTTGCCGACCACTCCTGGGGTCAGGCGACATATTTATCTTCTCAGTCTCCTTAGGGCACAATTGAGGCAGCTTGAGTATTTGGAATTTACAAACCTGGACTTCAGTCCCAGCTTTGCCCCTTGTTCGTTTATTCAGACAACAAACACTGAGAGCCAGCAGTGTCCAGGAGCCCCGTGGGGCATCAGCTTTGTTCCTGATCTTGGGGCCTCCCTCTAAAACTGCGCTTTCCGGAGGGGAGACACAGGAAGCCATGGGGGAGGACCAGCTGTTAAACAAAAAAATCTATCCTGGAGCAATACTTTGTAAAGTATAGTACAGCAAATGACTAGAAAAATGAAATGAAAAAAGACACGCAAAATACAAGCCCAAATTTGGTTATTATTAGATTCCACAGGCATGAAATGACTCTGTAAAGTGGCTGAAAGCTTCCTCCCGCACCCTGCAGGCAGCACTGGCTGGAGGACCACACTCTGAGTGTCCCTGGTCTAGGGGACGGTGTGTGTGATCCTGAGGAAGTAACATTAGCCTGACACCAGGAAGTGGACGTAAAGGAGCTGCATCGGCAGTGGACACGTTGGCACTGGTCAGCAGGACTCCCTCCTTCCTTCTCTTGGCAAAGCCCGCTATTCAGCTACCCACTGGCCACCCCCCTGCCTTGGAGCTGCCCCACCTCCAGGCCTGGGCAAGCCCATCTGTCCTGTGGGGAATGCCATAGCCCTTCCCTGATATGGTCCAGGAGGAGGTACCTGATTGGGTCCAGGCTGGTGAGCTGCATGGCAAGCTTTGCTTTGAGCTTCCGGGAAGGTTCCCTTTGCTCTTCCGAGAGAGCTTCTGGAAGCCATCCCATGTCTCTGTCCTGCTAGATGGAGCCAGGAAGCATGAGTGCAGATGTCTGGGCCCTGTGGAGAACCGGCCTTAAGGTGGATGTCGGATGCCCAAGTGGAAAGGAGAAAAGCAGTGGCTTCCAGAAAACACTGTTAATTATCCCTAAAGCCCTCCAGCCACATGAGCTGACCGTTTTCTTTTCATTTAGCCAAACTTCAACTGTCTTTTCTCTTCTCTGTAGCCTGGAGCCTTCCAATGGCTACATCAGTGTATAGGGTGGTCATTAAGGCCAGACAGAACAATGTATTTTTAATACGTCTGAGGTGGGCGTGATGTTCAAAATCCTTAGCGACCAGTATAGCCTGGCCAGGGACCCGGGCAGCAAACAGTTGGTATGGCTAGACAGGGGGACACGGCAGAGGACCAGTCCTGCCTGCATAGACCATCTGAAGCTACTGTCAACAGCTTTTCTCTTTCTTTCTTCTCTCCTTCTTGGAATAGCCACAGCTCATGTGCCTATTCTGACCTGCTTTCTCTTACAAGATGCTAGGATACACCATGCCCTTTTCATGGCTTCTCTTCTTCATCAGGACCTTGTGTTTTCCTTGAGGCCTTAAGGATCCTGGCAAGAGTCTGCGTGATGAAATTCTCAGTTATAGGAGCAAACCACATAGAAGGATGGCTTTTCGCTGCTGCCAGCAGTCCTCAGGCCGAAATTGGAGGTGGGCTAGGTTTGTTTCAGCCTTCCTGCCTTTTCTGGCCCTTTATTTGTCTCAGCACTCTGCATCCCCAGAAAAATAGTCCATATAAAAGTTTGGGGAACTTTAATTAACTTTAACTTCTCCTCCTTTAGAGGAGAGTGTTTGTGCATTTTAAGAGAGTCCAGGGGGAAGGGCCTGGCTGTCCCCAAAGAATGGCGTGTAGAGGGAGGTAAGAGACGCCAGTGCAGCCCTGGTGGATACTTCAGACATGTCTTGCCCACCCAGAATCTGACTCGGAGGCTCCTCCTGGGAATTGGAGACTCAGGAAAGTGGGAGCTGGGAAGAAAGAATGAGAGAAGAAGGGGTGGAGGAGAGCAAGGGATAGACAGAAACACAAAAGAGAGGGATGAGAAGCAGACGGAGAAGGAAACATGGCTGTTGGCAATGGTTTCAAACTGGACTGAACAGCCTTACTTGAGTCTTGCCGCCCACTGGACCATGCTTGGTGAGAGCCACGGGTTCTATTCAAAAGAAGCACAGTACATTTCAGTTGTGCAAAGAGAAATCCGAGCTGAAATCAGTGTCACATACTCTTTGTTTCCAGCCTGAGAAGTCCCACGTCCCGGCTCTGGTCTCCAGTGCTGTCTTGTACATTTGGATTTCCGATTAACTAACAGATGTAGGGGAAAACTGCTGGACTGGCCAGAGAGGTCCCTCATGACCACACGTGTGCAAATACTGAGGCTCACAAATCATTGGGGCCAGCTCACCTGTAGCTCACGTGACCCCCTCTGCTGCCTGCATCACGTGGCGGACGAGAATTTGTGATGGGATGGAGCCGGGTCAGGCAGGAGAGCAGAGATTTTACTGCAGGGATGAGCTCGATCATCTTAATGCCTTGAGTTTCTCTTTCCCACAAACTCTGAGGAGTTGGGAACGCAGTCAGGGAGAATGTTGCAGAAAATATTTTCCTACCGGGACTAATAGCAGCTTAATAAATAACTAGTCAAAGATAGGGGTCCTCAGACACAGTTGAAATGTCTCTGGGTAAAAGTGGTTGATCTACATACAAACATGGTTCTCCTCTTGTTGTGTTAGATTTTTTTTTTTTAATGTTTCAAAAGAGCAAGGAAAATATTCGTGAGTCTCTCAGACATCAAATAGGTCTCAAAAATGTCAACAACATCAGCGTAAAACTAATAAAAATATGGCACAAATTCAGCACTTGTACTGAAAGGAAATATAAAAACGGGGAAAGAGAAGCATATGGAAAAGCATGTTTGGGGTTTGAGCAGATCAACCCCGCATATTAAAACAAACAAAAACCAGAGCGTTTCTGGTGGGAATGTTGCAAAAGGATGACTTACTTGAGAAAAAAATGATAATGTCCGCCTCCCCCCCGCCACCCACTACCCCCGGCCCCAACCCTTCCTTTCTCTCCAACAAGAGTGAAGTTGAAAATGGACTTCAACTTCAGCCAGTACCTTTGGCAGTCTGAGCAGGGGAGGGCTTCCGACCTTAATTTCTTTCCCAGCCTCCAGTGTGAGGGAAATCCGGCTTTGGCTTGGAGACACACTATTAGTGCAGGCCCGTCCGAGAGAGACGGACGTGCGGTCAGGACAGATGGCTGGGAGATTTTGAACTTCAATTTCTGCATCTAGAACGTGGGGTCAATAAACCCCTGCTCCCAGGTTTCCTGTGAGAATTAAGTGATGTAACACATGGGAAGTGCCTGCACACAGGCGATACGTAGACCAGCCGCGTCCAACAGAGCTTTCTGCGACGCTAGAAGCGTGCCAGGTTCTGGGCTGCCCAACAGAGCAGCCTCCAGCCGCGTGTGTCCAGCGGGCACTTGAAATGTGACTAGCGCTAATAAGGAAACACGCCTTCCTGTATTTAATTTTAAATCATTTAGATGTAAGGAGGCGCATGTGGCCAGCGGTGACTGAACTGGATGGTGCAGGTCTGGACAACGTGGCCAATGTTGATGATAATGATGATCATATGGGTTTTGTTTCCTCAAGTTGGAGCCTCAGGTTTCATGCTCAGGGGGCTGTTGGCATATTTGGAACTCTTGGCTCTTGGGTGGGGTCGGAAGCTAAACTTTTCCATGACAAGTGAAGTCCTGGTCAGGTCTCTGTGCATGTGGCGACCTGTGATCAGGTCAGCTTTGAGACTGGCTGTTCTCTGGTTCCACCTGCTCCCACCCAGGTAAGAAGAGTGGCCAGGGAGAAATGGGCATTCTATAGATAAGACCTAAACCTTCTTTCCTCTTGGACTGGCCAGCTTCTGTGCTCTGTGACTGTTGTTTCCATTTTGAATGCTCTTATGACCCAGAATTGATGGTCCTGGGACTGACTGAGTGTTCGGTCCTCTACTTGTAATGGTCCTCTACTTGTAATGGCCGCAAGGTCTCAGAATGATGTTACAAATAATAAGTTAGAAATGGATGCTTTTTTTGAGGTTCAAGGATAGTCAGAATTTCTTTGGATTTGAGAAAGTTACCCAGGAAGATAGTCTTGTATAAAGGACTTTATTTGAAGGCTGTCAGCCAAGGTCATGGCTGGCTGGTGGATCCCACTGGGCTTAACACATACAATTAACCTCCTCACAAAAGAAATGTGACAGGTTGGTGTCATTGGAGACTGACCTGTGCTTGGAACTATCTTCCTCTTTGCATATCATGCATATCTGAAAATTTCCTTAAATTTTGGCAAAGGGAGTGAATAAGGGGAATTAGTAGTTCTCTTCTACTCCTTTATTTCTATATTCTAATCTTCTAGATGAATTAAGTGGCACAAACATATTAGCATCTAACTGACCCAATGAGTCCTCCCAAAGTGCACAGGGTGTATACGTGGGGCTCCTGTCTTGAAGTCATTGTAACAGCATCCTTGCTTCATGCAAACTCTACTCTCCAGAATGCATAATATACCCAGGGTTGCAGGACACAATGCAGTTGGACATTTAAGTCATTAGATGCTGAGAAGCACTCTTGTTGGCCAATGTTGGTATAATAATCAATCTACTTGGGACAGAGGTCGAACAACTTGGGAGAAGAAGCAGAAATATAGCTGGAAGAGAGAAGAAGGAGGGAAAAGAAAGATGGAGATGCAAGATGAGAACACAGGGAGAGTAGAGACAGCGATGGAGGGGTGAATAACTGGGTGGTCTCCAGCTTCTCCCAACCAGCGAAGAGGGGCCCATCAGCGAACAATGAGTAATCTTTATACAGGAACCAACATTCTTTCTTTTGGCTTGGCCATCCAAAAGAGCAAGAAGGAGGGGGAGGTGACAGGGTACTACGAAAGCCTCGTAGGACATGGGAAAGTGACCAAGGGCATGGGCAAATCCCCCCAGGGCTCCAACTCTATTGCACTACGTTCCTTAAGTGATGACAAGAGATGCTCAGTGAATGTTTACACTGATAATACTATTTTGGGCTCGTGTTCATTTTCATCCAAGCGTTATTCTTGTCACATCCCTATTTTCCATTTATAAAGATTACCTCAATTATTTATTTTATCTTTTCGATTCATCTCTTCTCTATTTCCCTCCCCCACCCCACCTCTACCCACCAGTGCTTCCTGGGATCACCTCTCAATATAAACTGCTTGCACCCAAATCTTTGACCTAGAGTATTTATTTTTGAAAACTCTAAAATACAGCATCATATATTTACTTATATTTGAAAGAACTATGATTTAGAGCAAGTATAACATTTGCCATTTAGAGTTTTCTTCTTTGCAAACTTCATAACTGATGTCCGTCCCTAGATCCAGTAACTCCCAGATTTCAGCATCTCAGCATTTCCGACACCACTGTGGCTTTATTCCCGGAGCCCCATCCGACTATCCAGCCCTGTCCTCTCACTCCAGCTGAAGCTCAGTAACTCTGGGTGCTGCTGCCCATCAGTCATAACAAGTGCCTGTGTCCAGGCTTGGGAGAGCACTGGGTTTTCCAACCGCAACGTGAAAAGATGCCTTGGAGACCAGGTGGTGGGAAAAGTGAGCTAATACGCGTTCTGCCTCTGAAGAGGTAGGCTGTAAACCAAATCAGGACTCAGAGCAAAATGAATCGGGTGTCTTCGTCCAAGTAAACACTGGACATTTATCCACAACATGAAACCACCATACGATTCAAAAACATTGGCCGACCCAGGAGGGTCTCCAAGCCAGCAAGGAGGTGGCAGAGCTGAGCTGTGCAGACGCTTCTCCCACATGGCTGGCACACAGCGTCTCTCCCCGTCTTGTTTGTAGGAGTCCCACATTTGCAAAAACAAAACTGAATCAGAGGCGACAGTCTATCTGGTCCTGCCAGCTCAGATCTGCTCATTAATCACTGACTAGCCCCGTTCCTTAGCTAAAGCATCATCGCTGGCTCCACATTAGCTGACCTTCTCCCCTGCCTCTAAAGAGTGACACATTAATTTTTACTACTAACTCTGTGTTTCAGAACTCTTTGGGGACTGGGAAACCCAGCAGGCAAATCTCAGGCCCTAGAAAGCAGTTAAACTGAATTACAAATAAAAGGCTTAGAAAGTCCTTAAAATCACAACCTTGGCAAGAATCTCCAGTAGGGAAAATTAACTTTCTTCTCTCATCTGAGTTAACAGAGTTGGGAAAAATCAGTCTTTTCGTTGGACAAACCTGCGCTACCATTTCCATAGGTGAGCTGCATTTCGAAGTTGGAAAATGTTTCTTTTTGGCTCCCTCCAATGTTTTTAACTTGATTTGGGCAACCAAACCTCTTGGAATTTTCCTCTTTGTATCTGAAACTAGCAGTATTCCCGATAGATGTTTGTCAATCATTTACGTATTAGTGAGAATTTCCGTCAGCCTCCACTTAAATACGTTTACCGAGATAAATATTTATTGAGAACCTACCTTGTGCAAGACACAAAGACGAGTAGGGCACAGCCCCCCTGACTTCTAAGTACAGACAATTAAGAAGGCGAAACAGACACGAGGCAGAAATAAGATGCGATGGAGTCGAAAGGAAGAAGCATCATATAGGGAGTTTTGGAGGATGGAAAAGAGGTGGCGTTTGAATTGAGCTTCTAAAGAGAAGAAGGCTTTCAACAGACATGAGTGGGTGAATGAGGAGATGGACAGTGCCAGCCAGGGGATGGCATACGCTGTTAAAGTCGGTGAACAGGCAGGGCGTGTGCCTGAGGACCTGAAGGGGCTTGGGTGTGGGTGGCATGCATGGCAGACCAAGCGTTGTGATGGACTATGGGTGGGAAGGCATCTAGGCCCAGTCATGGGGGAGTCTCAAAGGCCATAATGAGACGTGAGAGTGCAGGCAATTGGAACTATCACAGATTTGGAGCGGTGAGGTCTCACTTAAAGAAAATATAGCATTGGTGGCCTGGGGGCAGATGACGAGCTGCTTCTAGCAGCTGAAGTGTCAACTAGGCTGAGGTGATGGAAATTAAAAGAGAGAAGAAAATTGGGAGGCATTTGGCACTTAGGCTCTATCGAACCACAGCCAGTGTGGGTGCTCAGAACAAGGTGGGCAGAGGAGCTGAAAATGACCTCAAGGTTTTCACCTAGTGGTTTTACTTCTAAGTGTGAGATGACAGTTAAAGAAATTTCAGGCATCGTCTGTAGGTGGGAGTAAAAATATAAGGATTTACAAACAGAAAAAGAAAACAAACGAATCTTAATCCCCTGACTTTCTTTTCTTCTGGTGTTCTTCAATCTTTACACGTAAACTGGAACTATTTTGAATTTTAAATTTTATCTGATAAAAGTTTAACACAGAGCACTTACCAACGGCTACTAATCCAACATACGTTTCTGCCTAGAGAAGATTCTGCAGTGATCCGGAGGAGGAGAGGCCGCCCATCCCTCCGTGTGTGTCAGCACCCCCATGTTGACTCTGGAACTCCAGGTGTTGGTGGCCAGGTGCCCGCCCTCCTGTCGAGCCTGCCAGGAAAGAGAGTGGTGTGGATGCTGGCAAATGAGGCCAGAAACAAGCATCACTCAGCCTAATTTTTGTTACCTTCAGGACCCCCCAAAATAAGTTAAAATGTTTTAGTGATGAGAGGAAATTAGAACTCAGTCCCTTTTTTATTGTAAAATGAAACAAACACAGCTCTTTATAAGTGAAGTCATCTAATCATTGATTGTGGTTCTGTGTAGTGTGTTATGTGGGCTGTAGTGGAAGGAATGTGGATTTCTGAGTATCCCCATTTATTCCATAAACTGGGCTTCTCTGAACCTCAGTGTCTTCACCAGTGCTATGACCTGAATGTTTGTGTCCCTCCAAAATTCATATGTTGCAACCTAATGTCCAAGATGATGGTGTCAGGAGGTAGGTCTTTGGGAGGTGATTAGGTCATGAGGGTGGAGCCCTCATGAATGGGATTAGTGTCCTTATAAATGAGGTCCCAGAGAGCTAGCTCGTCCTTTCCACCATGTGAAGATAAAAGAAGACTGCAACATGGAAGGCCCCCCCCAACCATGCTGACACCCTGATATTGGACTTCCAGGCTCCAGAACAAAGAGACATACATTTCTGCTGTTTCTAAGCCACCCAGTCCCTGGTGTTTTGTTGTAGCTGCCCTAGTGGACTAAGACAATCAGGAAACTGTGGCTGATAATGTTCACCTTCACCTTGTCAGGTGGACCTGCTGAGCTAACACAAGAGCAATAAGTCACCCGGCACTTAGTCAACTCTAGTCATTTAATAAGAGTGAAATAGGCCAGTGTCTGGGTCCTTGGACTGTAACTGTGAACTCAATCTTGCCCTCACAGTCCCAGTGTTAACAGGGAGACAGAGAAGCAACACATGGATTCTTGCAGCAGGGACTTAGACCCTGCTTGTGTTCTGAGCTTTAGAAACCCCACCCTGGCCTCCTCCAGCTGCTCCCCTCCCCTCAGCTGGGGAGTCTGAGGGCCAAAACCCCCTGCCCGGCCTGCTCAGAGCTGATGCCCTATTGTAGACCTGCTCTGGGTCCAGGGTCTGGCAAGTCCCTGCTCAGTGGTCCCTGCTTGCGTTCAGGCCTCCTGGGGGTCTTTCCTTCTGGGAGGTTGCACCCCTGGGGTGCATACTGTGGACCTGGCTGGGGCCGGGGTGGTGTTTGCAGTCCGTGTGGATGGAGTTGGGGAGTGCAGGCCGGGTGTTCCTGCTTGAGTGTGAGGCCCTGGTGGTGCAGGGTGGGGTCAGGGGTGAGAAGGGACGGGGTGGGCAGGGCCTGGCTCTTCCTGCCGGGCACTCTTCAGCTGGACTCTGAAGGGACAAGAAGTCCAAGCTCAGTCGTGGTCTCCGAAGCAGTATGCAGTGTAGATGGAGGAGAGACACCTTGCTATGCTGGCTTCCTTCCCTGGTGGCATCATCGTGGGCACATTTACACCCCTGGGACGGGGGCCCTGGGCCGCAGCGTGTTTGGGACAAGCTTGCAGACTGTGTCCCTCAGGCACTTTTGCCCAGCTATGCATGTCCTCGTCGTGTCCTTAGCTGCATCCTGGGCTGCCCTTCGCTCTGCCCTTTGCTCCTGGCACCCCTCACCTGGACCGTGCTTTCTCTCCACTGTCTTTACAGTGTTCACTCACCTATCCCCCATGTCAGAAGTCACTTCTCTGTGAATCCTTCTGTATTTCCATAGGTAGGGTGCCTTCTCTTGGTCCCCTGAGCACGTCCTGCATGCAGAGGGTATTGGTCCTGCGTCAGTGGGGTTCTCCCACGTGGGGGGTTGGCGATGAACCCCAGCTCACATTGCTCCTTCGGGAGCCTGAGATTCAGCAGCAGGAGCTCTGGAGAGAAGCTCTCCAGGCTGGAACGCTGGTTCTGATGGCTGTGCTTCTCGACCAGGAAGAGGAAGGGGCAAAGTGTGTCCTCCAGCTAATGTTCTAGAAGCTCCTGAATGTGCCATCTCCTGGGCTGGAGCTCACCCCTCTGCTCACACCCAGCTGTGTGTGAGGCATCTAATTCCAGGAGCCCATGTGCCCTGCCAGACGCAGGGGTCCCACGGAAGAAGGGGGGATAAATTGGGGACGAGATTAAGAGTCTCTAAGAGATTCAAAATTCAGTATTCAACTTAAAATAGGGACATACATCTCAGTAAGTTTAAAATATGACATAATCTATTGAATGAGACAAAGAAATATGAATGGTATATTATTCAATACATATTAAAGTGAATAGTTTTTAAACATTCAGGAAATAGTGATGTATCTATTGCAACTTCTATTATTCCATGGGTACTTTTCAGGCAGGCATTGGGTCTGTTTCCCTAAACCTGCCCCATGCTTCCAGCTCCCTGTGCCTTTGCTCACATTTACAGATGCCCGGGGTGGTCCTCTCCACCCCCATCCCTCTGGTACAACCCTCCTAAACATAGTTCATAGATACCCATGAGCCCCCACCTTACCAGAAGCTCCCTGTTTGCTCTCTCCCTCCAGCTCTGAGCTCCCACTTGATTTTTTCCCCCTTATAGGGATTTCCTCTGCACTGTAGTGGTTCATGGTCCCACCTGTTCCCTCCCCAAACTGTGCAACTTTTGAAAGCAGGACCGCCATGTTGCTTTCCTCTGTGTACACTTGGGTAGACGATTTGGTGGTCCCCAGAATGAGGACTGGTGCCTCTGGGACTTAGAGGGCTGACCAGTCACTGAGTCTCCCGGGCCTGATGCTTCCAAACCCACATTCAGATGGTTAGTGCTCTTCTGGGCTCTGAGGCTGGTCCCCTCCTTCAAGCAGTCACTTCCGTTTCATGAAGCCTCCAGCCTGGCTGATCAGGTCTCCTGAGAGTTTCCTGATCATGGCCACATGTGTGTCTGATGTGTGGGCAGCAGAAGTTGGACTTTACACCTTCCAGACCAAAAGGGAGGTGCTGGCTCTCCTGCAGGGCACCTCGTTACCGAGTGTGGCCAGGGGCTCCCTAGTTTGGTCCATTTCCTTGGTCTTGCTGAAATGAAGCTGAGTGATTTTTTTAATGAGGGGAGGCGGGTTCCGTTTTTATCCTTTCTCACTTTTTTGTGTGTGCCAGTCTCTGTCAGAGAGTCTCATCTGGGTTCTGGGAGGTGGGATTCCATGGCTCTGTAGGTGTCTTGAGACCGAAGGAGAAATTCACATCTGTGTGATCGCGTTTGTTATTCTTGGGAGAGGGCTGGCATCAAATTCCAATGTGACACAGTGACAAGATGTGACAAAGAGAAAAAGAAGACCAGAAAATTTAGTAGAAATCGACATCTAAAAAGTATAGATCAAGTCAAGTCAATAAACATAAGTAAACATAATTTTTAGGATGAAGTTGATGCTGTTGGCTCCTTGCGTCTCCTCAGCCCACACTGAAGAGCACCTACAGAATGGATTCCCTCATCTCATCTCCTGAAATGTCTGCAGACCAAATGGGGAGCCCACTTGGGCCTCCAACTGGGCAGGTTAGGAGTGTTGATCAGTTAAGGCACCAGGGCGCCCTCCCCACCCACGGAGGTGGGTGCTGATGACGCATGACTGTCTGGCCTGCTCAGGGGGGGAGGTTCTGGGTGTCCGTGTTGGGACTACACCCCAGGTGGCCAAGAAGGTAAATGGCTCATTTTTGCACCCTGGACTGCTCTTTTCCTCTCCTCGCCATCCCGGGATCACCTCCTAAAGCAAGTACCCCATCCAGGCCTTACCCCAGGGTGTGCTCTGGAAAGGAACCGAAGCCAAGACAAAGGACTTGCTATATATTCAAGACACTAATGGAAACACAAGCCTTGACTTTCTGAATGTAAATCAAAACAATACAATATAAATAGACTAAAAGCCATACGTCCTCCTTAACTGGCCCCGGCTGATTTCAGACTGATGGGTTTTGGGTTAGTTTCCTACAAAGTGCTTATTGCTCTTTAAATTCTTGGTTTTCTCAATGTGGAATATTAACACTCATCTAATAAGTTGAACTACTTATTATTTATTAGAGAACTGGAGGAACTGGACCCATACGTTTATGGCAACTTGACAAAGCCCAGTTAAGAGCTCGCACCTATGAATATCGTGTGGTTTGCCAGAAAGCGGGCATTCCATTTTCTGGCCAAGTTCAGTACACTGAAGCTCTGAGGTGTAGGACCATGTCTCGACCTGCTGGTATGCAAACTTTTCAAAGTTCCTAAATTGAAGACAGGTTGGACATTTTTCTTGCAGAGTTCCTGGACCTGAAGTTATTTTTCATGAAGCAGTTTTGTAAAATTTATGATGTGAGGGTATAATATGCCTTTTGCTTGAGATTCATCCTGTGTACAGGCATCTCTGTAGCAAGCTGTCAGAGGGCAGTGGAAGGGGCTTCTCCAGGCTGGAACGCTGTCATTGTCTGTGGTTTTTTCATGAATCATGTGAACAGGACCTATTCTCCACCCCCTTAGTCTGGCTGGAGAGAAGCACCCTTTTATAGGTGAACTTTCCTGACAAACCCCAGACATTAAAAATAAGATCTTCAATGAAGAAATCATTTGAAATTTACTCATTAAAAACTCTCATCTTCTGATTACAGATTCATAACTTAGCCCCTTATATTATGGATCGAGAAGTCAAGGCCCAGAAAAATAAATGGATTTGCCTAAGGAACCCGAACAACTGGCTGTTTCAGAGCCCCTTTTCTGTGTGTGTGTGTGTGTGTGTGTGTGTGTGTGTGTGCATGTGCACGCGCGCACGTGCCAGTGCCAGGGGGCTTGACTTCCTGAATCTCTGTTTTTTCATTTTCAAAAAAAGATAATACTACAGTTCTTGCAGGTTTGACTTGCAGAGGCAAATTGATATTTCAAAAGGTACTTTCTTAAGGTATAATTGACATGTCTGGGTATAAGTATTTTAGACACAGAGACAGTGATGTGTGATGTAAGAGAGAAGGAGATGCATCGCAGTGTGGGTTTAGGCGAGGAGTGGGTTAATCTACTTAGCACTGTCAATAATCTTGTTATTATTTTAACACAGGCAGCTGCAGAACCAACCTTGGGAATGCCCTCACTCTTGGGCCATCAAGGAGTTTGGACAGCACAGGTATGGAGGATATGGGGTCTTGAACTGACAACGGGACGCTGTCCTCTTCACTCGCCTGTGTTGTCTCCGCTCCCCAGCTTTGGTGGGAAAGATGGCTCCAGCAGCTCCAGTGTAACATGGCTTTGTACCCTTCAACCTCAGGACAGGTAGATTCCCAACCAGCATCCCTGAGGAGGGCTTCTGCCTGATCTCTTTAGGGTCACACATTCATCCCTGTACTAATCACTGTGTCTTGGGAGATGTGCTTGGACTGGATATGCCAAGCCAGATACCCACCTGCTGCCTAGAGGAAAAGTAATCACTCACCTGGAAACACATGGAATGAAGGAGAGGCAGAACTTCAATGGAGGTGCATTGCACTAGCTCTGAGAGGCTCAGAAATAATAATAACAATATAATAATAACAATGATATATTAAAAATATGTTTCTGCTTATTTATTTTCAAACTGTAACTAGGAACACTAGTGCCTTGAGTTTTTACCCCTCCGCTCCATCTATATCCTTTGTCAAGGGACTTGCAGTCTCCTCACGTCTATGGAAGCAGTCTATTCCTTACCCCTTGACACTGGGTGTGGCCTTATGATTTTGCTTTGGCCAATGATACCAGGGTGGCAGTGACAACGTCCCAGCTCTGAGCTTAGGCCTTAAGAAGCCTCACATATTTCTGTTGTTGTTACTGAACCTCTGCCATCTCATGAGAGGGACATGCCCTGCTGGCCTTCTGGTCCTGGGTGGGGAGGGGATGGGGGGTGGAAGAGACTGATGGAGTGGAGCTGACCCAACTGCTGCAGAGCTGCCCCACAAAACCCACAAAATCATGAGCAAAATAAATTCTTGTGGTTGCGTGCTGCTAAGAATTTGACGTTGTTTGTTATGCAACAAAATCTAACTGTTCAAGGGCCAACAGAGATGGATGAAGTATCCAAGCATTTATGAACAAAGTGTAACCTCCACAAGAGATGAATTTGTATTGTTAATATAGCTTGATTCCCAGGACCTAGAGGATTGCCTGGCAAATGGTAGGTTCTCAACAAACATTCCCCAAATGCATGGCTGCACTCAGCGTACTGGTCCCTGCGCCAGGTACCAAGGGCAAAAACCACATGTGAGGGGTTTGCCTTGAAGGAGCTTGCATTGCGTTTGGAGAGACCACATGGGTAGGTCAAGCCTGTAGGACTGGGTGAGAAAAGTACTCATAAGTATTGGATGTAGTGATGTGAGCAGAAACAACACGCCCGTTGTTAAAGGTCCTCCCCTAGAGGTGGTCCAGCTCCACCCATATCCCATGACCTGTACCTTTCAGCGCATGCGGACCTGACTCCCAAAGGCCATCACCTGCGTTTCTTTATCTGAAACTTTCTCCTGCCCTCAGAACTTGCTTTGCTCTCCTGCACAGGCCAGAAGGACCAGGAAATTAGTGTCTCCCTGGGAGCAGCCTTCCTCAGTGACTGACAGGAGCTGGTGTATAAATACCCCAGCTCCCTGCCCTCTCATCTTGAATGGGGTGACACTGAGCTGCATCGACAGTGACTCTCAGAATTCCCCAGTGAGGTCAAGCTCCTGTTACCCTCAGGATAACTTGTCTGATGACGGACCAGGATGTGACTCCCTTCTTCCCTGTTTCTCTGTGTCCCTTGCTGCCAAAACTTCCTAGGACTTGCAAATAAACAGTTACCTGTGAATCCTTGTCTCTACTGCTTCTGGGGAAACCCCCAAAAGACATGTGAACACTACATATTTGGTTTCATGCTCATTTTATTTTATTTTTTAAATATACAACCCTATCTATAAACCAATTTGATGCAGGCTCTCCAGCATGTTTTATTTATCAGTGACATAAGTTCTGCTGCTTTAAGCTTCTATGAACATTAAATGCACAGAAAAATAGGAATTAAAAGAAGATGAGGAAAGAAAATAAAAATTTGAAAAAGTCTTGCAAATCGCAATGGTTCAACGTCCACATGTGATTCGGGCGGGGGGTGCCTGGGGGAGGGGCACCCTCTGTTGGGTGGGAGGTGATCTTTCTGTAATTAAACACGGCTGGCTGGTGGCTTGTCCTGGGTTGTCGATTTTACCTTGCGTTTGCCCAGAGGAGGTACGTGGGGAGGAAGAGGGGGATGCCAGCGCTACCTTCATCTGGCTCTTGGTTGGCTGTGCTTTCATTACTAGTATTAACTTTGATCCATGGGTACTTCTCAGGAATTTTTTTTTAAGCCATCTAGCCATTTTTCAAGGGTTAGCATAGTTAAAACCAGATAATATCATCCATAAATCCACTAAATTGGGCACATGTGAACTGCAATGTCACAAGACCCAGAAAACCAGCCCACGAGTGAGGACACCACCTTCCGCCTCTGCCCTTGGGATCCTGCGAGGAATGGAGGTGACACGTGACTACCAGCCACACCGACCACTAATGCCACAGCTCTCATCTGCATCACAACTAGAACCAAAGCCTGGTTTCTTACTCAGATAGAGAAAACAAATATAAATAGAAGTTCTCGTCTTTTCTGCCTGTCCCCTGATTGATTGCTTCCGGCCCCACCTGGGGTGGAGCTACCAGTTTAGAAGATGGCGGGGATTGATGGTGAGGATGCAGGGCTCTTTGAGGTGTGGGTGAGCTGGGAGACAGGATGGAGATATTGGAAGCCGAGGCACTTTGGGGGAGCCAGGAGTGGGCAAGGCAAGGGTCACTGGGGAGAAAGAGAAGCTTCCTAAGCTTATTAACCCAAGGAACACTGAGATTGTCTCATTGACCAAAGTCAGATTTCTCATTGTTGGCTCATCAGCTGAACCATTTTATCGGACACATCAGTGCCAATTTTATATCATTTTCCTTCGTCACAGCTGTCGGAGAAAAGAGTTTCCCCCTCAACTTTCCTCCTTTTAGTGCTAGAAATGAAAACCAAAGGCAGCGCGTGTAGAATTTCAGGCTCGAGACCTAGAGATTTGTTAGTCCTAAGGTGTGGATTCCGCTGCTGCAAGAGTGATTTCACTCTGCAATTTCAAAGCAGGTTGCAATTTTCATCATAACGTAAAGAAAGTGCAGACTGTTTAATATTTTATTTATAGTGATGACAACTGTTAGTTTATAGCCTTGGGGCTGATTTCTTTCCAAAATTGAGAAATGAGCATTGAGACTTTACACAGTCAGAGAAATAATGGAAACATGATTTTTATTAAACTTTAGATGAAAAAAAAATTAAGCTCTTTTTTTTTTGCAGTCTCAGACCAGGAGAGGTCAAACTCACCATCTGAAGTTAGTTTGTGTGTTTTTTCCTTTCTTTTTCATTTTTTTTAAAAAAGATCTCCTCATTTAAAAAACGTGTGGGTCATCAGACCCCACTCAATAAAATTTGCTTCATTGATTCTAAAAAATGGCATACGAAGGAGCAGGAGCTGTACGACGTTATACACATCCCTGGCCTTCGTCGGGGCGTTTTTGCAAATGAAATCTCAGCGGATGCCCTGAATAATCTAGAGGCAACTCCCTCAGAAGTGGTCTGCCTTGCTGGTGCCCCAACTGTGCTTTATAAAGTTGTCAGCCCTGAGGCCTTATTACGGAAAAGACGAAAGGACGGTTACTGGCATGTCATTTCCCCGTAAATCACCCTTCGTGGTGGACGTTTCTGCGTTCATTAGGGAAGTCAGGCAGCGCTTGAAGTGTGTTCATGGAGGTTTTTTATAGGCTTCTTGATGAACTGGGGCTGAAGGGTTAGCGCTCGGGCAGGCAAGCCAAGGCCCTCGTTCTGGTTCTGAGCTTCTACTTTGTTGTCTTAGAAACTCATAGTAAAATCAAAGACTTAATAATAATTTATAGACTCTGCCCTGCTCTCCTACGTCACCCCGAGCTGCTGACCTCAGGAAGGGCACCAGGGTGAGGTACAATATTTCAAGGTTGGCCCTGCAGTGATGGCCTAATTGACCAGCCGCTGCAAATCTGAACACAGGATTGCGTATTCCTTTTGTGCGTTGGAAAGAGTCTCTTCAGGCCCCTCAGTCATCCGGGAGACTTTCAGATACACAGGCGTCAGAGCAGAGACTCCCACCAAGTCCATGTGTAAAGCTGTTAAGTGCCCTGAGCACTAGAACAAATTCATTCTTATAATAAACAGTCTGTTAAAAGGATGGATGCAGACATTTTCTCTCCAGCAAAGATAAGGTGATGGCTTAGAAGATGGAGAGAGGGTGGGTGTGCGAGTTTGGAAGTTGGTGCTAAAATAAATGATAGTTTTACCCTTTGGAAAACCAAACAGGCCCGATGTAGTCAGGCAGCAGCTGGCCTCAGAGCCGAGGCCACCCATTCTGCCGCTGGCAGCCGCGCTGACGTGTCCTTGGCCCCGTGCCCCTGCCTGGCACACTTGGCGTCTCTGAACCCGTGGATTAGCAGAGAGGAGTGACGTCAGGGCCCCGAAGCTTTGGTTGCTGATCTAAAAGCATAAACCAATATCCAACAGAATCAGCTTTTACAGCAACAGGACAAAGAACCACTCTGTCCTCGTCAGAGCTGCTCCAGGACAAGGCACAGAGGTGGGAAAAGTTTGTCATCAGGGCTTCTGCCACTTGTCCTGCCCCCTCCACTCTTCAAAAGACATGCTCAGGGCTCCCCAGGGATCACCTGCGAGCCTGGCTGCCAGGAAGACAGTAACTAACATGACTCAGCATCAGTCTTTCATCTACATAAATGCTCTAGCAGTGAATGACTGGTATTATCCCATTTTATAGGTGAGAAAACCGAGGCCTCGAGACATTTAGCAGTTCGTCTGCCCAGGACAACACAGCCAGTGAAAGTTAAGTCAGGATTTGGACACAGAGCTGGTTTCACTCCGTACCTGGAGGTCTCCGTCATGATGGCTCACGGCATCTAGACGGGTCTGTGTTCTGGAGAGTTCTCTGTCCTTCCTGTGCTCCACTTCTCGGTTCTGTGTGACGTGCAGTGGTGAACAGGTTGGCCCTGGAGTCAGATCACATGAGTTTAAACCGTAAGCTTGTGGAAGACCTTGGGCAAGTAAGCTGTCCTCCATGGGCCTTTGTGGCTGCATAGAAAATATGGATAATAATCGCTCTGGCTCATGGGGGTGTTGGGAGTTAATTATGTGACTTAAATGTTGTAAAAGGTTGAGAGCAGCGCCCGGGCTCACAGTAAGAGCTTAATACTTGTGAACTATTACTGTTTTTATAACCCTATGGTTAACTCTAACGTGTTCTAGATGGGACTGGACGATGTTAACAGCCGGGACTTCTCTCTACTTAAGTAAATCCCACAAGAGACCAAAGCAAACCACGCAGCACCTTATGGGCTCGGTGTGCATCCTTCTTCCAGTAGCCCAGTGGCCAGATCTAGTTACGTGGCCGATCTCATCCTGGATGGGACCAGGAACACGCTCTGGCCACCAAGTCGCTTGGCGGAGGGAGGGACTGATGGATGAAAACCGGAACTCCACCTGCACAAAAGGTGCGTCTTCTCCAAGCCTCACAGCTGCGCTCTGGGGAAGGCGATGCTGGTGAAATACCTTCTCCGAGGAGAAATACGAGGCTCAGGGAAATTCTGTGGTTCCCAACGTGGTCGACGCCGGAGCTGGTCCTTGCATTCAAGTCTGTCCTGCTTTACCCAGATGCTAGGGTGACTCACGTGAAGGAGAAGCTACGTGTTAAGACTATGGCACCCCTACAGTCTTATGCCTATGACCTGCAGTCACTGTGTCCTGGCCCCGTATCAGGCCTTCGGGTGGGGGTGGGCGGCATCTCACTCATTATTTTGCCTCCTTTACAGATGTGCAGACGTGTTTTCTTGCTTCCACGTAGCCACGAGCCGTTATGAAAGCAGCATCCCTTGATGTGCCTTGGTTTTGCTAGATGTGAGATGAGGAAAACCTGTTTTCCGGCTTTTCCTTCACGTAGCGATTTCCTCGCATTTCAAATCCGTTTCAAATCGTGTGATAATAGCGATGGTTTATTTAGAAGCTTTGGCCTCCTTGGAAAGAAGTTCCTGCATAAATTTGAAGTGTTTGGTGAGATGGTATCCTGGAGACCTATGTGTGAATAATAAACATGTCAGCACCTACCACGGAGAAGCACCAAATGAAAGGGAAGGAAAATACCGTACATCAAAGACCTTTAGAGGTTTATTTAGATTCGAAGTCCCTCAGGCTAGGACCACACCTAGTACATTGTCACATCCAATCAACGTTACAAAGCAATTGTCCAGCATGTGATGTGCAGTTGTGGGGACGTCCTTTACCGCCTCTACTATGGAAGCAAAATGTGGTCCAGCCACAACGGAAATCCATGGCTTATGTGCCCTGTGTCCTAAGCGCTCGCTTATTAGCTTAAGGATCCGCTCACAGCTCAGGACTCAGGATGGGGAACAGCTTTCCCCAGCAGAGGAAAGATGTTGTGAGGAGCAGCGAGGTGGGCGAGAGAGCTGAATCAGCGGATGGACCTGGATGAACTTAGACCTTGTAACTCTCCAGGCCGGGACTTGGTCTGGACACACGTTCATCACACCCGGCTCTCAGGCGTCTCTGGTCTTGGTGGCAGAGGCTTTTGGCCTCCTGTTCACACACTCCCTGGGCTTCTTACGGAAAAGACCCGTGGCTCATTGTCTGAGGGCTTTCTGGAGACTTGTGGGGTGCAGGCTGGCTCTGTGGGCTTGGCAAAGCCCCCAGGGGTGACTCAAAACAGACCTCAGATGCGAATTGGTCCATCAGAGCCCCTGTTTCCTCACCCCTTGGTGGGACATACAGGTTCTAGAAGGTCTCCCGGAAGCTGCCCTGAGTCTGAACCCCAGCTGCCCTCCCCTGTGCTCCTTTCCAAACCCCATCTATCACCTTCCATCTCTTTCCTGTATCAGCTCTCCGACCCCCCCTTCCATTTTTTAGGGAATCACCTCCCTAAAAAAGCCTCTTGTCTTAGGGTCTGCTTCGGGGGGCATGTCATCGAAGACAGCCTTAGCATCAACCTTCTTCCCACAAGTTCTGTGAAGTGAAAGGGTCGCAAACCACATGAAGTCACACAGCACCCTTGGTTAGCAGTGCTGCAGAGGTAGGAAGGGCCATCTCCTCAGAGCGAGGCAGGGGATGAGGGCCAGACAGATCAGGAGGTAGACCAGGTGGAAGGTGGGAAGGGCCAGCCAGGAGGCACGGAGACCCTCTCAGGTTTAGGAGAACGGGCTGTTGACACATGGAAATAGGTACTGGGACACTTAGATTTATTTTCAGGCAAGCTGTTCTCCACGCACCCGAAGTTCCCCTGAACAATTCCCAAGAAAAGCTTCCAGAAGTTTTGAGAATCTGGTGACCATATTTTCTGAATCAAAAATTGGGGACCAGTCTTCCAAAGAATGTTGTGTTTATGATTTGTGCATATATCTGCCCAGAAAAAGACAGAGGGTATATTGCAAATTGATCCCACTCCAGAGATTCTGAGATCTGTGGTCCCCATACCCAAGGGTCATCTGATTTAGAGTTTCTCAACAGACTGTAGATGTTATCATGGGGAGGGGGGAGTAAGATCAAAAGGAGACATCAGAATATTCAAAATTATTGAGATTTTATGACAAAGCTTATTCACAAGGATGCTGTAACTTTATTTCCTTAAATTTTACCATGAATGAAATAATGAAGTGCTTGTCTAAATATAAATGTTTACAACACACACACACAAAGCCTAGATGTTTTATTTCTAAGGTGATGGGAACCAGATTTCTGAGTAACTGACAGAGTGCAGGCTATGAAGAGTTTATTCACTAATTTAACTCATATTTATTTATGGCTTATGCATAGGCAAGCTCCAGAGATATAATGATAAATAGAATTGCAAAGGAGCTGAAAAGAGTGTAACGAGAACCCCTGAGATTTTTAAAAATAGATAGTGATCAAGAGGGCCCCCGGCGGCTTCCCTGGTGGCACAGTGGTTGAGAGTCCGCCTGCCGATGCAGGGGACACGGGTTCGTGCCCGGTTCGGGGAAGATCCCACATGCCGCGGAGCGGCCGGGCCCGTGAGCCATGGCCGCTGAGCCTGCGCGTCCAGAGCCTGTGCTCCTCAACGGGAGAGGCCACAACAGTGAGAGGCCCGCGTACCGCAAAAAAAAAAAAAAAAAAAAAAAAAAAGAGGGCCCCCGGGACACAACCAAGATGAAACAGTAAATTAGTGATAACACTGGTGCTTCAATCAGTATGTCTTGACCTCACAATGAGAGGGCATTGAGTACCTAGCACAGTGCCTGTCGCATAGGAGCCATCAGATTTGTTAACTCTCTTTCCCTCCACTCCTAATTTATGGGTTTTTCATATGTAAGGTACTTACATATGTCTGGCATATGATAAATAATCAAAGTGTTAGTGACCACTACTATTATTGTTATTATTATTATTTTTTTTGGCGGTACGTGGGCCTCTCACTGTTGTGGCCTCTCCCGCTGCGGAGCACAGGCTCCGGACGTGCAGGGTCAGCAGCCATGGCTCATGGGCCCAGCCGCTCCGCGGCATGTGGGATCTTCCCGGACCGGGGCACGAACCCGTGTCCCCCTCATCGGCAGGCGGACTCTCAACCACTGAGCCATCAGGGAAGCCCTATTATTATTTTTTAATTGAAGTATAGTTGATTTACAATATTGTGTTAGTTTCAGGTGTACAGCAAAGTGGTTCGGTTATATAGATATGTGTGTGTATATATATCTTTTTGTGTGCTTATTGGTCATCTGGGTGTCCTGTTCTGTGAAGTGCCAATTTG
Source organism: Stenella coeruleoalba (assembly GCF_951394435.1). NCBI lineage: Eukaryota > Metazoa > Chordata > Mammalia > Artiodactyla > Delphinidae > Stenella > Stenella coeruleoalba. The sequence continues at coordinate 45,118,591 of NC_137161.1, read as the reverse complement.
AGTCTCCTGACCATCTTCCTACTGGGTTGTCTGACTTTTCCCTATTGATTTGTAGGCATTCTTTATATACTGTGGCAAATCCTTTGTCAGATAAATGCACCGTAGTAACTTCTGTCACTTTGTGGCTTGCCATTTCATTTGCATAGTGATGTTTTTCAATACCCTGACCTGGGATCAAACCAGTGCCCCCTGCTGTGGAAGCATGGAGTCTTAGCCACTGGACCACCAGGGAAGTCCCAAGAAGTTTTAATTTTAATGTAGTCCAGTTTATACTCTTTTTCCTTTGTGCCTACAGCAATTTGTGTCCTGTTGAGAAATCTTTGCCTATCTCAAGGTCATAACTCTACATTTATAAGTTGTGTATTATTGTTTTTCTCTCTTTCTTTCTCTCTTTTAGTTCAGTAAAAATTTAACATAAAGTCAGGCTCACATAAGTTCAAATTCTGGCTCCTTATAGTAACCCTGTGAAGTAGGTACTATCCCCATTTTACAGGTGAGAAAACTGAGGCTGAGAGAGATTAAGTAACATATCCATGGTCTCATAGCTAGTGGGTGGGAGCTGGGGATGAATCCAGTCTGGCTGCAGAGTCCATGCTTCTTGCCTCCACCTTAGCCTGGCCCCCCCCAAAGTCTATTTGTTCTTTTGCTCCTCACCAGGAAAATGAGGTCAATCCACTACACAAGGTTATTATAAGGATTAAAGCTGTCATTAAAATTATCTAGAATATTTCCTACAACACAGAAGGCACACGTAAATATTTTTTCCTTTTAATTCGTATTAATACTCCCCATATAAAATAAAAATTGCAGGAGGCCAAAGGCTGATTCTCATTTTTCTTTTTTTTTTTCATTTGGAGCAAAGAGTAATTGAGTTTCTGCAATGGCTGAACTAACTTTTAACACGGAGAAAGCCCAGACTTTCAGTCCTCAAAACATTGGTGACCTAGCTCTTTACAGTGAGTGTAATAAAGTCTTCCAGATCTATATCATCTACCTGTGCATGAAGATCAACATGTTGCCCACTGGTGACTGGAGCAGATTTGAAGATGAGCTGGGTTAGACATGGAAAAGCACACCCACCCTAAAGTCCTATCCCTGTGATGATGACCCAGATCATTGTAGAGAATCAATGAGTAGAGCTTTAAAAGGGTGAGATGGTCTGAGCGAGTTCCAAGTTCAGGGCAAAACTCTGGATGACTTTTAGTTACAAGTGGAACCCATTTGGAAAGCTGCTTTTCTTCTGAAATGTAACATTTGGGGGAAACTGCTAACTTTGAGTCTAGTGCATCCAAGACAATGTCTCTAATTTTTCTCCTATAACTGTTTTTATTAATCAAAAAATAAGGTAGTTGCAGAATACTAAAATTCTTTGTCATAGTTGCATGAATTCTTTCAAGGAGAAAAGAAGCATTGGTGGGGAAGGGGTGTTGTGGGAACTGGAGAAGAAGAGGGAGCCCAGGAGGATGCCAGGAGTCTGACATCAGATGCCACAGACTGGAATGGCCAGTTCCACAACTACTGAGAGCTCATTGCTCTTAGCAACATATGCGAAATTTTCTAAGTTCTGATTTCTCCATCTATAAAATGGATATAGCAACGCTTGTGTACTTGGTCTTGGTGGAGATTCAGTTAGGTGAGCTACACAGAGGTCCCATCACATTCTGCATGGGGCACTCAATAAACTGCCCTTCACTAGTTTCACCTCACCCTTCACCTCTTTTTCTTTCTTTATGACCATAGCTCTGGACACCCAAATCTCCTGGCGAGGGCGAGCAGATACAGAATACAACATGGATAAATGTGTCCCACAAATGCAACTCTGCAGACTTCGATTTATGGGGAGAATTGGGCATGAGAGGCTGCTTTGTAATTTTGGGGTAGGGTGTCTTTCGGCAGCCACTCAGCTGCTCTGAGGGAGATGCCTAGTCTGTGAGATGAGGATGTTCTTTCTTATTCTTCCCACTTCATAAGCTGTTGCAGGAGTTAAAGGCAATACGATGCATTGCCATATATATGCTACCAAATGTAAAATAGCTAGCTAGTGGGAAGCTGCTGCATAGCACAGGGAGATCAGCTCGGTGCTTTGTGACCACCTAGAGGGGTGGCACAGGGAGGGTGGGAGGGAGATGCAAGAGGGAGGGGATATGGGGATATATGTATACGTATAGCTGATTCACTTTGTTATACAGCAGAGACTAACACAACATTGTAAAGCAATTATACTCCAGTAAAAGTGTTAAAAAATAAATAAATAAAATGCAAAAGTGCTTTGCATGCAGAAATCAGCATGAGGCATGAGGGCTACATTTCTCCTTCCTAATGAGCATTCATCAAATATTCTTACTGATTGAATGCGTCTTCAAAAAAGTATACATACTGATGAGATATTTTTTCACAACAAAAAATTTGTAAAAAGCTATTTTTAATGTGCATGGTATGTGCATATAAAAACAGCCAAGGGGAAAACAATTGAAATTTTTTAAAAAGACATTCAAAAATTGGGTGACATTATTTTAAAAGAACTCCTGGAAGTAATAGAATGGAGAAAAGCAGGTAATTCAATAGGGCATTTCATCCATTCAATGGTGCAGATTTACAGCTTGGAAAATGAATGCAACAACAACAAAAAACACATCAGAGTGCAGGCTCTTTGTTGTGGCACGTGAGCTTCTCTCTAGTTGTGCCGCGCGGGCTCCAGGGCACGCGGCTCTGTAGGTTGCGGCACGCCAGCTCTCTACTTGAAGCACAGGGGCTTAGTTGCCCCAAGGCATGTGGGATCTTATTTCCCTGACCAGGGATTGAGTCCCCTTCATTAGAAGGCAGATTCTTTACCACTGGACCACCAGGGAAGTCCTTGTTGAGTGTTTCTGCTCCAGTAAGCTTCCCACAGGAAGTTATCCTGGCCACGTGTTGCGGGCATGGAGATGTGCTGTCAGACTCCCCTTCGAGGCAGGACTTGCTCGCAGCTGTGGAGGTGTGAGCACGGGGATTCCTAGCTGTGGGCTCCTGCAGGGTCTGCCTCAGCCACAGAAAGCAGCCTTGCCTGACCTCACGCCCTTCCCAGGCTGGTCTGTGCCTTGTGACTGTGTGAAAAAGAGAGACAAGTCTGACAGTTTCTTCCTGATGTGTGGTGACTGGAGGTCCCCGTCGTGATGCTCAAGCTTTATCATGACCCAACCTCAATCAGACTTTCTCCTCTGCCCAATCCTGCGTTCTCCCCTTTCCTTTCACAGGGTTTGATCCTCAATAAAATTTTACTTCCAAAACTCTTCATACTCGCTTTCAGAAACCCAGCCTTCTGGAGGGGAGGGGGAATTCCAGCTCTCACTGAACCTGGATTCCCCACGCTGGGATTCAGACTCAGGTGGTGGTGATGAAAACCAGTTGTTAGACCTACAGGTTTCCAGATGGGAGTGTTCTTCCCCACCACTCATCAGTGTCCCTGTTAGAAATGGTCGCATATGCTCCTCCGAAGGGATGAGCTATGGTGAGAGGCAAGAGAGGAAGATGAGTCCAACATCCACTCCAGGGTCAGAGCCTCACACATGGATGGGTGTGGCTAAAACAACCATTGTTAAAGGCAGCTCAAATGCTCTAATCCATGGTTATTTTTAGCCCTCTGACATCCTACCATACCCACCTTCTTATGTGGAAAAATGAACATTAAGTTGGTTCTCACCAATCAACATGGAACAGGTGGTCTGATATTCAGCTGCAGTTGGGATGGAAAAGCCAGCCCTTCACCAGGTCTTTCCTGCTGTGCCATGACTTAGTTCAGCTCTTGTTTCTGGGAACGTAGAAGTGTGCAGAATTCTCAAACCCAGGGTTCTTGAAGCATTGCCTTATTTGTTGTTTTTGTTAAAAATAAAAGTTAATAAGTACAGTTCAAGATACAAACCAATGGTGTTATTGGTGTCTATCCAACGACCTTGCCTTCCTTTCCTGCTCTTTGCTAATGTGACTCCAATACGAGAGGGGGTGAGTTGTCTAAACCTACACTGTCCAATAAGTTGCCACATGAGTCATTTAAATTCATGAAAAGTAAACGGCATCAAAAATTCAGGTTTTCATCACATAGGCCACCTTTGAAGTGTTTAATTGACACACACGGTTAGTGGCCGATGTCCAGCAGGCGGATGTGGATTAAGTCCCATCGTCATAAAAAGTTCCACTGCACAAGGCTGGTATGAACCAATCATGGTGCCTTATTTTACTTCATCTATACAATTTTTCCTAGGATGATGGTAGGGCATCTAATTTTGCCCAATAACATGTAAGAGACAGTCTTCTAGAAGATTCTGGGAAATGCTGCTTTCCTTGACTAGACAGACGTGTAGGAAAAGGACGCCCTTTGTTTCTTCTGTTTTTGCTTCCTGCACGGGAAGCTGTTCTGTGAGTGGGGATGTGGTGCACAGGGCGGGATCCATGCTGACACAGGGAGGGGGTCAGAGGGAAGACAGAGCCTGAACCCTCTTGGCATCGTCTGGAGTTGAAGAGCCTGCCTACCTACAGACTTCTCCATAACTAAAGACTCAATGTCTCTGGGATTTAAGCCGAGTTCTTTGGGTTTTCTCTTACTTGAAGCTTTAAGACATTCCTACCTGAAGTAAGAATTTTGGAAAAAGAAGACCAGATGAGAAAGAGATGTATACATAGTCCTCTTGCCCCCTCCCCTCCCCGCAATACATGCTGTTTCTCACCTGCACACACATTTTTACATGGACTCTATGGTATACACATAAATTGTCTTGTTATCTTTTCACTTGTTTTCTTCTCTTAACATTAAAGCAATTGTGTTCATTGAAGAAAAGCTGAAGAATGTAAACAGGGGTAAGGAAGAAAATTAAATCACCCAGCCACTCACCATGAGAGAGAACCAGTCTTAACATATCAAGGTTTATCTTTACAATTTTCCATACATTTGATGTACTTTATACACTGACTTTTAAGAATTAGGAATGTAGAGATCGCTACCTATCCTAGACTGAAGAAGATGACAGATAATGCTACCATCATGGGATATGGTTGCCTTATTATTAATTTAAAAACCTATTAAGTGTGCAAAAATAATGACTCAGTTCCTTCATAATGAAAATGAGCACTAAATTCTTCATAAAACTCTGTAAAGCTAATTAAAATATATCCTCTAGACTCAGAGCACTTTAAGGCATCATGCACATGGTTTTGAGTTACGGCAATCCTGAAAAGGGAGTGTTTCTGTTTTTTCTTCTACAGTTGCCTTATGATTAAGCTTCTTTTCCCTAAGGTTTTCTTATTACAGTTTATATGCTTTATCAAAAACATCAGAACCAACCAACACTACAAAAAGTGGACATACTCTCTCCATTTCGATTTTTCTTTTTTAAAATAAAACAGCAGGGACTGTACCTGTTTTGTTCATCACTGTATCCCCAGTGCTTGCCCAGAACAGAGCCTGGTATACAGCAGGCACTTAACAGTGGCTCACCTAGCAGTGGGAGCACTGAGAATGAGCAGGCAAAGCATCCCTTGATGACCACATTGGTCAAGGTCATCAAGGGCAAATTACCTTGATTAAGGAAAGGACTTTGAGGAGAATTTTACTAACTTTCTCCAAAACATTAGAGGAAAGAAGTCAAAACAAAAACTAACAAACAGAATAATATTTGTGGACAGTGTTTTGCAAACATTTCCAAACTGCTGTGGGGTGAGGAGATGAACACACATTTCCACAAAATTCTCATTCAATCTCTGTCTTTCAATGTGAGAAAAAGGAAACAATTTTCTTTCTAATATTTGCTAATATTTTTTTCTTCACTACCACTTCCCTTAGTGGTCAGAAGTCATTTGAATTTTTCTTTGTTTCCTAGCAATAATTCTTTATTTTGTGCCATGACTTATGTGAATAATAGTGAAACAGGAGGGAAGGAGGCAGGGCACAACCTTTGAAAGAATGACATAACCTGAGGACATGTCATAAACTGATTAGAACCAAATGGGTCCAAGATGGCGGACAAGTCGACTTTTTCCACTTGACCTTGAGCCTCAGTATACGATCACATCAGCAAGCTAAAGGACACACGCACAGGCCCCATGACAGTTCCAAGACCAACCATAAGGATTAAAAAGTGGGCAGTGGTCCAATTCCTGGAAATCCCCGCCCCTTCCTAAAATAGCTGGAATACTCCTCCCACTCATTAGCCTATGAAATTACCCACCCCTATAAAAACTGACAACCCCATACCCTGGTGCCTTTCTCACCTTCTGAGATGCCCCACACTCTGTCTGTTGAGTGTGTTTCTCTCTAAATAAAACCTCTTCTTACCTATCACTTTGTCTCTCACTGAATTCTGTCTGTAATGAGACATCAAGAACATGAACTTCATTAAGTCCTGAAACCAGGTGTGTGATCTCAGTTGGAAGACTGTGGGTTTTGGCCAGGTTCGAGTCCCGGCACGTGGTTTCAAGTCCCAATCTGAGGTGCACGGTTTCACCAGTGCACAAGGAAAATGCAGGGCCTCTGGTTTCAAAAGCAGGAAAAAGTACCTTTGCAGGCACTAAAATATACACCTTTTTCTTTCTTCTGTCGTCTCTCAAACTGTCATGGTGGTTTTTATTTTCTGTTTTAAGAAAAGAAAAAATAAAATGCTAAACCATTAGCATGAATTTTCCCATGTTATGCACTGCCGGTGTAACAGGAAAGAACTAAATCGGACTCCATGTTTCATCTGTTTCTTTGACTTTGACCTTTGCTTTCGTTATTATAATCATACATAATGGCCTGCCTCAGGGAACCCTGCCCCCTGCCTGAATGTTAAACTAAAGTGTCTCTGTTCAGCTCACAGGGAGAAAATCTGACTCTGCCCACCTGTGATGGTTGCGCCAAAGAAGAAATGAACACATCCCCTCCCTGAGATTGGCCATTCCAGGGGATATCTGCAAAATTTATGGCCTTTTTACTTTACTTCCTCATATCCTCCCCTCTCTGTGCTTTAAAAGAAACTGGCAAGAAACCCCGATAAGATGGTTTTTCAGAGACACTAGTCCGCCATCTTCTCCGTCTGCCGGCTTTCCGAATAAAGTCGTCTTCCTTGCCTCAACACCATCTCTCCGATTCATTGGCCTGTGGTGCGGTGAGCAGAGTGAGGTTGGACTCGGTAACACCGGTGTTAAATGCAGATGTGATAGCATTTCCCTTGCATGGAGAATCACCAAAACACACATTTTGTATTTTGTAGCTCATGCGTGCATATGTGTCAATATTTTGTTTTTATCAGAACAGTGGAAATGCACAAAACGAACTCAGCTGATTTTATTTCAGTATTGACATGGGCATATTCTGCTAATACTCTGAAAGGAGAAGTAAGTGTCTAAACATGGCTGCCTAATACAGAGACATAGCAGGAATAAGAAAGGGTATGGTGGGATTCGTGTTTCTTAGAACGCTGCTGCCTTCTTTCTGTGTCTGAAGCAAGTTCTGGCTTGAAGGAAACACGTGGCCTCAGCAGTAGATGTGACACATTTAACTTTAATTTGCTTCGAGTCTTGCTGAACCCCTATGCATCCTGGTCCCTGGAACACCCCTGTGCTCCTGGGGGATTGAGAACAATACATGCAAATCAGGTGACAATTTGCATTGAAGGAGACCATCCATGTTTTGCCCGTCTCCTCTGCTCGAGTGCGTGCTCCATGGTCCGGATGGACTTCACCTACAAAGCACAAACTCAAAAATAAGATTATTAAGAATTTCAAGATGGTAACAGCAGAACATTAAACCAAGGATGTGGCCCTTCTGAGGTCAGGGCCCACAGCTTATGCCGTTGGTCCCGCCCTGGGGGACTTTGGAGCTCAGATGGCCCTTCAGAGTGGGGCTGGGCTTTGAATCTCCACATCAATCACTCATTGTCATGGGCCAGCCCTTGGGAGGGGCATGGCTTCCTGCAAGGCTGTGCTTCGTGGTCCAGGCAACACGCTAGCGGGAAATGGAGCCACTGTGAGCTGTCGGCCAGTCTGAATCCCTGGAAGCTGGAGGATGGACATGGGCCTGGTGAGAGCGCGAAGGGACCCCACACCACATCGGTCACTACATCAAGGTCCCAGCTGGCCAGTTGCAAAAGAACAGCTCCCTTCACTTTACACCAAGAAATGATGCTTTGGCCCCATGATTTTAATATTTCCATTGCAATAGTCTTTTTGGTTTGACAGACTACCACGCACATGTGTGCAGCCGGAGGGGTCTTCATCCTATGCAAGATTCTCCACTGTTCTCGATTCTGTCCCCTGAAGCATTTGATCCCAAGGTCCAAAAGTCTTCCCAGGAATTCTAATGCCCACAAGTGAGCCTCTTCTGCTCTACGTGTGTGCGTATCTGCATTTCAAACTTGGGCTTTTACTCATTTGCATTAGAATAAGCCTGGATGTGATTTTTCATATTTGAAATTCTTGCCATAGAAGCTGGTGGTTCAGTCTCTTGTTGAGCTAAACCTTAAAGATGATAGAGAACATCTACGTCTGGTATTTTCTATGTTCAGTCACCTTTGTGTTACCAAGAACTTCATGTATGAGATCATGTCTAACTCTGTCTTGGGGTGGAATTTATCCACTCATTGATTCATTGAAAAGGATTGTGATAGCAAATAAGCAGGAGGGGTCTACTTTGATAGCTCTCACCACTTGAATCACTCCATTACGGAGCAATCTCCCTCTCGGAGACAGAAAGAAAAGACTGGGCAAGCTTTCTGTACTTTAAAATCTTTATCCACCAAATCTTGTTTATTGTTGGTTGAGGGCTGCTCCCAGGGTAACTCCTGCCCATACAAACTGCCCAGTGAGTGGCTGAGTGTTTTTCTGCAGGCAGAGGAAGCCCTGGAGAATGCAGGTGCTGTAAGAAGGGCAGGTTGGCACTCATGGGAACCCAGTGCCACGGGAACTCAGTGCCACGGGAGCACAGCTGGAACATTGACAGCCAGCCAATGCTACAAACAGCTAATGCATGTAGTGTGGAGCCTGCCTCTTGGGACACACTCAATAATTTGCAATCATGACCTTGCATTTGGTACTTGCCAATCATGTTTGTAAACACACACACACATGCACACCTTATTTCCCAATCTATACTTAAGCTCCTTTCAAGTACTTGTTTTTTTCTGGTTTTTTTTGCTGTACGCAGGCCTCTCACTGTCGTGGCCTCTCCCGTTGCGGAGCACAGGCTCCGGACGCACAGGCTCAGCGGCCATGGCTCACGGGCCCAGCCGCTCCGCGGCATGTGGGATCTTCCCGGACCGGGGCACGAACCCATGTCCCCTGTATCGGCAGGCGGACTCTCAACCACTGCGCCACCAGGGAAGCCCTCAAGTACTTGTTTTAAAAATTCTTTTCCATTCCCAGAACTGTTCCTTTCCATAGTAGGTGCTCATTGGAGTGACTGAGTCACTTCTTTCTTTTGTTCTAGCTATTTTTAAAGTCAGCTTTATTGAAACATTTTTCCACTTTTAGGACTTGACTACCATCCAACAAGTTAACTACTTTATCTTGACAGTACTTTGTTTAGAAAAGATAACTGGGAGAAGATAAGCTTAGAAAAAAAATGTGACATTAGCTTCTCATTTCGGGAAGCAGGACAAAGCTATCTTATTTTTTGCTGGCCAACTTTAGTGCTAATGCTACTTTTAAAAGGGTTTTCCTAGGGTTTAAAAAATCTTGAAAGTAGAGATAAGTCATGCCCATCACACGCAGGGTCTTCTTTAGAGAGATGGTCTAGAAATTACTGAGGGAGAGTCCCCGCCCCCAACCATGTAGCGTGTTCAGGGTTCTCACTCTACCTTGAACTTCTTCTTTAAGAACTGACAGATGGGTGTAAATGCCTTCAGAAATTTCAGCGTTTTGGCTGTATTTATTTATTTTTTTAAATTCTTTTTACATAAAATCAGGATGGCTGATTCCACTTTTAGGCCTTGGTTGGCTGCCCAAATATATCCTTCAAAATTAGACCCATTTCTTAAATATGTCTGGAGCAGTGTCAAAAAGGCATCTGAAGCCAAGGCTGGTGTGTTTTTGAAGCTTTACACAGAAAAGATCTCTGAGGATTTCTGCTATGTGGAGGCAATATTTCTGTGCAGGAAACTTGTATCCAGGCTGACATTTTCCATCCTGGGTTTTCTACCTGCTGTGATGTGGGATGGCCAAGATGGGAAACCTCAAACGTTGGAGTTATAACACAACTTTACTAGCCTCCAAGGGCTGGTTCTTCACAGCCATTGTTCACGGGTGCCAGATGATCTCAGAAGATCATGGAAACCCAGCACCTCACTGCTTTTCTGGCTAACACCACTAAAGAAAATTAATTGTTATTGTTTTTGGAAACTCTCATCCAGTGCACAAAATAGTAATATCAGCAATCATTATTATCATTTTTTTGGCAGGGGTTGGGGAGTTGTGGAGATGATGAACACTGTGATTTTATTATAGCTGGCCAGTTTTGGGGCAACAAAAGTGTGTTACATTCCTCTGGCTGAGAATCTTATAAATTCATACAGCCAAAGGGCTCCACTAACTTGCCTGAGTTGATGAGATGCAGTGACCTTGAGTCTCCTGTCTGATTCAAGGGGGCTTGAATTTCTGGTAACTCCTTGCCCCATGGTTGGTTTTTCTATTAGCCTGTTGAGAACACAGTGTTAGGTCACCCTAAGTCCTGCCTTTCTGCCAAACCACTCTTCTTGAAGCCAGGACGCACCCTCAGTCTCATACCTCTGATTAGCCCAAGCCATGGCCCACTCTCCCTTCACTGTGGCCAACCACGAACTTGAGTCTCTTTCTTCCTTAAAAATTGTAGTGCTAACTCCGCATCCTCCAAGAAGTCCCTGTGGATTGCCCCTCCATTCCTCACAGGCAGTCCAGTCCCTGTCTTGAACCTGTCTCTTAATGCTCTTTGACTTGTTTTCTCTGTTTATTTTGTCTGCTTGCGTCTTCTATTCGATGCATAAGCGTAAGCCCAGGTCTCATCTGCCAATATGCCATGCGAGGGGCCACTGCAGTGCTTGTGACCCTGTGGATACCAAAGAAGCTTCTATGGACAGTGTGAGCCAAGGAGAGCAGGACCTCGTATCTCCTAAGACTCCAACTATTGGGGGCTAATGCTTCATAAAGCAGGGTTAACCCTTGATGTGACCTATGTACTAGGGCACCTGGGAAGACTAGTGTCCAGTTTTGGAGGACGTACGTCATTTTTGGGTTTGCTTGTCCACCATGTTTCCCCTTCCTAACAACACCCCGAGTTAATTCCTTTTGGGGAACTACCCTTCTTCCATGGTATGTCATCTTGGAATGAGGGAAAATCCTGGTCATCTCCTCCACCATGGAAGCAGGTGGGGCCCCTGAAGTCCCTTCCTCTATCTCTTTCTTCTCACTGCCTTAGAGCAAATCAAGGAGCCAACCAAGAACCTGACTTGAGCCAGACTCTTACTTCTGTCACGCTGACTCTGGCAGAGAGGCACCCAGGGAAAAAAAAATACTGGAATTTACTCATTCCAAAGTCACATGGATGAGGGGATCGATTAATTCCTGCTGTCTCGATGCCTAAGGTTTCTCTATAGCCTATCCTGAGCATTGTTTTGTTTCCATTTAATTCTCTAGTCTTCCACACAGGCTGCAAGATACATGATATCCCTCCAATAAATTCCTGCTCTCTGTTTAGACTTAAATTAAACGTGATTACTTTCTGCTATTTGCAACCAAAGATTCCCAATATACACTTTCCTCTAGAGTTGAATTGCCATGTAACAGTTAGGAATCTCAAAATTAGCCAAGGTTTGAGTTTTTCCCCTCAAAAAGAGTTCTGCATAGCAGAGTATTTTGTAGCAGAAGGATAAGTGTGCTAAAGACTAATATTGTTTGAATTCCTCCAAAGATTCTCCACTGAATTTGAGGAGCGGATTACTTTGGAGAAACCATTCAGGTTGTAAAAGTCAAATTCAGGAAGAATTTTTTGGTCTGCCTTCCTTGTGGATGCAGGTCTAGAACCAAGGCAGCATTGTTACTTGTTGATTTGAATGGATGTGAGAAGAGAGAAATGACACGCTTAAACCGAATGACACGCTTAAACTGAAAGAGTCCAGACATGATCGGAGCCATCACCTCCCCGAGAAGGACGGCTGAAGGGACTCGGGGACTCGTGGGAGAGACTGTGAAGGAACGGGAAAAGTCTGGACCCATCTCTCACACAACAAGCAGCCTGAAGAAACCCTCCAAGAAGTCAAAGAGTCCTTTCATTCTAGATGGGAGCCTCTGGTGGTTCAAGTCTACACAGCCTTCAGAATCGTGCCAGGTATTTTTGTGAGACTGGTTAGGGCAGAAACCCTGTTTCTCCTCTGGTCCTCTTGGCAGAAGGTACAAAAATATACTGAGGAAACTACAAAGCTGCATAGACCTCCATTACCAAAAAGGTACCTGCTTATATAGTTACTGAAAATCCCACATCTGAACGAGAGCCAGGGCTGCCGCAGGCAGGGAGGTGCTGCCAGGAAAAACAGGACAGTGCCTCAGGGCAGACGGGACCCAACTGGTCCACCTGGTGGACGCTGGGCAGCAGTTGACAGGTGGCAATGGACAGATGATCTGATGATAAGACAAATGACGAACCTGGATCGTGACATCATCTGCCACAAATCAACTGGGGAAAGCACTGCCCTCCTCTGATGAAGTTCATCATTTATGGGGGAGTCGGAGAAAGAAAGAGAAGTTGAACTTGATGGCTTGGCTAATTCAGTTTAAGAACTAAAATACCTAGGTAGCATAAAACAACCACAGTGAAATTTACCATTTGCTGATTCCCTTTCAACAACCCATTTTCCATTTTTCTCTCCCACGTGAAAATTGGGGACAATTCTTTATGGATGAGTTGGCTGTGTTCCTGTTCAAAATAGGGCTTTAAAAGTTTTCCTCAGCAGCTATTTTGAACGGGGTTGGGGAAGGGGGGGCAGAATTTAAATTTTGAACTATGCAAACAATTGATCAAAACTGGAGATAAACAAAAAAGTGGATTGTAGACAGATAAGGACAATGAAAGTGTGTTGATGAGATTTTGAGTTGATGCTTGAAGAGCCCAAACCATCACAGCACCACACAGCTGGTCGTCTTGGTCAATGCCCCGGAGTTTCTTGTAGGAAAGAGGGAAAGAAGTGGCTGGAAGCAGTGGCATCTCCAGGCTCTAGGTTGTTCAAGGGGGTGGGGATGGAGAGAGTGAAGGTCAGGAGGGGCGGGTTTGAGTCATTCATCCAAGGGCGCATTGAAAGGAGAGAGCAGCGAAGGTGTGTTCCTCTGTACTTCTCAGGTCTCTTCTGGCTTCCTTTGATGGATTCCATGACAACGAGGGTTCCTGTTCAGAGATGGGAACCCAGGAGAAAGGGCACATCACTGGGGAAATGTCTGACATAAGAAAACAGCTCCCTTCTTAGTGCCTTGTGAGCCTTCTTGCCTCAAACTCTGCGCGCTGGGCTGGACACTGGCTCTGTTCCCAGGACTGCTGGGAGGTTTGTTTTGAACACCTTCCCCAAGGTTCCTTCCCTAGATCTCTCTCTTCCATTGTGGAGCGCACACCCCCTCCTATCTCTTTTTTCTGAACCCCGTTTCCTTCCCGGGCTTCCTAGTTCTCCTTCAAGGGGCTGGTCTCAGCTAGAGGCGGACTGTGCTTTTTGTCATATGCTTGAAGGTGCCCCAGTTCAGATTTCCCAGGCAACACAGCTGGATCTGGAATGGCTGTGTCAGAGGTATCTTCCGAAGCTCAGGAGCTGGGTGGTGGCAAGGCTGAGAGCTGGCAGAAGGAGAATGTCACTAGATGAAGGATGAGGCGGAAGAAGTACAGGGTGGGGCGCTGGTAAACTGCGTCTCGAACGCTCCAACAACAGCACAACACCACAGGGTCCCGATTTGTAGTGTTTGCAATTTCCGTGGTGTAAATGCTCCTTCCGCAGCACCACGGCCCGTTTCATGCTACCAGGGTTTAGTGCCAGCTCACAAAATTCCCAAGTGCTCAGCAACTGGCCCTCTTGATCTTGCAGGCGCCATGTCCACTGGCTCAGCACCCAAGTACCCGTGGACTCAACTTTGCGCAAAGCACTGCACCGAGAATCCTGAAACGGGAAGGATGTCAGGTCTAAGATGAATGAAACACAAAAAATGAAATTCAAACTCATTCCTCCATGCCATGGAAAAGAGAGGACCGTACCCCTTTTGGGAATGATGGGAAAAGTCTGAGAAATTAGAACTGGACAGAAGGGACAAGATGTCCAGGGAAGGACCAGAAAGCAGAGGGCTGGGGTCAAAGGTACAATCATGCTGGTCATTTACTACGTGTCCTGCACACTTCTAAACACGGCACCTTTATTGATTGATTTGATCCCCAAACAACCACTGATGTTGTTAGTATCATTATCCCCGTTTTAGGAGTGATGGGCTTCTTCTTCATGATAGGGGAATCACTTGGGATGTCTCGAAGGTGCCCCACCTCCATGGTGCAGCCACTCTTCTGGGCTGGACGTGGTCCACTCAGAGTCCAGAACCCAGCTTTGTCCTCCCCCGGAAGTGCCTTAGGCTGGTGTGTGTACCCAACAAATAGCCCTTGAGTGGATAGGACTCATGAAGGAAAAAGGAAAGGCCAGAGAAATTGCCCCTATGACGGTCGGCCTCTAATTCATCGAGATTGAACGTTGCTCCTGTTTTGTTCATTTGTGTCTGAAAGGGTCCTGCCTTGGGATATCTCAGTGTGAGTTTCGGATTAAGGGCTCGGGTTGAGCGGTGGGTTTTAAGCGCTGGCAGGTTGTGCGTGGCCACCAATTTTGCAAGTAAGTTCTCAGCAAGGCAGTGCCTTTAGAGAGGCCCAGAAATGGACAATCTTGAGGAAAGTAGATGTAGAAATGTAGCCTAACAAAAACCAAACCAAACAGACAGCAATAGGAAAACAAAATTGAAACCGGAAAACCCCAAATTCCAACAACAAAACCCACTAGCCACACAAAACACCATATAAAATAAAAAATTTAAAACTCTTATTTGTATAGGGATGCAAATGCGAATGTTTGTACACAAGCCCATTTTTCTCCTGCTGATTTCCAATTGAATTTGTTTGAGGCATGTTTTGGAGAGAAAAGGGGCCCGGTAAGTAGGCTGTGTAGGATGAGTCTTGGAGGTGTGTATATGGGGGTAGTGAGACCCCCATACACTTTCTCACAGATGATCAAGAGAGCTCACTGGAGACACGAAATCCTGTGTGCTGAGAGGCAGCAAGATGGAGCTGATGTTTTCTGTTAATATTTTTGCAAAATGATGCATCACTGAACAAACACGGACGACAGGTTTACCGAAAGAGAACAGAGGTGTGAGCGGGTGTGTTTGCATGTGTGTCTAGGTACAGACAATGGCTTTTAAAAAAATAACAATTAATTAATTTATTTTTTGCTGCATTGGGTCTTTGTGGCCGAGCGCCGGCTTTCTCTAGTTGCGGCGAGCGGGGACTACTCTTCATTGTGGTGCGCAGACTTCTCATCGCGGGGGCTTCTCTTGTTGTGGAGCACGGGCTCTAGGCGCGCGGGCTTCAGTAGTTGTATCACGCCGGCTCTAGAGCGCAGGCTTAGTAGTTGTGGCGCACGGCCTTAGCTGCTCCGCGGAATGTGGAATCTTCCCGGACCAGGGCTCCAACCCGTGTCCCCTGTATTTGCAGGCGGATTCTTAACCACTGCGCCACCAGGGAAGTCCCAGACGATGGCTTTTAAATATTTTTTGTGATTTTGTTTATATTCAACTGTCACTTTTCTATTTTCATTGTCTCTCAGTTACTTTTTACTCTTCATGTTAGAGTTAAATCCAACTTCAAAACCGATGTTTACCTACTATTACTATTCTGACCAGTGACAATGAGCTGAAAAAATGATGGAACAAGAGAGTAGAGGAGAGACCACTGGTTTCTAACCCTAAATTCAAACTCAACCTGCTTTAAAGTGTCTTTGGCCTGACCACTTTCAAATAACTTTCTCTGCCTGCTTCGGCCTATATATCGTTTCCAAAATAGCATGAAAAAGTTTTCTCATTGTATTTCAAAACGAAAAATGTTCCGTCTACATCTGGAAATACTAAAAAATGTGCTTTCTTACAGTATTTTTTTTTACTAGGTATGGACAAGGTTCTGACCCCTATTATTGGAACTCAAATCCAGATGGAGTTTGGTACGGTTCTAATCATTTGAAGGGTATTCTTTTTTGAAGATTTGTACATCTTTAGGGGAATTTCTACTTTAAAGAAGTTATCATTTGTGGGAGGTCCGTTATGAAGATTTTAAATAGTTTGGGGGAATTTCTCTTTCTTTGAAGATGTCTATAATTCAGTGAAAACATTTGCCAACTGAGATGGTCACATTTCCCTACTACAAAAATCTGTCCTTCAAAAATGAATCAGATCCCTTTTTTAATGTACTGGCTGTAAGTGGGCTTAAGGGTGTTTTTTCTTTCTTTTCTTTCCTAACATTGGAAACACTGAAAAGAACATTCTTGTGTTTGAGTGAAAATAAGATTTAAAGTGTACAGGGAGACAATGGAAACGGCACAATAATAAATGCATATGTTAATATCATTGAGTCCATGATTAAAATAACAACGATCAAAGACAAGCCTTCTTCGATGTGTGACATTTCTTTCCTGCAACTGATTGTGTCTTTATGGAAGCCTCATTGCCTGGAAAAAAGAAAGGTTCAAAGGCAGTTTTTAAAACGCTTAGTTAAAGGCTAAAGTCAGTATAGTTTAAAAGGTAATTGATCTATAGATGAGCTAACCACTACCAACAGTATGGTTTTTTTCAGTCTGTAGCTGACAGATCCCCCTCCTTGCTGCCCCCAACAAGGATGACATTTACGCAAGTTGCACAGCTTGGGTGAAGGCAGGAGTCAGAACAAGTTCAGCTCCAGAGGTTTTCAATCTCCAAGCCATTGGCTCCCTGGTAACTGGTTCTTTTGAGGCTCTGCCTTGACGCTACTCTAAGGCACCTGGCTCTGGTGACCTGGTACCCTGGCTGACCTACGATATTTTGATACCGATGTTGGTGCTCTAATCACATGAGTTACAATTGTCCTGGAGTCTATTAAGCATTCACAAATATTTATGAAGCGGCTACAATGTGCTGGACGTGGTTCTGGGCTGCATCCCAGAAAAGACAAAATGTCTGCCCTGGGCAATTGCCTCCAAACGGGGGACTTGAGATCCTGAGCAGTTTAGCAAATGCTCCTGGCCTCCCCATTACTCCCCTTGGCTGCAGCTGTCACTGGGTGGACAGTCCAGGCACACACACACCTCCTCCCCCAGGAAGTCCCTCTGACAGGGCTTGCAGACGTCTCTCTGCTCTTCCCAGAGGAGGACTGGTCAAAGGAGAAACAGGTTAGTGGCTCCAGTGGCCCGACCCAGTGCAGGTGTGAGCTGGAGAGAAAGCCCACCGCCCCTCTTCCTGCAGGACACACTTCCGAGTGTGCTCTGTGCTCTGACCACAGAAATCCCGTCTTCACCAAACTGTTGTCCTAGCAGCGACCTTGATGGTGCCCATCAAAGGGTGGTTCCTTCTTCCCTGTCTCACTCTTCCTCCTTTTTTTAAAGATTATTAATTAACTTATTTATTTTTGGCTGCGTTGGGTCTTCATTGCTACACGTGGGCTTTCTTTAGTTGCGTCGAGTGGGAGCTACTCTTCGTTCCAGTGTGTGGGTCTCTCTTTGCTGTGGCTTCTCTTGTGGAGCACAGGCTCTAGGTGTTCGGGCTTAGTCGCTCCGCGGAATGTGGGATCTTCCCGGACCAGGGCTCAAACCCGTGTCCCCTGCATTGGCAGGCGGATTCTTAACTTCTGTGCTACCAGGGGAGTCCTCACTCTCCCTCCTTCCTCCTTCCTGATTCCTGGAATCACTTCCTAGATAAATGACCCGTACCCAAGTGTTTGTCTGAGGTTTGCTTTCAGGGAAGGCCAAACCAAGGCAAGGAACAACAACAAACTCAGCAGTCACTGTGTAATATAGAAGCAGGAATATGTTCGATGTGAAATAATTGACCTGCAAATAAAGTTTTCTTCTTAATTTCCTTTTCGGATTGTCCACTGCTAGAAATACAACTGATTTTTGCATGTTGACTTTGTACCCTGCTACCCTGTTGAATTCATTTTTTACTTATAACAGTCGTGTGTGTGTGTCTCTGTGTGTAATCTTTAGGATTTTGTACATATAATATCACGACATCTGCAAACAGAGATAATTTTACAGAAGTAAAAGAAAAGAAAAGAAAAGCTTTTTCAATCTGAATGCTCTTTATTTCTTTTTCTTACCTAATTTTTCTGGCTAGAACTTTGAACTCTATGTTGAGTAAAAGTGGTGAAAGTGGGCATCTTGTCCTGTCCCTGATCTTAAGGGGAAAACATTTCAGTCTTTCAGCATTGAGTATAGTGTTACCTGTGGATTTTTCATATGTGGCTTTTATCATATGGAGGGAATTTCCTTCTATTTATAGTTTATTGATTGTTTCTATCGTGAAAGCTCATTGAATTTTGTCAAATGCTTTTTCTGCATTAATGACATGATTATATACTTTCTTTTTTCCATTATATTAATGTGCTGTATTACATCAATTGATTTTCATATGTTGAACCATTCTTGCAATTTGGGAATAAAATCCACCTGCTCATAGTGTGTAATCATTTTAATATTCTCTTGAATTTGGTTTGCTAGTACTTGGTTGAGGATTTTTCCATCAATGTTTATAAAAAAAATATTGGTCTGTAGTTTTTTTTTTTTCTTGTAGTGTCTCTGTCTGACTTTAGGATCTGAGTAATGCTGACTTCTACAGTGAGTTCGTTAGGAAATATTTCCTCCTTTTCAATTAGAAAGAGTTTAAGAAGAATCAGTGTTAATTCTGATTCCCCCCACCCTGCCGTCTGTGGAAAAATTGTCTTCCACGAAAGTGGTCCCTGTTGCCAAAAAGGTTGGGGACCACTGGTTTATAGTGTTGTTCATGTCCTTTATTTCTTTATTGATCTTTTGTCTGTTTGTCCCGTCCAATATTGAAAATGGAGTCTATGGGTTTTTGAAATATTTTAACAATTGTGGTTTTTATTGCCAAAGTCTTTAATTAATATGTTTTTCATAACATCCTAGTCTTGTTTCTTGGTTATAGTATCCTGTGTTAGAATTCTGTGAATATATTTTTTAAGTGTGTGTGTGTGTGCATGCTTTCACGAGAGCATATTTATATGGTTTGTTTTATTAATCCTCTTCTCTCAGATATTACTCTCTCTTTCTTTGCTTTGCCCTCATTGCCTCTCTTGTCTTGTCTGGCTTTCTTTTAATGTTTCCTGAGTTTTGATCACATGCTCATGCTTGCACTTGAGAATCCCTATTCCCTTGCCTGTCTACCTTGTGTCTGTTTATCACTGCTTGCCTCTGGGATGGGATGCAGATTTTGAGCAGGAGGTTGGGGAGAGCATGATGTGCTGTTCAGCTATATTGGTTATTCCCTGGTCTGCTGTGTTTGAAGAGCTCCCAACCCTACCTCTGTGACATAGTGCTCATGCTCTCTAGTGATGTTCTCACCCCTGGGTTGACACCCTTGTGTCTGCTGTACATGGTGGGGAAGGGGGAGGAAGAAGGGTAACTTACCCAGCTACCTCTACAACCACTTCCCTGACATTGTTCTTGGGCTGCTCCCTCCATCAGCCATCTCTGAACTTGAAGCTTGTCTCACAGATGTGCACCATTTGGCATCTCGTTCCAAGCTACTTGTTTGAACAGAAAGCAATTTCAGTGTTCATTTTCTCTTTCCACACTTTTGGAGAAAGGCCTGCAAACTACTGCCGATGGATCCTATCTTGCCCACCACCTGTTTTTGTAAATAGTTTTATTGGGGGAGATTGGTTCAAGATGGCCGAGTAGAAGGATGTGTGCTCACTCCCTCTTACGAGAGCACAGGAATCACAACTAATTGCTGAACAATCATCAACAGGAAAACACTGGAACTCACCAAAAAAGTTACCCCACATCCAAAGACAAAGGAGAAGCCACGGTGAAATGGTAGGAGGGAGGCAATCACAATAAAATCAAATCCCATAACTGCTGGGTGGGTGACTTACAAACTGCAGAGCAATTATACCACAGATGTCCACCCACTGGAGTGAAGGATCTGACCCCCATGTCAGGCTTCCCAACCTGGGGGTCTGGCAACAGGAGGAGGAATTCCCAGAGAATCAGACTTTGAAGGCTAGTGGGATTTGATTGCAGGACTTTGACAGGACTGGGGGAAACAGAGACTCCACTCTTGGAGGGCACACACAAAGTAGTGTGTGCATCAGGACCCAGGGGAAGGAACAGTGACCCCATAGGAGACAGAACCAGAAGATGATCCAGGATCTCAGAAAGGAATGGAGGCAAAGATTGAGAAGATGGAAGAAATGTTTCACAAAGACCTAGAAGAATTAAAGAACAAACAAACAGAGATGAACAATATAATAATTGAAATGAAAAATACACTAGAACGAATCAACAACAGAGTAACTGAGGCAGAAGAATGGATAAGTGACCTGGAAGACAGAATAAAGAAAGAATGAAAAGAAATGAAGACAGCCTAAGAGACCTCTGGGACTACATTAAACATACCAACATTCACATTATAGGGCTCTAAGAAAGAGAAGAGAGAGAGGACCTGAGAAAATATTTGAAGAGATTATAGTCAAAAACTTCCCTAACATAGGGAAAGAAATAGCCACCCAAGTCCAGGAAGTGCAGAGAGTCCCAGGCAGGATAAACTCAAGGAGAAACATGTTGAGACACATAGTAGACAATATGTTACACATAGACAATATATGTTACTAAACGACCAAGAGATCACTGAAGAAATCAAAGAAGAAGTCAAAAAATACCTAGAGAAAAATGACAACAAAATCACAACCATCCAAAACCTATGGGATGCAGCAAAAGCAGTTCCAAGAGGGAAGTTTATATAGCAATACAATCCTACTCAAGAAATAAGAAAAATCTCAAATAAACAATCTAACCTTACACCTAAAGGAACTAGAGAAAGAAGAACAAACAAAACCCAAAGTTAGTACAAGGAAAGAAATCATGAAGATCAGAGCAGAAATAAATGAAATAGAAACAAAACAAGAGCAAAGATCAATAAAACTAAAAGCTGGTTCTTTGAGAAGATAAACAAAATTAATAAACCTTTAGCCAGAATCATCAAGAAAAAGAGAGGACTCAAATCAATAAAATTAGAAATGAAAAAGGAGAAGTTACAATGGACACCACAGAAATACAAAGCATCATAAGAGACTACTACTAGCAACTCTATGCCAATAAAATGGACAACCTGGAAGAAATGGACAAATTCTTAGAAATGTATAACCTTCCAAGACTGAACCAGGAAGAAATAGAAAATATGAACAGACCAATCACAAGTAATGAAATTGAAACTGTGATTAAAAATCTTCCAACAGGGCTTCCCTGGTGGCACAGTGGTTGAGAGTCCGCCTGCCGATGCAGGGGACACGGGTTCGTGCCCTGGTCTGGGAAGATCCCACATGCCGCAGATCGGCTAGGTCTGTGAGCCATGGCCGCTGAGCCTGCGCGTCTAGGAGCCTGTGCTCCACAACGGGAGAGGCCACAACAGTGAGAGGCCCGCGTACCGCAAAAAAAAAAAAAAAAAAAAAAAAAAAATCTTCCAACAAACAAAAGCCCAGGACCAGCTGGCTTCACAGGTGAATTCTAACAAACATTTAGAGAAGAGTTAACACCCATTCTTCTCAAACTCTTCCAAAAAATTGCAGAGGAAGGCACACTCCCAAACCCATTCTATGAAGCCACCATAACCCTGATACCAAAACCAGACAAAGATACTACAAAAAAAGAAAATTACAGACCAACATCACTGATGAATATAGTTGCAAAAATCCTCAACAAAATACTAGCAAACAGAATCCAACAACACATTAAAAGGATCATACATCACGATCAAGTGGGATTTACCCCAGGGATGCAAGGATTCTTCAATATATGCAAATCAATCAATGTGAAACATCATATTAACAAATTGAAGAATAAAAACCATATGATCATCTCAATAGATGCAGAAAAACTTCTGACAAAATTCAACACACATTTATGATAAAAACCCTCCAGAAAGTGGGCATAGAGGAAACCTACCTCAACATAATAAAGGCCATATATGACAAACCCACAGCAAACATCATTTTCAATGGTGAAAACCTGAAAGCATTTCCTCTAAGATCAGGAACAAGACAAGGATGTCCACTCTCACCACTATTATTCAACATAGTTTTGGAAGTTTTAGCCACAGCAATCAGAGAAGAAAAAGAAATAAAAGGAATCCAAATCAGAAAAGAAGACGTAAAACTGTCACTGTTTGCAGATGACATGATACTATACATAGATAATCCTAAAGATGCCACTAGAAAACTACTAGAGCTAATCAATGAATCTGGTGAAATTACAGGATACAAAATTAATGCACAGAAATCTCTGGCATTCCTATACACTAACAATGAAAGATCAGAAAGAGAACTTAAGGAAACACTCCCATTTACCACTGCAACAAAAAGAATAAAATACCTAGGAAAAAACCTACCTAAAGAGGTAAAAACCTGTACTCAGAAAACTATAAGACACTGATGAAAGAAATCAAAGATGACACAAACAGATGGAGAGATATACCATGTTCTTGGATTGGAAGAATCAGTATTGTGAAAATGACTATACTACCAAAAGCAACCTACAGATTCAATGCAATCCCTATCAAATTACCAATGGCATTTTTTACAGAACTAGAGCAAAAAGTCTTAAAATTTGCATGGAGACAAAAAAAGATCCCAAATAGCCAAAGCAATCTTGAGGGAAAAAAAATGGAGCTGGAGGAATCAGACTCCCTGACTTCCGACTATACTACAAAGCTACAGTAATCAAGACAATATGGTACTGGCACAAAAACAGAAATATAGATCAATGCAACAGGATAGAAAGCCCAGAGAAAAACATACACACCTATGGTCACCTAATCTATGGCAAAGGAGGCAAGGATATACAATGGAGAAAAGACAGCCTCTTCAATAAGTGGTGCTGGGAAAACTGGACAGCTACATGTAAAAGAATGAAATTAGAACACTCCCTAACACCATGCACAAGAATAAACTCATAATGGATTAAAGACCTAAATGTAAGACTGGACACTATAAAACTCTTAGAGGAAAACATAGGAAGAACACTCTTTGACAAAAACCACAGCAAGATCTTTTTTGACCCACCTCCTAGAGTAATGGAATAAAACCCAAAAATAAACAAGTGGGACCTAATGAAACTTAAAAGCTTTTGCACAGCAAAGGAAACCATAAACAAGACAAAAAGACAACACTCAGAATGGGAGAAAATATTTGCAAATGAATTAATAGGCAAAGAATTAATCTCCAAAATATATAAACAGCTCATGAAGCTCAATATTAAAAAAAAAACCAAACGACCCAATCAAAAAATGGGCAGAAGACCTAAATAGACATTTCTTCAAAGAAGACATACAGATGGGCAAGAGGCACATGAAAAGCTGCTCAACATCACTAATTATTAGAGAAATGCAAATCAAAACTACAATGAGGTATCACCTAACACCAGTTAGAATGGGCATCATCAGAAAATCGACAAACAACAAATGCTGTAGAGGGTGTGGAGAAAAGGGAACCCTCTTGCACTGTTGGTGGGAATGTAAATTGATACAGCCACTATGGAGAACAGTATGGAGGTTCCTTAAAAAACTAAAAAAAAAAAAAAGAAAACTAAAAATAGAATTACCATATTACCCAGCAATCTCACTACTGGACATATACCCAGAGAAAACCATAATTCAAAAAGACACATGCACCTCAACGTTTATTGCAGCACTGTTTACAAAAGCCAGGTCACAGAAGCAACCTAAATGCACATCGACAGGCAAATGGATAAAGAAGATGTGGTACATATATACAATGGAATATTAGTCATAAAAAGGAATGAAATTGGGTCATTTGTAGAGACGTGGGTGGCCCTAGAGACTGTCATACAGAGTGAAGTAAGTCAGAAAGAGAAAAACAAATATCGTATATTAACGCATATATGTGGAACCTAGAAAAATGGTACAGATGAACCACTCTGCAGGGCAAAAATAGAGACACAGACATAGGGAACAAATGTATGGACAACAAGGGGAGAAAGCGACAGGGGTGGTGGTGGTGGTGTGATCAATTGGGAGATTGGGATTGACATGTATATACTAATATGTATAAAATAGATAACTAATAAGAGCCTGCTGTATATAAAAAAAAAGTTTTATTGGAATACCTCCATGCTCATTTGTTTACATACTGCTTTCCTGCTGCGACAGCAGAGGTGAGTAGCTGCTACACAGACTATATAGCTTCCAAAGCCCCAAGTAGTTACTATTTGGCTCTTTATGGGGAAAGTGTGCTGACCCCTGCTTTAGGAAGCTCTTAATTAGTAGGTTTATATCTAAAATCCAGTAAAGGCCACATATATAGTAATGATTACTTTTGCCAGGAGGTTGGAAGATGCTCTTATTGCCAAACATTTACAGATTTTAACACGTGCAACTTCTCTGCTGCACTTCATTTAATAGACAAGTATAGGAAAGGCCCCATGTGCTGGTTAGGGAGGTAGGTGCTATAGGTGTAACACAAGGCAGCATAATCCTTAATCTCAGGAGGACAGGCAATTTAGTTGGAGAGAGATCTTCCCTGTTATTTAGACAATCCCTAGCAGCATTAAATCAGGAGCTGCTGGGTACATTATTATCTAAATATTCCATGAGAATTCCCAGAAGAAGAGAAAGCTGAAAGACTAATAATTCAGAGGATTTTGATTGTACCCTGAGAAATGAGAGCCTACATTTTATCCTTAAAATCTGTTAAAGGATTATCTTTAGGCATCGTGTACTAGGACTAGTAGGTGTCTTGTACCTACCTCATTTAAAAAATACATTTCAAATGTGTTTGCTCAATTTAAAAAACTCTATCATTTCTAGGTTGGTAAATAAATAACCTTGGCAAACTCAAACCGTACTTTCTCCTTCCTTTTTCTATTGAGCTTGATACAAATTGAAAACTGAAGTCTGACTCTCCTGGCCAGTAAGGTATGTAGGTCTGACAGCCCTAAGGGAAGTAAGTGGCCATTAGAAGGTACTGGACTCTGGGTCCATGAGGAAATGATGGTGATTTTGTGGAAGGCAGTAGTGGATTCTTAGCTGACTGAAGCTTGGGTAGGAATTAGCTGGAAAACTAAGTAGCTGAGTCTGTTTTTTTTTTCTATAGTATGAAGAGTGTGAAAGGGCCATTTTAATGTTTTCATAGAGTGGCTTCTCTTGGAAAACATCCTCGAACATACCATGGAGCGGTGTCAACTGTAATATAAAATGTCCTAGAAATCTTGCAATTTACGAGTTAAATGGCACACCTGAGGATTACAGGGTTTTTTCCATCCACTCGTAATAGCTCAATGACTGATTTAGCAGAAAGGAAGCAAGATGGATAATCCTGATCACCTCCTAACATTTTTTCTGTCTTGCTGACTTCAGAGATTTAGTGGCACAGATCTGTACATCTCTTTGGCGATATTTTAGAGTCAAACTCAAGAAATGAGGAGGAAGAATGATCCTTAGATAGGTATCCATACTCCGTTATTTGCAAATGGCTTTATTTTTCAGATAGCAAGCTCTCTCCTGCTTAACTGTTTCTCATGATCTGCTTGCAAAGGTGGAAAGCGCTTCTGGACACTGTTTTTTTCTCTGTTGACACCGCTGCCCTGATAACTGAGGAACAGGGAGCAGCAGAACGTAGTTTCAGGTTCTGGATTCCTTCTTAATTTCCCTTTCCAACCCTCAGTTTTGTTGGCTTGCTTTTAAATATGTAAACGGGAATAATGGTCATAAGTATACTCTTCCCTTAGGGTTATTTTGAGGATTTTCCTGTAATGGTGTAAAGTAGCAGACGTATAGTTAGCATTTGTTATTTGACTATACACAAAGCTAGTTATCTCTAGTGCATTCAATCACCTGAATAAAAACGACTTTTAAGATTCATGTAGTGTTCATATATTGCAATAAAGCATAATCTCTTGTGTGTAGAGCTTATGTTATCCATTGTATGGGTCTAATGATGCTAAAGTAGTCTTTTCTTATTGATTTTAAGAAATTAGGGAATTTTGCATTGTTCTCTTATTTTTAAAATGTATGCAATCTCTCTCTTTTTATCTCTGTCTGTGTGTCTCTCTCTGTATGAGCTTATTTACCCAGGACATAAAATTCAGAAGAATGGAGGCTGTTGGGGTATTTGCATTTTAAAATGTGGTTGTCCCATCATAGTTACCAGAAGCCCCAGAACTGTCTCAAAGACTGTAGAAGAGAAGTCACTTTTTCTCCTGATTTCAAGATGCATCTCCAGAGTGTTTCTGGAGTAATGGACTTAACAATGTAGAGGGCTGTGTCTTAAGTGTGCATTTGTCTTCAGCGCTGCTGTTGTCTCCTCATAGCCTCCTATTTCACTGACTTCCAGAGAATACATAGTTTGGGTTGTTCAGTTTGGAACCTATAGATCGATGAGGAAAGATAACTAAGGAAAGTTTGAAAGTATCCATTATATGAATATGCCTCCACTCTCCTTCACTGCAGGTGTGGCTATAAGCATGACTACCACACCATAGTTTTCTTGCCTCTATTCTTATCATACTCTCTTTCCATATTTAAGATGGCAATTAAACTAAATACCTTGGGTTTATGTAGTTGGTCTAGCAAATGAACTCTGTGCAATCTGGGCATATCTTTGCATCACTTATTTGCATGGTGGTGCTCAAAAGCTTTTGTGAATATCAACCACAGAAAAGATGCAGGGAACATGATGGAGCAATTCAGAAAAAAAATAGAAAGGACCAAATAAAAGAGCAATAAAGTATTCTTCTGCCTATTGATTTGATATAGATCAGAATATGTGTGTAACACCCAGGGTCAATGAAATCCAAGGAAATGGGTATCTCTCACATTTTGCTGTGAGGTGTAAACTCACATACCTTTCTGGAAAGCAATTTGGTAACGGGTATCAAAATCTTAGAAAAAGTGCTTCTCTTTTAGAAATGTATGGAAATAATGGAAATAATTTATGGAAATTTTTGGAAATAATCTATGGAAATAATCTGCAGGAAGATGTAGTTATAAGGATGTTTTACAATAGTTCTGTTTATAGTAGGAAAAACATCTCAAACAAGTGACATATCTAATAATAGGGAATTACAACCATGCAATAGAGTATTGTAAAGCCAACAAAATTATGCTACAGAAGAATGTAAAATGTTTATGAAATATGAAGGAAAAAGTACTACAGGTTACAAAATAGCCTTACAGTTTGAGCCCATTTTGGTGAAATTTTATATTTTGGTTGAATTTTATATTTATATTATATTCTGGAAAGATTTAATTGAAATAACAGTAGGTATATTTAATGGGAATTTGAGGGATGCTAGTTGTCCTTTCTGAATTATCTATGTGTTTTTTCAAGCTTCTACAATAAACATGTACTTTTTGCAAGATGGACGAAGAATGGTGCTTTTTTATTTTATACAAATACACAAATAAGAGTATTTTATTTTTTCATTCCGTGATTCCAGATTCTCTGGGCTTAGATTCAGACTGTGAAATATCAGAGAATAAACACAGTAGATAAATCTAATTGTTATGGCAGCCGATTTGTTTCTCAGTTAAGTGGATTTTTTTTCTAAAGCAATCTAGATGAATTTCTGCGTAAAGACCAACTCCTTAAAAAAAAATCCGTATTTTCTTTTTGTTGAATAAAACCAAGAATACTGATATGATTATACAGGATACATAAAAATCATAGGGCCATAAAGTTGGTCTAGCTTTTTGGGAAAACATTTATGAATAAGCTCTTTTCAAAGGGCTTTGACCAACATTGCTTCAAACCCTAAATCTTTCTTGTCCTTCTGGGTGTTCTGTTATGAATGAAAAAACAGAAAGACTTAAATAAGAAATCCTCTTCACCATCGCACTTAGGCACCTTGTCACTTACTGCCCTCTGAGGATTCATGTCAATTCCTGGGTTCTCGCCAAGAGTTGCTTCTTAAGTATTTGCCAATATTTCAATATTTTTCTTAAAATAAGATGATGGAGACCCAAATGATTTATTCAAATGTGTTACCTAAAGGCCTACTTACTAAGTACAAAATTTAGGTTAGCTGCCTGAGAACAGGGAAATATTTTTCGTGCCCTGGGCATAGGAGTTTAGTGAGTGGTGAGAGAATCTGGATAATTAGTCTGAATTTATTAATGTTCGTGGATACTTTTAAGTTTGCAGTAGCTTATGTTACAATTCTTTTCTAAGGAATTTGAAGAACTTTACCTAACTTTTACTGACTGGGGTTCTGGTTGCCCTCCCAGTTCTTGTGCCATTGCAAGGTGGGTAGCAAAGTGTGTTTTGAGCAACTCACCATTTGTTGGAAGAATGGCAGCAAAAAGGAAAGAACTCCTTCACTTGCATCTCATTCCTTTTAAGAAAGACTGGAAATATCTGAGAGCCCAAGTGGAGAAATCTCTGCTCATCAATTCCCTGCCCTGGAAACCACATGGGATCCAATTCTACCATTTTCTTCTCCTGACCCTCTTACCTTGGTGCACATTACAACCTTTTATATCAAAGTGATGAACTCTTCACTTAGTACATATTGCAACTATCCTAACAAGGACTGGTCACTTAAATAATTCATGTGATTGGGAAATGGTGGGGAGGCCATTGTCTTTGTTCTTTTCTCTGGAAATAAAATTTTATCTAATATTTGTATTAAGGACATTAGAGCTTCACTTTATTAAAATTTTCTACTTTCTTTAACAGCTTAAAGCACATGATAGTGCAGTTCTAGTCTTGTGAAAACTACCTGAAGTTGTTAAAGTGTTTTTTTTTTAATCAGTACAAGTGGGCATCTTTTATTGTAAAATAATTTCCCTGTCAATTCAAGCCAGCTGTATAGTGTGAGTATGTGTGTGTGTGTGTGTGCGTATGTGTGTGTGTGTCTGTCTGTCTGTCTGTCTTCATGTGCTGCCTGAAGGCTATATGTCCTTTCCCTGAGTAGAAAGAATTTTCCACTCAAGGTAATAAATATCTAACTTTCAAACCTAACCTGGAAATGCCATCTTTGACTTATCTAGCATTTCTGGCTTATGCTTCTACAAAATACAAAGCATGTGTCTTAACCATATCTAAAACCATTTTAAAATAGTGTTTTCGGAGCAATGGCTCTGTGAATCTTCTCTAAGCTCTTTGTACAGGCAGCCATGAAAATTCTCAACACTCTGGGTATTAGGTTTTCCCCTCTTCTTTACAAGGAACATCTTTAAGCTAATGTCACAGAAAACTGGGACAATTTGTTATTTGAGAGAGAGTGAAACAGCTAAAGGAGATGCAGGATATCAGCCCAAAGCCATGTCGTCTTCTGAGGGTCCAAGAAACTAGAAAAAAAGGTTTCTATCACTGTAATGCTATGAGACAATCCCTAGAACACGGGATCCCTGTCCAGGGAGGCGCTTTGTTTTGAGGAGACCCCCAAAAGAACAGCCCTCCTCTGGAGTCTACTTCGTTTGTGATTCACCAAGATGAACAGCCCCTCCAGGAGTCTCTGTCTGGTGGCTCAGAATTTTGACACTTGCTAATACCCGTTTCTTTGTCCTCACTCTCAGAGACTGCCTTGTAACTTCCTGAGAGTCCAGGTGTGGAAGGGAAAGGCCCACAGGGGAAAAAACGAGGCTCGGAATTTATATTTGACTCAGGCCACATGTTCCCAAACAATTTCTCAGTTGCATAGATATTAATCTCTGGGACCACATGTCTGAAGTATTTCATCACTGGGAAACAGCTGAAAGTAGTTGGTGGTGCTTCGTGTGCCCCACATTAGGTGTTAAAGTATGGCCAGAAGAGGACCATGTGTCTGGGGCTCATGGGACCGTGAGGAGACATGGCTGCACCTCCTCTTATTTATACTTTTGAGCTTGGTTGCATGACTGCAATGGTTAGGCTCCAGGTAAGTTTATTCCCCAAAAGTAAGGGTTGGGGTGGACGGTAGGAACAGATGCAACTTTTGTGGGACCATCCTGTATCCTCCGTTTACCTGGAGAATCTTTATTGCCTAGAGTATCACCCATCAGCAAGATGTTTTTCCAGACTGGGTTTTCCCAAAAGTATAGTATGCCAAAGATCACCCAAAACAAAAGAGAAATATTGTACTGTGTCTAGGGGAGAGATCATAGTTGTTGAATTTCATAAAGATCCGAAGTTTTTCTATAGGAGAAAAACTCTTATTTTGTAGAATTAAGAATAGTAGTTAGACGAATCCAAATATTTGATTTCAGGGGGTGGTCTTAAAAATGATACATACATACTTCTAATATTTTCATTTAACTTAAAGCATCCGACCATGTACCCATTTACCAGTCTTTTGATATAGGGCCAAGCCTTTGCTTTGAGGGTGTGGTAGTTGGTGGGAATTCCATTTTGCCTTTCTTGCAAAGACCACACCAATAAATATATCTTTTCCAATTTCTGGTTTGGATTTCTCTAAAGCAGAGAAAGAATTGAAAGAGATATGGGTGCAGGATCATTTTATATTTTATGTGATGCGTACCCTACCCTAACATTAATTATTTCAGGCATACCAAATTCAAGGCATTTTAAGAACTCATTTTTATTTAGTCTTTTCAAAACATTCAATTGAATGTTTATAGATACAATGCTCTCTTTCTTTACCCACTCAAATTTTATCAGTGTGTGTAATACTTAAATTTAATAATGACTAAAATTAACATAAAGTATTTGGAAATAAACACAACTGGTATTTACGAGGCACATAAACCTATTGGTGGATATATAGGGCCCCGAGGGTTGGAGAGCAGCCAGATAGATCTGCGGGTTCTGTGTCTGTGGACACCAGTCAGTATGTTCAGAGAATGGGAAGAATTAGTTAACTTAGTGAAAACCTCAAGCAAGTAGCAGTTAAGATGAATCACGTATGATGGGCTAGATAAGTCTGCAGTAAAAAATACTTCCCCATATCTGAAGAATTGTAAATATTCTTCATAGTCTGCAATAAAAAGTTTTAGGTTTTCTCATGTTATGTGAGAAACAGACCTGCTGGGGGCTTTTCCCAGGCCCCAGACTGGTGGACCAGCTCCGTCTGGGTCAGGGTTGGTGACTGTGGCCGGGGTCCCTGAGAGTTAAGTACTCGCTCTTCAAGTTTCCACCTGGGAGTGACACGTTAAAATGTCCACTCCGATTCCATTGGTCAAATTAAGTCAGTGGCCACATCTAACTTTATCAGGGCAAAGAAACACAACCCTCCCCCATGTTTGGAAAGAAGAAAGATGGAACTATTTGGTGAATGGCTTTAAAGACTGGTGTGGACAGCTTTTATTTTAATTCTGAGCAATAGTATAGCTCTTGCTTTCAAAGTACTTACAATCACTATTCTAACTGCTTTATAGTATAACCTCAATAAATCCTCCAAGCCAAGGTATGAGGTTGGTACTATTATGCGTATTTTATAGATGAGGAAATGAGACGTGCAGAGGAGAGAAATTTGCTAAAGATGTACAGCAATTGTCAGGCCTTGAGCTCAGGAGGCTTCATGGCAACGTCCACATCCTGGACACCAACGGCAGCTGCCCCTCAAAGGGAATGGGTGGACCAGTGGACTCAAGTGGATGAGCGTTTGAGGTGGTGATGGAGTCACAGGAACACTGGATCCAGCTTTGTCACAAACAATGCCAGGGTTTTCTCTCTAAAGTGAGGTTTTGCTCCACTATTTGCCCCACAGATGGATTTAGAGCCATTTTCTTATGTCTGCAAAAAGCCGTAAATCCCAGACCTGCACTGACCAATATGGTAACTACAACCCACGCGTTACTACTGAGCACTTGAAATGAGGCTTGTCTGAGTTGAATTGTGTTGTAACTGTCAAATACACACAGGATTTCAAAGACAATATGAAAAAAATATATTTTACTAACTATTTTTCATACTTTGTATATAAAGGATGATAGTTTGGATATATTAGGTTAAATAAAATATATTATTAATATCGATTTAACCTGTTTTTAAAAATTTTCTGAATATGAATAGAAAATTTTGAATTACATAGGTAGCTCGCATTGTATTTCTAATGGACAGGGAAGCCCTAGAATCTCAAGGTGGATGAAAGATGGGAGGAATTGACATCAGTCAGTAATTTGTATTTTCTACATAGAGTTTGGAAAAATTAAAACATTTTAGTGAACAAGTACAAACTGTAATGAAAGTGTTCAAGAGAAAACAGGAACTAAATAGCATTGTCCAGGAAAACCCAGAGTCTATTGAAGAATAAATATTATAGGTTTCTCTGGCATTATGACTCCTACAAGGTAATTTTTTTACCTGTCTTAGATGAATTCAGGATCTCTGCGTGCATTTATCACTTGTTAATTAATTCACCAGACATTTACTGAGGGTCTATGTGTGCGAGGAGGGGCTGCCATGCTGTGTCTTAGTAACTTACCAGAGGCAGAAAGTAGTCGGCTAATCCACAAGGAAGATGTGGGTTCTATGCTTTCATGCATGCAATACAAAGGGCTACTCTCTCTAATTTTAAAAATATTTCACATCGAGGTTCTGAAGGTCCCATAGGGTGTATATGTACAGAAGTCCACTCCCTGCCTGGTGGGTCTCAGTGGGTGACAAGCAGCCTGGCAGGGCTGTCCCGCTGACCTGCCATGTAGTCTTGGGGACCTTACTAAGCCCTTCTGGACTTCAGGTGCCTTCATCAGCTGGACTCCACCTGCCCCATCTCCTGACCTATGAACTGACTACATCAGAATCATTACATCAGAAGTTTTGGGGCTCCAACCCCAGACAGTCTGATGAATTAGGCTCGAGTCAGGCCTGGGGAATTATGTATTTTATGCATTTCTCCAGGAGACTCTGAATACCTCTTACACCCTTTTCTAGGGTTTGGAAATCTTGGGGCTGAATTTTGGCTTTCAAATATTTTTTGCCTAAGACCACAATAAGAAATACATTTTACTTTGAGATCTAGTACACAGATGGATAACTGAAACAGAACTGCCACAGACAGTATTTACTTTTTCCTATGGGCAATGCTCTCTGAGATGTTCTACTTTGTTTTTCATTCTGTCTTATTTAAAATTTGTCTGTTGGGATCGGTAAATCGATCCCGCAACTTATAATAGTTTGCAACTTGCCAATTGAAAAAGACTGGAACATATGACTGTTTTCAGCTCTTAGAGATTAAATGAAACTCAGAAATCAGAAACTATGAGAACTCTGAACTCAGAGATGATTATATAAAGCTTTTTGGGCTTTGGGTTCCACTTTGGAATTCTATTTCTTGAGAATCATCTCTTTACTGGTGAAAGGGCCAATAAGCCTGTCCCAATTTCTCCATCATGAGAGTAATATCTCCTGGATCATAATGCATATAATGTCCACATCAACTTATTCAGGGTGAAAGTTACGAAGAACTCCGTTGGAGCTCTGTGTGAGGTGTTCTGAACCTGGGAGCTGAAGGGTGCTCCACTCACAACAGCCTCCTTTCCGTTCAACTCCTCGGCACCTCCCTCTGTATCCCCAGGCCTCTGCTTGAAACTGGCCACCTTTCTTTTTAGATAGAGAAATATGGACAAATCTTTCAAATCCATCAGTGCAGGACCCCCCAGATGGTCCAGAGACTGAGTACCTCTGCTGCCTGCTCTGTTCTCTCCTTTCCTCTCGGGAGCAAATACAGAGCTCCTGCGGGCACCCAGCCTGGGAGGGAAGGGCCCCATCCTTTACCACGGTGGCATGTTGCCTCGTAAGGATGTCTAGGGTTTCCTTGGGCTGTCAGTCTACACGGTGGGGCAAGATTGCCTTTCAGAACAGGACTTGCCCCCCAAAGCCAAATGGCAACTCTGGTCCTTGTCTGGGTTTTGTGTTTTGAGCTGAATGTTGAGTTAACCCGCTGCTTCTTCCAACCCGCACACACTGTCCATCTTCTGGATAAATCTGTTAGTTCTTCAGACCACACACGTGAAAAGGGTACTTGCAAATAACTCTCCTGCCCTCTGACTTCACTTTAACAGCCCTCCGAGGAAATAAGGTCGCAAGTTCACTGATGGCAGGAAGGGCCCACTGGTGGCCTGAGCGATCCCACACGTTTACTGTCCCATTCCTAATCCATAAAGAACCCACAGTGCCGGTAGAGCCCAATGACTTTTCCATGTGTTTGATATTTTTAGTTCTAAGCACTGTCTTCAGCGCTCCTCCAACATGTGTTTGAGAAAGACCCAGTGGTCCCATATTAAGATAATTATTTTCACTGCTGTTTTGAAACACCACAGTGGTGCACCAACAAACTTCCTACCCAGTAACCTGCACAGTTGGTTAAACAAAAATTGATCCCTAGTCAATCCAGTGAATCTAATACGTTGTAGAGAAATACATGATTTCATCACCTGCAGTATGAGCACCAAAGGGAGATTGGTGACCTCACTGGAGGTGTTGATTCCCTGCGTAATAAATGGATTGGCCGTCGGCTGGTGCTAAGCAATCGGTGATCTCACGAGGTTTGCTGCTGCAATAAACAGGAACAATACGAGATGGAGGGAGGGAAATTCTTCCCATAGCGAGTAGGACTGCCCGGAATCCATCTTAACAGACTCAAACATAAATTAGCCTCTATAAATCTCGAACTTGTTGCTTTACTGACATATGTGTCCTGCCAAAGTAGTACGCTCTTGAAAGAGCTGTGTAAGTAGATTAAATGGTTTCTGTCCTTGGGAATGTGGAAACCTTTATTTGTTTTGTTAAGAGACTTTTAAATATCCTCAGGTTATGCGTCAAACAGATGTCCAGGGTAAATGCTTCTGACCCATTTCAACATTTCTTAGGGGGAACTGAGGTCCAGTTTCTGCAGCTTGTGTCGAGTTCGACCCACTGGGCAGCACCTGACAAAACTGTGAGGCTGGTAATGCTCTGTCTGATGGCTCTGTGCTGTGACTTTTAATGGCAGGACTGAGGAAACTGAGATAAATTAAAACCTAATTGGGTACGTTAACAGTTTTAGCAGTCTGTGCGGATGGATCCCAGGAGGACACTTGAAAAGATGTTACAGGGGAGCTTCTGTTGCAAGACTTCGCCGCAGAATGCGACTTGCACATCCTCTTTCCAATCCATTTCTCAAGGTTGAGTTTTCTTTATATTCTGAATGTTATGATGTTCCCTGAGTGTAAACGTTGCATTTACCCTTCCACCCCTAATTAGTTCAGTCCATGATGGGGCTTAGGATGTAAATGTCTGGACCTGAAAGCCGCAGAATGTTCATCAAAGAGAGGAAATTCCTCAGGGGAATGGCTCCACACTAGCAGTGCTCTTCAGGCAGAAATTTCAAGGTGTCTCGGTTACCTTCAAATTCTCCAGGGCTTCTGCTGTCTGAGTGGTCATCACCTGCAGATTCTGTTTTGTAACTTGAGATCACCTGTCAGGGAGAAAACTCCCTGTGTGCCTCACAAGGAAAACAAAATTAACTCCACTTAGGTCTTCAACCAAGTCTAGCCTCCATGGTTTTTCTCTCTTTGCTGTAGTCCATTGGCTCCTGACTTGGAGCAAGCTGGAGAAAGTTAAGGCTTAGGTAAAGGTTTTTTTTCAGTTTCTTCAAAATGGATCCCTTCAACCTTTGAGTAAGAGCTCAGAAGCAGCAGGGTGATAATACCTCTATAGGGGGTTGAGAAAGGACTCCAAGAAGATGCCCCTTGTTCTTGCAATGGGAGAGAACCTGGGAAGCTACTTCTTGCTGGGTTTGGGGATGTATCCTAAAGTAAATTTGCCATGACTGATAGTGTTATCAAGTTCAAGCTTGTACTGCTTGCCACACGACAGGCCAAAAAATCGAGAGATGGACAACCTACAGAATGGGAGAAAATATTTGCAAACAATGCTACTGACAAGGGATTAATCTCCAAAATATACAAATAGCTCATACAGTTCAATATCAAAAAGTAAACAACACAATAATAAAACAGGAAGAAGACCTAAATAGTCTCCAAAGAAGACATACAGATGGCCAAAAGGCACATGAAAAGATGCTCAACATCACTAATTATTAGAGAAATGCAAATCAAAACTACAATGAGGTATTACCTCACATCAGTCAGAATGGCATCATAAAAAGTCTACAAATAACAAATGCTGGAGAGGATGTGGAGAAAAGGGAACCTTCCTACACTGTTGGTGGGAATGTGAATTGGTGCAGCCACTATGGAGAACAATATGGAGGTCCTTAAAAAACTAAAAATAGAACTATCATATCATCCTGCATTCCCTGTCCTGAGCATATATCCAGATAAGACTATAATTCGAAAAGATACATGCACCCCCCATGTTCACTGCAGCACTATTGACAATAGCCAAGACATAGAGGCAACCTAAGTGTCCATCAACAGATGAATGGATCAAGAAGATGTGGTATATATATATAAATACACACACACACACACACACACACACACACACACACACACACACACACGGAATATTACTCAACCATAAAAAAGAATGAAATAATGTTATTTGCAGCAAAATGGATGGACCTAGAGATTATCATACTAAGTGAGGTAAGTCAGACAAAGACAAATAGCATATGATATTGTTTATATGTAGAATCTAAAAAAAATGATACAAATGAACTTACATACAAAACAGAAATAGACTCATAGACATAGAAAACAAACTTATAGTTACCAGAGGGAAAGGGGGGGGTGAGGGATAAATTAGGAGTTTGAGATTAACACGTACACACTACTATATATAAAATAGATAACCAGCAAGGACCTACTGTATAACACAGGGAACTCTACTCGATATTTTGTAATAACCTATAAGAGAAAATAATCTGAAAAAGAATACAGATATATATAGCTGAATCACTTTGCTGTATACTTGAAACTAACACAACATTGTAAATCAACTATACTTCAATAAAAAAAATTTTTTAATTAAGAGAAAAAAATCAAGAGACGGGTTGTTGGGACAAGGAATAGTGACTTTATTTGGCAAGCCAATGGACTGAGAAGTGGTGGACTACTGTCCCAAAGAACCATCACACCCAAGTTAGAATTCAGGCTTCTTTTATACTAAAAGGGAAGGCGGTGTGGTTGGTTGGTGCAAACTTCTTGGTGTCAGAATCCTTTGTTCTTGCAGTTGTCCATGTAAGTCAGGTTAAGAGGTTCCTGTAAACCTCCAACAAGACAAATGTTATTCTCTGTTCCGCATCTTTTTACCTCTATATGAATGGGAAAGTGTTGTACCTTTAAAGGTCAGAGCCTTGAGAATGGGCTATCCTGTATATTTCAGGCTATAGGTAACATTCTTAACTTGTAGCCAAAGCAGTGGAATATAAAAGTTAAAGAAACAGATCTAATATGGAGTCAGATTTGTTCTTCCTTATTACTATAGGGTTAGCACACAAGTCTCATTTCTGTTAAAGACTCCCTGCGGCTGGTTGCTTTAGAGTTTTACTACTTTTTCTCTCCACTAATTAAAGGCTCTTAAGTTTGTCCCCTTTTGATTTACCCAAAGAATGTGAGGACTATAGGAGTGAAATGATTTCTTAACCAGTTTGAATCCACTCAGGGCACTGTGATAACAATGTACACTTACAGAGATTTTAAAAACTCTTTTATAAAGTACCAGTTAAGGAAAAGTTTATGCAACTGAGTTGAATGTATAATAGTGTGAATAACTTTACTATGACCACTTTCCATTACCAAGTTCTTTGGCAAAATTGAAATCCTCCAGTTGGGTAGCTAGATACAGTTGTATAAAACTGTTCTACCTTTGATTTGTAGAATCTATGAATCATATGTAAGCTTATACAATTGGTTCTAGAGATGAGAAAACATTTTATTAAGCTAATTAGTGAGTTTTATTTCAAATTTGAATATTTTACATAGATTTATTGCATATCATTGCATCAAATGTTAACTTGGGCATGTCTGAAAATGTCATGTCAATTCTTTCTCTCCTCCCTAATATATCTTTAACCAATGTGCGTTAAAACATAAAAGGAAGTAAGACATGCAAGTGTAAGAACGTGTACAATTCACATATTATTATCTATTTGGGTTAAGTAGATGTATCTATGGTTGAGAAATTACCATTGAACACTGGGGTAATGCATCTGCCCTAGTCTGCATTTCACCAAAAGCTTTCTGGAATGTGAATCTCTCAGTCAGCACCCTCTGAGAAATCATGAGGGGAGCCCAGTGGGCCCACTTCCTGTAGGGTTTATTATGGCATATTAATCGGAGATTTCTGTCTTAATTAAAGTACAGCCCAGCTTTCCAAGTTTGGAGGAATATCCTTAAAGAGAAAGGTAGCTGACATTAGCGGCCTCAACTGTCTTGTGTTTTCTTTACAAAAGGAAGGGAAACTCTTTCCACTTTTAAAAAGGACCAAGAGTGATCTCCCTTCCTATTTAATACTGTGCAGCCATGCCGAGGCTGGCCAAGGTGCTTGAGTAGGACCATTCCATTCAGGGCAGGACAGCAGGGAAGTAAACAGAGAGACTAACCTGAAACCAGGCAAACCTGTCTCGAAAGATGTGTCGCGTTCTCAGGTCTGCTCCCTTTTTATAGGACTCTGAAGAAGGGAAGGGCCTCATGGAGCCTTCTTTGCAAACCTTTTGCACACCCCCTTCCCCACTTTTGTCAGCCCCTTCCCCTTTCTAAAGAGGAGCCCCCAGAGGATGCCCATCAGAGCAGTCTATTGGAGATGTGTCTCTGCTGGGCCACGGCTGTGTTTGTGTGGCCAGCTTATGAGAGTGTGTTTAAGAGGTTGATTTAATTACTCCAGTTTTAAAATATGGAATGGCATGGTCTGAGCTCTGAATTTGAATAAGGCCTAAACTGCTTTGGAAGAAAGCCCTGGGTTTGAAGGGGTGAGCCCTAAAACCAAAGAATGTCAAAACCAAAATAATGTTAGAGATTTAACAGAGCTGCACGCATTTCCTATTGTGTGTGTGTCTGTGTCTGTGTATGCATGTGTGTAAGTGTGTGCATGTGTTTTACACGTATATACTTATATGTATGTGTGATGTGTATTATGTGTGTATGCCTGTGTGTATGTATGTGTGTATGTCTATGTGTGCATGTGGATGTATGTGTGTATATGTGTGTGCATATGCATGTGTACATGTGATGTGTATGTCTGTCTGTGGCTGCATGTACATGTGTCTGTGTGTGCCTGTGTATGTATGTGTGTTATGTGTGTCTCTGTGTGCACCTGCATGAATGCGTGTGCCTGTGTATGTATGTGTGTATGTATGATGGGTATATGTGTGTGCATGTTGGGGAAGGGGGGGGTGAGGAGGACCAGACTCTCATGTAGACTTTTTCTAAGTCATGGTTTCCCTCCAGTTCTCACTTATCTGCCCGTCTCCACCTCACTTGGTTGAGAATTACTGCTAAAATGAGGCAGTTCCTTACGGGACTGGGTTATTTCTCTAAGATGTGTGCTGGGGGATAAAAAACGGCTGGGAACCACTGCATGCAATTGCCCCGAGGAAAGGCTGGAGCCCAGAGAAGTTGATCGGCTCTTCTAAAATCACACAGCTAACCCAGGGCCCAGCCTGGTTCCCCACCTCCCTTTCCAGACTCCGTCCCGTGCTATCACATGGCTGGGATCAGAACATGGCAACTTTTCTCCTCTGGGTCACAGCCTCAGGCACTTCCATAGTCAGATATGAATTCTCATGTTAAAGCATTAATCTTACATTCCTTGATACCAAAGGAAACACACGTCAAAAACAAATACCTCTTCCGAAATGCATTTTCTCCTCATGGTTCCAGTGAGCTGTGTGGGTGAGAGTTTCTAATAAAATTCCACTCCAGCTGCTCAGATGAGAAAGTCTAGGGCTGCTGACTGGTTGCTGGGTGAGCATACTGTTGACTCTGGCTCTGGACGGCACTGGGCTGGTGTAGACGCTCTCTTCCCGTGGAGCTCGCTGGTACTGCGGTGGGGCCTCTGGAATCGGTGACTCAGGGCTCTGTGGGGACTGATTCAGTATAACAACTTTTCTGGGACTAGGAAGACCACTTATAATATTTTCCAGAGGATAGGAAAACAGAAGTTTCATGGGAGATTTTAAGAGCTCAAGTTCTGGACATTTGAGCCTTGGAAAACTATGTGCTAATGATACCCATTAGCGTCTATTTTCTTTTTGCAGTCAGGAGCGAAGGTAACAATTCATTGGTTGGACATTTGGTGACTTCTTATGTTAACAGCTTCTTTTCTTTCTTTTCTCGGGATTAAGAGTGAGCATGTGTCCACCTGCTCTTGGCCCTGGGGTGGCGGGTGATGGATCAGCAGGTCATCCGCTTCCCTCGTTCCTGCATCTCAGAACTGGGCTTCTTACTCACCTCCCCACCTCCTGCCTTGCCTTCTCCAATCCATTCTTTCCCTGTAACCAGAAGCATCCTTCTGAAATAAGAATACGAATAGCTTTTTCTCTTGCTGGAACTTGTCATTGGCCCCCATGGATTCTGGGATGAGGCCTAAGCTCCTGGCTGTGGCTCACAAGGGCCTGTGTGATCCAGCCACTAGCTTCACCTCTGACCTCGTTTAGCACTGCCCTCTCCCTACCCTCTGTGTGCCAGCCAGTCTAAGTGACTTCCTGTTCCTTGGACTTACTGCCTTCTCATTGGAACTTTGCCTGTAGTTTTCTTTCCCCTCTGCTCCTGGTCATGGCAGACTGCTTTGCTGGTCCAATTCTTCATTCCTTCCACTGTCCACGTGCCAGCAATGGGCTCCTCCTGGGCAGAGTGGTCGACTTTGGTCTTGACCAGATGACTGCTGTGGCCAATGGCGTGTGGATCTGTACGATGTTCCTTCTGGGAGTCGTGGGTGGGAGGAGTCCGTCTCAGGTCAAGGGCCACGTCTGGTATAGGTCAGGATCTCAGGAAGTTCTATAGAGCATTCATTTTATAGTTGAGTAAAACGAGATGAGGTCCATTTCATTTCTATTAAAGTCATCTTACAGAAACTGTTTTTAAAAAAATGTTTCCCATATTTTGTCCACATGCCACTAATGTGTATAAGCCAACTGAGTGAAACATTAAGAAGTTTGTATTCAGTGCTGACCGGAAATAAGTACAGACCAGGAGTCACAGCCTGTTCAAATACCAACTGAGGGCCACATCCACCGTCATTAGTTTTAGGAAAAAGTGTTTCCAGGTTCTCACGGGAATGTATAATGGAAATACAATGGAATTTTACTTCCAAAGACAGGCATTCAAGTTTTGGCACGCCAGTTACAAATGCTGTCATCCTGGCCAGCCCTGTGTATTCTCAGAGCCTGTTTCCACATCGGTAGAAGAGAACAAATACCACCAAGGAGAATCGCTCTGAGAATTAAATGAACGAATACACAGTGAATACAAATGATTGGTAAACCTTAAGGTGCAATATATATGCTATTTTCTTTCAAATGAGGTTGTACCTCTGCTAACCAGCCTGTTTTTGTTCACAGACCAACAGGAATTGTACCACACTTGTCTAGAAGGAGCTTATCATGAGATAGATATATTTCAAGAGCAAGATATGTCCTTACTTTCTCTTAAAATTTTATACTTGTGAATAAGTCAGAACCCACAGAGAAGAACCAATCAATATTACAGTAAGATACTGAACAGCCAGCTGGAGGTCATCAGTACTTTATGATATTTGAGAAGTGCTTTCCACAACTTGGAAACGATGATGCTTCTGATTGAATGCATACACCTTCTGGCTCTATGTTTTCTGTGCTATTTTCTATTTGCAAAATTTCTTTTTTCAATATGTGGTAGAGAATGTGGAGTTCCTGAGAAAAGAGAAAATTACCCATGTCTCCATTTGGAGTTTGGCTACACAGTAGGTCCCCCTCATATGAACAAGTTCCCTTCCAAGAGTGAGTTCACTGAGTCCAATTTGTCTGTAAGTCCGACAAAGTTAGCCTAGGTACCCAACTAACACAATCAGCTATATTGTACTGTACTCTAATAAGTTTATAACACTTTTCACACAAATAATACATAAAAAGCAAACACAAAAAATAAAACTTTTTTAATCTTACAGTACAGTACCTTGAAAAGTACAGTAGTGCAGTACAACAGCTGGCATACAGGGGCTGGCATCGAGTGAACAGGCAAGAAGACTCACTGACTGGAGGAGCGAGAGGAGGTAGGAGATGGTAGAGCTGAAGGATCGTCAGCAACAGGAGACGAGGGCAAGCTGCAATTTCACTCATGCCTGACGCTGATGGCACAGGTTCTGGTTCCTGACTGGATGCAATTCTATCTACCATCTTGAAAAAATGATACAGTGATATCTGGGTTGTAGCTCTTTTTTTCTCATCATAGGCGACACAGGAGCGCTGGATTGCATTCTGAAGAGCTGCGGCAACCTTCGTGTACCGTTCTACATTCGGGTCCTGTGCCTCAAAAGTTAACCGTGCCGACTTCTTAGTAGTACCAGCTACACCACCGCTGCTTTTATGCTTGTCTCTGGACATCCTGAGCTTGAAATAAAGATACTGTACCACTGTACTCTATACTGTACTGTAAAGTACACAAAAACACAACCACTCGTAGAGGATGCATGCACGTGATAATGTACGCCACACACGTGAACTAACGTGATCGGACATGCGAACGAACGTTTGCATCTTTGAAACTTCCCACCCAGACGGTTCATATGTAGGGGACTTACTGTATTCACACGTCTGATTGATGGGTGGGAGGCCCCAAATGAGCCAGCTCTTATGAGGGAATGACAAGGTCTTAAAAGAAAAACCACCAATAGGACGGAGCCTGGCAAGTTCAAGCCAGACTTAATTATGGGATGTGGTATTAAAGCAGTTTGTCTGTTCCAAGAATTTCATCATAGCCAATGTGTGGATCTGACCCAAACCCATGACTCAGGTTGCATGTGTGGGTTCTGTGAATAAAGGTATTATATGTGTGAACTGAAAAATCCAGTTCATTCAACTCTGCAAAACTATGGGGCCCAAGTGACGCAGCTGTGGGACCCCAGAGTATAACACAGCCCCTTTCCTGCTGCTGAGCCGGCATGAGGCCAGGAGTCCTGAGTGGTTGGAGGCCACACATATCTTCAGGTGTCCACACTGCAGAAGGGAGCATTTTAGAGACCATAAGGCTGAATTTGTGAATATATTTGAAGCACAGAGAGTGTCAGTGTTAGTGAGTTCATGGAAACTTAAAGCTCATGAACATTGTCACTGTTGACGTGATCTCAGGGGTACCCGGGGTGCTGGTGAGGCTTATGCATATTTGGATTGTATTAGAAGGATGTTAGGTTGCGTATTGTCCAAAACAAAAAGCACCTGAAGAGTTAAACATCCTGTCTTGACGGAGCGAACAGCATCATCTCACTTCCAAGTTTGCCTTTCTAATCAGCATGTCAGCGTGTGTGGATGCCCAGAGGCATGGTGATGGGTTGCCACCACCTTCAGGGCCTTGGGGCAATCTGCTGACCGAGCCTTAGACCGTCATGGGGAGGTCTTGCAGGGAAGCTTTCCTGTTACCATGGAGAAGGCCCAAGAGGAGGGCAGTCAAGTTGCACAGGCCTGCGTGACAAGAATTAGAAGCATCACGAGAGAAGGGCTGGGGGTCCAGGAAGCAGGGGCTGAGGCAGTGGCTGGAGGGGAGGCCAATCCAAGCCTTCTGAGGGAGCCCAAGGCAGAAAAGAGAGTCAGGCCCACGACCTGGGAAAGCCAAGGGACCTGGTTCTGTCATGTCTGATGGAGGTTCCACCTTGGGACTTTTTAGGACTTTCCATGAGGTCATAATTCCTTTTTATTCCCTTTGAAACTTGTTTGTACTTGATTTCTGTCCCTTGTACCTGAAAGAATACTGACATGATCTGAGTGCAGATCCTCCCGGGGATACGTGGATATCAACAAAATGCATTTCAGAAAGGGGGTGGGGTCAGGGCTGCCTTACTCTTGTGCTCCACAAGTGGCCCCAGGAGGGGTCTACCAGGCAGATGTATGTGGATCCCATCTCTTGTATCGAGACATGAGAGGTGGAGAGCTTGGTGGATCCCGCACCATGTGAGGTGCACTTGGAGCTTGGCATCCAGGGCATAAGGGTTTAGGCTCTTAAGTTTGAGA
Source organism: Stenella coeruleoalba (assembly GCF_951394435.1). Classification (NCBI taxonomy): domain Eukaryota; kingdom Metazoa; phylum Chordata; class Mammalia; order Artiodactyla; family Delphinidae; genus Stenella; species Stenella coeruleoalba. The sequence continues at coordinate 45,074,312 of NC_137161.1, read as the reverse complement.
CCACACCACCTGGTCATCTGTGTGGTAGCTGTCCCGATGGGCAAGAGCAGAGGCAGAATGGGTGGGTCTGTTCTGCCACTGGAGACACACTTTGCAGATTAAGAGAAAGCAGCACATCTGTATGTCTTCTTTGGAGAAATGTACATGAAAAGATGCTAAATATCATTAATTATTAGAGAAACGCAAGTCAAAATTACAGTGAGGTATTACTTCACAGCAGTCAGAATGGCCATCACCAAAAAATCTACAAGCAAATAAATGCTGTAGAGGGTGTGGAGAAAAGGGAACCCTCTTGCACTGTTGGTGGGAATGTAAATTGATACAGCCACCGTGGAGAACAGTATGGAATTTCCTTAAAAAACTAAAAATAGAACAACTGTTTGACCCAGCAATCCCACTACTGAGCATATACCCTGAGAAAACATGTACCACAATGTTCATTGCAGCACTATTTCAATGTTCATTGCAGCACTATTTACAATAACCAGGACATGGAAGCAACCTAAGTGTCCATCAACAGAGGAATGGATAAAGAAGATGTGGTACATATATACGATGGAATACTACTCAGCCATAAAAAGGAACGATATTGGGGCATTTGTAGAGAAGTGGATGGTCCTAGAGACTGTCATACAGAGTGAAGTAAGTCAGAAAGAGAAAAACAAATATCGTATATTAACGCATATATGGGGAAATTAGAAAAATGTTTAGATGACCTTATTTGCCAAGCAGAAATGGAGACACAAATGTAGCGAACAAATGTATGGATACTAAGGGGGAAAGCGGTGGGGTGGGAGGAATTGGGAGATTGGGATTGACACACATACACTATTGATACTATGTATAAAATAGACAACTGATGGGAACATACTATATAGCACAGGGAACTCTACTCAATGTACTATAGTGTCCCAAATGGAGGGGACATATGCATATGTATGGCTGATTCATTTTGCTGTGCAGTAGAAGCTAACACAACACTGTAAAGCAACTATACTCTAATTTAAAAAAAAAAAAAAGCTGCACATTCTCCACACCTCTTGCTCACAAATCTGCATTCCCAGGAGTCTCGGTGGGAATTCAGGTCAGGGCTGAGGCTGGAATCATCGTTTCTGGGGATCGCTTGTGTCCATTTCATGTCTGATCCCCAGAACTTGATCTGAATTTCATTTATCATCATGCATTGAACACCTACTGCACGCCAGCAGTAAGTTATTGGAGATACCCTGAAGTCACCTATAGTCTAGGGGTCAAATAGGGCGATGGGTATAGTTAGAATAATGTGATGCTAAGGATGGAACAGAGGAACATTGAATCAATAACTGCTGACTTATCAGAAAGAACACAGACCAGGAGACAGTGACATATCTTCAAGGTGTCAAAAGGAAAAAAAGAAACAAACTATCAAAGTAGAATTTCATATCAAGCAAAACCATCTTGCAAGATGCAGGCAAAATAAGGATGTTTTAAGATAAAAGAATCAACCACAACCTGTCGTATACAAAAAAGAATTCTTCAGGCTGAAAGGTACTAATACCAGATGGAAGGTCTCATCTGCAGGAAGAAAAGAATGTGGGTAAGATAAATATGTGGGTAAAAATATTTAATAGAACAGTCTACTTTTTCATCATTTATTCAAAATACATATTACTGTCTAAACTGGGGGCTGGGAAAATACAGCCTGTGGGCCAAATTCAGCCCACTGCTTTTTTTTTTTTTTGTAAATAAAGTTTTATTGGAACACAGCTATGCCCATTCCTTTCCCTATTGTCTGAGGCTGCTTCTGTGATACAACAGCAGAGCTGCGTAGTGTGGCATAAATTGTACGGTCTAGAGCCTAAAATATTTGGCTCTTTGCAGAAAAAGTTTGCCAACTCCTAGTTTAAAGCACAAATTGTTTTATAAACTAGAGACTGTCATACAGTTATGTTTATAAACTAGTTTATAACACTGAGGGTTATAACGCGTAGATGTAAGACATATGACCGCCACCTGGACTGCATGGTGGCAAGGCTCTTACCATCTAAGCAGAGGGGACAGTGTTAACTCTGACTGACAGTGATGAGTTAAGGATGTGTATTTTCATCTCTAGAACAACTGCTAAATAATAATGCCAAGAGGCATAGCTACATAGCAAACAAGCACACTAAAAATGGAATCCTAATATTAAAGAACCTCAAATCCATTGTGTTCAACCACAGGTCACATGTCAATCAATGTTCCTTATTAAATGGAACCACCTGTGCATGCTCCCTGCCCCCAAGATAACTAGCCATAAAAGGAGGAGCATAACTGGTCATTAATACAAAACGGTTTCTTAAAATACATTTTTTAAAATTGAAGTGTAGTTGATTTACAATGTTGTGTTAATTTCTGCTGGACAGCAAAGTGATTCAGTTATACGTATATATACAGTATTTTTTTATATTCTTTTCCATTATGGTTTATCATAGGATACTCAATATAGTTCTCTGTGTTATACAGTAATTACAAAATGTTTTAATAGAAAATTGATACATTGGGAGAACTGATCTCTTGATGCCCAAGAGACTTTGTTTTTCCCTCCCTGACACTTGGCAAATCTGATAAAGACATCGAGTACCTGCTGGGGTAATTTACTGTCTTCATGTTTATTTTGGGTTCAGGCCCCAGATGACCCATAAAAAGTTGTGGCTCTCCTGGGAGAATGGAATAATAAAGTACAGACTTTCTTGAAGGATTTTTCTTATTTTTCAAATACGCTTTAGTTATTTGTTATCACCTAAAGCCATGAAACATTTTTTAAAAGTTGTGCTCTAATTTTCATCAAGTTGGAGGACCTTCCTTTCTCTTTTTGTAAGGATATGATAGGGCAAGTGCTGTTTATAATTTTAGTTTTTACTTTTTAGTCAATAAAAAATAGTTTGAATATCTTATGCATTCAAAAGTAAATGAAATATTATATAGTATAAGACCTTACAATTCTTAATTCCCCCTACCATTCTTTGTGCTCTTGTTTTGTGCATTTCATTTTGCATGTGCTGTAAAAATGCATTTCTATTTTTGCTTTAGACAGTTATTTTTTTAGAGCAGTTAAAGATTTTTTAGTTAAAAATAAATACTGTTTTCATTTGTTCCAAAAAAAAAAGTAAATGAAATAACTTCAGATTCCTATTTAATAGTTTTCTTACTAGATTCTCATAAGTCATTAGAACATGTTGTGGAAGATTGTTCTGTAACAGAAACCTGTGCACTGTTTTGAGTTTTCTCATATTATTAAGAGTTATGAAAGGGAATCATGAATGTTTACCAAGCTGTTTCTCTGCTCAGATCAGATGATGCTCAAATGACAACTCTGATGTGATTATTTCCTTGGACGTATTGCCCTTTTGTTCCAAAAGGTCAAGATTCAATTTCTCCTCTCCCAAAATGGGTTTTTAATAAAAGCTAGTACAATGGAATACCCAATGACTGTTTTCAAGTCAGCCAGCTGTCAGAGTTCCTCTCGAAGCCACAGGGGATCCATGGGCAGCTTATGAAGAAGCACTGGGGAGACCCCAGCCCCTGTGGTGACGTTCAGCCCTGCAACATCACAAGATACACAACTCAGGTCTTACTGCCCCCATAAGAGCTTATGTGATGTTCCTCAGAATGCATTCTAAACTAGTTTATCCACAAAATTACATGTTTTATAAATAAACTGTCCAACTTCCTGCGTCATCAGAAATGATGTCATTTCCCAAAACATGACGTTATGTTGTATAATTTTCCATTCTGTTTCTTGACAAACATTCTGCAGCACTGAGATGATTAATTTAGTTAACTGGGTATAGAATTCAAGAGTGAGTGAGTATTCAGTACGAGGACTTTATTGAATGACTGACACTGGTGTTGGAGTTTAAATATTGGGCTTTTCATTTATAATTCGGCCATTTGGTAGCTGGGAGTCTGAGCTTCAGACAAAGCTGAAACGGACGCCTGGGGGAAATATCTCTTTGCAGGGATTTGCTCACAAACTTTGGCCTGCAGTAGCCCTGAACTCCCCACCCTGCCACGTGTGGATGCAGACAGTCTCAATGGAAGGAATCCAATGCCTACAACACAAGGAAAATGCGAGTCTCTCTGGGAAACACAGGGTAGTTTTGTTGCTGCCATATGGCATTCAGACTACAGATTCGAAGAAGTTCCTTTGTGCTTCTTTAAGACCAAAGCAGACGTGGTTAGTGTTAACCAGTGCGCGATCAGCTGTTCTTTAAAATAACTTCCAGGGGTTTCCCAAAACTTCCAATAATATTGCCTGTTAAGGTGAACTAAACTGCTTCAGACTCTGTCATAAGTTTCTAAGCCTTAATAATGTAATATAAGTATTAGCAGATAAACTAGGTACTGGGTAAGAGCTATCCAATTTAATCTTTATATCCCTATAATGAAGACCGTAGTGTTATCCCTGTTTTAAACTGAGGCATGGGGCAATTAAGGAACTGTCCAAGATCACAGAGACTGCAACAGCAATGAGATTTCCACCCAGGAAGCCTGATTCCAGAACCCACCTTCTTACCCATTATCCAGTTAGCAGGAATTATGAAGCTCTCCATAGGTTTACATCCAAATATTGTAAATATTCACTTACAGTGGGTGATTGGTTATAAGGCAACTATTAGTGAACCTCAGCTGACATTGGGGCAAAAGAGAACTGTTGTTTGTCATCAACTTCTCCACCTCCACTGTGACCACCGCAGTCTTAATTGCAGTTTGGTGAATGATAATCTAACTGCAATGGCAATTCCTCAGAGTCTCTGGGATCCACAGTTACACCTGCTTCCCAACATCAGAAATCTTTCTGTGGTTTACAGAAATTCTCATAATATTTATTGAGTGCCTGTGAAGAATTAGGCATTGCGCTAGAACTATAGGAGATTAAAAAAAGAATAAGGACAATCCTTGTCCTTCAGACACTTTTAGGCTCTCGCAGGGAGAGAGCGAAGCTGACTCCAGCGATCACTGAGGTCCAAGCAAAGTGCAAGCAGAGTAAAAAGGAACAAGATTGGAACTTTCTGTGGCAATCTGGGGAGGCTACATGGAGGAGGTGAGATTTACACAGGGCTTTGAACAATGGAACAAGTGGGACTTTGAAAAACACACAAAGGCCAGACAGTGTTGGTGAAATAAGAAAAACATCGGATCAGGAGTGAAAATATAAAGTTTTTAAAAATCTAGGCTTATTTACAGCTCTGCCAATTAACCATCTGAGAATCTTTTGCTAAATCATTCAATTTCTTTGTGCTTTAACTTCCCCAGTTGACAAATGGAAAACTGCATTTTGGGGTTCTAGTAAGAATGAAGTGAGATAGTATATTGAGAATAATTGTTAATGAAGAGGCCATCAAATACTGAATCTTCCTATTTTTTGTTCAGTTGTTAGAAATGGTGCTTAAGGAAAAAAACAGCATGAGCAAAGACACACAGCAAGCACTTTATAAATCTCTCTCTGGTAAATGCCTGAGAATGTGTATTTATTGGATGCCTATTATTGGCTGGGCACTTTGCACCTATTGTTTCATTTCAACAAAAATGTCAATCCATTGCATTAGATGTGCTGCAAGCTCTTTCCCTACCTCCGGAGGGTGCCAGCGCCATGTTTTTTCTCTTTATATCCCAGAGCCTGTAAGAATGCCTGGCACATAGTAAGTGCACAGTACACACTCACTGAATGAAACCTTGGCATTATCTGGCACATGGTAGGGGCTTTATGAAACGTCAATTTTCCAAACAAATTGGAATAGGTGGGAAAATGGATGGATGGCTAGACACGACCTCCATCATGGACAGTGGGCTCGGAACAGAGACAGCATGTAGAGATATTGTATTTGTTGATGCGGTAGACTCCTCTTCTTTGTCTCATTTGGAGTTTTCTGCATGTGTATGTGCCCTGGTCTCTTCCATGCTGTTCTTGGGCACCAGAGCACCAGGCTCACTGCAGCTGCAACCCTCAGTTGTGCATTGACGTTTCCTCTCGGAAGACTGCAAGTCCCTCTTTGGGAAGCTTTCCCAGTCACTCTCTCCCTCAGTCGGTGCACCTGTGAGTCACCCTTTTGCACACCCTTGTCAGACATCATGGCTGGTTTTCCTTCCAAAGCTGCAGTTGCAGTGGTGTGGAGATATGGGAATGTAAGCCCAGATGAGATTTCTTCTCAGCCCTAATGGTGTTGCTTCATCCTAGGGATGGAAAAGAGCTAAGAGGAAATATGTCCGTTCCAGAGGGTGGCACTGTGGATGACCCCCGTGAGGCCAAGGCCAGATGCATTGTCCAACCAACAGCATTTCTAACCTCCTGGCTTCCGGAAAGCTTGAGAGAGGCAGCTAGAAACATCAGACTGACAGTAACAGACCAGACCAACCCACTGAGGCTATGCTTCTAGCTTTCCCATGCCCTTCGTGAGGGAAAAGCAAGAAGAGAAATCAATAATAAATATAAACGACAGGGGGAAAAAATGACAAGCCAACCTCCTAGATCCTTCTAGTTAACTTCTGTGTTGCAAGACAAACAAAGAGAAGAGACTTCTAATACCACAAACTGACATAAATCTGACAAATAAGGTTGAAGCTAACCTAAAGCAGCTGAGCCTTACAGGTTTACGGGGGATTAATAGGGCGTTGGTATTTACTTGTCTTTTTTCCCAGGATGAAATCACACATTGTCTACCATTAAACCAATGCAATGAAATCAGTCACCATGGCTTTCTGGTATTTATAAGTGTGTCATATTCACCACTATTGAAGAAGACACAAATGCGTGATGAAAATTACCAAGTGAATGCCACTTAATGGGACTTCATGCCATGGTTTCAATGTAAACAAGTTTAGAAATTTATTGCACGAGGACAAAAATCCTGTTTTGTTCTCGCTGGTGTAAGTCATTAAACTCTCTTAGTGCTTTTCCTTTAAAATACGCATTTTGGGAGGATTATTTCTTGGAAATGAAAGTAGCGTATTCACAAAATCTTTCCAAATATGTCAGAGTATCGACATGCAAGGGATAAAAAGTGTGCACCTCTTTGTAACCAGCTATTATAGCCATCAAATGTAATCGCCCTGAGCTGCGGTTGCTGACACATTTTTGAGTGTGTGTGTCAGTATAACTACGAGGGTAAGTGGTCTCTTGGCTGAAAAATTAGTGTGTGTGATTTCCAAAACAGGTAACATTTATAATTAATCTGCATATTTGGCTCAGGTCAAGATGTTGACAGGGCGGTAATATTGTTGCATTTACGGTGAATTCAAATTTGTGAGCGATGCTTCTACAGTACCTAAGCTCTGGCCTCCAGTCTGCCCATGAAATGGGCTCTGCCCATATCTCTCTCTTCTCCCTGCAGAGGTGGCTGCTTTTAAACGCCAGCTTGTGTTGCCACACCCTGCATCCTGAGGCTGGGTGGGTTGGCCTTTCTGCGAATGAGTCGAATGTCCCAGGCTCCCTCTCCCATGGACTCAGGTGCTGCACAGAGTAAAAGTCTTTGTCACCAGCACAGTCGACATCCCTGCCCTGCCTGGGGAAGTGTGTCCTTGCCCACAGCAACAGGGGAGCCTGACTGGGTGGATTATTATAAACTCAACACGGCTCCTGGAGGACCAATATAATTGGCTGTTTTTGTGGGTCGGGAATGTTTTTTGCGGTCTTAACAAGGGCACGTACAGAAAGCATTTGTTCCTTTTACGAATTGACAAGGACTTTTGTTTCTTCTTTACTTGAGTAAATAGAAAGAAAATTGGAAGCCCAGAGACAGCTCTGTCACTCTCATGGCTGTAGCCATCCCACTGCTGTGGCTACCATCTGGCATTTCTCCACAGGGGAACAATGCAGGAGGTGACTTTCTGTCCATCTTGCAACTCAGACTCCACCTGTGTTACGCAGAAGGTCTTGCTCTGATGCTCTCTGCAGGCGTGAGGAGTGGGAAGTGGGGTCACAATGGGTAAACCATTAATAACAGAAATGAAAAATCATTCAGTTGTTTTCTGGCAATGCAAGGGGCCGTGTGAAACCACACTAATGGCCTTAATCCTGGTTAGAAAACACTAGAAGGATTAAGGGAAGATGAACTTCAAATCCTCCAGGCAAGTTCTTCCTGCCCTTCAGCAAATGGGGCTGTGGGTATTAGGGGCACAGTGAATATACCGATGAAATGTGTTGTTGTGAAGACTTGTACCTGGAAGGTTGTTTGGGATTCTAATGGCTTAAAAAGTGGAATGAAATTGTTCTCAAGGACTGTCTTTATCAAACTTATATCACAAGTATATCAAACTATATTTAATGCTCTGTTGACTGTATTTATGCCACTATGTGTGTGCGTTTTGATTTAACATTCAATCGGCCACCACTGATGGTTGAGACTCTACTAATCCAATGCTTCTCCAAGTGGTGAGGGACTGGTACTTGAGGATGTCGGGTCTACCACAGATCCATGTGTGGCCCTACTGTGCACAACCCATGGCCACCTGGCACCACCTCCTTGGATGGCAGCAAACTAGTCTGTGTTCATTTCAATGAGTCTACTCATAACGTACTAGATATCGCAACAATGTCAAAGTGCAATAGAAATTTCTAAGTGCGTCTGACTTACAATTGCTTATTTTGCCGCAAACCAGTAGCAGGCAGTTAACATCCTGGCACTGGTCCCAGCCTGCACTTTGAGAGGTGTTGTTCAAACTCCCACCTGCTTGACATCCTGGAAACGCTGGGGAAAAGTCTTAGGGGAATCCTAAAATGAGACTGGGCCAGGATGCCGTATTCAGAGTGGAGTTTTCTGAAGATTATTTATTTGGAATTCAGTAAAGAGTCATGAGTGAGTTTGAGGGAAGCAGGGAATCTCCAACCTGTGGTAAACCAGGCGAGAGTTTATGAAGAGCTAAAGAACAGAGTCCGTCGTGAAAGGTGGTGAAAAGGGTCTGTGATCTTCTGTGCACCAGCTGTTCAGGGTGTTTTGTATGGAGGCAGGAGAGCACAGGACTGTTGGGGTTAGAAATCCAATGATTTCTGGAGGTTTCTCAGGAATCACAGATGGGAACAGGGTAAAAGGGTAAGAGACTGGGTGAACTGGAGAACAATGTCCATTTAAAGGAGATAATGCCCACTCGATTCTAGATATATCTGCTTTTTTAAAAAAGAGAAATTCTAACTTTTTACATGATATCTCCTAATTGCTCGACTATTACTAGCTATCAGCAAATTTAAATCGTTTAAAAATCCTGTGTCACAAAAACAAATAACAACAAAAAAAACCCACCAAGAAACACCAACCAACCACCACCAACAAAACACATGAACAGGCAGCTACTATGTGACCCTTGAAAATTCTCTTGAGGTTTCTACTCATGAAACATATTCTAGCAAGTTCCACGGAATGTTGGAAGGCCAAGTTACCTGAAGGTAATTCAAAGCAGAATTTTGTATTAACAGGAATAGGGAAATGTACGATGATGTGAATACTGAAATTTCCAGGTACTAAGATACATTAGACTTCAAATAAGTGTCAAGGTTACATTTGAGGGTGGTAGCTTCAGTCTGGGTCCCCCAAAACTTCAGAAATTATTCTCCTTTCCCTGATCCTTGGAGGAACATTTTGAGAAGCAGAATGTTAGGTTAGTAGTTTTTGTGAAAACATCCTCAAAACACAGAGTCTTCCAGTGAAAAGCAGGTTGTTTTTTTTTTAAGTTAAAACACAGGGCTTTAAATATATTATCTAAAATATTTCACATTAGAATCAAAGTGAGAAGAGACAATTTTGAGGACCCCCCCCCCCACAGAAATAAATAGCTGTTTAATTCTGTTATTTCAGAACATTTTGATAGAACTATGTCCAGAATATCCTTCCCATGAGATGCACTATTCTGACAGACTGTGGTACCCAGCTTTCTGGGGAAACTTGACTACGCTGAAAATTGGTAAAGAAACTCTTGACAGATGGGCTTACATTTCTCTCTAAGACCTTAACTAGAGGCTGGCATGGCTCCTGCCTCTGTGGTTGCCAGATGGCTGACTGAGAGATGACACACCTGTGACAGGTGAGTCCATGGAAGCTGTCAACACATGCTTCTATATCTTCTCTAGCACACCCCTCATAGGTAGGCCACCAGCCCATCCTTGCCTCCGGAGCGCAATGAGAAGATTTTGTTGCCTCTGAAACAGAAATGAAAGTATGTATGGGAGGTGCCAGGGACAGCGTGAGGGGTGTGAACTAAGGCCCTGAGTGGTAGCAGCTGGTAGGAGAAAATGTCTCTTGTGAAGACTGGGTCCCAGTGGGACCTTTGCTGGGCACTAAACCCCAAAGGCTGCAGAAGAGCAAAGAAAGTCTGAAAAGATCAGGATGTGCCCTTGGGCTGTCTTACTTTGGGATCCCCCAGAAGAAACCCGGAGACAAGAATCTGAGTGCAAGTGGTTTATCTGGGCTATGAAAGAAATAACAGCAGGGAAGGAAGCCGGGATAGAAAAGGAAGCCCCCCAAAGGTGCACCATGAAACCAGTTAGACTGTGAGCAGCTGCAGCTCAAACCCTTAGGGAAACTCTGTACCTAAGGCTTATCCCACCTGAAGGGAGGGAGCTGGGGTATCTCTCCACCCAAGGGCAGGAAAGCCTTAGCAAAGGAACGTAGGTCCTGGCAGAAGGGCAGATGTCTGGGGGGTGCTTTGGAGGATAAGGGCAAGGGGACCGGGGAGGCCCCCGGTAGCATCAGCTTCCAGACCTTCAGAGTTCTTAAAGCCACCAGTGCCCTGCCCTTAAGGCATAAGGAATGCACAGGGCAGCGCTAACTATGCATGGACAGGCATTCAGAGCTCCTACATTTTCTAGTTGCAAATTTCTGGATACGTCCATCGAAACTAAACTTTCTTCTACCACCACCTCCTCCTCTTTCATTTTTAAAAATCAATCAGGTGCCCCCGATTTTCTGGTGCCTTAGGTCCATTCTTAGGCTGCCTCTTGTGTAGTTGATGACTGTTTAAAGAGCACAGGAGAAGTAGGCATAAAATGACACCGAGGTGTCCACTGAACATCGAAAGTCAAAGCCATTTCCCAGCTGAGCGCTGGCATGATGGAAGTGATGAGGGAAGGGCTGTGCTGATGACACAGCCCCGTGAGGGCTCCCAGCTGCCTCCTTCTTTAACTTCCTCTATTGTCGCAGCAACTGCCTGTCCTTCTCCTGGAAAGCAACCTTCCCCACCCCCTCACCCCCACCCCCCATCCCTGATCATAGTTGCCTGGAGCAAAGGCAGATGATAGCATTTTTGGAGATCTGACCGGTGCCCGGCACTGCTCTGAGCATTTTGAGTGCAGCTAGCTCATTTTCATCCACTCACAGCTTTCCGAGGTCTGCCCTCTTATTACTTTTATTTTGCAGATGAGGAAACTTGGGCAGCAGAAGTTAGGTGACTTGCCCATGTTACACACAGCTAACACCAGAGCTGATCTGAACTCATGCCTCCTGTCTCCAGAGACTGCTCTGAGGCCACCAGCTGCTGGCAGCCTCTCTGAATCACTCGCTGGTGAGGGGAAAAAGTGCCAATATGATTTTATTGGTGACAAGTCACAAAGGTCTCCTGGCAACGGGGATGTCACTGCAATCTCCCCATTTAACATCAGAGGGAACGTTGCATTTGCAAAGTCCTCAGCAGGACTTGCCCAGAAATCTGCCCAGAAAACAGGGAGCAGATTCCTGGATCTGGAACAGAAACAGGAAAGAGCCACCGTCGTTTGGAAAGTGAGTGGCTTAGGGAATCGACCGAGCTGCGTGCAACAGAACTCCTGTTGATTTGTTGATTTGGCATCCTGGGATGGATGGCTGGGAGGGCCAGGCAGACCCCTGATCATGATCCTTTTCTCTTTCTCTTGAAGAGTGGTCCAGCCATAGGAGTCTGTGTGCCTCATAGTTTGGAGGACCTTGGGCAGCTTTTAAGTGAAAGGGTTGCACAAACCCAGACGGGAAGGGATTCCGAGGCTGGAGCAGTGGAGCAGCCGCCTTCTCTCCTGTGTTTTTCAGTGAAGGTATAGGCACGTCTTTGCCATCAAAATGCCAGCAATGAACTTTAAGGAAAGGAAACATGATTGAGGCATGTCATTTGCCCCAAAGTTCCCACAGGAGATGACAGCTTTCCCTCACAGGGAGCGATTTCCAAACAAGGTCAGGAATATCCTCTCACTTGTGAAATTTGCCCCTCACAAACCTCCTAGACTTTGGACTTTGGAATCCTCGTTCTTTTTCTTTCCCCAATTGTCTCTTTTCATCTCCAGCTTCATTTCCAAGTGATGTTCTGGCTGGTGAACTTGGAGGGTTCTTTTTATTGCTTCCCTTCTGACTGACCTCAGGTGAAATGTTTGTCCTGGGACACACGATACTTAAGAGTTGATTTGAAATACCCCGAAAACGAGATTTTCTCAGCTTTTGTGTGAGGAAAGAACTTCTACGTGGGTTGGTGACCGTTTCAGAGCTAACCCCAGACAGACTTACACTTAGTGACTCAGAGAACGACAACGCCTCCTGGACACTGGATCACAAATGTTCACAACCACCCCGAGCATGCAGGATTTTGATGCATTTCTTTTCCGTTGAACAACACAATGTGCCCTAAGAATGGCTGCTTCCGTGCACTGAGTCAAATCCTGAATAAAGGGAAATACAGCCCGACATCATGTTCCAGACCCTGTAAACTTCCCTGATGCTCCCGCCGCCCCTGGGGTCTACCTGTGTCATCTGTCTGCATGCTCACAAGATGCTGTTTCATTTTCAGTCTCAGATAATTCTCCATCTCAAGTCAACACTATACAGAGGGGGCACAATCAGAGCAGTTTGTTCTAAACTCGTTATCATTAACATGCAAGGCAGCTGCAGGGAATTATACAACTGCAAAGCATTTCAGAAAAATGTTCTGATGTGATATCCGGACTGTTTGATCCGGAAACAAAGGGAAATCATGATCTCGTTGGCTACAGCCTTACTAAAAAAGATTTTTGCTTTTCTTAATCATCATTTGTCATCCAAGTTATTTTTATTCCAGTGACACTGGTGCTCGCCAACGATTTTGAGTTGATAATAAGAACCATGTTCGTGGGTTGGAAGTGCACGGCCAGGATTAGTAAGGATTGCATAACCACATCCCTTCATGTTTGGAATGACCTCTGAAAATAAGAGTGTGCCAAAAGCCGGGATGGAATCATGAAGGAAAAAAGGAATCTTCTCATCTATAGAATGGGGTGAATAAGGAATAAAATATGATGGCATGAAATGAATCGGGGCTGTATAATCACAGAAAACAAAAGTTACATGGCGTTTGATGTAAAACAATTACCAGGAACTCTGTGGTACAGCCCAGAGTATTTGGCGATTAAGTCAAATGACCTTTCTGAAGGAATGTGAGTTTTGTGGGGTTCGGAACTCAGTCCAGCTTTAGGGGTTTGAGGTTTGAACCAGCTTTCAACCTTGCACTTTGCCGGTTTTGGATCTGTGTGTTTCAAAAATTCTTGATGAAAGGACGGTGGGTTTCTGGGAAAAGGAGCAGTGGAAGATCAGATAAGTAGGCCTGGACCACCAGGACATCCAACTTCTGGAGGGCCCATCTCTCTCTCACCTTCTCCACTTTCTCTCCACTTGCCAAATGTGCACCAGATGTGCAAAGCCAGCGTGCGAGGTCTGTTTTGATTTGGGGTTTTTGCTCATCTTGTGTCTACTTTCTGACTGCGAGGTACCCAGAGTCATGGGTCGGGGGGTCGGGGTGGGGGTCAGGTTAACTGCCTCTGTCTTTGAGAGCTGCTGATGCAAGATTTAGGAGCTCTGAAAATCCACTCCTCGGAACTCCTGAAATTCCCATCACTAATAACTCCTCCGGGTTAAAGACTTTGAAAGAATAAAGACATCCCAGGTGAACGTGGTGGCGGAAGGTTACCTGTCTCACCGTTGCGTGGCAAACCCTACATCCAGAAACTCTGAGGCTCTGGGGTTCTGGAAGTCTAAGGGTCCGGGTTCTTGGGGTCTGAAAGTCTGAGGGTCTGGGGCTCTGGGGATCTGGGAGTCTTGGGGGTCTGGTATCTGGGGGTTCTGGGAGTCTGAGGGTCTGGGGGGGTCTGGGGATATGAAGATCTGAGGGTTTCGGGGGTCTCAGGTTCTGCGGTTCTGAGGTCTGGGGGTCTGGAGGTCTGAAGGTTTGGGGGTCTGGAAGTCTGAGGCGGTCCGGGAGTCTGGGGGAATTGGATGAAGGTGAGCTTGTTCTGACCGCAGAGGTAGAAGGGAAGGTCCTGGAACCTGGAAGGGGTGGTGGTGGAGGGGCTGCCATGGGAGGGACACCTCCGGGGGGAGACCGGGCAGCAGGGGGCTGTGCAAGGGCAGCGAAAACCTGGAATCAGAGACCATTTGGGGAGCCAGACAGGTAGGATGTTTCTAAAACTCATGCTCTTTAACTTATCTTTCTACACCATCTCTAGTTATATTTTTAAACAGGCTTACTGGTTGGTCTTTCATCTAGGTGCCCATGTGTTTGTGGATCCCTCTAGATATTTGCTTTGCTATTTCTTAGATTTCTAATGTAAAGAATGAAAGTTGGCGAATATAGGAACTGCATCTCATTTACTTGGATGTTCACCAGCCCCGCCCCTAACACGTGTTCACCAGCCCCGCCCCTAACACAGAGACCCACCTGCTGTGGGAGCAATATTTAAAAGTTATAAACCAAACTGGAAAGCGGTTCAACAAAGCTTTCTATTCTTCCACATTGACAAATACATCTTCACAGTGACAAAATAGAAAAATACGTGTCAACTACGTTTTTTAAGTGACAGGAAGTCAGCAAGCTATCAAAGATGATTGAATTTCATTGTTACTGTGCACATGCCAGATACTTAGATGTGTAATAAAACAAAGACATGCACGATTCATAAATGATAAGTTATCCATTCTTAAAATTTTCCTCCCTTCATTCCAGCAAAATCAGTAATTCTAATTTTTAAAGTCAAGACTTTCATATAAGTTGTGTTTACGGAAAATAATGTTAAATCGGCAAACTTTGTCCAGTCATCATGGTTCTTCAATAGTTCCTGAAAACAACTTCAATTTTGAGAGACTCTCCTCGGCTAAGGCCAAGCAAATGGATTTTCAATACAATTATTCAAGGGATATTTAGATGGGAGATGAAGAGGGAAGTTGGCAAGTCAAGTGCAAATATTGTCATGCTGTCACACATGATATGCTAATGATAATAGACTATTATTTATTTAATGTAATTATTAAAATATATTTAATGTTATCATATAGGTTGCTATCACTTATATCAAAATTTTCACTTTTTTTAGTGATATCTATATTCCTTCATTGAAGATATATCATTCTCAGGTTCTTCTTTCAAATTTTTCAGTGCTGGGATATTATAAAGAAAAACCAAAAGCCATCTATTGTTCACTTTATCGAAATCTTTCTTCAAGCGACACCGTAGTGTCTATAAAATGCTCTCCGTAGAAACTTATTTTGGGATGATTCGTACTCGTACCTTCCCCTTCATAATTGCAAATGTTTTTGTTTCCTTATTTGAATCTCTCTCCTTTTTATTTTCCTGGGAGATTACTTTGCTACATAGTTCACATGAACTTTTACTTTATCTAAAGTTAAAAAATAATCCTTCATAAAGTAAAATAGTGAAACTTGGATCTGTCTTTGTTATTACTAACATTAATAGTAACCACAATTCATACCAAATAACTTTGGATAGTGCAAATTCAAAATTAAGTCCATTTTCTTCCAAAGACCACGATTCTCTATTTGGGCATCTTCTACTTTTCACTGAACTTTTCTGATACATTTTGCCTCTCGCCTAAATTAAATCTGATTTCTTTATCAGTGTTCAGTCAGCATACCCCTTGTGTGACCAAAAGAAGTCATAAAGTTAGAATTGATAGTGTTTCATCAAGATGTCCTATTTTGGGGCAAGTCCAGAAAATGTCATATACAATTTTGAATTGCTCCAAAGAATGTCATTGCTATTGGCCCCGCTGAGACCATGTCTCACAGTAACAAATTCAAACCATGTGCCACGCATGGCACAAGGAATGCTGCTGGTTTTCGGCCAAATTTATGGCCTTACATCTTTTTCTTTACCAACCATGTCAGCACCATTATCATAGATTTGCCCTGTACAATCTTTTAAACTGTTTGAATAAAGCTGACATTTAATATTGAATTTTATAAAAATTTGGCCAAATGTTTCGAAAATATTTTCATAAAATATAATCAGTCACAATTCTAGCATCTAACTTGATGCTCACCTAATAGTATTTTTGTATATACAACTTTAAGTGTCATGTGATGTTTTTAAACACTGCAAAATTCCTCAGCTGCTTCTTGCAACGATTGTGATGACGGCTTAATGCACATGCACCTCTGGAACCAGTGGTTGGAATGCAGGGAGAAGCAAGGAAACAGATGCTCCCGCCATCGGGTTCATTCTGTCTGAGGAAGAATTCCACATATTAACTGATGGACTTTTTTGTCTCCAGCCAAGTGCTTCCGCTACTCAAATTCTCTCCACTCTTGGGCAGTGTGTTAGGAGAATAAACTTTGGCAACCCCATGATCCAAAAACCTCAATGTCTTTCGGGCATAGCTGCCTTTTGTTTTAAGTACTTAGGGCAAAAGATGCAAGGTCATCAGATCGAACTCTCTGGCTGCAATCTGATTGCCAGACTTGTTTTGCCCTGGCAAGCTGGCTAGACTGAGGACCGGGGCGTTTCCCTGATGATTTGCATACTGAGTCCAAGGTGGTGATGCTCTCAGAAAGAGAGCCGCGTGCTCTTTTGGGCCAGGTATTGGAACCAGATGATAAAAGTTTTTCTTTTTTTTCTCTTGTTGCATCTACAAGGAACAGTTCCTGATACATACTCGGCACTTAGCAAATATTTGTTGAATACATAATAATAATAATAATAATTCCCCTTCCAGATTGCTTTGCAGGGGTATTCTGCAGCTGCCATGAGAATGTATTCAACATCTAATAGTGTAGAAAATAATGGAAGACAAACATTTCGTTTTCAGAGAGGTAATATATTTGGGTAAATTGTGGACCTCTACGCCAGAATCAGGGTCTTCTAGTGGATTCTAAATAACCTACCATGGTCAGTGGCTGTTGATGACGCTGTGCACATCCCAGATTCAGATTGAAATTCTCCCAGCATCCTTCTTTTACTTGCCAGATCCCACTATGTCCATGGATGTGACTGCGATGAGGAAGAGCAGTGAGAGACTCTTACGAGACTAAGGGAATGAAACACAATGACAAGGAGAAAGGAAAAGAGAAAGACCAGAACCCATGACAGATGCTGGAGGCAGACCTAGTTGACTCAGCTAAGATCAGGATGCCCTCTGCTCTCTCAATAAGATGCTACGGAACATTCAGAAAACAACGTGCTGAGAAAAAGAGCATTTGGGTGATGGTGGCCTTTCTTGCCGTTTATGAATGTACGCGTGTCACACAATCTTGCTTAAGACCTTGCTAAAAGAGGAACGAAAACTCGTGTTTCTCTTTCAAAAGATGTTTGAGCAGCAGCAGCAGTAGCAAAAACAGCAACAACAACAAAAATGAGACGGGCTTGTGTAGAGCGTTGCCAAGAGTGTTGTTTTGTATCACTTGGAATGCCTCGTTGATTTGCCAACTAGCATTTGACTGACATCTGCATAAATTCCATCCTGTCTCTAAGACCCTAATAGAAAAATGGTGGTGAGAATTTCAAAGAGTAGGCAAGACAACAAAATTTCTTGCAAAGCCGTTCAGTCATTTATAAAGCTTGCAAAAATTTTGCTCTAGAATTTTCTAAGGCCAAAGAGACTGCATGGCTCTTTCTTGGTGGTTGCTTTGATGCCTCTGGAGGCCGATTAGGCTGGGATGGAAGACGGTTGACCCCTGTGAAGACTGGTGAGTGAATAAGGCTACAGGATTGGGTCCACTGAACAGTGCAGCCAACAGGGAAAATCACATCAACCCTGAGGCCATGATACTGGTAGCTACTGAAACCAAGAAGGATCCTGTGGGGCTCCTGGGCACAGAAGGCTTTTTGTCCCCTGTTTCTTGTAGGCAAGACTCCAGCCTCCATGACCTTCCCTAAGTTCCAAAGGGCAGATTAGAGCAATTGCCAATCAAGGGAGGAGGAGCCAGGAAACCACCTGAGGCGAGATCAAAGGGACCAGAGAAGCCCATTGAGATTAGGAAACCAACCACCTGGGACCCTGCACACACCCTAATCTTGTCAGCAGTCCCACCCTTGAACTATTGCTATAAAACCACTCATCAAATCCTGTTGGGTTGGGACACATAGTTTGCAAGGGCAGGAGCCCGCTGTGTCCCCCTTTGCCTGGTAAAGCACTAAAGCTATTCACTTCTATCGATACTTCACCCAATACTCTGTCTCCGAGATTTGATTTGGCACTGGTGCAGAGAGGACGAGCTTTAGGCATCAGTACCATTGGGGAAATCTTCAAACGGGATTTTTTAGCAATAGTGTACATCTCAATGGGTTTTCACAAATTAAACACTATCGTGTAACCAGTACCCAAATTAAGAAACAGACAATTGCCGTCCCCAGGTTCCTTTCCAGGCAGGCCCTCCAAATAGTAACTACCATCCTGACTTCTAACACATGGATTCATTTTTATATGTCACATACTCTGCGTGTAGCTTTTTTCATGCAACAATGTGTGAGTTTCATCCACTTTGTTGTATGTGGCTGGAGTTCGTTCTTTCTCAGAGCTATGTAGTATTCAACGATATTACTGCATCACAATGTATTTATTCATTTACTGCTGACCAATTTGGGGTATTTTCTAGTTTGGGGCTATCTCAAACAGTGCTGAAATAAACCTTCTCATACACGTCTTTTGTTGAAATATGCACATAATTTTGGCGGATAAATTCCTAGGACTGGAATTGCTGAGTCACAGGGTATGTGTATGTTTTGCTTTAATACGAGCAACTTTTCAAAATGTTTTGGATCCATTTTTACTCCCATAGTTTGGCAAAGTGATAATTGCTCTGGTGAACTTGATCTCAAAGAGAGAGCAGTGAGCAGTCCTGAAGAGAGATTTTAGTTCCTTGTCCAGGAGTTGAACCTGGGTAGCCTGGATGAAAAACCAGGAATCCTAGCCACTAGACCACCAGGGGCTAGAGGCTAGAAACAAAGTGGCCCTGGCTCTTACCCCCATTGAAAGCAAGAATGTTTCAAGGGGGCAAAAACTGTAAGAACAGGCACAAAGTTCATTATTAGAGATACAGCATAAAATGTGGGAGAGCACACCAAGAAGCAGTTGGTTTACTTAAGACAGAAGCTCGGCAGAAATACCCGGAGAGAAAGGGTGTGGGTGTCTTCTCTAAGGAGCAGTGAAGAGGTGATTGAAATCACTTAGATAGGACAGTCCTTCCAGGTCTTTGTTTTCATTTGGCCAATTATCTTTTCTTTTTTTCACACCTGACCTCCTAGGACCCTCCCCGACATGCTTGCGCAACTTTTTGCTAAGGTGGATCCCACCACAGAGGCCTGTGGGTGCATGTCCACACTTATTGTGGTGTGGCGGCCCCTCCCTTTTTGACGCCCAAGGAGCCTTCCTGCGCATGTGTAGACAGGGAAGTTTTCCTTGACCTCAGGGGTGGGCACCTTATCTCTTTATTCCAGCAGAGCTCAGCTTCTGCCACTAGCTTTGTCCTTGGAGTGTCTGGGGGAGAACAAAGCTTCAATGTTACTCCACTTGACAAACACCAGCTGTCCGGCCCAGGGGCCCATATATCTCCTAACTCAAAATGGTCACATTTTACAAAAAAGTGAAAACCAAGGGGGATAATTATTTCAAATTATTATTATTTCAAAGATGCAGGTAGGGCCCTGTGTTGGCACCAGCATTGCTAAGCCCAATTCTGATTACAGACCCCCTGAGTCATGAAGCTGATCTTACATTTTAAGATGTAGTCAATTGATTTTTATATCTTATTCCGGCTCCAGCATATGAAATATGGTGGGTAAAAATACAAGTGCATTTAATTGGGAAAGTAGATCTATTTATTATGTCCCTGTTTATTTCCAACTGTCAAATACACAGGATGATACGGACTGTCAACTGTTCACATTCCAAAGGTTATCAGTCATGAGGTGAATCCTGAAATTGCGTGTGTGCTGGTTGGGCCCATCTTTCCGTTTGGGGATTATATCATTGGATATAAATAGCCCGAGAAATGACTGCAGGTAAGAGAAAGAAGCATTTTAGCTGTTCTCGTAATCAAGCATAAATAAATGAAGTTATAGCCTTGACTGCAAATGTCAACATCTGCAATATGGCTTGTTGTATAAATTTAACCCTGACTGACATATGTGATCCCATCTGCTTCTAACCTTCCAACCAGGGCACCAATAAGTAGTGGAGTGAGCTTTCGCTGCTGGATCCCTGAGCTAATCTGGTGAATTTGTTAGCAGCTTTGGAAGACTAGAAAGAAGGAAGGATGAAGAGTTTGCATCAAGGATGGTATCCTTGTCAGCAGTCACCACGCCCGCTCTCACAGACCAGTTTGCACGCATGTCTATTACCCAGATAAAGTAGGAAACAATCTCCTTTGTGTCTAAAGAGTAACCGCATGTCTATTACCCAGATAAAGTAGGAAACAATCTCCTTTGTGTCTAAAGAGTAACCGGCACATCCTTGTATCTAGAGAGATGGTTGATGTATTGATGATAACGATCATAGTAAGTGTATTGGGTGCTTACCACGTACTCCACTTGTGTTAGCGCTTTACCTGTGTGTGTTGGTGCCCACCAAGATCACTCGGAGACAGGTGCTGTCATCATCCTCAATTCACAGATGAACAAGTAGAGGGCTAGAGAGTTCTGAAAATTGGCCCCAGCTCCTGCAGCCATTAAAAACAATGAGGAGAGCAGAAATGAGGCTGGGGTAACCCCAAAGTCCAATTGCCGCAGACCAGATTCCCCGGGGATGCAGGAAAAGGCATGGGGACTGGCTGAGAGCTGGCCAAGAGGCGTTAAGCTAGGGACTTATTTAGGAAAGCAAAGAACACAGGAAAGGTTAAAAGGAAAGTTGTGATTGTATTAGAAGTAAAAATCAAACTTTTGTGGTTCTTAAAGAATGGCAAAACTTCATAAAGTATGTGTAAACAGGTAAAGAGCTTTGGCACAAGAATTTGAGAAAAGTACATTCTTAGGACTTTTCTTGAGATGGTCTTGTCATAATAATGAACAAGGCAAGCCCAAGGCAGGCAGTAAATGGCACCCAAGAAGGTTCTGGTCTCTCACTCCCAACCTCAGGGACAGCCATCACTCGTTCAGGTTTGTACCCTTGGACTATGGAAGAATTACCTCTTTTTTTTTTCTTCCTCTTAATCTGACTCAATACAGTCAAAATTTTCCAGTTTTCCTTAGCAAACGCAGTGTATCTAGATCTATTTTTAATCTCTTCACTTTCAGCTGCTGAGAATCACGACATCATATTTTATTTAAAGGTCAGGAGTGAAGGCTTTTGCATCTGACCATCCAGACGGTTCTGTTAGATCCTCAGTACTCGGTGCGGTCTGTAGACCAGTAGCACCAGTGTCCTTGTGAACTGGTTAGAAATGCAGACCCTTGGGACCCACCCTAGACCTGCGCAGAATTGGAATCTGCATTTCATCAAGAAGTCCCTGGGATTCCTGTGCGCTTTGCATTTTGAGAAACTGTATATTAGCTAAATAATCCTGGAGGGTGAGGACTTACTCTTCCTTGTAGTTTCCCACACAAATCATAATTGTATAAATAATTGATTAAGCTGCAACAAGATGAGGAAGCAATCTTCAAGAAGCAGATAGTACCTATGCTTTCAGAATTTTTCACTGAAATAGATATTGACCATCCGTGTGTAATCCTCATTCAGGCTAATTATTGGTTTGTTGTACTCAATTCCTGTTTAGTTATGGGGAAAGATTTTAGGAGAGAAAATTTCATAAATTGGCACAGGTTCCCCATTTGAGAGTTCAGGAAAGTAGTCCGTGCTAATCCTGAAATGGGGAAAGTTGTTTTCCTGACCCCAGTGGAGTGATCATGGGTAACTGGTGGCTGGGTAGACTTTGAGGATAACCCCCACCCAAGCTTCTGAGTGATTGATGGGGTCCATCTGGGTTGAGCCACATCTGGTTTGGATCACCTGGATCTAACTCAGATCTCTGGAAACAAAGGAATTAATTTTGAAGAAACACTGTGATATTGTAGATGAACTTTACGTACTTGCTAATTTAACTACTTATATCACTAAATCCAGCAGAGAGCTTTCATTTTACTTCATCACTTGTGTTTTCTCCTTTAAGCACTGAGTCTGAAGCCTGAACAAGCATCAGAGTCCTCTGGGAGTTGGGGGGGCGGGGACGGGGGTCTTGTTAACACACAGATCCCTGGCCTCCGTCCCGAGTTTCTGATCTGCAGGTCTGGGGTGGGGCCCCAGAATGTGCATTTGAACAAACTCCCAGCTGGAGTAGATGCTACTGACCCAGGACCACAGTTTGAGGCCCACTGCCCTGAAGAATTAGCAGACGCATAGCCAGTGGTGGTAGCCGTCAAATTCTCCCCCTTTTCCTCTTTTTAAAAAAGTGCCACTGATTTTTCTCCCGTCCTCGTCTGTATCGGACTTGTTGGGTGCCTTCTGCCGGAAGCCCACTGAAGGAGGTGGGGGCGGGTAGGGGTGCTTGGGCTCTTTCTGCAGTTATTTAGCTTCTGTTTCCAATTTACAAGACCTTCTTGCTACATGTGGTCCTGCACAGTCAGACTGAGGTTTGGTCCAGGCAAGGCCATGGACCTGCCTCAGCCACGTGCCACATCCGTCGTAGGGGACATATAGACGTGAGCATGACCTTGGGTCCGAGACAGGAGAAGATGAAGAGGCTCTGTGTCTTTCCTGCTCTGCTCCAAATAAAATACTTCTGCTCTGGAAGCCTGGTCTCATGAATATATACTTTGGTTTTCCCTATACCTTCCGCAACAGTTGTGCTGGGGAAACGAATGTGGTGTTTCTATCCCTGAAACAGCTGGAGTTTTCCAATGAGTCCAGTACTCAGGTTAGGACTCTAAGCTAAGCCGTGACATGCTGGGGAGGGACAGTCACACACCCCAAAGTTCAATTCCCAAACTGCGACCACACTGTAACCCTGTCACCTCTGGAACATCTATACTAATGCAAATTGGATGAGGGGTAGGGCTGATGTAACTTATCAAATAATTTAGGAACTAGCCTAGAGATGACGTCTTTAAACTGCTGGCAAAGTTAAAGCCACTATCTTTTGAATGATTGATTCTAAATGGATCCAGAAAAAAAAAAGCCTATTTATTTAGAAAATTTTGAAAGAACAAGAGAGATGCCTCTTCTATAACATGAGATTAGTAGGAATGGAAGAATCACATTCTGACTGCGTTTCCCAGATTCAGTTGGGACACTAGAGCATTGTTGACTAAAAGCCTTGTTGACTGAAAAAAAACGCACAACCTAAAAGTTGAGAATTATGTTTTATATGCGGACAAAACTGAGGACTTAAGCCTGGAAGACAGCCTCTCAGGTGGCTCTGAAGGACTGTTCCAAAGAAGTGAGGGAAGAGCCAGGATATATAGGAGTTTTTGCAAAGAAAAACCAGGTAGTCGGAACATCAAAGATTACTGTTAATGAAAGAAAACCAGACATCTCAAGTTAATTAATTTAGTACTTTTCTATGTTCGGGAAGAGGCAAGAGTCTGGACTCATTGAATTCATTCTTTTGATATGTACCTTAACTATCTAGGGCCAGTATCCTGCTTTTCTCCATCCTGAATCCCCTCAGGTGTACAGCTGGATGCAGTGGCTGAAGGCTGGATGGGCGCACATCCTTTGTTTACTGATATAACAGATGACATTTTCCATCCACAGCCTTCTGTAGCAAACAATGTCAGCTCCTGTCAACCCATGACCCATCAGCAGTGTTAAAATGATTAAAGAGCACAATTTAGGTGATACAAACAGACTTTATTTAATACTCATGAAGCAGGCAGTCTCCCTTCCCAAGGGTCCAGAGAACCACAAAATGGGGTAGAAGGCAGAACACTTTTATAGGATGAAGAATAAGGAACAGGAAGAGAAAAATAAGATGTGAAAGAGGGGCAAGGAGTAAGTACAGAGCCTAGAGCTGGTGTGGCATTTGGGGATTGGCTGACTGGTCAAGCCAAGCACTTATAAGGACAGTTAAAAGTTACATAAGTGGGCTTCCCTGGTGGCTCAGTGGTTGAGAGTCCGCCTGCGGATGCAGGGCACATGGGTTCGTGTCCCAGTCCAGGAAGATCCCACATGCCGCGGAGCGGCTGGGCCCGTGAGCAATGGCCGCTGGGCCTGCGCGTCCGGAGCCTGTGCTCCGCAGCGGGAGAGGCCACAACAGTGAGAGGCCCATGTACCGCAAAAAAAAAAAAAAAAAAAAAAAAAGTTACATAAGTTTCAGCGTGTTGGTGTGGCATCCCGGGCAGGAGCCTGAGCGCTTTCTCTCACTGCCAGAGCTGGGTGTTGGGAGTGGGGAGAGCTGGGGAATTCAACTGCACCCCCCATCCCTATGATGGACAGAAGCTGGGGTATATGTACCTCAGCTCCCTCCCCTTGGGGAGAGTATCAGTGCAAACACTGTCCAGAGCTCCCCAGTGGGTTACATTCTAGCTGTCCCTGACTGTCTGACTTCCCTGCCTCACTGCCTCAAACCCTCACCAGGGTTCTGTCCCTTCACCCCCTGCTCTCATTTCCCAGCCAGGCTGAGCTTGGAATCAGAAAAGAGAGACGCCAGACAACTCTTTTGTTGTTGTTATTGCTGGCTACACAATTCCTATCATTTTCTGTCTTGAAAGCAGAGTCAACCAGATAGGAAAGGTCATGTACCCAAGACCAGATTACTCTTCAGGAACTCAGAGCGGTTCCAACAGCAAGCTTTTCTCTGAAGCCAGTGCTTAAGGAACGTTTTGGCCCCTAGATTACCTGCTTTGATGTTCTATACCACTGTTGCCTGTGTGAGGAGAAAGTCTGTTTAAAGCCAAAGGAAGGTGGTCATTATAATGCTCCATGCTAATGACCTCCTGGGTACATTATCTATGCTTTAAATTTCTTGTTAAGTAGAAAAAAAAAATCAGTTAACATCTGTGTAACAAACATGATAAAAAATTTTAAAGCTATTGAGAGAAAACTGATTAGAATTTTCAAAAACTCTAATTTTCAAAATTTCCAATTGCTTTGTCAATAAAGAATTTCTTACTTTTTTGGCATTTCTAATATCCCCCTCAAGAGAATGGGAAGTACTTGTTATCAAAGATCAAAACTCTCAAAACATTTTCAGAGATTTCATAAGATCATGGGTTGGTTGCCTTGGAATTCTCTACCACCCAAAGCTGGATGAAATCAGAGGGCGATTGGCTAGGCTTGGCGACCATTTCAAAACTGCAGTTTTTCACCAGGATAATATTTATTAAAATGGGCTAGGTCCTACAGATAAAGTTAGTAATACTCTTAACCATCAGGAGGCCCCAGGGAGCTGGAAATAAAGTGGTTT
This sequence comes from Stenella coeruleoalba, assembly GCF_951394435.1. Taxonomy (NCBI): domain Eukaryota; kingdom Metazoa; phylum Chordata; class Mammalia; order Artiodactyla; family Delphinidae; genus Stenella; species Stenella coeruleoalba. The sequence continues at coordinate 45,048,750 of NC_137161.1, read as the reverse complement.
CTCAGGCAAAATCCATGGTAAGGATAGGCAAAACTGGCATTAGGCCAACCATGTCAAACCATGCATCAAACGTTTGAGGTCAGGCAAAATTGAAAACACATTTAGAGAAGTTAATTCCCCTTAATTTTGAAACCCATGTGTATTTCAAGGGAAATTTAATCCGTGTGTTTCTAATTCATTTACACTCAACTCATCAAAATGTTATTTTGAAAGAATTATTTCATTTTCGTATCCAGGAAATATTATGAATCCTTTTAACAAGATTCTTGAAGGCTTAAAAAAAAATGTCCTTCAGCTAAGTAGTTGTGTTTGGCCAGCCCTAAACAGGACTTATAAACAGAGGTAGGGGAAAACTGTGTCATTCTAAAGCTAGGCCAGCCCACCACACAACCCCCTCCATGTTCCAGCCACCGTATGTTTTGCCCTGTTTAGTCCTGTTGGTTAGGGGTGCCATGTGATTTTGATTCCACCTCCTTCTCCACCATTTTAACAACGGGTTCCTCAGGGACCTGTTACACTTGACATAGGATGAGTTGACCCTTAGCTTTGGTTTTCCTTAGGGGATGGACATATATGTCTATATACACCAAGTGTTTAAATGAAAATATTGATATGGGTTGCATCTGGCAGGGACTATGATTTTCCTTGTTCTCTAAGGAAAGTCCAGAGATGTTGAATCTTGCTAAGGTAAGAGAAACCCTGGGAAAGAAGGGACAAATGAAGTGGGCAATTTTACATAGTTAATTGAATTTGTCAAGAAACCTAGTGGATGGGATTAGTTATAATTTTACATACAATTTCTGGGATGAGAAACAAAAGCACTTTTATTAGAAAAAAGCCTGGAAAGGCAGCAGATAAACCATTAGGCTGAAACATGGAAGGAAAGGGGATTAATTTTCCATGTTTCTGTTTTTAAAATCTGACAATTAGGAGAAGACTCCAAGTCAAAATGTGTTGGTAGCTCTTGATGAAGTCGGTGTGTGGCGAGAGAATCCCCTTCAGGTTCTGAGCGCAAAGGAAGAAAGCTGTGCTGTGCTTGAGGCTTTGGTGTATAACCAGCAGGGGAAACTGAATTTTCTGAGCTTCCCTTTTTGGGTGAGAGGGTGGAGGTGCCGAGCAATGGTGGCCGACCTGAGAGTCCTGAGTGACGACCTACTCAGTGTCACTCACTCCGCCAGCCACTGTTTGCTACCTGTACATTTTCAATAGTCGGGGGAAAGCCCTCAGGGTTCGGTCGGGGTGTTCTTTTGAGGGCCTCTGGAGTGAATTAACAGGCAGGCTTTCTTCCCACTTGATTTGCAACAGGACAGGGTGTCCGTGGGTCTTACGAGTGTGTAACAAGAAGCTACGAGAGGTGGGCGGCAGTGAGTGGCAGCCAGCCTCCTGTCATAGGCCCCAAGGTAGCAGTGGAGATCTCTAAAGCGACCACCTTCTGCGAGCTCTTCCTCAGTCCTCATAGCACATGCTAACTTAATTTCTTTTTTTTTTCTCTTATTGGTTGGTGGAGGCTCTGAAGGGTGGCTTTTCTTGAAGAGATTAGTGAAAGCATTGTTTTGGTTTATGGGCTCCTTATATCAGCTGCCAGAGAAACCCGCCAAGTCTGTGTGGAAGGACACATTGACTCTAAAGATCTGGTACCATTCTAGGTCAAGGGAAGCATGACCTTGAAGTAGCCACACCAGAGTGTCCCTTTGCCTCAAGGCTGCTCGGAGCATAACACCCAACTCAGGAAACCTTCTGAAAACCTGAAGAAGAAAACTGTGGGCCTTTCTCTGTTTACCTCTAATGCTTTTCTGAGTAGAATGATGGGCAAGTTCCCCAAATATCACATGACAGGAAGATTTAATGATCCCTGGTTCCTTCTTGGAGATGACAATTAATTGTTGGTATACCAGGACAGTTTATGAATTTCAAAGTCATTCAGTGAGTGTCTCGGGCAATTCCAGTGGAAATAAATAGGAGGGAAAGCTGACCTTAAAATCCTAAAGTTAATTTACCCACAGAAGCGTCTTTCCTTAGTCCTATTTTTTCTAAAGTATAGAAGGGTCATGTGATGCTGGTTTTAATCCCTAGGCTCTTCTTTATATGTGAACCCAGTTTTCTTATATAGATAATAATTTTCAATGGTCATGCCAATATATTTCTTCAAATATAATGAAATATGAAAGTTAAACATGGTAGCTTCTATAAAGCCCAGCGCAATTCCTGGAGCCCTGCAGACACTCAGGAAATGTTAGCTGCGTCTCACCTACATGGATACCCAGATTTTTTGAGCTCGGTGGTACAGCTAGTATTATGTTTCATGTTATTATGTGATGGTTTTGAAAGGTAATTCTGTGTTAATGACTTGGTGTCCAATTCAGTCTCTAAAATACCTTAATTCCAAATTCAAATTTAATCATAAACATATGGCCTGCTTCTTATTTAACATTATAAAGGACTGAACATATGATCATAGGTTTATATTTTTGGAACATGCTCTGGTGGCCATTACAATCAGAATAATTTCTGAATCTTTTTTTGCACATCTGCTTCTGAAGAATTGATTGGAAGTAATGAAATGCCCTTGTCAATCTTTGTTTTATTTAGATTTGATTACCTTATTAAAATTGAGAATGTGATTTTTATTCTCCTCATAAAGCTCCACAATTGTGCAGTGTGGCTGGTTACAAAAGAAATAAAATGCGGATTTGATGCTAAGTCAGGTCCTGATGCCCATGTGGCTTCCCCAAGTGCACGGTTCCCACGAAAATCCATGAATGCTCTGGGGGTGGGGGTGAGGGAGTGGGTGGAGGGGAAGGATGCTTAACACAGGAGTGGTGATTCCAATTTGCTTGTCGCCCAGGCTGGGTATCTGCAGCTGAATGAATGTGACAATATGAAGTGTCTTAAAGTCACCGAGCAGGTGTCCTTGATGGAGGGAGGGGAGTTAAACCCTGCGGGGAGCCTTGGCTCTGCTCTCAGGAGATGGACGGCTCTGGGATAGCAGTCCCCTTCCCCCTACTTCCCTTTGGTCCTCCTTCCTCTGCCATTGTCCTTTTCCTTCTTAAGAAGATCCGCTCACCTGTAGGCTCTTTTCTCTTTGAAGTTTTGTGCTGAGAACACAAATGTGCCTGCTGACAGTGCCCTATTGAAACTTCCAACGGCCACTCTCCTCCAGGCCCACACCTCCAGTTCCTGTCTCCTCGTAGAGATTCCTAACTGTGTGTTGGCTTGATGAGTACAACGTTGGTACCACTTAAGGTCATAGCCCTTTACTGGCACAGAGAAGAGTGGCCCACGACCCCTGCAGTGAAGGCTATCCCATCTTTAAAAAAGACTGATGCCTGGTCTTACCCTCGGGGATTTTCATCTATGGATCTGAGAATGCAGCTGGAGCTGGGGCGTGTTTATGGCTTCCCAGATGATTCTACTGTGCAGCCAGAGTCGAGTATCACCACCCTCATTGTCTTAAGTCTGAAATACATCAGCTCTCCTAATTTAAAGCCCAAACTCCTTAGCTGCTGTACAGAGTCCTTCAGACCTGATAGCACCCTCTGCCATCCCCCCGCCCAGACTCACTGACTTTTAGCTGCACTGAGCTCCAGCCAAACTCCTGCTCATTCCCCCAAACCCCTCCATCCCAAGGAAGAGCCCGTGGCAGCCTGACTGCGCTCAGCAGAATGTCTCTGGCTCCCTCCTTCCTACAACACTAAGAAATTTCCAGCCCTCTGCAATGTCTCCTCTTATTTTTATCTGAGTTCCCCAGGTGGTGTCTAATACATCCTTCTAATTATCCTCCCCCAGTGGACTGTGATTTTCTAGAGGGCAAGGGCTGTGTCTTTTTCACAGGAATATTGTCAGACCTTCCTTGCAATTGCTGACTCAGTGAATTTTTGTTGAATGGATGAATGAATGAATGAATGAATGAGTGTATGAATGAACGGATGAATTTATGAATGAATGCCATACGACCACAACCACATGATGCTGAGTCTACCATCAAGATTCCCTACTGTTCTTGTTGTTGGGAATGTAAATCGATACAGCCACTATGGAGAACAGTATGGAGGTTCCTTAAAAAACTACAAATAGAACTACCATACGACCCAGCAATCCCACTGCTGGGCATATAACCTGAGCAAACCGTAATTCAAAAAGAGTCATGTACCACAATGTTCATTGCAGCTCTATTTACAATAGCCAGGAGATAGAAGCAACCTAAGTGTCCATCATCAGATGAATGGATAAAGAAGATGTGGCACATATATACAATGGAATATTACTCAGCCATAAAAAGAAACAGAATTGAGTTATTTGTAGTGAGGTGGTTGGACCTAGAGTCTGTCATACAGAGTGAAGTAAGTCAGAAAGAGAAAAACAAATACCATATGCTAACACATATATATGGAATCTAAGAAAAAAAAAAAGGTCAGGAAGAACCTAGGGGTAAGATGGGAATAAAGACACAGACCTACTAGAGAATGGACTTGAGGATATGGGAAGGGGGAAGGGTAAGCTGTGACAAAGTGAGAGAGTGGCATGGACATATATACACTACCAAATGTAAAATAGATAGCTCGTGGGAAGCAGCTGCATAGCACAAGGAGATCAGCTCGGTGCTCTGTGACCATCTAGAGGGGTGGGATAGGGAGGGTGGGAGGGAGGGAGATGCAAGAGGGAAGAGATATGGGAACATATGTATATGTATAACTGATTCACCTTGTTATAAAGCAGAAACTAACACACCATTGTAAAGCAATTCTACTCCGATATAGATGTTTATAAAAAAAAAAAAAAGGATCCCCTATTGTTCTCCACCCTGTTTTGCAGAATTCAGGCTCTCTGCTCCCTCATAATGACTCATAGAGTGGGGAGTGTGTGTAAGTGTGTATGTGTTTAAGTGTGTGTGTCTGTGTGCATGTGTAGCGGTGTGTGTGTCTGTGTGCATGTGTGTTGCAGAGGGATGCATGGCCCAGCCTTGTGAAGCTTCCCTACTCATCCCTGGAGAAGTCCACTCCACAGGTGACTTCCGTCCCGGTGGCCCAGCCAGTCCTCTGTGCGCCCTCTGAGTGACTGGAGCGTCCACGCTCCGTCTGGAGGTTGAATGCTGCTTGGCGCTGTTTGCTCTTGGCTCTTGGGTCCGGGTGAGAGGACTGGCAGTACCTCAGGACGGGTGACCTTCTGGATGTTTCTGGATGGGGGCTACCTTTTGAAACGACGACACCCGAGACTGGGGACCGAGACACTCACCACAGTCAACCTGAAGGAGACACTATTCACCCCCCTTGCTGGGTTGGCACCTCCTCATTTTGAAAGACACACCTTGGACGTCCTCTTTGCAGTGCAACGATGGGCAGAGGGTGGCTCTTAGTAAATGTCACAGTAAAGTATGATAAATTAGTGAATAACCTATTGATTGGCAGGTTGAATAATTGATAGAGTGATAGTGAATGTTTAGTGATTTTGCCCGAGGTGAGCTGCATTTCCAGTAGGGGTCGCTGTCCATCATTCAGAAATGAGAGACAGTTGACCTTGTGTTTGTCCTGCGTGGACCCTGCATGAAGATCGCTTCAGAGGAAGGTCACCAGAATCCACGTGGAAGGTTCTGAGGGCCCGGAAGTCTCCTGTCGATGCCTGTCCTGCCCAAGGCACCAGCCACTAGCCTCGCGGAGGTGTGAGCAGTTGAAAAGTGGTTAGTGTGACTGAGCAACTAAATTTGTAATTTTATTTAATTTTAATTATTTTCAAATTTAGGTTTAAGTATGGGTATTCAGTTCAGTTCTTGGAAAACTTTTTGTTTTTTGCTGTACGCGGGCCTCTCACTGCTGTGGCCTCTCCCATTGTGGAGCACAGGCTCCAGACGCGCAGGCTCAGCGGCCATGGCTCACGGGCCCAGCCGCTCCGCGGCACATGGGTTCCTCCCAGGCCAGGGCACAAACCCGCGTCCCCTGCATCGGCAGGCGGACTCTCAACCACTGTGCCACCAGGGAAGCCCTCTTGGAAAACTTTTAAGTGCATTTAGACAACTTAGGTAGGCTAATCTACCTTTAAAACTGTAAATTTTATGAAATCTCAATACAGCCCAAATATTTCTGGTGAAACTTTATTGTCCTCATTGAGACATGCAGTAAGGATCAAGGACTTACTGGATTTCCAAGACATAGTAGGAGATCAAGAATGTGAGAATGTTCTAAATGTTGCTAAAATAAAAACATTAACATTCTTTAAGGGATGAAAGCAAGATCCAGAGTTTTGCAATGAAATAAACATGATGTTTAAGATACACTTCAAAATTACTCAGTACATGAAGAATTGGGAAAATCTCTGCTGCATGAGTAAAGACGATCAATAGATGACAACACACAGATGCTGGAATTTTCTGACAAAGATTTTCAAGCAGCTATTGTAGAACTGCTCCCCCAAAGCAGCTGTGAATGCTTCAAATGAATGGAAAAATAGATGGTCTCAGCAAAAAAAACAGTAGTTATGAACTCAATAGACAGATTTAATAACAGTAAAGACATGAAGGAGAAGAGTCATTATAATTGAAGATAAATCAATTTGTAAACTGCCTCTTACTTAGAAAGTTGCTCTTTAAACAACATTCTGTGAGAAATTCTTCTGAAAATTTCAGAATTCTTTGTAGAACAATCACCCCGGGTTTATATCTTACCTGGCGGGATTTGCTTTTAAGAAAAACACATTGCCAGAGCTCTCAATGACCTGTCTCCCCAGCCAGACCCTAGGAATGAGTGAGGCATCTCATACATGTGCGATTACTTGGTTGTGATGCAGCCCAACATGAACAAGAAGGAACAAAGCAATAACAGATTCTTGAAAAGCAGGGCACCATGGGTTTAACTGATTTCACACTGTGCCCTGGCAGCACCAGGCTCTGGTGGGCTGGTGAACATAAGATGCAGCTGCAGACAGATGCCGGGCGACCTGCACATGCTGGGGGCACGCCTGGTGCTCAGACAGCCTTGTCTAATCGGTTCACTGTCAGGTTTCCAGGATCTTCCATGTGTCTGTAGCCCCAGCCTGGCCAGGCCCGCCCTGCCCCCTGGGTGGACAACCAGGAAGGCTCCCCATTCGTGTCAGTGCAGTCTCGAACTGGCTGTCCCTTCCCCACGTGTAAGCCACCATCTGGGACAACTTAGCCATTGACTGTTAGGGCCTTTGAAGCTTGATTATAGGAGAAGGGAAAACATCAGCTACAGCAGAGCCGTCTGCCCTGCTTGGGACACCAGTGCTATCTTCTTTCTCTCTCTCTTTCTTTTTTTAAACCCACGTATTTTTGATCATCTTCACGGAGGGACGTGGAATGGATTCTAGAATCCTCTCTCTTGAATGGAATGGACCCCACGTATGGCTATCTTCCAATCGCTGTAAAAACAGGTTTGTGAATACAATCATGTGGGTATGGGTAAGCTGGGACGAAGTGAGAGAGTGGCGTGGACTTATATATACTACCAAATATAAAATAGGTAGCTAGTGGGAAGCAGCCACATCCCCGCATCTAAAGGACCTTCCAGGCGCCCTGGCGGTGAGGCTGGGTCACATGGGGAAGTTCTAATCAGGTGTGTGAGTGGCAGTGATGGGTACCACCTCTTCATGTCCTGTGGTTCTGGGAGCTAAGGCAGCCTCTTAGACCAGAAGATGCCGTCCAGGCAACAAGAACTAAGAAACTGGTTCCTCGATGCCCTTGGACCGTATCAGTCTTGGCTTGCCTATGTATGAGCATTTAAGCAAGAGGGAAACAATCTTGTATCTTGTTTAAGTCACCATGTGTGGGACTGTTGGTGGTGGTGGTGTCATTAGAGCAACTGAACAAGTGTCCTAATTAATAATAGTATAGTACCTTAGTATAATTTTATGATACGTAATAATACTGTATAATGAGTGGACCCCATTCTGCCACCTTCCGTGCCTTCTCCCTTTCTCCACCCTCTTGCAGGAAACCACGCCCCTCACTTTCCTGCCTAAGCAGGTGTGCAGCACTGCTGGCTCTTCAGTATACCTGTAGTTTCTCACTTTCTCTGAAACAGAGGTGTTAGTTCCTAACCTAGCAGATATTTGAAGGAAAAGTCTTTCAAAGTCACTGTAAAGAGACTTTCCTTTATTTCAGCAATTTACTTACAGAAAATCTAGGAACTGAAATTGAAATAACTCTGACAGCCTTTGGGGTCAACCTTGAGGACCCAGTGGTCAGCATGGACCCCATGAAGCTTGCACTCTCTACGTAAGTCCACGTGAATAGCACAGATTAGAGCTGCACACATGAAATAGCACACATGAAAGCTGTGCAGACACAAGGGAAAAATCATAGACCAGGTGACTGGATATCGAAGAGTCGAGAATCCTGGAAGCAAGCAACCCAAGACGGGGGAAAGGAACGGCATGCAGCCTGGGGAGCTTTAAAGGCAAAGGCGTGGAGACAGGAGAGTGTTACACACTGGGGACCGCGACAGTAGGGGCAGCTGGCTTGGCTGAGCTGGGAGGTCATGTGGAGAACAGAAGGCAAAGACCCTGGAAGGCTCGGGGCAGGTGTTGGGCTACCATAGGCAGAAGATGCCATTTCTTCCAAGCATAATATCTCTCTATTAAATGGATTCGAAACCCCTTGCTCTCATCAGACCCCCTTTTTGGAAATGTGATAGAACATTAGACTATAAAATTCCAGGCACGTCTAAAATTCCCAAGATGATATATAGGTTAAGCTTTGTTCACAAGGTGTCAAATCAGGCAGGTCAGACACCTCCCCAACCCGGAAGCAAAAATCATAACGAAGTGGGTTTCCGTGGCTTTTCCTGCGCGAGATGGCGGCTGGAGTTCTAGCTCTAAATCCCTCAGTGATGGAATCCAAATATCATCTATCTCTCTCCTCTGTGTCCTGGGGGTCAGCCAAGCTGTGGAGGGGACGTCCCACCACCTCAGAGATGGGGGTCCCAGAACTTCTGTGCAGATTCTCCCACAGCACGCTCTCTCTGGTCTCACACCAACTCCCCCAAGTGGCTCTCTTCTCTCCTCCAAAACAGCCCGTGTCTCTTCCTCCTTCCTTCTTATCCGCAAGTGACTCCTCTTTCTGATCATGAAATTTCTCTGCTTAGATCACGGGCCAGGTCATACCCTTTGGGCTACCTGGCAAAGGAGAAGAGTTCGTCTTCTTTTCCCTCCCCCCCTATGATGGGGAGGGTGGACAGTTCCTCACCATCCTGCCTTGAAGTTTCTACGGCCATCTCGACTCTCAGCCCCTTTGTCTCCTAGTCTGAGCAACTTACACGACTTACGTTCCGTAGAGTTCTGCAGTGTGGATAATTCATGCCCTTGCTTACTCAAAACCACAATTTGATGAGTGTAATTTTTCATTTGTTGACTCTAGTGGTTGTGTTTTGAACGGATGGGCTTGTTAATGCACAGATGGCTGGACCCCTACTCCAGGGTTTGTAGGATACAGCCCGAGAAGGCACATTTCTAATGGATTCCTGGGTGGACTGTAGGATCACATTTTGAGAACAACTGTTCTAGGGCACTCCTGCCCTAAGAATGCCTTCGTGCTTTGCTGTGCTGTGAGAGCTTCTCTGATACTTCCTGATATGTTGGGCCTCCTCTTCTGCTCTGTCGAGTTTTGGACCGCACGTGGAGGGAAGATGTTGTCTCCAGGGTGTGCAGAGGAGAGAGGACAGTCGTAGGTGTCAGACAGGACAGCGACGCCCCTCTTCTCAGAGCCTTCCAGGGAGCTCAGGCAGCAGAGCCATTAAGTAAAAATCTTTTAGGAAACATTGACGTTGGATCTCCACTCATTGTTTGTTCTACAAACTTGGAATGCTCGCTCCATCCAGAAACCTCAAAATGACTTTGCCATTAACACCTGTGGTGAGTGGCAGGGCTTGCGTCACTAAGATGACCTGAGGAAAACGGCTGCCTCACCTTGAACAGAGGAGGTATTAAGAGTTTGTGAGGTACCAGCACTCACAGTCTGATAAACCGCGAAGCCTCTCCCATGCCTCCACTCCCTGTGTCGCCTCCACTGATCTCTTTACGAAAGACATTTTCAAAGACCAAATGTCAATTGTAGGGCTATGGATGTCACCAGGAAAGGGGAAAGAGAAAATACTTTGCATTGTTGTCAGATGTTTGCATCATGAACACACAATGACACGTTTTATGTATTTTACTTGAGGGATCAGACCACATGGCGTTTACCCTTGCTCTTTGTGCCAAGTGAGTCAGATTGGATGGAAAGGATAATTTGTTGGAACGGATGGGTCGGTGGCACTGAAAGCAGCTGTTGGTGACTCACGACAGTGGGGGTTACAGGCAGCTGGGGAGCTGGTCTCTGCTGTCCACCTGTCCTGGCTCTGAGTGCCTTCAGGGCAATCGCTGTATCAAGATATCCAGAGCTTGCCTCTAGAATGCTGGGACATGCCACCAGGCAGCCCTGTGGGTCTGGAAATAGTCACAGTGTGTGTCCAGTCAGCACCAGAGAGCAGGTGGCCATGCCCTTTCTCATAATACAGTGCATGGCTTTGTTCAGCTCTGGCGTCAGGGCTTGGTTGGTTTTGATGAACATACAGTCCAGGCTCAGCTCGTATTTTCTTCAAGAATTTGGAGGCTATACTTGCCCATCATGATTTTTTGTAGCTCAGAGCTCTTTAGAGGTGCTTTCTAGGGTATCTTTTCAATGTTCTTTGAAGGAGGTTGGTAAGTGTTACAATAATACCTCTTTTGAATATGTAACTACTATTCACTACATGTGGCTATTATGAAGATGAATAGTAATAATTATTCTAAGAACTTTCCAAATACTAACTCATTTACTCCTCAAACCAATCCAATGAAGTCAGTGCCATTTCTATGCCTATCATACAGATGAGGAAACTGAGGCATCACATGTGACCTGCCCAGGGTCACACAGCTAGTAAGTGGCGTAGGCAGGGCTCGAAGCCAGGGATTCAAATATCAGACCCCATGCTCTTAACTACTACATGAAACTACCGATTGTTTTGCTGATGAGATTTGATTGGCAGAAGCCACTTGCAAACTTGTTACTGAACCCACTGGAATCAAAAGCACATGTGTAGCACAGGGAGATCAGTTCGGTGTTTTGCGATGACCTAGAGAGTGGGATAGGGAGGGTGGGAGGGAGGCTTAAGAGGGAGGGGATATGGAGATCTATGTATGAGTACGGCTGATTCACTTTGTTGTACAACAGAAACTAAAACAGTATTGTGAAGCAATTATACTCCAATAAAGATCTATTAAAAAAAAAAGCACGTGTCTGTTTCTGGACAGAGAGGAGGTGAAGTCAGTGCTTCTTGAAAGCCTCTCACTTCTTTCCATTGTTTTAGAATCAACAGATTCCTTAGCATGGTCTTCCTAGGCCGTCTCCCTCGCCTCCCTCCCTAGCTACGTAGGACCGCCCCGAAACACGCGAGGGACATCCACACTCTGTTCTTTTGCTTATAACATCACTTCATCCTGGAAGAGGCTTCCTTCTCATGCCCTGTTTGCATACCTTTAACTTGGGAAAATTCCTTTTACAGTTTCCCGATCTGACTGCCTTGTTTGGCTTCAGATAAGTTGAGATTAGGCTTCGTGAACCCTCAGGTTTATTGAGAGTGGTCCAGGGTGGCTGAAGCCCTTATGCTGGCCATTTCCAGCCCTACCTGTTTATCTCGATGTGCCATGTAAATATCACTTGCTCCTTTGCCTTTCTCTGAGCTGCTCTGTGTGCAGGGATCTGATGGATGTGGACTTCCACACCCAAGCTCCCTGGAAGGATGTCCAAGCACAGGGCAAGAGGCGGAGTATTTTTCCCCCACTCCCTCCCTGACTTGGCCTGCAGTTCTGGCAGCAGCATCCTTCCCTCCCGAACCAGAGCTGACCTGGCAGCCCCTCTTCCGGCTCCCCATCTCCCACGGTGCTTGTTCCCGGGGGCCTCCCTCTCCCTTGTTGGGTCACTCTGTCCATAGCATGTCTGTTGCTCCTTCATCAAAATCTCCATGTTCAAACCATAGGGTGAATCCTGTCTCCTGCTGGGACCCTAACCCATGCAACCCCTTCCTCCTGCACTGTGTCTGGACTTGGTCGTGCAGCTCACAAATGGTCACTACACACATAGCCCACATCCCCACTTATAGGAACACAAGACATCTTTGAAAGCATTGGCATTCCAATGTCAGCTCAAGGGTCCATCTGATTCTTGGAAAGGTGTGGTACTAGGTTCCTTCTACTCCCCTCCCCTACCACACCCTCTGAGTGGTAGGTCACAGGGACAGGTCACATCCTCCCTTTAGCCAGAGCAAAACCCAGGGGTCCTTGGCTTATTCTTCTTCCTTTAATAACTACATGATTGTTGATACATTTGTCCTCTCTGGTAGTGTATTAGTTCTACCAGGGGAGGACGGGTATCTTGAAGACTAGTTCAAAATAAATGCTTCTCGAGTCAATGAATGCATACATGAAAGACATCTGACATGACTTGGGGTCCGTTGTGTAGCCACAAAACCAACAAAGGTAAATTGTCATCACCCGGATCCTCAAAACTTTAAAAGACACCAGCTCTCCTTCCCGTGGTCCCCTGGTGTGTTGCAGCACATTCAGAGGCCCCATCCTCTCTTTGGCCTGCTTCCTTCCGGGCCACGTCTGGAGGACAGTGAGCCATTGAGCGCCTTACCCCAGCTGGACGCCCAGCTGAGCAGAGAAGACCAGTTCCCGACACCCAGCCCAGCCCTCTCTTAACCAAACCACATGGGCTGTTTTCCTCTGCCCGCCTTGGACCACTCAGCTCTTCTTGGCTCAGACACCACTGATCCCTTTCCCGGGATACACACCCACCTGCTCCCCCGAGCCAAGTTGTGTTAGGCATGTGGCTTTTCTTGGAATGCTCAGTCACCTCGGAGCGCAGGTCCCTTGGCCCAGGGCGGGAGAATTTGCGTTGACGAATTCCCACACGATGGACCCGTGTGAGTCTCCAAGGCCTCAAGCAGGCCAGAGACTGCAGATTTTCTTGAACTGCCTTATGCTGTGCACAGTTGACAGGAAGGAGAAATCCAAGTTTGGAGGGTATAACCCTTCTTCATAGTAAACCTATTTTAGAGCTAACCAAGACATACAGGCCACCGTGGATTCAATACAACCAGAAAACGTGTGAATCTTCAAGGACAGCCAATGCTGCCCATACTCACTTTTTGGCCTTCTCCTCCTTCCCCTCCCTCTCCTCCTCCCTTCTCCCCTCCTTCTTCTCCTTTTCAATACACCACTTATTTGCTGGTGCATAATAAAGTAAACAGAAAACGAATAAGCTGTGGAATTTGAAGGAGAATTTTTTAAGCTAGAGATCTGAAGGAGGAAAGGAAGGCCACAAAAACTGCATAAACAGTTAAGGCAAATACTTTAGACCAAAATAGCCAGTCTACTGCAGCTGGGAGATGGATGCCACTGGTGGTAAGGAGGAAAAAGAGGATTAAATTGATCAAAATAGGGTTTGGAGATGGCAAAGCATTTTATTTTTTGTAATGTCTCTTCAGAAAGAGGTATGATGTGAAGTTACACTTTTGTGTGAGCGAACATTTGAAGCTTCACTGTCTGTTGCTACGTTGTCTGGGCTTTACATTAGACATTGGTTATAAAATGTGCTTTTCTTGATATGTATGTATATATACATACATACATATATATATATATATATATATATATATATATATATATCAATAATATATATATACTTCTTTTCTTGTTGAACCATGGTAGTAAAAATGATTAGTGGAGTTGAAATCTGCAGCAATGCCCAGATCACTTGCTACAGTGTTTAGGATAGCTGAAATATGCAATAATTGATTTTAACATGCACTGTAATTGGTCCCAGATGCATCGCTGTCAACTGTGATGCGTCGTAATTAAACTGACATGTTCAAAAACTGGCCACTGAAATGAGTACTCACTGAATTTTCTGACTGCAGGCAGCTGCTGCTTCTCTGCCCCTGGTTTCCCACTCAGGACCCATGTCCCTGGGTTCCATTCGCCTGCTGGCCTCCTCCATATTTTCTCTATTTTACCTCCTTAAATTTTCAGTGACCTCCTTGAGTGAATTCAGGCTCTTTCCCCACGTTCGTTTTCACATGGTCACATATTTCCGCAGTGATAGATCACTGTGCAATTTCCTAAGTCATCATAAATCAGATCGAAAATTGTGAGACTAGTCAAGAACTCGATAGAAAGTAAGACACAGCAACAGATCCATAAAAGTTCCATATTTTAGCACGTCCATCCCCAGTCGAGCCACACTTGAACTCTTACTAGGAAATTCAATTAGGGGAAGAAAGCATAGTGGGTAACACATGTCCACCTCCTGTCCCCAATCGTATAAATGAAAATGTTCCTACTTATGACAATCTTTTCTTACTTCTATGGTCATCAGAAGGCTTATGTGCATTCAGGATGGTCTTACCTTGGCAGCTTGATTATCTTTCTTTTTTCTTTTATGAAAGCAGCATGATATAGTTGAAAGGGCATCGAACTAGGGTCTGGGGGCCCTGGGATCTCCATGACCACTAATAGTGTTGGTAAAGCCCTCCAAGTGTCAGCTTTCTTCCTGGAAAAATGGGAAAGATAATACACTTTCTAATAGATTTAGAACAATACATGATGATCTACAAACATGAATAGATTCACGGCCCTTCAGTTTCTGAAATCTTTATTCTGAATCAGCATGAACCATGTCAGTCTTTGGACTTCGTATTACCATAATTTACTGTTTTGATTTAATGAAGAACTTCATCCCTTCCCTGCCCCTACCCTGTGCCCCAATGTCATATCTCCTCTAAACTGTTAATCACACGGGTAGGTCCTGTGATGGCAAAACATTTAATAACAAAAGTTAGTTCACACCCATCCATAGTTGATGAGAGTGGCATTGACTATGAATCACCATTGCACCATTTCTACAAGGAGGAGCGGGATAGCCATTTCCCCATCATTTGCTTAAGGGGCAACATCCTTCCACTGATTTCAATCATGTGACACTGGTGGGGC
Organism: Stenella coeruleoalba; assembly: GCF_951394435.1. Lineage (NCBI taxonomy): Eukaryota > Metazoa > Chordata > Mammalia > Artiodactyla > Delphinidae > Stenella > Stenella coeruleoalba. The sequence continues at coordinate 45,033,732 of NC_137161.1, read as the reverse complement.
TCCCTTATGTGCTTACAGTAAGTTAGAGTTGGCCAATCGTGATGTCTCTTTTGTCTGTCAACAGAACGTAGTCCAAACTGTGGCCATCTGACCAAGCTGGACCAATAAAAGTTCTTCCATGAGCTTTGATAGCCAAAAGTTGTGAGACAAGCTTTTCTCAATCCAAGGAAATGAGTCATGAGGATATAAGCCTGGTGATTCTCCATCACAAGAGGGATGCCGTGCTGTCCACCTGATGAAGGAAGGTGAGATCGAGGTCCATACACAGGGAAGAGCAGAGTTAACAGGAAATACTAATGAAAGGCTTTGGAAACCATCAGGTGAGTCTGTCAGGTGAGTTCTAGGAGAGAAGAACATACTCCAGTTCCCATTGTATTATTTTTGGTGAAATCTTATAAAAGCCACACAACCTGTGATTAAGGAGGAACTGGATTGAAGGGGTCCTTTATCTCCCTCTGTCTTCTTAAGCTTTAGTTTCTTAAGGGGAAGAGTCTCTATTTATGTCCCAGCTCTGAGTAGGATGGGACATAAATAGAGACTGCTGCTTCATAGATGTCCTGACAAAGATGTCTCAGCTTCCAGAATGTTCCTCTCTACCCCACTCCCTGGTCAACACAATTTTGGGCCCACAAGACTTGCCCAAGAGTTTTGATCAACCTTTGGATGGTGTGTGGTACCTCTACAGTGCTTCTCAAACTTGGGGTGCATCCAACCCCCCAGAGAGCTTGTGAGAACAGATTGCTGGGCCCGACCCCCAAAATTCTGATCCAATAGATCTGGTTGCAGTGGAGAGTCTGCATTTTGAGTAAGTTCCTAGGATATAGTGAGGGTGCTGGTCTGTGGACCACACTATGAGAATCACTGCCAGGATGAATGTCATGTTGGACTGAAAGTTGGGAGACTCAGGTCTTCTCCCCTTAGGCAATTCACCAGTTGTCTGTGGGCCTCACTTTAACCATGTCTAAGATGGGAGATTTGATCCAGGTGATCTATAACTTTCCTTTGATGTGCTCTAAGTCCACCAGCAGTTCATCAGGTTCTATAGGGGAAGACTGTATGGTCATTATGAGGCTTCTTCCTTTTCCTTTTAAGAGAGCTATGATTTAAAAAAGACAACATTTAACTTCTGCAAAAATGGTGGAGATGGTCAGAGAGCAGCCACTGAATGGGGTAACTATTAGATGTTGTGAATTCCAAGGCCCTGACAAATTACTCTGCCACTGAGCAATGTTTTTCACCTGAAGGATATACTGTCTTATAGCAGTTTGTTCATGAATCAGGCACTCATTCTAGAATTGAACCCCTCCTCTTGCCACGTTCTGCTCCTCCCCAGAAGCTCTTCTGGGCATGCAGCCAGCAGAAGGTTTGAGAGGTTATGTCCGGAACCCAAGGGGTTGTTAGAGAAGAGATGGATCACAGTAGCTTCTAGGAGATCCCACTTAAATTTGAAAAGAAAGAGAGAAAGGGACTGAATTGATCTTCTAAAGTGAAAAAGAGAGAAAAATCGTTGAGTCCGGGTTTTTCTCTGAGACTCCAAGTGCCTGCACAAAATTACATCCCACCAGCAACATCAAATGACCGCCTTATGAGTGTGAACAGGAAACTGGCTATAACAGTTTCCTTGCCCCTTCCTTTACTTCTGAGGAAGAGTAAGTGATGGATGTAAAGAAAAATAAAGAAATAATTTAGGAAATAATTTCTTTTCACATAAGAGCCAATTTATGATAGCCTAATAATATTGCTAATCAATGAGTATCATAGAGCATTCATTAATTCATTCAATATACATGGGTTGGGTGTTTAACATCCCCTAGCAGTGTGTGGGGGACAGCAGGAAATCAAACTGTAACAAGATCATGTCCACATTCGAGGGGCTTCCAGTCTAGAGGAAAGATGCCAAGTAAACAGGCAATTTCATGAGTTCCAAAAGGAATGAACCCCAGGAACCAGGAGAGAGGCATGGTCTGCAGTGAGGTGGGTATCAGCAAATGTTCCCTGTGGAGAGTGAAGGGCTCAAGCTTGTGTGGAGGTTGGGTCCGACAGCAAACAGGTATTCTTTTCAGACACAGGCTCTAAGAGGTGAAGTCATGAAACTGCAATAGTTTGGACAGGACTGCTGGCTCGGATTGAGGCTGCAGGGGAAAGCAGAAGCACCTAGTGGGTGCCTTTTGACACATTGGTTCAGAACTGCTCCCCATTCCCCAAGGCTTTGATTTTTATTGGCAAGATGAGATGAGGGATCATGGAATTAACATCCATTGTCAGCGAGGGAAGTGTGTGGGCTCAGAGTCCTTCCGTTCCCTTGCTCATGTGCTTTTATGATGCTTTGCCTCACTTCCCAGGCAGGGATCCTTCATCACCTCCATCCCTAACTCCTTCTCTTCTGGCTTTACTTTGAAGCTTAACACTGAGTGGCCTCCTTCCTCTAGGTATGAATTGATTTTAAAATAGATGAAATAAGCATGACTAATGTCTGTAGAGAAACAAGATAGTTAAAGGAGGAGAAGGGAAACTCCGGAGTTTGCTACAGGTTGGAGAATGAGTTTTCTATTTTGGAGGACCTGGATCTTCTTCTCAAATGATGATTGTTGAAATCACATTAGGCCAAATAAATTTTAGGTCCTTGGACTTTCCCTGCCCTAAAAGGAAGAAACTTTTGCAGTAGAAGAACCATTTCTGAAGGACCCAGAAGCCTTTTTGGTACATTCTCCAACTTCATAGTTGTCAATAAACTTAATTCTTTCTGGAAAACAGAATAACTGCAAGGAAAAATCTATACCCTAGAAGAGTGTAACCAGTCTTGGAAACAACAAAACCTTCATCCTGGTGATCACGGCCACCATCATTTCCAACATACCCATCACTCTGCTGAGTATTGGGTACCATGTGGCACCTCAGGGAAGGCAAATAACTTTAAATCACAATCCCTGCCCTCAAGAAACAGGTCATATTGGAGGGCTGACATCCACATGCAAAGATTTATAATAATAAAAGGTAGCTCATGGGAAGTCATCATGACCTGTGAATGGCTTGCGAGGCTCTGGCACACCATTCTGCACGTTTTCAGGTTTCAGAATCTGCAGGCATTGAATATGTCGCTGTCATAGTGTGACTAAGCAGAAAAGTGAGGCTTCTGTTTTAACTCTTCAACATTTTGCTTTCAGCTCGAGAACTTTCAAAGGGACAACCTGATTTGGACCAAATCTGATATATTACTAGAGCCTATCAAGTTACACGTAATGTTCCACGTGTTATTTAGGCTGATATTTTGTAAGAATGTTCCGGAATGAAGCTGAGTACAGGCTACAGTATGAACATCCACATAACCTGTGCCCTGTGATTAAAGAGAGGCCAAAACAAGAAATACTCCTCCGTGTAATTTCAGAGGAACGGAAATTCAAGAAACGAGCAATGGAACGTACGGACAGCTCAGACGCCCATTAACTGTCTTCCCGTGACCAGCTCTGAGCTGTGGAAGTTTCGGAAGGCAGGGGGCGCTCCTCTGAGAGCATCTCCAGGGGCTGTCTGAGATGAGTGGCCATTGTTTACACCTGTGCTTCTCACACTGTACTGTGCACATGAATCATTGGGATCGTGTGAGATTCACGTTCAGATTCAGTGGGTCCAGGTGGACCTGAGCCTCCGGTGGCTGACAAGCTCCCAGCCATGCTGACGTCTCCGTCCTCAGACCACACTGAGAAGCATGAGTGTAGAACAAGGTAGAACGATGTTAGAAGGCGCAGCGTGAAAGCGAGGGCCCATCTGCTCAAGAAACAGAAAATCGGCGATTAGATGCCGAGGCTCCTGGGTAAGGTGGCCGGGAGGTGGAACCAGCTCCCTCAGGACCAAGCAGGCCAGACCCATCCCCCGGGGCTGCCTCTGGCATTGAACCCGGCTCTGCTTCAGGCCCTCAGGACCTGCTGGGCTCTCCCGCTGTGCAGGGTCAGGACTTGGGCAGGTTGGATGCTGTAGCGGAGAGAGGGTGATGCTCTGCCCCACCCCCCTGACCTGGCGGATGACCCGGGATCTTCCCGGAGCACACGGTGCACGGGGCACAGACGGGAAGCCCAGCTCTCCTGGGCGGAGGGGCGTCCCTGTCCCTACACCCCCCAAACGATGACCCTACATCTGCTTGTGGACAGCTGAGAAATGAACAAGAAAGGGCCATCTCAGTTTAGCCCACCTACACGGAGAAGAATCCAGAACCCACTTTCCACTCTCCTTTCGTAGGTCACTTCTCAGGAGGCTCAGGACCCTGCCCCCTTCCAGAAAGCCCCTTGACTCCCTGAAGCTGGCTCAGTGCTTTCTTTCCCAAATAGGAGAGGAAAGGGTAGCTCTAGGCCTGTGCATCTCCAACTTTGACCCGCATGGAATCTCCTGGGGAAATGTTAATATCATATCCTGTCTGCAGGTCTGGGTGGAACCCAGGAGTCTGCATTTATAATGATGCTGCCGCTGCCTGGCTCCATCTCCAGGAGCGAGGGGACCATCCTCAGGCATCTCCTGAGCCAGGGATGAGGTATCTCTCAGTCCCAGGGCTGCTGGCCCCAGGGAGCTGTGCAGCTGTTTAAGGTGTGAATCTCAGTGCCCAGCAGAGTGGGGCAGGGCCGGATAAGAGCATCTTTCTTTGTAGTAACTGCAGCCACCAGCGCAGCTTACAGATGGGTAGGTTTCCCAGGGTGTGTTGAGTTTGTTGTCGCTGATTTGTCTTGCATATTGGGGAAGCTTCTGAAAGAGGGAAGGAAAGTCGCTCCAGAACCCCTCAGCTCCTGACTCCTCAGCCCTGGGCTCCCTTCTGCCTCTTGTTGACACGTTCTGAGCTCTTGGGCTGATTTCCAAATTCCCAAAGTTCAAGTGTGGAAAAAGCCAACTAATCCTCTGGAAAATCTCCTGATGTATATTTTTCTTTAAAACTCTGGGCCGGTTTTAAACTTAGCACTCTCTAAACCGTACTCACCAGGCATTACTGTTGTGGACGCACGTTGCTCTGTTTCCCAGAGAACTCCCCTCCTCCCGCCCGATATTGACACCGGATTCAGGATGGAGTTTGTCAGGGCCTGTAGCGTGTTCCCTCTACACCATTAACTCGGTTCGGTTAGTGCATTGGAAGTAGGAAGACTGATCCCCGCATGATATTCTGACTGTCAGACCTGATTTGAGCTGATTTCTCATTGAGTATTCCATATCAAAGGCTCAGCTAATAGAATTACAGGACATTAGGATTTCCAATCTGGAAGGGACCCTGGAGATCATTTAGTGCTGCCTGCTCACTTTACAAATGAGGAAACTATATTTTTCACTCTTAAGAACTTGAGCAAATACCCAGCTTTTGATATGCACATGCATGTGCCCTTGCTGTTCCGATGTAGGGAGTTCTGCATGGGGGTAAAAGGTGCCAAAAACAGGTCCCTCCTATTTAGTTATCCTTGATCTTGGCTTTCCCTTCCTCAAAGACTGTTATATCCACCCTCTGGACAGCACGCACTTTGCAATAATATGCAAATGCTTTGGCTCCTGACAATAGCTGGAAAAGAAGTGTGATGTTTTTACTTAAAGGACATTTTATACAGTTTAATAGTGACTGCATCTCTGGCATTTATAACAGATGTTATCCCACTGCAGGCAACTTTTTCTAAGTCATGTAGCTGGATTTTAGCTGCTGAAATTTTCTGTATCATTTGGTGATCATATTTCATTTCAGACTTCTGAACGCAACAGATTGTCCACCTGGATTCCATTTTGCCACATTTTATTGATGGCCTGACTCAGATCTTTCAAGTTTGTGCTCATTGACCTTGAAGGAGTAGCTTGTTGTTTAAATTTTATGACACAGAGATGTAAACGGCCTGCAAATTATGCAACGCAACGGTGATGAACAATGAGTTAGGACGTTCCATTAATATTGATTGCCTGGAGTTAAGGGATTAATAAGAACTGTTACACTGTACCCATTTCTGGGACAAACATCCCCAATGAACTTTACTACAAGCACATGTGTAATGAGTGAGAACATTTGTGTGTGCAAATCCGAGCTCCGTGTAGAGATATTACACTGTTCCCCTTATGCCTTCCTGTCGCTGCTCTAGTTCTAGAAATAATGGCACCTTCCCCCTTCCAGCCCTGTTTTTCTGGGTGACCTAAGACAGCCATGCCCATCAGCGTGGCCCATCACTGAAGACCTGAATGACAGCGATGGAAACTACAGAGAGGAAAATAAAAACACTACCCATAGCCCCTTCTCACCACGAGAAACATCCCGCAAACCCAAACTGAAGGACATTCCTACAAAATTCCTGGCCAGCAACTCCTCAAGACTGCCAGGTCATGGAAAACAAGGAGAGTCTGAGAAATGGTCACAGTCTAGAGGAGGTGAAGCAGACATGACAACTGATGCCACGTGGGGCCCTGGATGGGGTCCTGGGACAGAGAAGGACAGGAGAGGAAAACCAGAGAAACCTGGATAATGTGTGGACTTGAGTTCATAATGATGGGTCAGTAACAGTCTGCAAGCTGTGATAAATGTACCATATTAGTGTAAGATGTTGAGAGTAGGGAAACTGGGTTTTGGCTGAATGTGAACTTTCTTTACTATCTTCACCACTTTTCTATAAATCTGAAACTATTCTGAAAGTAAAAGTGTATTAAAAATAATACTTTGTTGTCGTGTCCTTTCAGCCATGATGGAAATGTCACTAGAAAGGCTGACCTCAAATGAGTGTCTGGGTCATGTCAGGCTTTCACCTCCATCATCTCCTTAAATCCTTAGAACAACTCTATGAGATATTGATTATTCTCCCCACTTCACAGCTTTGAATGAGAAAACAATGTGCATGAATATTGTTCACCAGTCCGATTTGTGTGAATCTGAGGTCCAGAGAGAACGATCTGTTATTTGTTGATTGAAATCCCCTGGCTCAAACGTGGCAGAGCTGTGATCTGAACCTTGTTCATCTGACTCTAAAGCACACGTTTATTTCAGTTCCCCACATGGTCCCCAGAATCATGGCCTCAGAGATGGGGCAGATGGGGGAAATGGGAAGGGATGGGTGGGGTCAGGCTGTGTGGACCCTGCTGCTACGTGTCTGCCATCTGGGGCCATTGGAGCTTCCTGGGGAGGCCCTTCAGCCTCTATTTTTGCCAAGGGCTGGGGTCCAGGTCTGCTCTAGATTTCGTTCCACAAATATTCAAAAAGAAGCCCCCCCCCCAGATTTCGTTCCACAAATATTCAAAAAGGAGCCCCCCCTGCAATGACAGACCCAGGATGGAGGAGCAGGTGCCGGCTGTGGTAGCAACACTGAGAACCTCCTGGAAGGAAGTGTACATGACTTCATGGGACCCCAGGGAACCCACGCTGCACCCTCAGAATCTCCACCCCTGGCTGTGCATCTGTGTCATCAGGGGGCCTAAGAATGTCCAGAGCCCTGGTCCCTGAGTTCCTGACTTAGAAGATGAGAAGAGGGCCCAGAAATCTGTATTCAGTACTGTGTGTTGGTGCTTTAGCCATGAACCACTGTGTTCCAAATCTGAACCTCAGAAAGTCTGCCCTTGTTCTAGCCTGAAGAGAACGGCAAGCTCCACTCAACACTCTTGGCTGTTAAGTAATTTACTGTTTAGACTAGGAGTCCACAAATGATACCTGTGGCCAAATGGCCCACAGCCCCACCTATTTTGTAAATAAAGTTTTATTGGACCCAGACACAGTATTTGTTTATGTGTTGTCTCTGGGTGCTTTCCTGTTACTATGGCATAGTTGGGTAGTTGTGACAGAGACCATATGGTCCACAATCCTAAAATAATTATCTGACCCTTTACAGAAAAAGTTTGCTGACCTATGGTGTGGAAGATGGAAAGGTATGTGGATTAATAATTAGTCACAGTAAAAGGCAAAGGAGTCCTGCTGCTCTCAAGTTTCCAAGCACCTAAGAATCCCCTGGGGTGCTTATCTAAAAATCCCCATTCTGAGGCCCACCCCTGGAGACTCTGATGTAGCAGGTCAGACTGAGGCCCAGAAATACGCATGTTTAGCAATGCTTTCAGTACACAGTCCTAAACATTAAGAATATTGACATCGACAGCAGCTGGACCCGGGTCCCTAACCACCTCTAGAGGCTTGGATGTGTCTAAATATTCTTGCATATTATATTTGGACCTAAATTTATAAGATAAAACTAAATATCGAGAATTATCAAAACAAGGAATTAAAAGCGTTAGCTCTGTTTATTCAAGGTATGAATAAAAAATAGAAGATTTGGACAAGAAACAGATATTTAGTGAATGTCTGATGAGCAACGAATGCCAGCTTTCTGCTTCTGACATGCTTTTAAGAGCTTCACTGAGGTGTAGCAGATATGTAATAAACCGTACTTATTTAAAGTGTATAATGGGATACACTTTGTCCTGTGAAACCAGCATTACAATCAAGATAATGCACAAACCTATCACCCCCAAAGTTTCCTTGTGCCCCTTTACAATCCTTCCCTTTGCCCATTCCTGCAACTGTAAGAAGCAACCACCTATCTCCTTCTTTTATGAATGAGATCTTCTTTTATGAATCTATAGTGCTTTCTGGCACTATAGATCTATAGAAGAACTTGCATTACCTAGAATTTTATAGAAATAAGTATCATATGGGTGGTAGGCTTTCTTAGTTCGGTTTCCTCCACTCACTATAATTTTTCTGAGATTCATTCATGGTGTTGCACGTATCAGTATGTTATTCCTTTTTATTACTGAGTAATATTCTGTTGAATGGATATACCATAATTGGTTTATGCACCCACCTGTGCATGGATATTTGGTAATAGCCCAAATAGCCCATGGATATTTGGTAATAGCCCATTGACACTATTACAAATAAAGTGTCAATGAATATTCATGTACAAGTCTTTGTATGGACATATGGTTTCATTTTTACTATATCAAATGGAAGGTGTATATTTAACTTTTTAAGACTGCCAAACTGTTTTCCGAAGTGGTGGTGTACCATTTTACATCCCCACAAGCGGTATACAAGAGTCACAATTGCTCTACATCCTTGTCAGCACTTGATATGGTCAATCTGTTTAATTTTAGCCATTGCAATAGATGTGTAGTGACATATCACTGCGGTTTTAATTTGAATTTCCCAAGTGACCAATGATGTTGATAATCTTTCATGTGATTATTTCCCATTCATATATCTTCTTTGGTGAAATGACTGCTTTGCCCATTGTTAATTTTTAAGTTATTGAGTTTTGAAGGTTCTGTACTGTGAATAAAACTCCCTTATCAGATATAAACTTTGCAAATATATTTTCCCAGTGTGCGGCTTGCTTTCTCCTTCTTTTATGAATGAAACAGTGTAGGTCCATGAAGAACAAATTGATAAATGGTATTTCATTTAAAATTGGTAGGATCTGAAGAATACCATTTACCAATACCACTTACCAATTTGTTCTTTGTGGACCTTGCTTGCGGTGTCATTGCTGAGAAATCTTTGCCTAACTCAAGGCCACAAAGTTTTTATCCTATGTTTTCTTCTAGAAGTTTTATAGTTTTAGGTTTTACATTTAGATCTGCAATCCATTTTGAATTAACTTTTATATGAGGTGTGAGGTATGGATTGAAGTTCATTTTTTTGCTTATACCCAATTGTTCCAGTACCATTTGTTGAAAATTCTTTCACCATTGAATCACCTTTGAATGACTGTAGAATATCAGTTGTCTATATATGTGTGGGTGTACGTCTGGATTCTCTATTCTGGTCTATTGATTGATTTGCCTGTCTTTGCACCAATTATAGTCTTGATTACTGTAGCTTTATAACAAGTCTTAAAATCAGTGAGTTTTAGTCCTCCATTTTCTTCTTTTTCTAAGTTATTTTGGCTATTCTAGGTCCTTTGAATTTCCAAATGAATTTTAGAATTGGTTTTTCAATTTCTACCAAAGACCTGCTGTTGTGATTTTGATGTCTTAGGCAGTGAAGATAATGGCACTTTTACAAAGGATAAGTGACTCTGTTCAGTTATCATTTCATGAAAAAGGGAAGCATGAAAACATGTACACAAACAAATCAACAGAATGAGACAATGTACTTTTGTTACCAGGCAGCACAGAACAAAAATGAGCCCCAAGTTCTAATACTCTAGTTTATCTTAGCTATCTGGGAGATCTACACACTAGCTTCCCTTTAGATATTCTTTTTTTTTAAATACAGGTAAAATTGACATAACATAAAAGTAACTGTTTCCATTTTAAAGTGAAAATTCTGATGGCATTTTGCACATTCATAATGTTGCACAGCCACCACTTCTATTCAGTTCTGAAATATTTTCATCACTCCAAAAGAAAAATCCTCACCCGTTATGCAATTGTTCCCCATTTTCCAACACCCAGCCCCACCAATCTGCATTCAGTGTCTACGGATTTACTTACTCTGGATATTTTACATAAATGGAATCATGCAAGATGTAACCTTTTGTGTCAGTCCTTTTTCCACTTAGCATAATGTTTTCAGGTTTCATCCACGTTGTAGCATGTTTCAGTACTTCATTCATTCTTATGACTGAATAGTATTTGACTGTATGTATGTATCACAATGTATATATCCTTTCATCTATTGAGAGATATTTGGGTTATTTCTACCTTTAAGCTATTGTGAATACTGCTTTTAAGAACATGCACGTACATATACTTGTTTGACTGTCTTCAGTAATTACGGTTATATACCTGTGAGTGAAATCGATAGGTCATATGGCAATTCTACATTCGACTTTTTGAGGAAGTGCCAAACTTTCTTCCACAGTGGCTGAAATATTTTACATTCCCACCAGCAATGTATGAGGGTTTCATTTTCTTCAGATCCTTGTGAAAATTTATTTTCTGATTGTTATTATTATTGCCGTTTTAGTGGGTGTGAAGTGGTACTTCATTGTGGTTTTGATTTGCATTTCCATAATGACTAATAATGTTGACTATCTTTTTATGTACTTATTGTTCATTCGTAGATCTACTTTGGAGAAATGTCTCTATATATGTGTCTAATATATTTTATATAATATATAGAGACATTTATCTATATCTTTATCTATATAGATATAGATATCAGGCAATATTTATTGCCCAGTTTTGTTTTTTAGTCCTGACAACTTTTACTTTCCTTTATTCCTAAATTTGAAATTCTAGTAGAATTAAATTAAGAGCATATTTTCCCTCAACCCCATTTTTTCCTCTCTCTCATAATCTTTTTGTGTGTGTGTGTGTGTGTGATGGAAAGTATTTTTCTCATTTATTCTTTCATCCTTTTGATAGATTTTTCTCTGCATTCTCCTCAAATATGTATTTGTATCTGTATCTGTATCTCAGATTTGTACTTGTATCTGTACCTGTACCAGTATTTGTATCTGTATCTCAGATTGTTCCTTAAGTTGTCTTGGGTTGGTTGTGCTACATAGTTTATGTCTTTTAAACTCCCCACATAAATATTTTACTACATATCTGAATAGTTATCTATTACTATATAATTCTGGTATCAATTTCTGTTTTAGCTACCTACTGCTAAGTTAGAAACTATCCCAAAATGTAGTGGCTTAAAACAGCAGGACTTTATTATTTCTCATGATACTGCAATCCAGGCTAGGCTCAGCTGGCTGGTTTTTCTGTTGAACATGATGGCTGCTGAGGCTGGCACATCCAGGATGGCCCATTCACTCACAGTCTACGCTTTGGGCAGGATGGCTGGAGTAGCAGGGGCGAATCTGGCCTCTCTCCCTTTCCATATGTCTTCTTCACATGGCTCTCTTGAGCTTCCTCATAGTATGGTGGTCCTAGGATAATTAGACTTTTTAATTGGCAGTGGGTTTCTAAGGAAGAGAAGGTGGAAGCTGACAGTTTTCTTTAAAGCTGGGTCGGGAACTGGCCCAGTGTCACACCTACCACATTCTATTGGTTGAAGGAAGTCACAAGACCAGCCCATATTCAGGGGAGAAGGGACATAGGTTCTGCTTCCTGATGGGTGGGGCATCACGCTTGTACTTGGAGGGAAGGGAACCATCTTTGGAGACCATCCACCACAGGAATGAGTCTGCCTGTATGTGAGAGGGTCAGTAAGAATACTTGGTCTCACAGAGTGCCGACGACTTTGCAATCTTTCTTAACACCTAATAGCACTAGAAAACACATGGAATATATTAAATAAACAACAGTGCATCAACCTGGAGCCATGCTGTGAAGTCTTACTAAGTCCCCGTGATATTTTTTATTAAAAAATCTGGGGATGTGTATGTATATGGCTGATTTGCTTTGTTTTGCAACAGAAACTAACACAGTATTGTGAAGCAATTATACTCCAATAAAGATCTATTAAAAAAATCTATTTATTAAAAATATTTATTTTCATTGAAGTACTATGTACATCTTTTTTTATGTCAAATAGTACTAAAAGCCTTATAGGAATTGGTGACTTCCAAGCCAAATGATAAATTATAATTCATATTACAGGCCCTCAGGAGCATTCAACACTTTTGGGGGCTACTACACGTAAAATGCTAAATTCCTCTTATCTGCTGTTACTACTAATTTCTTTCAGATTAATTGACTGATAAAATTTTTTGATCTTTTCTGTTTGTTGTTAATTGATATATATGTATATATATATATATTTTTTTCTTGTCCATTTGTTAAGGTTCTGATACACATGCATTATTTTCTGCTCCCTCCCTGTGATGTGGCCTATCCACTGATAGAGGGAAGGAAGGACAGACAAATCTGGGCTCTTATCACCATTCCTGTCCCCCTGATCTCCAGTGAGACAGCGCAATCTCCCAATGCTGTCACGCCCACACATGTGATGCTTCCCACGTTGCAGAGTCCATGCCAGGCAGAGGCACTGGGTCGAGTCATCCATGAGACCAAGTCAGCATTGCAACTTCTACGCCATCAGTCTCTTTGCTGAGGGGCTGGGCAGCACAGATGAGCCACAACAAATAAAGAGCAGTGTAACTTTTCAACATGCTTTCTTCTCTTCGCTATGGGAGAGAACACAGCTAGGGAGAAACTCAAAGCATGTCAGGAGGGATGTAAAAACCTTTGCTTTCTCGTAGGCATGTTTATGCAGCTTCAAATGCTTTCAGTTTGCTATAAGTTAAAAATGAATGTGTCCATCTGATGGGTTTTTTTGTTTTTTGTTTTCTTTTGGTCTGTCTTCTTTGCCATATGATTTCATAAAGCTCTGTGTGCTTTAGGAAAATATAGATTGGAAACGTCTAGAAATGTAATTATTGGGCCATTTTTCTGCAAATGCAACAATATGCAGTTGATCAAAAAATAATTATACTTCCTGACAAATTACCTTTTCTATTAGTGCCCTGCCTTAAGAAAAAAAGACTTTTTATTTCTGCCTAATGAAAACAATATAGGAAACCTTGCTAGACGCTCTGGCAGAGCCATTTCTTTCAGGGGGTGACATTTCTGTTCAGCTTCCATTAACGGGAGAGGGAGGCACGTGGAATCAGTTTGCTTTTCTGATTTCACTGTAGCCTAAAATTAATTTGGGAAAAAAAAATTTTAAAGAAGACCAAGGATGGTGTAAACAGCTCTGACCACAGTGGAGCCAGGGTAGAAGAGGTCTTAATTTTCAGGACAGTCGTTGGGAGCGACTATGTGTCTTCTTCAGTTGTTTTGAGAACACAGGTTTCTTTTGCAGAGAAATGTCTTAGGATTCAGAGGAAATCCTGAGTCACCTGAGAACAGAATATTCACAGACAGCTTTTATTATTGAAATTCAGAGCCCTGCCTGGTCCCACCCTCACACCCTCACTCTCACTCTACCTGCCTTAGCAAAGTTCTTGGGTTCCAGTTGTGGGGTTTCCTGACTGAAGTCATAGCTTGTGGGTGTTCTATGGATTCCTGACTCTCCTCGATTTATGGCCTCAGGCAAAACCTAAGTTGGAAGAGATTCACCACCAGCATTTTTTTGGAAACTGTCCACAAAGAGGCTAAAAGTCACACTACAGTCTGACACCTGGAAGTCCTCTCCTAAGGACCTACCAGAGCTTCATTCAACCGCAGGATTTCTCAGTGGGTCACACAGTCAGGGTCTTAGTCTGTTCAGTCAGGGTCTTAGTCTGTTTTGGCTTCTATAACAAAATACCACCCACTGAGGGGCTTATGAACAACAGAGATTTATTTCTCACAGTTCTGAAGGCCAGAAGTCCAAGGTCACGTTCTGGTGAGGACCCTTTTCCTGGTTTATACCGGCACCTTCTCACTGTGTCTTCAGATGATAGAAGGGGTGTCTCTTTGATAATGGCATTAATTCCATTCCTGGAAACCCCACCCTTCATCAGCTCCCAAAGATCCCTCCTCAATTACATCATTTTGGACATTAGGATTTCAACATATGAATTTGGGGGAGACACAAACATTCAGATCACAACAGACAAGGAGATTTTTTGAAGAGAAGATGTAGCAGACTGGCCTGTGGTTGCATGAGGGAAGATGACATCTTCATTTTGCCTAATGTGCATCATTTCAGCATATTTATGGTGCTCAAGTGGGAGTGATGAGTGTCAAATTAGTATGTAATTCGCCTGAGCTGTGAATCAGCACGTTTTTGTAAGAATTCGATCGAATACTGTTCAGTCTCATGTATACTTCAGTTTGAAACTCCTGGTGAGCATTCATTAATTTTATTCAGTATGGTGTCACATGAAGATAAGTATAGATGGGTCCCCAACTTACGATGGCTCAACTTACAACTTTTTGACTTTATGAGGGTGTGAAGCGATAGGCCTTCAGTAGAGACTGTATTTTGAATTTTGAGTTTTGATCTTTTCCCGAGCTAGTGATACGACAGGGTCCAATCCTCTCGTGATGCTGGGCAGCGGCATGAGCCACAGCTCCCAGTCAGCCCCTCCGTCACCAAGGAAACAACCAATGCACTTACAACCATCTGTGTCTAGACACTCACTCTGCTTTTCGCTTTCAGTACCATATTCAGTAAATTACATGAGATATTCCACACCTTTGTGTTAGATGGTTTTGCCCAACTATAGGATAACGTAAGTGTTCTGAGCACATTTAAGGTAGGCTGGGCTAAGCTATGATGTTTGTTATGTTAGGTGTATTAAATGTATCTTCAAGTGATGATATTTTCAACTTACGATGGGTTTATGGGGAGTATCCCCATTGTACATCAAGAAAGATCTATACTAATATTTTCTTATAAAAATAGTGGCAACATATAGATGATAGATCAGATTTTGGCCAATTTGGCAAATACATTTTTGTGTCAATGAACTGTAAAGCTTAATAGATGAACTGGAGAATATATTTCTTTGGTTGAATAGTTCCCTTCAAAATAACACAAAAGGATTATGCATATGTTGGTAAGGATAACCCGAAGAAGCAAACAGCACATAAAAGCCTTTGTACCAGGGAAGATGGTTATGCTATAAATACCTTAAGATGAGTTTTCCTTTGAGTGACTGTTTTGTTATCCGGTATTAAGTAGTTTTTATTCAGTAACTTTGGCTCTGTTCCCTATTAACAAATATTTATTGTGTTTTCACTTAAACTTGACTTTGAAAAGAAATGGTAAGAAATTTTGTTCCTGTTAGTTTTCTTTTGTAAATAAGTACTTATCCACAGCATAAAATTTCCGTTTGAACTGCAGAGGCTTCAGATGGAAGAAATGCTCTAAGTCACAGCATATTTCTGTGGTATGGTTGTTCACTCAAATGTCATTATAAAACATATGCATTGTAATAATCATTAATAAATAAGTATATAAATAAATAAAATGTCACATACAAATACATGCATATGTGATACATGTATATTTATTCTAAGTGTGGGGGACATCTCTTTGAAAAGATTCCAATTTTACTAAGATTGCCCACTTTTAGAGTGACTAAAGCTGTAGGCAATTTCTGAGATATAATTCGATGGTCCGCTCTTCATGACTTTTCCTGTGATTAATTAACTTTGGTTATGTATGTGAAAAAACTGAAAAAAGAAATTGAGTGTTATGCACAGACATTTTATAATTAAGACACTAATACCCAAACATTTATTACATTTATTAAACTAACAAAATTACTAATGGCTATAAAGTAAAATAGTCCATGGTAAACATTTTTAATTACCTTTGACTCAGCAAGTAATTTCTAGAGAATTATCCCACGGCTGTTTGTAACGCTTCAATACTAATGCTATTTATCTCAACCCTGATTATAAAAGCAAAAACTGGAAATAACATAGATGTCCAGAAACGGGGGATTAGTTAGATATTCTGTTGAAAAAGACAATGTTCATGCTACCGTATTAAGTAAAAAGGGAGGTCATGTCTGCATCCTTTGTCCAATCTGATTGTGTTATTTTCAATTCCTGGAACAGATACATTCAACGTCCATTTAGTTCCTAAATGTAAGGAATCATATATGTTATGTCCATACCGATATATGTACATATACCCATGTATACATATCTATGTATAAAATGTATCAATATGTACTTACATGCATTTTTACATATATTTTATACATTTTATGCACAGACATTTTATACGTATGAAACTAAAAGTGCTGTGAATCATTTAATATTGTAAATGTTCCCTGAGAAAAAATGCAAATGTTGAAAATACCATGAAAATTCACGAATGCTTCTGGAAACACACATCAGAACACAGAGAGAAGGAGGAAAATGGATGGCTGGCACCACTGGGAAATAGTGCTTTGTTATCCGAGGACTTGTCTTCGTGCCTCGCGAGAGAAAATTAATTTGTCTTTATTCACTTACTTACTTATTTTACCTCATTGTTTCCACTGATTAAAACCTCCCGAGCCTCTGAAGCCAAGTCTGTCTCTGATGTTGGCAGGGGTACAGCCCACAAACCTTCCTTTGCAGTCACCCTTTGTTTTGAGGATATAAGGCAAGAAATGCAGAGAAACACTTGCTTGGACCTGAACTGCGTAGCCAACGTTTGTTAATTTTGGTTGGTTGTTAATATTCGGGACTTCCAGAGCGTAATCTCTCTTGCCCAGGTAAAAGGGTGGTGCTGTCTACATGTAATATTAAATCCCTTTAGCACAGCGACACAGCGACACTGTTCTTTATATATATATATATATATATATATATATATATATATATATATATATATATATATATTTCTTTTCTCCTTCCTTTTTTAAAAGTCTACTTTTATCTTTGAGTGGAAAGTGTGCCTCTTGTAGACAGCGTATGGTTCACCTTTAATTTAATTCTTGATATAGATGGATTTGCAGCTACCATCTTAGTTTTTGGTTTCTATGTCTCATAGAGTTTTGTTTCTCTATTCCTCCTTCGTTGCTTTATTTTATTAAGCGAATATTTTCTGATGTAGCATTTTAGTTTCTCTAAATGATATTTTCTGAGGTCTTTTTTAGTGGCCACTCTAGGGTTTATTAGTTACGTCTTAATTGATCAGAGTCAGCTTCAAATTTACCCTTGCATAATTGCAGTTATATAGAGAATCATTACTCCTTTATCGATCTTTTTCTTCCTTTTTTGTGATCTTGTTATATCTATTATGTATATTAATGTTACACACCTAAGAATTCATTGTTATATTTATGACTTTATCATCTGTAGTCATTTCCCTAAGTGCAGGAAATGGCTTTGTTCTCCCCACCTCCTTTGAGCTGTTTTTGATGAGTTTATTACATATATATTACATTTCTATATGTGATAAGCCAGATAGTACATTATATACATATTATTTTATACAACTGACTGAGAAATGAGAAAAATGCATTTATACTGTTTCATACAATGACAAAATTACCTTTATTTGTGCTTTTTGTTTTTTTGTGTGTGTGAATTCAAATTTGTAAGCTGGGGCGGGATGAGAAAGGAGGTCCTGCTCCTTCAGGGAAGAAAGCCCTTTTGGCTGTAGGCTGGGGACAGGGAGCCCTGTGTTGTTGGTGGCAGCTTTCTGGAGGGGAGTCTGAGCCTTGCTGAACTGGGACTGGGGAAAGAGGGTGGGGTCATGGTTCATCTACCACAGAGTTTCTTACTGGAGTTTCATAGATTTTCTTCAATAGATGTTTCTTCATTTGCTATTTGCCCTTAGGCCCATTTCCAGAAGCTTTCAATGTTTTTTTAAAAATAATTCTCATCAGTTTCCTTGGAGAGCAGTTCATCAGAGTTCCCCATGCTGTCATGCCAGGAGTTGATTTCCCCTGGCCTTCATTTCTGAAAGATAATTTGCTGGCTATGAGATTCCTGGTTGACAGACTTGCTTTGAAAATTTCGTCTGCTGCATTAGACCTCTGGGCTCCCATCAAAGGCAGGTTCTATTTTCTACCATTTTCCTGTGTAAGGGTCACACTATCTTGTTTATTTGCATCTCTCTCTCCCTCTCTCCCAGTGAAAGCTGGGCGTTTAAAGTAATAATGTTGTACAGCTCTGGATTTCGATTAGTGCCCCCTTCTCCTCTCCAAGGGCTTGTTGATGTTGCTGGTTTTGTTAGTTTGTTTGGTGGTTTGCCTGGACTAATTCTGTGAAATCGACTTCCTCCAAAGTGTGTTGCCTGTGATGTCACTGCTCAGCGTTTCCCCCCCTTGTTTTTATTTTTAAGCCTGGATTCCTAGAAGTCACCAATGGCTCAGTATAGCTTAATGTTCAGCCAGTGATTGGCCAGAATTGACGGCCTTTGTCCTTTGGTGATAGATCTGCGTGTAGCTTGGGGAGTGATTTCAAGCCTGTCCCACATTCAGCCAGGGGCTAGTAGTTCTCAAGTGCCCAATCTGGCTTTGTAATTAAAAAAAAAATGAGAGAACATTTACTGATAGAAAAGTAAATATAAAATATAGCCATGCATTGAGAAGTTTCTCACAGTATGGAATTTGTTGCCCCCACGGTTTATCTAAAAACACAACTGTGAAACTCAATGCACTGATTCTGCAAAGAAAAATGTTTTTCTAAAAATTACATGGATGTGACAGAGACTGTATCTTTAAAATAACAGAAGCAGGAATTGACGTGAGTTGTCCGACTAAATTTGTATGAGACCACTAATTATTACAATGAGACTCTAATAAAAAGTGCTCTGGCAAGCAAGCCACACGAGTTTCTGGCAGCCTCGGTTTGTTCTAGGATACGAGGCAGGTTTCATTCTCTTTTGAGAGTCCTGTCATTCAATTCTACTTCCTCTGGAAGTGGTGAATTTCCCACCACTCCACTCTAAACAGAGTTTTTTTCCTTTACTTTCTGTCCAACTCATCCCTGGGTATTTTGGAGCTCTTGAGCATTCTCCAAAGTGGGGATGCCCTTTGTCCTTTGACCTTTCTGCTGGTGGAGCAGGTGGTGCTGGGGAGAGGGCTCCATTGGCGTCTATGTACACTGAGCTGTTTGGCTCTGTTACTGACATTGAAGACAGAGAAATTAAGGACCAACGCTCAAATCTTTCTCCCAGAGTCCCCTTGGGTTGATGAGCTTTACCTGCTGTGCAAGGAAGTGTCTTTGCAAAGAGCTGTAAGAAGCTCCAGGAGGCTGAGCCATCCCGGGGAATGGTCCTCACTGTGGGTCAGCTCTCCACGTAGGGCACTGGCCTTTGGTCTTGGGGCTTAATGGTTTGTTAAGGATTTTGTTTTTCTTTGAGAAACTAGATTTCATGTTCCTTTCTGAGTAGCCTTTATTCCTCATCCTGGGGTTGCTTCAGTGTAAAATAGGGGAGAGAATCCTCTTTGCATCTGATTGCAGATGACTTCACTGTGAGCTCTTATGGCCCATCTGCCGACACTGGTTGTCCCTCTGCTGCCTGCGGACTCTGAACTCTGTAATATCCTCAGCCTTCAGTGTCTACACAAGGACGGGAAATGAGCCTTACTGGCCCCGGGGGGCCATTTGCTTCCCCATCCTCTAAATTTTCCCCTAACTCTGGCTTTAGTTTTCAACAAACCTTAGCTGGTAGCCAAGAAAAATACTTTTAAGAACACCCCTTCAAAACTGAAAGGGACAAGAATCATAAATTAAAAAAAAATTATAACAAAGCAGGAAGTCTAATCTTATAACCCTGTCCCCGCCTGTCACCTGTGCAGGGGCCCTGAGGGTGCCCTCCACCACCCCCAGAAGCATGTTCCTGGGCCTTGGGCACATGGCATGTGCAGAGGAGGAAAAAATCCTGGCTTTGACTTGAGGCCTCTCACTCAAACCTGAGAGGAAAATCTGTGCATGAGTCTCGGTTCCCCCAAAGGAGAGAAAATGAGAAGGCACTTCCTATCCATTAAAGTATCCAAAACATTGCCGCGGGAAAGTTAAGCTGGTCCAGATGCTAAGTACGTTAAGTAAAGAAGCTCAGAAACCTTGTAGACTGCCAAAAAAATGTTAGGGTCGTACTTCATCTTGGCCGTTGCCAGTTGGTTCTATGAGCAGCAGCAAACTTGCTTGTAAAGATCAAGAGCTAAGCTCGGGCCCTGGGAAGCTGGCCCTTTCTCCTCATTCTTGTTCACGCAAGGAACATTCTGGAAAAGATGGGTGGGAGTCAAAGATGTCCAGAGCGCCTCCTCCAGGAAGGAAAGACTTACAGCTGGAGGAAGCAGCCCACTGTCCCGAGACAGGGCCACTCTTCAGGGTTCCACTTGCTGCCCTTGAGGACAGAACGACAAGGAAGCAATAAATCAGTGCAAATAAGTTTGCTACTTTAGTAAAAGATATCAAATATCAACAAATGCATAAGTAATAACAGAGGCATTTCTTGCCCCATTAACATTGTAAATGAATTACATATTAAAGCCCTGGCCAGTATCATTTACAAAGCACCCTACTACATAGGCTTTGTTTTTGTGCTTAGTTATGTAACTGCACTGCATGTCCTATGATCGTGGAGCAAGAAAAAAAATAACTGAAACATGCTGGAGGCGCGTCGGCAAAGTATGGGAGCTTGTGGGCAGGCGGTGAGATGCTATCTCAAAAACAAAGGTCTGAACCTTGAGGATGGTTCTAGGTATACCTGTTTCCTTCATGGGTATTTCATAGAAAGTATAATACAAAGGAGTATCAAGTTAAACAAAAAAATAAAATCTCACCATTTGCCTACATTAAGACATACTAGGTTTTATAGATTAATTTCATTCCCAAGAAATAATCCCTTTAATGGTATCATTTTGCTGATTCTACAGGAAGTAGGTTGTTAATAGAAACCGTAATTTTTCGTTTTCGTTTTGATAAGGTGGATGTTCAGATTGTTTTCTCCTTTCCGGATGTGACCTTGCATCTTATCAGAAGGAGAATGTGTCTTTCCTTTCCTTTTGAACTTTTTAAAATAGGTAGAGTAGCGTGTGAATTACCAGGTGAGGTCTACTGCAGACAACCTCAGAAAGATGTGGCAGAATCCCTAGGACCATAAAAGGCACCCCCTTTCCTTGTAGCACGCTGCATTCCCATCCACCTAATGAATGCTTTTCATCAGAAGAAACAACGACCTTGGATTCCTGCCTTAATTGAATTGGTGCTTACGGTGGACTGGATCATGTTCAAAGATGGCAAGATTAGATACTCATTTGTGCTTGGTTTTTTAAATGGAGCTCTCTGAGTTTTCTCTGTTCAGTATTCACTACAGTTGAGTGGATTTGGGGGAAAAAATCTGTATCGTATTTGTGTAAAATTACGAAATATCAGTGGTCTAGATCTGCTATTATACTCATATGCTTTCCCTAATTTTCTTTTTATTACCCTTTGCATAATTGGAAGGCAAGACAGCCTTACAAATTACAGGGGCCACTGACAAACACAAACAGCCACTAGGCACCAGCAGGTCCGCGTTTCCCGCGGTTCCAGCCTTCGCGCTGCTCCTCAGAAATGCACCCACAACTTATTTACAACTGCAGATCCCAGGGAAGAAACAAGGATGCCTGAACCTACTGGCCAATGTGTGGAAGGGAGCCCATGTGGCGAAAATGAGAAAGCAAAAAGTATTCATGGTCGAATCTATTGGCCACATTGTTAAGGTCAAAAAATCTAACCACCTAGGGCCAGATTCAATAAAAATCTGTCTGGCTTTTATGCCAAGCCAGGCAGGCCTGGAAAAATCAATTTTCTGGAACTTGTAAAGTCTTCTCCAGTCGAGGCACAGTCAGCATTCCTCTCCGTTCTTACTCCCAGAGCTGGCGGGGGAGACGCTGGGGAGGCCGGGGCAGCCTCAGGGCTCCGCAGCTCCACGCAGGTTCCAGGAGAAACTTGGGGAAGAGAAAAGCGGGGAGCACGTGACCGTTGCCCATTGTCAAACTACACCTGTGCATGCCTCGCACAATCGGCTTCATTCATTCATTTTCCCATGTATTCATCAAACACTTGGGGGGCTCCCCCCTGCACTAGGTACTCTGCTCCGGGCTGGGAATATCAAGATGAAAACACACGGCCTCTGTCCTCAACAAGGCCACGGTGTAATATAGAGTCATAAGGATTCTTTAAAGGGATGCAGAGGACCCATGGGAGCATGAAAAAGAGGCATCTCGTTAGGTCTGAAGGGTAAGAGCATGTCTGGGAGCGTGTCTCCAAGGAGGGAACAGGTGAGATCAGCCTTGAGGTTTGGATATAGAACAATGGTTGGGAGAAGGTTGAGCCTCTTTGAGAGCATCAGGGGCAATGATGTGGAGCTGAGCGTGTGTGTGTGTGTGTGTGTGTGTGTGTGTGTGTGTGTGTGTGAAAGAGACAGACAAACAGAGAGACCGAAAGACAGAGACAGAGAAAGACAGAGAGACAGAGAGAGAGGCAGAGAGAGGAATTCCCAGCCATGTACAGTAAGTGAGACAGAGGCAGAAGGACTGGAGATGGAAAGCTAAAGCCACCCACATGTTTAAGCAGAGCAGGTACACGTTATCATTACATTTGAGGAGGAGCCTGGAAATATGTGGAAAAAGAACTGGAGCAAAGTTGCAGCCAGAGACAGAAGAGAATGGAATTGGGGCAGATGCGTTAATAGCTTTCCCCTGATGGACCCGTGGCACTGGGTGGAGAGGCAGGACAATATCTCACTCTTGTTGATTAGATGAGAGGCGGGGCCATGCATCAGGCTGGGGGTGGATGTAGGGGGACAGGCGGGTGTGGAGGGCAGGAGAACAAAGTGGGTTGTGTGTTTGTGTTAGAGGCGTTGGTGGGCAGCTGGGAGCAGCATCCTGGTTGAGGATAAAGCGAAGGTCATCATTTTGTGGGTGATGGTTGTAACTTGAGGTGTAAATGAGGGAAAGAGACCAAAGCAAAAACGTTGAGTAGAAGGAGATAAGTCTTGAGGACAAAGCCCTGAAGAGGACCCGGGTCAGGCTGACATGGTGGCGAAATTCAGGGGGTCCCTGGACGGTGGTGTAGAGAGAGGAGAGCCAGCGGAGAAGAAGGTCCCTGAATGTAAGGGAAGAGAAAGTTCCAGGAAAGCAGGGGCTGATTCACATTCTGCAGGAAAGTCAAGCAAAGAAAGGTATGTGTAGCCGTCCTCAAATGGGCTGGGTTGGAGGCTCGGTGACAAGCGGTCCGCGACACATAAATCTTCTGGAGGCTCTGTTTAGTGTCATAAGCACATCTGTCATGATCAGAAAGGGGATCAAGCTGGGGAAGCCCGGAGTGTGGCTTCTTGAATCTGCAGTTATTCGTGGGAGATGGTTTCGTGTGGGTTGTGTCCTGTCAGTCAAGGGCAGAGCCGTGTGTGGGCTTATCAGCCTCTTATATCTCCAGACTTAGCACCCCGTGACTCCAGCGTCATTACCTTTACTAATGCAACAATGGCCTCTTCACGTTCCCTCCAGGTCCCGTTTCTCACTGTGCCATCTGCCGTCTGATATAAAGTATGGTATGAGATGGCATGGTAGGACCGTGAGAAGTGGAGTGGGATTTGCTGACCTGGTGGAGATTTTATTCTTCTCATTTTGCCACATTGGATCTGAAGATGGGATATGATGACACGACATCTGATATATCCAGGGACTAATCTCTACGTGCTCTGAGATGTTTCATAGGATATGCTTTAGGCTTACCGGTGCCAATGCTGCCAGTGTCCCATCACACCCCCTTGACACCCGCTCTTTCTGGACCCTTGTTGGTTCCTCACCTCAAACACCTGGGACTCTTGGCCTGAGAGCTTTCCCTACCCCAGAGCTTCTTAGCCCGTGCTTGGGGCAGGCCAGAAATGCTGGGGAGTTCATGTCCATCCTTCAGGAGCAGCCCTCAAACAATAAATGCTGGGAATTTGTGGGCGTGCCCCAGCAGCCTCGCCTCTGAGGTCTCCCGGAGGCCCTCAGCAGATTAAGCTCCAGATGCCCGCGGTAGAAGTGGTCCACGTCCTTTGTTTTATTTGCTACCTTCCCTTCCCTGTTTCATTTCCATGCTCCCTTACAAGTGGTTTCTGGGATCGCTCGTAAATTTATTACCAGCGTCCCGTTCTCAGGGTCCATTAGTGGGTAAATCCAACCTCATTGCCGACCGACCTCAAACTCAGAAAACTCATAAACTTGAGTTGGTAAATTCAGGATGAAAGAAGGGTGCTAGGACCATGCCAGGTATAAGAGGAATGAACTTCTCAGGCCCAGGTCTGAGAAGAACAGAACTTTATTTTTCTATTCTTAAGCTTCACTTCTGTCTGGTGCCTATTTTCATCAAGTAACAAGAGCTTAATCCCACGCAGTCCTCGTGACCTTCATGGATTCAGTCCTCTCCCACCTCTGCTCGTATCTCTGGAGCTGTGTTTAAATTCTAGGAAACTTATGTGGCATCAACTACCAGGAATCAGAGGTGAGGACCTGGTCCCCGCAGGCACCTGTCCACTGCGGCTGCCGGGAGACGCAGGCCTGCTTATGCAACATTGGTTAGCGTCCAGCCATGTGCTCATGGCCCCACCTGGATGTCAGTCCTCCTGCCACCTGGGTCAGCTCTGTTCTAGACTTCCTGCCCTTAGAGCCTCTTCATCTCCATCAGTTAACGTCCACGTGTCCTTGGCCACATGAGAAAACAACTGGCCAGTATCAGTAGCATGGGGATGCTTGGAGGCTCGGGGAGGACTCCCACCAGTCCATCCATCTAAATATCACCTGAAGCCATCTTTTCCTTTGTTTTTAATTGAGGTATAGTTGACTTAAATATTATATTAGTTTCAGGTGTACAGCATAGTGGTTCACAATTTTAAAGATTATACTCCTTTAATAGTTATTATAAAATATTATCTATATTCCCTGTGCTGTATCATATATCCTTGTAGCTTTTTTATTTTATACATAGTAGTTTTTACCTCTACCCCCTACCCTTATCTCGGCCCCCTCCTTCCCTCTCCCCACAGGTAACTACTAATTTGTTGTATCTGTAAGTCTGTTTCTGTTTTGTTATATTCACTAGTTTGTTTTATTTTTTAGGTCCCACATACAAATGATATCACACAGTATTTGTCTTTCTTTGCCTGACTTATTTCACTAAACATAATACCCTCCGGGTCCATCCACGTTGTCACAAATGTCAACATTTCATTCTTTTTTATAGCTGAGTAATATTCCGTTGCATACGTACCACATCTTCTTTATCCATTCATCTGCCTATGCACACTTAGGTTGCTTCCATATCTTGGCAATGGTAAATAGTGCTGCTATGAACATTGTGGTGCGTGTATCTTTTTGAACGAGCATTTTTGTTTTCTTAGGATAAATACCCAAGAGTAGAATTGCTGGATCATATGGTAGTTCTATTTTCAATTTTTTGAGAAACCTTCATTCTGTTTTCCTGCACCAATTCACACTCCCACCCACAGTGTACGAGGGATCCCTTTTCTTCACATCCTCGCCAACATTTATTTGTGGTCTTTTTGCTGATGGCCATTCCGGCAGGTGTGAGGTGATATCTCGCTGTGGTTTTGATTTCCATTTCTCTGATAATTAGTGATGTTGAGCATTTTTTCATGTGCCTGTTGGTCATCTGTATGTCTTCTTCCGAAAAATGTCTACCCATGTCTTCTGCCCATTTTTAACTGGGTTATTTGTTTTTTTTGATATTGAGTCATATGAGCTGTTTATATATTTTCAATATTAACCCCTCATCAGCCATATCGTTTGTAAATTTTTTCTCCCGTTCAGTAGGCTGTCCTTTCATTTTGTAGATGCTCCCTTCATGGACAGCAACTTTTTTTTTTTTTTTTTTTGCAGAGACTGTGAAATTTATTTAAATGCTGTGACAGTTATAGTGCATACTGCTGGCATACTCATAGTCACAGCTTATAAAGGAAAAAACTAAACTTTGAAAGTCAGCTCTGAAATAGACGCATTTCATCAATACATCCACTAGTAGGTCTGTTCTTCTAAAACAGGAGGAAAGACAGATATTGAGAGTTTTGTTTAAAGAACAAACTCAACATTGGACAGCCATGTTTAATTCTGCTCATTTCATGTCACACTAAAGGAATGGGGAGACCTCTGGATCTTGCCACCTTCTCAGGCCCCCCTGGGAAGCAAAGCCCAGACAAGGCAACTCTGTTCTTTTATCTTTCTTGACCTCTCTTCTCGCTGCCAGCAAGTTCTCCACTGGCTGGTGGGCAGGAGAGTTAATGCCCCCACCCCCGGAGCAGCCCTAGGCCACCAGCAGATGGAGTGGTGGGGGGGGAGGCTGGGGTGGGCGGGGGGAGGCAAGTAAACTCCCCAGCTTCCTGGACGGCTTCTGGTGGGACAACTGAGTGTGTTCTATGTGTTCTGAGGTGTGTTCGGTCCCGCAGGATTGAGGCCCCCACACCCACAGCAGGTCATGCTGGTCAACACCGTCTTTCTTGGCACCTTTCCTCCTTCCCTGTCTGGCCTCCCAGCTCTCCCTCCTCAGAGTTCTTGGATCACCTCTCAAAGCAGCTCCCTGTGCCCAAGTCCATGTTACAGGGTTGCTTTTCACCCAACCAAAGATGCAGCATCTCCCACTTTGGGGTCTTTCAGACACATGTGGCCATGACCACCCTCCCTGTTTGCTGCATGCAACGCACATTGGGGTTTGTGCCCACGAGAGGCATATGGTGGAAACAGGTGTCGCCGAGGCTGAGCCGCCACATTAAACTCTGTGTTTGCTTCAGTGAAACGTTGCCTCTGTTGGCAACACACCTGCTCAGCAGAACCCCCAGAGGAGGGTTTGCTTGGACTTGTAAGACCTGTTCCCTAAGAGCTGGGAGAGGGGATGGCATTGGGGATGGATGAGGAGTGAGTCTCAGCCGGTCAATAATCCAGGTGTGGGGCGGGGGAGGACAGGTGTGCGTGTGTGTGTGTGTGTGTGTGTGTGTGTGTGTGTGTGTAGGGCATTCCACAGTGGAAAGGTAAGAGGAGATTTCAGACTCAGGGCGAAGTCAAAACACACAATAAGCCCAAGAGTGAGGTGCGCCTTGGGTTCAGTAGCACGTGTGGTCAGCCTCTGGGAGTGAGCTGGCCACCAAGACCAGGAGCGACAGCAGAGGCAGTGAGGGTGACACCCTCCTGTTTCTTGTGCTGCACACGTAGGGGCCAGGCAGGGGGAGGGCAAGCTAGGTGGGCCCTAAGCACCTGGCGTTTCTGATCCACGACCGGGGACCACTGTCCTTCTGGGCTGTCCCCTCCCGTGGGTCCTGGGCTGGCTCCCCTTGTGGGCAGCAGGACCACTTGCTCGTTTTCCATCTGGGAGGCTGGTGCCAGGATAGACCCCGCAACAGGGCGCAGAGCTGCCTGCTGGTGGAAAGCCCAGGTCACCTTGCCAAGCGGACAACCGGGCTTCATCAATTTGCCACGGAGGCGCAAGGCCGGTAACTCACCATGAAGCTAGCAGAGCAGAGCAAATATTTGCCTAAAGATTAGCAGAGGAGCCCCTCTGGATTTCCAGCGTGCAGGACCTGACAAGCTCCAGGCTTTAAACACCTCGAGCCAGAGAGGGGGGACCCCAGGCCAGGCCTGTGTGTGTGTGTGTGTGTGTGTGTGTGTGTGTGTGTGTGTGTTCCATTCCTGGTCACACCAGCACCTGGAGGTGCTACACAGGCGCAGCCTCTGATCGCTGAGGAGGAGCCAACTTTATTAGCAGCCGGTCAGACGTTTGCTGCTGCTATGGAAACTGGGCGGGGCCTTGGGGAGCCGCTCCCCGGGGCTGAGCTCTGCGGACTGAGTCCTTGGTAGGTTCTGTTGTCCGCGGGGCCTGTTGGTGTTTCTAAGTGAGAACTTCTACCACAGGGAAGAACAGGGATCTTCAACTCCAGGGATGCCCTGGGGGACAGTTCCAAGCAGCCCTGACAAGTGTGAAGTGTCTTTTAAGCCTGCTGGTTTTTTTTCTTCTATGTTATTTTATTATTATTTTGTAATTTCTAAAACTTTTTTGAATGAAACATTAAATTCTATAGTAATTTATAATTTTCAAAAGTTTCACACACATGATTTCAAATAATCCCACAATAACCCGTTTTTTATCCCCTACCCATATATTGCCCCTCCCCCTTCCCTCCCCCCCCCCCCCCCCCCACGTAACCACTAGTTTGTTCTCTAGTTCTGAGAGTGTGCTTTTCTTTTTTTTTTTTGGCTGCACTGAGCCTCAGGCATGTGGAGTCTTAGTTCCCCAACCAGGGATGGAACCAGTGCCCCCTGCATTTGGAAGCGTGGCATCTTAACCACTGGACCACCAGGGAAGTCCTGAGTCTGCTTCTTTTTTGTTTTATTCACTAGTTTGTTGTATTTTTTTTATATTCCACACATAAGTGATACCATACAATATCTGTCTTTCTCTGGCTTATTTCGCTTAGCATAATGCCCTCCAAGTCCACTCGTGTTGCTGCAAATGGCAATATTTCATTCTATTTATGGCTGAGTAGTATTCCATTGTGTATATATGTACTACAGCTTCTTTATCCATTCATTTGTTGATGGACACTTAGGTTACTTCCATACCTTGACAATTATAAATAACGCTGCTGTGGACATTGGGATGCATATATCTTATCGAATTAGTGTTTTTGTTTTTTTCGAATACATACCCAGGATGGGAGTTGCTGGGTTTTTAATTTTGAAAACTGAGGTTTCTGTAGTACAATATTCTGAATACCTTGCTATGAGACAGGCGTGCTCTGAGTTGTTCTGTGTTCTCGTGTCCTTGGCACCTGACTTTGTATCTTCTATGTCTCCCCAGCATGAGGAGCAAAGGAAGGGACAGTGTCCTGGACCCAGGGCAGGAATTGGGTCATTTTGCCTGGTTTGACAACTAAGTGACCCTGTCAACTTGAATTAGTCATCGCGGCTCTATTGTCTTCCTTTTCTTCAATAACTACCAGTGTCTGGCATAGCAGTTTCACTCTCCTGGTCCAGGGAACCATGCAGGATATTTATTTAGTTATGTCTCTTGAATTTCATTCAATCGGGAACAATTCCTTCACCATTTGCTGGCTTCCTGACTGTGATATTTTTGAAGAGTACTGGCCAGTTATTGGGTAGATGTCCCTGACTTTAGGTTTGTCTGATGTTTCTTCAGGATTAGATTCAGGTTATGCATTTTGGGCAAAAATACTGCATAAGGTAACATGCCTCTGACCAGGAGACATGTGGAGTTGGTTTGTCCCAGGATGAGGGAAATCATTCATCACTTGGTTAAGGTGGTTACTATTTTTGTAAATCTGATCCATGAATTAAATGCGCTGTCTAGTTCAGACTTGGTCCTTCTGATCGACTTCAGCAGAAGAAACGCAGCCTCGTGCAACAGCGCCACCTGCTGATAAAAAGGGAACGATTTTCTTAGAATTCAAGTCCCTAGATGTGGCTTGTATTTTGATGCCTTCCAAATGTTATTTAAGGTTAAGTCTAACCTTTCCAGAGATGGGGTTGGTTATATAGTGGAGCTTGGGGTGAAGCCTTGAGGGAGGTCGTAGGGAAACGCTGAGTGGAAGATGATAAAAGAACTTTTCACATATTGAATTCTAGGGAAGTCATTCTGGCTTGTACATGAGTTAACATGAATTTTATGCAACTACAATAGCAACCATACGTTGTACATCTGCTTTAATTATTAGAGAAAAGGACACATTGACCAAAAGTAAAGAACGTCCATGTTAAAAATAAAGATTAAATGCCTCTCTTCCTGGGATGCTCATGCTGGTCCTCCTTTGATGATACAACTCCCTCCCAAGGTGCAAGCTCGTGCTGACTTGCTGTGTAGGTGCTGGTCTGTGTGTGTTTCTTTCTCCTTGAAATAGATCCCTGACTTGTTTAATGCTCTTTGTTCTGACAAGATATAAAACTGTGCTGGAAACCATGCTTCTCTGGAGCAGTTTCTCAGAGTCATCGGGAAGCGGGCTGCCGGGCTAGTCCTCAGTTTGGCTCAAATTATAGATGATTTATTGATTATTTTTGTTGACAAAGGTAAAGCTTCTGAGGAGCAGAGCTGGGCGGTTCCAGCGCTGTCCCGGGAGCTCAGTCCCCCAGAGCACCTCTCACCCTCCGAATCATGGAAGGCTCCAGAGCTGTGGTCGGCTGCCCCTCACCAGGTACCATCTGAGAGCCCCCTGGGCAGGTGGGGGAGGGCACCCAGCCCTCACTGGTCCTGCTAGAACCACCCAGCCCCAAATCTCACCGCTTATTTTCCTTTCATCCTTATAATGCAATTCCTTATAAACTTTAACTTGGTCCAGCATTTGCCTCATCGCTTGTCTGGAAATAATAAGTGTTTGTTTCGCTCTATAATTTGAGAGAAAGCCTGGCATTCCCCTCCCACCATGGAAAACACTCTGGAATGATCCCTGTCATCTTCCAATCACGGTGCTCACTGACTAACTGTTTTCTTCAAAGAGATTTTTGATCTTCTCTCTGCTAATCAGAAGTCTGAACCTGAAAATCATACCAGAAAAGTGGGACGGCCCACGTCCAACGTGTTTTCTGTTTCGCCACCTGTTTCTGCGATACTCCTTCAAGTGTGGAAGGATGTGAGAGCCACTGAGGACATTCACATTTGAACCGAGTTATTTTTCTCTTGTTATTGGTCCTTCTTCACTCTCAAGAGCTCAAACTTGGTCTGAAAGTGGAGGAGAGAAGGGAAAGAGGGGAAGAGGATTTTCGTTCTGTAGTTAAGAGTTAGAAGAGCTAACAGTGAATTTGGACACCAAAACCAAGAATATCTGAGAAGATCATCTCGGTCTTCATTGATTATATCTGCTGTCTCCATGGATGGAGGAGTCAGCTGAATGCTTAGACCACAGCCGGGATTCCAGGCACTGCATTTCCTGTGAACAAATACACACAGGAACCTATATCAGCAGAGAAAACATCATGGCCACGAGGAAGGATTGGGAGCTCGGGAAGCACTGGGCTTGGGAAAGAGTCAAGATAAAGGGGGACCAGATGGCCGTGTACAGCTATTTACAAATCTAACACAGAGAGAGGCCAGACTTAACTCTCTTTGACTCGGGCATAGAACTAACACTAAAGAAAGTGAAGTTTCAAAGGGGGTAAGTGCTACCTTATTATGAAAAATAAAACACATTTCTAGCAGTTGGGAGTGTCCAAGAATGGTTTGAGATGCTCTGGGGAGTAGAGTTGCAGCAAAGGTATGTGTGATCAGATCATGACTTTAATGCCCCATTTACACTGAGATCCTGTAATTCAAAGATCCTTTAGCATTTAATCCATGGCTTGACCCAATCCATGGTCAATTTTTAAATCTTTACATTTTAAACAAATAAGTGAATAAAAAGAAATGGGTTCGATTCTTTCCTCTAAAGCCAAGCCTAAGGTCATGCAATCGACATTAGATTCATTTGTCCTAAAAATTATGTAACACGTGATAAAACATATTTATAAAGAAAATGAAGATTTTTTTAAGAAGAGTTTTAATTTGAACTGAGTAAATTTCTACTAAATGCTTAAACTTAATTATTGTATGTTCAAGTTTAATTATTCCTAGAAAAATTCTCTATCTCATAAATTATTTAGTGGTTATAAAGTTGGGCTCTCTGAATTAGCACTTTGCAGCCCATGGAAAAATCCCAAAGGAGAAAATAAATAAGTCATTTGTTTTTGAACATTTTGGGCTGCTATTAGATTGTATCTTATGAAATTGTTATTTGACCATTTTTAATTAAAATTTTTATTTCAAGAAGTATGGATTCACATGCAGTTGTGAGAAATGATACAGAAAGAGCCTATGTACCCTTTACCCAGTCTCTCCCAATGGTAACATCTTGCGAAACTATAGTACATTTTTGATCTGCAAAATGGCGATTTTATGGGATTCAACCTCATATGTTATAGATGGATGCCAAAAACCACAAGTTTGACTGGATTAGGTTATGTGGATATATCCTAAATTTGTAAAACATTCAAGTAACGTTGACGACATTGAAACCTGGGCCATGACAGTGGTAATGCACGTGGGTTAGGGTGTGGGAGAGGAGGGGTTTCAAGGGAGACTCTTGCAGCAGGAAAACATGGCTGATAGCTGGATTTTAAGAAATGTTGCAGAGGGATCAGGAAAATAAGTGTTGGGAAGTAGATGTGGTGCCCTTGGATGAAGACAGATTGGAGGTACCAACACCAGATACAACTCAAAAGCCAGAGAGAGAGAGGGGGGGTGAGGAAGCAGAGGCATCATGGGGTGGTGCCGGGGTAGAACAGGTGTTCAGTCTGCAGGTTGAGAGGAGGATGCTAACTGAGAGAAGGAAATTGCAGGTGCAGCAGAGATTGGAGGGCAAGGAGCTGGGAGAATTGATAGGGGATTCAACCAGGCTAGGAAAAGGAAAAGCTTTCTCCCTCCCCTGCATGAAGAGAGAGACTAGAATGGGTGAGGGGGCTTTGACATTTAAACATAAAATAGGTGGGGACTTCCCTGGAGATCCAGTGGGTAAGACTCCGAGCTCCCAGTGCAGTGGGCTGGGGTTCGATCCCTGGTCAGGGAACTAGATTCTGCATGCATGCCACAACTAAGAAGACCGCATGCTGAAACTAAGACCCAGCACAACATAATTAATTAAGTAAGTAAATATTTTAAAAAGTAAACAGGAGGGAGTGAATTGTAAAATTTGATGGTTTCCAAATGTTTTAAAAGTAATGTGATCCTTTGTCTTTTTCTGCCCTATATCTCATGCAGAATGCTGAAATAGGAAAAAATATGAGATCAGGGCTGGTCTTGTTGAAATGAAGGTAACACCCATCTTCAGTCTCTCCTGCCTAGAAGTGGCCCCAGTTTTATCTTCTAAAGCCTGGAGTTTCCACAAATGCATTAGAAAGTAATAGAATCCGTGATGGAATAACATGGGTAAAATGCGTCAACCCTTTAAGTCTTGCTTTTATCAGGCTACGAAATTTAGTTCTCACATGATTCTGTTGTTAGGCAAATAAACTGTGAGACTGCAAAGGATTTCACTGATTTCAAAGAGAGACTGAAAGCGACAGAGTGAACTGTAACAGGGATAAATAGGTCGTCTGAATATCATCACGGTCGTGATTAGTCCTATGACCCAGAATGGGAACAATCTGGCCACTGACGAACACCCAAGAGGATTCAGTTGATTGTGAGCACATCTTGAACCAAAATGTGATGGGCTGCCCCAACACAAATGTACTTTTAGCCTGGATTAATAAAGACCTAATATTCAGGTCCAGAAACATGACTGCCCCACTGTACGTGCTGGCTGACCACATCCGCAGTAGAACCTTCATTGTGAGCTCCAGATTCAGGAAGGAGAGAGACAGTGAAAAAAAGGTGCAGATGAGGGGAAACAGAACAGGAATGGCCACAGAGTTGACTTGCTATAAATATTTGTTCAAGGAAAGAAGGGGGAGAGGCAGAACAAGAAGAGGAAAAAGGAGGTCGGGAGGGAGGGAGGGAGGGAAGGAGTGAGTGGAGCATATAAAGCGATGACATGTGGTTATGATTTAGAGAATTTTTATTTCAGAAATGGAGATGAATAAGCTTAAAAGGAGAGAAAGGAACTTGTGAAATTGGATAAGAATATGGAGGGTAGGAGAAGCAGATAGGGCTCGTGATGGGTCCACCGCCATAAAGTGTCATTGGAGTACAAGCCATCATCTTGTGGTTGTCAAGGCCTAAAGCCCCTGACCTTACCCCAGATGCTTAAGGGATAATTCCAATGTCCCGCACTTTAGTTCTGTGTCCACCCCCCCCCGCCCCCGCCACATTCCCTTCGGTGTTACACACATACGAGTGTTCCAACATCAATATTTATAGGGCAAAGGGCCTTAGAAAACACAATCCGTGTTTTCCAAATGGTATTCTACAGAACTAACCCAGCCCCTCGCCTCCCTCCTTGTGCTGCCCCTCCCTCCTTCCTTCCTTCTTTCCTGCCTTCCTTCCTCTTCCTGTCTCTGCCTTCTCCCCTCCATCTCTTCCTTCTTTCTCTCCTGTTTTTTTTTTTTTCGTTCTTCTAGCACATGCTCACTGAGCACTGCTATGTCCCATACCCCTCACCTACAGTGTTAAGTGAACAGATATGGCCCTGCCCCTGTGAAGCTCATGAGAAAGTGGGGAAGATGGACATTGATCAAACAAGTGTCACTGTCATAGACAGTAAGTTGTGCTTCCTTTATTATTATAGAAGGAGAAGTTGAACATTTAGTCTCACATCTATGGTGGGTGTTAAACCCATAGACCTCTTAACTCTGTTAGGAAAACCAACTTATATTATACACAAGATATAACATATATATATATATATATATATATATATATATATATATGAGATAAATAAATAAAGTTCTATTAAATAAAGTTCTGAATGAAATAAATGAATATATATATGAACTTTATTTAGTTCTCTGGTCCCTATTGCCCAACAGAATAATTTGATCTATTCATTTTCAGGCATCAAAATCAGTCTAATTTCTCAGTCTAATTCAATTATGTAAACTTGGTCCATTTTGTTCAAGATTCTCTCTACTCAGGGCTCAGACCCTCCTCTTCCTCCTTGGGGTGGTACTTAAGATTCCGGGAGCTTAGACCCATTATGGTCTCAGGACTGGTGGGGGTGGGGAGGGATGTAGGTTTGGGCCCTTTGCCAAGACACAGCTCATCTCATCATCGCCCTTGGTGGGGAGCCCTGGTTCCCGCTGGCTCGCCACATGGTTGTTTCCATGGATGCTGGTTGCCACATCCATCTCCATGTGCCCTTTAGACTGGTGCCAGTGCTTCTTCTCTAATTCCCTGAAATTCTCAGAGAGCCCCCTTGAGGGCTTCCCTGGTGGCGCAGTGGTTGAGAGTCCACCTGCCGATGCAGGGGACACAGGTTCGTGCCCCGGTCCGGGAGGATCCCACATGCCGCAGAGGGCCTGTGAGCCATGGCCGCTGAGCCTGCGCGTCCGGAGCCTGTGCTCCACAACGGGAGAGGCCACAACAGTGAGAGGCCCGCGTACCACAACAAAACAAAACAAAACAAAACAAAGAAAACAAACCAAAAGAGCCCCCTTGAACTCATTTATGAATTTTATCATTCTTTAATTTACCAAATTCAGCATATATCTTTATTAATTCCTTCATTTTCCTTTTATTAGGCTATTTATCCCCTCTAGCTTCTTAGGTTACATTTTCATGTCATTTGAATTCCTTCTTTATTTTTTATTCATTAAAAAAATGTAAGGTTATAAATTTTATTTTGAGTACAATTTTTACCACATGGTATGAATTGGGATTTATGGTTTTCCAACCATTATTATCTCTGAGGAGACTAAATTGAATATTTAATTTCTTTTTTGACACTTGCATTAATTTGGATATTTTATGTTTCAGTTTCCAAGGGGTTAGATTTTGTTGTCATCGTCAATGTTTGTATCAATGTCTGTGCTGGTTGCAGTTATAAACATGTGCTTATAAAATTTTTACTTTTAGGAATACATGAAGATTCTTCATGGAAATTCCATCATTTTATATTTTTGTAAATGTTCCATGGACACTGAAAAAAAAAGTTTGTACTGAGTTTGAAATTATAAATAGATATCCAATAAATCCGCGTTTCCTATAAATTTTATCTCCCCAGCACATCTCAACTCCACTTCCTACTATATACATCTTACAACCCCAGAACCCACAACCAGAGCAGGGAGCGTCCTGTGTTTAGGGTTTATAGGTGTCCACATTAAGGGTTCTCTGGAACTCCAAATCAAGTAGGGCAGTGGCAAGAGCTAAAGTCGGCCATGCCCTTCACCCCCACTGCCTTAGCACCCTTAGCCCATGTGGATTCTGCTGTCATGGGAGGTGTGGGTCCAACAGGGCTAGTATTTTCCCTTTGGTTATCCTCTGTCTCGAACCCCAACCAAGAGGTAAAATTATTAGAAGGACATTATTGAGATTCCGTCTTTCTGTTAGTTTACATTTGTATATTACCCTTTATCCATCATTTGGTTTTCAACAGGTGCAAGCTATTTTGTGTACAGCCTTGCTTTCATAGACGGCCATGTTGAGTAGAGCAGTTTTTCAGTCCAAACTGAGAAACTTGTTTTAACAGAGGTATTTAATCCATTTTGGTCTATTGTCTAAATTAATAATTTGATCTCTGTCATTTAATTGGTAATGTTTCTATGATGAATCCTTTGTTTTCTCTTTAACTCATATGAAACATCTCCATTTGAATGTCTAAGACGTATGCCAAATGCAACACATCTCAAACATAGCATTGAGTTCTCTGTTCCCAAAAACCCCTCTGAAGTTTCTCCATTTCATTAAATTGGTACCACCTTCAACATACCTCAGAGTCATCCTTCACTCCCGTCATTCGCAGAAAACCTACATCTCATCTATCTGTATCCTGTTTGCTCAACACCCAAAGTACATCCCAAAGATGACCACCCTGTCCGTCTTCTCTGCCATAAATCAAGTCCAATCCATCACCATTTCTTGTGGAGCTACTGCTAAAGGGTCCTATCTGATTAATTGTACTCAGTCAATACTCACTGAGTTCTTACAATGTGTCAGATGTTTCATAGGTATTAGGGATACATCTGTGGATAAAACACAAATGCAGCTTACATTCTAAGGAATGTAGAGAGACCATAAAGAAAATTGTGTGTGCCTTTATGTGTGTGCCTGTGTGTGTGTGCCTGTGTGCCTGTGTGTTTGTGTGTTAGATAGAGATGATAGTGCTATGGAGAAAAAATATAGAAAAGGGGATAAAGGGGAAGCGTGAGAAAGTTGTACTTTTAAATAAAGTGGTCAGAAAGACATCACTTTGAAGAAGACGTTAGTGTAAAACAAAGTGGGGAAGGGAGTGAGCCGTGCAAGACCCAGACACAGAACAGACCTCACGGTGGGCAAGCAGGTGGGGCAGAGTGATGAGGTGAGTGCCAGGAGGTCAAGGCAGTCAGGGACGGGCAGCAGACCATGTAGGGCCTTCAAGGCCACGGGAAGGACGTGAGCCTACGATGGACCAGTGAGGGGCAAGCCACAGAGGTTTTTGCTTTGTTCTGTTTAACTTGAAATGAAAGCAAACTTTTAAACTTTAGGATGGTTTCAGACTTGCAGAAGTGTCGTAAAGATGGTGCAGAAGCCCCACAGAACGTTCATCCTGTTTCCCTTACTCATCACTTCACTTCACGGTGGTATGTTGGTCTCACGTGGAACCAGCATGGCTGGGTTACCACTCACTCAACCCCACACTTATTTGGAATTTCACCACTTTTCACCTAATGTCCTTTTTCTATCCCAGGATTCCATCCAAGATATCACATTATATCTTGTGGTCCTGGGTCCTTAGTCTCCTCTGGACAGTTTCTCAGACTTTCCTTGTTTTTCATGGTCTTGACAGTTCTGAGGGCAGAATTTTGTACAGTAATCTTCCGTCTGGATTTGCCTGATGTTTTCTCATGACTAGACTGGGGTTATTCCTCATGGTTTCAGACTAAGGTTTTTGAGAGGGAACATTGACCACAATGTAACGTAAAGTTAACATACAACAAATAACATCAAAAGCACCCTCAAGGGATTATAAGGTGTATTTCTAAAAAAAATTGTTAAAGAGGAAAACTAAGGAAATGGTATAAAATATTTCAAACAAAATTACCTTATATAGGTGTGCACCCTGAGCTGTACTTCAAGGATAAATTTGTAATAAATGACCTAGTATTTCAAATCCAAAAAGTAGAAAGAGGGACAACACAAAAATCTAAATCAAGTAGCAGGAAGGAAATAAAAAAGAAAATGATTTAATAACAAATAAACAAAAAGGAGAGTTAATTGATAAAATCAAATACTGTTTTAAAAGAACAATAAAACAGACAGAGAGAGGGAAAGTAAGCATATAAATAATATTAAGAACAGATAATATTAACACAAACATAGCAGAAGTATTTTTTAAAACTATTAGGGTCAATATGAACAACTTTATACCAATAAATTAAAAACTCACGAAATAGACAATTTTCTAAGAAACTATTATTGTCAAGATTGGTCTTAGAGGAAGATTACCAATAAGGCTCACGAGCATAGAAATAGTAATAACAATTGAAATGGTGGTTTGCAATATCTCATCCCCAAAGGCTCAGGCCCAGGTGGTTTTTCTAGCAACTATTAACATAAATTCAAAAAACATATATTTTCTATTATATCTTAACTGTTTCTGAAAAAAAATCTTTTAAAGTAGTACTGCATGAGTCACTTTATAAGGATTGAAGAATACTCTTAAGAAAACTAGAAAATAAAAACACAAAGATGCATGCCTTTGTTTCAGAAATATAAACACAGCAACAAAAAATTATTTCCTTGCTGGTTTCACTTCAGGGAAATACTGAGTCATCTTTGTGGTTAATACAAATTCATCTTTGTGGTTAATACAGTTTAAGGGGGCTCTGATTTTAAATGTACAATAAGCCAGTGTAATGCTTCCCATTGACTTGTTCTATACTTGGCCTGCAGTTACAATTGTTTAAAAAGTGGACATTAAGTCAGGGATTTCTTTCTAAATATTGGGAGGAGTGTTTCAGGAGAGAATAACATATACTAATTTTTGCTTGGCAAAATTCCAGGTTGATACTTTAGACTATATTTTATTGTAAGAAGCTGGGAAATGCTTCATCTTGATTCTTTCCTTTACTCCAACTGGCTATGAAGTTGTTCCAATTTACCACCACTGACTGGATACATCTTCATCATAAAATAAATTCCCATTTGTACCTGTATCTATGTGTTAACTCAAATCCTTCCCATGGATATGACCCCCATCCTCACCTCATTACTCACTCTTGTCAGTGAAGAATGCTTTCAGTCTCTGCAGCTGTAATTTTTTTTCCTCACAAATCAAGGGGTCAAGAGGTAGATGGTTGCTGGTGCCCTGTCTTTAGTTCACGTCTGTCAGGACTAAATTCTCTCAGGTTCTTCTGGCCATTTCAACATGGTGGCAAGATGGCCATTGGGTCCTTGTTCAAGGGGAGAAGGAAGAAAGAGGGCAGAGCAGCATCCACATGCTCTGACCCCATCACAGGACCCAAAGCAGGGTCACGGGGCTCCCTGATTCTAAGGGATGCTCAGTGGGTCTCCAGGTCTCTTAGCATGAGGGAAAGGGGAGAGAATGGCTTTTCTGATTTCAAATTCACATATTTCTTTGTTATCAGTAGTAATTCCTTCACTTTTCCCTTATTTTTCTTTTTCCTTTTTCTTTTCTTTTCTTTCTCTTTTCCCTCCCTCCCTTCCTTCCTTCTTTCCTTTCTTTTTCTTTTTCTGAGTTAAAGTGACTTTTATCTGAGTGCAAAACTGACTTTGTTCCCAAGATTTTAAAACAATTTGTGTCATTATTTTCTATAGATTTCTTTTTGAAATGCCAATTTTCTTTTTCATCCAATGTGTATAAGAGAGAATTTTTTAGATTTCCAAGTCGATTTAAAGTTTTAAAATTTATTTCTCATTTTATTGCATTGTGGACACAGAATGTGGTTTTTGTTATTCATGCTTTCAGCACTGATTGAGGAATTTGGGGTGGCCTAAATTATGGTCATCTTGTAAGTTTTTATTGATGTATAAAATCTTTTATTTTCTTATTTTTTTAAGTAGAGTTTGATACCTTTTATACCTCTTGGCTCAATTGCTCCTAATAAGTAAAATGGATAATAAGTATAAGGGATCATAGTTCTAAATATGAGACTACAATTCCAAAGCTTCTGGAGGAAAATATTGAAGGTTGCCTTTGAGACCTTACATCTGTTCTTGGAATAGATGCAAATGCATTAACCACAAAAGAATACAAATTGGGGATTTTGACTTCATCAAAATTACAAATTATTAGTCATTGAAAGACAGGTTTAAGTGGAAATATAGACACAGATGTAGAGAGCAAACATATGGATACCAAGGGGGGAAAAGGAAGTGGGATGAACTGGGAGATTGGGATTGACATATATACACTACTATGTATAAAATAGATAACTAATGAGAACCTACTGTATAGCCCAGGGAACTCTACTCAATGCTCTGTGGTGACCTAAAAGGGAAGGAAATCCAAAAAAGAGGGGATATGTGTATATGTATAGCTGATTCACTTTGCTGTGCAGCAGAAATTAACACAACAATGTAAAGCAACTATACTCCAATAAAAAGTAATAAAAAAAGAAAGACAGCTTTAAGAAAGTGAAAGGCAAGAAACGGACTGTATTCTCAATAAGTATATTTGACAAAGAACTTTTTCCTAGAATATATAAAGAAATATAAATCAATAAGAAAAAGACAAATGGCCCAATTTTTAAGAAAAGGACAAAAGACTACAACAGATACTTCAAAAGAAAGTATCCAAATGGTCAATCAATCCACTAAAAGGTGTTCAAGTATTGTTACTCATCAGGGAAATGCAAATTAAAACACAGTGAGATCGTGTGCACTTCTACGGAAAAGACAACACCATGCGTTCGCAAGGACGTGGGGCAACTGGGACTCTCAGAGATTCCTGTCTTGGAGTTTACAAACCCTTTAGAAAATGGTTTGGCAATTTCTAACAAAGATAAATGTACACTCACCCTAAAACCCAGCCATTCGACTCCTGGGTATGTACCAAGAGAAATGAAAGCAATATATGTTCATTAAATACTTGCACAAGACAATCTGTGTTATATTCATACAGTCAATTGTATACAACAATACAAATGATCAAACTGTTTATATACACAACAACATGGATGGATCTTAAAAAGACTACACACTGCATAATTCTCTATATATGAAATCGCAGAGCAATCGAAACTGTTCTGTGGTTGACAGTAGAGGTCAGGACGTGGTTACCTTGGAGATTGACTGGTAAGGGACATGAGGGGACCTTCTGAGAGGGGAAATGTCTGTATGTTTCTTGACCTGGATGGAGATTACATAAGTTTATACATATGTAAAAATTCATTATGCATTTTACTGTATGTAAACTATGCCTCAATTTAATTAAAAAGTCTTCTTTCTGATGTTTTATCTACTTGATCTGCCCAGAACTAAGAAAGTTGTGTTTAAGGTTCCAATTATTGGTTTAGAGTTCTGTTTCTTTCGCTTTCTCCTTGTGATTCTACAGGTTTTGCTTCTCTATTTTGATGTCAGGTTACTTGGGGTACAGAAAATTCGAATCGTTTTCTCTTCACGATAGAGGACTATCATCATGATGATTATAAA
Source organism: Stenella coeruleoalba (assembly GCF_951394435.1). Lineage (NCBI taxonomy): Eukaryota > Metazoa > Chordata > Mammalia > Artiodactyla > Delphinidae > Stenella > Stenella coeruleoalba. The sequence goes on along the minus strand of NC_137161.1, from coordinate 44,992,200 downwards.
GTAGGCCTCTCTCTCCAATTTAAATCATTTTCCCTTGAGTTTGTCAGATATTAATTTCTTGGTTCTTGCTCTCTTTTTACTTCTAATTTACATGGTATACTTTTTCTCTTCTTTAAAAAAATTGTGGTAAAATACACATGACAAAATTTGTCATCGTTGTTCAGTGTACAGTTCAGTGGCATTAAGTATATTTACATTGTTGTACAGCCATCACCACCCATCCATCTCCAGAACTCTTTTCATCTTGCAAAACTGAACTCGGTACCCGTTAAACAATAACTCTCCATTCTCCCTTCCCCCCAGCCCCTGGAAACCATCATTGTACTCTCCATCTCTATAAATTTGACTACTTTGGATACCTCTTATAAGTGGAATCATACAATATTGGTCCTTCTGTGACTGGCTTCTTTCACTTAGTACAATGTCCTCAAGGTTCTTCCACGTTGTAGCAGGTGTCAGAATTTCCTTCCTCTTTATGGCTAAATAATATTCCATTGTATGTATATAAGACATTTGGTTTATCCATTCACCCATCTGTAGGCACTTGGGTTGCTTCTGCCTCTTGGTTATTTTGAATAATGCTGCCATGGATGTGGGTGTACAGATATCTCTTGTGAGTCTCTGTTTTCAATTCTTATGGGTTTATATCCAGAAATGGAAATGCTGGATCACATAGTAATTCTCTTTTTAATTTTTTGAGGAACCGCTATCCTGTTTTCCATAGTGACCACACCGCTTTACTTTCCCACCAAGCTTGTACAAGGATTCCAATTTCCCCACATCCTCACACATACTTGTTCTTTTCTGTTTATCTGATAGTAGCCAGCCTAATGGGTTTGAGGGGATATCTCATTGTGGTTTTCATTTGCATTTCCCTAATGATTAGTGATGTTGAGCATCTTGTCATGTGATTTTTGGCCATTTGTGTATCTTCTTTGTTTTTTTAAAATAAATTTTAAAATTTATTCATTTATTTATTTTATTTTTGCCTGCATTGGGTCTTCGTTGCTGCACACGGGCTTTCTCTAGTTGTGGCGAGTGGGGGCTACTCTTCATTGCGGTGCGTGGGCTTCTCGTTGCAGTGGCTTCTCTTGCTGCAGAGCACAGGATTTAGGCGCACGGGCTTCAGTAGTTGTGGCACGTGGGCTCAGCAGTTGTGGCTCACAGGCTGTAGAACGCAGGCTCAGTTGTTGTGGTGCATGGGCTCAGTTGCTCTGTGGCATGTGGGATCTTCCCAGACCAGGGATCAAACCCGTGTCCACTGCATTGGCAGGCGGGTTCTTAACCACTGCACCACCAGGGAAGTCCCTGTGTACCTTCTTTGGATAAGTGAGTGTTCAAGCCCTTTGCCCACATTTTAACTTGGAAGTTTGTTTTTTGTTGTTGGGTTATAGGAGTTTTAACATATTCTGGATATTAACCTTTTATCATACACATGATTTGTCTATACTTTCCCCATTCCATGTGTTGCCTTTTCACTCTGTTCATTGTGTCCTTTGATACACAGTTTAATTTTGATGTAGTTTAATTTATCTATTTTTTTTCTTTTGTTGCCTGTGCTTTTGGAATTAGATCCAAGAAATCATGACCAAATCCAAGGTTATGAAATTTTTCCCTTAGGTTTTTTCTAATAGTTTTATAATTTTAGGTCTTACATTTAGATCTTTTTTCTCCTCCTTTCTGCTTGCAAACATTTCTAATCATTTAGTTCCAGTGTATTGGGGTTTGCTTTTGTATTCAACCTGAGAGTAATCATTTGCTTCAATGGATTTATTTTTCAAATTTATTAGCATGAAAGACATGTTAGGTTTTATTTATGTTATTTCATTTTATTTTTCTGCTTCCTTGATTATTCTGCCCTTTTCCCACCTCCTGCACAGTGGAGGAACTATCAACCAACAAAAATGAACAATGATGAACATTGTGATTCTGCTCCGTATGTGTGGGGAAGAGTTTCTGTTGCCTTTATACTTGAATAATAGAATGAAATCTTTACTAGATTGCTTTGACTACAATTTTTCTCCTCAAAGCTTAACATAGCATTGCAGTATCTCCTGGCAAAAACTGTTTCCAGGTATTAATGAGCCCAGTCTAGAATTTTTTTCCTTTACAGGCAACCTTCTTCTCTGCTTGTATGGTTCTTGTACTCTTTCTATATTTCTCTAACTCTAGTAACTTTTCAACCCATGTTTGGTGTTGATCTTCCTTTATAAATTTCTCATCAATACATTCCTTCAATAGTTACAATAATTCTTTATTGGACAAGCATTGTGACAAGAAATAAGAATAAAATTAAGCAGAAAAAAACCAAACTTCCTATACATAGAGTTTATAGTAAAATGGGAAAGACAGCTATTCACTAGATTATCGCATAAATAAATGTAATATGACCACTTAGAGCCTTAATAAGAGGATGGAAACAGCCCAGAAAACTAGAGAAGAATGAATGGGAATCAACTCATTGAAGAAGAGTATTGGGAGATGCTCAGGGACTTAGCAATTCCATACGTGAAGGCCCCCCCTCAAGCAGGAGGGAGCTTGGTCTCCACAGGGGATTAAAACCTTAGCTGTAACAAGAGTGCCTGGAGATTCAGGCAGGAGTCAGACAGCTCAGAGTCCCATTGGTCACACTGAGGATTTGGGTCCTAGTTATAAGAGCAGCGAAAAACCCCTGAGCAGTTCTAACCCTGTTGGCCAACAATCAGATTTATTTTCTGAGAAGACCACTCTGCCAGTGTTGTGGAAAATGGATAGGAAACAGTGCGAGTGGATGTGGGTTTACCAGTTAGAAGTACCTGTGTGGTAGCCCAGGGAGAGACGGAGGGAGCACAGGTAGACGGCTGTGTAAGTGGACAAAGTGGATCACCTTGAAACGTAACTAGAAAATGAAATTGACAGAAGCCAGTGCTGAGATGACACAGGAAAACAGAGTTCTCAAAGGTGGTGCCGTTCAGGAAGGAAGGAACCCTGGAAGGGGATGGGTTTGGGGCGACAGGGGAACATGAGCTTGGTTTAGGACATCTGAGTTTCGTCCATCTATTTCTTAACTCTTTCAACAAGAATGCACGCCTGTGTGCCAGGCATCGCTGCAGGTTCAGCAATACAGATCTGATGAGCAAGTTTGAAGTATCTTCCCCACATCCAGGAGGAGCTTTCAGGCAGGATCTGCAAGATATGGTCTGGAACTCAGGAAGTAGGTCTGAGGTCCGGGTTGGCACTATACATTTATGTGTTATTTATCCATAGGTGATCATTGAAATTGGGAATTAGATGAGATGATTCGAGCCTTAGACACTAGGGTGAGAACATTGCATAAGAGGGAAAAATAAAGGACACCTGGGACCACCCCTGAGGAACATCAACTTTTAAATGGGTGTGGTAAGAAAAAGACACTAGGACGGGAGCCAGAGAAAGAGCCGGCAGAGAAGTAGGAGGAAAACAGGGAAGAACTGTACCCCAGAATAAAGGTATGCAAGATGTGCAGGTCAGCAGGACTGAATTTGACCAAGAGGTCAAGTCTAATGAGGCCTGAGTAATATCCCCTCTAACATGGAAGTTATCACTGACCCACCAGGGCTGTTCCATTAGAATAATGGGGTCAGAGGTCAGTGTGGAGTTGGTGAAGGGGGAGTGAAAGGTGAGGACATTGAGAAGGCATGTTTGGAGCCTTCTTTCAAGGGAGCCAGGAGCCCCAGTTCAAACCCTGATGCTACCATTTATTAGCTGGTGACCTTGGGCAGGTCACCCTCTGTGACTCCATTGTCTCATGGGTAATAATGGGGTGATGTAGGACCTGCCTCATGGAGTGTGGGTGAGGATTGCATAAGACAATACATGGAAAGGACTTTTAAAATTTCCTGGATTACAAGGGATTGATAAACGTTAGCTTTAGTGAACATTATACATGGGGTCAGAGGAGGTTTCGATTAATAAGGCTTTCCTTTCCTTCCTCCTCCTTCTTCCTCCTTCTCCTTTTTCTTTTCTAATGACAGACTTGAGCATTAGCCTCCATATGTTATGTTTTTATTTATTCTAGGAAATCAAACCCATTTTACACACACACACACACACACACACACACACACACATACATATACACATATTTAAATGGACATTTTTTCCAACAGAGAGTCTGTAAGCCAAGTAAAAATGGTATATGCAAGCAACCAATGGTGCCAAAAATTTGATGAGTATTTTATACCAAATGTGAAATAGATAGCTAGTGAGAAGCAGCCTCATAGCACAGGGAGATCAGCTCAGTGCTTTGTGACCACCTAGAGGGATGGGATGGGGAGGGTGGGAGGGAGGGAGATGCAAGAAGGAAGAGATATGGGAACATATGTTTATGTATAACTGATTCACTTTGTTTTAAAGCAGAAACTAACACACCATTGTAAAGCAATTATACTCCAATAAACATGTTAAAAAGTTTTTGATGAATATTTTAAAGAGAACTTTGACACTATAGTGGTTATTTCTGAAGCAGATATTTTTCTGAAAAATGCTGGTCTTCCGTCCAGAAAAAGGAAAACTATGAGTTGCTTCTCACAGTGAATTGAGTAGAGGCTGGAAGAATCTCTTCTTGCAGCCAATCTGAACTCTTTTACGCGATGAAACTAGGATATGAGTATACATAGGTATATATGTATGTATTTCTACTGTTAGTCTATCTTTGTTCGTTTAACAAATTTTCTTCACATGGCACCTGGCAGAGGACTTGTGATACTAAGGAGAGTGAGTGGCAGACATGTGCATTCGCTGAGGACTTGGCTGCTGGGGAGAAAGGATACAGGAACAGAATCGTCAGAGGTCACAGGGTGAGGGTCTCCTATGATGCTTCAGCTGCACCGCAGCTGTGCGGGGTGCTGCCCCTTCCCGGAGGTCTCTCTGATCCAGGTCTTGGAGGATGAGTTCCCAAGCTGGGAAGAGACAGGGAACACCCTGGGCTCCTGGAACAGTCCGTGCAGACTCAGATGCACAGAGGGAAATGGGAATTTGGGAATCGTGAGGACTCCAGCAGCCAGAGAACACCACTCCTGGGGGAGAGGGAGCGGTACTAAGCCTCCATCCATCTCACTTCTCCCCAAGCATTTTGTGATGCTTTGTGACCATTCTATTTCTACTCCCTGACAGTTTAATTTTCTAGGATACGTTCCCACTAGGGCCTAGTTAGGTAGAATACCAGTATACGTTTATTTAATCATCATAAGTTGGCTGCAGGCCAAAGCAGTGCTTGTAAACACCTTTATAAAATAAGGAGAACCTTCCTGGATTCTTCAAAGTACTAAATCTGTCTTGCACAAGGCGGATGTTAAATGCCACCCCCCACCCTACCCCGCTACGCCACTGCTAAAGCAGATGTGGAGAATATTTAACATAAGCGATTGTTGTGATAAAATTTTAGAGTAGAGAGTTACTAAGCTTGAAAAACAAGAACAAGTTACAAGAACTTTTGAAGAAATCTGTTTTTTTTTTTTTTTTAAGGACAGGCAGAAACTGGCTGAGTAGCTTAAAGAGTTTGAAAGTGATATCCCACCTGCATCACGATTTCCACCAAGTCCCTCCTGGGGGTGACGCCCCCCCCGTGGTGTCACTGGAAAGGCATAGGCTCTGTGTTTTCAGGGCTCCAGCTTGGTTTTCATGGAGTCAGGATTGGCATCCCTGGCCAGTTGGCAGAGTTTTCTGGAAAGAGGCTGAGTTGAAGGGACTTTGATGCTTTATGTTTCCCGATGACTGTCAAGTGAGGGAAGGCTTGAATGAAGGTTCATGGCTGTGCCATTCTCTGTAATTGAAAATGCTACATAAAAAATAAAATATGTCAACAGTTCCTGCTGCCTGCGTTGCATCCCGGAGGGCTGTGGACATTTTAAGTTATCCCTGCGACTTAAAAGAATTATAACCACAGAGGTTGTGAAGGACAGCTGGTTTGCAAAGCTGCTTTGGGTAAACCTGTCACAGCTCATGAGTAAACAGAATCTGAATACAGACGCTGCACGTAGGGGAAATCAATTGCTTTTTCTACAAAATTAAAGGAAGAGTTTTGCTCAGGGCGATGTGACGATGCCTTGCAACTGTTCTGCATTAAGTGCAACTTTCTTCTTGCTTTCTCGCCGCCCAACTTTCCTTTCTTCTACAGCGAGCCGTTGAGGTTGTGTACTGTGCACTGGGAATATCTAAACTGGAAATAATTAAAATATATATTTCATTTATAGTGGGCCTTATGTGAGGAGAAGGAAAGATTGCCACAGCTTCCTGACTATATGAGTTAATGATGTGTTCTGCATTTTCTTAATTTTCCACATTTTAACGGCCTCTGTTCCTTATTTGGGGGCAGGGAACTCTGAGAGGCATGGGATACAGACTCACTCGGGCAAAAACTCTGAGCTCGAAAGAATACGAGGGGATGGCGTGGAGAAAGTCAAGTTACTCATGTGGTCCCTTGACGTTACTTTCCTCCAGTTTCTTCCTTCAGTGTCAGAGCTAGCCTATTATCAAGGATGAGTTTCAGACTGGAGAATGGTTTAAAGCCATTGTGGTATTCCATTAGGGTGTGTTTTTAGAAGATGATAAATAAGTGAACTTTCAAAATGAAGTTCCAAAAATAATTATAAATAAAGGAAAGTACAGACCCCTACAGAAAAACAACAAACCCACAACTCTGTGTGTGTGTGTGTGTGTGTGTGTGTGTGTGTGTGTGTGTGTGTCGTAAATACATTAGATACATGTCCACAGTGGAATGAAGTCATTGGTAGGTTAAGACAAACGCCCAATTAATTTGGACATCATTTTGATGGAGACTAAGCTAGCATAAACAAAGCCAGAAATAGGATACAAAGGCTAAACTGATTATAAATCTTGGGGCCTATTTGTATGACTGGGCTGCATAACTGAAGCTTATAAAGGAAAGAGTGTCCTACATTGAGTTACAAGTGTGCTTTTGGTTGTGGTTAACTATAAAGAGAAGAAATATGAAAGTCATTCACGTTTGCAGATAGGAACTCTATGGGGGAAATCTAAGAAATCAGGATGCATTCTTATTTATCCTGTGATTTTTCAAATTGCAAAGAAATATTATTTCTAGAAAGGATTGACTTAAACATATCTAAAGGCAATGAATCAAAAACTAAAGCACAGGGCTTCCCTGGTGGCGCAGTGGTTGAGAGTCCGCCTGCTGATGTAGGGGACACGGATTCGTGCCCTGGTCCGGGAAGATCCCACATGCCGCGGAGCGGCTGGGCCCGTGAGCCATGGCCACTGAGCCTGCGCGTCTGGAGCCTGTGCTCCGCAACGGGAGAGGCCACAACAGTGAGAGGCCCGCGTACCGCAAAAAAAAAAAAAAAAAAAGCACAAAGGGCACGAAACATTTGATCCAAGATAATCCCTGTGAAAAGTCAGTGACAGGATGAAAATGTATCTTCCCCAATTGAAACCCATAGCCTCTGGCTCAGAGCCGGGCTTTGAGGGCGGAGTATGAACATTCTCTTGCAAATTGCCTGGCATCCTGGCACCAGACAGTAGATTTCTCTGAAATTACATCCTAACATCCCGGTAACCGGGTGATTATGAATGTTCATCTCGTTGAATGAAATCTGAATTTACAACGACTGATCAGAAAAAGAAAATTTCTAATGGTTGTGAAAGAGGAACAAATATGGAGAAAGATAAATTGATTCTGCCTCAGGTTGGAATCTTCCTGAAACTGCCCTGAGACAAGGATTTGGGCACAAGCAATTTACTGGGAAGTAATCCCAGGAAGCTGTGAGCAGGCAGAACGAGAGACAGGGAAGAGGAGGAAGCCAACAGAGCATGCCATTGTGGCCCCCTGGGGTGCACACCTTGGGCAGCCCTGGGAAATGATGCAGAGTGGTCCCACCCGATGGAGACATATGTTGGGGGAACAAGGGGCATCTCTCTTGGGCTTCCCTGTCTGCTAACAGAGCATAGGTATGGGGCAGTAGGAAGTCTCTCCCTTGAAGGGGTGAGAGCAGCCCTGCCTGCCAGGAGCTGAATGCCCAGGGCTGGCTTATGCTTGTGGGAGCACAATGGTGTGAGGCTAAGACACAGTTGGAATCTTGATGTAAACCTACTGTGACCTTTTTATTCCATGGGAACAGACTGCTGTACTCCTAACCTGTACCCCTTTGTCTTATAGTCATGTACTACTTGTTCTGGAGAGATGCCAGGCAAGAGCATAGAACATGTGTGCAAGGACATGAACATATCTGGTAAAATAGATTCACAGTTACATCATGTATGATGCATGCCTCACTAACAGTGAATCGGACATCAGCTGTGTTCATAGCCAAAGCTTTGTTCATTTTATTATCCTATCATCACAGACAACTCTTACTTTGCCTGTGTTTCCCGACTAGGAGAAAAGGATGCTAGGGAGTGCATCTCAGTGAGTCAGAGAGCCTTGTGCACCCCTGGATTCCTCCTGTGATCCCTCCCTTTTTATCTCCAAACATGTGTGCACGTCATGTCACCAACGGACAACTGAGACGCTAGAGTAACCCTGTGTGGAAAGATGGTACCGTCTTTCTCTGTCATCACGCCTTCTCACCCCTAACTCAGCATGCCGGCCCCTTTACTTAACAAGGAATGAGCAGCTGTGACTGACAGGGGTGGTTGGACACTAGTGAGGGAAACCGACCCATCTTCTCTCCGCATCTACAATCCCGCCCTCCTGCACGTAAATCCAGGTTATTGCTCACAGTTATAACTGATAAGGGCTCCGGGCCACCTTATTATGCACACTAGATGCTACCGCAGCACCACAGAAGAGCATCTGATAAATGGTTTGGATAAATTATCTGCCCCTCAAATAAATAGTCTTAGCAGTTGCAGAGGAAAGTACTCTTATCCTTGCCTCCCCATGTGTCAGAGACACCAAAAGCTACAGAAGCAACCTGAAACTCACGTTCTCCTGATGGGTAATCCGATTCTTCTCTAGACAAGACGTGTGAACTCTTACCTCTGTGTCCCGGCACCATGAACTCTAGACTCGCTGAATGGGTGGTGGAGACCTGGATCCATCTTCTTACAAAAAGCTTGGTCCATGTGGTCCTCAGCATTGGGCAGAAAAAAGGAGAGGAATTTACTGTCTTAATAAGTGAGCCAAGGGCTTATTTTGATGTATGCCCTTCTCAAGGCTTCACCTTGGCAATGAGGATATACACACCTATAAAACTGAGGAAGTGTTATTTGTTTTAATTCCTGACCTCATTTGTGATTCATCAATGTGGCTGGTGACACTACAGATAGATTTCAGATCTTTTGGGTTTCCCTGTTTCACAGTACTTAACTGCTCTGCACCCCCTGTTATGGACTGAATTGAGCCCTCCTCCTCCCCCCAAATTGTATTTGGAGATAGGGCCTTTACAGAGGTAATTAAGGTTAACTGAGGTCAGAAGGGTGGGCCACGATTCTGACAGAATTGGTGTCCTTATAAGAAGAGGAAGAGGCACCAGCAGACTCTCTTTTTATGCCTACACATGGAAGAAAGACTTTGTCAGGAAACAGTAAGATGGTGGCCTTCTCTGGCCAGGAAGAGAAGCCTCACCAGACACCAACCCTTACAGCACTTTGATCCTGAACTTCTAGCCTCCAGAGCTGTGAAAAAATAAGCTTCTTTGTTCAAGCCACTCAGTCTGTGGTAGTGTGGTAGTTTGTCATGGATGGCCCAGTAGGCAGCTGCATCTCCACTCCTCTTGTAGGGTAAGGGATGAAGTGTGTATGAACTTGGTTTCATCTCTTCTGCTATGTTGGAACCTGCTCTGAAAGCCTTTTTTTTTCATGACTTTGCATGACACTTGGGATCAAAATTTATATCTTTTAGAAAAAAATCAGTTGGGTAGAATCTTGCAAAACATGCATTTGGTGGGGCAGGGGTGCCTTTCCACTTGAAGAGGTTTGGGATCCCTGATGATCTGAAGAGCTTTCTTTCGGCTGAGCTATAAACAGGCCTATGCTGTAGAGGTGTTGATCCCTCCCTGTGGAGCTGGTTTCTGACATGGCTGGGAACTTGTAGATACTGGATGACTCATCCAGGAAAGTAAAGGGATTGAAATGTCCTGTATGTTCCCTCCCCATATTGTCTACTTTTGAGATACTTTGGGGTCAGATCAAATGATCAGCTGTAGGAGACCAAACGGAATGGTTTGAATCAAGTAAATGTTTGGAGATCATTGTACAGTTTGCTTCATGGGGCCATGGTTCTATGGATGGCGAGTAGCATCAAGAAGTTCAAATAGGGACTTCCCTGGTGGTGCAGTGGTTAAGAATCTCCTGCAAATGCAGGGGACATGGTTTCGAGCCCTGGTCTGGGAAGATCCCACATGCCGCGGAGCAACTAAGCCCGTGCACCACAACTACTGAGTCTGAGCTCTAGAACCTGCGAGCCACAACTGCTGAGCCCACGTGCCACAACTACTGAAGGCTGTGTGCCTAGAGCCCGTGCTCTGCAACAAGAGAAGCCACTGCAATGAGAAGCCTGTGCACTGCAAGGAAGAGTAGCCCCCACTAACCGCAACTAGAGAAAGCTTCCGTGCAGCAATGAAGACACAACGCAGCCAAAAATTAAATAAATAAATAAGAAGAAGCTGAAAGACTAGTAAATTACCATCGTGCTATGGAAACTGGATGTGGATGTCAGCTGAGTATTTGCTGCTACCAGTAGAGATGTGAGTGTGAAACACAGAGAGAGACAACTGAGGCCATTAACATCCTAACATCTTTGTTAATAAAAGGCATGGTCCTACCCACTCAGTTGACTTTCTAGGACTCTGTAACTAGAGGCTGAATTAAAATGTAAGACTGAATTGTAATGGTTTAAATATTTAACACGTAATTTAACTGAAAATACTCTATGGCAGTCATGGAGGTGTGCTGTTGGGATATTTCTCTAAGAAAGAACTTGCCGACCAGCTGTGAGGAGAACAGACAGCAGTTCTGGAATCTGCTGCAGCATTTGTAGTGGACCAGGAAGCCTCCGGTCAGTGATGGAGCATCCTGGGGTCTGCCTGTTTCTGCCAGTCTCTGGAGTTTCTTTTTATTTTCTCAGGTCTGTCCTGCGGGCTGAGGCTCCTCCTACCCAAGCCTCTTTCCTTCCCTCATCCCATCACCGGAGACCTGCAGAATGATCTGAAGGCTTCCCTCCCCACTCCTGCCCCCTCCCTTATCTGTCAGAGGTATTACTTCCACTATGTCTCTGGTATTTGTAACTCTGCCTTGGCATTTGCTTCCTGAAGGACCCAACTGACATTCACTGAATAAGGTAAAACAACTTGTATTTCACCTCTGGCTTTTTATATAAACTCCTACTTCACGGAAGCCAGTTGAAGGGCCAGGGAAAACCATAGAAGAACCCAGAAACTTTGGGGGGGAGGTTGTTATTGCATTTGAGAGCCAGCAAATAGGTTTCCTTTTTTTTTTTTTTTTTGACTCAGTCTAACTACCTAATTTATAAAGCTACTAAGTGCCCTGAATTTACTTTGCATTTGAAATACTATCATGATTATCTGTTGGTCTCTTCGTAGCTGTATAACCAAAGAACTATCACATAGTAATCTGGGTTACTTTAAGCCAAATGACTCAAGCTTCAACTGGATTTCATATGACAATATTTTAACCATAAATGTCATAAAGGAGTTTCATCATGGAAAGATTTATTAATCACGGTACTGCTGTTTTTAGACCTTGGTGGAAAGCAAAGCATCATCTGTGAATATTTTTTGCTGACTTTAGATCTCTCAGAAGTGTAGCAGCCACCACGCCCACCACAGAAGAAGAAAGGCAATGGATGGTTCATTTCTTACTTATGTTCCATTATGCAACCTCTCTCTATGGAAAACAAAGGGTCCACAGGGTTCAAGAAACTTTAAACACAATCATCAGTAACCACTGCTTTATATAACGGCAGCAGCCACTCTTGGTAATTCAAAGGCAACATACCAACTTGTTATGTTGGGTCGACCATTAACTCCAAGGGCAAAATTGCAGATCTGCTGGAATCTGCAGTTATCTGAGTTTTGATGATTATGAAAGGGTTGATTTGGATTTTGATAGTCTTTTTATTACCCAGAAAACCACACTGTCTGCTAAAACAGATTGAAAAAGAAAAGACAGGTAGGCATATATGATATTGTATTTCTAAAAGTACAATTAAGAAAACAGAGGTCTAAACAGAGAGTCAAGACACTTGACCACGTGAATCCTGTTTTGTTCAGGGAAAGTTATTTTGAACTGAAGAATGGTCTATATTGCAGATGTTAAAATGTGGCTTAATTTCTAAAATTTGCATATAGGTATACAAGCTAGTGGCTAGCATTTTTTCCCAAGACTAGATGGAAATAAAATCCATGGAATAAAAATCCTGTCTCTTTCTAGCTGTGTGATCTTGGACAAGGTAACCTCTCTGAACCTCTGTTTTCTCATGTATAAAAATGGTGACCCTGGTACCCAGCTAATGGAACTGCTGTGAGGATGTTGGGAGGACATATATGCTCAGAGTGAGCTTTAAACAAATGATTCCAGACATAAATGGTGGTAAGGATGATGGTGAAAAAAATGCAAAATATATATATGAAATGTTGGAAAAGTACTTGAAGTCTTATTTACAGTAACCATTTTGTTTCTTGAAACTATTTTTTAAAATGAAAAATACAAGAAACTCTAGCCCAGTCAAGTAATAATTGTTAAAAACTCTGAATCAGTGGGATTCATTTAATAAGGTGGATGGGGTATTCTGAGAAACTTTAAGATGGTCACTAAATTTATTTGAGTATTTACTGTAGGATTTGCTACGTAATTGTGATTGAAAATATGTTTCTCAACTATTTCAGAAGTAAATACAGTTAGTTCCATCCCCCCGATCTCAAGTGTATTAATAAATCTACTCAGTAAGTGGTTTTTATTTCTTCTTTTTCTTTTTAATTCCGAGAAGAAAATTTGAAGATCATGTTGAAATAGAGCCAGATGGTCAGATCTGACTTTTCACATTAGGTGAATGCTCATAATTTTCTTTATCCTGAAACAACCACAAAAGCAGAAATCATGGTGAATGGCCTCCAAGAACATCAAATCCAGATAATCTCAGGGGTTTTATGTTCTGTCAAACATTTCATCAAATGGCATGAGAAACATATCTTTCATGTCCTTTTCATTTTTAAAAAGGCTGTATCCTTTATATTAGGGGAAAGTAGTTTTGATATGTGTTTTAAATTACTGCATATAATAACAGTCTCTAGAAATGTATCTTTCTTTTTTTAAGCCAATGCAAAGTTTTTTCTATAAGCATAGTCAATTCATTTAATTCTCTTTCAGATAAAACTTTAAAAATCTGAGATCACTCTCTTCCACCTTATATAAAACAAAGAAACCGTTATGATTTTAGGTATGCAAGAATTTTTCATCCTTTTCCACTGGATGGAATTTAAAAAAATTGATGAATAGGTTACATATAGTAGGTCAAGATGATAACTAATCTGATTTTTAAAAAAAGAAACATAGGCTTGTGCAGCAGAAGAATTGGGAAATGTGTTATCTAAATATGTCATGGGAAATATGGACTTTAATCTGTAACATATGTGAAGTTTAATCATTAAGCAATGAATTCCTCTTCTGAGGTCTGTATGGTGAGTATCAATGAATATAATATTTTTTGAGCTGAATGAAATGCCCAAGACCAATCTCTCAAGATTTAATTACCCACTTAAAAGTCCCCAGAGTTTTTGAAGGAAGCCCCAGGACCCATAGATCAAGCTCCTTGGTGGTTGCTCTGCATTGGAAGGTGAACCGACAGCAAGGGGTCTCCTCTATCTGGAATTTTGAAGTAGGTCATGCAGAACAGAGAGCCTGCCCCATGCCCAATCATCGGTGCCCTTGTAGATCCCACAAACCCAAGGGCCTGACCTCCCGATGGTGATGTGAATAATTGAATACAGTAACAACATTAACTTCCAATTAATGAGATTGGAGCTGAGAGAATAAGGTCACGTGACAGGGAGATATGGAGGTGGAAGGTGGGTCCACCTTAGAAAGAATCTTCAGGAAAGGCTTTTCTAAGGAGATACCATCTGAGCTGAGACCAGATAGAAAGGAGGAGCCACCCTGAAGGAACAGCAAGTACCATCTCCTGAGGTGAGGCAGAGCTTGGCAGGTGTGAGCAGGGGCAATGGGGCCAGTGTGAATGGAGGGCAGGGCCTGGGAGATGGAGTGACTAGCTGGACTGGGAGGCCATGCTTGGGACTTTGATGTTCTTGGAAGAGAACTCATGGGAAGCACTGAAGAATGGAAAGCTGGGTAGTGACATAAGCTGATTTATTATTTTAAAAGCTTCCTCCATCAGCAATCCAACATGGTGGAATAGCTTCCAGTTAGGAAGTCCTATAGCCCAATCCATAGTTACGGTGATGGTGGTGTGAATCATGGTGGGGGCAGTGAGGTGGCGGGCAATGAGCTGACATGACCGGCAGGTGAAGTCAAGGTGAGGTCAACGTGTGGGATGTGAGAAGGGAGGGTTTCGCCTCAGCAAACTGGCTGGTAAAGAGACCAATGAGTGAGATGTGGAATTTGGGTGAAGAAGGGATTTTAAGGATGATGTTCAGGAGATTTATTTTAGAGATATTAATTTTGAGAAAACATTTGGACAACCAGTCCCAGATTTCCAGCAGGCAGATTAGATACTGGTCCATGATGCCTTATCCACAATTCGAGAATCAATAAATCTCCAAGAAATGGAAAATTTTTCATAACTCTTTTGACAGACTTGAACCAACATGAGGCAGCCCTGGTTTATTCCTCTGGCACCGTTCATATATTCGAAGCAGAGATATTGATGTGTGTGATCACAGGGTGCACCCCCAGACTCCACTGGGGTGCAGCATGCCATGCACACCAGATTAGTTTTCTAAAATTCCCAAGGTTGAAACACATTTACCTCTCTCCCCTGCCCCCATGTGTTGCATGAGGACCTGTGGATTTCTGTAAAGTCTGGAAGTAAGTGGAAGGGATAATTCTGGAGAGGCACACTGGGGACCTGGAATCCTCAAGGGAAAAGGAAAAGGGGGTAGATTTGGGCAAGTCATGATCACTCTCTGAAGTTTCAATGGGATTTTCAGCAAAAAGACCCTGACTTCTTGAAAACTCCAGTGTGCCCTGAAGACTTGTTGGGAGGATGTAGGATCTCCCTACAGGGCAGCATCCAGCCCTGGGAGGTGTCAATTCTGCTCAGCCCCTAAACTCTAGTTTGGCAGGAGAAAGCATGCTTTCAGAGTCCACCATCCTGGTTTTAATGGTTCAGCACAGCCTTCTGACTAGGATTTTAGGGGATTGTTTTTATGCTATATGGTTATTAATTATAGCTTAGAAATTATTTTATGTATGAAGTGCTTTTTATTTATTAAGACCAGCATGAATTTTCCCATGACATTCAGGGTATAAAATGCCATGGTTCTGGGCTTCCCTGGTGGCGCAGTGGTTGAGAGTCTGCCTGCCGATGCAGGGGACATGGGTTCGTGCCCCGGTCCGGGAGGATCCCACGTGCCGCGGAGCGGCTGGGCCCGTGAGCCATGGCCGCTGAGCCTGCACGTCCGGAGCCTGTGCTCTGCAATGGGAAACGCCACAATAGTGAGAGGCCCGCGTACCGCAAAAAAAAAAAAAAAATGCCATGGTTCTTTCTCTTTTTTTTTAAAGTATCAAATTAAATTCAGCTTGAGCTCCCACTCACCAGCCTAGGGAAGAAATTCAGGATCTGTGATGTTTTGGGGGGGATCCTTCCTCCATCCTCTCCCCTAATTCCAGAGAGCCTAAGGGATTACTCAGTCAGGGAAAATGGGGATGTCCCTGTCTTCACATGTGAGTGACTGGCCGTCATTGCAATTGCTTCTGGCTCAGGCCCCCTGGTCCACCTGAGGCTGGCCAGCTCCCTATAAGCCATGTCCACCCCCTGAGCCCTCTGCTGCTGGGACCTGGCATTTGGCACTGTAACTCCATGGGATTCACTGGTGTAGGTAGGACTTGGAGTTATCTGGCCTTCCCCATTTGTGGAATTTTTTTTTTTTTTTTTGCGGTATGTGGACCTCTCACTGTTGTGGCCTCTCTTGTTGCAGAGCACAGGCTCTGGACGTGCAGGCTCAGCAGCCATGGTTCACGGGCCCAGCCACTCCACGGCATGTGGGATCTTCCCGGACCGGGGCACGAACCCGTGTCTCCTGCATCGGCAGGTGGACTCTCAACCACTGCACCACCAGGGAAGCCCCCCATTTGTGGAATATTGCCCTTCTGTGCAGCAGCATCTTGCCTGGGAGCAGGCCCTCCAATCTCTGACTATGAAAGCCTCTAGCTTCCCTCCACACCACCAACCTGGACAGTCCTCCAGTCCTCCTCATCCTCAAAGGTAGGAGAAAGGTGCACTTTGCTCCAGGTAAGTCTATAGCAGCGACAAAAACACAAGATACCAGCAAGTTTTTCATACCCCTTAACAGACTAAACAGACCTAGAAAACAAACAACAACAAAAAATCTTGTGCTCACTTCAGTAGCACATATATTAAAATTGGAACAATACAGAGAAGATTAGCATGGCCCCTGTGCAAGGTTGACATGCAAATTTATGAAGTGTTCCATACTTTTTTCTGACTTCAGACTATACTATAAAGCTACAGTAATCAAAACAGTTTGGTACTGGCACAAGAACAGAAATATAGATCAATGGTACAGGATAGAAAGCCCAGAGATAAATGCACTCACCTAGGGTTAACTAATCTATGACAAAGGAGGCAAGAATATACAATGGAAAAAAGACAGTCTCTTCAATAAGTGGTGCTGGGAAAACTGGACAGCTACATGTAAAATAATGAAATTAGTACACTCCTTAACACCATATACAAAAATAAACTCAAATGGATTAAAGACCTAAATGCAATACTGGATACTATAAAACTCCTAGAGAAAAACATAGGCAGAACACTCTCTGACATAAATCTCAGCAATATCTTTTTTGATCCACTTCCTAGAGTAACGAAGATAAAACCAAAAATAAACAAATGGGACCTAATTAAATGTAAAACCTTTTGCACAGCAAAGGAAACCATAAGCAAAACAAAAAGAAAACCAACAGAATGCGAGAAAATATTTGTAAACGAAGCAACCCACAAGGGATTAATCTCCAGAATACACAAACAGCTCATGAAGCTCAATATCAAAGAAACAAACAACCCAATCAAAAAATGGGCAGAAGATCTAAACAGACATTTCTCCAAAGAAGACATACAGATGGCCAAAAGGCACATGGAAAGATGCTCAACATCACTAATTATTAGAGAAATGCAAATCAAAACTACAATGAGATATCACCTCACACCAGTCAGAAAGACCATCATCGAAAAATCTACAAACAATAAATTCTTGAGAGGGTATGGAGAAAAGGGAACCCTTCTACACTGTTGGTGGGAATATAAATTGGTACAATTTACCAAATGTAATGTAAATTGGTACAATTTACCATTATGGAGAACAGTATGGAGATTCCTTAAAAAAGCAAATATAGAACTACTATATCATCCAGCAATCCCACTGCTGGACATACATCCAGAGAAAACCATAATTCAGAAAGATACATGCACTCCAGTGTTCACTGCAGCACTGTTTACAATAACCAAGACATGGAAGCAACTTAAATGTCCATCGACAGATGAATGGATAAAGAAGATGTGGTACATATGTACAATGGAATATTACTCAGCGATAAAAACAAATGAAATAATACCATTTGCAGCAACACGGGTGAACCTAGAGATTGTCATACTGATTGAAGTGAGTCAGACAGAGAAAGACAAATATCATATGATATCATATGTGCTTATATGTGGAATTAAAAAACATGGCACAAATGAACTGATTTACAAAACAGAAACAGAGTCACAGATGTAAAAAACAAACTTATGGTTACCAGGGGGAAAGGTGAGGAGGGATAAATTGGGAGATTGAGATTGACATATGCACTATATATAAAATAGATAACTAATAAGGACCTACCGTATAGCACAGGGAACTCTACTCAATACTCTGTAATGACCTATATGGGAAAAGAATCTTAAAAAGAGTGGGTATCTGTATATGTACAACTGATTCACTTTACTGTACACCTGAAACTAACACAACATTGTAAATCAGCTATGCACCAATAAAAATGTGAAAAAAATCCTACAAATATCTGCTCATTGCAATGTTCTCAGTGTATAAAACATAAGATGCTCTGTAGAATTACGATGCAAAGGGAAGGAGAGGAAAAGTTTTGAGGAAACTTTAGGCAGCTTTCCCTCCAGTTTTATCTCTCATGCTGGCTCTGTGTCCTGTATTTCTATAGTGACATAGCTGAGGTGTTAGAGTATGTGCAGATTGTGTCTTGTTTTCTTTCAATAATTTTGGATTGTCATGCTTCATTCTCAGGAAATATGTCTGAAAAGGAAGTGAGGATGCCAGCCTCATAGCTTACACCTAGAACAGGACAAACAAGCCTCTCTCTTCCCTCAGCCGGGCACACACGGTCTCAAAGAGACTTGTGGGCATAAAAGAAGGCTAAAAATAAAACAAGACTATAAACATCGTTTCATGGTGACATCGGCAGGAATTGATTTTCTTAACCATTTCTCTCGACTGTTTCCCCTTTTTCACAGGTTCTTGTAACTCTCTCATTAATGTCTAGCTATATTTCTAAATTTTTCCTTAGGAAAAACAGTTTGAAGTCAAAGACCTTGGTCAAAGGACATGAACTTTTTGGTTAGCATTTGTTCAGTACAACACTTTTCTCTGAAAATGATACATTATCATCTTAAAATTTGGAAAATACCAAAAAAACACCCCCCGTAAAACGAATAACAAAAATCGTAAATATTCCTATAACCTAGAGAAAATTACTGTCAGTACTGTGACATCTATAATCCCATATGATTTTAACATGTGTTTCTGCTTCTTTTATTAATGTTACTTACTGTTAATTGTATTTTTCCATATCATTAAATATTATTTGAAAACGTGATTTAAATGGCCTGATCTCCCTCACACATCATAACACATTGAGCAGTTTCCCTTTCGTTGGCTTTACTTGGCTGTTTCCCTCCTCTTTACTATCTCAAATACTATGGCCATCAAAACCCCAGGGTTGAATCTTGAAACCTCTACCAGCTCAGGGCCACCTCAGGGATGAGGACGTTGAAACCAGGAACCAGGACATGCACAGAGGTCTCTTCAGGCTGCTGTCGGCACATTTGCATACTCCAGGCAACTTCCAGGAGGTGCCTCTCTGGGTGGATGTGCCTCCCCTGAGGGGACCGATCAGAGAACAGGGCCCCTTTCCTAGGGCTGGCGCAGCCTTGCAGATACATAATGGGGTAAGCAGAGTTGGGCTAGGTTTGGGCACCCACCTTCTTGGCCATGTGCATTTATTGCAGTCAACAACCTGGTCAACCTTACAGAGCTGTCATGCTACATGTGACTTTTTACCCAAAGTAAATGACAGAACTGGTTGGCAGATCCAAATGTGGTCAACCCCAGCTCTGCTGCTCCTTTAGCTGCTTCAAAATGCCTTCCTGATCAGGTCAAGAGGCTAGCATTCTGGGTGGGGTTTCTACATCTCTTGCTATGCAGTATTCACGGCCAGGCACTGATCAGAGTACATTTCATTTTTGAGAAAGCAGTCACCACAGGATTATCTAAATGTTCCATTCAGGCAACTGCGTGTACTGTCTGGCGTTCTAATTTACCCAAACTTTGTGATATTAAAAAGTCTTAAGTTATGGACTGCAATTAAAAAAAAAATTACTGTGGTCTTTGGGATCCTTAGGAAATGTCTCCTCAGCCAGTTCAACCGGGCAAATTGTTAAAAACAACAAGAATCTTGAACATCATCAGATGTGAGGGGAACAACTATAAGCCAATTACTTCAGGGATCGCTGCTGGTTTTGACGTCCCACCAGGATGTCCTGGAATTTTGTCCTAACCTAGTCATAGATTTCCTTTCAAAACTTGGAAAGCAGCTTCCACCCAAAGGCAGACAGAGGATGGGAAAGTGACAGTGAAATGAGAACCAAAGAGTTCAAGTGTCTATTTTATGTCCTTTAACCAGTCCTTTCTGTTGTGTATTTTGGCACGTGATTTTTAGACATATTTGAGTCTATCTTTGCAAAATTGAAAGCTGATTCAAAGCCACGCACTCAGAAAGAGACTGAAAGGCAATTGTACTTTATTATCCCTCAATTTTTGCACAGAAATTTCATTGTAATAATTGTTCTAGACTGATGGATTCCCCATTGAAAACTGGGTTCAAAAAGTGGCTTTGATAGAAAATCGCCTGGATTATAAAACAGCACCTAAAAAACACCCAGCAGACAGAAACAGAAGCATTCCTTCAGGTCTGGTGTGGTGTCTAGTGGACTTGCTCTGCACTCTTTTTTAACTTTCTATTTTGAAATAATCTCAGACTTAAAAGTTTCAAAATAGTACTAAGAATGTCTATATACCTTCACCCATATTCTCCAAATGTCAGCATTTTAACCCATTTTCTTTATTGTTCTGGTTCTCTCTTCAGAGTGTACTTTCTAAAAATAGGAAAGTTCTCATAGGTAACCATGGCACAAAGTCCAAATTAGGAAATTAGTATTAATACAACACTGTTATCTAATCTGCAGCCTTTATTCTATTTTTGCCTGCTGGACTCGACCTTACCCACACGAGGACCAGTCGACCACCAGAGCCTCTAATGTGATGTATTAAGAAAGACACATCATCGGACACAGCATAGTTTCTGTGACCTTCCTGCCAAAAATGCATAAACTTCATCTAATCTGGAGGAAACATCAAGCAAACCCAGAGGGAGGGGCATCCCAGAACATAACGGGACAGTCCTCTTCAAAAGTGCCAAGGTCACCAGTACCAAACAAGCAGGTAACCTCAACAGAGACCAAAGGGGAATTGTTCCAAACGCATAGCCCGGCAGCTTGGTGAGTCTGAGTTATTTGCAAGACTGGGCACCACGGGGCTTCTGGCTCCAAAATCAGAACAGAGCATCCCGGGGATAGTGCACAGCACAGAGCTGCTTCCTTCCCCTTTTCTACATCACAACACACTGAGAACCATCACATTTGTACAGCATAGCAATCAGGAGATTTAGGGGTATTTATAGAGTGCCTGGTGAGATTTTCATCACGTGTTCCTTATGTTATATAACTATGATAAGAAAAATAAAATAGGACCCTTTTAGAAAAAAATTCAATCATGGAATTTGTATAAATCTTCCACATAAAATATTTCACAGTTTTTTCTCTCCCCTCCCCCACCTCACTTTTTAATGAGAAACTTGGACTTGCCCCTGTAATCTAACTTTAACTTTGTCAGGTTTTATGCTTGGTATGGCTTTATGAAATTCCCCATCAGCCACAGACCCAGGTTTCTAGGCTCTGAAGCTTATACAATTTGAGAGGGAGGAAGAACAGAAAATTGCAAATGTAAGACCAAAATTAATATTTATTTAGAATGAGAAAAGAGTCATAACATATTACTGGAGACTTGGAGATATAGGTCCCTTTGCTTTACAATGATCAGAACCGCTTCCGTAGGAAACGCCCTCCCAGCTCTCTGTGACCCCCAGTGATGCTGCCAGGACTCACAGGGCTGGTGAAAGGCAGACACCTTGGACCTTACCCAGCTTACCTACTCAATAATTCCACTTTCTTACAGTCATTGTAAATCAGAAAGTTTGCTCACTCAAGTAGATAATAAAAAAGAGCCATTTGTACATCATTCAGAAATTTACATCACTTGAACTGTTAGAGACCCAAAAGCTCCTACTTTTCCTGAAACATAAACTATTACAATTTCATACGACAATGAGCACAGATTTCTAATTCACTCGATTTCTATTTGTCAAACTTGGGCTTTGAAAGAGCGATGAAAATTTATTCTGCAGGTTGCACAAGCCTAGTAACAGCAGGCATGTTGGACATGTAGTTTGGGCAAAAAGGGTACTTCAGCCACAAAGACATCAGTTTCTGGTATACTAGAGGACAGGGCTTTGGGACTATGGTCTAGACTGTTGCTAGACAAGTGACCCTACAGGTATCCCCACTCCCATGTCCCAGAGGGCCCCCAGACCACAGCCTCTCCCTCAGCTGCCCCGTCTCTCTCTGCGGGGCACAGCTTCACTCCACAAGAGTAGATGGCAGGGCTTCCCTGGTGGCGCAGTGGTTGAGAGTCCGCCTGCCGATGCAGGGGACACGGGTTCGTGCCCCGGTCCAGGAAGATCCCACATGCCGCGGAGCGGCTGGGCCCGTGAGCCATGGCCGCTGAGCCTGCGCGTCTGGAGCCTGTGCTCCGCAACGGGAGAGGCCACAACAGTGAGAGACCCGCGTACCGCAAAAAAAAAAAAAAAAAAAAGAGTAGATGGCAGGAGGTGAGCATGGGCTTGGGTCCCACAAGGATGCCACTCGTCATGGGGGACCGCAGGGCAAGCCTGCTTCCCTTCAGCTACTGTCCCAACAGCGCTATCCAGGCTGCCTTGGGATCAAATCCGACCAACCATACCTCCAGCCCAGGGGGTAGAAATAGAACCGTTCCCGTTGCACATGGGGTGGGATGCTCCGCTGCAGTGGACAGGGGGCTTTGTAATGACAGAAGATTAGGTCAAAAATCATAGATAATGTGCATGAAAGGGCTTTAAAAATGATCAAGTAAGGGCTTCCCTGGTGGTCCAGTGGTTAAGACTCTGCGCTTCCACTGCAAGAGGCATGGGTTCGATCCCTGGTCAGGGAACTAAGATCCCATGTGCTACACGGCTCGGCCAAAAACAAGTAAATAAAGACTGTCTTATGAATGACTGAATTTTTTTAAAAGCTTATATAAAAAAATAAAATAAAATGATCAAGTAGCCTCAGCCGTTTTTGGCACAGAAACTCTAGGTAGAAATGCCCTTTGATGTAGAGAGAACAGCAGAGGAACGGCAGCGGAGTGAAAGAAGTAAGTAGCTTTACCACAGATTGCCAAACTGTCGGTGAAAGAAGGTATTTTCCAGCACTTGCCTTTCTTCCATTGCAGGCTGGTGTGAAGGACCGTCTGTGACTCAGGATAAGCGTCTGGGAACTTGGGCACATGCAGTTGTGAAGCCTGTGGCACCGTTTATAAAACCAGCTTCCCAAGAATTCCTGCCTCCCAGTTGTTCTGAAGATCAGATCAAATGTGAGTTCTTTGTCAATGGCTGGGGAAGGTTTGTGTTTATTTTTCTTTTTATGTGATGGTAGAAACGTCTGGCATTTCAAGTTCACCTGTAAGAGGCCATCGGTAAACGCCACACATTTTTATTATTACAACCCAGTTAATTCCAGAAATAAACACGTAAGCCAGCTTCATCCCCCGAGGCGTTGAGGGAATACTGCTCTCTCCCACCTCTCCATTGGAGAGGTCGTTCTCATCCAGATTTACCTGAGGATCAAAAACAGACGGAAAGGGGAAAATATCACAAAAATGTCACATAATGGCAGCCTTCAGCAACACGTAAGGCTGAGAAAAGATCTTTGCATGGAGGGTGGTGGAGCTCTTCGCAGATTCATGGCACATTGGTACCATGGATTATTTTGTTTTATTTTATTTGCATACACGAACATTTGACTTGTATTTAGCATTAACTGGGGGAGTCACTTTTCCTTTTTATTAACCTTCTTGGGTTTCCATCCGGCTCCTGCCCTGCAGGCCCCCCCACAAGCCACAAGCCAAGATGGCTCCCCAATTTGCTGTTCCTAAGGCGGTGACTCCAAGCCCGGCTTTCCCGTCTCCCCACGTCAGCTAGGATTTATACGGCTTTCCTGCAGGGTTTCCTGCTCCATGCTGCTGCAGAGTGTTCTCTATAACTTGCCACAATTGAATGGCCAAACCTCACATTTAAAATACTATAGATCCAAAAAGAGGAAAATAAATAATTTCCAATAATGGACAACTAAGACCCTGCGGCCAAGTCCGCCTGTGATGCAGACCCGTGGAAGGCAGCTGGGGTCTTTGCAGTGGGACCTGCAGAGAACGTGATTCTGCTTAGGGCAGGTCTTTCTTCACCCTGCTTCTCGGGGTGAAGGAGATTTTGGGGGAGATTTTTGGTCAGAATCCTAAGGCCGACAAGCTCTAACACCGTCCCAAGGGCACCCCTTTTGCTGAAGGTGCGGTGAAAGTACAGGAACGCCCCATTTTCATGACTCCTTTGTTCATACACGCTTGCCAATCAGCACCTAGACTGAAATCATAAACACAATTTTCCTCCCTCCCCTCAAAGTTTCAAGAATCTACCAGTAATTCAGCCAGATTTCCAATTGTCATGTTAGAGTAAACCAAACACGAACAGGAAACAAGCAGCATGTAAAAATGGAAATTTTAAAACACGGTTTCTTATGTTGAGTAAAAAGACGTGTTTTGCCGACACATCCATCCACAAAGATAGAGATTAAAAAGGAAAATAGGCTTATTGTGAATCAAATATAAATTTTATCTAGATACATTAGGTAATTTCCTTCAAATTCTTAAAATCTGTTGATATGTATTTGTTTGATGTCTGTGATCTAATTTTTGACAGGAGTGTGGGTGTGTGTGCATTTGTAGAACTGGAAAAAATAGTATAGTCATTTTAAAATAAACAGAATGAAATGATTTCTCCCCATTCAGTAATACTTTTTTTGCACCAGCCTTCCTGAAACCGTTTCCATCTGTGACTTTATCTTTAGAAGTTTTAATTATTTTTTTAATTTTGCCACTTGATTTTGACGAGGGCTGTTGGCGATGGGTTCAGGTGGCCGGGCCATGGTTTAATCAATCGCGAGCGGCCTCCATAACCTTTGGTTTGAGAAGCAAATGGGAGGAGAACAGAAACTCAGTGGCACTCTCTCTTCTCTTTCAACCATATGTTCTTATTTAATAAATCCTCCCTCAAATAAAATAAGCCTGTAGTTATTGGTGGTCAGTTTCACATAATAGGAGCTACTACGGTTTCCCATTAAAAAACAAAAAATACAAGGCTCCAATAAAACAAACCGTGAATCACTTTATTGGGTATGAAGTAATAAACCAGTGGTTATAATGATAACTCTTGTGATGTGTCTTACAGGAAAACGACCTTGATTACTCCATTTGGTTTGGGGTGGAACTTCTTAGCTTAGTGGTACAGAAAACCAATATGTGATCGGAATTCGCTTCTCTGCTCCATGTTCTTATAGCAACTAGAAGGTTTCACTCTCAGCAATGATCACAGCCGTAACTGAGTGTATAACGTGTTGTTTAATATCTCAGTCTTCCATAAAACTCTACCTATGGGCAAGCACTATTCAGTTTCAGCAGCTGAATTACTGCATGTGAGCCTGAGTGATTAGCGTCCGTTATAGAAGCAAGGCAAAAACAATGGAAAGAAAGCAGAGGAGAGAAGGAATAAAGGAAAAGATAAAGAGAGAAAAGCAAGTGGGGGAAAAAAAACGAAAGAAAGGAAAGACAGAGACCAAGAAAGAAAGACAAAGAAGAAAAGAGAAAAAAGAAAGGAGAGAACAAAAAAGAGAAAGACAAAAGAGCAAAGGAAAGAAGGCTCTGAATTATGGGAAACCTACCATCTTGAGATTCTGCCAAGCTCCTTAAGTTTACTTTTCAGAATACCCATATCAAATAGGTATTTCTAACTTCACTTATCTTTTTAAGGCAAGTAAACCACAGCACTAGTAAAGCATTTCCAAAACTTGTTTCCAGAACGCCCTGTGCTGCATCTTGCCGCCAGCGTGAAACACCGTATTCTTCCCCAGCTCTTCAATATGCAGAGGCGGTAAAGAAAGCAAAGGTATTTCAACCATAAAGTGTTGCTGAGTGCTGAGTGTCGGGGCCACGCCCCATCTCTGTGGGTTCACACGGCTGGGAACCCATGGAGTGACATGGCCCGCGGATCAGAGATGAAGACAGAACATCATTACCCCTGGAAGGAACCATATTTTGCCGCCGGCCTGAGAACTGTTGTTGGACGTGCGTTCCAGTCCCCGGGAAGTGATATTGAACGGCCGGGGAATTTCTCTTAAAGACGCAATAATTCACGGCCTGATATTAACCAGACCTATGACATACAGCGCTGCCACATCATCTTCTCATTTCACTGGCCTTAACTGTGCCGAACGTTTCCAGTGCAGCAGGGGTGTTGGGTGAAATACGACTTTCTGATTGAATGAGTGCCTGCAAGCCTCTGTGATAAACACCAGCTCAAGCACACTGTGGCTTCTAAGGGGAGGACGAGTACCAGAGCCTCCAGATGAGTTAGCAGCGTACACGCCTTTGTTTGCAACTCCCTCCCCACACCCACTTTCCCAACCAAATTATGTCCACTTATTTTTCATCACATCTGACTGTGACCAATCATTTTTGTATGGTGAACATCAGTGTTTTTGCCTGCCTTGCGTCGTGCTGAATTTTCTCAGTCTCTTCACTTTCAGACGCCGCCGAGCTGCATTTCACTTTAGGGCAATTTTATAGAAGGGAAGTTTTAAAGGAACATTTACTGTGTGGCGGGATTGATATAAACCCAGTGGCATGGAATAGTTAAAGTCTATCCACCTTATCGCCGTGGCTCCCCCCAACATTTTTATTACCTTTGTTGGGTTCCTATGGCTAACATATTTCATTTTCTCCCCGTGTATTTTTCCAGCACTAAAGCTCTGCTTTTTTTAGCTCTACCTAGAAAATTTTCAGTTACATCATTTGCACAACTATGTTGATGTTAACATTGAAAAACCTCTTTGCTTGCGGTTGTATATTTTATTTGGCTAAAAATGGCTCATGTCTAATACATTACATGTCCTTTGGTGATACTCTGTAAGCGAGAAATTCCAAAACTCACAAATACCGAATAGCCCAAAGTTCCAAGGCGGTGCATGAACGCTAAACATGCAATAGATCTCCTCCTTTTCCAAACAGAAAGAGATTTCTCTCTGATTTGTTTGATAAATTTGACCCAAGATTTCCATTTGGAGTTATTGGAGTTCCTACTGTTTTTCTGCGTGTTGGTGGGCCGAGGCCTAATCACCCCAAAGCCCCACGGAGGCCATAAATTACAGCGATGAGGCGAAGCTTTGTGCTCCTTGGGCTGCAGGAGAAGGGCCATTTTGCTGCAGCCTATTTTGACAGGCATGAATTTAATTCATTGTTTTATGACAGACGGGAAAAGTGTACATGCTCATAGTACTGATTTATGGTCATTTGGGTCTGGAGGATTCTATAATTTGCAACTAATGTGAAAACAGATGGATAGGCAGACACCAAAGGTTAGGCTGACCCCTGGGTTCTCTCCCCTGGTTACAAATGGCGTCCATATGCGTCCAATCTCTCTGGGTGAGGTCTATGCCGGTCGGCCAGACTCTGTAGAGCTGCTGCACTGCTCTTTTCTTTCCTGAGTAAGTCGGTGAAAGCCAAATTCGGGGAACATTTCTAACCTTGATATTTCAGGAGTCATTCTGCATCTTCTGCATGTGTAGGACTCTTTCTTTTCTTTCTTTTTAAATTAAAAAGCTCTTTTCTAAGGTTTCTGTAATATCTTCCTTATTAGCCAAACAGGTAATACCATATAGAGGCATTGTTGGATGTTTTCATTTCAATTGACAAATTTGTTTTAATAGAATGATTGATTGAAAATCATCAGTTGGGGAATTTCAAAGGAAATGCCTCAAGTTGGGGACGAGCAAGTATTTTTGTGAGAAACGTGTTTTACATAAACGAATTTCTACTTTACAAATCATTTTGCATTTTTAGAAAATAAATGGGTTATCAAGTAAAGTTACTTGGTTGATGCTAAAAGTATTTAATATATTTTTGACTATTAAATGACTACACCAAAGAGGTAACAACAATGATCACATCTCTTTTTGAAGAAAGAAAGGAATTTTAGGTCTAGTAGATTTTAGTTGAACTGGTACTTGTCAAAATATAATGTTAAGGAATTATATTTTTTGTTATTGATTATCATGTTCAATTATTATAACATTATTATTAACTTCATAACATTTCAATATTAAACCTAAACAGGTCATTCATTTTAGTTCAGAAAAAGTTGTGTTTAATTCTACTTCATTTTGAAAAGTGGAAATATAGATTGCTGCTCCCTAAATAAGACTATGAAATCCAGATATAATTAAGGGCTATTTTAGTCTTGACCAAACCAGCAATTTGACAATAAAAGTCAAAAGACGTGGTGTTTTACAATGTTAAAATATTGCTTTATTTTTTATTTCATTTTGAAATTACATGTTAACCAGTCTAATGGCTACACCGGAGGCTTAACCAACACAAAATGATCTGTGTTGGTCCAATCAGCAGAATATTTGTAACTTCACATGGTACTGTGAAGACAGCAGCATTTAAACTCATTTGACACTTCAGCCTTTGCACACTTACCCCGGGAAGGGAAAATTTTAAGTGACTGATAACTAATTTTAATTGCCATCTAGAAAAAAAAAAAAAAGCAAGCACACCAGACAAGTGTCTTCTTAAGGCTGTGGTCTACTCAACCATAAGCTCCTTTTTAACTGCAGAAAGAAACCCATGTGCATTTATTTTTTCATGCTTCCCTTCCTGAAGCAGTAGGCTGGAGAGGCCATTTTCTCATTTTGGACAAGGGCTGCCACCGTCTTATTGCTGGGTCACTTGCGGGTGGCTTCGTCGGAAGATACTAAGAACAGTCACGTGAAAACCGGAGAAATGACAAAGGACAATATCTGACCTTACAAACGTGGCCCAAATTTTAATTTTGTTGAGGGTTCAGACTGTTGATGTAAAAACAGGCTTATTCACAGTATCACTTGACATCACAACAGGTACCAGAGACTTCCTTTTATCATGTACTTTTTGGAATAATTACGGTGAATTTTATTTATCTATCCAGGTCAATTGCCTGGAAAGGGCCATATCTGGACCCATGGGCACTGGGAAGGTAAGGAGGCGGTGACTGGCCACCCCGTGGAGGCATCACCCAGCCCCGCTCTCAGCCTTCCCACTCACACCTGTCCTTGCCTGAACCTCCCTTTCCTTCCTCTTCCAGAACTCTGCCTTCTCCCCAGCCTCTGCGTGTCCTCAGCAGTGTCTGGGGCTGGGGCTGGATGGTGGGCAAGAGCTCAGGATCCCTGCTTTTGTGCAGGGCTCTGTCACCTTGGCATCAAGAACTCTCCTGGCTCTTCCCCCAGTTCCCTGTGCCTCTCTCTCCCAAGCATCATGCCGTCAAGTGGTTGGTTATTCAGACCTTTCTCCTTTTCCTGGGAACCTGATTCGATTATATTAACTTTTAAAATTCCATTACCTACTTCAGTGCCTGGAACATAGGAATTGTTCAATAAAAATTAGTTGAAAGTTGAATATGTGAAAGAAAATTGCTCCTTACATCAACTATATAATGATAGACGGCAGTCAGGATGCCGTAGATCATGCAGTAAATTAGAAGTAAATCTATAACATATACATAGTTATAAAATGATTTCAGAGAAGTAAAAACTAGAGGTGAGGAGACAATTCTTCGAATTAAATTTAAAAATTTTAACTATCGCTTCCATTTTTTGATGGCTCAAATAATAGATACATACATCCTTTTGGGCAACATTTCTAATAATTCACACAAAGTAAAAGCCAACTTCCCTGCTTCCTCTTCTGCCCACTTTCTGGCTCTGAAGGTACTATGGTTCACAGTTTATAAATAATCTCTCATGCTTTCTTCTTTCTATTTACAAAAACGTATATGGTATATAGAGGTAAACCATTCTATCTTGGTTTGTGTGTTTTTATTTTTAACAAAATAAGTAGCTAACACTTGCAATGTGCCTGAGATTTTTCTAAGCACTTAACATGGTTTATTCACCTGATGATCAGAACAACCCTAGGCGATAGGTACTGTCGTGGCACCAGTCTTAGAAACGTGAAGACCAAGATCAGGGAGGTTAAACCATCTGCCCAGGGCAGTGACTGATGCACAGAGGACAGGAACGTAGGCAGCCTGAGTCCGGAGCCTGCACTCTAACCTCTGTGCTCTGCTACATTGAAAATGAGAACAAACCCCATAGACCACTTTGTAACATTTATTTTTCACTTCATGATATGTCTTAGATATTTTTCCATGTCCTTACACATAGATATAACTTATTTTTAAAATAACAAGCTAGTATTCCATAGCATCGATGTATGCTAACTTATTTTGCCATTCCTGCCTCCATGGCTATTTAGGTTGATTCCAGTCTTTTATTATTAGAAATTTACAACAAATATTCTTGTATACTCTTTGTGTGTATGTGGCAGTATCTCTGATTGATATACCTAAAAACAAAATGTTGGGACAAGGGGAATGTATATGACATTTTAAGAGATGCTGCTAAATTTCGATCCAGAAAGACTTTGTCAGCATTTCTACCAACCAACATTATTTATTATCTTTTTTTGAAAAGAGTGTGAAAGATTCAAAAGAAATAGTTGATAGCTTTAATTTGCATTGCCCTAGTTATATCCGGATTTATTTTTACCATTTGTCTATTGATTTATAGAGGTTCTAGATGTATTCTGGACACTAATTCTATACATGTGACATATGTTAACGTATTTTCTCATTCTGTTACCTGCCCTTAACCCTTGTTGACTCCTATTGTTCCATTGTTTTAATTAAATTAATTAATTAATTTTTTTAGCCGCGCCATGCAGCATACAGGATCTTAGTTCCCCGACCAGGGATCAAACCCGTGCCCCCTGCAGTGGCAGTGTGGAATCCAAACCACTGGACCACCAGGGAATTCCCCCCATTGTATTAAAGGTTTATGGGAACATATCTTTTCTGTGTTTTTTATACTGCTTAAGGAATTCTTTTCTACCGGTTTTCATTTGACATTTATTATAACATAATTGCCTTGAGATTTGTTTTATTTGCTTGCTTATTTACATATAGGTGTTATTCTGGAATTTATTAATGTTTATAGTGTAGGTATACTATACCATATACTACTCAATTTCCCAATACTATTTATTGAATAATTCTTTTGCCCATCACTGATCTGAAATACTACTTTACCATAAGTCTAATAAGCATTACTTTTATTCTGATAATCGTACATAGTAAAATTAGCACATGAAAAATACAGATTTTTCAGTAATCACAGTAAACTATTGTGGAGTATTTAGACGATTTCTCCCCATCCACAGTATTACTTTGTATGACTGTTTTACCCAGTCACTTCTTACCACGTAATAAGCATTTTAATATATCATTAACTTAGTAATTAAAACAACAATGGAATACTATGTCTGATATCAAATTAGCATAGACTTCTAAAGTCACAATACTTAGAGGTGGTGAAATTACAGCTTATTGGGCTCTACATTGCTGCTGGTAGCAAGTTTTTTATGCAAATGCTTTGGAAAAAACTGATAAAATAAGTGAAGAGTATTACACTGTTTATATGTCCTGATCTAATAGCTCAGTTTCAAGATATGTATCCAAAGGGAATAACCGGAATCAAAGGTTAATATATAATCTGTTGCCGGTGTTTTTATAAGACTAAAGAGCGTGGAAACCCTAAAATGTCCAACAAGGATGATGGTCGGATAAACCTGGCACATTCCGGGGATGAGGTACATTTGACTTGGTGCAGTGAGTGCTGCGGGCCTGACCGGGCAGCCACTGGTGTTCTCTGCCTCGTGCTTTCAGCTCCCACCTCTCTGGCATGGTGGAGGCTCGCACCGGCTGGAGCCCTTGTGTTTTGGTGGGGCCCTGGCTGCCTGCCAATGAGCCATGAGCACAAGTGACGTGCCGGAACATTTAATTGCCCAAAGGAAACACTCCAGGGTTAGCAATGATACCAACAATATTTGAAACAACATGGCTGAGTGATGACAATGAGAGAACTCCTGCTAATGAGAAATGGAAATATCAATTAGAGAGACACAGGCATGTTTTAAAAGTCACTAAACAATAGCTCTTAGCCATTGATCAATACAGACGAGAAAAGGCTCACAAAATAGCCACTATGGAGAACAGTATGGAGGTTCATTAAAAAACTATAAGTAGAACTGCCATATGACCCAGCAATCCCACTACTGGGCATATACCCTGAGAAAACCATAATTCAAAAAGACACATGCACCCCAATGTTCATTGCAGCACTATTTGCAATAGCCAGGACATGGAACCAACCTAAGTGTCCATCAACAGATGAATGGATAAAGAAGATGTGGCACATATATACAATGGAATATTACTCAGCCATAAAAAGAAACGAAATTGAGTTATTGTAGTGAGGTGAATGGACCTAGAGTCTGTCATACAGAGTGAAGTAAGTCAGAAAGAGAAAAACAAATACCGTATGCTAACACATATATATGGAATCTAAAAAATAAAAATGGTTCTGACGAACCTAAGGACAGGACAGGAATAAAGACGCAGACATAGAGAATGGACTTGAGGACACGGGGAGGAAG
Organism: Stenella coeruleoalba; assembly: GCF_951394435.1. Taxonomy (NCBI): domain Eukaryota; kingdom Metazoa; phylum Chordata; class Mammalia; order Artiodactyla; family Delphinidae; genus Stenella; species Stenella coeruleoalba. The sequence continues at coordinate 44,959,708 of NC_137161.1, read as the reverse complement.
AAGGGTAAGCTGGGACGAAGTGAGACAGTGACATGGACATACATACACTACCAAATGTAAAACAGATAGCTAGTGGGAAGCAGCTGCATTGCACGGGGAGATCAGCTCGGTGCTTTGTGACCACCTAGAGGGGTGGGATAGGGAGGGTGGGAGGGAGGCTCCAGAGGGAGGGGATATGGGGGTATATGTATATGTATAGCTGATGGTTATACAGCAGAAACTAACACACCATTGTAAAGCAATTATACTTCAGTAAAGATGTTAAAAAAAAACATAGTAACTGGAAAAATAGAGCTAAAAACCTGTTATCCACATATGAAATCAATTTTGTGTGTGTGTGTGTGTTGTGTGTGTGTGTAGAAAATAATGTAACAAATACTGAAGAACAAAAAAACACCAAAACGTTAAGTTTTTTACCTTTGGATATTGTGCTTATTGAGTTTAATTTTCTTATATTTATTTATGTATTTTCTAAAGCAAATGCATACTGTTTTATTATTATAAAGCCTGCTTTTTAGGTCTTGTAAGCATACTTTTAATGGTTATATAATATTTCAATATATGAATAAATATAGCCTCTTCTTATTGAATGTAAATTATAGTTTTCCACTATTTCCATAAGACAGTGATTATCATCGTGTGTAATTTTTGCCTAGCAGTTCAACTATTCCCAAAGGATTGAGAGTAAAATTAATTACATTTACTTACATTAAACACCTTTTCACTGCAAGACTTCTCAGGGCATTTACTATGCTAATGATCATTGTGGATCCCAACATTAATTGGCCCTAGACCTATGTGTTCTAAAGAAACACTATATCAAAATACAATTTTTAGCGTGGCTTTTTTTTTAATACCCTGTTGTCTTTTCAGAAGCAGGAAGGGCTAAGATTACAATCATCCCATCTTCACACCACTCAACAGTAGCTATGGCTTTATTGTATGGTAACCTTCATTAGTACAGATGATAATGTAATTTGGTGATCAAGGGCAGTGGCTTCGAAATAACAAGAGCCTTGAATTTAAATCCCAGCTCTGCCATTTAGGAGCTAAGGGACTTTGGGAAATTCTTGTATGTTCTCTGAGACTTAAGGTCCCTATTGGTGAACTTGGGGTCATTCTAGTCTCTACATGGTAGAACTGTTGCGAGGATTAATTGAAACCTATGACAAGTTTAGCAGAGTGCCTGGCCCAGAGCATGAGCTCAGTGAGTGATAGCCTATATCATTACTGTTTTTTTTTTTAACTGTTTAAAGGTCCATTTCTATAAAATGTTGTTTAGAGAAATTGGAAGTAGGAAAATAGTAGGGCTGAGGAACACAGAACAAGTTGATTTTAATCAAAGAACAGATTATTTAGGGGCAAATACCCTCTGTATCGTTTTCTTGTCTTTTTTTGGTGAATTCATCTGACTTCTTTCCCAATATCGTGTTCATGTTACTGCCTTCAAAGTGTCCTCATCTCCACTCTTTCCCTCTGACAGCAGCCCTACATCTTCGCTCCAAATAGAAGCTGGAAGTCAGTGACGACTGATATTCTGTCTGCACTTATCTACGCGAGCAGAGGGAGCCATCCTGTCCCGCTGCCCCAGCTGGTTCCCAGGACTTCACATTTCCACAAACCACCGGCTCAGCCCACACGAGCAATTTCTGTTCCAATCAAAATCCACAAGACAGTTAGGATCTAGAACCCCAAGGGAAGTTTCACCATTTCTAAGTATGAAATAGAGCTTCTCTGACGCAGGCTATGACTACCCTGCTGAAAGTGTGGGAAAGGAAATGATCTTTTAAAAGCTGGAACAAACCAGAAAGGCAACGTCTCTTCTGGCCTTTCCTGGGGATTTTTGAGGCATTTCCCCAAAGATCCCTGGTTAGCTACCTAACGTTCTAAGAGTCGTTCATGGTGCCAGAGAAGGAAATGTACCTACGATTGTTCACTGGGGTAATATTTAAGTCAAGGCTAGATTTCCAGCTCAATTTACGCACATTTTGAATTTTTTTAAGAAGAAAATTTTGCTTGTAAAAATGCTGCTTTTCTTACAGAGAGATCCATAAACATGCTTTGGCAACTTTCAGAAAGGGTTAAGAGTTGGCTTATATTTCTAGATGTAGCTGAGCAAATCTACCCATTTTAGATCTATTTAACTGCTCCTTACCACGCACTGAGATTCTCCATAGTTTCCTGTTATTCTTTCTCATATCGGCAGACCTTGGTTTAGCGTGCTTTTCTTTACTGCACTTTGCAAATATCGCGTTTCTGACACATTGAAGGTCTGTGGCAGGTCTGCCTTGAGCAAAGCTATTGGCGCCATTTTTCCAACAGCACCTGTTCACTTCGTGTCTCTGTGCCACATTTTGGTAATTCTTGCAATAGTTCAAACTTTTTCATTATTATTATATTTTTTATTGTGATCTGAGATTAGTGAGCCTTGATGGTACTATTGCAAAACGATTACAACTCACTGAAGACTTAGATGATGGTTAGCATTTTTTAGCGATAAATTATTTTAAAATTAGGGTATGTATAATGTTTTTCTAGACATAATGCTATTGCACATTTAATAGTCTACAGTAGAGCTTCCCTGGTCGTGCAGTGGTTAAGAATCCGCCTGCCAATGCAGGGGACATGGGTTCGAACCCTGGTCTGGGAAGATCCCACATGCCGCGGAACAACTAAGCCCGTGAACCACAACTACTGAGCCTGAGCTCTAGAGCCTGTGAGCCACAACTAATGAGCCCACGTGCCACAACTACTGAAGCCCGCATGCCTAGAGCCTGTGCTGTGCAACAAGAGAAGCCACTGCAATGAGAAACCCGCACACTGCAACAAAGAGTAACCCCGCTTGCCACAGCTAGAGAAAGCCCGCGTGCAGCAACAAAGACCCAATGCAGCCAAAAATAAATTAATTAACTAAAGAAAATAGTCTACAGTATAGTATAGACTTTATATGCACTGGGAAACCAAAAAATTCGTATGACTCCATTTATTGCAATATTCACTTTATTGTGGTGGTCTGGAATGGAACCTGCAATAGATCTGGGATATGCCTGCATTTTGGCATCATCTGAATCCCACTCCCCCAAAAAGCACCCCACTAAATGCAAAATGTGAGTGAATGGCCCTGGAAATTTTATAAATTGTATGCACAGCAATCAGAAGTTTAACAAGTAGACAATTCTGAAGGCAGGTATTATTTAAGGGAATGAGGAACAACGTAAGGATAACTGACTCTTGTGAAGAGCTGATTTGTTAACACGTTTCTCAGGATCCTCTGGTGACGTCTCCTTGATACTTTCTCACTGGAGGGAAATTCAGAATCTCAAGGTCCACACGCAGACAGTGGAACATTTACGAGAAGGTCAGTTGGGCAGTAGCAGCTGGGGTGTGTCAGAGTATAGAGAATTATTTTGTGTGTGGTAGAATACACATAACATAAAATTAACCTCTTTAGCATTTTGAAGTATAGAGTTCAGTGATACCAAGTACATTCACATTGCTGGGCTGCTGTCAACCACCGTCTGTCTCCAGAACGTTTTCATCACCCCAAACTGAAAGTCGGTACCCATTAAACAATAACTCCGCTTCCCCTCCTTCCCCAGCTCCTGAAAATCACCATTCCACTTCTGTTTCTAAGAATTTAACTCTTCTAGGTACCTCAAATAAGTGGTACAAATATCATATAATATTGATATTTGTCCTTTTGTGTCTGGTGTATTTCACTTGTCATATGTTTTCAAGGTTCATCCGCGCTGTAGCTGTATAAAAATGTCCTTCCTTTTTAAGGCTGAATCATTATATATACACAGACACATCACATTTTGTTTATCCATTCATAGATCAGTGGACACTTAGCTTGTTTGCACAGTTGGCTACCGTGAATAATGTTGCTGTGAATCTGATGCACAAAAATATTTTGAGTGCCTGATTTCAATCCTTTTGTGTCTGTACCAAGATTCAGAATTGCTAGATCATACGGTAATTCTATGTAATGTTTTAAGGCCCCACCGTACTGTTTTCCACTGCAAGGGCGCCATTTTACATTCCCACTAGCAAAGCACAAGGGTTGTTTTATTTTTTTTAATAATAATCATCCTAGTAGCTGTGAAGTGGTATCTTATTGTGGTTTTAATTTACATTTCCCTAATGATTAGCGATACTGAGCATCTTTTTATGCGCTTATTGGCCAGGTGTGTATCTTCTTTGGAGATATATCTATTCAAGTCCTTTACCCATGTTTTAGTTGGGTTGTTTATTTTGTTTTTGTTGTTGTGGTCCTTGTTGAATTAGGAAAATTTAGATTTATAGCTCAGTTATGATGAATTTTAATTGTAATCGCAAAAGCTGTAAAAAAAATAACAGAAATATTGTAATGGGCCATATTTTACTTCATTGTTGAAATGATTGTTGAATATGTAACATTTTTGGTCAGTGAAGGGAGATTTATTTTTCGTGTAACTCATTCCATATGAATCGTGTATTCTATATTATTGGAATGCTCCCTTTCCACAGGTGTTTCTTTTGGACTTCACAATCAGAGAACAAAGTCAAGGAAAGTGTTTTCCTGCCTTCTGTTTGCTCATTTCTTCTTGCTGTGACACAGCAGTGTTACCAGCAACAGGACCTACTCTGTTTGTTTTGGAAACACTCCTGCCAGCCCAGCCGGGATGTGATGGACCGTAAACCACACAGGCCTCTCCTTGCCCTGCTGAATTCTGTCACTGTGCCCTGGACTGACCACTTGCTCTGTGGGCCTTGGATGTATGTCCTCCCTCTTGGAGCCTCCTTTCCTCACATGCAAAGTGTATCTGACATCACCTCTCAGGGTTGGGTGGGGACAACACCAGGCCTCCCTCGGCAGCCCCTACAAATGCAGGGACCCACCCTCACCACCACCTCCATAAAAGGGAAAACGCAGCCCCTGCCCTGGCTCTGCCTGGCCCAGGCCCTGCCCACAGCATGGGCAACCTCCCTGAAACATTTCAACAAACACGAATGCAGCACTTCCCCTGCTTCGGGCGCCGTCCTTGGCATTTTGTACACCCTAAGTCATTTAATTCTTGTAATAATCCTGTGCTTCCTATTATCATCCACATTTTACAGATGTGGAAACTGAGGCACAGAGAAGGTAAGAGAATTGCCTGGGGTCACACAGCCAGTAGGTGGGAGGAGCTAGAAACTCCAGATTGCATGAATTGTTTTTTTTTTTTTGCGGTACGCGGGCCTCTCACTGTTGTGGCCTCTCCCGTTGCGGAGCACAGGCTCTGGACGCGCAGGCTCAGCGGCCATGGCTTATGGGCCCAGCCGCTCCGCAGCATGTGGGATCTTCCTGGACCGGGGCACGAACCCATGTCCCCTGCATCGGCAGGCGGACTCTCAACCACTGCGCCACTAGGGAAGCCCCGTGAATTCTTAACTGTGGCTGCAGGCAGTCTTTGGGATTTGCTTGGCCCCGAGGGCTCCGGGTTCAGATCCTCCTCCCTTCCAGTCTCGATACCTGCCACTCAACCCCAACTTTAATGCAAGTCATCAGGAGGAATTACTGTAACTTTGGAGTCTTTTTATCTAAGAATGTAGTTTTAGGCTCAAAGAGAAAACCTGGTAATAAGGATATTATTAGATCCATCTCTCAGCTTCATCCAACTTACTGTCATCTCTCTTTCTCATATTCTTGATTGATGGACTGACACACAATCAAGGAGTTGCTGAATTGAAGGGAAATGAGATCAGGGTCGAATTAATCTTGCAGTCGATGGCTACATCCTCTTTCTTCCTGTGAATTGAGACTCACAAAGATAAACCAGGAAGATGACCAGATGTGGCTACAGGCCGAGACCAAAATGTTCAAATGAATTCCGACTTATCTTGTTTCTAGAGAGAAATAAGTTAAAAAGAGGTAAAGAGGAGAAACATTTGTGACTAATACAGTCATTCCAACCTTCGGTCAGGATCTAGAATATTAATATGTGGCAGTATTATGACTGAAAATCCTCTGCTAATTCATCGCGTCTTGTATTTAAGGTTCCCTAAAATCATTCTGTCCAACGCCAGACCATGTTTTCTCGGAATTTCCTGTACTGAAGATCTTTAGAAGATGCTACCATTCTGAATTTCTCAGACCACCAAGGGAGTTCAATTCTTCCTCTCAACCCTCAACCTCTAACTGAATCTCCAGGCAGGCTCCCAGCTCAGCTCTGGACAGGCAACATCCATCCTTTGTTGAGAGAGGAAAAAAGTGAGCAGTTTCTGATTGATGGTAAAAACTGGCTCGGGGAATAAGGGCCACCTGAGGGACCAGCTGTGAAAAAGACAGAGAAGGAGTCTGGGTGGAAAGAAAATGTCCAGTGGGTACAGGTGGGAAGGAAGGAGAGCAGGGGTAGACAGATGCAGCAATGAATTACAGGATGACTAACCAGCCACTCCATGAAGCATTACCTCCAAGGTAAGTGCTATCAGTGCTGGCCTTAAACCAGTGAAGCAACTGAAGCACCAGGGAACCGGGTTGCATGATCGCTCAGCAGGTGGCAGAGACAGAAGGTAAAGAAAGGGCTCTTTGACACCTCACATCCAGGATGTGTCCCCACACTACTGTTTTCAGTGTCCTTCTGGATGTGGGAGCTGATTCTCCCGGATGGTAACACAGAGGAGGGGCTTAGACTGGGGAGAAGGTACTGTACATGTATTATTATTTGAAGATGACACTACTGAATTTTTAGAAATACTGAAAAACCAGTTAAAATTTTAGCACTAATTCCCAAATCAGGCAATGTTGTTAAATATAAAAACGAATACACCAAAATTATAACTTTCCGACACAAGCAATAAGTTATTTGGAAACATGAGAAAATATATGTGTCACATGAGCAAAAAGAAAAAGGCCAACCCCCCGCCCCCCCCAAAAAAAAACAGAGGAATGACTTTAAGGATGAATGTGCCAAAGCATCACATACGAACCACAAGAATTAGCTGAAGATCATAAAATCTTAGACTTGGGAAGACGCACCGTGTGGTACGAGGTTGGTGGGTTATGGCACAATGTCAGTCTTTCCCAAAAGATTGCATCAGCTTAATACCCTTCATCAAAATCTTGATGGAATTTCCTTGGAAAGGGTAAAAGAGATTTTTCTGGAAAGATAGCCAGGCAAAAATATCCAGGATTTTTACAAAAGCAGAGGAAGAGGACCACGGGGCATTGCTCCTGCTGGCGGCTAGAGACTGTAACGGTAGCTACGGCTTGTAACTAACCTTGTAAGCAACCTTTGTAACGAATCCCTGTAAACACTCTGCCCTGTCTGTCCTGAGCTGTCAACAATTCCCTGCATCCAACAACCTCATGCAAAAAGGACCACAACTATCCCCTTTTGGCAGAAGCCAGATGGTTTTTAGTGCCTCTTCACAAAGTCATACAACTAATGGCAGGTATTTTTACAGCACCATGCAATTTTTTGAGTACACACCTGCTTACCTGCTATGCTGTGAGCTACAAAAAGCCAAACCAGGTAGCAGTGATGCAAAATCAATGATGGGCCAATGGACCCGAAATGGGTGCCCTGGACTGAGCATGTACTAGAAGGAAACACCACTTATCATGGAATATGATATTCTTCAAAAATTGGTGCTGAACAGTTACCTATTTTGGAAAAAGAAAACAAAACAATCTCACATTATGCGACCTACTAAAGTAAATTCCTGGATTAAGGAACTAAATGGAAAAAATAAGACTTTTTATTTTACTTTTTTACAATACAGAAAAATACGTGAAAGTCCATAAGTTCTCATGTTGGAGAAGAGCTTTCTATATATGAAAGAAATCACAAGGGAAAAGTATTAGGAAGATTTTACTACCTGAAATGTCAAAAAATATCTTAACTAAATTAGAACATCTGAAATCGGTTAAAATTACAATGAAATGCCTATGCTTAATGTAGAAAGAGCCCATATTTTGTGAAGGGAGCTAAGACTGTATCTCGAGCTGATGAAAAGTTCTTGTTCTGTAGTTTCCTAATTCTTGTTCAAAGACTTTATTCTAAGGAAAACTATCAGCAGTGAGGCCGAAGTTGAAAGGATCTTTCCAGAAGCAAACTTTGTCATAGCAAAAGGTGCAAAATAATCTAACTGGACGAAGAAATTTAATAGGAGAAGACGTTAACTAATTCTTTTCCATCTCTATGAAAAACACAGTGACATGGGGAGCTCTGAGGACAAAAGTTTAAAACTATATGTATATCTGGAAAAGAGAAAAAGAATTGTCAGATTATGCATGGAACGTTCAAAGGTGGTGAAGAGAGACAGCGGGCTAGAGATTCTTAGTTTTTATTTTACTTATTTTTAAATTTCTGCAGTATTTTATTTTGTATTGTAAAAACAAACCATGTTTGTAATTAGAAAAGGAGAAAATATTAAACTGAAAAGCTAGGTTTAAAATTACGCATCAAATGGGACTTTTCTGGTGGTCCAGTGGTTAAGACTCTGAGCTCCCAATGCAGGGGCCACGGGTTTGATCCCTGGTCAGGGAAGTAAGATCCAGCCTGCCACGCAGTGCAGCACCCCCCCCCGCCAAAAATCACTTCAGACATGATCCCATGATTATAATTTTTGCTTATCTCTCCATGTATAGACGTAAATATATCGAAAAAATCATGGTAATGCTCTGAAGGAAAGTTTTATAGGCAATTCTCTATTTCCTTTTTAACCAATTTTTATACTTTTCAAAATCTAAACTATTTTATCTTATTTTTCTAATAGGAAACAAATAAACGATGTCTTTTGTGTAAAGACAAATGCCAAAGGAGTCCACCTCCAACCCTCTGCAAGCAGAATTCTTTGTGCTATTTTACTGCACATGAGGACAAGCCATTTCACGTACTCTGCCTCTGGTTTAAATTCTACAGGAGCTATCCCGCTTCTGCTTGTAAGTGTCTCATTTAAATTTCCAGGTGGAGGTGGGTGCAGCGTGAAGAGGAAGACAGGGCCCCTTGTTCCCATCACATCCCGCAGCTGTGGTTGAAGGTCGACTGTTCTCAGGAGACAGAGACAGGTCGTGGCCCGCAGAGCCTCCAAGCCCACTCCGGCTTAGAGGGGTGTCACCAGAAGAATGTCTGGAGCCGGATTTTGGAAACTGTGACCCCAGGAGAAACTTCTGGGTGGAGAACGGTAGCATGTTTCCCTGTCCCGCACTAGGGTTTCAGTGAGTGTTTCTGGCAGCATCCAGATATGAAGGTGAGACGGATTTGACCGTCACCGTGATGGGAAGTGCTTTGCTGGAAATTTTAACCCTGACGTTCGTGTTTGAAAACATACCTTGTTGCCTCTAACGGCTGCGAGTTCCCTTCCTCTCAGGAAGGCTGCCAGCAGGAAATGAGAGTGGCCTGTGGGCTTCTGTAAACAGCAGAGTCCAGAAAAATCAGGGGCGTCGACCTGTCCAGCATTCATCTCTCAGCAGATCAAACTCCCTTCCCTGCAGAACGAGTTTCCCCACCTCCTCACACCCTGGACGTTTTCCTGAAGTTTCTTTTCACATCATGCTAACTCATGCCTTACGTGCCTTTTTTTATCCCGCTGTGTGGCTGTCAAACCACAAATTCAGTGGGTGGTCATGGAATTGTGCCCTCAACGCTGTAAGGAGAGTAGGTGTGGCGTCGACACCACTCAAGACAGGATCTTTCTGCACCAGGTGTAGGAGCTTCCGATGCAGAACGAGCATCACCTCCGCTGCTGAACGCATGGTCCCTCCTTTGGCTCAAGTAAGCCAGGCGGCCAGACGTCACCTGTGCTCCAGGAGGGGGTTCCTTCACACCCACAACAGACTGAGCTGTGTCCAGAGGCCTGGCAGCCAAAGCAGGGCAGAATCTTTCCAAACGTTACCTTCCATTGGAAAAATCAGCTCTATTCTGTCTGCACCGTAGGGTTATTGGCAGCTGTCTCTGCAGACCTCAGCTGCCACATGGCTGGGTTCCCCAGCTTAGAAGTCTGGCTGAGGTTCTGTGCCTCTTGAACCCCATCGGGAAGGAGCTGTTCATTGGGGATTTGCTTGCTTGTGGACAAAACAGATGTTCTGTTTCGTCTTCTAGACTGAGTTGGCTGACAACTCCAAGCTATGGATTTATATTTTAAGACCCACTTACACGGCTGTTGCATCTTCTTTTGTAAATGACTTGAAGCGTGGTCAGAAGAGCTGTTTAGAATGCCAGGACCTGGCGAATAGAGGCCCAGCAGTCAATCTGGGGACATAAAGGATTAAATAGCAAATTATTTAGGCAGAATATTAACCTCAATACACAAAGTGTTTTAAACACTTTCACCCTTCCTAAATCCTTTCTGCATACCTGCAAAAGTGCCGGAAAGTATAAGCCGTTTTGCTTTCCATGGAAAATGCAGGCAAATTAAAAGGGGGAGGAGAATAAACAACTGATGACTTTGGCACAGCCGACAACACTTCTCTCCTCCAAGGGTGGATTTATAGACTTCTCTCTGCATCAGGTTTATGCAGGGGGAGGGCAGTTCGGGGGTAAAATATCTCCAGGCCCAGGCCACACCCAAGACCAGTGAAGCCACAATCCGTTAACCTTTCAGGGGATCTGATCTCTCCACAAGGTGAGTGTTTGGAGGATGTCACTGCAAGCTGGTGGGAAGGGAGGGGAGCTGGTGGGTGGAGAGGGGCAGGACTCCAGCCCAGCCCAGCAAGGCGCAGAGCACCGGCACACCAGCTCTGCTCTGCACAGCCATCCTGTGCTCCAGCAACTCCAACATATTTGCAGACCATTCCAGGACCTCTCGTGACCCTGCTCACATCACTTCCGGGGGAAGGCTCTAGACTGCTCTGGTGTCAATGGACACACACGACCTTTGATCATCCACCCACCCCCATCTCCTAGAGATTTCCATGGGGGGCAAGGACTGTGTCTTTCATTTCCACATTCCTCTATATCCCCTGGATTAGATAAGTGTTAGGATCCACTGAATATTTTTAAGAGAGTGGGTGGATAAATTAATCAATCAATATAAATATTCACCTGGCTTTTAGCAATTCATTTCAATTCAGCAAATATTTATTAAGTGCCTCCTATGGGCCAGGACCCCTAGAGGAAGCTCTGAGGCTATCATTCTAACAGAGGGAGGCCCTGCAAACGGATGGTGCCCCACAGTTTCCCAGAGGACCCCTCTATGGCTGGGCCCCTCATCTGTCCTGTAACAAGCCTGTTAATTTCCTATTATTTCTTCAGTTTTTCTCATGGACACTGGCTTTACCTCTGACTTGCTTCTCCAATGAAGACTGTGGATATAGAAAAGCAAAGTGTCGTCAGGGTGGACCAGCTCCTGCCCGTGGGCGCTGAAAGGGCACTTATTTTAGCACGTGTTTTACACAGGGGCTCCCTTCAGGAGCCTCTCCAACTGGCCTGTCTTTTGAGAGGGGAGTACTTACTCAGAGAGGAAGAGAATTTAATATAAACATTCCTCGCCCCGGAAAATGAACTGACACCAAAGGCGAAAGCCTGGTCTCGGATTGTGTATAAAACTGCCTGTTCCAATATTGGAATTCACAGAATGGCCTTCCAATTAATTTGGAGTTTGGATGGAAAACATGTTCAAACTTTCGCCCTAAATCAGTCAGCCAGTAACTATTTCTGTGCCCTTCATATAGGCCTGGTACTATATAGTTATGTTTTATTTCTCCAGAGTCAAAAAAAAAAAAAAAGGTGAAACCTACAAATTGATGTCTGGGTTGGAACACTACGTGCAGAAGCTGCGGCTCCTTCACAAGGCAGCACGGCCGCCCCTTCTCTCCCTGCAGGACACAGGCCTTGTCTTTTATGTTTTTAAGAAGATGTTGGGGGTAGGAGTTTATTAATTAAGTTATTTATGGCTGTGTTGGGTCTTCGTTTCTGTGCGAGGGTTTTCTTTAGTTGTGGCAAGCGGGGGCCACTCTTCATTGCGGTGCACGGGCCTCTCACTATCGCGGACTCTCTTGTTGCGGAGCACAGGCTCCAGAAGCGCAGGCTCAGTAGTTGTGGCTCACGGGCCTAGTTGCTCCGTGGCATGAGGGATCCTCCCAGACCAGGGCTCGAACCCGTGTTCCCTGCATTAGCAGGCAGATTCTCAACCACTGCGCCACCAGGGAAGCCCAGGCCTTGTCTTTTCTTAACAGAAATTTGCCACAGTTCCACAGGCGCTTTCTTTGGCAATAGAGGGATTCTTATTTGAGAGAGAATTTCCAAAAGGACTTGATCCAGATTTGCTCTGTGGAACCGTATGAAAGTCCAAGATTTGCCTGACCACAGCTTTGAAGGAGTGTCTGTGCCGGAAGTCCTTGAATCTTGTTTATGACCTGACCTCCTTGACAGCAGAGATTTCCAACAAACTAAATGCCACCAGCTCTGAGATGCAGGAAGGAGAGTCCGGTCAACAAAGCCTTGGGTTTATTCCCATCTTGTATCCCATAAAGAGGAGAAAGTGACCTAAGGTAAAACTTCTTTATGTTATCACAGATCTTAGAGCCTGTCTTCAAGCAGTAAATGCAGGAAATTCCAAGTTTGGGGTAAAAGCAGTGGGGAGTGTCCTGAAATGTGATGAAGTGGGAAGTAATAAACCGTTAACTTCTAAGAAAATCTACCAGCTAAAACTGTAATTAGGTCATTTCAAAAACAGTGATCTAACTTGAAGATTAGATGACCAGTATTGACATGTTGACAACTTATATATACAACGACTGTACAATTTATGAGTCATAATAGTTGTGATTTCTGCAAAGTTTACATGGAAAAACTCCAGGATGCTTGATGCTTGTCTGATCCACTGTGGAGGGCCCTTTGAGTAAGGGTGTGGACCATATAACAAGTGCCCACAAGTGTAGGCAATTCAAAGATAGCGAAAGCGCTTTTAATAATTTTGTCTTATAATAATTGTCTAGTAATCATTTTTATTTCCCTAACAATAGTCTAAGTCTATCTCAAAGTCTAGGCATAGTGCTTTTGAAATGCATGGTTTGTGTCAATGCTTATGGGCCGTAATTAAAAATAATAAATGGTATTGTATCTTACTTTTATTTTAGTACTCTCTCTTATTCCCTGAAATGTAAGCTGTGCCTGTAGGGAAAAAAGTGAGTCAATTTTCTTGGCGAGACATCATTGTAACAGAACCACTGCAAGAAAAGAGGACTCCCAGGACAATATTTGGTTAATTAGTTTAATACTAATCTAAATGATTCTATCTCTCTGCAAACTTCTTTATTCTAGCGTCAAGAGTCCCTCTTCTGTATGTAGGAAATAGGCAGTATGCAAGCAAAAACCTAATACTGGTCAAATAGATTTTTCCCCTAAAAGAGAACACATATTTTATATTTATTTAGTAGCTTTTAACTACTCAGTCAAATATAGCTTAAAAATACTAAAATACTCCCAACTTACAAAGAAAATAATTTTTTCATTTGTCTGAGAAAATCAAACAAAGCAGTCTTTTCCTTAAACTCTTTAAAATTTCTCTAGTAATTTATATTTTTGAGAAACCATTTCCTTCTAGATTTTAAAAACAATATAAATATTTATGTGCTACCAAAATATGCTAAGCTTAAATATATATTATATTTATATTTCTTTTTTATGGTTCTGAGCTCACTTTATGGGCAACGTAATTTTGGGAAACTCACGCATACTATATGGAAAATACTTTTAAATTTTATCTTATTGTTATCTAGTTAATAAATGGATTTTTCAGTGTAAACAGAAAAAAAAAAAGACGTGAAGTATCTAGGGTGAATGTAACTCTTGTAACCAAGCAACTCTGTGGCTTTGGCTCCCCATGCCATGTTTTAAATTCTGCCCTTTCCCAAACCCCAAAGTCCTACCTTCAACTTCTGGCTTCAAACACACTCCAAGGAAACAAGACACTGGAAGTCTGAGAGTGCAAGTGAAAAAGCCAAAGGAAAGTTCTTTAGAACATTTAGTCATCTTGAAATCAATCAAACGTGAGACACATTCATATATGTGTCTTTAGTAAAGACATATATGCTCTTTAGTAAAAGGATGGTAGAAAGGGAAAGTAGAACAGTGATTCTGAATACTAACAGGTTTGATTAAAGTTTCAATCTCTTCGTGTTTGAGGACTTTTTCCTCCTAAGTCTCTAAAAGATGCCAGACTTGAAATCTATTCCTGTCCTGGTGATGCCCTACCCTGTAGTTTGGGAATGTGTGAGCAGGGAGAGAAACAGCTGTAGAAAGAGGTAGATACAAAATGCAATCCTTTTCTCTCAAAAAAGTGCAACAGTCACTCCTAAAACGTTAGCCATGATAGTGTTTTGAAACAGTATTTTAAAACAGAAAGGGGCCTTTTGAGTTCAGGACTGTGTGCACATCCAGGGCTGCCTTGCCCTGTCTTCAGCTTTTCATGTATACATAGACCAGCAGGTTCACCCGCAGGGCCTGGATCCTCTCCGGCCAGACAAGTCAGCATCCCAGCATCACCCGGGGACATAGGTTACAGGAAAACGGAAAGGTGGCCTGTTGGATGCCTGGGAGGAAGCTCGGGGTACATCCATTCTTTTTTTTTCTTACATTTTCTCCAGGTTCAGGTGGGTGTAGATCCAAATCATCTCTCATCTGTTTCAGGAGGGACGTGTCAGAACCACAGCAAAAAAGAGCCCCTCGGGCTTCCCTGGTGGCGCAGTGGTTGAGAGTCCGTCTGCCGATGCAGGCGACACGGGTTCGTGCCCCGGTCCGGGAGGATCCCACATGCCGCGGAGCAGCTGGGCCCGTGAGCCATAGCCGCTGAGCCCCCTCCCCACACCTGCCTGGCACCAAGAAATAATTCCCAGGGAATTTCCTGTGTTTCATTTTGCTTTGTTTTGTCTGAAAGACTGAGCTGCCACCCCACGAATATACTAAGTGAACTAATTGCTGCGTTATATTTCTTGCAACGATTTTCGCGTTTTATTCGTTTTTCTACTTCACATCGCTAGTGATTTAACATCACTCCGGCACCTGAAATGTTACAGTTCGATAAAATAAGTAAATTAATAAAACCTAAAGTGCTTCCAAGCTGGGCAGACGCCTTTCGGTACGCTGTGCTTTTACTGCTCTTCCCAGCTCATATTTATAACTCGGCCATATGTGGTTATAAAGATTTATTACAAGCCTGTGGAATACGTTCTGTTAATGTGTACAGTAAACGTCCAAGTTTTGACTCTGTGAGCCTTGGAGATTTCTAATAAGATGAAGCCATCTTGACCAGGGGCCAAGCCGTGCACCGTTGGAAGGAAGCCTCATACTGACGAGGGCTTAGCTGTGCGCCCCAGATTGTATATACCCTGTGTGTGTGTGTGTGTCGGTTTGCTGAAAACATTTGCAAAGGTCAGGTAGGTATTTTTCTTCTTTATCGCCATCCTCAGCTGAGAAGAGCTGAAGTCGGAGTATCTGTTGACCAAAAGTTGAAATGGAAATTTTTAAGATGACAAATAAAGGCCAGACTGCAAAGGCAGGGCAGAGCCAGCCAGGAGTACAGTGAATAGGGTGTCTGTCCACTGCCTGGCTGGCTGGGTCCAGCTGCTGGGCGTTTACTCCAGGCTCATCAGGAGAGAGAAAGTTTCAGGCACCAGCTGGTGTGGAGCCACACCACCTCCCCTTCCACAGCCCAGCCCTCTCCTTTCACATACTTCCTTCATTTTGTGAAACTTCTCTTGCCCTTAATAGATGTGTGTATTTTTCAAGTGAATACCTGCCTTCTGGGGAAGAGAAAGGTCTCAGAATAAAACAATAGTGAAGACAGTAAGACAGTTTCAAAAGGTTTGCAGTAATCTTCTTGACCTTGACTGCATTAGAATCACCTGGGAAATCTTTAAAAATACTAAAATTTCCTCCAAGTGATGTTGGGACTTTTTTTTTCCTTAGAGGACCCCCAAGAAATTCTAATGTGCAGTTCAGGTCACAGACCTCTAGTCTAAGGTCTCTAGTCCTGACCCAAGAATTAGAGAATGGTGAAAAAGTGACCTTTCATAGAAGTTATGAAAATAAGTAGCATTTGTCTACTCCCCAGAACTTGACAATATCTGAAGATAGCTTGAGAAGCCTAATTAATTAATCCTAAAATTTCTCTATATGATGATTTAATATGTGATTCTTTCTATTATCATCAACAATTATCATCAGCAATGAATATAGAATTTCAGGCATTCAATACACTTAGACTGACACTAGAAAAATTCTCGGGCCCTCTCTATGTGTAAGTTTTGACTGAACAACATTCTTCTCAGGTGGCTATCCATCTTTTTAAACAGGCAGAGAGCTCTGGATTTTAGATGGACCTATTCATGGTTGGACAACATGATCTTCTCCGGCAATTTCCTTTCCAAAACATGCCTGAAATCCATGCACTCCCCACCCCCGCAACCTCCGTTTCCACAGCTGCCATCATCTACCCAGGCCACTGTGGTCTCCAAAGCAAATTACACAAGCGTCCTCCAAACCCTGTCTCCACATGAGCTCTGTCACCACCTCCCACTGGCCTCCACTTAAAGCCCTTCCATGTCTTTCCACAGCACTGAAAACCAAATCTAGACTCTGCACCAGGCCACAGGCACCATTGGATCCTCTCAAATGCACGGGCCCCGCTCTCTGATCTCATTCACCGTGTGTATTCTTCTCTCACTTCTTTCCCACTGGGAGCCTTTGCTCCACCTGCTGCTTCCCATAGGTGTGCTTTCTGCCTGCACTTCAGCCTTTATCACCCTCTGTCTCAGCCTGTCGTTTGCTCCTTCATAACACTTCAAGTTTCCAAACCTCCACTGCGTTTTTTCGATTTAGCTGCTCCCGCCTCAAGCCTGTCTCTTCCATTGGAACGGAAGTCCCCTGAGGACAGGGACCAAGATGTTTGCTGTTTCATCCACAGTATCCTGAACGTGCGTATTGAGTGCTCAAGAAATATTTGTTAAATGAGAGGAGACATGAAAGAAAATAATCTTTCTTCTTTCCTGTCCTTTAATTTAAACCCATCTTTGTTTTGCTCTTTAGTGCCATTGAGAAGGAATCCAGGTGAGAACCTCTACTAACCTTCTTCTGGAGGCAACTCAGGGCCATTCTTAACTCAACTTGTGGACTTTGGAAGGAGAGAAACTCCAGATAGGGTAAGAGCACCAGTAAGCTCACACTGGGCGTCACATGTCCTGCATCCTGGCATGCTGTGCTCCTTACAACAACACAGAACATTAGGAACTATGGTTATTCCCATTCCAAAGATTTATAAACTGGGGCTCGGAAAAGAAAGGTACTCACCAAGCTCACCTAACTAATACGCGTTGGAAGCAAGTGTTTCGATGGGAGATCTTCCAGGCTAATCCACTTCTCTATGCCCTTCAGGAGAAGGTTTATGAATATGCTTCACAAGACTGGCTAGGATGTCGATTAATTTTACTTGGTGGTTGTGACACCTTGATAGCACAGGGAGATCAGCTCGGCGCTTCGTGACCGCCTGGAGAGGTGGGATAGGGCGGGTGGGAGGGAGGGAGACGCAAGAGGGAAGAGATATGGGAACCTATGTATATGTATAACTGATTCACTTTGCTATAAAGCAGAAACTAACACACCATTGTAAAGCAATTATACTCCAATAAAGATTAAAAAAAAAAAAAAGAATGTTGGCTACTCCAAATCTTCCCCTGCACTTATACAATTGTATATTTTTAAACCAAACTAAAGGACTTTACATTTATTCCCTTTGAATAGTATCACGTTTATTTTAGTGAGTCTTTGCTCAAGTCTTTTAAATATCAGTGAATGTTTAGAGTGAAAAGGACGTGGATGTCAGAGCTAGACAAGCCTGCGTTCAAACCTCAGTCCACAGTTAAGGGAAGTGTAACAGTGGGGAAGTTATTTAACCTTTCTGAACACTGGTTTCCTCCTTAGTAAAGAGAGAGTGCCCGTGTGTAGCTCTGTGTGAGGGCTGAGAGAAAGGTACCTGTAAAACACATTGCCCTGCACTTTACATGCGGGGCTGGCCCAGATGTCGGCTTCCGGTCTCTTGTCCTGCACATCAGCCAGGTCTTCCAGCTGTGTTATCTGAACTGTGCACACAGTACATTCTTGTTCTGTAGCTTTCGAGTCATCCATCAAGTAATCTGCTCCCAGAGGTAACAGGCTTTTTTTTTTTTTTTTGTGGTACGCGGGTCTCTCACTGTTATGGTCTCTCCCATTGCGGAGCACAGGCTCTGGACGCGCAGGCTCAGCGGCCATGGCTTTCGGACCCAGCCGCTCCGCGACATGTGGGATCTTCCCAGACCGGGGCACGAACCCGTGTCCCCTGCATCGGCAGGCAGACTCTCAACCACTGCGCCACCAGGGAAGCCTGGTAGCAGGCTTTTAAGGGGAGCTGTCTCTTCCCCTAGACACTTCCCTTCATTCCAGGGATCAACTCACAGACACTTGTGATCAAAATGGCCTTGATTTTAGGGAATGTGAGCAACATTGCCTTACAGCAGCTAAGGGCTTTTTAAATTTTTTATGTTTTTGGTGGTGTTAATGGCATTACACTCTGTCTTAAGCCTCTTGGACATCTGAATAACTGTTGGCACGAATCATGGTAAAACAAATGTGTCCATCACTGTGAACAGGAAATTCAGAGCTGGGAGAAGTAGAAAATGCACGAACTTGCCCTCCATGCCCAGAAGTGACGTCATGCACAAGACAGTCAGCTGCTATTGACCATGACTTTGAGAAACATGAAAATGTGTCTGGTGTGGGAGGGGTCCCTGTCAGAATGCCCAGTATTTCTAAACCATAACAGGATGTGACCACTACCCAAGGATACGGCCATAAACACCTGAATAATTTACCCGATTAATTCGTATTTATCCACCGTCACCCCGGCAACATCAGGATAGGTAAGCTTTGATGAAAGGGAAAATGTCATCCTAGAAGGAAGACAATCAGTGAATCAAAGAAGCAAGGGGGAAAGTCTGGACTTATGAAACCAGAACAAGTCTGTGTAAGATAAGATGACACAGAAGAGGAGTCTGCCAGAGCGCTGCACAGTGAGGGACGAGGGGAGGAGGGAGTCAGAACAGGGATAAGGGTCTAGCCTGAGGCCAAGTTGGCCGAAGGACCCGTGAGAACTCTCACATATTGCTGGAGAGAGTGTGAATCAATGAAACTGCTTTGGAAACCTCTTTGATGGTATCTACATACACACAACTTCAGGACATAGCGATTCCACGCCTGGGTACATTTCTAGCAGAAATCTGTACAGATGTACACCAAAAGACACATACAAAATGCTCACAGCAGCACTACTTGTAATAGTTCTGCAGCATTTTGCTAGGGCTGCAGTAACGAAGTACCATAGTCTGGGTCACTTAAACAATAGAAATGTGTCCTATTTCTAGAGGTCAGAAGTCCCAAGGGGTTGGCGGCATTGGTTTCTTCTGGGTCCCCTCTCCTTGGCCGTGTCCACCCTGTGTCTTCACATGGTCGTCCCCGTGTGTGTGTGTCTGTGTCTTAATCTCCTCTTCTTATAAAGAGGTCAGTCGTATTGGATTAGCTCCCACCCCAATGGTCTTATTTTACCTTAATTACCTCTTTTAAGACCGTATCTCAAAATACAGTCACATTTTGAGGTACTAGAGGTGAAGGCTTTAATATATGAATCGTGGGGGACACAATTCAGCCCATGACAGATTTCAAACTGAAGCAACCCAAATATGCAGCAACAGTAGATGAAGACCAACATTCACACAGCAGGACACCGTGTGAATGGATTACCATTATAAGCAACAATAAGGATGACTCTCATAAAAGTAATGCTGAATGAAGGGAATCAGATTCCAAAAGTATACATTGTATGCTTCCATTGACATCAAAGTCTAGACGGGCAAGAGGAATCCACAGTGCTTTAGGTCAGAGCCAGTGGTGGCTGGAGTCATGGGGAGGAGGTGGGACGGGGACCAGGAAGGAGACCAGAGAAGCTTCAGGTGTGCTGATGTCTCTGTCTAGAGCCAGGTGAGGTTACACAGGTGTGTTCATTTTGGGAGAAAGTCAAGCTGCACACTTATGATTTGTGCTTTTTTCAGTGTGAATGTTACACTTCAGCAAATGGATAGAAGGAAAAAAAAAAAAAAAGAACTAAGCGGTTGCAAACCAGGGCAAAACAATCCAAACTATGTCTACCAAGGTGGTCAAGTAAATCATTCAAAACCGTTTCTGTTGTACTCACCTCCTATTCTCCAAATGGGGACCTTACAAAAGGGCAGGTGTCTGTGCTAATGTAAAGACACTTTGAGAATCTTCCTAAATAAGACACTACCTCCGGACATTACAGAACACCAAGAATAAAGAGGGAGAAAAGGGAATGAAAATAACACTGAGTTGACTTCTGACTTCTCATTGGTGGAACTTACTGTGAAATGACAGTGGGGTGATGCCCTCAATACTGTGAAGAAAAATTCATTCTGGATGTGGAATTCTACATTCAGAAAAACTCCAAGGCAAGGATACAGGCAAAATCAAAATAATGAGCCATAAGAATCTCCAAAGCTTATCTTAGTCACAACTCTTCTTAGGAAGTTAATGAAGGATGTGTGGAAGAGTGGGAAGAGTGTGGACTCCATCAGCGAGAAGGGAAGAGAAGTCTGGAGATGACAATTGGGCTGTTAACCTGGGGGAACTTTCCAGGTTGGACGTGAAAGACGGAGGCTCTGGGTGGGAGCATCTTGGTTAAAAAATTATTGAGGACAAAACGCCATGTATTGGACCCTCTGACTGAGAAGATAAGATAGAGGAACTTGAAAATATGATGGAGACACATTATTCTTTCTCCAAAAAGAAAAAAAAATTAAAAACTCCAGGAAAAGCAAACAAAAATAAAATAATAAGTCATACTCCAAATACAAAGCAAATTTTAAAAAGTGGCATGATTTTAAACAACCAGTGGACTGTAAGAAAAGAGGAAACGTTTGGCTTTGATTTCAGGATACATTTTACTTTGTTGGCATTGGACCCATGATGAAAAAATTGGAATATTAGAACACTATTCGCTCTAGCAGTAAAGGATCTTCCCGTAATCACAAAATGAAAATTATACTTATTGGCTTTCAAATTATAGATCCAAACTGTGAGCAAAGCATGGAAGGTTAATTGTTAGTACAAAGTAGAAGGTAAATGCTAATGGCTTTGCTAAGTTAGAGCTGAAGAAGTTCTGAGGGAAGGAAGGTCAAGAAACAGCCTTTTCTTGCATAGAAGCTGTGTGTCCAGTTACTGATGGAAAATGAAGGCTTAATTGACCAAAACTAAGGATAAAAGCATAAGGATATTTTTTACAGCTGTAATGACAAACAAAAGGAAAAAAACCCCTAAAAATAATGCTATAACTATCAAGCAATTGAGGAAGAAGCAAGGGAAAAGAAAATACTGAGATATCTCTCATAGTGAAGAGTCAATGGATTTTTGCCTAACCTTGTTAAATATTCAGGAAATTAACCAGCCAGTTGCAACCCACTGGACGCTTGCAAGGTAGTAATATTTACATCACAGGAAGTGGCAAAAGCTATGGGTTAGGAAACAACCATAATAAGAACTCCAAACAGTGTTAGTCAAGAGAGGTAGACTCTGGAGAATAAGTCTGGGGTAAGGAGGGGCCAGCAGAAGGTGACCAAGTTCTCATTTGTTGCTATGAATATCTATATATGGATAAGAAACATAATATACTATATATATATATATATATATATATATATATAAAAAACGTATTAAAATATATAATGTATTATGTTTCTTACCCTTAAATGTATTATATTATTTTATATGTTTATAAATAAAAAACATTTTATATGTTTATTCAGAATATTTAATTCAAATATTTTAAAAGTGATCAAAGACTTCTAATAAGTAAATAAATATTTTTGTGTGCTGATGGTGAATTTGTGTGTGATGGTGAATATTTTAGGAGACCTTCTCCCACAGAGCCTGCATGACTAGGGGTAGAAGCTGACAAATCCATAGCCAGCTATACCGTAGTGGGGGGTGGGGTGGGGGAAACGGGAGCCCTAGGGGAGGCACCGACACCAGGTACTGAGGAGGATAACAAGATCAGTGACAAATGAGTACTGGGGATTGGGAGGGAGAGAGAGCATGTGCAAAAGCCCAGAGGCAAGAAAAAGATGACTGAGAGAACAGTGCATAGATCAGGGTGATCATGTTTAAAGTATGAGGGGTGAGATTGAGGGATTAGATTTTAGAGGCAATCAGGGGCTCTGGACATTTTTGGGGCACTTAATGGTGCCAGATTGTTACTTAGAAAGGCTCTGTCAATTTATTCACACTCCTACCTGCCATGTGAGTGCCTTTCTCCCCCCTTTTTCTTTTTTTTTCCCCCTATTTACCACACTGAAATTGGAATGCATTTTACAATTCTGGCTGACCAGGCAATAGTAATGATCTAATTGTCGCTTCCTGTACAGATTTCTCAAAATCTGTAGAATGAATTTCATCAACTTGGAGGAAAATATTGAAGACAATAGCAGAACATCCTTTTAAGAAATGCGGCATCCTCAAAGTTCTCAGTGGCATAGAGGATGACCTTATGTGGGAAAACCAACCAACCAGCCAACCCCGCGAGAGCATCAATGCCTCTGAGTTGAAAAGTGGTCCAAAAGAGGCAAAACTAGAACATGAACAGGTTTTAGAAAAATGTGAACCCATCTATTTAATTTACCTTGTCTCTTTTACATACACAAAAGGGTGATATATGATAAAATCTATGTGCATAAGTCTTAAGAAGATCATTAATTATAAAATAAAATTCTGGAAGATAAATAATGGCATCAAATTTAATTGGTAAGATGTTTCCTTTGGTGGCACATAAGATTATAAAGCTTTTAATCATTGATGACATTTCATAGTCAATAAAATAAGGTGTATGCATATTCTTATTTGTAAAAATGGAATTATATTTCTTATAACCTGCCTTTTTTTTTTTTTTCACACTGAACAGGTACTTTTTGAATTGAGTCAAATTAACAACAGGTGTTAAAACAACAGAAAAATGTTTCTGGCTAAATTCATTCACCAGAAGGCGCAGCCCTCCAGGACACTTCACATACCGATTCTCCACTTCTCTACTGAGAGTTACTGCAAACCTGTCTCAAATGGTGGCAGTCAGCAAATCAGGGGGAAATTGACGGAATGGATGCTGGGTCCAATCCCATTACCTGTTAGCCCCTAACAGGGGTGTCCTGAGGATGAATATTCTGTCCCAGCTGAGTGCTTTCCACCTATGAAATGATCCTAGGTCTTTGCTTTTCCTCTGCCCACTTCCCAGACTGAAGCCCCCAGTACCAGCCACTCTTACTGGCTTTGTAGTGGTCAGAGCTGCTCCCTTGGGAAGGCGCTGTGGACGTGAGGCGGTCAGTGAACTTGCTGGAAGAATTCCCACAGGTGGGGTCTACTCCCAGGGAGTTCATTCTAAACCCCAAGTACCTTCATTGCCCAAGGCACCTTAGGAAAATAAATGATCCTGGGGTCGCTAGTCTTGGAATGTAATTTCCTTTCTGATATTTGTTTTTGAAAGGCAGAGGGTGGCAGGAAAGCAGAGTGGGTGTGAACATGCTTCGGCTTCAGTTGTGTCCCCCTTTCCGTTTTCATTCACTTGACGATGTAGCACTCAGGGCGATCCGCAGGGGCCTCAGTTTCCCCACTTGGAGCTGGGGGAAACTGCGTCGTTTGCTGGGTAAGCTTGAGGATCAAATGCGATCCTGTGCGTAAGACTTGTTTTCTATGTAGAGAGGAAGGAAACGTGGAGACTGAGAAGAGAAAAGAATTATGCATGTTTAGAGACTGAAACGACCTGATCCCATCATCTAGCCCAAACCCCTTGTTCTGCAAACAAGAAAAGCGAAATTCTGAAGCAGGCGGTTGCTCTCATGAGAGTGGAGGAAGAGTTGGTGGCAAAGCTGGGTTGAACACAACGCACTGTCGTCTGGTCCACGGATTCCTCAAAATACTTTGTAGAGATTTCCTCCAAGTCGTGGAGCAAGGACAAATGATCTTTGACTAGCTGAATTTTTTTTTTTTAAATATCACAGCTTGAAGGAGTGTGGCTCAGTGCCCATTTTGGCCAGAGTCAATTAAAATAGAAACCTTCAGCTTTCTTCTTCTTTTGAATTAGAATTTTAAAGATAAAGCTTAGGTAAAGATGGGGATTCACATTTAAAAGACCAAAAGGAAGAAAACCAAGGAAGTAGAAGATAAACATTTTGTCTTTCATAGGGAAAGAATTCTGCATTCTGTTTTACAGGCAACCATAACTCGCAAGATGAATGATACTTTCTGTTAGTGTCATGCTTTTCAAGTTACATAAAAACCTGGTTTTGCATGAGAGGCTCTGCTAAAGCGGTTATTGTCAGCATCTGGGCCTGATTCTGCAGCACATTGTGTCCTGAACTTTCCTGGCTTCCTCTGGAACTAAGGCTGGATACACAGAGCACCCGAACTTGATAAGAAGTCTGGCTCTGAAATCAAACTCCCAGCATCCCTGATTGTGACGGCTCTCCTCCCTGCACTCCACCCTGGACCACCACTTGCACATCATTCTGAGGTCAGACAAAGTGGAGAGAACAACATTCCCAAGGACCCAGTCCTCTCTCCCCAAACCCCATAACTTCCACCATGTCCGAAGAACGCTTCTCCTTCGCTTATTTTTTAAGTCAACTTATTTCTATTAGTTACATATCAACTTCTTCAGGTTCCTGATGATAACATCAGGACAAACACAGGTGCCTTATGTTCGTTAGCTATTTTCCCGCTACAGTGAAATAAATGAGGAGGGAGATAAGAAATGTCTGCCTGAGATGGAGTCGGAAGAAGGGTGGAGAAGCAGTTATGCTGCATCCCGATGGTGTCCTGGGGTCACAGGGATCTATACACGTGTTAACACTCATGGAACTATATGCCCCCCAAAAGGTTTATCTCCCTATATGTTAATTTTAAAAGGAAAGCTATTAAATCTTCCTCATGTGCTAGAAAAATATAAGAAAAAACACTGTTTTTTCCCAAAAATGGTTGCTGGGAGTTAAGGAAAGCTACCTGGCCTTATTTCATACCTGACTTAGAAGCATTAGTAACACAGAAGCTGTAGATTAAGTCAGCAGGTAGGGGATGTGAGCGGTGGGGGCGTGTGACAGCCAGGGCAGACCAGGTTCGGAGTGCGGTTGTTAGGAGTCACAGGGCCCCAGAGCAGCAGCCCCTGGAGATGCCCTCAGCGGCCCAGGGGGTGCATCCCTCCCTCCCCCTCCCTACACTCAGTGGGTGACGTTTCTCTACAAGGACCTTGGTTCTGAGGTCCTGGTTTCAAAAACGAACGAACAAAAATGTGACAGGATTGAGCACCAAGCAAGGTCCTTCTTCCATTTAATGGGAAACTGAGCTTTGTTTTCTTTTGGCTACAAAACCAGAGTCCCATGTTGGGTGGGCTCATGAATACACAGAAGGCTGGATTAAGGGGAATGAAGGAGAGAGGACTGCTGATGCAGGAGAGGCCCAGGTGACCCCATCTGATGGCTGCATTTGCTGGAGCAAAGCTGTGTCTCTGCTGTTCCCCGGTTTACAGGTGCCCAGGGAGGCTCTGGGCCACGTTCCCTGACAAGACATCTACCTGCACCTTCAGCAGATGCCATGCACTTGCTCTACCTGTGGAGGTGGGGAGCTTGCTGTCACCTGGGTGTCTCTGTCTTGAGGCTTTTTCTGGGCCACAGAGCAAACCAGAGACAATGAGAGACTGGCCATATGTGGATAAGGACCACTATTAAGTGTGTCCTACACCAGCCCCTGCAGCTCTCCGAGGGACTGAACCGCACTGCCCCTGCACTTGACAGCAGACCTTGCCTCCACCAGGGTCTCCTGGGGTCACTTCCCAACTAAATTCCTTGCACTTGACTCCTGGCTTCAGGCTGTGCTTCTGGGGGAACCCAACCCAAAGTACAGCTGTGCACATTTACACACACACGTGCACGCATGCACACATGCGTGCTCTCATGTCTGTGCACCATTCTCCTGGCCCTCGGCACAGGAAGGGCTTTGCGAGTGCTGTGATCACCCCTCAAAATCCTGTCGGTCTGGGACGTGGCCTCTTTTCTCCCTGCCTAAATGGAAGGGTACAGATGACAACTGCGAACACAGACTTCTGTGGTTACAAAGAGACTAAATGCTGGTGTCTGTAAACAGTGTATGCATGGGTCTGGTTTTCCTCTCCACACACCTGAACTTTTGCTTTAAATGTAATGCTCACCAGCTTTGAATCCAGAATCTTTGCGTCTTGCAGACTCTGTTCACAGCCTCTGAAATAGCTGATGGGGACCACTTCTCATTCTAAGATCTGGTGAAGTTGGGGGCTGGGATTAAAACATCCCAGATGGAAGGGAGCAAAGGGGGATCAACAGGTTGCTTTAGTGCTGTAGAGACTTCCTTTTCCCCTCTGTGCCTGCGCCAGGGTGAGATCCCGTGAAAGAAGAGCGCAGGTTGCAGACCATATTCCCAGATTGGCTCCCCTTTGAACTGTAATAGCAGAATGGCAGTTCTCAACCAGAAACAGTGCCAGGAAACACTGGCCCTACCACCCTGCTGCACTTACCTGCTGCAGCTTGCACTGGCTTTTCCCTCTCTGAAAGCGCTGAGCATCTACTGAGGGTTTACTAAGTGCCAGACAGTGGGATAAAGTCCTCTGGGTGGTGTGGCTAGGGGATGATTCAAAGAATCCTCCCAAGAGCCCTCTGGGGGCTCGGCCAGGATGATCACACTATGAAAGAGAATGCTGAGGCTTAAACAGATGAAGTCACTCAGCCAAAGCCAACAGGAAGTGCCTGGTGAAGACAACATTTGAACCCAAGTCTTTCTGAATCTGGAGGTTCCAACTCAAGACATAAAGCCTGCTGCCCCTTGCATGGCAGCCCCAATCCGCTGTCGTGTCTGACCTAGCCGTGGGGGTCACACATTCTCTAAAGGGCATCACGTGCTCAGAAACGGGCACCTGTGTACCACGGGGTGTGTGAAACTGCAGCTACAGACGAGGCTTGTTTTCGGAAAAGTCACATTTCCTTGAGAATTAAAGTGTCATCTGTGCAGAGGCCGCTGATTCTGGGACTCAAGACTGCATTTTAGCCTTCTTTTGGTGCTCATCTACCTGGCAGGCAGTTCAGCCTCTGCTTTCCACTCAGCTGAGCCCTTCTTACCACCATGTTTCTCCACTCAGCCCCACTCTGGTTTCACGAAGCACCCATGCGGTCCCAAAGCTAGAAACCCATGACTGTCTGTGGGTGATTTGGGATACGCACCACAGCAACCCTTGCAGTGAGCCAGTCTCCTGTGGTACCCAGGATGCAGCTGCATCTTCCACTGTCCTTCCTTCCATCCGCACACTCGGAGACACCCACCTCCTCGCAGGCTCACTGCTGGCCGTGGACGACTTTGGCACTTGAAGTGGGCATGATCCCTGACACGAGGAGATAGGTGTGAAACAAAAGATGACATTTGTGAATACATAACTCACGTTGTGAGTAGGGGCATGAAGGAAAAAGTTGTATCAAGAGACTAAAACTCAGAAATGGGTTTGGTTTGGCAAACTAGTAAGGATTGTTGGAGGAAGTGACATTGAACAAGACCCCAAGGCTTGGCTGGTGACGCGGACCACAGCGGAATGCCTGTGGTTCTCAGCCCTGGCTACACACTGCAGTCACTGTGGAGTGACTTTTAAAACATATTCCCGTCCAGGATGCACCCAAGACCCATTACATTGAAGACACAGCCGGAGACTTAGGCATCCGCATTTTTAAGCTTCCCAGCTGCTCCGATGTCCAGCTAAGTTGGGGAAGCTGTGGGCTGGAGCAGAGGAGGACAAAGGAGCCTGAGGCTGGCAAGGCCAGCGTGCCCTGGGGGATGCGGGTGAGCAGGGGGTGGGCACGTGGGCAGGGGGAGTCCACTGAGCACAGGCAGAGCAGAAAGGACGACTTTCCAGTATCCAGCCCTGAGATGAGGGTAGGACAGGGCGAGGTCCACCACGTGGGGAAGCAGTTAGGAGGCGACGTCAACCTAGGAGCTGGAGCAGATGGAGGAGGACTTGAAGGATGGGTCAGTCAGGACCCCCACTAGACCCTCAGCAGGAGTCGTAGGCGCGACTTGTGTTCTGTGGGCTAATTGATTTAGCGTCATGTCATCCAGGATGAAACCCAGGGCCCTCGGCAGGAAACTCACCTGAGTAGCAATAAATAGCCCTGCTCTGTGGGCCGGCCGGGCCTCGGGAACAGAGCCCGCCTGTAATGACCTCCAACATGGAAAGAAAAAGAACTTTCACATCCTGACTCTAAAATTCTCTCCTTGCCCCATGAGTCAGCACATAAACTTTCATTCAGACATTGGCAGGACCGTCAGCAGCTCGTATGTCACGAGCTGAGCCCTCGGAGGCTCCCTGTGCCCTCCAGCAGCTGCCTCCCCCGCCTTCTCTGGAGGCCGGAACCTCCTTGAATCGTGGAAACCTCAAAGGCCAGGGCCTTCTCGGCTGTGGGAAGAGAACCTGTCCCACAGACCTCTGTCTCTGGACCCTGGTCAGTGGCTGAGCCATCGGGGCCAAGCCTGTAGCCCCCTCCACTTCTGGGCACGTGTGACGCAGGTGTCTGTGTTCACCTAATAGTGTGAGTAATCTTGGCCACTACTGCCCCAGGGCTGGATCTCACAGGGTCCCTGCTGGCAGTCAAGTTGGGAGTAACCGAGATATTCGCCTTGATCAGTGTGGACACAGTTGCTAACAACAGATAAAAGTGCAGGCAGGAAACAGGTAGCCACCACTCCTCCTGGGGCAATAGCCTCTCCTAACCTAGTTGTCCTCGTAAATTACCCACAGATTTCTCCTCACAAGGGCTTGAAGCAGAACCCCTCCGGGTTGGCAAACGCCCCTGCGAAGAGCAGAGTCTGTGATCTGTGGGCAGAACCGAGCTCCAGAGCCCGAGACCTCTTCCCTCTCTCCCTCACCTCTTTTAGGTGTGGTGCTACCTGGTGGGGACATTCAAGTGACATAGCCGACACCCATGATATTAAGATAAAACTCAGCACAGCTGTTCATGAATTAAACTCACCACTGCACCCAGTCTCATCTTTGTCAGCTAAAACCAGGCCTGTCCTGTCCTGATTGTCGGTGGGTGATGGGATGGGATGCACGAATTGCATTTGGAAATACACACTCTATGTCCCCGCTGGAAAAATTGCCCAACCCAATCACCCTGAAAAGGGTCTAAATATAAGATGATCTCGCTATTGTAAAATGAAGCTGAAAAAAACCAGAAGCATTTTTAAGGTTCTGAGAAGTCTCATTATATTTGAAACAGCCTGTGTTTGGTACTATGTGGTTTATGAGCCTGAAAATGAAATTACAGGACATAAAATAGAAAAAAACCTAAATCAATATCATATAACCAGGAAGCTTGGAAATTTAAGGGACTTCTCGTGTGCTCCACTCAAGGCCCCCGAAGCCACAAGAGGGCACATACAGAGGAAGCTGGAGTTTGTATTAGGCCCACGTTACCTCGCCCAAGGGAAACACTTCTTCTAGGAGCCTGACGGCCCAGATGTGGACCAACTCCTGCCCCTTCTTCTCATCTGTATCCTTAGCCTTTTTAACGGCAGGTAGACTCCGTGGGAGACGGTCAATTCTTTTGTCATTCGGATGTGGCAATGCATCTTGATCTTGTTTAAACACGAGTAGTAAATTATTACGAGAGATTATTTTCTGAAGACAAAGTGAGGAGAAAAGTCTCCTTTTCCTTCATCATAAAAGATAACTTGAACCTCTGCAGGCCTGTCCCTCTTCACCCACTCCGCCAAAGGCTCAGGACAACTTTTTAAATTGGGGCTTTGGTGAAGACCTGGCAGCAAGGTCCAATTATCACAGTTCTTAGATGTGTGACCTTGGAAGAGTCACTCCTTAAACCTCACTTTTTGCAACTGATGATAAAGATACGTCTCTACTCAGATATTGTGCCGTTGGAGACCCCTGACCCAGCCACCTCATCAACGATGACCCTAGGCCCACATTTTTTTAAATCTCCTTAATCTGCTTTGCTTTTCATCACTGACAGTACACTGTATTTCTGTTTGTTGATCTGTTAGCAGCAGAAGGTAAGTCTCAGGCATACTCCATTCCCGTCTCTGGAACAAGGCCTGGATTCGACCAAGAGCCAGTTTAATGGATGAATAATAATAACTATTATGATTATTATTACAGGTCGACTGATAGCCATATTTAGAGGAAGGAAAGAATGTAGGACGAATGCAGGGAATGGCAGCTTGAAGAGGAACGAAAGCTCGCAATGGAGAAGTATAAGGTTGGCCAGAGAGTTAGGAGGTAAGTCAGCAGGGCCAAGGGTGGGGCGACTAAGGCAGGACAGTGGTCACTGGCAGAGTCAGCAGACCACTGAGTTGAGTCCTATTCCATCCTTCCGATGTCTGTTTGTGAAATAATAGAAAAATCTTCATTCTGGTCTCTGCCCCTGGTTCTGGCACAGAGCTCCTAAAACCCTTGTAATTTCCTAAGTGATAAGGAAATTATGTTTTATATTTGGCCTTTGACCTGGTTCTTTTTTTTTTTTTTTGTGGTACGCGGGCCTCTCACTGCTGTGGCCTCTCCCGTTGTAGAGCACAGGCTCCGGATGCGCAGGCTCAGCGGCCATGGCTCATGGGCCCAGACGCTCCGCGGCATGTGAGATCTTCCCAGACCGGGGCACGAACCCGTGTCCCCTGCATCAGCAGGTGGACTCTCAACCACTGCGCCACCAGGGAAGCCCTGACCTGGTTCTTGACACAGAGCTCCTAAATCCCTGGGAATTTCCTGCCTTTTGTTTTAATGAGGCATCTCTTGGTGGGCTCCCAGAGAGCTTTAAGATGGGGGCTGGTTGCCAGGAAGACCAAGCCATGATTCGAAACTTTCTGTCCCATCCGTCATCCCTTGGGAAGAGGAGAAGGTCTAGAAATGGAGTTAATTGATCATACCTACGTGATGAAGCCTCTAAAAAAATCCCCAAAGCCCGAGGTTTGGAGAATGTATGGGTTGGTGAACACACCCACGTGCCAGGAAGGTGATCCACTCCAGCTCCATGGAGACAGAAGCCCCTGCCCTCCAGAATCTTCCAGAACTCACCCTATGTATCTCATCACCTGGCTGTTCATCCGTATTCTTTATTACATCCTTTATAATAAACGGATAAACTTAAGTAAATATTTCCCAGAGTTCTGTGAACACTTCTAGCAAATTATTGAACCTGAGGAGGGGAACATGGGAACCCCAATTTGTAGCCTGTTGGTGAAAAACACAGGTAACAACCTGGATCGTGATTGACATCTGAAATGGGGGGGGGGGGTCAGTCTTGTAGGACCGAGCCCTGACTTAACCTGTGGGGTATGCACGGACTTTGTCTGATATCAGAATTGAACTGCATTGTAGTACAGCTGTTGATGCGACAGAATCGCTTGGTGTGGGAAGCCCGCACACCTGGTGGTGGGAGTGTCCTGTGTGAACTTGTAAGGAAAACACACGTGCTTTTCCCCAGACTCTATGCAACATCAATGTGTACTGGCCGAGTGCCCTTTACGTGTAGCATGGGGGTCCGTGGGGAACCCAGAATTGTCGACTAAAAAATTATTCACAACCTAAAAGTTGGGAGTTATGTTTTATTCGGCGGGAATTTTTAGGACTTCAAGCCCAGGAGGCGTCATCTCAAGTAACCCTGAGAGAACTGCCCTGAGGAGGTGAGAGGGGAGCCAGGATATATAGGAGTTTTGCAACAAAGGGCAGGTAGTCTGAGATCACCGCTAATTCCAGAAAACCAGATATCTCAAGTTAAGGAATTTAGCGCTGCAAGAGTCTGGGCTCACTGAAATCATTCCTTTGATGTGCACCTCAGCTATCTGGGTATCCTGTGTGTTCACATCCTGAGTTTCTTCAGGGCTCACGATAGGAAGTGATGAGTCTGATGGCTGCTGGATGGCAGGTATTCTTTTCCTTCCTGAGTTCCCTCAGGGCTCACCAGCTCACCACCGGCTGGTGGCTACAATCGCTGATGACTGTGACATCATTTCTTTACTGATATGGCAGGCGATATTCCATTTAACGGTATGAACGAATTCATGGATCACCATCTAGGCTGGGAGTGGAGTGGCCACAGTTTCCAGCATCTACGGCTTCCTGCTCAGAGCAGCTTCCTGAAGGTCTCCTCTGATTTGCTCCATCATGGGCACCTGCACCCTGGCAGTCAGGGGAGCCAACACTCCCAGGAGCAGCAGGGTCAGCCCTCGGGGCCGATGGGCTTCACTGGTCAGGGCCCCAGGCTCCTTGTCCTCCAGTGGATGACTCCCAGGTGGTCTCTGTGGTTCCTCAGAGGTTCCTGGGTGAGACCAGGCTCCAGGCACCCAGGCAGTAACGCCCACTGACACCTTGTCAGGTGTTCTCCCTGTTCTGCTTCGTCTCGTCACTCCCTCCTCCACCCACTGGCATCCCCTCCACGTGGACCCCTGCCCCCATGTCCTTGTCTCAGGACCTTGCTTTTAGGGAGACCTAAATCAACAGTGTACACAGTAGTTGATACCCTAGAATACTTGGTGTTAAATCAAGAGCATAGAATTGCTCTTGCCCTGAAGAAGAATTTAACAGATCTGGGGAAGATGCGATTACTCTGGGCTATGGTCATCCCTGGAGGAAAGTTCTTTCACGGCAGTACAGTGAAGGGTGGGCAGGGTTTTCATGGTAGAAGGTGGTGGAGGAGGACGAGGGGGTGGGGAAATGTCAAGAAGGAGAAAGGATGAGGAAAAGTGGGCTTGGAAAACAGAAACTTGACACTGTGATGAGGAGGAAGGTTGATGGGTAAAATGTAGAAGAAAATCCTGGAAATATTGGTGAGGTCAGATGGCAAAGGATCTCAGAGCTTAGCTAAGACTTAGGAACTTGAACTTGTTGGAAATTAGGAGACATGAAGAGTTTTTTTTTTTTTTTTTTTGTGGTACACGGGCCTCTTACTGTTGTGGCCTCTCCCGTTGCGGAGCACAGGCTCCAGACACGCAGGCTCAGCGGCCATGGCTCACGGGCCCAGCCGCTACACGGCATGTGGGATCTTCCCGGACCGGGGCACGAACCCACGTCCCCTGCATCGGCAGGCGGACTCTCAACCACTGCGCCACCAGGGAAACCCCATGAAGAATTTTTGAACAGTGGTTTGACGTGATAACGGAAGAGATTTAGAGTTTGGCCGAGAAGGAAGGAGCCCAGCAGACGAGAGAATGAAGAGCTGATTATAAGGGCCTGCACTCAGCCTTTCTGAAAACAGAGGAGGGATGCAGGTGGGGGAATGTGGAGGGACTACAGAGCACCATCTGGATCCCCAGTTAGGGAAGGTCCTTGGCTCCAGCTGTGGGGAGGGCTGTGGGTAGACA
Source organism: Stenella coeruleoalba (assembly GCF_951394435.1). Lineage (NCBI taxonomy): Eukaryota > Metazoa > Chordata > Mammalia > Artiodactyla > Delphinidae > Stenella > Stenella coeruleoalba. The sequence continues at coordinate 44,926,277 of NC_137161.1, read as the reverse complement.
CCCTCCAATTCTTGGTGGCTTCAGGGGCTCAGAGACCCCCCCTTGCCCAAGGGCACCTCCTTTTCCAGTGGCCCATGTGCAGTGAGTGGTCAGTCTGGGAGGATAAAGGACTGGCCATCTCATCCCATCCCGGATCAACTCAGAAGGTCCATCCTAACTCTAGGGCTGCCCACCCCCTTGGTCGAGGCTGGCACTGGGTGTGCATCACAGCTCACCTCTCCCTCTGCCCCCTCCTTCTTCCTTACCCTGCTTCACAGGTGCTAATCCCAAGGGTATTTCCTAATCAGATCCACCTGTGTGCTAATCTCCACCTCAAAATCTGCCCTCTGGGACCCCAACCTGCAACAGAATGCAAACGAGTGTGTGTGTGTGGGTGCTGATGGAGCTGATGAGGCCAGAAGAAAGGATGGCAGGCAGAATCTGGTACCCAGTGGTTCCATTAGCCAAACTCAGGGGTTGATTTTGAGGGATTTGATGTGTTTGGTCTCAGACTCTCAAAGACCTAAAGAACCTGTGAGATTCGGTGTCCCCCGAGGCAGGTATGCTCGGTTTCACCCACTTCTTCCAACAGCCCCGCCCCCATGGCCACAGATTGGGCCAGTCCTGGTTCCCAAGCCCTGGCCTGGTGTCTGGGCCATTCAGAATCCCTCAGTAGGATGTCCTAACTGGAGAGAAAGACCATCGTCTCCTCTGGGCCTGAAACTGCTGATAGAAGCTGTGAACTTGCAGGGGCCAAGAGTGTTAAGAGGAAAGATGAAGAGCACACAGAGAGATCTTAGGGCAGGCCAGGTGCTCACAGGCCCTGGTGTGTCCACCTGGCTCTCAGGCCATCCTCATCCTCACCTCTAAGGTGACCCAGGATCCCACCCTCTGGTGTACAAACCCTGTATGATCCCCCTGCCCCGAGTGTGAGTGAGATGGTGAACACCACAGGCTCTCGATCCTGTGATTGGGTTCCATTACACGCACAGGTGGTGGGATGATCGCGCCTGGGATTACCCTACCTTAGATAAGACTCCTTCTTACCGATGCTGATGAGTCGTGTTAGCCTTGAGGATACAAACTGCTCTGCTGGGGAGGACACCCCAGGGTGGCCTCAAGTTCCTGAAAATGGTCCCGGCGTACAGCCATCCAGAAAACGTGGACCTCAATCCTACAACCACGTGGAACTTGACTTTGCCAACAGCCCGAATAAGCCTGGAAGTGGGCTCAGACCTGAGACCACGGCCCCGGCTGGCCCTTGACTTCAGCCTGAGCAAAGGCCACGGCAAAACTGTGCCTGGACTTCCTGACCCACGGAGCCTGTGAATGAATCAAAGTGTCTCCCTAAGCCACTAAATTTGTGGTACTCTGTTACACAGCCACAGAAAGCTAACATGCTGTCCCTCTCAGATTTATAACTGGGAAGTCCCATTTTCTCTCTGAAATGTATACAAGTTAATTGTCTTACTTTTTCAACTGTGGAAGTCTGGGAGATGAACTGATCATAGGAATATAGAAAAATAAGCAACCTAACAAAGAAGGGACTTTTAAACTCCGGGAAAACAAAATATTTGAGGTGCAGTATATTATTGTTCAAAAAGACTGGAAGACCGCCCCTTCTGGAGGAGGCTAATCAAATACTTCGTATAAGACAGCCTTGATATCTAAACAATCTGGACCAAAACAAACAAAAATCATCTTGTGATTTCCAGCCATGAAACCATGTGTATCGCACTAACTGAGTGCAGATGAGGGAATAAGTTCATTCAGTTGTCATTTATTGAACATGGATGGGGACAGACACAGCACTAGGGGTGGGGGGCCTTGGTGGGCCTGCTGAGTTTCCATCCTTCTCAGTTTATGGATTGAGCCCCTGCTGTCACTCTATTAACTGCCCTGTGTTAAAAAGAAACAGAACCCCGGATTTATAGAATGTTTGAACTGGAAGAGAATTCAGAAGTTAGAGCGTTTAGCCTTCCTAGTGCACTAATAAGGAAAAGAGAGTCAGAGCGTGAAATGGAAGAGCTGGACTTGAACTCGGCTCTCCGGGCGGGGCCCTGGACCAACATTCTCCCTCACAGAGCACAGAGCCTCTAGGGAGGCGGAAGGCAGGTGTGTCTCAGAGAGCTCGGGCCTTGTGTTCTGACAGCTGTTTTATAGAGTTCTTTTATAGAGCTATGTTTTATTATACTAATTTTTCATTGGATTCAAAACCCCAGTACAAAAGATAAGAAGAGAGTCATAAGGTATCTTGGGAAAAATATATCAGGAGGAAAAGTATGGCAATGGTAAAATTCTTTCTAGTGCTGTAGGATCCCAAGGGGAAGGGAAGTGGGGTGGGAGGTAGGGGCTTTTTCTGCCCTATCCCCTCCCTTTTGGACCTTGTTTTTGGAGGGAAGAAACAAGCTTTTGGAACATCTTTACGGTGGCTGTCTACCATGACCATGCACCAGAACCTCTTGTGGACTTATTGAAAAACACAATTATTATTTGATGAGTCAGGAGAGAGTCTTGGTAATAATCTTTGAAAAATGTTCCTCACAACAATACCACGGCTCTTGGCAAGGAATCTGGCACAAGTCTGATCAGCTGCCGGTTTTCAGGAAATGCAGAGGAAGGCATTGAATGTGCCACGAGGGGGCAGCCTGAAAAGCCTTGGAAACTACGTCTTTGATGGATACATGGAAATAAAAAGGAAAGGATGGGGAAGGGACTTATACATTAGAAGGGACTTAAACTACATTTCAAGTTTGAAATAATGTGAGGAAGGAATTACTATCAAAATCAGATGATGTGGACGTTTGGAGGGAGATGCAGGCTGAGCCTGGGACGGAACGTGGAGGATGAGATTCTGCTTCTTCTCCTGAGTACCAGTTACAAGACCACTAATCGTCATCATCACCATCATCACCATCATCCACTTTCATAAGGCAGATTCCAACTCTGGCAATACCGGAGACCTCAAAGTGGAACAGCCATGCTTGCATGTTTTCTCCCAATGTCCATATTGTCCTGTCGGCTGCAGAATCTTCACCAGCGCTCCATGACGTTCCACGGTGAGGCCAGCTCCCTCCTGGATGTCTGTAGACCTGCCTCACATCTGCCCATGCCGTGTTTTGGTCCAACTCCATCATCCAGCCCCATGTCTTAACCCTCTCCAGCCAGACCCCTTCCTGGAAGTCCCGCTGGCCACTCTGAGCTTCCTGTCTCCTTTCTTTGCCAGCTTTGTGGACAAGGATACACAAATGCCTTGAGATCCCACAAGAGCAGGGGCCACGACTCCTTTCTTTGCTGACCTTCTCTGGCAACCAAAGGTACTTTGATATGAGGAGAAAACTCCTTGGTAACCAGCGTAGCTCGGACTCTGTCCTGCACTTTCCACCATTGCTGTGTGCACTTAGCATCTCTTGGCCCTACACTCAAGTCCACTGAGTCCAGGACATGGAGCTGGGGACACCCCATGGATTGACTGTCTCAGTCCAAGAAGGCTGATTCTCTGGGAAAATCAGGAACACTGGGTTTTCTCCTCGAATCTTCCCTCCACCAAGCATTAAGGTCCTCCAGAGAGACCTGCGTGGAGACACTTCCTTTCCTTTCCCTGTTCGATAAATAACATTCTGAACCTTCGGAAGAGGAGGTGTGAAGAGCAGAATACTTCATGGTGGAAGCCCCCCAGACTGGATAAACAGGACGAGGTGGAATGAAAACAAAGCAGATGAGGACAGTGCTGAGGACGTGGCCTCTGGCTGGAGAGAAGCGTGTGGCAGTGACACGGCCGAGCAGAGCACGGGGCCCATGCACATGGGTGCCTGAGGCAGGCTTCAGTGCAGCAGATTCCTGTCCTTGTGAGGGGAGGGCTTGGCCCAGACGACAGGGAGTGGACAGTTGCTGAGCTCCTGCTCAGGACCAGACACCGCCTGGGCTTCCCGTCATCCCATCCTATGCTGATAAACACCCTTTTCGTTCATCGTCATTATCCCTGGATACCGAGGGATGCCAGGCTCAGAGAGGTTACATTCACTTTGCCCCCACGTCTTCCAGACAATATAAAGATTGGAACTGCTGTTTGATTTTGGTTTCCAAAGTCTGCACTCCTACCTGGCTGGGACCTCTCCGATTGTTTCAGGTGTATGTACTCTTTTCACGCTCTGTGTGTCCCTTGGAAATTCTGATAGGTCAAACCTACAATAGCTAAATATAGACACGCACATCACATCAGACACAGTCCCATCTTACGCAGATGCCATTTAGCAAGTGTTAAATGATTTTCGAAAATTTACATGAGAAAAAAAGTACAGCGTGAAGTGAGAAATATCGATTCATTTGATTTTCATGTGACTCAGGAAAAAAGGTCACCTCTAAAACTGAAGGATGACACAGCCCCATGTCCAGCTTGGGGACTGAAGTTCTTAGAAAGAGGAGGCAGGACACAGCCCCATGTCCAGCTTGGGGACTGAAGTTCTTCGAAAGAGGAGGTAGAGGATCCCAGCCCCCCTGCTGCCCCTCCGCCGCCCCCCCACCCCACCCCATCACCGATCAGCTCTCCCCAGCCATGCTACAAATGCCCACCAGAGAAGCAAGACGGTGATTTTGGTTTTAGATTTTATCATTTCCTTTTTACAAAAGTCACCCAAACCTCTTGTTAGAAATTTGGAAAATACAGGTAAACAAACAAACAAACAAACAATTGCAAATGGATTCACTAAAAATTCTCCACTAATACCCCAGCACAATAAGCTTTTGGATCTGTGATCCTTCAGACGATTTTCCGTATGTTTTCATTCTGTGGCTCTTTGCTTTCGCACGCCTGCCTTTCTGTGTCAATTAATACACAGCTGCTTTAGTGTTGCTCAAAGATGGGCCCCCACCAGGTGTGCAATGAATTACCAGAGGTGCAGATTCCCGGGCTTTTTGTTCTACTAAATCAAAATCCCGCAGAGTATGGAAGTCAAGAATCTGTCTTTAACAAACTTCTGGAGCAATTGTTGTCTGCACTTCATGTAGACAGCCATCCCCTTTGTCATGCCTGGGGTACTCCAACATGCATACTACACCAGAGACTGGGTTACTTAGTCAGTGCCCTGCTCGTGGACACTTAGACGAGCCCTGAGTTTTGTCCATGATGCCATGTGTATCAATGCACATGTGACTTCACACATTGTGCTCTTTGGACAAATTCCTGGAAGTGGGGTTGACCCCTGCAGCTCCTGCACCTGCCCTGCCCAGCGATGGTCCCAGCTGACCACTGTCTCAGGTCCTCCGGGTGGCTGCCCATGGATGAATCTCCGCCTGGAGGCGTGGGAAGGGGCCACGTGGAGAAGGAGAGCCACCCCCACTGGGAGCCCCGAGGGCAGCTCACACTCCAGTCAGGGCTCAGGCAGGTGGATGTCGCACACCCCGCCTTCTGCTCCTCCGCTCAGCGACGCCGTGAGAACTCCTGCCTGAATGGTCAACTGCACTGGGTGCTGGGGCCACGGTCCCCGACAGGACTCAGTCCCAGCCTCAGGTTCCTTGCACTCCAGCTAGAGAGACAAAATTGGAGACCAGGGAAATAGAGAAGCCAGGACCTCCTGGAGGCCACGGGGAAGTCACCAGAAAGGTGAGGTTTTCTCTGTTATCTAAAAGGGAAATTTCTAGAGTTACCTTAGAAACCCATCACTACCTTACTCCCCTGACATAATTCCTATTAGGTTCTGGACTCTGAAGATTCATATTAAAAAGTTTCATGTGTGTGTATATACACAGTAAGGTCATGCATCACAGGCTTTTCATTAAACTGGTTCACCCACTCAACAATACGGTATGGGTATCTTCTCGTGTCCATACATTTATTTATGGCCTCTTTGTAGAACCTTCCCTGGCTGTGGGGTGGTCTACATTACGTGTGGTCCCAGAGGTTTTGAAGCTACCACCCACATCCTTGTTTCAGGTCAGTATTGTGTTATGGGTTTTACGGCCAGGCTCTGCTCCCACCCTGTCAGATTCCCCACCCCTTGCAGCACAGGTCCCCTATTCAATAACCACCCCCTTATCAGCACCTATGTGTGTCTTAATGAAAACCTAGCAACTTAATAGACATTGTTGAATTACTGAATATATTGTTTTAGAAGCAAATCTGGAATGAAAACACCAGAAAATTTCAAGTGACCAATAGCCTTACTAGTGCTGTTGGTGAAGACACTAAAGCCACAGAAACGCTTTCCTGAAGAATGTTCTAGACTTCAAAAGTTGGCCAAGTGGGCGCCATCTCTCAGGGAGTTGGCTACTGCTGACCTCTAATGGCAGCTCCAGGTAATACACCCAAAGACCTTGGAAACCTGGGAACTAGTTGTGTTATTTGCGGTTGATCCAACTGTAGTTGTGAAACCCCGGGGTCCCTGAAAATGTGCTAACTTTTCTCATGATTAGAGGGGGTTTAACAGAGGGGCATGGCACAGAACCAGAGAGTCATGCTTCAAACTGCACCGCTGATTTTTGGCTGGAGCCAGCGCCGACCATTTTCATAGATCCATAAGGTTGTCCGTAGCATAGAGATACACAGCAGTGACAATTTCATGTGAGCTCATGCTCTAGATATATATCAGGGATCACGTTCATCCTATGGCTTTAATGCCCCCACTGTTTTCTAGGTATTCCCAGCTGCAGTCCCGAAGTGCCTGTGATCACTCACTCCTGCCTAATTTTCATTCTAGAGGGGAAGCCTGGAGGAGAGCTTTAGCTCCTAGTAAATTCCAAACTGACATGTGAAGTCAGGCATCCCGGCTGCCCTTTTCCAGGTTCAAAAGCCCAAGAAACCCTCATTCTGATCAGGTAGAGGCCATCCACTAGAAAGGAAGCTGGCAACAAGGAGCTTACGGGTGCCAAACGGCTGCAAAGTCGGTACAGACCTCCAGCCTAGCTGCAAAGTACTCCACTGACTATATTTGTAGGAAAAAAGTGAGTCCAGAAAACAACCAAATGTTCGTCCTTGGGTTGCGTTTATTTTGCATCAAGGATTATGTGGGCCATTTGTGGGGCTTGGACCCGCACACTTGTCTAGAGGTCTGGGGCCAGCGGAGGTGGGCAAAGCTTGGAACTGCGTGGTCCTCAGTGGAAGGAGAGGGAGCACAGAGGGATCAAGGAAAGATGGAGAAACAAGACAAGGCCGTCCTGAAATGCAGCCAAAAACTGTGTAGGTGGGAAAAGCAGGCCAACGACGGCACGTTTTTATAAAATGTGACGACATTTTAGTGATGTGAGAATTCATGTACGTGTTCTGCTCTAAAACTTCAGGGTGAGACCACCTGAATTAGTGTTCTGAGTTTCTACATTTTTTAATCATCAGCAGAGGGAGAACTGGAGGGATTTCACTTCTTCAGCTGTATGTGTCCCATTTGGCCTCCAGAAGATGACATTTAACAAGCTCCACTTTCTGTGGCAGGGTGAGGCACTGAGGCTGACACTATCTCTTTCTCTCACTTCAATAAGCTCACTTAACCCCTCGGCATCTTTTCCTTCTCTTGGAGAAGGAGGGCCTGGCTGTGATGTAGCCCAATAATTAAAGCTGATGTTTGAAAATGAACAAGACAAACCCTTCATGGTCGATGACTGCCGTATTTTCTAATATTTTAAAATGACCTGTGTGTATGCTAGTATATATGTTCACTGCAGAAAATTTAGGGAATACATAAAAATATGAAGGAATAATTGAACCACTGAGTTCCACTACACAGCAAGGATAACATCTAATATTTTGATGTGTATTCTTAGAGCTCTTTTAAAAAATTATTTATATTTATTTCCATATCTCTGTTTCTTTATCCATATCTATACCTGCAGAGTTGGGAGTCAAATCATCTGTAGTGTTTTGTAAAATTGGTTTATTTGGGTTAAAAATGGTAGAAGTTGGGGCTTCCCTGGTGGCGCAGTGGTTGAGAGTCCGCCTGCCGATGCAGGGGACACGGGTTCGTGCCCCAGTCCGGGAAGATCCCACATGCCGTGGAGCGGCTGGGCCCGTGAGCCATGAGCGCTGAGCCTGTGCGTCCGGAGCCTGTGCTCCACAACGGGAGAGGCCACAACAGTGAGAGGCCCGCGTACCGCAAAAAAAAAAAAAAAAAAAAAAAAAAAAAATGGTAGAAGTACTTACTATATATTCTTATGAAATATGACTTGAAGGTGTGTACAGTATTCCATCATGAACCTACCACAATTTGCCTATCACTTAAGTTATCTTTATTGTTTTATTACTGAAAATAATGCTGTATAGGACAGCCAGTGAGGTTTTCTTTGTCTACTTGTATGCTTTACAATTGACTAATGATTCTGATTACTGAGTAAGCAAAGATTAAATGGGCTTCCTGGTCTTCAGTCAAGGGATGAAGGTGTTTGGGTTCAAAGATGATGAGCAACTTTCCTAAGGTTCTTAGAACAAGCTACAAGTGTTTACAAAAAATCATTTCAGAAGCGGTGAATAAGATAAGCCATGGGGAAGTGGGCAAGGCCCCTGTGTCTGCTCCTGGACAAAGTCCTGTGTCTCTGCTGGTCCTGAAGCTGAGAGGGTCGGGGTCACCTGAAGTTGTGAGGAAGGCCTGGGTGAAAGGGAGGAGCCCACCTTAAGGTTGGGGGCCTTTCCACAATTCACACATCCTTCCAGCATGACAGGAGGGTGCTGTTAGTTTTTTATTTGACAAATAAGGATTCTGAAGACCACTGGCAAAGAAAGGGTTCCAGAAGCAGAGCAGAGATTGCGTCTAGTGTGTAGGATGTTAATGGAGCACCCTGGGGAGAAGGGGGAGGAGGGGGAGAGTGGAAGAGGGGGAGAAGCAGTAGAGGAGGGGAAGCAGGGCTGGAGGGGGGCCAGTCCCCTCTGTGGGTGTCTGGGGCTCCACCCTGCTGGGACTTGCACGTGCAACAAGGCTCAGAGTTGTCCCCCGCAAACACTGGGGGTTAAGGGACTTTCCACCAACACCTACCAGTCATCTCTGGAGAGCTCCTCCTCCGAGGTGTTCATGCCCCCAAGTTGCTGACCCGCCACATGGAAGCCCACTCCAGCACAGACAAGCAAATGCTCCTGGTTAGAATCACCTGGCATGCAAGTGGTAAGGGCCGCAGGTATGTGGTGGGGTGGTACAGAAATCTGAGGCCGCCCTGGGCTCTCCTGATCCCTCCTCCATGCCTTTCAGCCATTTTCATCAACCCCCGAGTCTGGAAGATTCTATGCTTGTAGAGCAGATTATCTGTCAAGTTCTCTCCACACCCATTGCCAACAGCCTGGTTCAGGCCACAGTCACTCACCCAGAGCTTAATCCAACAGACTCTCAACTGGTCCCTCTGCCTCCGTCTCCAAGTTACTCTCTGAATCACAGCTCAAAGCAAATCTGATTGTCTCAGATTCTGTTTATCACTTCTGTTTATCACTTGGGATGGGATGAGATACTCTTTATCATGGGTAAAGGCCCGTGCAGTTAGTGATAGTCTGATTCGGATCACTTTGACAAAACAGTGTCACAGTTACACCACAGTTTGGCACCTTCCAAATCATCGTTGATTAAGACAATTTCAGACTTGTCTATGTATTTCAAGTTTTTTCTCAACTTGGGAAAAATAAGAAGTGAGTACCTGCACATACATGCCTGCCACTCAAAACCACGACATTATAGTGGGCAGGACATATTGGAAGAGGGGGAGCATTTTTATTCCTTCATTTTATGACCTGTGAGAATTAGCCATGTGCTTTTTATTGTCAGTAAGTATTTTCTGAATTGAAACCCAGATTTGGGACTCTGTAACACATGATTTATTTCATTAAAAATATGTATATCTATATATTACATGGCATAGTGAGAAAAACACAAACTTCGAATTTAGATGGACTGGGGTTCATTCCTACTATTTACTAGCTAGAAATATCGGCAAATTTCTTAACTTCCGTGGGCTTCAGTTTCCTATTCTTCAATATGGAAATAATAGCACCTACTTTGTAGGCTGTTGTAAAAGTAATTGGTGAGACGTGTGGACTGGATTGCACAGTACATCATGTGCAATTATTATCATTGTTAATATTGATAACTTGATAGTTAAGATATTCTGACCGAGAGGACACAACTGCGTTTTCGCTCATTGAAACTGCAGGGATTTGGAAGTTCAACCCACTCTGGTCTTCCCTGGTAGGGTTGAGAACACCCACAGGGATAATCCAGAGTAGAATGGATAGAGATGCTAAGCACTGGTGATCCTGGTAGCTATGGAGCAAAAATGATCAGCTATAGGGTCTCCACACAGTCCTCCAGCTCCTGAGGAGGGGGAACATTGCACGGTTTCTGGGTAGCCCTGGTCCCTGTACATTCTGGATAGTGGCTCAGTGTTTCACTCCTCACTTGGTTGGACTGAATGCGAAATAATATTGTCCCCCGTATAATCAAACTGTCATTCTTTGGCCATTGATTCAAGCACAGACCTGCCTGTACTCACCTCCAGTTTCCCTGACAATGGGTTGACCCAAGGGTTCCTTTCATGATGCCTGAAGTTCTTCAAGTTAAGCAACATTTGGAGTTGAAGACGTCAAAGCCTGTGAGATATTTTTAACTGGAGAATGAAGGTGAACACTTAAATGGATAACTTTCTGTCAGAAAATAAGTCCAAACCCTTGGCCAATTACATCGTTGAAAAAAAAAAAAAAAGAATCAGTAGCAGTTAACAGCAAAACTCACCCTCAAAAGCAATTTTCTGTTCTATTTCTGATAGCAATCTTGTACAGAATTTCCATAGCAGTGGGGGACAGGGGTAAAGTTAATTGTGTTTTTCTTGAAGCAGCTCTGAGAATGAGGTCCCAGGTTTAGGGACTGCCATCTCATCTTCTATGTGGGGTATAAAGCCAGAAATAAATATCTAGGGAGTTCCCTGGTGGTCCAGTGGTTAAGACTCCGCGCTCCCAATGCAGGGGACCCAGGTTCCATCCCTGGTCAGGGAACTAGATCCTACATGCCGCAACAGAGATCCCGCACACAGCAACGAAGATCTCGTGTGCCACAACTAAGACCTGGCACTGCCAAATAAATAAACAAATAAGTATTTTTTTTTAATGAATGTTCTATAAAAAAATAAATAAATGGTATATAGGATCTGGTCTTTAAAATAAATATCTGTTCACATTCACACCTGGGTCAGAGGATTCACTTTTCCTTTGATTTGAACAACTAGAAAATATTCATCAGGATTTAATCAAAATACTATATAGTTGACTTAATTCAATTACTACAAACTGAGCAAAGTGACATAATAGACAGCCTTAATACGTGCCTGAAAATATATATTGTGTTCAGAAATAATTACTCAATTTTACTGTATGTTGGGGTTTGCTTGCTTTTCAAATACTGCAAGTATGATACGGAGCTTAATTATCTGCTTAATATGTACCAGGTTCACTGATATCCATGTAATTTTTTACCATATGATTTCATATTTTATGATTTCCATTTCTTGTCATCCAAAATTTGTAATTCCTATTTCTCCTTACCCAAAATCATAATTTTCTACGGACTTTTAGCATTCACTCTACTCTTTATGTATGAAAAAAATTGTCTTTTTTTCTCAATGATGAAAAGAACTTTTACTCTTTTTCACAACAATAACACACCTACATGGCAAAACTGAGTTTTCTGTATATATGTACAATCCTTTTACATTTGTGAGTTAACAAAAATTTTCTGTCTTAGAAAATTGTTCTTTCTCATGTCATTTGAAGTAGTGACTCCAGTACATTGCTTTGGGGCAGTGAATAAACATTGGTATGAAAAATAATTAACTCCAATAGATGTGGTGGTGAGAGGCAACACCTAAACTCTTCCATCTTCGTGCTGAATGTGGGGCTCCACTCTGTAACAACAAAATGCCAGAATCACAGGCGGGTTTTGTTTGTTTGTTCTGGGACTTTCACAGCTGTAGTGTGCCTCTACTCCAAGTGGGGACCGTAAAGAGAGTCAAACTCCAAATCCCAGATCTTCAACCACATGGTTACAGGGAGAGCAGCCTGTTTATCAAGTGAGACCCTTCCCCTTTCTAGCCACACTGATTGGACCAGGCAGAAGCACGTGACCCAAGGTGGGCCAATGAGCATCTTCTGTTGGAAACCAGCAAAAATCCGGAGGAGGAGAGCACAGTCTTAAACTGGCTGCATCTTGACTGCAGGTCTGTGTAGTCCAGAAGTTGCCAGGAGCTGCTTTGCTCATTGGGAAATGGGAAATCAAAGACTGATCTGCAACAGAAAGAAGAGTGAGCAGCTCCGCAGAGGAAAGCGTGGCTGAGAGACACACAGAGAATGTCTTGGGCTCCTGTGGAAGCTCCAGACTGTGGTTTATTACAGTCCAGAGACCCGGAGCACCTGTGTCCACAGGTTCCAGGAGCCCCTGTCTCCTGATAATCAGTCCCTCCCCCTTGTATTCCTACAGCCCCCCCACTGGATCTTCTGCTGTTCGTAACCCAAAGAGCCTTGACTACAAATCACGATATTAATTTTTTTTTGTACTTTTTGGAATCCAAAGAGATAAAAAGAGGGTGTAAGGTCTAATAATTATTCACAGTTGGCCTGGGATTTGAGGGTTAGAGGTTGTAAAAGTAATAAAATCATGGGAGGTTTTCCCTTGAAGCGTTTCAGCTCCAGGCCAGCCACACTGACATCCATTCTGTGTCACCTCTCTGTGTGTGTGCGTCACTTGAAAGATGAGACCATCACACAAATATTTTGGGGATAAACTATCCGAAGTTGCCTTCAGTTTCAACAATTCTTTTTCTCCATCTCACGGGAAGGGTAATCATGCAACCCTTATCTCAGCCCTCACAGCAATTCCAGGATATAGGTACCTTTTCCCTTATTTTGCAGATAAAGAAAAAGTGACTTGGAGGATTAATTTGCCTCAGATCACACAGTTAGTCGAGGGCAAAGAAAAGGCTTGCATTCAGTTCTTCTGCTTTTTAAGCAGGGCACTCTCCTCTGTGACACATTGTCCCGTTTCTGTCTCTTTGCTGGACAAAAATATCAGTCTCATTCCGTTTAAAGATTATCAAAGTGTTAAATGAGCAATTTTATCATTTTGGAGAGAACATGTTGAGGAAGACTTTATTCAGTTGGCTTTTACTCATATTTTTGTTGCATAGAAGTTGCCAGAAGACATAGAAGCAAAGTATTTTGGCTTAATGGTTTTTTTTCAAGAATCCATAACTGGTAGCCCCCAAAAGAACTTTGCATTGAGGTATGGTTTTTCAGTACATTTGGAAATATGCACATCCAAATACAGAAGGGAGACCTCTGCTTATGTCAACCCAAATAATTAGGTAACACTACTTAACATTAGCTATCATTTCTTCAATATTTGCACTGTCACATTGGGCTAAATGTTAATGTGGATTATCCCATTCAATCCTTAAAGCATTTGTATCAGTTAGTCTAGGTAACCTTTCCAAGGTTACACAGAGCATCCAAAAATACAGACCATTGCCACTTTTCAAGTTTGAATATTGTGCTTTTCCAGACAAAGGAAACGGGAAAAGCATCTCCAGGGAACCTGTTCTGCACCTGCTCAGGACCCGACCACGGACAACTTCACAGAGGTAGGACACCAAGCAGCCCTTGGTATGAAGATGCTGTTGGTCCTGCTCTGCGTGAAGAAGTAGGAGACTGAGCTGCACTCTTATAGATGAACACAGCCCAGTGAGAAGTGGGGGCCTGGGTCATGGAATCACAGACTCATTAAAGAGTGAACAGAAACATTACAAGCAAGGAGCTCCTCAGAGAATCCTGGATTTTGGTCCTAGAGGCAAAGGTAGCAAAGGGCTTCATAAAAAAAAAAAAAAAAAAAAAAAAAAGGCCTTGGAGGCAGCAGTCTAAAAACCTCCAAAAATCAAAAGCAAGAAACCCGCTTTTTTTTTTTTTTTAGTACAAATGTAAATGTTCACTTGGGGAACGTGACCTTCAAACTTTATTTCTGCTGCTTTCACTCCAACATAGAGTGGGCTTCTGTCACACAATACAGCTGCCCCTCGTGCAAGCCAGAAACCGGGGCAACGCTGAAGCTGGCAGCCATGCAAGGGCCATCAGGCTGTCTCCCCAGGAAGGTAAACATCTCACTAATAAAATAACTGACTCATGAAACAAAGAGCAAAGTATTTGGAAGCAATTTAGTCTAAAAAAAAAATCAAAGTCCTGGTGCATATAAATGCTATCACCATGGTTAACTTAATAGGGAACTCTTATGTAAAGAATGTCTTTTTTATTTCTTACAAAATTCTCAAATTGCTGTGTATGTGAGCGCTTCTAAAGAATGGTAATCAAATGTAAAATAGATAGCTAGTGGGAAGCAGCCGCATAGCACAGGGAGATCAGCTCTTGCTTTGTGACCACCTAGAGGGGTGGGATAGGGAGGGTGGGAGGGAGGGAGACACAAGAGGGAAGAAATGTGGGGATATATGTATATGTATAACTGATTCACTTTGTTATAAAGCAGAAACTAACACACCATTGTAGAGCAATTATACTCCAATAAAGATGTTTAAAGAACTAAAATAAAGAACGGTAGGCTGAGCTGTTTTGATTGTGGATCTGGTTGACATTTGGACTGTTTATCAGTGTCTCTGTCTCCCTGTCAATGCACAGCCGGGCTAAACAGTAAAACAAACTTCAGTGGTGGAAGGGACTTTCACCCCAGGTTGATATTTAAATCTATGTGACCATGAGTTTTTGGAGGTATCGTAGATGATGCAATGTGACCATTTTGTTCTTGGAATCAGGAGTCATGGTTCATGCCAGCCCGCTCAGCCTGCGTGATGATAGTGTCATCTGTGTTTTATTTGGTTTCTAGGAAATGCTTCCTCCTTGCCCCATCTTCTTCTGAGCTTCCCGCAGGATGGTGTCAGTTCCGCTGTCTTAGCCACGTGGAAAGGCAGATGGCCTTTGTGGGAAGACTTTCTCTCATTCTCTCTTCCTCCTTTCCTACTACTGGTGACCACCCTGCTTGAACAGTGTTTTGGCTACTTTCCCACTGATGAATTTCCCAAACCCTGTCAGTGGCCGGCAGTTAAATGTCCTGCCGCCGGCTAACAGAAAATGCAATGTGGATTGCCTTTCCCCCCCACCCCCCCAAACTTGCGTGTTTATCCTTCTTCACCTTGATTCCTGGAAGAGTCAGACATCTGACACTCAGGTCAAGCGTGAAGGAAATGGTTGTCCCAGCTGAAAGTAGGCTCGATCTCCATTTGCTTTTAAATGCTCTCGCTCAAGATCAATGTCTAATATTTTCTTTGTGTGATGCAGTGACTCTCAATAAAAACAAAAAAAGGTGTTTGACCTGAACTTTAAGAGGTCCAGGCAGCAGCGATGTTCAGTGGAGAGAATATTATTCCATTTGCGTGTGTCTGATGAAAGAAATGATTCGACTTGAACATCCAAGCACAGCTGAGGTGGAAGAAGGAGGGCTATTCCCCCAGCAGAGCAACACGCTAGCAGGCACTTAACTCCAGATTCTCTCTTGCTTGTATTCCCTTCTCTCAAGAAGGATGCTTGAAATTATTTAATGGAGAAAGGTAGTACTTTGAACTCCAGGAAAATCAAAATGTTACAGCTTTGAGGTTTTAATTTTTTTAGTCTCACTGTATCTAGTTAATAAAAGCAGCTTCATTATTTTTTTTTTAACTAACGGGCAAACTTGCCTCATTTTTAAGAAAGCAAGTTCAAACAGTTGGTACAGATGAACGCTGGTCAAGCATTTAAACAAATCATTTCGGTGTCTGATGGTTACATAATAAAAGGCGTTTGATTCAAAACCACGTGTCATATTGGTCAGCAAATACCTGCTTCCACTAAATAACCAAAATACACAAATTGAAATAAAGTGAGATTCTTTTTCCAAAGTTAATGAAAGGTTCCTGTTTGTGAATTGTAGGCTTTGAAGTTCAAACCTTCCCAACAGCACCAGGAATTTACCAGTGATTTATGACTATTTGGACAAGTGGCGACCAGAGCGTTACTCTCTGGAAAGCTGACATTCCCTACCTGTCAAAGCAGCTTTCCTACAACCCGGACTCTAGCTCCCCTGCCCAAGGCTCCTGCTCGCCTGGGCCTTTTGGCTTGGCCTGGCCTCCTCTCTCCTTCGGGGCCCTCGCCTTTTCTCTCTCCACCTGCCCCAAGTCCACACGCTCCCCTTCTCGTCCCTCTGCCCGCTCGCCCCAGGCCCAGACAAGGCCCGCTTCCCTTCTGCCCTCTGTGCCATCTCTTCTGCTCCTTTCTTTGTGACACTTAGCTGATCCAGTGAACTAAACTAAGGCCAGTTTGCCTGCATGAGTAGGGGGTAATTATTGGGTCCGAGAGGCTCTTTCAGACCCTTCCTGCATTTCCCCAGATGGACAGTGGCCTATTCTGCGTAAACAAATTGTGGCCGAGGTTCTATCCCCATCTTTAAGCCCACACTGCCCATCCTGGGAGAGGATCAGGCCCTGGGATGGTCCAGACTGGCAGAATCTGTGGGAGAACAAAGGGCCTCACTGGGACAGGTGGGTTCTGGAGGAAGAGCATCCCGCAACCTCAGGTGCTGGGACATCCACAGTCCTTTCTGGGTGGCATCCAGGGCAGAGACTCAGCCTGGAGGCGAGGCTGGGTTTTGACTCGACCTGAGTTGGAGTGTCTGAACAGCCCTCCCCACCCCTCGTGTCCTACTGCAGTGTGGTCATTAAAAAACACGATCTAATACATTCATCAAAGCTAATGTGTGTTACTGAGTTGTTTTCTTTTCTTATTTTGATAACTTGCTTGGAAGCCACATGATTTTCACGACCATTAATATAAACTAGTACTAACGAGACATAGAATGATTCCCTTTACCTTAAAGTTTATTTTCCTATTTTTTTAGTCTCTGGTTTTCTCTATCCCCATACGACCTTTCATTTTAGTCCGCTGGCATTTCTGGTACGTCCCTGCACATCTCCTTTATTGGCGCAACATCCGGGTGTAAAGAAAGCCCAACACACGAGCTGTCATCAAGGGCTTCATGGTCTAGCTGGAGATAAAAGAATAAGCACGAAAGGAATAATGAGCGAGGTTACTGCGGAGGACAGAGGCACTGGAGAGACCTGAAGAGCTGACCCCCCGGTCAGGGGCTTAGGACCTGGTTTTGTCACTTACTAACTGTATGGCCTTGACACAAGGGGCAGCTTCTGGAGCCTCTGAGCTTTGGTCCACGTGTCTGAAAAGGGAAGATAATGTGGTATCTGCCTTGTAGGTTTCAGTGAGCATTGAATGTGAGGCCCTGCTTGGTGCTCTGTGAAACACATGACACGTGTCCACAGTCACTGGAGTGTCCTGGGGTCACGAAGAAAAGCCTGGCTCCCGGGAAAGGTATTACGTGGTGCATAGCGGGTAGACCAGGTGGGATCAGGATGGAAAGGAATGTCTCTTTCGAGAAAAAGAGAAGAATGAATAACACATCTTTATCTGCCTTTGTGTTCCAAAGTTATGTCTTGTTTTCTAGGTCTAATGGAAACTTCTCACTCACTGAAGGGGAAAAAAAATGAGCATATTCCTATTTTAGGTGGAATATTTAAGATCGGAGACACCAGGCACAGCTATGCTGCATACAAAAAGCGTAAAAGAGACAGGGACAGAAAAATGTTGTTTGTTTAATGTGCATGGAGGATGAAGGAAAAAATGATCTTCAGAGTCCTGTCGCTTGGCTGCAATTCATTTCCAAATAAAACTCTCCCCAGTACCATCCTGGCCCTGCCTCCTCTGCCTGCCAGCCCTCACTCATGCTTCCTCAGAACCACCAGCATCTTTCCCAAGGCAGCACTGAAGGAAAACTACACCCTTGTACTTCTAGATAATTTCCTAACCAAAAACACAGGACCCCTTAGAACTGAATTCTGGGTGAGGAGTCCAAGCTCCGAGATACCTTCTGGAAACATCAAGCTTGTCAAGATTTATGAATGTGTTAATTTTGATCGTAACTCTGTCCACAGAATGAGATCAGGACACCTGAATCTGAAATTTATGTTTCCATGATGCCAACTATCTGGAAAGAGAAATAGGGGTGCTTTTTCATTCATATTAGACAAGTTGAAAAATTGTTGGAGGTTC
Organism: Stenella coeruleoalba; assembly: GCF_951394435.1. Taxonomy (NCBI): domain Eukaryota; kingdom Metazoa; phylum Chordata; class Mammalia; order Artiodactyla; family Delphinidae; genus Stenella; species Stenella coeruleoalba. The sequence continues at coordinate 44,908,198 of NC_137161.1, read as the reverse complement.
CTTGAGATGTTGGTGAAGAAACAGCAGAGCAGACACGTGGTCCTACGTGGACGTTTGGGCGAGACAGAATGCATCTGTACCACTGCACTAGACTCTGCTCTTTACCAAATGTTGTATCTGGCTTCCCTTTGAGCGCAAAAGATGAATTCTTTCAAAACTCTCACTGCTATCCAAGTGCGATGTGCAAATGTCTCAAAATCACCGCTTACTCAGCTGTTTCCACACAAGGTACCTGGAAGGCTGGCCAGAATTTTTTCCTCTTTATGCATCTATGCTCTCACTTTTATTGCCATTTCTGTGCATTCTGTGAAGAGATAGAAAGGAGGGTGGAGATGTTGGGCGGGGGGCACCTTGGGATACCCTGGTGTTTCCACGGGCACCCAAACCCACCTTGATGGGAGGCTGGAAGTTAACTCTGGGCTGACATACGCGTCATCAGAGCTCCCAACACCAGGAGCATTCTCATGCACAATTTTTCTCCCGAGATTTTGTTATTCTTCATTAGGACCAAGAGCAGTCAGGGATGCCGCTGGAACGTCTGCTGTGGCTGTAATCCACAACTTCTCTGCAGAAAGATCTGCGCTGCCCTTGTAAAGGGACATGTCACGTTTAAGCAGCCTGGGAAAGTGGAAGTATCAGGTTGGCAGTTAGAATAGGATTCTGGAAAGATTCACATAGCTGGTATTTAAAGCCACGGACACTGATGAGTCACCTAGAAAGAGAAACAGAAAGAGAAAAGGTGGCCCAGGACTGAATGGCAATGGTCTCCAGCATTTAGAGTTCAAGAAGGTGATTTATTCAGGTATGAAATACAGCAATTTAAAAATCTCTAAAATGTCAGCTATCGCACCGTGTCTCTAATGGGTCAGTGGAATAAGAAATGGCGAGAGACTCCAAGGAGTCCGGCATCAGATACGGAGCGAGGGGGGCGGGGAGGTGGGTGGAGTGGGGGGGAAAATGTGAATGTGGAATGTCCACTGCCCTTCCATAGGTTTTGAGCTTGGTATAGTCTGCTGCCCAGGATAGAGTCTACACAATTCATGCCTTGTCACCTCTGGAACGCAAATGGAGAGCCTCAAGCCATGTTTCACTTCCAAAAGCAGCACTCATTTCTAATCATCTCTACATCCTCCACAGAAAAGACATTCTGAGGCTTTGGAGGTCAACAGCGAGATGTTCATATTCCAGAAATTCTAGCAGGTACCTCTTAGCCTGAGTCAGTACCTTACCAAGAGCGCAAACCACCATTTCTTTATTACAGCAATTTCACATTCTGTGACTGTGTCTATGAAATGCCAGATGCCTCTGAGTCACAGTGGCTTCTTAGAACCATGTACAAAAAAAAAGTTTGCAAGATTGGCTGAAAAACTACTGCTAATATCCACGGTTTATGATGTCCCAAAGATATTTTTGCCTTCATTTATCACAACTTGAACCCCATCTCTCCTAAGAAATTAGCCCCTCTGTATGGCTGCAGGTAAGTCCATGTTGACCTCTTATGGTTACAGTTTATGAGTCACACCAGTCCACAAGCCTGGGAAATTGTGCTGAGGCTGATTCCACCGTCACCGAACCTGGAGAGATTCTATGTCTTGTTCGCTGCAGCCATGAAAGACTCCCACATTGACACAAATGCTTATCCACCTCATTCTGATGATTAACTTGCAAAATAAGCCTCGCGTCATTCCAGGCTGGTCTCTGTCTTAACTGGATGTGGAAGGGACAGCCAACTAGAGGAGGGACTGCTGGGTGACTTCGAGTAATACCCCAATACAGATGACCTGTGTGTAGAAGATGAGACAGTTGCTTTTGGGTTCGCAAAGCCAGCTGCTGTGTTTTCTAAGTCACACCTCAAGCAGGACATCTGGGGAACGTCTTCCTGGAGGAACCGTCTTCATCCTCGGTGCCTAAGCCTGTCTGCCTATCACAGTGACGTGGGAAAGCTCATTTAAAAATGTGGAGCCTCTGGAGTTTCCCATTCAAGATATCTGGCTTAGAGCCCAGGAATCTGTATTTTTTAACCAGTTTGGCTTGTGCGTTGCTACAGAGTCACATCGAATGCATGGCATTTTCTAGAACATAGGATCAAACCAGAGGAAGAATGTCTCTGAATGGAGAGCTCTGAAAATGATGCAGACACCATCGCCTGGTTAGAGTTGAATAATCAGCTGTGCTTATGACCCTCCTGTGAAGTCACTGGTCACACAGAGTGGACCGGATTTGACCATTACTGTGCTTTATCTCAGTTGATAGGAGGATTGTAAAAAGGGCCTATTAGAGTTTTCTTCATTATTCCCCTCAAGTAATTGCTGAGCAGTAGGTCATCTAAGAGACCCTGCAGGATATACCCAGGGCTTTTCACCAATGAACCCTGCGAGGTTGCCCACTTCTCAGCCCATCTTTTTGGACTCAACGACTGAGTCCATCCTCTCTCAGGTGATAACAGGAGACATCTGAAGGTTGCTTCAGCCAACCCTTCAGACACTGATGAGGTTTGGAAGCATGTGTCCCCCTCATCCTTCTTCTCACGTAGGATCCCGTTGCCTTTGCTGGGTGGGTTTGAGTCTTCTGAGCAGAGAACATGGGATCTTTATCATGGATGGTCCAGGACTGATGGGCCGGCTGATGTCAACCTATAAGAAATGTATTCTCCCCAGAATGTTCTTGATGACCCCAAAACCATCAAGTGCATCTCCTCCAACACAGACTCCCTGCATCTCCTGAGTGGTTGCTAAAAATACCCACTCCATTTTTGGACTCCTCTCCCAGCCTTTTGAATCAGGATTTCTGCTACTCTCTGGAATCTATATTTTTAACTATTTGTCTGGATGAGTCAAATATGCAATAATGTTTTGGAACTTGGGCTCTAGTTACAGAGTCCCAGAGTGAAGGAAGCAGTCATCTGCCGCCTTCACTGTGTCCTGCTCTGGAAAAACATGAAAAAAGCCTTGGAAAGAAGTGTTCCACTCCAGTGTGTAACTGTTAGCTTAAAGGTGTTGTTGCCAAATCTGAAACCACTAGACTCTCATCTAGTTTGCTCATCTCAGTAAAAGACTCCTTGAAGCCAAATCCAGCCTCTGTAGCCCAATGCTAAATTAAATCTCAGAGACAGAATTTTGGGTGAAATAGAAAAGAAAAGCTTTATTGCTTTGCCAGGCAGAGGGGACCACAGGGGGCTAGTGTCCTCAAGACTGTGTTTCCCAACCTGGAGGGGGTAGTGAGGAGTTTTATAGCAATGGTTCAAAGAGGGCGTGATAACCTTGTGGACATTCTTCTGATTGGTTGGTGGTGAGGTAAGTGGGAGTCAGCATCATCAACTTTCTCTTTCAAACAGGACTGGGTCTAAGTGCTTGTGGGCAGCATACAGGTAACTTCTTCCACCTGGTGGGGGTTTCAGTATCTGCAAAAGAGCTCAAAGATATAGTTTTGTGTATCCCTTGAGGGGGAACCAGGACCCTGCCCCAAGGCTGCACTGTTGTTTCTTGACTGCTCCTCTCTCGTCTCTGCATCCCTCTCCCTTCCCTGATTAGCATCTGTTTGAATCTGCCCCTTGGAACTCAGGAAAGGTCATGGAGGCTGAATGAAGACAAATTCTTGTAATCAAGAAATGGGGGACACAGAAAGGCTTTTGTGCCCAGAAGCCCCACAAGGTTCTGCTCCGTCCGTATCATTCTTACAGTCATCCTTAACGCTCATTTATACCTACATTCAAAATTAAGCAGAAAATTCTGCCTGTTTTATCTGCATTCAGTCACTTCTTACCACCTCTGCTGCCACCCTCTCCTGTCTGGACCATCCCAAGCGTCTCTGATGGCCACTCAACAGGCAAAGTGCTCTTTTTAAAATGCAAGTCGGGACATGTGACACAGCTGCCCAAACTTTTCAATGACTCCAGTCTCTCTAAAGGATAGTGTGTGATGTTCTTACTATGGACTCCAAGTTTCTCCATATTCTGGGCCACATCAGCCTCTCAGCCTCCCTCCTTCCCCTCTCCCAGCTCCCCATCCTTCCCACTGTCCCTGGAGTTCATCAGGCACAAGGTCCCTCGGGGCCTTTGCTCATGCTGCCCTCCCCCGCCCCCCACCTGAGGGCTCAGTCTCCACATGTCCTCTGACTTACGGCATTCAGCTGTCTGCTCCAATGGCATTGCCCCTCCTGGTGCCTGTGTCATGGAGCATTCCTCCCTGAAAACCTGTGTGTCCTTCACCAGCCTGAGTTCCACCATCAGCCCGGACGGCATCCTCAGAAGCTTGCCCCCATTCTGAGCTCATTCCCACAACTCCTTTTCTCACATGACTCACACCTTCTGCTTCCTGCTCTGTGCTTCTGATGTTTTTAACCTGTGTTATGAGTTCCTTCCTTGGCCAAGGGCATTCATAGTCCCTCTTCTGTCCCTGGTGCTGCCTCCCCACCCTTGGAGCCATTCACTGAAGTGATTCCACCAGGAACACTGGGGTCTGCCCTTTGCCAGGCAGGGATGCTCTGGCTGGACCAGGAGTCCTGGTGTGGGGACAGGGCTTTTCCTAAGGTTGACTTCTGGCAATGCACATCATTTGTTTAACGTGAATGGAGGATGAAGGGAAAAATGATCTTCAAAAATCGAGTCCTATCGCTTGGCTGAATTTTTTAAAAATTTTATTGGATTATAGTTGATTTACAATGTTCTGTTAGTTTCAGCAAAGTGATTCAGAGATTCAGTTATACACATACATGTATTCATTCTTTTTCAGATTCTTTTCTCATATAGGTTATCAAGAATATTGAGTAGAGTTCCCTGTGCTATGCACTAGGTCCTTATTGGTTACCTATGGGGAATGCATTTTAAATCCACTACTGTGAAGTGGACTTGGGGTGGTGGCCTGGGACACGCTTTCCCATCTCTAACTCAATTCAAGACTCTTTCCAGCCCAGATTTCTCTGCAGCCTTTTCCAATATGATTTGGGAGGTTTCAACAGAATGCTTTGGTCAGTTACGTAATTTGAAAAAAAAAATTAAGCAGGGGTGTGAAGTGGTCGCCTACATTTCCATCTGCTCTGACTTGTCTGGAAGAAGAAAAGACCTGTTTCTTTTTCGCCTCTGTTCTTAGTGTTCAGCCCATGTTCAATATCCCTGACATAAAATACACTCTGTTCGGCCTGTAGGAGCCCAGAGCCATACCAAACAAGAAGCACGAACTTGGCTGTGATGCCTCAGGTCCTGGTCTGTGGTCTTTCCCCACAGGTGGCACCTTCCCTCTGAGGCTCAGAGGCACCCCCATTAGCTCAGCAACAGGGACGGAAAGGCACATCCAATTAAAGAGAGAGACAAGAGGCCCTTGCTCCTGAAACTCAATGCCAAAGGATAACCATTGCCCAGAGTGGGATGGGAGCTCATGGCAGGCTCCCCGGGGCTGGGCCTGCTGAGGCCACGTGGTCAACCCCACCTGCTCATCTCCCCTCAGCATCCCAGTGGGCCTTCCCAGTGCGGGGGCAGCAAGAAGCTGGAGCCAGAAGCACGAGGAGCAGATGATCTAGGCAGGGCCTATACAACAAATACGTAAATATTAGGTAACAGTTTCGTGATTTTTTTAGCGTCTTATACTGATGACTTTTCATTCTTTTCCAGTCTTTTATTCAATGGGTATTTATTGCACACTGACTGTATGCTGAATCCATGGCCATGTCGCACACATCTTCTCTCCTTCGGAGCTTACCAAACCAAGTTTAATGTCATTCTTTATCAGCATTTATTTATTTTTCCAGTAATGGACATGACATTCCTTACCACGTGGGCTTGTGGAGAGGATTAATGGGGGTGAGGGTGGAGGTGAAGAATTTAGTGCAAAGGAAGCACCCACCACATCACTGCTTTGTCTCTGCTTTTTCAGATTTTGCTATAGAGCAATGGATGGACCACCTGCAGATGCTCTGGGTTCAGATTTCACTGTTGTTCACAAAAGTCCTGTGAAGATGATGTCTTTGCTAATAGTCCACGCTGTGCACGTTTCAGAAATAACCACTGCAAACCGCTCTGCCTAGAACCTAAATTTATTCACCGCAGTCGGTTTATCTATCGTCTATCTATCTATTAACTATCTATCTATCGTGCGCGCGCACATGTGTCAGTGGGTTTTAATGGTTATTTTCTTGGATTTTGTTACTATTATGCTTTACCTTTCCACTTTTCCTTAAGAAAACATTTTCCTCAAATTCTCAGTAACTGTGTGAATGAATTGTTAAAAACATGAGGAGTAGGCACCTGCACTGTACCTTCACTACGTTAGCACAGACACTCTGAGATCTCGTGCTGGTACAGCTCCATCACTCCTGGCTGTCCAGCCATGGCCCCCTCCCCATCAGAGAGGCAACCCCTCTCCTGAGTCGGCGACTGTAGGAGCTTCTATTATTCATGTCACGTATGCCGAGGCTTGGTTAATGAGCCTGTGTATTTGGAGTGACGTTTGTGGCTTGTAAAACTGCTACACTTTGAAATGCATCCTCATTTGGAGAAATTGAGGGAGTCTGGTGCAGGGGCTGGATAATGTGTCGTGGAGACACTGCATGGACAGAGCATCCAGCATCCTGAGGGACTCTGCCCAAGGCTGGATTTTTCCCTGGTTCCACAGCCAGCGAGGAGTCCAGAGGGTTCCCTCTGCCTGAAGGGGCCACCATGTGAGCAGAAGCCTGTCTGTGGGATCACATGGACTTCCAAGCAAGGCCGGGGTTAGGGCGCCTGAGTGGACGGGGGTGGGGCTTCCCTGAGCTCGCAGGACAAGGGCCTGAGCTACTTCTGTGTTTCCCTGGTAATGACTGTTTCACTGAAGAGGTCTGCATGAGTGTCAGAATTTTATCTGCAACTGGCTTTCCTCATGGCCTAGGAACCAGGCTGTGGGAGAGAAGTCGAGATTCGCCTCTAACTTTATGGGGAGCTGTTGTTTTCTACCAAGAAAGCCGTAAGAGTTTTGCCTGACCAGATCACCTGAGGTCAGCTGGTCATGTTAATAAAGTGAAGTAAATCGTCACAAAAATAATCGCTACTGATCCTCCTTGTGCAGTGAGGGGCTTTCTCCAGGGTTTATGCCTGGCAGAGAAATGGAGGTCATCTGGAATAAAGCCCAACTTGGCTAAAAAATGGCCCTAATTCCTTCCACTTTACACTTCAACCATCAGAAGAGAAATTTCCCATCCCTCCATATCCTAAGCAGCAAATCCTCAAAAGGGGTCAGGGAATGAACAGGAAACAAAAAGGAAGGAATGAAAAAGGAAGAGGCAGCTGGAGATGTGTAAGGGGCTTCAGGTCGCCCCGAGAGGTGGGGCTTTACCCTGTGAGACCTGGAAAAGCCTCAAAGTCCCGCCTATGCCCTTGGACTCACAGGGGAATCATCTCCTTGCCTTTTTCTTGAACCTTAAATGAATTGCTTGAGCAAGACCCCTGAAAACTAGCCTCAGGTAAGTATTCATTCAGATCCAGGAACACCAAGAGCCAGTGCTGTGGGTTCCCTCCTGCCCTTGGTTTCTTGGAGGTAATTTCATGGATAGTCTCTTGCCTCCAACATCCATCAGTTGGAAACCTTATAACAAGTATTACATGTCTAGCTCCTTCTGGGCCCATGGAGAAGCCACCAAATCTAGGCTTAAATGTGTTTAAAATGTTGAGTGATTTTTCCACAAAGTCCTGAGGCTGAGGGGTTTGGCTAATTGGATACGATTCAGAGAACATTTTCTAGGTCTCTCTTGTCCTCATTTCTTCCTTTTTATCCCAAAGGCCACTCACTGCTCAGTATCAGAGAACCATGAGTGACTGTCCTAGCCGGAACCAACGGCTGAAAGGAATGAATAGGCATTTCCCGTGAAAGAAAGGAACAGGCAAGATCATGGATTTCCACTGCTCGTGGTGACACATCTGGGTTTTGCCACAAGGGCCTTGTGCCAGAACGTGCCGGAACTTCCCAGCTTCATTTAGCTTTGCCTTGACCAGCCCTGCACAGAAAAGAATTTTCTTCTGTTCCTGAATCTTTTCTGGTCTTCCAATTCCAGTGATCACGTTTCTTGTCAGTTCCCATAACTGACTATGCTCTGGTCTTTCTTCTGGTCCAGGAGTCTCTTTAAGGTAAACAGTTAATGCAAACATCGCCCAAAGCATTAAGGTCCAAGGGCTTTGCTGAGGCCACGGTGCCCTGTCCTATTTCGTGGTCAGTGAAACCCACTTTGTTGTGCTTCCTCGCTCTGTGGTAAAAGGGGCCGTGTCCAAACAGGATGGATGAAATGCTGAAAGAACCTCTTAGACTCACCAGGGACATGCCTTTCATAACAAACCCACCTCTATGGCCTCCCCCGCCTCTGGTTCAGGGGCTGCTGCCTTCTTAGGACAGATTTGGAGTGAACGTGCATTTCATCAGGGGAAAGGGGAGACTTCATCTCAGGAAAGTCTCTCATTTTACGGATGAGGAAGCCGAGGTCCAGAGATGTCACATGACAGACTCTTGCGGCATGCAAGCAGGGGACCCGAGATCCATAAGGAACTTCACCACCAGCAACATCTATTAGATGCCTACTGTGTGCATCGCCAGGGCTTTGGGGTAGGACGGGAGTAAGCATGGTCCCCACCTCCTGTGAGCTAATCTCCCCAGCCACACCCACGAAAACTCTGAGAACTCACAGCGCATTTGACGTTTTTTCCCCGAATGGAGGACCTTGCAATTAGTTAAAGGCATTTCAACATGCAGGTTGTCACCAACGGTCCTCTTGTATTGGCTTCTGACGCCCTAAGGAAATTCTTTACCATCTAGAGACTCCCGGTGTACTTCTCGCACGCTACTCCGTGTGTCTACAGCAACCGTGAGTGAACGGTGCTGAGCGCCCGACTTGGGACCCCCAGCTCCCCTTGACCACGGACCGTCTCAGGCTGGGCAGCTGTGGTCTCCTAAGGGTTAACCGGGGGCTCCAGGGTCGGCAGTGATCTCTGAGAGCCACCACTCGTAGGGCCAACGCCAGCATGACATCTGGTGTGCACCTGAACAAATCCCAGAAGTTTCCTTTTCAGTATTGTGTAACTTCTGTACCTCGGTTCCTGGCTATGAAACCCACTGTGGCAGGAGCTCCAGCAGGCAGGGCAGCATTTCCTCCAGGCGAGGACCACGCCCAGAGGAGCAGCGGGAAGCCCCCTCCACCCGCCTGTGCCCCGGAGCCCTCAGCGAGGCTCCTTCTGCCAATAATTCCATTTGGCTCACTCACTTTTTGAAGCCGAGTTTTCCATCTGAAGATGGGTCGTCTCTTTTTCTCTCCTTCTCTCCCTCTTCCAGACTCGGTTTTCCCCCAGAAGATACACACTGCCCACCCTGCCCACCCCTCCTTGCGCGTTCCCGTCAACCAAGTCTCATCACTTAGGGTGGCTTGAATTAAAAGCAGGCCTCCAGGGCTTCCCTGGTGGCGCAGTGGTTGAGAGTCTGCCTGCCGATGCAGGGGACGCGGTTTTGTGCCCCGGTCCGGGAAGATCCCACATGCCGCGGAGCGGCTGGGCCCGTGAGCCATGGCCGCTGATCCTGCGCGTCTGGAGCCTGTGCTCCGCAACGGGAGAGGCCACAAGTGAGAGGCCCGCGTACCGCAAAAAAAAAAAAAAAAAAAAAAAAAAGAGGCTTCCAGAGGGGAACTTACTGCTCGCCCTCCTCTTTTTCCTTCACGCCCACCTTGTGCTTCTGTTGCAGATGCTTTGAAGAGGTCTTGGTGGAGTCGATCGTCCATAATCCTAGCTTCCGGTTACTTCCCCTGAATGGGAGTTAAAGCTGGAATTGCGGAATTTTACAGCTGAACAGGCTCGATAAGGCTATTCGAACACACAGCCTCACTGTGCAGATCAAACAAATGAGGCCCCAGCGGATCCCGTTGCCCCCCAGGTCAGCGAGAGTCCTCGTGTCTCTGCCTCGCGGGTCCTCTCTCCTCTGCTTTCGTGGACCCCTCCCCATGGCCACAATCTCTGGTGAACTCAGCTCACCACACTTCACGAGGGCCGTCGGGGCACCGCCTGGGAGAAACTGTCTTCCTCCCTCCCACCCCTCGTCTCACCCCTCTGCCCCGGGATGCGTCGTTTCTCCTTGCCTTTGCTAGCTCTGCACAGCAGTGGAGGACGGTGGAGGTCGGAGATGCTGTCTTAGTGTGTCCCCCACCCCCTGCCCCCGAGAAGGAAAACCCCGAGACAAGGATTCCAATGCCAACCCTTGACTTGGGAGGTGACCCCGGGAGCCGCTGGTGTGAGGTGGAGACTGGAGGAAGTCCTGTGCAGGGTGACGGGTGGACCTGGTTCTGCTGGGGGTGGTGGGCTCAGGGTGAAGAGCAGGCCTCGGAGAGCAGCCCCACCAAAGAGCAAGGAAGCGCCTGCACTCAGAGACCAACGCTGGTCCCTCCTTTTGGGCGGTTGCTCCCGGAACGTGAACTCCCTGGCATCTCCAGCCCACCTCAAACTCTGGGCAATGTCTCAGTCAGAGACACCTGGAACCGTGTGCCGGGGTCCCCTGGCAGGGACTGAGGGGCTGGCAGTGTCTTCTAAGGTGCTTACTCGTCTGTGTCCCCCGAGGAGCAGAGCTGGGATTGGATGTATCTCAACACCCCCAAATATGCTGCGTGACAGGCATACTGCTTATGTTAATGGAAGTAAAACATGAATTGCACCAATTAATAACACTCCCCCCACAACTAAGGGATGGATGGCAACCCCGAAGCTGGGCTCTTGACTCAATCAATGCTTGTCCAAAGCATTTTTCAGAATTTTCAGCCAAATCATCCCTCTTGCAACATCAGAGGAATCTGGATGTATATTCCCTGGAGTCTGAGGGGCACTTTAGTCCAGAGTGTCCTGTCACCACCACGGCGTTTCTTTGACGTTTATTTCTTACATTTCTATGAATTGCATTCTGTTCCATAGCCTGCCTACATTTCTTTTAGTATTTTTCAAACATTCAGTGACCAGTTAAAATGATGAACTATTGTTTGTACATTTTGTGGGTGTGTCAGAAGTGACTGTTCCAGGTGACTTTCTGTAGCTTTGCTGGGGGTCATATAGCCCCTCGCTCATGCCAGCCCCGGGGAGCTGGAGTCATTGTACTTCCTTCCGTGGTGTAGACAGGCTTTGCACCCAGGATGTTCGGGGTCTCCTGCCCTCAGCCTTGGGCTCCCTGTTGACAAGGGGTGCGTTCCCTGAGGTACTGGGCTAAGCCCCTGCTTCTGCTCCACTTTGTGTAGGGTTGACCTCATAAATATAGAATTACTGCCCAAGCAATGGGACTCCAGGTAGCGTCAAAGTGGGGAGAGGGAGGAACAGGTGTGTAAGAAGTAGGATCTGAGGGCTTCCCTGGTGGCACAGTGGTTGCGAGTCTGCCTGCCGATGCAGGGGACACGGGTTCGTGCCCTGGTCCGGGAAGATCCCACATGCTGCGGAGCGGCTGGGCCCGTGAGCCATGGCCGCTGAGCCTGCGCGTCCGGCGCCTGTGCTCTGCAATGCGAGAGGCCACAACAGTGAGAGGCCCGCGTACCGCAAAAAAAAAAAAAAAAAAAGGAGGTAGGATTTGAAATAGGTCTTCTCCAAGGGGCCAGCTCATGTCTGGTGTCCCAAACCCCACTCATTCCTGCCCACTCACCAGGCATGCACTCTTACACCAAAGCAGTTGTGAGGGATCATCTCCTGTCCTTAGAGGTGAGGTGCCCGAAGTCGGTGTTTGTCCCCGTCATGGCCTTTCCCAGATGCCCCTTTGCGCCTCGCAGAAGCCACATCACTCTTCGCCCCACACGGTGCCAGGCCTTCAGGCTCTATGTCCCCTTTCTCCCTCTGTGGGCTTGGTTTTTCCCATAGCCCTGGTCACACATTAGCCCCCATGCCCTAATACCTGGCCCACTAAACCCTAAGGCACTCTGTGATAACAAGTATCTAGCATCCTTAAAAGGAATCGGGGTGGTTCCAAATACAAATGTTTCTTTTTCTTCTTGTATCCCCTGTGACCAAAAGCAGAACCAGGAGAAGAAACTCCAAATCCATCTTCATTTGCCACGAAACATCTGATACTCCATCTTTAGTCAGAATGCTTCATACCAGAAAATGCAAACAGTAACAGTTGGATTTCACAGTTTAAATATTGTCAGTTATACATACACATACCCACCCACACATGTGTACACATACATTTATATAATATTAATGTGTACATATACACACTCATACACACGGATATATTTCAAATTGCTGGTATTTGAGAAGAAGCATTGTGTGGACCTGCTTCACTGCTTTACTTGCCTGCCTTTTCTCCTCTGCATAATCTCCAGAGCCCATTCCTCCCTCAGCTCCGATGTCATCGCCTCCAGGAAGTCTTCCTGGGAACCCCCTCAAGGTGGGGTTCGTGGCCACCTCTTTGCTCTTTCAGTCTGTTTGGCACCTACATTCTGGTGTATTAGAGACAGATGCTACCTCAGGCGGGGCTCCCCGCAAAGAGATCGTGAGACAAGAATCCCAGTGCAAGTGGTTTACCTGAGAGGTGAGTGATCCCAGGCGAGTCGATGCAACGCTGCAATGCACGTGACCCCAGTTCCAGCCTCCGGTGCTTTGCTGCCACTGCCTGCTTTGCCTGCCCCTCTGCTCTGACCTGGAGGTTCCTCTGAGGGGTTAGGGTTAGGGGGTGGGACGCTGCAGGCAGAAATCACCCTCCAAATGCACCGTTTCCTCCTGCACAGGCTGCAGATCGCTTGGCTCTGTGGATTTCTCTCTCCATATATGCCCATCTGTGCTTCATCTGCCAGGACTTTCTCACAGTTCTGCTTTGTCCAAAGCCCCCTCCTTGCTTCCCAGAGCCACAGAGGATTTTGTTGAGTGGACACTCACTGTGGGTCAGACAGGGAATCCACTGTGTTGGCGGCGGTGGGGGGGGCAGGCAGAGGGAAGAAACGTATTAAGAATGGTTGGTAGAAAAAAAAGGGCTAAGTTAGTGAAGAGACAAGAGCATATGGGCAAAGCAGGCATCGGGAGTGACAGTCCATCTGGGGGAGAAGCCAGCAGACTTGTGAGCTGTTTCTCTGTCTACAATCCTTTGTATTAAGAGAGCCAAGTGCCCAGCATTTCAATGAGTGGAATGAAGGCTTTTTCACAGACAAAGCTTCAGCGACTACTCCACAGGTTACTCGGACACTCTGCTCCTGAGTTATAACTGGAAAAAACGACGTAGATAAAGTCACTGGGGGCAGGACAAACCTTGCTCTTGCCTTGGGGGAAAGTCTAGAGATCTGTGTCAGAAGGACCAGCAGAACGCAGGTGAGATCCTGAAGATGGATCGTTCGGATTTTGTGTAAAAAGGGAAAGAGGCTTACGGGCTGCAGAGCTTCTGGGCACAGCGTGTGTCTGATTTCTCTCTGTGGCTGGTGGCAGCTGTAATCAGTTGGGTGTGTACCTCCGTTCCCTTATCGGTCCTGACCCACCTTTCCTGAGCACCCACCTCAGGCCAAAATCAAGGCCAAGGGCATGAGGCCAGGTGACAGGTTACAATGGCGTCATCACCTGAGAACCCGGTCCAGCTGGTGACTCGCCCCATCCCATCCCTCGGGTCAGAGCATCGTTTCTCTGCTTGAACCCTCTAGGGTTGGGGTTTCTATCCCTGGCTGGTGGAAGGGTCTAGCTAATATTTTCTCAATTCAGATCAAAATTCTTGAAGGAGAGTCTTCTGAGTTCTCAGCAAGTCTAAAGATTTCAGAAGAATGTGAGAAAAGCCTAGAATTTGATGTGAAGTATCAAGAAGCCCCAGTTTTCTTCAAGGTAGAAGGTCTAGATCATAGGGTCAGTTAAAGATTGAATAGGACAATCGACATACATCTATGTTTATATACACATACATGTGCATGCATTCGTCACACACCTATGTGTATCTGTGTGTGTATAAATACCTGCACACAAATGGAAGTAACCCCTCAGCCCAAGTGGTCTGCTCTCCACATGAGGTCAACCCCAGAGAACCTCAGCCCAGTCACCACCGAGTGACCTAAGAGGAATCCCAATGGCTGTTTATGCTACCATCTCGCCAGTGAAGGGGATCAAAGTCATTACCCATGGCCACACGTCTCAGAATCTTCAGGAGTTCCCTCCCAGTAGTCTGGCCCCTCGCCCAGCACACCTCAAACCTACCCTTTGGTCTGTGATTTCTCCCTGTCTTTCTTCCTCTTCCCTTTCTGCTCTCTGGTTCGGAGGTTAACGTAGGAGATGGTCCTTGTTTGTGTGTGAATATCAGCCTTACTGGGCCATCTCAACAAGAACAGAAACTTACAGGTCCTTTTACCATAGAAATGGCAGAGACTGTGATTACTGTTGCTAGAATAGTAGGAAGGGGACTGTGTAATTACTAAGAATGTCATCAAGAGCAGGGCCTTTTCGGAGGATACAGTACAGCCTTTAGAGGCTGGTCAGTTCTTGGGGGGACGGGTGGTGGGAGCCCCCAGAAGGAAGAAATGGACCACGGCCATCAGCGCGGTGGCTGCAGGATGGGTGTGGACGCCTGGATCATTATACTCCTAGTTTTTCCTTGGTGTATATTTGGGCTTTGCTCTCTCTACATAATCGGTAATATTTGTCCTTTGAAAGTTCTTCGATGCTGATCACAGAGGGCCCGGCATGGGACAGTGGGACAGAGAAAACCATGAAGACTCAGGTGGAGGGAGGGCATCCACCCTCAGTCCAGGAATGAAGACCTCGCCTGCTCCTAGCTGGCAGATGGCACTGGGGACCGTCCGTGGAAATCCAGGCATGACAGAAGAGGTCACAGTGCTGAGGAGCAGCCTGGGGGAGATGGACCCAAGAAAGCCAGGACCGAACCTTCCACCTGCTGCCCTGACTCAGCAGGCACAGCGCCCTGAAAGGAAGCCATCGGCCAGAGAACTCCGGGGGGACGTTATGAGGAGCCCTAATGAGAGCCACACATTCCTGACGCCCGTACCTGCACACAGGCATGGTCAGAAATGGGATCTGACCCAGAAATGGCGCAGTGGTTGAGAGTCCACCTGCCGATGCAGGGGACACGGGTTCATGCCCCGGTCCGGGAGGATCCCGCATGCCACGGAGCGGCTGGGCCCGTGAGCCATGGCCGCTGAGCCTGCACATCTGGAGCCTGTGCTCTGCAACGGGAGAGGCCACAACAGTGAGAGGCCCGCGTACCGCAAAAAAAAAAAAAAAAAAAAAGAAAAGAAATGGGATCTGTGAACCACCAGTTAAAGTTAGGTCCTCATCTCTTAGACAGCCATTGGGGCTGCAAGGGTAACAAAATAATTATTTATTCTTGGTGAGTGTACCATTCCCACAGCTTTTGAGCAAAGTTAGTTTACCTGTCTTCCTGGGTATCTGAGGACAGAAGGCTGCTAGCAGCACGGTGGTTGGCGCTGGTTGCAGAGCACCTACTGGCGTGGACCTTGTGTCCACTCCCACTTCCGTGTTTTAAAGATGCCCAACGAGTAACGAAGGGATGACGCCAATTAGCTCTGCTTTCTTTCTATGGTTCTAAAAATAACAACTCCCTCCTTTTATGTTTTATTCAAAACTGTCCCATGAATTCACAAGGATGCATCTCCTTTTAATGTGTGTTCATTCAGATCCCCAGCAGCAACAGCAGAAAAGATAAGTATTTTGACATGTGTTCTTTGAAAATTCTGAAGATCTGAGAAGCCAAAGGCAAAATATGCCCAGAAATGAATGAAAACACATGAAGCCAAAATGTGCATTGTGGCCTGTGAGTGTGATCCTGCTTCCCAAGTGCCCTGCCCATCCTTCTGACCAAAGTGTCCCTCAGGTCGAGTCTTCCAAGGGTCACCGTCTGGTCATTCTAACCCCAAACATTCCCTCCTTGTCGGATCACCTGTTAATTATCCTGCACATCTGGTATCACGTCGAGGAGACATACAGGCTGGGATAGCTTCACAAGACTTGTCCAGAACCTGCCCAGCACATCCTATGATTCTGAGCCCCCATTTCTTCCCCTCGCCTGACCTGACGTTACAGGGCTGTGTGTAGGATTATGTGCGACACTATCTTGGAAGCCGACCCAGTAGACCCTCAATGCCTACTTTTCCTCCCCATGTCCTTGCCTTCTTCTTGTGACCCATTATCTTTTTTGCAGCTGTGTGTGTCGTGGTTTCCAACCTTATTGCAAGCTACTCAGGTGTAGAGGGTCCAAGCACAAGGTGATCCCAGGACAGCCCAGGGCGGGGGCGGGGAGGTGAGGTTGAGAATGAGGTCATCAAGCAAGTTACTGCTGTGGGTCACCGCAGCTTAATGCTACGAAAATCTGGAAAAAGATATAAAACATACATCTCAAAGTTGCCCAGCCTGAGGGGCTGGGGGCTGGGGTATCAGGGCTCCACCCCCATCAGTCTTTGGTTACATGCTGTCCCAGGCCACTGCTCTACTCTCAGTCACCTTTCTGGGTTCCAGGGGAAGACCCAATAAAGAGAGGCAGCCATTGGCTGCTTGAAATGCTGCCCTAAGGTGGTCTAGCCTGAAGGAAGTGGCTGGGCCTTGAGAGAACCTCAGATAGGTGACTTCGGCTGAGAAAAATGTTTATAATAATGACTGACTCCAAAACAAAATGTTGGAGTGTAAATATTGACCTTTTTTCAATGCAGTGCATGGAGTTAGGTGTGGCCTGCTGTTACTGACAAGAGGGGGAACAGCCTCAATCCTGCATCAGAGATCTTATTTAGATCTAACTAGAGGACAGGACATCTCTGCAAGTCCAGTTAGCTTGACTCATACAGCTTAGAAGTATAAAAGTGCACTCATACGTGTGTTTCTGTATGTATGTCCCATAACAAGCCGATGGCAAAATCTCCGTGCAGAAGTTTAGCCAAGAAACCAGTGAGATTTCCCAAAATGATTACAAGGAAATGCATAAGTACAGGCTGAGAAGGATGACGAAGGGTGACGTGATGAGTCCTGACCCACTCGAAGTGGGATCGTTGGAGGAAGTAGCACTGGCCTGAGTGCCGAGGGCTGCGTGGCAGTTAAATAGATGGAGGGTGGAGGTGGGGAGAGGGCCATGGATGTCTTAGGAGGAAAGGTCCTGGGGTGAGAGACCCACGGCAGGAGGGACGTGGAAGGAAACCAAGGTGAGAGACATGACTTCAAGAGTCTTGACCCAGAGTCCCAAAGGGACGTGCATTCACAGTGTGACCTTGACCAAGTGATTTAGCTTATGCACAGCTCACCTTTTGCATCTGAACAATGAAAACTACAATGCCTCCTTGACATCAGCACTGCCCCATAGAAACTTCTGGAATGATGGAAAAGTCCTGTAGTTGTGCTATCCAGGATAGCAGTCACTGGCCATCTGTGGCCATTGAGCACATCATACCTGTCTACCGAGACGGAGAAATTAAATTGTACATTTCATTTCATTTCAATCAGTTTAAATTTAAATGCCCACAGGTGACCCGTGGCTGCCATACTGGACAGCGCTGCTTTAGGACGTGGTTTTAGGGATTAAACAAAGCAACAGTGCTCTATCCATGCTGCCCCTTGGTGAGATCCTGGCCTTATCAGCCAGGTCTCAGTACCCGATGCTAATTTAAAATTGCCTCTTGCACAGAAGTGTGTTCGATTTCAGTGTGGCTGCTACCAGCCATCCCCACTAGCAGCAACTACTTTCCTGGCTGGCATTCTTCCAGCCCGTGATTGACTTGGCCGGCCGAAGACAAAATTCAAATGGCAGCCACTAAACGGTATGAAATATCTTAATTTTAACCTAAACTGGGGGGCAAGAACAGTCTCCAAGTCTACAGAAGCAGGGGCTCAGCAGATGACCCAAAAGACAAGAAGAAAAGCCTGTCTAAAGGCAAACAATCAGTGGCTGAAAGCTATTAAGTTCACTCTTCTAGTTCAAAGGGATTTGCAACGGCAATTTGTCAGGCAACTGTTGTCACTTTAGATGCCCCTAGTTGTTTTCTTTGAAGCCCTTGATTGATTGCAGGAGGCTGTGCCAGATTCTTCTGAGGACAGGATTTCCACAATTGAACACATTTATGTCACAGTAATTATGACTCTTCCCAAACTTAATCAACAAAGGCAAGAGTGCAAGTTTGCGAAAGTATGCGTGTGCTCTGCAGGGTCCAGGCAATAGTCTGGGTGACTGTGGACGAGACCAGACAACCAGCTGGATGGTTTTGGTCACTTAATTGTGTGGACCCCAAGCTGGAGAAAGTTGTGTGTTGGCGAGCCAACAATGAGACAGGCTTCCACTTGAGAAGGATGATTCCTATGAATGAACAACCAACTGAGAATAATCAACCGAACTAACTAACTCTATATTATCTCTCTGGCCAGCAGAGGTGGGATCTAGAAAGACATCTTTTGCCAGTTGTGTGCAAAGGCAAGTGTGCCTCAGGGGAGCAGTGAAAGGCTTCCTCAGGGATGGGAGCAAAGGAAAATCAGCAAGTGTGAAAGAGCTATAGCAGTTGCTGTGCTCCTGACCCAGACTTGCTTCTAGAAATGCACAGAATGGAGAGAGGATGGAAGAAGCCCTTGGAAGCTTTTTGACATTAGGAAGAATTATTTGCAAGTTCATTTGCTACTTGCGAGGCTGTCAATAACCTCACCAATGATGGAAGTGTGCCCATGGGTGTTTGCAGATGGGGTGTGCAGGGTGAAATCTGCCAGGGCAGGGGTCCAGCTGAAGTGTCCACAAGGAAGGTCAAACCAGAAGGATTGGGGTTGAAAGGGATACAACTGTCTTCACAGACCAGCCCCCTTTCCAAACTCTTACACACCCCATGCATGACCCAAGCAACAGCAGTGTCCCAGGTAGAAGCGTCGAGAGTCATACAGATGATAAAGATGGGAGCTGAGGGACCCTGAGGAGAGAACCAGTGAGGTGGACCCTTGCCCAGCAGCTGTGTGCCAGATGTCCCCGCGATGTAGCCTTGGGGACACAGCCATGACATGTAACTCCAGCAGGAAAATAAAAAGTGATATCTGCATACGACACATGGGCTCAGGGCCAGGAGCGAAGTCAGGAAAGCAACTCAACAAAGTTGGGAAGAACAGAAGGAAAGAAGGCGAAGCTGGGAAAGACCAGGAAAGCTGGGATGGGAGCTTTTCACAGTCATATAACCCAAGTACGGTACAAGAAGCCAGGCGATGTGTGTGGAGCGAAAGCTCATATCCACACCTGGTAGGAGGCTCCAAGGTCGATGCCCCCCAGGGCATTTTGCACTCAGTCCCTGAAGTGAGTGTGCTGGTCACACAAAGAGCCGGTATGAAGGCAATATCTTTAATCATTGGAACTTTCAGAATTCATTCACTCATTCATTCACTCATTCATTCATTCACACCCCCGACTACATATAAATTTTAGGGCCCCACGTGTTAACCAGTAACCTTTGGCTGCAGCCTTTCAATCAGTTGCAAAATCAAATAGTATCTAGGTTTTGTGCATTTAGATACATTCTAGATGGATGGGACAGAAAATAACAAGTAAATAAATACTACAATATCTGATGGAGATAAGAACCATTAAGTAATAGATCAAGATAACACCGCAGAGGAGGACTGAGAAAATTAGGGGAAATTTTAAATTAGAAGATTGGGACAGAGCTCCTTGATGAGGAGCTTATCTTGGGAAGAGCGCAAGGAAAAGTGTTTCAGGAGAGGGAACAGAAAATGTAAAGCCTGGAAGGAGGGAAAAACACTGGGTGCTTACCTTCTGTTTAGCACGGATTTCCAGACTGAATAATGATTTTTACCGGGATTTTCTTGTTTAGGGCATTTGTGATCACAAGGGTTGCAGATCACACTCAATGAAGAGTCTCAAGCTTTCAAATATATACACGTTCATACATGTATATAAGTGTATGTGCGTGTGCATGTATACAGGCCTCTCCTACGACATGACCTGCTTGGCCTGTTTGACCTGTGGTACTATTCTGGATCATCCCTGTGATGGAGAACAGCAGGGCGTACGTGGCCTGGGAGCCAGGTTGCCTGCGTGGAATCCCAGCTCCGCTCAGCGCCAGCTCTATGGTCTCGGGTAAACAGCTCATTTCCTCTGTGCCTTGATTTCTCATATGTAAAATGGGGATAAAAATAGTGCATCTCGGGTAAACAGCTCATTTCCTCTGTGCCTTGATTTCTCGTATGTAAAATGGGGATAAAAACAGTGCATCTCTCCTAGGGCTGTCATAATAATTAAATGAGTGAATATATGTCAAGTTCTCAGAGCAGTGCCTAGCGCAGTAAGCGAGCTGCAAGATTTAGCTATTTTTATGATGTGCTCCTCAGGTCACCAGGACACTTACTGGTATGTATCTAAGCAGAGGGGGATTAAATAGACTTTAAAGATAGTTTATTTTTACCCTGCTTGACTCCCCTCAACCTCATCCCCTAAATGGTCTCTCAGATTTTAACACTTGGGCAACAGAGAGTCTACTGCATCCTGGGGAAACCTTTATGTTTCTTGGAAAAATCTTTTGTGTGTTGCATGGAAACCTGTGTCTGCAGTTTTCTCTTCCTTGCTCAGGTTCTGTCCCTGGCGACCACACCAAACCAACCCGGTCTGCTTCCACAGAGGAGTGTTTCAAGGACAAGACGACGGGCGAGGTCCAGAGTCTTCCGTCCTCCAGGTGTCACACCCACAGCCTTCCTCGATACTCCCCGAGACACAGCTTCAGCGTCTTCCATTTCATGGTTGGCTCAGATTACCCATGGTGCTGGGGGATCTGAGCCAACCTGCTGGTGATCCGACCAGGGCAGCATGGAGCAGACGACCTATGACCTTCTTTGTTCAAGACCCAGTAGTCACTGTAAGATCACCAAATAGTGAAGTCAAATGTGTGGCTTCTGCGCCTCCTGATTTCTCTTAAAGATCTTATGGTACAGCACCACCAAGAGGTCTTCACAAATGTCATTTGGGGGTCATTGCTTCACCATTTTTACTTAGCGCCATTGACATTTGCGTCCCAGATGTAAAAAGGTCGTCCGTCCCTGCCAATTGTTTGAAGCAGTTCATCAGTTTTGAACCCTAATTTTGTTAGACAATGTCATGGATAACCTAGTGCATCATTAGATAACCCGAGAGACACACCATGGGAATTTTCATCGAAGTTACTCATAAGACATGTAACTCCATGGGGCTGCGTCACACAGCTGGGGTCCTCCCTCTGGGCCAGAGCTGCGGATACAGCCTTGCAACTAGTTACTGACCCTAAAAATCATCAGAAGGGTTTGTCTACATTTCCCCTTATTTTCCAAAATGCATCATGAAACAGCCTGTCAAAAGCTGACAGTAGTCCAGCAGGCCACAGGGGCCTCTTGGCCATTTGCTAGGTGACAGCACCACCTTCTGCGGTGGACCAATGGGATTGTTGAACGATCACTGTCAGAGCAGAGTCCAGAAGGACCAGGCCCTTCTGCTACACAAGGAAGCTCACATAAGCAGCACGTAATGTCCGTGCTCCATGCCCCGGAGCCGGAATTCTCCATCTCGGGCGTAGAATCCCCCGAGGGCTTGTGTGTTAACACAGGTTGCAAAGGTCCCAGCCCCAGCGTTTCTGACTCAGCAGGCCTGGGGCAGGGCCCTGGGATTTGTATTTCTCACACATTCCCAGGTGGTGCTGATGCTACCTGTCTGGAGGCCACCCGTGGAGAACATCTGACTTAGATGAACTTCTCTTTCCGCTGCTCTTAAGATGGAAGGAGTAGGGATAGGGCGTGAAGTTGATCTTCAGATCTGCCCACACCTTTGAGACTGTTCAAACAGGAAAATTCTGTAGCAGAGGACTGCGTATTTATGAATGAGGTCTTTAGCTTTTATTGAAAAGGCCTTTGACTATTGTCTATTTCTTATCAGAATTGTGATTTTTCCCCCCCACCGCGTCATAAATAGAGCCTCTTGATTAAATTAGGTTTTGGCAAGAAGAGAAGGGTCTTCTCTGATCTTTGGCCAAATGTTTCACTAAAACATAATGCCCACCATATAGTTTAATCCAGTGTTCCTTAAAAAAAAAATGAAAGAGGGTTTAGTGTGAAATTGTTATTTCTCAGTGAACTCACGCTAGCTTCTTGTGATCAGATTCCTTTTGCAAGGGAAGCAGAATGAGTAATCTATTCCAGAATCCTGCCTGCAACAGACGTTTTAGGTGTCTGCTCCCCTCACCGACGTTCACTCGGAAGGAAAATAAAATTCAAAGAATTCCCTTTTCTCCAAGCCGTTCAGCCTCTTTACATCGTCATTTGTGAGTAATGGGTTGTGTCTTCGGTCATCCACTTGCTTCTCTCACGTCCTCAGGAGCCCTTATTTGTCCAGCAGGCATCACGGTCCTCTGCCCATTCAGGACTGCAGACCCACCCACCCTGCAAGAACCTTCTTTCTGCTCCCAGCCAAGGCCCCAGGGGCAGGAAGCATCCTGTTGCCGAAGGAATCTCCGTGGGTCCTGGTCCATTCCTCCACACTCTCAGGAGTTTCACTCTTGAGGGCAAAAGGCTGCAAAGGGCCAGATGGTCTTTAACTTGCTGGACAGTATCCCGACTGTAGTCCATCTGACAGTGGCAGTCTTGGTGTAACACACAGCGGTCCCGTGACTGGTTGCATCGGACAAGATCGGACAACGTAAAAAGATGCTCTATGAGGAAAGATGCTGCTTCCCCACAGTCCTTCACCTTGTTCCCATGGGCTCCTCACTCAAGACCTCACTTGGCCTCAATACACGGGGATCTGCCCCTTCTCCTGGGACATCCTTACCCCAGAAACCTGCAGGCTGACTCCCTCACTTCATTTGGACCTTTACCCAAATGTCCTCTACTTCCCTAAATATTCCACCTAAAATTACAACTCCCCCCGCCCCCTCCAATCCCCCTTACTGCTTTATTTCTCTCCTTAGCAAGTGTCACCGTTAAAAATGTTATCTATTCTACTGGTTTTACTTGTTTACTGTCTGTCTTCTCACAAGTGCAGAGATTTTTGTCTGTTTGCTCCGCTGTTGTATCCTTAGCATGTAGAGCAGTGCCTAGGGCATAGAGGGTCCTCCTCAGTGAATATCGAATGAATGAATGAGGGAATGAATGAAGTAGAGGAGGGAAGCTGTGAAAGGGAACGTGGGAATGGAGAGCCACATGCTATTTCACCTGCAGGCGTGTCCTCCGGTACACCCACTTTGAGCTAACAGGTCACATGAAGTCGGGGATTTGAAATTGGTTATCTTAAAACTTCCATGCCCATGTACTTCCCCAAAAGACACCAGGGACCCCTGGCAGCACCACTAGCGCACTTTGAGGGCATCTGGTCTCTTAGCCTCAAAGGGTTATCTAGTTATTACATTTCCTGAGCCTCCAGATGCTGAGATGGGGCACAGAGCTGGAACCTCAGACAGGCTGGTGCTCTGACTGCCCCTCCCTTCCCAGGCCGTGTAAACTAGAACCAGACTTCTTCTATCTAATACAAAGGGACTCCTAAACATCCTGGATGGGGTTGGAGAACCTTCACACAGCAAACTTGGTCAGTTGCTACCACGTCAGACTCTCAGTCAGAATGTGACCCTAGGGGCCGTGCTAGTTATCAAGTAACTAGTATGTGACAAGCTCTTGTTTACAGAGACCAGCCCATTTAATCCTCACAGGAAATTGGTTGGGGTGTGTAACCTCCTTTTTAAAGATGAAGGAATGGAGGCTTGGAGAGGTTGCTTAGCTTTCCCAATTATGTGCAGTTAGCAAATTGGGTGGAAGGTTGGAACTCAGGTGAGTCTGACCCCAGAGCCCTCCGTCCTCTGTGTAGGCCCTGGGTCCAAGTCCAGGTCCCCAGGGAACTTTGGAAGATGCTCTGGAATTGACAGTTCTGCTGTGATTCCAGAATTTCTCACGGCGCTGGTTTCAGAAAGATGGGCCAGGCCCACGTGCTCTAAGCCTAGAAACCCATCCTTTGGGAGCCCATCTCTGGGCCTGTGGTGGAAACCACTGGGGTCCAAGGAGACCTCTCCCTCCCCTCCCCACCCCCCGTCTTCTTTTCCATTGAGATGCAGGGCTTACATCTTTAACACCGAGCGTGGCCAAGGGGCCCAAAGGCACATCTGTGTTTCTACACAGTTTCCCTTCATATGCACAAATAAAACAAGGGATCGCCAAGTAGACACCTGTATATACAGTCACCCTCTCGGCCAGACAGATATTTATTTGCTGTTGTATAAATGAGGGAAATTTGCACTCAGCCCTGAACATTTGGCCACCCCGGGCCATCCTTCCTTCTCCCCAGTGACTTCTTCCCTGAGAATGGCCACAGTCCGTGACACTTCATTCTGCTCTACCTAAAGACCAGGCGCCGTCCCGGGAAGATCTGTTTTGCACCTGTACTCAGGCCTCGTAAGGTGCTCGGGCTGTCAGGGAAATCCCATGCACCACGGCGAAATCAAGTCTTCCGTGACAGGGAGGAAGTGCTTTAAAAGGCAGGTGTTCTGGTCCTGTCACACGTTGTTTTATGGGATGGTCCCTTGAAACAGACCCTGTGCAATGGGGCTTGCTTTAAAGGGGTCCGCCCATCTCCCCAGGCTGAGCGGGAAAGATGTGAAAACAAGGCAGGGATGTAAACCAGGAATGTCAAGTTCTAACCCTCCTCCACGGGATGAAACACCAGTGGGGAAATGTCAGGGTTCTCCCTCAGCAAACCGTGAACGTGTGATGCATTGGCTGTGGTGACAGATGCTGGGAGAATATCTCAAGGGCTTTCTTATAGCAACAGGGTGACGGCAAACAGCGTTTCAGAATTGTGAGGAAGTGAATTATTTTTCTTGACTAGTTGTATTTTAAAATTAAAATATTTTAAGCAATTCCTATTTAATTGCAGAATTTCTAGAACGGGTGCAAGTGATAGCATTTTTAAAAATATCTTTTTAAAACAACTTCCTGTATTAAGAAACAGCATTCACATGCCATGTCATCAGTAGCCCCAGGAATGACTGAGGGGCTGGGCTGGCACGGACGCACGGGTGGATGTACTCTTGAGCGCTCCAAGCAAAATAAGAGAAAAACATCAAGAGACCACATCGCATCAGAATTTGGGTCTAAGTCCCAGCCCTTCTGGGGACGTGGTCCCCTACACGGCTGCATGCCAGGTGTCATGTAGATGGTCTCGTGCCATTATTAAGTGACCCAACCTTGTGGGATGGCTCACACCACTTCCAGAGTTCTGCTTGGGAATGAAATTCTTTTTTTTTTTAATTGAATTATAGTTGATTTACAATGTTGTGTTACTGCTGTACAGCAAAGTGATTCAGTTATGCATATATATATATATATATATATATATATATATATACACACACACACACACATACATTCTTTTTTAAAATATTCTTTTCCATTATGGTTTATCATGGGCTATTGAATATAGGACCTTGTTTTTTATCCATCTTATATATGCTAGCTTACATCTGCTGACCCCAACCTCCCATTCCATCCCTCCCCCAAACTCCTCCCTCTTGGCCACCACCAGTCTGTGCTCTATGCCCGTGAGTCCATTTCCGTTTCATAGATAGGTTCATTTGTATCATATTTTAGATTCCATGTATAAGTGATATCATATGGTGTCTGTCCTTCTTTTTCTGACTTACTTCACTTAGTACGATAATCTCTAGGTCCATCCATGTTGCTGCAAGTGGCAGTATTTCATTCTTTTTATGGCTGAGTAATATTCTACTGTATATATGTACCACATCTTCTTTATCTATTTATCTGTCAGCGGACATTTAGGTTGCTTCCATGTCTTGGCTATTGTAAATAGTGCTGATATGAACATAGGGGTGCGTGCATCTTTTTGAATTAGAATTTTCTCCAGGTATATACCCATGGGTGAGATTGCCAGACCGTATGGTAGCTCTATTTTTAGTTTTCTAGGAACCTCCATACTGTTTTCCCTAATGGCTGCACCAATTTACATTCCCACCAAGTGTGGGAGGGTTCCCTAGTTTCCACATCCTCACTAACTAATCTTTATTTTTTGAGGGGTCTCTGCACTCTGATGCTTCTGGACCTTTGTGTGTGCAGTTCCCTGAGCCTGGAAATCTCCCCCTTCCTCATTTCCAATGATCACAAGACTTCCCCTTTGTCAAGACCTCCCTTTACTGCTCCCTTTTGTGTGATGTCTTCTCTGGGGTCGGCGGCTGGAGGTCACTGATGTCCTCTTCTCATTCTCAGGAAATGGGAGCGTTTCCTCCACACCCTTTCGTGTGTCTTACTGGCCTTGCGTTATTTATTGAAGTTTTATGTTATTTATCTATTCCTCCAGCCAGATGACGTTTCAGGGAATGAAATTCTTATTCCTGGGGTTCATCTATAGATTCCACACATTTAAAAGACCATTTCTTCTACTTAGACATGGACCCCTATGAACCCTTTCTAACTTTCCAACCTCCTTCTCACAGATTCTCCCAGCCTGTCAGTCACCTTTGAATCCAATTCCCGCATTTACAGGTCCTCACTCACTACAAGTTTTGTTCTACTTTTAGACACTCCCTTGCTCACCACGTTTCTGCCCACGTCACCCTCGTTACCAGTGAGCTGTGCGTTTGCTCATTCAGTGCTGGATTTTTCCATGCTCTGAGGAGTCTTCCCACAGAAATGCCTGCAAGCAAGAGGGGGGTAGGGGGAGCTGGGGGGGGTGTCACTTTTTTTACCACCGAGGTAAACAGCGCATGACAACAGATGACACGACAGAACAGCTCCCCTCCACATCCCACTCAAGACCCTAATCTTCTAAGGCTCCCTGAGCCATGACCTGGGAGCAGGGACCACACAGTGGGGGCAACGGGAGCAAGGCTCCTCATTATTTGTCAGTCCCTGAATTCTAAAATAAGGATACCTGTGTTTCGGGTAGATGTACCTGGAAAAATCTGGCTAATGCATTGGGAAGAGCAGAGATGTGCATCAAAGAAATCCGTGGGAAGGTTGGACCCAGGGACACTTGTCTGTCGTGATGGTGGTGGACACAGAAAGCAGAGCAGGCTGTAAGTTGAAAAGATTCCTCTTCACCACCCAAATAAAAAGAAAGAACAGCCATTAGCTTGGGAGTCTCCCCCGGGCACCCCTCTCATCTCATCTCATTTCACTCCTCCTATTCCAAGATTTTCTGGATAGTTTTACTGCGTATAAAAGTATCCCTAAAATATAGTATTTAGTGCTGCATTCATTGAGCTTCATTTAGAAATGAAGTCATAAGGTGTGTCCTTTGCTGCCATTTGCTTTTTTCACCCAATATTACGTTCCTGAGATTTATTCATGATTTTCCTGCAGCTGTCATTCATCCATTGATGCTAATGGGTGATTTTCCCTCTTTCTGCATATCTCACAATGTTTTTTCTGTTTTCCTTTCGTGGGCATTTGGGTTGCATCCTGTTTGTGTGTTCGTGTCTGCACGCGTGCACATGCACTGTCGAAGTCAAAGCTGCTGTGAATGTTCTCATACAAGTAGAGGAGCCAGAGTTTCTCTCTGGAATGTGTGTGGGAGGTAGAGCTGCTGGGTGGTAGGGGGTCCACGTGTTAATATCCCCAGGCGGAAACAAACTGCTCTCAGGGACAGTGTAGAAATTGACCATCTCTCCACAAATTACTCCCATTTCTGCACACTCTTGCCAACCCTTGATATTACCAAGATTTTTAATTTATTTTAGTTCTGTGAGTGTGAAATGGCATCTCGTCTGATTTTATGATTTTCAGTTCCCTTACATCTACCTAATTCGGTTGAATATCTTCCGTGTGTTTATTAGCCAATTGAGTTTTCTCCTGTAAAGTTCCTCTTCCAATGTTTTGTCTATTTATCTGTTGTGGTTTGCTGCTGTTGTTAACATTCTTAGCATAGTTTTAGACATCCTGTCTGCTACCCCTTTGTCCGTCACCTGTGCTGCAAGAACCTTTCCCCCCACAGGCTTTCCATTCTTTTTACCTCCGTTTTTTATTAACCTTACTTCTTAATTAAAATGCGACTGAATTTGTTTATCTCATTTCTTACAGTTTGTGCTTTCTGACAATTGTTTAAGAACTCCTACCTACACCAAGGTCATAGAGATATTCACTTATATTGGCTGCTAAAACTACTATGGTTTTGCCTTTCACATTCAAGTCTTCAATCCACCTTTTCTGTTTGTTTGTTGTAAGTGTGGCCCGAGGCAGTTTTAACTTCACGTTTTTTCTGTGTATGATCAGCCTCCAGGGTACCATTTGTTGAAAGTCCTTTGCATCCCACTGACCTGTAGAAGCAGCTCTGCCTCCAATCAGAGTTGCTGATACATTCATAGATACATTCTTAGGACACCTATTCAGTTCTGGGTTGTTTTGTTTTGTTTTGTTTTCTGTCTATCCCTGTACCTATACAACATTTCTTAGTTATAGTAGCTTTAAGTCTTATTTTCTGATTGAGCAATTTCTCCCTTGTAGGAGTGTATAGTGTTTTCCTTGATAGATCTGCATAGATTTTATTTTATTTTTTATTTTTTTAATATTTTGGCCGCACTGCATGGCTTGCAGGATCTTAGTTCCCTAACCAGGGATCGAACCTGTGTTCCCTGAAGTGGAAGTGCGGAGTCCTAACCACAGGACTGCCCCGGAATTCCCATCTGCATAAACTTTATTTTATTTTATTTATTTCATTTATTTTGCATTTTTGGCATAGATTTTAGAATCAGCTTTTCGAGTTCGCACAGTAACATTTCATGGAATTTCATCGAATCTATAGGTTCCCAGAGGACACTATGGCTTCTTCACATCAAAATCGACCTCCAAGTGAAGATCTAGTGGAGTTTTCCTTTGAAGCAGCCCCTGAAGCACAAAGCAAACAGTGGACCACGTAAGAACGGCCACGGCTCCAAGCCACGCAGAACACTTTACGTGCCTCGGACCCCAGATGCCAACGGGGACTGCACAGCAGCCTCAGGCCTGTCTTCTATCAACCCGAGAGGCCTTTAGCTCAGGTTTATATGAGCAAGGCCCGAGGCTTCTTTATACAAAGGCTTGTGTCCTGATTTGGCAGAAATGGAGAAAGAGACAAGGAAAGAGACAATATTCAAAAGAGAACACATGTCAAGGAAAGCAAGAGGAAAAGAGATTCTGTAATTAAGAAAATTATCTTGTTAAATGAAGACTATTTGTTTTATAAATTATGAATATCAAATAAGATTGTATTAAATCAACCTAAATTCAGCATTTATTATGCACTTTGCTGGAAATCATTGCCATAGGCTATAACACGCAAAAGAAAATATTATTTTTATTATATTATGTGAGATCATGATTTTTTAAATGTTTGAATAATGTGTCTGCGGAAGAGGGGTTAGAACTTTTATTTTGCGGCTGCAGAATTTATTTAATCTATACGAATTATAGTTTCCTCATTTGAAAAATCGGGTTAATAATACTCAACTTATGAAAGTGTGATAAAAACGAAGTTAGAAAATATATGCTCGTGTTTTCAAATGTTTCCTAGCTACAGGGGTTTTTGTCCAAATGTCCTTTGGGAAAGGAAGGACAAATAGGCTTCAAAGGTCCTTTGAAACTCAGTGTATTCATTTGTGGTGGATGGATTCACGTATGGTCGGTCATCACCCTGTCCTTTCTCTCTTCTGTTGTGCTGTCTAGTCATCCCAGAGTTTCTGGGAATTGCCTGTGTCGAAGAATCAGGGTCATCAGTAGACCTCAGAGTACAACCCAGGACAGAAAATTGCAGAAGCTGATGAAGCTAAGTAGTTTAAGGGGAAAAATATAAAATTACTGGTCAGAAATAAAAGGATATATCAAGAACGTAAATGAGGCAGGGAAGAAAGACAAGAATCTACTCCCTACGCAAAAGAGATTTTTTTGTTTTTTCCAGACAGGAAGAGACAAAAGTGGGGAGAATGAAAATCAGAGCTTTAAAAGAAATAGATATCAATGTAGTCCCTTAGGGCATTGCTTGAGAGAAGGAAGTGAAGGTTTACATTGTCTTGTAATTGGATTATCTTTCTCTGGTTGTGATTCTCTGCTGGAACTGGACCTCAAGGTAGCTGATCTTTAGATAGTTTACACAGGAAACTCAGGAAGGTAGAGCTATCTGTGCTAAATAGCACACGGGAATGAGAGGGTAGGTCCCCCGAGAAGCTGCCACATGGGAATGCTTGGGACTCCTTAGGGCACTAGGGTGTCCTTGAAAACACTTTGTAAACTTGAAAGTCACCTGCACCTGAAGCACAACCAATTACGAGAAGTGGCTGCTGCCTAGAGAGCTGCTTGTTGAAGCTTGTCTGCATGTCCTGAGACGCTCTGTAAGATGCAGACTCCTGGTCTGTCACGCTAGTCAGCTCTACCAGGTTCTACCTTATTAGCGGGTGCCTTGGATCATTGTTTTACATCCCGAGGTTTGAGAGCTGCGATGTTTGTGGAGCAGGGAATTTGGAAGCTGCTAAGAAAGATTTGCACAGGGCTCTACCGCACAGCAAAGAGCAAGTTTTGTGGCTTCAGTGTCTTGAAATAATAAGTGTTGGCTTCACTTCACTCAAGTGAACAATATTTTCCCTAGTCCTCAAAGTCCCTGGAGAAGCAAAGAGTTATCGGTGGAAACTGCAAGGCCGTTTGTGCATGGGGTCTAAATTGATTCTTTGATTTGCACCTATAAGTACTACAATTTGCCAAAAGCAAAAGGATTTTGTTGTTATTCATATACAAAATTATTGAACTTTTTGTTGCACTTAAAGTAGTAGAATGAAAAATTATTTGGTTCAGTTATAATTACGTGAGGCTTGAGGAAAAAAAAGAACTCGTGAAGTCTTTTTTTTCTTTCCTAATTTGGGAGATACTCAATGTCTCTTTCTTTAAACTTTTTAAAAACTTTTATTTTAGTGAAAGATAATTGATTTACAATGTTGTGTTAATTTCTACTGTAAGGAAAGTAATTCAGATATATATATATATAAAGAATGTATATACATATATATATATATATACATTCTTTTTCATATTCTTTTCCATTATGGTTTATCACAGGATGCTGTCTATAGTTCCCTGTGCTATACAGGAGGACCATGTTTTTTATCCATTCTATATATAATAGTTTGCATCTGCTAATCCCAAATTCCTAATCCCTCCCTCCCCCCCCCCTTGGCAACCACAAGTCTGTTCTGTATGTCTGTGAGTCTGTTTCTGTTTTGTAGATAAGTTCAGTTGTGTCGTATTTTAGATTCCACATATAAGGGTCTCTGATAAGCAGAAACTATCAGCCAGGGCAGAACTTTTGACGTAACCCGGAACACTGCCCTCTAGTGTTTGAACAGGCAAATCCAGCTGAAGTGCTTCAGGGCTGAGCCCCCAAGGTGCTCCATCCATCTGCATGGAATTTCCTGGCTGTGTGGTCTCAGCAGAGAGGTTAAGCTGTGGCTGCCCTGCTTCTGGTCCCCTCCCCTATGGCACTTCAGGGGTGCAGGCACATGTTACTGAAGTTTTGGGAACCACTTATTTACTTAAGTGACTCATGGGACATCATTAACGGAAGTCAGGGAGAGGAGCTACACTCAGCAAACACACCACAGTTTGGTCCATAACTTGCTCGGGAGATGAACTCTGTATACGAGGTTTCTAGTGCTTTTGAACTTTGACCAAGCACTAACTGAAAAAGGTTGCAGCAGAGAGCATCCTGCAGTCACATTATTATGTTATTGAGTTATCATATAACTCAAATTATTAGAATTTAAAAGTTTAAAACTGGGACTTCCCTGGTGGCTCAGTGATTAAGAATCTGCCTGCCAATGCAGGGGACACGGGTTGGAGCCCTGGTCCGGGAAGATCCCGCATGCCGTGGAGCAACTAAGCCCAGTCTGCCACAGCTACTAAGCCTGTACTCTAGAGCCTGCAAACCACAACTATGGAGCCCACGTGCCACAACTACCGAAGCCCGTGCGCCTGGAGCCCGTGCTCCGCAACAAGAGAAGCCACCACGATGAGAAGCCAACGCACCACAACAAAGAGTAGCCCCTGCTCGCCGCAACTAGAGAGAGCCCATGTGCAGCAAAACCCAGCGCAGCCAAAAATAAATAAATAAAATAAATAAATTTTAAAATAAAATTTTTAAAAAGTTTAAAACTTATATGAAACTTTAGTGTGAATGAGAAAGGGATTTTTTAAAACACACACGTGTGCACACACACACACACACACACACACACATACACACACACAGGAACACATGGCGCCACCCATGAAAAAAGAGTTTCAAATGTTTCTGGGTTTCTTTTCGTTGTATATTTCTTTTCCTCCAGGAAATGGTAGAGGCAAAAATCTCTCAAATATTTAAAAACTAGTGGTTCTACTGAGTGACTGATAGTATTTTTCCCCTTTTCAATCATGCACCTAGATATTTGTGTTTCCTAAATCCGGAGCCAGAAAACCTGAGGCAGAGGAAAGCATTCTTATGGAAAAGAATTCAATGCCGGCTCAGAATACATGCAATGAGAAATTTTGACAAACCAATCATTCTCTTTAGATTCAGAGAGCTGATTGAGTTGACTTGGTGAACAACTGGCATTTTCCAGGAGAAAGCGAATTTCCTACTGGGAGGCTTGCTGATAAAACTACTGGAACCAGTGCGCCACCTAATGGTCATCCCATGCATTGTGGCTTACTAGGAATATGCAAGAAATACTGGAACTTGAGTCAGGTAAGATTCTCATAGAATACTAAAATTTGCTATTTATCCTAAATACCCATCCATTTTCTATGGAAAAATCTTAGCCATGGCTTCAAGCCCTGACCAAATGCCAAATGGATCTGTTCATTTCTATTTTTCTTCTTTAGTTACTGGTGTATATTTGAAAGGTCTATAGCAGAGGCAAAAGGATACTTTTCCTAACCCTCAAAGTAAAATAAGCCTTCCAGTAATTCAGAATCAGCCTTCCAAATGTGGGATCTACCCAGGGTCATTTCATTCAACATGCACCCAAAATTAATTGAGCTCAATGTTAACACCATCACTCTTGGGACAAACACATCCTGTAGGTTCTGAAAGATGTACTCAGTAGGATGCAATGTCACTTCTGTGATTTTCCTGCCCCAAATGAAAGATGTCGGAGAAATCCAAATGAAGTGACATCCTACAAAATAACTGACGTTTGCTCTTCAAAACATCCATGTCTAGAGCCACATGGAAAGGTTGAGGGAATGTCCACTTCAAAGGCAGCTAAAGAGATGTGACACGGAATCCAAGTGTGATTGGGTCCTGGACTGGGGGAAATAGCCAATCAGGACATTATTTGGACAAGTGATGACATTTGAAATTGGACTCTGGGATAGAAAACAGCACTGTCTCAATGCTAAGTTTTCTTGCTTTGACAGTAACACAATAGTTATGTAAGAAAAACTCCTCGGTCATAGGAAATACACACCTTGACTACCCCTATAAGAGTTGAACAGACACAGCCCCAGAGCGTGGATGTAAGTGTGCTTGTAGCTGGATCTCTTCCCCGCTGGACTGGGGTCCTGAGTCTCTGCTTCCTGCTCCCCGCCCTTACCTGGGCCTGCCTGGCTGGGCTCGAATCCTTTGAGCCTCGACTTCTATATCTGTCCAAGGAGAGGCCAATTTCCTTCAACCTGTTCTACTGCACCTCTCTCCCAGGGATGCCCCAAAGATCAATGTAGGCATCGGTCTCAAAGTCCAGGAAGAGTGTGTGGGCCCTGCATGGAGAGAGGGTGCAGAATCCCCTCGTGGTCAGGGATGAGGAACCAGGAGAACGCGTGTCTACACGGCCTGGTGAAATGAAGTCAGGTCCCAGGACAGAGCCCGTCCTCGGTTACTCCTGACCTGCGCAGCTGCGGTCATTCTCAGGGCCCAGGGCACCCCCCCTACACTGTCTCCTCAGACACACACGAGGGCTTTGCAAACCACGGATAAGATATTACAAAGGACGTTGTATTAATGGTTAAAGCAGGGCTCATATATGAACAGCAATGCCTCAAATTAGTTTTCTGATTCATCCGGGCATTTGGTGTGAGTTAGCAGTTCCATGGTCTCTTGGGTGTTCACTGCCCTGGTTCTGATGCAGGATTCTCAGCTGGCAGCCACACCTTAGTATTTTTTAAAAATTTTCATTGGAGTATAGTTGATTTCCAATGCTGTGTTAGTTTCAGGTGTACAGCAAAGTGAATAGTTAAGTGTGTGTATATATATATATATATATATATATATATATGTATGTATGTATATATATATATATATATATATATATACACACATATATTCTTTTTCAGATTCTTTTCCCATGTAGGTTAATTACAGAATATAGAGTAGAGTTCCCTTTGAGTAGCTCCTTGTTAGTTATCTGTTTTACATATAGTAGTGTGTTTCTGTTAATCCCAGTCTCCTAATTTACCACTTCCCCACATGCTTCCCCTTTGGTAACCATATATTTGATTTCAAAATCTGTGAGTCTGTTTGTTTTGTAAATAAGTTCATTTGTATCATTTTTTATTCGATTCCACATAGAAGCGATATCATATGATATTTGTCTTTCTCTGTCTGACTTGCTTCACTTAGTATGACCATCCCTAGGTCCATCAATATTGCTGCAAAGCCGTACCTTAGCACTGATTGCTGGAGGGACTGCGACTGAAATACTCCAGGATCGTCAGCTTGTCCCCGCTGCTTCCTGAACATGCAGACTTCAGCCAGCCTGAGACGTTGACCTTTCTGGGCCTCAGTTTCCTCATGGTCTTATGCATTTAACCACATATGCAAGTCCATATATGAGACACAGCATTGTTTGGTGTGCTGATTCACCATAATTTATTGTAACTTTATGGAAGTATCACATAGATGGGGAAAAGTACTGTGTCCATATACTTTCCCAGTGGAATGCACTCTTGTAACCACCACCCGGATCATGAAGATAAGCGTCACTGCACCCAAACCCCTCCTCCTGTATTTCTAATTACGTCCATTCTGTTTGACTGTTTGCATCATTTTAAAATCCCGTTTCTGAGCTCTAAACTGTTGTGTTGAATTTAGTTCAAATAGAGAATAATTTTCTATGGAACATTTTTAGCAGTTTATCATTTAATGAAATAAAATGATGTACAGAAGAGAGAAGAGGGTAGAGAGCAGAGATGAGGGAGAGGTGGGGCGGGAAGGGAATGGAAGTCCCGAATCATCCCCCCACCACCTGGCACGGTGAATGAGCAGACCCAGGTATGGCCTGACCTGTAACGGCCTCCCTGCTGAAGGTTCTGCATCCCTTGTCTTTGTTCATGTGAGAGAGAATGTTCTGGAATTTCCACTTGCATGGGGCTCTCTAGTCCCTGTATCCACCATCAGGAAACATCCATTCCCTGTCTCTTTGTCATAACTCATTTTCAGAACCCAGGGGTTGCTCACCAAGCATTTATTGATATTATATTTATTTTTCCTTCCTGGTTAATCCTGGCCTCGGCTCCTTTTTCAACCAAAGTGGAATAGACACAAATTCTGGAAAGGGATCCTGGCCACCCATGCTGGAGGGCAGTAGGGGTTATTGGACTGCGGCTGAGGTGGAGGTTTGACCCCTGCCTTATTTTGTAGCTACTATAATGACCATCATTAGGACTCGCTGTCCAGAGCCCCACCTAAACCCAGCAACATCGGGTACCCTTGGTCACCGCGTGGGTTGACTCTCGTCTGAAAGTGCAGCCGTGATGGTTCCCAGTTCTGTTCATCCTTCCTCCGTGGCTCGAGGTCCTGGGTGGGTTGGAGGAACCAGTCAGACCCTACAGGATGCGTTTGAGCTGGCGGTCCCCTCGCCAGGCGCACAGACCTCTGTCTGCCTGTTCCTGGGCTCCTGGTACTCTCAGCAGGGGTGGAGGAAAGAGGTCAGGGGCTCTGCAACCTGAACAGGCAGGGTTCAAATGCAGGGGTCCCCTAGTAGCTCTGTGACCTTAGAATGTGGTTACCCCAATCAGGAAGCAATTTCCTGACCTGTTCTCATCTTCTAAGAGAATTAAATGAAATAGAGAATATAAAACACAGGTCACAGAACATGACCCATGTTAGACACTAAGAGATGGTATTTCCTTTCCTTTTTTCACTCCTTTCTTATCTTTAAATCTTCCACCTGCCTTCTCCTCCCTCCCTCTTTTCTTTCCTTCCTCCCTCTTTTCCACCCCTAAAGCAAAGGAGTATGTTGCCAAGTCTAGGTGGTAGGTCCTCGGGTATGTGCTATGTATTCACTGTGTCTCTCTATATGTTTGGAATATTTCATCTTTAAAAAATAAAATATTAAAACAATACCCACTGGAAAATAAATGCCTAAAAGTCCACATCAGACAAACTGAAGCAGTATCTCGGAAGCTGGGCCTGTTTGCCTTTTCAGAGGCACGCAGATGATTCTACTGTGTAGCCGGAGCTGACCCTCCCTGGTCACTCCCTCTATCACAACTGCTCATTGGGTTGGAGGCCCCAGCCCAAGGCGGCTTCTCTTAGTTGACATAGGCATGTGCCAGAGCAGTTGTTGGGGCAGATCTTTGAAGATTTTGGCAATAGCAGAGGTAAATATGTCCACCAGCCCTTACCCATTTGTTTGGGTCAGAGAAGAGTGGAGAATTTACCCTAAGGAATTCTAAACAAATATAAGTTCACTTTACGTCCCTCCCCCAATGCTGGGATGGGAACCGGAAGTGGGGCAAACCCCACTTGCTCTGAGTTTCCCTCAAGTGAGTGAATCTGGGGAGATCAGTGTCAGGGCCAAGGTGCCCTACGTCCTTCCCAAGAGTGGACTTGACTCCTGGCCAGCCCTCAACTTCCCAGACCTTAGCCTTGGCCATGTGCCAGGTGCTTGTGCTTCGAACAAAACCTGATTCAGCCTCTGGGCTCTGAGACTCTAAGGACGTGGGAGACATGGGGAGACGAACTCAGACAGTGAAAAGCTGCTCTTTATCTTCTCTCCAATAGACTTGCAAAGAAAAGCAGGCGCTGTGCTATGTGCGCTCAGGGCAAAATATTAGGGTTAAAAGGCAGGCTTGATTTGAGTTAATCTGTCAACGAGGAAAAAAAAAAAAAAAAGCAAGTCATGTAGGACTGTTCTGTTGCATGCAGCCCTGAAGCCATCACAATGAGGGTCATTATAGAAAAGTGCAGACCTGAGCTAAGACCAAGTTCAGGAATTAGAGGGCACCGGTGACACGGTGTTAGGAATTTAAGTCAATCCTAGAGGTGGTGCCTGTCATGTGCTGAACCCCGCGATTCAAAGTAACGAATGATTGTAGAGCATTATTAACAAAAATATAAGCATCATTAAAATGAAGGAGATGTGCATAACGGTTTTTGGGTTTTATTCAAAATTGTCTTTGATCTGGGTATTTTGAGAATCGATTTGTGCGTTTTCCTTGATGTTAACGAAAGTAGTGAACCTCCTCAGATGCAGCAGATAGAAGAGATGTGTCTGGAATATTACTCAGCCATAAAAAGAAACGAAATTGAGCTATTTGTAATGAGGTGGATAGACCTAGAGTCTGTCGTACAGAGTGAAGTAAGTCAGAAAGAGAAAGACAAATACCGTATGCTAACACATATATATGGAATTTAAGGGAAAAAAATGTCGTGAAGAACCTAGGGGTAAGACAGGAATAAAGACACAGACCTACTGGAGAATGGACTTGAGGATATGGGGAGGGGGAAGGGTGAGCTGTGACAAAGCGCGAGAGAGGCATGGACATATATACAGTACCAAACTAAGGTAGATAGCTAGTGGGAAGCAGCCGCATAACACAGGGATATCAGCTCGGTGCTTTGTGACCGCCTGGAGGGGTGGGATAGGGAGGGTGGGAGGGAGGGAGACAGCAAGAGGGAAGAGATATGGGAACCTATGTATATGTATAACTGATTCACTTTGTTATAAAGCAGAAACTAACACACCATTGTAGAGCAATTATACTCCAATAAAGATGTAAAAAAAAAAAAAAAAGCTGTGTCTGCTGTTCTGCTGGGTGTTTTCATTTGCGTGGTTTTGGGGGGAGGGGCACACTTCTCCGAGCACCTCCCTTTCTCTTTAACACAAGAGTGACTAAGTCACCAGTCCTTTGCTTCCGCCTGTATTAATCCCCAGGCAATGTCCCCAGCATTGGCCCCCTATACTTTCATCTGGAGGCCAGCAGGTAACTGAAGTTGCTTTCCAACAGTTGAAGGTGGTAGCTATCAGCCCATGTTCCCGGTGGGCCCCCCTGGATGTGATATCTTTCCTCCAGACACAGCCAAATCCTGCGTGTCATCCGTCACCGAGCCAAGTCTTCCAGCATGGTGAGCTTGAGCATTTTTCTACTTCCCTGTTCCCCCCGCACTAAGTCTGGGGATTCCTGTGCTCTTATTTTCATAAGGCCCTTCTATGTTTTTTCACCTATTTCAACAGCATTTGAATCTGTCAGCGTCTGACGTGCTGGTGTGTGGTATTTGGACTTTCAAATGCAGAAGGGATGTTCAAATGTAAAGTAAATAAATAAAGCCCCACTCCCTCTCCAACTGGATTTGTGTAATTGTGTCAGACAAAATTGAGTGTGTGTATAAGTGCACAGTGTGTACGTGTGTTGAGAGATGATTTCCACACACGTTGAATATAGGTTTGAACTCTTTACGGTCTGATAGATGAGAAATTAGTGGAACCAACTATTGGAGGAATCAGCACCTCGTACTTGACAGCAAGAAACGAGACTCGAGAAGATTCAGGCGTGTGTGAGATCTTCATCTGAAAGTAGCATCGATCTGTCCTAACTCTGTCCGATGAGAAGGTCTTAAGGCAATGGATCCTCAAGTAATATGGCATCTAACACCCAGATGTCAGCTACTAGACACCATTCTCCACTGAAAGGAATCTGGGATCTTTAGAGAAATGGCTGGGGCAAGGAGAGGTCAAAAAGAGCCTGTAACGTGAGCTAGAAAGTGAAGAAGCACTCAGAGGATGGTGGGGCTGTATTAGTCCACTCAACTGTCATAGTAACAAAGACTGGGGACTTAAATAACAGGAACCCATTTTCTTAAAGTTCTGGAAGCTGGAGGTCCAAGATCAAGGTGCCAGTAAGGTTGATTTCTGGTGAGACCTCTCTCCTTGGGTTGCAGATGGGCTGTGTCCTCACCTGGCTTTTCCTCTCTGCAGGCATGGAGAGAGAGACAGAGGCAGAGACAGAGACAGAGAGACAGGTGTCTCTTCCTCCACTTATAAGGACGACACCAGTCCTATGGGATCAGGACCCCACACTTACACATTCATTTAACCTTAATTACCTTCTTAAAGGCCCCAACACAATCATATTAGAAGTTAAGTCTTCAACGTATGGATTTTGGAGGAAACAGTTCAGTCCGTAACAAATTCCAAAAGTACACAGGAGTCAGCAGGCAGGGTTTCTGCTAGCTAAATATGGTACCACTTGAGGATCAAAATAAATATTGGTAGCTACAGAGTATAACCTTGAACAAAATTAGAATTCATGCTCCCAGGTAACTAAATGAGATAACTAAATGAATGAATAAACAATTAACTGAGGTGGGAAAGAGAGCTCTTCCTGGCAGTAGAAAACCAGTTTAATAAATGTATAAAAAAGAATGGAATTAGACAATCACAACCACCATTCAACAGACATCCAGTGATACCTAATTCAGGCAAAAACTGAAAGTCGTGAGTAAAATTTTGAGGAACAGAATATTTACAAGATCTCAAAGTATGTCCCCCTAGAAATATACATTTTACAAAGAGAAAACTAGAGCTCTGCAGCAGAGAAACTACCTTGACCAAGTGAGCAAATATAACTGAAGTCATGACAGACCCCATCCTGTGCCTCCTGTTATGATGCACAGAGACCAGTACTGCCTTTCTGGGTTCTTCCTGTTGAAATGTGCGTAACTTGAATCTCTTCAAGGGGAAACATCAGACAAACGTAAAGTGAGCAAATTCTACAAAACAACTGGCACTTCACAAAGGACAGGGTTGTGAAAAACAAAGACCAAGAATGAGAAAGCATTCCAGGTTTTTAAAGACTCAAGAGGCAAGACAACTGAACACACAGTGTGATCTTGGATTGGGTTCTAAACCAGTAAACACACACATACCAAACAACACATATACACACAGATAAAGGATATTGGTACAGCTGATGAAATTTAAATGTGGACTGTGGATTAGATAACAGTATTACATGAACATTAAATGTCCTAATTTTACTAATTCTATTGTGATTATGTAAGAAAATGTCCTTGTTCTTAGTAAATATACATTATAGTATTTAGGGGAAAAGGGAAACAATGTCTGTAACTTACTCTCAAATTACTTGGAAAAAAGAGAGTGTATGTATGTGTGTGTGTATGTGTGTGTGTGTGTAAATAGGCATGTGCATGTATAGATGGATGGATGGATACATAGATAAATGATAGATAGATAGATAGATCATATAAATGGAACAAAATGTGAACTACGAGTGAATTTGATGAAAGGGTATATGAAAGTTCTTGGTACTATTCTAGTCAGATATTGTCAATTTATATCATTTTATATCAGTGTATTTTAAAAGAGACTTGGGTCCAAAGAGGTGAGTGACTTAGTCACGTAGCTGAATAGTGGCAAAATGGGGACAGGAACTGAGATGGCATGTCTGTCGGTTTCCTAATCTTACTCCTTCCTTGGATGACAGGGGTTGTGGAAATCTACCGTGTTTCTATATTTGTCTCAGCTTTACCACCCAGTAACTCAGGCCTGTCTGAAATGCTTTACCCTTTGCACTTTTGGAAGTCAAAACACCAAACAATAGTGAACTCTTTGTACTGGCAACCTACCTGCTTTATGAAAATCACATGGACTTAAGGGCTCTCCTGATACAACCTCAACCACTAATTCTGAAACAGGAGGGAAGGAGGCAGGGCACAACCTAAAACAATGACACAGCCGTTGGATATGACATAAACTGTTTAGAACCAATTAGGTCCAAGATGGTGGAAGATTCAACTTCCAGTAGACCTTGAGCCACATTATATGCTCATTGTAATACATCAGCTAAATGACACACTCACAGATGCCATGACACTTCTGAGGCCGACCATAAAAGGCCAAAAGGAGGGTGGTGGCCCAATTTATGGAAATCCCCGCCCCTTCTCCAAGATAGTTGGAATAATCCTCCCACTCGTTAAACTATGAAATTACCCAGCCCATAAAAACTAACCACGCCATATTTCAGGGCCTCTCACCTTCTGAAATGGCCCACACTCTATCTGTGGAGTGTGTTTCTCTCTAAACAAATCCACTTCTTACCTATCACTTTGTCTCTCACTGAATTTGTTCTTTGATGAGACATAAAGAACCTGAGCTTCATTAATTCCTGAGACCAGGTGTGTGATCTCAGCTAAAAGACAGTGGGTTCAAGACCCAATCTGGGTTCTGGCTGGGTTAGAGTCATGGCCTGTGGGTTCGAGTCCCATATGAGGTGTGCAGTTTCAATTCCTCCCGAAGTGGGTTTAGTGACAACCCACCTTACACCAAATCCCACTTGATAGCAGTTAGTCTACACCATAACTCTATGAATATTTCCACTCTGATCTGATCTCAGACGGAAATAAGTTTCCAGATAAATAAAATTTTAATATGCAGACCCTCCTGAGGAGAGACAGAGTTTCCTCCGACTCAGTGGTATAATTCAACACCTATTCCAAAGCCCGAGTATAACAAGCAACATCTTCCTAAAATGAGGATTAAAGTCAAGAAGGTGAGATAGACCCCAGGGGCCATTGTCATGGTAAAATCTGAGAGGGATTTTGATAAGGCTTTTGTCAAAAACATTGATTATCAATGGCAACCATTCTTCCATGATTGCTGTATGCTTTTAGTTCTTTGGGTCTTAAATATTTCCTTTAAATTACAACCCCTCACCACCCGCCTCTACAAAGTTAACTAGCCAGTGCTTGTCTCAGTTAATAACTTCATGATAGTTAATGTCAGCAAAGATGAGCCTGGGTGAATTGTTCAGATGGACATTAATAATGATAATGCCTTGGGAAAGGGCCTGCACTTGGTGTTTAGATGACCCTGGTGGCAGAATTGCAAGATCTGTAGACAGTGGCCATCCATCCACCACAGCCAACTCACCTGTCATCACCTCCCTTTATCCTGCTGGGAAGATGGGGCTGTGGGCTATCATCACACCTTTGCACAGCTCAACCACGTTCTTAGAAATGACTACTTCAAATGCCAGATTCACAAGTGGACAACCATTGGTAGGGCATTTCCCACCTTCCCCTCCACTTCTCTCCTCTCATTCCACACTCCTTGCTCTGAGTACTAAATACACGAGCAGGGAACACTGGTTTTCCAAAGCACAAATCCTAGAACAATGGTGCCATGCACTGTACAGCAGCGACCTTCAACCTGGGGAACTCTTACTCCTGGAGGAAGGTGAACACTTTCCCACAGGTATTCAGGCAAGGATTGCGTAAGAACACCTCTGTTCACACCTTAACTCCTGCACGAGCATTTCCTAAGATTGATCTAAATAGTCCATGTCCCGCTCTCCATGGAAGGCAGACCCCTCCGCCATCCTAAATCAAGCTGTGCTGCACTCCAGGGTGGAAAACCCTCCGAGGCATCAGCAAGAGAGGTGTGTTCCTTAATGGTGAATCCAGCCATTATAAGACTCAAGGGAGATTCCTGTCTTTGACTGGCTTCTCCTAAGAGTGAAACACGTCCTTAATAGCACACATTTGGAGCCTTTTGGGGATATTCTGAGTTGCATATGTTGGATGGATATAATACCCTGATGGGAGCTATCTGATGATACAGATATTTAAGGACAGGTGAGCCCTAGGATGTTTGTATGGCTAAACTTGACAATTCCAAATGAAGAGACATTTACCCACAGAAATCAGTTACTATTTGCTTAGTTCCTTTCAACTAGAGCCTCAGTGCTATGTTTCTCACAAAGACCAGTAACCTAGGAAAGGTCTACTTCTTCTGCTAAGCACATCACCCAGTTATCAGAATCCCTAAACCTGCTGATTTGCCACCCTACCTTGATGAATAAAAGAGGTAGACCAGTTGTCTGTGCTCACATAATTTTATGTTTGGGCTCAGTGATTTGTGCTAATTAGACATGGGGCAAAATAAACTCCAAGCCCCTTAAGAGAATGATCTCTCTTTATTTCACTTGGTTTGCCCCAGTGCTTGACCCTCCATAAACTTTTTTAACTGAAGGAATTACCGAACACGCATATTACAAAGACCGAAGTGTGCCCGAGTCCCTATCGTCATCAACACAACTCTAGAGAGAGTAACTGAACAAAAGCTTATATTCCTACAGTTCAGTTTTATTTGGCTTAAAATAAAACCCCCCATTTTTAGGTAGCAGCTTACAGCTTCCTGCCCACTTTCCCGGCAGGTAAGATGTTCATCTCTTAGTTGAAATTTCTTAGAGATGGGTTGGCAGTCAGGGCCAGTAGAGACCACTGCCAGTGTTAGGCACAAACCACAACTCCAACAAGAACTAGGAGGTGAAGGTGAAGGATGGAGGGGAAGGGGCTGGGAGCATGATAGCTGTTTTCCAAAATCTACTTGGCTACAGCACTGCTGGGTTCATCTTAGGGTTTTTGAAATACCCAGGAGCGTTTGTTTCGTTTTGTCGTTTCCTAAAGGAGACACCACAGAGCAGGGGGAAGAGCATGGATTTCAGAGCCCATGAATTTCAATTTGAAAATCACTCCCAACTTAATAACAAACTAGTGGAGTGGTCAGAAGACAGGGAGATCTGAGTTTGGGATTCTGGTTCAACCACTTAAATTACCTTGTGAGCCTATGCATGTTTCTAAACCTTTATAATCCTCAGTTTCTTCATCTGTAAAGTGTGGGTAAACCATACAATCTCCCAAAAGACTTCATAGCCAGGATCTGACACACAGCACGTGCTCATGAAGGCTGTGTTCAAGTTTAACCATGTGAGGATCATTTAACTTCTCTGACCCTCATTTATCTTCCTCCTTGTCTGTGCAATGCTAAGGACAACCTCAAAATGTTTACAAGGGGGTCTGGCACCTGGTGGCTCTAACGAACAAGTTATGATTAGTAATCTTAGTGTTAATAGCATTATTAGTGTCATTGCTATTAAATTTAATACTACTTAATACGAGTACGATTACTGGCTTTAGTGAGAGTTTTAATAATATTTTAATAATCAGGAACGTGTAAGAGAGAAGATGTAATCAAGACGCAGACCTGGTCTGGAAAAGTGATGATCCCAGGTATATTTTTATTATTTTGCATTTTTCAAATCAAATGTAAGTTCGCCTCAATTCTCACCCCTTCATT
Organism: Stenella coeruleoalba; assembly: GCF_951394435.1. NCBI lineage: Eukaryota > Metazoa > Chordata > Mammalia > Artiodactyla > Delphinidae > Stenella > Stenella coeruleoalba. The sequence goes on along the minus strand of NC_137161.1, from coordinate 44,863,927 downwards.
TCTCTCTTCTGCCCTTTTGAGGCCATTCATCTCGTATTTTCAGATTGATTAAAAAAAGCAAGCCACAAGGCCAGTGTCTGCCCTCGTTCCTCAGCTGAAGTGATTTCAGTTTCCTCTAAAATATTAGATTTTTCTCTGGCTTGTATTTACTATGCACAGATGCAGAAGGAGAATTACTCAAGTTTTGCAATAAAAATAAGCTTGGCTTTGCAAGCACCTGCTTTCCGCCGTTTAATAATGCCGAGCTCCCTTCTCCTACGTGCTTCTGTTTACTCTTCTGCAAATTATTTTTGTTCTCAGTTGACAAAGATAAATGATGGGATTAATATATATTGAAGAAGTCTCTGGGAACAGTATGCCAGCCCAGAGGAAGGGTGGGTATTATTTCCCTCAGGTAAGGCAACACAGCAAACTGGATTAAGAGTAATTTGCTGTGGGGCTTACAGATGATTGTGATCCATTAGTGGTACACCATTTATGAAAATTGCTTTTTCTTAAATAAAAATTAGAATGACTTTCATTACCTTGTCAGGACTGAGCGGAGCCACCCGCATTTTTCCCCCAAGGGAAAACAAAACGCCAGTGACAAGGTTAAGATTTTTGATTTAACCTCAAAGCAATCTCCAAACTGTTGAAAGTAACAGTGAAAAAAAAATGTGTGGCAAGGAACTTCGGTCTGTAAGGCACGCGGATACTGTTGTACACTTAGAGCTGAAAACTAGAAAAGAAAATGTTTGTCAGAACAAGGAGGAAACTGAATCCAGGCTTGTATCTTTTGAGGATTGTTTTTAGAATTACACACATTGGTGTGATTTAAGTAGAGATTTTGCAAAATGGCGTCAAGACTTTCAAGACGAAGCCATTTTTGTTTCAATCTCACCGAACCTTTTTGAGTTATAAAAGTTGTATTTTCAACCAACTGATTCAAATTTCATCTACATATCTCCCTTATCTTGGCATCCCCAGCATCAAGTCCAGAGACTCACACAATTGGTCTGATGTGTCGTAAACCCTTATTTATGATCTTGGCTGTCCAATTAGAGAACATTTTTCCCTTGTGAGGAATGTATCATTTATGGTTGAGCCCAAGGTGAATGTTAAGACCTTTTAATATGTGGACAGATTTTTTAAAGTGCATTAATAACGATAGTGAAAAGTATCAAATGTGCTCTTTAATTAAAAGTGTGGAAATGTTTTTACCTTCCCTGTTTTGGTGCCTGGGCAAAAGAGTCTTCCTCTTACATTATACTTCCAATTCGCATCTTAGGGTGGAGTTGCCATCAGGTCAATACCTTCAAAGAGAAACAAAAAGAAGGTAGGGCTCAGCCATGCCCGTACACTGTGCTTACACCAACCCTGGGTTTGCCAAGATCTAAGGCAGCTGTGTGTTTGGTACAAGATTATGTCACGGGTGGCTGCAAAGTCATGGATCTCCTGCAAGAGAATCGGGGTGTGGATCATATTCATGATTCAGAAAAGAGAAAGGAAGACTTGTGTGTTCAGGGCGATTGGGTGAGGTTAGAATAACACACGTTTCTGCCCCAAGTTAACCATCAGGGGATTGGACTTCTCTTGAAGTGAGAAGAGTTACCAACCAGATGCATTTTAAAAATGGAGATTCTAAACCTCTCACTGGGTCTGACACCTTGATGGGCCAGGTGGGCCTGGCATGACCTCAGTGGTGCCCTTGGTCGAGTGGATGGTCTTTAGCGATGGTGATAGGGCCCCTCGAGCAGCGGCTGGCTCCCGCCTCTGCATTTGTCCAGCTCATGGACACATAAACCCCGGCCTTCACCCCGGCACTTAGACCTGGGCAAGCACAGAAAACACAGACTCTGTGTGAAAGATTCACCAACAAGGGGAACTGGATGGAAGGATTCAGCAGAGTGTAAACACCCAAAACTTGGCCTTATTGCTTCTATAACTTTTATGGCGCCTGAGTGAACCAAGTTTTGGCCAGAGCCTTGGGAATATCCCACTGAGGCAAGTTCCACATAGGCCGATGGGTAATAGGTCTTCTCACACCCAGTGGTCCACAGCGGAATTTTCCAAAGCTGTCCTCGGATATTTGCTCAATGCCCAGGTGAGCCAGAAACCTTCATGTTGGCTGGAGGCTAATAGCTGACTAATGATATAACCCAGGATCAATGAGGGGTTAACTTTCACCTCCACATGAATCCCCTCCTCCTCAAAATTACAAAGCGGGCCATTTAGTGCTGCATTTATGCAACATCTAAGGATGGACTGGACAGGAAGAACAGAGACTCACTCGGTTCAGAGATATTGAGTTCTCTCTCCGGTAGAGAGAACCACAAGCAATTTCAACCGATTTCACAAGCAATTAAACCAACTCAGGGTCTTCTATCCAAGAAACTAGAAGTCTCTTGGTGTGCTTACCTGTGAGAGGTAAAGAAAAATGAGATTCATGGTGGAGATCAGTTCCCTCCTAGGTGCCACATGTCATAGAAATATGGGTTACCTGGGAGCACCCTTGTTATCACTGTCTTTTAAATATCAGGGCTGCATTTCATGTAAAAGTTGCCTCCAGGAATCCTATAAATATTGGTTAAGAGAATGAGTGATTAATCACACCATCTTCTGCAGTTGGGGCTCAAATCAACCCAGAGACAAGATTTGGGGAACATGCATCAAAAGGATCCCTGAAAAACATACTTATTAAAGGATGAGAGAATAAAGTGTAGAGATCATCAGAGGCCAGGGTCTTTATTATAGGGGGAGGAACCACTTTAAAAAATCCCTTTGCCAGGACACCTCATAGTTCAAATTATCTTCAGTATTGTTTTCAGTATGTTCCATATAAAATAAAAATGCATACCAACAGGTATTCTGAATGTGTTAAATACACTAAAAATAATTTTGCTTAGGACAGAGAAATTCCCAATAGCCATCACCTTTTTGTTCTTTTTTTTTTTTTCTGGGTTAATTTCTGTACCTATAATCTACCTTCCTATGTTGTGCTGAAAAAGATACATCATTAAAAAGTAAAGTATGTTGATGGACAGTCACATGTAAAGGAATGAGATTAGAACATTTCCTCACACCATATACAAAAATAAACCCAAAATGGATTAAAGACCTAAAAGTAAGAATGGAAATCATAAAACTCCTGGAAAAGAACATAGGCAGAATACTCTTTGACGTAAGTCATAGTCATAGATTTTTGGATCCGTCCCCTAGAGTAATGGACATAAAAACAAAGATAAACAAATGGGACCCAATTAAACTTAAAAGCTTTTTCACAGCAAAGGAAACCATTGACAAAATGAAAAGACAACCTACTGAATGGAAGAAAATATCTGCAAATATAACTGATAAGGGGTTAATATTCAAAATGTATCAACAGCTCATACAACTCAGAAAACAAAACAACCCAATCAAAAAATAGGCAGAAGAGCTGAGTAGACATTTTTCCAAAGAAGACATACAGATGGCCAACAGGCACATGAAAAGATGCTCAACATCACTAATTATTAGAGAAATGCAAATTAAAACTATAATGAGGTATCACCTCACACCACTCAGAATGGCCATCATTAAAATCTTCAGATAACAAATGTTGGTGAGGATGTAGAGAAAAGGGATCCTTCCTACACTGTTGGTAGGAACGTAAATTGGTGCAGCCACTACGGAAAACAGTATGGAGGTTCCTTAAAAAACTAGAAATAGGGTTACCATATGATCCAGCAATTCCACTCCTGGGCATGTAACCAGAAAAAACAAAAATACTAACTCAAAAAGATATATGTACCCCAATGTTGATAGCAGCACTATTTACAATTGCCAAGTCATGGAAGCAACCCAAGTGCCCATCAACAGATGACTGATGTAAGAAGATGTGGTAAATATATACAATAGAATATAACTTAGCCATAAAAAAAATGAAATCTTGCCATTTGCAGCAATATGGATGGACCTAGAGAATATTATGCTTAGTGAAATAAGTCAGACAGAGAAGGACAAATACTGTATGCTATCACTTATACGTGGAATCTAAAAAAATAATACAATTGTAGCAGAACAGAAACAGACTCACAGATGTAGAAAAAAAAACTATTGGGAAGGGAAGGGGGAGGGGCAAGTTATGGGTAAGGGACTAAGAGATACAAACTACTATGTATCAAATAGATAAGCAGCAAGGCTATATTGTACAACACAGTAAATTATAGCCAGTATTTTTTCATAACTTTAAATGTAGTATAATCTATCAAAGTATTGAATCACTATATTGGATACCTGAGAGTAATATAATGTTGTAAATCAATTATATTTCAATAAAAGGTTAAAATAAAGTATGTTGCTCCTGTGTCGTGCTTAAAAAGGTACATCATTTAAAAGTAAAGTATGTTGTTTTTGCTTTTCTGCCCTTTCTTTTGGTGCTTGTCTTCCTGTTCAAGGACTCACTTCCCTGGTCCCCTGTGCCCCAGAGCTAAACCCTCTCTGTTCTCATTTTGATTTTGGGAGACACAGAGCTGAGCTTATTCCCTAAGCAACAGCTGTGGTCCTCTGTCTGTTCTGTGTCCTCTCAATGTAGATGGGCAGGGATCTCTTCATCATCTCCTAGTGCCTGCAGACCAGAGAATGAGCTTGTTCTTGCTAAAATGTACAAGAATTTATTGAGCTTGTATTATGATAATTAACATATATTAAGGCTTATAGTACTTAATTTTTTTAAGTGCTTTCTTATATTGAAATCCAGAGCTGTTGTCTTGCCTAACCTGTATCCCTCCTTCTGGTGGAAGAGCTGCCTTCGTCATTTAGGGCAGGGCTTGTGGTTTGACTGCGGTGGCTCGTCTAGCAGGGATTAGCACCCCACCCAAGCCTGGTCATGGTCAACCCACGGTCAGGGGTCTTCCGCTGAAAGAGACGTGTTCTCCCGGGTAGCCGAGAAGGAAAATCAAGTCTCAGGCTATTGGGATCCATTTTTCCTGCAATGTGGGAGAACCGGTCCAGTGAATTCAACAGAGTAAAGCAGAGGGGGCCAGTGAGGGGAGAGCACAGTATCACTGGGCTGCTGGATCCTTCTATGCCTGCACTCCCATCTGGGTGAGCCAATCAATCCCATGTTCTGCTTCAGCAAATTTAAATTAAGTTTCTCTTTCTTCCAACTGAAAGAGTCCTAATGAGTACATAATTTGACAGCTACTTATTAAGCTCTTACTGTGTACCACATGCATAGTCCTAGATGTTTTGGTTCTAGAATCACTTTACTTATCACTACAAACTGGGAGGTAAGGCTGCTCAACTTTAAGGAAATGTTAGACACATAGAAAAGAGAAGCAATGATAATATTAATAGTATTATGATTATTAAATTAAAAAGAAACTGAACAAAATTTAATAAATATTTCTAGAATTAACAGTTTTTTTGGAGCTAAGAGAAAGTGAAGTTAAAAGTCACTTTAATATGAGGCCAAGCAATTGTATACAGGTATAGAGTGGCTGAATGCTCAAAACCGTTAGGTTTGTTGATTCTAATTTCAGATTAAACTTGTTAGAAACAACTGCACTCATGTAAGAATTAGTTCAGCTAACTTTCCTTGCCTTCCAATCTTGTTAAATGCATTGCTTTTAAATTCTAAATGGTATTCAAAAACCAGTTAATAAGAAGTAACAATATCTTAGAGGGTTTTTCTGTATCTATAGATCTATATATCTATATACGCATGCACATGTATACACACATATATACACATATTATATATGTTATAAAATTATATATAATATATAATAAATGTATAATAAATTTATTTACCATTTTGATTTAATCTTGTTCTTATTGACTTTGACGGGGATTTATCATTTCAAATCTTACGTATTATGGTAATTTTGGTAGTTGATTTCTTTTCCTATTAAAGTGAACTAAAGTTGGTTAAGCTTTTCTTGTTTATAAAATAATTAAAATGAGAAAAATAAAAAGAATCACTTTACTTATGTTATCTTAAAGGGGGTAGTTTTATTTTTAACAGCACTTTGAAAATCGGCCAGCTGAGACTCCAGGGAGTAATTACCTCCATTTCACAGAGGAGGAAACTGAGGCTCAGAGGGATTTATTTAATTTATTTTTTTATTTTTGGCTGCTTTAGGTCTTCGTTGCTGTGCTGTAGTTGTGGCGAGGGGGGTGCTGCTCTTCGTTGCGGTGCGCGGACTTCTCATTGCGGTGGCTTCTCTTGTTGCAGAGCACGGGCTCTAGGCACTTGGGCTTCAGTAGTTGTGGCTCGCGGGCTTAGTTGCTCCACGGCATGTGGGATCTTCGCGGACCAGGGGTTGAACCCGTGTCCCCTGCATTGGCAGGCAGATTCTTAACCACTGCACCACGGAAGCCCCTCAGAGCGATTTAGCCACATGCCTCTTTCCTTCTCCCCCTGCTCCCAGCACTCTCCCCTCCTGTCTCCTTTCCTCCCCACTGAGGTCTCCCATGTCCTAGTCCTTCTCAGACACCTAGGATCGGGAGCTCCAACAGAGGACACTGGATGTAGAATCAGGATATATTGTTCCCAAGCCTGTCTCCACTTACAAATATACGTGACCTGGATGAAGGTGTTTAACCTCTCTTAGCCTCAGTTTCTCTGTCTGCAGAATGGGGAGAATCCTTCCCCAAATGCTTGTCAATGCCTGTCCCTCACATGAACTTTTGGCCCGTCTGGTTCACATTCTGCTTTTTGCTTTGAATGAGGTTTTCCAAGCACAGTAGAATCCCCTTGTCCCAGCCTACCTTCCACGGATCTTGGAGCTAAGACAATCGTGTCCTCAGAGGCCAAGTCCTATCCCGTGGTCCTCACTTCCCAGCCTGCTCGTGGAGGGAACGTGGCCTCAGGCTGTCTCCCCATCAGCAGCCCCTGGGGCTTGTCAGAAATGCACGGTCTCAGGCCCCCAGGACCCTTGAGCCAGAGCTCGCTTTTTAATTGGACCCAGGAAAGGGGCGTGTGGGCCCGAGGCGGGAAGCTCTGCTCAGACTCCACGGTTTCACACCACACTGGCTCCCTGACTGCGTGAATCACACCTCAGTGCAGCTGATTTAAAAAGTGAGACACACACATTCCATCCCTCCTGGACTCCTCCCTAAGGTTCAAATCACTCACTGGCGAGTCTCAGACATCAGGAGAAGCAGCAGGAAAGGGAGAGTCTTCCTATTGGATCGAACTTTGAAAGCTGGGAAGCATTAATAAGATGGAAATTGAAGTAGTCGAGGGTTCTGAATCCAAGGAAGGGTGTTGACAGAAGCTGGTCTGGCTTTAGTGTGTAGGGCATGGAAGTGGGGGACACCGGGTCAGGAGAGCAGGGGTACTGCCCCCGGGGTGCAGAGTGAGGGGACCACCGAGCCAGATGACAGAGCAGCATTTCCGTCCAGCTCCTCCTCCGATGTCCCTGGCCCCACCCCTGCTCCCTCAGACTCCAGAACCCCGTGCAGGGGATGGTCTGGTCCGGATCACCCCAGCCCACTTGCTCCGGAACCCGGGCTCCTGTCACTTCACTGTGGTTGAACCTGGGTGAGGAAAGCCAACCTGGGAGATGTATTGATCCTGGAATTTTAACCACCGGAGATGCTCAGGCTGAAGCAGTAGCCCCTGATGGGCCAGCCTGGGCTGCCCTGTGGTCGGGGGTTCTCTGTCCTCCCCAGGCCCCCTCTTCACCGATTTTGGGTCACCCTTCTCCCAGTTGCTGGTGTCGTCTGCTGCCTGTGCCCCCAGACCCAGGCTGGACTTGCCACCCGGTGTCTGCAAGGCCCCCTTCCCAACAGGGACCTCACTTTCCATCCGCTGGGGGACAGCAAGTGGGAAATGATGCCCCAATCAGTCTCTCTCGTTCCTGCGTGATGAACGGGCCTCTCACTTGGGAACAGGGGCCGAGGGGCAGAGAAGGAGCAAAGCCCAGGAGTCAGCAGACGTGGGAATGATGGGTCCAGCGGGGAAGCAGAGCTGGACATCCACGGAGCCGACCTCACATCACCAGGAGGGCAGACCCCAGCCACAGCTGCCTGTACCCCAACTCCCCTAATAACGCTGGAACCCCTGACTGCAAATGGTCTCAAATCTGGGGAAGCACTACACCCTGAGGCCTTCCAGACGCCTCAGTAAATAAGCCTGCTCACATTTTAGTAACTAAAATCATAGTTGAGTGAACTCACAACACTACCATCCCCACCTCAGAAGAGGTTACATGCTTGCCGCCGGAGGGCCGGAGGTGGGCAGTGCCTGTACATTTTAGTAAATGATCTGGAAATCGGTGCTCCCCCAGGTACCCAGGATGCTGGTCACTCCTTTGGGCCCTGTCCCTAATGTCCGTACCTCCTCACCCCACCTGGGTATTAGCCTTACCCAGAGAACTTTCTCCAAGTGTGAAAACTGGGTCCCACCCCCGAGACTCCCATTCAGCTGGTCTGGGGCAGGGCCAGGAACTGGTATTTTTTTAAGCTCCTAGATAATGTCACTGGGCACACACCATCACCAACCTTTGTTCTGTATTCCTGGAATCTGGGCGGTGGGGAGGAGGCTAAAGGGAGAGAGGACCGAGGCCCAGAGAGGTTAAGCCACTCACCCAGGGGTCACACAGCTTAACTAGTCCCTGAGCCAGGACTGGCACCTCAGAGGCAGAATCCTCACCTAGCTGCCTCCAGGGAGCTCTTTCCCTCCCTTTTCCTGCTGTTGACATCTGGGGACATCTATGAGCTTACTGTGGAACCTCAGAGCTTCCTGAGTCAAATGTTGGAATTAATTCCAGCTCCACCAAGTCAAGTCGGCCTGCGTCATCAGAGTCAATGCCGGGAGCCGGCTTCCTGGGTACAGTGCAGTGGGGTCTACCACAGTCGTGAGGAGGCCCCCCAAACAATGAGGGAATCCTTGCTGCTTTGATTTCCCAGACAGACCTTTGATTAAACTTGGGGGTTACAAATTTAGAAAAAATAAGCTTCCATATTCTATCCCTTCCAACCCACCCCAAACAGCGCTGCAAAGTGAATCTTGCAAAACTCACTGCTTACCTGCCGTTTTGCTGGCTCTCCATCACCTACAGGACAAAATCCTGACTCTCAGATGAATGTCCACTGCTCTCCTCTGGGCCTTAATGCTCAGCTTACTGCCCACCGGTATATTTCACAAACCTTCAGCGCCACCAAACCAGTCTATTCATTATTCCCCAGGATCCCTTGTTCACACCATGTCTCAGGATTTAGAAAGATGAACTCTCCAGATGCATTCCTCTATGCTTCCTCTCTCAGTGACCCTGTAAAAGGCCACTGTCTCCGCCAAACATCCTGCTCTAGACAGCGACTCCCGATCCAAATTCCTAGATTACTGTGTATTCGTCTGTTCCTGCTCCAGGGTCTTTGTACTTGCTTTGGTTCGATCTTCCTAGCTTTTTCTCCTAACACCTCCTTCTACAGTCTCACCCCCCTTCCCACCAGGTGACACTCTTACATCACCTGTTTTACCTTCTTCCAGGGCACATCAGTATCTGAAATCATCTTGACTCTTTGGCCCATGTGTGTGTTGTCTGCCTTGCCCCACGTAAACATAGACTCCAGATGTGGAGCTTCCTCTGTTGCTCAGGGTTCACCTCCCAGCCCCTAGCACAGTGCAAGCTCACAGGAGTCTCAGTCAGTGTCAGTGCGATGAATTAACCCACGACTGCAATCATTTGTGGCCACAGTGTGCCAGATACACCCTCTTGGGCTTGTCATGCAGCCCACACCTGGCCCCTGCTCAGCATCTGGGCTAACATCTGCCTCTCACCTCCACGGGTGAGCTCTTCTTTTCACCAATTAAATGGTAAGTGCATTCCGAGATGGGGCCTTAGACATCTGACTTCACTAGTGAACAACAGGTGATCAGGAAATACACAAAGCTGACCTGCCCCCCTCCCTGCTGTGATCCAGGAGGCCAAGCTCTGTGACCTAGGGGGTGAAGGACAGCTCCGTCTTTGCCCAGGGAGAGGATAGGCTATCTTGAAAACAAAAAAGCTGCCTTGTTTGCAATAACATTGAGTCACAAAACTTTATAGTCTGCAAAATAAATCATAAGCAAGGGCAGGGACCAGGAAACTACGACCCCTGGGCCAAATCCCTCCAGCCACCTGCTTTTATGTGTCCCAGTAAGAACAGGTTTCATGGTTTTAAATGGTAACCTTTTAAATGGCTGTGTATGCCCCCAGATAATATTCTTGAATTTTCCCTCTTGACCTGCAAGCCTAAAATATTTACACTCAGGTTCTTTAATGAAAGTTTGCCAACCTCTGGTTTAGAGGAAACTTTATCTTCCAAAAATCTTACAAACCAACAAGTGGATGACTGCGTTGTTGCTCAGGATGAAGTGAACACGTGGATACCGTGTACTTTCGCCAGGAGACAGACTGACAGCCTCGTAGGGAAGGGGCTGGTCAAGGAGCAAGCTGTCCACCACATGACGGGAACAAACGTCGGGGTCAGAAATCAGGTCCAACAACAAGTGAGGACTGTGGGACCCTGTATGAAATCTGTCCTATGGAAGAGGAATGTGCCCAGTCCTACGAATTCATGGCTGAAAACGCCCACTTGACATGTTTCAGCCCGTTTTCACTCATCAGCATTCAGAACGGCCCCTGAGGTCTCACGTCTAAGCACAGTGGGCACGTCATCATCCTTTCCATCAGATCAGTGCCTGCGGGGTCTGTGGACCATCTTCACTTGCGCACTGAAGGCTCACCAGTTCTTCCAGCCCAGCGGCCGGACACGGAGCCGCAGGTCTGCGCGCATCCACTGGGGGGCGCCATCGAGCCAGATCTGTGTTCAGTGTCGATAACCAACAGTATCTCCACCGCCTGCTCAGGCTAAATGTAACCCATATCTGCATCGCCCGCCCAAATTTGTAATTTTTGCAGATACGTGAATAAAAATGATCTGATGTTTTCATTATTGAGAAAGAAGGGGTTTTAGGTGATATTTGTTCCAGCCAGAGAAGCGAATCCAGGAGTTAAGACATAAACCTTGTTCCCATTCACGTAAGTGGACTTGGGGACTGGGGGCCGCCTGCCTGGGAGAAGCTGGGAGTTTAGGGGTCACTACCTCGCTGTCTCTGAAAGGAACACTCTCTCATGAGCCCCAGGCACCGGCATGTCATACCAGACTGGGGCTGTCAAAAGTCCATTTTCTAAACCAAACGATGCCTGGTCTGAAAGAAGAGAGCATTCCTAGTGGTCCTAATTCCACTAGAAGTAACATACAAATGGTATCCTTTTGATAAGAAAGCTATTCATGTCATCTGGACCTCTTCAGAGTCTGGAAGACATTTAGTAATGATTATGACGTTCGTTTTTTACAGCTCTTTGTCATTTTTCTGGACTTTCACTTGTATATTTCATTTTATCTCTTAAAACATACATAGGCTAGTATGTGACTGAAATGAAAGTCCCTGAATTAAAGGTCTAACTTTTATAATCTCCGACCCAGTACTTACCATTCCTTGACTATCTTTCAGAGGTGGAGTTAGTTTACTTTAAACATCTGTATGCCTTCCTTTCAGACTTCCTGAACTTTATGAAGCATAACTGTGCGTTGTAAACAGATAAATCTGAGCTGTTTCGAGGCATCAATCGTTGGTACCTTAAGTTTGTAAAACCCTTTCCTGATGCACCTGGTTACCCAAGAGGTAAGGCGGGGTCCTCTCCTTGGGGTCCTCGTGCATTTTTCTGAAATAAAAAACAAATATCACCAACTCCATTTAAACTCTATCCTGCTATTAAACTAGAACAATAACTGTATCCATGCTGTCATGGCCTTATATTTCTCCTCCCCAGTTTGAAAAAATGTTACCAGTTTCAAAGCTTTTGGAATTATTACCAGATAATAATTTCACTAGCTCTCTGGGTTTAGAAAACAATACTTGGGGTAAGCCCGTTTTGATGGCCTGCTAATCCGAGATATTTGCTTGCGGGCTTCATGGGGAAGCTGAGATTCTCAACGCCGGATTCACTGAATGGCTCTACTGGAAGGAGATGTGTGGGGTGTTTGACCTCTGCCAGCAAACCTGTAGAGGTTCTATAGCAAAAGTACCTCTTCCTTTGATGACCCCCAACTGCCAACTCCCTGTAAATCATTGCATTCACTGAGCAATTCTAAGCTACTCTTTTACAAATTCCCTACTTCCTCCTTGCCTCTCTTTTCAGCTCTCCTTCCTTGCCATATTTCTTCATGTAGTTGTTTTCCAGCTGTTTAACAGGTGTCTGGTAAACCCCTAGACAGTGGCCATCGAGGATGGTTCTCTGCTGCTTGGAGGATTTGAGTAGGTTTGAGTGGCAAAGCCTATCCCCAGGCTTGGCTTCTCGGTTCCTAGGAGGGAACATCAAGACGGTGTTGGTTTCTTTGCGGCTCTGCTGGTAAAATCCCCAGACGCTCTGCCAGTTCGCTTTGAATTCTCTAACCTGCCACCTGGCAGTTGGTTCTAAGAATTTACATTAAACTCAGACCTCATCACCTCAAACAAAGAACGCCGAGGGGCCGGGACTTACTGCCCAGTTGCCCAGAAACTGTAATTTCAGGAATAGGGCAGGAGGGGCTGGAAATCGGAAGTGCAAGGCTCACGATGGAGAAGCAGCCTCTCCTAGGACCACGTGCGTGCTCTTTGCGAAAGTGCAAACCCAGCTATTCCCCAGGCCCTGGAGTCTCCTGGGTGCGATGGCTTCACACTCTAGAAGGATTTCTCACACCTCCATTTTGCAGGAGAATCGAACATCATGGCCAAGGGCCCTGTCAGCCAAGTCAGTAAACCCACCCTGCAGCTAGTTTTCTTGGGAAATTCAGATTCATAACTGCTGTCTTTAGGCCTCAGAGTGTTTCCACGTGTTTGCATTTCTTCCCAGCTGCCTGCTTGTTCCCTCTGCAACGTGGAGGCCCAGGTGTCCCCTTGTCCCAGGTTGGCTATAAATTCCCCCTGGAGTTAGATTTGGTTTTTGGAGGTATCATCACAGCAGAACTTAAGGGACTACTAAGAAAGCCAAAGGTCATTGAATGTCTGTACTTCCTTTGCAGCCCAGGGAGTCAGATGTACTCCAGTGCAGAAAATGAATTTTGAACACTAACAACAAAAATCTTAAAGCCAGGCCTGTCTTGATGATTTTCCTGTTGGTTGGTTGGTTTGTTTTTTCATTCTCCTGTTGAAATCAAGCAATTAAACATTGAAAAGCCACAAAATTGTATCACTTTTCTAATATTTTGCAGTAAAATATATCATTTGTATTAATCAGTTGTATTAACTCTGTACAGCAGAGTTGATACAGTGTTCTAAGTTTCTTTTAATATAAGAATAGATTTACATTACAATAGTTTCTTTAATATAAGAATAGATTTAAAGTACATGAAGTCTATGAAAGAATGTCCACCACACAATAAATGGTCATATGTGAAGGAAAATTTTATCTTTGTAAATATCTTCAGAGTTGACGTTTGGGCCTTTGTTACAAAAGAAGTGCATGAGGTATTATGTGATTTTTCTCCTTTACCCTCATAGGAAATACATCAGGTGGTAACTATTAGTGATTCCCCACCTCACAGAGAAGGAACTAACCTTGGACAGTTTAGGGCAATTTCCCAAGGTCATAGAGGTAGAGTCCACAATGATGTCCATCTCATGATCTGTACAGTAAAGGACACCCATTTTGCAGGAAATGTCTCAGAAGGCAGGGCAAGCAGTGCTCCCCAGGGCTTCGTTGTGTTATGTATGTTCATTGTTGAGGGACCAGAAACACCACCAAGAGAAACCTGTTGGCCCAACAAAGCTGCAGTCGAGGGGACAGCATGTGACCATAGGGCTTCCAAACGAGGATGTCAGGAAACGTTATTTACCGGATCTTGGGGCTGGAGTGATTTTTAAATCAGGTCTTGTGACGTGGGGAGCTGTTGGCATTGGGCAGAGATTTTTTCCCTTATCAGCTATGGATTGGTGGACACAGAAATGTGACGGGCATGAAATGGACCTCGAGGAGCTAGCGTTAGTCTTGATAAGTAAGCTATTCAGTGGCTTCAGAGTCTTATTTTCCGGGAGCAGAAAGTTCCTAGAGTACCCCAGTGAGTTATTTTTTCCTGTTCTCAATTTTTTTTAACAGGGCATGTTGGTTTCTTCTTTTTTTAAAAAAAAAAAATTTATTTATTTATATTTTTGGCTGCATTGGGCCTTCGTTGCTGGGCGTGGGCTTTCTCTAGTTGCGGTGAGCGGGGGCCACTCTTCATCGCGGTGCACGGGCTTCTCACTGTCGTGGCCTCTCTTGTTGCGGAGCACGGGCTCTAGGCTTCAGTAGTGTGACACACGGGCTTAGTTGCTCCGCGGCAATGGGATCTTCCCAGACCAGGGCTCGAACCCGTGTCCCCTGCATTGGCAGGCAGATTCTCAACCACTGCGCCACAAGGGAAGCCCGGTTTCCTCTTTTTTTCAAATTTTTTAAAAATTGAAGTGCAGTTGATTTATAGTGTTGTGTTAATTCCTGCTGTACAGTAAAGTGATTCAGATATATATATACATTCCTTTCTTAATATTCTCTTCTATTATGATTTATCATAGGATATTGAATATAGTTCCCTGTGTTATACAGTAGGACCTTGCTGTTGATCAGGTCATATTGGTTTCGATTCTCAAGGATTAAGGACAGAAAGGTGACCACAAACAGATAAAATGGCTGTTTTCAGGGAGTTGGGTCCCCTGAAAGGTAGCCACTGTCCTTACTGGACAGCTGAGAAAACAAAGGCTCAGGGAGGGGGTGACAAGATTCCAACTCACACGGGGGTGAAAGCTAGGCCTGGGCTTGGAGTCAGAGTTTGCACTTTGACCCCAGGAAAGTCAGTGCCCCACCTGGGAATGTTCCTCTACTTCAGGCCACTGGTGTACCTAGAGCAGGGTCAGTGGAGAGAGAAGAAAGTGCCCCTGGGAGGAATTTATTCAGAGATGATTCCAGAAAAGTAGTCTATCAGAGTCACCTGAGGATACCAGTCACCTGGCTTCTCTCTCAAGGTCTTTAAACCTCTGGGAGTTTTGATGGACTTTATTAACCTACAGATCACTGAACTTTCACATTTTAAGTTATAAAATATCCTGGGTGGTGCAGTGGGTATATTGTGTCTTATTGAACAATAAAGGACGCTTGCTTTATATCAAATTATAGGTCCCTAAAGGTCCACTGCTATATCTTTAGTCTCAGACGTGAACCCTCTGATTTGTCTCAACAGCAGAAACTATAAGGTAGCAGCAGAATATTAGAAAACAGCCTGGAGTTTGAGGCGTTCATAAAAACAACCAGAAATATGTGAAAAATCTAATAAAAAATGGAGTGACTGTTTTTTTTTAAACAGAAACATATTTTTATCGCAGAAATGGTGTGATTTTAATTTTTTTAGTCAGTTTTTTTTTTTCATATTTTGGCTTTATACCTTTTTTTTTTTTTTAAGTCCCTGAAGGTGGCAAGCCTGGGAACACCTAAGACACCTTGAGTCATTTGGCCACCAGGGGGCGAATTAGACCAGCAAATTGATATTGTACAACCTCCATCCGCGGGCTGCTCAGTGGGGAGCAGTGGGGAGGTCCGTGAAAAACAGGAGCTTCCTTTTAAGATGGATTGAGGGTAAATAAAGATGGAGGTGAGCTTGATCAGATGTGATCATAGGGAAATGAGGAGGGTAGAGGATAATTGGAAACAGAACTCGGAGGTCCCTTTTGCTCAATCCAGCCAGGCACTGTCTTTCTTTCCCCACCATCCGCGGATGAACTCGTGGCAGGGGCTGAGGAGGGGCGATCTCCTGAAAATGGCAGGGGCTGTGGTTTGCGCTGAGCTGCTCCAAACTGGTGGCCGACCGCTCTTACAGGAACCCAGCTTTCTGGAGGTTCAGTCTCTTCAGGACAACTCAAGGAAGACTGGGGTGGGCAGATACGAGACAAAGTTACGTGAGGCCTCTTTTATGAGTCCAACAGGGAGGCAGTATTAGATCAGACAGGAGACCTGGTACCAAGTCCAGTGCAATAATGAGCCTGGGGCTTGTCACGGCAGCGGTCGGGTGATGCCCGCTTCAGAGCCGGCCTTGGGATGCAGTGCTGGGGCCCTGCAGAACCTCAGTGCGGCTCTGCCAGCCGCTCCCCGTGGGCTCTGTCTCTGCTCAGCGTGCCAGAAAGGGACCAGCTCCCTCCCCCAGGACGCCCCTCTTCCCGCCAGCATCTCCAAGCAGCGCCTCTTCACCCCGGCACTGGCAGCTCCTCCAGGGCACCAGCTGAACTCTGCCGTTTTCCAACGCCCAGAAGCAGCCTCCAGCACAAGCCGCTATCCCTCCCAACTCCTGGTTGATCATCACAACCTCTTCCTCTTGGACCCCCGGCCCAAGGGGGGCAGCTGCCTCTGCTGTGGCTGCCTTGTGACACCTTGGGGTCCCCCTTTGCCCTTTCAGTTCTGTATTAATAGGAACAACCCTTTATTTTAAACTCTGTGTTACAGTAACTGCGGGGGTGTGTTTCTCTGCTAACGCGTGTTCTACCATCATCTGACAGCTCATCAGCAGTGCAGATAACTTGGGCTTCAGGTGTGAATTGGAGGAAATATGGAAGAAGGCAAGAACAGAGCTGGAAGAGAGGCGACAGGGTCCTGTTAGAGTTAGCACTCATTCCAGATGGGGGAGGAAGGGCAGAAACCTGGAGGACTAGAGGCAACTTTCAGCAGATCAGGTCTGGCCCACCAAGAGGCCTGGCAGAGGGCGCTGATTCTCACAGTTGCAGTCTTCCCTTTCTGGGCCTTTCTCCTCCTCAGTATTAATCTGGTCTCTTCCCCTGGTAGAGCCTCCTTGGAAAATGATCTTCGGGTCACATTCACACTAAATATAAACAGTTGAAAAAACTTTAACACATCACACGGAAACTTGGATTTGAAAAATTACCTCCATGATTAAAATCCCGAACACTGACAACACCAAATGCTGGGGAGGCACGGGAACTCTCATCCACCGCCACGGAGTTACTGCTCATCCCTTCCAGCAACGCTCTCACATTCTGTTTATGTTACATGGAATGGGTTTATCCTTTTATTTAAAATGAATTACTAAATAAATATTTTTAAATGTCTCAGTTTTAATATCCAGTACATGAACTCTCAATAGATAAAACCCACACAGTGCGAAGCTCTTGAAGTCCTCGATACTTTTTAGAAATGTAAAGGGGTTCAGAGACCACAAAGCTCGAGAACCTTTGGTCTAGACTCTAATATTGAGATAAAGAGCAGGTTTAGACGTTCGGCAACCATAGGATTAACAGGAGGATTTAAAAATATATTGATGTGGGCTTCCCCGGTGGCGCAGTGGTTGAGAGTCCGCCTGTCGATGCAGGGGACACGGGTTCGTGCCCCGGTCCCGGAAGATCCCACATGCCGTGGAGCAGCTGGGCCCGTGAGCCATGGCCGCTGAGCCTGCGTGTCTGGAGCCTGTGCTCCGCAACGGGAGAGGCCACAACAGTGAGAGGCCCGCGTACCGCAAAAAAAAAAATACATATATATATATATATATATATATATATATATAGACGTGTACACACTGCTCGTTTTAAAATAGATGACTCCTAAGGACAGGGAACTATATAGCACAGGGAACTCTGCTCAGTATTCTGTAATAACCTAACTGGGAAAAGAATTTGAAAAAGAATAGATACATGTATAACTGAATCACTTTGCTGTACCCCTGAAACTAATACAGCATTGTTAATCAACTGTACTCTAAAATAAAGTAAAATTTATAAATAAATTAATACATACATACTTAAAATAAGAAATATATTCATTTACAGAAGGTTGGGCTTGAATGGAACCTTGACACCCAAGCAGGCCAGGTCCAGAAAGGCCATATTTCTAGTCTCCTGACCCTCCCTCCTCCTTCCTCATCAATTCTCATCTGCCAGGAGTTTGGATTTGACCTGCAATAATGAGCCCCTAATTTCAAGTCTCCCCCTATTCACCTTGTCCTTTGTACAAGCTGAATTCGTGATAAACTAAGAGCAAGGAGGACTTTGAAAGATCTGCTGATGATACTTCTTCCTTCTATTTTTTTTTAAGATTTTTTTGATGTGGACCATCTTTAAAGTCTTTATTGAGTTTGTTACAACATTGCTTTTGCTTTATGTTTTGGTTTTTTGGCTACAAGGCATGTGGGATCTTAGCTCCCTGGCCAGGGATTGAATCCACACCCCCTGCGTTGGAAGTCAAAGTCTTAACCACTGGACCACCAGGGAAGTCCCATTCCTTCTATTTCTTAGATTCATTTTCCTAAGAGGTTTGCCAATCCATCACGGCCATTACTTTCTTTCTTACAACTTAACCAAAGATCAGGTTGGGTCACCTAGAATTATTTTTGTAGGTTGAAAAACCTTAGTTGGATACTGGCAATTTTCATATTAGGTAACCAAATAAAATAATGTCTTACTTAACCCAGAGGAAAAAAAATGTGTTTTGCACAATTGAGTATACAGAGAATAGCTGTCCCGAACTCTTATTCTGACAATGGCAAGATGTCTGAGTAGCCTCTCACAACACTGTGCGTATGTGGATGCTTCAGACAGCGCTGGGGAATGGAAGGAACACGAATCCAGAAATCAAAAGCCTGCTTCTTACTCTACTGCATTGCTCTTTGCTGTATTATGTTGGTTGCAAAATCCTTCATCCTCTGGGCCAAGTTTCCTCACCTGCAAAATGAAGGCATGGAAGATGACTGCAGCCTCCTGGGGTTAACAAACTGTTCTTTGACAAACATGAACAATGGCTTCAGAGTCTGCAGGGCACGAGTTCAAACCCCAGCCTCATCTGGGGTATTTCCTTCAGGGCTTCATTGGAAGCCCTGCTTCCTCCTTGGTTATGGTGGGGAGCATTGCCAGCCTGGTGGGTCTTTGGGAGAAATAAATGAAATACAGGACACACCTAACCACTCTTAGGTTCAACAGAAGGACACCTACCAGGTGACACTCTCATTCCTCAGGCAGAGGCCCCGCTCCTTTCCAGACAGTGAAGCAGAGACCTTCCTGCCTTCTCTGGATGAACTTAACACCATGTTCAAGCATCATATAAGGAAAAACAAGAGAAGGAAACCCCTCACACCCGCTCCGCTACACCTTGGTGTTTGCCATTATTAGAACAGCAAACTGAATGCTATTGATTCAGAGAGTTTGTGGTTTACTGACCTGGTGCAGCTCAGTTCCTCTTTCTACCCCATGACGCATGAATACACATCAAATCCTAAATAGTTCATTTACCTTTTGAATAGTTTTTTTGCTTCTTGTCCCATTTCCCTTTGGGCAGATAACACAGGATGTGTCCTTTAGCCACAAAAGCAAATGCAACACAAGAAATGCTGTTTTAGAAATAAAGGAAGATGTAAGACCATACATTTTATGGGGTAAAAATCCCTCAGTTAGAGGGCCTTATATGAAAAACATCTCAGTTCCAATATGTCCCAATATAACGTATCTTTCACTCCCAAAGTGTCCCAGAATGGATGAGAAATTATATAGTAACTTCACTTAGAAGCAGAACGTTTACTTAGGTGGAGTCAAGGCAAAGATGGGGGAATGGGAACCAGGGCAGAACTTGGACTTCCACATGGGGGATGGGGGGGATTTCTCATGAACTCCTCCTAATCCACATGCTCTTTAAAACCTTGCTACTCAGAAGGTGGTACTGAGCCAGCAGCATCATGTCCTGGAGCTTGTCCCCCAAACAGAATCTCACACCCCATCCCAAACCCACTGAACCAAGATCTGGATTTTAACAGGCCCCCAGGCAATCCCCGTGTTCACTCCAGTCAGAAAGCAGCTGCTCGGAAACCTTGCCTGGAGAACGTGGGTCAGAACTTCAAAACTTTATCAGCAGTTCATTGGAAGTTAAGGGATAACTTTTCCAAAGTCTTGGAAATAGAGAATTTCAAGGTTGAAAAGACCTTTCCTCTGTGTAGTTAATGCATGAGTTCCCTCGGAGTGGCCTCACAGCTCGGCCCCCTAGAAAGGCTTTTTAGAAGGGCTTCCTTAGGGCAAGTTGGAACTTGATTCTCTAGAAATACCACTCACCAGCCCATTGTTTACATCAGAGAACCACTCAGAGGTAAGACTGTCCCTTCCCGTGTGAAGAGTTTTTTGGAGCACTAAGACAGGTCCCAAATTTGGCCCTATACCCATTCCTTTTTGAAGAACTCCGGTAGGTCCAGAACCCCTACCTGAAGGCACAGCATCCCTCCGTGCCCTGGGTCCACGCCTCTTCCGGCCGGGCCACAGGACACCACAGCAGCAGGATGAGAGGTGGTTCCATTCATGTGCTCTGCGGCACCAGGGCATTGTTAAATTATGGTTAGCTGCTTGTTTCCCAGACAGTCCAGTGGAGAGCTGTGGCTGGCTGGACCCTGGGACTGGTCCTTATCTGTCTGCTGTCAGCAACACCTTGAAGGTGACAGGCAGGGTGATGACAAGCGTTTGGGTCTCAATCAGCAGCAACAATAAATCTTCCTGGAGCAAGACTAGATTCTAGAGATGCCAGCTATGGCAGAAAATTCATAGACCAACAAGACACAGTCGACCCGAAGATATACCATGGGCCTGCAAGTATCAGCAGTGTCAGCCCTCTGTATCTGCGGGTTCTGCATCTGTGGATTCAACCAACCATGGGTGGAAACCTATAAGCAAGTCTATCCATCTGGGTGGAGGGACGGGTACTCTTTTTACCCCATCAGAGTAGGGTGGACGCAGGGTTTCAAGCACAGTTGGCAATGACTTGCTGTCATATCGTAGATTCAAATTCTTCTACACCACCATAAAACTTTTTGAATAGTTAGGATGTTGCATCATCCTGAAGAGGTTAACTTATGTTTGGTGTGATCTAAGTGACATGGCAGATAAATGATTTTGAAATTTTTCCGTTAGAATGGTCAAAATAGTTATTCTTTATTATTCCGTGGTGCTGTACTGGAAATGAAGTCCTTTTGCATACAATTGGGAATGAGGCTGACCTGGCTTTAAATTCCAGCTCTGCTACTTACGAGTTGGTAAATTTGAGCAAATAGCCAAACCTCTCTGGACCTCAGTCTGTCATCTACAGAATGGGCTTACTAATACCACACAGCAATGCATCTGGTACATAACAAGAAAGGAAATTAAATTTATGAGATAAAAGTGAAAGGATCTATCCATCAGGAAAATACAGTCCAAGACACAGCTGTGCACAAAAATATATTTGTATACCCTCTGGGAAAGAGAAGATGGCAAACGTGAGGGCTGGGGTTGGAACCGCAGGTGACCCATTCTGCTTCTTTGAGCGCAGACTCATTGAGAAGTTGAATTTGAAGGCTGGGACAGAATGTCAACAATCATTTGGGAGAGGCAGGTGCTCTGTGTCTAGAATATCATGGCTCAATAACAAGGATGAACGAGAAAGGAGAGCTGGAAAGAACAGTAACGTGGGTTGATCTTAGAGTGAGAATGAGAGCAGGCATTGGTAGGTCGTGGGAGGCTGGCTTGTATGCCCTACAGCAGGGGTAGGCTAACATTTCCTGTAAAGGGCCAGATAATCAATATTTTATATTTTGTGTGCCGTACAGTCTTTGTCCCAATGACTCAGCTCTGCCGTGGTAGCAAGAAAGCAGCCATAGACAACCTGTGAATGAATGGGTGTGGCCGTGTTCCAATAAAACTTTATTTACAAAAACAGGTGGTAGGCAGGATTTGGTCCAGGGGCCATGGTTTTGCGACTCCTGCCATAACTGATGGATTTAAAAAATCACTTGGAATCTCACCATCAAGAAACTTCCTAATACAAGAGATCCAAAAGAAGCTATTAAAGTCCTGAAATCCTGTATGAGAAAATTTATAGAAACAGACGATTTCTGCCATGAAAAATAAACTCTCTTCCTACCTTGAGACAGACTCTTGGGAAAATCTCTCTGGTGGGGGAGTGTTTTCTCTACTCCATGTCTGAAAATATACCTTGACCAGAGCGCTATTTCATCCAAACAGAGGTGTTGGTTGGGAGAAGTGACAGGCTCGGGAGCCAGAAGTTGCTGCTGAACAGAGAGGTTTGTGTTTGGAGGCAGAGGACGTCATGCGGTTCCCGTGTGTCAGCTGGGCTGGCAGCAATGGCCGCATTGCTGTAGCTGTGCTTCCCAAGCAGGACCAGCACAAGGAGACCTTCTTTCCCTCTGTGAAGGAGGAAGCTGGATGCCTGAGCCACTTCATGGTTCCGTGACTGGCTTATTGAGAATTTATTGGACGAGTTGCACACATGGAGATTCTCTGAAGGAATTCTAAGGCATTTGCTGGGAGGGACTTCTATCTAAAGGTCAAAGGAAAAAATGGTTCCGTCTCCAGAAGAGCCCATGGTTACTACTAGCAAACCAAACAGTGAGCTGGGAATACAGGTTGTTTTCTATAAGCTTCATGAAGGGACGGTGACTCACTTTGTCGTCTTCATCACAAGGCCAAAGTCGCTCACTCAGTAATGTGTGCTGCATGTGGGAACGTTGATTTTTACCATCTGGTGATGTATCTGGCCCTATGAACAGCTGGCAAAATGGTTGAAAGGATGTTGGTTGAAAGGATGGGTGAGCAGCGCAGACCCAATTATTTCTGCTCCCTGCATCCATCCTATGACAGATGAGCCACCCCAGAATCCTGAGTTCACTCACCACCAAACTGAGAAGAATAGGAGCGAGGGGCCCAGCTGGCTCCCCAGCATTTGGGACCCTTCTGCATGAAGTCCATTTGGAAACTTCCCATGAGGTCTTGCTCCTTCAGAAAAGGGCACATTGTCTTGAATCTGCCCAGAAATCTCGTAAGTTTCAGAGGTAAAATCTTTAGGAGATGGTGGACCTCAGACATTGTCCTGCTTACTCTCAACGATAAACAGAAGGTCCTGTATGCGAGTTGAGGAAAAACAGTAAGCTCAATTTCCAAAGTTCAGGGCTAGTTCTTGTTTTCACTGTTGACCTCTACCCTTCAAGATAGTTTATTCCACAATGTATTTTTTTAAATGACAAAATTTATCATTTTATCTAATGCCAACTAAATGCAATAAGATTTTTTCTTTTCCCATTCTGTATTTTGTGTGTGTGTGTGTGTGTGTGTGTGTGTGTGTGTGTGTGTGGTACACGGACCTCTCACTGCTGTGGCCTCTCGCGTTGCGGAGCACAGGCTCCGGACGCGCAGGCTCAGCAGCCATGGCTCACAGGCCCAGCCGCTCTGCGGCATGTAAGATCTTCCCGGACCGGGGCATGAACCCGCATCCCCTGCATTGGCAGGCGGACTCAACCACCGCGCCACCAGGGAAGCCCGATGTTCTGTATTTTTAAAAGATTTTTATTGGAGTATCCACAATGTATTTTTAACTGGAGTTTAAATATGCTTTGGGTACTAGAAATTAAAAATTGAGGTAAATTTTTAGCTTTTGACGCCATATAAATGTTTGCTTTCCACAAACATATGATAGGATGGTTATCATGTAAAAATCAAGCTATTTCTTAGTTCAACTGTAAAATGCTATAAATTTGTATTTCTTTGCTGAATCATACCAGATGTTTCACCACATGTGTGTTCTATGAGGAAAAAAAATTATAAAGGCAAAGCACCTGTTATTTCCGTTTTTATAAGTACATTATTTTCTATATCATTTAACTTTTACATTTTTTACTCGAAGGAAAGTCTAAGTTATTTTATTCTATGTCCATTATTATCTTATCTTCAAACGAAATTGAGGGATTTAAAAAACTACTACTTAACCCGATATGTACCTGTATAAAGTATTTTCTGTATATTTTGACTATGAGTCAATTTGAAAGCAGCAATTTCAAACTCACTTGAATGCCTAGTTTAGTCTAAACAACAACCACAACATAAAAACCGTTTTACAACCAAATTAGTAGTCAACCAACAGCAAGTGGAAAATTGGTCAACGTATTATTTCTTCTGTAATCTAATTCAAAACGTGACATTTGGGCTTCCCTAGTGGTGCAGTGGTTGAGAGTCCGCCTGCCAATGCAGGGGACACGGGTTCGTGCCCCGGTCCGGGAAGATCCCACATGCCGTGGAGCGGCTGGGCCCGTGAGCCATGGCCACTGAGCCTGCGCGTCCGGAGCCTGTGCTTCGCAACGGGAGAGGCCACAACAGTGAGAGGCCCGCGTACAACAACAACAACAACAACAAAAAATGTTCTAAAATAAGTTAAAAATCTAGGGCTTCCCTAGTGGCGCAGTGGTTGAGAGTCCGCCTGCCAATGCAGGGAACACGGGTTCGTGCCCCAGTCCGGGAAGATCCCACATGCCGCGGAGCAGCTGGGCCCCGGAGCCGTGGCCGCTGAGCCTGCACGTCCGGAGCCTGTGCTCCGCAACGGAAGAGGCCACAACAGTGAGAGGCCCACGTGCCGCAGAAAAAGAGAAAAAACAAAAAATAAACAGAAAAAAAACGTGACATTTAAAAATGTAAATCGCTCTTTTCAATGTTAGAGAAGCATTGATGAATAGTTCTGAGTAGGAAAATATTTATTAAAACAGTGGCCACCTATTGACAGTTATTCTTTTAACCGTCAACCCTTGGAAGAGACATCTGTGCCAAATAGGACCCAAGGGCAACGGTAATTAGAATGCAAAATACTGTCCAATTGTGATGGCCCACACGAAGTGGGGAAATCACTTTCCAATGCCGTCAATTTACAAACCTGGAGAACAAAGTAATAAATCGATATTTCATTGCAGAAAAGCTGTCCCCAAAACACTGATTGGATGAAGAGTGGCTTCTTTGGGTTTGGTCTTTTACCTTTTTTTAAAAAAAATTTTTTAACTGGGTTGGTCGTATAGAATTCCAGTCCCTTTTCAAATGAGAAATGAATAAAAGTTAAGATAGTCTATCTTCCCAGCTCTTCCTCTTCTTTTCTGTTCTCCACCTTCATTCCCAGAATTCTGCCCGTTCTTAATTGTTCACTTCATACTTCCTTGTAATGGTGATATCAAGTCCACAGATGAATTAATAACTTTACGGAATTACAAGAAGTCTTGCAAAGTAGTGTGAGTGAGCTGATGATAACTTAGAACTTCTCTATACGGCTAAGCTTGGGCTCATGGCCAGCAATCTACCAGCTCATCATGTGACATTTTTAGAACCAAACTTCAAGAGCAAGCACCAATCACATCAGTAGGAAAAGCATTTTACTGGGGGTCAGAAGTCCTACCTTCTGATCCCACATCTACCAGACTGAACTTTGTAAACTTGGACAACTTACTTGTGCTCCTTGAGGCACAGATTCCTCCTCTGTCAAGTCTAACCAGGTCACATCTAACATGAAAATTCTATGATTCTAAACCTTATTCCTAATGGAGGTCTGGATGAAAGGTATTCTACTAAAGTTCCACTGAATTGAGGGGAATATGTGAAGTCCTTTGGGAGGGGGTGGAGTCTGCCTTGTTAGCTATTATTCTCATTCATTTCCCCCGTCACCTACTTCGATAGCTACATCCATAACTTGAGATGATTTTTCCCACCAAGTTTTTTTCCCTTGGGGACCTGGAGGTGAAATGTGTGTGCTGTAATGTGAGGGACATTTCTCTGGGATGTTGAACCTCTTTAGCCAAACAGCAGTGTCTCTAGGAGTCACGGTTCGGTTCTCAGGACTAGAGTGATTATGCCATTTCCTCAAGGCACATGGGTGGAATTTGCAAATATCTGCAATCGCATTTCAGATGGTTGTTTTCAGAGGGACAGCTGTGGCATATGAGAGCAATCTCTACTTCTAAATCAAGTTACAAAGGGAAAATGGAAAATGATGATTGATGAATACACTCACATCTGAACAGTATTTATTCTTGGCCTTCATGTTCACATCTATAGTAGGAAAAATTATAATAGTCTTCTTTACATGTTAGGGGTATTAAATAAGCTAATGAATATGCAATGAATGTAAAAGATTTGAAAAATTTAAAGTGCCACTCAGAAATTCCGAATTTTTATCATATAATGACCCCAAAACTGAGGACTTGGACTGTAGTACTCCACATGGGGTCTCAGAAAGCCATTTGCAAAAGTATTGCAGCATATATTCACAAAGTTAGAAGCTGGACTTACTCATGGCACCTAGCAAGACCACCCTGTGAAGTAGGTAAGAGAAATATTATAACCTCTATTTAATAAGTTAATCTCCATTTAATAATGGAGGCTCATGGGAGTTAAGTGCCTACTTAAAGTCACAGCTCTGGTGACAGTTCCAGGAATTATACCTCCCAACAAGGAAAAGCCCTGAATGAGATGGCTTATAATTGATTAATTCTACCAAACATTTAACGATTTAACACCAATTCTTCTCAAATTCTTAAAAAATTAAAGAAAACACTTTCTAACTCATTCTGTGAGATCAGGCGTACCTGATACTGAATCCAGACAAAGACTAAAATAAAACTATAGACTAATATTCCTTATGAATATTGATGCAAAAATCCCCAACAAAAGTACTACTAAACTGAATTAAACAGCATATTAAAATGATCATATACCATGACTAAGAGGGATTTATTCCTGGAATTCAAGGATGGCTCAATACATGAAAATCAATCAATGTAATATACCACATTTACAGACTGAAGGGAGGGGAGACCACAGAGGATTATCTCAATTGATGCAGAAAAACCACTTGACAAAATTCAACACCTATTCCTGATAAAAATTCTTAACAAACTAGGAGTAGCAGGAAATTATCTTGATAAAATAAAAACCATATATGAAAATCTGACAGCTAATATCATACTCTACAGTGAAAAACTGAAAGCATTTCCTTTAAGATTAGGAACAACACAAGTGTGTCTGCTTTCACCACCTCCAGCATTTATTGAAAGCTCTAGCCAAGGCAATAGGCAAGACAAAAAGTATAAGTCATCCACATCAGAAAGGAAGAAATAAAATCATCACTGCCAGCAGACGATATAAACTTGTAAGTAGAAAACCCTAAAGATTACACACACACACACACACACACACACACACACACACACCTGTTAGAATAACTAAATTTGCAAAATTTCAATATATAAAACCAACACAAAAAATAAATTGCATTTCTATACACTAACAATGAACAATCTGCAAAAGAAACCAATTCGATTTATAATAACATTAAAAAGAATAAAATACTTAAGAATAAGCTTAGCCAAGAAGGTGAATGTCTTGTACACTGAAAACTATGAAATTTAATTTAATTTGCTAAAAGAAATTAAAGTAGACACATATAAATGGAAAGACATCCATGCTCATGGATTGGAAGACTCAATATTCTGAAGATATCATTAATACCCAAAGTGATCTACAGATTGAATGCCATCCATATCAAATTCCCAGTAATTTTTTTGCAGAAATGGAAAAATGCACCTTAAAATTCATGTGGACTCTCAGGAATCCCAAATAGCCTAAACTATCTTGGAGAAAAGAAAAACAGCAATGAAGTTGGAAGACTCACATTTCCTATTTTCAAGCTTACTAAAAGCTATAGTAATCAAAACAGTGTGGTATTGGCATAAAGTCAGACATAAAGACCAGTGGAATAAAAAAAAGAGACCTCAGAAATAAATCCTTGCATATACAGTCAAATGATTTTCAACAAGTTTGCCAAAACCATTCAATGAGGAAATGACAGTCTTTTTAACAAATGGTGTTCAGTAAACTTGATATCCACATGCAAAATGAAATTGAACACTTACCTTAAACCATATAAAAAATGAACTTGAAACAGATCAAAGATCTAAATACAATACCTGAAGCCATTAAACTCTTAGAAGAAAACATAGGAGAAAAGCTTCATGACATTGGATTTGGTAATAATTTCTTTGATATGACACCAAAAGCACTGGCAACAAAAGAGAAAGTAGATAAATGAAAAATTTTGTATATCAAAGGACTATCAACAGAGTGACAAGGCAGCCGTAGAATGGAAGAAAATATTTTCAAATCATATATCTGATAAGGAATTAATATCCAGAAAATATGAAGGACTCTTATAATGCAACAACGAAACAAACAACCCAGTTAAAAAATGGGCAAAGGACTTGAACTGACTTTTCACCCCAAAAAGTTTACAGATGGCCAACAAGCACATGAAAAGATGTTCAATATCAATAATCATTAGGGAAATGCAAATCAAAAGCACACATAGAGATAACATTTTACACCCATCAGCATAATCATTATAAAGAGACAAAAAGAAAGAAAAAAACAAAACGTGTTGATAATGATGTGGAGAGTGTGGAACCCTTGTGCACTGCTGATGGAAAGGGAAAATGGTGCTGGCATTGTGGGAAACAGGATGGAGATTCCTCAAAAAATTAAACATAGAAGTACCATATGATCTAGTAATTCCACTTCTGGGTATATACTCAAATTAATTAAAAGCAGAAACTTGAACAGATATATGTATCCCAATGTTCATAGCAGCATTATTCACACTAGCTAAAAGGAAGAAATGACTCAAATGTCCATCAAGGGATGAAAGGATAAACAAAATGTGGTATGTACATGCAATAGAATATTGTTCAGTCTTTAAAAGGAAGGAAATCCTAAAACCTGCTACAACACTGATTAATCTGGAAAACATTATAATAAGCCACACACATGTCACATAAGTGTATGATTTCACTTATATGTGGTACCTACAATAGTCAAAATCATAAAAAAAAAAAAGTAAAATGATGGCTTCCCAGGGCTGCAGAATGGAGAGTTAGTATGTAATGGGAACAAAGTTTCCGTTTGGGAAGATGAAAAAATCTGGAGATGGAGGGTGGTGATGGTTGCACAACAGTGTGATCGTACCTGAAGCTGTTGAATTGTACACGTAAAAATGGTTAAAATGCTAACATTTTGTGTTATGTATATTTTACCATGATAAGAAAAAGAGAAAAACCCCACGATGAGCGGAAATTCTGCTGTTCAGATGTTGAACCCCCCTTCCCGGACAAGGCAACTAAAGAAAACCCAGGTTAGTATATCTTTATGTGACTCACAGTGAAGCAGAACTCCCTCATCTTACACGTCTCCATCCACTTCATCCAGTTCAACTTCTGCTTTCTCTCCAAGGAGGTGTAGACTCTGAACTCAACGTGATGGAGTGAGCACGCTGCAGGCAGGGTTGTCATTCCATCCTACCTCTGCATCAAGCAAACCTCACAAGTTCGGAGGCTTTTGTTCTCTGATATAGAGGGGGCTTCATGAGAACATGTAGCTCAGATAGACCCTCTACTGTGTGGGTTTGCAGAGGTAATACTTGTGGAGGCAGATTACAAGCAGGGCTTGCAAACTCAAGGTACTTAAATGAGTGGAGTTCATGGGGAGACACCTGCAGTGTGTGTGCCCCACCTGAAGAGGTGGGTCTGTACCCATTTCATTTCTCCAGATAAGCCAGAAAATATATAATTCTGTGACATATTCTTATTTTTACATGTAGCAAATTTTTAAAATGCTGGCAAGTGAAACAAAACCTATCTGTGGGTTGAATAAGGCCCTTGTGTTCCAGTTTGCAACCTCTGCCCTGTATGAATATAATTTATAATATGCAGCATTTCCATTTCCTAGGGTCCTGGGCATGTGGTGAATAATTAATTCATTCATCTGTGAAAAGAATGAGTAGGAAATGGATTTCTGCGTATTTGGTATCTTCCAAGAATCACGCTTCTGACCTGAGAATATCCAACTAGATGCCATTATGAGAAGGGTTATATTTTCTTCTAAGGAAAAGATTTTAGAAGACAGTCCAGTGGATTTCTGTTCTTTCAAATCTTCTCTTCATTCTCTTCTTGTGACTCACAGCCCTGGCAGGGTCCTGCTCTCCTTACGTGGTGATGGGACCAAGGTTGTTCAATGACTTCCTGAAGCACCAGTGGCCCCCTCCTGCCCTTCAACCCTTGACCACACACAGCACAGACTACGACTGTACAGGCGCCTTTCTGTCTTAACAGCCAAGGACATTTGTCATCATTCTTTCCTTAGAAGAAAACATCACCCTTCCCAAAGTAGCTAGTTGGGTATTCTCAGCTCAGGTCTGTGAGGTTAAAACAATCAGACATGCTCTGTCCAGTTGCAACGAATCTTTTTCCTGTTGCAAGTTTTAAATGATTTTCCAGGCTCCTATACTTTCTACCTTTAAAGGAATAGTTTTGAGATGAAAGGATTAGGCTACTCACACTGAGCTGAAAGTTCTGAAAGTTCGAGAAAGTTTTAAATATACCGCCTTCCTGTTATTTTCTCCAAATAATAAACACATGGAGTAGACATAGAGTTAAAATGATATTATTTGCTTTTATCAAGCTGCTTGTCTTCCTCCTTGGCCTCCTGCCTGTCCTCTGTGCCCTGGTGGGGTTCCCTCCTCGACCTATCCCTGCTCCTGTGATTAGGATCAAGTGATCTCATGTGTGTAATGCCCAGGGATGCAAAAATTATCAGATGTCTACGTGCAGAACTGCGAAATAATGAAACGAATTCCTCAAGACGTTCACACAATCCTGTTTCCCTGCAATCACATTTCTACACCCATCCTTGCACACACATTTGTGATCCATAGAGAAGAAGGAAGTTGTACCTCCTTGAGGGTGATGATGTGCGTACATGCCAACAGGCACTGTTCTGAGTTACCCTGTAGAGTTCTCCTAAGAACACCATGGAACCCCGATTGTCATCTGCCTTTTGTAGGCCGGGAGCTCAGAGGAGGTGAAGAAATGCACGCCCCCCCATCCCCGCTCCTTCCACTGGACATGAACCTGACCCCTTGGTGCCCCCGTGACAAGGGAGCTCCATGGAGCCTAAGAATTGAGGTGCATGGGTTGCCATGCTGGTTTTAGTTTCTGGGTTTTGTTTTGTTTTGTTTGTTTGTTTCCTTTCAGGATCCACTGGTGAGGTTGCTCAGACTCCCTGCACGGAGAGAAAAATAACCTTGGGCTACAATTTCCAAAGTAGAATTACAAATGATGAGTTGTCTGGGATCCAGGCTTCCTGAGAATTCACTTGCTGGAACGTTCCAGAAAAAAAGATTAAGTTTTGGAACCAGATCTCCGAAGAATGCTCCTTCTTTGGAATGAATTCAACAAAAGTGAGTCCTTGGCTCTGTTTTACAGCAGGAAACGGCCTGTTCGATACTGTTTTTTCCACAGGCCTCTGGCCCTGCTTTGTCTGCAGAGGGTCATAAAGGCAGGTGCCAGGAGGAGCTGGAGAGCCGACAAGACTGACCTTTAAAGTTTTGTCTCAGGCCAGTGTGGACGGCTCCCCAAAGCACACTGACCAGTACACATAACTTTTGACCTCCGCCCTCCTCGCCTGTGTCCTGCCATTGTGGGCAAGGCATTCGTCTTCTGCAGTGACACGTCTTTTCACGACAGAGAGATTGTGCGTTGAGTTATTACGATTATGGTGACCTTCCTCTGTGACCTGTCATTTTCTTCCACACAATGAACACACTGGGAAGATGCAGATTTAAAATAATACATATCATTATTTACTTTCATGCAGTTTGCACTGTTGCCTTCTCACCTGGGTCCTGTGTGTTTCTCAAGCTGTGTTTTACCTTCGACTTTTTTCTGTTTCCTAGAACCTAATACGGGGCTGGAGGTGGGGTGAGGAAGACAGATATTGAATTCCTGGGTCATCAGTGTTCATTAGAGGCTAAGCCCGTGCTCAGCACTGTCACAGGCCCTGGAGGAGATGGTTGATTCCGGGCAGGACCAGGAACAGCAGTCAAGGTTTACTGCCTGTGCCGTGTCCTCCATTCCTCTCCTGTTTCCAGTCCAGTCCCCGTGGAGTCTGTGATGGTCCCTATTACACTGAGGTTAACCAGGGTGACTTCCGCAGCATGTGACCAAAGGGCGCCGACTGCTGCAGGGCCGCAGAGATCATCGGAAACCAAAGTGGTCCTCCTTTTCAGTGTCTGAGAATCAGAAAACAGTAAAAGAGTGTCCAGTCACAGGCCACTTGGTGGCATAACTCTGCCTGTGCGTGAGTATCTCTACCTCGCCTGAGTTTCTTCCCGGCCTGAACTCGGCTCCAGTGTGTGTGTGTGTGTGTGTGGAAGGCATTCCAGAACGACAGTGGAACAGGGACATTCGTGGAGGATGAGGCATGACATGGACCAGAGAAATTCAGGCAACATTTTGAGTGATGCTTACAAAGGAATTATAATAATGTAAACAATGATTTTGCTAAAATGTGAAATGAAAAAGACACATTGGTGTGACATCGGATAAAAATAGGAGTAACAATTTTTTTTCTTAGTTCTCCTTTTTTTTTTTTTTTGCGGTACGCGGACCTCTCACTGTTGTGGCCTCTCCCGCTGTGGAGCACAGGCTCCGGACACGCAGGCTCAGCGGCCATGGCTCACGGGCCCAGCTGCTCCACGGCATGTGGGATCTTCCCGGACCGGGGCACGAACCCGTGTCCCCTGCATCGGCAGGCGGACCCCCAACCACTGCGCCACCAGGGAAGCCCTCTTTGTTCTACTTTTATGTGGTATTTTATTCTTCTGCAATGAGCATGAATCACTCTTATAAAGGAGGATTAAATCTTTGAAAATTAAAGTCTCTCAAGGGTAAAGGACAAAAAGCCAAGGAAAGGACGAATTTATAGACAACATGTAAACCTTCAGATGATTTACATGTCTCCAATTTCTTTCAAAGACACGATTGCTCCAGATCTACTTAAAACCAGGCTCCTCCACTTGGTGCAAAGCTTGGGCTGATCTCCTCTGGAGTTGGGATGGGTTAAGAAATTCACCTGGATAAAAGGATACCACCTGGATTTCTTCTGCTCTCTATACACAATGCTTTCACTTTTTTAATGTAGTAGCTCATAGCATCTCTATAATAGCCAGTGAGGGATACAGCTGTTCCTAAATTTTAAACAAAAAGACACAAAGGCTTGTGAAGCTTGTGCTGTGGTCTCTCTTTGACTGGAAAGAATACGGGGGAACAATGTGTGTGTTGTCAGAGAGAGGTTTTATGGAAAGCTGAGCTGAGACAACCTTCCCCTCGTTACTTGCAGGAAAGGCTCCAAGAGACACTATAGAAAAGGAGGCAGGGCCGTCTAGGATGATGGCCAAACACCTGCAGATCTTTGAGATTATTCTGCACTCTTCTCTGCGGATGGAAGTTTGGCCACTTTGTTTTCATTTTTTATGTAACAAATGAATTATATTTTCAGGCTGTCCTTTGAATTTCTACTGACTTGCAGTCAAGTATCTTGCTTGAGATTAACAAGCATATTTCTGAGAGCCATCAACTTTATTTTTCAAGCACTTTCATATTCTTTGAAAATTGATGGATAGTACCAAGGGAAGCAACCTAGGGATATAAAAGTAAGAGAACGTTAGCATATAGAAAATCACTAGGTTTATCCTATTCCCTGTGAAGCAGATGCTCTAATACACCAATCTCCAATCCCAGATTCATTGCAGGCACCAATATCCATCACGGCTCTCTTTGTTACTAAACCTACTCTCTTTGTTATGGACAAAATGGCCCCCAGCAGTTGCTACAAAGAGATCAGAGCTACTCGAAAACTGAAACCTCTTTGCTACACCTGCCCTCTTCAAAGTCTGTTAAAATTACCAGCAAAGGGCGGGGGGGGGGGGTACTCCAAGTGGCAGAAGCTGCTAGTTGTTTGTCGATATGCATTTGCTCCTTCCTTAGTCAAAGGCACAGATATGGCTCCAGCCTCCCTTGCAGGTTCTGTGGTCACATAACTGAAGTCTGTCCAATGGGATGTGAGCAGAAAGGATGCCGTTATTCTCCTGGGGAAACAGGAGGGGAGCCCTTTTCCTCCTTTGCAAGGGCTGAGAAGGACTCATGCAACCACGATGCACCCAGAGACGGAAGGCAAGCTTGGAGGATGGATCACTGAGTGCAGGAGGAGTAAACTTCCGTCCGTACCAGTCACTGTATTTGCGGTCTTGTTGCTGCAGTCCTTAGCCCGCACCTCCCTCCACCAATGCATGTGGGCAGCAGGAGAACCCCTTCTCTGCTGTTCCTGGACCCTGTGCACTTTGCTACTCTCCCCCAGCCCTCCCCTCCATGAGCTAAAGGCTTGAGAAAATAAAACACAGTCATTTTTTATGGAAATATCTAGGATTGCTGCTTTGGAATGAAATGCTAAAAAGGAGTGTAAGAAAGTAATAATTCAGGACGAGAGGAAAATGCTGACCTCACTCCTGCCTTTGACTCGTGTGGTCCAGGAGTTTGAAGAAGGGGCGCCCCACCCCCGACAAAGGAGTGAGGAGCTCACACTCCCTGAGTTCCTGCCTGAAGTTTGTCCTTCGCACAAGCGCTTCCAGATTATTTATTTTTCTGATTAAATGGAGTCTAACCCGAAGTCACTCTTTAATGCAAACCTGTGTTTTATGACCTGTTCTCATTCCTGCCCGGGAAGTTTTGTTTACAGACTCTCAAGACAACTTTCTTTGATATTGGACAATGTCAGTATCTCTAAGTTTTCGTTCTGATAGACAGAAAAAGGTGAGTTAGGGCTGAATTCATCACTCATTTAAAAAAGAACATCTTTATAAAAACATTCACTTATATCCTGCCTCTGTTTGCCAGTATTGCTTTTTCTACGGGAAGGAAGCATGGCACACCTAGACTGGGGTGAAGACGTCTTGTCCTTCACAGGAGACAGAGTAGGGAAATGGCCCTTTTTCTAAGTGTGAAAAGTCTTCCCTTTGTCATTAGCGATTTCTTGGTGACAGAGACAACAATCTGTATAAATTTGCCATGTTTTCTAACACCTGCTCTTTGGACAACAAACAATTGCCCGCATTGTTTTTTTAAGTCCAGGTGGGAGAGAAACGATGGGAATGACTCTGAGACCATCACAGTGCTCTTCCACATGGGCATGTGCTCCCCTCCCCCCCATAGCAGCCCCTGACACCAGAGGGTCCCATTGTTTGCTGTTCTTTCCTGCCTATGACCTGATGATGATGAGGGAGAAAGCATCGCTGTCCTTCTGGTCGAGCGCCATCCTTGTTGAATGAGAGAAAGAGAAATCGTTGGTTGGAGCCCCTCAAATGCGCTTTTGGCTAAATAAAGTGAGATGTTCCAAAGTCTCGCCTAGGATTTGACATCTGAGTAGAGAACTCAGAAGTCAATAAAGTGACCTAAGCCCGAACCTTCACAAACAGTTTCTAAAGCCCAGCTGAGAAGAAAGGGCAGGTGCGGTATTTGATGGTGACTCTCTTTGCCACAAAAGATCCTGCTTGTTTCAAGTTACTCTGTTTGAAGTGCACTTTTCCTGTAGTTTTAATTTGCGTGTGAGTGCAAACCTCCTGAGAACAAGGGCTTCTGTGACTCACTCTGGAGGCCTCCTCTCCCCAGGCTAGAAGCTGCATCCTGTATCCTCTCTCTCCTCCATCCTCACCTCTGGCTGGTGCTTCTGGGATCATCTCCCAGGTCAGTTACTACACTCACATCCTCCTTGAAGGCTCACTTCTGGGACAGCCCAAACTAAGATCACACACGTACACACACACGCACATATATTTTAACCAAACTCAGGGCACAAAAGCAGATATGTGAAAATACAATTTTCTTTAGTTTTCATGACAACTTAATGATTATTTACCCCCATTCCATTTGGAGTCTAAAGGAAATTGGTGTTAACCCAGCCCCCCTGCCCATGCTCCCCCAGGGGCTGTGTGGTTTGGGAGCCTCCGGCACTGAGTCAGCAGCGGGGTCTGGGGGATGCTGGGTCATGCTGTCATCTCCACCGCTGCTGAAGCTTCCTTCCTCCCTGGGTCTCCAGGGGTTCATCCTGAGACGTCCTCAGGTCTGCTGGCTCAGCACACCACGTCTGTGCTGCTCTTGGGCTTTTGGGGTACAGTCTATGCTCCCACACCATGTCACGTGGAAGTTCACAGGGATAGATATTTGGGGTTCCATGAAGGTGGGTGCATTGGAATTTAAAGTTTATGGCTGTTGAACACATATGCCTGACAGTTCGTCTCAGGAGTCACAGACTATGTTTTTATCCCAGCGCATACGATGTATCCCTCTTAAGAACTAAAATCAAGACGATTTCCTAACATCGATTAAACAATATTCACCCTGGTAGGGTTTTCTGTGCTTGTGTTGAACAGTTTGGGGAACAGGCAAAACCACCAGCTTGCTCCAAGAATTTTCTGCTCCTGGAAGATAAGAGCCTGAACTAACAAAATAGTTTAGTAATTAAGACTAATGCTTACGCATCAAAACTCACTTCAAGACCCTCGCCTTGCTGGGCCCGCGGATCCTAAGCTGTTATGTCACCAACCACCCAGGCCCTAAAACCCCGTAGGGACCCCCCCCACTGTTACTTCCCCATTCTGTAATTTTGCTGAGACTCTCAAGGCCATGGTTTCTCTACTGCCACCTTGAATAAACTTCACTTTGTTTGAATGACAGTTTGTTCAGATGCTCTGCAGAAATCCATGACAAAAGAAGTGGTAGGTCATCATGCGGCAGCTACCAGCTACAGCTTTCTTTGGAAATAGACCATTTCCTCAAAACTCCTACAGCATGGCGACACGTACACGTTCCGTGAGGCGTCTCGTACAATGAACACGGGGATGTCAAGCCTCAGTCACGGCTGTAAGTCAAGGGTATGTGTGCATTTTGTATTTAAAATTCATGTTGTTTTTTTAAATTTTTAAAACATTTATCTGTTTGTTTATTTATTTTTGTCTGTGTTGGGTCCCTGTTGCTGTGTGCACAGGCTTTCTCTAGTTGCGGTGAGTGGAGGCTACTCTCTGTGGCAGTGCACGGGTTTCTCATTGCAGTGGCTTCTCCCGTTGCGGAGCACAGGCTCTAGGCACATGGGTTTCAGTAGTTGTGGCCTGTGGGCTCAGTAGTTGTGGCTCGTGGGTTTAGTTGCTCCACGGCATATGGGATCTTCCAAGACCAGGGATGGAACCCGTGTCCCCTGCATTGGCAGGCAGATTCTTAACCGCTGCGCCACCAGGGAAGTCCCTAAAATTCACGTTGTTTTATTCCAGTAAAGCAGCAGTTAGGCTGTCACCCTCTATTCCCTAATTACCCCCACCCCAATTCTGCTTTTTTCCTTGTTGCTTACCTATTTTATTTTATTTTATTTTTTATTGAAGTATAGTTGATTTACAATATTGTGTTAGTCTCATGTGTATGGCACAGTGATTCAGTTATATCACTGATTCTTTTCAGATTCTTTTCTCTTATAGATTATTACAAAATATTGAGTAGAGTTCCCTGTGCTATATGGTAGGTCCTTGCTGGTGATGTATTTTATATATAGTAGTGTGTATATGGTACACACTATTACCATATACACACTACTCCCCCCCAGTTCTTAAATGTTGGTGGGCAGAAAAAACACTTGGCATTTCCAGCCTCCATTGTTGGAGATCTGATCAGTGTGTCTGGAATGGGGCCCAGGAATCTGTATGTTTAGTAGGCTCCAGGTTAGGGAGCTCCTGGGAGCAATACAATGGAAGATAAAGGACCGTGTCTCTGATGGCACTGACCTTGCATCCCAGCTCTGTTCTTGGCTGGCGTGTGACTCAGGTCCAGTAACAGAACCTCTGACCCTCTTCAGCAGCAAAGTGGAGATTGTAATGCCCGCTCCCCACGTTTACTTTGAGGATATAATGAGCTAGTAAGAGAGAAGCACTGGTGGCCTCTGCATTCGTCTTGTGTGTATCCATCACCCAGGAGCACTGGGGCAGGCTCTGAGCAGGGCTGCGCCTACAAGGGGTAGAGAGGGCACCGGTGTCCCCATGGCTGCAGACAGCAAGTCCTCGTGGCTTTGGGAGGAGAATTAAAATCCTCTGGCCTTGACGGTCAGCCCCACGTCTCAGGAAAGGTGTCTGGCGTCCTGAAGTTACTGCTGAACCAGCAAGCACCAGGAATTGGGTTGGGATCTTTTCCTCGAGCAGCACCTTCCAGGTGCAGTCTTAGTTCAGATTCTCTGAGCAGCAGACCCTAGGCTGAGGGTCCTGGTGGGAGGAATTGATCAAGGAGAAGCT
This sequence comes from Stenella coeruleoalba, assembly GCF_951394435.1. Taxonomy (NCBI): domain Eukaryota; kingdom Metazoa; phylum Chordata; class Mammalia; order Artiodactyla; family Delphinidae; genus Stenella; species Stenella coeruleoalba. Next base: position 44,825,924 of record NC_137161.1, on the reverse strand, counting down.
GGCATGGGGTGGAGGGGAGCGGGGCAGGGAAGGGAAGGGAAGGATGGTGAGTAAAGGGTGCCTTCCGGTGAAGTCCCAGCCTCAGCCTGAGCCCCCAGGGATCTCTGCATTGCAAATTACACTTCAGAGGTTTCTGGCCAAGGAGATGCAACGGAGTTATCTCTCTGTGTATTTCAAGGAGATTCCAGTGCTGGTAAAAGGGATCCAAGGGGCTCTGGCCAGGCGCCAGGACCGACCATCCACTGTAGATGTTGGCCCAGCTCTGTGTCCACACCCAGGCTTTCTGCCCTATCACCAGCCTTGTGTTCTGACTATCTGAGTGGACGCCCAGCTTAAAGCCTTTGCAGGGGGGGCTATGATGGGGACCTGTACCTCGTGGGTTCATGTAAACAACAAAAAGGACTTGTAATGTACAAACTGCTATGAATCCTCATTTTACCATACCATACCCATGTTTTGAGTCAGCCCGTTTCACCTGCCCGAGCATGTACAGTGACAGATCATGGGAGCAGCTCCGCTTGCTGAAGGATCCCCATGTGCCAGGTAGCCTTCCAGGTATGTTACACTAACCAGCACATTTAACCCTCAAACAGACTATGACCTAACATTATCATTAGCTCTGCTGAGGGCATATTAATAATAATGATAATAACTTGCCCAAGGTCACAAGACTAGTGAGTGCAGAGTTGGGATTTGAACCCGAGTCTGTCTCTTGAACTTGTCGAGTTGGCCAGGCTGCCACTCAAAGTCTGGTTATTTATGTGCCTCCGGGGGCCCCAAGAGAAGCAGCCCTTTCCTCTTCACCTCATCTCCCTCACATGTGGCAGAGAAATCAGACATTTATATACATTTGCAGAAGGAAAAGAATAATGATCAAACAACCTTGAAACAGTTCGGTCTAGACTTTAACTTGTACTAGAAGGAGCTCAACAACAATGAAAACTGAAAATTCAGCCTTATTAACTCATGCAGTAAAAATGTACCGAGCGCCTATCACACACCTGGCATCCTGCTGGATGCCAGGGGAACAATGGTGAAATCAGAGACTTTCTCCCCAGCCCAGATTAGCCTTGATAAACTGAGCTGGGCTGTCCCCTCCTAGGGCCCCGTCCCCACCCCCCAACCATGTGCTGTCTGACAGCGGGCCTGGCCGTGGTCTGCAGGGGGTTCTGACGTTGCCGGAGACGAGACCCACGGCCACCCTTCCTCTTCTGGTGTGTTAACGTTGCAAATCTTTCTTCTGCCCTTCCCCACCCCCCTTCCCCTGCCACTGTAACAGGGAAAGGCCTCAGTTATGATGAGAAGAAATTGAGCTGAGGGGATAAAGTTTCAGAATGAATTCTGAGTCACCAGATCAGGTTTCTAAAAGGTGAAAACACTGTGAAAAATATTCTCCTACCACCGGGAATTAGAATCACTTCCTGCAACTCCTATGTGACACTGCAGTCCGTAACTGGTAGCCCTGTCTAGGGGAGGGGATTTCGTTTGAATTGTTTTCCTTTTTCTCCATCTGCATTTTCCAGTGTATCAGCAATACATTTTTAATTTTTTGTATTTTCTTCACTATTTTTATTGCAGTATAGTTGATTTACAATGTTGTGTTAATTTCTGCTGTACAGCAAAGTGATTCAGTTATACACATATACATTCTTTTTTATATATTCTTTTCCATTATGGTTTATCATAGGATATTGAATATAGTTCTCTGTACTATACAGTAGGACCTTGTTGTTATCCATTCTATATGTGAAAGCTTACATCTGCTGACCCCAACCTCCCACTCCATCCTTCCCCCAACCCCCTCTGCAATGCTTTTTAATTAAAGAAGAAATTATATAAAAATATTCTCTTCTGTTCTCCTCTCAGGTTTGGTGAGTAATTGTGATGATGATTAAGTTTCATTCTATGATGAGGATGTAAAGGACATTCCCCTTGGCTTTCCCACCTTCCGCCCCCATAGTGGAAGGTGGCAGGGAGTGAGGGGTTTCAGAATTCCCAGGAGCAGACGGCAGGTCTCTGTTGCCGGAGTCTGGGGCAGAGTTAATCTACCCCTCCTGGCCCCATCTCCCAAACTGAGACATTTCTGAGAGTGAAAGGGGCACTGTTAGAATTACCCTGGGTTAGCTGGAAGCTGGATTTTCTTGGGTAAACCTCGCTGTGGTGTCACCATGGTCACAGGGGACTATAGATCTCTCCTGGCTGAAACATCTTAAAGTATGGAAATTTGGGCCCTATTCTGTATCCCCCAAAAGCCTGACCAAGCTCCATGAGCCACCGCAAGACACCAACCTTCAGCTGCAAAAGAGAAATGAGCTCTACAGGGGACATAGCCAATTCTGATGGAAATTTAATCTGTGTGGTCAATTATTTGTATAATGGTGGAGGAAAATAAAGACTATTTCACCAAAGTCAACTCCGTAATTTTAGAGCCTTTAAGACATTTGAAAATGCCTTGTGCAATTATGTGGTGCTTAATACTCAGATAATGGAACAATGAAAGATGTATGTTTGCATTTTGTAAAATTAAACTGTATGCAGTTATTTATCTTTTACCTTAATTGTTTGAGCTTGTTTCTAATGTAAACTGTTGTAATTTTAAATAAATATAATAGAAAAAACTTTCCTAGGTATCAAGAATCCAGAGTAAATTTACTTTGCAAATAGGCTTTGCAGGTATGTTTTATGCTGAGGATTTTAAACTGACACTTTCATTCAAAAATATTTTGAATTACTCACTATTTGCCTCTCTGAGGTCAAAGGGATTTCAGGGAGACTCAATTTCACAATGGAGTGTGGGTGACTTCACCTTATTCCGAATCATGAGATATGGGAAATATTATAAAATCAATATGCTAGAGGGCGGGAAGTACATTTTCAGCTGACTTTTGTTAAATATGTTGAACTTTGTGCTTTCATTTCTATGTCCTTCCTTCATTCCTGGTCCCATTATACTTGCCTGATTTCTTCTCCCTTCTAGTTACACTTCTCCTCTACTCAAAATCTTGAGTAGATATATTATAAGCTTAGCTTGTTATATTATAGGAGGTTACAGATACTGGGGGTATAAAGCAAGTACAGGTATATGAATACATTTGCTAATGTTTAAAGTCTAATGTTATGAGTCTTTCTGATGTGATCCTCACATCCTACAGATACTTCCAGGGTGAACAAAGTGCAGGGGGTAAAGGAAAAATGATTCCCTCCAGATTTCAGGGCATTGCGGGCTCGTGCTCCATCACATTCACTTTTGCTGGCTGGCTTAATTGGTATTTGTTCCTTCAGTGTCACTGGGTTACTACAGCACAGGATGTAGGGGTATGAGCCTTGAAACCAGGTGCAAGTTCCAGCTCTGTCCTTTACTAGCTGTGTGACCTCAGGCCGCTAGTCACCTGAACTCTCTGTGCCTCAGTTTTCTTACCTGAAAAACAAGAATCATAATAATACCTAAGTCATGGGGGAAAGGGTTGTCTGTTTTTTAATGAAAATTGAATGCATTCATATATTTTAAAATACTTTAAATGGTACTTGGCACATAGCGAGCCTTATATAGAGCGCGTCTAGGGTAATGTTTTATTTTGAAATGAATTCAGGTTTACAGAAAAGTTGTAGGAATGTACAGAGAACGTCTGTAAATTGTTCTCTACTTGTTAATATTTTTACGTATTTGCTTGGATATCATGTTAGTTTTCTGTCGCTGTGCAACCACCTACTACAAATTTAGCAGCTTAAGCCAAAATACACATTTATTACCCCACAGTTTCCAGGGTCTAGAGTCCAGGTATGGGTCTATTGGGTCCTGTGTTCAGAGTCTCACCAGCATGGACTCAAGCCACTGACCGGGGATGCAGTCTCATCTCAGGTGCAGGGGTCTCATCCAAGCTCACTTGTTGGCAGCATACAGTTCCTTGTGGTTGTGAGACTGAGGGCCCTGTTTTCTCGCTAGGTATCAACTGGGGATTGCACTTAGCTCCTAGAAGTCTCCTGTCACTTCCTTCGCACAACATGTCAGTCTGCCCTCCAGTTGGGGAGTATCTCTCCAATGCTTCACCTTTAGTTAAAGGCTTCACCTGATTAGGCCAGGCCCACCCAGGACACTCTCCCTTTTGATTAACTCAAAGTCAACAGATGAATAATGTAACCAAGGGGGAGATATCCCATCAGATTCACAGGCTCTGCCCGTACTTAAGGGGAGGCGATTATACAGGCATGTACACCAGGGTGTGGGAATCTTAGGGACAGTTTTAGAATTCTGCCACGTGTATTTTTCCCTGAACAACTTAAGAGTAAGGCAAAGACGTAATGCCTGATCACCCCTAAATACTTGAGAACGCATTTTCTGTGATGAAAGACATTCTTTTACAGAACCCTAACAATTATGAAAAACAGAAAACTAAAATTAATATAATTATCTTTTTAGAGGCCTATTCACATGTTGCACTTTGTCCCCAAATTGTCCTTTATATTTAAAGAAAGAACGAACATCTGATCTAAGATACAATCCACGTGTTGCGTTTCGTTGTCATGGTTCTTTAATCTCCTTTAATCTGGAATAGTTCTTCAGTCTGTATTGTTTTCATGAACTTGATTCTTTCAAAGAGGGCAGCCTAGTTATTCTGTAGAATGTCTTCCTTTTAGGAGTTGTCTGATATTTCCTCATAATTAGATTTAACTGGTGCATTTTTTTTCCAGGAAACATTACAGAAGTGACATCTGCCTTTTACGGTGCATCATATCAAGAGGCATGTGTGTTGGTTGGTCCAATTACTGGTGATGTTAACTTTGATCATATGAGTAAGGTGGTGTCTGCCAGGTTAGTTACCATAAAGTTAGTTTCCATAAAGTTCCACTAACTATTACTAAAGATGTGCATTGTCTAGGATCAAAGAGTTAATAATAGGGAATACCCTGGCATCGGTCCAGTGGTTAGGACTCGGCACTATCACTGCTGGGGACCCTGGGTTCAATCCCTGGTCAGGGAACTAAGATCCTGCAAGCTGTATGGTGCAGCCAAAAAAAAAAAAAAAGTTAATAATAAACTTTTGCACGTCTCTATACAGGCCACAAAGCCCTTGGGCATATAACCCTATAGAGTTAATCAGGGAACAAGGCTGACTTTGGATACCTGTCTGCCAGGCTTCCCAATCCTTGTCTTTCCAGGGTCTGTCTCATGGCCATGCAGCTCTGGCTACACCAGCATCACCTTCCTCTCTATTGATAGTTCTCTGCACTGTATCATTACACCTGAATTTGCTTCACCAGAAAAGCCCACCAATGGCCTCCTCAAAAGACTCATGGTCTTAACCTCCTCACGCCACCCCTGAAACAGTGCCCAGGGGTGTGAAGTGTCTCATCACACCCCTAAGAATGGGACAGGTCTGGTCTTGTCAAGGTCGCCAACCATCTCTGTGACACTAAATCCAATGGACATTTTCCTGTCTTCACCGTTTTTGAGCTTTCAACGTCAGCCAACACAGCCACAGACGCCTTCAAGTGTCCCCACTCCTGAAAGAAAGATTTTCTTTCTTTCTTCTTTCCTTCCTTTCTCTTTCTTTCTTTTCTTTCTTTCTTTCTTTCTCTTTCTTTCTTCCTTCCTTCCTTTCCCTTTCTTTTGTTTTCTTTCTTTCTTTCTCTTTCTTTCTTTTCTTTCTTTCTTTCTTTCTCTTTCTTTCTTCCTTCCTTCCTTTCCCTTTCTTTCTTTTTCTTTCTTTCTTTCTTTTTCTTCCTTCCTTCCTTTCTTTCTTTCTTTCTTTCTTTCTTTCTTTCTTTCTTTCTTTCTTTCTTTCTTTCTTTCTTTCTTTCTTTCTTTCTTCCCTTTTCTTTCTCTCTTTCTCCCCCCCTTTCTTTCTTTTAATATAAAGGACAATTTGGGGACCATTTGCAACATATGACTAGATCTCTAAAAATATAATTATATTAATTTTAGTTTTCTGATTTTCATAATTGTATTAGAGTTCTGTAAGAGAATGTCTTTCATCACAAAAAATGCATTCTCAAGTATTTAGGGGTGATCAGGCATTACTGCTGTGTCTTACTCTTAAATTATTCAGAGAAAAATACACATATGGCAGAATTCAGTCTTGCCATCTCTGGTAACATGTTTTGTGGGTTTCCTCTGGTCTTGTTGCCTGTTCCTTTGGAGTCTCTTGATGTCCTTAGACATTCCCTGCTGGGACCACTGGGCTGATTGGCTCTGCTCCCCTCGGCCCTCATCCTCCAAGTGAGCAAGAGATCCCAGGTGTGTACCCATGGCAGTAACTGGGTCCCCAAAAAGTGGGTCACAGAGTTCAGTATCTTAAGGTCTCGGCTCGGCTCTGACCCTCAGCATTTCTGCTGCATTCTGTGGGCCAAAGTGAGTCACAGGGCCAGCCCTGATTCAAGGCAAAGGAAAATAGATTCCACATCTTGATGGGAGCAGCAAAGTCATTGCAGAGGAGGGAAATTCAGGGAGTTGTGGAGAATTGTGGCCATTTTTGCAGTTAGTCAACATAGACTTAGTCCATTAAGATTAGCCCTGGATGAGAATGCTGTCAGCAGCCCTGACGGCTCTGCCCTCTGTTTCTGTGTTTTTGATCAGACGCAGTTCCGTGCTGCCCACAGCTTTTGGCACCCTAATGACACACGTTCATATCTTCTCATGTTCTTCTTTTACCCCCAGTTTTACTGAGATGTAATTGACATATAACATTGTATTAGTTTCAGATGCACAACGTAACAATTTGATATTTGTGTTTGTTACGAATGTTCATCACAATAAGCCAAGTTAACATCTGTCACCATGCACCATTACACATTTTTTTTCTTGTGATGGGAACTTTTAAGATCTACTCTTTTAGCAGCTTTCAAATATACAATATAGTATTGTTAACTATAGTCACCATGCTGTACATTACATCCCCAGGACCTGTGTATCTTATAACAGGAGGTTTGCTTGTGCCTTTCGACCCTCTTCACCCATTTCCCTACCCCACGCTCCTGCTTCTGGCAACCACCAATCTGTTCTCTGCATCTATGAGCTTGGGTTTTTTAAGATTCCACATATAAGTGAGATCATACAGTATTTGTCTTTCTCCATCTGACTTATCAATATTTCACTCCCAAGTCCTTCTGATAAAGACCTTGGCTTCTCCCACACCCTCTAAGGTGATTCCCTCCTGACCCTGACCTCCACTGACTTCCATCTTTTCCTGATGTGCATCACACCAGGTTCTAAGGGTATCAAATGATTTGAGAAGCAAAGTTATATAGAGGGGAGCCTTGTGGGTACCCAGCAGAGCAGTATGATTGATCAGAGTTCAACTTCACCCAAATTTGAATTTTCTTTCTAAGATAATCACTTCCTCTGGCATATTCATTGATCCTTAGGGGAAAAAATTGGAATGGTTTTCCTTTGGTTGAGAAACCCTCTTTCTCTCTATTATTTTAATTTCTTTCTCCTCTATTTCTAAGCAATTCCTTGCCTACAACAGATCCACATTTGCAAACCAGATGAAATTATAAATGAAGACTATTTTTTTTAAGTTATACTAAAAGGTGGTACATGCAGACTGCACATAGATTTGGAGAAGGGTCCCCTTGTCATTGATCCCGGATCCATGAAGGCTGGGGGACCCATCTGAGCATCTTCCTTCTTGGAGTATCATTGGAAACACCCAGGGAGCTTAGAAAAAACACATCTTGTCATGACCCCAGGGATTCTGAGGGTCAGAATCACATGGGTCTGGGTAGAACCCAAGAAACTGTACTTTTCAAAAGCTCTGAAGGCCCTGGAACGTTGACGATCTACAGGATTTGAACCAATGCTGCTTGAATTCTCCACCAACCAGGGCCAACCTCAGTGTCAGGCAGGTGAAGCAGCTCCCTGTTCATCTGAAGTCAGCCAGAAAATGACATTCAGGCGTGGCCATTACAAGCCCAGAGCATCAGTCATGATGACCAAGATTCTGAATCATGTATTCTCAGTGTAATCTTTTTGTCCAGTTTAGAGAATTGGATCAGTTTAGAGAATTAACTCTGACCCCATGGGTGACCCTCTGCCCTAGTAGAACTGAAAATTAAGAGATGGGCACGTCTGTAGGTTCCGAGGTTCCAGAGGATAAGATGTCTTGTCATACCACCAAGACAGAAGGAGGCAGATGGCAATGACTGTAACAAAGAAATGATGGTGCCTTGGTCCCACACATCACCAGAAGTGCCAGAAGTGTTTTATGGGCATTGATGGAGAAGAGGAGGGGAAAAGAGTGGGTCGTGTGATACAAAACCAATTACTCTATTAATCGTGTGAGGTTCAGGGAGTTTGGGGCTTTAGGGTCTGTGTGAGGGTGGAGAAGTCTCTTCCAACAGAGAAGAAATATGGCGGTGCAGTTGCTCCAGACTTAAACAAACGGGGGGAGATAGCATGTAAACTATGCTACCCATTTTGTAAGAAAGGGAGAAATAAGACTCTACATTTTAATATGCTTTTGTGTGTGCTGGGAAAAATCTTGGAAGTTTATGTAAGGAACTAAGAACAAAGATTATCCAATCAAAGGTGTGGGGTTTGGCAGATGGGTGGACAGGGATGAGAGGGAGATATTTTTATTCTCTATCTTTTGACATCTTCTGGGTCTTGAACCATGTGATTTTCTTTCTTATTCAAAAATTAAAAAAATTTGAGAGCCTACACATAATGCTAGCTTGTCTTATCCATCTATTGAAAAAATAGCTAAAGAGGTTCCTGTGAATTCAGCAAAATGTTTACGTCAACTGTATTGTACTGATATCAATCACAGCAGCATTTATAGATGTTTGAAGCAAAGCAGTGAGTATCAGCGCAAGACACGTTATTTACCCAGGCTGTGGCTGATGCTTGGAGCACAGATGGATTCAGGGACCCTCCTCACGATTCCTTCACAGGCCACGCCCACGAAAGCCCCGACATTCCTGGATCACTGGTTTCTCCAGAGAGCCAAGCATTGAACAACTTTATGTCTTACTGTCCCTAATGTATAAACCTTATAATAACTGTAAAGGAGCTAGTGTAATGCTCAAAAGGGGCTCCAAACGTTGGGCCCTCCTTTCTCCTCAGGGCATGGAGGCTGGCTGGTCTCCCTTTGCTGTACGGCACACGCTGGGAGAAGCTGTTTTGCATTCTTCACTTGTGTCGCTGTGTCCCATGCTTTCAGCTGTGCTATTAATATGTCTGCCTAAAGCATTTTGTAGTTCAGCATTTGGGGGAAATAGAGCCCCACGAGCAGCTCCTCGGGCCCCAATCCGGCCACGTCAATCCTTTGCCTCCTTTGCCTTCCTGGGACCCAGATGCGACAGTGCTTTTGCCAAATGTGAAAGCAACCCCAACACTTCCTCACAGCCCCACCTGGAATGTCACGGGCACCTTAGCAGATGAAAGACTCTAAAACGTCCTGCGGTAAAGTCATCGGTTGAGCTTTGCGTAAACCAGCATCCCCCAAATTCACTGACTGCGAAACTCTTTTATCAAAGCATACCTGTGAGTATCCTGAAAAGTTCTGGCTTAAATCATATCCGCCTCCTGAAGAGAAGCAGGAGCTCCTGATCTCACCCGAGCCCTTGAATCCCAGGCTTTCTCTGCGATAAAAAGCATATCCCAGACTCTGTAATTGTTCTCTCCCGTGCACCCTCTCTGATTCACTTTGCATCATATAGTTGATCATACTTGAGTAACATGGATAGAGGCAAACTTTAAAGACAAAGCCTCCCCTGAAAATGTCAGGGAAAGAAATAAAAATCTCAGTCTAGTTGTCTGCAATTTAAAGACACATGGCGGCTTCCCTGGTGGCGCAGTGGTTGAGAGTCCGCCTGCCGATGCAGGGGATACGGGTTCGTGCCCCGGTCCGGGAAGATCCCACATGCCGTGGAGCGGCTGCGCCCGTGAGCCATGGCCGCTGAGCCTAAGCGTCCGGAGCCTGTGCTCCGCAACGGGAGAGGCCACAACAGTGAGAGGCCCGCGTACCGCAAAAAAAAAAAAAAAAAAAAAAAGACACATGGATTTCCTTCCAATTTAGATCACCACAGGGCACTGAATAGAGTTCCCTGAGCTATACAGCAGGAAGGAAATCCAAAAAAAAGGGGATATATGTATACGTATAGCTGATTCACTTTGCTGTACAGTAGAAACTAACACAACATTGTAACGCAACTATACTCCAATAAAAATTAATTTTAAAAAATAAATACATAAATAAAAACACAGGCACCCAAATGTTCAATAGCCAAGACACGGAAGCAACCTAAGTGTCCATCAACAGATGAATGGCTAAAGAAGATGTGGTATATTTATACAGTGGAATATGACTCTGCTATAAAAAAGAATGAAATAATGCCATTTGCAGCAACATGGATGGACCTAGAGATTATATTAAGTGAAGTTAAGTCAGACCGAGAAAGACAAATATCCTATGATATTGTTTATATGTGGAATCTAAAAAAGGTACAAATGAACTTATTTACAAAACAGAAACAGACTCACAGACTTAGAAAACACACTTATGGTTACCAAAGGGGAAAGGAGGGGGAGGGATAAATTAGGAGTTTGGGATCAAAATATATACACTACTATATATAAAATAGATAACCAACAAGGACCTACTGTATAGCACTGGGAACTATACTCAATATTTTGTAATAACCTATAATGGAAAAAAAATCTTAAAAAGAATATATATATATATATATATATATATATATATATATATATATATATATCTGAATCACTTTGCTGCACACCTGAAAGTAACACAACATTGTAAATCAACTATATTTTGATAGGAATTTTTTAAAAAGTAAAGGGAAAGGCTCCAAACAGCTCTTTTCTCCTTGAAGAAAAAGCTCTAACCTTGTGAGGTGTGTATGCCAGGTTAATAGACATTTTCAAAGGAGACCACTTTGCTTTCGCCTGAATCACTGCCATCCTGGACCTGTAAGAAGGGAATGCTATATCTCTTTCTTCCTTTTGCTAAACCGACAGGAGACATTCCCACCAGGCCACTTGCCCTGACCTCCGTGTAGGGCAGGCAGTGCTGCCTCTGTCACTATGGCCTCCAGAGTGGATGGTGGTGAGAACCCAGGCTGGCCGGTCCAGACAGTACAAGTGAGCTGGGGAGCAAGTGAGTCAGCATTTCAGACCATCTTCGTGAAGAAGGAGTGCCTTCCTCCACGTGAGCGCCTGCGGTGTGGTAATTTGTTCGTTAAATGACTAAAATTATTCACGGTCCCTTTTCCGATTGTACAAAATGCCCTCCATTCAAGGAACGCGCTGTGTGGTGTGCCACCCTGGGGGTTCTCGGGCACTTTGGAGATGCTATACTTAGCCTCACACCCCACATCCATTCAGTGCTGTTAACCAGATCTCCAGGGTGTGGGCGACAGCTCAAGTCAGTGTATTTTCACATCTATTAATACCCCTTGGTCACCAAGTGGCATTTGTTTTCCATATATTTCCATGAAACAAGACAGCAAGGGCCAAGTTTTCTCTGGCTCATGAAAAGGGACTCATTCTCCTGAGTTTGTCAAAGTTAATGTGAAAGACCCATTGAGTGTCTCAGCCCTGCTGTCCTTGCATGAAGTTTTGATGCACTAGGAAATCACATTTTTAAGGCAGGAGGGTGAAGTGAGAATTTTAACTGGAACTCGTGCGTGTGTGTGTGTGTGTGTGTGTGTGTTGTGTGTGTGTGTGTGTGTGTGTGTGTATGTGTGTTTTGTTTCTCTGTGTCTGTTTAATGGGTGGGTTTAATTGGGAAGGAGAAAGATGCTATTAAATCTTCCAGGTGATTCTGATTTAAACCCAACAAGCACTTCTCCTTCTGGGAATAGACACCACTTTATCTCACACATGACCCCCTGCTTGTAGAGACACCTCGGCCCCGGAAGCACAGAGGCTTGCTCTGTCACTTGCCAACTGTACCACTTTGGGGTAATTTATTTTACCTTTCTATTTCACTCTCCTGATGTGTACAGATGAACCTGCTTGTGGAGACTGTACACGAAATTTCATATTGCACATCTCAAAGCAGAATATCTGGCACAAAATAAGCTTTGCATGCCCCTTCTCTCTCTCTCCCTGTTTTCTCTCTTCATCTCCATCCCCTCCCACCCCCTCCCCCACCTTTTCCCTTCCCCCTCCTTCCCTTCTCCCTCCCTCCTCTACTTCTCCCTCTGCTGGCACTAGCGTCAGGGACACTTCTCTGTAGTCTATCAGAGGATGAGAAATCCATCCCAGGGAGGGGGGTTTCGGGGAAAAGGGTATCATCTGCCTCACCTCATCTCTACCGGGTAACTATATTAGTAACAGTAGAATTCGATGCTGTTTTTTGAGTGAAAAATCCAAGTGCGGAAATCCAGCTGTGCAGGGTCTGAAAGAGGCTGTCCCGCTTGTCCCCTTTGCCGATGCCACCCGTGTGGCTTTGCTGTCCTCCTTTAGGTGGCACCCTTTGACTGCCGTGTAGCCACACAAGTTTTCTCTCCCACTTCAATTAGTATTCATTGTGCAAAAATAAGAAAATTCCTTCATTATGCCGGTGCCCGGCGGTGATCTGATAATTAAGGCTGTGCATCTGCATTTCCATTAAAAAACCCCATTTCTCACTCTGGGCTGTGGCTTAGCAATAAAAACTTGCTGGCGAGGTCTTAACCTTAGGACATTTTAAAGTAAACATTGCATTTAGCTTTTTAGAGGGTCTGTCTTCTTCCTAATTATATACATCAAGTCCAGTCCAAGAATTTGTATTTTCTCCATGTGACCAAAAGGGAATTGGGACTTTATCTAGATTTTGGGTCGTCTCAGCAAGGTATCAATTTGCATTGACATAAAATGCAAAATGTGAAAGATATTTCAAGAGACAACTGAGAGGAATGTAATCTTTCGAATTTTGAAATTTGTTTTCTAAGAGATGTGTGTGCTTTGTTGCTCTTTGAATCTCCTTTTTTTTTTTCTTTCTTTTCTTTTCTTTTTCTGTCTCTTGTCAAACCTCCCACAATCAGGCAAAACTAACTTCTGAGATGGTCACTCAGAAGAACTTCATCCAAAGTGCATTCCTTGTGGAATTACCGAAATAATCACTTCATTTGCTTACCCCACTTTTTCAGTAGAAACTTGATCATGGAATGAATGAAGAGGTGGAGACTTCACCTTCTAAGGCTCTCAGCCTTCCAAGCCCGGCACAGGTGTCTAGGATTGACACTTGACAGGTACCCCAGGTAAGCCTCCTTGTATTCCAGATCAGTCCCCGTTTCAAATAATCCATCCTTCTATCCGTCATAATAACAAATCATGCATCCGATATTTGGGTCATAAAAGTCTCTGGTCAGAGTGGGGTATCTAGTCTGTTATAAAACACCTGTATATTTTCACACCTTGCCTCTACACGAGCCACCCAAAATAGCATCCCAAACCAGTGCTGGCTTTCTATTATCTGTACAGAAGCTCCTTCCTTTAAAATCATGACGATGGACAGTTACTTAAAAGTTTTCTGTTTAACTCTCGGGGAGAACGCCATTTCAGTTGGATTTTGTGAATTAGCATAACATAGCAAAATCAAAGGGTTTGATCATTGATCAGGTTTCTCTGCTCTATATGTGCTCTGTGTGATCAGAATAAGATGTTCCAGGCACACACAGGAACTGATTCACGCACAAGAGTGATGCTTAGATGCTCGTCACCAGCCTCCCTGGTGTCGTAACTTGTGTTAAATAACAATTTGCTTCACTGAAGAGACTCAGATTTGGGGTGAAAATACCAGCAGTTCACAGTTATAAGAAGACGTGTTCTAGAATTCGCACCTCGGAAGAGCCCCTATGGGTTCGGAGAGAGGCCGCGCATACTGGAGTTGGAAGAGAGACGGGAAGAGACTGTGTGGTGTCTTGGGGGACGTCTAAAGGCGCTGGAGCAGAGAGGCCCTGGGGGAGTGGACAGAGCTGATGCCTCTCACCTGTCACTACGGGCTGTCCCTAAGTTTCACCTCTTACATTTTCACATTTTGGCAAAGAGTAAGTTTGGATTTGCCTTTTGATGTTTTCTGTTTCAAAGCGTGGCCTGGATTTGAATGGCAGATGACGCATGGAGAAAGGCGTGGGCCGTGTGGGCGTGTGTGCTGCCCCTCTGAATGGCAAGAAGACCCCACATCCCTGCAGGGGGAGCCAGAGGGTTAGGGCCCCTCAGGTGAGCAGGGTGGTTGTCTGTGGCTCCGCGACCTTTGAGGGAAGAGCTAGAATTTTACACGCTCTGCTGTAACCATAAGACACAGTCACTGCCCACAACGCCCCAATCTCAGACTCTCAGTTTTCCATGATGTTCAGACATGGGGCTCTGTCAATAACTCCAGCTCCCAGAGAGAACAAATGATTTGAAGGTGAACCTTCTGGGAGCATCAGTCCTGCTGCCAGCCAGAGCGCAGCTATGACCTTGCCCACCTGGGCACCTTCCGATAGATGCACGCATGAGCAGAGAGCCAGAGGTGGAAGAAGAGGGTGCAGGACAGGAAGAGCAGCACATGCTTTGTCGTCCCTGCGGCTCCCTGCAATTATCCCGAAGCCTCTGAAACATGGACACAGGTGAGTCACGGGAAGAGAGGGGAATTATTTTTGTGTAACTGATGCAAATGTGGGAAACACCACCCTTCTCCCTCTGGTATTGGCTTTGGACCACAACCCCCGTTGTCCAACACTGAAAAAAAAAAGCTAGATTTTTGAAATGGTAATTTAATTGAAAGTCAAGATGGATGACCAGGAAGGTTCATCTGGGTAAGACTCACCAAAAGGGAGCTGGTGATAAAGTAGGAGCAGAGTTTAGTGACAAAAGCTGTCCAGAGAAAGTGGGAGTCCCTTAGGTACATACAGGCAGCCCTCGGAGATACGGCTGTTTGGCTGCAGAACACCACAATAAAGCAAGTATCTCAATAAAGCAAGTCTCACGAACTTTCTGGTTTCCCAGTGCATGTAAAAGTTATGTTTACACTCTGCTGTAGCCTATTAAGTGTGCGATAGCATTATGTCTGAAAAACCAACGTACATACCTTAATGTTAAAAGGCTCTATTGCTAAAAAATGCTAACCCTCATCTGAGCCTCCAGTGAGTTGCAATCTTTTTGCAATAGTGACATCAAAGCTCACCGATCACCATCACAAATTTAATAATGATGAAAAAGTTTGAAATATTGCAAGAGGGTGTGTCACATCAAAATGTGGCAGAGACAGGAAGTGAGCAAAGGCAGTTGGAAGAATGGTACCAATAGACTTGTTGATGCAGGGTTGCCACAGACCTTTAATATGTGAAAAACAATATCTGCAAAAGCTCAATAAAGTGCAGTAAAACGTGGCATGACTGTACAAAAGACATCGGGTCCAGGTCGTTTCACTGCAGTGAATGCCTCAGAGGAACAGCTTCACTGACGGGTCAGTTAGAAAAGTCTGGAGAGAGAAAAAAAATGTATTGCTAAGGAGAAGTTTGGGGTAAACTCCTGTTACTCAATGAAGCAAGTGGGAGCAGAAACTAGGAAACCTACTTGACCTTTCAGCGTTTAAGTGTCTGCGAGAAGGGTCCTTTTTACCTGGAAACATCAACAGGAAAGAATGGAGCTGCAGTTGAAAATTTTACCAAGGTGATTTCATAACAAAACAATGTCTATAACTGAATTTACCTGTACCCTTAAGTTGCTTACAGATAAAAAAAAAAAAAAAGAGTGCCCAACTTCACAGTGGAGGAGCGATCCCAAAGGGTAGTAACAAAAAACTTGTAGCTGTCTAAGCCAAAAATGGATTTGGCCTCCTTTTCTGCAGATAAACTCCTAATCATCCTTTAAGATCCAACTCCACATGTCCCACTCCCTCTGGGAAAGCTTATTCAATTCTTCCCTCATATTGACCCTTTCTTCCACAGTGTTTTGTTCATACTCCTTCTGTGTGAAATTTATTACTGTGGGACACTTACTAGATTAGAAAGCGGATCTTCTTGCCAGACTGAGGTCTTCCGGATCAGATCTTATTCATCTTTGTATCCTCAGTGCCAGGTTCAAGCCTTAGATATGACTAGATAAAATACCTCAATGTTGGCTAACAGATGGATGGGTACAGGCTTGTATGCTGGCAAAGTCTTGCCCTCTGGTTGGTCCTTTACACTTGAGTGGGTATGAAGAAATCACCAATGGCAAAAAGCCAGAAAGTTTGTACTGTGGTTGCCGCAGACGCATCTGGCCTGTGTCCACATGGTAACCTAGTTTGAAGAGAATGCCCAAAACCCAACCTGTATTCCAACATAAATGCCTAAAACTTCTTGGGGCGGGGGCAGGGATCAACCTGGTTGAGGTTTTCATTCCATCATTAGCCCCGGGGGGCACACTGACCCTGCTGCTCTTAGAGGAAGGTGACTGCTCATTTACAGGAAGCATTTGGTGGCTGGAGATGCGGTCAGTCGGCAGTGAGTGGTTCAGATGCCTGGCAGCCGTTTCCTAGGAGACCACACGTCAAGTACCTGCTGAATCATGAGCTTCCGTTGGATAACAATGAGCTTCTCTGACAAGATGTAGGAGGGTTGGGCTGGAGCAGATACCTGGCACACAGCTGAGCTGCCCAATCTGAGACCAAGAGAAGGAAAGGGGGAAATGTACGGCTTCACTCACCGAGGATGTACTTTCATGGGAGTGGCTTCCAAGGGCAGAGTGTGTTCTCAGGTCAGAAACTAAGAGTTCGCACGCCACAACTAAAGATGCCCCACGCCGCAACTAAAAAAAAAGATCCCACATGATGCAATGAAGACCCGACAGAGGCAAATAATAAAACTAGTTAGAAACTATAAAACAACAGCTCTTTCAGAAATAGATCTTTATCCACCTGTCCCACCTAGAGCTGTTTGCTTTTCATCTTGGGCATCCCTTCTTCTCAGCTCCTAAAATGGTAGGCCCTGCATGAGGCTCATGGAAAATCCAGGGGTCAGAATGCTCCGGAGCATAGCCCTCTCGTTCTTAACCTCAGTTCTCTGACTCACGGCTTTAAACGATCACGGTGATCCGTGGACTCCTGGTGCTGAAGGGATCCAGAAGTGCTACAGTTACATACGACCACAGTGGTTGAGAAGCCAAACTGTTGATCAAATTAGACAGTTCCTAATTCAATGCCATTCTAACTATGTGTTATTTTTCCCATGAAACTGACTGATGGCATGAAATTGACCTCTTTTCAATGAATCAATTAGACATTGTGGCCTATTGTAAAATATTAAGATATCACATATATGGCGATCTAGATAATTTACATCCATAAAGTATTAAAGGACATGTTTTCAAAAAACAT
Source organism: Stenella coeruleoalba (assembly GCF_951394435.1). Taxonomy (NCBI): domain Eukaryota; kingdom Metazoa; phylum Chordata; class Mammalia; order Artiodactyla; family Delphinidae; genus Stenella; species Stenella coeruleoalba. The sequence continues at coordinate 44,808,630 of NC_137161.1, read as the reverse complement.
TTAATACTATGGGAAGTTGCTTACAATGTATCAAAAGTGAGCAGAGGAGAAAACAAAAGATCTACATACAGTAGGATCCTAAGTCCGTAAAAATGTGTATGTGTATATTTATATGTCAAAATGCTAACTGTGGTGACATTTCAGCTATATTTGCAAATTATCACACATTACTTGTATAAACAAAAAAGAATCAAGAAAAACAATGTTTCCTAATTTTAAGGAGCTATACAGAAAATTATAACACGGCACGTTCTGAATCTCTGCTTATATTAAAGGGTCTTAATGGCTCACAGCATAACAAAGTCCAATCATGAATATTTGACTTACTAAAGTATATTGGAATTCTGCCTGTGTTTCATGAAAAAAATGATAATTTGTTTCAACACATCCAGATGTAAGATGAGAGCACCTACATAAAAAATACAGGAGTAAAATGAAAAGAATGTTAGACATTTTGGGAAATTTTAAAAATATGATCCTTCCCCAAGATTCATACAGAATGTGAAATTTCAGAAAGGATTTCTGGATAAGGAGCTGCCTGGTTTATCAAGGAAGAAAAACATTAACATAAAATCCAACCGATTAGCTTTGTTAGATCAAATTGCTTGTCAATCTATAAATTTCCAAACGCATTCTGTCCATAAAATGAATCACACTATGATATTTCAAAGTTGAAATTTTTCTTGAGAGTATTCCAGTTTTCCTATGAATGAGAAGTAGGAATTATTTCTTTTTTAATAAGTCTTCCAGGAGCCGTAACCTATGTGACCCCATTTCTATGGACGACGGTTTCATCTCTCCCTGCCACTGAGTGTTCTGTATGAAAACGCGACCTTCCCCTTGGTGAATAAAACCTCATTCGAATGGGTGTACACTCACTCTCACATTTTGAAATATGTTTGCATAAGAATTTATTTATGGCTGAAAAGGTTCATGAGATTTCTTCCCCCCGCGTACTCTCTCCGGGATTTGTGATATGGTTCCTGCATTGATTCTATCAAATGAGCTCATACTCCTGCGTAGGCCTGAGCTTCCTGGGCCTTTACTTCCCCACATACAAAGTGGTCATCCTGACCCTGTCCCCTTCCCAAGAGAAATGGTGACAACATGACAAGAAGCCCACGCTGTACAGAAACGTTATTCAGTTGGCTTGGTATTTGCAGATTTAACATTTACAAGTGGCCGTGCATTCATTGTTCGTTTTGCAGAGGGACAAATTTGAATCGGACAAATTCAGAGGCTGGTGTACTGAAGCAAACACCCAAACGACTGATCAAGCCAGCCACACACACCGAACACGCCCACATGCCTGGCCTTCGTGTGATCTTCTGGGTGTGCATTCCAAAACTCCCTGGAGGTAGAATGTTGACCTCATGACAATAGACAAGGAAATAGGGTCTCTGGTTACAGAATTATTAATAAATGGCTGGGAATCACCGTACCTTTTGAGTTATATAGTCCTAGATTTTAAGGGATTGGCAGATGTCATTTGCTAAGGTGAGATTTTCAAATCTAGGGATGTGTGACCATCTCAGGACGTATATCTAGCAGAGGTATAGGGCCCGTGATCAATGACTCCATGACAGGGATAGGAAATACGTGGACTTTCTTCCCTGAAAACTGCTGCCTATGCAGAGTTCTGACTTGAAGGAAATAACTACATCTTATGCCTAGTGAGGCTTTCTTTGGTGGGCTCCCCAGACTTCTGCCAAGTTAGGCTGTTAATCTTTGCAGAGCTCACGCAGTCGGATGCCAGGGTGAGCCTGACGTCTCCCAGCCTCCCTGCAGCTCATCCATGTCGGGAAGGTTAACCTGAAGGAGATTGGGGAGCACAGGTCCCTTTAGCACGCAATGCACAGGGCAGTCCTGGCAGCACTGGGTGCATCGCTGGAAGCCAGGCGCATGGTCCTTCCACCGGGCTCCTGGCCAGCTTTGGAGTTCCCTGGTAAAGGGGCTCCTGGGCGCAAGGTGGGAGGTCTGGGCTGGCCTGGGGGTTGTTTGATCAGCCCCTAATCCTCGGGCTTCATTTCTGGACAAATGAGGCAGAATAATTCTACTCCATTAAAAGGCAACTCTAATGAGTGGGGTCCTCTCCCTCTGCCTCCCTGCCCCCGATCCTGGCCAGACCTCAGCCACAGGGAGGATGGAGCTTAAAGCCAAAGGAGCCTTGTGCCAGTGGCTAGGGAGCTCAGCCACCTGTCTAAACGAAACGTTTCTGCCAGGCTGAGGTGGAGAGAAAATGAATGCCTCCGGCTCCCAAGGGTGGGAACCCCATCCTGGGTCAAGGAACAGGGCTCACTGGTATTGGGGGGTGGGGAGAGGCTGCACGTCAATTCGGGCACCGCCCCTGGAGAGATGTTGGCCTTGAAGTGCTGCCTCCCAGGTGCATCCCCTGCCAGCAGAATAAACAAGGAGGGGCTTGTGCCTGCAGGCAAATATGGCCCAGTTGGAGGGCTGCGTGTGGGAGGAGCCAGCCCCCTTTTATCCTGGGTGGGATGGGAAACTGGGAAAGCAAGGACTAAGAGTCTCATGCTTCTTGGAAGGGTAAATACCTCTCAGGTCTCCTCCCCTGATGGCAAACCACCTGTGTGCTTTCCCATCTATTCAACTCCTTTGATTCATTCTTTCAATCCACCTTGCCTAGGTGCCTGGGGAAGAGAGCTAGATGTTGGGGAAGAAGATGATATCGCTGGTCTCATAGAGCTTAAGAAATTGTGTCCTCTCCACCCGGTTTTCTTTTCCTGTGCCATGATTCCCAAATTCCGGGCTAGCAGGTACAGTGAGCACTGTTCCCACGTGACACCGGGAAATTGGGTGCTGTTACCAAGTCATAGGAAGCTAGGATGGCAAAGACCTAAGAGATAATCTGGTCCCAAACACCCTTGTTTTCAAAAGAGGACATTGAAACCAAGGCACAGAGGCAGTTCAAGGCAGAGTGAGGTCAAACTTCGAAGCCCCTGATGCCCCAGCCAGTGCCCTGTGCCTTCCATCCTTCTCTCCCCGCCCCATGTGGCTGAAGGTTTTATTTAGATATGAACACAGGTGAAGGAGTGACTTAGACAGCAACTTTTTATTGCTACTACTACTCATAAAGTAGTTTTGGAAGACACAGCTCAGCAGCTAGTGAATCTACTGAATCAGTACTGAGTCTCCTTTACAACGATGCTACATGCCCTATACACCTCCAGTATGAAGATTCGTCTTGAAATAGGTTTTTCCTCTTGAGACCAAAAAATATATATATGTTTTGAGTTTTTTTTCTGAAGCGTTTCTTTCTTTAAGAAGTAGGTCCTATGGTTGCATGGAATGTTCTAATGATGATTCTTCTAAATTATTAGCTAGGGTTGAAAACTAAACCTATAACTCTTTCTCTCCCCTCTTTTAAACCAGGGATACTCATTTTTTAAAACAATGTTACAAAATCTGAGGTCTTCCTTACTCTGCCATAGGAAGGACACATTATTTCCTCAACAACATTTGAGATGGAACTCAAGTGCTCTGATATAATTTCACTCGTGATTCTGGGACACTGCTACGAGATTCGCAAAAAAGGTGTTATAACCTCAATTTTAGGTATGCTACATACATATTTTTAAATGAAGAAATATTTTAAAAATTTTAGGGGACTCTATATCACCCAGCAAATTGATGGCAATGCCTACATTAGGACGTGAAACTTCTGATTTTCAGTTCCAAATTTTGCTGCCAGACCACATTAGAGGCACTATTATCATCCTGCTATTCTTCTTTGAAGATTACTGCTGTGTAAAGCCGATATATTATTACACCAGAATAATCCCAATATAAGAATAGACAGGTTAATGGAACAGAACAGAAACTCAGGGAGTGCAGCATGTATAGAAATTCAGGATGTGATAAGAGTAGCTTTCAAAATAATAGGAAAGGGAAAGAATGAAAGCTAGTGAGAGAACTGGTTATATCTCTGGGAAAAATAGCAAACTTAGAGCCCTGTAGAGTATCATATATGCACTCACATATATTCCAGATGAATTTGATTTCCTAAAAGTTAAAAGATAAATATTTTCATGCAATAGAATTAGAAGAAAAATCAGCGGGTTAGAGGAATAGATGATTTCAGGATAACAAAGGGTTATGTAAGCAGAATAGCAAACAGAGATCCCACCAAGAAGATGAATGCTATTTTTGGATACATCAAATATCAAATTTCAAAATACACACACACACCCCACAAAACACATGGTAGACAAAAGACTAATATCTTTCCTATATAAAGAGATTTTATAAATAAATAAGAGAAAGATGAACACATCAATAGATGAGTAGAAAATCTGGCAAAAGATATAAACTCATTGAAAAAGAGAAAGAAATGGTTGGTAAATAGATGAAAAAAATGTTATTTCATTTGTAATCAAAGGTCAGTAACTTCAACGAATTTAGCATATGTATACACATATTCAATATTTATCTTATAAAACTGGTTAAGGTTTTTCTTTTTAATGAATATACCCAACACTTTATAAAAGTGCAAAAAAAAATAATAATGAACATTGGTGTCAGCTCAAGCAATGTAAATTGGAATAAACATTCTAAGGGGAAATTTTGCAACAATTTGTGTTGTTTTAAGTTACTAAAAAAAAAGTTCATTCCCTGTATGGTAGTATATATGACATTAAGATATCAGATTATCCTAAGGATTATAATAAGAGATTGTAGAAAAGATGTTAACTACAGCATTGGTTACAACTGAATAAGAAAAGGAAGCAATCTAATTACCCAACAGTAAAAAATGTCTAACCAAGTCATGGTATTTGTGCACACAGGAGTGGAATAATATGAAGGTAATAAAAATCATGTAGTAGACAAGCACATTTAACTATGAAAATAATTTGCAATGAATTTTTAAGGGGACAATTACCGAAGAGTATATGCATTCATTTGTTTATCCAACATATTGAGTGATGGACTTAATGACATAAGTAATAATAACTTATGTGTATATGTAAAAAAAAGACATAAGGATAATAGCAGTGGTTACTTTTAAAGGCTGGGTATTGTAAAGATGATAATGAATATCATTCCTAATCCCACCATTGTTCACTTCAATAAACATGTGGAACTTTGGAAATTGGAGAGTTATAATGAAGTTATAAGGTGTCCTGCTCTCACATGCCACGATCTTTTCATACGGCACGCTTTCATGTCATGCATTTTTCCCCTAAGTTAAAACATGTCAGGCTTTTTATTTTGCAAAACTCCTCTGAAGAACTTAATAATAATGATAGAAGGAGATGATAAACTAGTTCTAGCTGACTTTTTTTACTAATTGCCTGGAGCCAGTGTAAGAGCTTTGATGCGTGACCAGCAGTTTCAACCATCGCTTCCTGGAGGCTGCAGAGGCAGCAGGAGGACTTGCCTTGGCTTCTGGGTCTCCAGGTCCCTCTGAACCCTCTGTACCCAAACTCTCCCATGTTTCTCTGCCACAGGGTGCATCTGGGTTGGATGTAAAGTGGGACTCACAGAGAGAGAAAAGGTATGCCACAGAACCCGCTGGCTCCATGGCTCTGAGTTGCTTAGAAACTTTTTCCCCCTTTTTCTTATAAAAACAGAAGCTTTTGTGAAGTGTGTGTTTTCAATACTACAAGATTAGGGCCATCCTTCCAAGACAATCAAGACCAGAAATATAGATTTTTTTCCCCCCCGAAGAGATGTCTTACTCTATGAAGTGACTGTACTAGAAATTATGGGACACTATTATTCAAAAACTGCTCTGCACCAGATCCACATTAGATGTTACAGGGATATGTAAGGCAGGGTTCCTGCCTACAAAGGATTTATCACTTTGTGTGTCAGTCTGTCTTTCCAATCTCATCTCAGAAAACCCCACAACCTTCCTGGGCCCTCCTGCCCACTCAACTACGGCTTCACAATTTCCTCTTCAAGCCCCGCCTCTAACTCACTCTCTCTACTTTCTTTCTTTCTTTTTTACTTAAAAAAATTTTTTTTTGGTTCTGTGTCTTGTTGGATCTGTTTCCTGACTGGGGATTGAAACTGCGCCCAAGGCAATGAAAGGGCAGAGTCTTAACCACTGGACCTCCAGGGAATTCCCACTCTCGCTACTTTCTGACCAGCCATTAGACCATAACCCATCAGTCCGGTTTCCATCCCATCTTCCATCCATAATCCATTGAAAGTGATCTCCTAAAGCCAACTCCCGCCGACAGCTGTGAGGCGCGGCAGCGTCACTCCATCCTCCCGTGGCAATTCCTCCCTGAAAGACCCCTCTGCCAGCCCCTGCCAGCTGCAGACTCCTCTCTCTGCTTCCTCACCAGCATCCGAGAATTTGTGTACTACTCGGGATTCTGCTGCCACACCTGTCTTATTTTGCTGCAGGGTCTTTCTCATGTAAACCCACCAGTTCTCTTCCCTCCAACTACCTTCTCTATACGTGACTCTGAAATCTGGGTCTCAAGCAAAATGAAATGAAACAGCTCCCCAATCACCACTGTGCCTTCATCCTCATCACTAAGCCCTCCCCCTTTTCACTGGAGTCATTGCCATCACCCCCTAACTTGTCTTCCTGTCACTGGCCTCATCTCCCCCTTCTTCTGCAATAAGCTTTCTAAATCCGTTATGGTCACCACCACTAAAGGTCCAAATAGGAACTTGGGGCGCATAAGAAATAGCTACTAGCCCTTGAAACTCTCCATTGACATCTTCAGGAAAACTGTGCTAGTAAATATTCAAACCCATGATGTGTGTGGATGTGAAGTGTGCCCTGCTCTGGAGTTGTGCAGTGCACAACCTGGACAACCAGATGCAGGGACTCCCGTTCCCTTCATAGGACTCTGTAGTCACCACGTCAGAATCATGAGGTTGAAAGAATACATAAAGGTCATTTGAGCCCAGTACTTTAGACCATCGATGTTTCCAACCAATGGTCTTTTGGCCCCTGCATGACCATCTCCCATGACTGGGAACTCACTATTTCTGAAAGTCTCTGTCCTTTACTGAATACAGAAAATGAACTTGCTGTCCCTGAAGCTTCTGCTTATTGGTAAATCTGACATACTTTGGGACTATTCAGAACAAGAAAATAGAATAGAGTAGTGGTTAAGGACCTAAGTTGGATAATCAACAGGGTTGTGTCAGAGGAGTTTTGCCATTTACTAATTACTTTAGACAAATTCCTTCATTTCTCCATCCCCCAGTTTCCTCATCCTCATGGGGGTGACACTACTGCTTATCATCTTGCTCTTAGGGCTCAGATGATTAAATGAAGTGGTACCCAAGCAAGGGGTGATGCTGCACATTGGCTATCATGCACCTTCTGCTCCTGCCCACCTGGATGTCTCATGTTTCCTTCAGCCTCTCATGATTGGCAGCTCCTCCCACGTCTTGACCATATTCTTCCAAATGTGCTCCTTCTGCACGGAGGTGTCTGGACTTGAATGTGCCCTTTGGATGCTTTCCATGCCTTGGGGTGGTAAATCACCCAATTTGCGTTCAAGACGTTCCATTTTTCGTGGAATCAAGAGTCTTGTTAGGCGCTTCGCTATGGTATATATTTGCCTCTCTCCTTCTGGGCTGTGGGTTCAAGAGGCTTGTGTTTTGCCTGTGGCCGCCAGGCTGGCATGTCACAGATGAGCCACGGTTACGTATCACTTGTATGTTCAGCTTTGATTCTGACGCTCACCCCCTTCACAGGGTGGAAACAGTCTGAGGGGGGAATGACGTCCACACGGTTCTCTTTGGAAGCTTTTTCTTGGCTCTGCCTGTCAGTTTTTGTTTTTATTTTTTAAATATACAGAAGAAGTAATTGCTACCTTATTTTTCTTAAAGCAACGTTATTGAGATATGATTGACGTATCATAAAATTCACCCATTCCAAATGCACACTTCAGCCGTTTTCATACATTCACAGACTCGTGCCACCATCACGGCAAGCTAATGAGAAAGACAAATATATGATATCGCTTTACATGCTGAATCTAAAAATAATGATACAAATGTACTTACTTACAAAACAGAAACAGACTCACAGACATGGGGAGCAAACTTATGGTTACCAAAGGGGAAAGGTGCAGGGGTGTAGATTGGGAATTTGGGATTGACAAGTACACACTGCTATATTTAAAATAATTTGAGAACATTTTAATCTCCCTACAAAAGAAACCTCACACCCATTTCAAGTCATTCCTCATTCCCGCCTCCCACCCCAAGCCCCCGGCCACCACTAGGGTTGACTATTCTGCACATTTCATAGGCATGGAATCGTACATCATGTGGCCTTTTGTGGCTGGCTTCATCCTATTTTCAAGATTCATCCTTTGTATCTTTCATTCTTTTTTGTTTTCTGCCAAGTAATAACCCCTTATGTGGCTATGACACATTTTGTTTATCCCTTCATCAGCTCGTGAGCATTTGGATGGTTTCCTCTTTTTCTAGTGATTGCTTTCAGTACTGTGTGGATCTAGTTTAAGGAGGTCTCCGGGGAGACAGGTAGATGGTAGATTTCATGCTTGAGAAAACAGTGCCCTCCGGGTGCATCTTGGGCAGAGATGGCCCACGGTTGGCAGGAGGACTCCACTGCCTTGAGCCACTGCCCAGATCCTCATCCGAGTTACTCAGACCCCTGTCCTTTGGCCATTATTCTTTCCTTTCTCAGTTATTTTTTCTTAGAATCACCACGTCCCAATACTCTGTGTGTGGCGGGCAGACTTTGCTTTCTGGAAGCTCTGAAGCTCAGAGCCGAACATCTTGGGGTTGGAAAAGGATGGGCCTGTCCAGTTCCTGGTACCCTTTTCTCAGCTTAGAGCCTCTTTTTTGTGGCGTTTTACAATCGCTTCAGAATCGGTGTCGTGTGCAACACTCTAGGTGTGCAGGGTGTGAGCGGAGGTGTCAGAGGAAAGGTTCTCAATCTTCCCTTTTCCTCAAACATATACAACCCCGTCCTACCCACCGCCCCACTGCCCTGCACACACACACTCTTGCCAGTGTAGACAACCTGTCAGTTTCCTTTCAAACATCATTTGAAAAACCCAGACACGGTTTTGTTAGTAATGAGTGCCTTCTCCTTACTTACAGTCGTTCCTTAAATTCCTACTTGCTTAAGCCTCAAAAACCTGAGCTCTGACTGAAGAAATTGTTAAATATGCTTAGCTATTTGTAATTAAGAGGCAAACTATACTCAGATATGAAGTTCTCGTGGGGTTTTCTGCTAAAACTCTGTGCTATTCTGTGCGGATATATTGCTTATTTAAAAAACAATTATTTTGTGGGCTATAAAAGTAAATGTATAAATATGTCCTGCAAGGATATTCTTTGATTTTCTAATTCAAATTATTTATAGCTAGATATGCTTTTCACTGCTCTACAGTGGGCAGCTTTTCCAAAATAGCTCAAATTCAAAATATCTACCGATAGATAGATAGATACTTAATCCCCCATCACCTTACTGTATATTACGCCATCAACTTTCCTCCAGAAGAGAACATAATCACATTTCGCTCCTTCACTTTCTGCAGTAAAGTTTTGGGTGTGAGAAAGTGAAGGGAAAATATCAATACAGTTGTCTGCAATTGTCTCTGAATATTTTTCTGTGCACTCAGAAGCCTTTGTTTTGAACAACAGTCTGATGTTCCTTCACACACTGATGAACGTTGACTTAGCTTTAGAAAAAAACTAATTAAAAATGTGGAAAATGCAAACGTGGTTGGTTCAAACAGCTTTCAAAAGGAATTATCCTCCTACAGTGTAAACTACCTATGGAGTGTTGCAAGTTCCTCGAATCAATTACATTTTCTAGAAATCAAGCAAACAATGATCTTACTCTTGTCCCCAAATGATAAAACAAAGGTTTGGTGAAAGCTCACTCTACCTTAAAGGGTTAATGATGGTTTTAAGATTTTATGCTTTTTCATTTTTAGATGAATAAAGATTAAAACTACCAGTAAATAGGATGTTTTAATTCATGGTGGTTGACAAAGATTCGTGAAGTGGGATTTTTTTTTTTTTTTTTTATCCTTTTTAATTCCCCAACCCCTCATTCCACAGAATTCCATTCGGAGTTTATCAGAACAAAATGCTTTCAGTTCTGTTCTCTCCGGCCCTGTTTGCTGAGTTCCGCAGGGTTTGCCCACAAGTTCTACTTGAGTAAATCGTATTTAGACAATCCCATATTTCATTTGGGCCTTTTGCAATGACTGGGCCAAGGTCAGTTTTATATTCTACTGAAATCATAAAGTGACACTTGAGATAAACAGAATGTTTACTCTCTCCATGTGAGCTGAGGCTGATATGTAAATTTATCCTTATTCTTTCATCAAATTTGCATTGACCCTCTTAGCCAAACACTACAGAGCTCCAAATCAAACAGTTTTAATGATGGTCAACTCTTTATGACCGATGGCCATATCAGAGGAAAAGAAACAGCAATTTAGATGAAAATGAAAAGCACAGCCCGGACAGAACCTCCTCTCTAGGTTAGTGGTAATTGGATGAACTTTCCATACAAGAGGTGTTTTAATGCTTCGCTGCTTAACTGTAATTACCACGGTCTTCCGGCTTTGTGTGTCCTGCTCTGCCCCCGTTATCTGCCACAAACACACCACACTCACCTAGCATCTCTATTTTTTTTTTTCCTGGGGTCAAAGAAACCAAGTACCTTCAAACAGATTCTTTATATTAAAAGAGGAAAAAAGAAAAGAGGGTATAAGGGAAGACTTGGTCCTCTCTGCAAACTGAATTCTTCCGGGTTATCACTGGCAAAAAAAAACAAAAAAAAGAAAAGAAAAGAAATACCACAATAAATACGAAGGATATGCAAAGAGGCACATAAAAATCAAACGTCTGGGTCTGTGAGCCTGTGTTGTCTTCCTGGGAGAAGATTCTGTTTCCCGTGTGCAGTTCTGTGAAGGTGAGGGAGCCCCGGGCAGGAGGCTGTGTTCCTCCCCCCACGACACCCCGTCCAAGGTGAGCAGGAATCACACAGGTAAGAAGCAGTGGGTGCCCAGTAGCCTCTTGGCCCATGAAAAGCTGCTACTCAAGGCTTAAATCTCTCCCTGCAGTTAAACAAGGGTGAGCCTCTGAGAAGGTGAGAGATAAAATTAGTACCTGTGTTTGCTCTCTATTCTTTCCAACAAAGGGAGCTATTTCTGTGTTATGAGTTTGTAGAACACAGAGGGGATTAAGCAGAGGGACCACCCACTCATGGCTTGGGGCTGGGGGCTGGGGGAAGACACCACCCAGCCCTGAAGGGGTGGTCGAGCCCACTGGGCTGTCACTCCCTCCTGCAACCTGGCCGGTGTGGGCCTCGCTCAGAGAGGGATGGGGCACCACGCCCGCCCTGCTGCAAAGCCCTTCTGGGGTCCTGTTCTTTTTCGGCACCAGATGCGATGCCAGCAAGTTCAAAGTACGGGGTCTCCGAGACGGGCTGCACAAAGCAGAAAGAAGTGACATTCTTTCGGGGGCCCCTGGATTCTGCTTCCTGTGAGGAATAAAAAGTGAACACTGTTGGCCCCGGGCCTCGCTAGGTTACTGAAGATCCCCCAGTTGGAATGTCAGGCACAGCAGTTCAACGGCTTGAGGCAGCTACAGAAGTGACATAATTCAGGCCATCGACACACCACGACGAGTGTCTCTGCCCAACTTCAGGGCATGAAGAAGATGACGAAGAAAAGGAAAGAATGGACAAGAGAAAGCCGAGGGCAAGCGGGGGGAGTGGGAGGCGGGGGACACAGTTTCCTTTTCAGTGTGGCTGTCAAATGGCGATCTAATTGTGGCCGGGCTGCCGGAGAGCAGATAGCTTTTCTGAAGCCCGCAAGTATTTCTGCCATTCACGGGGCCCAAGGATGCCACACACAGTCTGTTTGTTCAACATAAGCAAACAGATTGTAAACTGGCTGATAATTTTTGTACTGACAATGTCATTTACAGCTGTCAGCCTTTCGTCTGCCTTGTTTGCTTTATTCAAATATGAACCAAGAGGACCTCCCTTCCAGAGCTTTCTTCTGCATTAAAATCACATCCATTCCCTTCCAAGCTGTCTTATCTAAAATTCATTGGCGGCCAATCAGTTTGAATGCTTTGTTGTTTCCATGGAGGCAAGAAGTCTAGTGTGGACTTTCGGGGATTAGGAAGTTTCAGATTTACAGCCTTGAAGTGCACATTTCTTTCAGTTGGCTTCTTTTGATTGCCCAGAGGCAGGATATTTAAACATAATTTTATGTCTGAGCTGGGAAGCCGCGCTTAAAAATGTCATCGTTCTAGTTTGCTGCTGCATCGTGCCGGCTCCGCCTCGCCTCTCCTGGGGGGCTCGTATCGGCATGTGCCCCTTGGCCTGCGTCACCATGGCCACCTGGCACTGCCACATCCTGTCTGTCCTCCGCCGAGCCTGGTTTGGGTGCCCGGGTGTTGCCCGCAAATCTGGGAGCCTCCTCTGTTGTTCGTGGAGGTCACAGTAATTTCCGTTAATAATTCACGTCAGCCTGGCTGTCTGGAGACAGGCAGGCAGCTGTGGATAGCACCACGGTGCTCCGAGGGCACAGTGCATCCTTAAAAAAAATAATTAGGCAGCAGCCTGGTCACCTGCTTTACTGTGTCTGGTGCCAGACACTGGCTGTTGCATGCTCTCCATTCCAAGATGCGCTGAGCTTTTTGCGCTACGCCCTCCTACTTTAAGAACAGCATCAACCCAGGGGTACCTTTCCCAGGAGAGATGGGGTTGCTGCCTTCTTTGGGAAAAGAGGGATCCTTTGGAAAAGCTGTGATTCTTGGTCTCTCTGTCCAGTGTGTCAGATCCCAAATACCATCTGCCGTGTACAGGGCACTACGCTGCTGATGCTGGACCTTAAAATGTACCATCACTGCCTGATGCAGCCCTGATGTGACTTATGACTGTGACAATTCATTCAAACTCTCATTTTCTCAGTCCTTAAAATAGGCACAATATGCTAATGAACCCCAATAAATGAATACCGAGAATAAATGATGTGAAACAAGAAATTCATCATGAAAACTTTTCTGTATCTAGCATAAGTATTAAGGTCCATCCTAACTCAACTGTGCAATTTTTCCTTCAGATCAACTGCAGCTAGCCTGAAATACTGGTTTAGCACCAGCTCAGCTTAAGGAACAAGAATTCTAGCAGATGTACTGAACCTACCTGAAGTTTTTTGAGGACAGTCCCAGATGTTGTCCAGTCTCACGGTGGGTGGAATCTGGTAGTAAATACAACAAAAGTAAAGTTTCCTAGAAAAGAGGTCTCAGTAGGGGCTGCTAAATGGGGGCTATTAATTCTATCTATTTAGTAAATATAAGAAGTCTATAGTACACTTTGAAAGCTGGTAATTTAAAATAATAACCAGTGTGACGTTATGAAATTGGTTATTTATTGTTACGTGAACCAATTTGCTGTAAAGGGCTGTGGTCTGGTACACAGACCTGTCTCTTCTTTAATACAATGTTATTACCAGTCTGGGGTCTGGATGGCTGTAATGTGTCCTGCTATTTTAAAAGGCAACTACCTTCGTTATGACCAAGTCCCTAATTCCCTATGACTTCAAAGAAGCCCTTCTGTTGAGAAAGAAAGCACTAATCTTTGCTTCATCTTTAAGACTTAAGTTCTACTCTGGTGTGTGTGGTGGGGAGGTACTTAGCGGAATGTTTTCAATATCCTAATACTTTAAGTACTGCTGAGATTATTAGAATTTTTAATACTGTTAATTAAAACAAAACTGACCTATTTACTAAAATTTCCATGCCACATACTGTTAATTAAAATACTGTTAATTAAAACAAAACTGTTAATTAATTTTTAATACTGTTAATTAAAACAAAACTGACCTATTTACTAAAATTTCCATGCCACATTAATTTGTTTAATACTGTTAATTAAAACAAAACTGACCTATTTACTAAAATTTCCATGCCACATAGATGCTATACAGTCCATGCATCACTAAAATATCTATCTAGCACCTATCTTGTTCATATAAAAAAGTATATCCCCATACCCTTTATGAGCAGTTCGAAAAAGCAAGAAGCTCTGAATACTGACATTTTGACACCAAAACTCAGTTGGTAACTAAGAGTGCCGTGACCTCACCTGAAAATGTGTCAAGTCCTTGTTCACTCTGTGGGCACTGGCTGCAGAAATGTTTCTGTCTGGTTCTGGGATAGCTCCCCAAGACCTCACTGGGGCTGCTATTAAATAAGGCGATATTCCCCATCTTGCCTTTTAAGAATCCTGGAATTGCAGATATTGAAACACGTTTGGACCCAAGGGGTTGGGATAGCACTGTGCGTACCTGCCTAAGGTGTGCCATGCATTTCTGTGAGAGGCAGGGTGACACTCATGCAGCCGCCAAAACGTGGGGCTAACAGTGCTGTGCTGGGAACGGGTGAGACAGGAAGGTGTAATTAGAAAAGAGAGCTGTTCCTCTGCTCACACACAAGACTGTCGGTAGGAGTCGAGGAACCGAGCTGTGGCTGCAGTGTCCACTCGGCCAGCTGACGGCACCAACCTGATGTCCAGCACAACGAGGTGGAAAGAAGAGGAAGAGAAAGGGTGATGAAGTACATGGGGTGAAACAGACACAGGGTGATGTGAAGAAAGGGTGTTTGCTATGTCCTCTTCTTTCTTTCTTTCAACTGCATGTGCATTTATAATTATCTCAAACTAAAAATTTTAACTAAAAACAAGACATAGAGACAACATTTGTAATTGTTTTGGCAATTTCAATCCAACCATATTTTTTAGGGTCTCACACAATTTAAGTAAAAAATTATTAATTTCCAGTAAAGTCGAACAGAAGGTAAAAGAAAGCTATTCCATAATGCTGTAGATAGTTTTCTAATATTGTGTGAATGTATATACAGTTGTCCCTCAGTATATGCCAGGGGTTGGTTTCAGGAGCCCCAGCAGATACCAAAATCCAAGGATGCTCGAGTCCCTTATATAAAATAGCATCGTGCATTCAGCCTCCATATTCACGGATTCCAAATCCTGAGATTTACCCAACTCTGGACTGAAATTCAAACTGCAGTTTGTTGAATCTATGGATGCAAAACCTGCGAATACAGAGGGTCGAATATGTATTTTTTCCTAATATACATTTTATTTTATTTTATTTACTTTTTTGCTATTTCTTTGTCCTATTACAGCAACGCTTCTGTACGTTTAAAGTTAAATCAAAATAATACTTTAAAAAGCCTATGAAACCTCAAAAAGAGCAGAAAAGAAAGAGGAAAGAGAGGAATCTTGCCTCATATTTCTTCTCCCTCTTTTCTTCTGGTGGCTGAAGCTGAAGTGAGCAAACAGAAGCATAACAAGAAGGGAAGATAAGAGAGTCTGGAAGAGCAAAGAAAGACCTGTGGATAGAGGAAGAAAGAGAGAATCATGTTTGAAAATCACAAGGGCAGCCAGCTCAATACCCCCAGTGGGGGACCCAGGAAGCTTTCTTTTTATTTATTTTTATCGAAGTATAGATATATAATATTATCTAATTTACAGGTGTACAATATAGTGATTCACAATTTTTAAAGATTATAGTCCATTTATAGTTATTATAAAATATTGGCTACATTCCCCGTGTTGTACAATATATCCTTGTAGCTTATTTTATACCTGGTAGTTTGTACTTTTTCCTCCCTTCGCCCTCTATTGCCGCTCCCCCCTTCCCTCTCCCCACTGGTAACCACTAGTTTGTTCTCTGTATCTGTGAGTCTGTTTCTTTTTGTCATATTCGCTACTTTGTTGTATTTTTTAGATTCCACACGTATAAGTGATAGCATACCTGTCTGGTATTTGCCAGACAGGTTTCTTAATCTGTGTCATGCCTCAGTTTCTTCCTCTGTAACCTGGGAGTGACAGAGAGCCCGTGACTGGGATTGCTGTGAAGCGTAAACACAAAGTTCAGAACAAGCCTGGTACGTAGTAAGCGTTCAACAGACACTTGCCGTAGTTATTATTGTGAAGCTTATTGCTGTCATTACTGCTGTGCCAGGGCTGCGGAGCCAAGAGCTTCACATGCCCCCCTTGCTTCTTACAGCAGCCCTACGGGAAGCCACCTTGTAGGCAGGTGAGTAGGTGAGCAGGTAATCTAGTCCCACCCTCCTCCTCCTCCCACAGGTACTGATGTTCTTGTAAATGTCTCACAACTTGCTCTCCGGAAAAATGTGTGTGTGTGTTTTTACACTTATTTGCTTATTATACATTTTACTGATATAATGAACTAATGGTACACAGTTTTCCAACAATAAGAAAATACAAAATACTCTTTAGTTTAAATTCCATAAGGCCAATTGGTTCTAACAGAAAGCTTTTGTTGATTTTTGCTGAACTTTTGTGTTCATGACCAACCTATGGATGTGATTCAACTATGATTTTTGAAAATCGGAGTATGAATCAATTTTTTTTTAGGCACACTTTTAAAATTTTATTTTTTTCTTTTAACACCTTTATTAGAGTATAATTGCTTTACAATGGTGTGTTAGTTTCTGCTTTATAACAAAGTGAATCAGTTATACATATACATATATCTCCATATCTCCTCCCTCTTGTGTCTCCCTCCACCCTCCCTATCCCCACCCCTCTAGGTGGTCACAAAGCACCCAGCTGATCTCCCTGTGCTATGCGGCTGCTTCCCACTAGCTATCGATTTTACATTTGGTAGTGTATATATGTCCATGCCACTCTCTCACTTTGTCCCAGCTTACCCTTCTCCCTCCCCTTGTCCTGAAGTCCATCCTCTACATCCGCATCTTTATTCCTGTCCTGCAGGACGAATCAGTTCTTACTACAGATACAGCAAAGACGTCATGGATGAACACGAGTAGTTCTGACAAGGATGTTGGTTGATATTTTTGTGTATGTTAAACTGCAGCAATGAAAATGTGTTGAAACTTCACGGGCTCATCAGTGACGTGAGAGGCTTCTTTGCTGAATTGGAAGATAATTTTCAAGTACTAGAGAATATTTCCTCAAATCCAGGTGCTTTCACAGTATAATAGCTCTAAACCCAGCACACTGTTTACTTTAATGTGCTATCTTAATACTTTCTCTACCACTTTCTTAAATCTGGACAACAAAAGGATAAGTCAGGCTCTGATTGGTAGGATTTGTCAATTTCCATGGCATCAATACTCTCATCAGGGCTGATTTCAAGCTCCCAAGAAGATGATTTCATTGAACACAGATCTGGGGAGAGATGCCAGTCGTGCACCATTCCCTACAGGTTTCATGGGGGAGGGGACATCTGAACTTGAGGTTTGAAGAATGGGTACATTTATATAGAGGGCAGTGGAGGAAAGGGCATTCCAGGAAAAAGATATACCTTAAGTCAAAGCAAAATAGAGAAACCATTTTGACATAGAGGCACAGAAGGGGCTTGGGAGGACATTGAGAGCACGTCTTGTCCTGGTGAGGAGAATCTGGAATCAGACTTGGAAGGACTGTAAATGCCTTTCTTATCTTAAGGACTGTCCCTTTATTTGATCAAAGGTTTTGTTTTCTTTTGTTTTTGTTTGATGGGAGGTAATTTGCATATTTGTATCGTTTTGGTTTATCACTCCGGGGGATGGAAGCCAAAAAGAAAACATGCATCACACCTAATCTTTAAGGATGTCACCCCGATAGCCTGGCAAGTTGGGAGCTGGCTGACGGGAGCTGGAGAGTTGGGGGAATTTACAAAAGCCAGTGCCCAAGGGAGTGAGATTCTGTCCCAGACCACAGCAGCAAGAGGTCAGTTCCATTCAGCCTGTATCAGACCTGACTCACCGCCATCTATGTCCCCAACAAACAAATCTAGGCCTGATACCTAGAAGGACCTCAACAACTTTGCTGAATGAACGGACAGCTGAAATGGAAAGCAGGAGTGTAAGGGAGAGAGCCCAGGTATGTTCATATCTGCGAAACAGCTCCAGGTAACAGCGAGTTCTATATAAATGCCACCCCTCCTTCATCAGAGCAGGTAAGCAAAGACATTGTCTGCTTAAGCCAATTCTGACGAGAAGTAGAAACTACTGATTGCAATCTACAATTTTTATAGGACCCATACATGTGTTATTAAAGAAATTGGTTAACAAGAGTTTATTTTTTGAATAAGGGTTACGCTTTTTCTGGAAACCTATATTTTGTACCGTCATCCCAACCAGGCCATCATTGTTTGTCACTGCTCCCTTTTCAAGGAGTTAATAATCTGTAAACAATCTACTAAATGTATTTTTGGAAACTCTTCATTAAGAAATACTTCTTGGGTTTCCCTGGTGGCGCAGTGGTTGAGAGTCCGCCTGCCGATGCAGGGGACGTGGGTTCGTGCCCCGGTCCGGGAAGATCCCACATGCCGCGGAGCGGCTGGGCCCGTGAGCCATGGCCGCTGAGCCTGCGCGTCGGGAGCCTGTGCTCCGCAACGGGAGAGGCCACAACAGTGAGAGGCCCGCGTACTGCAAAAAAAAAAAAAAAAAGAAATGCTTCTTAGGAATCCACCTAAGTAACTGGGGGCTTTTTTATTTAATGGAAAGCTTTCTTTTTCTCCAGATGGGGAGAAATTGAGAAGAGTGATACTGAACTACAGGGATTAACGCTGCATCCAGATTTTGAAGCATATTAATAGCTGTAAATTTCCTCTCTGAACCTGGGGTGTGACTAAGTATTAAAATACTGAGCTGCTGGATGATAAGAAGTCTGTGTCTGCGGGTTTCCATTGTATGTACAAGGCCTGTTAATCATTACAGGTTTCTGTGCTAATTGCCAACCACAGTGGGGCTGACCACCAGGGCAGGCGAGAATGACGGATTTCTACCCAAGACTTGGCAGGAACTGAGCCGCACCGGTTTTATTCTGACGCTGCTAAGAGATAGCTCCCCTGCCCCTGTCCTTATCAATTTTTATTTGTCTCCTTCCTTTAAATTGATGAGACAATGGCTGGGTTGTTTGCTTCTTGATGTTACCAGTGGTGACTGTTTCCAGGCCTGTGGGTTTTGCTCTGACCTCCCAAGCCTTTGGCTGCAGGGGGGTTGGAGCGTGTGGCAGGGAGATGTCAGGTTTCACTACCTGATACCTTCCTTTGCTGATTCATAGTTCCTAGTTTTCCTGGAATCCGGGAAACATGACCTTGTTTACCCCACTTTTATTCAGATTCAAGGGCTGTTATACAATCTTCCCCCTTAAGTTAAGATCTCCAAAACAAGGTGTGCCATTTGGGGAAAACTTTCATCAAAGTTTAACATAAGGAAATGTGAACATATTATAAATGTACATCCAGTTAGTTTTACACAACAAGTCCATCCTGTAACCAGCACCCAGATCAAGGAACAGAACTCCACCAGCCCCTCGAGGGCCCAGCTGTGCCCTTGCAAGTTACTTCTCCTCCGCAAGCGTCGTCACTATCTACCCGGCAGCAGAGATGAGCTCTTGACTCCCAATGAACAGACTCGCGCTGTATTTACTCTCTCGTACCTGGATGCTTTTCTTCAACCTTGTAAGATTCAACCACACTTTTGTGCTCACTTGTAGCTTATGCTTTCTCACGGCTTCATACTATTCCTTGCTGTGAACACATCCCTTCTCATTCCTGCTAAATGTGCCAATTATTCCCTTCAAATTATCTGGGAGAAGAATTCTCACCAGACCCAATCACCGTTTTTTGAATCCTTTTTTCTATTATCTTCTTCTCCAAATCCAGTTATTCTAACAATCTTCTAATGATTTTGCGGCTTCCTCTTCCTCCCTGTCAGATTCATCTTGCAGACATCCCCCAAGAGCAATGATCTGATGACAACTCCTCCCACTCAAAACCTCTCCTGCTGCAATCTCCACCCCTCACCCCCCCGCAGGCACCCCCAGCCCCCCAGCTTGGCTCTTCTTTAAAAGCCCATGATTTCCCTTTTCTTTCTGGGATTCAGCAGCATTTTCCTGCCTCTGGGCACTTGCTCCAGGAATTCTTCAGCCTGGAAGTCACTTCTCCCCATACCCAACTGTCAGAAACTGTCCACCCATCCTTGAAGACCCAGTTCACATTATTCCCAGCCCGGACCCAAGGGTATCCAAGTCTGGTCTGTAAGGATCGACCTCTTCTGATTGACTGTGGGCGTCTGGGTGACTGAGAGCTTTGGTTTCTCCCCAAGTCTCTCACCTTGTTCTGGTCCCTGCTCACTGATGACAGCCAGAATGTCCTATCCCTGTCCTCCTGGCTCCCCTTCACTTTCTCAGTGACCCCGTCTCTCTTTTCTAGTACAGTACCTGCGGGATCATGTATATTTCAAGGGCTGTGGGGCTTACAAGGTAGAGCTATTCTGATGACCAGTTAGAGAAGATTCATGTCCAGGCTTGTCTTCCGAACACTCTCACTGGCTGTGTTTCTCAGGATCATTCTCCAGGAAGAATGAAAAGAGAACAGTGTCACAGAAGCAGCTAAAATGCCCAAAGTCCCATCAAAATCCTGCAAGTTTAATGCTCTTAAAGGTGGCCACGGGGAATTGTGTCAGGATCAATATAGGAGAGGAGGGAATAGAAAGCAATGTGGAGAGAACTTTGAATCATCTTGTTCTAAGTATGCGTGATAATCGTTGGTCTGAGGATTCTACCATCATTTACACTGAAATACCACAGTGACCTTATTTCTTATCTAACACTCCTAGCACTCAGTGTGACAAAAACAAAAACAAAATAAAAACCTTTTTCTGACTTGTGAATGTATGTGAAAAGTCTTCTAATGGTAGAAAATGTAGTTATACATTTAATGAACTACGTTTTCTGAAATTAATATGATCATGTAAAATCAGGATGGCCCAGAAAAATCTACTCTTGGGCCTGTGGTTACTGATTATAGAGCCTGTCCCATACCTATTAGTTGGACTTTCTCTGTGATCCAGGAAACGAATTTCAACAAGAGGCTCTCAAACTGGGTTCAGAAGAAATCAGAGTGAATTCTCTCAAATCCAAGGGAGTTGCTGAGGGGAGAAATGAAGTAATAAATCCAAGTTAGAAAGTGGAGCATTTCTATCCATGATACTTCAAATTTCAACACAGCCTTTTTTCTTGTGGCATGTGACCTCAGATTTTCACCTTAAGAAAATAAGTTCTATGAAAATAAAAGTAATCAAGCATGGGCTGGGATTTCTCTTGCCCTTTAAGCAGCTCATTCACGTTCTCCTTGTACCCTGAAAGACCAGCTCAAAAGCAGTGAGGAGCATAAAGCAAAAGCCAGCTGGAAAAAAAAAAAAGTCTTGAAATGATAAATGTATTTTCATGTCAGCAACTGGAATTTTTTTGCAGTGTTACTGTCTTGGCCTGCTGACAGCATGATTTAATGGCCTGGTTGTTCCATGGGTTGACATGGCAACCACAGAAAATACCATAAATATCTCAGTTGTGGACATGAATGGTCTGTTTACACTGTGTGTGGTGTATTGTGTGACATGTGTGCCTGTGGTCCCAATCCAGTTGGAAACGTCTGGAATTGACAGCCATTTTTTAGAGTCATTTGGGTTAAAATGAGTCTCATGACAGATACTTTACTGCAAGTCCAGAGCTGCACATTTTTGTGTATATTTGACAAATTAAACTCAGTGTTTAATGGGCCACGGGGCTCTAACACAGTTGGCCACGAACCCTAAGCCACTGTCTGTTTCAGAATTGAGACGATGTTAGATTTCTTCTGCATTCACACAGTAGCAAGCGATTGGGACATTTATGGAAAATATTATCTAGTGGGCACTTCCTCAGACTCACTGAAACCTAAACCCTAGAGTTGGGACGAATTTTAAAATAACTTCTAGTCCAATTATTTTATTTCTTGAACGAAGTAACAAAGACATAGCTTCTTTGCTTCGTGCTCCAGGTTCTCTGAGGAAAGCAATGACAGCTATACTGCTCTGTGTTTAGTAGATTTTTGTGCACTCAAAGAAATGGGAATTCTACTTTTAAAAAAAGAAAGAAAGGAAAGAAACCCTAAAACTGGTTGTGTTGTACTGACTGTAAACTCCCCCAAAGGCCACCAGAAGACCCAACTTACCAAGCAAAACTATGTTGTGCTTTGTCAAAGACTCACTTGGCTTTGCAGAAGAAGCAAAACGTTGTCAGTGAAGAATCAACAAATTCATCACAGTCCGTAAGGGAAAACATCACCCCGATGGGTCTTAGTGACTTAATGTGAAAGGTAGGGTAGGGTCTCAATCGTGTCTTTAGGGTATAGACTGGACTGTTTTTAAGGTGGTTCTTGCTGGGTAGTGAACTGGCTTGGACTGGACAGAGTTTATGATATCATAGTTTTGGATTAGGGGACAGAGCAAAGGCAAGGATCTTGAAGAGAGTCCTGTTAAGGAAGCTTAGTCTTCATGAGTAAATTATTTGGTGGTTTTATAGTCTTATCTTCCAGAAACAGGTGTTCCTGGAACAAGCATCTAAGCTACTTTTGCTTGGTGTCCATGTGATCTAATATAGGAACAGAAAAGTATGACTCATTTTAGTGCTGCTTTACACAGGGTCAAGACATTCTGTTGGTTCTGTTCTCAGTAACCTTCTTAATCTTAATCTCTTTGGGTCTTGTTATGACATTCGTTCTTTCATTCATGCATTTGCCCTTTCACGAATCATATAGTAATCACGGACCAAAGGCACCCACTTAGGATGTAAAGGTAAGACTTATTACCTGCCCTCAAGGAACCCGTGATATATACTCTTGGGTTCTTTTAATGTATAACTACTTTGTTAGACTCTATTAAGGTGCAAGGAGCCAAGACATGCTCAGGTAACCACAGAGAAGCATTTTTTTTCATAAGGGCTCTTCAGGAAATTAGAAAGCAAAAGACATTATCCCAGCACCTGCAAAACCAGACTTTGTGGAGACCAGAGATATTTTGGAGCACAGTTCAGATTATTATAGAAGCTCTGGTGATTCTACAGCCCCTAGAGGGACGGGGGGATGTCTTATCTCCTGGAAGAGAGGGTTGATTAATTGATTAGTCACAATTTAGGACGGCGTGCCATTATTTTCCCAGATTTTCATATCAGGCCAACTCATCAACTAGCTCACCAACCACGGAATCCCAGCATCAGTGCCAGGATCCAGCTGTGTGTCTTTGGATCACAGCTGAGTCCTGGCCCAATCAGCTCTGGCTCAAGAATCAGGTTACATGACAGTGTGTGTAAGGAATTACCTGGGGGTGTCTGCTCTCAAAGACCCAGGGTGAAGATACATGTTGACAGAATCACAAAATAGTAAAACTTAATGCCACAAGGGATTTCAATTGCATTCATGTTTTTTTTTTAAAGACAATGTCTCCTCAAGCTCCTCTTCCTTTAGTCGAAACCCAAATCTTCATGGGGATCAGACTTAGCTCTCTTTGTGAAATAATTTTGTTGCTTTTTTTTTTTTTCAAGTTTTCATGGCGCAGTATCTTATTAGCTTCAAACCACTATGGAGAACATCTCAATGAACAAACAGAAACAGCCAGAGAATTGAAATAGGAAATCTTTAAAAGCTTAGTCTTTCTTTTTTTTTTTTCTTTCACTTTAATCTTGATTTTGCAGAAGAAGCAAAATATTGTCAGTGAAGACTAGACAAATTTGTCACATCTTCATTTGATGATAAAGAATTACCTTCAATCACTGACCTTTATTTCTTTGTCTTGGGATCAAACTGTAACTATGGACCCAGGTTCCACCTGCCACCTGAGAGAAGGGGTTTAACCTCATTGAAGGTAGCTATGTTGTCTTTCTCACGTCCGTCAGGTATTGATGTGTTTGGTTTTCAGACTCATTCATCACTGTATCCTGGGGAGTCATCTGTCACAGCAAGATGGGCCTTCATCTCCCAGACTTTTAATTTACCTTGTTAGAGCTCAGAATTAGCACTGAAAACTCCTCTGTGTTTTTCTTTATATAATGCTAGTTTTAACTTTTTGGAGTGGGAAGGCCCAGAAGATTCCTCTGGTTAAAACTTCCCATCCTGCAGAGACACCTTCATGAGAGACCAAGTTGTCAGGTCTCTCTTTCTATGACTTCCCAAGTGACTACTATGGGAAAACTAGAAGCAGATTAGCAGGTACAAAGGGTCACAAATGTGTTACTCAGACATAAAGAAGAAATGTCACTAAAAGCAATGATACCCCAGTAACAATGAGCACACTAAGCACCCATTATCTAATAAACTGGACCAGAGGTCCTTGGAGAAATGGCTGATTCCCAGACTGGGTCCAAGAGATACAAGATGAGCCTAGTGTAACTTGTAGTGCCTGGAAGCAAGGAAGTACTTTAAAGAAAGGACACGATGGAGGAATATCAAAGGGATTCAGGAGCCATCTGAAAGTGCTCCCAAAGGCCAAAGATGAAAAATTTTGATAAAATAGTATTAGACTATAACCCAAAGTGTACAATAAATATCCATGAGACTATATTACTATAAACATATTTAACGTAATACTGGAAGTCCTAGCCAGAGCCATCAGACCCCCCCAGAATTAAATAAATAAACAAAAAGCATCCAATTTGGAAGGGAAGAAGTAAAACTGTCACTATTTGCAAGTGGCATGATACTTTATACAGAAACCCCTAAAGTCTCCACCCCAAAACTATTAGAACTAATAAATGAATTCAGCAAGGTTGCAGAATACAAGATTAATATACAGAAATCCCTTGTGTCTCTATACACAGATAATGAACTATCAAGAAGAGAAAGTAAAAAAGCAATCCCATTTAAAATCGCATCCAAAAGAATAAAATACCTAGGAACAAACTTAACCAAGGAGGTGAAAGACCTAGACTCTGAAAACTATAAAACACTGATGAAATTGAAGATGATACAAAGAAATGGAAAGATATCCATGCCACTGGATTGGAAGAATTAATATTGTTAAAATGACCATACTACCCAAAGCAACCTACAGATTTAATGCTCTGCTATCAAAATACCCATGACATTTTTTAACAGAATTAGAACCAATAATCCTAAAATTTATAGGGAACCACAAAAGACAAACCGATGTATATAACAAAAACAGAAACAGACTCACAGACATAGAAAACAAACCAGTGGTTACCAGTGGGGAGAAGAAAGGGGGGAAGGGCAAATTACAGGCATGAGATTACTATGTATGAAACAGATAAGAAGTAAGGATATATTGTACAGCACAGGGAGATACAGCCATTATCTTGTGATAAATTTTAATGGAGTATAAAAATACTGAACCACTGTCTGTACCCATGAAACATATAATATTGCAAATCAATTATACTTCAATGAAAATAAAGTTAAATATATATATATATATATATATATATATATATATATATATACACATTTAAATAAGTCAATAAATGGGATAGAATAGACAAACCTCCCATGCAGAAAAATCCCAAATAGTTTACATAAATAATCTGCCCTCAGGGAGGTGGGGCATAACCCCACTCCTTGTATGTGAGCTGCATGCAGTGACTTCCTTTCAAAGAATACAGCATGCAAAGGGAAGAAAAGAGTAAGTTTTTATTGGGGAAAACTGACCATACACCACCGCATCCAGGTGATCAAGGTTAACATAGACAGTGACATCCTTTGGATGGTGTGTGCCCTTGACATGAAGTGATGGCACTTGACATAGGTATTCTTCTTCCCCAAAACCCGTATCCCCAGTCTCACTGGAAGTAAAGCATTAGACAAACTCCAAGTGAGACACATTTTACAAAATGCCTGAGCATCACTTCTCAACACTGTCAAGATCATCAGAAACAAGGAACATCCGAGAAACTGTGGCAGCCAAGAGGAGGCTGAGAAGACAAGAGTACATGTGACGTGGAGTCCTGGGCGGGCTCCTGGAACAGGAAAAGAGCACTGGGGAAAAACAAGGAGACCCAAATAAAGTATGGACTTCAGTTAGTAATAATACTGTATCAAGTATTAAAAATTACTAGAAAGACAAAAAGAAATGCTATATCTTTATTTTCCCATTTATAAGTTCCTTCTCATGATGCTCTGCCCCTTTGGGTAGTAAGAATCGAAGCCAGCAGAGCTCTCAGTTGGAGTCTTAAGACAGCATCAGTTATATTTTCTTGGCCTGGGTTAAGGGTTTGGACCAAGCGAAAATAACTCACCTGCTTCCTCCAAGAAAACCTAATCCTCAGAAATGTGAATCAACTGAAAGAGTTTACTTATCGAAACAGCAGCTCACTCACTGAGATTTGCTTCAAGACCCTCCATCTACTGGGAGTCGCTGATCTAAAGCTGTTAGATCATAACCTCCACCCAGTCCTTCAAAACCACCCAGTGTAGACCCTGACTTCCGCATTCTGAAAAGCTACTAAGACGGTCGGGGCGGAGTTCTCTCACCCTGCAGTGCACCTAATTCTTAGTTTTCTTTCTTCAAAGAGTTGTTCTGGGGTCTTCTAGGAAGTTGACAATCTATAAGGTGGGGCAAGGGAATTTAATCTTATCTGTAAGAGGGTATTAGTATTTCCCCCTATAACACAATAGCATTTCAGGTAGATATTCAGCTGAATCAAAGTTCGCCTCCTATCAGGGTGCCCCTGGCCCTCCCACTTCTGCCCATGATGGCGGCTGGGGGTGGTTTGAGCTTTGGATGCTTTGCAGGGGAGGGTGGAGCTCTGGTCCTCCAGATCCTTGCTGGCCCCAGGCCTGTGCTGCTAACCACGTCTGCAGCTCCGGGACCCATGTCCGCCCTCTGTTTACGCGGGCTGAGGGTTCACCCCTCTCCAGCACCACGATTTCTCTGAGTTCTGGCTTTAACAGCTAATTTGTTCTGCATTCAAGTTACTTACCTCGCCTGGCAGGATTTTGTCCCCACCACAGTGGTACCACCCCCAGGCCTGCAGCTGCCCTGCGTGTTTGCTGTGAAGCAGGCAAGGACTTCTGCATCCTTCCTGCATGACACAATCCCTCAGGTGGACCCTGGGGGCTACTTTAGGCCTTATTTCTGCCTGATCAGGCCTTTGTGCCATTGTCACTGACCCATGGCCACTCTTTGTGAACTCAGGGTGCCCTCTGCATGCCCTCCAGCCAGGGTTTCCAGTTTTGGGTTTTCTCAACATCTCTCCCCACCCAAGGTTTCAGTCCAGACATGGAGGAGTCTGTCCCAGGTCACTGCCTCCTGGCTGCCTCCTGCCTGGACTCTCTTCCCTCTGTGCTGACCTCCCTTTTCCTGTCCCTCCAGAACATCCTTCTGTGTCATGGCCTCCTCATCTTGAGGTGACATTCAAGGTGTCTGTGGCAGACGTGGAGATGCTCCACTCAGACCCCCATCCAGAGAGGACTGGTCACTCAACCTCGAGGAATGCAGTTGGCTGATGGCCTCCAGGGTTCATTACTCTCCATCCATCCTGGGGGGCCCCAGACAGTGATAGAGCAGTGGGTCAGAGCTGGGCCATTTCTCAGCTTCTTCCTTCCCTCCCCTCCCATTTCACAGGTGTCAGAACCGCGTCCCGGTCCGAAGGCTGTAGTTGTCAACTCCTGCTGCTTCTCTTTGCCGTTCGTAGCTATTCCCCACAATAAATCCCTTGCTCCTTTAACTTCTTCGCATCTGCTTCCTTAAAAGAGCTG
This sequence comes from Stenella coeruleoalba, assembly GCF_951394435.1. Classification (NCBI taxonomy): domain Eukaryota; kingdom Metazoa; phylum Chordata; class Mammalia; order Artiodactyla; family Delphinidae; genus Stenella; species Stenella coeruleoalba. Next base: position 44,781,100 of record NC_137161.1, on the reverse strand, counting down.
ATTGCATGTACTTGGGTGTGAATATCATATATCATATGCAAATGCAAGCCTTACAGACATTTCATCGGCTCTTTCATAAGTTGGATTCACCATCATGGCCCTGCTGACTGGTGATTCCCATTGGCTGAGCCCAACTAGAAACCAGAGGGAAGAGAGCAGATAATGTAGTTGACAAGGACCAGGCTCCCAAGCAGAGCAGAATGGTGAAAGGCACGTATCGCATCTGGAAGGAAAAAGGAAAATGTCCAGCATAGCTTTCTTTTCTTTCTCTCTCTCTTTTTTTTTTAAACAGATGCCATGGTACAGCTCGGTCCCCAGTCAGCCTAGAGCCTAGAGCCTGTGCTCTGCAACAAGAGAAACCACCACAGTGAGAAGCCCACGCACCGCAATGAAGAGTAGCTCCTGCCTGCCACAACTAGAGAGAGCCCGCACATAGCAACAAAGACCCAATGCAGCCAAAAATAAATAAATACATGGATAAATTAATTAATTTTAAAAAATCCAAAGTGATTCAGTTATGTGTGTGTATGTATATACACACACACACATATATATAATATTAAAAAAATAAAAAGAAAAGAAGAAAAAAAAGCTATGCTGGACATTTTCCTTTTTCCTTCCAGATGCGATACGTGCCTTTCACCAACCTGCTCTGCTTGGGAGCCTGGTCCTTGTCAACTGCATTGTCTGCTCTCTTCCTTCTGGCTTCTAGCTGGGCTCAGCCAATGGGAATCACCAGCAGACTGGAGGATGGAGATAATCAGATTGAGGAGGTAATCTCCCAGCCATGTCCCCTCTGTGTCACCATGGGATGTCTGTGTCCCTCTACTGAAGGCCTCAGAACCCATCAGTAGGTGATACCAGCTCAGGGTTCTGGTAACGGCTTCCCTCTCTCCGCTGGGCTCAGGGTCTGCGACAGCTCCCACTGTGCTCAGACCTGTGATACCAGCACCTTCCGACATATCGTACATAGTTGGGTGTGCCTGCCAAGAGCCTGACTGACTGAAGCAGAGGCCAAACAAAATTTTATGGAAATTTATCCAAATTCACTCGGCACGTGGTATTTTATCAAGCAAATTCTAAATCTTTAGGTTTGAAGATCCTACTATTTTTCAAACACTAAAAAGGAAAACATGAATGAAAGTAGATTCTGTTGTATAAATGTTTTGAGATAACTATTGAAATAAAGTCTATTTCGGCCTTATTCTAGAGTTATTTCCACCATTTACCATAACAATTGACATAGAACCTGTCAGAAGCAATAATGTCATATATGAGTTTATGAACGTTCCACAAACTTCATGAAGTAAAATGTCCCTTCAGGATGAAAAGTCTCTCTGTGTTGATGAATGGGGTCCTTCTGGTTAATATAGTTGTTTTCTGCCCTTGAACGAGTATCTCCGCCCCAAATGGGACTCTGATTTCTCCCCTACACTGAAGGGTGAATCAAGCAAAGTGATTGAAGGCAGTGTTTCTAAAACTCTATTTCTTTTTCTTTTCATCTTTCTTTGTTTTCCAACTTCTCTTTTCAATTTTCAACGTGTGTGTGTCTGTGCGCACATGCACACGACCAGATGTCATTTTTTTAAAAATAAATTTATTTATTTATTTTTGGCTGTATTGTGTCTTCGTTGCTGCGTGCAGGCCTTTCTCTAGTTGTGGTGAGCGGGGGCTGCTCTTCGTTGCGGTGCTCAGGCTTCTCAATGCAGTGGCTTCTCTTTTTGCCGAGCACGGGCTCTAGGTGTACGGGCTTCCGTAGTTGTGGCATGCGGGCTCAGTTGTTGTGGCGCGTGGGCTCAGCTGCTCCGCAGCATGTGGGACCTTCCCTGACCAGGGGTCGAATCCGTGTCCCCTGCATTGTCAGGTGGATTCTTATCCACTGTGCCACTAGGGAAGTCCCTCCAGATGTCATTTTAAGTGAATGTTTCCAAAAAATCTGTTCTCATTCTACAGGTTTTATGATCAGTAAAATTTGGTCCCAGATGTTCTAACGAATTCTTGGTCCATTCTAATGTTTACCCAGTTCATAGTGATGATGTCAGGACATTTGAGTGTTTCCCCCAGAATGCATCTGTGCCTCTGAAGGTCAAATGTATGAATTAAATTCCTTCTCTTTGCCCTTGCCCGACGTCCACACCATCTCGGCCCAGCGTTGCCTTCCTCGAGTTTTGCATCGGGGAAAAATTGCCCAGGTTGGATGCTTGCCTCATCGACAGATCCCAACCATTGTGTCTCAGAAGCATCTCAGGGCCCTTTCCTTCCTCCCTTCTGGCTGAGTTCACCACCGCCCCCCAGGTTCCTGCGAGACCATCCCATGTCCTCACTGCCGCTCCTTGGCATCCTACACCACCGCTGGTTGTCTTCTTGAAATGTGCACTAGACCCTCTTCACCTGCTCCAGGAGGCACGTCTAAGCTCTTTAGCTGTCACGGCTGGGCCTCGGCCACCTCAGCGCCCACCTCCTCCTTGCCTCCAGAGCAGACACAAGGGTAGTGACTCACAGCCCTTCCTCAGCACGCCCTGACCTCTTCAGCCTGTGGGTCTTTCTGTCCTTGACTTCTTGCGCTTTGACTTTCATATTCTTGGATGGGGCCATGTCTTCAAGGCCCTTCCTGACCATCCCAGGCTAACAGATCACTCTCTCCCTCCTGCCCCTGGGCACACCTGGCTTCTCTGACAGCACCGGTCAAGGTGGGGTAGCTGTTTATCTGCACCTGTCCGTCCCCCAGGACAAGGTCTGCTCCCTGAGGTGGGGTCAGTCACTCAATTAATTCAACTGTTTTCCTGCTGCCCGGCATATGGTCAGCACCCCAAAGGCATTTATGGATTGAATAAATGAATGCATTTCCACAACTCCTTAAGAGAAGTACCAACTCATTAATTACTCTCACTTGTCCATTAAGACAAAGGACCAAGCGATCTGATTGAATTACTTTTTGCACATTTTCAGGCTCTCTATGAGTTAGGTTATGAATTTTCTGTCCCAACCAGGGGCACATTAGGAAGTGATGAGAGGTCTGTTCCACTGCATCTCTAAGGCTCTCTTCAACCTCAAATCCCTGGCAGCTTGAGGGTTCCTTGGGTTTCCTTGGGTCCCACGCATCTGTCTAGGCATGCACACATGCCTCCATGCAGGTACATGTACATGTGTGCAGGAACGCACGCACACGGCACATGTGTGCACATATAAGCACACGTGGGCACATGTGCATGCATGCGTACTCACGTCAGGTGTACATCCGTGCACACATTCACCTGCGTGTGGAAGCGACTGAAGGGCTGCATCTGTGTTTTTACACTTACTGAGGGCTCAGCTCATTCATCCTTCTAAGCAAACTTTCACATCGATTACTAAGTATCACAACAACCTTTGAGATGGGCATTATATAAAATGGGGGCATGTATCATAGGTAAACTGAGGCTTAGAATGGTTCACTAGCTTGCCGTCCATCAAAGAGCCATGGCAGGTAGTGCTGTGTCTCCGGAGTGGAGTTAGAACCCCATTCATTCTCCTGTGCTTCCTACTGCCTCATCCCGCCCACTCCAGCACAGCATCTCTCCCCTTCTGCTCGCTGGGTAACTGATGCACATTCACTTCTCAGTGGGTTTATGTCTCGGACAAATTTTGGGTGAGAAATTACTAGGAATAATGATGACAAGCCAGTCACACGGAATTCTGGCCTTTGGAGTAGCAGCAGAAGGAAACTCTGAAAAGAGACTACCAATCTGCACCGTGATCAGCACTGTAAGAAGTGACAGCAGTCTATTACCATGTGAAATGCTAGGCTGATGCCTGGGCATTATAAGTGGAGAGGCAAACATGTACCAGACCTCAAATTTACTTGCAAATAAACTCCAGAATTAGCTGAAAAATCAATGTACCTTTATTTTATATTTTTACCTTTCACACATTGATTTCAAGTATTTTCTTCAAAAAGTGAAAACATTTACATCTATATATGTACAAACACACATACACAGTTATTTCCCCTTATAAGTACTCACACACCCATCCCCAAATTATGTTTTACAGGAAGAATTGGCCTATTTTCTTTTTAATAAATTTTTAAAAAAGAAATCTAATTGCATATAACGTATATTCAGGTATACAACATAATGATTGAATATTTGTATATACTACAAAATGATCTCCTCAATCAGTCTAGTTAACACCCATCTACTTTCTAACAGACCTAAGAATGACCTCTTCTCCTTTCATAGACCGAATGCTAGTTGCTTCTTTGAAGATCACAAACTGTTTTCAACGAAAGCAAATCAGAAACACAGAGAAACCAGCCTGTTTTACGAACTCACTCTGATGATAGTGAGGAAGGCTAACATCTGTTGACGTTACAAATGTGTTCCTGAATCTAATGAGGGCATAGCAAGCGGGCAGGGATGAGCGGGAAGAAGTCTAGAATGTGTTTCTCTACTTCCAAAATAAATAAACGACTGGCTTGTCATCACTTTTCCTAGTTATTTCTCACCAAAAAGTAAACATGCTGTTCAAGACATAAACCCACTGGAAAATAAATGTGCATCAGTTACCCAGCGAGCAGAGCAGGAGAGAAGAAAAACCAAAAGAGAACTCGGCTCTGGAGGTCCATCCAAAGTCAACCCTGAGATCTAGGACCATCTAGGACCATCATGCTGTGTGAAGAACTTAGGGAATGTTGATGGAAAATGCACATTCAATGAGTTAATCACTGACAGAGCTCGAGATAGCCATGGAGCCTCTGAATCGCCTCCAAATCCCTCTTGGGTGACAGGGAGTGTGGCCCCTGTGACCACCCGGAACATCTACACTAGTGATAAGTGAGTAGTCAGGGATGTGTGAGCTACTCAGGTGAAAAACGGGTGAAGAGTACAAGTCAGGTAGCAAATAACACTCCCCCAAAGAGGAAGAGCAGTTGAATGCATTCCCTTTACCCCCATAACTTAAAGTTTCTCTTCTTAGCCCAGCTGTCCTAAGTATGCAGAGAAAACATTTAATTTCTGTCATTGCTGCTGCCCTGAGGCTCATGAAGCAGGAGGATCCCTGGGATGGGAGCCGCAAGTCCAAGGTTCCAGCTCTGCCCTGGGAGAAATTAGCTCCATGACCTTGCTCTAGTCCCTGAATTTACACATTTCTTGGTTTTTCTCCCTGGTGGGATGGGCTAGATGACTAACACCTAAGCCCTTCTGCCTTAAAAGTCTTCCCTCTGTTATCCCATCAGGAAAACACACAAACATGTTTCTCAGGCTCCTAAGTATGGATGTCTTCCCATTTTGAGCCTTGGAGAAGCAGCATCACCAAAAGGAAAGTTGTAAGTGCCTGTTGGGTGCAGTAAAGGTGGTAACAAATGCTGCAGTAAGTCTTCCATCCTCAGTTTCTAGAGAACACCAGCCTGGAGACCTAATTTTAAGACAACTGAGAAGTTGCCTACTTCCAGGTGTATGAGGTTAAAAAAATTATAACAATTTTGGGTGGAAACCGTTCCAAAAGCTTAATCACTACTCTGCCTTTTTAAACATAGTATCTCAAATCTGGGTTAACTTTTAATGATGCCTCAGGATCATTTTCATAAACATTTTATAATTATGCTTCGGTGTGTTATGGACTGAACGTCTCTGCCTAAAATCCACATGTTGAAGCGCTAATCCGCAATGTAGTAGTACCTTTGGGAAGTAATTTGGTTTAGATGAGGTCTTCAGGGTGGGGCACCCAGGATGGGATGAGTGCCCTGATAAGAAGAGGAAGGGACACCAGAGCATCCTCTCTCTGCCATGTGAGGGACACAGCGGGAAGGCAGCGGTCCTCAGAACCCATCCCTGCTGGCGCCCTGGTCTCTGGCTTCCAACCTCGAGAACTGTGAGATGAGATGCCTGTTGCTGAAGCCCTTCCATCTGTGGCTTTCTCTTACCGTAGCCTGGGCGGACTCGGACACCCTGTTAGCGAACATTTTTCAGGGCATACGTACAGCAGCCTTGACCCTCATTTGGAAACCTGCTATTTCCAAAGAGGCCGGAAAACTAGGCCTCCTGAACAAGGACAACTGCGTGTAAGATGAGGGAGGAGGTTCCAGCGAGTACGTCCCGTGGAATCTGGTGCACGTGCTGAGCATTGGACGAGCCGTCTTCTTGCTGCCAGGGAGCTTCACGGTTCCCAATGGAGCAGTTCTCGTACTTCCTCCGGCAGATGAGGCGGGTCATCAGGGGTGCGTGTGGGTGAAGGTCAGGTTGCCTGCTGCTCGGCCTCAGGGAGGGAAATCTCACCAACACCACTGGGGCTTGTTTTGTTTGGGTGATTTTAGAACTAGTTTACCTCCTTCTGAATGACTGATATTTATCAGGCCAGGGTCCGTGTTTCGAATGAGGATGAGGCTCTGTGCTAAGACGTCTCATTCACCCAGTGTCCTCTGTTCCTGTGTAACAGCCATCCTAAACTTCGTGTACAGCCACATGGGTCTGCAGGCTGACGGTTCAGCTGGGTGGTCCTCACTGGGGTCTTTCCTATGGGAACAATTGGACAGAGCCTGGGGCTGGAGTTGGCTCGTGAGAAGACCCACAGCCCTGTGGTTCCGGGCCTCTGCCTCTGCCTTAATGTCATCTCCCCTTAAGGCTTTTCCCCTGGGGTCTCAGGGCTTCGGGTGGAAGCTGGCCCACCTTTTCCATTGACTTTGGACAGTGTACAGCACCCCTTCTGCCCCGTCCTGTTCACTAGAAACAAGGCACTCAGGCCCACCCAATGCAAAGGGAGGAGGTTTCCACACCCCCCCTTGATGGGAGGAGTTTCAGAGAATGGGGGGGCAAGTCTAAGCCATCTCACGAGTCAAGGTCTGGCCTCTGACCAAGGCTTGGACGCACGCCTTCCTTCCCGCCCTCCCTCTTTCCTCTCGTCTGTGGGTCACTGAGGGTAGAATCAGGAAAAGTCTAGGAGACCACTGTTCCTTTACTGAGTCTTCAAATTGATTGCGCTACCACGGCCGCATTTTCACAGAGGAAAACTGAGGCCAGGTGCAGGCAGACCTCGGCAATACTGAGGGTTTTCTTCCAGACCCACAATAAAGCAAATATTGCAATGAAGCCTGTCACACAGAGCATAGGTTTACACACGCGCTATATGTTATAGGGTTATGGTCACACTAGACTGTAGTCTAGTAAGTGTGCAAAACATTATATCTAAAAAAACAATGTATATGCCTTAATTTAAAAATACTTTATTGCTAAAAAGAACTCACATCTGACAATGCCAGATTACCACAAACGTTCAACTTGTAAAAAACTCAGTATTTGCGAAGTGCACTAAAGCAACGCACAATAAAACGAGATGTGCCTCTAGTTTGAATTATTCTACCCATTTTTAATAGCACAGCCGGCAGTAGGACCCCAGAACGTTCCAATTTTCTACGGAAAACAAGAGAATTAAGTGACTCAAAGCGCCACCCCTGGGGGTTGTTCAGAGGGGTCAGGTCAAGGCGGGAGGGTTTTCCCACCTCTGGTGCTGCCCACTTGTTGGCCACCCTGGGGAGAGTTTCTGGGTGGGTTGAGTGTTGGGGAATTGTGGTCTCCACACTGTCATTCCCCAAGCCTTGTAGACAGGTCCCCTCCCTGAAATGGAGATCACTGTGCAGGATGTTTCTTTTTTTGTGGTACGTGGGCCTCTCACTGTTGTGGCCGCTCCCGCTGCGGAGCACAGGCTCCGGACGCGCAGGCTCAGCGGCCATGGCTCACGGGCCCAGCTGCTCCGCGGCATGTGGGATCTTCCCGGATCGGGGCACGAACCTGTGTCCCTTGCATCGGCAGGCGGACTCTCAACCACTGCGCCACCAGGGAAGGCCTGTGCAGGATGTTTCTTGAGGACAGGCTTTGGGGACAGGACCTGACGAAGAGAGTCCCATTGGACCCCATGTGGCATTTGGCAGTGAAGCGCGTCCTCAGAGCAGCCCAAACGCCCGGTCTTTGTAGACGAGAATCAATGGTCACTGGATGTCATGCCTGAAAGGGGCATGGGCTGGGCTCTCGATGGCTCTGGGCAACTGACCCATCCTTGAAAGACTAACACAAAGACCATCGGCCAGGACACTTGTGGAAGCTGGGAGTCCTTCCTTTAAGGGGTGGAGACATCAGCAGCAAATCCCTGGGGTTTGCTGTGAACCACAAATGGCAAAGGGCACTGGCCAATGGCCCTCCTGAGGCCAACAGAGGTACCAGGATGCTGTGTCTAAAGGCGTCCCTTGGCTGACTGTTAGAAGGCGTTGAGTGTGCCGTGAAATTCACCCGCAGCGAAGGTGAAACCAGCGCCTTGATTTTCCAGATCCCCTCCAGTTCATCAGCTCGCTGTCTGAGCCAGGATGCGCGCCCCTCCCACAAAACAGACAGCTGGCAGTTGGAGGTGGGGGCATCCCAGCTCTGGCCCCTTAGAACTGGCACGCTCCAGCCCGCCTGTCACCCCCGACAGCAGGTTCTTAAGGAGAGCCAGCTGAATTGAACTTTCAGCTCACTGACTTGGCTGTCTCCCCAGCCTGAGAAAACAGCCCTATTATAAACACGCAGAACTGGAGCTGGGAGCGAGGGGAGGAGTCCGAGCTCTTGCCTAAGTGCATCCGGCAAAATGGACTTTTCCGTCAATGAGAACACAGCCCTGCTTTGACTTCTCCTGTGTGCTTTGGCACTTTCGGCATGGCTGTAAAATTTATCCAAGGAAAACTGGCATTTATCTTGGGCTCACTTGCACCCGGCAAAACTGATAAACAGATGGGGGGCTGGCCAGGCCACAGTTAATGTGGTTAGCACTTTACAAAACACAAATGTCACCCTTTATTCCTGCTGGGGTTATTTACTGCTAACTGGGAAGTTATTGGTCTGTTATAGTCTAACAGGATCATTCACACCATTTAAAGGATCCACTCCCCAATTTTTGTGAGGCACTGTCCATTATAAAGTGTGGGGGGGTGGGGGGTGGGCAGGGGGATGCCCAGGGTGGAAAGGGACTTCCTGGCTCTGTTGGCCATAAAGGACTGAAGCAGCCCTGCTGGGTTTGCATGTGTGCACAGGACACAGATCAGAAAGGTCGTGGGGGGAGAAAAGAGCAGGAAAGGAAGAAATCCGCAAGCTCTGATGGGGAAGCTTGCAAGGATCAAAATTCAGGCCAAATGTCCCACCCTGGTGTCTCAGCTTTTTTCCTTTTGTGTCCCAGCTAAAGGCACCACGGGGATCAGAGACCTCATCGTGGTCTGTTTACTTTGGGAACAATCGCTGATGTATGAATACTAATGCCTCCCTCCGACCACGACTAATTGAATTGCAGCGGGCGGGCAGCGGAGGGGCTCTGCCGGCCAGTCCATCGCGGCAGCTTCTTGAGGAGCTGAGGATAGTGATTGATGCCACCCGCGTCCCCGAGAGCACACTTGAACACCTAAGAGCGGGGATATGAACCTGCATTCTGAGTTTCTATTAACCAGACCTCTCAGAGAGGCGGCGAACGTTGGGAGTCAAAGGTGGGCTTGGCGGTTGAAAAGATGGGGGGCAGCCTGTCCCCCAGGCTCCTGCCTCTCACCTGAAGTCAGGCGAGTCCGGGTGGTGGGGATGAACCAGGGAACATCAGTCCAGGGACCCGAAGGCCGGTTGGGGCCGTCTCTGTGGAGGCCAGGACCCCCGAAAACACTTGGCTTGTTTGGGATGCGGTGGGATCCCCTGCTTGGAAAACAAAAAGGGCGAAACAACCAAAGGTTTGTCCTGTAGGAGGATGTTCTGACGTTGGCACATGAGGGAGAGAGGGAAGGATGTGGGCAGTAGTTGAAAACGGTCTGTGGCCGTGTCTCCATCCTAACAAAGGATCACACGGGGACCCTAACGTTTGGCTGTCCTGGTTGTCTGTGCTGTGTTTACACAGCAGAACTGTGCAGCTGGGACCCCGGGCTCAGTGGGACTTTGTTCTCCCAGTGAGAAGCTGACCCCTGCTGAACTGCCTTCAGGGCAGCGGCCGCTGCCCACCAGCCTGGAGGTCTGGACACCGTGGAAGTTGTCCAACTCGAGGACCACTGGTTCCCACCTAGGGTGCATTTAGTCTGGGCCAAGCCCCAGACGGGCCCCTTTCATGAGAGCTGCGCTGCCACCCTGGCCACTCCTGGGGGCAGAGGCTGGCACCCAGCTTGGTCCAGGCACAGGGGGGATGGACAGGGAGATTGCATGGATCCGGGCTGGAAACCACGCTGCCTGGTATCTAGACTCTCCAAACTTTAAGTTCACTCTGTACACTTCCTTCTTAATTTTCTCGCCATCTTCCTAAGCTTTAAAAACTTAGCCATCAGTGTCATGACCAACAGTTATTTTTCTGCACATAAGTTTCCCAGCTCCTTTTTCCCTTTTAAGTATGAAATACCCTCTGCCCATTCTGAACTTTGCAGAAATAAAGGATGTCTTATTCTTATAAATAGATTAAAAAAAAACTTTTAAAATGTTTCTATCTTATTTACCTTTGTCTATCTATCTATCTATCTGTCTGTCTATCTTGGGGAATAAAATAAAACCCAGAGGGAAAAGTAAGTCTAAGGGAGCAGCCCACCGCAGGCAAGGATAGAGGACAGGATGCTGTTTCACGCAGCCAGGCGGCCACGGGTAATTCTGCGCCTATGCAGAAAAGTGATCTTTCCCTATATCCTGCTTCCTAACCCCACTTGACCAAATGGACAAGAAGATGTGTGAGGAAAATGGTAATTTTTCCTATGCCTGTACCAAACATGAGATATTTTCAATCCCTCTAATCCAAGCTGGTTTAGTCCGCGGTTTCCAATCCCCAGTCCCACCCAGTAAACAAACAGCATGACCACCCCGGCGCGGGCCACGTCCTGGGGTTAAGATATTCCACCGAGAATCCCTTCGCTCTTCTTAGCTGATATTCATGACCGCTATTCTTGTGCTTTGAATACGAAACAAAGGAGACAGAGCTGGCTTAGCGGCTGCACAAGTGAGGGGAGGGATGGTCCAGAGAAGCATTCACCCTGCAATTCGTATGTAGGAAATAAATATTCCAGACCCTTGCCAGGAAGCTGCGTTTTCTCCTTTGTTATGAAGCAGTAGGGTTAATTATGAAACAGGTCTAATTTCTAGAAAGACTGCAGAAGACAGACTGTCTGCCTGAGTCTGTGTCCAAATCCTTGGGACCCCGCTCCCTTTGGCTTGGAGACCTGGAGGCTGGTCGTGCCATCTGATGGACAGGCTCCGAGTGGGACCACCGCCCAGAACTTTCCTCACCCCAGCACTGCTCTATTGTAACTTCACACTCTGGATCTAGGTGTCATGTACACACCCCCTCCTCCGCCCAATGAAATACGGCTCAAAGGGGTGTTTAAGGGGGAAGTGATCAGGGTATAGGGGAGAGCTGCAGGGCAGAGGGCAGTGTTTCCAAGAGAGGGGAGAGTGATTCCAGAGAAGAGAAAGCAGAAATCAAAGGTGCATCTGATCACCGCACCATGTCACTGGGACGGCCTGGGACCCACACCTGCTAAGCAGGTCTCCCAGCATGAACGGTTTGGTAGGTGGGACCTAGTCACAAACAGTTTTTTTTTTTTCTGTGAAAGTCAGGCATCAAAGTTAGTGGGGGCTATAGAGAAGTGATGACACTTTAGTCTGTTACTACGCATCCTACATGTCGTGCTCTGAGCACTTCCAATATTCCAGGCTCGCTTTCATCCTCCTGATAACAGAGGAGGAGATGTGATTACCATCCCTTTTTGCATATGCTGGAACTGAGGCGCAGAGAGGGCAGGTCAACGCCAGGTAGCCTGACCTGGTCTGTCCCCTAATCATGCATGCATGGGCCTGCAGGAACTCCTGGACTCAGGCATCACAGGGACGTTCTGCACCCTGACCCCTGGGCTGGGCGTTTGGAGTTTCTGAGAACGTTTATCACCCAGACTTGGACAACACTCATGACGGAGGGCGTGTAATGGAGTTAGAATGGGGCGGATTACAAGTTGCCCGTGGGTTGTCCGGAAGACCTCCTGCTCCCCGAGCGTCAGGCAACGTGTAACCAAGATAAGACTCAGGACTCCAGGGGACAAGTCACCTTCCCAAACTCCATCCAAAGTGACTACTTTTCTGGCAGCCTCAAGCACAGTTGGCTAGCTGGATATAAGTTACTGCAACCTTTTTGAGACATTAACCACTAAAGTCTAAATGGGCGTATCCTTTTACTTAGTAAGTCTATTTCTGTGTGCTCGTTCCGTAGAAAAACATACAGTTTTGCAAAGACCCGTTCAGGGATGGTCGTTGTGGCTTTATCTGAAATAGCAAAGTTCCAAACACCAGAAACAAGCACCTTCTAAGGAGGACCGTTGGAATAAACCATCTTTTATATGCTAAATGGCTACTAAAAGCAAAACGATGCATCTGAATAACTTAAAATGGAAAATTACCCTAGATATTTTATTAAATGAATAAAGAACTCTATAGGCAGAAATATGCCCCTTTTATAAAATAATTGTTTTATGAAATAATCATCACGCAGGGATATGGTGGAAAACATTATGGGAACAAATACCTTAATCAGCTCAGAGTGGTGACCTCTGGGAGCTCAGAGAGCATACCTGCTATCTACGTTATGTTGACCTATGTTCTTTAAATCTTTATTTCTTAATCAATATGTGTATTTTAACAGAAAAGAAGATATTCAAAATTTATTGTGTTTCTCAGAAAATCCTCAGGGAGGACCCACCGTCACCTAGCAACCGTGTTTTATAACGTCTGCAAGTGAGGTCATCCAAGCTAGTTCCTCATCAAAATTTTTTTATGACTTGAGGTAATTATGTCTGTTACCATTTCTTCTCATGCCTGTTCCTTCCCCTACCACTCTGATGTCTGAAATTACTTTAATAGAGTTAATCCTCAGTGTTCAGAGATTCCATATTTGTGAATTGGCCGACTAGCTAAAATTTGTTTCTTTCCTCTCGGCTCTCTGTTCCTTCTAAGGAAAATCCACCCTCTTCATAAAAATCCCATCTGTTAGCTCCCACTCTGGCTCCGTTTCAGGCTGCGTCAGATTAGGTTGAGAGGTGGGAACGCCTAGAGGGGATGCTGTGAGATGCTGTCTTCATCCTCCATCAAAGTGGGACTTGTAACTCTGGCTGCTGGGAGGGCCCCACTGGAGGTCACAGTGGGCCAGAGTGCCTCAGATCAAGCCCTGCCCATATCCCGTGACTGGTGGCTCTGGGTGGCCCCAAGCTGGACCATCTCTGACATCCAGGATGACCTTAAAAATCCCTCCCAACTACAGGGCTGCACCTGGCTTTGCCTATCTTCATATTCTTCAGTTATTTTTTCCTTCCCCCCACTCTTTGCAAAATACTTCACACTTAAATCCCGTGAGGATAATGAAGAAACTGAGTTGAAGTGGCTTTTTCCCACGTCTTGGAATTAGTCATATGCAATGAATTTCTGGCAGTGTCCTCCCCCTGTATTGTCTTTTGGAAAGACAGTAACTCCCCTGAGCTAGGACGTTTCCAACAAGAGTGGAACATCCCTTTGTTGGATATTTGGATCCCACGGCCGCTACTTCATTTGGCAGAAAGTACATTTGGTTTAATGACTTCCTTGGGTCTTTCGCACGATTTTTCTAGAAATTTATCCGCTTGCCTGGCATGGAAATAGAAGAAAAATGCACACCCCGCTCTACAGGTAAAGGACCTGGGCTAGAATCGGCCCAAAGCAGTAGCTCTGATGCCTTTTCCTTCCTTCCTGACATTCTATTTTCTTAAAATCTCGATTCAATAATTGAATCGTTTTCTCTCATTTCCCCCATCGAATAGCTTTCATTATTTTTTGGCTCTAATAATTTTTTTTTTTTTTGTGGTACGCGGGCCTCTCAGTGTTGTGGCCTCTCCCATTGCGGAGCACAGGCTCCAGACGCGCAGGCTCAGCGGCCATGGCCCACGGGCCCAGCCGCTCCACGGCATGTGGGATCCTCCCAGACCGGGGCATGAACCCGTGTCCCCTGCATCAGCAGGCGGACTCTCAACCATTGCGCCACCAGGGAAGCCCTCTAATAATTTTTAAATGACTTTTTTTCATATCTTGGGATAAACTTATAATAGCTTAACATTTTATCTTGGAATTTTTTTTTTAATCTTGGAATTTTTAACATTTTGAAATAATGTCTAAGTTTACATTTCACTAAATTTCAAAATCAATTCTTTTCCTACTGAATAAATTTTCCATAACAACATATACAATTTTTATAATGCATTCATGTAATACTTTATAGATTATTAATAATAAACAGATATTAATTGCTACATGATTCATGTTGTAATGAAGGTAATTCAATCTAAACTGGGGACCCAGCAATTTCACCTTGGTACTTTAAAAGACAACAGATGTTATGAATGTCAATAAGAATATTACATATTGCACTATGCCATTCACAATAAGGATTTTTTAAAATTTTACATGCGAAGGTCCTTACCCATGAATTCATTACTCACAGAATTCTTATTTAGAAGTACAGGTTATTTTAGGCGCTAGATTGTCGCTATCATTTGATTATCCTAATTCCTTAAGTTACAAAGAAGAGTTACTTTACTTCCATTGTCAAAATTGTTGTAATATTCTAATTTTGTTAGATCATGACTTCTTATTGGCATCTGCTAGAGAAGTCTAATAACAAATAGATCATTCCTGGGTGTCAACAATGTTATGATAAAAACAGAGAAAAAAAATCACAATGACAAGATGTCAGTGATGTGAAGATCATTCCTGGGTGTCAACAATGTTATGACAAAAACAGAGACAAAAAATCACTACAAGATGTCTTGTTTGGGTCACAGTTTCACATGATGCCAGGAACATGGCAGGCCCTGAATAGCACTAACAGTGTCAGTGATCAAATTATGACGGAGTGTTCTTTTCTCATTTGTAAAATGTGGCGACATTTATAAGACGGGTGACACAGAGTAAACACTCGATAAAGGTGAGTTTCTTTTTTGACTTTTCGTTCAAGAGAGGAAAACCCCCTTCGAAATGTGTAAAATTGCAAAAGTTTTAAGAAGAGAGTTTTATATATAGAACAACGCTTGTTTGAGGTTTCCTAATATGTGGGTTGAAAGCCAGCCATTAATGGGCAAGATTTGGGTTTCACTCATTTCTTTTAATTCATTTAAAAACACTAGCATTTGTAATCCAAGTCTCCATTGCTGGATGAATGAATAAACAAAATATAGTGTATAAATACAATGGAATATTGTTTAGCCTTAAAAAGGAAGAAGATTTCTGATACACACTCTAAAACAGATGGAAATGATGCTGAGTGAAAGAATCCTGACATAAAAGGACAAATGCTGTATGATTCCACTTATATGAGACACCTAGAATTATCCAACTCACAGAGAGGGCGAACGCTGGTTTCCAGCTGCTGGGGTGGGTGGGGGGCGGGGAGCTGGAGTTTAATGGGTACAAAAGTGCCAATTTTGCAAGATGAAACATTCTGCAGATTAGTTGCACAACCATGTCAATGCACCAACGTTACTGAACTGTGCGCTTAAAAATGGTTAAGATGGGACGTCCCTGGTGGCGTAGTGGTTAAGAATCCGCCTGCCAATGCAGAGGACAGGGGTTCGAGCCCTGGTCTGGGAAGATCACACATGCTGCGGAGCAACTAAGCCCGTGAGCCACAACTACTGAGCCTGCGCTCTAGAGCCCATGAGCCACAACTACAGAGCCTGCGTGCCACAACTACTGACACCTGCATGCCTAGAGCCCGTGCTCTGCAACAAGAGAAGCCACCACAATGAGAAGCCTGTGCACCACAACGAAGAGTAGCCACCACTCGCTGCAACTAGAGGAAGCCTGCGTGCAGCAACGAAGACCCAATGCAACCAAAAAAAAAGGTTAAGGTGGTAAATTTTATGTTATGTGTATTTTATCACAGTTTTTAAGAAAATTTTTAAGTGATCAGAAAGTTATGGAATCTGCCCAGACGTTATTAAGAAAATGGGAAGGGCCACAATGCAGAGCACGGTTGGAAGCAGGAACTAAATAAAATAAAACGTGTTCTAAAAACATTCCTAATTTTTTTTTTTTTTAAACCAAGCACTGTATGCTACTGTATGCTAGACCAGGAAGACAGGGCCTACTGCCAGGCGGTGCGATATGTGTGAATGGACCATTAGATGTGGAAGGACAATGTCGACCACCCCAATACCACCGTCTGGGTGAGCTTTGAAAACAGGAGGGTTACCCTGAGGCTATGATTGGACACCTATCAATAACCCTTCTGAACGCAGCCTCAGCCTAACCTTAGTGCCCCCTTCTTCCCAATGCACCATCTTAGTGTGAAATTTACAGGTCAGAGCTGGAAAAGGGCTAGAGAGTACCCACACATGCAGTGCATTAAGGGTGAGGAGGCCAAGGCTGTGGGAGGTACACACAGGCCCCAGCTGCCCAGCCAGGGCACTTCCTGCTGCGTCCAACCCTTCCCCTCCTCCTGTACAATCCACGTATCCTCCTCCACAATCACATATCCTCATCTTTCCTCTGCCTGGAAAAGTTTACTTTTTAGGGACTTTTCTCAACAGTCATGGAGTTTATTGAATGAGTGGATAAATGATTTGAATTGAAGAGCTGGCACAGGTGACTCTGTTTCTCACAGGTTGGGCATAAAAATTTCATCATTTATGGATTTCATAAACGATGGACTATCGGGAGGTTGTTTTCCCATTGCATTGTCTGAAGGATAAAAATTAGTCTAAAGGGGAAAATCCTCATGCTGTTACTGCCATTCCCACCATTCTGGGTGTTTACACTGGCCTGACTTTGGGGACACCCCCATGTCACTTTATTTGAGGAGAGCCCTGGAGTCCGCTCTCCCAGCAAGAACAGCAGACTAGACTTCCCGGGACTGACACCCCCTGGGAGCAGCCCTCGGCCAATGATGGACAGACATTGGTGGATAAATATCTGTCTACCTCACTCCTGGGGGGAGAGGAGGCATAACTCAGAGGCGCGTGTTCCGTGCCGTCCCCAGAGGTCCCCAGTGGAATGAGGCTCCAGTGCCCACGGTGGTTGATTTGCCTGCTAACTCTGCCTGCACTGGCTGCCTTTCCCTTCCACTCAGCTCAGGGCTTCCTGGAGCCACCTCCCAAATGAACTACTTGCCTGGAATTCTCACTCAGGACATTCTCTCCTCAATCAGATTCAGACACCCTTAGCCATCACTTTCATAGCTGCTTGTGAATTTCGCTTGTTTAAAGCAAAAGCCACCAAAAATGGTGGACGCATACAGATGCGGTGACGGGGAAACATCTCAGCTCTCTAACTTTCCAGCTGCTTTCATTCAAATATCCAGCCCAAATCCCAGGGTTTCCTTATTTGAACTGGTTTACTCAACCCACGTATAGACACTGAAATCCCCGCCAACTCAGTTTGCATGGCAATTTCAGGTCTGTGTACACTCCATAACTTAACTCTCCTGTAAAATTTCCACAGGGAAATCAACATCTGCCTGTATAGTTATTTGTTTGTTTTTTGAAGTCACGTGGGCTGTCTGTGTTTATCAGCTCTGTCTAGCTTGCATATATTTTGCAGAAAAGGACAAATCAGGAGACTACTCAGAACGCTTTCTCTTTAGATGCATTCTTATTTCTTAGTATTTCCATGATTGGGAGGGAAGCAGAGAGGAGAAACAAAGGTGGGGGGGAATAAATGTTATTTAAACTTTCAGCAGATATGTTCACCCTTAAAAGGAAGCTGACTATTATAAGGAGAACAGTGTGGTTTCCTTTCTTAAAAGAGAGTGGGGCTTCCCTGGTGGCGCAGTGGTTGAGAGTCTGCCTGCCGATGCAGGGGACACGGGTTCAGGCCCCGGTCCGGGAAGATCCCACATGCCGCGGAGCGGCTGGGCCCGTGAGCCATGGTCACTGAGCCTGCGCGTCCGGAGCCTGTGCTCCGCAACGGGAGAGGTCACAACAGTGAGAGGCCCGCGTACCACCAAAAAAAAAAAAAAAAGAGAGTGAAGCATCTCCTTCATTTATTTCAAATATTAACAATGGGATGGAATAGTGGAGAGAGGGTACAGGTTGGACTGTACACTCAAAATAGAGTGACAAATTCCCAGGATGTCAGACTATTGAACAGGCTCCAGCAGGAATACTCATTCCACCAGGCAAATGCCCACTGCCTCCTGTTCCAGAGTGGGTGTCAAATCCTCCAGGTCTACATTCAACAAATTCATATTGAATAGCCCCTTTGAGCTGGTCCTGTGTTAGCATAAAGAAAACAAAGATGATTAGGACATTCTATTTTGACTCAAGAAACCCACAATCTGGCAGTGAAAACGTGAAAACAAATCTAACAGATGTACAAATAAATGTGTTCAAGTAGGATGGGATGAGTTAAAGAAATAAAGAAATAAAAGCAGAGAAATATGTGTGTTCTATGAAAGCAGCAGGGCTGAGAGGTTGAATCCACCTAGAGAAATTGAGAAAGGTTTTCTGGACCATCTCTCCTGAGATGGGTGTTGGAGGATGAAGGGCGTTGGGAAAGGGAAGAAGGCGGGAAGGGTATTTCAGGCCGAGAGAACAGCATGGGCAGAAGAGTGGTGCTCGCAGGAACGGAATGGAGATGGCTGGCAACTCACATGCCCCAGCCTCCAGCTCCTGCTCCCAGATCTACACGGAGGAGAATCCATTACATGGTTGGTAAACAAGAGTTGAATCTCAGCGGACTTGAAATTTTGAGGAACCCTAGTAAGATGGAAGAGCCATAAACCTGGATGAAAGGGGGGATACTGCCCCAAGCAAGGGCAGAAAGAGTTGCTGTAAAACAGGGAGCAAGCTCTCTTTAGGGTTCCAAGCTCTGAGGCAGCTGGCAGAGGGGATTGAGGAAGCCCTAGGGCCACCCGAGGGTGGTGGGTTGGGAGACTGAGTAAGGGCTGCCCCATCCTCGTGACCCTGCTGTGTTGCACAGCGGTGGCACCCGGGGCCACTCAGAGCCCCACCGGAGACAAGGACGAGGCTTGAGGGGCTGCTGATGCACAGGGGAGCCCAATACCCTCAGCCCGGGGGGCAGCTCCCGCCCACAATCTGGCCAGCAGGATGGTCCCGACCTCCCTCTCCAGCGGTGAATGAGGTTGGGGAGGGGGATCATTAAAACATGGGTTAATAGGGAATTTCCAGTGTGAGAAAAACACACAACCAAGAATCATCCAACATTTCATTTCAAATGTGAGAAAAACACACAACCAAGAATCATCTAACGTTTACAGTAAATATGAAGTCCCCATAAAAAAGACTTCCAGGTAAATATGTTGACCCGACAACACTTCTGTACCATTTTAAAAACAATAACAACACCTTTCAATACTGTCTAAAAGGATGGAGTTAGGGAAGGAAACTTCTGGGGACTTGGGGACTGGCATTAACCCTGTGGTGCTCTAGGCAGAGATTGGTCAGAGAGGGTAGAGCAAGTGAGTGGCAAAGACTAAGTGGTGTTACCTGTGGAACACACGAGTCCCAGGCGTGCTGTGAGTGCAGAGGATCTGCCCGCGTGCGCCAGAACGAGCTGGTGAAGCAGTGTGAGCATTTGTTTTGTGGGACATGACGTGCAAAGAGCATCCGTCTTGAGAGTCAGAGTGGTTTCTGTCTCCTTTCTCACAAGAGAGACACCCAACTCAGCAGCAAGAAGCTGTAACAAAAAGCTGGTTCATTTACAAGAAGTAAAATGAAAATCCTCACAGGACAAGTGAGGAGAATGCTTCTGTGACACAAGAGTGCGCTGAGAGGGGAAAGGACCAGATAGACCTTTGAAATGAGAATCCAGTTCTCTATGCAGTGAGGGGGCTGAATGAGGAATAGATGCAAAAAAAAAAAAAAACACCCTGAAAAACTCACAAATCAGTGAGTTACATGCAAGAATGATGGTAGAAAGACAGACAACTAGAAGACGTAAAAGAGAGTTTAAACATGGAAAATGGATCTAAAAGATGCAAATCCCTTTCAGGAGGAGATGCAGATTAAAGTATAGATATTGTGGAAGACACAAGACAGGTAGAGAAATAGTGCAAGAAGTTTTTCCAGAGCTTAAAAAAGACATACACATAAGACTATGTTTCAGGAAGAAGGGAGGAAGATAAAGTCTTATTTGGGAGGGAAACTAATTCTAGATGTTGATAAAAATGAAATTGTAATGCATTTAATCACAGGGTAAGTGATTATAAATATAATCACTGAAGAACAGAAATAAAATGTATAATTTCCAAAACATTGCAAAAATATAAAACAAAGTTGATAAATCCAATCAAAGCCTTCATGCACATAGTCAATAAGCTTTAAAAAGGAAATTGAAAAGTGAAAATTTGGCATGAACATGTCCAAATAAATCAGTGATCACAACTAATATGAAGGGGTGAGATTTACATGTTTAAAGACAAGAGATGCTCAGACTGAATTTAAAAAGGGAAAAACTTCTGGCCAAGTCCTGTTTAAGATACACACATGCTTGAAACAAAAAGAAGAGAACTGTTGAAAATAAATAAACAGAAAAAATGTGCAAAACAGATACTACCCAAAAAAGCAGGTATGCTAATGCCAGACAAACAGAATTCAAACAAAAAGCCTTAAAAGAGCAAATAATATTTGATACTGGTAAATTGATCTCATATTGAACAACAAATCAAGAGGATGTATTTACTATTCATGAAAACGTATAGGTTCAAATAATATAAAACTAAAACTATGAAGAATATAAAGAAATTTATAATTCTAAAAATATAGGTAGGAGATTTTAACACAATTCTCTTGGAATTCAGCACATCAAATATGCAGAAATAAGTAAAAATCAAGGAGATTCAAATAATGCAGTTAATATATTTGATCTAAAAACTATGTACTAATCTTTCTTGCCCCAAAGCAGAAAATGTACATTTTTTTTCTTAATCAAACGAGTAATTATAAAAGTCTCCAAATGTACACAAAATAGCGACATGCCAGGACTGCTGGGTACCCCCAACCCCAAGAT
Source organism: Stenella coeruleoalba (assembly GCF_951394435.1). Taxonomy (NCBI): domain Eukaryota; kingdom Metazoa; phylum Chordata; class Mammalia; order Artiodactyla; family Delphinidae; genus Stenella; species Stenella coeruleoalba. The sequence continues at coordinate 44,760,113 of NC_137161.1, read as the reverse complement.
GTCTGTTGCTCCAGAAGAGCTCTCCACTCTGTGAGGGGGACCTTCAGGGACCAGGGCTTCCCGCCCTCTGGCTTCGGGATGGATCTGCTCATGGTGAGGGTGGGGGGACCCAGCGTTAGACTGAAGGTTGGGGTCTCTCCCACACACCCTGACAGTCACGCTGCCTCTTCACAGAGCTCTCCACCTCTGGGGCCTGAAAATGGGCCCCGCTTCTCTCCCCTCCAAGCCATCTCTCTTGAGCAAATGGCATCAACACTTTGCTTTTCGTGATTTATCTATTCCCAACCCTTACACCCATGGTCTTTTATTTGGGAAGAAGGGTTATTTTAAAGAACATCTCAGGCACTTTCACTCCTAAATATTTAATATGCATCTCAAAAATAGGAATTTTGACTCTTAATAAAAGAAGGAGATGATTGTTAAAAATAATAAAATAAAAATATTTCCTTGATAACATTGAATATCTAGACAATTTTCAAGTTTCCCTAATTATCCAAATACGCCATCTTACAGTCTGTTTGAATAAGGATTTTTTAAACCTATTAATTCGTAAGTCTCTTTTCATCTGAAATAATCCCCCTTTCTCCCATGCTGTTGTCTTGTTGAAGTCACTGGGGCTGTAGAAAGCCACATTCTGGATTTCCCTGGCTCTGTCCTCCTGGTGTCCCGTAACCTGTAACTCCGCCCCCATTCGGTCCTAGACTGGAGATTGAGTGCAAAGACCTCAACAAATGCATGTTACTTTTCTTTGATAAGAATGCTTCACACATTGTGCTGTGTACTTCACGTTACATCATGCTAGAACTTATATCATATCCACTTGTGAAGCTGTCATAGATCCTAATGTTAACCAGTGTGGTCAAGTGAGAGTTTATGTTTGAAAGTGTGGGAGGTCTTTGTTGCTTTTATTTATTATGTATTTTTAAGAAAAAATTCTTAACTTTTAAGAAAGTTGCATTTTACTACATCAACATTTGAAACTATGTAATGACACATATCTCCCTAAATAAAATGAAGACAAATGACCTGCTGGGAGAAAGCATTTTCAAAATATAGAACAAACTAATTATCTAAGATATAAATAACTACAAGGAAAGAAAGAAACACAATAATGAATAACAACTAAAAACAGGGAAAAAACAACCAATAGAAAAATAAGCAAAGGATGTTGACAGGATATTCATAGAAAAGGAAAAAAATGATTATCAGTAAAAGTATGAAAAGGGCTCAATTTCAGTAATAATCAGAGAGTGCGTTAAAATTTTAAGATACTATTTTTTTACCCTATCATATTGGTAAATTGTAATAGTTGGAGAATAATCATTTGTTCATTTATTCAACACCTATTTTTGCTTTCCAAAACTATGCCAGGCCTAATTGTTGGCATAACTGGGAACAGAATAGGTGTCCTTTCCTTGAGAAGCTTGCATTACAGAGCAGGCAATGGTTAATAAAACAGATAAACAAATACAAGAACAACTTACTTTTGGATAATGACATCCCTGCAAATAAATAAACAGCATCATTTAGTAGACTGGGGTGGGGGGGGTTAGAAGAACTATACAGGGAAGACCTCAGAGGATGAAATGTGGGTGACCAACATGTTGCTGATCATGTGAGTATCTGGAGGTGGGCTTGGTGTTGAAGTGGGTGGACAAAGCTTTTCAGAGTGAAGAGCTGGGCAAGATCCAAGGGCTGGACAAGTGCACCATTTTGGCGGAGTCAGAGGCCAGTGTGTCCAGCGCATAGCGGATGGTGTGGTGTGCGCCATATACATCATGTTGGGGTTTACAGGACCCACCCATTCGTCAGCAGCAGGAAAGAAGGGAAGTTCCAAAGGTAGGACAGAACAAGATCAGGTCAGGATCAAGACGGCCACTTTGAGAAGGTTGGATTTGATTAAAAAGCTGTCAGAACCCTGAGATCTTTGAGAAAAGAGCGTGATTTGATTTCTTTAAGTTGATTCTGGGATTGTTTGGAGAAGGTGCTGAGGAAGAAGAAAGGAAGCAGTGAGACAATCAGGAGCTGAAGAGGAGTGAATGGCACAGGTCTTGTTTTGGAGGCAGAGCCTCAGGACTGGACAAATAGGATAGAAAAAGGAGGAGCCGGAGATGGCTCCCAGTTTTGGCTGGAGCCTCTGGGTGGATGGGTGGTGCCATTGACTAAAGTAAGGGAAAGGTGGAGGGGGAGAGAAGGCAGAGCTCCTCGGAGGGGTTTGAACAGGACAGCAGGCTGATAGGAGCCCCTGAAGATGTGGGCAGAGGAAGTAATCAGCCTGGCATTTTTAAAGGATGACGTGGAGAAGGGAGATCCTAGGGTGGGCTTGGGGGTGAGTTTAGGGGCTCCTACAACATTCAAGGGACTCAAAAGTGAGACTCAAAACTAAGGTGGAGGGAAAGGTGGAGAAGAGGGGTTTCCAGAGAAATGAATAGGGTAGGACACAGAAGTCCATGTGGGATGGTTGGGTGGCTCGGGAAGAGGATTAGGAGGGAAATAAAGTGTCCAGGAGGACTCCCATATTTTAGACCTGAATGAAAGTATGAAAAGGATATCATCCTACGAGTTAAAACGTTAAAGACAACAGAGAACGAATTCCCTTATTGAAGCTGTTTCTCACGTGTGGGGCCCAGGTCCCCATGATGTCCAAGATGTGACCCAGGGCTAGTCCCACAGATGGTGAGTTGAAATAACAAATTACATCAGTGATAGTCACAATGAGAACATAACCACCAGATAATTTCTGGATAATAAACTTTATGAACTTGTGGCAATATCCCCGCTTTGTTCCTGGAGAAAACTTGAAAAAGAAATGTGATTAATTGAGGGTGAAGTGGGGGCTGGGAAGATGAGCAGGGTAGGAGCGTTGCCTTATTTCTGTTACTAAACAAAGGATGTAAAAATAAGGACAGATTTGCAAAGAATTGTTTGAGGGTGTATAGGCTGTTGAGTATGGGGTTAGGCAAAGCTGATGGGTGGGAAAGTACCAGAGGGTCACAGCCCATCCTTGGTGCTGCCTGGACCACCCAGGTGTCTCAGTCAGATCAGCCCAGTCATTTGTTAATAACATTAAATTCCACCATTTACAAAGAATATGCATTGGTGATATTCCTGCACACAGGTATTCAACCAATTATTGAATTGAATACAAGTTTGTATTCATTTCTGTTCTTTTATTAGCATTACTAAAATAATATTTTTAATGGAATTCTGTGTTTTGTTTTTTATAATTCTTATCCAAAACTTCTATCTGGAGAACTACTTAATTTTCTTTTACTCTAATAAATGGATGAGTGAAATTCAGATTAACTGTCATTTCCCTCTACTAATTAATTATTCATTACAGATGGCTGAGAAATACTTTAAAAAACCATGCTTACACAATGTTGAATACCGACTTTAGAAATTATTAATTCAACAAATCCAAACAAACTTCCAATCAAGAAGACCTGAAGTGATTTCATAATGTGTCTAAATATTGACCTTTGTTCTTCAACTTTTGGGTGTTTCAACAGCAAGATAAGGAAATACCAACCAGGGATTAAAATCCCAGCCTTGTGAACATTATACATTGTGACTTGTGTAATGGTACAGACAGACATGGAAATAGTGAGCACCAGGTAACCTGCCCTGTAACCTCCTCCTCTCTCTTGCATCTAAGCTGGAGGAATTTGTTGTACTATCTATCACTAATGAATATTCCTACCCTCTTTGTACTCAAGAAATATTAATTGCACTATATTCTGTTTTCACTCTAATTTGTATTCTGAGTACACTGAAAATCAGATGTTACAATTCTTAGTGACAGGCTACATAACTCAGAGGTTCATAAGGTCCCAGAGAGGGGGTCGACCAGATGCCCAAACATTGCTAGCATGGCTTTCTTTTCTGCCCAGGGATGTTTAAATGTGCTATATTGCTTCTAGAACTTACATTCCTGCCTTCTACACCTTATGGGTATGAGAGGATTATACACCAGTGCTTCTCCATGTTTTTATTCTACGATCAGAATTACCAGGATTGCTCATTTGTTTTCTGTAGGACTTTCTGGCTCCTAAAATAAGCTGCTGTTTCTTTTTCTTCCAATATTTAGAGTTATAGGTTATAGCATTTCCCAAATGTGTATTGCTTGTTTTAACCCAGAATTTCATGTGACTGGTACATATTATTTTCTCTAATGCCTGACATCCTGGGAAGCACACTTTCACCAACATGAATGAGCTCCAGATAAAGAATAGCCACGTCTTTATTAAGCACGGCTGACTCAAGACAAAGGTCATAATTTTACTCATTTTGCTTTCTAAAATGTAAGAATCATTAGTCAATTGATCCATCAATACATAGACACGATCAAATTTCTTTCAAGGGTTTCCCTGCAAGTGCACTGATGTTGAAGGCTGCATCTATCTCTTGAAACAAGGTGAGAACAGAAAAAGGGGAATCATTTTCTAAAGAAAGGAAATAAGTGGACAGAAGCATTCAGCTTTGTCAACGCGTACTTCCTGTCACAGTAATAAAGGCATATATTAGAAAGGGCAAGTTAACAGGAATAAGCATATTAAAAATAAGTCATCCAGAATAATGTCATTTTTTGAGCAACCATATTCAACTCTCACTTTAAAGATAAGGGAACTGAGAAGAACAAACTAAACCAGCAAGTGGCATCCCTGGGACTGGAACCCAAGTGTCTTAATTTCTAGCCCAGTGTTCTTCCCATGCAAAGATAGAAAGACTTTGGTATCAAGATAAAGCAGTGAACCTGACTGAACAGCCTCAAGGGCAAGGAGGGGAATGGGTGACTCTCAGGTTCATGGGGTTTGGCCAAGAGGAATGGAAGGGAGGCTGATGTTCCCTGAGCTGAACCAAGCGTGCACCACGAGGCAGTGGATGTCCTGAAGGGCAACCAAGTCTCCATGAGGTCACCAGGCTTGTAGACTATCCCATCATTTTTTCAAATAATTGGGCTGTTTAACCATGCACCCTGTTTCTCATTCCTTTGTCAGTACCTGACTATATATTATTTTGGCAAAAAGATTTATTCCCCACTGGGAACTATATAAGGTGCGTTTTAGACTCCAAATTCCAAGGGCAGGTAGATCATTTATCTAGATTTGTATCTACGTGTTTCTCACTTATTGCTATGGGGAGAGTCAGGAAATGCACACTCCTTGTCATACACAACTTTAGTTGTAGTTTTAGAGCTGTTTCAATGCCAGTGGAGGGAATCAAAAGGATTTGGGGGTAAAAATGATGATTAAGTCAAAGAAAGCTCTTTGAATGTACATAATGAGAAGTGTGATAATATGTACCTCCAGGCAACATGTATGAACCATGTAAAATCTGAAAAGAGAAGTTACAGAAGAACTAGGGATCTAACAGAGCTTGATTTGTACCAGATCAGGACACCATGCTGCCCACCCAGCTAGACAGTTATCCATCCAGCAAATGCCCGTCCACTCCCAACTGCCCATCCCTACATCTCTTTGCCTGAGGACTTTGGTTTCTGGAGTCTGCTTCTCCTGAAGGCACTTCTGGCTTGAATTTCTGGGACACTGACAGCCCTGGAGAAGCCCTTGACCAGTCACTGAGAGAGTTGGTGTGTCAACGTCCCTGTCTCCCAACTCTCGGTTGGGATGACTCTGAGACAGGTTTTCTACACTGGTGCCTAGAGGTCCCAGCAGGATGAAGATCCTGTTGTCTCCAGCAGGATGAAGATCCTGTTGTCTCCAGCAGGAAGTGGCCCTTTGCTCCCTGACTTCCTGTCTCATTTCCCCCACTCCTTGACCGGTGTTTCCTGGGACCACCCCCTAAATAAACTACTTGCGCCTAAAACCTTGATTTCAGTCTGCTTCTAGGGGAACACAAATCAGACAGCATGACTTGACCCCCATGTCTCCTGGGATTAGTTCTGATTGGGGTTGGTAGCAAGGGCTGGGGTGCGCCATGATGGCCAGAGCTCTTGCCCAGTGCCCTCTCGCTAATGAGTTTTCTGACTTGCAGTTGGATGAACGCGACCCACTTCTACATCCCTTCCAACTCGGCACGTCTGCTGCCAGGAGCAGGGAGCATTGAGGTAAACATGACATTTCCCTCATGCTCAGTAAGACAGGAAGTTCATTAAATTTGGTACAAACCTTTGCCTTTAAAGTGCCAGTTGGTGATTTATTTTCTCCTTCTGTTTAGATTTTTTTTAGAGTGTAGGTGCCAACCTCTGGAATCCAATCCAAAACCCCCAGTGAAGTCCTGTTGATAAATCAACAAAAGCCCTGTTTGCACAACGCAAGTCAAATGCAAATCCCTCATCCTCTCGAGGGAGCCTAATGATCACTTTTCAATGTTAGAAAGGTGCCATGTAAAAGCATCTTCCTCATTCTCACCTTGGCCTCTAAAAAACATCCTACGGCTGCCTTTCTTCAAAGAAAATCCACAGATAAATAAAACCTCTAAAGCAACACCAGGGCGGCAAACACATCTGAGGGGAAAGAAAATTGCACCAGGATGCAGCTGGTGGGCCCAGTCCTATAGCGCTGCTGAGACATTGCTAACTTCTACTTGTTATCAGCTGAGGCTCGGGCATGGGACTGAATCCATCTGACTTTCTATTTCCTCATCTTGGGATGGCTGAAAGGATTAAATGCATTCACTTGTTTGTTCTTCCAACCAAGAATATTTATTGAGCATCTATTCTGTGCCAGAATTGGGTTAGGTTTGGGGATATACAAGTCGACCAAACAATTACGGCCAATGGAAAGAAGGTCTGGAACAATGAAGCAGAAAAAACAAAGAGACAAAGGAGAAAAAGGAGGTTGATGGTGTTGGCAAGAGCCAAACCACACCAAACCTCAAAGCCAGTGATCGGGAGTTTGGTCTTTGTGCAAAGGGTGATTGGAAACCATTAAAGGGTATTGGACAAGGGAATGAGTGGCATGAGAATAAATTAGGGGGCAAAAAGAGAATGGATGAGATGAGAATAATAACATAAAGCATCTAGACCAGGATCTGGCCCAGCACAGGATTCAGCAAATGCTGGTTCTCGCCCCTCCTCTTTGTCTCTTTCCCTTCAGACATAGGAGTTACCACTCTGCCCTTAACCACCAGCAGGCAATCTCCCCTGGTAACGGTTAAGCTCTCGCCTACCTTCATGATCCAATTATCCACAAGAGGGCAAAGATCATTTATTCTTTGGGAAGAGGAAATGGGGAATTAAGTTTTATGAGCTAACGTTGAAAAGGCTTCTGTTGAACAAGAATCGTCGTAAAATTGTTACACATTTCATAGCGATGCATGTAGTGAAGCACAGAAGAGGTTATGAGATTCTGGAAGTCATATTATATGATCAAAGATGGCTCAAATGGTTGGGCAAAGCCAAAGGGATCTGCCTTCATAATATAAGCGTGCGTCCTTAAAAAATTCGTGGCACATTGGTTAAATCCATTTTTGGTCAATAGAATAAGTATTTGAAAGAACAAGGGCAGTTAATTAGGAATAGCTATTGTTCATGAAATTTTGCAATTAGCTAAGACATGAGTTGTAGATTAGAAGACTTAGCTTGGATAATGTCAGCCTACATAGATTTGTAAAGATAAAGGCATCTAAACAATTGAATGTGGCTGAACAAGGAGATTTCTGTTGAACCTTTGTCTTTAAAATATGTGCAAGATGGACAGAGACAAACACAGAACAATGTCACCATCAATGAGTTTCAAGGAAACCAGAAAACTAAATATTAATGATGCTTTCAGAAACAAAATTTCTCAGGACCTCCAGAAAGCTTTATTTTGCTGTATTTAGATCAAGAAGGACAAGGAAGTGAGGAACTCATTACTGGGTGTAGATTTAATAATCTATCAAGATGAATGATCTTACAATTGGAAATTTGATAGAACGAATCAAAATCCAGAACTGGTGAAGCGCTAAGAAATAATCCAGACTTTAGAATGGGAATCGAAAGAATTGGCGGATGAGATTACAGAGCTCTCCTAGTAATAAAAAATTTAAAAAAATGAGAATTGTCAGAAGGCTGGAGAGAGGCAAATGTTGCTGTATTTTTCAAAGCTCTATTAAGCTGTATTCTGGAAATGATAAATGAGGAAACTTCTGGTTGATCCCTAGAAAAATTCTAGAATGTAAATTAAAACATGATTTCTGAGCTCTTAATAAAGAGTGAGCATAGGAGCCAAAGTAAGGTCACTACAAATAAGTCCTTCCACGTGGCTGTGGATTTCATTTCCATTGTGTTTCTAAGGAGGGCAATCAGGAAGCCAGGAGATGGACACTGGATTTGTTTCTACATCAGAGAGACTCCTTGCTGACGTAAAATGAAGATGAATTCCTTATCCTGTTCCATCGCATTCAGGAGCTCCATCTGCTTGGGACTCAGATTTTCATCCTGGACTTTCTCCGAGTGTGAGTGGACAAATCCACATCTCAAGCCATACCTGCAAATTCGACAAAGCACAAGAAGGAGTTGCGCACCTGTGAATCCTTAGGCAGATGCCATTTCATAGCATTCCATTAAACAAAGGATATTTAATGCTATCCTTCCTAGCAGAGGGACAATAAGTTACTATCATGTTCTGGATACAGGTAAAGCTTTAGTGGCTTGTAGAAAAGCAACTGTGTTTGGAATTACCTGAATGATAACCAACTTCTAGTCCTAGACTGATACTGCTGGGGCAACAAAGTGACAATAAGCATTGAGGAAAGTGTCCATCCCTTTGGCAAGAGTTTTAGCTTGGCTGGGAAACCGGCACGTCTTGCTGTAACGTGGGCGGGGCGCCTGCATTCTTCCCAGGGAGCTCCATTCCAACATGGCCCTGGAGAAGCTCTGCACAGCAGAGCCCTTACATCATCCACACTATATGTACACTTGGTCAGGCTGTGTAAACTTTGACATGTGGGTGTCAATCTTTCTCATATTTGCAGATGGCTTTATCAGAGCGTGATTAGTTTCCAGAACAAATTTGAGCAAAAGAAAACATTACCTACAGTATGTAAGCCAACAGACCAGCTAGTTTTCAGATTTGTCTATTTACATGGGCACTGGATGTTTTGCTAAGGCTCTTTAAAACTGATGGTAATTGAACAGTGCCAGTGTGTTAGTGGAAGCTGATGAGTTGTAAAGGTTTTATAAACAACCAGGGTGGATTTGGCCACAGCCTTGCTGGTAATGTTTGTTAATCTCCCTGTGCAAGTGTGCACCTAACACAATGTAAATACTCTAGAATTTGGAGGTGTCAATAGTGTAACTTTTACTGTTTGTAAAATCATTCTTTGATATCATCAGTAAGTTGACTGAATGTCCCATGGCCAAATATAATAAAACCTTAAGTAAGCGCTTGCAGAGAAATAAGGGAAAACATGTGTTTTATTTTTACCCCACTGCATGTTTGTTAAAGGATCACCGCAGACTGATAAATACAGTCGTGACCGCCTGTGTGTGGATTCCTGCCTGGCTTCCAGTGAAGGCTCGTTTTATTCCACTCTGGGAAGGAAGAGTATCTGTTTAAAATGATTCGATGGGTTAGTTTACGTATTTTGCTGAGAAAGACTACATACTGCAGAACTTCCAGGGAAAGTCTTGTCCCCATATTATCAGCAAATAAGACAAAGTTTCTTTAAGATTTATGTCCAGCAGAATTGTAAGAATGGGTATAGCCGGTAATAGCTGTGTTCAGTCAGGTATCGAAATTCCCGTGTATACACCTGTTTGTGGGTGTGGCTGGACTTTCAAGGGATGTCAGATGATGTCTGCTGAGTCCTCCCCTTATTTCCGAGCAGCCTTGTGAACCACTAGAGGGCCTATCCATTTGCCAGGGTTCTCTGGACAAGGAGGAAAAATCCTTCTGCATATCAGAGAAAAATCTTTGTAAGATTTTTTTTTTTGGTTTAGAATCTTCCTGACCACTCTCCTAACCCACTCCCTCCCCACTGTTGATATCGGTGAAAACTCTGGGGATGTGCAGCGCTCCAGGGTCTTTCAGACCAGACGACAGCCCTTGGGGATCATGAGTGTCCCCTCCGGCTGCAGTATTGATGGATCGTGGAGGAAATGAAGCAGCGGTGACATTTTAAAGGGAAATTTGTGAATGGCAGATATAAGCATGACTGGCTCAGCGTGGCAGCACACAAAATCAATACAAATAACCCAAACCTTAATACCTTGATCCGGGAAGGAGGCTGGCTTTATCAAACACTGGGAAGGGAGCGGCCCGAGGCCACCTGCACTGGCCTCGTATTGACCCACCTGAGAAGCGTTAGGCCAACTGCAATTAGGAGGTTTCTTTTCTTTTTTTTTTTTTTTTTTTTTGCAGTCATTTCTTTCCCCAGAAATAATTTTCCAGGGAACTGTGTGCCAGAGTAAGAAAATACCTTTGAAAGCACCCTTCCAGCACCCTTGATCCTGCCATGTTGTCACTGCAAAAATGAAGACACGATGTGCTTCTCTCCCCATTTTACAAGTTGTCTCTGTTTTTGAATCTGTGAAAATAATCTGAAGACATCCGCTGCCTTCCTCCTGTGTGGTTTCTAAAGTCTGGGAGAACGAACCTTCCATTTCGTGAGCTCCCAGTGATTCATCTCATTGCCCACTGTGGCAGGGAAGTCATTTTCTCTTCTTCGTAGCATAAAATTCTCAGGTGTATCACTAAGTTTGTGCAGCCAACCCCCAAAATCAATGGGCGTTAAGACCCAGTATTATAAAAGGACAGGGCTCTATCGATTGCAATATTAAATGTTCCCTCTTGGCATAATTGCATTTAAAGGAATGGGCTAAAAGGAAACTTGTGGCCAATTTACTTTAGAGATGTTTCTGAAGACCATCCTTTCTATTTCTTGTTTTACTTCTTCTTGAAATCTCTTGAATTTACTTCTGGCAAAGAGTGACTTTAAAATGTGAAAACTCAGAGTTAACGCTCTTTTAGATTTTATAAGGTGTGTGGGATGAGCACGTGGGTGGGGAGGGGAGGCACACTTTTTTTCAGGCATGTCTTTTTAGAGATTTTTCTTGTGTGTAGCCCTTGTTCAGGTCTGTTGGGAAGAATGATGTTCCAGTGTGGAGACAAATCCTAACTTCGGGGTGAAAGCAAGACCCTCCGAAATCATTCAACCTCTTGCTTCCAGTTAGACGTCTCAGTGATGAAGCAGCTTCCCTTATCATCATCAGAGACTAAAAGAGGGTAGTCTTCAAATAGCAGGGCGCGAAATCTCTCACAAAATAGAAAAATGAAACAGGAGAATTTATTTCCTCCATTGTATTATTCAATGCTTAGGAGGAAAGCAAATAACCGACATTTCTAGGCCTGGGTGAGCAGAGCCCTAATATGGTAGATTCCTCTCCCATTATTAATTATTTACTTTTTTAAAGGGTAACTTCTGTCTTTTAATTATGTGGGATGTGGGACGTCTGGACACAAGAGACGTCTGCCTGTAACACTCTCTGCTGAACTGTGAGGGGACGGAAGACAAACGGTCCACGCGTCCTGTACGGCTTGGTCTCCGGGTCAAGAGCACCCCAGTCCTTGTCTGAATCGGAGTTTCTCTCCGGCCCTCGCAGGCCCCGGACAAGCCAGGTGTGAAAGTCTTACAACTGCAAGCTCTGGGGATTCAATGCTCCTGGGCCCCCAAACCTGCCGAGTTCTGGGCCTGCATGTGTGACAGTCAGGCCCTGTGAGGTCAAAGTCACGGCTGCAGGGCGCTGCATCACTTAATGTGTGTACAGAGTAACTCTGTTTGTTTGTAGGTCCTTAGTAGAAGGGTGTCTGTTGTTGACTTTTTGAGGCTAAAATTGTTTGAATTTTCTCTCCCGACTCTAAGCCACCTTACAGAGGGCTCTTTTTTCACGCTGTTTGTACATTCATTACCTTTTTAAATGTCCTGAAGCAGTAAACAGTTCAACACTTGTCTCTCCATCCACCTATTGTCAAGAAGAATGGGGCCAGACCGCCACGGGCCACGTCAGCCGCTGGCGTTCCCCACTGGCCCCGGTAATAAATATTTGGAACTTCAGGGCAATTATTCCCACACGTTGTGCAGCCCTGCAAATCCTTAGTTAAAGCCAAATCAGATATTTGGAGAAAAACACGTGGCCCAAGATGTGTTTATAGGAGTACATTTCTAGTAATACAATTAACACAAGGCTCTGATTGGGGGTTGATTCATGGTTAAAAGAGAAAGGGATAAGTGTAAGAAATAGAGCCTCTCTGCAGTTGCATGAAGGTGCCTGTGCACGTGTTTTTACTGTAACTTGAACAAAACTCCCAAAAGCCACAACGCATTTTTCTTTAGTTCAAGCTACCGTAATGGGGTTTGAAATTGTCTTCTCGGGGGAAAAAGAACATCACTTCATTTCAGCTATCTTATTCCCAGTCTTTGCACCTGAAGGGATGGACCCACATCTGGATTCCTTTGGCTTGGGCTGGGGGCAGGAAAGCATGGGGACCAGGATGTGTTCATCCGGCTCCCGGAAATCCTGGAGGGAGTGTTCGCCTTCGTCCCTCGGGCAAGCAGGTCAGAGGAGGCTGGTGACGAGCACACCACTGGCTTCAGTTAAACTAGTGCCCAACTTCCTGGTGGCCTGTCGGCTTCAGAAGCATCCCTCTCTTTCAGGGCACACTCTGGTTGTGTCAGTTAAAAGACCACGTGAGTTTCAGCCCGTCCTTACGTGAAGACGTTCTAGACGAGGTCCGTGGTGCCCTTTGGTCCTGGTTTTGTGCACCCTAGTGTGTGTCTCTGTGGGGTTTCAGTTTGAACCTAGTCTGCCTTGATTCTCCTACTCTCTCGACCCAGAACTGGGTCCGGCCGAGGCACAGCTGCTCTGCGGAGGCTGCACCTTCCATGGTGAGCGGGGCCGGCCTGGGGTGAGAAGCCTGAGCCCAGGAGCAGGGTGGTGAGGCCACCTGGGAAGCATCCAGCCCCGCCTCCAGGAGGAGGGTAGAATCGCAGTATCCTTGGTGCCCTTGCCTGCATGAGAACGGCCTCCCTCCAGGGCCCAAGTGCATCTGGGAAGGACAAGCCCTGCCCTCTGACCAGGGGCTAAACGGGGTCTCTCCTGTCAGGCCTCGGCTGGAGTTGACAAAGCTCAGGGCAGGATCCACTCTCCCCACCTGGACGAGGACGTGGGGGCTGGAAGAATGAGGTTCCCATGCAGTCTTCCAATGATTGTGAATGAGGGCTTGGACTGGGCAGGGATGGCGACTCTCCCCTGGGAGCCCCGGGGGCTGATTTCCTACCTCATCAGGACTCAGTGACTGTCGGGGAGCTAGTGGGTGTGACAGCAGATGACACAGCGCCAGGTCCAGGGACAAACACAAAGACTTGAGACTCAGGAAAGAAGACAGGCTACTGAAATGCCTTCCCTGTGGGTAGAAGGAGTTAAAAGGAATACTCGGTCCTGGGAAGAAACAGGGTGAAAGGCCTGAGCCATTTTCCCTGGCGTTTTATGGGGTCTCATTAGGGAACCTCTAACTTAGAAGGGGTGCCTCTGACCAGAAGACACTGCGGCCACTTACTGAATTTATAAACAGGCGAGTCTCTAAAACCCTTTAAGGTCACGTTCCTCCTTCCTCGTGATGACTTTAGGAATTAGCATCCCTCTTGCAGGCAGGTCCTCGGGAAGGAGACACCAAAGGGAGTTAGGAGGGCAAAACGTGCACTGGGAGAAAGGGTGTGAAAGGAAAATCGAGGGAAGCAAGTGTGGTCGTCAGACTACAGTGCACACAGGCGACACCTATGATGCTAGGAGAATCGCGCTGGGAGCAGAAGGTGCTGGGCCTCTGGACCATGTCCTGCTCTGACCTTGGCCAGGGTCACGCTACAGGGGCTCAAAGGCTGGGATGTGTCTACAGGCTGCCGACCAACTCCAACCCCCAGAGCTCTTTCCAGAAGGACAGAGAGCCCTTCCTGGAAAGGGAATCTGAGCGGTGGACCTCGGACATCAGCCCCTGCTCTGTCATCACCTGGAGACTCACAGAGGCTCTGGAGAGGAACTTCTGCTGAGGACACAGTCATTGTTATGTTTTCCTGTCCTGTGTATAAAGATGTGCACAATAGGAGACCCTTCAAGAATTGTATCAGATGTATCTGGTGAACTCCTGATAAACTGTCCTGATTCTCTTCTACCGCATGAGAATTATATAATCTCCTGTGCAGTTTCCCTTTTCGAACTGGCCTCCAGGAGTCTGAGAACCACAGGGAATTTTTGCCTAATTTTTGATAAAAAGTATCGACGACCTCTTTTTTTCCACATGGTTTTTGAACGTGCATTTAACTATTTTATTCCTTAGGTTTTATGCTTAACCTCCATAAATGCTTTCTTGGAAGTGTGGAGAAATAAAATACCTACGGAGATGGATTTAGATGTAGATAATTTACTGTTCCAGTGAGCCCTACAGGTCCTTCTGTTTTTATTTGAATACATTCTCTGATCCGGTCAATTCTGCCTTTTCTGTGGTTTTCCTGGTGCCACCCTTTTCCTTACACACACTTTGCCCATGTTCTCACCATCCCGTTATGCTGAACCCACTCTATGAAGTTGAGTTCAATTCCTGGATGTACCAACACACACAGGAACCAAAACCCTTCTTGGCGTATTTCACCTTCAGTGTCTGTGACTTGGGCTCTGTTGCAGAGACGTGCATTCTTGTTTCAGCCCTGTCACGTGAGAGCTGGCCCTCAAAGGAGTCGTTGAATGTGGATATCTCATCTGTGAACTGAGATGGAGAACGCCTTCCTCTCAGTGTGGTTCGGAGAATGAAATAAGAAGTACTTTGTGCCCGAGATGCTTCCCTTCCCGTGCTTGAGAGCTCCCAGTGATTACGGCCACATTACAATAGAAAGCACCGAACCACAGTCTTGCCGGGTATTCCGGATGCGATCGGACACACAGGCGGGTGTGGTTTCCTACAGATGGGCTCCTCGAATGATGGGCAGCATTTTTTTTCCACTTTTGTTAAATGTCCCTGAGTATCTGGCAGTGCTTCAGAGGGTCATACGTTATCGATCATATGATGATTAAACCCCATACGGGTTGTCATTGCATCCAAACTTTTGGCTGGACGGGAGGAATATCACACTGCTCTTAGTCCCCATGAGTCCATCCAGAGAGATGCTTTAGGGAAACAAGAATAACAATTACCAATGTTACCTCTTATCTTCCTAAAAGCAAAGGTAAACTCAGTACAGCCCATGCTGTGGGGGAGATTCCTTTTCTAAACAGCTTGACAGTGTGCAGGGGGGACCACATCATGGTGCCCGGGACCTGGGTGTCTGGAAGCATCCCTAACCTCCTTCATTAACAGAAGAGGATGGAGGGTGGTAAACTGGTTCCCTACCCACCAGAGAAGGATTCACCCATCTCTAGTACTGGTCTGTCCCTCGTGTGGTAGCCGGCTTTCTGCCATCTTATCAGTTTCCTCTTCTCTTGCCTATTGGCCTGGAAGTTCATATTCTTCTCATCTCTTGTACAAAGAAATTCAATATTTTCCACCTTCTGCAGAGGAACTACTCATCTCATGTTTTTACCACATTAGACACACATGTCTCAAGATGCTTCATGGGAACCTTTAATGACAGTATGTGGATGGTACCAGAGAGCAATCCCCAATCCCTGGCACTCACCTATCCCCCTAAACTCTGCCCGCCTTCTTCTGGCCCAACTCTGATATCCCCTGCCACAATCTCTGTGTCTGTTCAAAGATAGACCCTGTGGGCCTTACAGTATCCAAGTGGTGCTGGCGGCCCAGGCAGCACGCAAGCAGACACGCCGGGGTGTGGGAAGAAATGTCAAAACGTATATTTATAAGTACGTTTATCTCATCATTTTAAAAATCAAATTTGTAAATGTTTTCTGATATTCATAATATAATAATATACTTGTTTATGTATATAGTATACGTACCAGATAACTGCATTTTACACGTGTTAGGGTACATGTTCTTCTTGTAACTTATGGAATATTTGGCCAAAAACCATTTGAAGATCTCCACGCAGGAGACCTCCCCCAGGTACAAATTTCCATCACTCAGTCACAAACAAACCCAGTGGTTCTCAAATTTGAACTCTGAAAAGAGGCAAATACTGCTGCGGCTCTGCAAAGTCCAAGGCTAGTCTGAAATCTCCAGCTTGATCTAATCAGAGGTGACTTTCACTCGACTCTGTGTGCATTTGGGTTTCTCCCCATCTCCGCTTCACCTGCACAAATAACACCAGTCTGGATCAGGCATGGGTTTGGCTTTGATGTTGAGAAGGGCCACATTCCGTTTTTAATCAATGACCTGATTCTGGAGTGTATGCCAGGCCCTGAGCTGCAGCGACTGCACAGCCGAAGGTCAGGTAGTGTCTCCCAGACTCTTGAACACAGGTCGAATCACATGCAACCTCCATCTCACACTGCAGGGAAGTCCAAGCCCTCCTGATACTTCTGTACATTCCTGAAGGCTCATGTCCTCAGGGTGACCCTGTCTCCAGATGTCAGCTCCCATTCCTGGTATGTGTTTCCAAATCTCAACCCAATATGACGACATGTCCCCTTTGTGGCCACTTCTTAAAACACACTGATGCGGAGCACTTGATAATGAATTCGATTTCAGTGAGGATCTGGGCATCTAAGGGGAGGCAGCCATGTTACAGTGATATTTTAATCATCTCTCTTCTAATGTCACCAGGTCTCAGGATCCTGTCCCTCACGTGGTGGCCGGCTTTGTGCCGTCTTATCAGCTTCTTCTTCTCTTGTCTCGTGGCCTGCAAGTCCATATTCTCCTCATCTATCATATAAAGAAATTCAATATTTTCCAGCCTGGACTTGCACACACCATCACATTTGGCAGAACAGAATCAGTAGAATTTCCATTTAGGCCAAGGAATTTAACAGATGGTGGTTGTGGGATAAACGGCAATTTTTCCTATTTCATGGGTGTATGATGTAGAGAATCACAGGGCCTGACCTGAAAGCTCTTCTTGCCCAGAAACCTACCCCTTCCTACATCAGCCCCAAGCTGAGTTAGCCAACATGCGAATTCTATGTTTTACGCACCAGCAATGGATGAAACCGACATTTTAAAAATCATTTGATATTTGCTAGTTTAAAAGTGCCCATGGTCCCTCTACTGGCCCCAAGTTGGAGATGGGCACCTGTATGCTGTTACACAAGGGGCCCTTTGGATCTGCAAACACCCCCTCCTGCATGCCCAGGGCCAGAGGAAGCCCAGTGGCATCCACGGTGACAGAATGCCCGTGAGAAGGCCAGGCAGGGTGACCTCAAGCAGCCCACCTCTTCCGGGGTGCGCCCACCAGTCCACACCCTGGTCCGGCCCTGACTGCTCACAGGGCTCCCTCACCTGCCCTCTCTCTTTGCTTCGGCACCAGTAAAGGTGTTGGGTGCTGACTGGTCATCCACCTCCTTAGGATTGGGGACTCTGTCGCCCACAAAGCCCTGCCCCGATGGTGGAAAGCCGACGGTGGACCTGGCAGGTTTACCTGGGCAGGAGGCCATCTGCAGGAAGAGTTTCCTAGGCCATTGAGAGGCTAACAGATGCTAAAGGAGTTTCACCAGATCTCCTAGAAGAGACAGTGGCAGCCTGGTGGGTGGGCCCGGTTGCTTTAGGAAGAATCGAAGGTCTCAGGGCTTATCCAAAGCAAACCAAGCCTCGGGGCCCTTTTCAGGGCTGGGGGGCTCCAGCCCACATCCAGGACCTTCCCTCAGGATTAAATGAAACTTAAACCTGCTAACTAAACACCAGCACAAAAACTTCAGCGGGAGCCGTTCACCTAGCATCAATCATTGCTGACAGTTCACTGCAGGGAGGGAGCCCCGAGAGCTCGGGAACAAAGGCCAGGAGAGAAAGAAAGGAAAATCACACAGAAAAGAAAATCTTCACCTCACAAGCTCAGGAAGGAAACGAAATGAAGGGAAACAGTCCCTAGCAGGGAGATGAACCCCAAATCAGGCCAAGGTTTTGTGGCAGACTTTGCATGAGTCTCCTTTAAATACCATGTAAAGAAATGCTCTGACCCACGGAGCCCTCCCAGCGGCAGGTGCTGGGCTGAACACCCATTAGTTCACTTGTTCACTCCCTGCTGTCCATTCATTCGTTCCACAATGTATCCCAAAGGCTGGGCACACGGTGTGACCAAGGCCAAGCCCCTGATAAGAGGAGGAGACAGAAGATAAGCAGGAGAGCATATGGATACATCATTAGGCAGGCAGAGATGCTGTCGAGGAAACAGAACCCAGCAAGGGGCCGAAGGTGCGTTCAGGTCAGCAGAGCAGAGGAGCCTCTCCTAGCAGCAGGCCCTGTAGTTGAGACCAGGAAGCAGGAGCATCATCGAATGACCAGGGCAGGATGTTCCGGAGGAAGGAACGGCAGGCCCTGTGGTGGACTTCCACCTGGTACATTTGAGGGACAGGTAGGAGGACAGTGGGCTGACCAGCACATGGGTCCTGCTCATGGAAACCCAGTGCATGGGGGCACCTGGTGGTCAGGATGCCAGCCCTTCACCTGGAGCCAGGGTGCTATTTTGCTCCAGACCAAACACAGTCAAGTCCCTGTTGTTCCTAAAAAAACATCAATTTTTCCATGAACTTAACAGGCACAGATACATCTAAAGCCTGAGGCAGATGCAGATGCACTGACAGGGGATACTAAAGAAATTCTGGACTGAGTTCCATCCAAAACCCAATCCCAGAGCTTTCCCCAGGGCCTCGGAGAGCTGTAGGCAGGAAAAGCATCTTCAGGAGACTGTAGGGTGGGCTCTGCTCACCAAATCAGGCTTCACCCAGCCCTGCTGCTGCCATCCTAGCTAACCCTCTGAATTCCTCAAGCTCAGGGGTTCTGGCTTCCCTCTCTGCCAGGGATGGCTTGTGGTCCATGTGTCCTGAGTCCCTCCAGGAGATGGCATGTGTCCTGGGCCAGCGAGCGGCCATTCCTGTGTGTGTGCCTGTGACATCCTCCAGCTCCAATGATCTGCAAGACTCAGGCCTTCAGGGCTTGGGCTGTGATCCATGGGCCAGGTCTGCATTCCAGGAAATAAGCTCCCCACGGGATGGCTGATGGCTGGTGGTGGACACACACCCCCCTCCGTCTCTCCAGGTGGGGCAGCTCCGAGGCGTGTTCCACACTCTTTCCCAGAGGCCACAGCAGGAGGGAGCCTAGTCACCTCCTCTACCCCCCCAGTCGTGGCAACTGAAGAAGACAAGCCCTCTGCTAGCTGCCTTCCCCACCCTTCCTGGTCTCATCTCTCTGCTCCCCCTGGGTGCTTCCCAGGATCACCTCCCAAAATGGCTGGTCCTCAAGTCCCTGGTTCAGCATCTGCCTTTAGGGAAACCAACCCCCAGGCACCGTGTAAAGTGCTGACCGACATTCATTCTTCGGGACTCAACTTAGAGGTTCCGTCTTCCCGGAATCTTTCCTTGATCTCTTGGCTCCCCAGCCCTTCCCACAAGATGCAGGTTTGGGCCAAGAGTCTTTGAAATAGTCTCTTAACACATAGAAGATGTTCAGTGTGGCTCCTTAAATTAAAATGCTACATCTCCAGATAACCAGCAAATGTAAGACGTGAAACCCAAGACCACCTTGCGTGCCCCCGATGGTTCCTGCAGATGCCTCTCTCCAGCTCCCATCTGCCCTGGTCTCACCTCCTGATGGGGACCGTCCCCTCTTTGGAGGACATATTGATCAGTGCTCTCTAAGGACAGTTTTATTGACAATTTGGCTTTTCTCAGAAAAGCACAGCAAAAACAACCTTTCGAATTTAGGCTAGCCTCCGTTGCTCAATATTAGCTGTTCTTCCTGGAAATATCTTTTGGGGAGAGATGTTAATTACCAATAGGGATCATTTCCCAAACAAAGGGACACGTGGACCCGAGCACACACTGGACAGTGAACTCCAACCTTTAAGGCTCAAGCCTTGTGTTTCAGCATCTGGCCTTTTCCCTTGGGGACGTATGCTGACAAAGTGGCCTCCTCAAGTTCAAAGTATCCAAGCAAAGAGCACTAGTCACATCTCTGCCATTCAAAGACAAAAGGACTTAAAATAGATCTTTATTGGTCTGAACATGAAGTTATTTCACCTGCAAATAAGTTAGATTAATTTCTTGGCCTGAACCCAAAGTAAACGGACTTGTGTTCATTGCATTTTAAGGTAAATGTGTCTCTTGCAAATCTGCACAAGTTCAGGGGTAGCAAAGCGCTGATAAGCCATTCAGGGATGCATTAGTCATTTTCAGAAGGTGTCTCTACCAGGAGGTCCATCTACAGAGCTGTGCAAGCATGTCCCCCAGGAACTAAAACCGTATGAACCGAGAGATCTCCTTCCTGGAAACAAACCAGAACAAGAAAGAAATATTCTGTGATGAAAACATGAGGTAGAGCTTCTGGGATCTTTGGAAAAAGAAAGAAGCCACGATTGCTATGTTGTTCAAGACCATTGGAAAGAGGGCTCTGCTGAATGTTGTAGGGAGTTCTGACTTCTCATTGAGGAAGAGAGCTGGAAAAGGCATTTGTCAAATCCTCTCAATGAGCAGTGACTTTCTACGGGCTTCCCGTATAGAGGGAAGAGGTGAGGTGTAGGTGAAGAGATGAGGTCAAGCCAACAGGAGCCTGAGAGCACCCAGGTTTGCTCATCTCCTGTGGCACAAGGAGGCATGAAATGCGCCACCAGTGTTCTGAGGTGGGATGAATGGCCACTTGCAAATTTCTTGCCCTCAGGCTTCACGATGTTGCTTCAGACACATCTCAAAGGCAGGGTTAGAAACTGAGCTCACAGTCCCGTGAGCACACCCATCTACACACAGTCACACAGGTTGGGGAACAGTGGTCCAAAGCAAGGAGGGGGAGGGGATGGAAAGGAAGGGAATGGAATACAGCCCCAAGCCCCCCTGTGTGCAGCGGGGTCCAGGCAAAGGCTGGAGACGGCAGTAAATGAGAGTCCCGGGCAGGTGCTCGAGAACAGCTGTCTCCCTCACAAAGAGAGTGCATGTGAAGGCCACTGTGTTTATTATACAGTTATATTTACCTTTGTTGTCTTCTGGGCATCACTCAGATGCTCCGTTATTGCCCAGAAACCAACCAGAGGTTGGTTCTTCATTCTGTTCCCAAGGAGCAGCAATAAACTCTTTCAGAGTTAGGGAAATCACAGTTTCTAGGTAGACTTCTGAAAGGCTTTTTGCCCCGACCTTTTAAAAACTATGGGGAGGGCTTCCCTGGTGGCGCAGGGGTTGAGAGTCCGCCTGCCGATGCAGGGGACACGGGTTCGTGCCCCGGTCCGGGAAGATCCCACATGCCGCAGAGCAGCTGGGTCCGTGAGCCATGGCCGCTGAGCCTGCGCGTCCGGAGCCTGTGCTCCGCAACGGGAGAGGCCACAACAGTGAGAGGCCTGCATACTGGAAAAAAAAAAAAAAAAAAAAACTATGGGGCAAGTGAGGTGAGAGGCTGACGAAGCTTGGGCTCTTCCCAACTGATTCCATGTCTCATTTTGGTCAATAAAGCACTTAACAAACTTTGAGTTCGGCGTGGCCGAGGGAGAGACTGAGCAAAGAAGCAGTGGAGAATATCTTCATGATATATACCACTAGACCCACTAGACCTGCACCTTAAACACTGGAATGACCCCTGTCTTTTTATTTAATAGGGACATTTCATACGCATAAAGCTATGCCAAGTTTCCTGGAAGTCACATTGCAACTCACCTCTAAGAAACTATATTTTATTGGGCTTTGGCATGGCATCAGAAAAGAATATCCACAATGATCTGAAAGGGCTATTAAAGCACCCCTTGATTTCCCAACGACAATCTGTATAAGAATAGCTTTTCTTCACACACTGCCACCCAAATAACATAACACAACAAATGGAATGCAGAAGCAGATATGAGAAACCTGGTGTCTTTATTAAGCCAGATGTTAAGGAGAGCTGCAAAAATGCAAAAAATGCCACTCGTTTCCTTTAATATTTTTTGTTTAGGAAAAGATAGTCATTTTTGTAAGAAATAGGTTATTTGTGTTAACATTTAATGGGTTTATTATTATTTCAAGATGAATTAATAAATATTTTTATAGTTTCTGTTTCAAGCTCTAGTATGCTAAATATCACTATGAATAGATGTAACCCACATAAATAAAAGCTCTTTGGAATGTCCCATAATTTTTAAGAATGTAAAGAGGCTCCAAGATCAAAGAGTTTGAGAATGGCTGATATCTAAGTTCTCATCCAACTTCGCATTACATTGAGAGTTGCAACCTTTGGTCTACAAAGATCTGTTTGTCAGTTCCAACCACAGAAAAGTCAAGGTATTGAAGGAACATTTGAGAAGACCTGGAAGGGTTTCCATACCAGCCTGTCAGTCAAGTTCCAAGTTTAGTCCCTTGATTGAAAGCTCTTCCGTGGGCTCAGCTACGTCTGTATAGTGGGGCAAAGGTTTAGTCTTACTAACCCCTCCCCTAAGCAACCCCTTCTTCTTTTAGGGAAGGGACTCCTATGATTAGGTGATTGCATCAGAGAGGGGTAAGCACATGTCAAGTCCCAAGGACACGCTTCCTGTGAGGTCCGTCTCCTCACACAGGTTTTCTCTAATGCCACCTTCAGATAAGGGATACCCCAAGAGCAGACACAAAGCAAGTCATAGTCCCCAGCCTTACTCTGCAGGAACTAATAAAGAATAAAACCATGCAGGATTTGCCTCCTAGAAGCTCTCTGCCTCTCTGTGGATTCCTTGAGGTGGCTGAGCTGGAGCTGGAGGATGCGCTGCCAGGATGCCCCACGCCCCCCACTGTCAGACCCTGCAGGGGGGCCACGTCATCTGTTTACTCACCTACAAAAAGCAGAGTGATCCCAACACGGATTCCCCACAGATTCTCAAGTTATCAAAAGAGCAGCTCTCTCCGTCCATCTGTCATTTCCTAGCTCTGTTGCTGCCTTCCTAGGGTAAGAGAATGTTTTCCTGTGTATGATTTTCTACATCTAATATGGATAAATTGAGAGGGTCCCAATTACAGAAGAGGTGCTCCAACAGAAATTCCAGAGCAGTTCACAATCACAACCAAAAAACACAGTGTTGTCAGTGAAGGCTGTTGGAGTTGTCAACTCAGCTGAGACCAAGTGTTCTCTTCCTCAAACTTGGTAAAGCCAAGGAACTGCTTCCCCCAGGCAGTGTTGCTTCAGAACACTCACCTGGAAAACAGCTGGAAAAGGCTCTTCTGAGTAGAAGACGACCCCCCTTCTCTCAAGATTCCTGCAGAAAACTCCATGGTCTCTTTTGCACCAGATAATAAATAACATCTTTATGGCACTATGCTGCTTTGATTCTCACCTAAAGTCTGCACACCACCATCTACGTGATGTCTTATTATATTTTAGGGTGCATGTTTATAACACACTTATATGTAAAATGATTCAGGTGATTTGTTTAAGAAATCAAAAGTAAAACTTCTAAAGAAGCAAAGCAAAACTTTAAAAAAAAAACAAAGCAAAGAAAGAAACAAAGCAACACTTAAAAAAAAAAATTCTGTTCCTCATGAGGAGACAGGAGCTAACTTGTTCCGTTTTATCCCTTGGGGTCACCACTGGGCTTCCCCCATCAAACATTTTTTCTTTTTAAATTTAGTCATGCATGTATTTATTTGTTCAACAAAATTCAAATCATCTTCTAGGGAATGGGATTGAAGAATTTGAAAGAAATATTTCAAAATGCAAGTCATAGGAAATATGACAGAAAAAGTCACAATCACTTAATAAATATAAAATGATGTCATATGAAGTAGCTAGTTTTTTTTAATGCATCCACCTTTTACAGATGATTTATCAAAAAAAAGATTCAGTAACTTGCCAAAGTCACAGTTAGTTTTTCCAAGAATATATATATACATCTACATCTACATCTACATACATACATATTATATGAAAATGTGTCCCCCGAGCTGGTCTCCAGATAGATATTTAATAATTATTAGTTCTTCTTTTCTCTGAATTCAGATTCTGATCAACATCCATCAGATTTCCTTTTTTTCTTCTGTCCTTGGTTGTCACATAGAATTGAATATTTATGATGAAATAGACCCACTGGCTGACTTGGTCACAGAGAAAAAAGATGATGAAGCCTTCTGGCCCCGAGCGAGGACAGGTGACAGATGAATCCAGCTCCTGGGGATTGTGTGTAAAGGGATACACCTGCCAAAGGTGGTTAAGGAGAGATGTATTTCTATACAGGGAACTGCCATAAATCAGAAAGAGATAAAAGCATTTAAAAACAACAAAGCAGGCGATATTTTTTGAGTAATTGAGCCCAGTTTTAGAAAACAAGAAATGTCTGTGTCTGTCCTTGTCTTTCAGCCATTATTCTCTGTTTGGCTAAGCTATACAAACATCAGGACTCTGATGTAAAAGACTTTTGTGTGTTGCACATAAATGTCTTTAATCTTTTGAGTTAGGAATTTATTAGTTGGGTCTTCTTGGGTAAATTCAGTGAAGTTCTGAAATGGGTTTTCCTCCAAAAAGCAAGAGAGAGGGAGGAGGCAGGGAAGGGCCAGGGAGGCTCAAACAAGAAACTCCCCCCACCTCGAGAATAAAAGTGTTCTCCTGGCACAAGAGAGTAGGGGAGAGTCCAGCTGATATTCACCCAGTTGAAACCTGGGGCCCAGGGGCATATGCCTTGGGTCAGGCTGGGGTAAAGGGACTGCAGTGGAGATGACCAGTTGCATATGAAGGTCCTTTCTTGGGATTTCAACAACAAGAAGCAAAACAAATCCACAAGACCAGAGTTAAGCCTCATGGCTGTGCTCTGTCCACTGACTCTGGTCATCCTCTCTTCTTGCCCTTTCTACGATGCCTCGGTCAAGGCCACATCACAATCTGGCAGCATCCCCATGGTCAGCCCATGACCCGGGGTTCAGCCAACTCTGCTCCCATCTGTGGGCTGCTGAGGACAGACAGGAAGAACCCTGTGAGTTGGTTGGGAGAGACAGCATGTGCCAGCAGCAGACACTGCTGCTTCTGCATTCATTTTTATCCTCCTCCTGCCATGCCTGCTCCCTGCCCCATCCCTACATCTGCCTTTGCAGCTCCATAAAAAGATTTCATGTGGAATGAAGGTCTGCAGAAGGCAGTTGGATCTGTGATGGTTTTGCTTGACTGTTTTCACAAGAGGGATGAAATTGAAATGAAATTTAATTGAATGAAATTTTAATTCATGAAAAGGTCTTCATCTCAACACTCAGGACTCTCAGAATTTGCTTGATTTTTTTTCCTGGGAATTTTCAAAGGATAACTCTTCGTGAGATGTCAACCAAAGGACTGTTGGAAATCGGGTGTATGGATTTGCCAGAGCTGCTGTAACAAGTACCAGAGACTGGGCAGCTTAAACAACAGAGATGCAAGGTCTCTCAGTTTTGGTAGTCAGAAGTCTGAGATCAAGGTGTGGGGCAGGGCTGGTTCCTTCTGAGGCTGTGTTCTGTTTCAGGCTTCCCTCTCAGCGGCTGGTTTTGCTAGCCTTCTTTGGGGCTCTTTGGCTTATAGACACAGCACTCCCACGTCCGCCTTCGTGTTCACATGGCTTTCACCCTCCTGCCATATTGGATTGGGGGCTCAAGCTGCTCCAATGTGAACTCATCTTAACTAAATGCACCTGCAATGACCCTATTTCCATAAATAAGATCACATTCTGAGGTCTGGGGTGTTAGGACTTCAACACATGAATTTGGTGGGGACCCAGTTCAACCCTTCAGCCCACGACTTATGGTGGGGGGGTGCGGTGTGTGTGCTCAAGTTCCCTCCCCACACAAATGCAGACACATGTTAAGCACGTGGTATGTTGTGATGGTGGATGGTGCGTTGGAGGGAAGTGGGGTGACCAGCTGTCCTGGTTTGCCTGTGACTGAGAGGATTCCTGGGAGAAAGAACTTTTGATGCTAAAACCGTGGAAGTCCAGGACAAACGAGGATGAGTTGATCGCCTTGGGTCTGCCCTCCAAAGGCCTCACCCCCAGACCCCCCTACACTGTCAGGGGGCTTCCCAGCCCACAGACAAGGGAGAAAAGCCCAGGGTGGGGCTATGAGAGACACCAAGCCACAGAGCCCTGGGGAGAGACACCATTCTGGGTGCCCTCCCTATGTCTGCAGCCCCATCTCAAGTTTCTGGGGCCACTTTCCCATCCCTCCAGCTCCCCTCATGCCCCTCACTCCCCCTCCCCAGTGCCCAGCATCACTGTCACCCCCCACACCTGAGCCCCCGACTCCTGTCTGCCAGCTGGAGTCCTCCCCACTCGGAGCCCCTACCTCGCTGACTTCCCTCCTTCCCCCCTGGCACCCCCTGTGCTGCACGTGCTGTGCACCCCCTTCTCTGAGAAATCCTACCTGCTCCTCAGACACCACCTTCTCCATGAAGACTTCCGTGATCCCAGTCCCATCGCACACACACACCCCACCACCATCACCACCATAATCTGTCCTCGCATGTACCATGCCCCACACACCTCACATATCACACACACACCACACACATACAACATACACAACACACATGCTACATACACTATGCGCACACCTCACACCCCCCTACATCACACATACGTATAATATATATACCACACACATGCCTTCATTACACACCCTCACATACATACCACACACACACACAAAATACACACACCACCCACCTCACACATTCCCTGCCAGCTCCCTCCTGTGTCTCGCGGCGTTCTGCTGAGAGCTCTGTTTTTGGTCACCACATGTGACTTTGTGACAGTTATTCACTTCCCTCCCAACTTTGTCTTATTTGGGCCTGAAGCAGGTTCTTTGCGTGGTTAAGTTTTGTTCCCCCCAAATAAATCAGGGTCACATGCACCATGGCCTCAGTGAACATGAGGTGAATTAAACTGAATACAATAAAACTGGAGTTAACCCAACAGGCAGAGGAAACAGGGTGGAGAAATGCTGGGCAGTGGGAACCCCAGGCCACAGGGAAGGCGAGCTGGGCGTGAGCTGCACCTGAGGGACAGCACACCCATATACCCGCACCCCAACTTTAGGACCACCACGTGGGAAGTCCGTGTGGGTCTAGGGACACTAAGGCCCCTCCGATGGCAGCCTCCCAGGGCCCGAGGGGAGGCTGGGGCTGCAGGGTCCACAGATCAGGCCAGGGTGGGAACCCCAGTGGGCAGGGCCTGGAGCTGAGGGGCTTTGTGCTTGAGGCTGCACGTTAATAATGGACCGTCAGGTATGTTTATGTGGAAAAACCTTCACATTCTGCAAATGAGCCAGGTATGCGTTGTCTGCCTCATCGGGAATTCCGCACACAGCTGGATGCGCTCAGAAATTCACAATTCAGAATTAATTGGTTTTTAGGCCATGCATTTAGGTCAGATCACCCAGACACTCCATTTCCTGTGGTGAAAAGAAATTAAGTCAATTTTCCCCCCCGCCAGACCCCTGGCGCTCATCTCGAAGGCCTGGTGAGCCGGCCCTCCGCAGGCAGGGAGAAAGCCAACCTTTAAAGGCATTCTCATTATCTCTCCGGGAGATGTCATTAAGTACTGTAAACATGTCCTGAATGAGTCCATGTCACAAAGACTGCAAAGTGTTTATAGAATAAAAACCTATAAGCGCCCAAGTGAGATAAAATGGGCAGGGGGAGAAAGAGGGAGAGGGAGACTCAAAAAAAAAAAAAAAGAAAAGAAAAAAAGTAAAAGAAAAAGAAAAGGACTTCTTGACCAACAAGTTGGGCGAAAGATGGGGATTATAAGGTAAATTTGGCTTGAGGAGTTTTGACCTCGGAGGGAAGCAGGGATGGAACCCACCTGGTCTAAGGGCCCACTCTGCCCAGACCCAGGCTCCTTGCAGGCATCACCAATCAATCACACCCATCTTGCCCACTGAATCCATACCTGGCAGACATTGCTAATCAATCACGTCCATCTTGCCATCAGAAGCCACACCTGGCAGACATCACTAATCAATCACACCTATTTGCCTTCTGAATCCACACCTGGCAGACACCACTAATTGATCACACCCATCTTTTTTTTTTTTCCCAGCTTTCAACAAACAACAGCTTTGTTGTTTACAATCAAGTTAGGGAAACAAGACGCTTGGAGGTCTGCACTGATTTTAATCCCCAAGAGCTGACACTGTGCGCTCACGCAGGCCCGAGGACAGTGTCCAGAGTATATGGTGCATGGAACTGAAGAGGGTCAGTGTGCTCGTTTCCAGGGAGAAATGGCAGCACCAAGACTCTCCTTTAGGCTCTTCCCTCATCCACCAGACAGCGGAAGGACCTGGGAGTTTACACCCCTGGGCAGGCCTCAGCCACTGGCTGGCCAAGTTAAAGCACAGCACCTTGCTTGGGGTGGGGCAGGGAGGGGGGTAACTTCTGAGGCACACATTACTCTCCAGAGTCCCGGCATGGCGGTGGGAGGGCTCAGGCTGAAGCTACCTTCTGCACAACTTCAAGATGGCAACCCCACTCCGCTTCCTCCCTTCCTGCCCCTCTTCTCCGGGTCCTCAGCACCCCTAGGGATACAATCTTAACACGTTATCACTTGCACGTGAATTCTCACCTTGAGCACAGAAAGAGCTGCAGATGATGAGCTCTTAAAGGGCACGGCAGACTTCACCTGTGCTTTGTCACGCTCAGGTGGGCCACACCAGCTCCTGGGACTCCGCCTGACCTCTGCTCCCACGTTGTGCCTGGCCAGGTCTATACCCTGCAGAGCCAGGAGCTGGGACAGCTGGAGCAGACCTGACGGGCTGCACACGTGACCTCCCTTGGTGAGGACGCACGTGGTCTGCCCCACGGCCAAGAAGCCACGTGGAGACTTCTTGCTGGGGTTGGGGGCGCACTAGAAAACTGTTGTGGCCACATCAGCTGACATGAAACCACTGCAGACTATGCACAACCTACCCAGAAGGAAGCATGAGAAGTAATCATGGGGGCCCAGCAATCTCTGGCTGGGCCTCTGCTCCAGCCATGGTCTGTGCCTACGATGCCCCAGGACCATATCTAAGCCTTCCTGGACCCCCTCCAGTCTGATCTGACCTCTGCCTGCACGTTCTGGACAGACAGCAGTGCCCCTGCCCTGTGGCCACCATCACAGCCGACCGGGCATCGTAAGGAAACCCTACCTTTTCCATCTTTTCAAGCCCTTCCATTGCCCAGCGCAGTGTTTTTCTCAGAGTTGAAGCCTGAATTCTGAGCTGAAAGGCCCTGCATGTGAGGGAAACAGGAGCTTGTACAGCTGGTCCCTCCCGACCCACCAGCGCTCAGGATGCTGGACCAGGGCATCTCAGTACCACGAGATGGCCGTGACTTTCACCCCATCCCTGCTTTGTAACACTGTATTGCGTGCACAGTGATCGTGTGTTCTGAGGCCAGCGAGGTGAGTCTTTCTTGAAGTTCAGTGTGTCTTGTTTTTCACCTGGAACATAGCTGTTGGCTTCTGAGCTGGGATCCTTCACCTGGAGTTCATTGTCTGGGGACTCCCAAAAATGGAGTGCCTTTTATTTTTTTCTTTGTGGGAAGTGGGTATGACTCTCAGCAGATTCTGAAAGGGGTATGGATTCATTTTCCACGGCTGCTGTAACAAATTACCACCAACTTAGTGGCTTAAAACACAAATTTATTTTCTGATGTTTCTGTGAGTGGTCTAACCAATATTGGTCTCACGGGGCTAAAGTCAGGATGTGGACAGAGTTGTTCTCCCTTCTGGAGGCTCGGGGGTTGGGGGATTTCCTCAGGAGAATCGCTATCCTGGCCCTTTCCACCTTGGCTGGTGGTCTCTTTGTCCATCGTCGAAGCCACAAGGGAGCGGTGGGGGGGTTTGAGCCCTTCCTCTGAGCCCGTCTTCTGTCACATCCACCTCTGAATGCTCCTTGTCTGCCTCCCTCCACTCTTGTGGTTACATTGGGGTCCCACGAACACTATCCTCCCGAAAACAGACCAAAAAGCATGTTGTGAAATGTCATGGGTGCTCGCTGATCAATACTTCGTCAATCCTCAGTCATCAGGTATTAGTGAGCGTCTTCCCTCTGCCGGTCAGCATGCTGAGATGCTGAGACCCAATCATGAAAGAGAGGTGAGTGCGGCCACCATCCTGATTTGCTCAACACAGGGGTTTCCCGAGGTGCAGGACTCCTATTGCTGAGGCTGGAACAGTCCCAGGCAAGCTGGGATCCTTGGTCACCCCAGGCATGGTCTCTGCCATGAGGAATTTATAACCCCGTGAGGGTCATGAACAAATGGCAGTGAAGCTGACTTCATGAGTTGCCAGACATGCTTTGAAGGGAAGAGGAAAGGGACTGGGACAGAGATGGACAAAACAGTGGCCCCCCTTCCCCTGGGAGCCCCCCTTTTGGGTAACATTGACTGCACTCCAAATTCAGGCTCATCGTTACACACACTGTTTTGTTTAAATCTTAAAAAAGCCTCAGGAAATGAGGACAGTTATCGTCTGCAGTCTGCAGGAGGAGACAGAAAGAGAATTAACTGGCCTAACATCACAAAACCACTGTCTTAGGTCAAGTTCCCCAGAAACTAGCATCCACTTTAGCCGCTAAGTGCTAAAGCAGAAGGTGGACCCAACCTAGCAAGCTCTAGAGCTGGGTTACTAAACCTCTCTTCCATTCTGTCTGCTTTCACATTCTTACAAATTTTCCTAAAACATAAGATGTACTTTTTTTTTTTTGGAATTTTTCTTCTGCAAGAATACTCCTTATCCACCAGGACTGGTGTCACACAAATATTAAAACTCAAAGTGTGCTGTCATTAGAATGGACAGGCAGGAGAGCATTGAGGCACATTGGTAATTTGCTCTTGTTTCTTTCTGACACTTGCTAATAACAGAGACCTGATTAGCATGTCACTGATAAGATGATGAAGATTCAGTATAACTTTCTGGATCTCAGTGGTTTTTCAAATGGCTTTTGGGCGTCATAACCCATCATAGAATTTCCACACACACACAGGTAGTAATTACGCCAATGCCTCCGTGTAAATGGGAGACTAGGAGGCAGTGTTGTGTCTTTTCAGAATTATCCCAGGAGTGGTAACTCCTAATTTCAAACATCAGAAGGCCTCCTTATTCACTGCAAATGTGATGTTTTAGTGTGACCTTGGCTCTTTACTATCTCGGAGAACAGATCCTTTATGGGCTCCAGATGGAAAGTGTAAAGTTAATAACCCCTTGCAGACAAAACCCATATGTTTTCCACATACTGCAGGGATGTACTTTGTTCGAAGTGTCATTTATGTAGAATGAAATTAACACATAAATGATGATAGATTGCTGTTTCCAAATTGTGTGCCAGACATAGCAAAAAAAAAAGTATTTAGTATAGACATTAAAAAGTCTGAAAGAAGAAATAGGTCTTCCAAATGGTAAATAAGAATCACCAACATCTCTTGTATTCGTGTGTGTATGTGTGTCCTATGTAAGTTTGGGAGGGGCCATTCTCATGTCTCCCAAATAAACAAACACACAAAAAAATCATTGTTCAAAAATCATTCATGTATTTGTATTACTTAGGTCAAGGTTTGACTACAAGTAACAGGGACTGAAACAAGAAAGACATTCATATCTCTCAGATGTAAAATCCAGATTCTACCCCATAAATTCCTTGCAGTCCTTTGCTGAAACATGAATCTACTGTGTCTAAGCTTTAGCCCTGGTCTTCATGACGCAAGATGGCAAACTACATCCGTTTTCCGGTGGGAACGGACCACATAACGTGGCTGCTTGTATCTTATTGGTCTGACCTTGGTCACATGACAACACCCAGCCCAGGGGGAGACTGGAAAATGTAGTCTTTTACATGAGTAGCCAAGCACCTTGCTAAAAACTGGGGTATATGACTGTGAACAAGAGGTGGATGGATGTCAGGGAGTAAGAACAGCCCCGACACAAGCATCTAGGGTAATTTCTAAAGATGTCAATATGGCTAGTTTCAGTTAGGACTGTTCATGTTTCTTTAAATCAGAGGGAAATTCTTCTAGCCCTTGGCTGATTCCGGGGTGAACTAAAATCTGAGGTCAACTCTAATGGGACTGTTGCATGAAGGCGTTCTGGAACATGAAGAATCAATCTGGCAGCACCAGCTCCCTTTATCAAGACAAGATTCTGTAATGGAGCTTTTTATTTTTTTTTAATTAAAAAAATTATCAGAGAGCATCCTCACCCAAGGCCACACCTTCTCTTCCTGGAAGCCCCACATCCAGTGACTTATCCATGTGGGGACAAAAATGCCCTGCCTCCTCACCTCCCCAGGGTCAGTGCTGAAGGGTTGTCCACCTTCAGAACTCGCCAGGGGTTGACTGAGGCTTTCTGGGGCCTGAATCTCAGCTCAGGACCCATGCCGACCCCGCCTCGCCCTCCTACCCCTTGGAGAACATTTTACAATAAACCTGCTCATGGGTCTCCGACTCTGAGGCTACTTCCGGGGTAGAGGAACCAGCCAAGTGACCATACTGGATCACTCTTCTGTCACATCCCTTACACTTGTCAACTGTCTCCCCCAACCATGGCAAGTCAATGAGCAGGTCTGCTTTCTGATGGAGGCTGGCTCTGCTCAGCTCTCCTCTCCCATCCTAGGAATCCCTCTGGATACACCAAAGCCACTACCTGTGACAGCAGATGCCCTTTGATTGATCATAATCTTTAGGGAGAATGTACCATCTCAAGGTATGGAGGAGAGTGGGAATCTGGTGACCTGAACTCCGTCTCTGCTCTGCCATTTCGACGCAGGGTGAAGTTGGCTGAGTCAATTTCCTGCTCTCTAACATAAGGGTAACAACTCTGCTTCAGAGGGCTATGGGCTGAATAAGCTAATATGGTTTCAACCAGCAGTTGTTGTTGTTGTTGTTGTTGTTGTTTTTAGCTGCACCACATGGCTTGTGGGATCTTAGCTCCCTGACCAGGAATTGAACCTGGGGTCACAGCAGTGAGAGCACCGACTCCTAACCACTGGACCGCCAGGGAATCCCCTGACTTTTTAATGCCGTCCTGCTCACCTTTTGTATACCCTGGGCTAAGGTAGAATTTACTTGCCCTAATGGTCAAGGGCATGCGTTGGCTTTCTTGTTGAACCTTGCAAAGTTTAGGGGCTCCTCAAAAGAGATATTTACCACCCTGGGGCCTCATTTGTCTGGTGGTGTCAGGCTTCCCCTCTGCTGACAGCCACTCTGCCTCCAGTTTCTGTCTGTGATTGTTAGTTTTTGACTTCGTGAGGCTGCCACGTTCTGGATCTTCCTCCCATCTTTTCCTCTGGTCCCAGAAATTCTTCTCAGCTCAGAAAAACATGGAGATTTCATGTGCTCATTCTCAGAATACGAGACCCAACCACAAAGTCTGCTCAGCTGGATAACATGAGAACAACAGGTCACAGCAGTGGTTCTCAAAGTAGGGTCCCTTGAACCAGTGTCAGCATCAGCTGCAAATTTGTCAGAAATGTGAATTCTTGGGCCCCAAAACAGATTTACTGAATCAGATACTCTGAGGGCAGGACTAAACAATTTGTATTATAACCAGCCCTCCAGAGGAGTCCTGTAAAGTTTGAGAGTCATGGTGAAGAGGGGCCCCAAAGGATATAGACAGCAGAGCTTTCTTGGGGAGATCTACAATAGTCTTAAATCCCTCTCCCCATGTGCAAATGGGAGTTTGGGAACTTACCTTAAGACAAACAGGTTTTCCGATATTGGTCCTATGTATGCTTTGGAAAAAAAAAACAAAAACTACACGTTCATGAAATTTTTAAAGCAAATGAATCTAGACTTGGCAAATTTTTTCCTGCCTGTCCTTAGCACTTCAGCTAAAAAAAAAAAGAAAGAAAGGAAGAAAGAAAGAAAGAAAGAAAGAAAGAAAGAAAGAAAGAAAGAAAGAAAGAAAGAAAAATGGTTGTTAAACTTTTAAGCCACATGACCTGGAAAAGACTCCACCTGCTGACAGTGGATCTGACCACACTGCAGGCAATAAAAGGCTGGCTAACCTGCCTTTATTTGCTTTCTGCTCAAGATAAACATTTATCACTGGGCGTATTGACTAACACCATATCACTTCCCTCCTTACACTTTCACAAAGGGAGCAGGCTCCCCTTGGGAACTCAAACCTTTGTGGGGCTCGAGACCCCAAGTGCTACCGTGGTTATGAAGCACTGTGGGATGCAGGGAGGTGTGGGACCCCCTCTGCCAAGGAGAGGCCAGTCGCTACCCTCCAGAGCAGATCTAAGGATTAGCAGATGCTCTGCCCAGGGGAGCCAATCAGGGAGCAAGATGGTTGCTAAGTGTGATGCGGGGGCCACCGCAGCTGCCTAAGGGCTCTAGAAAGTGGCTTTGCCCAAGTGCAGGTCTCTACTCCAGATGCCTGCATTATGCCCGCCCTGGGAAATAGGCTGCAAACAAACGTTCCCTGTTTTGAAGTTTTGCTTTGTTTTTTCTTTCTTTTTTTGCCAATGATGGGAAGTCAGGTCTAGAGAAAAAAAACAACAATATTGGCTTGATTTGCAAGTTACAAAAGGCATATTGAAGAGTCACTATGGTCTGTGAAAGTTTTAATATTTGAGGTTGCCTCAGTTCCAATCTAGAAGTGGGGGAGGGGTGTACATGAGAAATAAGTGGGTAAATAGGTTTTTATTCACCACCAACTCTTTCTCTGATCTTTTGTTTGGTTGATAACCATTCCTGTAGCTAATAATGGGATGTTTGAATCTATACAGCTGGTGAATTAAATTATATTTTAAAATCGTGCATCTTACGAAAAGTATTTTTTTTTTATTAAACATAGTTTAAAGGGGTCAGTTATTTACACATAGCACTAACCCAACCTACTGTTTTCCACAAAAATTGTT
The DNA here is from genome assembly GCF_951394435.1 of Stenella coeruleoalba. Classification (NCBI taxonomy): domain Eukaryota; kingdom Metazoa; phylum Chordata; class Mammalia; order Artiodactyla; family Delphinidae; genus Stenella; species Stenella coeruleoalba. Next base: position 44,725,300 of record NC_137161.1, on the reverse strand, counting down.
GTGACAATTATATTTAACATTTTCTTACTTGCCATCTGTTTTGGTTCTGGAGAGAACCTTGGTTATCTGTCCTTCAGGGAACTGATGTGGAAGGATGGCTTTGGGGCTACACCTGTGAGTCCACGGACAGCCAGTGGGTGACATTAAGATCCCTGGCTGCAATTGTTTCTTTGTGTTTTTCTGCAGATATTTTCTGGCTTAAAAACGTAAAAGTCATCCTTTTTAAAAAACTGAGCAAAAGTGCTTTTTTCCAACCTTTGATTTTGAGATAACTGTAGATTCATATGCAGTTGTAAGAAATAATATGAAGAGATTCCATGTACCTTTTAGTCAGAGGTAATGTCTTGTAAAATTATAAACTACTGCAACAGGATATTTACATGGATGGAGTCAAGATATAAAACATTTTCATCACCACGAGGACCCCTCCTGTTGTACTTTTATAGGCAAAATCGTGTCTTTCCCATCCTAGCCTCTCCTTCACCCCTGGGAACCACTAATTTGTTCTCCATTTCTATAATTTTATCATGTCAAGGATGTTATATAAATGGGATCACATAGTATGCAATCTCTGGAAACTGAATTTTTCGCCTTCAGCATAATTCTCTGAAGTGCATGCAGAACATGGCATGTATCAACATTTTGCTCCTTTTTATTGCTGAGTAGTATTCCATGGTACAGATGTACCACTTTTTATTTAACAATTCACTTATTGAAGGACATCTGGGTTGTTGTGGTTTTAGGCTGCTGTAAATAAAACTGCCATAAATATTTGTGCAGAGATTTTTGTGTGAACATAAGTCTTCATTCCTCTGAGATAAATGTCCAGGAATAAAACTGCTGAGTCATATGACAGTAGCATGTTTAGCTTTCAAAGAAACTGCTGAATTGTTTTCCAGAGTGACTACAGCATATTACCTTCCCACCAGAAATCTAAAAGTGATTCATGTTCTCCACATCCTTACCAGTATTTAGTATTGTCACTATTTCACATTGTGGTTTCAATTTGCATTTCTCTAATGGCTAATGATTTCCCTAATCCCAATTAATTCCCACATGCTTATTTGCAGTCTGTATATCCACTTCTATCTTCTATGAAATGTCTCTTCAAGCCCATATTTTTTTTTTAATAGGATTGCTTGTTTTTTTACTGCTGAGTTTTGAGAGTTCTTTACATATTCTACAATACTAGTCCTCTTTGGACAAGTGGTTTGCAAGTATTTTCTCCAGGCTGTAGCTTGGGGTTTCATCCTCTTAACAGGGCCTTTCACAGAGCAAAAGTTTTTAATTTTGACAAAGTTCAATTTATAAATTTTTCCTTTTATGGATCATGCTTTCGGTATCAAGTGTAAGAAGTCGTTGCCTCATGCTAAACCTCTAAGCTTTTATTTTATGTTTTCTCCTAAAAGTTTTATAGTTTTACATGTTTATTTAAGCCCATAATCCATTTTGAGTTAATTTTTTTCTAAGGTTTGAGACTCAGGTCAAGGTTCATATATCACCTATGGATGTCCAATTACTTTCGTACCATTTGTTGAAATGGTTCTCTTTGCTCTGTTGGATGGCTTTGCAGCTTTGTCAAAACTCTTTGGGGCGTATTTGTGTGGGTTTATGTCAGGTTTTTTATTCTGTTCTCTTGATCTTTGTGTCTAACCCTCTGCTAATTCCTCAGCATCTGGATTACTGTAGCTACAAATATGTCTTGAAATTTAATAAACTGATCTCTCCCCCTTTATTCTTCTTTTTCAAAGTCATTTAAATTACTTTAATTCCTTTGCTTTTTCATATGCATTTTGGAATAATCTTGCTTATAGCTATAAAAAAATCTTCTTGAAATTTTGATAGGAATTTCATTAAACCTCTAAGTGAATTTGGGGAGAATTGACATCTTTACAATGTTGGGTCTTCCAATCCATGAACACAGTATCTATTCTCCATTTACTTAGATCTTATTGGTGTCTTTAATCAGTATTATGCAGTTGCCAGCATAGAAGTCCTGTATATGATTTGTTAGATTTATACCTAAGCATTTCTCCTTTTTTGGATAATTGTAAGTGGTATTGTAATTTAATTTTGTCATCCAGGTGTTCATTGCTAGTATGTAAAAATACAGTTAATTTTTGTGTGTTTATCTTCATCCTGCAGACTTGCTGAATTCACTTGTTAGTTCTAGGAGACTTTTTGTAGATTTCTTGGGATTTTCTATGTAGATAATCATGTTGTTTGCAAATAGAGGTAGTTTTACTTCTTCCTTTCTGATCTGTATGCCTTTTATTTACTTTTCTTGACTTATTGCACATGCTAGAAGTTTCAGCGCTAGGTTGAATAAGAACAGTGAAAGTGAACATCCTTGCCTTCTTCTCAATCTTAGGGGAAGGCTTTCAGTCTTTTACCATTAAGTATAATGATAGATGTAGATTTCTGTAAATGGTCTTTATTAAGTTGAGGATATGCTTGTCTATGGCTATTTTTCTGAGAGTTTTTACCATGAATGGGTATTGAATTTTGTCAAGTACATATTTTACATAGATTTATATGATCATGTGATATTTTTCTTCTTTGACCTGTTATTGGGGTGAATTACATTGATTTTCAAATCTTGAACCAGCCTTGCATTTCTGGAATAAATCCCACTTGGTCATGGTCCACAATTCTTTTTATATATCACTGTATTCTATTTGCTAATATTTTGTTTAAAAATTTTTTGTCTATATTCACAAAGGACATTGGTTTGTAGTTTTCTTTCTGAAATGTCTTTGTCTGGTTTTGGTATCAGGGTAGTACCAGCTTCGTAAAATGAATTAGAAAGTATTTCCCCTCTTTTATTTTCTACAAGAGATTAAGTAGAATTGGTATTAATTTTTCTTTACATATTTGGTAGCATTCTCCAGTGAAACTACCTTGGACTGGAGATTTCTTTTGTGGGGGAGTTATTAAATTACAAATTCAATTTCCTTCATAGTTACAGTGCTTTTCAAATAATTTATTTTATATTGAGTGAATTGTGGTAGTTTGTGTTTTTCAAGAAATTTGCTCATTTTGTTTAATTTGTCAAAGTTATGTGCGTTAAGTTATTTGTAGCATTTCCTTCTTCTTCTTTTGTTGCCTGCATGATCTGTAGTGATACCACTTGTTTCATTCCTGATATTAATAATTTGTGTCTTCTCTTTTTTTCTTTATCAGCATTGCTAGAGTTTAATCAGTTTCATTGATCTTTTCAAAGAACACACTCTTTTTTCATTGATTTTTCTCTATTTTCTATTTTCAATTTCATTGATTTTTTATCTTTATTATTTCCTTTCTTTTGTTTGCTTTGGATTTATTTTCTATTCTTTCTCTAAGTCCTTGAGGTAAAAGCTTATATTATTGATTTGAGACTAACTCTTCTCTAATGTGTACAATTAATGCTATAAATTACCCTCTTAGGACTGCTTTAACTGTGTACAACAAATGTTGATATGCTGTATTTTCATTACTCAGTTCATTTTTATTTTGACTTGAGAATTCCTCTTTGACCCATTATTTAGGAGTCTGTTGTTTAGTTTCCAAGTGTTTGAAGATTTTCCTGTTATCTTTCTGTTATTGATTTCTACTTTTATTCCACTGTGTCCAGAGAACACACTCTGTATGATATCAAATCTTATACAATTTTTGAGGTTCATTTCATGGCACAGAATATTGTCAAATTAGTATATGTCTCATGAGCTGCTGAAAATAACGTGCATTCTGTTGTTATTTGGTAGCGGATTCTGTAAATGTCAGAGATCCCAGGAATTGATGGTGTTGTTCAGTCTTTCTTTCCTTTTTTGCTCAGTCTAGCTGAAGGTTTGTCGACTTTGTTGATCTTTACATAGAACCAAATTTGTATTTTGTTTCTTTTCTCTACTGTTCCTCTATTGTTTATTTCATTTATCTTCACTGTAATCCTAATTATTTTCTTCCTTCTGATTGCTTTAGACTTAGTTTGTTACCCTTTAGGTTATTGATTTGAGGTCTTTCTCCTTTTTTAATATAGACAAACACTGACAATTTTCAATATTTGCCAATATTTTAAGGGAAAAAAAAGACTATATACACACAGGTTTCAGCCTGTGACCTGAGATTTCATATCTCCCTTACAGCCTGGTTTCTCTAAATATGCAGGTCAAGCATCCATTTTAACTGCTGAAGCAAGAAATAAATCATGTCCATGCTTTTTAAAATTAGTTATAAATTTGAATAAAATTAGAGTGGCAAGAAGTGAAGTTCCATTTCTGTTATATGTTCCTGAGGTTGGCCTTCTAAATGTGGCCTCCCTCAAGAATGGTGAAGTCTCCTGAATGTAGATGTCATTCTACCCAGTCTTGGGTTTCCTTTCTCATCCACATCTTGCATGTTTCTCTTGTCCTCTTCTTCCCAGTACCTACTGGTCATACATTGCTTATTTGTTCACACAGACATTCATTCATTGATAAGTTCACTCACTCATTCACCGAACCAAACTTACGAAGTGGCTCTACAATCAGGTCTTGGTGTGTGAGGACATGTGAAATAACCTGAATCTTGACCTTGAGAAGCATTGTCCACAAGTGTCCCACTTGTCAGGAACCAGCCACAGGAGCACAGGCATCCTGCCCTTGACACGTTACTTACTCCTCAGCCACATGCCTCGTATGCATAAGGTTGCTAGAATACGGGGCATAACAATAAAAGAGAGTCTTTTATTTTTTAATAAACTAACCAGAACATTTCTATTGAAGTGAGTGTAGAATCCTTTAGAACAGTCACCTGGAAAGGCTAAACTCTTCCTCTCTCGATGTTTACAGTGGTTTAAGAATCGTAGCACACCCGTCAGTACCTTGGCCCTATCCCAGGGGTCACATGCCAAAGGATCTAAACATGCAGGAGGCTTCACCCTCTCTCTACCTGAAGGGATTCTCTGGAGCATTTGGGGCAGGCTGGAAGTTCAGGGGTACCAACACCACAGAAGTTGCCACGAGTCAAACAGAGCAGGGATGTGGTCGGTTAATACCCAGCTTCTCACCCTCGGAAGGAGGATTCTGAGGCATGAGTTACACAGTCATTCAGAAACTCCCCAATTGGTGTGAACCCTAAATTTGTAAATATTTTAAAACACAGTTGCTCACAATTTGTGTTTTAAAATATTTACATACTTATACGTGCCTATATTATGAGCCAGAAGGATATACTGGTGAGCCCTCAGGGGTTGGGGCACAGAGGTGGTGGGGAGACTAACTTTTATCGTTTTTTGGCAACTCGATTACCTGGATTTTAGAGTCAATTCTGCAGCTAGCTGTGTGACCTTAAGCAAGTTACTTAACATCTCTGTAAAGTGGGGATAAGATAATGACGGCACGTACCTTAGGGTTTATTGTGAGGGTCATGGGAGCAAACACACGGCAAGTGCTTACAACAGTGCTTGGGACGGGGTAAGCATCTTCTAAAGGTGTTATCATTATTATCATTGCTCCTATGCATTTCATTTCTTTTTGCCACTTGGAAATTTGTGCCACATTTACATAATTTTCAAAAAATGCATAACTTGAAAACTTCTGTAGACATGTGACAGGGTAGTTTTTGGACAAAAATCTATCAAATTATTATTTGCATTTGATCTGTGCATGCTATAGGATACTTTATCTGCACCCTCAACTTTATAAAGAATTTAAGAATGCCATGATATTTTTTAGATCGTTAAATAACATAAAGAGAGGAAAAGCTTTCGGGAATATACCAATAGCTGATTTTTCCGTTCGGCTCCCATGAGAAACTTCCTCTATGCCACTTTTACAATGTGCTCTTCATAATCATTTATTTCTTGTTTGGCTACTGGAGGGTTTTTGTTTGACTCTGATTTCTGTGTCCTAAGTAATTCAGGAAACAGTGATATCAGCCGTCTGCAAGCCTTTGCAAGGGAAAACCAATTACTTATCAGCTGAAAAAAAATTAATCATTCCCTAAAATTGTTTGCTGACACTGAAATCCACACTGGGTGCTTGGACCGAGTGGGGACCTGTAACCATATCATGTTCTGAAAAACAAATCAAAGCTTAGGAGCATTGGGGGAGTATGCGGAATAAACCACCCTGCCCCCGGCCTCGCCCCAAAACACCACCAACAGATTACAGTAGCCTGGTGGAGCCGTCTGGGGCCAGAGGTTGCTCCCATTCATTCTGTGGAAAGTAGCACCACACTCCCACCACACACGCCACTTCACACCCCAGCGCGGCAGCTGTGTTTGAGCTGGCGTTCACCACCTCGGAACAGCATTCAAGTAGAAAGACCTCACAGGGCTTTTTTTTTTTCTTCTTCCTTTAACTGGGAATCCGCAGAGTGCTATATTGAAATATCAAACATTGGTAATCGTTTTAGCGGTCCTGTTAGTTTGGATAAAATGTCTTTCCTATGGTAGCTAATTGCTTGAATATCTGCAAACTGATATCCTCTTTGTAGACATTTATGCTGTCCTCTTTTTATAACTTTATTTCATTTTCTGTTCATTTCTGATGTTGACTCAAAGGGCCTTTATCACCTCGCGCTGATAATCTGTGCTTTATGGCTGCTGGTGTGATTGGGAGCAGTTGAAGCTGCGTGCAAAATTACACACATAAATATTTGAACAGGAAAAAGAAAGCCTGATGTGGGCCAAGAAAGAAATGCATTTCGACAAAGAGTGCCGCTAGAGGGACCTTGACTCTAAACCAGGACCAAGCAAGGTCACCCTGTCCTTGCACCATCTGTCCGGTGGGTACAAGTGCCACGGCCGCTTCCAAAGAGCCGGGTCACTCCAGGCCAGATGACACAGGGTGGCCAGCCAGGGGCCACGCTGGCAGCCCTGGGACGTCATCGTGGTGGCATCTCTGCGCTCAGGATCACTCAAGTCATTCCCTCTGCGCGGAATAGATTTGTTCTTGCCGGGAATTAAAGACCTGGGAGGTTTTAATGAGTTTCCCGGGCCGTGCATCTGGTCACCAAACCTTCTTGGGGGTTCCAGAGCCATGTTGCTGTGTGGCTGCCTTGCCCGTTTTTGCGTGGGGGCCTGTCCTCCTTTTTCACGCTTCTGGTGAAGAGCTGAAAATAAGTGCAAAATGGCATTCGACTTAGAGAGGAAGGGCACCAAGGAAGCAAACGTGGAGGCAAACAGAGCAGCTCGTTGGGCAGCATAGCTGCTGCTGGCCGCCGTTGTCCCTGACAGCCGGGCGACACGCCACCACCTGTGTTTGCACACCAGCTTTCCCCGATCTGCGAGAAAATGGCCCGGCCGGTCACATGGCAGCCAGATCGGCCCGGCACCATGGGAATACAAAAGCGGAGCTTTTAGCAGAGTTAATCATTAATGCGCCTCTCTTTGTCTGGTCCGGAGTGCTGACAGCGCTTTGATAGCCGTGTTTGCCATGGGGGGTGCTGGGCGCAGCCAGGTACTAAAGAGCCCAGCTCCCCTCAGCGGGCCCACGGGCCTGAGCCCGACCTGCACGCTGCCCTCCACCTCAAGCTCCCAGCACACCCCTTGGGCTTGTTCCTGGACTCCCACCGTGAGGCCCGTGGGAGCCCCGCTAGCCAGGCTGGGAGAGGTGTGGTGAGGAAAGCGTGTCACCCTCCCGGCCCCCTGTGTTATCTTTCCCCCGACCAGAAAAACAAAACAAAACAAAAAAGCTAACCTGAGTATGTTTTTGGTTTCTTTTAACGTGGGCCAGGGATGGACTACTTTGGTATAACAGCATAGAGATTCACCCATGGGTATATTCTGATATTTCCATCTCAGCAACTAAAATACAAGTGTCCCCGACAGCTTTTTTTTTTTTTTTTTTTAACGGAAAATCCCATCTTAACAGCCTTAAAAGTAAGTAGCTCGGATGTCGAGAGACTGGAGTTAGGGTAAATGCAAACCATGTGAAGACCCCCTGGCTTCTGACTCTGTGAAGCTGCTCCTTCCCAGGAACAAGATATCAAGCCCCCCAAATCCCTGCTTTTGCCTCCAACCTGCTGAAAATGTCTTTTGGATTCGTGCAGTCAAATCACTGCCAGCCCCCTTGAAAACATGATATAAACCATGAATGTCCCATTGTCCTTTAAGAACAATTGAAAATACGCAAATCAAAAGTCCATCTTTGAAGCCTGGCTTACAAAGGAAAAGAGATTTTTAAGTTTGGGCTCATTAAAAAGCAGAGCTTTTGTCTAGGAGTTGATCGAATATGAAGACATCGTCAGTAAAGATATTAGCCTCAAAACATGGTCCTGCCATGTGTGCCCGTGTCTTCCCTGGGCAGAGTCAAAATACCTTTGAAGATTTTATCCAATTGGTCTTTACAACATCTAGGGCACACTGGAGGATGACAAATTTTATTGCCATCGTTTTTTTTTTTAACAGATGAGGAAGTGAAAGTTGACCGGCTTCTGCTTCCTCATCTTGGAACTGTAACTACAGATGGATGATGGAGATGATTAGAATCCCAGAAGGATTAGACTGTGCGACCCATGTCCTAGGCAGGCTCACTGCTTGTTTTTTTGTTTCTTTTCCATGTTGCACCCTGCGTCTTGCTGCCTGGCTTTACTCTTAAGGAAATTGTTTAAATCCCTCTTAAGTTTCTTGGTCACCTACTACGTACCACAGAGCATTTAGCTCTGGAGGGAATGTAAGTAGAGACAATATGGTTCCAGCCACCAAGAACCAGCTCAGGAGAAAAGTCACACAGTGCAAATAAATCCAGCACCAGAGGAAAATGAGGGCAGCACTTAACTGACACAGGATGAAATGCCCAAGTCCTGGCATCCTGGGAGAGCTTTGCCCCAGCTCTGAGAACCCTCCACAGAGAGGAAAAGTGGGTGATTTCAGAACGCCTGGACGTTAGAATGTGGAGAGCATCCAATTCAAATAGTGTTATCAGTTTTAACATAATCAGCAGGGGCTGTGGTATAATCAGCCTTCGCTTTTTAAAATGTTTTCTGTCCAGGGAGCATGACCAAATTTTACACCCTACATTGTCCATTTCATCACAGTCTCATCAACCACTGATTTGTGGGTAAAGTTAGAGTCGACGCTACTATAAAAATCCATCTTCCTGTACTATGTGCATTTGGTGTAGAACATGGTCTTCGTCTTTGCAAGGGGCAAAGCTGTTGGCTGATCATGCATTCAACCAAATATACTTCAACGTATGCAGGGAGCATAAGAGAAAAATATTCTGTTATTTTGGAGGCAGAATTATCTGACTTAAGATTTAACCACAAATTAAATGGTCATTTGGGGAAGATGATGGAGGTCGAATGATGCACTGATGATGATGTATTGATATTAACTGATGTTGACGTTCTCCTGTCATTGTTGAAGTGGATTCAATCCATAGAGAAGGATGGATCTGTGGTGTGCTTCATCCCATCTCCTGGGGGGAAGACAGAAGTCTTAGTTCACCCCAAATGCAACGCTTAAATCGAGAACTTGAGTACAGGGACTTCCCCGGTGGCACAGTGGTTAAGAATCCGCCTGCTGATGCAGGGGACACGGGTTTGATCCCTGGTCCGGGAAGATCCCACATGCCGCTGAGCAACTAAGCACATGTGCCACAACTACTGAGCCCTCATGCCACAACTACTGAAACCCACGTGCCTAGAGCCCGTGCCCCACAACAAGAGAAGCCACTGCAATGAGAAGGCACGCACCGCAACAAAGAGTAGCCCCCGTTCGATGCAACTAGAGAAAGCCCGTGCACAGCAGCAAAGACCCAATGCAGCCAAAAATAAAGAAAAGAAAAGAAAATTAAAAATTTTTAATTAAAAAAATAAGTTAAAAAAAAAAGCATTTGAGTACAGGTGGTTTATTTGGAATGTGATTCCAGGAAGCAGGGTGAGGGGAAGAGAAGTGAAAAAGGGAAGGGAGGGTGTGTTGATCAGGTTACTGCTGTGAAGCCTGGCACTTAACCTGGGAGGGCACCTGGATTATTTGCCCACAAACTCCTGCCCTCCATGGGGGTACAGACTGTCTGGCAGTCTGAGCACCCCACGAACAGGGGTACACATCCCTCTGTTCAGAGAACACCCCCGCCCCCCAGAGGAAGCATTCACTGTGTAGGAGAGCTGTCTGCAAGTGACCTCTGTGGAGCCAAAGGGCGATGGGCAGGGGTGTGCAGCCAGGACAGACTTCACTGAAGCAGAAGTGGAGGGAGAGAAGGGAGGCTGGCACTTGAGTCCGACTGAGGTCAACACAGCTTATCAGCAGAGCCCTAGTCATGGACACCATTAAACACAGGATAATCAAATGCCGCTTCTCAGAGGAGACGCGGTTCTCTTTGGTGCCTTCTGTTCGCAATGCAGGCACATTTGAACATGGAGAGTCAGGCTCCAAAAGACCCGGATGTCCAAGTAGTTTACTTTAAAACTGCAAGAAAGCCATGGTCAGCTCTGGGAGGGTCCCCTTCAAAGGGTTTGCTTGTGCCTACTTGGGCCGTATGCTTCCCAATGGAGCTCATTTGCCCAGAGCTTGGAGAGCTCACTTGGCTTGGCCGTGGTCGTTTTGGAATGAAGGGCCCAGAAGTAGAGTAAATGCATTTATTTATTTGTGTTCATAGTGTATCTAGAGTCCTGATGCCTCTCTTGGCATGGTCACTTTCCTGCATTCTGTTCAATGCAGCCAAGCCCCTTGCAGCAACTCAAGCCTTAGGGCGGTGAGTCTGAGTGTGGTCCCTGGACCAGCAGCATGAGCACCACCTAGAAACTTCTCAGAAATGCAAATTCCAAGACTCCACCCAAGACCTACTCATTCAGAAACTCTTGCTGGGGGCCCAGGCATCTGTGTCTTAACCAGCCTACCAGGAGACCCTAAGGCGGGTGGCAAGAGCACCACCAGTGGTGCGGTTCCAGGGGCTTTGCTTTGACGACCTCTGCCCCCACTCCCGTCCCCCACTATTCTCAGTTTTATATATTTTTTCCTGCATATTCCTCAGTTTTCAAGTATGTTCAAAGTTACAATATCAACTTACTAGCAGCTTTCCAAAAGGAGAGATTACCCTGATGGTACTGTACACATCCCCCATTAAAAACTAAGCAAACCAAACCCAAAAACCACTTGGAAAATGAAATCCTGGGAGACACAGTCGTTTGGGATGCCCTCTCTGCCCTCGCATCCGACTCTAACAGCCCGAAGGCGGTCTGTTTGTCCTGGGAGAGTATTTTCTTCCCCATGTCCTCTCTGGACCAATCTTGAGCACAAGAAGGGTCAAAAAAGTCCTTCTCCACATGGAGCAGAGTGGAATTCAAGCAGATTCGGGGATGTGTTCAGGGCAGTGAGGAGGGAGATGAGGTCAAAACTGCAGCACCGATCCCCCTTCTACCAACCGGACCATACGCTCTGTGAATGGTGGGGGGGAACCTGCGTTTTCTCATTCCCCCTCCCCTGAGGTCTGTGTGCCTCTCAGGATGTACGTGTCTCACCCTGGATTTTGGAAAGATGCCCTGGATACACAATGGCTCTGAAATGCAAACCAATGCATCTCCCGGTACTCCAGGTCAGCTGAAGACCCATTATCTATCCCAATGGCAGGAAGACTGGCCCTTTGCAGCCACTGAAAGGAACAATGTCAGTCTCAAGGGGGGGCCTCTTCTGATGGGATTTTTAACGATATGTTTGACTATACACACATTGCAGGTTGGGTTCCCTGGGAAGCAGACACTGAGATGGAAACTAGCAGGATGCTTATTAGGGAGTGAGCTCTACACCTGGGCAGAGGGAGCCCCCCAAAGCCTTGGCTGTCCCCATGGGTTGGCCTTCCAAGTCGTTCCCCCGGGGACAAGGATGCTGGCCTGCACCTCAGTGTTGATTAGACTCTGGGTGGGAGATGCCCTTGGGAAGGGGCAGGGGCCACAGATAAGGCCTGCCCTGGAAGGAACCCTCTGGGATGCATCCCAGGTCCAGCAGCACGGTGGAGTCTGCCTTGTCTGTTGACTTAAGGACGGACCCTCACAGCAGAGGAACCCTGCACCATTCTGATCTCCACTCACGATTTTGGACAAGCTTTTGGAAAATCATCTAATGTTTTATTCTTATTGAAAAAAAAAAAAAAACCCAACAAATCAGCTAAAAAGTAAGACTTCATTTTCCCTAGTTTTAAAAAAAGCACAAAGAAAGTATACTCTTGTGCCTTTTGTTGCAGCAATTACCTTCCCCACAGAAGGACTTATTTCTTAGGAAATAAGTCCTTATTCTTATTTCTTAGGACTTATTTCTTAATTTTCTCCCTCAATAGTCAAGTGGAGGGAATTCCCTGGTGATCCAGTGGTTAGGACTCTGCGCTTCCTCTGCAGGGGACCCGGGTTCAATCCCTGGTCAGGGAACTAGGATCCTACAAACCACGTGGCATGGCCAAAAAAATAATAGTCAAGTGGAGGATAATTTCTTATTCTCTGTCTCTATTAGTCCCCAGAGAAACATTTCAAACATAAACATACATTCTGGATATTTTCATGCCACATCCAGATTTGAAAGTTTACTTGTGATGGGTTTAAGGGTTGTTTGTCAACAATTTAAGATCCTTAAGATAAACCTAAAACCATTAACCCATTCATAACAGCAGACTTGGATAGCTCAAGTGCCCATCAGTGGTGAAGGGATGAACATGGTACATCCAAGCCTTGGAATGCTACACAGCAAGAGAAAGAAGGGACTGTTGATACACGTAGCAACATGAATGACTCACAAACATTACACAGAATGAAAGAAATCTGGTTTAAAAGACTACATACAGTGTGATTCCAATTATATGAAGTTCTAAAGCAGAAAAAACTTACCTCTGGTAAAAATAGTAGTAGCCTTGGGAAATGACTCACAACAAGATAGACTGGGAAGGGGCAGGAAAGAACTCTCTGGGTTGCTAGAAATGTTCCACCTTGACAGGGACTTGGCTTACACAGATGCCTACATTTATCCAACTTCAGTGAATGGCAAATGCAAGGTTAGTGCCTCCCACCACAGGTAAATCTTTACCTTAAAAAATTGCACACAAATATTGAACTCTAGTCATAATAAAATGCATGCTAACATGTTCAGGGGTGAAATGCATGCGTATGTAAAACTTATTTCAAAATGCAACAAGAACGATGGTGGATAGGGAGACTGTGTGTGAGAAAATAAAGGGGAACGCCAGTAGTCACGGGATCTGGGTGGTGGGAGCATGGGCGCTCATGGAAAAGCTCATCCCACTCTTCCTTGCATTTGAAAATGTTCATTATATAATCCTGGGGGAAAATCATTAAAAATAAGTTTACCTCTCTCCCATTCCTGAACTTACCCATCCTGCTGGTCATCGCAATCCCTGAGCCATGATGGCAAAACCCTTTTCTTCTGCACAAGACTCTTGGGAGGCTTTTACACTGGTGGTGGGAGAATTTCATGAACACTTTGGAAGTACGTCATTAAAGGCACTGCTTGGTGTGGACTGGAACCAAGCTGTGCATCTGTTTAGAAGATGTTGGGTCATGCCCAACAGCTGGATCATCTTGAGACCAGCACATACAGGGAGGTTCTTCCATCATCTCCGGACATGTACAGAGTGTGCATCTCTGCATCCAGTGATGAGAAAGCCTAGTGGAGCAAACTCATGGGCTATGTTCCGTGTCTTGAAGTAAAATAATTCTCACTTGTTATGGACTGAATATTCATATTCCCCTAAAATTCACCTGTTGGAGCCCTAACCCCCAAGGTGATGATATTTAGAGGGAGGGTTTGGGGGGATCATTAGGTTTAGATGAGGTCATGAGGGTGGGGTCTCCATGACGGGATTAGTGTCCCTGTAAGAAGAGATCAGAGACCTTACTTTCTCTCTCTCTCTCCTCTCTCTGTGTCCCTCCCATGTGATGATACTGAAAGCCAGGAAGAGAGCTTTCACAGGCACAGAGTCTGCCAACACCTTGGTCTTGGACTTTCAAGCCTCCGGAACTGTGAGAAATATATGTCTATTGTTTAAACAACCGAGTCTATGGCATTTTGTTATAGCAGCCCAAGCAGACTAAGACATCATTGTTCTGAACCAACTTCTAGATTCAGGCTCATTCTAAAGCCCAGGCTTCACTAAATGGCCTTAAGATGTTTCATTGTTTTACCCACTGGTATGTTACACGACATCTTCATTCCTGGTTCTACAAGGTAGTGGTGAGGACACGTGTCCCAAGGCACATCTACCACAGACAGGGGAGTGTCCAGGAGAAAAGGGGTGGGATGGGCAAAAGGACCCAGGTCTAATGTCCTGGAGGGGATGCTGATTGGTTGAAGGAACTTCCAAAGGATGCAGCATGTGAGTGTGGAGGAAGCCAGAGCTGCTACTGCCTTAGACACAGGTTTACAGAGGTCAGAAGGGGAGGAGGGCACATGGTGGAGAACCTGTGCCCTTGGAAAGTTCGACAGGGAAGGGTGAAGGGGATACTGAGAGTAAAAACTGCTAATATTTACTGAGCTTTTATTGGTGCCCAGAATGACTCTACAAACTTCACACTTATTCTTAGAGCTCACAAAAAAATTCTATGAAATGGGTGATTATCACCACCATCTAACAGACTGGGAAACGGAGACTCACAGAGATGAGCAGGGCTCAGTGTCACGCAGCTGCCACGTGGGTGGAGGGGACCCTGACTGGGGCTGGACCTCCCGGCCCCCCATGTGAGCCCACCATTACAGCCCTGACCCTCGGCTTCCCCTGTGGTCAGTGGGGCTCATGATGGCTGCCCAAGAGGGGCCTGGGGGATTCAACGGGTTGGGGTGAAGAGCATGAATGTGTTTTGGAAAATGAAGATCTCTCCAAACATCGGAAGCTGTGATAGTTGTTCTCATCTCTTCTATGGAAGAGAGGTTACTCTTTGATCAGCTGGTAGAGCATCCCAGGCATGGCACCGTGGAAGCTTCTCTAAACCAAAGGGGACTAGTGGCCGCTGGTCACACAAGTGGAGTTGAAGCCTCAGATGCTCACTGGCATGAGTCACGGTTTTGCAGGCAGGTGACACTGGCAGTGAAATGCTGAGAGGATCTAAAGAACACCTGCCTGCCAGGGAGGCCCCAGCCGCTCATCTTCCACAGTTGCCCCCTCAGCGGCCGGAAGCGCCCAGATGAGGCTTGACAGCCTCATCCATCTTCAGCGCGAGGGCGCGGTGCTGAGCTGCCTCTTCGGTGGGCGCCTCGCCCTCTTGACCGTGGCAGCTGCCTTTCCAACGTCCTCACTTAGAACATGGGTGGTGAGGAGGGACAAGAGACCCCCAGGCTGCTTGGGGCCACCTGCTCCATGCTTGTTTACAGATCTCCTCGTCCCCGCACCTCCCCCAACCCCCTGCCGTGCTGGGCACCAGGAGCCTTCTGCGTGCTCAGCAGATGTTTTGTCCATGCTGTCTTCACAGGTTCACAGGCAAAGCTTTTTTCTTTCCCTTTTTTGATACCAAGAACCCCCAAACAGCTGTCCAATCGGCTGCATGCTGCTAAGAACACATTCCCTCTGCAAACAACAGTTTCATCCGCAGCTGTCCTCAGACCTGATCCCCTCCTCGGTGCCCCACCCCCGGCCTCTTGCCAAAAATGTCCTCAGGAGAATGCCAGAGAAACTGAAGCTGCAGATGCATTTTTTTACCAAGTTCTGCAGCCTCTTGAAACTCAACAGGGTCCTTTGTGAAGCTCCGGCTCACCCAACATGGGGGGCCTCTGATTTCCCCACCATGTGGTGGCCCTGGTGCCTAAAAGGGTCATTCTTGCCATTGAAAAAACCCAAGAGAAATTCTAGGAAACTTGAATCACCTGAGTGTAACCTCTCTGTCCTGTACCTATAGTTGTCTTTTCTTCCTGACTCTAAGACCTGGGTGTGAAAGTGTTTCCTCTGTGATCAGAGATGTCAGTAAAGCCCAGGATGCCCAGACAGGGAATATTTCAGAGAAGGAGGACTGTAAAGAGGCCAAGAAGGTGTGTGGAGATGATGTTGAGAGGCCCAAAGCCATAATTCTTACGCCAACCTTGAAATGGCCGCCATCTTCCCCTGTGCCGTGGACAAGCCTTCCCATCCACTCCTGCTTTGGAGCTCTCGTTCCTTCTCTCCATCACTATCCATCACACTCTGAACCTGGGCCTTGACCCTCCCCTCTTAGGGTCAATTGGCCCTGGAGGCTGAGCTATAGGCTTGGGCTTGACATCTTATTCAGTCCAAGGAAGCTTTCTTTTTCTCTCATGGATGCTGTAATTGGCCTATTTGCAAAGGGCATAAAAAGAAAAATATGGATAAGATCAGAGTCATCCATTCTCAACATTGGAAAACCAGCTTTAAACCCTGTTCTATAAATGGAGTGACTCTATTCTTGCTCTGGGATACAGCAGACAGAACATGACAATATCTGTCGCTCTTGGACCTGGTGAAATGGACAAAGCACTGGGCTTTGAATAAGGACATGTGGGTTTGAGTTCCAGCTTTGCCAGTGGTCAGTGTTTTGGGAAAGTCACCGACCTTTCTCTTTAAGTACCTCAAAAATAATAGACATAATCATAATAGCCACCACTAACGTCACCTGTGCGTCTCAGTTAATCTTCACACGTTGGGAGGTAGGTGTCTAGGGTTCAGGTGTGCAAAACCAAGGGCACACAGTGGGGCAGTAGGGGACAGGATACTTAGGGATCTGCCATTCCCAGGGGTCCTTCTGTAACCACACCCCAGGAAGGCACTGATGAGTCTCACAATAGAAACCACCAGCGATCAACAAGAGGCACTTGCCTTCCAGCTGTCAGCCTTGACAGCAGCCCTCAAGGTGCTCCACTCAGTGAAGGGGGAGACACACACCCATGTCTCTGGATTTGCGCTGCTGCCTCAGACCCAGCCTCCCCCCGCCATCTCCATCCTGCTTTGCTGCACGTCCAGCTGGTGCTCTGCTCCACATTCTTGTCTTTTCTGAAGGCTCCTCTCAACAAAGGCCCTGTTCTCCACCCAGGCTCTGCTATTTCAAGTAAGTGCTTCTCCTGGTTCCACACATCTGTGGTGGTTTGTGCTGTGTCAGTTCAATTTACCTGGGAATTATTTACAGAATCCCCTCCCCTGTATTGCCCTGGGGTAGAATTGGCCCAACGAGAAATTTGCACCAGTTCTGAGCTGCAGAAGCAAAGCACTGACCGTTACCAAGGGATTGGATAAAACAGACACGACGATGGACAGAACTGCCTGGTGGGGCTCGGCTTGTCCTGATTCTACTCTGTGTCCAACTCAGCTTCCAGACTCTCAACTCTGCTGACCAAGAAGCAGCTTGGGTGCCTAGAGTGGTAGCTACACAGAGAAACAGATCCCCTAGATCTTTCCCCAAACTCCTCCACCACAACCCCTCTTCTGTGGCCGGTCATGCTTGTCTTTTCCGATGGACTGGTTGGGGATGCTTCTCTGATCTTCCCATCCCCCTTCCAAATCTTCACTCCCCCAGCTGCTCCCAGAGGCATGGTAAGTCCAATCCTCTCCCGTTAACATCCACTATAGCCCTGCTTCCTGCCCATGCAACACCCCCAAGTCTTCCCAGGACCACCAAACAGGAAGAGTAAAGAACATCACGAGATACCCTGGGTACAAAAGAGAATTTATTTTACTGAACTGTTTTTATAACAGAAAACTCCATCTTGGGTTATTCTTGTCACTGCATATTCTTCAAAATGCAGAAATCCCTTCATGAGACCAGCAGAAACATTTCTCAGTGCCTTACTTTTTGAAACCTTCCGGGTGATCCGTCAAGACAAAATAGACCTGAGGGCTAAAGCCTAAATCAGGAACTTTCCCCGCAGAGATGAATGATTCCTGACACGTGCGGCTCTCCATAAATGTCAAACGATGTCGCAAAATTCTAAAATGATAATTACCTAAATTCACTCTCAACATCGAGGGCTGGCAAAAGAAAGGGCCGATGGGAAATGAAGAAAGAGAAGTTACAAAATCAACTGAGCTAGAAGACACCTCCCCCGAGAGGCAAGGAGGCAGGTTATGAGAGGAGACGGTGGACCCTTTTGAAGTGTTCTAGAAGTAACGCCCAGGGTCTAGGTGGCCAGCACCCAACCTGCAGTGGCTGTAAAGAGAGTGTGTCAGGTGACAGGTGGGCTCCCACACTCCTGGGTGACCTTACCTGGTGCATGGGGAGGGGCCTTGAGGAGAAGGATCAGGAAACAGGAAGGAATTAAAATGTCTCCTACCAGCCCTGGAGATAAACCTTTTATAGGGGCAGGCTGAGCAAGAATTTTTTTTCAAAGTTTGTCCCAGAAGAACAAAGAAGTCATTCTATTCCTCTATTACATGGTGGGGTGGCGGTGGAGGCAGAGGGAGGAAACTTCTACTCAGAGCTTTCAGGAAACTAAGGCAGCCTTTGAAATTCCCATTTGGAATTTAACCACCAACATTTGTATCTGCTCGGTGACGCCGGGACACCCAGAAACCCCAAAATGGCTGATGGGACGGAGCCACAAGCCACCCCACATGGCACAGATGAGTGATGCCGAGAGCAGATGCCAGGTGGGGAGCCCCGGCCCCGGGCATGACACCGGCAGAGGCAAGTATGTAAAGAGGGACATTCTGAGGCGACAGGAGTTTGGGTTGCCCAGCGCATCCAGGAGAGTGGAGGGAGATGAGACGGATTTAGAAGGAGGGGTCACATGGTGAGGGACTCACAGGTCCTGTAAGGAGGGCAGACTTGGTCCTGAGGGCTCTGGGCTTCATCCACCGACCATTGGCATCCTTTACGTGATCAGGCCTGTTTCTGGAGGCCAGATTTGCTCAGAAATAATACCACTACTATTTCATCCCTGAGTTTTTAAATTGTACCCCAAAATCTTGAGGCTCCAAGTGTCATTCTTCTTTGGGATTAGCTTGTTAGCAGAGGTCCAATCCTCTGGTCCAGTCCAGATTTATGGAACATCTCTCCCTGAGAGGTCTGGCAGAGCAGAGGGGCTGGGCTCCCCGACCCAAGCTATAGAGGGAGGTTCCAAAGGTGAAGCAACACAGAACCGCTGCCCTGAGTCAGAGCCCCAGAGGAGCCAGAGCTTGTCCAGAACTCAGCTTGGGTGAAGAGGGAGGAAATCTCAGTAATCGAAGACATAAAAGCCCACTTGCAGGGTCTCCTGGAGCCGAGGCCCTTCATCTGCACAGGGCAGGTGCAGATCATCTCTGCGATCACAGGAAGTCCTACAGGACGGAGCCACGCTGGACACTGACCTCTCCTATCACAAGCGATACAAAACACACCCATGTTTGAAATCATCTCCCCACACCCCACGTCGCCTGTTGCTTTTCAACAAACAGGGAATTCTGGAAAAATTCTGGTATCCGGGGACCCTCTTTTAATTGGCCTGTTTGATGTCCAGGAGCCCAGTCTCCTTTTCTTACCTTGTTCATATCGGTGTGTTCATGTTCCATACATGTCTTACATGTGCGTGTGTATCTACATGTGTGTGTACTCACACAATAAAGCAGGGTTCTCGTTCATGCTTCACCCGAGGCCGAACTAAACCATTTCCTTTAAACAAGCTGAAAATTTTCTCATAGTTTCCAGCGAGGAGGCTGAACCAGCTCACTGCCCATGCAGCGCACAGTGGCCATCCTCCTAGGGCCTCTCCGGACCTTGTCTCGTTTCTGTTCTGAACACAGTAGAGTTGCAGCTTGGGGATTCTAAAGCAGGGGTGCAGGGCACAGGTATGGCTCAAGGTAACCCCTGGAAAAATCTCTGAAATGACCCTGGAAGGCGATGCTACATTGAGCCTCGCTATGTACACCTCCACTTGTTCCTCCTCCAGCACTAGAAAATGGTCACCTCTTCACCCAGCAGCTGGGGAAAGATGGGCTGGAGGTCCGGGATCCATTTGTCCGAAACACAAGAATCCTAATAGTTGGTGAAGCAGCTCCTTCCTGGAGAAACAGGTGGGGACCCCAACCAAGGAAGCAGCAAGGCTGCAGGAGGACCCGCTCACCCAGCAGGACAGCAGTCAAGGCAAGACAGGGACCTCAGCCTAGGGCGCAGGACGCAGAGACGCCAAGGGCACACATGACGTGCCACCCCTGTGCTGCTGCTGTGCCAACCACCCACACAGAAGCACAGTCACCCTCACACCACACCCCCCTGCCTCCCAGAGCCAAACTCCTGCCAGGCCGCTGGGCTGGGTCTCCAGAGTCCCGGTTGCCGGGCATCCACGTGGGCAACGTCGGCACCACAGAGGTAGAGCCTGCCCCCATGTCCTTCCTGTGCCGGCCCCGCCCCTCACCAGGTGGAGAGAGTATCTCCCTGTGACAAAGCAGGCGACGCCACTCTCAGTCTTAAGAGGAGATGAGTCCTTTTTTCCAAGTACCTGAAAATAGAAGTGGCACCAAGTCGACATTGCGGGGAGTAAGTAAAAGGGCAAGGGCACCAAGCCGGGTGTTCAGGGGCCAGGCCCAGGGCTCTGGGTGAGAATGCCCCGCCAAGCTACGTGACTCAAAGTTGTATT
Source organism: Stenella coeruleoalba (assembly GCF_951394435.1). Lineage (NCBI taxonomy): Eukaryota > Metazoa > Chordata > Mammalia > Artiodactyla > Delphinidae > Stenella > Stenella coeruleoalba. The sequence continues at coordinate 44,704,851 of NC_137161.1, read as the reverse complement.
TTGTTTTGTTTTGTTCCCGTAGCATGAGGGAGGAGAGTGAGTGTCCACAGGAAGGTGATGGAGAATGGGATTGTTTCTGCACTGATCTGTGGCAGACACTGGGGGTCTCTCATCAGAAGGGGATCCACGGAGCCACATTACATGATCCTAATCACTGTAGGATTAAAAAAAAACAATGTTCACTGCCTTAACGCTTCAAACTTCATATGAAGATTAAGTGCCAATAGGAAAACACTTCTATATTTCCATCCAGATGTTTTCTGTCCCAATCAGTGATTCAGGACAGCTAGGGGCTTAATATATTTCTGTTTGCCTTGCTTTCATAGTACATGGTTTGGAGTCCAGAAAACATGTGCTTGGAGTATTTTTTTATATTCTTATATTTATAGTCTAGAAATGATTTTGAGATTGGGTTTGCAAGTAGCACGCACACCCCACTGAGCTGGAGCACACTGTCAACACCACCACGTGAAGGTGTGCTGGCATCAGCCTCAGAGTACAGCCATACCTGCCTTCACTTGTCACCGAGGAAGACTTGGAGATTTCAGATGGATTGTTCGTTAAAGAGTATCCCTTGAAACTGCTCAGGGCTGCAAATCAAAATTTTATACAGACTGTGCAACCAATAAAACTTTTTAAAAATAGTATGCTGAATGTAACATGATGTAACTTTTTATATAATAAAAGCAATATGTTTATATGTTAATCATAAAATCATCATATTGACTCTGGGATAAGTAAGTGTTATCAATTTAAACTAGTATACCAGATAGTTATTAAAGTCATAAAATATCTCCTTTTTCAGTTTTATAGATTGAGGTCTCTGTATAAGAATGTATTTGAAAATAGCACCAGTGACTTAAAACAAAAAGAAAACTTGAGAACCAGAGGAATAGTCCAGTCTCCCCATTTTACAGACGAGGAAAATGAGGACGAAAGAGAAGAATTAGTGAGTCGTAGAGCAACTTATCAGCAGAGTTAAGACAAGTGTGGCAGCTTCTCTGAGTCCAATAAGACTTCTTCTGTTTTAACCAACTGCTTCTCTCCCCTAGAAGCTCAGAAATGAGCTGGGATTTCCAATTCACTTCTGAAATAAAAGTACACAGAGAAGCTCTGTGGTATGCCTAACCACAAATAAACAAAATCTTAACATAAAATAAAATAATTTTTAAAAGTTGTAAGGGCTAATTGACATACAATTCTTCACATAGCATGTAGACAAGCAGCCAGACCCAGGCCTCTACAGCAAACACGAGCCACCATGGGAACAGACACCCTGCAGGCTCAGAGCACACAGTTCAGCTGTGTCCTTGACGGCAGGAATCTAGGCCAGCAGGCAGGGAGTCAGTGTCTTCACCCCAGCTTCATCACCTACTCGTTAACTACCTAAGGCCACCGAAACACATTTGATCTGGATAAAAAAACAAAAGAAAGGGGAGGAAGGAAGGAAGGAAGGAAGGAAGGAAGGAAGGAAGGAAGGAAAAGAACGAAAAAAGAAAGAAAGAAAGAAAGAGAAAGGAAGGAAGGAAGGAAGGAAAAGAAAGAAAAAAGAAAGAAAGGAAGAAAGAAAGAAAGAAAGAAAGAAAGAGGAAGGAAGGAAGGAAGGAAGGAAGGGAGAAATGGCCACGAGGGAAAAGGCCATTTTCTCTCTGAACAGGCAAGGAGGGTGCCTGGGAGTGACAGAGGGAAATAAGAGGAAGAATTAAAATGGCACAGTGATAAAGCTGCAGGTATAAAAGGCTGTTTGAGATCCTTGTACGCCTCTATTACCTACTGTCTACTGGCGGCTGCCTGTCTCTACAGCTTGGGAGAGGCAGGAGGGGGCTGTGACCACAGCCCAGCCGAGGTCAGTACACCTGGCCCATGGGCTGCTCTGTGACTGAGGGTCCTGTGACCCCCCAGCCCTATAAGTGACGGAGGCTGAAAACACCTAAGGATTAAAAGGTGCCTTTAGATTAGTAATTCTGTGTTCCTGAATTTGTACAACCACAAGACAAGGGAAACAGGACAGAAACTGCTACCTGCTTTGCAGGTCAAAGTTATGGACCTTTCCTAAGGTTGGACGGGTAGTTGACAGTAAAACAAGACAAGCCCCCAGCTCTCCCCCGTCCAGCTCTTTCCATCACAACTACCAGAGGAGGACGCTCTAACTGACAAGGAGCTCGCGGCTGATCAAGTTAATTTATCATGTAGGCTGGAGAGCTTGGGAAACTTACATCAAACAAGCAAAGAGGCAAACAATCAGCAGAATAACTCCACCTCTGAGAGGCGGGGTTTTCTCCACTCTCACTGGACTTTCTGTGACCACCCAGGTGGCTCCGGGTACCACTGGCAACCTGCCTCCTTGGTTTTTGCTCTGCTCCTGTTTACCTGTTTCATCAAGAAGGGGGCAGCATGCCTGTGCCTTGCTGGACATTAATAAAGATAAGAGAGGCCGTAGCTACCAAACAGAGTTTGCAAAAAGCCTCCCTGGTTTCCCTGGCTGCCGGGCTGCGTGCGCAGACATACAGAGCCACTGATGCAGGAGCTATTATCACCGTGCGATTATTGTCATTGTAATGCCTATTCAGCGGCCCCTTTGTAAGTTCCTAGAGGGCAGGGACCGTGTCTTGAGCTGCTTTCATGAATTCATGCCTTCCTGCTCCCATTCACTGATCCTACAAACGTTTATTGAGTGCAGCCCTCACTGAGCCTGCCACAGTCCTGGGGACACAGAATACATTGCATCCTGGGTGTCCTCAGCGGCACAACCCTGCCCTGGCTGCCAGCCCTCCTCCCGTCCACCCTTCCAGGAAAGGAGCACCAAACAGGGCGCAGGCTCTGCTGTCTACAGCAGCCGTGAGGCGATGAGGCAACGGGTACATCTTCTTCTATCCACATCTTCACTCCATCTGAACTTCTACAGCGGACCCATCTTTCTTTCATAATGAAAACAACAATCTAATGAAGTTGAGTTTTTAAACCCACAATTTTAAACCTACCTTTCTACTTTCCTAATCCGTAGCTGGCCACTTGGGGATGCACAAATACGGATGCGGGGTCCCACACACAGTGAGTGTGACCTCATTGGCCGGGGCACTGGGAGTCTTCAGAGCCCCCAGATGATGTGAACGCGTGGCCAAGTTGAGAAGCACCATTCAAAGACAGGACAGAGGGACGAAAGCCTCAGGCTCGTGAGCGGGGTCTGATCTCGGATTTCTCTGTGCATCTGCCCGTGTATGGGGGCCCCCAAATCCTGACTCTCTCTGTCCTGAGCCCATGCTTCCCACCAGCTCCCTGAGCCCAAGATCACTGTGCCTTTCCACCCACCCTTGTGTCAGGATGCCTCCTCTGCGCAGGACTCAGAATACGCCGCTGTCACCTCCAGGCCAGGTAAGGTTCAGAACTCTGGCCCAGCATGGCGCATCTTTCTCTTTCTTCTGGCTTCCACCCTCTGGACTCCAGGACCTCACCCCCCGCTTTACTACTCCCCTCACTGTCGGGTACACGCCACTCCCCTTCCTGGTGGCAGCATGTCCTTCAGGAAGGGGGACCCTGTCGAGGTATCAGCACTCACGGCCATACGGGGGCTTCAGGAGATGCCAGGAGGGCCCGTGAAGGGGTCCCAGAGCCTTCCTGACAAACAGCAGAGATGCACGCCCACACCCATGTCCTTGAAGTTCATTCCCAAGGTCATGCAGACAAAGAAGACTCCAGGAATATGCAAATCAAAACAACGAGGAGGTCCTACTTCCCACCCACTCGGGAGGGCGAGCTTCATTTAGAAAAAGGAACGTAAGTATTGTCAAGGATGTGGAGAAATGGGAACTCTTGTATGCAGCTGGTGGGAAAGTAAAATGGTATATACCCACTTTGGAGGCCAGTTCCTCAAAAAACTTCCATAGAATTGTCCCATAACTCAGCAATTTCACTGCAAGGCACATACCCAAGGAACTGAAAGCAGGGGTCAGATACACGTACGCATGTGTCCATAGCAACGCTATTCACCACAACCTAAAGGTGGGAACAGCCCAGACGTCAGATAAATGGATACCTTCATGAATAAATTATACACACACACAAACGTATGAGTATAATTGTACAAATAATTATGTATTGTATAAATACATATCATTCAATGAACAATACACATAACAAAGTGTATTAATACAACAGGCGTTTAATGGTAGCTGATGTTACAAAACATGCCATGTAATCAAAATTGAAACTGAAGGATAAGATTAAAACTATGAAGGAATTCCTCTTTCCTCGAGCTCCCAGCGGTGACCACCCACTGCTGGAAAGCACCCAAAATTGTTTCCCTTCGCTTGGATATACCAAGAGTTCAAATCTGAAATGGTTCCCCCACCTCCAACTCTGCTCTCCTTCCTGGCTTCCACAAAAATTTAGATTTAAGGATCAAGGTCATTGTGCTGCTGTTTTTAAAGAGTCTGCTTTGTTTTCCAAATTTCCTCTGGAAAGACAGCGTGGGTATGTATGTGAAATCATTCCAGTGGGTCTGTCTTCCCTGAAGACAGAAGTGTGTTTGGGACAAGCCCGTGAGGATGATGCCACAAGGCTCTACCATCACCCAGAGGCTCTGGTGTCAGGACACCAGCGTGGGCACATATATTTGAGGGTCTCCAAGCACAGAGTTGTTTCCATTTTATGCTCGATGCTCTTGGGACCCCCCACCTGCAACAGGCATCTAACCTGCTCTTTGCCTCTAATCAAATCCAGTCCCTTGGCTAGATAAGAGTCCAAGTGAGACCCAAAGATAATACAGCGGGTCAGTGACAGGCGTCCCGGCCTTGGGTCTCTGGGCTGGAAGGGCAAGCTTCAATGGTGGCTTCGAGGGAGCTGATTCCTGAGGCTATTGATGTGAAGACATGCCTGAGATAATCATCATTCTAGCGACATCGTGATGTCTGGAAAACAAAGATGGGGACATCTTACTTCTGAGCAGGGCCAGGCAGAGCAGGAGAAATAAATTTGAAAAGAGAAGTTTGCATGACAAAGCAAATTTTTTTTTTACAAAATGAAATCCATGAATTGATTTCATTATTGTCTCACATCTCTACTCTTAACGTGGGCAGTTTTACAAGGAAATAGATCTGTTGAGCCATATGAAGATGCTGAGATCTGACTGTTTTAGACCTAGGAAAATGTTATGTTCACATGGTTCAACCCAACTCTTCTGTAACATAACCTGTAAGCTCCTGAAAATGTGATATTTAAGCAGAAACTATTTTCCTGGGGTATCAAAATATATATCTGAGAGGAGGACGTTCTAATTTCAAGGCTGATTCACCAAGAAAGAAAAGAAAATCAGCAATTAGTAATATTTGAGTGAATATTGAAATTCCCCTGAAAGGAAGGAAAATTGGAAAAAATCAAAAAAGCAAGCAAGGCTTTTACACACATGGAGATATGCAAAATGATAGACGTACAGATACAAAAGCCATATGCCCCTCTCAAAAGTTCTCAGGCAGCAGCTACAACGCGTCATTGAGAGAGGTGTGAAATTCATACGAGGCAGGGAAGAGCCACGGGTCCCTGGTCGGTGAGCAGGTAGCAGACGTGCTGGATGGAGCCAGGGTTCCAACAAAGGCTGCTGTTCAGTGGAACAGGTACAAGACAGATGGCTGGTTAAACATTGCCAGCATACTTGAGCAGTGCCATTCCGCGGTCAGAGCCTGGATAATGGTCGCAAGGACATTGTGTAGCAGCGAGTTGGCTAATTTCAACCCTGCTAAAGCTCTTGCTTATCTTTGTTGGTTTTGCAAAGATTAAGGCCCTTTCTCTACTTTGAATGGACCACAGCTGCCCGGCAAAGCATTCCTGAAGTTTCATCTGAATTCCCGCTGCTAAGAGGGGCCCCCGCAGAACTTGGCACATGCAAAGACTTGTTTAACTCGTCCTTGGAGTTGCTTCTCCCTAGAAGATCTGGGCCACTCTTTCTTCTGACTTCTGGGCTAAATGGTCTGGAGTCACTGTGGTCTTTGCAGGGAAATCTCCCCTGTGGGTTCCAAAATGCATCTGTTGTGGATTTATATTTCCTATTAGGACTGATTCATTTGCTACTTTTGTGTAAAAGGGTAAACACCATCGTAAATTCCATCCAGTGAATCGCAGGGAGGCGGTGGTTCAAATTAAACGTGTTTGCTTTCGGAAGGGGTCCCTTGGCTTCTTATCTTTATGTACAGAATAAAATAGGGCTCAGCCTGGCCCTGCAGCCAATGGACGCACACCTGGCCCACTCAGCTGGTGCGGGGCCCCCAACCTGCGGCTTCTCTCCCCAGTTTGCAGACAAAGGCAGAGGGTATGAGGCTGATGCAGAGGGGGCTGTGTCCACAGGCCCAGAGCAGAGCCAGTTATGGGCATCTTCTGGGTATGTTAGGAAAAGTGATGCCTTGATCGATTAGGTATTTTTGGCAGCTCAGATGTCATCTTCTATAGGTGGTGCGTGGCTACCTCACCTCGTTGAGTAAGAGCAGTATTTACTTTAGGCAGCCTCCTCTGTCTAAATTGATCATTTCCAGCTATAAAGTTAAGAAATTGTGTCCAACAGATAAGCTTTAAAATTAGTCTTTTGGAGTACATCTACAGAAGCAAAGAAGGAACCAAAAAAGTTGATTTTCTCTTTGCTCCGTCTCATTCTCTTTCTCTCCCTCTCTCTCTCTCTCTCTCTCTCTCTCTCTCTCAGACACACACACACACACACACACACACACACACACACCCTTAGGTCTCAGTGTCTCTCTGAGGTGTTGTCAGGTAGAGTTAATCAATAGCCCCTGGTGAACAGCTAAGCGCTCAGGATGTACCTGAGGAAACGAAAGCCATCTCACTTCTAAAGAATTTTCCATTTAGAAACTGCAGAACAGGAGAAACCAGTGGGAAGGGATGTGTTAAATTCTGTGTTACTGTATGTTTGGAATTCAGGAAAGGAGAAAAGCATGGACTGGGAAGGTCAACCCCAAATTCTTTATAACATTTAAAAGAGCTTTCTATCAATACATCTCCTCAAGTGCAAAGAATTGAAATAATAATAATGCCTCGGCCGTAGAATGTCGCATCTGCCCAGGGATCCTCTCTTAATAAATAGAATAGATTTAGTCTGTTTTATTACTTCCCCTCCATCTCCTGTCTGTGTTCTGGCTCCCAAACCACACACTCGTGTACCCCCTGCACTGTGGGGCGTGGGCACATCCTCCAGGCCGGAGGGGCCTCCTGGGCTGCGGGCATCCCTTTGGGAAGGGGTGTCTTCTTTGATTCTAGGTCAACTCTCTTTGATTCCTCTAGTCAGAATCACTAGTTTCCCTTGTGACATTGTCCATTTAACCTGGTTTAAAAATATTTCTATATACAGACTTTCATATCCACCTTTGTTCACTCACTTTGCGAAGAATCAGATTGTAGTGGGAATTTGGAGCTATTTCTTTTGATTTTTCTTCTTACCTTTTTTACGTTCTTCTTTCTTGTTGCTTTAGTTTTATTCTATTCTTCTCTTTCTTTTTTTTTTTTCCTAGTGTGTCTCATCGTGCCCTTAGTCTCTGGTTTTCAATGTGTCTTGTTTACTATAATGTACTCAAATGATGCAAAATTTAAGTGCAACTTAGGTACCAGCCACAGAGTCTGATATATGACACTTTCATTCTTGTTCATTTATAGGTATTTTGTTAATATCTTAAAAAAATTTTCTCTGAATCCCAGTGACTAGGTAGTTTTTATTATAGTTTTTATGGGCTCAAGAGATGTTTGAAGCTTTCTTGCTGTTACTGACTTTTTATTTTATTTCATTATGATCAGAGAGCACAATCTGTATATATTGATGGTTTGGTATTCGTTAAAGCTTCTTTTGTTCTGTGAGAACTTGAAATGAATATTCTCTATTGGTATGTTTATGTACATCTATTAGATCAGCACTATCTAACAGAAATATAATGCAAGCCACATATATAATTTTATATATTTTGTAGCAGCCATAGTAACAAGGTAAAAACACACAGGTGAAATTAATTTTAATTACATAATTTAACCCAATATATCCAAAATAGGATAATTTCAGCATATAATCAATATAAAAGTATTAATGAGACATTTTACTCTCTCTTTTCTGTATTTAATGTTAGAAATTTTACACTTTGAGTGCATCTCAGTATAATTACTAAATTCACATCAGATATAGTTGATCTGTGTTTAGGTTTCAATTTACAGCTGCAAGAGGGGATTCACAACCCAAGCTATTCCAAGCATATTTAAAAGTTTTCCAGTACCTGAATCAAGTATTAGTTTTTTAAACTCAAATTTCTTACAATTAAAGAAAATTAAAATTCAGTTCCTCGCTTGCCTTGGACACATTCCAAGTGGTGAAGACCATGTGACGGCTCAGGCCACCAGCAGCACAGCATCCCATCATGCTTGTAATTGTTTTTCAAATATTCCAAATCCTTGCTCACTTTAGTGTCCTTGATCAGACAACTTTTATTTTAAAGATTCATTGATATCTCCTGCTTCCGTTGTCTTATCTACGAGACCCTGCTTTCAGAAGTTGTGCGTGTTTTCACCCTTATCGAATTTTTCTCTTTCTGGGGCTCCTGTTGTATGGATAATGACACTTCTACCCTCCCTCGTCTTACTTTTCTTTTGCATTTTCCATTTTTATCTTCCTGAGGTCCTCAGAGGTTCTTAACCTGACCTTGTCTCCTCATTTGCCCTCACACTGTATCCTACCCGCTATTTTGTCCCGCTACTGAGCGCTTCATTTCGACCACTGGAGTCTGTCTGCAGCTGTGTGTCCCTGTTTTGTGTTTCCTGTCTCCTTGAGGATATTCATTCGGCTTCCTTTAATTCCTGCCCCGCCTGACCTACCAGTGCTGTCTCAACATCTCACTGCTATGGCAGCCAGCGTAGATGGTTCCATCATCAAACTTGCTCCTGAAAAATCTTGTTCTTTTCCTCGTGAGCTCACATGCACTTGGGAGCATCAGCTGCTCTGGCAGGACAGGTGTCCCTGGAAGGAGAAGCAAAGGCCCAGGCCCAGGACTTCCATGCCCCTTGGTGAGGACATGAATGGAGGGGGTCGAGTGTCAGGGTGGAGGATTTCCATACTTTCAGTGGGCTGGACAACTCCTGCAGTGACCTGCCCCCAGGCCAGGTGACTGAGCCACTTTGGAGAGCCACCTCCTTTGACATCATCACCCACCTGACGCAGGTGGTGCAGCAGAGCAGGGTGTGCTCAGCACCTCTGCACCCCAGCTCGTCCTGTGCTATCATCAGGCTGGTGGGATTGTTCCCTGCCACAGTGATGGGGCAAGCGGTGATCTCTCCAGGGAAATGTGGGGATAGAAAAGCACGTAAGGGGAACCTCCAGCCAACTTTTCTCTGGTACCTGACCCTCTGACCCCTGGGTTGCATTTCCCTGACTCGGGAGAACCAGCAACCATCTACCTCCCATGGGTCACTATGTTTGGGTTGAATAAAATGATCCATCTCTATTTCATTAGTTCTCCATCTGACCAGAAGAAGCGAATCTCAGAAAGTGACTTTTAAAAATACACATAAAAGAGTTGGCCAGAGCGCCCAGCTTCGTATTACTGTATCATTTCACTGTATTTTCTTTCACCATGAATTTCAACAAATTCTGGAAACTTAAGTCAGAATCAGAGATCTTACTAACTTTTTTAACCTTCCCAAGACTCATCAGAGAAATAGGGAAAATAATGGAATCTCGCTCTTTGGGTTTGGGGACAGTCAATAGAATAACAAGCTATCGAGCCCGGCACACAGCAAGTTCTCATTACATAGGGAAAATGGGTCCACCCCCAGCTCTCTGGGCCTCAGCCTCCTGGGGCCACACTTGAGAGGATTAGATGTCTAGCATCAGGTCCAGATCAAACGGCCCCAGAAAAAAATCCCAGGTAATCAATGTATCAAGTTCTTAAAGCCAGACTAACACATGACCTCTCACAGCCACGCTCTGTTGGTCACAGTTTGGCAACAAGGAGCAAACAGGGCAAAGCGGTGTAATTGTTTGGCCCAAGGCCTTCAAGCAATTTTCTCCATGTTCACACCAGCCGTCCTTAATGGATGAGCTAGGCACACCTACAAGTCGGTGGGAGGGGAGCTGGGGGGAAACCCTTCTCCTCACACATCCCTTCATAAAATCATGGGGCCCAGGGAGCGGGGTGTCTGACCTCGACACACGAGGTCTTATGCAAAAATAGTGAAGGAGCCTCAACTTGCTGCCACGGGCCTGCTGCAGGCCCAGACTCTAGTGAGAGATCCCATAGGAGTCAAGTTTACATCAGGGCTTAGGTGTGATTGAAAAGTAAGTCAGATTTGTGAGTCATTGATAGGATTTAGGTGGGCTGCCCTAAAAAGTAACTTGTTTGCAGTACTAGAATTTAGGGTACGTTTCCAGTCAGGCATTTATTACAAAGACAAGCAAACAAAATCAATCTTTCAGAAGAGTCCATTTCCTAAATTGGGAACTGTTTAGACGTGCCATGTCCAGTATGGTAGCTGTGAGCCACATGGGGCCACTAAGCTCTGGAAAGGTGGCTGGTCCAAATTGAAATGTGCTATGGGTGTAAAATACACGTTAGATTTTGATGACTTAATATGCAAGAAAAAGTTTAAAAATCTCATTAATATTTTTATATTGATTATATGCTGACATAATGTTTGGATATATTAGATTAAGCAAAATATTCACATTAATTTTTTCCTGTTTCTTTTTATTTTTTAGGGTTATATTTCTAGAATTGAGTAATTCATTCTATACTTATCAAATATTACTTGTTAATAATATTAGTAATAGATATTATTTATTCAACTAAAAGGCCATTTTAACCAGGATTTTAACAAGGGACTGTGTATTTGAGGCAAGTAATTTGCAAAGCGTTCTTAGACACCTAAGGTGATACACAAGTTATACAATTATTTATTTACTTTAGTTTTTATTGAAATATAGTTGATTTACAATGCTGTGTTAGTTTCAAGTGTACAGCAAAGTGATTCAGATATATATATATATATATATTCTTTTTAAGAGTCTTTTCCCTTATAGGTTATTACAAGACATTGAATATAGTTCCCTGTACTATACAGTAGGTCCTTGTTGGTTATCTATTTTATATAAAGTCTTGTGTATCTGTTCATTCTAAACTCCTAATTTATCCCCCCCCACACCTTTCCCCTTTGGTAACCATAAGTTTGTTTTCTATGTCTGTGAGTCTATTTCTGTTTTGTAAATAAGTTCATTTGTGTCACATTTTTAGATTCCACGTATAAGTGATATCATATGATATTTGTCTTTCTCTGAGTTACTTCACTTAGCATGATAATCTCCAGATCCATCCATGTCACTGCAAACGGCATGATTTCATTCTTTTTAATGGCTGAGTAATATTCCATCGTATACCTGTACCACATCTTCTTTATCAATTCATCTGTTGATGGACACTTAGGTTGCTTCCATGTCTTGGCTATTGTGAAGAGTGCCCTATAACCATTGGGGTGCATGTGTCTTTTCATTGATTTATTCACTTGGGAATTCTGCACCTGGTCACTGGGACTGGCACTCACCGGTTCCCTGCCACTGTGAGGTTATCATCTCAGAAGCAGAGGCAGCCAGTAAGCAATAAAAACAGGAAATAACTGAATTTCAGTGCATGCTCTAAGCCAGTGGGTGCTATGGAAAAAATAAAGAGAAGGAGAGAGTATGAGGGAGGTGTGGGCACATAGATTCCCACCGAATTCCAAAAATTTGGTGTTTTCCTAAAGAGAGTGATATTGGAAGTGATAGCCACAGAGGAGGAGACTCTCCAGGTGGGCTGGAGGCCAGAGGCCAGAGGGACTAGAGCAGATGAGCGGAGGAGAGGAAGCGATGATGTCAGGGGTGGGGCGGAGCGTGCAGGAATGCGGGGATGACATTGGTGGGTGTGAGATGGGGCGGGGCTTAAACCCCAAAGCTCCCTGCCCTGAGGAGCCCACAGCAAAGAGGCGAGAAAGACACGAGCATGTGAGACTGTACTGCAACCAACGTGATGTACAAGCGGAAAGGGAAGGGAGATGAGCTCGGCCTCGCTGCTAGGGGCAGGAAGCCAGGTTTCAGTTAGGCTATTTGGGGATGTATAAAAATTCATCAGACCAAAAAAAGACGTGAAAAGACATTCCAAGGTCAAGAAATAGCGTGTGCAGAGCCCAGTGTTGACAAAGAAGGTGGGTGACTTGGAGACCTGCAAGTCGAGGGTGCCTGGTGGGCTGCCTGTGGGAGGAGGCTCAGCTTGAGAAGAGAGGGCTGCATCCGGGCCTGCTCACGACTGTGTGTGCAGGGCTAGGGGCTTGGACGTCCCACAGGCAGTGATCAGAAGCTTCCGGGCAGGACCGTATGTGGTCAAAGTTGTGTTTTCGTAAGATAAGTCATGTGACTCAATGAAGAAAAGATTGAAGAGAGGATAACTTAAAGATACACAGAGGACTTAGAAAGCCATTAAAATTGCCCAAAGTTTTGTGGAGGGTTGTATCTAGAGAGGACTAGAAGTAAAGGAGGGACTGATTGGAGAGATTTTTTAGAGGTTTATTTTTAGGAATCAGTGACCAGTTGAAAGATGGGTTTTCTAACATGAAAGAAAAAGAATAAAAAATGATCCCTGGTGGCGCAGTGGTTGAGAGTCTGCCTGCCGATGCAGGGGACATGGGTTCGTGCCGCGGTCCGGGAAGATCCCACATGTCGCGGAGCGGCTAGGCCCGTGAGCCGTGGCCGCTGAGCCTGCGCGTCCGGAGCCTGTGCTCCGCAACAGGAGAGGCCACAACAGTGAGAGGCCCCCTGCATACCGCAAAAAAAAAAAGATCCCCCAACTCTCTTGTTTGGGAGCTTTTGGGTGTTGTTATTAACTGGGAAAAGCAGAGGGAGAGAAACATGTCCCAAACATGCTGAGTTGAAGCACATATTAGTTTGGGCTCCCCCAGAAGCAGGACTCAGTTGTCAGCAGTGTCCTTGGAAGGTGACCTTGTGAGCAATGGTAGGGAAGGTGGGGAGTAAGACAGAAAAGAGAAAGCACTAAAGCACAATTGCACAGTTATTGCACAATTGCACAATTGCTGTGTCCGTGGGGCTCAGCCCTGTGGGGGCCTCTGGGAGAAGCAAAGAGTGTGCATCAGAATCGCTCCACTTCAGGGAGTGGGGACCGGGGTATTTACTCTGTGGGATACTTTGATTCCTGATTTCCTCTGAGTTGGGAGGCCTGAGAAAGCCCTCAGGCAGAAAGGAAGGTGCTCCCAGGACGAAGTTCTGGGTACCTTGTGGCTGGGAGTGGAGAGGCAAGTGCCAAGGGGCTACATGTGGGACATGGGGCGCTGGTAGCATCCCTTAAGAGGTGCCAGCTGAGAGGGCTCTCCCTGTGGAGATGCAACATAGGCCTTGGAGAATGCAAAGTTCCAATGAGAAGTCCAGCAGAAGACAGTGATTTGGGGACTCCAACATACTTGGCTAATATTAGCATAAGCCTTTTCAAAGTGGTTTCTTTTCCAGATAACCCCATGCGCTGAAGACACTTCTGCATGTGAGTGTTACTGGCTTGTGCCCTGTCTGCCTGTCCCCAGCAGCAGTGACCTGGGTGAGGCTCGATTGAACCTGGGCACCAGCTCTCCCTCCTCAATAAACGTCTACTCTGTTGGACCAGAAGCCATGGGATTTTATTCCTACATCCTCTGAGAGGGATATTTTTCTGGGATTTTGTTTCTTAAAGGCAAATTCACTCTCTTGGACAAGTGGGTTCCTCAGTGATGGAGTCCAGCTTCCTAAAGAGTAAACAAAAAATTCCATCGTGGACCCGTGTTACCAGCGTTCCTGAATTTGAGTTAGAATTTTAGCTTTAGAAGAAAAGGTACAGAAAGAAAACAGAGAATAAAGAAAGTTGGGAAACTCCCATGTCCTTCCTGGCAGGGACCAGCAGGACAGGAGGTTGAGAAGAGTATTGAGTGCAGGTGAGCTCTCCTGTGGGCATCTCTATCTGGACCCACCTGTCAGCTGCTGCCCTGGAAGAGGAACCTTTCAAAGTGTCTTAAGCACCCACATTAAATCCCCAGTCTGTCTTCTGTATCCGTAAGATCCCTTTTGTCTGAGAACTATCTTCTAAAGATTATAAATAGAGCCTCGGAACTATCTTAGACTCTGGGCTAAGTTCAAGTTCCATCCTTGTCCAGTTGATAGTGGACCTTTGGAGGCTCATTTGGTCTTTCAAAGTCTCAACTTCCTCATCTGTGTAGTGGCGATAAGAACCACCTCGCAGGGCTTCCCTGGTGGCGCAGTGGTTGGGAGTCTGCCTGATGATGCAGGGAACATGGGTTCGTGCCCTGGTCCGGGAAGATCCCACATGCCGCAGAGCGGCTGGGCCCGTGAGCCATGGCCACTGAGCCTGCGCGTCCGGAGCCTGTGCTCTGTAACGGGAGAGGCTACAGCAGTGAGAGGCCCGCGTACAGCAAAAAAAAAAAAAAAATGAAGAACCACCTTGCAAATTTCTCAGGGTTGGAAGGGATAGGGACTGAGAAACTGCCGTGAACAGCTCTTGATAGTATTAACGATTTGGTCTAGAGTGGCTTTGACTGTTACTGCTGCTCTGGATCATTCTTAACCTTCCTGTGACTCCAGTTACCAAGTATAGGCTATGGCCCGAAAGCCTGCGGTGTGAAAGGCAGACATCCATCCCTGGGGTCCCAGGGCAGGAGCTCAGAATGACTCAAATGCTGGAGGTCCCACTGGATTCTTTCTTTCGACAAAAGCACTGGACCGTTGAGAGACCTCTAGATCCGTGTTGACCTCTCCCCACCGTATGAACCTAGGTGGGTTACTGCACCCCACCCTCTGTATGCGGGAAAGGAATGACTAGACAGGTCCATCCGCTCCAGCGCAATACTCCTGAGATCCTACACCTGAGAATTCTGGCCTTGACTGACCTATACTCCCAGTATTCTGGTTGACCAAGGAAAGAGTGATAGAAGTTTCATGAGCCATTATCTTCCTAATAAGTGCTAAGTGCGCGTCCCCAGAAGAACTCCAGTTATCTCAGGCCCTGAGCAGCCCACCCTAAGACCCTCGCTCCAACCTTGCCCTTTTGGTTCTCCTGCTTAGGGGGCTCTGAAGAGGTCAGAAGAAACAGATATCCTACCAGGATGCCACTTCCCCATCTCAAGAGGACATCTTTCAACTGAGCCACAGTCAGCTTCATTTTCAACTTGTGGGTGAAATTCCAGAGTGGTAAACAAAGGAAATGGATTAGGCAGGCAATCCTTTGATTCCAGCCACATCCCCTGAGGGTCTGCGGTGGCCAGTGCTGTGCTGGTCCCTGGAAGGAATGGCCGAAGTCGAACGCTGTCTAGGAAAACAAAGCAGGTTTTAAAAATAAACGTCATTTAGGATATGACTAACCGATGTCCACTCCCTATGTGTGTCTTTACGTCTATAATCTTTCCGCCTGTAACTTTCAGGCAGGTTTCCTCTGACCCACCTTCCACCTGGGCCCAGGAAGTCATATGCCATGGAGAACAGCGGTGATTCCGGCCAGCACGGTGAGTCAGGGACATATGGTGTCCCGAGCTCTCTGTTTACTCTTGTGCCCGGGAGATTAGTCAACCAGAGGAGCAGAATCAGCCTGAATGCCATCTGCTGTACCCTGGTGTGGGCTGAAGGTGACAGGGCAGCCCTACATACCTTGATAGCTAGGGGAGGGCCTGAATCATTGCAAGTGGGAAGGCTGCGGCCTAACGAAGGCAAGGCTCAGGCTGTCCATCTGTCCTTTCTCACCGAGCAAGGGGAGAGCTGCGTCTGGAGAAGGAAGACGGGCCCCGAGCTGCTGTGCTTCTGGTTTGTCCAAGGCTCCCCAGTGGACCTCTTCTCAGCCCCAAGACACCAGGTAGCTGCCCTCACTTCTCTCCTGCTGGTCTGCAGCCTCGGGAGTTAGTCTAAGAGTTCAAGGTATTCTGCATGTAGAGATGGTGCTTTGTCAGTGGAAAGATTCTAGACTTTGGCCCCTGCGTCTGCCTGCTTTTAAGCTCAGGTCTTGAGGTCTTGGGTAACTTGTTCAACCCCCCTAAGTCTCCCTTTCTTTGTCTGTTGAATGACGATCCTCACAAGGCTGTTGCCTAGGATGAACTGATCTGAGATAATCTACGTAAAGCACCTGGATTTAGGAGGCGTGCAATAAAAGTGGGTGCCCTTCCCCCTCCCCTGGATTATCTGCTTTTTCCCCTTTGCCAGAGATTCCTTGGTGAACAGAAAGCTGTTATGTCATTTGCCTGTAATCCTCATGATAAAATAAAATTCTCATCAGAATAATGTTGACATCCCATTGGCATGTCCGGGCCACAGAAATAATGATGTGGTGAAAATAAAGTTGAGGCTGCTGGCTAAAGGAAAGAGGTTAGCAAGTCACAGTGTGCAGAGAGAGAGGCAGAGAGAGAGAGAGAGAGAGAGAGAGAGAGACGTGCTTTGGACAAAACTCTCCCCAGTCTCCAGCATTCCAGGTTCATTTCCTGGGGGTCCTCTATTCCAGCAAAAGTGACTGCAGTTCCCAGCCCACCAGCACCAGGAGGAGGCTGACTTAGCTGTGGATTTCATAACTGATCCTGTGTGGGAATTTTTCCATCATGTAGCTGAAGGTATGAAGTTGCGAATCATGAACTTCTAAATTATGAAGGCATCTCCATGGGATTTCTACTGGTGCAATGGGTTTTGTTATAAGGTTTGTATTTGTTTCTGAGAAGAGTCCTGGAATAACTGTCCCATTTGCAGCCACCAGCTCCCGGGTGCTATTTTCAGCACAGAATTTCCCCAGGACCTGTTACAGGGAAATTGTGACAACATCTGGCCAACTTCAGAGAAATCAATGAGGGCTGGGAGGGTGGACTTTGTTCACCCATGGTGTTCCAATGAATATTTTCACCTGTCCAAAAATCAAATTCATTGATTTCTCCAAAGGGCAAGGACAAGCAGATGTCCCCAGCAAAAGGAGGTCTCCCCAGTGGCTTTCAGAACTCACTCATGCTTTATTCTTTATGTTGAACAGACCATCTTCTGGAGGCTGAAGAGAAAAAAACCAAGCAAGACAAAACTAAGGTTGGCTACCATGGACTATGCAGAGGACAGAGGGCATTTTTCTGTAGAAAAGCTGCGTCATCCCCAGACCCCTGCCCTGAGCACAACCATCTCCACGAGCCCCCGTGCCTGGTGGACCTTGGGCTCCTACTTCCAATCTCCACACCAGCAAAGAATCGCTGGGACCAGGACAACTCTGTTCATGCAAAATAAGACTGGCCCCAGGGTCCAGACAACACAAGGCAGGAGGGGAGCCCAACTGCGCAAACTTCTCCTTGTGGATGCAAAGTGGGCCCCGTGGCCTGGTGGAAAAGTATGGCCTTTCCCAGCGAGATCACTTCTGAGATGAGCTGGTCTCTTCCGAGATGGTCATGGCTCTCGATAACTTCCCAGGCTCAGTTTCTTCGTCTGTAAAGTGGAGTAACGATGCCTGTGTCAGAGTGGGCTGTCAGTGCATGTTAAACATGTTTTCAGAGCAAGTGTGGAGACAGTTGACTTGCTCTGATGGAGGAATAAAAATAAGGAAGTTGGGGAAGGACAGCCTGTGAGATCCAGTGAGGATTCCTCGTGCCCCAGATCCCAGGGGCACTTTGCATGGTGGATGTGGCCCCAGGTCCCACCATGGTGCCTTCTTGAGCACCGAAGGCTGCTTCCCCAGGTGGGACATGGACGCTGGAGCATGGGCCATTCTGGAAAAGCCACCGTTCCTGGTGACAATCCACATTCGAGGCGTGGGCAGGGACTCTTTTTACTAGTTTCAGGCAGGAGATGTGGAGAGGGTGGTGTTGGTGGTTACTATTCCAGAGTGAACCCCCTGCCTCCAGAACCATCCAAAATCTTCCTGGATTCTTCTCCAAGGGAGACAACCCAGCTCATATGCACAATTACTTTTGGGGTCTAATTGTTGTCTAAATTAGCCCTACTTTCACAGACAAAGATAAATTGTGTCTTGAGAAAAGTGTTGGGATTCGATGGGGCTTTTGAAATCCCCTTGCAGCTGGTCTTTAATCCTCACGTTGGTATTTATGGTGGCAGGACTACAGGTTCACATGCCCCTGCCTTCGTATCCTGAAAAGATCCACAGTCACAGACAAGCAGAATCAGGGAGCTGAAAGGGCTGTAGAAAACCTGTCATTAATTAATAAGTTAGTAAATGAAGGGGAGACATTTCTGTAGGAGCGTGGCTCAGCTGAGAGCTCAGCCCTGGTATTGCAATGGCACTTGTCTTACTGTGTGGCCCTAGGCAGTCCCCTTAACCTCTCGGATCATGCATTTCCTCATCTGTAAACGTACAGAGAACACCTGGTAACACCTGCCTTGGCTAAACCTTGAGGATGTTGAGGATACAGTAAGAAAATAGGCCTGAAGGCATTTTGAAAACCAGTAAAGGCTATAAAATCTTATAACAATAAATTGCCATGGTTATTACATTCAAGGAGCACCAGGTGGAAAACAACAGACATTTCTGTATCTACTGCTTAATTGCTGCTCAGCATCTTCAAAGGTTATGTTTGTGCTCAAAGGTCACCCTGAATCAGTCTATGGGTGTCTATTACAAAATTCTTCCAACTTTTCAGTATGTTTGAAAATTTTCCTAATAAAACGTTGGGATATGAAAAAAAAAAAAATCACCTTACCTGAACACTGCAGTCTCACACATGTCTAGAGGCAATGAATCTGGAGTCTCCATTTTGGACAAAGAGAAAAAGAAAAATGGCAGAATTATCAAAATGCAAAACAAAACAAGTCATAAATTCTGGCATGTTATAGTCCAGGGATATGCACCAGTCTTATTTATAATAGCACATCATTCTCCAAAAACGAAAAATGTTTGAGTTTGTCACAGCAAATCACTTTGAAGGAAAGCTCTATACCCATGAAAACAATACATAAAAAGATGATACAGCACCTCTGTGCCTGTAGTCATTCTCAGTTAAACAAGCAACAGAGAGGCAAATTTTTATATACTTACGACAATGGTTTTAAATAAAAAAGAAAACAGAAACACTAGAGATAGAGGCATCCGAAAGATCGTGGTGGTTGAGAGGCCTAGGATCACAGGAGAACTTGTTCTTTCTTTTGTGTAAATTTTTCCTTTGATGTGGTTATACTCCATTTATTATAAAAAAAGAAAAAAAATATTATGATTTTCATTTAGTGTAATTCTTTGATATTGAAAAAAATAAATGACAGTTTGTGTATGCAGGTCCTCTGCTTGGCACAGCTGGCAAGAGCAACTTAGCTATGAAAGAGACCCTTGTGGGCTGCCAGGTGCATTGTTCGTCTGTGGCTGTCCCGTGACTTTGGACACAATAGTTGCCAGGTCCAGGCGTGCCCACTCGGAGCCCGACCCAGACCTGGTTCAAGCTCATTGTTGCTTCAAGTACTTCTGCGAGGAGCCCACATCGCCAAGCTTTGAAGTCGGGTTCCCAGAGCCTGTTTCCTCAGAGGGCGAAGTTTATGTCGGAGAGCACCTGGAGGTGTCGCGGGGGGAGATGTTCCAAAAGGATCCCAAAGATCAAGACAGGCCCCACATGGGTCAGGGAGAGCTGAAGAACCCCTGCTAAAGGCTGGGATGTTACCGATTAGAAAAGTGGGCACAGGTGGGGCATTTACTTTAGAAATCCAGCCAGTGATCAGGCCACCCTTTGGGGAAGCAGCCCTCAGCTTCCACTCAGCTACCTCTCACAAAAGAGCCCTAATCGGCCTTTGTTCTCGGGCAGCAAGAGTCAGGGTCACACCTCAGAAGATCACATCTAAAGCTCTTGGTTTTCCAACCAGGGCTGGGCAAGGCTGAGAGGCTCTAATTCAAGGGCAGCAGGGTGCTGGGCACTGAGTCAAGGCTGCAGGCTTGGGCTCCTGCCTCTGCCCTCCTCCTGGGTTGTCAGTGACCTCAGTCCCCAGAGTCTCCGCTCCAGTCCCTGCCACCCTGGGGAGAGGTCCTCATTGCCCCTTTTGCTTTGGAGAACCTGAGATTCTTTCCAGGACAGTAAGTTCAGTGAGTCAGCAGCAGTATTTTTTGAAGGTCTTCTATGTGTAAAGAGCTAAGGTTAAGATTGGTTCAAGATGGTGGAGTAGAAGGGCATGTGGTCACTCCCTCTTGAGAGAGCACCAGAATCACAGCTAATTGCTGAACAATTATCGACAGGAAGACATTGGAACTCAACAAAAAAGATACCCCACATCCAAAGACAAAGGAGAAGCCACAGTGAGATGGCAGCCGGGGTGCATTCACAGTAAAATCAAATCCCGTAATTGCTGGGTGGGTGACTCACAAATTGGAGAACAATTATACAACAGAAGTCCACCCACTGGAATGAAGGTTCTGAACCCCACATCAGGCTTCCCAACCTGGGCATCTGGCAATAGAAGGAGGAATTCACAGAGAATCAGATTTTGAAGACCAGCGGGATTTCATTGCAGAACTTTGACAGGACTGGAGGAAACAGAGGCTCCACTCTTGGAGGGCACCCACAAAGTAGTGTGCACATCAGGACCCAGGGGAAAGGAGCAGTGACCCCATAGGAGACTGAACCAGACCTACCAGCTAGTGTTGGAGGGTCTCCTGTGGAGGCGGGGAGTGGCTGTGGCTCACCACAGGGATGGGGAGACTTGCAGCAGAAGTTCTGGGAAGTAGTCCTTGGTGTGAGCCCTCCCAGAGTCTGCCATTAGAACCACCAAAGAGCTTGTAGCCTCCAGTGCTGGGTCACCTCAGGCCAAACAACCAACAGGGAGGGAACTCAGCCCCACCAATCAGCAGTCAAGCATATTAAAGTTTGACTGAGTTCTGCCCACCAGAGCAACATCCAGCTCTACCCACCACCAGTCCCTCCCATCAGGAAGCTTACACAATCCTCTTATATAGCCTCATGCACCAGAGGGCAGACAGCAGAAGCAAGAATAACTCCCATTCTGCAGCCTGTGGAAAGAAAACCACATTCACAGAAAGATAGACAAAATGAAAAGGCAGAGGACTATGTACCAGATGAAGGAACAAGATAAAACCCCAGGAAAAAAAAAACTAAATGAAGTGGAGCTAGGCAACCTTCCAGAAAAAGAATTCAAAATTATGATAGTGAAGATGATCCAGGACCTCAGAAAAAGAATGGAGCCAAAGATCAAGAAGATGCAAGAAATGTTTAACAAAGACCTAGAAGAATTAAAGAACAAACACCTAGAAGGATTAAAGAACAAACAAACAGGGATTAACAATACAATAACTGAAATGAAAATTACACTAGAAGGAATTAATAGGAGAATAACTGAGGCAGAAGAAAGGATAAGTGACCTGGAAGACAGAATGGTTGAATTCACTGCCATGGAACAGAATAAAGAAAAAAGAATGAAATGAAATGAAGACAGCCTAAGAGACCTCTGGGACAACATTAAACACACCAACATTCACATTATAGGGGTCCCAGAAGGAGAAGAGAGAGAGAAAGGAACCGAGAAAATATTTGAAGAGATTATTGTCAAAAAATTCCTTAACATGGGAAAGGAAATGCCACCCAAGTTCAGGAAGTGCAGAGAGTCCAAGGCAGGATAAACCCAAGGAGAAACACACTGAGACACATAGTAATCGAATAACAAAAATTAAAGAAAAGAAAAATTATTGAAAGCAATAAGGGAAAAAAGACAAATACATACAAAGGAACTCATATAAGGTTAACAGCCGGTTTCTCAGCAGAAACTCTACAAGCCAGAACAGAGTAGCATGATATATTTAAAGTGATGAAAAGGAAGAAACTACAACCAAGATTACTCTACCCGGCAAGGATCTCATTCAGATTCGATGGAGGAATCAAAAGCTTTACAGACCAGCAAAAACTAAGAGAATTCAGCACCACCAAACCAGCTTTACAACAAATGCTAAAGGAACTATTCTAAGTGGGAAACACAAGAGAAGAAAAGGACCTATAAAAACAAACCCAAAACAATTAAGAAAATGGCAATAGGAACATACATATTGATAATTACCTTAAATGTGAATGGATTAAATGCTCCAATCAAAAGACACAGGCTCACTGAATGGATACAAAAGCAAGACCCATATATATGCTGTCTACAAGAGACCCACTTCAGACCTAGGGACACATACAGACTGAAAGTGTGGGGATGGAAAAAGATATTCCATGCAAATGGAAATCAAAAGAAAGCTGGAGTAGCAATACTCATATCAGATAAAATAGACTTTAAAATAATGTTAAAAGAGACAAAGAAGGATGCTACATAATGATCAAGGGATCAATCCAAGAAGAAGTTATAACAATTATAAATATATATGCACCCAACATAAGAACATTTCAATACATAAGGCAACTGCTAACAGCTATAAAAGAGTAAATCGACAGTAACACAATAATAGTGGGGGACTTTATAACACCTCACTTACACCAATGGACAGATCATCCAGACAGAACATTAATAAGGGAACAAAAGACTTAAATGACACAATAGACCAGATAGATTTAATTGATATTTATAGGACATTCCATCCAAAAGCAGCAGATTACAATTTCTTCTCAAGTGTACACGGAACATTCTCCAGGATAGATCACATCTTGGATCACAGGTCAAGCCTCGGTAAATTTAGGAAAATTGAAATTATATCAAGCATCTTTTCTGACCACAATTCTATGAGACTAGAAATCAATTACAGAGAAAAAAAATGTGACAAACACATGGAGGCTAGACAATACATTATTAAATAACCAAGAGATCACTGAAGAAATCAAAGAGGAAATTAAAAAAATGTACCCTAGAGACAAATGACAATGAAAACACAATGTTCCAAAACCTATAGGATGCAGCAAATGCAGTTCTAAGAGGGAAGTTTATAGCAGTACAATCTTACCTCAAGAACCAAGAAAAATCTCAAATAAAGAATTTAACCTTACACCTAAAGGAACTATAGAAAGAACAAACAAAACCCAAAGTTAGTAGAAGGAAAGAAATCATAAAGATCAGAGGAGAAATAAATGTTATAGAAACAAAGAAAACAATAGCAAAGATCAATAAAACTAAAGGCTGGTTCTTTGAGAAGATAAACAAAATCGAAAAACCTTTAGTCACACTCATCAAGAAAAAGAGGGAGAGGACTCAAATCAATAAAATTAGACATGAAAAAGGAGAAGTTACAACAGACACCACAGAAATACAAAGCATCATAAGAGACTACTACAAGCAACTCTATGCCAATAAAATGGACAACCTGGAAGAAATGGACAAATTCTTAGAAAAGCACAACCTTCCGAGACTGAACCAGGAAGAAATAGAAAATATGAACAGACCAATCACAAGCACTGAAATTGAAACTGTGATTAAAAATCTTCCAACAAATAAAATTCCAGGACCAGACGGTTTCACAGGTGAATTCTATCAAACACTTAGGGAATAGTTAACACCCATCCTTCTCAAACTCTTCCAAAAAATTGCAGAGGAAGTAACATACCCAAACTCATTCTACGAGGCCACCATCACCCAGATACCAAAACAGGGCAAAGATACTACAAAAAAAAGAAAATTACAGACCAATATCACTGATGAATATAGATGCAAAAATCCTCAACAAAATAATAGTAGCAAACAGAATCCAACAACACATTAAAATGATCATACATCATGATCAAATGTGATTTACCCCAGGGATGCAAAGATTCTTCAATATATGCAAATCAATCAATGTGATACACCATATTAACATATTGAAGAATAAAAACCATATGATCATCTCAATAGATGCAGAGAAAGCTTTTGACAAAATTCAACACCCATTTATGATAAAAACTCTCCAGAAAGTGGGCATAGAGGGAACCTACCTCAACATAATAAAGGCCATATATGACAAACTTGCAAAAATCATTCTCAATGGTGAAAAACGGAAAGCATTTCCTATAAAATCAGGAACAAGACAAGGATGCCCACTCTCGCCATTATTATTCAACATAGTTTTGGAAGTCCTAGCCATGGCAATCAGAGAAGAAAAAGAAATAAAAGGAATCCAAATTGGAAAAGAAGTAAAACTGTCACTGTTTGCAGATGGCATGATACGATACATAGACAATCCTAAAGATGCCACCAGAAAACTACTAGAGCTAATCAATGAATTTGATAAAGTTGCAGGATACAAAATTAATGCACAGAAATCTCTTGCATTCCTATACACTAACAATGAAAGATCAGAAAGGGAAGTTAAGGAAACAATCCCATTCATCACTGCAACAAAAAGAATAAAATACCTAGGAATAAACCTACCTAAGGAGGTAAAAGACCTGTACTCAGAAAACTATAAGACCTTGATGAAAGAAATCAAAGATGACACAAACAGATGGATACCATGTTCTTGGATTGCAAGAATCAATATTATGAAAATGACTATTCTACCCAAAGCAATCTACAGACTCAACACAATCCCTATCAAATTACCAATGGCATTTTTTTACAGAACTAGAAAAAAAAATCTTAAAATACGTATGGAGACACAAAAGACCCCAAATAGCCAAAGCAATCTTGAGGGAAAAAAACAGAGCTGGAAGAATCAGACTCCCTGACTTCAGACTACATTACAAAGCTACAAAAATCAAGACAATATGCTACTGGCACAAAGACAGAAATATAGATCAACAGAACAGGATATAAAACTCAGAGATAAACCCACACAGCTATGGTCAACTGATCTATGACAAAGGAAGCAAAGATATACAATGGAGAAAAGACAGCCTATTCAATAAGTGGTGCTGGGAAAACTGGACAGCTACATGTAAAAGAATGAAATTAGAACACTCCTTACACCATACACAAAAAGAAACTCAAAATGGATTTAAGACCTAAATGTAAGATCAGACACTATAAAACTTTTAGAGGAAAACATAGGAAGAACACTCTTTGACATAAATCACAGCAAAATCTTTTTTGACCCATCTCCTAGAGTAAAGGAAATAAAAACAAAAATAAACAAATGGGACCTAATGAAGCTTAAAAGCTTTTGCACAGCAAAGGAAACCATAAACAAGATGAAAAGGCAACCCTCAGAATGGGAGAAACTATTTGCAAATGAATCAACGGACAAAGGATTAATCTCCAAAATATATAAACAGCTCATGCAGCTCCATATTAAAAAAACAAACAACCCAATCCAAAACTGGGCAGAAGGCCTAAATAGACATTTCTCCAAAGAAGACATACAGATGGCCAAGAAGCTCATGAAAAGCTACTCAACATCACTAATTATTAGAGAAATGCAAATCAAAACTACAATGAGGTATCACCTCACACCAGTGAGAATGGGCATCCTCAGAAAATCTACAAACAACAAATGCTGGAGAGGGTGTGGAGAAAAGGGAACCCTCTTGCACCGTTGGTGGGAAAGTAAATTGATACAGCCACTATGAAGAACAGTATGGAGGTTCCTTAAAAAACTAAAAATAGAATTACCATATGAGCCAGCAATCCCACTACCGGGCATAGACCCAGAGAAAACCATAATTCAAAAAGACACACGCACCCCAATGTTCATTGCAGCACTGTTTATAATAGCCAGGTCATGGAAGCAACCTAAATGTCCATCAGCAGACGAATGGATAAAGAAGATGTGGTACATATATACAATGGAATATTATTCAGCCATAAAAAGGAATGAAATTGGGTCATTTGTATAGACGTGGATGGACCTAGAGACTGCCATACAGAGTGACGTAAGTCATAAAGAGAAAAACAAATATCGTATATTAACACATATATGTGGAACCTAGAAAATGGTACAGATGAACCCGCTTGCAAAGCAGAAATAGAGACACAGATGTAGAGAACAAATGTATGGACACCAAGGGGGGAAAGCGGGGTAGGGAGCTGTTGGTGGTGGTGGGACGAATTGGGAGATTGGGATTGACACGTATACAGTAATATGTATATAATAGATAACTAATAAGAACTTGCTGGATAAAAAAATAAATAAATTTTAAAAAAAAGAAAGAATTGCACCCCGAAAATTTAGAAAAGGCATTCTGCCCTCAGCCTCAGGAGGGACCCAGCCCCATGAGCACCTTGACATTGTCCCAGAAACACTGATTTCAGACTCTAAAATCCAGAACTGTAAGAGAATAACTTTGTGTTGTTTTAAACCACTAAATTTGTGGTACTTTGTCACAGCAGCAATAAGAAAGTAATACAGAACGTTATTTGTGGACACCAAAAGTTCAATTTCAGATAAGTTTCACCTGTCATCATCATTATTATTCTTTTGATTTTTTCATTTAAAAATGTTAAAATCATTCTTAGCTTGCTGGCTGTACAAAAACAAGTGGTGGAACAGATTCAGCCAAATATTAGGACAATTAATTCATCTATGGATTAAAGTAATAATACATAATTCGATTATTAGAATTTTTATAATGGATTTTTTATAATGTTTCAAAATTAGAATACTATTAATGTAATTCATTATGAATTAATGTAACAAAAACAACTCAAAATAAAACACAAACATTTAAATAGATGCCTAAAAAGCATTTAATAAAATTTTAATGCTCTTCTTTTTTAATAAGTTAGTAATTGGAAATTTCATATTTTAAGAGTGGTTGTTTGCCATAAACCATAACAAACATTTTGCTTAACTGTGATAAATCAGTAGCATCTTTGATCACCCAATCTAAAGAAGCCACCACCACCCAGCCCACTTTCTGTCTGTAATAACTGGTTTTATTTATCAGTCCTTAATTGTCCTGCTCATTTATTTATCTTTACTTGTTTATTTCATTCTTCTTTCAGAAGAGATAGTGACTGTTCACTGTTGTATGCCCAGAACCTATGTCTGGCACATATTAGGTGCTTTATAAATACTTGTTGAATTAAAAAAAAAAAGGAACTAAGGTGATAAATATGTATATGCTCTGACCCCCACGGAGTTCACAGAGGCAGAGGCCGCGCAGTAATAATAACTGATACCTGCCGGGCCTCACTACTTGCCAAGCTCTATGCTATGGGCTTTCCCTGGAGAAGTTCCTTTAAGCCCACCACAGCTCTATGACATGGATACTATTTTATATGCATTTTATAGAGAAGGAAACTGAGGCACAGAGAAGCAAGCAAAGGCACTCTGGCTCCAGAGCCTGGGGTCCTGACCTCTCCCACGCCCTCCCACCCCACGCAGTGACAATTGTCAGGAGGCCTCAGCTTGTGGGGGGTGGGCAGGGAGGCAAGGGCACCTTTCCAGATGTTCTGGAAGTTTGCCACTCGATCCCGATGTTCGGGGACAAGATAGGTGCTGAGGATTTGGAAATGAGGGGATAGGATGAGGAACAGTGTGAAAATGGGAAGAGAACGTGACATGGTGGAGCCATAGGAGAAATTTAGAAAAGAAAAGGAAGGAGGGAGGGAGGGAGGGAGTGAGGGAGGGAGGGAGGGAGGGAGGGAGGGAGGGTAACCACAGCAAATATTGCAGACTGGCCACCAGCCTGATGACAGACATGATCTGTGATGATTTGACTACTCCCTGACTCTCGGTTTTCTCATATGTAAAATGGAAAATGTTACGCTGTCATTACAAAGTTTTTTGGGAGAGACAGCCAAAAAAAAAATACAAGTCTGAAAATTGCCTGTAAGCCAGCATCCCCAAAAGTGTGTCTTGTGGAATGTTGCTTGGGATGTGAGCCGGATGAGAGTCTTCAGGGTTAGGATACACGGTACAGAACGTTAGGCAGCGGTCCTCGCTGCGACTCTTCCGGACTTTACTGGACTCACATGCATAGTGAGTCACCAAGAGAGGGACTTGGTGTTGCCCAAACATTGTGGCCACGGGACACTTTCCACAGAGCACTTTGAGGGGTCAGTGTCTTCAAAACCCACTTTGGGGAAGCCAGTACATTGAGTACGACGGTGCCCACGTAACCAAGCTAGGGGGACCAGGCGTGACAATGTGTTCAGAGTCCCTGGCAGGGCTGGGGGCCAGTGAGCGTTGATTCTTTCCCCACCTCAGATGATGAAAGCAAGAGAATCATTGTAAAAACTGAAGCTAAAATGCATAAAGGAAATCTCAGGAGATAGTCCAGGCCACTACATCCTGCAGGCTCTACTGAGAAACAGCTAGGATGTGGGTTCAAGGGCCAGGTTTACAACTTCCTGGCTGTGTGATCTGGCAGGAGTTACGTAACCACTCTGAGAAACGAGGCAAGGCAAGAATTCAGATAACCCAGTGTGTGCAACAAGTTTCCTCCTGCTGTTCAGTTTACCCCAAACTCAGTGGCTTAATCAACACATTATTGTCTCACAGTCTCTGTTGGTAGGAAACCAGGAAGGTTTAGCTGGAGTCTGGGCTTCAGTTGAGATGTGGCCAGGATGGGGTCTCATCCAGGAGCTCGACTGGAAAAGGATGTCTTCCACGCTCAGACTGGTTGTCTGTAGGACTGGGTTTCCTGAGGGCTCAGTTCCTCTCTGGCTGTTGACTGGGTCACCCTTGTTTCTTCACCCTGGGGCCTCCCCAACACAGATGGCAACTGGTTCCATTAAAGCGGCAAGACTGCCGGCGAGATGGGGTCACAATCTTTCGTAACTTAATCATGGAAGAGATGCCCCCTCACTGTGCTCATATTCTATTTGTCAGAAGCAAGTTACTCAAGGCGAGGGGATGACACGAGGCCGTGGATCCAGGAAGTGGAGGCACTGGCTCTTAGAGACTTCGTGCCACATAGAGAGATACATTGTTGTATTGTTCCTATTTGTTTATATTTATATCGTTCCTGTTGGTTAAGCAGTGGTTATACTTACTCTGTTTAAAAATTCCTGTTAAAATTGATTAGTCAGTAATATCAGCCGATTATCATCTTAGAGAGAAACAAAATATCTAGAAAGCATGCCAGTGGGAAAAGGAAAAAAAAAGAGAAACACAAAAACAGAAGAGTTATCAGTGGCTGACTGTCGTGCTTAACACCTTGAAATGATCCTAGACTAGGAAGGATCCAGAAAGCCACTGTCCATATTTTTCACTCTCAGGGACCAATGGTCTTGGAATGACACCACTAGCCATCTATTTTTGGAAAGCAAAAATAATGATAATTCATTGTTTTTAGGATTTTACACACAGGAGCTCATTTAATCCTCAGAACAACCTTGTGAATTAGGTTCTATTATCCCCATTTACAGATGAGAAAAATGAAGCACAAAAAAAAAATCACAGGGGCTTCCCTGGTGGCGCAGTGGTGGAGAATCCGCCTGCTGATGCAGGGGACGTGGGTTCGTGCCCCGGTCCGGGAAGATCCCACGTGCCACGGAGCAGCTGGGCCCGTGAGCCATGGCCGCTGAGCCTGCACATCCGGAGCCTGTGCTCCGCAACGGGAGAGGCCACAGCAGTGAGAGGCCCGCGTACCGCAAAAAAAAAAAAAAAAAAAATCACAGGATGGGGCTGAGCATCTTGTCACTAGTGAGTGGTAAGCGGATCCCGACCCTCTGTGTGACCGCACACCTCCATCTCAACCACTACAG
The DNA here is from genome assembly GCF_951394435.1 of Stenella coeruleoalba. Classification (NCBI taxonomy): domain Eukaryota; kingdom Metazoa; phylum Chordata; class Mammalia; order Artiodactyla; family Delphinidae; genus Stenella; species Stenella coeruleoalba. The sequence goes on along the minus strand of NC_137161.1, from coordinate 44,675,297 downwards.
TGTGTAACCTTTTAAGAGTAGTGGTGTATGGTCTCTGGTCACTCAGTTAATAAGGAGAAACCAGAAACCAGGCTCCAGAAAGACTCTAGAGGTTTGAGGCAGGGAGGATGGAGGGGCGGGGGGAGGACACCAGACAGATTTACTCCCGTGTCATTTTGCCAAGGTCTCTGCCCCCCATTCTGCATATCTGTGGGTGCCCGTTGACCAAGACTATCTGGGTTCCTGCTGAAAGCTGTAAGGCATCAGGGTCCTAGTTACCCCCTGGGAAGCCCGATGAATTTCTTCCCCTTTCTGAACCCCGAGGTAAAAATAAGATACTTAACACTTAAAAAAGAGAAGTCTAAAAATTGCCTTTCCTATGATCAAGAGCCCACAATGAAGCGGGCCTGGATGACCTTCAGAGGTAGATTTGGGCCCCAGTCTGTAGAGACCACAATGGCCCTCTTCACAGATGGATGGTCTGTGTAAGTGCAGCACAAAGCTTGGAAACGTGACAACACGAGTGCATGTTCTGAGCTTGGGCAAGCCAGGGCCGCAGCATGCCAGCGTTGGGGGCCGTTCTGGGAGAATGTTACCTCGGGGCATCTGGTATACTCGAGTGGTCCCCTTGCTTTTTCCTCCTTTACAGAGCAAAGCAGTAGTTTACCTCCCAAGAGAAAGGAAAAAACTCCAGCTTTCTCACAATCGGGTCCCGGTGGTGACAGGACCAACCGTGGATATCGTAAGGCTGTCATAGTGCTGGCGGGTGAGTTTAAAAAGAGAGAACTCAGCATCTCACGTGACCAAGGACAGAGCTTGGAAGGGGGTCTAAGAAGTCAGGATCCCCTGTCTCCCTTCCCCACCTCGTAAAAAAGCTGAGACACCAGCTGAGGAAAAGTCCAGGACTTCTGCCATTGTTCTCCTCACCTTTGGGGCTAATTAGCCACCCCTGGGCCAAATTAGCTCCCCAGGAACAAAGACGGTGGGGCAGGGAGTGAAGAACAAAGCACTTCCCAGGGACTGGAGGTCACGCTCCAGGCCTGATGCTGGGAAAGCGAACCAGAGGGGCATGCAGCCTGCAGAACTGGGGTCCAGCTCCCAAGCGCCTGCTGTACCCTCACGTGATGGGTTCCCCACAGCATTCTCTACGAAGAACACGACAAGTGCGTGCCCGCGTGCGCCGCGTGCATCCTGTCCTCACACCGCACTGCGCTCAAGCCTGTGCCCCTCAAGGTCTCCACGCACCCAGAGGCACGGCGGGGTGAGCCCTGCATCCGGAATCAAGGAACACGATCCAACAGACAAAATCTTTCTTCCCCTCCAAATGAGTTCCCCGGCTCTAAAAAGCCTGCCTGGATTCTCCATCAATGTCTTCTCTCTGGTCTTGGTATCTTCGAGAAGAAAAGAATGATTGAGAAGTTTTTTGACCTGAGAAGCTCGCTCCTCTTTTCCTAACCCTGGGAGTCTGGGCTTCCCTCCAAGTTCCCTGTTTCCTAGCTGTGTGACCTAGACTAGGTGCTCACCCTCTCTGGGCTTCAGTATCGCAAACACGGCTGTTTTGCTTTGAGCACTGAGTCCCATAAAGTATATGAAGTGCCCTGTGGTTGACCCTTCATTTCCAAAGCATCTCTGCAAGGATTCTCAAAGTCACTCCTGTCTTACGTCGCCCAGTCAGAGAAGGAAGGCTCAGGACTACCGAGGATGCCCTTTTCACTTTCTTCCCAGCGTCCCCAGGAGACCAACTTTCTGGCTCACTCAGGATTCATGGGGGAACGGCCCACATGGCCCAGCCTCTTGGAGCACAAGATCCTGGCCAGCTCGCCCCACAAGGCAGGGCCTGAGGACCTGACTGGCTCGCGTCTACCACCCCGTGTCCTGGACCTCAGTTCTCTCTCGTCATCTAGAAGCCCTTTGTGCGCCGGATCTCTGTTTCCTGGGTCCAGGCCTGGTTCTGGTCCCTGACGAACTGACTCCTGACCTGGGTCCCCACCCTGCTCCTTCTTGGCATGCTGGTATCTGCTCGGCTTCTTTTCAGCCCCTGATGCTCAGAGCTCACTCCCCCCATTGGAGATTTCAGAGCTGTGGCTCAGAGATTTCAGACTCAGACCAGGGAAGGGCCTTAGAGCACAGATAACGTGTCTAATTCCTTAGTACAAAGATCCCCTCGAAGGCCAGCCAGCCAGCACACCTTCTTAAATTCCCACGATATCACAGGCACTGTAGTAAATCAGGAGATTCAAAAATAAATAAAACTTCAAGAAACTCGCTATCCACTATGTAAACTTGTGTACACAAGGTGAGATGATGGTTCCTCCTGGAGGCTGCTTGTCTGGGCTATGAGGGCACATTCCCAGGACAGGGGCCTCCTTACTTTTGTTTAGTCCATCATCAGGTGTTCGTGATTGCTAAAACATTCTTTCTAATTTTGAGCCCATGTCTCCTCCTGTCTACCTTCACCTCTTGGCTTTAGAATTTAAGGCCAAGTCCATCTGAAATCAGACTCCATTCTCACCAGCTGTGTGACCTTGAGCAAGTCTTCCAACCTCTCTGAGACTCAGTTTGCTTTGCCCAGCTGTACAATGAGCACACGACTCCCCGGGATGTATTGTATCACGTGAGCTGAAGGGTTTCTCCCTGTACAACTGCTTTAACTGTTCTCAGGACAGAGAGCTTCTTCTGTTTCTCTTCTAGCTAAGCGTTCATCTCACTCTGCTCCTTCTGCTTTCTTTCCCATTGCAGCCTCCCACCCACCAACGATGCCGACAACCTCCTGGTTGTCTCATCTGGGAGACCCTCCTCGGTTCCTCCCTGGATCTCGTGAAATGGTCCAGGGCCCTCCTTCAGAGGCCCCTCACTTGGATCCTCCAACCCTGTGTTCTGAAGACTCCCTCCCTTCTGAAGACCCTTCCTCAGCTCTTCTTTCCTCACCTGGGGCTGCTCCCAGCCCCTCCCCTCAGCCCTCTGCCCTTCTTGGCAGCAAGGAAGGTTCTGGAGCGCTTCCCCTGCCTGCTCTGAGCCCTCGGCATGTCTGTACCCATTTCATTCCTGAATAAGGCCACAAGGACTCTGACTCTCCCTCTACGGATGACGAAATTGGGTGGTGCTCAGAGTGGTTGAGTAACGTGCCCAAGGTCAACCAGCAGAATAGGCCTGGACACGCAGGTTATCTGGCATCTCCTAACCAGTCTGTCTCTGAGCAATTTTGTCCCCACTGGAGTTTCGTCGAGCTATTTGTTGACATCTGCCTGATGGGCATCTCCAGGGAGGACCCTTCCTTGCAGCTCTAGGTCTACATGTGAACTGCGCACAGGACATCTGCACTCCATGATCCGCGGCCACATCAGGATGAATGTGAACTCATTTTCTCTCCCTCCTTACCCATCCGCCCCGTCTTCTCCCACGTCACCTGAGTGGGACAGCCCCCAACGCCCGCATCTCCACCTGCCGCTCCTGTCTCACCCCAGCCCAGCCTCTGTGCTGCCTCCTGAGTGTTCCCCTTGTCTGCCCCTCCTCTCCATCCCCTATGCCATCGCCTAGGCTCTGCAGCCTTTGTTTCTTGCCTGGACTTCTCCACGTCACCTAACTACTCTTCCTGCCCCTGTCGGACCTCCTGCGATTTGTCGTCCTGCCATGTGTCCAGGTGCTTTTTCTAAAATTCTGCACTCTTTGCTTAAGCCCCTTCCCTGGTTAACCATTACCTTCGAGATAACATCCACATTCCTCATCACGCGATCCCAGCCCCTTTCTCACCCGTCCCCCTGCGCCTCAAGCCTCCTCCTTCACCCTCTGCCCCAGACTAACTGGCTTGCTTGAGTTACCAGGATAATTACAAAGACAGCATAAACCGTTGGGTGCTCACCAGGGGCTGCACAAGTGTCTCTCTTCCTCCTTACATCCACCTGAGATGGAGAAATTATTCATGCCTCCCAAGCGAGGCAACCGGGGTTTAAAGAGGGTAAGTCACTTGCCCAGAAACTGATTTGTCCAAAACCAGGTGTCGGTAGCTCCAAGACCCATGCTCTTTGCCACCAGGCTCTAGGACACTGGCTAACTGCCCGGTGTGGACCACCTTCTGTGTCCTCCCCCAGCCCTCCCCAGGCTGATTCCTTCCGGTCTGAGTGCAAGGCTCGGCCCTCTGGAAAGCCAAGGTGGAACTCTGGCCCCCAGGCTGGCTTGGGTGTCTCAGAAGACTTTTTTTTATCATACTCCTTTGAAGTGAATATCCCAGCATTTGTATGATGCATCCTGGGCTTAATATTATCTCTTCAGGAAGACAAAACTCGCACCATGGGAAATGTACATATCCTCAAGCCTATCTCACACTGTACACACACACACACACATACACACACACCAAAAACGCCCATGCAAACAACTAAGTCAATCTCTGGGAGCCTGTCTGCCTTGGTCCAATTCCCAATGTTACTAGGCCAAGCCTCTGCAGGAATTTTATCCCATTTGGATACCCCCGATGCCTGATACATGAATGACACTTAAGGGGGTAAATAATGAATAGCAAGAAAAACAGCTAACCTTTTTTGAGAACCTACAAAACACCAGCCATCGAGCTAGGTATTTGGCACGGATTATCTTATTTTAATTGCTCACAATAGAAGCTATGAGATAGGTAGTTTTCTTACCTACAGTTTATTGATGTGGAAACAAAAAATCAGAGAGGTTAAGCTAGTCACTTAAAGACCCACAGCTACAGTGATATAGGACTGAGATTTTAAACTAGTCTGGCTGATGTCAGAGTTTGAGGTCTTAACCTTGGGCTGCATTTCCAGAGAATGAAGACGCTTCCCTGCTCCTCAGAAATGCTGTTCAGTCCCCCACCTCCCTCCTTCCTACCCCCATCCCGGGCCAAATACACCAAGATCATTGTCATACTGCTTTCTTTTGTCAGTATCTCTCTTTAAAAAAAAAAATCACATAAAAATTTAACAGCAATTCAAGCATCGCTTGTCTATTATGGAAAACAGTAGGATTAGTACCTCCTTTGATATGGATGCCACGATTTCAACCTATTCAACAGCTGAGGCACACTGTCATATTCGGGGAACATGTCGCCCACCTTAGCTTCTAGATCTTTCTCACAAAAACTAAGCCAGGCTGCACAAGTCTGGCATCTCTTCCACTTCTCTCAGCTGAAGACTTTATCATTTGTGAGATATATCCTTGACTTAGTATCATCTTTGCAGGAAGACAAATAAAAAACTCACATTGTAAGTGTACACAGCATTAATCCCTACTTCATGCCACATAGAAAAATAAACTCAAAGTGGATGATAGACCTAAATGTAAGATTATAATGCTTCCAGAAGAAAACAAGTCAGAAAATCTTTGGGATCTTGAGTTAGACAAATAGTTCTTAAATACAACGTCAAAAACACATGAGAGAAAAAACGATAAAATAAAAAAATAAAAAAAAACTATTCTTAAAAAGACACTGTTAAGAAAACAGAAAGACAAGCCTCAGACTAGGGGACAATGTTTGCAAAACACATATCAGATAAAGGACTTGCCCAGAATATGGAAAAAAGAAAATTCAGGAAAAAGAAAATAGTGCAATTTAAAAAATTTGACCAAATACTTTGCCAAGGAAGTTATATGGTCAAATCATCATATCGAAAGATATTCATCATCATTTGTCATTAGGGAAATGCACATTTAAACCACCATAAGATACCAATATGCCTATATTAGAATTTCTACAAAATGCTGACAGTACCAGGATATGGGACACACATGCATTGCTGTGCGAACTGATAAAACAACTTTGGAAAACAGTTAGACAGCTTCCTAAAATGTTAAACATACACTTACCATATGACCCAGAAATCTTACTCCTAACTATTTACCCACGAGAAATGAACACTTATGTCCACACAAAAACCTGGACATGAATGTTTATAATGGCTTTATTCATAATAGCCCCAACTGAAAACAACACCAATATCCTTTAAATGATGACTAGGTAAACATGCTCTGGGGCATCCCTGCCATGGGTACCACTCAGCTGGAGAAAGGAACTGGCGACTAACACTTGTGACAAAGAGGATTCATTTCAAAGGCACTCAAGAAGCAGAAGAAGCCAGACACAGAAAGCCTACACAGATCTAATTCCATCTCTATGATATTCTGGTAAAGGCAAAACTCTAAGGATAGAGAACAGATCAGTGACGCCAGGGGCCAGGAGGGAAGGGTTTGGCTACAAGGAGGCACAAGGGGACTTTTTTTGTGGAACTGCCCTGTATCTTGATTTTGGTGTCAGTTACATGACGGTATGCATTTGTCAAAACTCCGGGAACTGTACAATAAGAAGGATGCACTTTAGTGTAGGTAAATGGTACCCCGATTTAAAAAAATGCATTCCTGTTCAGTGTAACCAGTGGTGGAGGAGAAGCCAGGTGACAATGAGTTGAACCTTTATCTGCACCCAGGTAGATCTTATATTGGAACTACTTTACCTGTTAAATAATTTGTTGCCTTCGTCACAGATTTTAGGAGGCATTTAAAGTTCACAAACAATAGAAGGTAGAGGCCAGCCTCTTAGAACCAAGGAAATACAGTAGGTCATCTTGTGACTATATAATGTACACTTTATATTTAACCTCGTGAAGGCCAGTTTATCCAGACCTTTTCTGACTTGAGACTATGTGAGTCACCCCTCTCCAATCAGTGGCCCTGGATGTGGGGTGAGCATCCCTCCTATTTCTCCCCCGAGCAGAACGTGGAAATATCAGAAGGACAGTGCGCCTGGTGAGAGAGCAGGGACGTCCATCTACGTGGATGGCTACTGGCCAGCATCCTCCTTCAGGAATTTCCAAATTGATGGAGAATAAACACAGGGTCTGGGCTTCCATTTCCCAAAGCTTAGAGCCAGATGGAAGGCCTCCCTCGACACCTGAGACCCCAGCTTCAGCGGACGTTGCCTGTGCACGTGTCCTGGCCCGGTCTTCTCTCCCTGCGGGCATGGAGACCCAGCCTCGCCCCCTAATCCAGCTGCACGAAAGCACAGTTGCTGCGCTAGGATGTATCTGCCTGGCTTCCTTCCACCAAGAAAACATTCACACGCCATGTTTCATTCTTAGAAAGTCCACAGACTGATACTTAGAAAATAGATGCCAGGAAATTATACCTTCAGAGGCCTCTTCCTTTTGAAGAGTTTCATGGAAGTCATTACCCTTTGTGATTAAAATCAATACCAACAAGGGGAGATGGACCACTGTGTGCCTGAAGGGATGCCCCGGGCAGAACATGGCATCACCTGTGGGTACCCGGCAGCTGAGCACAGCCTGAATCTAATTATGAGGAAACAAGGGAAAATGAAAATAAGGAACTGTATTATTCAAAGCTGTCAATATCGTAAAGTATAAAAAAAGGTTGAAGAAATATTTCAGAAAAAGGAGATCACAGACACATGACATCATGTGCTAAGGGAAAAAAAAGCCAAACCCTACAATCTTGAGTCAAATTATTGATAAAATCAGAACAGTATTGGTAGATTAGAGAAAAATATTGTCAATGTTAAATTTACTGAGGTCGACAACTGTGCTATGGTTATGCAAAAAAAAATCCCATTTCATAGAAAATACACACTGAAATATTTAGGAGTGAAGAGTCACGATGTGTGCAACTTAAATGGTTTAAGAAAGAAACAATTCTTGAAAATTATTTGCATTATTATTACAATTGGAATGATTATTACTATCAAAATTATTAATAAAAAGCTTTTAGGGGCAGGGTAGGCCAGGTCAAAGAAAAAGCTTTTAAAAATGTAGTCCCGGGACTTCCCTGGTGGTGCAGTGGTTAAGAATCCGCCTGCCAAGGCAGGGGGCATGGGTTTGAGCTCTGGTCCGAGAAGATCCCATGTGCCGTGGAGCCATTAAGCCCGTGCGCCACAACTACTGAGCCTGCTCTCTAGAGCCCGCGAGCCACAACTACTGAGCCCATGTGCCACAACTACTGAAGTCCGCGTGCCTAGAGCCCGTGCTCTGTAACAAGAGAAGCCACTGCAGTGAGAAGCCCGTGCACCACAACGAAGAGTAGCCCCCGCTCACCGCAACTAGAGAAAGCCCACACACAGCAACAAGGACCCAATGCAGCTAAAATAAAATTAATTAATTAATTTATAAATAAATAAAAATGTAGTCCCTAACGCAAGTCATTTTGAATGTACGTTTAACACTGTGAGCTTGGTTAATTGCAGAAGGTGGGGGGAGGAAGGATGAGAAATGTGATTTTCCAAGCCCTGCCAAAACCCTCCATAGACCGAATCCTTATGAAAATGTCAGTTCTAAATATCACTTGACAGATGCTTTTCTCAGGCTTTTTATTGGGACAGACATCAGGCATGCTGTCTCCTTCAGACAATGTCTTGGGTGGTGTAGGGAGGCCTCTGCAGATACACGCCTGTCAATCATTTCCAACACAACAGTCTCCATTTTCCCCTAAATCCTTCAAAAAAGGACTGAATATTTACAGCTTTCATATTAACATTTTCCCTTTTCCACTGTTTGGCTTGGCCGAGACATTTTTAGCTGCATCAGTGGTCCTGCTGGTCAGTGACCCAGGCAGTCCCACGAGGTCCTCCTTCTACTTCTCTCAGTCATTTTATTGCTGCTCCTTGGGGCGGGGAGGCACATAGGTTATAAGGAGGAAAAAGAAATGAACCCCAGCCCTTTGCTTTCATCATGCGTTTGTGGTCCTGATACATGTACTGTTAATAGGAGAAGAGGGGGACATTGGCTCCAAGTTTGGGGATATGGATAAAACCCTTACAGCAACTGCCAACTCTGAGAGGATTAACACACTGAAAGTGTAATTCTCATGCTTACAAAGTCATTATGGACTAGATGGTTCTCCTCCAGGTGGTGACTCAGGGATCCAGGCTCCCTGAGGTTGGTGTCATCGTCATCTCCACCATGTATCACACACAGGTGCCCTGCTGGGGAAGGAGGAGGGAGGGAGGGGTGCGGGGAGATATATGAGTGAATCCAGTAACTTACATCACTTTAGTCCACTTCACACAATCGACAATCAATCGTAGATGTCCACACTCCTCCACTGAGAGGTGAGGCCTCTTTCCCTCCCCTAGAACCTGGGTGGACCTTTATAACTAACATGGTGGACATGCTAATGACAAGTGACCGCGAGTGATTTCCAAGACCAGGTGATAAAGGCAACACAGCTTTGGCTTGGTTCACTCTCTGTGTCTCTGGGGCTCACCTTGGACTCTAGTCGCCATGTTGGGAGGAAGCCCAGGTCACATGGAGAGGCCCCATGTGTACGTCCCAGCTGAACAGTTCCCCAGCCACCAGCTGGGATCAACTGCTAGACCAGTCAGTGAACGAGCCATCCACTCTCCCTTGCTGAATTACTGACCTGCAAAAACAATAAGAAATAGTACCTTTTCGTTATTGTTTAAAGCTACTAAGTTTGGGGGTGACTTGTCACACTGCTGTAGGTAGCTAACACAGTGAGCATCTTGCTAGCCTCTACCATGATTCTCTGGCTTCTCTGCATGGTTACATATATGGATTCCCTGACTACCAGCTGAGAGAAAAATCACCACAAGCACTGTCACCGCAACCACCATCACTATTGTGTCCATCAGGGTGTTGGTAAGAAATGCAGATGTCGCACTGAAAAAAGGAAATTGTGGAGAGTTTTGAAAAGGCGGTTACGGCAAGGATGAGGGAACTTATTAGTGACACACCCTAGGACTGACAACCACGTGGTGGGGGTAGTATTACCATCCTAGTCCTGAAGGGACAACATGGGGACCAGTAACTGGAATCTGGTAGGACATCTAACTATAGAAGACAGATCAGCTGGGAGGGACTGAGACTTTCAGAATGAAGCTACTTTCAGTGGAGGCCCAGCAAAGAGAGAGAGCTGGGGGAACAAACACCCAAGCTCTCTCTCCTCTCACTTTGATTTTTCATTGATATTTCTACTGGGTGAAACCAACAGAAAACCAAAGGACAAGGAGGCTGGCTGAACAGTCTATAAGGTCGACCTCCCATGGGACAGAACAGGATGATAAAGTTAGAGAGTAGATCTGGAGGGGGAAATGCAAATATCCTGTGCGTACACCATCATCACCCCCTTTATCACCACCATTATCACAATCTTCACCACCCCCATCAGCACCCCCATCAGCACCACCATCACCACCATCTTCATCTTCATCATCACCACCATCACCACCCCCATCATCACCCCCATCAGCACCTCCATCACCACCATCCTCACCACCACCAACATTAGCATCACCACCATCTTCATCTTCATCATCATCTTTATAGTACCTCAAATGTGCATACTACTTCTGGATTTACGAAATAAGTCCCAATACTTTCTCTTGTATCATCCTCAGAAGGTCACCCTGGCAGTATCCCCTGCATCTAGCAGAGGGCATTGTACATAACTCGTGCTTAGTTCAATCCCACAAATACCTAGCATGTCCACTCTACTGAAGGATCTCAGCTAGAATCACAGGTACAGAGAGTAATGTTCCAAGATGAATATGTTAAGTATCACGAGAGAGACACAAAGTGTTAGGAAGGATTGATCAGAGAAGACTCATGAGGTGGTGGTGCCCAAGATTGGCCCTCAGTAGGGGGTAGATTTCATCAAGTGTACTTGGAATGGAGAGTGCTTCCATGTCCTGGGAACCACATGAAGGAAAGATTTAAAGGTGAGGAAATAGACGGCGTGTTCTGGGAGCAGGAAATACTTCCGTTTTGCTGGAGCACGGAACTTACAGCGATAAGATGTAAGTTACAAAATTGAAAAAGTGAAGTGGTCATATTGGCATAAGTCTTAAAAGCCAAGAAGCACTTGTACTGAGCACATCAGGTACTGGGGAGTCAGTGATGGTTTTTGAACAGAGGAAGAAACATTCTAACTGCCCTTCCGGAGAACCTGGTTTACAGCAGTGGAGGGATATATGGAGTGAGCACTTAACACGGGGTGGCGAGATTACCTGCAGGGCTGCCCTTGTTTCAGAAATGAGACTCTTGCTGTGGGAATGGGAGCAGAAATGGAAGAAAGGGGTGTGGCAGCACACTGACAGGGTGAGAACTGAGCGGGTAAGCAGTGGTTCTTCCACTGCTGGCACGGGGAACGCCACTGGTTCAACAGCACACGTTTTTATTGAGTGACTGCTCTGTCTAGGCGCTGTTCGTGACTGTGGACACAGCAGGAAGCCAGATGGATAAGGCATCTCACTTCTCACCAGGATTCAGTAAGAGAAGGTAGTGCCATCGGCACAAGCAGGAAACTCAGGACTAAGAGATGGTGTACGGATTCTCCTCTGCCTAGGGTAGCCTTCCTCTCCTCTCCTTTGCCTAGAAAACTCCTATACATCCTTCAAAACCACCTCGAACTCCCCAACAATTTAAACACCTGTCTCTGATTCTTTCACTGTACTTTTCTCGGTCCTTTGAAATCTCCCTTCGCAGACAACTAGGATTTCAAGGGTTTAAGAAAAGCATTTGTAATTACAACAGATTGTGAAAAGTCTCTTGGAAGTTGTGTTAAAACTATTTGGTCAAACCATTAGCAATGCCGCATCGGTAAGTCAAAACCAGTAAAATAACAGCATGTTATTATTGGTCCTGACAGTTTGGAAACAAAGAAGACTCTGCACACGTGCCCTGCCCACCCCCTGCATCCTTACCCCACCCCACCCCATGCATCCAGGGGGGTGTGACGCTGCTAAATGACCCGCATGCAGTCCCTGGGCTGTCAGGGCCAGGCTCGGCCTCCAGTCCTCCTAAGGCAGCAGATGGGTCCAGGTGGGTCCAGGGCCCGGCCTTTGAAGTCAAGCTGACTCAATCTGGAATTGAGGCTTTTCCACTTAAACTGCAATATATAGATACATAGATATATAGATACACAGATATACAGATAAATAAAATGTACACATTTAATTTGTTTCAAATAAATCATACTGCCACCTTAGCTATGAATTTGAATAAAGATAAATTAAGACAGATAATTGAACTGACGTAATGTGTGAATATGTATATATATTATGTAGCTTTTATAGCAAGAGTATTAATTTTTACTGAACCTCAACTGTGTGCCAGACAAGATTCTAAGGGCACCATCTTTTTAGCTAAGTGAGACTAAGTGAGTCATCCCAGCACCCTTACAAGGGAGATGTTGATATCCTGATTGTATACTATATGAAATAGATTCAGAGATGTTAAGGAAATGCTCAAGGTCACACAGCGTGGTACAGAACTTGAAATTAGTTGGGTTTTTTTTTTTCTTTCCTCCATGTTATGGGTTGAACTGTGTTCCCCGGAAAAAGATATGCTGAAATCCTAAGCACCAGAACGGCAGAATGTGACTTTGCTTGGAAATTGGGACTTTAGAAAGATAAGTTAAAATGAGGTCATTAGGGTGAGCCCTGATCCATAAGATTGGTGTCCTTCTAGAAACGGGGAATTAGGACACAGAGACAGACATGCACAGAGGGGGCACAGTGGAAAGGGATGGAGACACAAGGAGAGAACCCCACGAAGACTGGAGTGATGGGTCTACAAGCCAGAGACTGCGGGCAAACCATGGGAAACCAGGAGGGAGGCACGGAGCAGATTCTCACCCACAGCCTCGGAAGGAGCCTTGATCTCACACTTCCAGCCTCCAGACTGTGACACGATACATAGATGCTCCTTTAAGCCATCTGGTACATAGAACATTGTCTCAGCAGCCCTAGGAAATTAGTCCGCTCTGCTTCCAAAGATGTTGTTCTTACCCATCTCTTACACCTGGCCCAACACAATGTGGTGACACGTGGGGCTGAATTCACATCCCATGGGTGTTTCTGTCTCTTGACCGAGTTATTCCCAGGGAATAACATCACGTTTACCAGGAGGAGGGATACATTAGGAGTTTGGGATTAACAGAAACACACTACTAAATATAACTTAGATAACCAACAAGGACCTACTGTACAGCACAGGGAACTATATGCAATACCTTGTAATAACCTATATGGGAAATGAATCTGAAGAAGAGTATATACACACATGTATATAACTAACTGAATCACTGCTGTACACCTGAAACTAACATAACATTGTAAATCAACTATACTTTAATAAGATTTTTAAAAAATGTATATATCACGTTTACCCTTGTGCTCCCTGCTCATAGAACAGTGGGTGATACAAGGCAAGTGTACAAATATGTTTTATAAGTGAAAAAAATCTTTTGAGTAGTGAAATTTTGCTTTGAATTTTAATATGTAAAACACATACCAGCAAGTTTAGCAATTACCTTTCAGAGCATATTTGCAAAGGGAAAAGGCAGCTTAAGTCAGCTGTGTTGGGGAAACGGGGGTGATTGTGTGTGATGACCCACACATCTTCCTGCACCACCCAACCCGCCCTCCCTGTGACCCCCCCATACCCACCCCAAGTTACTTAGGTCAGTGAGGGACACCATCTAGAAAGTTCCAGCCTATGTAAACCAAAGGTATGCCGCAGTCAGCAGTATTTTTAAAACCAAGAAATACAAGTACACTTACTGGGAAAAATGGGAGAGCATATGAAAGTGGGCAATGCTCAGAAATCTGCCAATGGGCACACAGCCCATGACTGACAGGACCGGGCTGGGCTTAAGGCTGGTGGTGGGGGGGAAGGTCACAGGAGATTACTTTACTCAACAATCCTTAGTGGACACTTTCTGTTCACAACTATATGCTGAGGACTGCGAGGCGTGAGGAAGGAAGACAGCCTCCACCTTAAAATTCTCATATTCTCATGCAAGAGAGAAAAAACCTATACATGTAGTTAACACAGTAGTTGTTACGAGCTCCAGCTGCCCAGCACAGTGCCCCCAGGTTTACCCAGCCAGGGTGGACATCTGACTTGGGTTTATCTCCATTTTACAATGGGCAGGATAAACAACAAGGTCCTGCTGTATAGCACAGAGGACTATACACAGTATCCTGTGATAAACCATAATAGAAAAGAATAGTTTTTTGTTTTTTTTGCGGTACGCGGGCCTCTCACTGCTGTGGCCTCTCCCATTGCGGAGCACAGGCTCCGGGCACGCAGGCTCAGCGGCCATGGCTCATGGGACCAGCTGCTCCGTGGCATGTGGGATCCTCCCAGACCGGGGCACGAACCCGTGTCCCCTGCATCGGCAGGCGGACTCTCAACAACTGCGCCGCCAGGGAAACCCGGGAAAGAATAGTTTAAAAAGAATGTGTATATGTATGTATAACTGAATCACTTTGCTGTATAGCAGAAATTAACACAATATTGTAGATCAATTATACTTCAATAAATAATTTAAAAATGGGCAGGAGAGGTGAACCCTCACACCTGGAGGAATGGCCAGCCCAGAGGCAGGTTCCCACCACATGCCCTTCTCTGGGGCACACTGACGATGCCAGAAAACGCAGTCCCCATCTGTGGCTTCCAGCAGCTGGATCCTGGCTTCCATCAGGAAGGACCCGCCTTACCCCCTGGAGGAAGGACCGGGAAGATTCAGAACTCAGCTGGAGGATGCTGTCAGTAAGCAGGTTAGCGTGGAGTTTGCATGGGGGGAAATGAGGCTGAAATGGTCATGTGAGGTCAGATGGAGCTGGTGGAGAAGTAGTGTAGAATTTCATCTTGTAAGAAGCAGGAGGGCCGAGCACCGCAGTGGGGAGGCTCGGTGGTACTTTGCACAAGTCAGAAGATGCTGGGAATGCCAGCCCGAAGGTGAGACAGGAGGCCCTGGGTTTACGTGTTGGTGAGGATGGAAAAGCATATCAATGAAAGATGAGGTTTCATGAAAGGAGAGCAGGCAGGAAATACGGTGCCTCAGGAAATATGGGAACAGTGGGTGTGAGGTGATGACGGAACCTCTGCTTAGGGGTGTCCGGCGGCAGCTGAAGAGCTGAGACTACAGAGCTCAGGAGGGAGGCCAGCTGGATGCTGAGAGGAGGGTCCTTGAACGGGAGGTACTGGCTTGGATAAAGAGGAGAAGGATGATCCATTAGTTAATGATGTGGTTACATAACCAGAAGAACTTCAGTATTTGCATCATCATGGAAGTTGGGGAAAGACAGTCTTAGGAAGGGAGAGCTGGTGAATGGTGTCCGCCTCCGTCACAGTCACAGGGGGTGGTCATTGGGCTTGTGTTCAGGGTTCATCCCTTGAGGGTGCTCTGTTAGCAAACAGAAGAGCGGGGAGTTGGGAAAAGCATGAGAAGCACGGCGGTCGCTGCATCGTCTACCAAGGACGTCAGCTAGGTCAGCAGTCACCACCAGGAGGGAAGTGGATGAAAATCCAGGAGAGCATGGGGCCACAGTGGATGGGAATATAGCGCCCCAGACCCAGTCCACCTCCGACATTAAACTGCTGAGAGATTTGGGGTGAATAGCTTAATGAATGTGAGCCCCAATTTTTTCACGTTTTATTTTGGAAATTTTTAAACACATTAGAAAGAATAGTATATCCCATCACTCTGCTCCTCCGATCACTGACCCATAACCAATCCTGATCCATCCTTACTCCACCCACTTTCCTGACCAGCTGGTTCATTCGGAAGTTAAGTCTGGCTATTAAATCACTCTTACCTTCATTCATTCCTTGAATGCCGCTCTAAAAGATAAAGACTTTAAAAAGTATAGCCATGGACTGTTGCTACATCTACACAGTTAACAGTATTTCCTGAAGAGCCCAGAAGTGTTTAAATTTCCCCAGTTATCTCATAGGATTTGGTGGGGGAGGAGTTGCTTTATTGAAATCAAGATCTAAACAAGATCTACATTGGCATTTCACTAACCTGTGTTTTCAGTCTCTTTTAAATGGTAAGTTCTCCCTCTTTTTTTCTTCTTGATGATTACTTTTTGAAGAAATGAGGTAATGTGTCCTGTTTTCCACCGTCTGGATTTCACTGACAGCACCCACTTGGTACCATGTAAGAAGTTCCTCTGGCCCCTGTGTTTCCTGTGGGCTAGAAGTTAGACCCAGAGGCTCGATGTGGCTCACGTTAGATTTGTTTCCTCTTGCATGACATCAGTGTCCAATGCCTTGTGGCCTCTCTCTCTGTGATGCTCTGGTTGCTGTGTGGGCTCACAGGCAGTCCACCTCATCCATCCATTATAAATTCTTGGTACTTTTCACCACGTTAGCAGGAAAATACAAGTTCTTACTTTCCTAGAGAAAATCTAATCCATTTTGATCAGCAGAAAAATTAAAGACTAGATACAGCAGATCAATACATATAAAACATCAATATCTCTTAAATATAAAAATTGTGTTCATGTCCATGACAAATTACAGATTTTTCTAAAATGAAAGCAATGTTCGGAATGTGGTCTGTCACTGACACTGAAATAATAAGTATGAAATGCCTCATAAAAAGTATAATGATGGGACTTCCTTGTGGGCCAGTGGTTAAGACTCTGCGCTTCCACTGCAGGGGGCACGGGTTTGATCCCTGGTTGGGGAACTCGGATCCCACATGCCGCACGACATGGCCAAAAAAAAAATACAGTGATAACCGGGCGGGAGGAATCTTGTGCAAATCCTCCCCCTCATCCCGTGGACAATGACACAAATTCTAGAAACCAACCAGGTGGTACTGGAAGCTGGTTTTCCTCTTCATCAAGATTTTCCTCATCTGGGGCAGATGAACCAGTTTGCAAGGCAGAAATAGAGACACAGATGTAGAGAACAAACGTATGGACACAAAGGGGGGAAAGCGGGGAGTGGGGGGGGTGGGATGAACTGGGAGATTGGAATTGACATATATACGCTAATATGTATAAAATAGGTAACTAATAAGAACCTGCGGTATAGCACAGGGAGATCTACTTTATTTCTCTGTACAGTAGAAACCAACACAACATCATAAAACAACTCTACCCCAATTAAAAAAAAAAAAGATTTTCTTCATCATACAGGACCTAGACTAGGGTGCTGGCAGAGAGAATGGAAAAGTTGTGATAAATGCGACCTTAAGAAAGAAGAACTAACAGGATTTGGTAAATAATTGAAGAAAGAGAGAGTTGAGGTATTGCAAATACCTTGCCCAATGGAATCTTAAGTAACAAAAGAATGTGAATTGGAAATTTCACAAGAACAGGAAAACTGTCCTCTGGTTTAAGCCAATGGATGTCTCAGCTGGTATGGCTCTGACTTTGTGGATAACAGGTGCTCAGATAACCCCAGAAATGTCCCCAGGCCATCAGAATCCACCCTTTCATCTCCAGATACTTCTTAGAAAACTGATCATACGTAACAAGGAGATCCATCAGCTAGGGGATATTCTAAAATGCTGAGCCATGTGCCAGACAGCATTTTAAGGGAATAAAATACTAACCTTTTTATCTGAAAAATACCCAAATGCTTCAGATCCTGAGTAATGAGTGGTTAAGGAAATATACGGGGGGTGGAGGAGCTGCTGACACGCCTGCACATATAAAGAGTTCTGTAGAATAAGTAAAAATTGTGGGCTCTTCTATGTAATCAATGCTATTAATGATTTAGCAATGGCAGAGCCTGCAGGGCTGAGGCATGAGGACTGACAAAAGTTTGGGGGGGGGTACACCCAGGAGTCCACACTTGTGCCCCGGAGGTGAGGAAGAAGGGAGGGAGAGGAGATGGTGAAACGTAGAAAATGAAGGTCCGAGAGAAACCACTCAGTCCTGGAACTGGCCCCCAAAATGCTTCTTAGAAGCAGCACATCAGAATAAAGCACGCAGATGTCAGCAGATTCATTTAGGATTTCAAAGAAGAATCCCCCCAGCCTGTCACTACAACTATTTATCAGAGGACATTCCAAGACGACAAAAAAAAACCCTATTGGCAACTATTTCTACCCATCAAGGTGCAAAATTGCCCTTGATGCAGGTCAAGGGTCTCACCACTCCCAGACACCTCCCTAAGATAAGACCCAACCACAGACACTGGCACTGACAAAGGACAGTCCTCGCGGGCAGACAGAAGCAGGCGTCCACTGGGACAGCTGTGAGGGATAGCTGACCCCTGGGAAGAGCCTGCCCCAGACGACCTGGCCCTCTCAGTGGCCAGCCTGCTGTTGAGAGCCCAGGCTCGGTCCAGAGGATGCTGCAAAGGTGACGAGAAAAACACAGACATTCTTCTCTGTTTTGGAGGAAGCGCTGGAGGCCTCTGGGCCCAGAGTGGGTGGTAGAAGGTTCTTGTGGGAAAGCAGCTGTGCAGGGCGGACTACGGTGCCGGCGATGCCAGGTGACCGGCTGGCCAACGGGGATCCCAGCACCTGTCCCTGCTGGTCCTTGAGCCTCATTCGAGACAAATTCTTAAGATAATCGTAAAAACCATAGCAACCTTGTTGATGTTGGGATTTGCGCTGAGGTCCCAAACCAAGAAGTGAGGCAGAGAAACAGCTTCCGATCTCTTTCACAGAGCAGGCGAAAGGACGTGAGGGCTGTCCAGTGGATCTCGAGAGCTAACTGCGCCCACACTATTCTGCCCCTGTTTCTAGAACAAGAAACGGATCCAAAACACATCACTGGCATCACTCATTTCCAGGAAACTTGTCTTTTAAACAATTGTCTGTAAAATCATTTTTGTTTTATCCTCTGACAGAGAGAGAGCGCCTGATGCCAAAAGACAGGAGTTGGCATTTCCAGGCTGACGGTGGGGCAGCAAGGGTGGCAATGGGAGCTGCTGGGGTCAGTCCTGCTGTTTAGAGAGCTCGTGACAGGCCACCTCCGATGGATGAGGACTCTGGGATTATGATTAAAGGGTGAAGTGGAGGCAGTGGAATGGTCTGTGTTATCCCTTGAAGCCGGACCGACTGGAGGGCGCAGATGAGTCCAGGGAGGGGCGTGAGGACACCACTCTCTCCACTGGAAGTGGGAAGCGTGTGTGTGTGTAGATCCCGGGAAGTGGGCAGAGTGAGGGCGGGGAAAATGAGGCAGGAGGAGGAATGGCCCTGGGCTGTTCATGGCCACGGGCAGCAGGGGCTCTGACCCACCAGGACGCCGCACAGAGCTGAGTGGGGGCCTGGGAGACTGTGCTGGAGCAGTACCATAATCCCCCGACCCCTGGGACTGGGGAACAGCCATGAGCAGAGACGTGGTCACCCTCCAACCTGTGCACGCTGGCCGGGTTGGGTGGGCGGCTCTCCTAAGGGCAGAAATCCTGTGTCAACGGCAGGTGCAGCGCGGCCCTTGGGGACCGCCCTCCACGGCCACAGCAGGGGTCAGAGGGAAGGTGAAGAGGCTAGCCCCAGGGAATCCCCATGCCTCCCAAGCCTGACAAAATGCTCTCCTTTCTGACCTGATTCTGGAAGCCACTGATGGTCCACAGTGGCCCGTGCCCTGTCTCCTACCCCAGCCCTCCGTGTCCTGCCGGCCACTATGCCCTGTGCTGCACCTCACCCAGCAGGAAGGAGAGCCTGGGAGCCGGTGTCCAGGGTGGGAGCCTCTGCCCGAGGGGCCTGTGGCACCTCCCCAGCCGCCAGGCCCGACGTGAGGGGCCCCGACATGCCGGGCCCCGACGTGAGGACCCTGACGTGAGGACGCCGAGAGTCTGTCCTTCTTGGACACAGAGAGCAGTGCAGACTCAGTGTTTTCAGAGCTGATTCACACAGATGCATTTTCAGGTCATTTTCTCTGACTCCGGGGGGTGGACATCATCACCTCTCCCCTCCCCTCTCAGGCAGGTTCCTTGGAAGGGAGTTTGAGCTGTCGGTTTCCCTTGGGAAATACCCCCCAAAGGGGAGTCTCCCCAGATCAGCGCCGAGAGCCCCTGAGCACCACACAGGAAGGGTGTGAAGAGAGGAGCAGGGCTTTCCTCTGGGCAGAGAGGGGAGGATGCGGGTCCTGCTCTTGCTGCCCACGAGGCCTTGGGAACGTGATGGAGCCGGGTGGGTTCAGTTTCTTCGTTTATGAGCCTGTGACTATGAAGGTGGGCCCGGGATCGAGGTAAACTCTCGGTCGTCCGTCCCCCAAAGGGGACGGTCTCCAGCTTTCCCTCCTCAGGGGGGCTGAGCGTGAATGTCATCGCCGGGAGCATCTCCACAGCCCTTTACGTTTAAAGAATTTCTTTTTCAAATAGTTTTTGGCCCTTTCTTCAGGATAGGTATTAAAACACACCTCTTTGTACAAAGTTCTTTCCCCAGAAGATGCGTCATTCACGTGACTTGGAGCAGTCAGATCACAATTCAGAGGACTTAGGGCTCCCTCACCTTCTGACTCCTTTACTAAGAGTCATGTCAGGAGACCCTAGGAGATGTGGACAGACCTTCCCCCATTTTTCCTTCCAAGAGCAGTAACAGAATAAGTTGCTGTTTTATTTTGTTTTGTTTGATTTCACGTATACAGGCTATCCAAGCCTTGGAACTTGGGCTGCCGGCATTTTAACTAACGTGAACGCCTGGCTGACCCCCACCCCTTCTCCAGTGATTTTCAGGAAGGGAAATAAACCAGCAAACCCCGGCAAGGCTATGGTCAGTGTGTTACCTCTTGGAAAGGGAAACGCCAACCCGCAGGATGGTGCTCCCAGCTCCCTAACTGGCCTGCCCCCTTCCCAGCACCCCCAGTCAATTTGGAAGTTTTCACTTCAAATAGAAATCAGTTGGGGGGGGGCAATATTTCTCCTTTTAATAAATAAAATAAATACTTCCTCTGAATCAGCTTAGCGTCTCCATTTTCTCATACCAGGATCACCTTTATTCTGAGATCGGTACTACCCGTAAACCATCACTTCCCAACACAAAAGATACAAGGCAAATGCCTACAAATTCCCACAATCTGGTCTTGAAATCACCCTAATATTTAAATCGGCATGGCTATCCCTTTTTTGTGTCAAAGTATAATCACAGTTTCCCCAGAGATACTGTATGTCTTGTTTCTTTTCTAGTCAATTTTTATTTTGACCCCCCCAACATTCACGGCTTAAGCATTTATCCAGTTTAAACGATGGGGATTTAAATTGCTATTTTAGTGGAAGATGCTTGATTAAAACCTGTGTCCTCATCAAATTATTGGACAGTGGTTCTTGGGCTTTGTTTACCTTAGTGTCAACCTTAATTTAAATTCTGCATAACTATATTTGCTTCAGGAAATGCATTCACCAGCAACACACCACAAATTACTTCGCATTATGAGCAGACTCTCTTTGTCTATTGCAAAGTGTTTTGAAATTAGCACCATAAGTAACTAGCTGTAAGTGTCACTCGATCTCCTTAATGCCTCATTAATCAAACCCCGTGGCAGTTGGTGTGATGTCCAAGCCCGTCTCATACAAGATTGGTATCACTTGCTCCTTGCTTCTGACCACAGTCTTTTAAACCTGATTCTAATGATTTGTGCATCCACCCTCCCTGTGTTATCCTCTGCCCCCAGAGGCCTCCCAACACGTGTGGCTTTGCACCATAGACCAGTTTCCGAGCATTCTTTGCAAAAATCGGCAATTAAAAAACCATTTTCGGGGGCTTCCCTGGTGGCGCAGTGGTTAAGAATCCGCCTGCCAATGCAGGGAACACGGGTTCGAGCCCTGGTCCGGGAAGATCCCACATGACGCGGAGTAACTAAGCCCGTGTCCCACAACTACTGAGCCTGCGCTCTTGAGCCCGTGAGCCACAACTACTGAAGCCCGTGTGCCACAACTACTGAAGCCTGCGTGCCTAGAGCCTGTGCTCCACAACAAGAGAAGCTATTGCAATGAAAAGCCCTCGTACCACAAAGAAGAGTAGCCCCCGCTCGCTGCAATTAGAGAAAGCCAGCGCACAGCAACGGAAGACCCAATGCAGCCAATAAAATAAATAAATAAATAAATAAATAAATAAATAAATAAATAAATATCTTAAAAAAAAAAAAAGTCAAAAAACCATTTCCGGGCTTCCCTGGTGGCGCAGTGGTTGAGAGTCCGCCTGCTGATGCAGGGGAGACGGGTTCGTGCCCCGGTCTGGGAGGAACCCACATGCCGCGGAGTGGCTGGGCCCGTGAGCCATGGCCGCTGAGCCTGCGCGTCTGGAGCCTGTGCTCCGCAACGGGAGAGGCCACAGCAGTGAGAGGCCCGCGTACCGCAAAAAAAAAAAAAAAATTTCCCCTCTCGTGGAAACCCATGATCTCAAAAGGAGAAAAGTCGTTTCCCTGAGTTATCTACCGACATTCAACGTGATTTTCAGATCACTCTTAAAATGCCACACTGGAAAATTTTCCCTAGACTAGTTTTTCTTTATGGCAAGAGTTAGAGAAAAGAAACACATTCTCCCATGGAGACTGCAGTTTCCACCCTGGCCTCAATTTTCAGAAGGATGTATACATTTAGCCTGAGCACTTAACCAGGAGAGGACAATATGTTCGTTCCTTTATTATGGGATATGATTTCTGTCCTAAATACAAAATTTTAAAATTTGTACTTCCAAAGGAAATGCAGAACAACCCAAACTTGATATTTTTATTACAGTCCCTACAGAAAAAAAAAAAAAAAATTATCATTCTTACATACGTGTTTATACAAATCGTAACAAAAATGACACAACGAAAGTGTTACAACCTTTTATGGGGCCATCAAACATGTGCAAATGTCTAAAAGAAACCCTCCCTATGTTCCATCCCCTTTCCCTGCATCGCACACAGGCCAGAACACACACACTCACACACACACAAACCCTTTTAACCAAATTTAATCTCCCTGACGTTAAAACTACTTAGCAGCTCTCCTGGACAGGAGCATCCCACAGGACGTCCTGACTGGGGTGGGCAGTCAGCAGGCATGTGGGCAGGCAGGGCTGCCCTGTCCTGCATGGCCGTGGCCGTGGGCAGGCACGAGGCCACCCAGAGCAGACACAGGTGCTCTATCTCCCGCGGTGCCGCCCCGTGAGGTCAGCTCTTCAGGAGCCGCATTTCAATGGGAGGCCTTTGGCTTCATGGCCTTCCCTTCTGACCACCCAGCAGGCAAAATCTAGGGAAGGGTTTTTTTCTGTGAGTTTTGTGAGAAAAAAAACACACAAACAGCATTGAAACTTCAAATTTCCTGCAGGTGGGCTTCTGGCCTGCGAACGTTTCGTGCAATCTTAGTAAACCATTAATTTTCTCTGCTGGTAAACTTTTTGCCTTTTCACCTTATAAAACCATTCAGGCTAAATCAACCTTTTTCGAATAGAATGCAGCCTTGTTGCCTGGCTCTCAGTCCAACATCCATGGTAAAGCCCACGGAGTCCGAACACACAGACGGTACAAATCTGTGTAAGATTTTAACTTTAAAATTGACCTAATGTAAACCATACTTTGTGCTTGTTTTTATATTATTATCACGTCTACTTTCTCTTATGGCATTTAAAATAGGCTTTGACTTTAAAAGAGCAAATGTGAAAGAACATTGTGATTATATTTTCGGTGACATTTACTATGATGAAAGGTGTAATTTACAGCAATTACAAAAGTACCTTTTACGTCCCGTCGCCAGCTCATCCTGTTTTTACTCTGATTCCGGCAACCTCTATTCATTTGGAATCAACAACATCAGTGTGGAAAGGAGGAGTCCACGATGATTTTCAGAAGTGACAAAATCATCACTGAACAGTTTCAAAATGGCCAGTTCGAAACTTCTTCTTTTTAACAGCCATAAAATCTGAGTGTTTAAACCAACAATTCTGCTTCACCCTCCCCTTTCCTGCATTACCCACTCACCTCCTTCCCTTCCTTTCCCCCAAAGGCAATATTTTGGCTTGGCAACCAGTACAAATCTCTGAACCCTTCCATTTAAATGCCCCACAAAGATCCTGTTTGATCACAGCTTGGATTTCAGAAAGAAAGGAAGAAAGAAAAATCAGGAATTTGGACACAGAAGATGTCACAGTCCCTCACCCCCCATTCTGCCATTCTCTCCCTCACTGTCCCCTAGGAAAAAACAGAGAGCCAAGCCTCACCCTTACAGTAAAGATACCCCGAGATTTAGGGGTATAAGTGCGGCCTTACTTAGCAGCAACGCTGCAGCTGTGCTCTTATCTGGCCAAAGGAACCAGGGGACAACAAAAGAGCCCAAAGAAGGGACGACGGCTGCATGGGAAAGCCAGCAGCCCAGCATTGTGGTGCCCTTCTGCTGAGCAAATAGTTCAAACTGCTCATTCCCATCTCCTATTCTCTCCCTGGTACATTGTTTGTGCCCTTGCATTTCATTCTGCAAGGAAGGTTGCTCTCTGGGCCTATAAGCAAACAGTCCAGAAAAGAGCTAACCATCCTCTTCTCTTCCCCGGAGAACTAGCATTTTTATTTCAGCTCCAAGCTGTCAAAGACCTGGAGAGTTTATGTCAGTGTCCTGAATTAATTGCTTTAAGCTGAAGCAGGCTCCACGGGCTACCAAATGTCCAGAAGATGTTTATTAATAACGATTCCTCCAGGATTCTGGCTCCAAGCTGTCCCTTGGTGGTGGCTTTTATCTGGCTGCCACATTCTCACCCCTGGCCTCTTGGTGCTGGGAGTGGGAGGGCTTGCCTATCCAGTCATCGTGACAAAATTTCGAATTGCCTGGAGTGAAAAAATACCCACCTGTGTATCAGGACATGTGTGATAGGCGCCTTTGTCCTGTCCCCAGAAAGGTCACAGAAACTGCGTGAGTAACCTCGACGTGGGCCGGGGAGGTAGCTGCAGACCCTGCCCTGTGCAAGCTCATTTAGTTCGTGCAATTAGCAGAGGCAGCCAGAGAAATTCCCTTCTCTTGCTCTCCCTCCCCACTTCCTCCCCCAAAAGAAAATTCAGTGAGGCTGACAACCTGATGTATTTTGAAGTTTTCCTGGTACCAAAAAAAAGCCTCTTTAATAGAATGAAATAATAAACCAATTTATATACCGATATAAGACCAGGATCGTGAGTGCCATTGTGTAATTTTCCACTTGACTTTTCATTATCTACCTGAACAAAATCAATCTATATGTATGGGATCAACATACAATTCCGGAGATAAAAGCTGAAAATAAATGTGCTTTGCATATCCCGGAGATAAAAGACACAGTCCTTCGGACAGCCTTTTCTTCTCCGGCAGATGTATTTATAAAATAAATGGTGTGTCAAGGGAAAAAAACGAGACATAGTTGTGTAACTGGAGTGTGGACTCCTTTGCTGGAAATATTGATCCTGCAAATGAACACTGGTTAATAAGTGCCCTGCCGACGATATCGGGTCTACCCAGAGCGCAGTCTGGGTCAACGCTTCTCCCAGCCAAACCTCCCCACCGCCAAAAAAAAAAAAAAAAAGACACTTGCCCTATTAACATGGATTTAAGGCTGAGGACTTCAAGGGCCTTCTGAAGCCTCTCCACGGAGACAAAGCACACTGAAAAATCACATTATGTTAGAAACCCCCCCTGCAGCAAAGGGCCAGCTGTGAGGGACCCTCAGTCTTCAAAAAAGGAGAGGTGTCCTGCGCCCCTCGGAGGTGACTTTTTTCCTTTAAACAAGTTGAGTTCCATCCCTGTTTTTGGTGCCTTTCTTCACCCCAACACCTAGAAATGATACTAAAGACAGTACAGCTCTGTCCACACGGGCCACGCCCAGGTCCTGGCCACTCCCTTCCTTTGGGGATGCGTCCCCGTCAGCACTGCGTGTGTGTGCCATGCTGGGCAGGTGGCAGAGGCATCCATGGGTGTGCCCATCGGGTTCTGAACCCCTTGGGGAATGTGCACCTGCCCGGGGGGCTTATTGGGCCTGTTTCCAGGCTGGCCACTCTTGTCCCTTCTGTGAGGCAGGGACTAATTGCCCATGCCTTATTGGCCAGCAAAAAAACCCCACGAGGGATGGGTCCTGGACCACCTTTTGCCCCAAACAATCACTCTGAGTTTATGGACTTTTTCCGGTCATTGAAAAGTAATGATGTCTCAGGCCAAGGACAGAAAACGTGCTGCTCGTCATTATTCATGCATTAGAAGCTTTAGTAACTTCAGGGGAGGTTAAATATCTACTTGGGCAACTTTAATTTGTACAGCAGGACAAATCAACTCTTTTATGGTTTAATATCTTTGTGTTGACTAGTTTTGGTGGTTGTTGGCTGGATGGTTTGGTCCAAGTCTGCAAATCGCGATTTTCATGCACCCTCTTCCCTTATGCTGAGAGTTCATATTCATGCCCAGCACCCACCTCATTCCTCAGACACTCATGGGAAACTATGGGGAAAGCCCCCAGGAGCAGTCTGACAGCAGAGTTATAGACTTTTAGGGACACTCCTGTGATGGTCAAAGTTCAGTATGGGGGAGAAGCTTGTATGCTTTCAGTCACGTGCACCTCTTAGGAAAACAAGCCTCCTCCCTTCATCCCATCTTTTTGTTCCAGTATCTGTGAATAAGCAAAGCTAGAGAAAAAGTAAGAATGCAGTCAAAGAGGGTTAGGCAGTCGTTAGAATTTTGTTTGAAAATCGAACTACATCCTGACGGCACACTTTGAAAAGTCCCTATATTTTCATTACAAAATTGATGTATTTTATGCCTCGAGCATTCAGCCTCCATGAACTCAAGGCATATTTTGTCCAAGGTTTAATTACTCGGTGATCCAAACACTTAACCCGCGTCCTGGAGAACCCAGTATGGTAGGTAGCACGTGAGCTTCACCCACCAGGTGGAAAATTCTGTAGGAATTTTGTACCCCCGAGCTCCCTGAAGAAAGAGAACATGCCAGAACAGGGTGTTTCTACATCCACAGACACATTTACTGATCCTGCATAACCGTCTCCATCCATAGGCAAGGTCCTGACCCAGAGTCAGGCTGTAGTCCCTGTTTATAAAATAAGAATTTGCTAAACAGAAGAAACTGAGTTTTTCCAAAGGTATTTTTAGTAATCATGTCAGAGATGTCCTGTCTTGATGTCATTTCCCAGGGAAGAAAAACGGAGAGTCAGAAGTCCAATAAATGTACGAAGGTGTACACATTCAGATAAACAGAACCAGGTGGAAAGTTAGTGTCAACTGTTGCTAGCACTGACATTAAAAAAAAAAAAAAAACATATATCAGCCGTTAAAATATGTAAAGGAGATGAAGGTTGTAACCAAATTCAGGCTGAGGGTGAACACATGTCCCTCTTGGTCTTTCTGGCTGGGAGTCAATTAACAGGTGAGGACAAGCCCCCACGCCCCAGGTGCTGCTCAACCCCTTCTGGAAACTGGCAAACTGAAGACATTATATTATATAGGAATAAGCACAAGCTGGCCTGACCATATTTATGTGCCTAGATATCCTAAGCTAACTCACTTTCCCTGTCTGTAATTGCCTCATTTTTCCCTTCCAGTGAGTGTACAGCATCTTTACAAATAACCAAAGTGCAAAGCTCTCTTGATCGCCGCCAAAACCAAGAGACACAACTGCAAAGCCCCAGTGCTTCCCTTCATACCAGGCTTGATAGAGGAATAAGGAACCCATTTTCCAGATGAAGAATTACAGTGTCATCCTGCCCTGTGGGTGAGGCACTTACCCTTTCAGAAAGGCCAAATGAGAATTTTTTCAACGTTGTTTTTTGTTTTTCTTTTCTCTTTTCTCCCCCTTCCTTCCTTCCCTCCTTCCATCCTTTCCTTCCTTCCTTTTTTTTTTTTTTTTCTGGAGGACGGCAGGAGCTGGCAATGGAACTGGATGAAACATGGCCCTAAATCAAATCTCTTGCACACCACTCTAACACCTTCCACTCTACCGCAGTAAAGATAAAACCCCTTCTCCTGCCTCTCTGAATTATCAACATAGAAATCCATTCAGAAGATGGTGAGACCCAGGAATGAGGCCAGGAGAGGGCTCTGCCAGCCCTAAAGATGCCACAAACTTTCCACAGCACTTAAAATGTACTTCAAGTGGTCCTAGAGCAAGAGAGTTGCTTTTTAAAATGAAAAGAAAAATAACTGTAACTTATCCATGGTGACAGTTTGAAAGGTGAAATTTTCATTTCGAGTGCCAATGTGTCCCCATGGAAAAATTACTGGATTCTAATACTACACAATGCTAGAGAGACACATATCATTTCTTCTGTGTCTCACAGTCTACATCAAGTTGTTCAAAATGTTTCTCAATGTGGAGAACCAAATGAAAAATATCTATGATTAAATTAACATTTGACCCGGAAAGTGTTGCCTTTATCACAGAAACCATGCAAGAAGATGGATCGCCACTCATGCCATACGTGTTCCAACTTTTCTTGACTTGAAAATGTTTTCAAATGTATTTCTTAAGTATGTCCTTATTATCTGACAATAAGAGATGTGTATCCTTATTCAATTTTTTCTGCCATGTTGTACACAAAGAGGGCATGACACCACTGAGGAAAACAGGTTTCTTTTAAAGAAATAGGAAAACAGTAACTCCATTATATGATTTGGGCCACAGCAGCTTTATGACAAATGCCTTCGAAGCAGCACTTACTCCCCCTGCACAGATGGAGGGCCGGGTATTCTGTTCTGACTCTCCCGGCTGCCCCAGCAGTGATTCTGTCCAGTTTGTTGACATAACGTGGGCTCCATTAGAACCAAGTTGGATATTCAAATGCACTTTATATTCTTTTCCAGAGATTCTAAAAGAGAAAGATGTGGATTTGCAGCCTAACACAGAGGATGTTTAGTCTCAGTGAAGCCTGGGTGTGTTTATTCAGTGTCATTTTTAAAGGAACTGCCCACTCGATGCAGAAATGACAGTTCCTTGTCTCAAGCATCACTTAAAAGTTCAAAAGAAATAGCTGAAGCCCAGCATGGGAAAGTGTTTTACTTCCCAGGTCACTCAGACTTTTAAAATGGTTAATGCTGGCAGTGGACTTACTCCGATAAATCAGGAAAAGCACCAGATCATCTTCGTACACTGATCTGTGAATTTATGAAGTCAAAGAACATTGGTAGAAGTGCATTTTTTCTCATTTTGCTTTCCTCTAGGGGCCGGGGAAAGAGTGAAAGACCAGTAGGGAATACACCAGAACTCTTTTTATTTTGAAGAAAGATAAGCCCCCATTTTCAAGTAATTTGAAGAGTGAGAATTCTGATACTGAAGAATTTCAATGCGGCTTTCCTGGAAACTCGACACTGATTCAAAGAGCAAATACCATGGTGCAATTTCTTTACAGTTGTGAGCTTCTTTTTTCTTTTGAGTAAGAAAGTAGTAATACATGATGAAAAAGCAATAATAATAATAGTAATTAAAAAGGGACGGGTGTAGATTATTATGCATTTTGCTTGATATCACACAAAGTAATTTCACATTAATGAAGGGATACTGGATTTCACAACTTTCAATGTTCCTGTCCTAGTTAAAAAGTCATGTCACACCCCCAAAAAACAGGCCTGAGTTGACAGGATTTTTTATACAGATTTTAGGTCAGGTTAAAGGATTTTGTGGAACTATATGTCATGGCTTGGGGTGAAATTAAACAATATGCTTGATTCCAGTGTCCATTTGGAGTTCATTTGTGTTCACGTCTCTCTCCTATTTTTGCCAGCGTCCTGCAGTTCCACGGCTCCGGGGTCCGCATACAGATGGTTACATTCTCATACTGGGCACCCAGAGAAGGTCACATGCTTTACATCAAGGGCAATTAGTTTCCTTTTTAAAATGGAAAATGTCATTAAGTTCTTGAATAATTCAAGAGTAGAGGTCACAATACAGTGTCCCTTTTGGGGGTCTTTATGGTGCAAATGGCAAAACAAGGCGATCCTATCAGTAAGAGTAGATCTAAGGTTTACAATGTAGCTCTATTTAGTGTGACAGGAAAATTAAATTACACGAGACACTCATTCATCGTCACCCGTTAACAGGCTTGGGAAAATTGTGGATCCCCGGGGGGAAATCACTGACAACGTGCGAGGCAAATAAAAATATGTCATTTTAATTGGCTGCTGTTTCCTCCGCTTGGTTTTGAAAATAACAAACATAAGCTTGTCCCCCACAACTGTCCTTGGAAATAGGGTCCCGAGTCTCCAAGAGACGACCACAGCTTAAGGACGGGTTAAGAGAGTTCCGGGGGGACACGGGCCTGTTTTCGCAGCCGTCGTTGAGCGGGTCTTGATCCAGGGGTTCCCTGGAAAGGAAATATAGGGGAAGGTTTCACGTGAGAATCGGCGTCGGCGGCTCCCCACCCCGCCCCGGCTGGGGGGTGGTCTGCACGGGAGTTACTGCGTTTCTGGAACAGGAGCTGCCCCTCAATCTGTGAGGTGTGAGAAGGAGGCCAGGAGGGAGGACCGAGCGTCGCGGGGTCCACCAACTGTCCTCCCTCCCCAGGGGAGAGAAAGCCACACGGCCCTCGACGGGGCTTGGCACCAGGCTCCCGGGCTGGGGTCGGGTGGATAGGGTAGAAAGAGAGGCAGTGCTTCCTCAGAGGTCACCGACGGAGAGGAAAGCTGTTCCCGGGCCGCGCCAGCACATCCTCGCCACACACGTCCCTTACGACCCCCAAAGTCCCAGTTCAGGCCAGTGGGCGTGGCTGCCCGGGACCCGCTCCCACCCTTGACCGCCCGCGTGTCGCGCCGAGCGCTGGGCCTCTCCACCAGCGCTTCCCGCCGCCACCGCCGCCGCGCTCCCGGCGGTCTCCCGCCCATCGCGGCGCCCTCGGCACCTGCGGGGCCCCGGCTCTACTTCCTGCGTCTCCCCGAGGCTGGAGGGAGCTGGTTGGGCGGGAAGGAGTAAAGCCTGCGGCGCCGGGCGCCTACGGGTGGGGTTGGCCCGTCCGTTGGGTGGGCTTCTGGGGTCGGTCCCCTGCGCTGTAGGACATGGAAGAGGCAAGAATGACCGCCCGTCTGCCTGTTGCTTATTATTATTATTATTCAGAAATAATATCTGTCTGGAGCTTCCCTTTTTCGGGCTCCTCCACCAAGACCCTGCGAAGTCCTGTGTTGGCCAAGTGAGCTCAGGGCGGGGTGCGCGCATCTTCTCGGCTCTGCGCGCATCTCTGCCGCCGGCGCTCGGCCGCGCGGGGAGGCCAGGCTCCGGATCTGGTGACACCGCGGCCAGACACACGCCCCAGGAGGCGCGGACCCGGGGCGGGGCCGGCGGCGGGGCCTTGGCAGAGGGTCCCAGGCCCTCGCGGGGAGGAGAAGCCGGTCCAGCAGCTGGGGGCTCCTTTCAGAATGAAGACCTTGGGGCCGCTCGGTTTCTGAAGCGGGTCTGACGTTAGTAAAGCTTAGGTACAGGGAGATACTTCATTTTTAAGAAAAAGTCGTATTACAGCGTGATTGCTGCCTCGGGCGGATGATGGGTGTCTGAACCGCCTCAGTATTTTTGTAGTAGAATTAAAAGTAGAATTAAGGAGTACGTTTCCTTCCTGGGGGGAGCGGGGGAGCAGAGAGGGGCGATTTAGAGGTTTTTCATTTTCTAAACGCTTCAATTTTAAGCAAACACTTGGGGGCTCCGGGCCGCTGTAATTCCAAAGGCAATTTTCCGTGGTTTTAATTTGATTTGCATTTTTTCAACTTCTATAATATTCAATTTCATGGGTGAATACACAGGTAAACACTGTTAGGTCGTGTTTTTCGCCCCCTGCACCAAACAGAATGTCGCTTGCCTTAGAGTGCCAGGGGAGTTACACCCCTTCCCAATAATGTCTGCGGGTTTCTCCTGAATTATTTTCCTAAACGTAGCGCGGGTTCACCTGGGCGCCAGAAAGGTGGCCTATTAAAAATAGCTGAACTGCTCCGCATAGGTGGGGGGGGGACCCCCACAGACATGACCCAAAGGAAGGAGGCAAAGCAAACAAATTCCTATTCTACATAGAATCTATTCTAGTTTTACCCAGAAACATTTTAAAATATTTTATTAGTAGTTTTAAGCAATCCAAAAATGATCAATATACTCACTTCTCCCAGAAATGCTTTCAGTGTAAATTTCATCGCTAGACAGACAAACATTGAGAAAAGCGATAGGCTTTGTAGGGAGAAATTTAATTAGCACCGTTGAGCTATTGTATAAAAAAAAATTTAGAGAAAAATACGAAGTGAAATTGGGTAATTAGCTTTAGTCCTATCAAAGCTGATATTTAACAAAATGCCACTGTCCCTAACCCTGGAGCCAGGATGCTGGAAGCTGCATGGGAGCAGCTACGCCAAAGACTAACACGGGTAGACGGTAATCCTTGAACGCACCAGACACCATACATCTCACAAGGAGATAGTTGAACCTCATCAAATATACAGATAGATTGGCACATAATAAATCTATCAAAACCCCAAATGCATTTTATATTCCTTCACAAAATTGTGCTACAAGAGGTAAGGAGCAAAGAAATGACATACTTAATTGGCCTGTCCAGAGGTACTCATATAATAAAATAGCTTTCTCAGGAACGATACGTCATTTAAAGAAAATATAGATATATACATATATATCTGCTTAATGCCCATTACTGTGAAACACTCAATACCGTGAAAGCTATTTCTATTTTAAATCCTAAAAGTTTACAGATTTGAATGTTTGTCTCATTTCGTAGGATTTTTTTTTTTTAATTGGAGAGCTCACGGACAATGTTAGTGAGTTTTAGAAATTAAAAGATATTAGAGTTTTGGCGTTTTGGAAAGAATAGATCCAGAAATTACATTGGTGAGCCTTTCAAAAACCTTTTTGCTTGAGGCTGGCTGATTTGGGAAAACGGTATTGAGCCGATCTCATTTGCAAAATATTTTTTTATCATACGAAAGGGGTTTAAGCAAACAAGAAAGGAATTTCTTTTGAAGCAGTACCAACTTTGAGAAAGAAAGTTCCTTAATTTTTTGAAAACACCGTCGTAGCAGGCTGACTGCATCGAACACCTTCAGGAAAACTGACCTTTACCATTTGACTTTTAATTTTTTTTTTTACAATTATTGAATTTAAAGGGATCATTGTTTAGGATTTGTCCTAATCTTTCTTATTGTGGATGACTGGCAATTATGTCTTTCTGTTTATCTTACACAAATAGATGGCGGAATGTGATGTCCACAGATGACAGCAGAGCAAACCTCCTCCTGGAGAAGAGCTCATGCCAGGGACTCGACTAAAACACAGGTCTACTCAGAGGATGGCAAACTTGGGCAATAGGAACCTCTTTCTCTTTCTCTATTCTAATGGAGGAGTAAATGAGGCTCTTGTTAAGAACCTAAGAGCACTGATCATCAGAGTAAGTTTGCCAACTTCTTTCGCTTTTATCCCAAAGAGGTCTGTGTCCAAGACTGTGGCAGCCGACCCAGAAGCAATGCTCAGGCGACGCAGACGGCGATTGCTCTCCCAACCCCCAGCTGTGTTCAGCTGGGTCCAAGAGGCCACTAGCTGACCAAAGATAGAGAGGGCTTGGCATGCCTGGGGTGGGGGAGGGGAGGGAGGGAGGAATGGACCAGGGAGGTCCCTGGAGTGTGTCTCAGCAGGTGGGGGCTAGCAGAACAGGGGGCTCAAGTCCCAGCAGGAAACTTTCCCTACAGACTTAGGAACTTGGGAGACCATGTCCTTTGGCAGAGATGTTAGTCCTCAGAGGAAAGAGTAGCACCCCCAGAAGACACAGCTGCTGAGGGCGGAGGTTAGCTGAGGGTGCTATGAAACGACTGTGGTCTGACTGTCCTTTCATGACTGATAGGAGCCTGAGGGAGGGGAGGAGTGTGTGTGTGTGTGAGAGAGAGAGAGAGAGAGAGAGAGAGAGAGAGAGAGAGAGAGGGATTCTGCTGAATACAAGGGAGAAATCCCACAGTTACTTTCAGTTGTTTACTGAGCAAGGGCAAAATCTAAACAGCGCTTTCCAGGATCAATGAAGGGATGGCCTCGGGTTCCAGAGCTGAGCCCCCTAAATGAGTCTGGCATCCTGATAACTGCAGGTTAGCACCTGAGATCAACTCCTTCCCGCTGCCGAATGCTGGCAAGAGATACAGAGGCACCTTGTTCTGGGCTCTGGGAAGGGAGAGGCGACAAGGAGATTTAATTGTCTGCCTGGGTGAATCGAAATGTCCTTCGAAAGCAAAGAAATCAAGAGAGATTGGCCTTTAATTGGCAAATCTGCTGGTTGGAGGGGAGTGGCAATTAAAGTGGAGAGGGGATAAAATGCAGATCGGATTCCTGTCCCCAGCTCGCCCCCAGACAGGACCCAAGATCGCATTCTCCCCCCCTTGGGGTCACTAGAAGGCTCCGCACCTAGTCTGACTGTGGTAACTGTCTTTCTCCCCACCTCAATCTAACGTCTCCATTATC
Organism: Stenella coeruleoalba; assembly: GCF_951394435.1. Taxonomy (NCBI): domain Eukaryota; kingdom Metazoa; phylum Chordata; class Mammalia; order Artiodactyla; family Delphinidae; genus Stenella; species Stenella coeruleoalba. Next base: position 44,641,214 of record NC_137161.1, on the reverse strand, counting down.
AGTTTGGAGTGGGGAGTCTGGTTTAATCCAGAACTCCATTCACTTCCAAGAGTTGGTCCCCCATGCCTGAGACATCATTGTGTGCAGAGCTGGCCTTAGGACCCAGTTGTCCAGAGCCTCCCCTGAAATCCCAAAAGGGGAGGGGCTCAGTCTGCAGGAAATCCCCACCCCACTAAAAACAGACAGTCCAGGGGACTGAACTTGCAGTAAGTCAAAAAGAAAAGGAGACCTCCATGTGGCATAAGCAGGCGTGAACCATCCTTGGCTGGCACCCCTGTGCCCGTGTGCAGTTCGGCCGGGGTGGTGCCCTTCTCCCAGATTGCAGGCCTACCGAGTGCCGGGTCCCAGCCACCCTCTGTGATGGAAGCAGGCCCGTCCACCTGGGCCGGCATCCCTTTCAGGGCCCAACCTGGAGGCAGGTGTTTATCCCGATCTGCATCTGTATGTGCGTGGGGGAGGCGGCTGTGGGGACGGGGTCTCTTGCAGCTGTGTTGAAGTGGGGGCGTGCAGGGGCCCAGCTGTGATCGGTGGGTGCGCTCCAGCTGTGCTGTCACCTGGGCTGTCGGGCCACCAGGTGTGGGTCAGGGGGAGGTCAGAGGCGAGAGGCTCTCAGGAATTCCTGGCCCCTGATCCAAAACCCCCGTAAGGAGTAAAGCTGACAGGCGGCACCTCGGACGTGGGTTATTTTAAGCCCATATGTCAGGCTATTGTTTCTGCCCCTGACATTTTCCTCTTCTCTGGCATTTTCTCTTTCTAATCACAATGCAAGAGCCATCTAGCTGCCGATTCTCTGCCCTCTCCTCCCTTCCAGCCTTAGCCAGCTGGTCCCAGAAGCTTGAACGGGGAGGAGTCGTGGTCCAGGTCTGACTGATCCTCTGGCTGGCTTTGGGGCCATGGTCGCATGGGAATTCTAACTCCAAGAGGGCAAAAGAGAAGCCAGCCTGACCCCAGGCATAACCCACCCTGACCCCTTCTAGGACAGTGGGCAGGGTCTCTGCCATCCTTCCAAGAAGTGCTCAAGCCTGTTCTTCTTGAGACCTTCTTGTTTCTTTCTAGCCTTCTTCTAACACTGCGGTCCCCTCCGCCCCGTCACCTCCGCTTACCATCAGCAGCTCACTTTGCAAACTTGGGGGTCCTGGAGAAGGTAGGCTCCCTACTGCATTGGAATCAGAGAGGTCTGTGCCCAGGCCATATGAAACCAGGAAGAGTTGAAAGAACACAGAGGTGGAAGATTTGAATTCAACGCTGAGCTCCGAAATGGAAGCTTTTTCTCTAACTTCTCTCTGCCCGGGCCCATCACCCATAAATTCTGACAGCTACTGGGGAGGGGAGTGGTCTTAACTGAGGTCATGTTCATGAAGACACCTGGCATAGTGTCTGGCACAGAGGGGACCCCACTGACTGGTGGTGGATGGAATACAGTTGTGATCAATAAAAGACGTGGAGGGGCTGGGGCGGGGGTGGGAGATACAGTAAGATGGTAGAAAGTAGGGCAAAAGTTTTGCCCCAAAATGGACTCATTTTTCTGGGTAGAGGGTAAATTTTCTCCGCCAGAGAGTTGTTGAAGTTGCAACTTCTTTCTGTGTGTAAACAGCTCAGCTTAATGTAGCTCAGAATTGCAGACTGACTAGAAGGTATATAGTTGAATTGGTCTCGTTTATTTTAAATTTCTTAGATTGGGTTTTAGAAGGTAAGGCAAGCAGGAAGCTCGAGCAGAGGGTTGTATCTTTTAGAGCAGAGCGTACACACGTTGGCTTCCTGCTTTCTCTGCTAAAGATGCCTCTGGCCCCCATACAGAGCCCTCTGTGACCCAGGTCCTGTCCTGGCTGACATTCCACCCTGATATTCACAGAAAATGTCATTTCATCGTCATCTGCCCTTCCCAGTCCCCCAGCTCCCACTTCACACCTTAGCTCCTCCCAAGCGCTCTCCGCCAAACACTTCCTAAGATTGTTTTCTATTTTTAAGTAATGCACTTTGAACACCCAAGTCTTCAAATTAAGAACCGTATGCTTTTCTTTATGTGAGCAAAAAGTTCAACAAAATCCATTATATAACTACATCTACTTTGTGAAGAGAGAAAAAAATAATGAATTGAGGTCCTATTTCTAATGAAATAAGTCAAAATTCACACGCATGCAACCTTATTTTGATTTGCTGGGGTCGTGACCAACCTTGGTCCAAAAACGTTCCTGCTTATTCTTGAAATATGTGTTTTACGTTTTTTCAAAAAAAGTGAAACCATGGGAAAGCTGCTTTACCTAGGAAGAAAGTCTAGTCCTCAGCCATTTAAGTGAGCAGAAGTGAAGCCACTTAAGCAAGTAGAACTAAAAACTAGCAAACTATTCTGATTCCAAAGTTTTCATCTGCATCACACCCCAGTATTTTTCCCTCACGCATCTACGTTTGTGATGTGGAAAATTTCCCTCTCGGTTCATCTGATGTGTTTAAGTTAAATCAATGTGGCCTTGCTGGCACGGTATCCTGGCACTGCAGGAATATCAGTGCCTCCAATGAGCTTAAAGAGAGAGTTTAACCCCAGGCACTTGCCCTAAGGAGACCTGAGAACCTCTAGTTTTGCATGAATGAATGCAACTTCATTCGTGTGACTCTTTTCAGCGTCTCGGCTATCGGTTGTATTATCTGTCAGTAAAATTCCCCACCTTCTTTTCAGAAAGAGAGAGAGATGTGTGTGAAGGATAAGTCAATGCCTTCTCATGGGAACCTGGTGGAGAGGGGGGACATGTATGACAGGGACAGCTGACCAGTCCATGTTTTATTGGTAGTGAGGTTGGAGCTCTGAGGAACAGCCACTAATGTAAAAACTAAGGACACTGCTGTGAAGATGTGCTTGTGCAACCACCCTGTCCTCTGTACCTTATGCAGAGGATATACAAAGAATCTGGAACAAGCCCCAAGGGTGCAGGGCTTGGGGGAGGGGTGAGTAGGAATCACCTCCAGTCTGGCAATAGGGACCAGGGCGGAATGACAGCTTGTAAAATAAGCCTCCATCAGTCTCCCTGGAGACAGCCGGCCTCAACTTGGGTGTTCCCCGCTTGTTAGCCTCACTCATAATTGGTCTCCCCTCCCAACCCACGTTGTTGGTTTTCTGTGTGTGGCTTTTGGTGTGAGCGTGTTAGGTCATCAACAAATACAATGGCGGGAGGGGGTGAGGGGGGGACACACACGATTGTTTTAAAGAAGAAAGGAGAGAAAGGATGAGAGAGTGGGCAGGAAGGCTGTGAACAGAATGGGGAAGATGCCCCAGGATTTAGGCTTCTGAGGCAACCCCTGGAGGGCTGGGGGTAGTGCGCTCCCTGGGAGTTTTGTCTAAGGGAGAGGCAGCCTGCCAGGAGATGGGGACCCCGCTGAGTGCCACTGGGGACACCGTCTATACCATGCAATTTTTGTTTGCTTGTCTCTGGAGGTGCCTGTAACATCCTGCCCATATCCGGTGCATCTCATCAAAAAGGAATTTCTCCAAAAATCTCAATTATTGTGGCTGCCTGAGAAAGGACGTAGCCTCAGGAGCAGCCCAGGATTCCCCCCACCCCGGGCGGGGGGTGGGATGGGTGGCCGGGCACACGGGCCTGTGCCAGCTGGCCTTTCCCCATCCATTTAAAAATAGTTTCTCCCACATTCCTCATGATCTTTTCCTCCACCCTACATTCTCTTTTTTCCTCTTCTCAGAGGAAAACCAGTCCTGGGGTTAGAAGCTGTAAGAAACGTGTAGTCGGACGTCTGTAAAGCTTAGCAGGAGCTGGCTCTGCCGTCAAGGGGGGCTGTGGATGCAGTGTATTGTTTTCACTCCCAAAGGGACACATAAGGCTCTGAGACCCTCAGATATCTGTGTATGGTATAAAGAACATTTGACGGGAGAAGAGAGCAGCAGATAATTAAATCGAGCGGCAAACTCTTGGAGAGTTTTTTCTTGCATTTTTGTTTTTGTTTTTATAATTTCATGCCACCAACTGTTGGGCGGCCTGGGTTGCCATGGTGCTGTGGCCGGGCTGGTGTCCACTGTGTCCCTGACCCAGCAGAGACATTTAGGGTCTGAAATCTTGCTCTTCTGCTGCAGTGGTGACAGCACATTGGAGATGGTGGTGCGAAGGGGTGTGTGTGAGTGGGGGGTCTCCTCTGTGGCTGGACGGGGTGCCCGTAAGCCTGTGGATGCTAGCCCGCGAGGTTAGGTCCACGGTGCGGATGGGGGACTCAGAGAACGTTTCCTTCCTACCCCCTGGAGCAGGGTGAAGATTCCCGGCCCCAGTGGCCCTGCTGCTTTCTCCGGACAGTTCTGGTCTACGCAATTCAGAAGATTCTGTTTCCGCGACTCCAGCCCCAAGCCGGGAGGACCTCCAGACCCCCGATACTCAGAAGAGTGCACTGCCCCAGAGAAAACCAGTTACCCCGAGGTACCTCCAGGTGCCTTCTTAAGCAAACACCCCCCTTCCCCGCACCCTATTAAGCAGTATCTCTCGCTTCTCCCTGCGTCACCCGCACATTAAAATTCCCCCAAAGCCCTGAAGACCTGCTTCTCTGTATAAAGCCGGGAGAGGCGGACGATAAACATCAGGGGTTTAAATTGGCCATTTGGAAGATTACATCTCTTCAGCGAGGGTCTTTCTTTCAAAACTCGCACTGAATTAAGGGCCGCGGCAACTCCGCACCGGCTCTCAAAGGCCGGGCACCTTTTCATTCGGCCGTGGAGTGGGCCGGGCGCGGTGACCCGGCGCCGTCAAAGGCCCGAGGAAAGGCCGTGGGGCGACACCGTCTAATGACAAGTAATTGACGGATTCGAGGCCGCGCATTACCAGCGGAACGGGGAGGCATTAATTATTAAAAAACGATTAGCCTCGCGTGTGTCCCGCCGGCGGGCCATCTCGTTCAGGGAAGAGCCGGAGCCGGACTTGGAGGGAGGCGGGTGCGCTCCCTTGTCGGCCTCGGGCGCGGTGGACAAAGGCGCGCGCAGCCCCGGGCGCCGGGGAAGGAGGGGACCGGGCGCCCAGGGTGCCCAAGCATGGAGGTGTCCACAAAACTGACCCTGCCAATCACCGGGACCGATTTCTGCCCTTTTGGGTCCGAGATCTGGGTGACTGCGGCACGGACTGGAAGAACTTTCCAGTTGGGGTGGCGGGCAATTGCGGTGACCCGGGACCTAGCGCGACCTACGTACGTCCTGGCGAAATACCAAACTGACCGAGCCGGCGTGGGCCTATCACGAGCCAGACACCCCGCCGTAGAAAGCAAACCGTCAGGGGTAATGCAGATTGATGGGGGCCACCTGGTAGACCCCAGAGGAAAGACACCTTTTCCTACCCTGCCCTCGACAACCGAGGGTCCTGCGGTGTCAACTGGCAGCCTCGGAATCACTAGTTTTCCGAGCCGTCGCCTTCCCGCAGACTGCAGACAGATGCGATCGGTCTGTCCGATCCTCCAAACCCGGTGCCCCGGGACAGCGCGGGGGAAGTGGGTGAAGAACGGCCCCGCGGCCGGGTTCGGCCTTTCCCTCCTGGACCGGGCTAGTGGCCCGGAGTCTCCCTGACCTGCCTGCGGCCGTGCACGCTCGCGGCGAGAACGCAGGATTCCCCGGCCGCTCGGAAAGGCGCTGCCCTTCCTCGGCTCCCGGACGGCGGGAACCCCACCGCCGCCTGGGCCTCGGGGCTTCCTGGAACCCCAGAGACGGAACTGGAACCCATGCGCGTCCACGCTCGGGCCTCGGTGTGCAGCCTCCCAGTACCAGTGCGCCGTCTTCCAGCGTCCCCATCCCAGGCTCTGAGGCCAAGGCCGGCCCCCACCTCCATCTTCCCACCGTCCTAGGGCGACAGGCGGCCCTCGTATCGAATCAGCAGCCCGGAGCGGCTGCAGGGGCCTGTGGTGGCTTCCCGTCGCTTCGGGGTCCCACCAAACTTTCCAGTTGTGCTCAGGGCCCAGATTCAGTCTGAGTGTGTAGCTCCTCGACCCCTCATCCTCCCACGCCGAGCATCCTCAGAATCCCCCGCAAAAAGGCCACCTCCCCAGCCCCGGGGTCTCCGCGACTTAGCTTCTCACTCCCTGTCTCCCAGGCGTCGAAGCCTCGGGAAGGGCCAGGGGCTGGCTGGGGGAGGGGAGGCGCGCGGACGGGAGTGGGGGGCGCACGCTCGGCGGGGACCCGGGCGCGGCCCCTGAGTGGGCGCGCTCCCTACCTGCGGTGCGGCGGGCAGGCGGGCGGCGGCGGCAGCGGAGCGTCCAGAGCGCGGAGGGAGGCGGCCGACTGCTCCGAGCCGAGGCATCCCCGCATTTATTTGAGCTCAAACCTAGCGACTGTTGACTTTAGCACACAAAGCAAAGATTTCACTGCCCGCTAGTTTAAAAATGAATATTTTACCAAGATATCGATCAGCGTTATAAAATTCAGTTAAGTACAATGGGATCCTGGCAAAAAAGAAAAAAAATAATAAAGGAGGGAGAGGCAATATAATATCTGTGCAAATTTGCTGAAGTGTGACGTGGCATGGAAAGTTTACCCTCCTGGAATTCGGATCTAGAATGTTTTTTTCGGTTGTTTACTGACTGTTTATTCACAGATCACGGATGCTTAAACCCGCACGCGGATGGCGCGGGGAAAAGGAAGAAAAAGAGGGAGAGAGAGGGAAAAACAAACGCTGCACCCTACCACGCAGAGTTGGGGAACGCGGGCGGAGGGCGGTCTGAGCGCCAGTAAGCTGGGGGCCCTGCGGGGGGAGGGGCTGGGGCGGGAGGATGAGGGGTGTGAAAGACGCAGGACGCGCAGAAAAGCCTCCGGAGCGGCCGGCTCCCCGACATCCTTTTTATGTATTCGGACAGAACTATATCTTATCTGGCCGGGATCAGTGGAGGGGGGCACGCTAAGTAGTTTAAAACGACCCTCGCACAATGAACGTGCGATAGGAAACATAGCAGGTTAGGGCAGAGCTTTCAGCCTTCATTGTCCCGCACTCGGCCCCCGGCCCTGCCTCTCCGCTCCTTCGCCACGGGAGCCTTTTATGTGATAATGAAACACATTTCAGGCTGGGCTCACGACGTGTGTGTCCTTGCCAGGGGGAGAGACGGCCCTGATTGCTGGCTGCGACCTCCGGATCCCTCCCACCACCCCCCTCCCCAATTTCTCTTCCTTGTTTTCTTCGGGACAATGTGGCATGTTAAAAAGGGATTTGGAGGCGGGAGGCAGAGGCGAGGACCAACCCCCCTCAGTCGCGTGGGAAGGCCAGGGTTTGAGGGGCAGAGAGACCCCGCAAGGTGAGGAGGGCTCTCGCAGAGGTGGTATCCAGGCTTGGGGCGAAGCTGGGACACTCCAAGTTTAGATGGTCGAGAAGCCCAAAGATCTAGTCCGGGACATGGGAGCCTGAGCTTAGAAACCTGAGTCTGAAAGTTTTGGCCTCCGACTCTGCGGAGATTCTCACCCACCGCAAGCTAGCTGCTCCCTGGATGGCTCCTGCCCTCGCTCGGCCAGCTTGCCTGCCAGCAGATGCCCAGGGCAAAGCCAAAGCGGAGCCCACTTTGCGAAGCCGGGCCCCGCTTGGCCTCCAAGATTTCCACTTCGGTTGGCCGAGGATTTAGGGCCACTAGGCTGTCTGTGGAGAGAGGCAGTGCGATTTGTAAGAATTTATTCTGGGTCTTTCTTTATACTTTCCGGTTTTCCTTGAAGAATCACAACATACCCACTCACCTCCTTGGTGCTGTAATCCTAGATTGCCAACCCGGGCTAAGAGGCCTCTTGGCCAAGGCCTCGCTCCGAGTTTGGGTGGAGTGGGGAGGGAGAAAACCTGCAGACCCTGGGATCCCACCCCTGACAAGGGGCACCTGGCCAGCCGTGCAGGACACCCCCTTACCTCTGCCTTATCCCCCAGTTACACATATTTTATAAGATTTTCATCAGGACCCTGAGTGCCCTTTAAAATCACTTCCAGGAGAAAGTCTTTTGTTTCTCCAGACCAGATGCTCAAAAGCATGGTTCCAGAAGCCTCACTACTCCTGGGCTGCAGCAAGTTCTACCAAGGTTGTGCAGAACACCTAAGTGAAGGTGGAGGGTGGGATGGAGGGTGGAGTGTGGACAGAGGCCTGAGGCTGTCAATCCAGGCAGAGTTCCAATTCCATGGAAGGGTGAATGGGTGCAGAGAGGCAGTGATGAAAAGGAAAAGAGCTGCACCAGAAATTTGCAAGTCCAATCGGGGCTCCCTGCCTTGAAGGGAGGCCTAGGATTGGACATACAGGAAAAAACATGGAAAATCCAGGCTTCTTTCCAGAGAAGCCAGCCCCAGGGTCCCAGAGATGTCAACAACATTGCACCTTCACATGGCCCAGCTGGAAAATACAGATAGGATGTGTGGTTTTCTCCAGGCTTCGGAGATAAACGTGCATCATCCCCACAATCCCCAGAATGGTTCACCTGGGATCTGTGAGTTTCACTGTGTGTAAAGTTAAACCCCAAATTCAAAGAAGTAACCTTGAACAATGTTGAGTTCCATTAACATGTCCTTGCTGAAGTGTTTCGTGTACTGAAGTCTGAAATTTACTTTGAAATGCATCTAGGAAAATAAGATAAGTGGACCGATGCAGGTGTGCATAGATGGACAGATATGCTGTATAACAAGTATCGTGAAATGGGAACTGTAGGATCTGGGCAATGGGTATGTGTCTGTTTACTGTCAAATTCATTCAACTTTACTTTGTCTGAAAATGCTAATAATAAACAGTCGATAAAACAGCAACTACCTCCCCCAGAATAAAATAAAACCTGCAACCAGCCAGGATCTCCCTCCCTCAATTTTAAACTGATTCCCAGGTCTGTTTGTTTTTTAAATCAGGCAAAGGAAAACAAAAAATCTTGAAGATTCAGAGCAAAAAACTGGCAATAACACTTTAATATAGATTCGTGGAACTCTGGTCCTTGTAGTCAGAACATACATTTATAAGCCATAAATAAAGCACACGGAAACCATAAATTAATCAGACTCGAGACCTGAATTTCACCGTATCAAGAATGGGAATGCTTTTTTTTTTTTCTTTTTCTTGATCATTTACAACAGACCCTTACATCATTTTTTCTCTTCTTTAAACAATAGTACAACTCTGTTTTCTGTTAAAACTACAGTTTTACACTGAGTCACTCACAAAAGTTTGTGTTTTTTCTTTTTTGTTTTGTTTTTGTTTTTTGTTGTTTTTTTGTTTTTTTAAATAAAGTAAGACTTCCCTGCAATGACAGCAACGGAGATAAACCACAACAACAAAAAGTCAGGATTCGCAGGTGCTTAAAGAAGCAGGCGTCTACACGGTAGTGGAAACTGAGGCTTTCCTTTTTCTCTTTTTTTGACTATCTTTTTTTCCCTTTCCCTCCTTATATAGCATGATAGACATCAGTGTGGCCCATGTGAGGGAGGGAAGGGCTGCAGAGGGTGGGGGAGACCTCTGTTCCGGGGGGGCAGGGGTGTGATGGGTCCTTCTCCCTCGCAACTTTCCAGCGCCCCTTTCTCAGGGTCTCTACCCCATTTCCTGTCTCTCCCGTCTGGGTCCAGGCTAGCCAGGTCACGCCGTCTTCTTAAGAGGAGTTCATAATGGGCCTGGAGTACACTCCCTGGTAGTAGGAGGTGTCTGGGGCCAGGGTCGAGGCGTCCAGGCCCGCTTTGTTCGTGACCGGGCCCATGGCCAGGCTTCCCGGCATGGGGGACCCGTAGCCGGGGTAATGCATCACCTGTTCGTAGGCCTTGAGGTCCATTTTGTGGGGCTGGTGGTGGTGATGGCTGTGGTGGTGCTGCTGCTCCGAGGACATGAGGTTGTTGATGGAGAAGGGGTGGTTGAAGGCGTAGTGGTGCTCCGGCTTCAGGTGGGTCTCTGGCGGCAGGCCCGGGTGATGCGGCGGGCCCAGCAGGTGGGCCGCGGCCTGCTGCTGCCCTGGCGAGGGCGCCGGCTCCGCGGGGCTCAACGCCGCGGCCGGCGTCCCCTTCAGCTCCCCGAGGCCCCCTCGCTTGTGCTCCTGGCACGGGGAGGCGCTCGAGTGGGGCGATTCGGTGCCCGCCGGAGTCTCGGAGACCGGCCCGGCGGCCTCCCCGAGCTGACCCTGCGAGGCCTGGGCCCCGGCGGCCGCCTTCTTACCGCCGCCCGCGGCGCCCGCGGCCTCCTTCAGGGCCAGCTGCTTCTCGCACTTGAAGCGCTTCTGGCGGCGCAGGTAGCAGCCATTCTCGAACATGTTGCCCGAGTCGGGGTGCAGAGTCCAGAAGGAGCCCTTGCCGGGCTTGTCGGGCGAGCGGGGCACCTTGAGGAAGCAGTCGTTGAAGGACAGCGAGTGGCGGATGGAGTTCTGCCAGCGCTGCTGGTTCTGCCGGTAGAAGGGGAAGAGGTCCATGATCCACTGGTAGATCTCGCTCAGCGTCAGCATCTTGTTGGGGCTCTGCTGAATGGCCATGGTGATGAGCGAAATGTACGAGTAGGGCGGCTTGGCGTGCGTGTAGCTGCGCCGGTACGTCTTGGGGTCGCGCGCGCGGCTCAGGCCTGCCTGCCCGTACATGGGGCTCATGGAGTTCATGTTCGCGTAGGGTGCCAGGCCGCCCATGGCCCCGGCCGCCTGCCCCCCGAGCGGGCTCAGGCTCGGGCTCAGGTGCGGCCCCATGCCAGCCACGCCGGCCGACCCGGCCGAGCCGCCCATGCCGGCCATGGCGCCCGCCCCGGGGGACATGCCGGCCAGGGACGGGCTCATGCCCGCGCCCACGTACGACGACATGTTCATGGAGCCGGCGCTCATGTTGCCCGAGCCGCTGCCCATGGCGGCCGCCGACATGCTCATGTACGTGTTCATGCCGTTCATCCCCAGGCCGGCGTTCATGTTGCTCACCGAGGAGTAGCCCTGAGGACAGAGCCCGGAGGGAGGCGCACAGCGTTAGCACCGCGGCTGAAGCGCGCCCGGCCTGACCCCCCGCCCACCGGGCCAGCCCAGGCCCCCGCCTCCAGGGAGGCCTCCGGGGAGTCCTGCCCTCGCCCGGCCCCGGCCCCGCGTCCGTTTCACCCGGAGCGCGCCGCGATCGCCCTCGGGGAGGTGGCGCGGGGGCCGCCGCTCTGCGCCCGTGGCCGCCTCCTCGCCCTCCTGCGCCTCTCTCAGACTCTAAAACAGAGGTCCCCGGGAGCGCCCCAAGCCAGGCATCCCAAATGCATCTCCCCCCCGCAGAGTCTCCCCGACTCTCACGCCAGCATACCGAGCAGGCGCCGCGGCCCCGGACGCCACCTCCGACCCTGGCCAGCGACCTGTGGGACAAGGCGCAGGGCGCCCGGCGGCCTCCCGCGGAGACGATCCCAGGGTCCTCGCCATTCAGCCTTCCTCCCGGGACCCCATTCTGGGCCCCAGGGGAACCGAAACGCGGTACCTGCGCGCAGTCTGGGGCCAGCCGGAGGCATTGAGTGGAGGGACAGGGAGGGGACCGCGGACAGAACTACACGCGGCTGGGCTCTGCAGCCACAAACTTTCTTTCTCTTTGTCGCCTAGTCCTGGACCGTTTTTCTCTACTTCAGCCCCCAACTCCTACCCACCTTCTCCACTCCAGCTCCCCACCCCCTCGCCGGCCGACCTCCCACCCCTCCCCAGCCGCGCGCTGCCAAACACAACTCTGTTAGGATAGTGCGTGGCTCGGCCACGAAGAGGATTTGGAGGCGCCGCAAGTCAATATTTGATCACAAAGTTAATATTATCTCAAGGCTAACAGTGTGTCGTATAAAAAAGAGACCCATCTGAGTCGAAGGAGGGTGGAAAAGGCGGCTGCCCGGAGCGGCTGGGGTGGGGGCCGGGGGCCGGCCGGGGAAGCGGTCCAGAGGTTGGGGCCGAGAGCGGACGCCGCCACCCCGCTTCCCCCGGCCAAGGCGAGTGCCTACCTCGGGCTCGGCATAGTAGCTGCTCCAGTCGGACGGCTCGTGCCCTTCCATCTTCACCGCTCCCAGCATACTGGAAGCCGAGTGCATGGCAGTTTAAAATTTAACAGCCCCAGCAAACGACCGGCAATCACCCCCCCACCCCCACCCTCCTTTCTAAAAAAAGTCAGCCAAGGCACCGTCCCCTCCCTCCCTCTCGCGCTCCCTCTCTCTCGGCTCCACTCCCTCTCTCCCTCGGCCGGCCAGAGGCTGTGGCTGGAAGTGGGCGGGAGGGGTGAGTCGCGGGAGGAGGGGGCCGAGGGTGGGAGGAGGCCCGGAGCCGATCGCCGCTGCCGGAGCGCCCGCCGCCCGCCGCCGCCGCCGCCGCCGCCGCGCTCGCGGGCTGCCGGGTGGAGGCCGAGGCTGGCAGTGCCGAGCTGCCGGGAGGCGGCGGGAAGCGCGCGGCGCGGGGGCGGGTGGGGGGGGGGTGCAGAAGAGGAGGAGGAGGAGGTGGAGGTGGTGGAGGAGGGGGGGAAGGGAGGAGGAGGAGGAGGAGGTGTGGACCGCGCAGCGGACAAGTGCCGCAGTGACGTGGGCTGCTGGTGATATAGCGCAGCGCGCGGCCGCGGGCCTCCAATCCCCAGACCCGGGGCAGCCCATTTGAATAATCAGCTCACACCTGGGTGAGAGGGAGCCCCGGCCGGCGCCCAGCACCTGCCCTCGGCGCCCGCGCAGCTGCCCTGCGCCGGGCACGCGGAGCCCGGACTGGCGAGCGGGGCGGGTGGGCGCGTGGGCCCCCGGGTCCAGCCCCCTTTCGTCTGCGGGGAGTCCCCACGGGAGGAGGGACCCGGGAGGAGGCCACCCAGTGGAGCGGCCCAGGGCTCTGGCCCCGTCCCCGTCCCATAGAGCCGGGCCCCTGGCGCGCCTGTCCGAGGGCGCGTCCGGCTTCCGCGCCCGCTCTCGCCCCTGCAGAGCCTTATCAAAGCCGCATTTATCTATCCCGGATTTCTTAGTTCTCAGGGCTCATTCCCTGTCAAAACAACCAACCGGTGACAGAGCCAATCTGCAAAGCGCTGTCGTATTTAGAAAAACTGTGTACACACCTTTAACTCGCCTGTTGCGGCTGCTGGGAGGCCCCTCCCGTTACAGTTAAGACCCGGAGCGGCTTCGGGAGGCGTGCGGGGCGCTGGGTCCCGCCTCCCCGGCGGGAGCCAGGCCTCCAGCGCCGGACGGGGCGGCTGGAGGGGAGGAGCCCCGTCCCACGGTCCGGGTGCCGGGCGCAGGGCGCGCGCGGCCCCGCCAGCTGCTGCGACGGTTGGGAGACTATTTGTCTCTGACAGTCAGGACGGCGTGTTTCAAGGTTACTTTTCAGTCACAACTGAGGTGCCCACAACATTTCGTAACTAAAACAAACAGGGCAGGAGGTGGGGGACGAGGCGGGAGGAGAGAGGGGAATTAAGGGATCAATAATGGGGCATATGGAGTCCGCCTGGCTGTGGGCGGGGGTGCCTCTGTCCTCTCTGCTTTCCTGTTTTATAAGAATTAGAAACCCTAGCAACCATATTCGTCCTTTTTATTTTCGATCCAGCTTCTGAGTTCAAATGATCACCTGTCCTAGGCCAGGTACCAAGACCTCAGTGCGCCAGATTGGGGAGGGGGCGGGGAGGCAGAATACTACAGGTGTTTGGAGGTGGCCGCCCTTTCTTGGTTCTAAACCCCGGCTGGGCCGTGAGGATGCGGCCCTGCGCCCTCAACCCCAAAAAGAGAAAAATAGGAAATAGTGGGTATCTGGCCCACCTGTCCAGAGTTATGGGTAATGGTGGCAGAAGACAGAAGCAAGGTGGCAGGCACGGAGCAGAGCAAGGGAAACGGAAGGCTGGGTGAGGGTCAGGCCAGAGGGCAGGGGGCGGAGCAGTAGGTGCAGGGGTACTCCCACCCCTTCCCTCTACTCCAGGGCTCTCGGGCCTGCAACGCTTTGAACTAAAGATGCAGGCGCGGCTGGTTTGACCGATTCTTAGTGAGAGCGTTAATGAACCCGCTGAGCGAGGGCCAGGGCAGGGTCCCCCACAGCCAAGGTCTGCTTCTCCCTGAAAGCCGTGCGCAGCGCAGAGTGCTCCCAGGAGGGGCAGGCCGGCGCGGTGCAGCCGGGAAGTGCGCTGGGCGTATGCACACGTAGTGTCGGTGTGCACAGGGGAGCCGAGGGACCAGATGCCCGGGCATCTCTCGCCGGGTCCCCGAGCGTGGGTGGAAACTACTTGATCGCTCTCCCGAGGGCTGGGGAGAGAGGGTCCGCCCTGGCCTATTTTCCAAAGCTTTCTGCGTAGGCCGAGGGCAGAAACACACACACGCTCACGCACGCGCGCGCGCACGCACAGACATACACACAGACACACCCTTCCTTGCCCCCGCGGGGCGCTTCTCACATTCAGTAGGTCAGACAGACAAACCCGAGAAACAACGACAGACAGCTTTCTGGTGTGCGTGGGATTTAAATCTCGAGTGTCCAGGTTAACCTAGTCTGTGCGTCTACGTGAGTGTCCACTCCCCTCTTTTTGCTCCTGGTGGAAACTGTGGTTCTAGAAATCTCGCCACGAGCAGGAGGAAGAGCGGCCCGGGGTAGGAGGGCGTGCCCCTCGGTGGCCCGGCCCCTGGTCACCGGCTTCCGCAGTGACAGGGTGCCCCCTGTCGGCCGCGGCCCCGGGACAGACCGAGCCCTCACGGACCCCCGAGCCCCTAACCCCGCTATCTGGACTCCCGCGCCGTCCGCCGGCCTCTCCGAGTCTCTCCGAAAACGCCTCCCGGGGGCTGGCGCTTCTTCGGGGTCCCCGACGTTCGGCGCAAACCCAGGTTGGCCTCCTTGGGGGAGCGCGGCCGGCGGATGCTGCGGGGAGCGCGAGCCCACGCCCCCGGCCCGCCGCCCTTCCCTGCGCTGAGGCCCGCCGAGGCGCTCCCGCCCCTGCACACGGCGCTCCTTCCCTTCCCGGCAGCTCTGGTTTCTAAAGGTTGATTCAGAGCGTCTGGCACGAGAGCCTCAGGCTGGAATGCTGTAAATTGCTCCGCGAGCTTCTCTCCAGGAAAAAGTTCGCGGGTAGCTCGGGCTGAAAACAGATGTTTCCCCTGATCCCCCCTTATTTGAAGTCCCACCTAGGGCTGAGACCTACAGAGATTTCCTTTGCCCGTGCCCCCTCTCTTTCCCGGCCTTGTCGTTCGGTGCTGCCGGGTTTGCGTTTAAAGCCGCCTTATGACCGATGACTGTGCCTGTATTTAGCGCGTTGGTTTTATTCCGGTCGCTGGCCCAGCGGACTGACTGGGCTCAAACCTGGGCCTCCTTCGGTCTCCCTGCGATCTCCAGCAAAACTCCTACCCCGGGGGGCTCTCCGTCATGTGAAACTAGCCTGTGAGGAAGGGGGCATCAATAAACAGTACTCAACTTCCCTAACCGATGACCCACAAAATACCAAAGGGCGGGTGCGCTTTGGGCTGATCAATACTCCAGTTCCCGAAGCCCTTTCGAGAATAAATACCCAGGACAAGCCTTGCTTTAGGGCATTACTAGGCAGGTCTGCAGGTGAGGTTAAAACAGAGGAGACAGAGAAAGGGGATTTAGCAAAGTCTTCTGAAAATACACATTTTACCTTCAGATAACCTTTGGGTTGGCAGAAATCAGACACCCACACCTCCATTATTCACAAGGTGGAATTTTCAGGGTGTATCCCAAGGCTTACTAAAGAAGAGGCATACAGTTGTATCCAAGTTTGCAATCAACATTTCACTTTCCATGGGTTGTTATTTCTGAAATTATGTTTAAAAAAAAATCAAGCTACTTGGCACTGAGCAATCAGATACTTGTTTTACTGGCTTCCATGGTTCTTTGATGGCCAAAACCCTAGTTGTTTATGAGGAGGGCAATTGAAAAGATAATTAGTGAAGAATATCTTTCAAAGGAGATTTATGTGAAAAAAAATTTAAAAACCCACAAGAAAGTGATGTTGAATGTGACGTTAAAATTGAGAGGAAAGCAAGATATGGCATTATAGGGTTATACACAGTAAGTTTATACACCTGCATACAATCTACCACTCCTGGGCAAGATTTACAGGAAAAGATGGGAAATAAGTCCTAATAAATAAAAAATGAGATAAATACGATGTTAGTAACCCTGGTTGTGTTTGGTGGTAGAATGATCTCTTCAGTCTACATTTTTTTCCTGCAGTATATTTGTGTCATTTTATATGATTGTTATTTTATGATTACATTACTTTAGGGTGAAATGTAGAATAAGAATATTAGATCTGATGTCACGGAAACTTTAGCAAAATAACTCATACCATGTTCATTCAGTTCTCACACATGCAAGGCGATCAGGGAAGCCATCACTTCAAGGGTTTGAGTTCTGAAAACAAACCAGTACTATGTTCTCTGACCCGCGTAAGAAAGACGACTGTGCCCTCCCTTGAGTTAAGGGAGGAAGAGAAGTGATATGCACGTCAACCCCAGGTGGTGGCTAGGATAGCCCTGTGTCGGGAGCAGGTGAGGCGCTGTCCTCAGGTCCTGTTGGAAGAATTTGGCACTCAGCCGTCTTTTTCTGTGCACATAGAATTTGATAGCTGTTTGGAAGGTTGGTTGTGGTAATGGATTGTGCATTTCTGTGGGCTTCCTCGGTGGTCAGGCTGAGCAGTTGTCGACTCCACTCCCATCTGTGTGGGTCTGTGGAGAAGGTCGATGATCTGCCCATTCGGGTCCAGGGTCTGACAAATATTTCTGGCATATACTTGGCATCCTGTCCACCATTCTTGAGTTTTTGGCACGCTTCTGGTAAGTGGGACTCTTAGAGCAGGTAATTAAATTAAGTGGAAGAGAGAAAAATAAAGAAATGACGACTTTGAGTGGGAATAATAACATGTCAACGTAAGTGAGAATAAACTCCTCTTTGAGGGATGCCTAAATTAGATGTATCTGCACTGGTGGCTCTGCGAGCTATTTCATACATGTGGACATTATTCTTGGAGAGGAGCTGTTATTCGTGCCAAAAGGGCCAGCAGTAAACCTCACTGAGGACAGGAGTCATGGTGAGTCTGTCACAGACCTAAAGAATCGGACTCAGACATTCATTCTTAGGAACCCAGGGAGATAATTAAGAAGCGGCCCCATTAGATCTACAAGTTACTGATCAGTTACTTGGATGAACAAACATACTTTGAATAAGTATGAAAGGATGAAGCATAGACAGATGTGGAGATCAGAGGAGGTTAGCAAGGCCTGGAGTTTGAGTCTTAGGCTTGTGAAGCGGATGTTTTCTTCTTGCTTCCGTCTCAAAGTGATACAGGGGCTCTGCGTAAGCAGAAAAGAATTAGACATAACTTGCTCTCATATTGAGCAGTGACAGTGAAGAGTAGTTTATAGATTTTTGGTCCATTTAGCAACTGTTTTAATGAGCACTTACTATATTCCAGATGGCGGAGATACCGCCCTGACCATGGTAGGCAAAGCCATGTGCTTGCAGAGGTTTCTTTGCAGTGTTTCCTTCTACTTGCTCCACTTCCTGCCTTCTTCTGCTACGTGTTCCAGCAGAACTTATTTTGCCTATGTCTTCAAGTCTCCTTTCAACGATGACCTAGGAATTTCCAAGGGCCAAAAACCCCATTCCAAAGGGCAGTCTACATCTCACCATTCGGAATTAACCAAGCTGCTGGCAGGGATGGACGCAAACCCAAGGCGAAGTGCGCTGCCTGTGTTGACCCAGAATTGATGGGAGAGCCAAGGGTTGGGTTCTCTGACGCAGTGGGCAGGATGCCAGCAGAATGGCAGGCGACTCTAGTCCCGCTACCATTTGTAAACTCTCTAGAGTATCAGTTTTCCATCCTACAGGTACTAGGGGGGCTTCCGGCTCTGGGAAGGAGACAGAAGTCGGCAGCGAGGTGCTCCTGCTGGCTTGAGAGTGTGCCCCGTGTGTGTGAGAACCGTGGCAAGTGTGTGTAAGACACGTGTCTGTATTCACTCCTTGCCTGCTTTGCTTCCAAAAGTCTTTCCAGAGGAAGGATTGTGGAGCTTCCTGAAAAGTGGGAGCTTCGTTTGACAGGGGCCTGGGGTAATTAACGGGGCCCGGGACCCGCCCAGCAAATTTTTATGTGCATAAAACCCGCCCCTGGGGATCTTGTTAAAATGCAGATTCTGGGTGGGGGAGGGGCTTGAGAGTTGGCATTCTAACAGGCTTCCAGGTGATGGTGAGGCTGCTGGTCCGCTGAACACAGGTGAAATAGCCCCGCTTCCCTAACTCATCTTGCAGTCTGTCCTGAGCTCAGTGGTGAGACAGGCCTTGATGAAATGTAAAGCAAGTCCACCTTCACCTCCTGTGGGTTCTCCCCTCCCACTTGCTCCCGGCCACACCGACCCTCCCCACAGCCAGAATGCATCTTCCCAGGGTTCAGAACGTGTCCGCAGCTTGGGGCGTGGAGAACGTGCTCTCAGCAGCGCCCCCATCCCAGGCCCCACCTGGCATTGTCAGCTTCCCGCACCTCCCACAGCGCCTCTCCTGGGACCTCCCTGGTTGACCCGGCAGGACAGGGAACCTACAGCAATGATCAGTTGGTGACTTGGAAGCTGTCATTTTCCAAGCAAGGAAAAACGGCCTAAGCAAAGTTTCAGCTGCAATCACACTGCATCACAAACGCCCTCCAAGGCCCCTTAACTCTCCTCCTTGAGGGAGAGAGAGCCCGGAGGACCCGGGCTGATCCTGCCTCCCGATGAATCTGGTGCGCTGGACCTGCTGACCTTTCCTAAACATCCCCTACCTCTTCACTGATCCCAATGTGCATTTTTAAGAAACAAAATAGATCCAAAAGAAGAGAAAGTGACAAGGAGATTCCTGTTTATTGAGTTTCAAATGGGATTTGCACATGTCCTCCTCCTGGAGAGACCTGGGCCTCCTGGGAAGGTGACTGGGACTTGGCATTTTCTTCCCCAAGACGCTGACCCGATGCTGAACTGGCACTGCCTGCTGATGCCCAAGAAAAAGAACAAGACCAGGAGAAATGCAAGCTGAACCCGCAGACACACCAAAATTACCCCCACTCCCACGCTGGGAAACACACTGTTTCTCTTGCTTTGCCACCCAAATATTTTCCAACATGTATAATAGGAAACGTTTGGAAACTAAAATTTGAGTCTCAAAGATGAGAAGAATTTAAAAACTCAAGATGTTTCCTTAATGCTTATTCTATTTGCAATATGCACCCATAATTAGCGCTCAGATCATCTTTCCCTTGTGGGAATTTAAATGTCATTCGTTCTTAAAAGGGCTCCTTCTTTCCAGGTAAGAACTGCTAAACAGGGCAAATTCTTCTTATTTCTACCATATTTATAAAAGCACATGGAAAAAAAGCAATGTAAACACAGTAAGAATTTTAGACCAAGTCCTTAATCTGTTTGATTTTAAAGCAATGACGACTGGAGGGGGGGGGGTGAAAAAGCTGGGGAGGACATTGTATTCAGCTGCTTTGAGATCCCTGGATGGAACTGGATATAAAATACAAACTTATTTTGTAGTTTCTTTCATGCCCAGCGGCTACGTCACCCCATAGTTTGCCTCTGTCGGACTAAGGCATGGAAATACGCGATGCTGATTTTGGATGTATTGTTTTACATCATATAACAAAAGATCAGTACTGTTTAATATTCTCCAGAGGAGTCTACATAAATAGATGTATACCTTGCAAAATCCTGAGAGTTTAGTTTTTCCCTTTAAGAGGAAACCTGGTAAATTCATTCCTGTAAATCTTCAGAATAAAGTGCTAAGTAGATGCTAACGATGAGGACCACCTGGTCCTAGTGGGAGTTCTGTGTCTCAGACCTGAGCCCTGCTCCCCAGTCTTTGTAGTTACATAGAAATTGAAAGAAGGCTTTTTTCTCCTTCCCTGTTTCTTTTATTCTTTTCTCCTTTTTATGTTGAATTTAGAAATACAGGTACATAATTTTTTTTATGTTAATTCCTCGGGTTTACCGCCCCCCAAGTGACCAGGACCTTCGTGGTGGGAGGGGTAATATTTGCATCAGACTTCATGGTTCTCCAAAACCTCTCTCAGGTGGGAGTTCCCTTTGTCCCTGGGGAATGGGAGTGAGATGTTGAGGGCTCGCCTCAGACCACCCAGCCCTTCCATCTCAATCCAGGCCCTCTGACCCAAACCTTGACCTGTTTCCACATTATAATGTTCTCTGATGGAGAAGTCATGAGAAGCATGGGAAAAAGGAAAATGCTCACAGGCAGAGTTTTCAGTTACTGGTACCAAGTGTATGTGTGTGGTTTATCTGTGATATGCCCAAGATCGTAACTCTTAAAGAATAAGGTTAAGTAAACAAAACCCAACTTAATTGTGGAATATTATGGAGCTGTTAGAAAGCTGTTATAAAGCTGATATAAAGCTTTCTGAAATCATATAGAAAGTATATCTACTTTATGATGAAGGGCTAAACAGTCGCTGGATATGGCTAATTTGATCTAATTTTTGTAAAGGTAATCCTGACTCTACGTGCAGAAAAGGTTTGAAGGTTGCACACGAGGCTATTAACAATTACACCTCCAGAAATAGGGACTTGGAAGGCTTGGGAGAAGACTTGCACTTTCCACGTTATATTTTCCTCATTTTTTACAGTTATTTCTTCTGTTTTTGTCATTAAATAATATTAAATTACCAAACATTGAAAAGTGTGGTCTTTGCCACTGGGTAGCTGACAGGCTGCACACAAATATTTCTGCTCCTCATGAATTGAACATGCACTTTTCTGCATCTTGGTTTGGGGAAGATGAGGCAGTCCGCTGGAGAAGCAAAGATTGTATTTGCAAGAAGAGAATCAAACTGAGAACACCCACAGCTCGGGAGAGTTAGGCAGGAAAAATAAACCACTAAGATTTAATAAATCTGTCCTAATTAAAAAAATAAAAAAGTGGACGTCCCAGGGCAGACTTAAAGAACAGGTTAGTACTTAAAACTATGCATCTTAATTGCTTATGGTCCGCAGGAAGGGAAAGGATTGAAATGGAGCTCTCTGTGGTTTAGCTTAATTAATATTTATGACTGCAGAAGAAAATTAAATAAGGCAAACGGTGTCATTTTAAACAGCCTGTGGTCACGGTTAGCAGGACTCAACAGATTCAGATGCAGGAAGAGAGAGTGCTATAGGAACGGGGCGTGATTTCAGTTTTCTTCCGCTCCAGGTCCCCCTGCAACCTGACCCAATTTTTTATGCTGCAGAGACCTCCAGTACTGACATCTTGGAATGCTACTACCTGGTTCACTTATCTTTTTTGCATGTTTTGTCGTTGTGACGGAATATCTGAAGGAATATTTTCTTTCTTGGAGGGGTGGGGATTATATCCAAGGATGTTAGCTCTGGAACCATCTACAGTGGCCCCTCTGGGCATTTCTGGGGTGTGTATCTGCCACTTATTGATTCTTTCCGTGGTTTGATGATTTGAGTTTTTCTATTTTGGGAGCTGAGAGTTGATGAGATAGCACAGTTTCCCCTAATGGGGAATCCGAAAGTTGGTTCAACTTCTACGTATTGACAAATGTTTACTGGATGGATGGACGGACACTTGGATGGAAGGAAGAACAAAAGATAGATGCTATGCAACTCTGATTGAAAAACCCATAGTTTACCCTTGAAGACTGGTTTTGGAGGCATAAAATCAGGTTATGACAAATGCTGGGTGAGTGCTTTTCAAACTCCAATTGATGACTCTTCATTGTGTTGTGACAGCAATCTATTTCATTGAAATTATCATTAAATAAAGGAAAGGAATAGAACAGAATCCCTCTGTGCACCTCACATAGAAAAGTCACGTGTAGTTCTGAAAAACCTCTGTTTTTGTTATAAACGTGTGTGTATCTGCAGCAGGATGGAAAATGTATTCCCTACTGTGGGTTCTCTCCAAAAAGCCTGAAAGACTGGGTACACTGGGACTGAGGACTCCTTAGCAAAAAAGCTTCAGATTTCCCATCTGAAATGGAGACAACAGCAAACGCCACGGACTGGGTGAGGATGAAATGTGTTGAGGCACTTGAAGGTGGCTTAGCTGGGCGCCTGGTGTATTGAGAATGTCTGGTCAGTGTTACTTTCCCTCCCTGCACCCTCAGCATCACACCGGAGGTAATCCCAACACTGCCTAGAGAACTGCGTGATGCTACGTTTTACGGTTTATCCTCTCAACTCTAACCAAATCAACCCTCTTAAAAGACAGCTAAACCTGCTCAAAATGACCCCGCATATTTGAAAAGATCATTCTCATCTCTCTGCATGAGGTCAGAGCTGTGCTGAGCTCTGGGTCAAGGACCGCTCCAGAATTAGCAAAACTGTTCTACCCACTTGCTACCCTTCTTAGGAAAGAGCTGGACCTTAGCTTCAATTCCATGGCTTTCCCTCCCTTTGAAGGTTAAACTCAGCATTTTATTTTTGTGCTGACAGTAACTCCCAACCCCTCCCTATTTCCAATTCTTTCTAAACCTTCTACCACATGCTAAAAACATCCCTCTTCCCCTTCCCTACCCTGTCCTCTTCCTGAAGTGATTTGGTCCAGAAAACCCCAGCACCCAAATGTTTTTGCAACTCCCCTCTTCACCCTTCCCGGCTCACCACTCCTCTTTCTGATTCCCTTTCTTTTCCCTTAACATTCTCCTTACTCCCCTTCTTTCCCACCCACAAAGTCGTTTTACACCCAGTGATGTTCTCCTGGTGACCCAAAGCTGGCAGAAGCCTCCTTCATCTTTCCAGAAGGTACCTCAGCTGCCAGAACCTCCCTGCCATCCTCCTCCCGCTGGGTGCTTCAGACCAACCTGGGGTACCTGCTCTGGGGTGGAATGTTTGCTAAGTTTCACCCATTAGATTAAAAAACAAAACAAAACCCTCCCTCCACTTGGACTTATTTCGGGTAACTTGGAAAGTTTAATTCTCTTAAGTGGACCAATGTAGCCACCTGTTCCATAAGAAAATGGAAACCTTGCTCTTAGTGATGGGAAATTCCCCCCTTTTCCGTGGGACATGGTGAGTTTGCAAACTTTGCTATTATAATGAGTACTGCAGGGCATCTTGTTGTTCATGTCTGCGCGTGAGCGCGCACATGTTTCTTTAGTGCCTGGGGGGGGCGGTTCTGGAGAGATCCACACCATACCCTACAGAGGTCATCTCCGGGGAGGAAAGGGGGTGTGCTGGGGTGATGGCATGTTAAAGGGGACTTTGTCATTATCTGTCATGTTTCAATTTTTTTTGCAAAGAGAATGCATCCACGTGTTATTTTTATATTTAAGTTACGCTAAAATATTTCCAAGAGCACCAACAAATTCCAGCAGTAGCAGTTGTCATCAAGAGGTTAGTTAAGCACCCCTTTCTCTGAGCCTCTTCCCGCTGGGGTGCAGCCAATGGTCACAGTGATGGGACTGATCCTGCCTGCAAGTGACCTCAGGGATTAGGAATTCTGTGTTCCCGAAGCTCCCAAGGTGACCTTCATTCTTCTCAATTCCTGCCACACTTGTGACAGGATGTGCAAATCAAACTTGGTCTTAGCTCTCATTTAAAGGCACATTTGTCCCTGTTCCTGGAGCAGCTCAGCCAATATGCATCCGATAAACATTTATGAATCCCCCACCTGCCCCATGGGTTCAGGGCTCCCAGGGCATCACGGATATCTTCAAGGAGTTCCCAGGGTCGGGAGTGGACCAGAAATCAACACAATGCAGTGTGTTAGTGCACCCCAGAGAGCAGCAATCCGCTTTTCCTGGGAGGGGAAGGTCCCTGCCTCCTGCCCAGTGGGCGATATTAGGTCCTACCCGAAGGACGACGGCAAACTCTCCAGGCTGAAAGGGACCCAGGGCTCCCCTAGTGGAGGGAAATGCCAGTGCAATGGCGTGGACCTGATACAGCCGCCAGGCTGGGGAAGCCACAGCCTGGGGGAGGCCATGAGCTGCAGGGGGACAGAGGATGGGTGTCACCAAGGGCTTGGAGTGGCAGTTCTCCTGACAGTGTGGAGGGAAGTGAGGCTGGGCCCAGGACCACCACTCAGCTGGCCCTGGTCCAGGGAGGGCTGGTTGGCTGCTGGGAGCGACAACCACAGGCCACTTCAGCCCCTCGGGTTTCCTGGGCTTCAGAGCTCACGACACTCACTGGGTTGGCCAACATTCCATCCTGATGGATGAGATCTCAGCCCGACTCCAGACAGTTCTGAGGGCCGCACTAGCTCCCGGGCTCCCCATGGGGTCCAGCAAGTCTGCTCTGGGGCCACGTGGAAGCTTAACTTGCCCCCCAGCCCATATCCACCTCCTCCCACCTTGCCGGCTCTGCCAGGCACTGAGCCTCTGCCAGGCACTGAGCCCACCAATTCCCCGTGAACGTGGCACAGGGTAAACTCGACCTAGAGGCTGCCTCAGGGAGCCCGGATGAACAGCCACTTAGGAGCTGGCAGCATCCATCCGGGTGGGGAGACTGCCCGGCGATGGAGATGGCCCAGTGCTACCTCTGGCTTCTGATGGTGTCTCTAGAAAACTCCTAACTGACACAGACAGGAAAGTGTCAGGTGACATGAAACTACAGAACTGGGGGTCAAAATATCTCCGTCTTAGTCTCCATTCCCCCCAGAAGTAGAGCCAGGGATTCAAGTGCAAGCTGGCCCTTGGCTCAGGAAATACTGGAAAAGGATTGGGGTCATGAGACCAGGACGGGAAGGCAGCCGATAAGGGGCCTGTGGTGAAGCCAGTTCCTACTGTGGGCACCTGGGGCTTCACCTGCAGCGGCCTCCAAAGCCAGAGGAGAACCTGTACCTCAGACGCCTCCCTGGGAGTGGGAGGGAGCAGAGAGGTCTGTGCCCTAACTCCTGCAGCTGCTGGGGTCTTGACCCTCCAGGTACTTCCTGTCCTGCGCGGGAAAGGTGGAATCCTGCTGCCAGAAAGCTGCCTGCAGATCGTGGCAAATGCAAGGAGGGTTTAGGGGGACTATTCAGTGTCCTGACATCATCCCTGTAAGTTCCAGTGTCTCCATTTCCTAATGGCTCAGTCCCCCTGAGCCTCAACCTCTCAGTCATCAAACTAGGATAATGATGATAAAGGCTTCACAATCCTGTGAACTTTAAGTGTGACTTGGCTTTAGTTCTCAAGTGATATCATTAAGAATGAGTGACATTACACGGTGGGGAGACGGCCACGTAATGATATTAATAATTGTCATCACGTGCCCTGGGCCCAGCACTGCCTTCCCAAGTGTGGGGAGGCCACAAGTCCTCTCCAAGGTCTTCAAGGTGGAATCCACCTTCCAAATGTGAATTTTCAGAGTCTCGTGTAGTTAGCCCCCAACATTCACCCACCGAAAGTTGTGCTCTGCCAACTCCGTCTAGAACTATCGAAGGGGTCCCTCAGAAAAGTGTTTCAGAATCCAGGCATGCTATTTCCACGCTTTTTAGGGCCAACATCTGAGGATAGGGGTGAAGGGGGTTGAGGGTCCTCCTGCGTCCACAGCAGTGCTTGCTGCACCACAAGGAAGGCGGGTAGAAATGCCCAGTTTGAGCAGAAACCTTCTAAAATTGTGCATTTCCAATGCTCAGTGGTGAAAGCGTCAGCTGAAGTATTGAGTAAAGGTGAACTTTGTTCCCTATTAAGTAGAAGGTAAACTGTTGCCTTGCTCCTAGTTTCCTGGTGAGATGATTCACTTGCAGTGAATGGGGACTCATGATAACATTATATCATCATGGAAAATCCTCACCGCAAAGGCCGGATCTCTAGCTGCTCCTTAAGCCCCAGAGACCAGAAAGTACAATCCACTGGGCTCAAACAGAGCAGAGGTCACAAAGGAAAGCCCTTATAATTCGACCCTAAGCACTTTTGTGCAAAAAAACCCAGGATGGTGATGATTCCCACCATGTGTGAGAAGGGACATCCCATTTTCGGGGTTAATTCTACAGAGTACTGATGGAATTTCTCCCATCCTTGTAAGAACTCTCACTCCCTGAGCCTCGGATTTACTTTTAACAGAAAGCCTTTGATTAGATCCCCATGAAGTTAATGGGACCTTAAATCAGTGACAAGACCCTTCCAAATTTATCTGGAAATTCCACCTCTCTTTTTTTTTTTATCACTGTCCCAATGGTCGTTCCTATAATTGAGTTTTATGTTCTAGACATTAATCATTTTAATTTTTAAATCTAGATAGCAATGGGACAACTTCCCATTTCCTAATCTTGTTTTAGGCAGTACCGAATAGAGCCTTCACTGCCTCTGATTAAAAAAAAAAAAAAAAATCGACACATACACACAAACTTGAGATGTTTCAGACTTTATGATCTGAGCATAAAAAGAAAGGGCTGAGCCTTTGATTCATATTCTGTTCAACCACGGGTACACCACTGCTGGAGGGATTTGCATGTTTAAAGCAGTGTGCAGAAGAACAACCCACATAATGAATTCTCCGCGGGTCTTGGTGGAGGAATTGGTATTCAGCCCCATCGCCTCAGTGTCTGCCTTGTCTGCCGCGGGGTCTGTGTTCTCTGCGTGCACTGATTGGGCACCAGTGCCCAGCAGCAGCCAATCATAAGGCGTCGGAGGGAGGCCTACATCTCGGGCAGGACTTGGACTTGGGAGGGCCGGGAGGGCTGAGTTGCATGGCCAGAGGGTCCACGACCGTGGGCAGGGTTTGTGTGCGTAGGAGTCGAGGCATGTGTGCGGGGTTGGTTCCTTCTCCTAAACAATCTCTTGATCAGGAAGCCCCCTGTTTGCTAGGGTTTGAAAACCTAGAGGCATCTTTTTTTGAGTTAATGTAGGCAATTGCACGGTTCATCTCTTTTTCTGGTGGGAGAATGTGCTGGAAAATGGGCTGAGAAGGTACCTTTGGCTGTCAGATTGTTAGGAACTTCGACCTTAAAATGTTCCACGGTCTGTGCTTAAACTGCAGTGGATCCTCAGTACCTGGAATAGCTATGGTTGAGGTTATTTAAAATTTTACAAGAAAAGACGAAGGCACACCACCAGGGCACACTGAAAGCACTGTTTCTGAAAGGGTTGTGTGAGGAGCCGGAATGGTGGCCGGGGAAAACCTCAGTTTTGCTTTAGCTCAATCTTACTCATCACCTTTTCTCTGCAACTGTGTTAACATGGGGGCAGGACCTTCTGTCAGTTACCACCTTTGAAGTCTGGAGATCCCTCCTCTCTGTCTTCATCGCAACCCCACCCCGGGCTCTGCCAGGGGCTGCTCCTTCCCTGGGACTTATCATCCAGTCTAACGCGTGGTCTAGACCAAAGGTTTTCATGGGATGAGACAGAAATGGAGGAGAGTATTTGATAAGAGCATGACCTTTAGAATCAAGCCCTTTAGACTTGAGTCTCTGATTCAGCCCCCTCGGAGCTGGGTAACCTTGGTGAGGATACTGAGCCTCTGTAAGTCTGTTTCTTCACCTCTGAAAGAAGGTAACGGGTGCTTCTTCCTCTCAGCGTGGTGGGGACCGTGCCTGTCACCCAGTGGTGACTCACAGGGAGGTGTTATTCATGACCTAGGAAAATACAGTACGATTTCTCTCCGTGGTGGTGGCTACTGCTTGCTGTGGGAACAGCTAAATGGATTTTCACTGAATTTGGAAGTCTGACTTCCAGCACTGCATGGTGCCTGAGGACCTCCCTTTGGGGAGCTCTGGGAGGTGATGTTACCCAGGGCAGCTGCAGCCCTGCCTTGCATCTCCCACACTGCCCACCTGTTCAGCCAGGTGTCTGTTCCAGGTGGAGCAGAGAGACAAGGTTAATGCTTCCTGCAGGAAAACTGAACTCCCAGCCGGTTGTTATGATGCCCTGATCCTCTTCATCTTCCTCCTCCTTTTCATCATTATGGGAGGAAATTCTCTCTTTTTTTTTTTTTAAGCGGTACGCGGGCCTCTCACTGTTGTGGCCTCTCCCATTGCGGAGCACAGGCTCCGGACGCGCAGGCTCAGCGGCCATGGCTCACGGGCCCAGCCGCTCCGCGGCATGTGGGATCCTCCCGGACCAGGGCACGAACCCGTGTCCCCTGCATCGGCAGGCGGACTCTCAACCACTGCGCCACCAGGGAAGCCCTCATGTTTGAGGTTGATATCTTGGAGGGCATCCTATTCTCCCACAGAAGGTGACATAGAAGACGGAACTGGTCTAACCCAAGGCAAGAATTTCTACTGTTTTTCCTGGTTATTTCTAAAACCAGGGAAATAAGCGTTTACCAGCACTGTCCTTCCCAACAGCTTGGGGAAGACAGTGGGCATAGACTCAGATGACCTAGCTTTGCCCACAGCTCTGTCTCTTGGAAGCTGGGTGACCCTGAGTGAGCTGGTTAAGCCCCAGGAGCTTAACCTTTAAAACGGGGTGAGGACATGCATGTGATCAGAGACTATGAAGGTGACCCGAGATCGTGGGGGGCGGGGGAGGGGTGTAGGCTCTGTCCCATGCCCTGGTGCCCAGGGACACAGGGAGGTGCGAGCTGAAAGGGTCAGAGGACTCCTCTCATAAGCCAGTTACTGGTTTGGGGGGACATGGAGTGGGTTTGGCTCCTCCTAAGGGCTTGTTTCTTCTTTACAAGTGTTCGCATCTACTCATGACGTCTAGGACAAACCCTTCTTGTTGAAAATACGGAAACGATGCCTTCTTTGGCCCCTTGCAATCATGCTCCTTTTGTTCCATCCCCTATGAAACTGAACCCATGAGAGAAGGGTGAGGAGTGTTTTCTAGACCCCTGCTGCTTAAACTTTACGGCGCACACGAGTCACGGGGTGGGCGTGGGGGGGGGGGGAGAGGCGGATTCTGCTTCAGAAGGTCCCCGGGGGCCTGAAGTTCTGTGCTTCTGACAAGCTCCCAGGCAAAGCCAACCCACCATCCCAGAACCGGTCTTTGAGAATAAAATGGTCATTGACCTGCTCTAAGGCTCAACGTTCTCTTTCTTGAGTCCATAGCAAGGAAATAATTTTGAAAACCACGTCTGGGGGAAAGACAAAAGGATATTTGAAATCCTAGAATCTTCCTTCACATGTCAGTAGTGAGGATGGACAGATTCAGACCCTAAAGCTCTATCATGAGCCGTGGCCGAGGGAGGTTGCAGGATACAGTGTAAAACCTCTGCCCAGCAAAGAGCGAGCCCCTCGCCCGCCCGCCCGCCCCATCCCCACGGGGCTCAGAGAGAGAGGAGCGCTGGGCAGGGCCCAGCTGTTCCTCCTGAGGCAGGGTCCCTGGATGAGGGAGGGGTATGGAAACAGCTGGAAGGGGTTTCTCTGAGACTCTGAAGGCATCTGGGATCGCGTGCCCTTTTCCAGCCTGGGAGGGCAGCAGTAGAGCCGGAAAGAAGGAAGCGGGTTAGGGGTGGAGAAGCCTGACTCGGTGTTTTGAGTCCTCCTCCCCTCCGTCTGTCAGGGGAGGGGGGCCAGGCCCTCCTGCAGGCTATGGAGGTGCGGGACCCAGAGTCACCCAGGGACGGATCCATCGTGCCTGCCGGGCTGCCAGGTGACCGCAAAGTGTTTGGTGGGGAAGGTCAAGCTGACGCTGAAGGTGAGTGTGGCCGGGACTCAGAGGCTCTGCAGCCCCCCCAAAGGTGAGAGTCCGCTGTGTGTGGACCAGATGCATGCTGTGCAGGCCCCCCCAGAACAGTTCCCCCAAGAACCAGGCAAGGCCAGCGCTGGGCAATGGCACCAAAGAAGCAGAGTATCTTTCACCTGGGATCAGTCAGACCGAGAGGGGAGCTCGCTCTTTTTATTTATTTGTTTGTTTGTTTATTTGTTTGCTTATTTTTGGCTGTGTTAGGTCTTCGTTGCTGCGCGTGGGCTTTCTCTAGTTGCGGCGAGGGGGCCTACTCTTCGTTGCGGTGCGCGGGGCTTCTCATTGTGGTGGCTTCTCTTGTTGCGGAGCACGGGCTCTAGGCGTGAGGGCTTCAGTAGCTGTGGCACGCGACCTTCAGTAGTTGTGGTGCACGGGCTTAGTTGCTCCGCGGCATGTGGGATCTTCCCGGACCAGGGCTCGAACCCGTGTCCCCTGCATTGGCAGGCGGATTCTTAACCACTGCACCACCAGGGAAGTCCCTGGGGGAGCACTTAATCCTGGCGGCAGAGGCTCTCCCTTGCTAGTTTGGGGAAGTAAGTTGCCATTTCTGAGCCTGCCTATGGAGAGGGCCACGTGCCAAGGGCCTGCGGTTCCTGGGGGCAGCTGTGGTCTAAGCTGGAGGTGGGGTGGCTGGGACAGTTCTAGAGTTGGTCCAGGGTGGACGGGGTGAGTGGGAGACTTTGGGGAGGCCTCCTTCTGAACCTTTGCAGCAGCCCCAAAGGTCAGCTGGTGAGGCCGGGACCTGCCCGGTTTTGGGAGGTCTGTGGGGTATTAGAAGTCCGGACCCACCGGGGACTCCTCAGGCCTGTTCTTTCTAGAGAAGCAAGGCCCACAGCATCCACTTCCTTGTCAATTCCTGGTAATTCTGTAGTTGGATGTCCACACCTTTTCCATGTGGTCCTTACATTTGGGGCTGCTAATGCCCGCCTTAGGCTCTGGGGAGCATCTCTGGGCTCAGGCCCGAGCTAATCAGCTCCACTTTACCCCCCAGACACAGGCACCAGTCCAGGGGTAGGCTCTGCACCCCATGTGAACCTCAGGAGACACGTGCTGAGAGCATCTGGAAAAAGTGATGCTTTGCTCTTCTGAGAAGCGATCCCTGCCCTCTCTCGTGGATTCAAGGGAAGAATTGTCATGGTGAAAATTTCTGGGGGCTGTTGGCAGCCCTGCATGAAACTGCCCACTCAGTGTAAGACAAGAAAAGCAGAATGAACCCATGGTCTTTTCGTTCTTACTGTACCCCTGAATCACACAAACTGGAAGCTTTTCTCCCTCTGGACCTCGAGGGATGTGATCCCTGCAGCCCCTCGGGGTGAGTCAGAGGGGTTCTGCTTAGGGGTGGTCTTTCCCAGTAAGGGCTTAGTTAGGTTTGCTCAACTGCTAGCAAAGTAGAATCTTACTGGTAGAATGAATGGCTTTTTGCCCTGTTTGCACCATTTAAAGACCTCATAGCCCAGCAGACCTCACCAATGCTGGTAAATTTCCCTCAAACTATTGTCAAATAAAAATGTTTGTTTCCAATTTGCAAAATGTCTCTATTCTACCCGTCTGCGAGGCTTACGGCAAAGAAGCATTTTCTTCTCCTATAACTATCTACACCAGGATTACAACAATTATAAGGATTACTAAAAAGAGAAAGTCCCGAAACTTTGGGGACTGGGTTTTGCATTTGCAAAATGATTTGCAGCCAGACCAGCCGGGTAGTAGCACTTCATGAAAATCAAGAAGTTAGGTTTTGAATATCTAGGTCATTTTATTCCCAGTATCCGAATCCAAAGTAAAATCAACTTTCTAGCTGTCTAGACTCAATGGGACTCAATTAGCAGGTTAGCTCTCCTTCAAGTGCTAAGTAATTGTGATTCACAGCAGATGCAACTGAGTAATTGTGACAAAAGTCTATGCAGCTGGGATGCAGTCCTACTGCATTAACTGAATTCTCTAAATCAATCAGTTTTTTTGTTTTTGTTTTTGTTTTTGTTTTTGCCCCAGAAGCTCCTTAATTCAGTTGTCCTGTCCTGCGGCCACCTTCTGTCGCTGGCAAAGTTGGCTCCTCAACCCTAAATAACTCCGAACCTGTGGCACTGGATCTGGGCTGGTTTGAAACGGCAGTGCTTTCCCACCCGTTTCTTCATTCAGGATTTCTTTCCTTCAAAGGATGCTTGTGTTTTCCATGTCTGCTTCCTCTGCTTGTATGAATCTAAAATGAATCTGAACTAAAAGTACTTGTTGAGTGGTTATTCTCCCAACTGTAATTTGGAGTCAAGGTATGAATATTTTATACTCAAAGAGTCACTGAAAATGTGTAGGAGGTTTTTTTTTTAAAAATAAATGAATACACTCATTTTTGTTGGCACAGGTAGACTATAGCTGGGGGAAAACAAAAATACAGGACAAGTCCTCAGTCATTAGTCTTTAAAAAATGCATCTGGATCTGTGTTTGTGGATGATCAGGGAGTAAGTGTGGTGAGTACATAGTGTCCTTTGGGGGATAGAAATCCCAGGATGAAGGAGAGCTGGGTAGGAAACAAACACAAAAGCCGCTCACACACTCCAATCTTGTCTTGAACCCACTCAGATTCCCAAGGTGCCTTTCCAGAAGGTCTTCTTCATGCCCTGGCAGAAACTAGGTGTCAGGCAGGGGAGCCAGTCTTCAGATGTTTGTGGCTTCCTTTCGCTGCAAAAATAGATTTAAAAAATAATCCAGTCTTTGGTCAGGTCTCTTCCAAGACGGGGAGACCTGACAGCCCCTGTGTGTTGGCTGTTGCTGCGGCCCTGAGCCCGCAGCTTTGTGAGCTCATGAGCTGTTGAACACAGTTGAAAGCGAATATTAATACATGTTAACTGAGCCTGTGAGGTTGACTCTCTTAATAACGTCTCTTGGTTTACAGGGAGGGTCCTGTATAAATGATTTTCTTTAGATTTAAAGAACTAGGGAGTAGAGAGAAAGTGTTTGGGCTCTTTTTTTTTTTTTCCGCGGTATGCGGGCCTCTCACTGTTGTGGCCCCTCCCGTTGCGGAGCACAGGCTCCGGACGCGCAGGCTCAGCGGCCATGGATCACGGGCCCAGCTGCTCCGCGGCATGTGGGATCTTCCCGGACCGGGGCACGAACCCACGTCCCCTGCATCGGCAGGTGGGTTCTCAACCGCTGCGCCACCAGGGAAGCCCCGTTTGGGCTCTTTTAACCTTCAAACATGACCACACTGAGGACAGCGATTACCCAACAAACGTCAGTCTCCTTGCTGAGACTTCTGAAGAAGGATGTCGTCTGACACTCACCAAGGGCTCCAAATGCGTTTTCATTGTGCCTGATGCACAGTGCTTCTCTGATCACAGCCCAGTCTTACCCTAAACAAAGTATGTGGCAATTTAGAGGGAAAAAAATACCATTTCTAAACTTTGATGGGGCGGATGCCAAGATCATGACCCCTTGTGGGTGTCCGGTATGCTGCTCTTCAGTAAAACTTCTTAAATGGCCACACTTCTCTCTTCTTTCCCTCCCTCCCTAAGGGTTTCATTCCTGATGTCTAACCTCTATTCTGGATCCAGGATCCTGGATCATTTAAGTAGATTCAACCTGTGAGGATCTTGTAAATGTTCAGATCTATGCAATGCAAAAAAAAAAAAAAAACCAAAAAGACAAAAGACCTAGATAACATTTTTACTATTAAGTTGGCAAAGGTTTTTAATTTGTTAACGTGTAGCGCTGGCCAAGGCGTAGCTAAAGGTGGGTATTTTTAGATTGGGTGTGAGAGTAAAATGGGTGCAGCCTTTGTATTGGCATCACTTTCTACCCCACAATTTGTCTTCCAGTTCTTTATCCTCCAGCAATAGAAATGAGCAGAGGTTTACAGATTGCATTTGTTTTGATAGCAACAACTTCTGCGCTAATCAACAGGGGACCCATCACATAAACTAAGGTGTAGTCGCACCAAGGAATATTATGCAGCTGTGTAAAAGGATAAGCTAATTGAATCATGGAGTCATTGAGAGCTCTCCAAGACATAGTGCTTGAACAAAAGCAAGGGGCAGAACAGTATGTATACTTTAATCCCTTTTGTATAAGAAAAGGGTACATGTGCATTATACATGTGCAGAAGATTTCTGAAGGGACAGAAAAGAATTGTAATGACCGATACTCTCTTAGGTATGGAACTGGGGGCCTGAGAGGAGAAGAGGGAGAATTTACCTTTTGTTTTATATCCTTTTGTATTACTTAAAAAAATCACGATGTCTGCATTGTTTTAATTAAGCTTGTTTAGTTTTTTAAATAAGCACACAGATCCAGCTGTGGCCATGCGTCTACATCTCCTGCATCAGTCCAGACCATTTTCTGTTTACCACCACTGATGCTCCCACCCTCATCCCAGTTTCTCTGCCAGCCTCTTTGTGGCCACGTCTGAGCTCAGCTCTTCCCTGTCCGAATATAGGAGTGCAGTAAATGCTCTGGGAAATGCCTAGGGGCTGGTTGAGCCCCTGACTTCTTTATTCCCGAGTGATGTTCCCCTGGGTTCTCTCAACCCAGGTCCTGACAACCTCCATGAATGCCACGGTATTCATTTTCATAATAAATGACCACAAACATAGTAGCCCAACATGATGCCCACTTATTAATTCACTGTTTCTGTGGTCAGGACTCCAGCATAGCTCAGCTGACCCCGTACTTTGGCTGAGTTCCCACAAAGCTGAGTTCAAGGCATTGACCGAGGCTGTGATCTTATCTCAAGGCTCAACCTGGGAAGACTCCCCTTCTAAGCTCATGAGGTTGTTGACAGGATTTGGTTCTTTGCCACCTATTGGGCTGGGGGCCTCGGTTTCTGGCTGGTGGTTGGCTGGAGGCTGTCTTGGGTCCCTTGCTTCACCAAAGCCAGTGAGGGGATAAGGTTTCCCACGCCACTCTCGTTAAGAAGTCATGGCCGCGATGACTCACTGCTCATCTGTTGGCCAGAAGCAAGTCACAGGTCCTGCCCACACTCAGGGGGAGAGGAATTAGGCAAGGGCACGAATACCAGGAGGTGGGGCCATTGGGGAACACCGTAAAGTCCCCTCCCGTTGTGAACTTGTATGAGTGACGTTCAGGTAGCCAGAAGGCGCTCCATCAGAAATGTCTTATAACCACAGATGATTTTTCCTTACAGTCTCCTAACCTTTCCAGTTACTTACAACTTCCCAGGGTCTTTCTACACCACTTTCCACCCCTCCTGTGCTCATGTTCATCCCCATATTTCCTTTTTGTCTGGCTTTATCCAATGATGTCAGACTGTATTGAAAGATTAATTCCCCTCTTTCCTCATTTGTGTCCCCATCTCTAGTCCCGAGGGTTGGAGGAAAGTGACTAGGGATCAATGGGGACCAGGATATGTAGCAACTAGTGAGTGATCCTGGCTCCTCTGGGCTCTGGTTCCGGCCAGCCAGTCATGGTGAGCCTGTTGCTCCCCTGCTGTACTGCTCCTCCATGTCACGTTTCTCCTTGGTTCTCTTCATAAGAGAGATCACCGCCTGAAGCTCTCTGGTTGATTGTCTGTTTCCTTGCCTAGTATCTGCTTCCCTCCTAGAGGGTAAGCAGCAGGGGTGCAGGGGTCTTGTTTTGTCTTGTTCACTGTGGTGTCTCCAGGACCTGACATGTGCTAAACATTTAACAAGGATGTGTGGAAATAATAATTGGATTCATCAGTGCATAATCAATGTGCCCTGTGAATCCTTTATGTGGAGGAAGCACCATTGCTGCCTTGGCTCTGATGGTCATTTCTCACAGTGATTTCCTAGGTGTCTGATGTCTGTGAACCTAAACCTCCCCATCCTAGTGTTACTGACTTTGGCCTTGGTGACGTCTAAGCATTCCCCACCCTTCACTGTCTCCCCATATTACAACATGCTCCAGTGACTCAGCCCATGGCATCTAGAAGTTGCTTCCAGTCTCTGTGTTGGTCATTGGCTGCCCCCAAACAGTCTATAGCTATGAAGTAGCTGCAACATTTGGAGCCTGACAACCGCCCCCCTTTACCTGAATATTTGTTGGCATAGATGACCTAATTATAGAAGGTAGTGGCAATAATAATGAGTTATTACAATGGAATATTTTTCAACCATCAAAAAGAATGAAATAGTGCCATTTTCAGCAACATGGATGTGCCTAGAATGATCCTACTAAGCGAAGTAAGTCAGAAAGAGAAAGACAAATACCATATGATATCACTTATAGGTGCAATCTAAAATATGATACGAATCAACATATCTACAAAGCAAAAACAGATTCACAGATATAGAGAACAGACTTGTGGTTGCCAAGGGGTTTGGGGGTAGGGGAGGGAAAGAACGGGAGTTTGGGATTAGCAGAGGCAAACTATTATATATAGAATGGATAAAGAATAAGGTCCTACTGTATAGCACAGGGAACTATATTCAATATCCTGTGATAAACCATAATGGAAAAGGATATGAAAACAATCCTACCACTTGGCATACGCCATGAGAAAACCATAATTCAAAAAGAGTCATGTACCACAATGCTCATCACAGCACTATTTACAATAGCCAGGACACGGAAGCAACCTAAGTGTCCGTCAACAGATGAATGGATAAAGAAAATGTGACACATATATACAATGGAATATTACTCAGCCATAAAGAGAAACGAAATTGAGTTATTTGTAGTGAGGTGGATGGACCTAGAGACTGTCATACAGAGTGAAGTAAGTCAGAAAGAGGAAAACCAATACTGTATGCTAACACATATATATGGAATCTAAAAGAAAAAAAAATGGTTATGAAGAACTTAGGGACAGGACAGGAATAAAGATGCAGACGTAGAGAATGGACTTGAGGACACGGGGAGGGGGAAGGGTAAGCTGGGACGAAGTGAGAGAGTGGCATGGACATATATATACTACCAAATGTAAAATAGATAGCTAGTGGGAAGCAGCTGCAAAGCACAGGGAGATCAGCTCCATGCTTTGCGACCATCTAGAAGGGTGGAATAAGGAAGGTGGGAGGGAGACGCAAGAGGGAGGGGATATGGGGATATACGTATGCATATAGCTGATTCACTTTGTTATACAGCAGAAACTAACACAACACTGTAAAGCAATTATACTCCAATAAAGATGTTAAAAATAAGTAAAGAAAAAAGAAAAAAAGGTATGTATACGTGTAACTAAGTCACCTTGCTATACAGAAGAAATTAACACAACATTGTAAATCAACTATACTTCAATAACATTTTTTAAAGATGGGAGAAGAAGAGTTATCATTGTCTTTAAAGTGCCTGATGTGTCAGGCTCTCAGCCGTGGGCTTTATCTGCAGTAGTGTCTCCTTCAACCCTCACAGCATCCCCATCAAGAAAGGGAAATGAGATTCCTTCCCTCTGAGCCATCCCCACTTCCAAAGACAACTACCTGATCCAATGTAAGTACAGTTTCTGAGCCAGCTTATTAGGAAAATGTCAATGAGAATAATTTTAGTGGTGTTCTTGCATTAGGAAGGAGCCTTAATGGAAACACACTTTTGCCATAATTAGACTGAAATAGTTCAGCACTATATACATAATCTGAACTGATATTACTTAAGCTCGGCTAGTACATTGACAAGTCACTACTGTAAGCTTTTAAGAACTGGATTTCTAATATTTGACTTTTCATAGAGTTTATTCAAAATGTAATTTTACCATTAAAATTTGTATTATATGAGTCATTAAGGCTACACTTTTCTCATTACTGTAACAGGAAGACACGTTCAAACAAAGGCAACTCAGAGTGCTCGGGCTGACTAAAGGTCCACACCTACAGGCTCTCTTTGAGTTGGTAAGTGCTTTCTACTGTTGGTCAGGGGCAGCCTCTTTCCCATTGGTAGGAAAGGACATTTTACATTCACTTTCTTTTTTGGAACGTAAGGTTTTATTTATTTATTTGGCTGCATTGGGTCTTCGTTGCTGTGCGTGGGCTTTCTCTAGTTGCAGCGAGCGGGGGCTACTCTTTGTTGCAGTGCACGGGCTTCTCATTGTGGTGGCTTCTCTTGTTGCAGAGCACAGGCTCTAGGCACATGGGCTTCAGTAGTTGTGGCACGTGGGCTCAGTAGTTGTGGCACACGGGCTTAGTTGCTCTGCGGCACGTAGGATCTTCCCGGACCGGGGCACGAACCCGTGTCCCCTGCATCGGCAGGCGGACTCTCAAC
The DNA here is from genome assembly GCF_951394435.1 of Stenella coeruleoalba. Lineage (NCBI taxonomy): Eukaryota > Metazoa > Chordata > Mammalia > Artiodactyla > Delphinidae > Stenella > Stenella coeruleoalba. Next base: position 44,603,624 of record NC_137161.1, on the reverse strand, counting down.
CACTGCGCCACCAGGGAAGCCCCCTACGTCCACTTTTAAGGCCTGTTTTTCTATTATATCTTTTCCTTGGCCTCCTATTCAGAGTCTATCTCTGAAAACCAATGCTGTCTTTCAGTATGTGTGTCCCTGCTCTGGACTGTAGGCAGGGAGGTGAAAGCAGAGAAAGTGCAGGGGTGGGGGCAGGCTTGGAAGTCCTCCTAATGAAGGGGAGAATGTCCCTGCCCAATGCCATTCCCAAAGAGAATTGACCCAAAGCGCCAGGGGACAGGCACAGAGAGTACACAGCTGGGAAATTTTTGCCACTGGACAGGGACATCCTCCATGATTCTGTAGAGTGGTAATTAGGCTCTGTCTCAGGTGACTTAACTGAAGCGTTCCCAAGTGCTTGGTGGGGTCTTAGAGGCAGTGAGTGATGTGCCAGGACGCTGGAGTGAGATGAGATGGGCTTGTCCTTCTGGGCCATGTAACGAAGGGCTGCTTTCTTAGCTGCTTTGAATGCCAGTGTCATTGTCTATGAATTAAAAGTAAAGTGAGATGGCATCTTCTCGAGGTTTTTGGAGGCTTAGTGTTTGAAGAAAAAATTCATACGTAATACCATTCCTTGGCACAAAGTAAGCAGTGGAGTTGTAGTCTTTCCTGTCCTGCCACGGATTTCTAGCATAGACCAGTGCACCTTCTTATGACTCGAGTAAAGGTGGGGTTCTGGTGGTGAGGGAAGGGGCTGGGGCTGTTGCCCATTGTGTAGGCAACCCCAGCACCTCCTCAACATGTGAACAAAAGGAAGATGATGATCATCTTGGGAGAAAGCCTCATCAAGGAAGAGAAGAGAATTCCCCAAAGTGAATCCTTGAGGTCATGCTTCCTTCTCATTTGGGCTTAAGAGGACTCTTGCTTTCTTATTCTGTCCATCCCATGTCCAATCTTCCTATTTTTAGAAAATTTTATCGGAGTATAGTTGCTTTACAATGTTGTGTTAGTTTCTGCAGTACAGCAAAGTGACTCAGTTATACATATACATATGTCCACTCTGTTTTAGATTCTTTTCCCATTTAGGTCATTACAGAGTATTGAGTAGAGTTCCCTGCGCTATACAGTAGGTCCTTATTAGTTATCTGTTTTATATATACAATCTCCCTTCTTCCTCAAGTTTCTTTTTTACTAAATGTCACCTCCATTCGTGCAGATGCTCAGACTCTCAACCTCTCTCTTTCACTTTCCCACACACTCCGTGTCCGATCTACAAGGAAGACCTGTTGGCCTAACCTCCGAGCACTTCCCATCATCTCCACTGTTGCCTTCATCACCCAAACCACCACGATTTTCCTGAACCACTTCAGGACCTGCTAGGTGGGCTTTCTCCTTCTGTGCTTGCCCCCAACCTGCAGCAAACAGGGCAGTTCTTTAAATGTGTAAATCTGATCCTCTGTCTTCCCTCCTTGAAGCCCTCCAATAACTCTTCATTGACTTTAGAATAAAATCTCTGAAGAAATGGAGATGGACTGCAGTCCTCAGCCCCTAAATTATATCTCAAAGGGGAGGACAGTCAGGATTTAAATAAAAGTGGGGAAGACATCAAGGACAATATAGTCACATGCCATCAGAGGAAGTAGAAATTCTGGACAGAACAGCTCACTTGAACGAACAAGATGAACAGTGGCAAAGCAACTATGCAATGAACTTGAACAAAGAAAATATAAAGAGATACAGCACGTTCTGTCTCTAGAGTATATCTAGCTGCAACTCTCAGGACGTTTGGCTAGCGATGCCTGAGACGAATAGGGAATTCCTCCCTCAAGTCACAAGTCAGGAGGTGGGTGGTTGCTTGGCTTGGTTTTGGGCTCATTGACTTCAGGGCTCTGTGATTCTCTCAGCCTTTCCCTCGTGACAGCAAAACAACAACAGGACCTCAAGCTTCTTGACCTCCCAGGACAGTCAGGGGACACAGGGCAATGCAGGACAGATTCTTCTCCTCAATGACCATCTTTTTGTTACGGAGAATCATTCCTTCCTAGAATTTCCCCAACACAGTCTGGACTTTCCCCTAAGCCTCTTTGGTTGGGACTGTATCATAAAAACACTCCAACCCACTGGTTTGTCACATCATGTCCAAGATTAAGAATCTCTGCTCAGGAAATGAATAAGGTTGAGGTTTTGTAAGAAATCCAAGAAAAAAGAGGGTACTGCCCAAACGGGTGGGCAGCCACCATGTCTGCATAACATGCCAAAAAGGGAGATGAAGAATCCAGTTTGGAAGAAGGCATAATTCTAAAAGAAGAAAATTCCCCACAAGGGAATGCTTCATGTTATAGAAGGACTTATTCAGAACATGAATTACAACAAAGAGAAAGAAACACGCAATAACCAAATGCAGTGTTAAGTCCTAGGTTGGCTCCTAAGCTAGATAAAGGGTATTAGTTAGAAAAAATGGTAATCATATTGTGTTAATATTAATTTCCTGATTTTGATCATTGTACTGTGATCACGTAAGACATTAACATTTGGGGAAGCAGGATGTGAGGTCTACAGAAATTCTTTGTACTATTTTTGTCACTTTTCAGTAAGTCTAAAATTATTTCAAAATGAAAATTGAAAAATAAAAATTTTCAAAACCAAGAAAATGAAAAGAACAGTATGAGATGGAGGGGTGTTTGCTGGTTTTAGCTAAGAACATAAATTGATAAAATACTCTTATTTGTAACTTATAAACAAAATAGGAATGACAAAGAATGGGACTGACAGGACTATAAACTATCTAAGTGGTAATAGAAAAAAGTTGGCTCTAATCACAATAAACTCTAATTAAAAATTAGTGGAAATGGTTTCGATATAGAGGACAAAAATTTACATATAAAGACTTTGCTAATTTCCTCATCTCTTAAAGCAGGAGTCAGATATTGTACAAAGTTGAAATATGATTATAAAAATAATAACCATAACTCATAAAGATTTTTGGATTCATTTTATTTTAACTTTAGAAGAATCATATAGAAATGATCAGTTCTTTCAGTGGGAAAATACTATGTGAATTTTAGCAATTCCTCAAATTTTACTTCATCCTCTTTTTCTTTGGTTCGAGTGAAAATACTTTAATCCAATTAAAATGTCATAAATACTATGAGACCGTGTTTCTAAAGTCATCTGTTTCTCTTTGTCTGGCTATCTATCTTTTTTTCTGTCTACCTATCTATTTGTCTATCTGCCTATTTGTCTATCTATCGATCTTGCTGTCAATCTTTCTGTCTGTCTGTCTATATGCAGAGATGGATGTTTTGGGTAGTGTTTACCAATCTATAGCCCTGCTTGTTTGAGTTTGGTGGATTTCTCTTACCTCCTTTGTGCTGCTCTGAATTTTAAAAATTCAGAATTTTTAAAGTGATCATGCGTTTTGTTCCTAAAAAAACTTAAAAGAGTAGATGATTTTAAAAAACAAAACAAGTTACATAGTTCGAGATGTGATAAGTAACATTGTTACGTGTTGCATGTTCCAACAGGAATAAAACACTGGGATTTGAAACTGTGATTGTTCCCACTGTCTGCCACCTAGAATGCCTCCTTATTGCCTTTCTTATTGTCCTGCTTCATTCTTTTCTCTGTTTAGCTTCCCTTCTTTTTAGACCCAGTTCAAACAAGGATCTCTCTGTCTCTCTCTCTGTCTCTCTCTCAATTTCTGTGACATTTCATGTTATTAACTATGTTATGTGGTTGGAGTAGAACCTGTGTTGATGACCCATCTTCCCATTTGCGAACTATTAGGGCAGGGGCCATGCTCATCTTTTGTAATTCCCATGCCCATCACGATGCTTTGTGCATATTATAAGCTCCATAATTGATCGTCCTGGATTTGAACAGGTGATCTGAAGGCAGGGGAATGTCACCAAGGAGACAAGAAGATGCAGAACGAGCTTGAGCTGAAACACCGGTAAGTATAAACATTTGGAGTTTATGGAATACTGGTGACAGAGGTTCCTCACATGCATTCACCTAGAGGATGGATTAGACAAAAGAAGTCCACAGACACACACACCCAGAACTAGGGGGTGCACACAGTCCCTGGAACAGCGGGAGGACATCAAAATTGGCTTATTTCCTCCAAGTCTTGTAGAAAAGCCTTGCTTAGAGGCACAGTGTGCTGGTCCATCAACAACATGGGAATCCACGTTCAACAAGCCAGACTTCACACGCCAAAGGCTCTCTGGTATTAGCAAATGGTACTGAAGGAGCAAGCTGCAGCTGGACACACCAGGGTAAACCCCAGTTCCCTCACTTCCCAGCAGGCTAGCCTCCCCATGTCCCATGGGGCCAGCCCTGTTAGGATTCACCTTGTAGGCTTGTTGGGAGGACAAAAACGAGATAATAGCTGAAAGACAATTACTCCAAGTCTGTACTAAGTAACAGCTGGTTAAGGAAAATTTCAGCCCAATAATTACTATCGTTGACTGGTTCTTCATTGTTGCACTGTTCTTTTGGCTTTAGATTAAATTCATGAATCCTGTGGTGTCTCTGTTTCCCTAGGGGTGAACTTGGGAATGACCTCTCGTGTAGGTATCAGGTGCTAAGTGCGCACAAACAATTTGTACCAGGAAGCTGAAGTCAGCTCCTGGGCTGCTGGGCTGATGCCTGCTTGGGTGGCTGCCCCTATTCCCCACAGAGTCCTGCTTCCTGATCTCTCCAACAAACACCAAGGAGTTGGCCTTCCTTCCCAGGGCTGCTTCTTGGTGGAGCTCATAGCTGATGATAAAGTACTTGACAAACACGGCCTGCTGAATGGTATCTTGTTTGAGCCAGAGGTGAGGCATTGATAAGGAGGAGGATGGCGACACGTTTCTGATACCCAACCTGGACTCTTACGAACACAGTCTTTCCTGGATATCGTGCAGTGCCAAGCACCAGCAAGATTAATTACAGTAATAACCAGCATTTATTGAGAGCTTATTCTGTTCCAGATAGTGGGATGCCTGGCGGATTTGACACCACAGGCAGGTCATTTTTTAACAACCCACCTTCTGATGCAATTATTTTCAGTATAATCTTGAAATAAAACAAGGAATATTAGTGGTCATAAAATAAACATGAAACTTGGAAACTTTTCTTTTATTGAAGTAAAGTTGATTTACAATATTGTGTTAGTTTCAGGTATACAGCAAAGTGATTCAACTATATATATACATATATTTTTTTCTTTTTCAGATTATTTCATTGAAAAAAATTTTAATATATTTTTTTATAAATTTATTTATTTATTTTTTTGGCTGCATTGGGTCTTCTTTGCTGGGTCTTCGTTGCTGTGTGCGGGCTTTCTCTAGTTGCGGCGAGTGGAGGCTACTCTTTGTTTCGGTGTGCAGGCTTCTCATTGTGGTGGCTTCTCTTGTTTTGGAGCTCGGCTCTAGGCATGCAGACTTCAGTAGTTGTGGCATATGGGCTCAGTAGAGCCATATGTGGCTCACGGGCTTAGTTGCTCTGCCGTATGTGGGATCTTCCTGGACCAGGGCTTGAACCCGTGACCCCTGCATTGGCAGGCAGATTTTTAACCACTGCACCACCAGGGAAGTCCCTCATTGAAAACTTTTGATTGAACTTCGTATACATAATCATGTCAGCCAAAGTAACAACAATACAATGCAAAAAAGGAAATAAGGAATGGATTAATACTTTTAGTTACATGAATGTATTGTGGGGAAAAAGAAAAAACAATAAATTTTGCAAACTTCACAGAATGATTTGTGCATAAATTGAAGTAAGTCTAGTTCTGTTTTTTCAGCTTTAGAATCTCTTTTCTATCAGTCTGCTCCCCCTCAATCCACTGTTTAAATGCAAGGGGCGGAGATTCCAGTTCTGCTCGAAGGGACCTCAAACAGTTCTGAACACAAACAATCCTACTCCGGAAACCTGTGTGTGTAGCTGAGTCCATGTATGTACAGGGTCAACTGTACAACTGGCTGACTATATAACTACCATGTAAAATCAAACGTTTACTAAAGAATGGAAAATTAAAATGTTCTAAATTGAAGCTTACATACATATGATGCGGGCTTCCCTGGTGGTGCAGTGGTTGAGAATCTGCCTGCCAATTCAGGGGACACGGGTTCGAGCCCTGGTCTGAGAAGATCCCACATGCCGCGGAGCAATTAGGCCTGTGAGCAACAACTACTGAGCCTGCGCGTCTGGAGCCTGTGCTCCGCAACGGGAGGGACCATGACAGTGAGACGCCCGCACACCGCAAGGAAGAGTGGCCCTCGCTTGCCGCAACTAGAGAAACCACTCGCGCAGAAACAAAGACCCAACACAGCCAAATATAAATTAATTAAAAAATAATAATAAAATTAAAAATACATACATATGATACTGTTAAAACTCAACAATAACCACAGCAATTTTTAAAAATAAATTTATTTATTTTTATTTATCTATTTTTGGCTGCATTGGGCCTTCGTTGCTGCGTGTGAGCTTTCTCTAGTTGCGGTGAGCGGGGGCTACTCTTCGTTTCAGTGTGCAGGCTTCTCATTGTGGTGGCTTCTCTTGTTGTAGACCATGGGCTCTAGGCTTGCGCTGGCTTCAGTAGTTGTGGCTCGCGGGATCTAGAGCACAGCCTCAGTAGTTGTGGCGCAAGGGATTAGTTGCTCCACGGCATGTGGCATCTTCCCGGACCAGGGATTGAACCCATGTCCCCTGCATTGGCAGGTGGATTCTTAACCACTGTACCACCAGGGAAGCCCCACAGCAGTTGTTAAAAACTTTTTTAGACCAGCCTTTTTTTTTTTTCAGAGAGGAATATTTTATCCCAAACAATGTTTAGAATTACCAATGCATACAATAATTTTAGGTATTGTTGCTTTTAAATTTTCTACAGGGCATGAACTCATGGCTCATTTCCTGGTCCAGGCATTGTTCTTGGGGCGCTGCATTCAGTAACTCATCTCATTCTCTTCACTGCTATTATTACCCTCATTTGACAGATGAGACTCAGAGAGGGTGGCTCACTTACCCAAGGCCACACAGTTAGCGGCTGGTTGGCTGGGATTTGACCCCAGGCAGTCTCTTCCGTGAGGCTTCGCTCATGACCAGGGTGGCTGCACTGTCTCCAAAAAACACACTTTAGGGTTATGTGGCAATAATTCACCTTTTCATTGTTCATGTAGGTCTTTTCTTCGTCCTCCCCTTTTTAACTTTTTTTATTATTTAAATTTTTTTAAAAATTTACTGGTTTTGTTACTTTATCTTCTTTATTTTTAAAAGTTTCATAACTGCAGTTTATCAAGTTTACAGAAAAAGTACAGACATCAATTAAATGAAAACATGTGCTCACTATCCCGACCATCTTAGTGTGTATCTATAGATTAAATTAAATAATATGATATCTCAATTTTCATCTCCACCTTTCTTCCAAGATGCAAGTATTTCAGTATTTTTTCAAATTAAGTCTAAATTATTTAACATTGTTATACTTTCCCCAAGTGAAAAAATACCTGAGTTTGTTTTAAGTAACTATTATAATCTACCCTGTCTTTACTGTTATAGTTTGCTAGAGATAGTTTATATAATATATGATAAAAAATAATGCTTATTATTTTCAGAGAATGTAGTAAAGTTACTGACATATTTTATCCTTCTTTTTCTTTTTTAGTTTAGAATGCATTTGGGGGAGCACAAATGATCTGAATTCCTGGTTTCCAGAGCGATGCTCTAGGAGCTGAGATTGGCAGCCGTGTCTCAATCCCCATTTGAGAAGATGCATTTCAATGAAGAACCTGAATGTACCAGCCAGACTGTAAAAGACACATGTCAACTGCTTCCTCTGTAAAGACTATTAAAAGTACAGAAAACAGGGGACACTAATAGAAAAGTTCCAGAAAGGCTTAAGAGCACAACATAGAAAATAGCACATAAATGACTACTTTTGACTCTCCATGGAGTCCCTTGCAAGTAAGAGAAGCCATTGAGTTGTTCATATGTTTTTGTTTTTGTTTTTGTTTTTGCGGTACCCGGGCCTCTCACTGTTGTGGCCTCTCCCGTTGCGGAGCACAGACTCCGGACGCGCAGGTTCAGCGGCCATGGCTCACGGGCCCAGCCGCTCCGCAGCATGTGGGATCTTCCCGGACCGGGGCACAAACCCACGTCCCCTGCATCGGCAGGTGGGCTCTCAACCACTGCGCCACCATGGAAGCCCCATATGTTTTTACTCCTGTAACCTAGTCATTAAAATTTCCCAGGGAATCTCTGCTCAGTGGCAGACAAGCTAAGAGAAGAAAAGGTCCTCTTGTCTGTCACCCACACACGTCAATGTTTGGCAGCTATAAATCAGGATGTTCAAAAAATGTCTCTTTCCTTGACATAATTCCAAATGTATCCATCATACAGATGGAATCAGCTTCCTGTAATGTAGCATAATCTTGCTTACATTCCTCAAGGCAAGCTTTTTCCAGGAAGCCAGTCCCCACTCCCCCAAAATAGAGGGGCACACCCTGTTTTGTCTAAATCTCTTTAAATCATTACAGTCTTTGTCTGTTGACCAGATGTTCAATCATTCTTTCCAGCTTAGATTTTAAGGCCTTACAAGAGATAGTGTCAGCTGGTCGATTCTGTCACGTATATAACATACCAGTGACGCACAGGACAGATCGGGTCGGTATAGCCCTAATAGACCAACAGAAAATCACTGGTGTTTGGGTGGGTGACCAACGTCCATTCAGGCTGAATGATTTTGAAACAAAATGAATTTTTATTCAGTGACCAATATTAGGCTCCCCAGTTATATCAAGTAATGGACAAACATAAATTTCACTTTTCAGCTGTTTTCCTGGAGCTGAGCCACAAAGTCATGGGCTTTGCACCAAAGGTGACACATGGAGCCATTACTCACTGGGCAAATAACCCTATCACAGGGCAGGAGAGTGACCCTCGCGTTCGCCACCCCCAGGGCTGCCTTGCCTCCCAAACATAAACGGAAGGAGACCCAAGTGCTGCATCAAAGGCATTAGTTCTTGGGTATGTGTAACTCTTTATGTGTTAGATTTTTGCAATAAATGCCAAGTTCTGGCTTGGGTTGAAAATGTGTAAGTAGGTAGCCGGGGCACAAGGGAGATGAGGAAAAAGACAAAGGCACACGGAGGAGCTGGAGTTGATCCTGAATTAATGACAAAATCAAGCTTTTAAAGCCCCTAATTGCTGAATTAAGGAGTGTGTGTGTGTGTGTGTGTGTGTGTGTATGTGTGTGTGTGTGTGTGTGTATATGTGTGTGTAAGTCTGCCTGGATCTCAACAGAAGCAGGATATCAGGTTTTCTTTATTTCCACTAAAGACAAAACAGTAAGGAATTGACAAATCATTTCTCAAAGGATTAGGGTTCATGGCAAAGGGTCATCCTGACGGTGGATATGGTGCAAACACTAGGGACGGTTACCCAGGAGAGTTGGGGAATTTCTCTTCCTGGGGCCAAGCTTGGGGGCAGGGGAGGGGGTAGAGAGAGGAGGACTTGCCTCTAGACGATTATTTTGGTGCAGTCTTGGCCTTGAGTGGATGACAAAGCATTCCATCTTCCAAGATCCACTCCATCCTAGGGTTACAACCTCACAAAGACAGAGCAAACTTCTGGTGCCCAGATAAGTGACATTTTGGTGGGTCATCTCAACAAGACAGTGTTTGCATTTCCAGGAGGCGTCTAGCTGGTGTTGTAATCGGGGCAGAGCTGAAGCAACAGAAAGTCCTCTTGAAGGAGGTTGGGTTTAGCATCTGCCCGGTGTCACTCTTCAGAGAAGCCCATCCTGCCCTTCCAAAGGTGTTCAGTCATCTTGACAGCATTCTTGGTCAGCAGGTATTATTATGATAATACCTTGAGTTTATTTCGCACCCTGCACCCTTTCAGGGGAGGTCAAAGCCAGTTCGGAAGTCAGCCAACAACATTTATTGAAGTCTCTTCGTGTGTAGAGCTGTGTATTAAATCACTGTCAAGCCCCCGCCAGCCCCATCCTCACCACACACCAGAATCACCTCTGAGGTTGCGGGCCCAGAGCACACACAGCCGCCTGCTCCCTCTGCCCCCTCCCCGGGCTGCACCCCCTCCCCCCCGCCTCGTTCTCATTCATCGGCTTTTATTGGCTCGTGTTTACTTAGGGTTGTAGCAGACCTGTCTCCATACACACTTGGAGATTTCTCCCCTGCACATTCTGTCTGTGTCTGAGAAGTCACAAATATCCTCTCTGGGGTTCCAGCTGCCTGAGCCGCCCCCGTAGTTAAAAGCAGGAAGCACAGGATGCACAGAAATGAAAAAGAGCAAACTGGCAAGTCAGTTAACGACGTTTTAACCCAAGGAAAGGAGGAGGCGGCTTTCTGAGGGCCTGTCCACCCGCCCCATGAGTGGACGATGGACTTTGGCCCAAATCCTCAAAGCCCTGCATCTTTCACGGGATAACAGGAAAGGGCCGGGCTCTGGGGGAAGGAATATATGTTGGGACACTTTTCAAATGATACAGGAAATACGATTACCCAAAAATTAGACAATTGAACCAGGCAAAAAGAAAAAAAATTGTGTCTCCAATGATCACGTAGCCCAAGGATGACATCCATTTTCATTTTGATGAATTTCCACTACACTCATTCTTTCTCTGTGTGTGTTTCTTGGTGTAACTAAAACTGTATTATTCAAAATAAAACTATTTTATGTACATGTTGTAACATGAAGCGAATGGTCAAATTTCTGACAGCCCTTTGGACTTCTGTGTTTACCCACATATAATGTGGATAGAATACGCACCGCATTTCTGATGCTGTGCTCCAGGAAACCCTGGCATTAACGGAAGAGTATTCAAGTGCTATGTTGAAAAAGAATTCAGTTTTATGACAAATTATGAAATTTCAAAATAGAAGTTGATTTCATTTCATGAGATGCATGCATTACTTTTGTTTCTTTTTGTGTTACTTTTCTAACAGAAAAAACAAGTAAGTTGTCATTCGTTTTCACGTAAAGAATATCGTTTTCCTGGTGTTCTGAGGTTAGTAATTGCCATGAACTGTGAGTAGCCAAGACTCCTAAAAGAGTGGCCTAGATGTCAATGTTGTGAGTTTCTCATGTAAAGCGCCACCTGGATCCAGACAGTTCAGGGCTGGAGTGGAAACTTTGTCAAGTCTTCCAGGACCCAAGTTTCTCTGTCTGCAGGACCCAGGATGACACCTCTTTGCAATTCTAGGCAGCAGGAATGTGGGAGAAGGAGGGAGGACAATCTGGTCCCCTCCAGAAAATCAGATTTAAAAATCATTATTGATTGAAATTGTTAGAAAATTCCAAGACTTCATTCTAATCAGTCTGCATTTATTTTTCTACCCTCCACTAACAGAACAGTCAGGGATGTGGGTGCTCCAGCTACATGTCTCAGTGTTTTAATACTCACGGTGTGAGAGGCCCCCCAGGGAGTGGAGAGGGTGCCAGGAGCTCTAGGCTGGGGACGTGAGGGCCAAGTCGGGTGCATGAGAACTTGGGCAGTGATGAGCTCCCCTTTCTCTTTGTCCCCTCAGAATGGCAAGAAAAAAAAGTTCTTGGAAATCGTTTTGCCAAAATAAAAGGAACATACAAATAGTCTTTGATGTTTATTAGCATTAATTTAGCTTTCCCAGTGTGGGATACTTAATACTTAATTTGGAGAGTGAATAAGTTGGAATTTTATTTGTCCTACACCAAACTGTAAAGAGATCTAAAGCCCTAAAATTTCCTTAGGACAGTTCCTGTTGTTAGAAGTAAGTGATCAGCATTTTCACTCCCGTATATTCAGCTTTCTCTTTGGCACAGAGTAAATCCCAGGCCGGCCTCATTTACTTATTTATATGTTTTTTCACTGGACGGGTATTTTTTGAGAACCTGCTATGGGTCGTAGATTGGTTTTCTCAGGAAACAGATCTGAGACAGAGTTTATCATATATGATGCTTATGAAGGAGAAGCCTCAGAATGGACCACCTGTGGAAGGAGGACGATGGGGCAGGCAGAGGGAGGCGCTGAGGTCGATGCAGGCTCGACCAACCCCAGGAAGGCTGAAGGGCCAGAGTGGTCCTTCAGGTGGGTCAGGAACAAGATAGCTGCGCCTTTGTACCCCTATGACCCTCAGTCACTGGGTCTCCCTGGGAATGCCCTTGGACTGGGCAGCTCCCTGCAGGATCCCCTTGGTGTATTTGTTAGGGTAGCTTAGTGAACCGTAAGAGCTGACCAGAAGTGCATTTCTCTCTCATATAACTGTCCTTATGGGATTAACCTATGTGGTAGGGCCCGGGTTCTCTCTGTCTTGTTCCTGTGTCATCCCAAGGTCATTGCTGACAGCTGCATGGTCAAAGCTCCACAACTGCTCTGGTCAGGTTTCAACAGTGGGGGAGGGGAGTGCAGAGGGTGCAGCCTGAGGCTCAGACTCAGCACCACGCTCCTCACTCCCCCATCCCCCTCTCTCAGGGCACTGAGTCACGTGGCCACGTGTAGCTGCTGTGATTCAGGAAATGCGGAGCCAGGAGTGGCCTGGTTGCAGTGACCGAGGGAGGGCCCGTGAGACCACCGTGCTGAGTCTGAATGTGATGGACGTGCTGGGGGCAACACAAGAGCCCCTCACCCCAACTCGTGGTTGCAGCAGGACCTGGAGGGAAGAGCCCCAACCTCAGACCCACAATAAAGTTTGCTTCGCTAGGAAAAAAAAAAAGGACTTCCCTGGCGGTCCAGTGGTTAAGACTTTGCCTTCCAATGCAGGGGGTGTGGGTTCAATCCCTGGTTGGGGAGCTAAGGTCCCACATGCCTCGTGGCCAAAAAACCAAAACATAAAACAGAAGCAATATTGTAACAAATTCAATAAAGAATTTAAAAACTGTCCACATTAAAAAAAAAAAAAATCTTAAAAAAAAAAGAGTAAAGTAGCTGGCATTAAAAAAAAAAACAAAACAAAACTGTCACAGTTCCACCACTGTGGAAGAAGGGCAAACGGCACTGTGGACAGTAGCAGGCTTGGTGCAGTGAGTCACGGCAGCCTGTACGGGCGTTGTGAACAGATCCCTCGGGGATTTCCGTCTCACTGACTGTGTGCTTCCCGCAGGTCACTGTGATACAGCAGTGCCTGGACCCTGCTTGTTCACCTCGGCTGCATCCTGGTACCAAGTGCTCAACTTTGAACTTGCTCTTGCTTAGCCCCACGCTGGAGCTTCTGATTTTATCGGTCTGGCTCCTGGCCTGAACACTGGGATTTTTAAAGTTTCCCAAATAATTTTTGGTACCACCAAGGTTAATAGCAACTAGCTTAGCAGGAAAAATGATGTTCTGGATCAATTAGACACGTGTATGTGTGTGTGTGTGTGTGTGTAAGCAACTTTCTCCCCAAATTTTGGTTAGTAGCTCAGGTGAAATGGCCATGAAGGTAGATCTGGCTCTGGGAAGGACTTGATTTAGAAACAGAAATAAAGTCACCAGAACACTGGGGGACCTCCTCCCCCATGTCCCCAATCCCTCTGTCCCTCTTAGCTGTCTCTCCTCCATGTCTGTCCCATTCCAGCCTGGCTAAGATAGTAAGATGTTATCAGCTAGGCTCCTCTCTGGATCTAATCCAGCCGGAAAATAGAAGGGCTTCCTTTTATCCTTTTTGGTTTGTTTCCAAAGATGCCATATATATAAAAGAATGAATGTGATGGACATGTATAATTGTAAGTGTAATAATAAGACAGTCCTATGCACCTAGCACACAGGAAAGGAAAAAGAATATGAGCCATGCTTTAGAGACCCTGCTCTGCCACCGTCCCCACCCCCCATGCGGAGCGTGCAGGAAATGCAGCTCCTCTATTGCTTACTTCTGTGCTATTTTTAACTTTATCTAAATGGACTCATGCATATATATTCTTCTATAAGTGATTCTTGAACACAAAGTGGTGTTTCTCAAATTCACCCACAATGATGCATCTCTCTGTGGTGTATTTTCACTGCTGTATACTATTACATTGTATGAATTTACCTCAATTCATTATCCATTCTCTGTTCCGTGGAATTTGGGTTTCCATATTTTTTCACTATTATTATTAATGCCACGGCAAACATTCTTATATGAATTTCTCCAAGGCATTTAACTAAGAGTGGATTTACTGGGATATAGGAAAGCAATGGACAGTTGACCACCAATCCTTTTTGGAAGGACATAAACCTTCAAAAAGATGCATAGTGACTTAGAATCTTAAATTTTCAACAAGTGTATTGATAATAGGAACAGTTCAAGTGGAGATTTATGTAGGAAGAGGCGGACACACCTCCCAACAGCCTAGCATCCAGAAACAGTATTTAAAGAAAAGATGCTCTTTGTTTTGAACAGAATGTGCTCTGGTCTGTGAAGTAACTCCGTAGCGCTAACCATGTATGAGAAGGCATAATAGGGAATTATCACAGTGACACTAGGTAATATTTACTCAGCTATTTGAAGAACTCTGTAGCTGAAGCTTTGCTAATTAGATTCTTAATTCATGAAAAATATTTTCAGAGGATTTAATGATCTGGATAAAGCATAAGTGCAGTGTGTGCTTCCCACATTTAAATGGCCCCTCAAAAATTGAGGGAGATGGGCCTGGGACATTTGTGTCACCCCAAACCCATTTGGCCTGCCAAAATCAGAACCGTGCCCTCAACTTCTGTATTTCTATCCTATCAAGGGATAGGGACTTGAAAAAAATAATTTGGAAAAAAATAAACTCTCTCAGCTATTTTATAGTTTAATAGAGTTATACCAGTCCAAATAATTCTCCTTTAATTGGGTTTGCTGGAGAAAAACAAAGGGAGGGGAAGGAATAGAGAAGACATGAATTCTTATAAATGCTCTTTTTATTTTATTGAGGCAGGTTTTCCCTTAAACGTTTAGAAGCCATCCTCTAGTTGCTCAAGAAACCAGGGAATTCTGCACAAGGGGGAAATTTGCCACCTCCTTGTGGGTGGTGATGTCCCTGTGGTCAGCAACTGTGTCCTGTGTGTCATTGTCTCTCCAGGGGCTGGACAAGGAGAGCCAAGGAGGAACTGGTCCTTTGGGGCTGTGCTGCATTTGACAGCCCTGGGATGCTCTGAGGAGGAGACAGACTTCGAGGGTGTTTCCAAAGGAAAATGAGCCCAGAGAAGTGGGATTTAATTAGAGCAAAAGAGCCTTTGATGGGAATAAAACCTTCCTTTTGTCAGAGAATGGAACGTTGGAATGTGTATGCAACAAATTTGCAATTATTAGTCACAGAGACGGACAGGGCTGTCTGTCCCTCTGTCCAGAGGGTGGCAGGAAGGAGTGATGCTCGTGTGGTTGTCCTGTACATGGTGGCGTGGCCACACGAGCTTGTCTTTCCTGGTCCCCCCAGACTGTTTCATTTCATGAGGCATCTAAGAGTGCCCTGCGGGGATGCACGCGCTCCCTAGTTATTTCATTTTCAGAACCCATAACATTTCTCTGTCTCTGACCTTCTAAACGCCATCGTTTCCCACTTCTTATGCATCTATAAAATGTGTCACTCCAGGCATTTTTATGCTAATGCAGTTGTTAATGGTGCCAGACAGGAAATATTTTCTTCTCCTTCACGGACTATTTTGAGCTCCCTCCAAGATAAAAAGCTACCAATGACATATATACACTACCAAATGCAAAATAGATAGCTAGTGTGAAGCAGCCGCATAGCACAGGGAGATCAGCTCGGTGCTTTGTGTCCACCTGGAGGGGTGGGATAGGGAGGGTGGGAGGGAGACGCAAGAGGGAGAGGATATGGGGATATATGTATACGTATAGCTGATTCACTTCGTTATACAGCAGAAACTAACACATCATTGTAAAGCAATTATACTCCAATAAAGACGTTTTAAAAAAAGCTACCAGTGAGATACACACACACCCCTATATATATATGTTTATTTTACGTAACATGTGTGTATATATGTATATATCTTTTATATCTAATATCTATCTTTTGATTTCTAGGATTTCTAGGATTGATGAGCTTATAGTTAGTAGGCTGTAATTTAAGAGTCAGTTGGGCTAAATATGGTTAATTTAGGTTTTTTTTTCGTGGGCATGAGAAATTATTTCTTTCATCCTCTGTTGTATAGTTTAATGAATGACACTTGTTGAATTAAACTTGTTGTCCGGATCATTAAAATGATAAGTTGACCATTCATTCCAATCTTATTATCAGGTGAAAGAAAATAAGGAAACAGCATCATTTGATGATCTGGAGAGATGCTGACTGACTAGGACACAGCGGTACCCTGGCGGTGGCGGGAGACGGCTCTGGGATTTTCTCACTTACTCACCTGGGAGATGTTCTTTCCTCCTATGCATCTATATATAAATGTATGAAGATGTAGCAGAAAAATAAAATGAAATTAACGTTTGGAGGTGGGTTTCCTGTGTTAGTTCTGGTCCTCTTTAAGGAAGCATCCTCGGGAAGGCCGGCCGATGTGTGCCCATCTCTTCTCCCCACAAATCCCCATCATAATTATTTGTTGTCCTATAGCTCTGCATGCTGGAATCAGGGCTGGCATGGGACGATCAAACAAAGCGCGGACGTGTTTGGCAGGGGCTGGGATGTGAACACACATGCTGCAGAAAGTCCAGCTGGGCCCTGCCACCTGTCACTCCTGGTGGGGCTGTTTGCTTGGATCACCCCCAACGTTGGGGGTGACTAGATGCTGCTTGGAGAGAAAAATGAAGCCTTGGCAAAATGCTTTGACATCGTGAAGGGTTTGGCAATTCACCCGGTTATTCCGTTTCCTTCGTGACCTTTTACACTTGAATATTTTCCCCTTCTCAAACATTTGTTTTCAACTCTCCATAAACACTGTGATTTTATGTACATTATTAATCTTAGGGTAGAGCATTCAACCAAAGGCTGGGAGTAGGTTTTGCTCAATGGTGAAAAGGAACCATCACTTCAATAACTGAAAAGACAAAGTTCCGAGTGTGGGATTTCTGAAATGTTGCCCTCTTTCAATAAAGCTTACTTGATTTTTAGTCGTAGTGAAATGCACGCTCTGGACCTCTTCATTTTCTTCAGATTGTCCGGAAGATTAAAGAAGAGAATCCTGAAGAGAGGATTAAAACTATGAGGCAGGAAATGAGGCTTCAGTGCTGGAGCCGTGGAAGTTTGAGGCTTACCTGACATGATTCGTGTTCACAGCCGACTTGGTAACTCAAATACAGGAAAACCAAAAGGAACTCAAATACGAGAAATGTTGGGAGGCTTATGACTCCACAGACCGTCACTACCTTTTGTATTCTTCTTGAGGACTAGACGCCAGATGCCACCTGCACAATCCTTTCTTTTTTTATATATAAAGTGTATTTAATCAACACAGTAATATGATCTCTCAACTTAAGTTGAGGAAAATATTAACCAGGGAAAAACATCACCAACATTCTTGGCACTTAAAGGTTAAAATATGAAACCTAGGTGTATTTCCCATTGTTCTTTCTCTTGAGTCAGTGAGAAATTCTTAAACAAAACCCTTTTCCCCTCTTTTTCCAGGAGTTTTATTTAAGGTGAGAGAGGCCAAATAATGAACTTGAATCATCTGCACTGCAAGTGTGTGAAATAATTCCAGCTTTGCTTGAAGGTACAGAGTATTAACTGAAATTTTTTTAACATTCTCTGTTTTTATTTAACATGATCATTTATCCCCGGAAGGAAACAGAAGGGGAAAGATGCCCTGTTCTGAAAATGGCTGCAACAGCTATCGGTACCTAGCTGCTTCCAACACGTTTAATTTCTGTGTAAATGTATTAAGGACCAATCCTGAGGCTCTCCCTACAACCGTGGATCCCAAAGGGTGATTTTTAAAACACTCATCTGAGATGTTAAGTACCTGTTACTTAAAAAAAACGGTTCCATGGTAGAGTGTCAACCAAGATGAAAGGGCTTCCTTGCTGCCCTGAGATTGTTCGGTATCAGGATGTGTAAATGTGCCTGTGACCACCCAGAAGAGGCTGCAGTGTCCTCCACACACATAGCCAGATAATTTGACCGCCCCCAACACATGCATACCACCACTTCAGAGAACACGCTTTGGGAAAAATGAATGTGTACATATCATTAAACCCTAGTGCAATCTTATCTCCCAGGACGTAAGTTCTGTTTTACTCTTATTTTCACATTTTTACTCTTTCATGGCCGTCCTCACATTCAAAACTAAATTTACCCAGAAATATTGGTAGGCTGTAGCAGGGTCAGTCAGACGTCTGTGCTCGTGATCACTAGGGCTGCAGGTCGGGACCCTCAGATGGAGGATCCATGCGTGGATCTGGGATTCTGAATGTGGAGAAACTCCCAACTTAGTTGAAAATCAGCTCTTTCACTAAAGAAATTTCCTTTGGAAGTTCTCATTAAATCACTTGTCTCCAAGTTTTTGTATATACTGTATTATTTAGCAGATGCTATCTTTAGGCTTTGAACAGAGAGGGAAACAAATTAGAAGCTCTTAAAAATATAACTGTGTGTGACTGTTAAAAATAACAGCCACCTCTCCAAAGAGATTTCAGAAGAAGTTTGTAATAACATGTTTTGGGGTTGCAGCGAGGACCAGAGAAAGCAGTGTTGAGGATGCAGTGCAGCATAGGATGCAGGACCTAGTAAACATCAGTGTGTGTTACTGTCGGAAGCTATGACATAGTGAAGACACTTGCCTATGATGAGTGCACCTCGCCTTGCACTGACAGGAAACATGCCTCAGGGAAGATGAATTTGGAACAACCTATCAGCAAAATGACTGTGGGGTTTATGAAAAATTATGAAAAGACCGAAAAACAAAATAAATAGCATGCATCTGTTGACTGTTTGCTGTAGCTCAGGTGATCTCCTTGGCGTGGGTACCGCAGCCTTGCACATTTAGTTAGGTAAACACGATGCACAGGGGCCCGAAGCCATCTCCGGAAGCAGACAACTGGCATCGAAAGCCAAAGATGGCATCATTCCTAACGTGAATACCTCACCCTCTGATTTCATTTTTTTTGTTGTTGTGGCCTCTCCCTCTGCGGAGCACAGGCTCCGGACGCGCAGGCTCAGCGGCCATGGCTCACGGGCCCAGCCGCTCCGTGGCACGTGGGATCTTCCCGGACCGGGGCACGAATCCGTGTCCCCTGCATCGGCAGGCGGACTCTCAACTACTGCGCCACCAGGGAAGCCCGGTCATGTAGTTTTTGTCCTTTATTCAGTTACTAAGGTGTATTACATTGATTCAATTTCTTCTGTCCTTTATTCAATTACTAAGGTGTATTACATTGATTGGATTTCTTCTGTTGAACCATCTTCCATTTCTGGGATAAACCTCAATTAGTCACGATGTATAATTCTTTTTATATTTTGCTGAATTTTGTTTACTCCTATTTTGTCGAATATTCATTCATACCCATAAGGCAAATTGACCTGTAGTTTTATTTTCTTGGGATATTTTTGTAAGGCTTTGGAATCAGGGTAACAGTGACCTCATAGGATAAGGTGGTCAGTATGCCCTCCTCTTATTATTATTATTTTTTTTGGAAGAGTTTTTGAAGAATTGATGTTAACTCTTCTTTATTCATTTTGTAGGATCCATCAGTGAAGAAATCTCATCCTGGACTTTTCCTCATGGGTAGTTTATTATTATTATTACTATTTCAATCTCTTTATTTTTTTATAAGTCTATTCAGACTTTCACTTCTCATTTGGACATTTTTAATAGTTCGTATCTTTCTGGGAATTTTATTCAGGTTATCTAATTTATTGATGTGCAATTATTCATAGTATTTCCTTATACTTCTTTTTAATTTCAGTGAGGTTGGTAGTAGTGGCCCCTGTTTAATTTCTGATTTTAGTCATTTTAGCTCTTTTTTTTTCTTATTGACCAGTTTAGCTAAAAGTTAGTTCATTTTTTGTTGATCTTCTTAAAGAACCAATTTTTGGTTTAATTGACTTTTTCCCTACTTATTTTCTATTCTCTATTTTATTTATTCCTGCTTTAGTATTTCTTTCCTTCTTCTTGTTTGGGATTTAACTTGCTCTACCTTTTTTTTTTTTTTGTATTTTTAATGGGGAAGGTTATTGGCTTGAGATTTTTCTTCCTTTTTAACGTAGGTGTTTACAGCTATAAATTTTCATTTAAGAACTTCCTTAGCATCACCCTGTAAGTTTTATTATGTTGTGTTTTATTTCTTTCATCTCAAAAAATTTTCTAGTTTCCCTTGTGATTATTTCATATTTAATCCATTTTTTTATTTAGAAGTGTCTAAATAAAAAATCCACATATTGGTGAATTTTCTTCTATTATTAATTTCTAATTTGATTCTCTTGCCATCAGAGAACACACTTTTTGTGACTTCAGTCTTTTAAAATTATTTTAAAAGCTTATTTTATGACCCAATATGTGATTAGTCTTGGAGAATGTTCCATGTGCACTTAAAAAGAATGTGTATTCTATTGTTGCTGGATTGAGTGTTCTACAGATGTCTATTAGGTCCAGTTGTTTTATAGTGTTGTTCAAGGCTTCTATTTCCCTATTGATATGTCTAATTATTATATCTATTATTGAAAATGAAGTATTGAAGTAGCAATTCTCCCCTGACTTCCAATTTCCCTATCTCCCTTCTGTAATCTATTTTTCTCCAAACATTTATTGCCATCTGATAATTAGGTAGTTTACCTTCTTACTGATGATTTGTCCAACAAGATTCATCTTCACTGGCTAGAAGAGTGCCTGGTACATAGTAGGTATACAATAAACAGGTGATGAATGAATAATGGTTTCTTAAATTTTCACACTACACTCTGGAGGTTGAACTATGATAAGACTTTTTAACTATAAATTACTATAGAAAGGTTAGTATTAGCTAGATAATATTTAGATCTATTGAAAACAGCATGTGTGATGAGGATAAATTGTGAACTGCCGCTAGAATAGAAAACAAAACCAACTGAGCATTCCTGGTGCTGCCTGTGGGTCTGAGCCCAAACATCAGGACCCCTGCTCCCTGGACTTTGACACCTCTCTTGTCATTCCCAGAAACATGGGTTTGACACATTGATATGTCCTACCAATCACAAATTATACATTTATCTTGTAAGTCTGCCTTCTTGTTGTCACTTAAATACTTGCAGTGTGCCCCTCTCCCTTAAGACGTTGACCTCGATGTCCCCAGCCTGACTCCATCCGCACTTGCTTCTTTGCTGGCTGGTTCCCACCCACCCTCCACGTCCCAGCTTATACGTTAGTCTTGCAGAAGCCTCTCCAACTGCCCCATATAACCTGCCCCCTATTTCCTCATTATCTTATCATATGTGCTTTGCTCCTAGAGCACACCTCTAAAACACAATTTGTAGTTATTTCATTTACTTATTGGTTTACATGTTTATCATCTGTTTTCACAGAGTGGAATGCAAGCTCTATGAGATCAGAGACACTGTTTCAGTGCCTGGCCATTTGCATTAGCTCAATAACTATTTATTGAATCATTGAATGAACCCAGGCCTTCAGAAATGATTCCTGGTTATACACCAGTGTCACAAAACACTTTGCTTCCTGCAAGTGACTTTTTAAAAATTTTATTGAAGTATAGCTGATTTACAATGTTGTGTTAATTTCTGCTGTACAGCAAAGTGATTCAGTTATACACATATATATATATATATATATATATTCTTTTTCACATTCTTCTCCATTATAGTTTATTATAAGATATTGAATATATTTCCCTGTGCTATACAATAGGACCTAGTTGTTTATCCATACTATATATAATACTTTGCATTTGCTAATCCCAAACTTCCAATCCTTCCCTCCCCACCCTCCTTTGCAATCACAAGTCTGTTCTCTATGTCTGTGAGTCTGTTTCTGTTTCGAAGATATGTTCATTTGTGTCATATTTTAGATTCCACATATTTTAGATTCCACATATGGTATTTGTCTTTCTCTTTCTGACTTACTTCACTTAGTATAATAATCTCTAGGTCCATCAGTGTTGCTTCAAATGGCATTGTTTCACTCTTTTTTATGGCTGAGTAATATTCTATTGTGTGTATGTATATATACGCCACATCTTCTTTATCCATTCATCTATGAATGGACACTTAGGTTGCTTCCATGTCTTAGCTATAGTAAATAGTGCTGCTATGAACACAGAGGTGCATGTATCTTTTTGAATTAGAGTTTTGTCTGGATATAAGCCCAGGAGTGGGATTGCTGGATCACATGGTAGTTCTATTTTTAGTTTTTAAGGAACCTCCATACTGTTCTCCATAGTGTCTGCACCAATCTACATTCCCACCAACAGTGTAGGAGGGCTCCCTTTTCTCCACACCCCCTCCAGTATTTATTATTTGTAGATTTTTTAATGATGTCCATTCTGACTGGTGTGAGGTGTAGTTTTTATTTGCAATTCTGTAATAATTAGTGATGATGAGCATCTTTTCATATGCCTATTGCCTATCTATATGTCTTCTTTGGAGAAATGTCTATTTAGGTCTTCTGCCCATTTTTTAATTGGGTTTTTTGTTTTCTTGTTATTGAGTCGTATGAGCTGTTTGTATATTTTGGAAATTAAGCCCTTGTCAGTCACATCATTTGCAAGTATTTTCTCCCATTCTGTAGGCTGTCTTTTCGTATTGTTTATGGCTTCCTTTGCTGTGCAAAAGCTTGCAAGTTTGATTAGCTGCAAGTGATTATGAATGTTGACATCTATGCCCAGAATATGGAGGAATTGTGGTGTCTCTGTATCTTTTTTATTAATATTTCTCCTTATTATAGAGATTGTATTCTAGATGTAAAAACAAAACAAAGGTGCAGAAATGTATAAAATAAAAAAAATCCTATAACACTATCCTCTAAAAATAACTGTTTATTGGCAATCTTTCCAGATTAAAAATGAGATCATCTTATGTAAACAAATTGAATCTTGTTTTTTAATTGAATATTGAACATGTTTTCATGTTGATATTTTGTGACAGACTTCATTCTTTCCAATAAAATTTTATTGTGTGGAATTTTCTATAATTTCCTTAAACAACTTAAGAATCCTCAACTCTTCAGTGTCTCTTCCAACACAGTCATCTGATCTGTGTGTCTTTGCTAGACTATGTTGAACAAGCATTGGAAACATGTTTTAAGAGAAGGACCAAGAACAAAAGTCACAACTCGGGTAAAGCTCCCGCCATCCTCCCGTTTCCCTGGAGTAGAGGCAGCAGAGAGCAAGGGCGTCTCAGATGTATGAGACATGTCAGGAAGACATGATTCATTTACCCACGTGCCTGGTTAAATTATGAAACTTGTACTGGTTCTCTGGGCCTTTCTTTTGATGCTAGAGATTTAGATCAGTGTTTCCCAAACCCTTCATAAGAGAGCTTGTGGAAGAGATGGAAATCTGAAGTAGCTCTTCAGAGGTTTTCTGTGAAGTTTCTGCAGTTTCACTAGTGATGTGGTTAAGAGTATGGACATTAGCATCATTTTTTCTGGGTTGTTCTGCTACTTTCTGACTATGTGGCCCTGGAGGGCCAATGTGTACTCAAGTCTGAGAAGCAAAAACCTGGATGTTTTTATTGGGTCAAAATCCCTCAGTTTTAATTCAAACTATTTGGGTGTTTCAGAGACACAATCTCCCCTTTTTCAGAGACAATGCAGTCATTCTTTTAAATAAGGCTTAATGTTGGTACAAGCAAGGAAATTGAAGTTGGTACAGGGCCAGAAGCTCCCATATTTATACATAGCAATCTGATCTCCTGGTGTCCAGGAGAGCAGGCATAATTTCAAGTCTGATTTTAAAATTTCACCTGTTTCCAAGATCGTAAAATAGTTGGGAGGTTGTTACTGAGTAAATAATTCATTTTACATAGAATATCTAGCCAGTGAAACCTTATTTAACAAATACCTTTAAGGCAACATTTCTCCAACCTGGTGTCAAAGAACAGAAGTAGTGTGAGATGTTCAGTAAAAAAAGATTTTCCCGCTCAGAAAAGTTTCTGCAGCATTGAGTTCTCAGGGTTCACCTTGAGATTCTCAGTGAGCTTTAGTATATCTCTCTCTGAAGAAGTGCAGAAAAACGAGGAAAATAGTGTCTGGGTCTGAGTTCCTTGAGAAACAGACCAAGATTCGCTTGCAAGTGGTGGTTTGGGAGCAATGCCAGAAAGCTGTTTGGGAGCTGGGAGGAAGACAAGAAAGGGAGGAGCCACAGAGCCTTGTGATTGACAGGCTCCTGCAGAGGGGACCAGGCTGGCTGGAGACCTTCAGGGAAGGTGCAGGTGACCTCAGCGGGGGAAGAAGCCATGCTGCTTAGCCTCCCGTCCAGTCCACCACTGCCCGTGATGCTCCTGTGCTGTCACTCCCTAGCTTTTCTGACCTGGGCTGCATAAGCCGAGGGAACACCCCAGGCACTGAGCTGCGTGTCCTGCAGAGGAGGCCGTGATGTGCACTAGACAAATAGGTGCTGTGTGGTTGCAGGGTCGGGGGCCACCCCCTTCTCCCTGACACTGAGGATTTCTCCAATTTCACCATACAGTGTCTTTCCCTCTCTCTCCCTTGAGCATCTTTCTTTCCTCTTTTCATAAAAGCTACTAACATCATATTGAACCAATGGTTTGTAGAATACTCTTGGGAATTTTTAGTTTTAGTTTATCATTTTCCACCCTTTTTTGTTTCTCCAGATCTGTAGCATAACCAGGAAATGGGGGGTCCACAGATGTACTTTTATTAAAGAATATCTCGGCTTCCCTGGTGGCGCAGTGGTTAAGAATCTGCCTGCCAATGCAGGGCACACGGGTTCGATCCCTGGTCCGGGAAGATCCCACATGCCGCGGAGCAACTAAGCCCGTGAGCCACAACTACTGAGCCTGCACTCTAGAGACCGTGAGCCACAACTACTGAAGCTTGTGCGCCACAACTACTGAAGCCCACGCACCTATAGCCCATGCTCTGCAACAAAGAGAAGTCACCGCAATGAGAAGCCCATGCACCGCAATGAAGAGCAGTCCCCGCTCACCGCAACTAGAGAAAGCCTGTGCGCAGCAACGAAGACCTAATGCAGCCAAAAATAATTTAAAAAAAAAAAGTTGGTGATAAGAATTTTTATTAAAAAAAAAAAAGCGTATCTGATGGGCAAGCATGCCCAGGATGACATGCTTTCCTTAGAGGGAATTCCATGATGGTCCAGTGGTTAGGACACCGTGCTCTCACTGTCAAGGGCCTGGGTTCCATCCCTGTTCAGGGAACTAAGATCCTGCATGCCATGTGGTGCAGCCAAAAAGAAAAAAAAAAAAAAAGCTTTCCTTAGAAAATGTCTCAGGCCGTTGCCTGTTCCAGTTACTGTGGCTGTGTAACAAGCCATTCCGCTTAGCCATTCCACTAAGTTGTGTAAGTTAGTGGCTTAAAAAGTGAAATAGATTAAGCTCCCGGAGCCTGTGGGTCAGAGATTCAGACAGGGCACCATGGACACGGCGCGCCTGCTCTGTGCTATTGGGGCTGTAGACGGAAGGTGGAAGGGGCCTCACTCACATGGGGAGCTGGGACGACAGCGGAGGCGCCTGCGCATGCCCAGCCCCCGGGGCTCCTCCAGCGCAGCAGCCTTAAGGCAGGCAGGCTTCTTACACGGGGGCTCAGGGCTCCCCTGGTGCAGGTCCCAAGAAGAAGATCCAGATGGAATCGTGTCACCTGGTATGACCTTGCCTCAGACGCCGTGCACCATCAGTTCTACCACATTCCCTGTTGAGGAGGTTTCACAGGTGTGCCTGGTGTAGAGGGAGGACACACGGCCCCTCAGAGAAGAGCAGCGTGGAGAGGGGACAGGCAAGGGTGCAGCCCACGCTGGCCAGGAGTCCCCGCTGCTGGCAAGACGGACTTCTCCGGCGTTTCTGGAAATGTCCGCTTGTCCACATCCTTGCGTCCACATTCCTGTGCCACGTTGCATTCTGTGCAGCACAAGAGGACACATTCCTCCCCTGCTCCCGGAGGCCAGAGGTGCCTCCCGCACCTGGTGTGATGCTGTTCACAGCAGGTGCTAAGGTGTGTGTTTTGAACGAGTGAGTACATTGCCTCTCACTTGATTTTAATGTCACTTATGAGGAGGGAGGGGAAGGAGAAGCAGCAAAAGTGTCCAGCTTCGTGGATGCCATCAGCTTTCCCTCTATGTCCCTCACCCCTCGTGACACCCATGGGGCAGGTGCTGTCCTTACCGCCATTTGATGGGTGAGGGAACTCATGGCCAGAGGGTCCGAACGCCACGGCTAACAGCACACAGGTGGCAAGAGGGACAGGAAGGCAGGTTTTCCTGGCGGAGGGTCCAAGCTTTTGCATCCCTGGCCCTTCTTCCCTTGGAAGGATGGGGAAGCAGAGCCCCGTAGAGTTTTATTTCAAACCCCAGCCCTCTGATCTCCTCCAATGAGTGGTCCAGAGATGGCAGAGAGGCTGGGTCACCCTCCTCCACGGCCCTCCGCACAGGGATGACTCCTCCTGTCCTGTGCACCGGCTCCCGCTTCCCTCTGCATGCCACGTGGTGCGGAGTCTTAGCCCTTCAACTTAATGTGCAGGAACTTAGCTTTGTTTTCACGTTTTGCTCAGGCAACAAATTCATTTCCCCGTAGCTGAGGCGATTTGCCCTGCCACGCTATCTTAGTGCCCCTGGGACACGGGGAAAGGCCCCCCCTTCTGCGCGTTTGGGTTGCAGCCTGGGAACAGCTGTCCTGAATGCCCCCCCACCTGACCTGCTTCAGCTGAAGGCCTCATCTGTCCCTTCAATGAACTGCTACTATTTTAAGATTGAAAGAGTTTTACGAGATTTAAGAAGTTTATAGTTTTAGACTGAGTAAGATTGAGCACGAAGAATTCAATTGAACATTTTCAAGAGAATTCTTACACGAGGCCCGTAAATTCTGAGACAAGTCAGCCACAGATTCCAGCAGAACTGATCTGCATGAAACTCCCTCTGAAACCTCCTCTCTGGTGAGCTCTGGAAAATATTTGCTGCCCACAACCCGGGGGGACGGCAAACATCCCCGCCAGGACTGGGGCTGGGCGCCGCGGGCTGGCACAGCTGCAGCCACGCCGGTTGGCCCCGGCCTGCGGCCTGTCACAGGGTGTTTACCTGAGGATGAATTTCGAGGCCATAGGGCCCGACTGTGTCTCGAGGTCAGAGGAAAATGTGTGCAGCTATTTTAAAGCTGGGGGCTGGTCATCTTGTCCACAGCCTGCCACTCACAAGGACAAACAGGCTCACCTAGGGAGGGGACACTGTCCAAACAAGCCCTGTGACACTTCAGGGGCTGCCTTCAGACTGAAAAGAAAGAGGGACAAAGGGTCTCCCATGCGCCTGCGGAGAGGGGCACATACAACCCCAGGGGGCATGGCACCAGCACGTCCCTGTCCGGGGGCAAGGCGTTGGGGGAACTTGATAGAGACCCTGATGGGGACTCCAGGGGCGCACCCACGTCTATGGCACCTGTGCACACACACAGATGCACACATGTGCGTGTGCTCACATTCATACACACGCACAGATGGACACAGTCACATCCATCATACACCTACACTCACACACGTGCACACAAATGTGAACGCACACGCATAGGCATGCATGCAAATACACACACAGGCACACACAACTCGCAGACAACTCACCGGCAACACACACGCTCACCATCAGCTCTCGTGCTCATGGACATACACCCACACTCACCCGTACACACCTGTACACCACACAGACACCTGTACATGCACATCTTCGCACACAGTGCACACACACACAGGCACACTCACACACTACCCCTCACATTTGAACACTCGAGCACAGGGTCTCAGGGTCTCTGAGCCTTCTCAGAAGGTTTGGCATCTCCGGCCGTGGACTCCTCCTGGACCCCAGGTGGCCTGGCGGTCCATGCTCCCTTGGACGCTGAGTGGAGTTTGGGTGGAAGCAGGTTTCTGCTCTCCCTCCTCCAACCTCTGTGTGCAGCACGGAGACTTCTGTGGTGTCTCTGAGGCTGCCTGGGAGCCGCGGGCGGATTCTCCTTGGTCGGTTGAACCTTCATGCCCAGGTTCACGGACTCCAGAAGTTCGTGAGCGATTTGCCTTTTCCTGTTTGATTACCTGTATTTTGTCAACTGAAGTTTGTCCTATGCAAACCGGCCCCCTCTCAGCATCCTTCCCTCCTTCCCAGGTGCTCTACAATGATGGAGGTTGAAGCCACCTGCTTGTCTCTAACCTCCAGTTGTCTTGAAAAAGGCAAGCCTAGCAAGTACACCCAAAACTCACCACAGGGAGCTTCAGATACAGATGGTGAGTCCGGGCACTTTTCCTGTATTATCTGGAAAACAATGTATTTTTGGACATTTAAATTATTGGTACCGCACAGAATATTACAATAATTTTTGTTAAAATTAAAAAGTATTAACACTTCTTTTTCAACCAATCAAATCATTTTAATGTTCCCATAAATCCTTTCAGGTCTTATTCATATGATCAAATAAGAAAGTAACTGGAGTTTTTTTAAACAATCCACATTCAAGTTCTTCTCTGAATCCCTGGCTCCTAACCCTTATTCTCCAGAATAATCAGACACCCTTCGAAGTAGACGTTGATGCCTTTGGAGCAGGCAGTAAAACTGAAGAAATTGGAAGGAAGGGCCGCACAAGATTCAGTCTTTTTGTGTGTGTGATAAAACACATGCCACAGAACCTTAGTCATTTTTCTTTAATTAATTAATTAATTTATTTATGGCTGTGTTGGGTCTTTGTTTCTGTGCGAGGGCTTTCTCTAGTTGTGGCAAGCAGGGGCCACTCTTCATCGCAGTGCGCGGGCCTCTCACTATCGCGGACTCTCTTGCTGCGGAGCACAGGCTCCAGACGCGCAGGCTCAGTAGTTGTGGCTCACGGGCCTAGTTGCTCCGCGGCATGTGGGATCTTCCCAGACCAGGGCGCGAACCCACGTCCCCTGCATTGGCAGGCAGACTCCCAACCACTGCGCCACCAGGGAAGCCCACCTTAGTCATTTTTGAGCGTATAGTTTAGTGGTACTAGAAATATTCACATTATTGGCAACCATCACCACCATCCGTTTCTGGAAACTTTCCGTGTTGTAAAACTGAAACTCTGTCCCCATTAAATGCTAACTCCACATTCGTCCCCCCCCAGCTCTTGGCAACCACGATTTTACTTTCTGTCTCCGTGAATTTGACTATTCTAGATACTTCTGTACCTGGCATAGTATGTATGTATTCTTCTGGGACTGACCTATTTAAATAGGCATAATGTCTTCAAGGTTCATCCATGTGGTAACATGAAGCAGAATTTCTTCACCTTTTGGCTGCTGTCAACACTGGGGTTCGTAGTCTTTTTAAAAGACCTAATAACTCTAGATTTCTTGTTAAATTGTCCCTCACTTGGCTGTTCAGAGTCTTAGTTTCTGTAGCTGTAAAGTGACTTGACCAAGGCCACACAGAAGCGGGGCCATAAACCAGAACTGAACCAAGTTCTGTCTGTGGCTCAGAAGAGCAGCTCAGAGCAGCCCCAGCAGGACCCAGGGGCACAAGGGGCTTATTTCAGGAGCCCCTTAGCCCTCAGCCATGCTCAGCAGGGCAGCCCTGCGCCTTCAGTGGATTTGTCACGCAGGTTGCCAGAAAGAGGCAGATCCCCGGGGGACCCGTTCTTAGTGGGTCATCAGGTACCAGTCGGTGTGAATTGGGTGAAAGTGGAATTTCTCCAGCTGGAGTCCCTCAGTGCGCGTGCGCGCGCGCACACACACACACACACACACACACACACACACACACGCACACACACATCAACACCTGAGAGACCAGTTCTTCCTAGTAGAGGCAACAAGGACCCCAAAAGAGAGAGCGCAGCCCCAGAGGTGGATGAGGCCCCGTGGCTGGCAAAACTTGAGAGCCGGGAACTGCACGGCCACAGGGGTTATTGAATGAAGAGCTTCCAAAATTCAAGTCCATCATAATCAGGAATGTTTATTTCCTGTTTTGTCGTGTTGATGGTTCTAATTTCACAAATGGATATTGTATTTGGAAAAAGAAGCATTGTTCATTTCTTAAGGCATTAAATTAGGGGAAAATGCATTTAGAAAATGTAAACTTACATGCAAAAATCGATACCTGTTTTATTCTCCTCCCACAAAGGGCAACATAAAATTAAAAAATTAATCCTGGGGGAAATACAGAGAGCAAAACATACACTCCCTGCTGTGCGTCCTTCCTGTCTGGCCACCACTCCTTTCTAAAGTCTATCTTAAAAGATCCTTGTTTTTTTGTTTTTTTTTTACTTCCAAGACCTTTTTTTTTTAAACTTTTAAAAAATTTTATTGGAGTATAGTTGATTTACAATGTTGTGATAGTTTCAGGTATACAGCAAAGTGAGTCAGTTATACATATACATATATCCACTATTTTTAAGATTCTTTTCCCATACAGGTTATTACAGAGTATTGAGCAGACTTCCCTGTGCTATACAGTAGGTCTTTATTAGTTATCTCTTTTGTATATAATAGTGTGTATGTGTCTCTCCCAATCTTCCAATATATCCCTCCCCCCCACCTTAGCCCCTGGTAACCATACGTTTATTTTCTACATCTATAACTCTTATTTCTGTTTAAAAAAAAAAGACCCTTGGAGGAGATAGAAGGAGAGGGAGAACTTCTTACTCTCCTAGGAAACAGGAAGGTAGGATACTGGGTCCCCACAGCAGAAGCGACTGGTACTTCCTCCCCAGCCTCGGGTGCCCCTCCCCCTTCACCAGCAGTCAGCTGGGAGAGAGAACCATCTAGGTGGGTTTGTAAACAGCAGATCTTCCGAGAGCGAGGCCTTTCATCTCTGCCTTAGAAATCCTCCCATCAGAGGATTATCACAGTTAACGCATGTCTGGCCCCCTTCTCAGCAATTCTGTATAATTGTTTGGGGAAGGGGGCTGGACACAGGAGTTTTGATAAAGTTCTCCCTGTGATATTAACGCACAGCCTGTATTAAGACCTGTTTTCTTTAGGTGAGGGGAAACCCAGGCCTCCCACAGGGGGAGGGTTCCCCGCACCAGCGAGGTGGGGCAGGAGGGTCCTTGGCCATGTTCTGTAAGCTCAGCTCTCCTCCAACTCCCAGGGGCATCAGGACTCAGAACCAGACTGACCCTTGCCCCCAGTGGACAAGATTTCAGGAAGGGAAACGAACCTATTTCCTGTGGAGGCAAAACCTATATATGCTGGTGACCAACAAATAATCTTAAATTCTGCCAATATTTTTAAAGAAATGAGTAACAGTGATGGCCGTGAACCTCCCACCTCGTGTACCTGCATTAGCCCCACCCCTGGCTGAAAGGTCTCCCCACCCTCCCACCCCCGGCTGTTCTTGGCTGAAGAGCCAGCAGTGCACGAGGGGCCCACGTGCTGTCAGCTGAGCGTGAGGGGGGATTTTGCAGCTCTGCTCCCCCTGGCTAATGGCCCCCCTTGGTCCTCTCCCACCTACAAGACGGGGTGCCAGCTCTGGGGTTTATCCTCGTCTACGGGGATGAGAAAGGAGGGGACTAGTTACTTTAACTAGAAAGGTCCTTTCTTCCCTTACATCACTCTGAAGGATCGCATTTGGTACCTGGACCTGGACAGCTGGAGACAATTACAAAACGAGTAAAAACCAGCTCAGATGAGGAAGGACAGAGCTGAAGGGATGCTCATTCCTAGCTGGGCCTTCTCAGTGCTCACTGGCTTAGAACCACATCTGAAACAGATAGCAAAGGATAGAAGGAATTTGTAAAGATAAGAGGATGCACTGCAAAAGGGGAATCGGGTGATCCCTTCCAGAACTTTCCAGCTAGCTCTTCGGAAAGCCACTCAAGGACTAATTAGAGCAAGTGAAATAACAAGAGTAATAGACAGCTATGTTTGCTAATGCCTACCATTGCCAGGGACTGTGCTTTATCTTCGTTATCTGATTTAAGATTTCCATGAATATAGCAAGACAAGCAATATTGTCCCCACTTTACGGATGAGGAAGCTGAGGCTCAGAGAGGCTGATTCGCTTGCCCATGGTCACGCAGTCACTAAGTGCAAGCCATGGATTCCAACCCAAGCCTGTTTGATTTGAGGCTGTATGACCTCCAGTGTCAACCATCATTTCTTCATCAAAATATCTCCTATTTGGCATCCTCACTGCTGCCCTCCCCCCTACTCTTACTAGCGGTAACTGGGTTACAATTCATTTTGCACAGCAGTGTAGGGTGCAGTGTTACCAGAACAGTCTGCTATTCAATACCCTTCTCTGTATCTATGCGATGAAGTCCTGGGTGTATCACCCTCAAGCCCGGTACAATAATTCTCCAGGGAAACAGCCTAAGCAGGTACACATTCCTGACCCTGGCCTTTCTCTCCTGGGCTCCCTCCTGAAACCCTCCCTCCTTGTTACTTATTGAGCTCCCGCCTGTCCTTCAAGGGGCCGTGTGGGGTCACGACAATCACGGACTCCGGAGTCAGCCAGACCCTGGGTCATTCATTAGCTCCGCAGTGGGGCTATGGGGTCATGAATGCCAGACAGAAAACACAAAGGACCAGAAGATGCCTGATATTCAATAAATCAGCATTTTGAAAATTGAGTCACATCCAAGGAGTGAGTCGGGGCCAGGACGTTTCTATGTTGACTTGGACTCCGTCCTTCCGAGCTCCCTTTCTTGTCTGAGTTGAAGTGTTCTTCTTTTGCTTCCCCTCCCCCAACACTTGCTGTGAAATTCCTGGTTCCTTCCAGCTGGGATCTCACTGCAGAGTATTCCCTTCTCCTCCAAATGCTTCAACTTTGAAGCAAATGAACTGTAAATTCTTGAAGACAACTTCCTAGTGGGTTTTATGCTTTTTTGGACATTGTGCTAGGTATACAGTGGGTTAGTAAGAACATTCTGGCCTCTGATTCATTGAAACAGTTATTTTTGGGCTCTGTTGGAACAAACTCCAGAAGGTGACTGCGGCCAGTGCTGGGCTGAGTGCTTACGGGAAGGCTCAGATGTTTGGTGCTAACGCAGCACACCAGGACCTGCAGGATCTTCCACACCAAGGGTGAAAACCCACCAGATGCAAACACCACACCCCGGCCTCAAAGCAGGGCCGTTCACCTTGCTGCCTTTCACACCCAGGAACAACTTGATGAATACAGATGATAAGATACATCAAAGTAGTAATTTTCCAGCCTGTGGAGAAGAAGAGCTCCGGGGAGAAGCAGAGCAGAGCTTCTTGGGAAAATCATACCAAGTGTGGCCTCTGGGCTGAGGGACACTACGCTTCCTAACCAAGATATACTTCACCGAATTTAGGATGCCATGGGCTATAAACTCATCTGTGTTTATGTGCAGTAGAAAATAAATACTGACATTAAATTATCAACACAATGGCTCAGACTTCGTCAGTGGTCAAGAACATGACACTATTATAAATAGTAAAGTCTAACACAAAAAAGCATGCTTTAAAATTGATAAAATATTGTATGCACTATTTTTCGAGTTATAGTAGACATCTCCTTAAGGCAGATTTGGTAAAGTTCAAATTTATTTTAAAATGTTAACTGAACTCACAGTGACATTTTCCATTTTTCAACGGCTGCAAAAAATACACCTACAAAACACTTTTAAGTGTTTTGACCTTAAAAGAGACCTTCATTTTCAACAATGTTGAAGCTGTCTAGAGGTTCCGGTGAAAAATCATTATCTCTCAGGGAGCAGATCAAGATTCGGAGGATGGTCCCAGAGGGGCTGCTAATTAGAGGCAATCAGTAAGGGATCAGGTCTTTCAGGAAGTGTGGGTGTCTCGCTCTGATCTCGTTATGCTCCAAAGTGAATACACTGTAATTTCTGCCAAAATCACAGGACTCCACAAACTATATTAAGAAATGTTACCCCTGGGGAGTGAAGAACACAATACATTCGCTGTCAAAGATCAAAGTATTTCCTGCAACGCGCATCCATGATCATATTTTAATCTCACGAGTCTGACCAGAAAATCCACTTGGGAGACCTGCTTCGTGACTACTTGTGTGCTGATGGACATTCAGAGAGGGTTTGGCACACACAGCCTGGACGTGAAGCCCACCCGGAACACCGGGAGTCACACGGGCACCTTTGGGAAGCCGTTCGGAATTCTTAACGACCATGACTTGTGTTTTCACAGCTTAGTTTTTGAGGCCTGAAGGACTGAGTCTCAAATATTGAAATATCGATTGACATCGAAAGATCAAAGCATGAAGTAGCTGCAAGGGGACACACCAGCAGTGACGCGATCATTTGAAAACACCAGCCTCAGAGAATTTGATGGGATTTTGTGGACATCTTGGCATCAGAGACTTAGCCACGCTTAAGACCATAGCTCCTGAGTCTGCATTCTGGTTCCTCAAAGGCAATGGTGGGCTCCTCGTCTGCCTGTGTCACCTCTACACTTAGGCCATTGCCCTGCACGGGGACCCCCTTCTCCCTTAGCCGGACAGCCTCACGGGGTGTGAACCCCAGAGGCATCCTCATCTTCGGAATATCTTCCTGATTTTTTCCACAAATCGGGGTCTCAGAACCCAAAGGTCAGCTGTGCGGTCTGTGGGACCAGATTTGTCTCCTGGTGTCTGCTCTGGGCTGGAAAGGACAAGAGGCTCCGGGGAGAGGCAGCCCCTAGGACTGCCCTTCTGTTAACAATTCAGTGATCTGGAGGCCAGAGGAACAGATCATTCTATCTCTGCTTTTCTTTTCAGTTCGAACCACCTGTTTCCATGGACTGTTTCTCTGGAGGCTTTAATGGGCCCCATTAGACTCACATCCACCCCTTTTCATCCTAACGCCCCAGAATAATTAGAAATTAGACTCAAGTCTCTTGACATCCAGTGACATTCGATTTTTCCAAAGTTTGCCAGAAGGATCATTTTACCAAAATTTTGGGGAAACTTGCCAGAAAGACAAGTGATAAAACAATGAGTGGTTTCTTTGAACTGAAATTCTTGAAGGCAAAGCATTACTGAGGCCAGATACAAATGCACCTTGGGGTCCTTTTGTCTGGAAGTCGTCAGGCCCAGCAGACATGGTGGTCTGTCTGCCCAGGACCAGCGCGCTCACAGGCCTGTTCCTCGGCGTCCAGGGGGAGTGGACCACCTAAAACTAAGGCCAAATGCTACATCCATTGCCTGGAGTTTGTGGAGTCCCTGCTACAAACAGAGCCAGCGCTAGTCACCTGGTGCTGACAATGAAGACTAAATAATGCGAGTCAGAACCAACCCAGCTGGCTCCTCAGATCATAGGGTACAGGGCCACTCAGACCCTGCCCACAGCCCTGCCTGCCTCTTTCTGCCCCTGGACAGGGCACTCCGTGTACAACACCCACATGTACTGGGGGTAACACCCTCACGTCCTGTCTGGCTTCTGTCTTTTTCCCATTTTGATGCATAAAATGCAGCTGGCCTTTGGTATCTATGGTTTTGTTCTGTTTGACGTAATCTGGGCTGAGTCTCCTAGTTTCTTCTCTGTAGTTGATCACTTCTAGACTGGTTCTGAAAAGGCCAAGCTCTCCTGTCCTGTCATCTGCAGTTACAGAGGAATTGAGCCCTGTGCAAAGGACCTGCAGGGGCAGACAGGCCAGGACGTCCAACATGCACCTCCCAGGGCTCCTTGGGAAAGAAAGTCTTTGTTTTCTGTGGAAACAGTCACTGGCTGTGAGCTGCCTCTGGCTTTGCTGCTCAGGACAGACCTTGAATTTGTACTCTTTGGAGGAACCAGCACGACACATGAGCCAATCCTGGGCCAACAGCGGTTCCTTTCCCTGGGGCCAGACTGGGCTGTCTGGCCTTGGCTTTTCTGGGCACTGGCCAGCACTACCCACAGCCAGGCCAGCCCCAGCGGGTCCCAGAGGCCCGGGGTCCCCATATCATCACCTCATCAGCTCCCTGGGGTCTCAGACAAACACTGCCTTCCTAGCCAAGGAAATAATGTGCCCCTTGTGATGCAAAGCCCCCTGGGGGGGCCGCGAGGAGCTTCCTGACCCCACTATGAGCGCAGCTGTCCGCGGTTCCTCCCGCAAAGCAGCAGGACGGTGGGCCCGGCTGGGCTCAGGTGGGCAAACAGTGGTTCAGAAGGGAGAGCCCAGGGCGGGATGTGTATTCCCACCCCCCAGCCCCCCCAGGAAGGTGCAGGCTCCGCGTGGCATAGAGATGCAGATTTCCTCTCTGCTTCCGGTGTCAAAGCCAGACCTGGTCGGAGGCTTTTCAGGGCGTCACACCTGGGACCGCTCCTTCCAGGAGGAGAGATTGCATTGACTTTTCAGGGATGTTGGCTGAACCCTGGCTCTGAGTGTCTTCAAGGAAAGCATCTTTTGGGGGGAGGGGGCTGGCGCTTTTGTGCCCACACCCCCCTCCCCCCACCAGGACCACTCCTCCTGACATTCAAGGGCGCCTCTAATTTCCTTAGTGACCAATTCGTGTTTGAAGATTCCGGCCTCTGCCCCTCCTCCCTTGCACTACAGACACTTCTTAAAAACAAAACAGAACAAAACCTCTTCAACCTCGTGTCACTGTGATTGGCAAGATCCTGCTGTAGCTCCCTATTATCTGAGAATCAAAGTGAAGCTGATTCTCTGGGCAACACTCTGACGCCCGCAGGTACCCCCACCCGCCCCTGCACCAGACATCACTGTTTCAGGGAATTCCCCGCTGTCTCCTCTCCAGCTTACACAGGCTCGCTCCACAAGAACAGGACCGGGCCCGGCTGGCCTGCTGGTCCCGTTGTCCACCTGGGCACTGCATCCCTCAGATTTGAATCCTACTCTGTCCCTGGCATATCTTTTTAAGACTCTCAACAAGAATTTTTCTGCTGCCAGGCCCACCCACCAAAGCCCCCGACCCCTGATTTCCACTCCCCTGATAGCCACACCTGAGGCGTTCTTCAAAGCTCTATTTGTCTTACTTTCTCCTTGCAGACTTTTCTAATAACTGGAGCCTGTGATTTTTCTTTTCATTTTCCTACGCCCTGCGAATTGTTATCATGTTCTGCAAATTAGCATCCGATCATCTGTTTTATTTTTCAATCCCTTGTAACAAACAAGTTTGTCCTGTCTTATATCCTGGTACTGAACATTAGAAAAATGTATAAATATGCATGCGTGTGTGACACAGGACAACACACAAGCAACTGGAAGCTGCATTGCTCACAATATTTCAGTGACTATGTCAAGTCTATTCAATTTGAATATGAGATCCCAGCAGGGAGAAATGGTAGCTCTTCTTTTGTCACCTGTGGCTCTTAATATCATTTCAAGAATATAATACATTATAAACTAATGTTGTTTATAAATTGAAGAACAGTTGGTTAACAGTATGGTGTTAATTTTAGGTATACAGCAAAGTGACTCGGTTTTATATATGTGTGTATTTATATATACATATATATATATGTATGTACTTCAGGTTATTTTCCATTATAGTTTATTATAAGATATTGAATATAGTTCTCTGTGTTATACAGTAAATCCTTGTTGCTTTTCTATTTTATGTACAGTAATTTGCATCTGTTAATCCCATACTCCTAATTTATCCTTCCCCCCTTCCCTCTCCCCTTAGGTAAACGCAAGTTTGTTTTTTCTGTCTGTGAGTCTATTTCTGTTTTTTATATGGCTTCGTTTGTATTATTTTTCAGATTCCACATATAAGTGATGTCATAAAATGTTTGTCTTTCTCTGTTTGACTTACTTCACTTACGATAATATTCTCTAGGTCCATCCATGTTGCTGCAAATAGCAATTTTTCACTGTTTTTTTATGGCTTAGTAATATTCCATTGTGTGTGAGTGTGTGTGTGTGTGTGTGTGTGTGTGTGTGTGTATTACATTGCATCTTCTTAAGCCAATTGTGTGTTGATAGGCACTTGGGTTGTTTCCATGTCTTGGCTACTGTAAATAGTGCTGCTACGAACACTGGGGAATGTACATCTTTTTGAAATAGGGTTTTCTCTATATCTCTGGATATATACCCAGGAGTGGGATTGCTGGGTCATATGGTAGTTCTATTTTTAGTTTGTTAAGAAACCTCCATGCTGTTCTCCATAAAGGATTCAAAAATTTACATTCCCGGGCTTCCCTGGTGCTGCAGTGGTTGAGAGTCCGCCTGCCGAGGCAGGGGACACAGGTTTGTGCCCCGGTCCGGGAGGATCCCACATGCCGCGGAGCGGCTGGGCCCGTGAGCCATGGCCACTAAGCCTGTGTGTCCGGAGCCTGTGCTCCGCAACGGGAGAGGCCACAACAGTGAGAGGCCCGCGTACCGCAAAAAAAGAAAAAAAAATTTACATTCCCGCCAACGGTGTAGGGTTCCCTTTTCTCCATACTCTCTCCAATATTTATTATTTGGAGACTTTTTAGTGATGGCCATTCTGACCTGTGTGAGGTGGTACCTCATTGTAGTTTTGATTGCATTTCTCTAATGATTAGCGATGTGGAGCAGCTTTTCATGTGCCTATTGGCCATCTGTATGTCTCCTTTGGAGAAATGTCTGTTTAGGTCTTCTGCCCATTTTTTGATTGGATTGTTTGTTTTTGATATAGAGTCGTATGAGCTGATAAACTAGCATTTTTAATCCATTCGTGTTTTGGTTTTATATGAGACGGGACTTTGACATGCAGTCGGATTTCCCTTCCAAACTCCACATTTTCTGCATGTCACTGAATCTCCCAATCTGGATGTGACATGATCCATCCATGTGATGCTATTATTATTGGGGGGAAGGAAGGGTCATTCAGTGGTGCCAGTCTGTGTGAACTGACTACATTTCCTAGCCTCCCTTGCGGATAGATGTGATCATGTGACCAAGATCCACCAATAAAACGTGAGCTGAGGGGACAGACACAATTTTCAGGGCTGTGGATGGAACCTGCTCAAGAATAACTCCTTCTCTCTCTGTCTGCTGGTTGGATATCAACACCCAGGGCGGGCGGCCTTGGACATTCCACATTGGAGATGACTGTGCCACGGTGTGGACTAGACACTCTCTGACCACCCACCCTCCCTCCAGCACCTGTCGGCACGGCTGCGTTTGGACTT
This sequence comes from Stenella coeruleoalba, assembly GCF_951394435.1. Classification (NCBI taxonomy): domain Eukaryota; kingdom Metazoa; phylum Chordata; class Mammalia; order Artiodactyla; family Delphinidae; genus Stenella; species Stenella coeruleoalba. The sequence goes on along the minus strand of NC_137161.1, from coordinate 44,564,636 downwards.
CACGTGAGTAAGAAACAGCCTCTGTTGTCTTGTGCCAACGTCACAGCAGCAGGGGGACCCTCAAGGCACAGCCACTGGAGAAATCCTATCTTGAAGGCAGCCAGGCCCCCGATGGTGCCCAGCCTGCAGAGCAGCGGGGCTATACCTTGCGCCTTGCGGGGAAGGGGTGGGAGGCAGTCCTCTTGCTCCAGCAAATCTGGGAGGGCTGCAGGAGGGGGTGGCAGATGCTAGAAGGAGGGGTGGTGAGGAATCGGCAGGTGTCTCTCCCCACCCAGTCGGGGCAGCCCCTGTACCAGGCAGGCAGAAACAGAAGCCAGGGGGTCCCTGATTGGACACCCAGGCAGGGCAGAAGGCAGGGCGGGAAGGAGACTGAGTGACACCAGCATGTGTCGCGGGGAGGGATGCAGGACCCCAGCCCCTCCCTCACCCAGAGTGCAGGTGGCCGGTGCGGGTCCTGCTCCCCACTCACTGTTGACAAGACTTTGGAAAATTCTTCTGTTGAGCAACTGAATGGCCTTTGAGACAAGGTCTCCCACCTTGACATTGTTGTGGTAGGCTTCCCCAGGGAAAAATCGGGGTCACTGTTTGCAAAGTACCAACTCATAGCAACTTGCTTCCTCTGTACTCTTATCATCAGATCATTCCATCCTGCAGATGGCTCACTGTGTACCGCTAAAAGGATTCCTGAAATATAACCATAGTAGTATTACCATATGTAAAAATAATGAACAGTAAGTGCTCAACGTCTGTAAATATTCAATTAGTGTTCAAATTTCCAGTTACCTCATAAATGTCATTTCTCTGCAGTTTCTTTGAATTAGGAATCAAATTATTTCTACATGTGGCAATAGGTTAATAGGTTTTCAAATTCTCCTTTAATCTACAAGTTCTCTCTCTCTCTCTCTCTCCCCTTTGCAATGCATGTACACATTGTCTTTCCTGTAGGAGGGCTACCTTCCTAGACTCTGTGCAAGGGACACACATGCTCAGACCTTCTGCCCCAAGTTCAGTCAGTGCCTCTCAGGTCATTCCCTCTGGAAAGTGACTTAGAGGAGGGACAATCCCACCCAATGAAGTCCAAAGAGCTTGCCCACCCCCATGACGATTAGACAAGCTGGACAGAGTGGCTGAGGCCTCATGCTTGGATATAAAAAGGCAATCGCACCCTTGGTTTTCTTAGAGGTGTCCGTGCCCAGATGCCGTGGGCCAGGATGCCTCTTAGAGGACAATTTTACACTTTATTTGCTAATTCTTAACAATGTTACATAAGAAGTGAAAAAAATAGAACAAAATAGAGGCATACCGTTATACATATTAAATAATTAAAGATTCTCTCCTTGCTGACTCTGCAGACGGCCACCTCCCCCCACCCCAGTTGTCTATTTGTGAATCGTGGGAGAGAATTCATTAGGAAGACTGGACATTCTGCATGGCGAGTGCTCACGCACGGGGACTGCTTGGTCAGCCCATCCTGAAGGATTTTATGCCAGGTTTAAGCCGAGGTGAAACACGTGCTGGGCCAGGGACTTGGATCAGCCCTAGAGAGTGAGCCGCCTTCTTACAGGTTTGGGGACAGGTAAGCATGAATCCACCAAAAGACAGAAACCTCCTGGGTACAGGAGGGGGTGAAGATTTAGGGTGAATGATGAAATCGACCACAGTGGTGAGCTGATGACAACAGCAAGAGAACAGTAGTATTGGAGGTGGGAACAGATGCGTTTAAGCCCGTTATCAGCCCCTAGAATTACTGGACTTTGAACATCATTTATCCTCCCTGCTGTCCTACGAGAGAGGAATTCCTGTTTCTTGGTGCTGTGGTGTGGAAATGAAGCCCCCCATCGTTCTTAGGTTCCCCTAAAATCGCACAGTCATTAAATGACAGAGTCTGGATCTGAGCCCAAGATGTGGAGCCTGGGTTTGATTCCAAAGCCCAATCTATGTCAGTATCATTCCTCTCCTTCAAAACATCTCTCTCCAATGTCGACTCCCCCACAAGCCGATTCTTAATCCAGCATCGATTTCACATGCTTGAAATCTAGATTACATGGCATCGTGGACTGAGATTCCATTCCAAACTGTGCTGTGCTCTACCACTGCTGGGTGTTTGATGGAGCTCAGTCTAACAGAATTTCACAACAAGCAAATGGGTATAAACTGAACTCTACACACACAAACATGGCACTGAAAGTCTGAGAGGGATTCAATTGCTTTTCTCATCTGATGGTATTTGTCAAGTGAAGAAGTCCTTCTTGTGGGATTAGACCAAGTCAACTCTTTTCATGGTCCGAGTGTTGGAGATAAGAACCTGGAATTGCCAAGCAGGAAAGTGCTTTTCCAAGGTCACTGAGCTTCTGACGAGGAACACCAAACAGCGCTGATGGTCGGCAGAGGGTGACTCTCAGGGACTCCTGCCCCCTGGCATGGAAAATACTTTCTCACAAGCAAGAGTATTGCTCCCTTTTGTTTAAATGAGATCTAATTCTTGAGGGAGGACTAGTACAGCCAAAGTGTACTGGGCCCACCTGGTGATCCTAGACATTTTATCTGGACAAGTTGCATACTTCTTGAACTCACCCTCTTGAAAAATTCTTTCAGAAATGTCAAGGTGACTGGAGCCAGAGCAAACAAGGATGACATTCTTCTCATTCTTTTCCTGGGAGGTCATTTTCCCCTTACCATCCAGCTCTGTGGGCCACCATCTTCCATAACAGACCATCAGCCTGCACAGAGGTTCGCCCTTGAGGGAAATTGGAAAGTAGGTGAGGTTTTTAAATCAGTTTACCCAGATGCCCCTTCACGTTTTCTCACCAGGGCTCCAGCAGATGGGCACACTTAAAGCTTGAAAACGAGAAAATCACGCTGACAACTTACCTGTGCTACACCATCTGAGAACGCATTAGAACGGAAATCTAATAAATGATAGCATCGTCCATTGACCAGTGGGGGAGAGGCCACGGGGTGGGGACGTCCAGCTCAGTTCTGCCTCTCTCCTCGCCCTGTGTATTGCCAGATTTGCAGTTTGCTTACTAAATGAGAAATGTCACTTTGGGGTCTAGATCTGGAGTCTGGTTTTGGCAAAATTTTTCCAGCGAGAGCGCCTATGTGTCACAGGGATAAAGCTGTTGATCTGAATGTTTTGTGTTGGATTGAATCCTATACGTTTGCCACTACTTGACTGCTTTTGGTCTACAGAAATAATTATTCTGTATGGTTAACTTAAAGAATTACTGGCTTCCATGACCCAAAGAAGAAAAAACTAAAGAGGTGTAGTCAAAGCTGAGTTTTGAGAAAACATGCTGTCAGGAACTGTCCACAAATCCAATTTCTCATTGAGTAATATTTCCCTCTCACACGGCAAAGTCGTCGCCGAATCAGAGTTGTTCCTTCAGAAAACGACTTGCTCTCTGAATGTTATAAAATCACATTTAAGAAATTAACGTGAAAGAAGGTTGATGGAAAATCAGAATGTGAACTTGTCACCTTTTCTGCAACTCTGAACACGAACTAGAATTTTAGAACTAGCAACGTCAGTGTCTTAAGAAAAAGAACTATTGTTTAATGAAGAAAACATGTTGCATGGAAAAGCCACCTCCCATGCTTGTATAGGGCAAATCGAAGTCTGTGGTGTGTCCTTGGGGGTCTTCAAGTTCAAATGAGAATTTAAAAATTCTCCATCTCCATTGACTTGGTAACGGGTAACGCATAAGCTAGCGTTGTTCCGTGGCTGCTGAACTGGACTTGCCTTTATGTCTCTGCCGCCAAGTGTGGCCAGGAGCTAGGCCATGTGGACGACAGTCTAACACTGAGTCACAGAGAAATGGCTAGAACTCAGCCACACCAGCCCATCAACCCCAAAAGTACTGGCAGCGCTGAGGCATATTCTTTTATTGAGCCAATAGCTTTCTCAGGCTGTGGCTTCGTATGTGTCCATCTGTGACAGATCCCAAGTGGTAAGTAACACACAGACTATGAAGGAAAACTTTTGTCATTAATGGTATATTTTGCTTTTGAGTACTGTGTTCTGTAGTGGGCTATTAAAATTGATGGATCCATCAGAATAATAGTTTAATGAGTTCATTACTAAAAGAAATAAATGTATTTTTAAACTGAAAAAAATTTTTTTAATAAAATAATTTTTAAAAATCTAAAAAAAATATTGAAAATAATAATGATACTGTAACAAAAGCCGGTCCATCATTTGTAACAGCAGATGAGATGGGAATGCAAGCAAATACATCTTTCTACTATTAAATTCAACATGGACAATTTGATTTCATCGAAAATACCATCTATCATGGTAAATTCACATTGGTAATCTGACTTTCTTGTTTTTAAAGTTTTGTTTGTAATAAATACGTAAATTTGGCTGTCATCTGTTGTTCAGAAGCTATGTTTGTCAGTTTTCATTCCTGTTTTATTTTTGTACAAGTATATGTGATATAATAATACGTGCATGACTTTCTTTTCTTTATGGAGGGTTGGTACTTTTCTCAGGTCTGGGGAGCACCGCTGTAGAATGACAGCACAGAACTCACCTCTGGTTCCCTTCTGCCAGGTCCTAACACTGAGAAAGTGCTGGATCAGGGACAATCAGTACGTGTCACAGGAGAGGACAGGGCAGGGCTCCTCCCCCAGCAGAATGGACACAGGGAAGCTGAGGCACAGAGCAGGTCGACCTGCTGGTCTCAAGGTCAAGAGGGTTCCAAGGTGCACCAGCCACCCAGTGGCAGCTCCCACGCTCGGGTTCTGCGGAGTGAGGAAGCGTGTTCCCGGGTCTCAGGAGTCCGGAGTTGGGCAGGCGCTGTCCCCTGGGTGGGCCACCTGCCGTCTGTGTGGGATGGATCTGGGGGTCAGAGACCAGCAACGTTCCGCGTGCCTCTGGCCTTGCTTCCTGGAGGGCCCCTTGGCCCCAGCCTCATTCTGGCTTTCTCCGCTTAGAAACGCCTTATTAGAAAACCCAGCGTGCTTTGTCTGTGACCACATAGGGAGTCCACGCCGGAGGCACGGTCCATGTTTAGTGGACAGACAGGGACAAGGATGCAGCCCCTTTTCAGGGAACGATAGATTGCAGATTTCATGGTGGGTCAGACCAAAACTTCAGGTACAGGTTCTGGAAAGAGTCGGGTATTAGATCAGGGCGGCAAACCATGGCCCAGAGGCCCAACCCAGCTCACCGCCTGCTCGTACAAGAGTTTTATTGGCGCCCAGCCATGTCCACTTGTCTTTGTTTTATCCATGGCCACTTTGGTGCTGCCATGACAGCGGTGAAGAGTTGTGACAGAGACCTACAGCCCAGGAAGCCTAAGTCACTTAGTCTCTGGTCCCTTCCAGAGACGGTGCATAGCCCGTGCATTCCAGGAGGAAAAGGGAAACAGCGCCTTTCCAGGAGACCCTGGGAGCTCCAACAGTCTCTGGCCCCCTCCAGCTGTGAGCAAAGCGCCGCGGGCTCTCCTTGCTAAATAACCCCGACCTTTGCGAGCCAAGCAACTGTCCTTCCTTTGCAGGAGTGAGAGCTGCCGAGAGACCCCTTTTCCACGAGCTTACGGGATGGTCAGCTCTGTGGGCTGTGGAGCTGAATGCCTCCTGCACGGTTACTGGCCGCGGGAACCCGACATTCACTCCCTCCCCGCTGTGCCCTGCTCTCCTTCTGTGCAGGATGAGGATAAGAAAAACGCAGCTCTCCTAGGGTTTTTATGAAAACGAAATGAGGCTTTTACCCAGCCTGGCGCAAGCTAATTGATCCACGGATGCCTGAGTCGGAGGGGACCTGGGGAGGGACCGTCACTGCTGCCCATCCGAGGAGGAGGGTGGCCCTCCCGACGTCACACCGCAGTTTGTGCCGGAGCAGCTCTGGGACTTGGGCCGCTGATAATATTTGTGTTTGCTGTGCGCTGAGCCCGGGCTCAGGCTTTATACTCGGGGCGCACAGCCGCCCTGTGAGACAAGAACCTCGTTCATCCCATTTTGCAGATCGGGAAGCAGAGAAGCAGCAGCTGGGGGTTCTGGAGCCCACACTTGTCAGGGTGAGGCTCCCTTCCACACCCTCGTCTTGGCCCCAGTCCTGGATCGCTGGGGAGGAGTGGACCACTTTGGGGTCCCGGGCAGAGGAGGTCCGGGATGGGGGCCGGTGTCAACGCTCCATCCGGCTTCACTGGGATGGGGGGTGGGGCCTTCCTGGTGGCCCCTCTGCTCCTCGGTCCAGCATCATGAGGGGTCCATCTAGTGGCCAAAGGTGGGAATCCCAACCATTAAGTAGGGAAAGCTGCTGAGCCGGAGCATCCTCGTGCAGCTCCACCCGGTCTCACCGATCCCCATCTCACCAGGTCGAGGGACAGGCACACTGGCCAGACACGGGCCTGAAGCTCCCTGGAAGTGGATATGTTCGTGATTGTTCTATGGGAGGTGAATGTTTGCAGCGGCCAATTCTCCCTCCTGGGACAGGCATACTCCCTGCAGAGCCTCTGCATCTCAGCTCCACCAGAGGCAATTGTGCCCCCCAGGGGACATTTGACAATGTCAGAGGAGGTCTTTGATTGTCACAACTGGGAGATTCTACTGCCATCCAGTGGGTAGAGGCCAGGGATGCTGCTAACACCCTACGGTGCCCAGGGAGGCCCCACAACAAAGAACATCCGTCATCGAATGCCAGTAGGGTCGCCTGCTTTTGGGAAGCCTGACGGTGCCCTCCTCGGAATGGGACAGCTTGTGGCAGGAGGGAGGGTTGGGTGAGGCTCAGAGTCTCTGCACACGCTGTTCCTTCGGTCTGTACCACACAGACTCAGGTCAGGTGAGCCTCGGACCTGTCCCCTCCAGAAGGGGGAAGCCAGGGTATCTGTCCCTCATGGGTGGGGGGCTGCTCCTGGGCACGTCCCCCTCACCCCCGCCGTGCACTGATGGGAGCGACAGATGCGGAACACCCCTCCCCATGGCAAAGGGCATTTAAACTGTGCTATGTCCCCCGGGGTCCTTGCATGCTGATGGCTCAACTCTCTTAACCGAAGCTTCAGAGACCAGAACCAGGGGCCTGGCTCAGCCCAGCCCAGGGGATTTGGGAGCTGCGACACGACCACGGCGGCAGTTCAGGCTCCTTGTCCTCTGGGCCACGTGGTCGGGGCTGCAGAAATCTGGAGGTTCAACTGCAGACCACCATGAGAATTGTTACATCACTTCCCCAGCTACATCAGGCTTAGTTTGCTTAGTAAGAAAAGCAATATTTTTGTTGAATTTCACATTTTCTACCAAGTAACGAATTAACCTTTTTCAAATCACAAAGGGTATCACAGTAGGAAAATGAAGCCATAGCCTGTCCGAACTGGCTAGAGCACACAGGCCATCAGAGAGATGGAGGGAGACGCCTGGATCCAGGGACTGGAAGAGAGAATATAAAAGTATTCAGTACTGACTGATTCCACACATGTGTTCACCAGCTGCTAGGGTTGCGATGGGCCAGCCCTTCATCTCAGCGTGGACGGATTCTGTTGTGCATGAAGTTAGTTCTGGCTTTAATGAGCTGGATTCTAGGAGACCTGGGCCTGCCCTCATCCAGTTGCCATCGGGACTCCTTCCAATTTTCAGCCACAGGACTAACCGTGAACACCATCTGCATACAAGTGGCAGAGAAAACGCAGAGAGGCTTACAACACTTCCCCTTTGGTGATACAACACACTTCTGATTAACCAGGCAGACAGGTAAAGGACAGGGCAGGCTCACTTCTGATTAACCAGGCAGACAGGTAAAGGACAGGGCAGGCTGGTGGAGGTTGCAGAAACTGATGCTGATTTCAGGTGCAGGGACTAACGTCCTTGACATCATTTGCTCATTTTCGTTTGTGAAAAGTCGGCAATCCCCAAAGCATTTATTAAGCACCTAATGTGTCTGAGTGTATGGAATGGAGCAGAATGACATGGGTCGGGGTCAGACGCTACCCCTCCCCACCTGCCTTGCTTTTTGCACTGTGGGGAGGTCCAGCTGGTGGGAGGCACTGGCAGAAAACCAGCTGAATGGGGAGGAGAAGAGCCCGGGCATGTCTCCCCGTATCTTCTCCCTCCATGGGGCATCTCCAGCAGGGCCATCTCCTGCAAGACGGCAGCCCCTGCTAGAGGCAGTCCTCTCTGAGCTCCCTGCTTTGCCAGGCTTGGGGCTCTGATAACCCCGAGCTTCCCTGCCCCTCCAGTGATGAGCGGGGGAATCAGTTTCCTGGCATTGCTAACACTTGGATTCATCACTACTTCTTGGTTGGGGCCTCAGCTCCCTGTCCCTTGTATAACACATCCCCTGTATTAAATTCTCTCTGCTGGACGTGCCTAGCATGGCTTCTGTTTTCTTGGGGCTCCTGCCTAATCTACCAAATTTATTTCACCTCCCCTCTGTTCTCTCACTGTGCTTCAGACTCCCCAGCATCCTTTATGTTCTAAGATGCCTGCTTCTTTCTCACCCCAGGGCCTTTGCACCTGTTTTCCCTCTGCATCATGTGCTCTGGTCCTGGCTCTCCTGCTGGCCGGCAACTTCTCACCCCTCAAATTGCAGCTAAAATGCTACCTTTGCAGAGGCCTTGGCTGACAACCTTTCTAAAGCAGCCCACGCATCCCACCTCCACCACAGCTTACACAACTTTCTATCTCACTGTTTATTTCTTTCAAATTTTGTGTCATGATCTGTAGTGATTTTCTTACGTGTCTGTATAGTTATTTATTAATAGTTGTTTATTAGCTGCCATCTTTACTGAAGCGTAAGCTCCCTGCTCCCAACCTGAAGCCCTGTGCCCAGACACAGAATAAAAATGGTTGAATGAATGAGTAAATGAGTGTTTTAAACACTGAACCCATGACAAAGTCAAAATTAAAGAAGTTTCAAAATTGGCATATTTCTGTGTTGTTTTTGGAGATAAGTCTGGGGCAACGGGACACAGGTGTTAAAGTTTGTGAATTTATCTACGTGGGATGGAAAGGGTCCTTGCTGACATTTCTCCTCTTCAGCTGGGTCAGGCCTGTGTTTAAGGCAGGGAAGGTGTGGGGAGATGGCATCTCCCTGCCTTTTAGCGCATGGTTTGCTCTGGACCAGAGTCACTGTCTGAACGGCAGTGGGTGCCCTCCTGCCAATGCTTCACGGGTTACGAGCATCTCACTGCAAAGCAGAGACATGGTTCTTGTCACTTGGTGGGTCAGTCAAACCTGTAATAGACCCCAGCCTCATCTCAGCAGCTTTCCCCTATACCCCATGCGAGGACTCGCTTCTGGGGAAGGCTGGTGGCAGTGAGCCGTCAGCTTCCCTGTGCCCCCGTCACCATACTCCTCACCTGAAGAAAGACTGGCCTTGGCCTGTTTGCTCACCTCCGGACCCTTGAAGCAGGGGTCCCCTAACCCTCTGAAGGACCTCGGCCGTGGCATTGCCCAGGAGATGGCCCCCAACCCCAAGCTGTGAGTCAGAAACCGGGGGGGGGGGCTGTCTCAGCACGGCACTGCCCAGCCGTCCCCAGCCTCTGAGGCCATGCCATCTGTGAAGCGGGGCTCTGAGGCCTGCGGGTCAGGACCAGACGGGCAGCCCCAGTATCTCCTCTGCTTCTAACCATGGCGGGGAGGTTGGGGTCACTGGCTGTGCTGCAGCAAATGACAATGTCATCAGTTATGACAGATGTCCTGTGCTTACAAGTTCTTTTCATATTTGTTGGCCGATGTAATTCTTGATGTCACAACCAGATGTTGAAAGAACAGGGACTTTGGGGCCAGTGGCACCTGTGCGGACAGCTGCTCTGTCAATGTGAGTGGCTGCCCCAGCTGTGCTCTGCATCTCTGGGATTCTTCACTGCTCTATGCACGCTGTCCTTGTGCCCCCAACACCCCCACTGTGACCCCAACATCACCACTATAACCCAGTACCTCCACTGTGACCCCAACACCCCCACTGTGACCCCAATATCACTACAACCCAATACCTCCATTGTGACCCCAACACCTCACTGTGACCCTAACACCACCACTACGACCCCTCCACCTGATGCTGACCAGGCAGGTGATCATGCCCCAGGTCAAAGGTAAGCCTGTCTCTTGCTCCTCATTGGTCCGCGAGCCCCCAGGTGCAGGGAAGCAGGTGGAAGGTAAATCCCGTTTAAGGTAGGATGATGCTCTACCTGAACCAGCTGCAATGAAGCAGTGTGGACAGCAGAGGGTAGCAGAGGACGCTGTTTCGCGGGTCCTTCTGACCCTGTCCAAGTCTCTCTACTGTCAGACCCCACAAGAAGGCAGACATTGCTCTCTCAGGCCAGCCTCGCCCAGGCGCCAGCCCCACCCCTTGGACATGTCCACGGGGACACCGTATTGGATACAGTCTCTGGTGACCCCCAGCTCAGGCCCGATGGAGAAGCTCACTGTGGGCAAGCCTCCAACTCTGACAGTGGAGAGAAGTTACAGGGGTTCCCCTTCCCAGTTGCCCGTCCAGGCAGTGGGACAGCTGCCTGCTGACCTCAGATGAGGTTACATGGTGGACAGGCTTCCCACATGCTCCAGGAACTGAGACAGTGCCTCGGGCCCCCAGGGAGCTGCTTGTTTTATGAAGATGAGGAACCTCTCCTGGAAGTTCAGGGTCCTGCACGCTTTGTGCTTTGGGCATACTCTGCACTGCAGGATGGCAGGGTGGGATCAGGCTGACCCTACTCCTCCCACACCCCCATAGGTGCTGAGCTAGGACTGTGGAAATAGCCATGTGGGGAGGAAGAAGGATAGAGGCAAGGTGGGAGCCCTTGGAAAGAGGAGGGTGCACAGCAGCCCTGAGAGGAGCGAGTCATGTTTTGAAAAACCTCCACTGTTCTTTTTCCTCGGTTTATTGAATTAAAATTGACAAATAAAATTGCATGTATTTAAAGTGTACAATGTGGTGATTTGACATACGCATGCATTGTGAAAGGACGACCACAGTCAAGTTAATTAACACATTCATCGCCTTAAGCTACCTTTTTTTTTTTGGAGTGGGAACACGTATGAGTTACTCTCTGAGCAAATTTCTACTCTCTTAGCAACTTTCCAGTATGCAATACAGTACTGTTAACTATAACCCCTATGCTATACATTACACCCCCAGATCTTATTCATCTTAAAACTGAAAGTTTGTACCCTTTAACCAACACCTCTCCAATTCTCCCCCACCCCTGGCCCCCTGTCCACGGCAACCAGCCAGCAAACTCTACTTTCTGTTTCTATGAGACTGGTTTTTTAAAAAAATAGATTCCACAAGTGAATGAGATCATACAGTATTTGTCTTTCCCTGCCTTATTATTTCACTTAGTAATTCCTCCAGGTTCATCCATGGTGTCACAAAAAGCAGGATTTCTTTCTTATTTTCGTGGCTGAATAATATTCCACTGTGTGTATGTGTGTGTGTGTGTGTGTGTGTGTGTGTTTCACATTTTCTTTATCCATTCATCTGTCAATAGACATTTATGTTGTTTCCATATCTTGGCTGTTGTGAGTAACGCTTCATTGTTTCTTTCTTTCTGAAGATGCCGCTGCCCTTGGTTCTGGGTTTCAACATTCCTGATGACCCTGGAGCCACACAGGGATCAGTGGAACCCTGGCCCCTTACAGAAACCACAGATAACTCGAGCTGTTTTCCTCTCCATCCCAGACTTCACGCTTTCACCCATGCCATCACCCTTCCTGCCGTTTGCCTAACCGTCCCCCCCGCCTGGAAAGAGGTGTCTGGTTCCCACCTCCATTACCCTCTTGCGGTGGCTGAGCTGCCATCCTGATACTTTCCTGTTCTTCCCAGCCCTCTCCCTGCCCCTCCCTGGGCACTGAGGCCACCCTGAGCCAGGCTGCGAGAAGGGACATCAGAAGCTCGTTGGCTCTGGGTCACCCGTCATCATGCTGAACTTGGTGCCCGGGAAGGGGCTTGCACACCCATTTCCAGGGGTTGGATGTCTTATTCAACATCCCAGCTCCCTCACAGCCCGGTTCTGGCCTCGAGTACCAACGCTCACTGGTTCCTTCTGCCCCGGTCGTGTCTGCTGCTGCCTGGACCCAGGATGCACTTCTACTTTCCAAGTGATATTCACAGAAATAAAGTGGGTGCCGGCGTGAGGACCAGGGGCAACTTCTACTTGTATTTTTTTAAAATTTCTACTTCCCTGGGCTCTCTAAGCATTCAAAACATGCCTTGGCCTAAGGCCTGTTCAGCAGAGGTCTGATCTGGGGGTGGGTCACAGATCCAGGGAGAAGGATGCCTGCAGAGCCCTAAGGGGTGGGGATTCTATCTCCGTCACCCCACCAGCCTGAACTCAGGCGCGTGGGCTCCATGCAACAAAAACAATCTAGCCTTTCTTTGAAAAATCATTCTGAATTCATCTCTAGGCCACCTGATGTTCCGTCATTCAAGCAAATTAACTTGAGTTAACTTGTTCACTTTCATTTCCATCTTCCATCCCCTTATACCACTGTCTTTTCACAAGGCTCTCGGACAAAAGCTCCCCTGAGACGTTACCCTGCAGGTGCCGTGTCATCATCCCACCCACAGTGCCGCTGACGATTGTCTCAGCTGCTCCAGGAAATCCTGGGCTGTCTGGAGCTCACTCCCTCCTAAACCGGGGGAACATCAATGCTGGTTCAAGAGTGCGCCAGAAATATACAGCAGTTGAAATGCTTGAGGATATGAAGCCCAAGAAATATTCCATTAAAAACGGCACATCCTAAAGTGGTTCAAGCTCAAAATAAATGAGAAGTTCAGGTTGGGATAATCCTATCAGCATCTTCAAGAAGAGCGCTCTAGGGGATTGGCTTCCCTGGTGGCGCAGTGGTTGAGCGTCCGCTTGCCGATGCAGGGGACACGGGTTCGTGCCCCGGTCCGGGAAGATCCCACATGCCGCGGAGCGGCTGGGCCCGTGAGCCATGGCCGCTGGGCCTGTGCGTCCGGAGCCTGTGCTCCGCAACGGGAGAGGCCACAACAGTGAGAGGCCCGCGTACCGCAAAAAGAAAAAAAAAAAAAGAAGACGGCTCTTTCCGGTTCCATCACACCTGACCTCCAGCTTCATTTCTTGCTGCTGCAGAGACCAGATAGACAATGAGAAGGAGGGGAAGGGTCTGTGCCTTTAAGCCCAATTCCTTCACCCACGTTGTACCCAAAGCAAGTCCCCCGCACTGACGCTGCTTTACTGTCCTCCTCAGGGTCACTTCCCTTCACCTTAGGCCAGGGCTGTTTACCAGAACTTTGTGCCATGGAGGAAATATTCCACGTCTGCCTTGTGCTGTTTGGTAACTGTTGAACACTTGAAATGTAATTACTGCAACTTAGGATGTGGTTTTTAAATGTTATTTTAGAGTAATTAACTTAAGTTTAAAAATTAAAATGGAAATTACCAGGCATGGCTAATGACCGTCGTAATGGTTGGCACCGCAGGTGATTAAAGATCTCGACTCCCCGTCATTCTCTCCAATGTAACATCTGCTTCAACTCCTGACAGTTTCAATGCTCTCATGCATGATCTTTTCCCCAACCGGGCCTCCCAGTTCTTTTTTTCTTCCAGCTATATTGAAATATACTTGACATATAACACTGTTTAAGTTCAAGGTGTACAACGAGTTCGTATGATACATTTGCATATTGCAAAATGATCACCACCATAGCTGACCTAATGCTTCCACCACACCGTATAATTATCATCTCTTTTTGCTGTGAGAACATTTAAGATCTACTCTCTTAGCAGCACTCAAGTATATATAAGTGTTATTAGCTGTAATCACCATGTTGTACATGAGATTCCCCAGCACGTGTAAATCCTATAATTGGAAGTTTGTACCCTTTGACCAATATCTCCCCATTCCTCCCACCCCCTAACCCCTGGTAATCATCATTCTACCTTCTGTTCCTATGAGTCCGGCTTTTTCAGGTTCCACATATAAGTGAGTTTACATCATACACGATACGTCTGTGTCGGACTTAACTCAGCATAATGCCCTCAAGGTTCATTCACATCGTGGCAAATGTCAGGATTTCCTTTTCTCTCATGGCTGAATAATATTTCATTATTATATTTGTATAATATTTGTATATATCTCACATCTTCTTTATTCATTCATCCACTGGCAGACACTTACGTTGTTTCTATGTCTTGGCTATTGTGAATAATACCGCAATGAACATGGGGTCGAGATATCTCTTCGAGGCCCTGATTCCATTTCCTTTGGATATATACCCAGGAGTGGAATTGCTGGATCATATGGTAGTTCTGTTTTTTTAAGGAACCTCCATACTGTTTCCCACAGCAGTTACACCGATTTACATTCCCACCGACAGGGCACAGGGTTTCCTGTCTCCACGTCGTTGACAACCCTTGTTATTTCTCGTCTTTTTGATGATACTGGCCTTTCGGGTCTTGAGCCCCTCTCCTCCACTGGACTTGTCCTGCATTCTCAGAGTTTTACTCGAGATATTGTTGTCATTAGCAGTAACTACAGCTCTGGCCGCACCTTATTTTCAAGGACCCCACCTTCTGAGCAACGCGTCCTGGATTCCCAGTTTCCTCTCTCTAGAATTCCACGCCTCACCATCCTCCCAGGCCACTGGGGTATTCATTCCATGTATCCTTCCACATTTTACCTCGTTGATGTTGAGTTTTCTTGGATGAATTTACTCTTCTTGAGCTTTTCCTGGGATGTGGTTAAGTTAAGGAAAGAGTTGATCCCTTGCGGTCCTGCTTTTACGCTTCGTTAGGTGAAGTCAGAGCAGCCTAACCTTGTGCAGCTACTGAGGCAACAGCCTTGAGCCCTCAGTCGATGCTCTGCACACCACGAGACAGGTGGTTCACGGGGTGCTCCTTCTGGTGGCTCTTCTCAGCCTGGGTACCAAGTGCTTTCACCTGAAGACATAAGGGGCTCTCCGCAACACTCTCTCTCTCTCTGCAGCTGCTGTGGCCTCCCCAGACCCCTAGCTCCATTCCCTCACCTCAGGGAGGCTGCTGCGTTCTTCCCAAGGTCTCCCTTCCTTGTCTGCAACCAGGACCCTTTCCAGGTGGTAAGGTGGACAACCATAGACTAAACTTCTTTGTTTCTTATCTCTCAGGCATTCCTGCCAGAGCTTCCTGTCTTCCAATATCTGAACACCATTGTTTGAGGTATATAGTTGTTTTGGTGGGGGGCGGGGAGGTCCAGTTTTTCAGTTGTTTAAGGTGGGAGGATAAATCGGGTCCCTTAGCTCCATCTTGGCCAGAAGCAGAAGTCCTCACACCTTCCTTCCCGGCTCAGATCTCAGGTCATCGCTGTAAGCATCCCCTTGCTCCTCTCTCCTCCTGGTTTGGCAACTCACAGCCCTGGTTAAATCCAACCTTAGCTCGTTTTCCTCTGATGTTATCTTCTAGGAGTTTTATTGTTTTGTGTTTTACATGTAGGTCTATGATCCATTTTGAGTGAATATTTGTGAAGCATGTAAGCTCTGTGTCTAGATTCATTCTTTTTGCATATGGATGTCCTGTTTTTCTAACACCACTTGCTAAAAAAGACTATCTTTGCTCCGTTGTATTGTCTTTGCTCCTTTGTCAAAGATTGGTTTGACAACCTTAAATGTAACCTAGAATGGATATGCATTTAATACATGATTGTTATTGTTATTTTGAACAAACATTTGTTAGAGCAATTAAAAATAAGAAAAGATTTTATTTTGCCTTCATTTATTCTTTCTCTAGTGTTCTTCCTTTCTTTTCTGGAGATCTGAGTTTCTGACCTATATTATGTTCCTTCTCTCTGAAAAAACTTCTAAGATTTCTTATAAGAAAGGTCTACTGGCAACAAATTCCCTTAATTTTTGTTTGTCTGAGAAAGCTTTTTTTCTCATTCATGTTCTTTTTTTTTTTTGTGGTACGCGGGCCTCTCACTGTTGTGGCCTCTCCTGTTGCGGAGCACAGGCTCCGGACGCACAGGCTCAGCGGCCATGGCTCACGGGCCCAGCCGCTCCGCAGCATGCGGGATCTTCCCAGACCTGGGCGCGAACCTGTGTCCCCTGCATTGGCAGGCAGACTCTCAACCACTGCGCCACCAGGGAAGCCCTCTCATTCGTGTTTGAAGGATAATTGCACAGGATACAAAATTCTCAGTGGGTGGATTTTTTGCTCAATCCTTTAAATATTTCACTCCACTCTCTTTTTGCTTGCTTGGTTTCTACAGAGAAGTTGGATGTAATTCTCATCTTTGTTCCTCTGTAGGGAAGGTGTTTCTTTCCTCTGGCTTCTTTCAGGGCTTTTTCTTTATTTTTGATTTTCTGCAAGTTGAATATGATATGTCTAAGTATACTTGTTTGTTTTTTGTTTTTTTATCCTGCTTGTTGTTCCCTCAGCTTCCTGGGTCTGTGGTTTAGTGTCTCATATTAACTGGACGAAATTCCCCATCATTGCTTCCGTGCTGCTTCTGTTCCTTTCCCTCTCTCTTGTCCTTCCGGTATGTGGATGTTAGTTACAGGTTTTTTTTTGTTGTCCCACAGTTTGGGATATTCTGTCCTTTTTTGTTTTAAATCTTTTTTCTCTTTGACATTCAGTTGGGGAGTTTCTATACCCTCAATCTCAGAGTCTTTCCTCAACTAAGTCCAGTCTACTAATGAGCCCATCAAAAGCATCCTTCATTTCTGTTACAGTGTTTTTAATCTCCAGCATTTCTTGTAGACCCTGTCTTAGAATTTCTCTCCACTTACATCACCCATCTGTCCTTGTACACTGTCCACTTTACCCATGTAAACCCTTGCATATGAGTCATAGTTTTTAATATACTAGGTCTCATAATTTTCACATTCCTGCCAAATCTGACTCTGGGTTTGATGCTTGTTCAATTTCTTCAACTGTGTTTCTGCCTTTTAACTTTCTGTTGAAAGGTGGATGTGTTGTACTGGGTAAAAGGTAAACAGAGCGCAGTTAGTGACACGATGGTGGGGTGTGGGGGGAGGGGGATGTGTGGTCCTATGATTAGTTCTAATCCTTTAGTGAGTCTGTGCCTCTGGGCTGTGAACTTCACAAGTGCCTCTTGTTTTGTTCCCCTCTTAGATGGGACGGTGTGGCTAAAGGGGGCTGGCGTTGGGTATTTTCCTTTTCCCAAGTCAGTTGGGCTCTGATCAAACTCCAATAGATTAGGCTGGAGAGAAGGCCTTGTTGAGAAGCACAGAGCGCTGTGGTGTATTGCAAATGCTGGGAGCACTAGGAGGTTTTCCTGAGATACTGTGAGGACATGGTAGAGCTCTGGGAGGGAAAACTCATGGAAGTATGGGACACCCCCCTCCCACCAGGGTCACCCCCCCGGAGTTTCAAACTCGGGTCTGTGCACACCAAGCCTCCAGCAATGCCTCAGTCCCAGCTCAGGTCTCCTGTCCCGGTGCTGGTTCCCACAGAGGTTTCTGCTCATGGGTTTCTCCTCCAGTAAGTGGTGATTCTGTGTATCCGCCCATCAGTTTCTCCAATTTTGTGGGCAGAGCTTCCCCTGGGACCTCACTTCTCCAAAGGATCCAAGAAAAATTGTTGGTTTTTCCAAAGGGGGAAAGTGGTGGTTGGTGGTGGGTGGTGATGGGATGAATTGGGAGATTGGGGTTGACATATATACACTAATATGTATAAAATAGATAACTAATAAGAACCTGCTGTATAAAAAATAAATAAAATAAAATTCAAAAAAAGAAAAAGGAGTTGTTGTTTTTTCAGTTTGTTCAGCTTTTCACTTGCTGCTAAGCCAGAGTCGCAATTTCCGGGCTGTACTCAAAACCGGAAGGCGACACTGCTCGGCATGAAGTCAAGGAAGCAGCCTGGGCACAGGCCGTGGGCAGCCTAGCAGGGGAGCCTCTAGGAAGCAGGGTTTGGACTTTCAGGCACAAGTGGACGGCGTGCCTTCCCTCTAGCTGTTCCTCAGTGCTACCCCAGGGCAGAGTGACTGATCTTTGCAACATGCATATGATTCCACTTAACTGAGGTCAGTCATTGGTTGGAAGCTAATTTTCTCTTTGGCTGATGGTTTAGTAATGTGGGGTTGAGAGGTAGCATTTCCTAGAGTCCACCCATGTGCCAGAGATGGTGCTGGGAACTTTGCAGCATACTTTCCATTAACCTTCCCCAGGGGTCAGTGGGCTAGAGGTTATCTTCCCCATTTTAAAGATAATGGAGTAGGTTTAGAGGTCAAACAAGGTGACTGCCTGTGTTCACACAGCTTTTTTAGATCTCTGACCCCCAAGGCCTTTTGCATGGTGTTCCTGGTGAGTTTGGTGGAAACGTGGTAGGTAATGCTGACCACAGCTTCCTGAGTGATACCCGGAAATACCTGTGGAACGTGATGAGTCTGTTAGAGCTCGGTTGCTACATAACAGATCGCTGCAAAGCTCAGTTGATTAAAACAACAAACATTTATCATCTCTGTGGGTCAGGAATCCAGGTGTGGCTTAGCTGGGTGCCTCTGACTCCAGGTTTCTCATGAAGCTGCAGTCAAATTGTGAGGCAGAGCTGTGGTCTCATCTGAAGGTGTGGCCAGGCGACGTGGGTGTGGGTGAACGTCACTCACTGGGTGTTGGCAGGCTTGGCCCCTCACTTCACGGGCCTCCCACAGGGCTGCCTTCGTATAAGCAGCTGGCTTCCCCGGGGTCCAAGAGAGCGGTAGAGAAGGCCTCCAGGATGGAAGTCACAGTCTTGAAAGTGATGCCCCTCACCACTTTTTCTATATTCTGTTTATTAGAAGTAAATGACAAGGTTCAGCCCACCCTCAAGGGGAGGCCATAGCACAGGGGTGACAATATCAATAAGAGCCCTTTAGAGGTTGCCGGCTACAAGGACCATGTGTCTATTTGCCCAAGACAGCCTCATCGATGTCTTTGCATATTTGTCCTGGTTTGGCTCCTCCTTTTCCTCTTTCATTTTCCTCTAGTGTTTGTACAATTCAATCCAAAAGCCATCAGTTGGAGCCCAGTAAGTACACAACCAAAATACAAAACACAGTAGTAAATTGATGGCCATAAAACATGGTATTTCATTTGCATTGAATGACAAATGGTTAACATCCTTAGTCATAAATGAGTCCGTAGAAACCAGTTACAAAGACATTGATATTCCAAGGGAAATGAAAAAACAACAACAGAAGAAAATGAAATAACATAAGTGACTAGTAATGATTAAGCATATATGAAGATGACTGAGCTGAACAGTAACAGAAGAAAAGCAATTTCTTTGTAATAGCCTATTACCAGAGATTAAAAACTTAACATTTGTACAGTTTTAGAAAACAGACACACATGAACCAACACTGGGGGAAAAATTGATGATGTCCCATCTACATAGTAGGGGGAAATCTGTAGTTTGGATTCAAAATGTAAATTTTGGATATCCTTCATACATTTAAAATCCATGTTTAACTCAGACCCTCTCTGTCCTTTTTGCTGGTCCTGAAATGCAGGGTGGTCAGTGGCTGCTGAATTGGCAGGACTGGGTGAGGCCAGAGTGAGGCAAGGAGGTGAGGGTGTGGGCAAGGTCAGAGGCAGGGTCTGTGGAAAGCAGGGTGGCTGATAAGGAGGGAGTTCTGTGACTCAGACCTGGGTGGGTGCAGAACAGAAGTGCAGAATAGCTGTGGCCACACCCTTCTGCAGTTATTACGGGGACACTTTCTGGTAATGTATTGTTAGATGCCATTCCCCAGTACATTCTGCCGAGGCCTAAGGAACTGACCACTTGTGCTCTCCAGCTGTACATTAAACTCATAGGAATCTCAGGAACTTTGAACTATTTATAGCGTGTATGTTTCCTTATAATATGGGAAGGAAGAGACGCATGACTTAGGTCTCCAGAGAGGGTGAAAGGGCTACATTTTCAAGTCTGTTTCTGTGAGCCATAGTTTCCTCTGACATGTTTAAATTCTGGGTGATTTTTAGTTTCCAATTTTTTACAACGACATGTATTATTAACTATTTAATAATAAAATACATATTTTATTACTATGCATGCTACAGTTTGGTGAACTAGAAGGTAGACTAAACAGGAAAGAAAAATTCCAGTAAAATGGGTTGTCAATAATAAAAACAAATTAAATAAAAATTTAAGACCAAGTTGAAAACCCACAAAGAGCAAAATATGAAAGCCCAAGTTTCTTTTTTATCAGATACCAAGCACCTCCCTTTGGTGTCAGATCAGACCCCGTCTATAGTTTCAAGCACAAACCATGGTTTTTAGGACTTGAGTCCTCTTCATACTGATCACATGGCCCCTTGCATTATACAGTACAATTTGGAATTGTTAGCAGACCTTCTATAGAGACGCACAGTGGCACAGAGATGGTTTGTGTAGCCTTCAGCAGAATCTTGAGTAGATAAAAGAGCCAAGCAGAAAGTTTGCCTAACGCGATTCTCCACAAACTCAAGCTTTTCCAGGTCAGAGGTACGCGTGTGGAGGATGTGTTACCGAGTCCCAGCTCGCTCTGCTCGCCGCATGACAGGCCAATAAATCGGAGATGAGGTGTTGAGGCAAGAAAGATGACTTGCCGGCAGACCAAGAAGATGGCAGACTAAAGTCTCAAAATAACTATTTTATCCCTGTTTGGAAGCCAGTTTCTTTTATAGCACAGAGAGGGGAAGGAGATGAGGAAATAAAGTAAAAAGGCCATAAGTTATGCAAATGTCCCCTGGAATGGCCAGCCTCAGGGAGAGGATGTGTTAGTTTCTTCTTTCTTGCAGCCATCCACAGGTGGACAGGGTCAGGATGTTTGCCTGAACAAAGGCACTTTGGTTTAACCTTCAGGCAGAGGGGCAGGGTTCCCTGAGGCAGGCCATTATGTGCAGATGGTATCCTTTTAGTGAACAAAAGCAGTGGAAAACAGAGGTTAAAGTAAAAGAAACGGATCCAACGTGGAGCCAGATTTGGCTCTTTCCTGTTACAGATGGACCACCCACCCTGTCCCCTGTGTCGGTGTTCTGGATTTGACCTCTTGCTTTTCAAGAGTCCTTTGCTCCTGGTTTTAAAACAGAACCGGATCCATATCATAATTTGTAGGATAAGATCTTCAAAGTGATAGACAACCCTGAAAGAGAACTGTATTCAGCTGTGATGTGAAACCTTCAAATCCCACACTCACCAAGAACACACCAAACCCCCCTCACCGGGAACATCTCCCGGGTGCCCTGGTTCTCATTACTTTCATGGGTCTCTGGACAGTCTGGGAGCTGATGAAGCCGAGGGCCCCTGCTCCAGAAGGGGACACACCCAGACACGCAATGCATGACTGCAAGTTGCTCCCCACCCAACCCAAGCGTGGATCCCAAGCATGGATGCTGGTTCCGAACATCTGCTCTGGGGGAAGCTTCTGGGCAGTGTTCCCCAAGTGGGGGTCCTGAGAAGGATTTGAGGGCTGTTCCAAGATGCCCCTTCATTAGCTACTCTGGGCTCACCTGTGCTCAGGGGCAAAGCTAGGTAGCTCTGTTCTCCTACGTTTTACTCTAGGGCTCCTTGGAGTCTCTGTATGTTAACATTAGCAGGGCATCCTCACCTTGTTATGGTTCCCAAACATCTTTCCTCCAGTCGGGAAGTGTGCTCTACGGTCACAACCCCACAAGGGCTGCAGCTTCCTGGCTCAGAGCAGCAGCCATCCCAACGCCTTCATCTGGGAAAAGCATAGCACAGAGATGCCCAGGGGTGGGGGCGGTACAGGGCTGGGGAGCTAATAATATCCTGTGGCCTCTCGTTCAAGGACAAGAGAAGCCAGGTGGAGCCAGAAGCGGTGAACTCAGGTGAACACACAACTGCTCAGGACGACCTCTCAGAGGAAGAAGGAGATCTGGGGTCCTGGGGAGGGATGTTCCTGCAGCCTCGGGGACTTCCCTATGGCCGTGGTGGGCCCTGCCAGTGATCAGAGGTGCTGGGAGGGCCAGGCAGCCCGGGTCGGGAGCAGTTACGTGATTTCACATCCCCTCCTCACACCTCACACTGTGAGACAACAACAGCCTTTGTTTTAAAATCAAGTTGTATTTTAACATTTGTATTTTCCCCCTCAGCCTTCCCCAAAGCTAGATACTTTTTAAATAATCTTTTTTTCTTTATTATGAAAATTTCCTCCAAACACAAAAGTAAAGTGCAATGAATTCCAGAACCCATCATCAAAGTGACCCCCACCTGTGCCCTCTGTACCCTTGGTTCTCCTCCCAGACCCCGCTGCATTACTCTGAAGCAAAGTCCAAATACCCTGTCATTTCAGGCTTCAGCACGAATTCTAGGAGAGAAGGGCGTAAAAAACACATCTTGTGATACCATCAGCATATGTAAACCATCATTACTTAACATCATGCAGTATTGTCAGAGTCACTGTGTCCTGATTATGTCATGAATGCCTTTTTACAGATATCTTATTCAAAACAGGATCCAAGAAAGTTCTGCACATCACATTCAGCTGATGTATCTCAAGTCTCTCTCTCTTAACTGAGGCTTAAAATACACATGGGCGAGTACACTGATTTTACTTGCGTGTGTCATGTGGGCCTCATAACCACTGCCCAGATGGAGATTCAGGGCATCCCCAGCCTCACTCCTTCCTGCCCCTCCCGTCAGCCCAGGAGGAACCTCTGGTCTGTCCTTGAACTTCATACAAACAGGATCACACAGTGTGTGTGCTTTTGCTCAAGGCCATGGCTATGAGAGTCACCCACATGGTTTTTTGTTTTGTTTGTGTTGTGTTGTGTTGTGTGTCTGTACTATTCTGTTGGTGAATGCTAAAATGTATTTTGTCATCTATATTGATTTGACTATTATTAATAATGCTGTTGTGAATATCCTTTCCCACGTTTTCTGGTAACATGAGCACTCCCCTGTGAAATGTCAGGATAGTAGAGTAGGTGTAGTTTAGCTTTTGGAAAGACACCCAACCAATTTTCCAAAGTATATGGATTCCCAGTTGCCCCACATCCTTATATGCACTTGGTATTTATTTCTTTTTAACCCATTTTGACGTGTAGCCATGTCTCACTGTGACTGTGATTTACATTTTCTTGATGACAAATGATGTTGAGTATCATTATTAGCTGTTTGGATATCTTTTTAGGTAACTTAGGTATTTAGGTAATTTTAGATAATTTTGTCCATTTTTAGCTTTCAACAAAATTCAACATCCATTTATGATAAAAGCCCTCCAGATAGTGGACATAGAGGGAACTTACCTCAACATAATAAAGGCCATATATGACAAACCCACAGCCAACATCGTTCTCAATGGTGAAAAACTGAAACCATTTCCACTAAGATCAGCAACAAGACAAGGTTGCCCACTCTCACCACTATTATTCAACATAGTTTTGGAAGGTTTAGCCACAGCAATCAGAGAAGAAAAAGAAATAAAAGGAATCCAAATTGGAAGAGAAGTAAAGCTATCACTGTTTGCAGATGACAAGATACTATACATAGAGAATCCTAAAGATGTTACCAGAAAACTGCTAGAGCTAATCAACGAATTTGGTAAAGTAGCAGGCTACAAAATTAATGCACAGAAATCTCTTGCATTCCTGTATACTAATGATGAAAAATCTGAAAGAGAAATTAAGGAAACACTCCCATTTACCACTGCAACAAAAAGAATAAAATGCCTAGGAATAAATCTACCTAGGGAGACAAAAGACCTGTATGCAGACAACTATAAGACACTGCTGAAAGAAATGAAAGATGATACAAACAGGTTGGAGAGATATACCATGTTCTTAGATTGGAAGAATCAACACTGTGAAAATGACTATACTACCCAAAGCAATCTACAGATTCAATGCAACCCCTATCAAACTACCAGTGGCATTTTTCACAGAACTAGAACAAAAAGTTCACAATTTGTGTGGAAACACAAAAGACCCCAAAGCCAAAGAAATCTTGTGAAAGAAAAACGGAGCTGGAGGAATCAGGCTATACTACAAAGCTACAGTAATCAAGACTGTGTGCTACTGGCACAAAAACATAAAAATAGATCAATGGAACAGGATAGAAAGCTCAGAGATAAACCCATGCACATATGGTCACCTTATTTTTGATAAAGGAGGCAAGAATATACAATGGAGAAAAGACAGCCTCTTCAATAAGTGGTGCTGGGAAAACTGGACAGCTACATGTAAAAGAATGAAATTAGAACACTCCCTAACACCATACACAAAAATAAACTCAAAATAGAATAAAGACCTAAATGTAAGGCCAGACACTATAAAACTCTTAGAGGAAAACATAGGCAGAACACTCTAGGACATAAATCACAGCAAGATCCTTTTAGACCCACCTCCTAGAGAAATGGAAATAAAAACAAAATAAATAAATGGGACTTAATGAAACTTAAAAGCTTTTGCACAGCAAAGGAAACCATAAAGAAGACGAAAAGACAGCCCTAAGAATGGGAGAAAATATTTGCGAACGAAGCAACTGACAAAGGATTAATCTCCAAAATATACAAGCAGCTCGTGCAGCTCAATATCAAAAAAACAAACAACCCAATCCAAAAATGGGCAGAAGACCTAAATAGACATTTCTCCAAGGAAGATATAGAGATTGCCAACAAACACATGAAAGGATGCTCCACATCACTAATCACTAGAGAAATGCAAATCAAAACTACAATGAGGTATCACCTCACACTGGTCAGAATGGCCATCATTAAAAAATCTACAAACAATAAATGCTGGAGAGGGTGTGGAGAAAAGGGAACCCTCTTGCACTGTTGGTGGGAATGTAAATTGATACAGCCACTATGGAGAACAGTATGGAGGTTCCTTAAAAAACTAAAAATAGAACTACCATATGACACAGCAATCTCACTGCTGGGCACATACCCTGAGAAAACCATAATTCAAAAAGAGTCGTGTACCACAATGTTCATTGCAGCACTATTTACAATAGCCAGGACGTGGAAGCAAATTAAGTGTCCATCAATAGATGAATGGATAAAGAAGATGTGGCGCATATATACAATGGAATATTACTCAGCCATAAAAAGGAATGAAATTGAGTTATTTGTAGTGAGGTGGATGGACCTAGAGTCTGTCATACAGAGTGAATTAAGTCAGAAAGAGAAAAACAAATACCGTATGCTAACACATATATATGGAATCTAAAAAAAAAAAAAGATTCTAAAGAACCTAGGGGCAGGACAGGAATAAAGACACAGATGCAGAGAATGGACTTGAGGATGTGGAGAGGGGGAAGGGTAAGCTGGGATGAAATGAGAGAGTTGCATGGACTTATAAACACTACGCAAATGTAAAATAGCTAGCTAGTGGGAAGCAGGGGCATAGCACAGGGAGATCAGCTCAGTGCTTTGTGACCACGTAGAGGGGTGGGATAGGGAGGGTGGGAGGGAGACACAAGAGGGGGGAGATATAGGGATATATGTATATGTATAGCTGATTCACTTTGTTATAAAGCAGAAACTAACACACCATTGTAGAGCAATTATACTCCAATAAAGATGTTAAAAAAACCAAATTTTGTCCATTTTTAAAAAGTTGGGTTGTTTAACGGGTTTTTCCCCGGAAAACGTCATGAGGAGCACTAATCATCTCAGTGGACTAGAATGGAGCAGGTTAGGAGCAGAGGGTTTGGGGGGAAGAATAGAGATGAAAACACAGCGAAAATGATAAAAATGTTGGTTCCCTTAGTGGACTTAGAAGGGATGAGTGCCCAGGCATCTAAAAATGGAGTTGGGTGGCCAATGAGGACCTGGTGTCAGACATATCCCTCCACCACTGAGAACTTGAATTTCTCTGAATTGCATCAAACCCAAGGCCGCCACCAGTCATACTGGAAACAACAAACGACAGCTGCAATCTTATGGTCTCAAGGTCCCCCCCTTGTAACTATGCAAATATTTTGGACCCCAACTGATCCTTGATTAACAAGCCCCCTTATTTCCTGCCAGCTCCAATTATAATTCTCGACAAACAACTTATGTAACTAACTATGGCCTTGCAGTTTTTGCCCTTAGAAGCTCCCCCCATTTTATAGCCCGATGGAACATAATTCAAGTGCTCCTTTGGGCTACAATCCTAAGAAAACCCCCTAATAAACTCCTCTTTATTTCAATCAGGTCTCCATTTCTAAAATGTTGGTTAACAGCACTTAATCCTCATCCCAGGGCATAACCCAGCCTGAGACAGGAAGCGGCTTATCCAAGATCACCACGCCAGGGCTGGAGTATCAACATCGTCATCCTGTTCTGTAACGCAGCTCACGCCACTGAGTGTGTATGACGCGGGGTCCACTGGCAGGAATTCACATGGTTTGCCATGTATTTTATGCCTCAGCGCTCTAGTGGAGGAACTGTAGACCCCTGCAGACTCCCACAGTAGGCAAAGTCAGAGGTGAGTTAAAGAGGAAAATGCCGTGGGCAGCATCACTGTGGAAGAGAGCGTGAGGCGCCCCGTGGATAGACCAGGGGATCTAGACAGTGAATGGCCAGTGCTCTGGAAACTGGGTGAATGGTCAAAAAAAGAAACAGAAATTTAAAAAAAAAATTGAAAAACAACACAAAAACCCTACATCCTTCTTGATAATATTATCTGTGATTGTATACACATCACGATTGCCTCTGAATGAGCGAAAGGGTCAGGATGGGTGGTAACTTCACAGCAGCAGCTACCAAAGAGGGAACAGAGGGGAAAAGAGAACAGATGTTTGGAAAGACTGTGTGGATGGACTTGAGTTAATTACCATTTTGTGTCACTGCTTTGTTGAACCCTTAAAGCTTATACCTTTTAGTAACTGAATCTTGTTTAGAAACTATTTGGATTTTTGAGTTTCTAATAAATCATGTTGATAACAGGTGAATTTTATAAGGAAAAAGCAAAACCCTAAATGACACCAACTCCTCCCCCTGATCTTGTTTTATCTGGGAGGTTGGGTGAGGGCTCTAAATTCCATCAGCAACAAAATAACTTACCAATCACTTTTTTTTTTTATTGTGGTAAAATGTACATGACACTTACCATCCTCACCCTTTTTAAGTGTACAGTTCTGGGGCAGTAGCATTGCTGTGCAACCATCACCTCCGTTCATCTCTAGAATGCTCATCATTTTCCAAAACTGAAGCTCTGTATCCCATAAACAGTGGGACCCCCATCCCCTCCCCTCCATCCCTGGCACCCACCATTTAGAGTGTTCTGCCTGGGCGGGTCTGTGGCCTCCTAACTAGTCTTTTAGTCCCTTGCCCTGGACATTTTAGCATCTACACAGAGTCAAGGTGATTTTTTAAAAGCATGGACCAAGTTACTTTCCTACTTCAGACCTTCCAACAATATCTCGTATCTGTTAGAACACCGTCCAAGCACCTTATCAAGGCTCACCTACCCTGCTTGCTCCAGTCCTTGCCAAGGGCTGCCCTTGCCCCCAACTTGTGCACAGCAGGCTCCTCCATCCCGTTCAGATCTTAAAGTAATCAGAAAGGCGATCTGTTTAAAGTCACTGCCCAGGCACTGCCGCTGTGCTCGATTCAGAGTTTCTGTATGGTCTTTTTCATTCTCTCTCTCTCTCTCTCTCTCTCCCTCCTCTCTCTCTCTCTATCTCTCTCTCTCACACACACACATACATTTTTTTCTGTTTTTGTTGTCTATCTTATTCATTTCTGTATCTTTGGCGATGTCTAGTTCCCAGTGAGTCCCCAGTAAATATTTCTGAATGAATAAATGAATGACAGAATGGAGTCACAGAACAAGGTGAGAATCTAGAACCCTTGACTCTTTGCAGATTACATGATCTCTCAAAGAGGAAGAATGTTGATGCCCTAACCGCAGAAACCCAGCAGCAAGTCCAGGTGAAGTAGGGAGACGCGGGTTTTGGTGCTAAAGGAAGGTGCCGGCCCATTTTAGACAGATGGCAGGTCTTCATCACCAGCCCGTGGCCAAGAGTTCAGGTGATTCCTACACTTCAGGAACCGATTGTATCTTGAAGATAAGCCTGTTAATCCACAGAAAAAAGTAGTTTTCATGCTGTAACAGTGCCTTCTGTATACATTTAAACAGAGCAAATGGCAGGGTGTTATTTTCTTCAGTAACTGGTTTCTCAGCTTTGCCAAGTAAGCAGCTTGGAGAGGTGCTGACAAGCCTGTGAAGTTGGGAAGCAGAGCTGCCACACTTATTCCAAGCACCTCTCAGCTGCAGGTTATTACCTGCTGCTCCCTACAAAGGCATCTGAGATGCTGGACAGACAGGGATGGAATAAGTATGGCGAGCTCTTTGTTTTTCCTTTACTGGAGGGAGGAATTCATTCCCTGGCTGGATGCCGTAGGTCAGTCATTCTGTGCATTACGCTGAGCCTCCTGGAACACAAATGAAACTTCAGAACATGAGCGCTGAAAGCCCCAGTCATGTCTCCTAGCTGCCAAGCAGCCTGCTTTTTTTTTTACTATTTTTTTTTTAGATTCTTTATATATATAGATATGTTTTTAACATCTTTATTGGAGTATAATTGCTTTACAGTGTTGTGTTAGTTTCTGCTGTATAACAAAGTGAATCAGCTCTATGTATACATATATCCCCATGTCCCCTCCCTCTTCCAGCAGCCTGCTTGGTCGGTTTTCATGGCACAGCCGACCATCTGTAATGGAAACTGTAAACGGAAACTTTCTGCAGACACTGTGATCAGCCTCGGTTACCTTGGATGTGCTTGTTAGTGTTTTTTTCCTTTCATAAATTGTGTGACGCCTCTTATCAGGCGATGATTAGCTGATGGACTTGTCGTTATTTTACCTCACTGAATAATAGTGGGAATTAAAAAAAAAAAGGCAATGTTCTGCAAACCTCCTCCCACATCTCTAAAATATCCACGGGCATCAGCCTTTCTGGAAATTATTAAGCGCAAACCTGCAACTCTAAAGGGCTAAATGGTAACTGGTACTTATTCAACAGGTTTTCTTTTTTTTCAGATAGGTTAAATTTGGGGAAACTGGTGGCTTTGGGGCAATGAAGTTAAGAATAATTTCCATGTTTTTTTTTTTCCTGCAATTTCCTGAACTTTGAGAACTTTAGGAGTGATAATAATGAGAATGGTAACATGTCACCACACTCGTTGATTTTCAAGCTGAGTCCGTATATTAGTTTTATTTTACCAGGAAAATAAGAGTGAGAATGGGATCTGCGCTCAGTCAATGGCACAGGAAGGAACGGGAGCGAAACTTGTATTCAATTGTCCAGTTTCCAGATGGATGTGCCCTCTTTCATGATGTAACAGTTCAATCTGCACTGAAGGGGCCAGGATGCACCCCCATGTCTCACTTTCTCTGCTCATGAACAGATCTGACCAGCTTGTACCGGAGAACCCCCCTGGGTCAAGGTCCCTGGGGACCATCCCTGCATTTTTATCCAATCTCTTGCTGGCTTGATTCCCTAAACAAAACTTTTTTTCCTTTGATTTACAGTTGTGTAAATGTACACAAAAATGTTCCTTTACATAATGCAAATGTCTCAGGGAGAGGTCATTCATGTAGGTTTCTGTCATTTCCATGGTAGTGTTGGTATCAGGAAGAAGAGGATGGACGTTTGTCAAGAACCAACGTTCAGGGCTTCCCTGGTGGCGCAGTGGTTGAGAGGCCGCCTGCCGATGCAGGGGACACGGGTTCGTGCCCCGGTCTGGGAAGATCCCACATGCCGCGGAGCAGCTGGGCCCGTGAGCCATGGCCGCTGGGCCTGCGCATCCGGAGCCTGTGCTCCGCAATGGGAAAGGCCACAGCAGTGAGAGGCCCGCGTACCGCAAAAAAAAAAAAAAAAAAAAAAAGAACCAACGTTCAGCCACTTCCTCTGTCCCAGGAATACAAGCTGGAGTTGCTTGATTAATTTTAAAATTTTTCTTTTTGGGGTTTAACATACCAGATAGATATATCTCGATATCTTAGTCTAGTCCCATTAGTTAAAGTTAGATAAATCACAGAAAATAAAGAGTAAAGTATTAAGAAATGTCATTTCAGACGAGGACTTAATTTGTTTGCTCTCCTCCTGGTTCATTTCGGTTTATTCTCAATCTGCCCAGGCCCCTAACCCTAAAGGCAGGATGTGCAGGTGAAGATCAGACAGGAGTGGACAAAGCTGGGGAGAGGTGCTGCGAAGCTGAACTTGGGATAACCGATTGCTGCTGTCAAGTTCCAATCCTGTATGAGCTCAGCACCTCTAGGACAACCTTCTTTTTTTTTATTTTTTAAAATTTATTTTTTATTCAAATATAGTTGAATTACAATGTTGTGTTCATTACTGCTCTACAGCAAAGGGACTCAGTTATACGTGTATATACATTCTTTTTCATATCCTTTTCCGTTATGGTTTATCACAGGATATTGAATATAGTTCCCTGTGCTCTACAGTAGGACCTTGCAGTTTATCCATCCTATATATACCAGTTTGCATCTGCTAATCCCAAACTCCCGTTCCAACCCTCTCCCACCTCCCTCCCCCTTGGCAACAACCAGTCTGTTCTCTATGTCCCTGATCTGTTTCATAGATAGGTTCATTTGTGTCATTTTTTAGATTCCACATATAAGTGATATCATATGGTATTTGTCTTTCTCTTTCTGACTTACTTCACTTAGTATGATAATCTCTAGGTCCATCCATGTTGCTGCAAATGGCATTATTTCATTCTTTTTTATGGCTGAGTAATATTCCATTGTATACATGTACCACATATTTATCCATTCATCTGTTGATAGACATGTTTAGGTTGTTTCCATGTCTTGACTATTGTGAATAGTGCTGCTGTGAACATAGGGGTGCATGCATCTTTTTGAATTACAGTTTTGTCTGGATATATATCCAAGAGTGGGATTGCTGGATCATATGGTAATTCTATTTTTAGTTCACTAAGGAAACTCCATACTGTTTTCCACAGAGGCTGCACCAACTTACATTCCTACCAACAGTGTAGGAATTCCTCCACACCTTCTCCAGCATTTGTTATATGTAGACTTTTTAATGATGGCCATTCTGACTGGTGTGAGATGGTACCTCACTGTGGTTTTAATTTTCATTCTGCTAATAACTAGCAATGTTGAGCATCTTTTCATGTGCCTACTGGCCATCTGTATTTCTTCCTTGGGGAAATGTCTATTTAGGTCTTCTGCCCATTTTTCAACTGGATTGTTTTTTTTGTTGTTGTTGAGTTGTATGAGCTGTTTGTATATTTTGGAAATTAAGCCCTTGTTGGTTGTATCATTTGCAAATGTTTTCTTCCAATCTGTAGGTTGTCTTTTCATTTTGTTTATGGTTTCCTTTGCTGTGCAAGAGCTGGTGAGTTTGATTAGGTCTAGGATCACCTTCTAAGGCTGCTTTTAGAGCACCCCACACCTCATGTGGGATCCACCACTTAACAGAATCTTGCAGCCTCTTCCTCCACAGGAATTTTTCTCATTTCCCTTGACCTCCAACACCACGCTGGCAAAGTCATGGACTCATTATTCATTGTTTTTCTCCTGGATAACTGCCAGATTCTTCCCACAATGCAGATGCCCCTCTGGGAGACACTTCTTTCCCAAAGTAAACGCCTCTGGGAAGTGAAGACCCCTCAGTCTTCAGTTAGCAGTTAGAGTCAAAATCAGAAAGCAGTTGGCAGCAACTAAGTTTAGGAATGGAACCTTTTTTTAAAAGTTTATTTTATTTTTCGGCTGTGTTGGGTCTTCATTGCTGCGCGGGCTTTTCTCTGGTTGCGGTGAGCAGGGGCTTCTCTTCATTGCAGTGCGCGGGCTTCTCGTTGCGGTGGCTTCTCTTGTTGTGGAGCATGGGTTCTAGGTGCGGGGTCTTCAGTAGTTGTGGCTCATGGGCTCTACAGTGCAGGCTCAGTAGTTGTGACTCGGGGTCTTAGTTGCTCCGCGGTATGTGGGATCTTCCCAGACCAGGGCTTGAACCCGTGTCCCCTGCACTGGCAGGTGGATTCTTAACAACTACGTCACCAGGGAAGCCCAGGAATGGAATCTTGAGTGGATTCCTGGTGAGAAAATTAGACTGCCTAGAGGTCTAATTACAGAGAGGGGAACGTGCACACTCAGGGGAGAGGTGAGAAATGGGAAACTAAAATGGTAATTCCTTTACCGATTTACCAAAACCAATATGAAATGCCATCATAATCTGCTGAGAAATTTAGGAAAATGATCATTATTTTTTTCTAGGTCTAAATGGGTAAAGGGTAAAGAATTTTGTCTCAACCCTAGCAAGGCTTCATTTTTGAGATGCCTATGAGGATGAAAAAATAATACATTTCCAGAAACAGATGAACTTGTTTGTGGAGATGGCTCTCAGGAGCAGATGGGTTTCAGAGAATGTTTCATGGGGGCTTGTCCTCGTTTGCTTTTCTTGGTTCCATTTCTGAAAAATGAAGGCCTTTCTTGAAATCCTCTTACACTGTCAGAGACACTGAGTTCAAAGAATTTAGCTGCGTTCTTTGCTTTACTGCAAGGCTAAGAGATTTTCCTGTCTCAAGATCATTCCTGCTTCTTTATTAAACCAGAAAAAAGTCTGAAATGAGGGCAAGGAGCAAGATTCCTTGAACGTGGCTTGAAGCTGTGGCTTCAGTTGCAACCCTTATTTCATGTTTTTAGTTACTGATGGAACTAAATTAGCTTCCATTAGCTTGAATGTACCAAATTTATTCTTAGAATTGATTATGCTGATAAAAGTCACTGAGCTGCTTCTAAGTGCCAGGCCTGAGGAACTCTCTCTGTCTCATCTGCCACCTCAACCTTTCAGAAGCCTTCACCTTTGGACCACCTGCCCCTCCAGCCCTGAGCCCCACAGCCTTGTGTTCTTGTTCTTTTTGGGGGGTTGGGGGGTGGGGGGTCTCACTGAGCAACCTTTACCATTCTATCCACTGAGCCCCACCCACCTTGAAGGTCAGTGCCCTCTGCTTCCATGGACCCTGACCTTGTCCATGCATTGCTTCTGTCCTCTTCACCAAGTCATAGCCCATCACCCCACCCCTGGGTTCTGAACCTCACATGCGTGATGACCCACAGGAGCACCTCTCCCCGCAACCCGGGACCCCGCGCTCCAGTTCTGTGGGCAGCTCCTGGAGGCCTGGGTCACTCAGGGCACAGCTAATTGTACTGGTCATCAGCTGGTTGCATCAGGTGGATTTTGGGAGCTGGAGGTCCTGGTCTGCCCCCTCCACCTCCATCCTTGACCACTTGCTCAGAGGATAACTCACCCCCCAATCCAGCCACATCTTCTCTTATCTCCTCAAACTGGAGGTTCTCTCGGACACCCTTGGGCTGGGGTCCGGCAGCGCCTCTGCTGCACACACCACGGAAGGATTGCAAGTCCCACCCAAGTTCAGCCCACTCAGACCCCCTGCGGCCCTGGTCCAGCCTCCATCTCTGGACTCCGACAGGCTCAGGGATCACGGGAGACAGGACGTGGCTGCCTGGAGGCATCAGGTAACGTAGCCCAGAGCAGTGGAGGAGCTAAGGCCTCAGCGAGAAGAGGTAGAAGGATCCACAAAATCACTCTCTCCCTTCCTGCCCTCAAAGGCCATGAGACCAGGTGACTCCGTTGGTTGGACCAGAAGTCGCTCACTGTAATGGTGCAGCCAGGTACCAGGATCCAATGTGCACAGCCTGCGTGACCTCTGCCTCTCTCCTCCTACACATCCCTCCACTTCCTTTCTCACTCTTGCCACCCTGGGATCACACCTCCCACGAAGCTGGGTTGAGCAAGCAGAGCCCATGGTGTAGATGCTGGTGCCCCTTAGTTGAACCACATGCACCCCATACAGCATCCTGACCCAGAGGCCTGGGATGTAACTGGTCCTCTCCTCTGCTCCTCCAAACGAAGTTCTATCCCAATGCGGAACATCTCAGAAGTCCCTTGTCTCCTTGTCCTAGGGTGACCCTCAGGCTGTAGCAGCCTCGTGGCCATGCTCACAGTCATGAGAGGGGCCTTTCTGAAATGCAAACCCGGCCACCTTCTGCCTAGAGCCTTCCATCCTTTTCCATCATTGTCTCTGAGGATAAAATTCGTGATTTTTAGATGAAGAATTCGGAGTCTCCTGCTCTTCAGCCTTACCTTCTGACAACCGCTACCCCCATCTCAGTGGGAACGGTCTGCAGCCCCGCATCACACGGTGCCTCCTATGCTGGGGCTGCCGGCCAGTCCTCCAGAGCAGATAACGAGGTGGAACTGGAGGGGGGAATGATAAATATCATTGATAGGGCTGTCAGATGGAAGATAAGGTGCCTCATCGCATTGAATTGCAGACAAAGAATCATTCTTTAGTATTCGAAGTATGCCCCACGCGATATCTGGAATATTCATATAAAAATGATTCATTGCTTATCTGAAATTTAAATTTAACTGGGCACTCTGTATTTTTATTTGCTAATCTGGCAACCCTGAGTAGGGATCAGTCCCTGTGAAGGGAAGAAGTGGGAGGCTTCTTGACCAGATTAGGCAGAGGAAGAGCTTGGAGGCTGCAGGACTGGCAGATCCCTGGCCAGCCCCCCGGGAGCACAGAGGTCACTATGACCTGCTCAGGGGCCAGAATCAGGTCAAACCAGCCCGGCCTTCATACCCCCGTCTTACCCAGTCACTGAGGCAGACCATTCCAGGCTGACTCGACCTTGGCAAGATGGCTCTCTGCCCTTGCGGGAGCTGATGGCTGCGGGCAGCCTGCTGACCACACTTCCTGCCGCCTGGCAGCAGTCCTTCCCTGGAGGGAGATCAGGC
This sequence comes from Stenella coeruleoalba, assembly GCF_951394435.1. NCBI lineage: Eukaryota > Metazoa > Chordata > Mammalia > Artiodactyla > Delphinidae > Stenella > Stenella coeruleoalba. Next base: position 44,530,006 of record NC_137161.1, on the reverse strand, counting down.
AGCCCATCGCTGTGTCTACCACACTCACCTTTCCTCTTGTTTCTGCTCAACCGTCTTCCCTGTTTCCCCACCTGGTTTATTCAGTCATTTAAGACACTGAGGTCACTTGCTCTGACTCTGTGTGCACCTTACACACAGTGGGTCCCCCCCTTTCTGTGTGACCTTTGGAGGTGCTGCACTGGTTCCCCTTATGCCTCTGAGCTGTCATTTACCTGCTTGTGTCTGTCTCCCTGCCAGATGGTTAAGGTCTTCCATAGGCTGCACTGTGTCTTCTTCATTCAGAAAATACTTACTGGCACTAATCGCGAGCCAGGCAGTGCATCAGGCACTGGGATGCTGCAGGGAACGAGAGCAACTCCTTCCAGCCCATCCTGACCGCAGGGTTAGGTGGAGGGTGCCCTGAAGTCAGATAGGCAGCTACAGTAAGTACTAGGAGGGTGTCTTGGCTTGAGTCGCCCCAGAAGCAGACCCTGAGACAGGGTGCAGTTTGTTTGGAAGATGATCCCAGGAAACCCTGGTAAGTGAAGGAGCGGGTGAGACAGGGAAGGGAAGGCATTCAGCACAGGGTGTGTTTCGAGAAGTTACCACTGTGGACTATCAGAGCGCATCCTGCCAGGGACTCTGGGACCCCCTGCAGACCACATATCTTCAGGGAAATCCCACCTGAGGGGCAAGGGAGCCGGGGTCTTTGTCCACCAGGCCCGTCAGCCGCTAGTGGAGAGCTGCCGTGTGTTATATGAGTGGGCCGGGCATTTTCCAGCACCTCCGTCTAGATGCGCAGCTCTGGCTGCCAGGCAGTCTTCAGACTGTGAGCGATTAAGCCACTGTAACTTGTACTGGGAAGGCCTGATGGGCTATGGGTGGGCCACCAAGCACTCATGCTGTACCTGGGGAAGCAGAAGGGGTGAATCAGAGTCTCCAGGCGTAATTCCGTCTCACTCCGATCTATGGGGACTAGAAAAAAAGAGGCGGCTCCAGGAGAGAATGCAACAGGTGTGAAGGCTCAGAGGCCAGAGAGAGCGGATGCCTAAGGGGTTTAGCGCCACAACCTTGACATTGGGATTCAAGCACCGCAACCTTGACATTGCAACGTGCTCTGCCTGGGGCCAGGAGGGAGCAGGAGACGGGTCCCTGGGACCCTCTGAGAACCATGACACATATCTGAGGCCAGACCCTCCTGGCCCCCCCAGGAGTCCTGGGGTAGATAAAGAGAAGTCTCTGCGCCTAAGGATCTCAAACAATTTTGCTCAGGTCTTAGGACCTGTAGCACCACTAGCTCCAAACTGAGCATTCCAAATAGGGCTCAAAAAAAAGTTCCAAAAAAAAGAAAAAAAAAGTTCCTTCTTAATATGGGCAATAGCCCCTGGAATTAACACAGAATAGCCCACCAGCCCTGGATCCCGCTCTTAACTTGAAGGTGAAAGTCAGACGTGGGGGTGCCCCTCCAAGCTCTTCTGGGCATCTTGAAACATGCCTCCAACACGGGGACTTTCTCCCTCACACCTTGACTCATGAGATCGGCTGCATGTCCACGCTGCATGGATGCTACACATTCAAGGCAAATATTTTAAAACAAAGGAAAGGACACGTGGAATGAAAAAAAGTGTATGCAATATTGCCGAAACCTGGAAGGCAGTGGGAGCTGGGCCAGCTGGGAGGCGGAAATCCTTATCACCTAAACTGGAATTCTTAGACCATTCCCACGTAGCACTCACCCTCATCCTAAACCTCAAAGTGTTTAGACTCTAGCTCCGGGTCAATGGTAAAAGGTGTCTCCAGTGCTGAGAAAAATGTACACACTCAAGAAGTATCTCGAAGGGAACAGGCGTGAGGATGATTATTTCTTCATGAAAACTGAGTATGTTTCCCTCCTCTGTATGCACCCACGGAAGGAGGGACTTGGGTTATTTTCTTACTCAGGGTCCCGTCTTAAATCCTGTAAGCCCACATCGGCTCCCTGCTTTGCAAGCTGGCCGGGCAGCGTGGTATAGAAACCAACCTGAAACTAGAGTCAGAAGACATGGCTTTGAGGTCTGACTCGCTGCTTAGGCCTCAGAAATTTATTTAGCCCTTTGACAAGTCACTAGCCTTTCCAAGGCTCGTTGTCACAACTCTGAAATGAAGTAGTGGTCTCTTTGCATCACTGTTTCACGTTTGATGCTGCATATGTGGGTTTCTGACATGATGCCTGAGACAAGGCTGTGCACGGGGTCCGCACCTCACCTCACACTGCTGTGTCATGGCGGGTCACACGGGGAGCCTTAGCTACATGGAAATGCAGCCCAGACAGCACTGGAAGGTGAGCTAGAATGGGAGGCCTCTGCTTCTCCCCCTAGCGAATTCTGGGGAAAGGGAGACATCTAGGCTTCAAACGCTTCTTCAGAATTGCCTACAAATGAATCTTTACTAGTATTTTGGGTTTTTTTTTTACTAGTTTTTTAAATGATGATAATTATTTCAAGTTTTGGGTCCCTGACATTTCCGTATGAGTTTTAGGATCAGTTTGTCAAATTCTGAAAAGAAACCAACTGAGATTGATTCTATAGATCAACTTGGAGAGTTTGGCAATCTGAACAACATTAAGTCTTTGAATCTAGGAGCACAGGATGATTTTCCATTTACTTAGGTCTTCTTTCATTTCTTCTAACTATGGTTTGTAGTTTTCAGAGTGTAAGTTTTGCAAATCTTTTGTGAAATTTGTTCTTAAATATGTTATTCTGTTTGATGCTAGTGTAAGTGGAATTCTTTTATTTTTAAAATTTTATTTATTTATTTCTATGCAGCAGGTTCTTATTAGTTATCTATTTTATACATATTAGCGTATATATATGTCAACCCCAATCTCCCAATACCTCACACCACCACCATGCCCCGCCTCCACTTTCCCGCCTTGGTGTCCATACGTTTGTTCTCTTTTCTGCCTTGTAAACCGGTTCATCTGTACCATTCAGGTGCTTTGGATCTCTCCACTCTGTGCCACATCGAAAGATGTAAGAGAAAAGGTGTGGAAGGTACTGAGCAGGGGGAGGGGCTGCTTAAAACATTGCCCCAGATCCATAAGAGAGCACCTACCCTGCTAGATATCAAATCAGAAGTTTCTTTTCTCTTGAAAGGCAATCAGCATCTACACTCCACAAGTCATGTAGACATTAGAAAGCCTAACCCAGAGACTGCCGGCCACAGAGAGCAAAGCCTTCAGAAAAGATAAGGCTAGGTGATGTACACCAAGTGCCCGGAAACGGAAGGAGACGCAGGAGGTGGAGGCAGTGGGTGTAGAAATAGATTCAGAGCCTATAAGAGGAAAGCAAAACCACCTTAGAAATCACCTGTTGAGGACTCTGTTATTTGAGTAGCGAAGAGACAGAAAACAGAAGATAATGAGCGGAGAAGACCCAGAACTGGGGAGGTCAGTTCACATGATTCACAGAAAACTACTAGCACAGCCCCAAAGCAGAGAGATTGGCAGGTATCCCACAGCTGAACTAGATGAGGCTGCATTCCTCAGTCAGGAGGACCAGACTCGGCAGGAAGGACCCACTATACGCACACTTGGTATTTTGTTTTGTGTCGGTGAGGACACGACAGGCTCTACTACAACCTCAAAATCTAAGGGATTCAAATAACAAAGACTTATCTCTTGCTCACATTGTGTGTCTGCCATGGACTGGCATGTGGCGGGGTTTCTGCTCGTAATAATCACTGGGGGACCTGGGACGATAAAGGTTTCATCTCCCAGGACGGCAGAGGCTGCATCCCAACAGACGCTTCCAAACCTCAGGGGCAGGGAAGGGACACAGTGAGTTTGGGAGCCGCCCATAAAGCTGCTAACCAACCGGAAGCGACCTGTGATGTTCTGCTCGCATTTCATTGGCCAAAGCAAGTCTCGTGGCCTTGTCTGATGTCAAAGAGGGCACTCAGTTCTACCCCAAGATGTGCCCAGAAAAAAGTCAAGAATATCTGTGACTAGCACCAGTGACTATTCAAATCTACTCTCCAGCCACTGAATAGCTAATCCTCCTTTCTTCCTACATTTTTCTCCCAACACAGAGAGAAAAGAACAACTTAGAAATTCCACAGATATAATGAAGCTGGCACTGATCAACTGGGGGTTGCAGAGGGGAGCAATGCCCTGAGGTCTGCTCTGTGCCCTGGTTTTTACCTTGATGTGGCACCTGGGGATAAGCCTGGTTCTCAAGAGGAGGAGGACCCAGAGGCTGCAGCTACGACAACTCACTCACTTGGGATGCAGCCCTCAGCATAGGCCTCGGGCTCCAGAAAATTCTCTAAGAAACAATAGAAATCGGGCTTTCCTGGTGGCTCAGTGGTTAAGAATCTGCCTGTCAGTGCAGGGGACACGGGCTCGAGTCCTAGTCCAGGAAGATCCCACATGCCGCGGAGCAGCTAAGCCCATGCACCGCAACTACTGAGCCTGCGCTCTAGAGCCCATGAGCCACAACTACTGAAGCCTGTGCGCCACAACTACTGAAGCCCGCACGCCTAGAGCCTGCGCTCTGCAACAAGAGAGTCCACCGCAATGAGAAGCCCGCACACCACAACGAAGAGTAGCCCCTGCTCTCAGCAACTAGAGAAAATCTGCGTGCAAGCAAAGACCCAATGCAGCCAAAAATTAAATAAATGAATAAATAAATAAATTTTTTTAGAAAAAATAGAAATCGCATTCCTATTCCCAGTTTGAAAAATTCTGCAGAGAAAGTTTCCAAGTCTTCTTAAAGCCATGAAAAACAAAACAACATAAGACAAAACCTGCCTCAGTCCTAGCTGCACAGGGAGACAGGATGCCCTGGGAGAGAGACACCCCAGCCTCCCGTAAATCTCAGGAGAAACTCTCGGTGGCTGAGCCTGGGAGCTGGACCAGCCCACGCACCAGAGCCAGAGGGTGCAGGCCGTGAGCTGAGCTCAAGCGGCAGAGGCTGGCGGCCCCTGCGTCCTTCGTCCCCACCCCTCTGCTCCTGGGTCAGGATGGACAGAGGTGGCCATGCTGTACCCCTCGTGGCCCCATGGAGCTGGCTCACGGCGCACACATCAACCTGCGCCCACCTCCAGCGAACACCTCTGACATTCTGAGGTTGCTTTCCAACCTTCTCTCCTCGACTCTGCTGAAGGACCCCACCACCCTGCTCCTCCAAAGCCCCCCAAGTGGAACGGTCTCGGGGTTGGGTCTGTGCTGCTGGCAGCTTTGACTGACGTAACCAGATTCAGGGTTTGGATGGGCCCACGAGACTGGGCTATGATCCACGGGGGAGAAACAAAGATTCCGTTAACATCCTCTGATCCCGTGAATGTGGACAGAAGCGTTGCTGTGGACAATCTTGGAAATCACCCCTGCTCCCACTGTGGCTGCCACACGTGACGTCAGAGGGCGGGCAGGAATGTCTCATTTTCCAGGCTCAATTTGACCCGCTGAGTTAAGCACTCAACTAAACGAGCCCGAAGTGTCTGAAAACTTCAAGCCCAGTTGACAGACGAGGGTGGTTCCTTCTAGAGCAGAGACTTGAGCTGGCTCCTTGAGCTGGCTGAGGAGGAGTGGGGTTTCAGCCAAAGCTCCCTTTAGCAGCTCATAAAAACTTGACCAGGCAGAACGACGGCTGACACTTCCCTAGCGTGCTTGAGTTTCCAAAGGGCTGTAGGTTTGTGGTTCCTAACGACTGTTCTGCATGTGAGGCAAGTCATGTTTATCGAGGGTAAGTGACTTTCCCAAGGTCACACAGCTATAAGGACCAATCTGCAGGCTGGGGTCCGGAGCCCTGAGCATCCCCTCATCCTGTTAGGGATCTGGCTCCCCACACGTCCTTTCCTCCAGAGGCAGGGCCCTGAGGAACACTCATGAGAGCCCAAAGGTGGGAACAGCTGACCAGCATCCCCCCCGCTGTGAGGAGGTGGGGGGTCAACCATCCATGCAGGACTAGTTACAGGGACCCCAAACTGTTTCTGCAATGAAAGCCACCTTCATGGGATGTGTATGAAAAAAATGGGGGATGGGACAAGAGGATGCAGCCCTCACAATTCAGCTACACCACAGAGTTCTGATGTAAGGGCGACAGGGGATGGTAATTTGTAAAACCCAATGCTATTGGTTCCTCCACATATCTCCTGGGGTCAAGGCTGGGGCATGGACACCAGGCAACCATCAGGACCAGTGGCTTCGTTCACAGGATGGCTTCTGCCTTCACCACCCCACTCAGTTTCCTACCCATGACTCCGTGTACCCCAGGCCCTGCTCACCATGTACCCCGGGCCCTGCTCACCCTGTACCCCAGGCCCTGCTCGCCCTGTATCCCGGGCCCTGCTCGCCCTGTACCCCGGGCCCTGCTCACCATGTACCCCAGGCCCTGCTCACCCTGTACCCCGGGCCCTGCTCACCCTGTACGCCAGGCCCTGCTCACCCTGTATCCCAGGCCCTGCTCACCATGTACCCCAGGGCCTGCTCACCCTGCAGCCACCTCCTGCTGCCAGAATGAGGTCCCCAATGGGTTCCTCTCTTGGGCAGCCCCTTCCTCAGGGCCCAGAGTCTTGTCTGTGGCCCTTTGTCATGGGAACGGGACCCTAGAGGGAAAGGCGTGTTGGAAGAGGAGCCGGGTGCGTGGGAGATCTCGCCCTTCAGGCCTTGCCAGCCACACTGCCCTTCCCCGCATCAAGGTGTCCTTTCCCACCTGGGAAGAGGGAGCGTCAAGACACCCGAGATGATAACCGCCCCACGGTCTAAACGGGCCGTGCTGAGCTCCTAGGCCTGTTGGGGACCAGCCAGCTGGGGGGGAGTCTGGTGCAGGCCGGAGCCATTGGCAATGACCACTGTGACAACCCCCTGATGGAGGTCAGCCTGGGCCCCTTTGCTGTTTCACAGCTTCACAGGAGAGGAAGAAAAAGAAGGGAGCTCAAGAACTTTCCAGAAGGCTGAGGTCAGATTTGCTGTGAGACATGCCCTTGAGCAGAGAGGACTGTGGGGCAATGTTTCTACCCCCTTGGGGCAGGGAGCAGGAATGTCTCTAAGTTGGCCCGGACTAACCTAACCGGAGTCTAATGTCAACGCACGTTAGGCCCACGGGACCTCTGGTCATTCCTGGACCTTCTCTGCACTCGCTCAAGGCAGGAAATGGACAGATGCTTCTGCCAGGCCCTTTGAGTACCACGTTTCTTATCGTAGGTTAAGGACTCCTTGGCACACAGTCTGGTCCCTCTGTCTACTCTGCATCTGCCTGTCTGTCCCTCTGATTTCTCTTGGGCTGGTTGTTTTGCTTCAGCTGAGATGGTTTCCCCAGGCGTGGACAAGAGGAAGCCTTGAAAGGATGAGCTTCCTGGCCTGACCAGGTGGGGCACCGGAAACGCCTGGAGCATTCGCCATGCTTTTAGTCCAATGCCGGCGATTCCCCTGGAAAAGAAGTACTTTGAGGCAATTTCTGAATCGTATCCTACAAGTAAGAAAGTGCAATGTAAGAAAAAGAAATTCCACAAATGGAGAGAGTGTTGCTGACCCTGTGACCTCAGATGCCCAGGCTCAGCTGTGGCCCCCGCCTATGTGCTCCCGCCAGTCTGCGAGGGGACACCCAAAGGACCTTCCCATTCTGTCCCACCCCGGGGTCAGGGCAGGGAGTGTGCTGACACTCCTGGGTATACTCAGCACCAAATCCTCTGCCCGGTGCAGAGGGTGGGGTTGGCGGGAAGCAGGAAGGGCCAGGGCCGGGCAGTGCTCGCTCGGCTGGGTGGCCGGAGGGGGCTGCGGGCTGAGTGCCCACGCTGGGCGGCTCCAGGAAATTCCAGGCCGGCCAACCAAAGTGCCTTTCAGAGCAGCCATGCTGCTATTTTAAGGGCTGTGTTGAGGGGAAACAGCTCAATAAAAGCAAGACAATTGTTCAGAGGTGGGAGGTTGGAGTAGCTGGGGCAGCCCCTCTGCGCCCTCTGGGATGTGGCCAGAGTGCAGGGCGGGGCTGTGACCATGATGCCTTCTTGACAACTGTCCAAGGGCTCACGGTCCCCCAGAGCCTGAGCTGAGGCTTCGGTTCCCTGAGTAACAACTCAACAAAGAGAAGGGTCTATCTCCTCGGGGTGGTTGAAGACCCCGGTCCCCGCTAGCTGGTTGGTGGTGGCCCGTCTCTCACCTCTATGCCTGGGCTCCGTAGAGCAGAAGTTCCCAAATGAGGGCTCGCCTTCCTGCCACGTCCAGGGTGACTGCCATAGTCTCAGGGTCACGGTCACCCTACCTGTTTGCGGACCTGGATGGTGCGAGCCTGGGCCCTCCTCTGCTGTCACTCATCATTCCTGACGACTCTTTTCCCCACTGCAAGATGAGGTCAGGTGGCCAGTGTGCTATCACCCTCCCACCAAGTGCCGTGACTGGGATCCAGTGCTCACACCTCCCTCCACAGCCCCACGTTGCCCGTGTGCCAGGGACAGGCCGCAGCAGGAGGGGGAGGAAGCCAGGGAGTGCCTGGTCAGGGCTTGTTTCCCTTTGGACCAGCTGAAGTGGGGACCTGGTTTGGAAGCCACAAGAAAAGCCCAAGGGAGGGGTGACTTGGAGCACCCCAGGTTGATTGATGGATTTCTGAGCTGCCATCCTAAAATTGGAGGAATGGGCACAATCAAGAGAAGGAAGACTACAAGAGAATGGGGAGAGAGAGAAAGTCATGAGCGGGGAGAGCAGAAGAGGGATGTTCTCCTTCTAACGCCCTTGTCACGAGGCCCCAGCTCCAGAGCCCGTAAGGAGAGGAGATCAGATGCGGCAGGGCTGTGGTCGTCCCCATGGCCTTGCTCTGTGGCAGCTCCCCGACGTGTCAGTACATTTGTGGATGTAGGGCCCGGGGTGCAGGAATCTCTTTTGCAGACATTTCCTCACCTAATCCCGGTCAGTCCCAAAAACAGGCTACAGGAAGGGCATTATTCCCATTTTTACAGGTGAGGAAACTGGGGGTCAGAGAGGTTAAATCACTGCTCTGGGTCACACAGCCTGTTAGTGGAAGACTAGGTCTCAAGTCACTTCCTCCCCTGATGACAGGGACCCCTCCCGGTCAACCTGGATTGGCTTTTGCTGTCCTAGCAGGTTGGAGTAAGGCTCAGGCCCTGTGGTGGGTTGACGATGGTGCAAATTCTTAGACGCACCTCCAATGAGAGGTGGGTCCGGGTCCCCTCCGCTTAGTGACTCACTTGTGCAGTAGATGATGCTGTGTGGCCTCCAAGGACAGACAAGAAGACATCTTGCAGCTTGGCTTTGGTCTCATGGAACACTTGCTGTTTGGACATTCCTCTGGGGATGTCGCCACGTAACAAGCTGGCCGCGTGGACAGGCACGCGTGGGCTCTGGCAGGCAGCCTCAGCTGAGCTCCTGGCCAACAGTGAGCATTGCCTGCCTGCCAAGCCAGTCACCTTGGAACATGGAGTCTGGGTGAAGACAGGAGCTCTGGCAGGTGTCTGATAGAAACCACTTGAGGGATTCCAAGTGGGGACTTCCCACCTGAGCCCGTCCTGAACCCCTGGCCTGCAGACTGTGAGCACGTGGCTGAGTTTGAGGGTAATTGATTGTGTAGTCGTAGAAACAACCACAAGGGTGCCTGCGTGAACACCTGTGTCCAGGTAAGCCGCGTGCTGGTGTGTGGGTGTCACGTGGTAAGGGAGAAGCAGAGGGGGCCAGATGTGCCTGCTCTGCTCAGAAAGACCAAGGATATCTCCTGGCAACGTAGCCCCACTTGCAAACTCACCCTCATACCAGTAAACTTCCAAGGGGAGAGTCGGAAGCAACCTTATAATTGGTGAGTGGAAGCTTATCTCGGTGAGAACAAAGAAGGCTGGCAGGATCCGGGAGCAGAGATGAGTTCAGAAGCTGTCCAGACAGATTTCGGAAACAGACAAAGCCCCGAGGATGCAGGAGGAGAAAATAGAGGGCAGAAAAGCAAATAGTGTGCATCCCCGCGTGAATGGCAGGGTGACATTTCGCTGTTATTGTCGGTGCTGTTTCTCATTTGGCTGCTGGCTTGTTCCAGGATTGGAGCTCCCTGGGGGGGACAGCATTCGTGTTACTCATTGTCCCGGAGGTGAAGAAAGGGGTCTCTTTCTTCTGAAAATAATCTCACAAATTACTGAGCTTCTGGGAAGCTGGAGTTTCCGTTCAGCCACCGCGCACGTCCGTAGATCAGGGGATCGCGTTCCAATGTGCCATGGCTGGTCCCCAAGCACGGTTTAGCATCAGTCTGATTGAAAGTTCAGCACAGCTTGTGTTCTGAAAATCACACGTGAATTCCACAAACCTCGAATTCCACAAACTTCATCTCCATGTCTTGAAATACAACTTGCCTGTCCTCCAGCTGCTAAGACACTTGGTGGTGGGCTCCTGGGCAGGTGCAACCTTGGTAGAATTTTGTCCTTTGGCTCCAAGCTTTGTAAGAATCCAAATTTTGAAAATCAAGTCAGGCCAGCAGGACTTGGCCAGGGGAGAAAGAAAGCCTGGCCGGTACATGTGTGCATGGGACGCCCCCTCGCAGGCAGCCAGGAGCACCTTCCCTTGTCCTACAGGAAGCACCGGGAAGGCAGAGGAGGAAGGAATTGGAGAGGTGGGCTTCTGCGTTTAGGCTCCTAGATTCCACCAGCCCAGCTCCCCAGCTTGGGGCTGAGCTCAGCGCTGGGTCAACAGCTGGACTTGGTCCCTGCCTTTTTAGCCAGTTGAATATGCGTTTGTTTGGTTTGGTTTGTCTAGAAAAGACGACGGCTTGACAAGATCAAAGATAAAGAATTGTGACCTTTGAAGAGAAACAACCAAATAAAGGAAAGGAGAAAAATGATGGTTCTGTATGTTGAGGGAAAGCCAGAAATTGACTACATCTGAAATAATATTAAGGTTATAAAATCCTTCTGTATATGAAGGAGCACACACAAAAATATAAGCATGAGCTTGTGTTTGGCCGGAACTTTGACCATCTTAGGAGGCAGCTGGGACCCGGGTGCAGATTCCATTTCAGAAACTGGAAGTTGGGTGTTCAAATCCCAAAGACAGTTTCATTCAGGGGAAAACTCTGGTGGAGAGGGGCTGTGTTGGGGGGCGCTGCTGAGAATTAAGAGCAGACTGAATGTGCGCCTTACGATCTAGACCGAGATGAGCAAATCCAAATAAGGCCACGCCCCACGGGTGTACGAAGGTGGCTGCTTTCCTGTTACACAGGCAGAGGCAAGAGGTTACAACAGGGACCCTAAAGCCCGTGAAACCTAAAAGTACTCTCTGGCCTCTTACAGAAAACGTTTGTCAACCCTTGGTGTAAATGGTCACAGGCACTCAGCTAAGTACCACTTACCCTGGCATCGTCCAAAAATTGTGTTAGGTTGGGTTCTGCATGGTTGCTCGTATGGTGGAAAATGTGAATACATATATACATACGTATAGACACACACTACCTACATATAGACACACATGCATGCACACATACATGCCTTCATGCAAACATACATTCACAGAGCAAATGAGGTAAAGAAAAAGGAAAGGAAAGAGAAAGACCATATCCTGGCAATACAGAGAGCCGGAGTGGGTCAGGGTATAACCCGGGCTGTCAGCATTCTCCCTTCCACGGCGCTCCGGAGCTTACTGACCCTGCACACACTGCAGGCGTCTCTACTGCACATAAGTGAAACGCCCTGCTTGAAGGTTTCCTCTGGATACAGGAGCGTGCTTGGTCCTTGTGCAGGGCCATTAAAGACACCCCACAATCTGCCCTGAATCTAGGACAAATGGGATTTAGTGGGTCCATAGCCCAGCTTCCTTGTCCCACGCGTGGCATGACTCTGAGGTTGTATGGGTACTGCCCTGTCACCCAGAAGTCCCCAGAGCGAGGGGTACTGTTGCCCACGGTTGTAACCTGTCCATTAATAAGCTGTTTATTGCCTGTCTTCCCTTCCCCGTCTTGCTTCCCCACCAGCGCTCCCTGGGACCACCTCCAACTAAGCTGCCCTCACTGCATCCTTGTCTCGGGGTCTGCTTCTGGGGGACACTACACAGGACAGTCCTGGCACACTTCGCTGTCCACAACACTTCGCTGTCCACAACACTAAGATCCTTTGCTCCCTCTTTTCCTCTGCTTGATCCTGTATTTTTAAATATAAGGTTGATAACAAGACCAATTTAATAAAGAGTTGATGATCATATCTTATTTGCTTACTTGTTATCAAAAACCAAGGAATACACGCCAAAAGCAAACAAACAAGAAGGCGGACAGAGGTTAAGCTCTGCTATACAGGCAAGTTTTACGTCAAGGTAAGTGTTCTCTGGGTACCAGAGGCTGTTTATACAGCCAAGCAAAGGAAGATAAGGAGCCTCTGTGTTTGTGTTTTTTCAACCGGGAGTCACTGGTGAATATCCTACAGCTGGGCGGTTGCTTGTTCTACCAGTTGCAAAAATTACAGGTGCTTTTACAAGCATCCTTTGTTTGGTTTGGTTTTGTTTTGAAGGGGTGTGCCCAGATCTGGACACAGAGCATGGAAACGCATTGTCTAGGAGACTAAGAGGGTACGTGAGAGGCTCGGAGGGAGGAGGTCATTGCAGACACTGATAAACAGTCATTTCCTCACGGACCCCAGGCTACCAAGAAGAAAGGGGAGCTGGGTGAATAAAAGTGAGAGCAACCTTCAGAAGAGAAGGGCTTGGGCACTGCTCCCGGGGAAGCAGCTGTTCTGGATAGAGGAGGGGAAGAATTAAAGAACTGAGTTGCCTCCCTCCTCCATGAGATGGGGGCAGTATTGTCCCACAAGAGGAAGGATGGTGGTGTGTGGCAGAAAGGAAGGTGTCTCTAAGAGCTGGTAAGCAGCTTCTTTCGTGGTCATTTCCCAACTCCCTTCTGGGGATAGAGCACTGGCTTGAATGGACGGCTTATCTGGCTTAATACGCCAACTTGCATATTTGTAATAAGATTCATTTTTATAGACTATTGAGTCTAATGTGCAAAGCCGGCTATCCCCTCCTTGTTGTAGTCTTAGAACGGCTGGCAAGCTCCAAGGTCACCTGTAAGTCTCACACTTCACTGAAGAGTAGTGTATATTGTGGCGGGGGCTCTTGGAAACCATGACTGGCATTTGTGGAATGCGTGCTCTGCATCAGGACCCTCTGCATGTCTTCTCAAGTGCACACTACAACCTTCGAGAGTGGTCCGTTGTCCCCATTTTACTGTGCCTCTAAGAAATTATGCAATTTCCTTAAGACCAAGCCATGAGCACAGGCCACCATGGGAGTTTGAACCTTGATACATCCAGATCCTGCACCAGGTTCCACCCACCGCACCAGTGGTTCCCAAGATGCCAGCCTGGGTATCATCCCACACCCTATGCTGGAGATGAGTGCTCCATAGGAGTCATTTGGTTGGGTTCCCTTGGAAGCAGATGCTGAGATGATAAAGACCTGAGTGCAAGTGGTTCATTGGGAGGGGGTCCCAGGGAGCACCAGGAGAGGAGGGAGGAAATCGGTTGGGAAAGGGAAACAAACCAGTAAAGGGAGTATCATTGAGTTGGTTACTGCCCTGGGCAGCTGGGGCTCATTCCTGCTGGGGAATTCTGGGAGATGGTGGAGAATGTCCCTCCCTGAGGGGTCGGAACCTGAGGAGTTTCCCACAACACCCACTCACTGTTGGCTGAGTGATGGGTTTGGAGCAGTAACACCCAGGCGCCTCAGTCTCCCTCTGTGTTAAGTACATTCACATTGTTGTGCAACCAAGCTCCAGGACAATTTTCATCTTGAGAAACTGAAACTTATACCCATGAAACAGCAACTCTCCATCCCCACCCCAGCCTCTGGTAACCATCCTTCTGCTTTCTGTCCCTATGGATTTGACTGCTCTAGGGGTGTGTGGACTGAAAAGGGTAGATTCAGAAACAGACATCCCAGTCCTAGTAGGTGTCTTGTTCATAAACCAAGAAGGACCATCTAAAGTGGTCTAACATAAATCCCACAAAAGGACCACCCTGCGAGTAGAAGCCTGCAGGGACTAATTATAGGACCAGAACCCTTAGTAGCCAACTGGGGTTTGGAGTGGGAGTGTTGAGGCACAGTCTCCACTTGGGAGCCAGGGATTTGGGAAGATTGGAGAGGAAGCAGCTGGCCCCAGCAGAGCAAACAATCATGGTGTCACGCTCCACCTCGAGGTTGCGGTTAGAAGACGCCACCATTGGTTATCCATGTGGACATCTGGCCAGTCCACTCTCAGGTGTCCAGACTCTATCTACTCTACAATAAGTTAGCACCTTGCAGGCTGTGACTGTGAGGGCAGGTGTGATTTGGTGTGGCTGGAGTAGAGAAGGACAAGATGAACAGTGACCAAAGAAAAGGATTTCAAACGTTGACATTTCCTCTCAGGAAACAAGTCCAAGGAGAAAACCTGAATGCATGTAGTTTGAGCCAATGCCCCACTTCCTCCATCCCTAAAAGGAAGAGAAGTCTTCAGACTATAGCCTGGGGGGATGAGAAGCCTTCCCTCTCAGCAGATATTAGGAGATCCCCATCTTGAATCTGAGGAAAGAGCAAGAAAAACAACAAACACCAAATTGGAGGTGAGAGAAATCAAGCAAAATCAAATGAAAAAACACCTGGGAAGAGCAAATGACTCCTGATCATTCCAAAGGAATGTCTTAAGGATGGGGAAATGGAAGGTTTTTGAAAAAGTACTTACATCTTCCATAGCCACTGTCTTGGGGATGCCAGGGAGTAAGAAGATTACATTCAACAAGAGTTAGTGGAACACCCAGCAACAAAGGGAAGCTGAAAAGAGCTGACAGCCCTGAGAAGTCTCCTTTTTTTGTTGTTGGAATTGCCCCTAGAGAGTTCCAGAATGCTACTCCTTTCAGACCATCAATGGAGACAAAGAATATATATTTTTGCCATTATCATAAAAAATGTACAATTCACTGATATTTACTAAACACGTACATGAACAGTACAGAAACCGTTTCTTCATTGACAGAAGGGACTTACCTGGGTAGCTCGGTAACTACGCACATGACTGGTTGTCCATCCTGTGCTGTGCTTTCCCATGTACTGTTGGATCTGCTCATAAACCCTTATCATAGGGTGATTAGGCTACATTTTACTGATCAGAAAACAGGCTTAGAGAGCATATGAATTTTTTTTTTAACTTTTTAGTTTAGGGCTTGGCCAAAAAGTTTGTTTGGGTTTTCTTTAACAGCTTAAGGAGAACCCGAATGAACTTTTGGGCCAAGCCATTATATTGGCATAGAGTTGATTACCAATGCTGTGTTAGTTTCAGGTGTACAGCAAAGTGATTCAGTTATACATATACATGTATCTATTCTTCTTCAAATTCTTTTCCCATTTAGGTCGTTACATAATATTGAGCAGAGGTCCCTGTTCTCTACAGTAGGTCCTTGTTGGTTATGAATTGTTAAAAGATACACGGAGACACATACACATTTTTAGGAGTTTATTTGAGCAAATGTCAATTTGAATCAAACCAGAAGTGATCAGGAGTGCTCCTCCAGCAGGAGCCAGGGGAGAGATTTTCAGGGAGAAGATGAGGGAGCCAAGCAAGGAAGTTATTCGACTCTCTGGCTTAAGCAGTTGCTTATTAGGGAAAGCCTAGTGGCTGTTTGCAATTGGTCGTTCTTGATTTTCACTTTTCACATTCACGTGCCTTGTCTCTGGCTTAGATTTTGGTTGATGATGTGAGCTGTCAAGGCATCGCAGCCGGCCATATCCAATGGCCTCCTTGTTTAACCACTTTGACAGTATTATGCTTAAGGTCACAGAATTACTAGGTCACAAGCTCAAATAAGGCTCACGCTTGTGATTCACAGTCTCTTTCTTTCATGGTCATTCCATGCATCTTTCCAGAAACTTCCGTGTCCGATGGCAGACCCGAAGGAAAGCTGCAAGTTATCACGATTACTTTAGATTTTCTATCATAAAAATTAAATTCCGCTTTAATAGTATTCAACTTGAGATAAGCTTACACAGTTAACATGGGGGAGGGTTTCCTTTCCTTATAACCCCTCTTGAGGCTAGAATCTTCCTCAGAGAGAGGTGTAAGTGTGTGCCGTGAGAAAGGTGGGATCTCTTCTCCAAGAGGAGACAAAGTCAGCGTTTGATAAATATTTGCAGAATTGTTCCAACCTCCGTTTTCTTATGAGGACTGGAACGAGCCAAGGCCGGTGCAGAGGAAGCGGTTTGATCCCCTTTCCCAAAGGGAGGTTGCAGGAAGACTTGGGAAGGTGAAGAATGAACTTGACCCCATTTCTCTGAGGCCAGGAGGCTGCCACACTCAAAGCAGGATTGCCTGGCAACTGTTCCAGTAATGTACTGAAAAAGGAGGAATGTGATGGAGAAGAGTGAAGGGGGAAAATGATATAATATAGGATGCTCCCGCAGCTGCAGCCAAAGCTCTTGGAGGAAGTAAGGAAACTTGAACCCTCTCGGGAGGGGGGAAACACTGTGCTATTGTCCTGTAGGCGGCATCTCAGAAGGTAGATCATCTCTGCTTCATCTGAGAGATGATTTTGGTCGCTGTGTGTAGAACGATGGCAGAGGGCGAGCTCGTGGGGAGGCCATTTAAGAAGCCACTTCAGCAGCAAGAGTGACCTTGGGCTGCCCCGGGGTGGAGGGACAGGATGAAGAAGAGTGTGGGGTCTGTGCTGAAGGTGGGTCCCTGGGGATTGCCATGTTGACTTGGAAGAGCCCAGAAGACAAGCAGGGCAGTTGGCCACCTTCTGATGCTTGACTTTGCTGTCCTGAAACTGGTATTCTTCACACATAAATGGAAGTACCGTTGGTCCTTGGTATATCTGGGATATTGGTTCCAAGAACCCCTGGGCCCCCAAATCCACAGAGACTCACATCCTTTTTTTTTTTTTTTTTTTTTAGCGGTACGCGGGCCTCTCACTGCTGTGGCCTCTCCTGTTGCGGAGCACAGGCTCCGGACGGACACGCAGGCTCAGCGACGGCATGTGGGATCTTCCCGGACCGGGGCACGAACCCTTGTCCCCTGCATCAGCAGGCAGACTCTCAACCACTGCGCCACCAGGGAAACCCAGTGCACTTGCATTCTGCATGTGGGCTGGTGTGTGTTACCGTGAGTGTGCACGTGTGTGCACGGTTGTGTGCCTGTGCTTTTGCCTGTGTGTATGTTCAGTTCAACACAGCAGGATGGGGGAATGAGAAAGGAGTGGATGGAAGTTTCTAAAAAGAAAGCTGAGGACATGATCCCAGGTTCTGGTGGGAAGGGAGTGTGTTTAACCTTCTGTGCCCTCAGGTCTGAGTCAGCAGGTGAGTGTACACGATCAAGTGAAAGGCAGTATTCCAGAGGGAGGCTTTCCTTGTGGATGTCCAAGAAACACTGGCCATGAAGACTATGGGAGGAAAAGGAAATGATAAATGGTTAGAAGTCCCGGAGCGCAAGCAGTCCCGTGAGCTTTTCCAAGAGGAATGGCTCATTCCCGAGTAGCTGATAAGACAGAGTGCAAACAGTACCATCCTGGTGCACAGCAGAAGGGCAACTCATGAATTCCAATGAAGCAGTTCACTGGTGAGTCAGGGGCACGAGGACCCTGCGGGTGGGTGTTTGCTTTTTCTGTCAAGTGCCTCTCAACCCACCTTTTCATCTTTCTCTGAAATGCTTCACCGTCTGACCTCACGGGGTAGAAATGTTACCAGGTATCTCAAACGTCAAACACAGAATCCTGTAGCCCTGGCCCCTAGAGAACAGACCACGATGGGCTGGAGGCCTGAGCCGGAGGGACTCCAGGCCTCCCCCAGGACTTTTCTACAAGCCACAAGATGACAATCCGCCCGCCAACCAGCTTGGGTCCAGGCTCATAGCCCCGCTGTGAGAAACAAAGCCAGGTACTCAGTTTACATCTGCTGTGTAACAGGTCAGCCCGGGGTTTACTGGCTTGGAAACGCCCACACCCTCTTTTTTCTTCAGCCCTCTGGTGACTGGGTGATCTCCTTCTGGTCTTCCTTTGGCTCCCCTACAATGCTACATTCAGCTGCGAGTTGTGTGGGACCAGCTCATGGTGGCTGCCTTCCAAGAGCTCAAGCCCAGAGCTTAATGAGCTGCTTGCATCATGTTTGCTGATGTACTATTGGCTGAAGCAAGACACGCAGCCAAGTGCAGAGTCAGAGCAGGGGTGGACAGCAGGAGCTGTGCTGCATGGGGGCCTTCCCTGGAGCAATCTACCATGCCAGTGTCCAGATGCTCCTGGTGGCATCAGAGTCCATGGCTCTGGGGGGTCTTTGATTTGTGTCCCTGTCACTTGAGAGACCCTTGATGAATGAAGACCTCCAGACACCAGAGAATGCTGTCATCCCGTAGTGTAGGGAAATCTCTCTACCTGGGAATACAGGGACGATCAGAGTATCTTGTTCATTAAATCTGCAGTTAAGTGTTTATTGAGAAGCTACCAAAAACACTGTATAGGACACAAAGGAGGATCATACACTCTTCCCAGGCTTTAAGTAGCTCACAATCTCCAGGGGAAACAAGCCATTCACATACAGAAAGTTAAAATACAGTCCAACAATATGAGTACCAAGAGCCAAAACAATACCAATATGTTGGTATTGTACAATAACAATATGTATCAGGTGCTTTCACAACTTTTCACTGTAGCTGTGATTTCACTCCAGGTTCAGAAACAAAGCAATGAAGTTCAGAGCACTTACGCCACTTGCTGGAGGCAGAATTGATGAAATCAGAAGTCTTCAAGTTGAGAATGAGGAATGGTTACTGAGGACAAGCGTGGCTGGAGAGTCCATCGTAGAGGAGGCGGCATTGCCTGTACTTTCAATTTCTGTAAATCGGGGCGTTAA
Organism: Stenella coeruleoalba; assembly: GCF_951394435.1. Lineage (NCBI taxonomy): Eukaryota > Metazoa > Chordata > Mammalia > Artiodactyla > Delphinidae > Stenella > Stenella coeruleoalba. The sequence continues at coordinate 44,511,210 of NC_137161.1, read as the reverse complement.
CTTTGTACACTAACTGTTCCCAGGTTGTCAGTCATTTGGGCCGTTGTAACAAAAAGACCATAGTCTGGGGTGGATCTTAAAAACGATAGAAATTTCTTCTTCACAGTTCTGGGGGCTGGGAAATCCAAGATCAAGATACTGGTAGATTTGGTATCTAGTGAGAGCCAGCTTCCTGGTTCAGAGAAGACCAGCTTTTCACCGTGTCCTCACATGGTGGAAGGGGTGAGGGGTGCTCAGTGATGGTGTTCACCCATTTGATGATGATGGTAGCATTATGTTTTAGAGAAAGAAAGATTTTGAAATCTGGTCTTAACCTCCATCTTTACTCAGAGGTTCCTGATTTTGATTGGTAAAATGTTAGAATTACCACTTTAATCTGATTTTAAGTCAGTGATTTTTTTTAAAAAAAACTCTTTATTTCAAAATAGCAAATCTCATGTTTTGTATCAATTCATCCTGGGGCTATGGTTTAATAGTAGGTGATTAATTAGGTAAGTTGTGATTCATTATTAAGGGATACTGTGTTACCAATAGAAAAATTATTTATAGGAGAACATTTATTGGCATGGGAAAATGCTCATGATATATTTACCGAGAAAAAGTAAGCTACAAAATAGTAGAATAATGTGGTGACACTTTTGTAATGTTTCACATTTACATGCATATCAAAGGCATACATCGATATGTTAACCCAAGCCATCTCTAAGCGATGAGATTTCGAGGGATTTTCTGTTTCATTTGAGCGATTCTGTTTTTCAACATTAATGTACTGAGTATGAATCAGTCTTAATATTAGAAAAAAATTGTAAAACAAACACAAGCCATATAACAAAGCTGGAGAGGTGAGTTTCAAAACTCCACACTAATGACCTCTGCTGATGTATTGATAAGAGTCTGGAAACAGCTTGTGGTCTGATGGCCCCTGTGGGAGAGCCGCTCATGCTCTGAAGCCTCCCCCGTGCTTTCATACGTTGCCCAGTGATTAGGGGACCTCCTCTGTCTATAGGTGCTGGAGCTGGTGTCCTGCTCATTTTCATTGACCGAGAGCCAGCAGAAACACAGCCGCCTGTTTCCAGGTAGACCGCTTCCCTCCCAGGAAGAAGAATTCAGACAAACCATGGATTTTTCAGTGCTACTTGAATTACCCAGATTGGTATTTATTTGTTTAGGATTTATACCTTGGGTCTCCACATCTCCTTCCCAGCAGTGAATTACCCAGATAACCATGCATCTGTGCAGACTTCTCCTCAAAGGTCATAAGCTTTGGTCCCTACGTTGGGAAACATGTGTTTCTCGTCCTCGGAAAGGATTGTTCTTGGCTTTAAATTCTAGTACTTAGCACTTGTAAAACTGAGATAAAGCACACTGGCAGCTTTGGGACTTCCGCGAGCCAATAGCTGAGACTGGGCTTTGGAACGACTAAGCAGCTTCATCCATTCTGGAAATGCATTTGGTGTTTTCTCTGAAAAGGCTTCACGGCGCTCACCTTGGGTTTCCAAAGCACCTCAGACAGCCAGTCTGTTTTGCAGCCCTGCATTTAGGGTTATTTCTCACCCGCACATTCACAGTGGTCCGAGACGGTTCTGTCGCTGAAAGCAGGCTTATTGCCCCAAGTACACGGGAAGGCCTGGGCCTGGGCCCGGATGCAGAACCTGGCCCAAGGCTCTAAGGCCGCACATCTCTGCTCCCATGCCTGGCGCACCCACGACCCCATGTATACGTGCTTCCAAGGGAAGGCAGCTTGCCCCCAGATATCCAACACACTCTTCATTCCTGAATTTAGGCTCGTTGCTTAGAAATGGGATGAGGATTTAAAAAAACATTTCGGGGGGGCGGATATCATTGACATACACTGACACATGGTTCTTTGGTTCATTGGTTCCATGAGTTTTGCCAGTCGTATACACTTGTGTGTGCTCAGGACTGAGTACAGGGTAGAGGACCCTCACAGCCCAGACAGAGGCCTGTGTTCCTTCCCAGTTGAGCACCCCCTGCCACAACCCAAGGCCCACAGTCTGACTTCAGTAGATCAACTTTGCGGGTCCTATAGCTTCGCATAAGTGGAAACACACAACGCGTGTTAGGATGCTTTAACCTAGAGCATTGCGTGTGTCAGGAATTTGTTTCTTTCCACTGCAAAAGTCCATGCATACATCCTGCTGATGGACATTTGAGAGGTTTGTACTTTGGGGCTATTATGAATAAGGCTGCTATTAACATTCCTGTTCAAAACTTCTCGTGGATATATGCTTTCATTTTTCTTGGGTAAATGCCTAACAGTGGAATTGCTGGGTGGATGCATGAATAACTTTATGAGAAACAGAATGGAGTGATTTTGAAAATGGAAATTTCTGGTAGACTCATGGCCTCTCAGAGGTGAAAGGGATTGCTTGGTCATTTAGCCCGACCTCATCATTTAAGACAAAGGCAGCTGCGACACAGAGGGATCACGTGACACCCCCCATCCCCCCGCCCACACCCATCCCCGACCACATGGCTGTAGGTCCAATAAATAGCAAAGCAAGCGAGGACCAGAAGGACTAGGGCCACTCTCTGATTTTGTGCTTCCTTATTGAGGAATATCAGGAAATTCTATTTGTTCTTACATAGAGGTAGGAATTATATCTAAATGGATGAGTTCATTTCCTTACCTTGATCCACAGTGAAGAAACATGAATCTGTAATGACTTTATTGAATTCATGCAGGGTTGTATTATATGTGGAGTCTCGCTGTATCATGTAGCTGTAGACAGTGATGGAGGTCCAGCGAGTCCATACTGCCTGGAGGACATGTCCTGGAATTAAACTTCCCCCAAACACATAACACTGATTGGGCTCTACCTCTGGCTGAAAAAATAAATGTTGAGAACTTTTGACCTAGTAATAGTAATTCTACTTCTAGGAACTTCGCCCAAGGACATAGATACAAAAGTGTAGGAGATTTATGTAGAAAGATGTATAAAATGGCAAAAGAAATATCAAATTCAATCATTGTGGATCCATAGGATGAATTATTATGCAGTTACAAATATATTATCAAAAAGTTATATATATATATATATATATTATTATTATTATTTTTTGCGGTACGTGGACCTCTCACTGTTGTGGCCTCTCCCGTTGCGGAGCACAGGCTCCGGATGTGCAGGCTCAGCGGCCATGGCTCACGGGCCCAGCCGCTCTGCGGCATGTGGGATCTTCCCGGACCGGGCATGGACCCGTGTCTCCTGCATCGGCAGGCGGACTCTCAACCACTGCGCCACCAGGGAAGCCCCAAAAAGTTATACTTTAAAGCATGGTAAAATTGTATAACAATACTTTTAGCTACAGTATGCTGAGAAACCATCTGAAAGGGAATCAGCGAAATAAGAATAACAAGAAAAGCAGCTCATGACAGTAGCCCTGACGGTGGCCTTTACACCCTCTTTCTCACTTTTCTATGCTTCCTGATCCTCTAATACGTGTTCACTGCACACCCACCCTGGGGCAGGCACCTCGCAAGGGGCTGGGAACATAGCAGGAGCTAATGCAAGATTTGACTCCGTGGAGCTCATGTTCCAGTTGGGGGGTTGGGGGCCCAGCCAATGTGTTGTTTAATAAGTAATATACATAGTGTGATTAGCTGGGGACAAGTGCCAGGGAGAAAAATTAAGCAAAGCAGAGTGACTTGGAGGGCTGATGGGGGTGGAGGTGGAAGCCATTGTTTTAAATAAAGCTGTTGGGAAAAGCCTCACTAAGAAGGTGAGGTTTCCACCAGGACCTGAGGGAGCAGGATGTGACCTCCAGCAGCATCAGGGGAAGAGTGTCCTTGACCCAGGGGCAGCGGTGCGCTGGCCCTTGGAGGGGAGAATGGCTGGTGAGCCTGGAGCACAGTGACTGGGATGCAGAGGACAGGAGGAGGAGGTGAGCTCCAAGGATGGGATCCTGGTCTCACGGCACTTTGGCATCAGTCCTGAGTGAGACAGATGCCTCAGAGGAATCAGAGCACAGGTGCCCTCTGAGGTCCCTCTAGCTACTGTGTGGAGGATGGACAAGGTGCGCAGTGAAGGGGAACCAGGCAGGATGTGATGGGGGCCGGGCCAGTCGACCCGTCGATGCTGGGATCTGATTCTGGTATATTTTGAAGACTGAGCCAACAGCTTTTGCTGCTGGATTGGCTGTGGTTGTGAGGAAAGAAGAAGAGTCCAGGATGCCTCTGGGACTTCAAAGTCAGCCACTGCACTAAGGAGATGGGGACCACAAAGGAAGAGAAGGTAGAGGGGGCGGGGAGGCAAGCAGTTCCGTTTTGGAGAAGTTAGGTTCAGATGCCCAGTAATATCCAACTGGGGCAACTGGATAGTTCGTTAGACATGCGAGTCTGGAGCTCAAGGGAGACACGCAGGCTGGAATCGTAACCGAGGGCGTTGCTAAGGGGCAGGTAGTTTCCAAAGTCACGAGGCTGGATGAGATCACTTGGAAAGTGAGCGTGGTGAGCAAAGCTGGTTCTAGACAGAAAAGGGAAAACCAGCAAACCAAACTGAGAAGGGGAACCCAGAGGCCAGCGCCCAAGTGTGGGGAATGTTTAAGGCGTCGTATGACCAACCGCACCAGGGGACGCTGATGGGTCAGGAGGGGAGGATGGCCCTGGCCAGGATTCAGAGACATAGATGCTGCGTTGTTTCTGGTACCTAACGGTGCTTAGAGTCTAGAGGTACCGAACGATTGAGTGGCAGGCTTGTCTGAGCCTGACTCACATTCCTGCTTTGAGCTTGCTCAGGAGAAAATGAGAGGAGGAAATGAGGAAACCAAGGAAATCAGGTAACAGCTGGAGGGGAAGATGGGCTAGGACAGGGGTTTCTCAGTTGGGAGAAATGACAAGATGCTTACAGGATGGCAGGAGTGATCAGGCAGAGAGGAAAGGTTAAAAATATGCCACCAGTAACCATAAGAGGTGCTAATCTAACAAATTGTGACAGCGAACGTATCTTGATCAGAACAGAAACAAAAGGCAAGCTCAGCAGATCAAGTCATGGAAGTGTGAGCCCTGAGTGGTCAGCACGGTCTCCTGAGCTCTGCCTCTGGCTCTGCCCCAACTCACTGTGGACCCTGGACAGTCATTCAGCCTCCCTGAGTCCCTGTTTCTCTAATGACACAATGAAGGGTTGAGATCAGACCTTCAGCTCGCACCCCCCATTATAACCACTGAAGGGCCCCCAGACGGGCTGTCAGCTCCTCGCCGTCCCTGCAACAAGAACCCAAGTATTCATCCCATAGCTGTGCTTGAAGAGCACGTCCGCACAGGGAGAGCATTCCAGGCCTTCTGTGCTCAGCTGGGAGACAGATCCTTGGAAGCAGCCAAGACTTATGCAACATCCTGGGAAAGTTTTCACAAAGACCTGGGATCAACGTCCTATCACAGGCAAACATCAACTTTTTAACTCCAAAGAGAACCCAGAATGGGGTGAGGTCAAGTGAACGTTTGACGGCTGAAGGAAGGAGAGGGTTTAAAGGGCTCTTGTCCTGGAGATGTCGGGACTCTCCCCAGGAGGCCTACGCTGGAGTGGGTTCCAACATGAGTAGGAAAGATGGAGCAGAGGGGGCAGCTGGGGGCTCAGAGGCTCACTGTCTCCCGTGTTGAGTGGAACTCCTTGACAAGTCATCACTCTGATTACATCTTTTGTTTTGTTACTTTGTGTGTCATTTGCTGCTAATGAGCTTTTTAAATGTTAATTTTTATTTGTTTTTTATTGAAGTATAGTTGATTTACAGTGTTGTGTTAATTTCTGCTGTACAGCAAAGTGATTCAGTTATACATCTATATACATTCTTTTTTTTTAGTATTCTTTTCCATTGTGGTTTATCATAGGATACTGAATACAGTTCTCTGTGCTATACAGTAGGACCTTGCTGTTTATCCAGCTAATGAACTTTTTGTTTCACTGCTTTACTTACTGCTGCATGATCTTGACCAACTCAAGAAACTTCTTTGAGACTCACTCCTCTCATCTCTAAAATGGGCACAATATGAAGTCTTCGCAGGACTGAGAGAAGATTAACATTTGATGATTTGTAGAAAAAGCCCTTTGTGAAGTGTAAGGGCCATAGAACAGTTGATGCCCTGTCTCAGCGAATATTGATTTTCTAGATGCTGTATTTATTCATGTAAACTGGGAGCCTTGGGAAGTAGTTTAACCACAAGTATGGCTTAGAATCAGGGACAAAAGTAACCAAATGGAAGTGTTGTGTGCAGGCTGTGTCTAGAAAGCCGTCTTGGTCACAGGTGGTGAGTCCATCAGAAGAACACGCCTACCTGTGACAGCGCTGCCCGGGACCTCACCTTCCAGGTTTGGGGCGCGCCATGCATCGCCGCTGGCATCAGCGGACGATGGACGACCGTTAGGCAGACTTACTTCCTGGAGGACCTGGAGGATCCCAGGTCACCCTCCCCACAGTTACCATTTGAGGAGGAGACACATTTCCTGAGAGGATTCCCTTAGTCCTGCTTTTCAGCCCAGCTCCTTGGTACTTTTGCCCTGGCTGATGGATCACGTAGGAAAAATGATCACATAGGAAAAATGATATTTCTTTATCCCGGGAAACTGGTTGGTGCAAAACTTACAGCACAAAAGTTCAAGATTTAAATATAAGCCACAGGGCTTCCCTGGTGGCGCAGTGGTTGAGAATCCATCTGCCAATGCCGGGGACACGGGTTCGATCCCTGGTCCAGGAAGATCCCACATGCCACGGAGCAACTAGGCCCGTGCACCACAACTACTGAGCCTGCGCTCTAGAGCCCGCGAGCCACAACTACTGAGCCCGTGTGCCACAAATACTGAAGCCCGTGCACCCTAGAGCCCGTGCTTCACAACAAGAGAAGCCACCACAATGAGAAGACCACGGACTGCAAAGAGAAGGCCACGTACCGCAACGAAAAGTAGCCCCTGCTCGCGGCAACTAGAGAAAGCCCGTGTGCAGGAATGAAGACCCCACGCCACCAAAAAGAATAAATAAATAAAAATAAATAAATTTAAAAAATAATAAGCCAAAGGAAAAATAATAGTTGCACGTATTTTAAAGGCATTTTATAACTACTTTACAAAATATGTATTTATAATACATTAATTCTTCCCAAATTCACATTATTGTAAATGAAGATTGTTCCAGGTATTTTTCCAGTTCAAGGGCAGCCAATTTCAGTTCAATCTACTCTGACACCAAATTCCTAGAAAAGCTGAGCATTTCTACCAGCAGGTATATTTTAAGAGCTCACCTGATTAATATCAAATAATGTTTAGATGCCCACTTTGTGAATGTGGGTTAATCAACAGGACAAGTTTCTGCAGCTTTCTCTGATTGCTCTAATTAACATCACTTTACTTAATATTCAGGAATTTCCCAAGTGACCCTAAGGATGATTTGAACTTTACTGGATTGGGTAAGAAGACCAACCAGGAAGGCTTGGTCATCTAACCCACTTCTCAGAGGTCACTGGAGACATTGTTATTCCTCCAGAGTCTCCCCTCACTTTCAAATGCACACCCCTCTTTGCTCCTTCATACCCAGCAAGGTATTGGCTTAAAAATTATCTCATTCATTAGCTCAGCAAATGTTTACCCAGCACATCCTATGTTTCGGGCACCGTGTTACAACGGGACCGAGACATTGTACCAAGCGCTCAGGCGGCAGTCAGCAGCATTACCACATTAGGGGAGTTTGGGGTGGGGCAAATTGGAAGATGCCCCCCACTCAGCCTTGGGGAGTTGGAGACTTTGTAGAGAGAGCGATACAGAGCTCTGGACCTGACGGACAGGCAGGCGTCAGCAAGGGTATAAGGACTGGGCATGGGTGGAGTGGGGACAGGGCTCACCAGGGGGAGGTGACACCATGTGACAAGGTGCCACCAGAGCCAGGCACGGAGCTGGCAGTGTGGCCACCTTGGGGTCTGACTGGGGGATGAGAAGGCGGGGGCTGGGAGGTAGACAGGGCCAGATCCTGGGAGCTGCAGGCCATGTCAAAGAGACAGAAAGTCACAGAGAGGAATAAAGCAGGACGTGGTCACCATCTTCAGGTAAGAGCTGGGAGTAACCTAACCCGGCAGAAATGAGGGTGGAGAAAAGTGGCCAATTCCAGAGACAGAGAAGAGAATTGCCAAGGCTTGCAATGGTTGGTGGGATTCATGCCTGGAGTGCTGGGACCCTTCACGGGGGGGGGGCAGTTCCAAGACTGAAGATGTTGAGCTCAGCCGTGATCATTTTGAGCTGAGATAAGGGATTGCCTGCCCTTTTCCCCACGGTGTCGCTGCTGCCCCAGCCAGCAGGCATTGGCTCATGTTAATTAAATACATGAGCAAGTGAAGGACTAAATGAGTGGGTGGGTTCAGGGAAAGATGATCAGCTGACATTTGTATACAACTTGGATGTGGAGAGAGACCGAGGCCTGCAGGCCAGCCGCGGGAGCCGCAGGGGTGGACATCCCCTCGAGGGTTTGTGTGTGAGAAGAGAGGGCCTCCTGGGCACAATCTCAGGGACAGACCTAGGAGAGGCCGGCAGAGGAGGGGTCCTGGGACGAGTGGGAGAGTGGCCAGAGGCATTGGGGGAGAACGTCCAGTGCCTCAGGGAACCGTGAGGGTGAAAACTGAGAAGGGCCACTGGGTGTCATGAGGCTGTGATGATCTTTGCGAAGCAGTCAAGGTGGGGCAAAGAAGCCTTGTCCTTCAATCTGCCCTTTCATCCATGACCTCCGACAGCAAGTAGCACTCTGTTATAGAAACAGAGTGAAGAGTAGCCAAACTCAGCCTTTGGCAGCCACCTGCAGGGGGAGAGGAAGAGGGAGCACGTAGGGAGGATGGTCCATCTCTAGAACCTCTTCCTCTGGCTCAAGGTGATGCGATGGTCTCGGGCTCCCCAGAGGAGCCCAGCAGCTCCCACGTCCCTGAACCAAGGCAAAGTCAAGCACAAGGGCAAAGGCCACCGCCGGGAATGTTATGTTGTTAATTTTTTGTAGCTGAATCATACTGGCAAAATTGTTTCCAAGTTGCACAAATATAGATGGAGAAGCTCAGTGTTTTGCCGGGAGGTTCGCATTCTTCTGGGATGACATCACGTGGCTTGTGTCACCGGTTAAAGGATCATCAATAAAGCAAACGTTCAACTCTGGATGTTGAAAAAATAGACTTCCCCTCAAAAGATAATAAAAGATGGGGACATAAAATCGGTTCTAACCTGGAGACAGGCGAATTTGACGATCTCGTTAGTGGCTGCCTAAGATATGTCTTAGAAACAAAAAAGGGTAGGGAAAAACTCTGTTCGTCCTTGGCATTAATCTTTTAGGCTAAGTGGATTCTAAGAAAATGCTGAGAGGTTTCACTCTGGACAAGTGAAACACAAATGGCGGAGGAAAACAATGCCAGGGTTTTGGAACGATACTACATGTCTGAACAAGAATTATTTTAAAAAAAATACTCTTCTGTGACTTCCTATGTTTCTTTGTTTCTGAGCTGCATAAGGGAATGTTTTCTTGAGAGCAAATATGTAAAAAGAAACAGGAATGACTATTGGCCGACCCAGGAAATTTTCTCCCAATAAGCGCACGCTCTGGGACTCCTAACTAAACCCAGTGCTGCCGCTTGAGATCATGTAGCCAGTCAAGCACTGGCTGTATGGCAACTATGTCAAATCTCCTCTTTTCTCCAGAGACACAAGGGCAGAATAAAAGGAGGAAAATAAGCAAATGTTGAAGTTCTGTGGTGCCAAGCAGAAAACCAGGAAAGTTCAGGGTGGGTGCAGAATCACAGGATCTGGGAGGTTGAACCAGATGGCGACGTGGAGAGTCATTGAAGTCAATTCTGTTGAGGCTGCTTGATGCTACACCAACCTGGTTCAAGCCCTCTCATCAAGTTGATAGTGGTCACTATTAAACACAGACGTTCTTCCTGGACTTTTCTTTTCCAAATATATATTTTTTGGAATACTTTACTCTTTGGTTTCCAAGGTTCATGAGCTCCTCATGTTGCGTCAACCCCACTGGTGACTCCTTTGCTCTCCTTTGCTGTCCGCCGTCTCTCCTTGTCTTGTAAATGCAGAATGTCCCCTCCTCCTGTGCTTCCAAACACTCTTCCTGACTGACCTCATCTGGTCCATTGATTTAAATCCATGTAAATGTTGATGGATGCCCAACCTACATCCCTCATATTACCTCTTCCTACACCTCATATACTCTTTATTCTAAGGTGTGGATGCTATCCTTGATATCAAAAGATTCTGTTTACTTTGTGTCCAAATAGCTGTGAACCTGCCCATTCTCTCTGTGCCATTGATCCAACAGGCATCTTCATGTCTCACTTGGGTGACTAAGCAGATTCCAACTTCTAACTCTTGCCCCTCTGAAATCTAATCTCCCCTGTAGCCCTCAGAGTAAATAGAAATCAGCTTAAAATCCACTAACGGCTTCCCAAAGAATATAAAATAAACCCTAGCCCCTCCCCCCAGGATTGGTCCCGCTCTGCCCTCTCACCTCATCTCACACCACCCTCCCACCACCAGTTCTAAGCTCTGGCAACACTGAGTTTTGGAAGGTGCCGTGCTTGTTTCAGCCTCAAGGTCTTTGTGTGACGGTTCCCTCTACCTGTCATGCTTCCCATAAACTGTGCTGTTCTGGCTCATTCTATGTCATTCAGAATCAGCTTAAAGATGACCTTCCCAGAGACACCTTCTAAAGTGATGCCTCCACCTTGGCGCTCTGTTTCCGTCTCTGTCCAGCACTCATTTCCCTCTGTGTTCGGTTATGCATTAATTTGCTTTTCTGTCTACGTGAGGATGTGCTCTCTTCTACACAAAAAGTGAGTGTCTGTCTGTTCAGGGTGTGGGATGGCCTCTAGTGCAAAGGGGAAACCCTGTAAATGTTTGTTGAGCAGTTGGTGACTCAGAGACCAGCATCCCTCCTGGACCCCGCTTCCTGGGGCTTCACTTGGATAAGATGTTGAAGATTTGGCCTTGATACAACATGACTGTGAAAGTTCCAACAAGTGGAACGAAGTTCAAGTTACAATTGAAGGTGTTTTCTTTAATTTAATGAATGAGTTTCAGATTTGTTTTTCTGGAACTTTCACAGCAGAAGTCATTCCAAATTTCAAATTGATTCCACCTTTTATTTGCCCTTCCTTCTTGCTTTTCACCTCGTTGGATTTGAGAGTCAGGAGAACACCCTTCAGTTCTGAAACTGGCTTTCTTTTCCTCTTCATCATTCACAGAAGTGATGAATACAGAAAATTTTGATGCAAAATCATAGATCATAATAAGCGATTTTTCCCGCAAACACTGTTATTACCTATTTTACTGAAGTCAACCATTAATTGTGTCTTCAAATCAAAGTCCATTGACCTATAGAGATAGAAAGCAAATCAGGAGTCTCCTGGGGCAGGGATGGGGTGAAGGCTGACATAAGGACTTTGAGGTTATGGACACGTTAGCTTTATCGAGGTGGTATTTACATAGGCGTGTGTGTTTGTCAAAACTCATCAAACTGTATAACTAGCATGTATGCATTTATTGTATGCAAATTATACCTTCATAGAGGTGATTTTAAAAATCCATAAGAATTATTCTATGACAAGCACTCTGCTCACTATCTTATGTCGATTATCCTAACATCGTGGAGCTAGTATGTTATAGAGCATGGATTTGAGCAGAGTTGGTCTGCCATGGACAACACATGATCTTAACACTATACAAAACAACCCAAAACAAAAACAACCCAAGAAGTTTTTTTTTTTTCTCTTCTATTTGAGTGGAAAAGAAATACTTCTTAGTATGAATCCAGTTGTATAGTGGTCACCTGAATATTTTCAGTGAACAAATTATCTGCCTTAGTTTGGGTCTCCCCCCACCCAAAGCAGACCCTCTGTCAAGGATTTGGGTGCAAGTTCTGAATGTGGGAGGTGGTCCCATGGCTCCCACTCTGATGGGGGTGTGGGCATGCAGGGCAGGGCAGAGAAGGGTGCCAGTCCCGGGTGTGTTCATGATCAGGGGACTATGTTGGGAACGTGGGGCTCAGTCCTGAGGGAGACCCATCAGAGAGGGTGTAGACCATGTCTTGGAGTCGCTCCACCTGGGGGAGAAGGAGCAGTGACATTTACCTGCAGACTCCATGGGCTGAAGTCTGCTCCTCGAGCAGTAAGTCCACCGAACTTTCCTCCTGCCCAGCACACAAGCTGAGCATGCTTTGGGGACCAGAAAAAGCCATCAGGGAGACAGTCAAAGAAGCTTGCACTAAGATGCTGCAGGGCTGGGCTGTAGGGAGATGCCAAGACGGTGATAACTTTGCAAGCACGGTTGTGAAATTTATCTTTCCTTGTACATGAAAAGTCCATCTGAAGCATTCTTGTTTTGTTCTTGCAGGTTTGGGGTTTCTCGTGTTTGTTTTCCTTTCTCTACTATAATGGTTGATGGATGCTTTGTGGTTCTGTTATTAGATCAAAGGTTAATCATAGTCAAAGGTAATAATCACATTTATAAAATCCTCTTGTATACATGAGAATGCCACTCTAATTCACTGAGCCCTTGTTAGGAACCAGATACCAAATCCAGCGCGTTCTTGGCGAACTTGTCAAAGTAACCCTAGGCTGAAGCTAGGAATGTTTATCCTACTTTACAGTTGGAGAAAATAAGGCTTTGGAAGGTTAGGTAATTGCCCAGGTCTGGAATCGGCAGACATGGCCAAAGCCATGCTGCTGCGCCCTAGCTCTCAACTCCAGTCCCCAAGCTTGTTCTACATTCCCCACTAGCAGTGTTCCTTCCCCAGTGGGCAACTCTGTCTCAAAATCAGAGCATCTGGGACCAAACTAATAGGTAAAAAGGATGTTGGTGGGCAGAGAACCAGACCAAAGGTACAGGGTGCTTAGAGACATCATGTGTGTGAAAGCAACTTACACGAAATCTGTCAAGATGCTCACCAAATGTTTACAAAGAAAAATCCATTTTCTTCCCCGATAATATAATACAAAAAGAATTAGCCCGCATGAGGACCCATTAAAACAAAGATTGTCTTTAGCTCACAGAATCACAGATACTTTATTTAAATATTGGTTTGTCTAGGACCTGCAATAGTTGGGTCTGAGGAGTAGGGCGCTGGCACTGACCACGTGCGCTTCAGCTGGCTGAGTCTCCCAGCTGGTGGACGCTCACAGAAGTCACTCCCTTTGACCTTCCTACCGTAACCAACACCCATGCACCTCACTCATCTTCCCGTTTCCTGTTCAATTGTCCCATGCCACCAGGTTGCCTTTGGTTTTTCTCCTCTCTCTCCGCCATGGACGTTGTGGTTAAAAACAGGACCGGATGGGCTTCCCTGGTGGCGCAGTGGTTGAGAGTCCGCCTGCCGATGCAGGGGACACAGGTTCGTGCCCCGGTCCGGGAAGATCCCACGTGCCGCGGAGCGGCTGGGCCCGTGAGCCATGGCCGCTGAGCCTGCGCGTCCAGAGCCTGTGCTCCGCAACAGGGGAGGCCACAACAGTGAGAGGCCCGCGTACCGCAAAAAAAAAAAAAAAAAAAAAAAAAAAACAGGACCGGAGGACAGATTGTGTAAGAGTGTCCGGGGATAATCCTTTCTTGTTTAACCCTCCTTCCTTCATTCCTGTCTACAACATTTTGCAATGACTGTCCTTTGCATCTGGGAATGCAGGATTCATTGGCCTCCTTCCCTGACTCACTTCCGTCACGCTTCTTGTGCTTCCTGGGGTCACCCAGACAAACCGCTTACACGGCTCCTAGAACCCAACCTAAGCCATCACGTTCACACGGCTAAAGCCAGTCCACCTTGTCCTGACTCCATGCACAGACCTTCAAGTTCCTGAGGCAGAGCCCAGATTTCATAGGTGTGCACCGTCTGTCCTTAGCCTGGAGGCCCAGACAGCAGACCCACAAGCTCTATGGCACCAACAGATTGCTTTTCTCCTGGCACTTTGGGTTAAAACATCTGATCTACAGGGCAGATGACCCCAGACGGAGAAGCCTGCGGAGGGCCTGGTGGAGGACTGTTTCCGGGTCATGATCCGTCTACACCTAAGCTGCAACTCCAGTGGACAGTGTGCAGATGGCCCCAGGAAGGGAGGCCCCAGAGCAGAGCTGTTAAGAGACCACAGGAGTGCTTTCGGGGTGCTGGTCACCTTATACTGTTTCTGTTTTTGCACGAGCTGCTGGAGACTCAAATCCAAATGTTGGCTCATTCCTAACAAAGTGTTGACTGTACCCCATGAGTTTTTCTACATCAACTTCATTTCCAGCTGCTGCCTCTTCCCTAGCCCCATCCTTTCAATCTCATCCATTTTCTTATTTACTTTTCTCCTGTATCCAGTGAGGTAAGAGGTCCTGCCTGTCGATGTGGACGCTCGGTCCCCAGAGAAGTGGGAGTGTCAGGTTCCAGAGTTGATGAGTGGCAGCGCTGGAGCTCAGGTCTGGGTCACTGTCCTGCATCACAGGACTGGCTTCTGCCGTATCCAAGGGTCCATCTTCTGCCTACTTGGGTATTCAGTCTCAGCTGAACAGGGATTTGAGCCTGAGAAGACATACAGAGAATAATATTCTTTCTCATGCAACTGACAAAGTCAGCATCAGAACAATCAGGGTGGCCTGCAATTTCACGGTCAGCGCTCTTTTGAGAGCCTAATGATTTCCAGCTGTGGTCGCTGGATGCCCAGCCTCTGGGAAACCACAGATGGATGGAACCTGGGCTTCAAGCTCTGCAGCATTTAGTGCCAGATTTCCAAAAGAGGGATGCTCAAATTAACTGCCCTAGTACATGGAGAGAGGCGCTTAGGATACTCCAAACAATGACTGTGGGCTGTAACTCATAATTGGGGACTAAAAACCAGCAACAGCATCAAAAACAGTCCTCTGACTCATCAGGACAAGTTCTCCTCCTAGACCTTTCAGTTCTGTTCCCTCAAAGCCAACTTTATGACAATTCCACCTCTGCCATTTAGTGAGCATGTTCTCAACTTCTTTTTTCTGTCCTGCTTGTTCCCAATGATTAGAGCCCCCTTTCCGAGAGTTCTGACATTTGAATATTCCTTAACATTCATCATTATTTTTTCAAAGTCTGGTGTGACTTATCGGTGTGGCCCAGGGTTTATTGGTTTTCATATTGATAAGTTAAAATGGGAAGAAAGACTGCTTCTTTGGGCCTGAGTTTCTTCAGTGGTGAAATTGAAAGTTGGCAGAAGTCAGCTTGCACACAGAGGAGAGAGTTTGAGCTTATCCTCTAGGAGATGGTGGGTTCTCAGCGTCGGCAAGTTCAAGAAACGGGTCCACTCTGCACCTCAATAAGTCAAGCCGTCTCCTGTGTGTAAATGAAATACGGGGTGCAGAAGGGGCAGGAGCTAGGGGACCAGCTGCAGGGTCTGCGTAGGAGGAAGGGTAGTGGCTGGGGGGAGCAACCATGAGAGGAGAGACTCATTCAGGTGAGGCTAGCCCCAGACGTCACAGAACGTCCAGACTCCCCGGGCAGTCTGATCTCATCTCAGAGCACCAGGCACAGTAAGGGGGCAGGAGAGGGAAGGTGCAAAGAGGGAGGGAGCAGGGAGAGAAGGAGAGAGAGAGAGGGGGAGGGTGGAGGCAGCAGAGCAGAAGGAGAGGAGGGTGGGTCAGGGCGAGACCCTCCAGAGTCCCGGCCTCGGGGGACCCAGCAGGCAGCTCACACTCTCACTGGGGGCTGAGGAGTCCGAGCTCTGCTCAAGCTCACCCGTTGCTCACAGTTCAGTATTTGGTCTGATTTGAATTTCACTACAGCCCAACAATCCACGTTCCCAATGGCTTACTTTGTCCCAATACAAGGATCGTTTGTGTTTCCCCGGAACTTCCATGAGCTCACGACGGTGTCAAACGGCAGAGGAAAGGGCTGGAGGTGAAAGCAGATCTGGTTGAGACGCTCCACGTGGAACCCTGGTTTGGAACAACGCCAAGAAAAAACCCAAGGCAGAAATAAAGAGCCGGTTTCTCACTGTCCTCAACTTACAAGGAAAAGGAACCTGTGTTAGTGGAGGGCCTACCCTCCACAAACCATCAGAGATTCACACACATTAATTTCTTCTGCCCATTTCTCAGGTTAGAAAAGTGAGGTCCTGTGACTTGCTAGTCAAAGGACCTCACTTTTCTAACCTGAGAAATGGGCAGAAGAAATTAATGTGTGTGAATGACATGACTAGTGAGTAAATTTGAACCCAAGTCTTCAAGAGGAAAGATGTGGGGAGGGGTGGGGGGTAGTGAGAGGCGGGTCCTGGTGCCAGAGCCGAGGAAACCGGGCGCAGCACCAGGAGAGGCAGCTACTGTTGGAGGATGTCTCACCCGGGCAGTGGCCTTGCTCCGCTTACTGCTGGCACGTGGGGACCATTTGAGAGGCAATCGTGAACAAGTTGGAATGGCCTGTGAGGTGCAAAGGCACTGCGTTTTGAATCCTCCTGTATCACTGGGCGACCTCCCAGTGAGACTTGAATACAAACTGGATATAACCAGGGCACTCTTAGGATGGAAAGGGAATTGATCTCACTTGTGGGATCAATTTGATGTCCCGCAAACCTCCCTCTTGTGGGACAGGAAACTGACCTCTGAGAAGCAGTATTTTCGCAGATGTTGGAATCTGTTAGGAAGGAAGATTCAAGTGGGGGCCAGCAGTCCCTGAGCAAAGGCAGAGGCCCCCCAGGCGGGAGCACTGTGCCCCGTGGTCTGATTTGATGTGCGGGAGGGATTTTCTCGGGAAGGGTCACTCTCACCTCCATCTGCGATCTCAGCAAAGTCAGGGAGACTCACTCTCCCTCCCTCGGACAGAAGTCATTACGTTTGGTCCTCTTGGCCAGGTTGGCAAATCTGCTTGATTCTGAACTTCCCAGTGTTTCTGCTGAGTGTCGTGTGGTGGTCTGGGGGGGCCCTGTGCCTGCGCTCTTCCCCCGCAGATGGGCAAGCCAGCTGCACTAGCCCCGGGAAGTGGACCTGTAACCTTTCAGAACAGCGTCGGTCGTAGCCTTGATTCGTGTTGCTGTGTAATCACTTCGGAGTATCAGTGCAGGGCTTGTACGATGGAATGTGAAGTCGGGGGCTGCTCAGAACACATTTACTGTTAAGCTTATTTCTTAGAATATGTTTGTTTTCTTTCCATGTTATGTGTGTTTTGATTCGGTGTTAGCTTGACTTCATGGGGGCCCTAGGAATCACTTTAGGCTCAAGTGTCTGAGTCCAGAATCCTTTCAAAACATCCAGTTTCCTTAGAATGTAAATGTTTCTTGGAAACATGAGTGGGGTGGGGGGGAGTTTCTGAAAGAGGAAAAAAATGTAAAGCTACACAGAGCTGCATCAGCCCCAGTAGGAACAGATTAAGGGCTGGTTGAATTCTTTTTAAGCTAAAAAGACTCTGGACAATTTCCTTCCTGCCCATGAGGAACTTGGAGCCCAGTGTGACCCAAGAAGAGACCCAGCGGCAAAGAGAGATGTTCAGGCCCGTCTGTAGAAGCTACAGAGCAGAGGGAGAAAAAGAAGAACATTTCCCCAGAGCTGGCAGCTGAGCTCCACGCTGGGATGACATCTACACGCAGCCTCGCCAGGTCCCGTTTAGAATGGGGCAGGGGATACATGACACAGAGCAGGGCCGGTGTTCTGTGTGATTGGGGCTAGTCAATGGGCCAGGCAGCTGGAACTCTGACTTGAGTGGCAGCTGTCCAGATGGAGCTGTGGGCCCCCATTCCCACTGGAGTTTTGTGAATGAGGAAACTTGTCTTTTGTGGGTGAGGGGTAACATGTGTCAGGCAGCCCAGAAGAACGGGGGCAGAATTTTCATGAGAGGACTGAAGGACAGGCTGAGATGTGAATGCAGGGCTCAGGTGAAAGGCTCAGAACCAGGTGGTGTCAGGACAGGTCCTGCTGAAACCACACAGAAGGGACAGGTCAAGGCAGGTCCCAGCTACAAGAACAGCTGGGCGCCAACTTCAGTAAGCAAAACAGCAGAATAGGGAGAACTTGAGGGCAGGGGCTGCGGCAGCACCATGGATAGCTCCCCTGGGCACAGGGTTGGAGGCAATGTGTTAAGAAGGATTCTGAGGCTGTGACGGGACCAAGCTGGAAAGATTGCTATGATTAAGTGATGATGCCTCCCATGGACGTGCAAAGGGTGTGATGGAACGTTTGCAGCACGCTTGCCTCTCCTAGTGTGGATCTGGTCTTGATCCGCCAGAAGGCCTTCTGCATCTCAGCCAGCTTGCACGTGGGGGATTTGGGTCTCTGAGCTCGACAGGGGCATCCTCCTGTGTACTTGCAATTCTTTCCATTGGCCTCCTCCCTCCAAGACCTGCTCTCCCATCATGTTTCCCTGGGTGCGGGGGAAGAAGTTCCTGAGAGCTGGACTTTCAACTGGAGCCTTGACCCTCCTTTTCCTAGTGAATGACCGTCAGATACTACTGCCTGGATCTGAGTACCATGACACCCAATCTAACCAGAGCTCAACTCTAGATATTGGACTATGATTCTGGAAAACTCTGCCTTCTATCCATCCAGGGCAAGAGATCATAGTTAGCCCACGGATCATCCCATAGAAATGTCCACTTGAATGATTTCCTTTCTCTGCGTAAGGCTTTCAATGACCCCCCAGGACCCTGCCGGGTGCCACCACCTGTGGACACACAGGCTGGAGATGCGTATTGCCTGTGAAAGCATTTTGCTGAACCACAACCATGGTGTTTCTGACTCTGGCACTCATCGCATGGAGCCTTCTGTGAGGCTGAAACGTGACACAAGTACACCCCAGTGGTTGCTGGGGAATTTGATCTCCTTGGCTCGGAGACACCCATGATCTCTCAGTTCTAAAAGCATGTACAGCAGAACATGGGGCTGTCGCTCCCCTTCCCCTGCCGGTTGCTTCTGTCCATCCAGATGGGGAGCCGTCCAACCTAGGCCAGGGCCCTCACTTTCCTTCCCTGCTATCAAATTGACTCTTAGCCCACGGCATGCAAACATGGACAACTTTCTTGGTCACCCCAGGCAACCAAAGGGATAGGAAAATTGGATTTCTCCTTAAGGAGTCGGTCCTTCAACACCCCTCCAGAGACCCTCACTCCAGATAACCTAACACTGCATGGCCTTCACCAGCCACTGTGACGTTGCCCTGGGCAGTGTGTCCAGCCCTGCCCTTCTAGCTTGTCTTCATCTTTAACTGCCTGGTTCATCTCCTGTGCTGGTGGCTGAGAGAGCAGGTGCTGGGTTCCCACCCTTAGGTGTTAATGACAGAAGGTGTAACATCTCCCAGGACTTTGATTCCAAACAGGAACTTGAAGAAGTAAATTACTAAGGCTGAGTTTCCGAGTTCAGCGGCACTGGCTCCACCTCCATCCCATGTGTGGCAGCCTGGGTCACACCACGTGGGTGTAGCCATTCAAGCCCGAATGTTTGCCGAGCACCTGCCCTGAGTCAGGTTCCCTTCTGGGCTCGTTCTTTTGTTCAATAGTCCTAAGCCCTGTGAGGTAGGTGTTACCATCCTCATCTTACAGATTCAATAAGTGCACTTAGTGGGACCAGGTGACCTTTCCCAAGTCACACAGCTTCTGGGTGACAGAATTAGGCCTCAGACTCAGATTTCTGATGCAAATATCAGTGGTGGGCTCATCTCTCTTCAGGGTTATCAGTGGAAATTCAAGTGGAGCCCCTTCTACACAAGTCCGCACCCCCCCTAACCCCTGGGCTCTCTCTCCCTCCCCAGATCTCTGCCCCACCCCAGAGGAAAGACACAGGAGTTAAGTTTCACTCATTTCTGATCCCTAATTCCTGGAACACACCTGGCCCTTGGAGGATGTTTGCTGAATAAAAGGGTATCAGAATCTATTTCATACACATGTATTAGTTTCCTGTGGCCACTGTAAAGACTGCCACAAATCCTGTGGCTTAAGACAACATAGATTTATTCTCTCACAGTTCTGGAGGCCAGAAATTCAAAATCAGCTTCACTAGGTCAAAATCAAGGGTTGGCAGGACCATACCCCCCAGCCCCCAAGGCTTTGGGAGAATCCATTCCTTGCTTCTTCCAGTCTCTGGGGGCTGGTGGCATCCCTTGGCTCAGGGCCACATCACTCCAATCTCTGCCTCCGTGGTCACGTGGCCTGCCTCTGCTTCCCTCTCATAGAGATGCTTGTGATTGCGTTGTGAGCCGATCTACATACTCCAGGAACATGTCCCCACGTCAAGATCCTTAATTACACCTGCAGAAACTTTGCCATGTAAGGTAATATCCACGGGTTTAGGACATAGACATCTTGGTGGGTCCTTACTCAGCCTGCCATACACACAGCCCCTGTCTTCAGAAGCCCTGGTTTGAGGCTGGCAGAGCTGGTCCAGCCCGCTTCGTGTTGCTGATGAGGTAGGTGCTCACAAGGGCTGAGGGTCTCGCCCCTTTCAGAGGGATAGATATGCTGCCCTGGCCTTCAGGAGGAAGGCATTCCTGCCTCCATGAGGAAAAGCTCTATTCAGAGTCTCTTCACTTCCCTGCAGGATGATGTGTGACCATGATCTCAGCTCTCCTGGGCCTCTGTTGCCTCATCTATAAAATGGGAACAATAAAAGTACCTACCACGGAGCTTTGTCCTGAGGGCTATGTGACAGGGACCATGTGCCCGGGACGCACTCATACATTCTGTTAGCTGCTATAACTGGTCTTATTGTTGGCTAAGTCTCCAGGGAGCTCTGTGCTCTATGGGGGAAGCCCATCCTTTTCAAAGATCTCCTGATTTATTCCTAACTATTCAGCACTATCCCTGACAGGTTGATGGCCCAGGAGTGAATGGAAATTAAAGTTTGTGAAACTTCCTTTTGTGGTCACATCTGTCCTTCGGTAACTTTGGATTTACTCTGACAAACCACTTGACCACGCGAGATGTTTTCTTCATCACCGGAGGCCAAGTAGGTGGCAAACAGGGCAAGGACATCTGCTTTCAATACTTCTAAGTGACCTTGAGTGAAATACTGACCGTCGGCGCCTTGAGAAAAGTGGCCAGAAAAGCTCATTTCTTCTCTTTTGAGCTGTGCAGCACGAGCTGTTTCTCCTCTAGACCAAAGCTGGAATTCTTTTCTTTCATAGAAAAGAGGATCTGGCAGATCAGACTTAGTTAAAACTAAATAAATAAAAGGTGATGAAAGCCATCAGTGTTGACACTTCAAGTTCTTCCTTAGCT
The DNA here is from genome assembly GCF_951394435.1 of Stenella coeruleoalba. NCBI lineage: Eukaryota > Metazoa > Chordata > Mammalia > Artiodactyla > Delphinidae > Stenella > Stenella coeruleoalba. Next base: position 44,490,035 of record NC_137161.1, on the reverse strand, counting down.
GCAGTCGGTGCTTTCCTCTCTCCACGCATGTCGGGATTCCTGCTGATGCAATTCCTGCTGACGCTGTGACGCAAGCTGGCGAGAAGGTCTCCCATGCATCCTGCCCAGGGCTTCTGTCTTGGGCTCCATCAGGCCTCGCTTGCAAAAGCACCACAGTGACCATAAGGGTTAGCCACTGACCCTCCCCGAGTGTGGTCTTAGGGCTTCATGTCCTCATGGCATCGTTACGCCCCGCGTGTGTCTGTGTCTGTGGTGGATGGGAAGGCCATCCCGGGCCCTCTCCCCTGGGGTCGCACAGCAGTCCCACCAGAGTGGGTGGGATACCTTTCCCGTCCTCTGGAGGCTGGGCTCAGCCAGTGGCGCTGATTCCAGCCCTGGGCGCAGCCTGCAGGCCAGCCAAGCAGAGCTGAACCCCAGCCAACCCTCTGGTCTGTGAGTCAGAGAAGGAAGCGTGCGGCCTTCTAGTCACAGGCGGAGGCTGTGAGGTTCTAGGTGACACAGCAGAACGGGACTAACACAGACCTTTCCCCCACTAGCCTGCCATTGCCTTGAGGAGACGCAAGGCATCTGGCCACCAGCTGCCGGGGCCAGAGTGGACAGGGACATGGTTATTACACGCAGCCTGTAGGAATGGCTTTTATTCGGATTCAGAATACTTTAACAAGTATCATGTGCCTGTGACCAGTGGCCCCAGTAGGGCTGGTCAAACGAAAGCTGGAACTGCATTGGTGATGGCGTGGGATCAGACGTAGCTCCTATGTGACTTCATGCTGATCTGGCCACACAGGCTCAGAAACCCCGTCTGACTCCAAACCTTTCCTTCCCCAGCTCTGTCTGTGACGTGGGCTCAAAGGTGGGTTGTAATCCAGTTGCCATAGCCGTGAGGTGTCCTGGGACTCACGCAAGCTGCAGGGAGCGGGCCCAGGCCAGGAGCCACACCAGAGCAGAGAGAATGGACTGGCTGTCCGGGGTCATTCCAAACCGGGTGGAGCTGGGGTGATCATCACGGTGGGCACGGGAGTCAGAGGGCCCCCACATGGCTCAGGAAGGAGTAGCTGGGTGGGCTGAGGCTGTCTACACTGGAGCAGGACCTGGACATGCTCTGGACAGGGCCGGATGAAGAAAGACGAGACCTAGTTCCACTCTTTGGGAAATGGAATTCCAGAGCTTATGAGGAATGACAGAGCAGGCAAACTCCAAGCTTAAAGGCTGGAAGCCCACCAGGAAACGAGCTGCCTGTAGAAGCCCAGAAGGTGGTCTGGGTACAGCCCGGGGGCGCTGAGAGGAGGACGGGGCTCAGGGGACATCGCAGGGCCTGGGATGGCGTGGACCATGGCCGGCTGTGGCCCTTCCGCAACCGCACTGACCCCTGAGAGCCCAGGACAGCGCATCGGAGCTTCAGGGCTGGGCCAGTCAGGCTCGGGGGAGGGGGCCCGTCCCAGCCACGCCACCTGGGGATCCTGTGTCTCCGGAGCTCAGACAACAGGCTCCTGCCTGTGCCGGCCATTCCATCCCGCCCGGGTCCCTCCCCGCTTCCCACTTCATCTCCTTCTGCGCCCCTGGAGCCTTCTCCATAGCACTGGCAGCACCTGGTAACCCTACACTGACACATCGTCTCACCCTGGCACTAAGCTCTGGAAGGTCATTGTTTTGGTCACTGTTGCAGCCCCAGAACCCGACTGACTCGGAAGGAATGGCCTGAGTTCGGGATGAACTCTTGGAAAATATTGGTACGGTGAAAAAAGAATGAATGAAAAAGAAAAAAAATCAAGGCAAATCTACAAAAAGCCAGATCACATCTGTGTTTCTTAAGTTGGTGGCGTTTGGCAAACAACTTCCCCGTGCCCTTCCCCACCTGCTACCCAGAAGACGCAGAGATGGATGACACGCCATGTTCGGAGCCTGGGGCTGCGTTCCCCCGCTACCTCTCCCTGGAAGCACTTTAGTTGTTCTAATCCTGCAAGCTTCGTTTTCGCATTTTAAAAGTAGGAGTGGGCTTCCCTGGTGGCGCAGTGGTTGAGAGTCTGCCTGCCGATGCACGGGACGCAGGTTCGTGCCCCGGTCCGGGAAGATCCCACATGCCGCGGAGCGGCTGGGCCCGTGAGCCATGGCCGCTGAGCCTGCGCGTCCAGAGCCTGTGCTCCGCAACGGGAGAGGCCACAACAGTGAGAGGCCCATGTACCGCAAAAAACAATAATAATAATAAAAGTAGGAGTAATAACAGCAACTTCATGGAGCAGTAAACAAACTAATGGATGAAAAATGCAGTGCTTGTCACACAGGTGGAGATAAATAAATGCTAGCTGGTTCTCTCCTCCTCTTGGACTTAATCAACCTTCGATTCTTGCCAGCAGGAAACAAAATTCAACTTGAAGCAAGCTTCAACAGCAGGGGAGATTTTCAAGCAGGACCCTGGGGTGTCTCGTGGAGGCTGGGAGCCACTGGAAAGCCATGCTCAGGAGGGCAGCTCTGGGGTCCGAGCAGGAGGTCTCCCAGGTGTCACTGGAACATTGTTTTCAGCCCCTGCCTGGACCCTCGTGGCCAGGGAGTCGGGTCTCAAAAACTGAACATGGAGGCCAAGAGCCCACCTCCCAGGGGAGGAGATGGTCATGGTCAAGAAACTGGGTCAGGACATGGACGGATGACCCCAAAGTTTCGATGACACTCTTCCATGTTGCTTCCTCCACGAGGTGGGTCCCTGAATCTACAGCTGTTGATATTAGTTCCCTCCCCAGGACGACTTTATCCTTTACTTTGGGCGTTCACACTATCAGTTGTAATTTGGTATCCTGTACGTATCTGTTGTACACGTCCAGATACTGTATCCCTCAAGTGCAGGGGACTGGTCTGATTATCCCCTTACATCTCTACAGCAAGAAAAGGACCAGCGCCTTACAAGCATCACAGCTGTGGGCTTAATTAGTTGTTTGCAAACAGGAACGGGAGACTAAGTGCTCCAAGATGTACAAAAAGTAACTCTACTCCCTGGTGATTCACTGCCCTCATCACTGAAGATGATCAATGCATTCACTGATCGAGGGGTGTATTTCATGCCTATTATGCCCCAGACACAATGCTGGGCCAGGATCCTGCTTCCTTGATCCACTGCCCAAGGTGGAGACTCAAAAGGATCATATTTACGAGACAGACCCACTTCCAACTCATTTGACATGGTGGCTGAATGCAACTTTTATTTCTCTTTTGCCCAGTAACTTAAGTACTTCTTGCTTCAGTATAATACCAGTAACAGAAGAATTTGCTTTGGTCCAGCCCTTAAAAGACAATTCATTCCCTGTGTTTTACTCTGGACTTTACATCAATCATATTGTCTCATTTCAAATTGTACACTTGTATAACTTTCCAGGAGTCTAGCCAAATACTCAGAAAAATTGCTGGTTTGATCACTGGATGCCAGAAACTGAGGAGTCCTAGAAATCTTATTTCAGGAGACTAGATGGTAGATTTTCTGTGGGGCTATCATTTGACAATAAATGAATATTTCATTGGCTCTGTTGGAAATGTTTTTCTTTGAAAGTTAATTCATGGTTTGGGCTCCTGCTGGTTTCCCTCCATGTCAGAGTCCAGGACTCATGTTGAATTCAGCTTTCCCACTCTTGGGAAGAACACTCTAAATTTTAAAACCAAGGCACGTTCTCTTTTTCTTAAAGAAAAAACCCAACGGCTATCTACGTTGTTGCTACAAATGCAAATCAATAGGAATGAACCCAATATTGACAATCTGACAGTGTATTTTGTGTTAAAGTTATTCTGTCCCTGTCAAAGCCATTTAGCCCTCACAGAACGTGAAGTGGGCAAGCCTCTTATTTCTGAGCATGTAAATTGTGGACAGCATCTGTTCTGTCATTTGAAAGTCCACTGCCTCTGGACTAGATCATTAAGTAGAGAATATGTCCAAGTGCCACGTAATCTTCTCCCACTGTCCCCTCCCTCATGTCCCAGTGAGGAAGCGCACAGTCCTGCCATGCATGTGACAGACAGCAGCGCAAGTCTCTGTTCCGAGCGTGGGATAGATGGATGGATGGTTGGGTGGAAGGCCTGGGGGTTGAGCACCAAGCCCTCACAATGTTCTACCATCAGCAAAGGAGTGAGTCAAAATTGCCCACCCCCGATAGGCCGAGATAAGAACCAGATAAGAACCAGAATATCTGAGATATTCCTGCCCAACATGCATAGTCTGAATCTAATCCCAAGGAAACATCAAACAAACCCGAACTGGGGCACACTCTACAATATAACTAGCCTGTCCCCCGCAGAAGTGTCAAGGTCGGGCAAGCCAGGGAAAACCCAGATGTCTCAGACAAGATGGCTAACTGTACCTGGCGGCCAAATGCAGCCCCCGATACTTACCTGAACGCTTTTGCTGCAGAGCACATTGCTGGGACAACGGGAGACACTCAGTCGGGCTCCGAGGACAAGTGGGTGTAATGTGTCCACGCACATTTCCTGGTTGCGACGTTTGCGTACGGTTTCGAGGCTGGTGGAGGAGGTTTGGGCGTCACGTCCGAAACTTATTCTCAAAAGGCTCAGGAATAAAAAGCCTTAATTTTGTACTTGCAACTTCTCTGGATACTTAAGATTGTTGTGAGGCCTTCTCAGACCACCCTACCCACAGGACAACACTGCATCCGCAGCACGACCCGTGATGACAGACGAAGCGTGTGCTTCAGGTTATAAATATTCCCTGAGCAGCAGCCCAGGCTGAATACTATCTTTTATATCCCTTCATTTTTTGCTACTAATCAGCACCGAAATGTCCTCCCTAAACAGCCCAGTGGTTTTTATCCATTGGAGGGCCAGTCTTTGGAAGGAAAAGGCAGCGTCAGCCATGTGGTGATACACAGAGGTACCAGACCTGCCAGTCACTGTTTTCAAACCTCTCCCTTCACAGATGAGGACACAGATGCGGATGCAGAAGGACAGTCGGCAGGCGTCCCCCTCCTGGGCTTGCACGCTCACCACGAAGTCTCTCTGCGTTTCTCCTGGGGAGCAGGTCCCGAGCACGACCTTCCATCCTGGCTCCTCTCTGTGGCTCCGGGGCTACAGTCTTGAGCTGAACGTGAAGGGTGAGGCAGAAGCCTTCTCAAGGCTCCACGTGAACCAGGAGGGCACTAATGGGAACAGAGCTGGGAGAGAACCAAAGAGCAAAGAGAAATGGACGATACTCTGCTTGCTTTTGCTTTCAGTTACTTGTAATGGGAGTCTGTGCTCCGAGAGGCCCAGAGAGAGTGGTTCCTGGAGAGGGTGGCTCGTGGTTAAGAGTCTGAACTCTGGATTTAGATTTCAACAAAAATACAGGTCCGGTGAATAAGAAGCACTAGGCGTCCGGTGGGGTGGACCTCGCCAGTGCACGGGGAAGGCTTCATCCCTCATCCTAGAGACGGGCCAGTGATTCTGCAAAGGGGGGCGGAGAAGGAAAGCAAACTCAGGTGTGCCTGCCGGTGACCCAGTGGGACATTATCCTAAACTCCAAGGAAGCAAGGACGTGGCGATGCACGTGGTGAACACTTATCTGTTCTGCAGTAACATCGAACACACCTTTATATGAACGTGGACGTGAAAACAGGGCAGACGAAGAGTCCCTCCTCAGAGACAAGTCCTCCTGAGAGGTGCACACACTCAAGGCAAACCTCGAGACAGTCCTTTGCTTGAAAACCAGCCCCAGGCTGTTAGTCTGCCTGCAGAAAACGCTGGGAGTCAAAGGAGGCAGGACAGTGGGGCAGAGGGAGGGAAATTGCAGTTGCCCATCTTTGCAGGGAGTAGGGAGGAAAGGCTGCAGTTGGGGTGGTGACGGGGGACCCATAGCGCTGCTAGCACCAGTCAGCCAAAACGGAGAGAAGGAGAAACCACCACACACAGAATGTCATGACTTTGGGGCTTCAGAATGAGCCCGGAAACCTTTGCCTGCCCAGAGTGAAGATGGCAAAGGAGTGCGTTCACAACAGAGGTTAAGACTGAGTTTCTTTCCTTTGCACAAATGGCTGGGGGTTGCCAGGTAGCAGCATGGCTGGCAGTCGGGGACGCAAGGTCTCAGTCCCGAAGGAGGGCACTGGAGGCATAGCTCCGCGTCCATCGTGCTGGACAATGTGACAGCAGCCAAAAAAAGTGAAACTAAGGCTGTTACTTTTGTACGTGGAGAAAGGGCCTATAGATTTATTGGAAGGGGAACACTGATGCTCCAAACAATATGTTCTACACACAAAGCAACCAAAAAGCTTAACCAGACCACCTGAGCGCAGGTCAGGGCTTAAGGGGAAACCCGACTGGTGTCTGTGGCTGAGGAGCTCAAGGGGCAAAATGGGCGAGTTTGAGCAGGTTCCCAAGTGAGGGCTCTTGCCTGCATCGCTAAATAGAAGGAGGGAGGGGAGAGCTTTGTGGCTGAAATTAGACTTCTTGGTTCTCTACTGGTAAACAAGGTCTCCACTGGGTTGGGGACCTCGCCATTGTCTCCGGACACTGCTGAGTCCTGCCAAGAATAGTGAAAACAGTCCTGACCTCAAAAGACTTCCATCTACATCATGCCTTGCAATGTGTACTCTGGAAAGAAGGGGACTAGAAATGCCTCTAATTTGAGGGACACAGAAAGCAAGGGGAGCAATTAGGATGAAAACTGGCTTTGGGTAAATTATGTACATAAAGGAAGAATAAACTCGAAAAGCAAGGCAATTTATGAGCTAACAGCTGCAGCCCACTTTCACGAGCCAAGAAAAGAACTCAAGGAATATGAACCAGTTATTAGAGGAAAACACTGCATCAGCGTTAGTTAGCAAGAATGAAAAGTTGGCTGGAAAACAGAGAAAGAAACATTTAAATGGACCCTCATTAATGCTTGGTTCAAGTTTGTAGCCTTTAAAGCTCTTTCGAGACCTAGAAAAAAAAATGTAAAAACAAATAGGAAGGGGAAGTACATGATCTAATTGAGGTCGTGCTTACAGAGACAATTTATGGTGGTTGAAACGCACACTCCATGCAAAGGAGGCCTGGGTAAGATTTTTAAAGTATATTTGATACGTGCTTTGAATTCAAGCGCAAAAAGACAGCACCACTGTCAAGATGCCAGAGACAGTAGGTGATTTTTTTTCATGGCTTCAAGTAACTGTATTGATATCCATAAGCCAGGCTCAAAGCATACAGAGAGAACAGCCAGAAAATCATCTCAAAATGTATGGAGGATGATGGAAGGTATATTAGTTAAGATACAGGCCTGGTTGCTTTAAACGAGAGCAGACAAGAGCAGCTTGAATAAAATGGAAGTTTGATTCTCTTTCGCATATAAGTCCACATGGGTAGGTGGCCCAGTGGAGTAGCATGACTTTGGTCCCCCAATGGTCCAGGCACTAAGCAGGGTGTGGCCTGGCTGGAGATGCCCCCACCCCCGACATCTGACTTCCTGGCTGGGAAGGAGAAGGCGGAGGCGTACAGCTCCCTTTTACACACACCCTGGAAGTTGCGTTTATCGCCTGCACTCATGGGACACAAGTTAGTCCCATGGCCTCATGCAGCCACCAGCATCCAGAATGCAAGCTTGAGCTGGGAAACCACGTGCTAAGACTGGGATGGAGATGTAAGTGATGGAAGACAGGCAGCAGTCTGGGCACCCAGGCTCCTTCCAATGCCTCGCTTGCCTAGCCGTTGAGTGGTGTCTCCACTGCCCACGAAAGCTGCCCAGCATCTCCTGCCTCATTTGCGTTCCAGCCAGTGGGGGGGGGGGGGGAAGGAGAACACACAGGGCAGCAGCTTCCTTTGAAGGATGCGATGTGGACATCGCATGTGTTATTTCTGGTCGATTCCGCTTGCCAGGACACAGTCTCATGGCCACATCTGTCAGCGAGAGAGGCTGGGGAATGTCTGGGGTTCGGGGATTCTATGAATAACAGGAAGAATGAAAGAATAAATATTGGGTGATGAGTTGCTTCTCAAACACAAAGCGGCATAAGATGTAGCTGCTGAGAGCACGTTCGGTCTTCTTAAGACACTAGCAAATTACTCTTAGGTCCTAATAGACCTAATTAGGAATTTCTTTATTAATTGGATGAGCCCATCTGGCTTTCCAACTTGAAAATGCTTTGTGTGTTCTTTAAAAATAATAATCATTTCCTTTAGAAACAATTTGTCATTCAAATGGTATTTTCAGCAATTTTGTTTGAATTAGAGAAGCTTAACTGTAAAAGGGCAGTGCAATCCCAGAGCACTTTCCCAAACTGGGCTTCGCGTATGTCCTGCGAAATGATTTTGGAAAACAGATGCACGAACTCCCCTTCCCCCCGACGGTTCCATGGAAAGTGCTGCCCGTTAGTCGTCCGAGGTCTGCAGGAGAGAATCACTCCATTTTCTAACCCAGCGTGGGCCCGACTCACTCGGTCCCCGAGCCCCTTCTTACCATGACCTTTCACCCTTCCATGCGGCCGCACTTCATGGAACACATTTTGAGAAACACTTTTTAGCATGGCAGAAATAAGCAAAAATAAGAAATAAGCAATAGGGTAAAAAAAAAAAAAAATCAGCAATAGACACAGGAACGATTGCCACAAACTACTGCCTGTCACTGGGAACAAGAGCAGGCCGTCTCCAGAGAGACCCCGAGCACGTCACAAACTCCCAGGGTCTGAGCTTTCACTGTGATAAGACAGAATTTGGCCAGATCACGTCTAACACTAGGGATGAGAGATCATGTCTCCTCTTTCCCTATCCCTGTGTACTGAGGGGACCCGAAGGATCATGCTTTTCATAAAAATAGTGTCCTGGAGGCAAGGACTAAATCTGTCCTCCACGCCAACCCAGCCTCCTCCCCGGGACAGGCCACTGTCTTTATGGATGTGCTCTGGGTGAGTGAGTGAGTGCAGAGGATTCTGAGAGCAGGTGACACGGCCACTGGCGGAGACGTCTGATTACCCCCCCTACAGAGGAAGCTGCTGAGGTCAGCAAAGCCAGCTGACTTGGTCATTAAGCAAGAAAGTGTGGTAAAAGCTGGGGCTCCAGACCCCCCCACACACACACCCTGCCGGCTCTTCCCTTCACACCCAAACTTCCTGCACAGTTTGCAAACGCCAGACATTTTCTCCATTGCTATTGGATCAGAATTCAGCTCTGATGAGAAAACTTCATCTTGTCATGGGAAAATGCTCATTAGAATGTTAAGGGGAAAAGCAAGATTAGAATCTGGGGATGGTGCATGTTATTTCAAGCCTGTAAAAAAAAACAAAAACAAATCACACCACTTGTGTATCTATAGACATGAGTAAACAGGAAGGAAACACACTATATGCTAATAATTGTTATCGTGGGAGCAGGGTTAAGAGTGACTTTCATTACCATCACTGTTCTGCTCTTTCACGCTGAGCAGCAAGGTCACAGTCACACTCAAGCCTCGCCTCAAAACCAATGGCCCGGGGGCCCTGGGGATGCCCGCATCCCCTGCCGGGCTGTCACCCTCTTCAGTCTCCTGCAGGCGGTGGTTCTGCTAACATCCTGAAGGCCCCGCTGACCACGTTCCCTCTCTCTCTCCTGGAGGGAGATCCTGCGTCAGTCCCAGGGTCTGAGCTGAGACCTGCAGCCCCCGTCGCCAGCCCTCCACGCCCTGGGGGGCTCCCCGGCCATCTCCTGACCCCTCCCAGGGCTACAGGCAGGCCATGAGCCCAGAAGTTGCTCACAGGTCATTCTTGTGAGAGTCTCCACCCCTTGCCCAGGCACGTGCCTCGCAAGGCAGAGAAACTGCTCTCGGGGTGACAGCGGGCCCATGTCTGATGCTCTAACGGTGTCCCTTGTGTTGCTGAGAGGCAAGCATTTGTCTGAAGGCTGTTTCGACGTTCCCGCTCTAAAAAATAATGCCTTGGACTTTGGCTGTGTGTCAGGCAGGGAATAGCAGGAAGAATAAGAAGGCCCTGCAGTGAACCACGGAGGCCTGTGTTGGTGGGGGCGGGGCACACACACACACACACACACACTTATTTTGGTTGCAGTTACCTAAGGTCAACCACGGTCCAAAAATATTAAAAGAAAACTTCAGAAGTGAACAATTCGTGAGTTTTAAATTGCATGCCATTCTGAGTAATGTGATGAAATCTTGTGCTGTCGGCTCCGTTCTGCCCGGGACATGAATCACCCCTTTGTCCTTTGCATCCTGCCTGTTGGTCACTTCGTAGCCACTTAGTGATCAGATCAAGGTGTCACAGTGCTTATGTCCAAGTGACCTTGTTTTACTTAATAATGGTCCCAAAGTACAGAAATAGTGATGCTGGCAACTCGAATATGCCAAAGAGAAGCTGTCAAGCGCTTCCGGAAATGGTGAAAGTTCTTGATTTAATAAGAAAAGGGCAAAAAAAAGTCATATGCCAAGGTTGCTAAGATCTACGGTAAGAACAAATCTTCTGTCTGAAATTGTGAAGAAGGAAAAAGAAATTCATGCTAGTTTGCCTGTCACACCTCAAACTGCAAAAGTTATGGCCACGGTGCCTGATAAGTGCTTAGCTAAGGTGAAAAAGGCATTAAATTTGTACAGTAAGATATTTTGAGAGACAGACACCACATTCAATAACTTTTATTACAATATGTTGCTATAATTGTTTTATTTTATTAGTTATGCTTGTTGATCTCTTACCGTGCCTAATTTATAAGTTAAACTTTATCATAGGGTTGTATGGATAGGAAAAACATAGTATATGAAGGGTTCGATACCATCCTAGGTTTCAGGTATCCACTGGGGGTCTTGGAATGTACCACCCTCTGATAAGGGTGGGGGGAGGCGACTGCAGAAACCTATTTTCTAATCTACAGTCCTTTTCCAGATTTCACCCATTGTCCCAGTAACGCCCCAGGGCGAAAGGAGCTCCGGGGTGTGCAGCCCTTTGGACGCAGACAGCTCCCCGCTTCCCTCTGTACCCCACGCCTGGGCATTTCACATGACGGCTCTCAGTTTTACAGCAAGGCTCTGAGTCTGGGCAGGCTGTTTTTAAACTTGCATATAGGCAAATCCTGGCTCTTGTACACCCACAGTGCTGCCCTATTTGGCAGGCGTCTTATCTAAATCTCCAGGTGCTGGTTCTGTTTTGATAGAGGAATAGGACCGTACCCTTGGCAGGTCCAGGGCTCTGCTAATTCATCTTCGTGAAAACACAGCAGCCTCCTACCCACCCCCGCCCTTCCCAGCCAACTGTTTTCTTTTTCTCTCCTCTGCCCCTCGATGAGGCTGCTTGAGTCCCCAGCAAGAGCAATCCCAGAGCCCAGCAGTTGGCCCTGCGACAAGGAGCCTTCTGAGTGACCATTAAGGATGTATTTTTCCACATGGAAACTATCAGGCCTCCAGCACTAAGGCACCGACAACCCCCAGGGGACCCCAGGCCTGGAAGTGACGTGTGTGCGTCAGGACCCCAGCCCCCACGGCAGCTAGGAGGGTCCTCAAACCTCTCAGGGCCATCCATTAAAAGTAAGTCTTCTCGCGGAGCGGCTGGGCCCGTGGGCTGTGGCCGCTGGGCCTGCGCATCTGGGGCCTGTGCTCCGCAGCGGGAGAGGCCGCAGCAGTGAGAGGCCCGCGTACCGCAAATAAATAAATAAATAAATAAATAAATAAATAAATAAATAAATAAATAAATAAGGCTTCTGCAGCACGAGGCAAACTGACCTCAGTCGGCTGAAATGCCCAGGCCATGGGGTGTAGAGGAAGGTGGGGAGCTGTCTGCGCTCAAGGGGCCGCAGACCCCAGAGCTCCCTTTACCACGGGGACATTACTGGGACAATTGGTGACATCTGAAGAAAGGTCTGTAGATTAGATAATAGGTTCGAATAGGTCTTAATTTACTAATTTTGATAATTTCTGACGTGAGAGAATGTTCTTGTGTTTAGGGGACACATCGTGAAGTACACGGGCTGAGGGGAGAGAGAGAGGAAGGCATTCTGGCCGCCCTGGGGGGACGTAGGAAACCTCAGCAAGGCTACCGCTGGCAGGCATTCAACAGCCCGGGCGTCAGGCAGTAGCGGAGAAGTTGGGGCTGGATTTGAGTTTTTATGATTCCTTATGAGCGGTCTAAAAGTCGTCCTGAGCCATGGGGAAGAAAGGCCCTCCAACCCCAAGTGAGGTTCTAAGACGGGGCAGAGTCATGGTACGGTTCCACCGTCTTAGACAGGGAGGCACAGTGAGCGCGGCTGGGCAGAAATGCTCCATTTCATTTTCTGCCTCATTGACCTTGACCGCAACTCCACAGCCCCCGTGATGGACTCCCTGGAACCACACGTGCTGGGCAGGGGCTCTGGCTCACTCCCGACTTAGACCTGGGGGTTTTGCTCATTTCCTTCCTGGATGCAAGGTGGGGGCCAAGGCACGCAAGGCCTGGGGCTGAGGACCCCTTTCGTCTCCACTGGGGTGGAGGGCTCGAAAGAGGACCACGTGCAAACCTGGCTGCAGAGCCATCCTTTGGTCCACGCTGCCCACGTGAACCCCAGCAGGTGTGGGTGCCTGGGTTACCATCCACTCCACATTGGGGTAGGGACGGTACCCAGGACACGGGGGCCCAGGGCCCGTTGTGCTTGGCTCGGTGCGCAAGGCCGCATGTCTTACAGAGCATCCTGAGTCAGACCAAGTCAAGGGGTGTGTCACCATGTGGGACCCGCATCCCTAAATTCAGCGACCAGCCCTATTGGAAGGCAGGTGATGCTTTGCACCCGTGATCCTTTCTAAGGAACCGGTTTGTCTCCCAAGCATAACACTTGGGTTGGTATAAATTATACCTTGTGACTAATAGAATTGTCCTAAACATTCTGTGGCACGTGACTTCTCATTTAGCATAGGCTGGAAGTAATCCTTTTAGTGAGATGGGAGAAGCTTAGTTCTCCCAGGTGCTGGGAAGAGCACTGTGGGAAGAGGAAGTGGTCATTGCCCAGAGTCGTGAGGGCCTCGTTGAGGATGGCTCTGTGGGTGGCAGTGGACATGCCATGGGTCCCCACCCAACCCCCTGCAACCCAGCCAGAGGGACTGCTTATCACGGGAGAGTGCCTTGAGAGCTTGCCTCAGTCTCCTTCTCTGTGAAATGGTTATAATGATATTGTTGACCTGGTGCGGCTGTTGGAGATGAGATGCCTTAATTCACACAAGGATACTGGAGTGGGGCCTGACCTGGGGCAGCTGTGCCCTGGCACTAGCCCTGCCCATTGGTGAGAGCACACAGCTGGCCCGCCCCTTGCCTGCAGGAGACCGCTGTGTGGGCTGGTTCAGGGGGGGCTGCGTGTGGATTCCCAAAAGAATGAAAGGGCAGGGACCGCATGTCATCCCTGAAAACCTGGACAAAGCAGGTGACCTCAGCCTGCTGCCAAGGAAGCCGGAAGACCTCAGAGTCCACTCCCCCTGCCCGGCTGCACGTAGGACACCCTCTGGGCTTTATCTTGGAAACTGATGCCTGAGGCCGCTTCCTCCCAGGCACCTCCTCCAGGCACTCGCCCTGGCTCCAAGGAGAAGCTGCAGCAGCTGGGCCCTGCGTGAGTTGCTCCCTGGCCGCCCCATCTCCCACTTACCTTGGTCTCCCAGGCACCCAGAGCGGCACAGCCTGCAGGGGACACACAGCACCATGGAACTCGTGCAGAATGCTTTCTTCCATCCGCTACTCAATGGGGAGTGGACAGCCTCGTGGAAGAACCACCCTAGCCCATCTCCTCCATGCGGTCATTCAAGCACTCATTCACTTCATCTCGCATCGATGCCAGGAGTCCTGGAGGCTGGCCACCAGGCTGGCAGGATGAGCGTGGACAGCTACCTGCCAACCAGCACAGGGTGAGCTTCGAGCAGGAGTCAGATCTAACTGGGCCTCACAGGCCAAGCTGAGCGGTGAGATCTTGACATGAAGACATTCCAGGGATCTAAGCAGGGACTTCTAAAGACGAGGTTTGTGTTCTGAAGCAATGCTGCCATGGGTTGAGTTCCAGGAACAGCAGACTCTGAGGTGGGGAACGTGCACAGGAAGTTGGCTAGGAACTTGGTCTTGGGTCAGGATCCTGGGTTCAATGCCTGTGAAAGGAAAGCAGGGGAAGACGGAGGACGTGGGCAGAGCAGCTGGGCTGTGGGGTCGTCTCCAGGGTGCTCTCGACCTGGGATGGTCCTTCAGAATTGTCCCAAGTTGGGATGAGGGGCTGGACTTTCACATGTCCATCCATATGTCCAATGGTCAGTGCCAGAGGCAATGGGAGGCGGGACCCTGAGCATGGGGCGGGGGGGGGGGGTGGGTGGGTGCTGACAGCCACGGATGGCTATGATAACACTTCTGGAAGCAACGGTATCAGGAGAATCTGACAGTGCATCCCAGCACCCGCCGCAGACACTGACGTTGTAAACCTTCCATCCTTGTCTCCCTTCTGACTGTTGCTTTGTCTGTGGTCCCTGAATTCTCCTGCAACATTTAATTATCGCTTGGCCTTCTTTCACTCCCTGTCATTTAAACTTATTTCTCCTTAAGAGTTTGGACCATCTCTTCAGCTGCACGGTGGAATCCATACCCTGTACCCTCTGTAACTGCTTAGCAGTTGATGCATGACAGTTCTGAAGGAAGGATCCAATTGACAGTTTGCAAATCTGGGGTGACACAGAGCCACAGCCTATGGAAGTTACTTGCTGAACAATGGATGAGCAACAAACTTGCCAGCAATCTTCTAATAAGTGACAGTTTTTTACAGTGTGCTCTCCCCATAAGCTGTAGAAAAAAACTGTTGGAGGATCCTGGGCTGAGCTAGCAGGTCTCTCCCCTGTGCTCCCCCAGCCCCCTGCCCCAGGCCCCTCTGCCCCAACCCTTCTCCATCCATGGTGTCGTGCTGGAGAGCCACAAATGCAATGCCAGAAAAATAGAAAACAGGATGACCGCCTACAGTCAGCAGACACAAAGCTCTAACAGGACCCAAGTGCCCAGAGCATCCTTCTGCCAGCCACGTGATCTAGGATAACACTTCCAGGAAACACCTCCCTTTAAGAAGCTTATACAGACCACCTCTCCCTCCCACATTTGCTTCAATGTTCACCCACTGGGGACTGATGGTTCTTTGCACACCCCTTATCAATAGCACATTTCCATACTGTCGTACTAGAGTCGCTGACTTCTGTCTCTCGTGCTGAGAGCTTTCCTTTCCCTGGACCTGCTCGGGGACCAGCAAACTAGTCCTCAACACAGCAAGGTCCAGTGAGGTTCCGGCAGGGCAGTGTCCACCCACGTGGGCTGGGGTTTAGCGGGCGACGGCAGGTGCTGACTCTGCTTCCAGCAGAAGGAGCTGGTTTCTGCCCATGTGCCCACGGCCGACATTGTTTCTGCACACGTGGACAGCTCCCGACGGCAGAAACCTGACTCTACCTGCCTGACTCTATCCTCTGGCTGCAGGGGGCCGAGCCCCCTGTGTGAGAGGCAGGCCAGAGGGTCAGGAGTTAATGACCGTGGGAACAGTCCTCAATCAATTCTGGGTGGGAATCATGGCTAAATACCCAGGAGTAGGACAACCCTGTGGCATGTTTTGAAACCCCCTCCCGACCCCCAGTGGGATTAAGCTCCTGTCGCCCACAGCAGAAACTCGCTGGACCCCAACCCTCTACTGTATCCCCTGCCTCACCTCCCACTCCCCCACTGGCGCTTCCTGGATCAACTCCCAAATAAACCAGGACCTGCCTCTGGGGGCCGCCCAAAACATGGGCTGCCCAGCACCTCTACTTCCCTTTGCCTGGCCCAGAAATGGTCACCAGACTCGGCCTGTGCAGAACGCCAGGGGGGCTCCACCCCATCCCACCCACTTCCGTCCATTTGTGAACTGTTGCTCAGTGGCTCAAAACTACCATTCCCAAAGCACCCTTCACCTTGACACCTGTTTGTAGCACATTATTTCCTAAGGTGTAAAGTACGGAAGGCAGGTGGGCATTCTTTCTACCTCAGCTCTTTACAAAATGCCCCTGCGGTCTGCTGAGCACAAGTGACCACTTTCTAATGCATAATAAAATGCAGTAAGATATGCTACTCTATCACCAAGACACAGCTGAATTACTTCCTGAATGTCATGGTTCAAAACGTTTATAATGTGCCTAAATAAAAAAGAATAAGGGACAGACTTTGAAGAACTGGGTTTTTTTTTTTTGCAAAAGTACCTACGTAAGCCGCTCACACTCGGGGGCTTCACAGGGGAAAGTGTTCAGAAAGTACTGATGGGAAATCTGGTGCTTTGTTGACCCCCAGAGCCCTGCATAAATGCTGGTGGCTGCCCGAATGATGGCTCTGCCTGGGATGGACGGGAAGGATGGGGTCTCACGGTTTTAACCATTTTTGTTGGTCATGCTGCCAGCCCGGTCCACGCAGGCAGAATGAGGGTCGAGGGTCAACTCCTGGCTCCCATTCGCTGTGACATCAGGACCTCCTTGCTCTGCAAGTTGATTGTAGATCCTTAGATGGTTTAAAGTTAGACCTAGGCAGGAGGTCAAAGGCGCCAGGGTGATTTAGCCTTGAGAAATGAACGACATCTTCCAACAGGAAGGTCTTATTGGACAGATGCTGACCAGCTGCTCCTTTCACGGAGGCAGGAGAGACATGGGAATTAGGTTTAGACAGAGGCTGTTTGGATGGTGGGCTGTGCTGGCATTGGAAGAGGACCCGAGGGACCTATGATCTCTCTGAGAGATGTGAGCTGGTAACTAAGACTCTTCCTTCTCTTTTAGCCTTTGTTAATAGACTAATTTTGGAGGTGGACTCTAGCATTTTATGGATGCCTGCTGCCAGTATCTTGGGAAATATTTATTAGGAAGAGGATTTCAGGGAATACAGGTGTGTGTTAAATTAGGAAACTTGCACAATTGTGACGGTGCATGACTAGATAAGTGAAGAATCCAGCACTTTTTCCTCTTCTCTTTCCCGGAATCACATCTCATTTCTAGCCTGAGTGACCCCTTCACACTGATGACCCCTGCATGTGTTAATATCTTAAAGAGTCCCTCTTTTCTCCTTATGACTTTTAAAAAGAACCAAACAAAGCCCAGCCCTGCCTGTGGGGATCCCTGTCTCCCACGTGTGAGATAAGTGCTCACAGCTGCTAGATCCTTATTAACGAATTCCATCTTACAATAACCTCTGGGGAGAAAGTGCACCACAATGTAACAGAAGCACATTAACAACATGTGAATTGTATCCATTTTTAAATTTAATGCTATAGAACAAATAACGGCCACTCTGGGCTGTGATCTCTGAGCTCAATCACTGAATATATAAAACCGGGAACTAATGCCTGTCATCGCATTGTGAGAAATGAGATAATGAACTTGACACCCTCTGTCGAGTATCCAGTAGGGTCCTTCTTCATGTTACCCTAATAAAAGAAGTTAAAATGGGTCATGACCTTCATAAAATCAAGCTTGTCTCAGAGGGACAGGCACGTTTAGATCAGTGTCTGCTGGAGTCCCAGCTGGGCTTGGCTGTGAATGGACCTGCTTGTGTTTCATTTATTTTACGGTTTTTCAACAGCTGTTGAAGACACTGACTCACTATCATGTCAGCATTCGACAAAATAGAAAGAAGATAAAGAAAAGCTAAAGAAAATGATTGTTTTTTACTACTTAAAGACAAAAGTATGAATTAGTGTTAGAAGAAAAGAGACAGAAAACAAGGAAGTTTTACAGAGTATTAGGAAGCTTAAAAAAAAATAAAAAGGACAGAGGGAGACAGAGTTAGCAGAAGGCAGGGTAAGTGCATCAGGCTTGCTGTAAAGACGTAAAGCCTACAATTTTAAAGGATAAAAATGTAACTTTACAGTTCATATCTTAAAACCACATGCTCCATTTGATCACTCAGTGTCTTTCTTGTTGAGGTTAGTGCCACTTTTCCTTCCGGTAAGTATATTTTCTTTTTTCTTTTTTTTGCCTGTATCCAAGAATTCAAAGAAAACCTATGACTTGACCTTTAAAAAGTTTCTCCTGAAACCTATGACAAAGGAAACTCTGACAAAGACATTTTCTCACAATTCTATGACTACAAGTGTATATCTTCGAAGGATTAGCTGTGCTGTGTTCTCTTACCAGCTATGGGAATTTTGAAACAATCCCACGGTGGAAAGAAAGCTGAGAGTCACACCTCTGAGCTACCATCTGTCTTTTCCAAGCCTCAGATTTTGGAAATATGTATCTCGTCGAATCAACACAGATAGGCCAGTGTCATCATGCCACCTACTTGAAAGGGAAAGGCAAAAACGCCAATCAATACTTTGCAAATTATGTTTATAGTAGCCTTGGGTTCATGGTTGCCGGTATTTATTCACACAGCGAAACCAGCAACGC
This sequence comes from Stenella coeruleoalba, assembly GCF_951394435.1. NCBI lineage: Eukaryota > Metazoa > Chordata > Mammalia > Artiodactyla > Delphinidae > Stenella > Stenella coeruleoalba. Next base: position 44,471,749 of record NC_137161.1, on the reverse strand, counting down.
TTCTCGGGCTGACGGCAGCGTAGAGCTGGGTTTGGTGGTAAAATGCCCACAGCAGTCATGGTTCAGCTTCATAGAAGAGCTCAACTATCTTTCCGACGTGCCCTGTCACCTCATCGTCAGCCCGCTGTTCCTAGCTGTAAAGCACATACACCTAAGACTTTATTCTTCAGCACTAAATTCCAAAAAGATATTTCCAGTTTGGAAAGAAATAAACAAAGATGGACCTGTAACTTGGCTTCCCTAAAAAAAAAAAAAAATGTATTTCTCCATCACTGCAGACCCTATAGAGTTTAAGGCACGAGCCAATAATAACCATTCTTTTTTTTTTTTTTTTTTTTTACCATTCTTTTATGATACAAAGATCAAGATGGAAGCCGCTCAAATTTTTACTTGACTGAGTGATTTGTGTCTTTATGGGTGGGATGCTTAAGGTCCCATGCAGATGTTCCTGATGTTGATAAAACTGGCGTTTATTTTGACTTGACCCTGCCCTGGGGGCTGCGCTCTGAGAAGCAGCAGGATTTTGCTTAAACTCAGCACGTTACCCACCCTCAGAATGCAAACTGGGGGATGCTTTTCCTTTCCTCCTTGTCCAGCAACTGGGAGTTCCTCTCTGGGTCTCTGCGGGGCTTGCCTTCAAGAAGCCACACACATGCTAACTGGTGAGCAGGGAGCACACTGTAAACGGGGAGATTCATCTCTTCAAGAATGCTCAACTAAAGTACCAAGTCTCCTGATAGAAATAAACTTTAAACATCAAATAAACAATTTAGAAATGTCAGAAGCCACGCCCAGAAGGGCCAGTGCTCTCTTTTTAATGAAGAATGCCCGGAGCCTTCAAAATGGCCCATTACCCAGAAGGATAATATGTCTTATTTTCATGGCAACATGATCATTCACTTTTCCAAACCTTCATGAAATGAAGGAAAGTGGCTTTTCTAAAGTAAACACCAGCGCATTCTCTATTTACTAAATCACCAGCGGACCCACAGAAGGAATTTTGGACAAAGAGCCATTTCTTGATATGATTACATGGAAATGGAAAACACTGCCTTTTTAATACGAGATATGGTCTGTTTTATGATACCACCTTCCACTGAAATTCTTTCCAGTCCACTTGGGCGTTTGCACATGAAGTGGAGAGGAATGTCCACCGCAGATGGTTCTTGGTAGAGCTAAGGACACTGCACCTGCCAGTTTATTTGCAGTAGCCCTTAAATAACCACACTCTTGTATCAGAAACATAACTCCCTGAGGAGCCCGCTGACAACAGCATCACCTGTTGTCAGAGACACACAGGCAGTCAGAAGATGTTTCCTTTCCCCAGCATTTCCTCCTGCCCCTTCTCACCACCACTCTCCTCCTTTTCTCACCCCTTCACCAGTATCTAGAAGAAGGAGAAACACCAACCTAACTCCTAGGAGGGCACAGAGGACGTGTAGGGACCAGGGACCTCCTCTCCTGGCACATACATGCAGGTCGGGGAGATGAAGTCAGCCCCAGGACCACTCCCAGGAGCTTCAGGTGGGTTCTGTGGTGACTCCGAGCTGAGACCTAGAGACCAAACAGAACCAGATGCCAGAGGGGCCCTAAGAGGATGTCAGGAGCCTGGGTGATCATGTCACTTCAAACGGTGCCCTTAATAATTCAACTAGTTTCATAAATATAGAAACCCAGTCTCATGCAGAGACCAGGCCTTAGGTGCAGTGACCACGGGAGTGAGATAATTCCTTCCAAGCAAAACACAAGTGAAAGACTTGTGGTTTCAGCTCCACCATGTAGAGCTTGGGAGTTGTGACTCCAATCCTTACAACAAGAAAAAACCCTGAGCTAACGGAAAAGCATTGATGTTTCTTGGGCCCATCGGAGAACCAAGGTCACAGGGCAAGCCCACCACCTCAAATCAGGAGAGACAGGCACATGCAGAGTGGTGTCTCACCTGCAGGGTCACAGAGGGGTCTGCTCACCTAGAGCAGAAGCTGCTGGAGCTGTAAACCAGTAAGAACATTTAAATGGTAATTTTGGTGAACTGCTGAAGGCTGAGTGTGGACCAGTGTGAGAGTGGGAAACCTCTGTGGACCTCACTCTTAGTGAGGACCCCATAGTTTTGTGGTTTATACCTCCAAGAACCCCACCAGATTCTCAAAGAGAAGAGCCAAGGGAAAAGACCCTCTAGTTCCTGGCAGGGAGCAGGAAAAGGATGACCAACCTAAAACAGACCAGCGTCTTCTCCATAAAAAAGGCCAACTCAACAGGAAAATGCTTCAGCAGGTTCTTTAACCTGGGGGAAGGGAAATCACCCACCTCCAGCCCCTGCTAGCCTTCTTGTCTCACTTAAGGCAGAAAAAAAAAGTTAAGAAACTCTTATGAAGCCCTCCCCCAGACTTTACACCTCCCCAGCAGGACGACCTGAAAAGCTGCATGATGCAGACTCTATTCAAGAAGGGGTTCTTAGAGAAACCCAAATACAACAGGGAGACAAAAACAGGGACGTTAGAATAACTTGAGGCCAAAGACACCCACAGCTACATAAAACATTAAACACAGCCCAAGTCCTAGCTAGATGTCCATAAAATCTCATACTAAGGGCCTATTTTAACTCGGTTTTTACTACCCAATACATTACATCTGTCATTCAATAGAAAATTACAAGCCATGTTAAAAGGCAAGAAAAATCACAGTCTGAAGAGACAAAGCAAGCATCAGAACCAAACTCAGATATGGCATAGAATTTAAAATGATCAAACCAGGGAATTTAAAATAACCATGATTAATATGTTAAGGGTTCTAATGGGAAGACTGAACAACTTACAAGGACAGATGGGTGAAGTAAACAGAGAGGTGAAAACTCAGAAAGAATCCAATGAAAATGCTGGAAATCACAAACGTTGTAACAGAATGAAGACTACTTTTGATGGGCTCTTCTGTAGACTAAACGTGACTGAGGATAGAATCGGTGAACATGAAGATATGTCACTAGAAATTCCCACACTGAGATGTAACATGTGTGTCATTGGAATACCAGAAGAAAAAAGAGAGAACAGACTGGAAGAAATATTTGACTTACTCATGGTTGAGAATTTTCTGAAATTAGTGACAGAAAGGATACCACTCCGAGGGTGAAGATCAGCCTGTTGCTGGACCAGAGCTTTGTGGCCCATAGATTTTGCGGGGATGACGGCTTCAGAGTTTGTTTAATAATCCTAACAAGGTTAAATAGCATGTGCCACGGAATGGCTGGGCCCGTGAGCCAAGGCCGCTGAGCCTGCACGTCCAGAGCCTGTGTTACACAACGGGAGAGTTCACAACAGTGAGAGGCCTGCATACCACACACACACACAAAAAAATCATCTGAATTTCAGGAAAAAAAATATATATGATATTTGTTTTTCTCTTTCTGACTTATTTCACTCTATATGACAGTGTCAAGATCCATCCACATCTCTACAAATGACCCAATTTTGTCCCTTTTTATAGCTGAGTAATATTCCATTGTATATATGTACAACATCGTCTTTATCCATTCATCTGTTGATGGGCATTTAGGTTGCTTCCATGACCTGGCTATTGTAAATAGTGCTGCAATGAGCATTGAGGTGCATGTGTCTTTTTGAAATATGGTTTTCTCTGGGTATGTGCCCAGTAGTGGGATTGCTGTGTCATATGGTATTTCTTTTGTTAGTTTTTAAAGGAACTTCCATACTGCTCTCCATAGTGGTTGTATCAATTTACATTCCCACCAACAGTGCAAGAGGGTTCCCTTTACTCCACACCCTCTCCAGCATTTGTTGTTTGTAGAATTTCTGATGATGCCCATTCTAACTGGTGTGAGGTGATACCTTATCTTAGTTTTGATTTGCATTTCTCTTATAATTAGTGATGTTGAGCAGCTTTTCATGTGCTTCTTGGCCATCTGTATCTCTTCTGTGGAGAAATGTCTATTTAGGTCTTTTGCCCAATTTTCTTTGTGTTGTTTGTTTTTTTAATATTGAGCTGCATGAGCTGTTTATATATTTTGGAGATTAATCCTTTGTCTGTTGATTCATTGGCAAATATTTTCTCCCATTCTGAGGGTTGTCTTTTTGCCTTGTTTATAGTTTCCTTTGCTTTGCAAAAGCTTTTAAGTTTCATTAGGTCCCATCTGCTTATTTTTGTTTTTATTTCCATTACTCTTGGAGGTGGATCAAAAAAGATCTTTGCTGTAATTTACGTCAAAGAGTGTTCTTCCTATGATTTCCTCTAAGAGTTTTATAGTGTCTGGCCTTACATTTAGGTCTTTACTCCATTTTTAGTTTATTATTGTGTATGGTGTTAGGGAGTGTTCTAATTTCATTCATTACATGTAGCTGTCCAGTTTTCCCAGCACCACTTATTCAAGAGACTGTCTTTTCTGCATTGTACCTCCTTGCCTCCTTTGTCATAGATTAGTTGACCATAGGAGCGTTTGTTTATCTCTGGGTTTTCTATCCTGTTCCATTGATCTATATTTCTGTTTTTGTGCCAGTAGCGTATTGTCTTGATTACTGTAGCTTTGTAGTATAGTCTGAAGTCAGGGAGTCTGATTCCTCCAGCTCCATTTTTTTCCCTCAAGACTGCTTTAGCTATTTGGGGTCTTTCATTTTCCATACAAATTTTAAGATTTTTTTGTTCTAGTTTTGTAACAAATGCCATTGGTAATTTGATAGGGATTGCATTAAATCTGTTGATTGCTTTGGTTATTATATTCATTTTCACAATGTTGATTCTTCCAATCCAAGAACACGATATATCTCTCCATCTGTTTGTATCACCTTTAATTTCTTTCATCAATGTCTTATAGTTTTCTGCATTTAGGTCTTTTGTCTCCCTAGGTAGATTTATTCCTAGGTATTTTATTCTTTTTGTTGCAATGGTAAATGGGAGTGTTCCCTTAATTTCTATTTCAGATTTTTCTTCATTAGTGTATAGGAATGCAAGAGATTTCTGTGCATTAATTTTGTATCCTGCAACTTTACCAAATTCAGTGATTAGATCTAGTAGTTTTCTGGTGGCATCTTTAGGATTCTCTCTGTAAAGTATCATGTCATCTGCAAAAAGTGACAGTTTTACTTTTACTTTTGCAATTTGTATTCCGTTCTTCCATTTTATCACTTTCAATATATCATGCCACTGCCTTCTGGCTTGTAGAGTGTCTGCTGAGAAATCAGCTGTTAACATTATGGCAGTTCCCTTGTATGTTATTTGTTGTTTTTCCCTTGTTGCTTTCAATAATTTTTCTTTGTCTTTAATTTTTGTCAATTTGATTACTCTGTGTCTCGGCGTGTTTCTCCCTTGGTTTACCCTGCATGGGGCTCTCTGTGCTTCCTGGACATGGGTGGCTGTTTCCTTTCCCATGTTAGGGAAGTTTTCAACTATAATCTCTTCAAACATTTTCTTGGATCCTCTTTCTCTCTCTTCTCCTTCTGGGACCCCTATAATGCGAATGCTGTTGCATTTAGTGTTGTCCCAGTGGTCCCTTAGGCTGTCTTCATTTCTTTTCATTCTTTTTTCTTTATTCTGCTCTGCAGTAGTGAATTCCACCATTCTGTCTTTCAGGTCACTTTTCCGTTCTTCTGTCTCAGTTATTCTGCTATTGATTCCTTCTAGTCTATTTTTCATTTCAGTTATTGTCTTGTTCATCTATGTTTGTTTGTTCTTTAATTCTTCTAGGTTTTTGTTAAACATTTCTTGCTCTTCTCGATCTTTGCCTCCATTCTTTTCCCAAGGTCCTGGATCATCTTCACTACCATTATTCTGAATTCTTTTTCTGGAAGGTTGCCTATCTCCACTTCATTTAGTTGTTTTCCTGTAGTTTTATCGTGTTCCTTCATCTGGTACATAGCTCTCTACCTTTTCATCTTGTATATCTTTCTGTGAATGTGGGTTTTGTTCCACAGGCTGCAGGATTGTAGTTCTTCTTGCTTCTGCTGTCTGCCCTCTGGTGGATCAGGCTATCTAAGAGGCTTGTGCATGTTTTCTGATGGGAGGGACTGGTGGTGGGTAGAGCTGGCTGTTGCTCTGGTGGGTAGAGCTCAGTAAAACTTTAATCTGCTTGTCTGCTGATGGGTGAGGCTTGGTTCCCTCCCTGTTCATTGTTTGGCCTGAGGCGACCCAACACTAGAGCCTACCCAGTCTTTGGTGGGGTTAATGGTGGACTCTGGGAGGGCTCATGCCAAGGAGTACTTCCCAAAACTTCTGCTGCCAGTGTCCTTGTCCTCATGGTGAGACACAGCCACCCCCTGCCTCTGCAGGAGACCCTCCAACAGTACCAGGTAGGTCTGGTTCATTCTCCTATGGGGTCACTGCTCCTTCCCTTGGGTCCCAATGCAACACTACTTTGTGTGTGCACTCTAAGAGTGGAGTCTCTGTTTCCCCCAGTCCTGTTGAAGCCCTGCAATCAAATCCAGCTAGCCTTCAAAGTCTGATTCTGTAGGAATACCTCCTCCAGTTGCCAGACCTCCAGGTTGGGAAGCCTGACATGGTGCTCAGAACATTCACTCCAGTGGGTGGACTTCTGTGGTATAAATGTTTTCCAGTTTGTGAGTCACTCACCCAGCAGTTATGGGAATTGATTTTATTGAAATTGCACCCCTCCTACCGTCTCATTATGGCTCCTCCTTTGTCGTTGGATGTGGACTATAATTTTTGCTCAGTTCCAGTGTCTTCCTGTCAATGATTGTTCAGCAGTTATTTGTGATTCTGGTGCTCTTGTAAGAGGGAGTGAGCACACATCCTCCTACTCTGCCATCTTGAACCAATCTTGGTAGAGTAATCTTTGTTGTAGGTTTTTCTCTTTCATCACTTTAAATATGTCCTGCCACTCCCTTCTGTCTTTCAGAGTTTCTGCTGAAAGATCAGCTGTTAACCTTATGGGATTCCCTTGTATGTTATTTGTTGCTTTTCCCTTGCTGCTTTTAATATTTTTTCTTTGTATTGAAGTTTTGATAGTTTGATTAATATGTGTCTTGGTGTGTTTTTCCTTGGGTTTATCCTGTATGGGACCCTCTGTGCTTCTTGGACTTGATTATTTCCTTTCCCATATTAGGGAAGTTTTCAACTATAATCTCTTCAAATATTTTCTCAGTCCCTTTCTTTTTCTCTTCTTCTTCTGGGACCCCTATAACTCAAATGTTGGTGAGTTTAATGTTGTTCCAGAGGTCTCTGAGACTGTCCTCAATTCTTTTCATTCTTTTTTCTTTATTCTGCTCTGCAGTAGTTATTTCCACTATTTTATCTTCCAGGTCACTTATCCATTCTTCTGCCTCAGTTATTCTGCTATTGATTCCTTCTAGAGAATTTTTAATTTCATTTATTGTGTTGTTCATCATTGTCTGTTTGCTCTTTAGTTCTTCTAGGTCCTTGTGAATCATTTCTTGTATTTTCTCCATTCTACTTCCAAGATTTTGGATCAACTTTACTATCATTACTCTGAATTCTTTTTCAGGTAGACTGCCTATTTCCTCTTCATTTGTTTGGTCTGGTGGGATTTTACCTTGCTCCTTCATCTGCTGTGTATTTCTCTGTCTTCTCATTTTGCTTAACTTACTGTGTTTGGGGTCTCCTTTCCACAAGCTGCAGGTTCGTAGTTCCCGTTGTTTTTGGTGCCTGTCCCCCATGGCTAAGGTTGGTTCAGTGGGTTGTGTAGGCTTCCTGGTGGAGGGGACTGGTGCCTGTGTTCTGGTGGATGAGGCTGGATCTTGTCTTTCTGGTGGGCAGGACTGCATCCTGTGGTGTGTTTTGGGGTGTCTGTGACCTTATTATGATTTTAGGCAGCCTCTCTGCTAATGGGTAGGGTTGTGTTCCTGTCTTGCTAGTTGTTTGGCATAGGGTGTCCAGCACTGCAGCTTGCTGGTTGTTGAGTGGAGCTGTGTCTTAGCATTGAGATGGAGATCTCTGAGAGACCTTTCACCATTTGATATTACACGGGGCTGGGAGGTCTCTGGTGGACCAATGTCCTGAACTCAGCTCTCCTACCACAGAGACTCAAGTCTGACACCTGGCTGGAACACTAAGACTCTGTCAGCCACATGACTCAGAAGAAAAGAGAGAAAAAGAAAGAAAGAAAAAAATTAAATATAACATAAAGTTATTAAATTAAAAATTTTTTTAAATATTATTTTAAAAAAGTAATAAAAAAAAGAAAGAAAGAGAGAGAAACCAAACCAAAAAACAAATCCACCAATGATAACAAGCGCTAAAAACTATACTAAAAAAAAAAAAATGGACAGACAGAACTCTAGGACAAATGGTAAAAGCAAAGCTATACAGACAAAATCACACAAAGAAGCATACACATACACACTCACAAAAGGAGAAAAAGGGGGAAAATATATATATATATATACATAAAAAAGGGAAGAGAGCAAGCAAATCAATAAACAAATCTACCAATGATAATAAGTTCTAAATACTAAACTTAGATAAACATAAAACCAGAAACAAATTAGATGCAGAAAGCAAACCCCAAGTCTACAGTGGCTCCCAACGTCCACCACCTCAATTTTGGGATGATTCGTTGCCTGTTCAGGTATTCCACAGATGCAGGGTACATCAAGTTGATTGTGGAGATTTAATTCACTGCTCCTGAGGCTTTATGGAGAGATTTCCCTTTCGCTTCTTTGTTTGCACAGCTCCCGGGGTTCAGTTTTGGATTTGGCCCCACCTCTGCATGTAGGTCACCTGAGGGTGTCTGCTCCCCACCCAGACAGGGTGGGGCTAAAGTAGCAGCTGATTACGGGGCTCTGGCTCACTCAGGCCAGGGGAGGGAGGGGTACAGAATGCAGAGTGAGCCTGCAATGGTAGAGGCCAGTGTGACGTTGCAACAGCCCAAGGCACGACGTGTGTTCTCCTGGGGAAGTTGTCCCTGGATCTCGGGAGCTGCACAGGCTCCCGGGAGGGGAGGTGTGGATAGAGACCTTTGCTTACACACAGGCTTCCTGGTGGCTGCAGCACAGCCTTAGCGTCTCATGCCCGTCTCTGGTGTCCGTGGCTCGCACCTGTCTCTGGAGCTTGTTTAGGCGGTGTTCTGAATCCCCTCTCTTCGTGCACCCTGAAACAATGGTCTCTTGCCTCTTAGGCAGGTCCAGACTTTTTCCCAGACTCCCTCCCAGCTAGCTGTGGCACACTAGCCCCCTTCAGGCTGTGTTCACACAGCCAACCCCAGTCATCTCCCTGGGGTCTGAGCTCCGAAGCCCAAGCCTCAGCTCCCAGCCCCCAACTGCTCCAGCGGGTGAGCAGACAAGCCTCTCAGGCTGGTGAGTGCTGGTCGGCACCGATCATCTGTGAGGGAATCTCTCCGCTTTGCCCTCTGCACCCCTATTGCTGCACTCTTCTCCATGGCTCCACAGCTTCCCCCACTCCCACCCGCCATCTCCGCCAGTGAAGGGGCTTCCTAGTGTGTGGAAACCTTTCCTCCTTCACGGCTCCCTCCCACTGGTGCAGGTCCCATCCCTATTCTCTTGTCTCTGTTTTTTCTTTTTTTCTTTTGCCTTACCCAGGTATGTGGGGGAGTTTCCTGCCTTTTGGGAAGTCTGAGGTCTTCTGCCAGCGTTCAGTAGGAGTTGTTCCACGTGTAGATGAATTTTTGATGTATCTGTGGGGAGGAAGGTGATCTCCACGTCTTACTCCTCCGCCATTTGAAGCTGTGCCCAAAATAAAAGGTTTTAAAAATGATTTCATGAACAGTAGACATTCATGTTTTAAATAATATATTGCTTTAAACATGTATCTGTAATGCAGTTAAGGAATATAATCTATCAGTGTACATTTTGACTAGTTTATCCACATCCACAAAAATTAAGTAGTTGTAAAATGTCCTTTTAAAATATCTTTCCAAGAGGAAGATGAGGTCCCCTGACATTTGGCATTGCCTCAGATCTGGACACAAACATTTCGGGCTCCTCCTTGGCGTGCACAGCCCCTCTGGCCCAATCTATCAACACAGAAAAACATGCTGTTTGTCAGCATCTCCCTCCACTAGCTGCTAAGCTCCTTGAGGTCAGAATCACAACACAGACGTGGGCAGCACCGGCTTTGCTCCTCCCTTCCTGTTCATTGCCTGGCTTCCTCTCTCACCATCATCCATCAACGATGGATTCACTGATGGATGTGAGCGAGCGAGTGGGTTTACTCACTCGTTCAACAAGCACGATGCCCTGTCACCCGCACTAGGTGCTGCATGCTGGGCGCTGAGTGTACAGAGGAATAAGGCAGATGAGATTCACACCCTTTGGAGCTGGCGTCCATGTGCAGGAGCTAAAAAAATATAAATTAAAAATACAACAAACACAACAGTAAACAAACCAGTGAGGAAGATCATTGGAAATCGTGATTAGCACACTGAAAATAAAAGCAGAGGACAGAGAGGAAGGTACATGATAGGGTGGGGCAGGGCTGGGGGTTGGGTGGGGTGGGGTGGTGTGAAGGCTACTTTCAATCAGACGGTCAGAGAAGACCCATCCTGCAAGGCCCGAGGAGGCTGAGGCCAGGCGATGGGAGGGGTCAGCAAGGCAGCGAGGAGAAGCCACATTCCAGGCAGAGGAGGGATATGTGCAAAGGCCCTGGGGTTGGAAACGGCTGAGTCTGTCAAGGCAGTGAGCCAGGGCCAGCGCACAGGAGAGCAGTGTCCAGGGCACATCGTGGGAAGAACGTGGTGACCCAGGATCGCACCTTCAGAACCTAGAAGCTGGCTCAGTGGTGGGCATCGTGGAGGCTCCTGCTGTGCTGGTTCTCGGACGATACCCACCCGTTCATTTTCAGAACCACATCCTGAGTTTTGAGAAAAATGAAAGAACATTTTAAGGTTCAGAATCCAACCTGCTGAGAGTATGGGTTCTACCCTGGACCTTCCCAAAGCGTGTGGCTCTCTTTGGCCTAGTTCAGGGTTGAAAAGTGGAGGGTCATGTTGAAGCTGGTTCCTAAGTCCCCAGACCCACTCTTGGTGGCCCTGGGTAGGAGACTGAATGTGTCGGTGCCACCCTCCGACACGGGTGCCTCTACCTGGAATGCTCACCCCTCACCCACCCTATACAAACCCTATACAAGCACCTTGACCCAGCTTAATCCTGCACGTCTTAGGGGCTCTGTCCTAAGCTTCACTTCCTCACCGACTCCTTCCACTCCTCCAAGCACACCCTCCACTCTAGTTTAGAGCAAGTTTCCTTCCCATCACACGTAAGTAGCAGCTGCATTCATATTTGTCTCCACTGCAGGGAAATCTCCACGGAAACAAGAGCCTGTCCTGTCCTGTCCTCTGCTGCGTCCCCAGGACCCAGGAAGGTACCAAGCTCAGAGTGGGAACACAATAAAATATGTGTTGAATGAATAAATAAAGAAGGAATTGAGGACTGTGGAGTCCTAGGTCCTGCCCATTTTCTGTCTCTGTCTCTGTCTGTCACTGTCAACCTCCATGACCAATGTGCTAACCAAGCTGGCTAAGGACTGGAAGGGATGAAGGTCACCCTGTGTGGACCATGAGCTATAAGTCATGGAACAGAGAACCTGCAAATCCCCAGTGGGCGCAGGGCTACCTGCCAGTAGGGCTGCAGCTCCTGGTCTTCTCTGAACACTGCAGAAGCCAAACCATACGTGGCCCTGAGGGTTCAGGCTCTTGTCAGCTACTATACCTATGGCAACCTGACCAAACTACTGGGCTATGTGGATAGATTACTGCCTCCCTGGCCTGCTCTTGGCATTGGTTAGCAGGAGGATAGGACTGGTGGGTGGCGACTGGGCAGCTGTTCTGAGGGGTTTATGGTGGGCAGCGCTATGGCTGAGGTCCCCCTGGAGGTACTGCTGGGTCATGGGACCAGAGCCAGCAAACTCTCATTCTCCCATAGAAAGTACAGTTTTGGAGTCGATGGGTAAAGGAAAACCATGGTTGGTTGGGTTTTCCACATCAATTTCCCAGTTCTCTGCAGACACCAACTGGGTGTCCTACAATTTAACCCAATTGTGACACTAACAACCTGAAGTTAGCACAGACCCCACAGGTTAAGGACTCAGCCCCATAGGACTGCTCCCCGAGTCCAGGTGACAATTACAAGTAGTGGGTGCCCAGCTTACCAACACTTCTGTCCAACTGGCTACAAATCAGGGGTTCCCACAACCCCCTCTTCAGTTTTGATAATTTGTTAGAACAGCTTAGAGAACCCAGGGAAGCACTCTACTTACTGTTACCAGTTTACTATAAAGAATATTGTAAACCATACAAATAAACATCCAGGTGAAGAGGTACATCAAGTGAGGTTCAGAAGGGTCCCAAGCACAGGAGCTGAGGAGTTTGGGGCGCACCACCCTCCCGGCACATTGGTGCTTTCACCAACCCAGAAGCTCTCTGAGCCCCCTTGAGGCTCATTACAGAGCCATAATTGATAAAATCACCGGCCACTGGCAACTGACTCAATCCCCTGCCTACCTCTCCTCCCAGAAGGTTGGGGATGGGGCTGAAAGTTCCAGTCCTCTAATCACCGGCCGGTTCTTCTGACAACCAGCCCCCATCCTGAAGCGCTCTAGGGACCCACCAGGAGTCACCTTGTTAGCATAACCCAGTAGGGTTGAAAAGGGCTTATTATGAATAACAGAAGACACCCCTGACACCCCCATCATTTAGAAAATTCTGAGAGTTTTTAAAGCCCTTGCGCCAGGAACTGGAGAAAAAACAAAATATAATGTCTTTCTCTATCACAACATCCTATTAGGAATGACCGAGTTAGGACTTTTAGTTTTCAAGGAGCAGCTGCCTTGAGGTACCTTAGGTCAAAAGGGCAAATGTGCGTCTCACAGCCCAAGGCCACATCTAATAAAAGATCCAAACCAGAGGCAGGGCTGGCAGGACCACTTCCCTCTGGGCATCTCACTCATTCTCTGTGATCTTAGAGACTTGGTGGGTATGAGGCTGCGACCCCCATTCCTCCATGCACGATCACCCAGATTGAGTGGGACCCCTGGTTGGTGGAGCTGAGGGAGGGTCCACGTGGAATGCAGTAACCCGTGACTGGAGTGAGAGGTTATCATGAATAAAATGCAAGGCTGAGGAGACCCTCTCCTGGATGTTAGTGGGAGATGAATGCACCAGTGACAAGCTGGGCAAATACCCTGAGGGACACCTATAGGATTACCCATGGATTTGGAATGAAGGGTCTGTATTGAACCACTAATAGGATTCAGAGGAGTGGGAAACCCAGAGTGAGGAATGCTGCCTTTCTGCTACGTATCTGGTTTGTTTCACCCTGCATCATGGGTACATTAGCCACAGTACAAGCCCGGAAGTCCCTGTGGTAAGAAACTGCGTCGTCTGGTATTCTGACAAATGCTGAATATTCTACTGAGGCCTCAAAATGTGTAACGGTGACATCACCACCATGGTTTTTTCATTACCTATCCTAGCGTGGAAGCTATTCATCATGTCTTAAGTAATTCCAAAGTAATCGAAACAAGGTACAGTTAGTTGGAAAACCCATGTGTTTCTCTGCTGGAGAGTGCTGTAATGTGGAGAAGTGGGACAGAATGAGAATCCTTAAGTAAGGGCTTTTACAAGTAGAGAACAACCGAACGTCTCTATCTGTTTTTCTGTTTTATTTGCCTATAAATTAGATGTCATATCCAAAAACCTGTTGCCAAGACCAATGTCAAAGAGTTTTCCCTTATGTTTTCTTCCAGGAGTTTTACAGTTTCATTTATGCTTAAGTCTTTAATCCATTGTGGGTTAATTTTTGTGAGTGGTGTAAGAATAGGAGTCCAGGTTTATTCCTCTGCCTGTGGTTATTCCGTTTTCCCAACACTATTTCTTGAAAACACTATATTTTCCCTCATGAGTCTTCTTGGCTCCCCTGTCAAATATTAATTGGCCATATACGCAAGGGTTTATTTCTGCTCTTTCAACTCTTTTCCATTGGTCTCTGCATCTATTTTATTAGTCTTCTCAATATATGGTGTTGGGAAACAACAGTTTTCTTGGATATGACACCTAAAGCACAAGCAACAAAAGCAAAAATAAGTGGGACTAACTTAAACTAAAAAGCTTCTGCCCAGCAAAGGAAACAATCAACAAAATGAAAAGACAACTTATGGAATGTGAGATAATATTTGCACATCAAATATCCAGTAAGGGGTGAATACCCAAAACATATAAAGAACTCATACAATTCTATAGCAAACAAACAATTCCATTAAAAAACAGGCAGAAGAAATAAATAGGCATTTCTCCAAAAAAGACACACAGACGGCCAACAGGTGCTTGGGACAACTTCTCTCGCAGTGGTGTGGGGAGTGGATTTCACTACATACACACTGGGGGCAGAATGTTTATCTTCTTCGGACCAAAAAAACCTCAATTCTGACTTAACCCTTTCAACAAACAAAAGGCCAGGCAAGGTCTGCTCGTTCGCAGGACCAGAGGGCTTCTGGCAAGATGCACCGGAAGGGGCCACGGCGTGTGTGCCTGGCCGTGGAATTGTGTCCTGAGCTCCTGCAAGGAGGAGCCGCGTTTCCTGAAACAGCCCGTCCCCATTATGACCCAAAGGAAGAGGATGTGATCAATATCCTCTTTGAAGAGGAGGGAAACTGGCCCCACTCCCTGTGCTCACACACCTTTTCCTACAAAGCAAGGAAGAGAGGGGGTCCTCCCTCTCTGGGTCCATGACGGTGGGCATCGGCTGGGTTACCTTCTACCTGCAAGGAGGATTCCAGGACTTACAAAATAGGTATAAAAATTATATTTTAAGACAGATACACTCTGGTTGTTCTGATGCTCTTAATGGGTAGATTTCAGAAAATTTCCTCAATGTTCCCTCACACCTGAGGCTAACTTACCATAGAAAGATCTCAGCAGAAACATGGTCAGAGAACATCTTCGGACAGGTCTCGATGAGCAGTTAAGTGCTCAGTTGAAGGAACGTGGATTCACAGATAAGTAAGAATTAAAAGGGCTCTGATTTTTGGTTCATTTGTTCACCAATAGCCTGTGATCGTTAACAAGCAGCATATTAACAATGCTATTTGGTCAAACCATTCGTCCTTCCTGTCATCTCTGAGGATAGCCTCTGTATTTAAAGCATACTTCAAAGGCAGGGATTATCTCTGGGTACGACAGTTTTCTTCACAAAGTCCTGGACACCATTTTCCCACAATGCCAAGCTCTCTGATGCCGTCCCCTCTTCCTTCACGAGGGCTAAGCCCATCAGTTCCATCTGTAGTCGTGGGCAGCTGTGGGGCCCCAGCCAAGCCGCTGATGCTCGGAGACCATCACCAAGGCACAGAACACTACGCAGCGTCCTGCACCTAAGGCAGAAGCTCAGGTTGACTTCGTCCACTTCTTTCAGCCAATTATACTTTGGTTTTCAACTCTGCTATAGGAACACATAACCTCCTATGTGGAAACACCCCGTCTATGGCTGTTAGTATTCAAATACCAGGAAACACATCCAGTGCTGAAGGCCCTGAGCCTGTGCTAAGCCTTCAAACGCTGTGATAATAAGGGTTCTTGCTGGAGGTGCAGACACCCAGGGCCCATGATGCCTTTTCCTGGAAATCCAAGACCGGGAGACACACACACCAGGCGGGAATCAGGCTCCATGGCCTCAAGCTCCTTCCACAACTCAGCTTCCTGGCGCCTGCATGAAGAGTCCCAACACGAAAATCACTATTGTCCCTTCTAATTAGACAAAATCCCGGACGTGACTAGGCCTTGAAAAAATGAGATTCTGCAAAGGGCTTCATCTTACCTGTTTTTGTCCAGTCTGGACGTGAGAGTCCTTGTTATAATGCTCAGGAAAGGGAAAAACAAGTCACGTATTTTTTAACTTGGAATATTTTGAAATCATAAAACTTTTAATAGAGCATACTTGAGCCTGAACTATGCAAAAAATAACTATTGTGTTTTCTCTGATTCCAACGCATACCCTTTCCCCCCATATGCTTTATGTTCCTGAAAAGTTTACAAAGTTTACATTTCATGTCATGCTCCTTTCTCTTGAAAACAGAAAACAGAAAGCAAAAAAAACCCTGCTGTTAAATTGATTCTTTATCTTCCATCTGAGCGTCTGAATTAAGGGAATGTGGCGTGTGCTTTTCACTATACTATGAATTAAAGCATAAATACATTCAAGAACCATGAAAGGGGCCTCTGATGGGTTCTGTCACCAGCATGCAGCTCTTCCTTGGCCAGGAATGTTTCCTGTCCCCATCAGATGGTCTCTCCCTAATTTTCGGTTCTTCTCTACTTGTCTGTATTTCTTGGCCCAACCTGACCTCCTCTGGGCTGTCCCTTTGCTATTTTAAGGTCCTTGCTATATTATTTGCACAAAAAAGTCCTTTTTCCTTGACTATAACTGTGCTCAAAATTCACTGTAAGAAAATACACTTTTTTTCAATTAACCCCTCCCATGGTTTGCTCCTGCCTAACGCCCTTAAAAATGCCAGCCACCCTCGGATATTTCTAGAATTGGCTCTTTTAGACAGTTTGCTTAGGCCGGAAGCCAGTTCTCAAACCTGGGGACCCTTCAACTTTTGCTACAATATTTGCCGTGGATGGAGTGTTCTGATGTCTTCTGAAGGGAAGAGGCACAAGCTGGCTGGACCACCGTGGGCAGGACTGTGGGTGTCCAGCTGTGTCCTGTGCCACGCCATCCACTCTCTCCTCATTGGCTGCCCACTGCCCCTCCCACCCCACCCCTTGGACCCCAGTTGTCTAGCTCCTCTGGAAATATTGTTCCTGAAACTTTTCCCTCCAAAAGGAATAGTCATTCTATAATATCTGCTTTTCAAGTGACTGTCTTGTGTCAACCACTGGGTAGGGCATCCCAGGGATAAGCAGGATAACCTGTGACATAGAAAGGTGTTTTTTTTTTTCAGGTATAAAGGCTCTGATCTCATGGTCGTTTATTAGAAAAACAAAGGAAAATACATGGCTGTCCCAACACTAACTGGTGCCCTGTCGGCGGTCTGAATGCTCGTGTACCCCCAAAGCTCACACGTAGAAATCCTAACGCCAGACATGACGGTGTTAAGAGGTGGGGCTTTTGGGAGATGCTGAGGTCATGAGGGTGGAGCCTTCATGAGTGGAATCAGGGCTCTTGTAAGAGACTCCACAAAGCTCCCTCGCCCCTTCCGCCATGTGAGGACACAGTAAGAAGATGGCTGTCTCTGAATCACCAGGACACGCCCATACTGGAACCTTGATCTTGGACTTCCAGCCTCCAGAGCTGTAAGAGATAAACCTCTGTTCTAAGCCCCGCAGGCAGTGGTATTTTGTTATAGCAGCCCCTATGGACTATCGCAGCCTGAATGGGAGAATAGCATGCACGAGGCTCAAGCAGAGAGGAAGGGCCTTCAGGATCCAGTGTCTCTGGAGTGGATGAGAGCCTCAGGGCTCTGCCAGGGAAATGCATGTGTGAGACGACTCCACAAATCCAAGTCAAAAGACAGCAAGAGAGGAAGACCCATTCCTGCACTTGGTCATGACAGGGATGAATTTGAACTCAGAAATGGACACAGAGACTGACGACGGGGGGGAGTGAATGGGGCAGCCACAGAGGCCCAAATCCACCCCCAAGGCTTAAGAGGTTTGAGGTGTGGAAGCAGATGACAGCCACACTCCAGTGACCCAAGAGGCTGCGAGGCAGGTGTCAGGCAGCTCTGGAAGACCGAGCAGAAAGGAAAAGAGTCCTACAGCGCAGGACCTGAGCTGACTTGCTTCCCCGGGCCAGGCTGGGTTGCATCCAGCTTCTCTGGCCTGAAGTTTTACATTTCAAGGTATGATGGCTGATGTCAAAATAATACAAACCCTGTACCAGAAAACTGTGTGTCCATGTTGGTTCTGGTGCTTAAAACAAATTAAATGAAGATAAAACATAGTTTTAAAAAATAGAACTGACTCCCCAAAGAACTTATCAACTCAATATCAAAGAAACAAACAACCCTCTGGTTGGGCATTTAGATTTCCATATCTTGGCTATTGTGAATAATGCTGCAATAGATATGAGGGTGCATATATCTTTTAGAATTGGCATTTTATTTTCTTTGGAAAAATACTCATAAATGGAATTGCTGGGTCGTATGAGAGCTCTATATGTAATTTTCCGAAGAACCTCCATACTGCTTTCCATAGTGGCTGCACCAATTTATATTCCCACCAACAGTACACGAGGGTTCCCTTTTCTCTACATCCTCAACAACACTTGTTCTTTGTTGTCTTTTTGATGATAGCCATTCTGACAGGTGTGAGGTGGTATCTTATGATCTTGATTTGCATTTCCCTGATGATTAGTGATGTTGAGCATCTTTTCATGTGCCTGTTGGCCATCTGTATGGCTTCTTTGGAAAAATGTCTCTTCAGATGCTCTGCCCATTTTTCCACTGGGTTTTGTTTTGTGTTTGTTTTTTTTTGATATTGAGTTGCAGGAGTTCTTTGTATATTTTGGATATTAACCCATTATCAGATGTATCATTTGCAAATATCTTCTCCCATTCAGTAGGTGGTCTTTTCCTTTTGTTGATAGTTTCCTTTGCTGTGCAAAAGCTTTTTAGTTTGATATAGTCCCATTTGTATATTTTTGGTTTTGTTTCCATTGCCTGAGAAGACATATCAAAAAATATATATTTTTAAGACTGTTGTCAAAGAGCATACTGCCTATTTTCTTCTAGGAGTTTTATGGTTTCAGATCTTACATTTAAACCTTTAACCCGTTTTGAGTTTATTTTTGTATGCAATGTAAGAAAGTAGTCCAGTTTGATTCTTTTGCATGTAGCTGTCCAACTTTCCCAACAGCAAACTAAATACCAAAACTAAAACTATTTTAAAAAATAAAGTATATTTGGTGTCTCTTTTTAATCACCCAATCTTTTCCATTAGCTTTATTTGAGAATAGGGTTTTAGCCTATTAACCATTTATTTTCTGAAATTTGAAATAGGACCCAATTATTATGCAATCCTTTCTTTGTTATAATCACTTCTTGTTTTATACACTGTAATAACAAAACAACCACAAAACACCCTTCAATTCAGGGTCGAATTGAAGTAGAGAAAAAAAAGAAACCAACTCTCATTTTTCAGGCCAATTCCCATCAAATAAATGTACCAGAAAATAAATGAACATCATTCATGCAAAGACCTCTCTGCTTTATAGGTCTGAGCCCACAGAAGATGTTACTTATTGTATGAGCTGACATGCTCTTCTGAGTCTGCCTGCTGAATTTTAAATGCTGACCTACTTCTCACTGCTTTACACTGGGTTCAACGGGGACACTTTCTTTGGTGGAGGCCTTTCTGGAATCAACACTCCTCTCTTCTCCCCATTACTCCACCCACTCCTATGCCCACCCTGAGTGGCTGTGGCTATCAGCAGGGGGACCAACGGGGTATCTAATAATAGGCACAGAACTTGGTGATCGCGGGGTTACCATGCACACAGCCAGAGGACTCAGGGCCAACGTCAATGCTGTTACTTAACGTCTCCAAGTTCAAAACGGTACAAAGGAAGGAACGGTCCCCACTGAAATGAGGAAGGGGCAGTGTGAAGGTCTCTAAGAGTCCTTTCCCCCTCACAATCCCCACTCCCGGGTTGGTCGGAGGGCTCAGTTCAGCACAGTGGCTCCCGCGCCATCACGGGCCATGCAGTGCCCGTGTCCTGCATTCACTGATTGCTAGATTGATTAATTCAGTCATTGTTCTGCACTTTATCCCTATTGCCACTGTTATTCCTCCTCCTCAATAGGGGTACATGCTAATATGTTTAACGAATGTCCTCATATATGTACGTACCCTTGAAGGAGAGTGACTTTGTTTCTCTTTTCATTTTTTATTATTCAATCCAAGAATTTTCATGAAACAAAATCATGAACAAAATGAACAAAAACAAAATCCCCAAAGGGTGTCTCGACTGAAGCTGCTTGAAATTGGTCACCTTGCCAGGACTGGAAGGGAGTGGTGCGTGGGGACACAGAGGGGACGTCCCACATGGGTAGGGGAAGCCACCAGCTATGGTTGGAACTCAGAAACAATGGAAGAGTTCACCAAGACCAGAGGAAAACCTTGGACGCATGTTTAATTTGGAGCTGGATGGAATTTTATACGAAGTAAACTCAGGTGTTGACCCCAAAGTGAGGCCCTTGAAGGGTAACAGAACACGCCACCCCAGTTATGCCACTTTGGCATGAGTTACTTTGAGCTAAAGGTACTTTAAAAGTAGCAGATGCAAGCAGACCCGTTCTAATCTTCCCTTTTCTTCTTGGAAACACGAGATTAAACCTCCCCTTAAAGTGAAAGATGTCCTCCCGGTACCAGAAGGAAGCTAACATTTTTATCATCAAGAACGAGAAGTTGAGACTGAGAGAATTATATAAAACAGACCTTGTTAAAATAATTCTTATCTTCCTTTGGCGTCCACGCAGAGTTTATTTACTTTCACAGTCGCTTCTCTTTGCTCAGCATTCAGGGTTTGCCATTTCTTTGGGTCTTTATTCTTTATGAAGATTCCTGCGTAATGTAAAAAATATAAATTTGTGTGTTTTTCTCCAATTACTCTGCCTTAAGTCAGTTTAATTCTCAGGCCTGGCCAAAAATCTCAAAGGGGATAGTGATAAAACTTTGCCTCCCCAAAACCCTGAAATGAAAAGTGGGGAGCTGGAATGGTACCTTTGGAAGGCATCTGCTTGTCTCTAAGGACCTTTTTAAAGAGCTAGCCCAGTATGGTGAGCAAGATACAGACATGAATACCTAGATACTCTCTATTTGCGTTCCATGTACAGGTGCTATATAACGATAGAAATTGAACAAAGGCACACTGTCATTTCTGTCCTGGGATAGCATGTACGGAGCCTTCCCCCACAAACAGAGTTGGAGAGTTTTTATTTTGATGACTCCTCATTAATGAACGGTGGAAGGAGAAAGGGAAAAGGACATTCCAGGGTTGGGATGTAAGTTGTCTGCAGACTGAGCAATGCAGGGCGGAGGAAAATGACACTGACCTTCATAGAAAAGTCTAAGCGGAGCTCATCATCTGAAATCAAGCATAATACCTGAGTCCTACAGCACTTAATAATATCCCACCCTCCATTTGTGTGGTCCAGAAGGAATCTGACCAGGACAGACGTCCTACCCCGAGTAAACCCACTAAATGGTCTAAAGGAGATCCGTGGAGTTCAGCTTGAATTCAGGAGACCTTGGACTGTTGCTAAGGGCCACTAGCTTGGACTGTTGCTAAGGACTCAGGAAGCAGAGCACTTGTAGGGTGCCCTTGGCCGATGGGAACAAAACACAAATTGCCTTCATTTCCCTGTTGGGTTTTAGCAATTTTCAAAGAGGCCTTGAGGCAAAGGAAAAGGTTAATGAGGATCTGAAATATGTAGCAGCATTTGTTTATTTAGATAAGATAATTATTCTTCAGTGGCACCCGAAGCATAGAAGCAAAGTCCTTTGGATGTCTGGTTCCCCAGGGAAAAGAGTTTAAAGTTGTCCTTGGGCATGTGTCAGTTCTCCTGAACCCCTGTTAATAATAGTGGACACGCAGGGTCCCAGCCCAGAGAGAACTGGCCCTGAAATTATATCCACTAACAACAATGGCCTCAGGCCACCAACTGCAGGAAATTCAAAATGCCTTAGTGTTTTCTACTGATTTTCAGAAGAGTATTCTTAGGGTACCAACCTCACAACACCTTACAGTGGGGTTTCATTCGGGAGCTGAGAACATACAATAAAGGAGAGAAAGACCACAGGACCAGCGATGCCTATTGCCATCCACTAGCTTCAATCCATTAATCAGGAATTTTAAAATGTCTCAGGGAATTTTATAGGAGTTTTTCAGAGCAATATTTATAGGTTGGTAAATCACACATTATTTAAAGCAGATTTTCTTACAAAAGTTTCCAACAAGGTGGAGAAAGCCCACAGATGGCAGGTTCCCAGGGCCTCAGGTAGTCTGGGGCAAGGCCTGTGAGCAGATGTTTGGGGCCTTGGCAGACTGTCCAGGGTAGGCCTGTCTGGGCACGTGGTTGCCCTGCCAAGACCATCGTTACCTCTGTGGAAACCAGCTCCACGGGGCAAGAAAGAAATAATGAAGTCAAAGCAAGTATCAGCCAGGACTCATCTGAACATAAGGCTTGGTGTCATAGCCAAACCCTAGACGTTCTGGGCATCGCTGACCAGTCCTAAAAAGCATGGGTTTGAGGGGCCTCTTGAGTTACAGACCGACCGCAATCCTGGTGCCAAGTGCGCTGCAGTGGGTCCCTGGTGGCGGTCATGCTGGCTGATCTGCATTCAGTCATTGGAGGTCAAGTCTCAACAAGGACAATGTGGGTCACCCTGCCTTTGGACAGATCCACAAGCAGGTTGCTGAGACTACATCCCAAGACGGGGTCTAGGCAATTCGGGACTCCAGTGGATGGGCTTCTGAGGAAGGTACGACCAAGCACAATGGGGACCCCAGCCCCTTCCTCTCCCTAAGTCTGTGCCGCAAGAGACTCTTGCTTTGTACTGGGAGAGCCTCTACCTTCCCCCAAGCTTGGGCTGCCCCTGAGTTGGGGGAGGTGATGAAAAAGAAATGCCAGGGGTTCTTGGCTGAAATCTCAGGATTAGCTCCAAGCACTAAACATTCACTGCACCATTAGAGTCGCCCAGAACTCATTACCCACGTATGGTACCATCCGTCCCCAGGCCCAGTACAAGAGCAGATGAGTCCGTTGTATTGCTCCCAGAGGAATTTTCTCCCAAGACATCTGTTATCTGCAGGTCGTGGGGACTTCAGAATCAATTGAGCCTTCTGCCAATGGTAGACTGAAACCGTCCTCAGTAAAATGTGCGAGACTGCTGGGAAAATATTTTAAAACACACTTTGATAGGAAAGGTAGCTCTTGCAAGAAAGTAAGTAGGGAAATACGCTGGTGCCAGAAATGAAGTGAGATCAGGAGTTCCAAGAGATGAACAAGTGTCAACACCATCAGCTATTTGGGAAGCTTATTCTTCTCAGGAATCGTAGACCTTATGTTTTAGCAGCTGCAAGTGTGAGGACCTCTCCTTAAAGACGGAGAATAAAGTGGGGAGAGTCACCTTTCCAGACACCGAGGTATTATAAAGCCATGGTCATTAGAGTGAGGTTTCAGCAGAGAGAGAGGCATCACCCAGTGGGGCAGAATGGAGATCCAAGATGCAGACCCACCTGTACAGTCAATAGACAGTCAGGCACAGTTGAATATCCACGTGGAGAACAGTACATACACTGCCTCACGTCAGCACCTCAGTGGGATAAAGACTTAACCATAAGAGCAAAATGTCACACTTTTAGAAGTTCATATAAGAGCAGATACTCGGAACATCAGAGCCAGGAAGAATTCCCTCAACCAAAGTCAAAAACACAAACCACAGGGGTAATAACGAAGCATCCAGCTTCTTAAACCGAGAGCTTCTCTTCGTCCAAAGACCTCATAGAGAAAATGGGAAAAGTGCCACACAGAGAGCAATGAATTAGGGGAGAGAGGGGAGAGGGGAGAGAGAGACTCAGATCGATACTAAAATGAGAAAATAGCCCCAAGGGGAAAATGGCAAAGACACAGATTGGCATTTCACAGATGAGGAAACGCAAATGGCCAAGAAACATTAAGAACAGCTCAGCCTCGCTAGTTAGCAGAGAAATACAAGAATGCATTTTATTGCGTTCATGCTCGTTGGTGCAGTTAAGATACCTGATCACACCCAATGTTGGGCAGGGCTGTGGAGCAGCAGGGAATCGTTGTAAATAGCTGTTAGAGTAGAAATTATGGCAGCTTGACATTACCTGATAAAGTCAAGCCTTGGTCACCTACACTGGTGAAATTCTTGTCCACATGCCCCAGGACACGTGTTCAAGAATGTTGCCAGCAGCATGCCTCTGACAGCAAAACCCTGGAGACAACCTGCATGTCCGTCCACAGGAGAAGGAACAGCTGACCTCAGGGCAGCGGTTCCCTTGCTGGGCGGAGGTAGGGCACCGGGTCCAGGGGAAGCATCTGCAGGCTAATGATGTGTTTCTTAAACTGGGTGGTGGGCATGTGGTTTTTATTTTATTTTTATGCTTTACAACACGTATGTACATATTGTAGTTGTATGCATCAGACATTCCACAGTTTAAAAAACTGGATCTCATTTACAAAGATCCAGTCCAGGCTTATCACTGTGGGGTGCAGAGCGTCCCAGCCCCCGTGAGAGCTGTCTTCCCCTTGCAGTGGAAACCGGCTCCAAGCAGGGCTCAGCGACCCTCTTCCCCCCAGACTTACTCTCACTAGAACTTGACTATTGAAGCCCGGGTGAATTCTTGTGCTGATGGTTGACGTCACCTATTGTCTCCAAGCCCACTCCACCTGGGCTCAGAGGACAGGTGACTCTTGTCATGTCACCTGTGGAGTGTGCAGGACTGTGGGCACCTGACTAGGATCCAGAAAACCAGGTTCCCTCTCACACCCATCACCGGGGAATTTTCTCTGAAAGGCTCCCTGCTCGGAAGACTGGGGACCCTTCCCTCGGCAGACAGGACAGTGGAGTCAGCCTCCATTTCCTCCAGGGCTGTCGCCTCTGCAGGGGCACCTCCATGAGCTCCGGGGTACCCCCAGACCCGGCGAGGAGGGGGGCAGCCTGCCTGCCTGGCCCGGAAGTTGGTGATCACCCATGGGGCTGCTTCTCTGTCTCCAATAGTCCTCAGGAGAATGGGAGTGCGGGGTTGATGGGGCCTCTCATCCTCACGTAGAGGCTCTTTGAGGTTGCACAGAGACTTTCTTCCGTGGAGACAAAAAGATTAACCAGGGATAAAAAGACGTGATGGGCTGACATGGCTGAGCTCTCTCCTGACTCCCCAGTTTGTTTATTTCTATGCCAAGGGTCTCTCCAGTCCCAGCCTACCCTCAACTCACACACACACACGCACACACATGCACGCACAGAGAGAGCCTGCAGAGGCAGATGTAAATCACTCGCTTTAGAAAGGAAAAACACACAAAAAATCCTTGACTCTTCCGTTAAAATTCTCATTCGGGGCCAAGCATGCGAGAATGTCCCGCGTCTCCATGTCTGTGTCCACGCTGCCTTGACCCCTGAAGGGTGATTGGGGCCCTTGGAGGCCCGGCTGCCCCCCTTCTGCTGCCGCATCTCTGGTTGCCTTGCTCCCCCATCTGTGCCTCAGCGGGCCCATTTTTTTTTCCTTTATGTTTCCTCTCATCTTTGAGTCCCTCACAAAGCAGACCCTCCCAGGGGAGGCCTAAAACATTCTGCTCCCATCTCCAGCCTTAGAACACGCCGGATCATCCCCACAGCCCAACACCGTGGAGCTTTGGTTTCCCTTTAATTTTTACCCTGTCCTCAGCCCCCGTCTCCCTGAGAAATAAAACATCATTTGGCCCGAGCCTGTGAAATCCGAGGTGCCGACCACCGTTGTTTATGTAAACTCGCCTGCCCCGGCGTGTGTCCCCCGGTCTCTGAGCCTCACTTGCAGGGTCACCCGGCATGACTCCCAGGGAGGGCGGTTGGATCCCAAGGCTGTGGGAAGAGAACTGGCGGGGTTACCATCTGTCACTTTGCCAGACAAGAAACTACGACATGATCTCCCAGTTGCTTCCGTGCAGGGCCCCGTGCCAGAGCTCCTTGGGACCAGGAGGGGAGAGAGGCGACAGTACTTTACAAAGATTGCCACACGGAGAGTTAGGATGGAGATCGCGGGGCTCGAAGTAGCAACGGTCCATCCCAGTTCAGCGAAGCATCTGAGAGACAGTCATTGCATGTCGGGGTCTCCCACGCTCATGATGGACCACGTGACAGAGCAGCGACGCACTTCTCCGGAAGACTGATGATACGAGTGCAATCTTAGTGCTGAGTAGAGGGGATGCACCTCGAGGAAACTGCGGTTTCAATCTCCAGAGACTGTCACTGGCTTCCCCACCTTCCTCCTCAAAACAAAACTACAACAACCAAAAACATGGCAAAGAATGGACTTTTCTGGGCGCCCATCTTTAAAGCTTCTACCCTGGTTTGCAGCAGGGTGTTTCAGAAACTCCAGAAACCGTTCAGTCCTTGTCAGGCAGGCCCGAGGGTCAGCATGCCCTTTGACACTAAATTCACACTTGCCTTCCCGCTTGTTACCAGTTTGTCCCCATTTTACCTTCTGAAGCCGCTCAGAGCCCATCCACACCCATCTGTACATGACAGCCCTTCCATAACTGAATCTTTCTTAATGCCCATGAATATTTCCCCTTTTTTTGATTTTATGTATTATTATTATTTTTTTTTGGCCTTGAGGCATGCAAGGTCTTAGTTGCCCGACCAGGGATCGAACCCACGCCCCCTGTAACGGAAGCGCGGAGCCTTAACCACTGGACCACCGGGGAATTCCCCTGCCCACGAATATTTTCTGAGAAAAAAGTTTTCTGTTTCTATGGTCCTTGTTTATGTGAGCTGCTTCTTATTCTGTCAACGTGTCTCCCTAAAGGTGCAGCCGCCTCCCGCTCCCCAGCTCTCAGCACCACCTGAGCAAGAGAGATTCCCTTCCTGGTCGAATCACCTGCTGCCACCCCAGCAGCTGCAGAGCAGCGGTGATGCTCCCATTCTCCGAGCATCTCTCAATTTCAGGCTTGAAGAACACAGCTCTCATCCCGGCTGGATGCCACCTTTTTGCCTTGAACTTATTTTTTCTGCTGCAGGGAAGTCGTTAAAAACTTCGAATCGGTCTTGGATTTTATCTTCTGTCCTTCCCACCACGGAGGAAGCTTTTGGGAAAAGGGCATCTTGAAACACTAAGAGCATTAGTGCTGCCCCAAAGCAGCCCCACAGTCCAGGTGTTACGATACAGTTGTGGAAACAGAGGCAGAAGAATCACAGAAGCCATTCGTATCCTCCCCGATTTTGTTCCACTTAAGAAAATCCTGCACCAGATGGAGGCAGATTACCATAACCTGAGGCAGATGGCAAGGAGGCAGCCCCAGGCCATGAGGTAGGAACGGATGGGTGAGCACCCAGCCTCCCAGCCTCTGAGTGGAACCACCCACATCCTATACCTTCTTCCTTCACGGGACAGAGCCAGGGGTCCACAGCGTGACTCTTCATGACGCTGCTTGCCCTTCTTCCTGTGATCCCCTCCCCCCCCAAATAAACCACATGCACCCACCCACCTCCTTGTCTCAGGCTCTGCTTCTGGGGGGACTCAGTCTAAGACACGCATCTCCTAAATGGAGGCCCAGATTCTTAGGTGGGTATAAGGGTAAAAGGAACGATGCCACTGAACGCCAGGCTGTTCCAAAGAGGCAGGTTCCTGGATTCTAATATCTACAATTACATTTCAGAGTAAGGAAGCCTCTAAATTTTAAAAAATTGTATTGATTTATTGACTTATTGATTGAGATAACATTGGTTTATAACCAATGAGGGGTCATGTGCACAACATTATATTTCCACTTCTGTGGACATTATACTGTACTCCCCACCCAACCTGTAGTTTCTGTCATGACCATACAGTGGACCCCCTTTACCCATTTCACCCTCCCAGCGCCCTTCCCCTCTGGGAACCACTACTCTGTTCTCTGCCATCCACCTGTTTGTTTTTGTTCAGTTTGACTTGTTCATCTATTTTGGTTTTTGTTTGTTTGTTAGTTTTTTATATTACACATATGAGAAGGCTCTATTTTGAATCATTGCATTTGGTTCACTGTGGTGGAAAGTTTTGATTAAGGAATTTATTTCAGAGGATGCTGTTGGTTGCTGTCAGGTAATACACTTACCAGGTCCCCATCCCTCATGGGCAGCCTGCTGGTAAGAAGCCCCTGTGAGTGACTGATTGTCTGGAATCAGTACACCTGAGAGATGGTTGACCTCCGATGTCACCTATGCTGTCCCCTTGAATTAATCAACAAGCCTCACGAAGATAAATCCAATCCAGCTGTATTTTCAAATATCAAAAATGTAATTGTGTCTGACTTATAGATGCTTTTTCTGCTAGTGTTTGAACCAGAGCCACCACGGCAATATTGAATTTGCGTCAAGTTCGATAATTTATGTTAGGATTGTACTTATCGTTCCATGAAAATGAAACCAAGGTCACCAATGCTTTAGGGATGCACACCGGGGCCGGGTTGCCCGCCTGGCTGTGGAGTCAACATGCCGCAGTGTTCCTGATGCCACCAGGGACAGAGGCTTCCCTGGACGCCTCGTGGGGTCTGCAGAAATCCCACTTGCAGAGCTGCCCGTCTCCACGGCCCCCAGGTCTACACACATATCGCATATCGTCGCAGGTCCTCCCTTCAACACCCTCCTTCCTGAACCTACTCCAAGTGGGGGGTCTACATAGATTCCACCTTCTACAATCCTATAAACCTCGACGCCAGCCCCTCTCTTAAGCAGTTTGGTTTTTCTGGATGGCCCTTGATGGGAAATGACTGCATTATAGCACTCTATTATCCTGGCCCTTTGAGTCTGGAGTTAAACCTTAATCTGAACATATACCGGTGGGTAACTTATGATGACTTGACCTTTTAGTTTTTGTTGTAACTGAAACTAGGGCCCTCCAGGGAAGCTGAAGATGAAACGTCACAGGAGAGGAAGAGTTGCTGGATATTTCCTTTGCTTATCCAATTCATCTGAGGAAAGGTGAGATTCAAGTACAGGAGGATGCTTAGATTCAGGTCGTCTTCTGTCGGCACCATTTCATCCCTAGAGACACAATGGACCAGGTCAACTCAAAGGTTGGACAAGCTCAGTTTGGATGTACTAGAGCCTGGGAGCAGCCCCAGGATGGGCGTTTGCTGGACAAGTTGGCTCCCTCATTCTTTAAGATAGGGGTTCAATGAGCTTCTTTTTGTAATTAAATATCAACCACACTTTAAAAATAATAAACATCACCATTACCAATAATCCTCCAAGTGACTTCCCCTTTTCTTGCCTTTGCCTCCCAAGTTCACAGAGGTTTGCAGCCCAGGAGGGGCCATCCCTGCATCCCTCACTCTCCTGCAGGGCGGTCCTCTGAGCAGGTGAAAGGGACCACCCACCCTTGTTCCCTCAGCTCAGACTTCTCCATGAATGGGCTCCCCAAGTCGGCCATTGTCCTGCTGTGTTATTCGGGAATCTTCCATTCTGCCCTAGAATAAGAGAAACAAGCAAATAAGGAAGACGTATAAAGGTCAGTGTGGAAGCAGGTGATCCGTGAGTCACTTGAATTGAGTTGGATGAATTGAGCAGAGCGTGTGCTGCTGCTGAAAACAGATGGGAAGGAATGGGAGGCCTGGGAGGCATCCATGTGCACGAGATCTGACGACCTCCGTTCCGGCCCCATGTGTCCCTTGGCCAAAACACATGGATAACAGCCATGGTGGTGGCAGGTCATTGTGAGCCACAGCTGCCAGTCAGGCACACTGGCCCCAACATCTCTCAGATGGAATCACTGGGTGTCGGGTCCAGAGACCTCCCATCCTCTGAGCCTCTGACTCTGGCCCTCATCACCACTCCATCAGCAGGAAAGGGATGTTGCCGAGGGTGTTGCCTACAGAGGATTCAGGGAGCGGGGTTCTTCCGGCCGACTGGCACCCTACCTAAAGCACAGGACTGAGCCCAACTCTTTCCTCTTGCGTCTCACTGTGTTTTTCATGACCTCACAGAGAGCGGCCCGGAAGTTACGTGGAGACAACCCTTGCATCAAGGAATTTCCTACGCAACAGAGGTAACTGGCAGGGACACCCTGGGTGATGGGGCCTGTTAGAAACACATCCTGTCCACGATTCATATAATGAGCAAAGGGGATGGGGACCTGCAGCAGAACTCAAGTCAGAGATGAGAGGCTCTGAGTTTCCATTCTCTGTGCCTCCATGAACTCATTCCATATAAACGCTCCCGATATAATGTGAAGTGGAAAAAAAGCAACTTGGATGACACTCATTTTGTGAAACTTCTTACACTGAAGATAAACAATCATATTTACGGGTCTATACATCCATGAAGCACTGCGTTCCAGGCATTAGGTTTGATGTTATAGCAGTGTTTTTTTCTTTATAAATATTTAGCGAGCATTCATTGCTCTAAATAGACGTGTATCAATGTATGTATAAACATGGAAGGATGCCAGAAGAAAATGCAACCAAATGGTAACAATGGGTCATGGGATTCTTAATAATGTTTTATTTATTATTCATCTTTTGTATATTTTCAGGAATTTCCAAAAGCTAACAAGAATTGTTTTCTGATTTAACAAAAATCAGCATGATATTTCAAATATCCTTTGCAGCAAAAATCTTTACAGAAATTCCAGAGTGGGTTAGGAGCCAAACTCACACAAGAGGAAGGTTTGATCTTTAAAAATGAAACAACCTCCAGCTGTCCTAGGAAGGTCCCGTGCAACACCTGACACAGCATCCTTCCCAAGGTGCATTGTCCCCATCACTCCACTGATGAATCTCCCTGACCCACGCCCATCACTCTGGTTCCTACATGTGGAAGTCCATGCTAGGTCCTTCTGCCAAGACATACAGAGATTTACGCTGCATTTGGCTCAAATCTCTTTCTACATTTGAACAGGGTTGAAAGTACTAGAAAATTAGTCAAGATGCATCAACACCAGGCTTTATACCTATAGTCAGCCCATCCCCCACCAGTTCATGTCTTCCAAGACAGCTCAGTTGGGTGCAGACCACTTGTCCGACGAAGGTGGATGGGCTGATCTCAGGGGCTCACTGATGGAAGGAGTGGCTTCAGTAACCCCACATCTTTCCCTAGGTTCCCACCTAGGTCCGATTGCTGCTGACTCATCACCTGTAATCTTGATGACTTAAAACAGCGGCAATCATTTTATTCTCTCATAGTGTCTATGGGTGGCTCTGGCTCAGGATCTCTACTGGCCGTAGTCAGTCGCTGACTGGAGCTGGAAAAACCTGGGAGACGCTGGGCACTGGAGCAGCTGGGGGCTGGCTAGACATCTCCGCCCCCGTCTCTGCTCACATAGTTGCAGGGCTGCTGCACGTGGCCTCTTTACACGGGATGACTGGGGCGCCTTCCAGCATGGCAGCCTCAGGGCTCCAGCAGCAAGGAAGAGGCTGAGTTCCCTCTCATGATCTGGCCTCAAAAGTCCCTTCACATCCCCTCTGCACACCTTAACGGCCAAAGTAGTCACCAAAGCCCTCCCAAAGCTAGGGGGTGGGATATAGTTCCACTTCTTGACAGGATGAGTGTCAAGGTCACCTTGGACAAGAGCCTGAGCCATGGGAGATGTTGCTGTGGGGCAGATGGAGATCCCTCGTCGGTGACACCCGTACCTCGTCTCCTCCTACTTATCCTCTGAGACCCAGCTGCATAGAGATTCCCCCTTGCGAGGCAGCTTTCTAGAACATCCTCTCCAGCCTTGAGGGCTTGCTCCTCAGAGCTCCGGTATCCCATCCTGCACAAGTTCATTGCTCACGAACCTCTTTGTGCTGGAGGAGTTCATGTATTTCTCCTCAGCAATCCTGTAAACTCCTTGAAGGTTGGGGACTGGGTCATTCATTTTCTCTTCCCTGTGTTAACCTATTCAAAAATGTTTAAAATGACATTTGTAAAACTCTTTACCAGCATGGGAAGTGTAAAAACCTTTTTTGGACATTTTTCTTTTCTCTTCCTGACTTTTAGTACACGTATGGGTTGCAAAGATTGCCCCCTACCCCATAAAGAAGTGAAGAAGATAGATTGTCTTATACAGATTGAAGAAGATAGCTAAAAGAAATGTGAGGAAAAAGAAAATTCAAGAGTCCATACAAGGCTGAATTTCTCCACTCTAAGGCAAAATTCCAAATTTTGAACAGGGGTGGTCAGTGCCAAAGACTCAGATCATAACGTTAGCAGGACAATTTGAAATTACCTTAATTAAAGCAACAGAAAATCCTCCTCTCTGATCTTTTTGATGTTGGGCTGACTTCATCTTTCACTTGTCTTTACGATAATTGAAAGGAAATAAAATTCCCCTTAACAAGCTGGGTTTTTTGCCCTTAACAAGCATAAGCTACAAACATTATTGATTTCACAACCGCTGCAAAAATCAAAGAATACTTGCCTGTTTGTAACTGGAAATATTTATGTTTAGCTAACAATGGTTTTCATGGGAATGACAGGACATTCTAATCCGAGGAAGGATCGTGGAATTGACTTCCTTCTCCTTGCCTTCCACGAGCTGTAAATATTCACCTTTTTTGCATCGTTAATAGCGGGGGGTACAGAGTTCTAATTAATGGGCTTTCTGATTAATTACACACTGCAAATGAAACTATATTCAACACCCTTCATAATAAAAACTCATCTGAAGAAAATTTGATTCTTCCTTGGTGATCAAGAAAGGTTCATAATTAAGAACAACCATTATGCAAACAGGTTTCAGAAATGTCTGGTTATTTGAACAATGACTTGGGCTCTGGATAAGTTGCTTCTAGTTGACAGATCCTTGAAAAACCATAGACATATTGTTCCAATTTTGGTCTGCTGAAAGATTATGCATTATTTATAGGTTGTCTTTAATTAGTTACGCTTTATAAGAGTCACAACATTTTTCCCTTTAGTTTTTCATAATAATTATCAGTGACGGGTCTGATGAATATTTGCCACAAGCATTACAGCGTCATCATTTACTCTGGGAAGAGAAAGGAATTAGGAGCAAAGGGAGTCTTTTTAGTAACCCGTACCTCGGAAGTCTAATTTCTTCGAGTGTCTGTCACAGCCAGTGGTGGTTTCTTTGATCCTGATGTTATTATCAGACCCACCGGATCCCCGAACTGTCCAAAGCAGTGAGGGCTCCTAGGTCAGGCCATCCTGATTTCTCCTTCCGTGATTGGAGCCCTTGTCTATCTGCTCTTCGTCTCGTCAGCCCAAGTTCCAAAGTGAAAGTGTCTTGTAGGTGTTTCCCATCAGCGCCCAAGATGCTGGAGATCTGGGCTCCACCACTGAGAACTCTGGGGCTGGGGCACGTCACCCTGCTGCCCTGTCCAGTCTGCCTTCCAGAGTCATTGTGAGGGTGAGGTGTGATAGCACCTAGGCACTTAGAATGCAGTATTATTTCTCATCCATAGTAACGAGTCTTAAAGAGACTTCCGCAGAAGTACACCCCGAGACAAGGACGAGGAGCAAGTGGCCTGTTAGGAGGTGGTCCAGGAAGCATGGGGTTCAGGGAGTGAGACAGGATACAGGAAGGGAGTCAGCACAGGTGCGTAGATAAGCAGGTGCAGCTGTGGCAACCAGGGCTCGGTCCTGATGGGGACCTCTGAGAAACCAGGTAACACATGACTCAGAGATGCCCATCGGACATTTGAAGAAGCCGTATTTTTATTCTCCAAGTCCTGTCTGTCGCTGGTTGGGAGCTGATCCCAGGACACCAGGTCCCCAGCACTTCCGGACTGACCCACATGTGTGGCCTGTGGTCTTTGCACATCTGTGGTCTGCACACACCTGAACGAGCTCTCAGGTGCCTGCAGCAGGAAGCAGTGAGTGTGCAGGGGAAGGCGAGTACCTGCATGGGCCCTGGAACCATCTGGAAGGTGCCTCAACACACAGAATGCAGGGCCTCTGCCCCAGAGGGTCTGATCCAGTAGGTCTGGGGAGGGGTCAAGGGTTGGCCCTTCTAACAAGCTCAGGTGATGCTGATGCTTCTGGTTCAGAAACCAGTTTTGGAGAACCATTGGCCTAGTAGATAAAGGTGGGGCTTCAACAGTGTCTGCCTAGTCAGCTGGCTGGTGATATCTTCAGAGCAACAAATCTTTGGCTGGGAGCTGGATAAAATTCAGCGAGGAGAGAGATGTTGATGCAAGAGGGAAGTCGACGGATGCGGCATCTTTTTTCTCTCTGATCTCAGAGAATATAACTTCTTGGCCCAGCGGTAAGGTGTACCTTTCCATTCCTGAATGCCATCTTCATTTATAATGGAGACAACCACCTAGTTTTGAAAATCATGGTGGACATAGTGGGTCTTAATCTTTTCCTGGAGACACAGGTAGGAGGAACTATGATCCCAGGGATGACACCCTCCCATGAGCGTGCCCAGATTTGGGATAAAATCTCTCGAATGTTGTGAATGGATGAAGCACTATAATTGCTTGCAATCACTATTTTATTCCTGATAAAACTGCAAGAACATGTCAAGAAGCACCTCTGCAGGAAAGAAAATTCTGGCATTACCCCCTTTCGTACCCATTCTAGCAAGGCCCGGGTATGAGCCGTCAGGCAGACTCTGTGACATGTCTGAGCATCTGTCACCATGACCCCCTGGAACAACAGGAGGTGGCCCTGCTGCCAGGCCCACCACTCTGAGATCAGGGATGTCCTGGGCTCACGCCATGTGTTCTTTGGCTGTCCGTTGAGACCTGGATGCTGCGCTCTCCCTATCACGTGGGTCTCATCTAACTCTGCCGCTGACGGGCAGCACCTACCCACCCCCATCGTGGGTCCAGGCAGGACAGCTTCCTGGACTGCGTCAGCCTCGGACTGGGGAGTGGCAGTGCCCGTCTGAATTTCAGAAACCTCCCACGTCCGCAGCTGTGTGTCTGTTGGTGAGGGCCTTTGGGGCTGGGGGCGGACATGAAAATTGTACTCCCATCTGTCTCTGGAGACTGTTTTTGCTGGACGTCACCACAGCCCAACTCCTTTCTATCCAAGTGACGTCAAGTACTGACGTCATCTCTAGGACTTATCCTTGGCACTTGTCAACATGATAGCAGAGAGTAATGTTGTTATAACGATAACTAAAATTAGCTCTATTTTTAATGAAGGAAATAATTCCCAAGCTTTGGCAATTTTTGTATTGGTTGTAATTGCTTTTGACACATTTCCCATCTGATTGGGAAGCGCAGGTGTGTGATGGGATCCATGCCCCAAGTGGCTGGCCTGAACCAGTGCCAGGAGCAAGTTTTGCAATGAGAAGGGTCCAGCACTCTAGTTAGTAAAATGAATTTCCAACCGCTCTTAGAAACCTAGGATCGTGGCAAGGTAAGGGTGCACAGAGATTAAATAGAATACATTCCGATGTCTTCATGAAAACAATGAGAAAGCAGAGGTCCTCAGGCACTGGGATCACCCAAGAGCACAGGCAGATTAGGAGGGACCACAAAGCTCTGCTGTTTCCCACGTGAGTCCATCTATCCAACCTCAATATCTGAGACTCATCTTTGACTTTTCCCTACCTTCCCTCCCCTAAATACAATCGTCCACATCCTGTCACTGTGTCTTTTATGAATTCTGTCCCATCCAGTTCCCCAGTTCCTGCTCTCACTGCCTTTCAGACCCTCACTGGTTCCGGTATTTTCACTTTGGTGTATTTTCCACCCAGTTCTCTCTCCCGAGCATCTGCTTCGACCTGCCCTGCATTCTGCTTCCAGACTGGCCTCCCCCACGCATCCCTACGCCCGCTTCTCCTGTAAAGGGAGGCTGTCCTAAGTCCTAGAGGTGGACAGTTAAGAGGCGACCCGAATATGCGGTGTTAATATGCGGCAGTGGACCCACTCATGTGCCCCCGTCCCCGCCCCCGTGCGGGCAGTTTCCTACCCTGCGCCCCAGCGACTTTGCCCTGGGCGGCTCTGGGTGAGAAGGAGCCGCACCCGCGTGCAGGGCAGGTGGGTAGCACCAGGAACCAGTGAGCAGTGCTTCGAGGAGATGCGGAAAGCACCTCAGCTCACCACTCGGAGAGGTGCTCTGTGCTCCCTTCTGAGCCTCCAGTGGGAACTGGCCCATCTTTCCCCAGCAGTGACCCTTGTGATGACACACCTGTCTAGGGTACAAGAATACAGAGTAATACACTTAGCAGTAGTTATTTATTCAAAGTTGTCATTGGTGCCAGACACTGTGCTGAGTTCGGGTGACTTAAGGAAGAGGGGGAAGAGAGATCTCTGCAGAGACTGAGAATGGGGAGCCAGGGTATCAGGGGAAACCAGGGAGGAGAGGGGCCCACGCTTGAAGGGGCGGGGGTGCCTCCTGGACCCAAGGAGTCTCCTGTCTGTAGGTCTTCTGGGCAGAACCAAAATATTCATTGCCTTTCTGGCCTCTTGACCTCACTTTTGTGGTCCTCTGCTTTGCTTCCTGTTTCAGTTTGTCCTCACATGCTAGACCTCTGACTTCTGCCCAGAAGGACGATTAACTTGAGTGATGAAGTCTGCAGAGGTGCCCACGGCTCACTAACCAGCATGCTTGTACCTGTCATTCTCTCACTGACTTTCCTGTCACGGCTCCAAACAGCCCTCATTGTCTCACAGACTCCCAAGAACAATTCCCTAAATACATGTTTTACTCTCTTTCCTGCTTGAATCTATTAGAGCTAAACGCAATGGCTCATTTCCTGTAAACATTGGCACCACCAACAATTGCTGTGGTAACATGTTACAATGGTCACCACTAATTTAATTAAAATCACCATGGAAACACCATGACCCACGCAGGTAATACCAGGGTGGGGTGAGGAAGGCCGAGCCAAAGTGGGATGTGTCTGCAGAACGAGCAGTGTCAGGCAGTTTCTTTCCCATTTATTAAGTCAGCAGGGACTAGTTGCAAAAACAGCTCCCGCCACAGAGAAATATGAGTTAGTTGACCTTCACCCTTTTCTAGGTCTCCTCCCACTGACTTCCTGGTAAGGTCACACTGATTCCTGACATTTGCCTGACCTGGACTGTGACTTTACAGCACACGGTTTGAAAAGTTAATTTCCAAAAATGGTCTTTAATTCACTTTTGCAGCCATTATCTGTCTGACCTTAGGGTGAGCTCAGCTCTGCGTGATGCAAATGTCTTTCTATTGTCTAAGTAACTGCCCTCTTGAGGGCACGAATAAAGAATAATATGCTTGGCAGGATTTATTTATTCAAAATTACTGTCGGTGCCCAACATTGTCTCAGTCTGGGAACCGGGTAGGGGATAAATATGAATACAATCTCTCTCTGTCCTCAAGGAACTCATTCACTGGCAGGGGAAAGAGAGATTTATTTAAAATTTTACAATACATTGCAATCTGTGTTATGACAGTTTTGCAAACACTTTTTTGAGGGAGGATACTAAAGTGCTATCCATTTATTAACAACAAAAGCCATAATTTTAAATAAGAAATCTTTGGAAGTTATAAGAAACAAATTTCAGTATGAAACCAGTTAACTGTTTTTGGTAAGTTCTTCTAACTTTTCTATTATTAAGTATATACTTGTGCAAAAAAGTGTACGGTATTCTTTAGAATAAAAATTTTAATAATCACTTAACCACTAAGAAACATACAGTAAATAACAATTCAAAAAAAATAAGCTACATTTTAGGCTGATTCTATAATAATTGCTTTAAGAATCAAAGGAATATGGAAAACATTACAAGCTATCTGATTCTGAGATTCCACACAGTAATTAACAAATTTTTAAATTTTGGAATAATTTTAGATTTACAGAAAAAATTGCAAAGACAGTACAGAGACTTCTGGTATACCTCCACCCTGCTTTCCCTAACAGTTACATCTTAAATTTCCATAGTACAGTTTTCAGAACTAAGAAATTAACATTTGTATATTACTATTGACTAAATTTTTTGTGTGAATTCACCAGTTTTTCCACTAATGTTCTCTTTAAACACCAGGATTCAAGCTAAGATCTCCCATTGGATTTAGTCTCCTGAGCGTTGACTGTTTCTCAGTTTTCCCTTGTTTTTTTATGACCTTGATGATTTTGAGTAGTATCGGGTAGTTATTTTACAGACTCTAACTTGTGGGTTTTCTAATGTTTTGCTCATCGTTAGACTGGGAGTATGGGTTCTGAGGAAGAATATTACAGAGGTGTAGTGTCCTCATCACATCCTATTAGCGGGTACACGATGTCAGCATGACTCATCACCATTGCTGTCGACCTTGATCATTTGGTTAAGGCAGTATCTGGTGCCCCCTTGGCCAACATGCTTATACATGTGTGTGTGTGTGTGTGTGTGTGTGTGTGTGTATGCACATGTGTACACAAGTCTGGGTGTTCCTCATGATCCTCAAAATCAATAACTGAATCCCCTGTCTTCCTGCAAGCCCGCTGCTCCTGTCCAGGATTCTCTATTTTGTTCAATGCTGCAGTTCATCCACTCAAGCTCCCAGGCAAGAAATCTGAATGATATTTTTGTTTACTACAGTCGTCCCTCAGTGTCAACAGGGGAGGGGGTCCAGGACCTTCTGTGGATACCAAATTCTGCAGATGTTCCTCTCTTACATAAAATAGCACAGAATTTGCATACAACCTATGCATATTCTTCCATATACTTTAAATCATCTCTAGATTACTTATAATACCTAATACTACATAATGCTACATAAATAGTTGCCAGTGAGTGGTGAATTCAAGTTTTGCTTTTTGAAACTCCCCGGAATTTTTTCAAATATTTTTGATCCACCACTGGTTGACTCTGCCGATGTGGAACCTGAAGATGTGGAGGGCCGACTGTAGTCTACCCATACTTTCTCCCAGATTCTGTATCAATACTGTTGATTCTATTTCCCAAACATGGTGTGAATCTATCCCTACTTCTCCATCACCACAACACTTGCCGTGGTAAATCCCTCTCTGCCTTTCATTTATATTGCTATATTGGATCATAATTCAAAGATCTTGAGTTTTTCCACCCAACTCATGCTTCACTGCACAGACACCTGGTGGTCCATCTAAATCGCAAGCCAATCAAGCCATTTTGTTCTTAGAAACATACGGTGTCTCACTATTGCCTATAAGAATAAGGTTAACAATGAAATTCCACAGCTATGACCTATGGCCCATGGTCCTCTTCATATACTTTCTCTTTTGCTATTTTCTCGATACAACTTAAGTTCTATCCTTACCAAACTGTTCAACAATCTTCTAACACTTCCTGTCTGTATCTCCATGTCTCTATGTTCTTTGCTCTTTCTGGAATCCCCCTCGTTTGGGGAAAACCTAATTACCTTCTAAGACCTTGTTACTTGAAGAGTGGTCTGCTGACCAGATGCGTCATGTCGCCTGGGAGCTTGTTAGAAATACAGAATCTCAAGCTCCACTCCAGACCATTGACTCAGAATCAGCATTTTCACAGCATCCCCAGGGGATTCTCAGGCATACTGAGGATGGAGACTCACTACATTAAGCCATCTCCATCATCAGCTTCACTAGAAAGTCTTCCCTGACATGCCCTTCACCCTTGTGTACCCACCTCCCTGCTCTCTACCTTCTTTGATGTTGTGTAGGAATCATCTGTTGATGTGAGCTCTTGAAGGAAAAAGGGATGTCGCCTGTTCATCTTTGTATCCTCAGAGTCAAACACAGGGCTCACTGTCCTTCATCCCATAAACAGCTACCAACACCTGCAATGGGCCAGTCACAGTCCAAGGTGATGACAATGACATCAGTGAAGACACGGCACGGTCCCTGTTTATATTCTAGGCGTGAAGACGATGTTCGTCAAAGAGAAACAGAGACTTTAATGACAATCTTGCAAGTGATCTGAGCCCAAAGTGTTTGAATTTGGAGGAGTAGAGAAACATCTGTTGACCCTAGGTGTGTCCCAGTGCTTCACAGGGACATGACTGTATCTACTCAAGGTCATCATTCACACTTGTAAATACAGAACAGAGAAAACAAAGAGGTGGAGTTGGTGATTACCTTATGCATCACCAAGCACACTACCTAGAGAATTTCACTCTTGGAAAAGTTCTTAAAGCTACAGCTACCCAGCTGCTGTTTGAGTCCCCTTTTCAAAACTCCAGCCTCATAACTTTTCATTCTTTATTTAAATGCTGCTGCAGTCAGAGAACTCACTACACCCATGGTCGATTCATTGCATCCTCATTTATCTGTGGCAGCCAACTTCTTCCTTAGATTGAGTTGATAAGTCTACCTATGTCTACTCCTAGCCTCCTGAAAGGTCTTTCTGCCTTGGATAAGTCACTGCTTCCCAGCTGGGATATCTTATAAATGTGAGTTGCCCATGAAGAATTCTTCATCAATAAGTTAGTGCTGAAGGCAAGTGGAGTTTCATCCTGTTTGGAACCCCCGGAGGACATGCCTCAGAGTCAGTCCACCTGAGAGCCTAGGAAGTTGAGGTATCCACCAAAACCCATGCATCATAGGTAAAGGCTGTTGTTAGGCGGCGTGTTGATTCTCTGGCACTTCTAACCTCTCAGATAGGCAAAGTGAGCATGTGCCACAGTCAGAACAAATGCAGAGAGTCTTTGCGTGTAGAAATGAGTACTGAGAGGATATGAGCAAGACACCAGCAACGCCTGCTGCAGGAGAGGTGGGGGAAGGACGCGCACTCAGGTGTGCTTGTTAAAATAAAGACCTTGACCACTGGTAAGAAGAAACAGAACAAAAAAGTTGATTTTACTGTATTTCTTTCAAAGAAAGATAGTAAATATTCTAGAATCTACAAAAATTAGTGGAGAGAGCAGATTTTTTTCATCAGCTGTTACTAACACAACTCTAGCTTTCCCTACGGATGCTTTTTTTGGAATGGTCCCACTCATAGTCAGGGCCACCCTCTGGCACAGCCAGAGAATCTAGATAAGAAGACTGCCCTCCATCTCTTCTCTTCCTAAGGGGTTGCTCCATGCCACCACCAGCCGCCCAGCCTCCAGGTCACACCGGGGGTCTGAGGCGTGGCTGCTCTTAGAAACTGGGGCAGGTTGGAATGAAATGGAATCTGTCAGTAAAGATCCATCTGCACCAGCTCTTCATCTCAGCACCTTGAGAGAGCTTCCCCCACCCTCAGAGCAGCTCCTGCATTCCCCGAAGTTGTTGCCTTGACGACGAGTGCAACATAGACATGGAGCCCAGAACTCCTGAGAGAAGCAAAGCTTTTTTTAACGTCTTTATTGGAGTATAATTCCTTTACAATGGTGTGTTAGTTTCTGCTTTATAACAAAGTGAATCAGTCATATGCATACATACATCTCCATATCCCCTCCCTCTTGCGTCTCCCTCCCACCCTCCCTATCCCACCCCTCTAGGTGGTCACAAAGCACCGAGCTGATCTCCCTGTACTCTGAGGCTGCTTCCCACTAGTTATCTATTTGACATTTGGTAGTATTTATAAGTCCCTGCAACTCTTTCATTTCGTCCCAGCTTACCCTTCCCCCTCCCCATGTCCTCAAGTCCATTCTCTACGTCTGCGTCTTTATTCCTGTCCTGCCCCTAGGTTCATCCGAACCTCTTTTTTTTTTTTTAGATTCCATATGTATGTGTTAGCATACGGTATTTATTTTTCTCTTTCTGACTTATTTCACTCTGTATGACAGACTCTGGGTCCATCCAAGTCACTACAAATAACTCAATTTCGTTTCTTTATACAGCTGAGTAATATTCCATTGCATATATGTGCCACATCTTCTTTATCCATTCATCTGTCTATGGACGCTTAGGTTGCTTCCATGTCCTGGCTATTGTAAATAGAGCTGCAATGGACATTGTGGTACATGACTCTTTTTGAATTATGGTTTTCTCAAGGTATACGCCCAGTAGTGGGATTGCTGGGTCATACAGTAGTTCTATTTTTAGTTTTTTGAGGAATCTCCATACTGTTCTCCATAGTGGCTGTATCAATTTACATTCCCACCAACAGTGCAAGAGGGTTCCCTTTTCTCCACACCCTCTCCAGCATTTATTGTTTGTAGATTTTTTGATGATGGCCATCCTGACCGGTGTGAGGTGATACCTCACTGTAGTGTTGATTTGCATTTCTCTAATGATTAGTGATGTTGAGCATCCTTTCATGTGTTTGTTGGCAATCTGTATATCTTCTCTGGAGAAATGTCTATTTAGGTCTTCTGTCCATTTTTGGA
This sequence comes from Stenella coeruleoalba, assembly GCF_951394435.1. NCBI lineage: Eukaryota > Metazoa > Chordata > Mammalia > Artiodactyla > Delphinidae > Stenella > Stenella coeruleoalba. Next base: position 44,429,985 of record NC_137161.1, on the reverse strand, counting down.
TTGGGTTGTTTTTTTTTTTAATATTGATCTGCATGTGCTGTTTGTAAATTTTGGATATTAATCTTTTGTTAGTTGCTTCATTTGCAAATATTTCCCTCTCTTTTCCATTCAGGAATTCAGGGATGCAGGGGTCTTTATGAAGGTGGTAGCAGCAGGGCCCCTAACCTCAGGGCACCAGCTGAACAGAGATTCCCCTGTTACTTTTGGGCTTGATTTGTTTGCTGCCTCCATTAGGGAGTAGCAGCTCTTGGTCTCTCCAAGCACCCACGTGGGGGCCTCCATTTTCAGCCACAGAGGACCAAGAGAAATGGATACAGCAGCCAAAAGAGGGGGGAATTCTACCAATTAACTGTGAGCTGCGGGCTGGGGATGGAGTAATGAGAAAATTGGGGGAAGTGGTGATTTTGACTGTGAGAAGTTACACTGAATTACATTTAAACTTTTAAGAGGGAAAAAAAGTCTATAAATGTTAGACGACTATATAAGGAAGTATTCACTGCTGGGTTGTTTTAAGATACATTCTCTATCCAGGACCTCGTAATAAACCTTGAAAACAGCACAGTGGCATTTCTTAGCCGAAACCAGTGAAATGCGTCTGGCCATAATAGCATTTTCTCAGTCGGCGCAAAATCATGAATCACCCGTTTCTCTAAGGACTTCATTAGTTTCAATGCAAGAGACTCTAATTCCCCCCCCCCCCATTTATCTTATGGCAATAAAAACCATTTACTTACCATGGATGCCAAAGAATAGATTAAGCTGATAAAAAAAAAGTATAAGATTAACAAGTGCAATTTACTTGGCAGATGGAGGTATTTTACCATTTTATCAAGTTGTTCTCTCTCTAGAGGGAAGCTGTGTGTTGATACTTCACAACCGAGACCAAGCTGGGGCCAGTCAGACGTCAGTGTTAGGGGAGGTGAAGACTGATCATCGCTGTGGACCAGGGAATGCTCTCCTTGCATCACCAAAGAAGATAAGAAAGGATCTTTCCTTGCACTCTCTAAATTTAACAAAGTTGTAAGTGTGCTTTGGCAGCATATAGAATAAAACTGGAACAATACAGAGAATAGCATGGTCCCTGCACAAGGATGACACACAAATTCATAAAGCATTCCTTATTTAAAAGAAAAACAGTTTTTAAGTATACTGCTATAGTAAAAAGAACCACACACACATACAAACAAACATAAACACACACACAATAAAACAATATTATAGGTGGCAAAAATAGGAAGATGGAGTCTATAGATGCTATCTATACTTCTTAAATTAAGACATAAGTGGACTTATTATTCATAGGTGTGACATATGAATAATAATGTCAACTAAAAATGTACTAGAATTCCTCCAAATTACTGGAAGGCAAACACACGTATACCTCAAATATCAAAAAGAAAAGAAAAGAGAGAAAGAAAGAGAAAGAGAGAGAGAAAGGAAAAGAAAGGGGAAAACAAAGAAAAGAAAGGAAAGGCGATTTTTAGAGCAAATGATGGAAATAAAGAGTATATTGAAAACAAATAATAATCTCAAAAGTAAAGCTAGTAACATGTAAAACATAAAATGGCATGTTTGATTAGTACATTTGGATGACATGACACTAATAAATGTAGAATAAATGTAAATAAAATGTAAATAAAAAAGAAACTAATGAAATCAGATTAGACAAAGAGTGACCACGCAAATGTTAACAAAGAGAAAGCTAGGACTCACGGTAATAATATCAGACAAAGATAAAGTTAAAGCAAAAATGATAAACTAACACGCAAAGGATACCAAATATTAATACATGGTCTCACCTACAGTGATAATGCAACTGTATTTTATGCAGTAAATAACATAGGAAAACAACATAAAGCATAAATCTAGAAACTTCTAAAATAAATCAACAAAACCCAGAAGTAGTATAAGACCAACTCATCCTTATGATATCATGACTGATCAAGTGGATAAAATTTCTCAATTAATTAAGGAGGTAGAGTCATGGTTCTGAAGCCTGAATTACCCTCAGCCCAGGTGAGTTTGTTCAAACACAAATCACTGGGCCCCACCCGAGTGGTTGTGCTTCATTTGGTCTGGGTGGGCTCTTGTGCCCTGTTCAGATGGAAATTCAGTAGAGAAAACTATCTGAGAAGAGATGATGCCATTGAAAAGTGTGGAATCAGGAAGATGAGGATGATTCAACAAAGAACTAGTAGCAGAAATCTCCAGGAAGCTGCAAGGTTTATGCGTGTGGTTCCAGCATCCAGATCTTTGACAGAGAGCGCAAGGGACTCTCAGCAGAGCCTTGAGCTGACTGCAGCCCCAGCATGAAAGCCGCCAGCAGTGGGGTTCAGAGAAGGGATATGATTCCCTGAAGTCTGCACATGAGGACAGAGGGGGAATTTTGCCCCCAAAGTCTCTGTTTCCAAAATGCAGGCACATTTTGTTACCCCTGGGAGAGAACGGGGCAGAATTCCTCATCCTCTGTGGGTCTGTCCATCTTGCTCTTACCTCTCCTTAGCTTCTGAGGTGGTAAATTTTCCTCAAAAGCTGCTATTTCTGCCCCCATTAAAAAAAAAAAATCTGTGTTTGGCCACATGCCAAGTCCTTTACACACATTCCTTTGCTGTGTGACCCTGTGAGGCACACCTTCCATGACCCCCATGTTATGGGTTGGGTATCCGAGGTCGGCGAGTTCACCTACCTGGACATGGGACACATGGAGGAGGGGCTCAAACCCCCATCCACCTTGACCCAACATAAGAGCCACACAACACTCCTCACTGCCCCCTTCTCGTCTGCTAACTCTCTTTCCTTTGCATTTGTCTCTTTCTCCCAGCAAAGAAGGGTAGGACTTCTAGTGGTTAGTGTTTTATTTATTATTATTTTTTTCTTTTTTCCCAGGTAGTAGTCAAGTTTATACGAATCTCAATCAAAGCCACCTCCCATGGCCACCTTCCTCCCTCTGCTGAAACTGCTCCTTCCTCTTGATGTTTTGGTCTGGATGGAAGGTGGAGGCTGTCATCAGAGAATAGCCAGCTGCTAGCAGCCCCAAAGGCCCACAGTCTGGTTTGTCCTCACATGGCCTACCGGCCTGTGCTCAAAGCTGAGTGCGATTCTCAACTTTGAAAGTCTCCAAAAATGTCAGCATCCTTGACCAGAGACAAGACTCACTAGTTCTGCCTAATTCTGTAGCTTAGAAATTCGCCTTTAAGGTGCCTTTGAACTTTCGTGTTGGTTTGATAACTTAACTCTCAGAGTTTTGAAGATGCCTTGCTCTCATCTTTGTCTGCCTTTCCTGTGGATCAGAAGGCAACTGCAGGAGGAGTGTATCAGACCAAGAAATGTGACCCAGACCCTGGTTTCAGCACCACGGGAGCAGACCGTCAGGGGTGGTCTCCAGGAGCCCTCCCTTGCTAGACCTTTGGATAGTTTACCAATACCCTCTGGGAATGCAATGCGGCATTCCACCCTGAAGTCTGGAAAACTCTAGACCTTAAGGAGACGGTCATGTTCCAAATGTTGAGATAGCAAAACAAACAGGACTGAAGAGCCTCAGGGCACTTCCTTAATTTCCAACTGTTTCCAAAATGTGTTCAGTTAAGCAAAACCCCAAACGTATTGTGTAAAGTCCATTTCGCATTAAATCCACATGTCAAACTGAAAGAAACCATCCCCATATGAATCTGATTCATTCACGCTTAACTAATACAAAGCTTGGCAAGGAGCAAATTAATAGTCAAGAGGCCCCTTTCAGTGGCCTGAGGACGTCCTCCCTTGCTCCAGGTTGACTACCCAAGAAGGGAAAACAGGAAAGTGAATGCTAGACTCCTCACCTGACTCCACATCTCCCATTGGCAAGGCTCTTTCCCCTTCTTATCAGCAATAAAGCCCCGATAATGAGAAGACACTGTCCTTGAGTAGGACGGGCTGCGTTGTTGGGTCAAGAAAGGCCCCTGGGCCCATCCACCACACCCTTAAGAAGGGGCTCTCAGACTTGCCTCGCCTCCAACACCATCCTGGGTGAGGGACATTAATTTTTCTCCCCTAAATACCTGAGCAGCCAACTGCGTGGTCTTCCCGAGTCCACTTTTGCCCCTCTTCAGACTACTCGCTCCCCATGAACTTTTGGCTTCGCTCTCACCTACAAGTCTTATGGACTCAGGGGCACTTTGCATTAAAGATCTTTCTCCCATCCCAGCTGAGCAGCGAGCTATTCTGTCCTTTTTGAAAACCTGCTCTTTCATTCCTCTTCCCGGTCTCTTCTTCCCTCACTGCTCTGTTTAAAACCCTGTTCTTTAAAGATCCACTTAAATAATACCTCCTCTATCCAGTTTTCTTTTTTAACTTGTTGCTTTAAATAAAATTCGATTTACAGGAAAGATGCAAAAATAGTATGGAGTGTCCCTGAACAATTTCCCCAGCCTTCCCTCTCGCCAGCAATCTTACATAACCATGGTGCAAGTAATCAAAACCAAGAAATTCACATTGACCTAGTCAAATACTCTAAGACCTAGTCAATAAATATTTTTTGAGTGCCTATATGCACAGGATGGTTGTGGAAAGGACAGAGAGTCACCAGGGAATTGAGGACAAGATGTGTTTCTGGAATCCTTGTTTACTTAGGAAAATTAATTCCCAGAACACTTTGATCCTCGGCGGTTACTGTTCAGTCCCAAACTTCCGGCGCCTCACGCAGCTAGTCTCACACACACACCCCATCCTCCTGCTCTCTGCCCTCTATCTGAGTGATGTCAGCTCAGGAGACAGCGTCAAGGAGCCTCCAGGAGAAGTAGAACCATATCAGCAGAGGATAGAAAGAATCCTCAGGGGCCCAAAGTGATGACAGTTTTGCTTTACATTTATATCAAAATCAAACTGAAAACTAGACCACAAAGGAATGCGCCTGCTTATAAACTAAGAAACGTCTACTTTGTCTAAACTCTGATGAAATCAGAGGCACTAAGAAGCTGTGGTCCCTGCAGTCACGAAACTTTCAAATGTTCTGTTCGTTCAAAAATGGTCTTCCAGTCATTAACAGGGAACACACTCTCCTAGTCTGAGACCCACAGATACTCCAAAACTAGCCACACCCATGAGTCTTCACGTGAGGTGGGATGTTTAGGTGTGCTAAGGTGGTCACCCCGTGGTGGAGGCCACTGATGGAATTTAATAACGTAATAGGAAAAGCTTACATAATCACAAACTAAAAATTACTACTTACAAAATAATAGCTCAAACCTCTAAAACATACAAGTACGAATTTCATTTTCCTCCGGAGTTACTTCCTGAAAAGGTGTGTTTCTTGTATTTATGTATATTTGTAATACAGACTACGTATAGCTCAAGTGAGACATACCGCGTTGAACAAGTGTGGGCTTGTGGAGACCGTGGCCGCTGCCCTGGCGGTGCTGGGAACATCCCATAACGTTGCTGGTGATTTTGGTGTGACTGTGACCTCTGGTCAATATCCACGATCAGGCTGAGGGTGTTCCTCTCTGGCTTCTGAGACAGGAATGGATTCAAAAATGTTGATTCTCCCTCTCTTTCCTGAAAGAAATGCTATTTGATAAGAGTATTTTTCTTTTATTACAGTGTTAGACGTACTAGAATTTGATTTATTATCTTTGCTTTTCTATGATCTGTGAAATTGCCTTCTACCTTCCTTTTTTTTTTCTTTTTGGATTAGCTTGTTCAGGTTTCACTACCTGTTCATTTGTATTCTCTTAATAAGTATTGTTCTGAGGCAGTTTATTATATCAAAAAGTATCTATGCCTTAAATTTAGGTAAAACTTTTCTATAAAACCATCAGGGCATGAAGCCTTTTGAAAAGATGGATTTGACAGACTTTCTAGTTTCTATTATGGTGGCTGGTCTACTGTTTCACCTCTTCTTGGCAAATGTTGGTAATTTATGGAAAAATCATCAAATGCATCTATATTTTTTAGTGTTTTAGATGAAATTTATGCAGAATATGCTCTTGAAGACTCTTTCACAGCGCTGCAGGTTGTGGTCTTTGTGTTTTTCTTGAAGAGATTGATTTACTTATTGGTCTTTTCCTGGAAGCAACACTTGATTTTATTGATCAGTTCTATAGATTGCTTATCTGAGCATCTTTGTTTGATTTAAAATTTGTTAGTGACTACTTTGGTGTTTGTAAATGCTTTTCTCTAATTTCCTTTGGTTGTACATTCTTTAATCCTTGAGTAACTTCTAGTGAATATATTTCCAAATATTTTTACTTGTTAATTAAAACATTTATGACCATGGGTTTTCTTCTGCTATAATTTTGGACCAATATACAGTGTCCTCCTTGTCCTGGACTTCTAAAAAGTCCATAATTTTAGTTGTTGTTTTTTTTCCAGTTTGATCTAAGGACTACTTTTGAATTAATAATTATTATTTTTAATTTCAGATGATTAGATTGGTAGTAGCAGAAGGGGATGGGGGAAGTGTTATTTTAGTTTCCACTTGTGTTAAGGTTCTGTTTTTCTGGTTTCTATTTATTGCTTTTGTTTCTCTGTTATTCTGCTTCTCTGGTTATTCTCCAGTAAACAATAGGAGATATAATATGATTTAGATATGATACAGTATAAGGAATTGGCTCACAAGAGACTGGGAAGTCCCATGACCTTCAGACCAGGAAAGCAGGTAACAAAATTCCAGCCTGAGTCCACCTGAAAGGAGTTTGTTAAACACCGTGCCTTGATTGTGTTTTTATGAGATTCTCCTTATATTTCTAACAGTCATTGTCACAGATGTTCACTGACACTCTTGCACATACATATACATAAACATTCATGAACATTCCATTTTCTTGGTAGATTTTACCTTTGACTTTAAGTGATGCCTCATGAGGTTTCAGTATTGATGTTGTTGTTTTCTTTTTGTAGTATAGTACATTCTTGTTCCATCATTTTATTTTCTTTATTAAATTTCCAATCTTTTTCTTTTAAAAATAGTATAACATTTATGAATGTGGCCTCCAAAGTCCCCTCATTCGATTCCCTGGCTCTACCCCGGCCAGTTACTTATCTAACTATCTGTCTGTCTCCTTGTTGAGATACAGCATATGTTAAAGGGTTTGAAAGTGCCTGACATGTAGTAAGAACCCAACGGATGTTTATCTATGGGTCATTTTTATTACTACCATTTTATTTTCTATTATAAATAGCAAAACATTTATCTTATAAATAGTGAAGCATTAGAATTTAGTTCTTTAAATCCAATCTGAGGACTATATATTTTAACAGGGTGAGTTAAAATCCATCCAAGTTAATTTCTACCATCATCAGTGGGGGTTTTATACCTCTGCTTTCTTTTACATTTTCTGTTCACTCTGATTTCTTACTATTTCATTATTTTCCCTTCCTTGACTTTAGCTGGATCCTGACTCAGTTGTGAAAGGTGTGTGATTCTGGAAATATATCCATTTCAACTGGGTTATCCAATTTTGTAGCAGACTATTGTTCATAGTGTTCTCTTATACTTCTTTTTGTTTCTGTAAAATCTGTTGTAATGTCTCCTCTTTCATTTCTGATTCTTTTCTCTTTTTTTTCCCTCAGGCTAGCTAAAGATTTGTCAACTTTTTTGATATTTTCAGAGAACCAATTCCTGGTTTCATTGATTTTCTGAATTGATTTTCCAGTCTCTATTTTGTTTATCTCTGCTCTAATAGTTATTATGGGTTCCTTTTGCTATCTTTGGGTTTAGTTTTGCTCTTCCTTTTCTAGTTTCTTAAGGTATAAAGTTTGGTTGTTTATTTGAGACATTTCTTCTTTTTTAATGTAAGCATTTGCAGTTATAACATTTCCTCTTAGGACTGCTTTCACTGTATTCTATAAGCTTTGGTATGTTTTGTTTCCATTTGCATTTGTCTCAATATATTTTTAATTTCTCTGGTGAATTGCCTTTTGAACCCTTGGCCTTTTAAGATTGTGGTGTTTAATTTTCACATATTTGTGAATTTTTCTGTTTTCTAGGTCCATTCTACTGTGATCAGAAAAGATATGGTATATGATTTCAGTCTTTTTAAGTTTATTGAGACTTGTTTTGTGGCCTAAGATGTGGTCTATATTGTAGAATGTTCCATGTGCACTTGAGGAAAATGTGTATTTTGATGTTGTTGGGGGGGACTGTTCTTTATGTCTGTTAGGTCCAATTGACTTAGAGTATTGCTCAACTTCTCTTTAGGCAGACTTGGAGAAATTGCAGGTTCAATTCCAGACCACTGCAATAAAGTGAATATCAATATAAAGGGCGTCACAGGAATTTTTGGGTTTCCCAGTGCATATAAAAGTTTTGTTTACACTACACTGTAATCTGTTAAGTGTGCAATAACATTATGTCTAAAAAACAATATACATGCCTTAATTTAAAAATACTTTATTGCTAAAAAATTATAACCATCATCTGACAATGGAGGGTTGTCACAAACCTACAAGGACCTGGAGCTTTCTGATCTGCCATCCTGCTAATGTCAATCTGAGATAATTATTTCTTGAAAATGTAAAATCTACATTTCATAAGTTGTTCCATTACTCTTATCAGGTATAGTTGAGGCCTACATAAAATTTTAAGCTGAAGAAACTCTTTCCAAATATTGCAGCACAAAGATTTCTAACCTGGAGGGAACCCTGCTTCACTACAACAGTCAAGATTCTGACGTCCCAAAGGACAAAATAATCGAGATTCTCAAGAACACTTATTTTTATCGAGGCCAGTGTGTAGGAGTTGTCTGGTTCAGATACATAATTGATGGAGATATTTCTCTTAGACCTTGAATAAGCTTTTGTTGAGCTGGACAGACTTTTCAGCAAACACAGTGTTCTCAATACTCCTGAGTACTTTAAAATTCCCAATGATTTCTGTTTCTCAGAAAACTTGTTGCTTTTAGTAATATCTCAGAGGATGTCAACAGAAATCTATTTCAGTGTTACAATGTTACAGTGGGTCTGTTTTAGCCTTTACATTCTTATTTCTGGAAGACAGCTCTTTCAGAGGTTTTATCTCTCTCTTCACTCTTATATAGAACTTTGTAAGAGATCCAGTTTATTAGCTCACCAAGAAAAAGCCAGGCATGTCCTAGTCAGACTGCCTGAGAGTGACTAGCTTTGTCTTCTGCTCAGTAAATGCTTCACAGCTCTCTCCCTCCTGCAGCTCCTCACACAGTTGTGATAAGAATTAGGAATGGAGTGTGCCTCTCTCTACCTGCTTATCTCTCTGCCTAATAAAACACTGGCTGGGGCCGTAGCACTAAGTAGGGTGTTTGTTCACTGTCTTTAAGTGGTTCCTCCAGAAGTTAAGGGGTGACTCCAGGAAACACCAGTGGGGGAGTAGGAAATTGAACCAGGGGAGGGGAGGAAGTCAACAAAAGGTGTCTTATTGAGCAGTTCACTTCAGAGAGCAGCTGGAGCTCAGTCCCCAAGGCCATCTGAGAGAGCAGGTAGGACACATCCCAGAGTTGTCCTATCCAGGAAACAAGGAAGGTGGGGTGTTTGTCCACCAAATTCTCTCAGTCACTAACTGAGGGCTTCTCCTGAGGGATACTAACTCCCCAGCATTTCTGGCCCCTCCATGGGAGGAGAGCAGGCTTAGACAACTAGAAGTGGCCCACTGACCAAGGCTCTCAAGTACCTGCAGTTGTCATTCTTAGCATCCGGTCTGCACAATGTAGGAGGATGACGATGGGAGGACATGCATGGGTACCAACCACATCTGCTACACTCTCCCTCTGTACTTCCTTCTACTCGTGGGAAAAAATAGCAAGATTCCAGCCTTCCTTAGCAATTCTCCAGACATATGCTCTGAGAAGGCCTAGGAAAAAAGGAAATCATGATTTTGACAGTTAAATCTTCCAGTATGTGACCTTTTCTGTAAACCGAAAGCATTTCCAAGAGAATAGAGTACTATTCACATAGAAATGTCCATTTTCCCCTGACTTTAAGGTGTGGCTCTGTATACAAATGCTGTTAACATAAAATAAGAGTCTCAGAATATTAGCATTCTCTATGATGTAATCAGCATAAACTAAACATGCTGAAGAAGCAACAACCAGAGAAGGGGTCTTCCTATAACAAAAGTGTTTATTTTCTGCCGACTGCTTTTAAAATAAATAAATAAATAAATATATATATATATATATATATATATATATATAAAATGTATATTTGAGATGTCCTTGAGATGAACTCAGCTGACTACCTTTAGTACATTCTCATGGAGAAAAATGTTTTTACGGAACATGACTACATCTATTCAGGAACTATTTTTCAGGGACCTAAAGTGGGCCAGATACTGTGCCTGGCACAGTAGATAAGTGATAAAAGCCCACAAGCCTTGTCCCCAAGGATCCCACACCTTAGGAGGCAAGAGCAAGGTAAGGAGAGGAGATGGATCAGCAGAGGAAGGTCACAGAGAGGAATGGTCGTGAATGTGGACCCTTGGAGCCGGACTCTCTCAGCTCAAACCCTGATTCTGACCCTCACTGACTGTTTGTCCTGAGACAATTACGGAGCTCCTAATCTTCAGCTGTGCTCATTTCTGATGTGGTAATAACACTACCCACAAGTTACGGGGACATGAAGACTAAAGGAATTTAGCATAATGCCAGTCACTCAGTGCACAGTAAATGTCAGCTGTTGTTAGTACAGAAAAAGAACTGGATTAATAATCAATTGTCACAGGACAAATTACCATAAATTTATAAGCTTAAAGCAAGACACGCTTATTATCTTTCAGTGTTTGTGGGTCAGAAGTCCAGGCACAGCTTAACTGTGTCCTGTACTTCAGGACCTCTCACAGGCTTCAATCAAGGTGTCAGCTGGGGCTGGGGTTCCACCTGAAGACTCAACTGGGGAAAGGTCTTGTGGGGTTGTTCCTGGAGGGCTGGAGCAAGGGCCTCAGCTCCTCGTTGGCTGTTGGCTGGAGGCCACCCTCATCCCTTGCCGTGTTGTCTCCCCAGCATGGCAGCTGCTTCATCAAAGGGACCATGAGGAGGGTTTGCCAGCAAGAGATGAGCCACAGTTACGAGTGATCTACTCACAGAAGGGACCTCCGTCACTGTTGTCACATTTTATTGGTTGGAAGCAAGTCACAGGTCTCACCCAGACTCAAAAGGAGGAGATTCCTCAAAAGTCTGAACACCAGGAGGTGGAGATAATTGGGGACATGTTAGGGTCTCCTGCCACAAATGTGTTTTAAATATAAAACGGCGTAAATTGTCTGCTTCAAAGAGATGAGATTAATTAGTAAAGGATATCAAGGAAGCTTCTTCAGAGAGCAGCTGCTAAATTGAGACCAGAAATGTAGGGATTTTCCAGGAGGACCAAGAGCCAAGTGCATCCCGGGAAGAGAAGCGTCCTTTACAAGGGCAAGCAGTGGCAAGACCATGTATTTTCATCCTGGAGGCCACATGGTGGGATGGAGAAGTGGGCAAGGAAGGGCATTATATTTCACCGAAGTACCTTCTACCTCCCCCTCTGCATCCATGCCACCCCTCTCCCCTGCTCTGTGCCCTGGGAGGCTGACCATCACAGTTCTGACCCCTGGCTCCAACTGGGTTCAAACAATGGTAAACGTTCCAGGAGGTGAGAGGGCAGGAGGAGAGAGAGATTGGGATGCTTCTGTTCTCTGGACCCCTCTATGGCTTTGCTTCGACCTGGTGGGATCCTTGGACAAAGAGTAAGACCCTCACCGCTGGCTGTGTCTCCAGATTCCGTGACTACCCCTCCCCTCGCCTCTTTCAGGCCTGGGGGTGATGACAGCTTCCTTTGTTTCTAGATTAGGGGCACATTTCTTGTGGCTTTCTTACCCACTGCCCATAATTCTGCAAATGCTCCCTTTATTAAAATGTCTTCAGATTATCCACTTTGGTTGTGGTCTCTGTTTTCTGCTAGGGTTAGGCTCACCCTAGACTTGCTGTGTTCCTGATGAGGGATGCTGAGGTCCATAAGTGAGGCAAGGGGACAGTGAGGAGATGGTGGAGCACAGGCATGTGTGGAGTATTATTCCAAGGACCTAGCATCTTATGGGAAGAGAAGAGAATTCAGATGGCTTCCTGGTCTGTGCTTGGCCTTCAGAGAATGTCTGCGCCCGTCACCCAGGGGAAAAGTTCAGAGGAAGAATGGGTTTAACAAGTAGATGATGAAGATTTGGATCAGACACGCAGAATCAGAGGGTCACATGGAGCAGAGGGCGATGTGCATGAGACATGGGACGTAGGAGTTTGTAACCAAGAGGGTGTTCTGAACTAGAGACCCAGTACAGGAGGCATCGGTTTGAAGTTTGTGTTTAAAAATGTGAGGGAGGAAGAGGTTGTCTAAGGAGAGGGTGTGGAGTGAGAAAAGCAGACACTTGAGAAATCATTTAGGGAGAATAAAGACCTAATAGATCTATAAGAACACCTGAATATGTTACCATTTTCATAATACAAACGTTTTCCCCTTTTTGATTTATTCCACAAATATTGTTGACCAACTGCTATGTGACAGGCATTGTTCTAGATGCATGTGGTCCATCAGTGGTCAAGAAAGGCACCAGCGTCTTGCCTCACGGGGCTGCGTTCTGGCAGGCGAGGCGGAAAGTAAAAACGAGCCCTAGTGAGTCAGTGTCATAGTAGCTTAGAAGGTGATGACAATACAAAGGAAAAAGTGTGTGTGGGGCGGGCCTTGGAGAAGGAGTCTCCAGGCAAGCCAGGTGGCCGGTCTTGATATCAGGATGGAAAACTGCTCCAGGCAGAGGGAAGACAGGGACTCTAAGAGAGGAGCAAGCCTGGCGTGGCCAAGGGCCTGCAAGAAGGTCAAGGTGGAGAGTGAGCTGGACAGAGGAGGAGAGATGGTGTCAGAGATGTAACAGGAGACAGAAGTCATGGAGAGACACCGGACGACAGAGGGGAGCCCTGGTGGGGGCACTGGGAGGAGGGGGAGCCACCGTGGGGAAAGGGGGATCACCGTGAAGAGGGGGGTGTCACCGTCGGGAGGGGTGTCACTGTGAGAAAGGGGGAGCCACTCTTAGGAGGGGGGCACCATGAGGAGGGAAGAGCCACTGTGAGAAGGGGGGAGCCACCGTAGAGGGGTCACCATGAGAAGGGGGAGGTCACCGTGAGGAGGGGGGTCACTGTGAGTTGCCAATGTAAAGACTGGTGACCCCTTGATGGTTTGAACAAGATAGTGATGCGAGCTGACTTCCGTTTTAACAGGACCACTTTGCCCCTGGTGGGATGTCTGGAGGAGCTGGAGGTAGAAGCAGGGGGATTCCGCAGAAGGCCTTGCACAAGGGACACGGTGGTGAATGTGACCACCTGGTAACAACAAGAGGGTGAGGGTGGATGGGTCACGTGCACATTTTGAAGATAGAGCCAATAGGGAAAAAAACAGAATATTTCCTAGGAGTCACTGATTCAGAGGAGGATCATCAGTGGATTCTAAAATCAGTGGTGAAACTTGATGAGAGACAGGATATTTACAAAAGCTTCAGGTATCTTCTCACCAGAGATTTATTAATTGCAAAAATAGGGAAAGCCTGGCAGACGCCATATTCACCAGGGGATCAGCGTTGACGTCACCAGTCGTGAGACAGATGGACATTGTGTACCTGGATGGTACGAAGCACCTTGGAGGACACAACTTTCATTTGGAGCCTTGCCCACAATGTAACATCAGACAACCCCAAATTCGAGGGTGTTCTGCAAGATACCTGGCCTGTACTCCAAAAGGAAAAGAAAAAAGTAAACACAACAACTGAGGAACTGCTTCTGACTTGAAAACACTGAAATTCATTGATAAGATTGTGAGCCACTCTTTTCCTTTTGCTATAGAGGACATTATTGGGTCAACCGACAAAATCTAAATTAGGTCTTTAGATTAGAAACAATATTACACCACTGTAATTTCCTGATTTTAATACTAGTCCTGGGTTAAGTAAGAGAATGTACTTGTATGCTCTGAAGTAACTAACAATAAAAAGAGTTAGATGTCATATCTTACTTACATACTTACTTACTTACTCCCAAATGACCAGAATAAACACTAAAATACATAGAATGATAATGCAAACGTGGGAAAATGTGAACTTTGGGGGAATCTGGGTGAAAGATACACAGGAAGTCCTCATATTATCCTTGCAACTTTTCCATAAGTCTAAAATTATTTCAAATGATAAAAGCTTATTTTGTTCATAAAAACACTTTCCAGAAATTTTGAGAATTTCCAGGGTTCTTCAATTCTCTCATAAATTTCTGCTTATGATTAAATACCAATAGATGTCACATTAAAGACATATTTAAATCCCTAAAATAAGATAACCAGAAAGGGAGATCCATTACTTAATATATGCTTTCCTGAGAATTTATAAATCTTTTCATTTACATTAGGCAGTGGTTCTTTTTTCCGTGCTCTGTCTTGGAACAGTGGGACTATTCATCTTGACTTCATATAAAATTAACCCCAGCCTGACACCCCACAGGTACCAGATCCCCTTCCTCTTCTACTCAGGGAAGCCTCTGACGTCTTGCTGGGTTCTCGATGTTCTGGGGAACCCAGTGTGACAAGTTTTCCACCAGAGAATCAGGGATGAAAATGCTTCTGAAAAGGGAATGCTCCTGTTCTCCTTAACCCCCAAAGGCAACATGCATTTCATACCTTCATTTTGCTTAAATCAAATTCTTTACCACTTCTTTTGACTGTAGAACTATTGGGAACCAGGATTCTCAGCTGTGCTACAACCTCTAGACCATTTTTAATTTTTGATACTCGACACATTAAGAGGAATTGTTCTAGAAGATGCACACACACAAGAGAAAACTCATATTTCAGACCATATGGAAACAATACAAATATGTGTCAGCAGTTCTAGGAAGATGTCAGCAAATTGTGAAATTTAAAGGGTGAGAGATGGCTTATCTAAGCCTGGAGACATAGCTTGTGCCTGGGGGTTGGGCAGCTTCCTCCCCAGAGCTCACTAGATCATTGCCTCTGACTTCCAGCGATCGTGGTAGGAGAAACAGCAATCAGGATTCAGACGTCCCAGCTGGGGAAGAGCACCCTGTGGGGCCCTGTTCAACCCCAGTGTCCTTGGCATCATTTCTCATCTGCATAGTGCAGTGATCAGACGGGACACTGTTACTTCACTTTAGGCATCTTTCAGCTCCAGGCATCAGGGACCAACTCAACTGCCTTGAACAAAGGGGTTTCTGGGTAAACAGGCAGGGAACACTCCTATGCCCCACACATAAGCAGATGAAGACACACAGCCAAGAGGCACAACTCCTGGATGCTATCATCATGGGATGGTGGGCGGGGTACAGAAAAGGAAGCAACAAGATATCTGATAGTGGAACCCCAGAGTTCCCAACAGGGGCACTGGCGGAGAGGGCCCCCCAGTGGGATGGGCTATCACTGACCATGTGTAGGATTGTTGTACACAGTGATGATTAAGAGCAGACAGATTTTAGTCACTGATACTATCATTTTCATATTCCCTGTAGATGATGTGCTCCCTGCCCCAGCCTCTCAGAGTTGGTCACTAACATCACAAAAAGAGACAACCAGACCTCAGGGCCTCCTGATGGGCGATAACCACATCACCGACAGCCCTGCCAGAGGCACGGAACCTGACTTCAGTCCAATTTACAGGAAATACCCAGGACCGAGGGGCAGCTTGAGCTGTGCAGGACAGTGCCACGAGCACAACGCACGCTGCAGACCAAATGGCAAGGCTTCGCTTGTTTCATGACAATTGTAAGGAAAAGAAAGGAATGAAGGGCAATCGACACACCAAAAGAGACTAAAATAACAAAGCAAATTTAAAAGCATGGATGATAATAAACTATAGTATCCAGAGGTGGACATTTTGTTTTAAAACTATGAAGAAATACAAGAGATGATTACTATCATGCTAGAGAGAGGGGTTACATTTAGGGGAGAGAATGTGTGATTAGATTCTACGGGCTTCTGAGGTGACTGGCAAAGTCCCATTTCCTGGCCTGGGTGATCACACCTGTGTTTGCCTTACAGTGCTCATTAAGCTATGTATTGTGTCTGTGTCCCATTTTATAATAAATTATTTTATTAGTGGCTTGAACAATAGAGGGAATAGTTGGCTGGCTAGTGGTTAGATGCCACTCACTGGAAGCCCAGTGTACGAAGCTCTAGAAGGACCTTGTCTAGCAGCTCTTACCTTGTCACCAGGAGATTGGTTTTCTTTGTCTCTTGGCTCTGTTCTCCATGGTTTAAGTAAGGCTCTTGCCTCATAGTAGTAAAATGACTGCAGCTACCCCAGCCCTAATCTCTTCGCCCCACCCTAACCACACGGGGAAAAAAATATTTCTTCTAGGACCTCCAGAAGAGTAATGGAATCACTCTCACTGGTCCAGACAAGGTCACATACCCATCCCTAAACCAATCATTGGCTAAACCCACCCAATCCCAAGGTGATCAGTAATTGATTCTGAGCTTGGCAGAGGGAAATAGCCACATAGCTGGTAGGACACAAGAGAATGGGGGCTGGAAAAGCACTCCAAAATGATGTCTACTATACACTCCAGACCTAAAGATGCTCTTGACTTAACCCGCTGGGTAGCGGGACCAGAGGCGAAGATGGAGATTAGTCGAGAGGAGATGAAGACAACGGCTTCATGAGATGCGTGGTCTTCAGAGAGTGGCCCCAGGAATAAAAGCTATCCAGGTGGACCCGAGCTCTCCCCAGCCCTGAGGCTCCTCCTACACGAGGACCCCACACGTGTGCACCGTGTGTTGGTACCTGCCACCATGCGCCAGATGCTGGGCTAGGAGTGTTACATGCATGTTGCTTCTTCAAACACTCCTGCTCCCACCGTGAGAGGTTCCAGCATTGCCCTTAGAGAAGGGACATGAGGGCACTAACAGATAGGCTGATTAGCCCCAGCTCTGCAGCTGGTAGGTGGCAGCGTCCAGATTCAAAACTATGTCTGTCTGAGGACAAATCACTTGCTCTTAACCACTCCATTCTTCATGAAAACCTGTCAGACAGACACTGTCTCGCCTTTGGAAAACTGGGCAAATTGGAGTCTGGGGGTACTTGATTAAGGAGGGAGGTTAAGGAGAACACTGGACGTGGACCTGTCATTCAGCAGCAGATACAAAGTAAGGTCCACTCTACACTCACGTCTCTCTCCATAAACTGAATGTCTCTCTCAGGAGGGACTTGCCCAGCACCCGTGATATTCAGGAGCCCACGGTGGCCTCCAGCGCGGCCCCTGTGTCTCCTTTGTGACAAGGACCTTCTGGCAGTGTAGGTAAGTCATCAGCCCTCATCTCAGAAAGATGTTTTCCAGTTTGCAGAATACACAGGATTATAAGTGAATGTGCCAATCAAAAAAAACATATATATATATATATATATATATATATATATATATATATGTTATATAATAAATATGTTCTTTAACAAACTGGGGAAGTAGAGATCTAGCCATGGATCTCATACTGACCATGATTTCAAAGTATTGATGAGTATAAAGGATGAGTCCAGATACCTGTGACAACTTTAATATGATATCAAAATACCTGTGATTTTTTAGGGTGACAGAAAGCACAGGTTTTGCTAACACAGCTGTGGTTTGCTGTCTACATTCATAATGGAAGCACCTGTGAAGCTTCTAAGGAAAGTGAAATAAGACGTAGGTTTTGCTCTTCACCCAAGGTCACAGATTTCCCTCAATTAGGAACTCTGCCCCAGAGAGGGTTTCCACAGCAATAGTATTCTTTGAGGATACATGTAGTGTAACACAGTGGTGTAGACTAGACTTATAAGAAAATTTTCTATGTAAAGTTTATAAAAAGAGATAGAGCACATCAAGGAAGAGCTCTTGTCCTTTACAGCATATACTGTTTCTTCAGTTTTCATTTTTGAATGAAATCAAAGAGAGGGGGCAGGTCACAACTTCTTGTTTGTGTGTCTCTCAGCTGGAATGCCCACGTGGAATCCCCGGGAAGGGAGGGATATTTTTGTTGTTTTAAGCAGAGGATAGAAATCTAATAGTGTGTTTACATTTAGACCATACTAAAAAAGCAGCCCAGAAAGATTCTTTGAGGGTCCTGCATTCATATGCATATGTATGACTAAAGGAATTGGTTTTTCAGAGAAGACATTTTTCCAATTCCAGCCTGCATTTCTCTAATGCACTGAGTTTGAAAATGAACTGAGCGTTTCTGGTGTCTTGTACTTTTGCTTAGGTTTAGGAAACACTTAAGCTTTGTCATAAAACTGGAGCAGTGCAGCCTGGCTGGGTCCTGGTGACATATTCCGTTCTGGAACAAGACACCCAGTGATTTTATTTTATTCTTACTCAGGTTTTCTCAGCAAGGATGAGAAGAGTCTGGAGCAGTGCAGCATATGAGTCAGGGCCAGGCTGGAGGAAGGTACAAGTCTTTCCTGTTAGAATGTTTCTGAACCCTGACCTCCTGCTAAGAGGAAATGCTGTGCCTGCAAGATCCTAGGTGAAGAAGGCACAGGACTTGCTGCCACATCTGGTCCAGACCAGACTCCATCACCCAGGAGCTCGGGCGAGGGCCAGGAAGTCTGGGCCACTGTTGTAGTCAGTTTGAGCTTCTGTAACAAAATACCCTGGACTGGGTGGCCTAAACAACAGGCATCAATTTCTCTAGATGAGGGTGACAACATGGTTGAGTTCTTGGTGAGGGCTCCCTTGTGGGTTTGCAGAAGGCTGCCTTCTTGCTGGGTCCTCACACAGCACAGGGGGAGCAAGCTCTGGTTTCTTGCTCTTCTTATAAGGGCACTAATCTCATCATGGGGGTTCCACCCTCATGGCACTATTGGAACCTAATTGCCTCCCAAATGCCTCACCTCCAAATACTACCACACTGAGGATTAGCGTTTTGACATACGGATTTGGGGAGACACAAACATTCAGTCCACAGCAGCTGCATGTTTTCAAAGATCTTTAGAGAATGTCTGATAAGTCCACACCCTCATTAATACACACTTACAGTGAAACAATCTTTCTTTCTGAAAAAACTGTCCTTCAGTCAACTTCATGCTACAAAATACCAACTATATTTATATTTTTTAAGTGAAAGAAGCTTAATTCCTTCTCATGGATTATATAAATTATCAAAAAATAACCTCATGAAGGGGAAAAGTGAAAGTCACTTGAGATCCCATGGTCCAGAGACAACCCTCGTACAATCTGGTGAACAGACATCTCTCCAGATGTACTCCAGGTGTACTCACCTGTATGTGCCCATATGTGTCCACATACATAAAAGGTGTGTATTAAATGTGGCCTTTACTCTGTTTCACATTGATTTTTCAACTCAAAATCTTTGCTCATCACCAAACACAGGTGCCCGTCATCGTGGGTGTCACAGTAACCCACGACCTATCTGTGAAACAATTTGTTTAAATACCTGTCTCTCAATCAGCCAACACTTATGTTGTTTCCTACTCAGATGAGCAGCCCTGCAGGCACCTCTGCACTCATTTGATGCTCTCTTGAGGAGACGTCCCTGGACTTGGAAGAGGCTGAGATCTCATTTCACACTTTGCCCCCAGAGAAGTTATAGTCACTTTTATTCCCATCAACCCCATGGGAGGTGCGCATTTCCCCTCACCCAGGTCAGCTGTAGATTTACTAACCTTTGCGACCTTTACCAGTCGGATCACTGAAAACGCTTATAGCTTTGGTTTACATTTATTTGATGTGAACAGCTTGAACCCCTTTCTCTCAGATGTATTGACTAGCCAGACTTAATTAACTAACAAACAAAAAAAGCACACAGAGTATCCTTTTGGAGAAGACGCAGCATTATGTAGTTATCAACTGCAGAATCTTGAAAAATAAGCTCTGAACTGGAACAAATCTTAAATTTTCCCATGATGTCACAGGATTTCCAGTCAGGAACAGTATCATTTGGGACTCCTACCTACTAAATATTGTCTTTCTTTTTAAGTGATCAGTGATCTTGGTCTACTTTCCAGGCTCAGTTATTTTGGCAGCAAAAGACAGATAATGGCCATGTCAGTGCTTCTGTCTGGAGAGATTGGACTTTAGCGGTGGCTACACCTAGGTTAGAAACCTGACTCCTCTCTGTACTAACTGGCCTCAAGTTGGTTCCCTTTCCTTTTCTCCTAAAAATGTTACTTATATTCTTAAAAATAGGTGTTTAGGAATGAGTAAATAATACCATTCTCACTTGGCACATAGAAATGGAAAGAAGTTCTGGTATTTGTCCAAAGGTAAAACTGCAGGTAAACATTTATGTTGAACCCGCACACCTACCATACCCATTTTTCTCCGAGAAAGGGATGGAGGGGGTTAGGGTGTCAACTTCCAGAATGAAGAAATGACTGGCCAGGGTCTGACATCTAAATGGTAGATCTGGGTTGGAACACAGTCGTGCTGACCCCTGATCCAACATCCCCCCTCTCCTCTATGTGATAAACAAAACACAAGGTAATTCTAACAGCCCTTTCATCAACTGCAACTCAGAGCCAAGGTGACCCATGGCACAGTCACTGCAAATCCCACAGAGAGCACTCGTCCAAACCACGGTCCAGGAACAGGCTCCAAACTCACTGCTGGCCCAGACCTTCTGCAAGTTCTCCATCCCACAAAAGGATGCTGTGAGATCTCATCACATTTCATTCTTGAGAAACCAGAATTAATGACTTTTTTCAGGAAGAACGTTTCTTTCCACCCACAAGGATGAAGCTATCTTTCTCCCTCTCTCTCCTCCCATAAATCCCATGACGTTGTGCAATCAATGCAAATTAAATATTAGCTAAATAAATCATCTCCCGCTGGTGCTGAGACTGTCGCCAGCCTTCTTACTCAATAAAGACGCATTTGATGCCAGAAATTATGCTGTCATCTGCCTATCAGTAAATATTTGCCTAAAGGCAAGGTTCTAAGTGTATGAAACCCATCAAGTCACAGGAAGTGCACCCTTTTCTTAAGGAGTTCATAACCCAGGCGGGAAGAAAAATTATCCCATGGAAAATCCGCCTGCACACAGCATAAACGTCTCTACTCCTGGAGGCAGAGGGAAGCTTATATTCAAGGAGGAAAATCTCTCTCCTGGGCACTGATTTCAAGCTGGACTCTGCCGAAGACTCTACAATTGCCCTTCGTTCATGGATTTGCACAACTGCCTGGTGAGTGAGGATTATTACTGCCCCTCACGAATAGGAAATTAACATTCTGTGAATAAAAGAGATTTGAACTGGGATCTAAACTCTCAAAAGAAGATGTTCCACAGAGAATTTATTGATCTAGCAGGATTTCACTCAGTGATTCATGAATCAGGGAGCATCCAATCCAGCAGATAGAAAGGGGCCACGAAGCGCTGTACAAGGTGGGAGATTTTTATAGACCAAGACGAGTGAGAACAAGGAGGTCACCCTGGACCTTTGCTAATTGGTTAAGTGGTATTCCTTCCTTCTATGGAGCAAAGGGCAGGCTTGGAGCAGTTCAGGTAATGTGTGCCAGGCAGGGATGTGCTGACTGATGGACCCAGGCCTTCCTTTCCTGGGAAAACCAAGCATAGAAACGTAGGTACCAAGTTTTGGTTGGCTGACTCCATTTGGGCGTAATGTGATTACTTTAACAGAATAATTAAATTTCCCTTTCATATCAGAGAGCACGGGGAGGCATGCATGTGTCGTCCGGGTGATGGTCTGGCATCCTGGGGGTACTTGCTTTCCCATAAGAAACTCAAGTGCTGAATTTACCTGTCAGCACTGTCCTGAACCTGGGAAACAGAACATTCTTTGTTTAATTTCTGCAACCAAGGAGGCACCGAGCAATGGTAGCAGTGCTTAACAGACCATTTCCCGAGCACACACCCACAAAGGCTTTGGAATAGCGTCTCTCGGGGGTGGAGCTCCAAGTGGGACCACACAGAGCACAGGGAGATCTGGGGGAACCAGTACCACCAGCACCTCTATGTCCCCTTTCTTTGTACAGGAAGAGCTGCATCATCTCAGCTGAAAAACAATGTGGGTTCAGCCCATTGCCCTTCTGCTCTACTCAGTGGATTAAATTTTGCAATTAGGACATAAAGCTGAAAAAGACAAAAGCTCAACAATAATCCAATACTGAATGACGTATGGGTGGGTGGAAGATGAGTTAAAAAGAACAGACACCTTGAAGATGGCAGAGGAGTAAGGCGTGGAGATCACCTTCCTCCCCACGAATACATCAGCAATACATCTACATGTGGAACAACTCCTACAGAACACCTACCGAACGCTGGCAGAAGACCTCAGACTCCCCAAAAGGCAAGAAACTCCCCATGTACTGGGGTAGGGCAAAAGAAAAATGAAAAAACAGAGGCAAAAGAATAAGAACAGGATCTGCACCTCTGGGAGGGAGCTGTGAAGGAGGAAATGTTTCCACACTAGGAAGCCCCTTCACTGGAGATAGTGGGTGGGCGGGAGGAAGCTTCTGAGCCATGGAGGAGAGCACAGCAACAGGGGTGCAGAGAGCAAAGCGGAGAGATTCCTGTACAGAAGATCGGTGCTGACCAGCACTGACCAGCCTGAGAAGCTTCTCTGCTCACGCACTGCGGCGGGCGTGGGCTAGGAGCTGAGGCTCGGGCTTCAGAGGTCAGATCCCAGGGAGAGGACAGGGGTTGGCTGCATGAACACAGCTTGAAGGGGGCTAGTGCACCACAGCTAGCCGGGAGGGCGTCTGGGAAAAAGTCTGGACCTGCCTAAGAGGCAAGAGACTATTGTTTCGTAGTGCGCGAGGAGAGGGGATTCAGAGCACCGCCTAAACGAGCTCCAAAAACTGGCGTGAGCCGCGGCTCTCAGCGCGGACACCAGAGATGGGCATTAGATGCTAAGGCTGCTGCTGCAGCCACCAAGAAGCCTGTGTGCGAGCACAGGTCACTCTCCACATCTCCCCTCCCGGGAGACTGTGCAGTCCGCCACTGCTAAGGTCCCATGATCCAGGGACAACTTCCCCAGGAGAACACACAGCGCGCCTCAGGCTGTTGCAATGCCACGCTGGCCTCTGCCATGCAGGCTCGCCCCGCATCCCGTACCCCTCCCTCCCCACGGCCTGAGTGAGCCAGAGCCCCCTAAACAGCTGCTCCTTTAACACCATCCTGTCTGAGCGAAGAACAGACGCCCTCAGGCAACCTACACACAGAGGCGGGTCCAAATCCAAAGCTGAACCCGGGAGCTGTGCGAACAAAGAGAAAGGGAAATCTCTCCCAGCAGCCTCAGAAACAGCGGATTAAAGCTCCACAATCAACTTGATGTACCCTGCATCTCTGGAATACCTGAATAGACAACGAACCATCCCAAAATTGAGGCAGTGGACTTTGGGAGCACCTGTAGATTTGGGGTTTGCTTTCTGCAAATAATTTGTTTCTGGTTTTATGTTTATCTTAATATTTAGAGATTATTATCATTGGTAGATTTGTTTATTGATTTGGTTGCTCTCTTCCTTTTATTTTATTTACATATATATATATATATATATTTTTTTTTTTTCCTTTCTCTCTTTTTGTGAGTGTGTATGTGTGTGCTTCATTGTGTGACTTTGTCTGTATAGCTTTGCTTTTACAATTTGTCCTAGGGTCCTGCCTGTCCGTTTTTTGTTTTCTTTTTTTTAACATAGTTTTTAGCACTTGTTATCATTAGTGGATTTGTTTTTTGGTTTGGTTGCTCTCTTCTTTCTTTCTTTCTTTTTTCTTTATTACTCTTTAATTTTTTTATTTTTAGTAATTTTTTAAATTTAATAACTTTATTTTATTTTTTTCTTCCTTTCTTTTTTTCTCCTTTTTCTTCTGAGCTGTGTGGCTGACTGAGTCTTGGTGCTCCGGCCAGGTGTCAGGCAGGTGCCTCTGAGGTGGGAAAGCCAAGTTCAGGACATTGGTCCACCAGAGACCTCCTGGCTCCATGCAATATCAAATGGTGAAAGCTCTCTCAAAGATCTCCGTCTCAACACTAGGACCCAGCTCCACTCAATGACCAGCAACCTACAGTGCTAGATACCCTATGACAAACAACTAGCATGACAGGAAAACAACCACACCCATTAGCAGAGAGGCTGCCTAAAATCATAATAAGGACACAGACACCCCAAAACACACCACAGGATGCAGTCCTGCCCACCAGAAAGACAAGATCCAGCCTCATCCACCAGAACACAGGCACCAGTCCCCTCCACCAGGAAGCCTACACAACCCACTGAACCAAGCTTAGCCACTGGGGGCAGACACCAAACACAACGGGAACTACGAACCTGCAGCCTGCGGAAAGGAGACCCCAAACACAGTAAGTTAAGCAAAATGAGAAGACAGAAAAACACACAGCAGATGAAGGAGCAAGATAAAAACCCACTAGACCAAACAAGTGAGGAGGAAATAGGCAGTCTACCTGAAAAAGAAGTCAGAATAATGATAGTAAATATGATCCAAAATCTTGGAAATAGAATGGAGAAAATACAAGAAATGATTCACAAGGACCTAGAAGAACTAAAGAGAAAACAACCAGTGATGAACAACACAATAAATGAAATTGAAAATTCTCTAGAAGGAATCAATAGCAGAATAACTGAGGCAGAAGAAAGGATAAGTGACCTGGAAGATAAAATAGTGGAAATAACTATTGCAGAGCAGAGTAAAGAAAAAAGAATGAAAAGAATTGAGGACAGTCTCAGAGACCTTTGGGACAACACTAAATGCACCAACGTGCTAATTATAGGGGTCCCAGAAGAAGAAGAGAAAAAGAAAGGGACTGAGAAAAATTTGAAGAGATTATAGTTGAAAACTTCCCTAACATGGCAAAGGAAATAGTCAGTGAAGTCCAGGAAGTGCAGAGAGTCCCATACAGGACAAATCCAAGGAGAAACACACCAAGACACATATTAATCAAACTATCAAAAATTAAATACAAAGAAAAAGTATCAAAAGCAGCAAGGAAAAACAACAAATAACATACAAGAGAATACCCCTAAGGTTAACAGCTGATCTTTCAGCAGAAACTCTGCAAGCCAGAAGGGAGTGGCAGGACATATTTAAAGTGATGAAAGGGAAAAACCTACAAGCAAGATTACTCTACTCAGCTAAAATCTCATTCAGATTTGATGGAGAAATTAAAACCGTTACAGACAAGCAAAAGTTAAGAGAATTCAGCACCACCAAACCAGCTTAACAACAAATGCTAAAGGAACTTCTCTAGACAGAAACACAAGAGAAGGAAAAGACCTAAAATAATAAACCCAAAACAATTAAGAAAATGGTAATAGGAACATACATATTGATAACTACCTTAAATGTAAATGGATTAAATGCTCCAATCAAAAGACAGAGACTAGCTGAATGGATACAAAAACAAGACCATATATATTCTGTCTGCAAGACACCCACTTCAGACCCAGGGACACATAAGGACTGAAAGTGAGGGGATGGAAAAAGATATTCCATGCAAATGGAAATCAAAAGAAAGCTGGAGTAGCAATTCTCATATCAGACAAAATAGACTTTAAAATAAAGACTATTACAAGAGACAAAGAAGGACACTACATAATGATCAAGGGATAAATCCAGGAAGAAGATATAACAACTGAAAATATTTATACACCCAATATAGGAGCACCTCAACAAATAAGGCAAATGCTAACAGCCACAAAAGTGGAAATTGACAGTAACACAATCATAGTAGGGGACATAAACACCCCACTTTCACCAATGGACAGATCATCCAAAATGAAAATAAATAAGGAAACACAAGCTTTAAATGATACATTAACAAGATGGACTTAATTGATATTTATAGGACATTCTATTCAAAAACAACAGAATACACTTTCTTGCCAAGGGCTCATGGAATATTCTCCAGGATATATCATACCTTGGGTCACAAATCAAGCCTTGTTAAATCTAAGAAACTTGAAATCGTATCAAGTATCTTTTCCAAGCACAATGCTATGAGACTAGATATCAACTACAGGAAAAAAAGTCTGTAAAAAATACAAACACATGGAGGCTAAATAATACTCTACTAAATAACCAAGAGATCACTGAAGAAATTAAAGAGGAAATTAAAACTACCTAGAAACAAATGACAATGAAAACGTGACAACCCAAAACCTATGAGATGCAGCAAAAGCAATTCTAAGAGGAAAGTATATAGCAATACAATCCTACCTAAAGATGCAAGAAACATCTCAAATAAACAACCTAACCTTACACCTAAAGCAATTAGAGAAAGGAGAACAAAAAAACCCCAAAGTTAGCAGAAGGAAAGAAATCATTAGTAAACAGAAACACAAACAGAAAAACAAAAAACCCAATCCAAAAATGGGCAGAAGACCTAAATAGACATTTCTCCAAAGAAGATATACAGATTGCCAACAAACACATGAAAGGATGCTCCACATCACTAATCAGTAGAGAAATGCAAATCCAAACTACAATGAGGTATTACCTCACACCAGTCAGAATGGCCATCATCAAAAAATCTACAAACAGTAAGTGCTGGAGAGGGTGTAGAGAAAAGGGAACCCTCTTGCAATGTTGGTGGAAATGTAAATTGATACAGCCACTATGGAGAACAGTATGGAGGTTCCTGAAAAATCTAAAAATAGAAGTATCATATATCACAGCAATCCCACTACTGGGCACATACCCTGAGAAAACCATAATTCAAAGAGTCATGTTCCACAGTGTTCATTGCAGCACTATTTACAATAGCCAGGACATGGAAGCAACCTAAGTGTCCATCGACAGATGAATGGGTAAAGAAGATGTGGCACATATATGCAATGGAATATTACTCAGCCATAAAAAGAAATGAAATTGAGTTATTTGTAGTGAGGAGGATGGACCTAGAGTCTGTCTTACATAGTGAAGTAGGCGAGAAAGAGAAAAACAAACACTGTACTCTAACACATATATATGGAATCTAAAAAAAATAAAAATAAAAAAACATTCTGAAGAACCTAGGGGCAGGACAGGGATAAAGATGCAGACGTAGAGAATGGCCTTGAGGACGTGGGGAGGGGAAGGTTAAGCTGGGGCAAAGTGAGACAGTGGCATGGACATATATACACTACCAAATGTAAAATCGATAGCTAATGGGAAGCAGCCACATAGCACAGGGAGATCAGCTCAGTGCTTTGTGACCACCTAGAGGGGTGGGATAGGGAGGGTGGGAGGGAGACACAACAGGGAGGACATATGGGGACATATGTATATGTATAACTGATTCACTTTGTTATAAAGCAGAAACGAACACACCATTGTAGAGCAATTATACCCCAATAAAGGTGTTTAAAAAAAAAAAAAAACAGACGCATGAAAACACTCAGCTTGATAAAACAGAAAAATCTAGCCAAGTCTGTGAGGACAAAGTGTTTGAAATACTGGGCTTTCAGGGTTGTCAAAGAGAGCTTTCTGTGATCATGGGAAACTTCCAGACTGTCACTGTCCGATGCAGTGGCTGCTGTATTGAATGGCACAGTAATCTAGGATTCTTATTTCTCCCATCAGGAAAGCACACAGAGTAGCTAATTAAGGGAGCAGCCCAGGAAGTCGTACGTGGCAAGTTGAGGCTTTAAGAAGTCTTGAGCAAAGGCTGCGGAAAGTAAAGGAGGCCGTGAAGACAGGCCTGCTGGGTGATCTGAGGCCAAGGAGGATGGAGGTAGTCCCAGCGACAGCTGCGAGCAGGGGTCCCCACCCCCGCTGCGGCGCCCACAGCAGGAGGTGAGCGGCGGGCAAAGCTTCATCTGCTGCTCTCCATGGCTCCCCATCGCTCGCGTTACTGCCTGAACCACCCCCTATCCCCCCACCCCCGCCCCGGAAACACTGTCTTCCTCGAAACCTGTCCCTGGTGCCAAAAAGGTTGGGGACTGCTGGCTTAGAGAACAGGTCCCAGACTTCCTCTGATCAATTCCAATCATTTTCATCAATTCCTAGGTAGTAATTCTTCGCCCAAATTCACCAGTTTGAGCCAGGCCTGCAGAGTTTGCCTCCTGATTCTGAATTCAAATAGTTCCCAGTTGTTCTTCCCCACCTTGGAAGAGAAGGAAGAGAATTTAAATTGTGCAACAAAGAGGTGAGTGAGACGAAGGAGAGGCCTTTCTAACTGCAGATGCCCCGGGCTTCAGGTGCCTGACCCCCCCAGGCAGCTGAGGCTGCCCCCATCTCCTCTCCCCCTCCTCCCACCTTGCCCACCGCCCCCCCCCCCCGTTGCTACAGGAGTGGTGGGCGGCCACCTGGCAGGTGGTCCCAGGGGAGGTAACTCTTCCTCGTGGACCCCTTTGGCTCACGGCAACAGACAAAATGAGGCAAATCTACCACAAAAACCAGTCCGGTCTAGACTCCTTAGGGTAGTGGGGGTTTGCCCCTCAACAGGGAAACCCGACAAAGTCTGGCGACTTTTCTGGATTTCACAGCTGGGTGGGGGAGGGGAGGGGTGCCACTGGCATCTAGAGTGTGGAGGCCAGGGACGCTGCTAAGTATCCTGTAAGGCACAGGACACCCCCTTCCTCAAAGAGTCATCCAGCCTCGAATGTCCATGGGATTCAGACTGAGAAACTGTGCTCCAGGGTGACCCAGGCAAATACAATCTGAATTCGTCCAGAGGCATTCTCTGCTCTGTGGAATACAGCAAGGATTCTTACTCTGCCGAAGACGAGGGTGGCTTTGTTAAGTGAGTCCGTCCGGGGCCCCTGAGAGAGCAGGACCAGGGTCGCAAAGTGGAGGAAGCATGCGACGGGAGGTTCAGGCGAGGCCCAAACTGGGGGCTTCAGCTGGTCCCACGGGGCCCCTGGAGGGTGGGTGATGCCTCAGAGGGTCCAACCTGAGTTTTCACAGCCCCGTACCCACAGTCAGGGTCAGGGTCACTCTGGGGAGAAAGAATCCCACATTTGTGGGTGGTCAAGGGACTCCCATAGCCCGAGAGCTGGCGGTGGGAAAGCCACAGGTACAGACTGTTCAAGGCACACTGATGCCAAGGAGGGACGCATGGAAGGAGTCAGAGCATCAGGTGACACTGACCTTGTCCCCTGGGGCCGGGGCTGTGGGATGCGGTGGGGTGGAAGTCAGGGGGAAGCTTGGGTCACTGTGTCAGCCCTCCCCTAGGACCTGGGTGGATGGCAGATCCAAGGGATGGGCGCTGTGAAGACACAGCCTCTGACGGGAATCGAAGGCTGAACGCTCCCAAAGGCAGCAGGACCGGAGCCTGCAGACTCCTCATGATTGAACTCTGTGTCATGCTCTGAACTTCCACACGAGCTCTGAGGAGAAACGGAGCACGTGTGATGGGAAGGGGTGGGGGTGTCTTTCCTTTTCTCCCCTCCTGGCTTCTCCAGCTCCCCTTTTCCCTAAGCACTGACACAGCCCCCTCCCCGTCATTCCTTGATCCTAATGATGAACTTTGTACACAGCATAGGGAGAGAGGAGACTGCAGGTGGGATGGAGAGAGCTTAGCCTGGGCGGACACCATTGTCCAGGGCGTGGTTACCCCACCCCGTGGTCCTGGGGAATCCTAGGCCCTCGTCCAAATCCTTCTCCCACAGGGTCTCCCTTGCCTCTCCTTCCCCTGTCCCAAGTCACCAGAAACCTTTGAATCCAGGCTTCCTGGGGCAAGAAGAAAACCATCTCAATTTATCACGGTGACCAGCACTGCTCCCCAGGGGTCTCCTTCATAAAACAAAGACCCACTTGTCAAATCCAAGAGCAGTGCTCCCCAGGGAAGAATTCTGCTGTTACAAGCAGAGGTCTTCACCCTGGGGTCCCTGGAGAGTTTCAGGACAGGATTCTGGGTGGGAAGAAATGACATCTTTATTTTCACTACCCTGTAACTGAAATCTAGCAATTCTAACTGAGTGGCACATAGTCAATTTGTACACGCCCAGGAACACAGAGTTCTCCAACCCTCACCTCGAGTGTGGGAAAGCCCAGGGCTGCTTTTCTGGGGACCTAAGATGTGTAAAGAGCAAGGCACACACGAAATCACATGCTGCCCCCAGGCCACTGGCCCTGAGCCTGGGAGGTGGCGCACCCCTTTGGCTGGCCATCCCTTGTCCAGGAGTGACACAGAGCAGGCAGAGCTCCCCCCTGGCTTAGGGCAGCGTGTGTCTGACACTTTGGTGCCCTGCACGATGATCGCTGCTATTTCCTTACCCATCTCCTTTTCAGTCTCTAGTGGGTCCTGCCAGTCACTTTTTACAACTTGCCACCATGGACTTTATAAATTGCAGAATTAAGAAACACAACACAGCAAACAAAGAAAGGATTACCAAGGTTTGTTTGTGCATTACTTCAAGAACTCAACACACATTTCCCCAGAAACAAAAGTGATAAGGCAAAAGGCAGCACGGCTCCCCACCTCCACCCAGAGAGATTTAGCCTGTGATGTGCTGAGAGCACAGTGTTATCTTACCAGTAAATTGTTTTTGAAACAATGCATTTTGAGTTCAAACTCAGATGCCTAGTACCTTACTAGGAAGGCATGGTGGTTTTAAAGTGTGGCCCCAAAATTCTTTGCACTCCTCCCATTGGGGTGAGTCTATGGCGCCTCCCCAGGGATCTGGGCTCTATGACTACTTGACCAAAAGAATATGGTGGAAAGGGTGCTGTACCAGTTTTATTTTATGAAGATAGTATTATCCTGGTACCAAACCAGGCAAAAAACGAAACAACTAAAGACCAATACCCCTCATAGGTAGAGATGCAATGATCCTTAATGAAATGTAGCAAATAGAATTCAGCAAAATGTATAAAAATAATTACACACCATGACCAAATGGGTGTTTCTCCAAGAATGCAAGGCTGGTTTGATATTTGAAAATGAATCAATGTAATCAACCATATTAACAGACTAAAGAAGAAAAACCACCTGATCATATCAACTGATGAGGGAGAAAATGAATTTGACAAAATTCAATACCCATTCATGATAAAAACTCTCAGGAATACAGGAGAACTTCCTCAACTTGATGAAAATCATCTACAGAAAGACTGGTTTCCCTATGTGGTCTCTCTAGACAGCATGAGCATGGGGATTTTTTACTGCCTGCAGGATGCAAGTCTTAGCTTCCCAGTCACCTGCTCTGACATCACCTGTTGTGGGAGCTGGGGTTCCCTGCTCCCTCCCAGTGAGAGCAGACGGAAGTCCTAAGCTCCACTCGGCCTTGCCTGGCATGAGTAAGGGTGGGGCCACACTCTTTTCTGTGGTTTTTGCCTGGAGAACACGGTTCTTTTTTTGCGGTTGTGGCCTCTCCCGTTGCAGAGCACAGGCTCCGGACACGCAGGCTCAGCGGCCATGGCTCATGGGCGTAGCCACTCCACGGCATGTGGGATCCTCCCGGACCGGGGCACGAACCCGTGTCCCCTGCATCGGCAGGCGGACTCTCAACCACTGCGCCACCAGGGAAGCCCGAGAACGCGGTTCTTGAATAACGGACAAAAAGTGTTCTGTCTTTCCAGGTTGCCCCTTTCCTAATCCTCTGGCTGGAAAGAGCAGGGTTTTGTTAGGGCCTTTCATGTCTGTGCCTTTGGCATTTCTGGGTCGCTGGCTTCTTCGGCTCCAATTCTGGGATATTTGAGGCCCGAAGAAACCCCGGGAACTCACCACGATGTTTTTCCTTGGGTCCTGAGGTTGCTCTCCAAGGAGCCTTCTTCTCGCCACCTTCCAGAGTCTTCTCTTGTTGGTTTAACTGGTAATGTCCTGGATTTTAGTTTTCCTTAGCAAGAGGAATAGAGAAAGTCACCTATTCCATCTTCCTAGAATATCAGGCAAAAGTCCTGACAGTTTTGAAATATCTTCATTCTCTCTCACACTTTATTATTTCTCTGGATGTAATAGAATTTTAGGCTGCACCTCAGAATTGGAAGGTTTTGCTGCACTAACTATTACTCTTCCAGTGGTGTCTTCTGACTTTATTTCCTTTGAATGGTCTCTCTCTCTCTCTCTCTGTCTATCTCTCTCTCTCTCTCTCTCTCAATATTGCTTTGTCTCTAAAACTCTAAAATCTTGGGAAGGTGTGCCTTGGTGTGTATGTTTCGCATTTCATCTACTGGGTACCTTCAGTCTGGAGGCTCATGGCCTCGGGCTGGGGAGTTGTTCTTCTATCACTTATTTGCTGGATGCGTCTCCTTTATTATTTTCACTATTTCTGAGTTTCTGAAGAGTCAGACATTGTGTCTTCTTGATTGTCTTCTTTTCTAAGTTTCTTTTTTCCCCTGTCTTTTGTCTTCGTTTTTCATTGTACTTTCTGAAAGAATTCTTCATTCTTCTAATCTTCCTTTTACTATTTTGGGCTATCATATTTTTAATTCCTAAGACTTCCTTCACACGATCAGGTTTTCCCATTTTCGTAACATCACATTGTTGAGAATGGAATGACTTGCCTTTGGATTCTTGAAATATATATGTTTTCTGAACTTGCTACATTATTTCCTCTGGGTTCCTTTAAAAAGCATATTCCGTGCACTGCGTTGTCCATTTCCTCTAGTTCTCCTTTGCTTATTTGTACGTTTCTGTGCTTACTTGTTGTTTGGGGCTCTCATTCATGTTGAAGGACTTCACTTATCTGGAGATCCTTGCGGCCCATTTATATTTAATGGAGAGGAACTGAAAAGCTGATTGGAAAGTGGACCTGCATGCCTCCTTGCATGCCTCCTTCTTTATTTTCTTTGTCCTTATAAGTTCATCATACCTCGTTTTCTTTCTTCACCATCGCTGTGGTAGTTCCAAGTGGGAGGAAGGACAAAGGCTGAGGTCAGCCCACCACACTAACCAGAGGCTCACCCTGACCTTTGGGGCTGGTCCCTCGGCTGCTACCATCCACACATGTTACCAAGCGGCCGGGCTTCAGATTCTTCCAGGATTAGGTATCTGTTTGTATTTCTCAATGTAATGTTATTGCTTTTGTCCTAGGGAATTGCTCCATTTTATTACCAGCTTCCCTCAAAACCTTCTCATCTACTATGACCTGGAAAGAGCTCAAGAATTTTAATTTTATATGAAATTCTAGAAAAACCACTCTGCAAGCACTGACCTTATGTACGTCCTGTGTCAAGACTACTCCCCTTTTATTCTTATCTGTATTTAAATAAACTTTATTTTCGAGTAGTTTTTGATGTATAGAAAAGTTGCAAAGATACAGAAAGTTCCTGTCCGTTGCTCTGGTTGTCATCATCTTACTTTGCTGGGTACATTTGTCACAACTAAGGAACCGACATCAGTGCCTCACTGTTAACTAAATTCACACTTCATTTGGCTTTCACTAGCTTTTTCCTAATGTCCTTTTCTGTTCCAGGATCGCATCCAGAAGACGAGATTACATTTAGTCATCCCGTCTCTCCAGCCTCCTTGGGTCTGTAATGATATCTCAGACTTTCCTTGTTTTTGATGACCTTGAAGAACACTGGGTGGGCCTTGTGTAGAATGTCCATCCGACTGGGTCTCTTTGGTATTTTTCTCATAGTTAAGACTGGGGTCACTGGGTTTTGGGGGAGGACGGCGGCAGAGACAGAGTGCCCTACTCAACAGGTCCCATCAGGGGGACACACTGTCCATGTGGCCGGCGGCGGTGACCCTCATCAACAGCGGCTCTAAAGCCACCCCCTCCCTTTCCATGTTCTGTTCTCAGGAAGGAAATCGCTAAGCTCAGCACACACTGGGGGTGGTGGGGAGGGCGATACCTCCTGGAGGCCTCTCCCCACCTTCTTTTTATTTCCACAAAACCAGAAATGATTTAATAGCTCCAGTTAGCTGAAGTCTCTCCACAGAGGAACAGACGTGGTCCTGTGCATGTGTGGAAGCATCCCCGATGGAAGACAAGGCCAAATGGTCCTCCGAGGCCCCCAACATCCTTCCTCCCGAGATAAAACAATTGTCTCTTCTCAGAAACAAAGTCCATGACATCATGGCAATGAGTTTTCTATAGAAAGTAGACCTGTGTTAGGAGGCCTCCTGGGGGTCAAAAGGGAAATCTATACTTAGGTGTGGGTTTCAGAAAGTTGTTAGATGTTTGTGTGGGTTTTTTTTTTTTTTTTTTTAAGGAAACCATACATTCAGCATTAAAAGCCTGAGGAGGGCAAGCTGGGAACCCAGGGCCATGTGTCCGGGGGGGTTCGGGGCTGGTCCTCCTCCCCCTCCACTTTCCTTTGTACCTGGGCGGCCTCTGCCTTCCATGGTGGGGGACGTGGACCACCTCTCTCAGCAAGTTCCCATCTGGCCAGGCTCTTCTGGGGCTAATGAAATAAGTGTTTGGAAAGTTCTCGGTGATCCCTGGAGGAAAGATAAACCCCGGGCTGTGTGGACGTTGCCCGTGTGATGCCGACGGCTTTGCCGTGAGCTGCATCGGCAGAGCTCCAATCTTTCCGGATTGATGGGAAGGAACCGGTGAATTTTCCTGCAGCGCCAACCACAGCGAGTGTAAAAAGCCCATAGAAAAACTATAGCCCCGTGCTTTACCCACTCAGCGACCCCACAGAGCGACCTCCCCTCGGGTCGCATCCCTGAGTCACTGAGCCACCTCCAGCTTCTCGGCTCTGCTGTGTGCTTTGTTCCATTCCCTGCGTGTCACTGAAGCAAGCCATTGTGTGCAAACATTTGAGGGTGAGGTCCTTCAGAGGCGTGGCCTGCTCCCCACTGCTCCACACACGCAGAGTTTATGCCGGGGCAGGGCAAGTGGAATCTTTCTCAACTCATTCTCGGAACTTTAGACAAAAATTCAAATTTTAAAACGTCCTGGATGTGGAGGACCCTGTTATGAGGAATGGAATGACTGCTGCTCCTAGAGAGATTTATGAACTGCAAGCACGTCAAAAGAAGCTGGGGTCCTCTCCTGTTCGCTCACTCACTCATCAAAATGCAGCTGGCAGCCGGGCACTCCTGAGGCCCAGGGACCAAGGAGGGGGGCCACCAGCGCCCTAGAGCATGTTTGACAGGAGGCCAAGCCGGGGTTGCACACAGATGGTGAACCCACCCGGCTCCACACACTCTTTCCAGGAACACACCCAGGAAAAGGTGAGGCTCACCCGTCGCATGGACCGTCTGGCCCAGTTACAGAAAGAAATGGGATTATTTTTATAAAGAAAGGAAAGAGGCAATCCCTTCCAAACAAATCCCAGATGGGCCGAGACCCCTTTCTGTAACATAAACACACCCAGAACTTAGGAAGTGCAAAGGGCAATGTTTACACGAAGATCTGAGAGCTACCTGCCGGGGGGCCGAGGGCCTATAACCTGGCCCTCTGAAGTCCATCTCCTTTGTGAGAATTGCCACCGCCGGCCTTGGGAGCTTAGCCCGGACGTTAGGGTTCCACACACAGTGGCATCAGTTTCTAACATTGAGACGGTCACCTATGAGGCCTGAGATTCACTGGGAATTTTATTAAACCAATTATTTTTAAAATATATATTAAGCTACTGCCATGCAATTTGTCTTTTATCAGAGGGTTTCCAGTACCCATTTGCATTATAATGAGCAAGTAAACTGAACGTAGGATGTGAATAAAAAGAGTGGGAGGGTGTGTGTGAGTGTGAGCACAGGTGGGCACGGGTGAGCAGGTGTATGATTGAAAGTTTGCATGAATGTCAGAGCGGCTGCGGTTAGCAAATAAAAATGTGGGACGCCTGGTTAAATTTGCATTTCTGTTGAACAACAAATATTTTTTTAGAAATACTGCACGGCTCTATTGCAAATACGACATAGGACGTGCTTACACTGAACAATTATTCGTTGTTTATCTGAAATTCAGCGTCAGCTGGGCACCCTGTACCTATCTGTATTGTATCTGGCAATCCTAGTAAATGTGAGTGTGTGGCGTTAGGTCAGCATGTGTGTCGTGACTGAGTGTGAGTGTGTGTTAGAGTGTGTATGTGTGTTTATGTGTATGAGTGTGTGTTACAGAGCTGTGTGTGTGTGTACGTGAGTGTGTGCACGTGTGTGTGAGTGGTGTGTGCATGTCTGTGAGTGTGTATGCATGTGCAAGTGTGAGTCTGTGTGAGTGTGCACACACGTGAGCAGGCTGGGCCCGGAAGGGGGAGGGAGGTCTGCGTGAGGAATGTGGAGAAAGTACCCCCAGCATCTGAGAGTCACCTGACGCCATTCTTCACTTCATCACACCTTCAAAATGAAGCGATGCCAACCAGAAATCCCAAAGGGCAAGTCTCAGTAATTTCCAAAAGATTTTATGCAAATTGAAAGTATAAATTTCAAGAACTTTTGTGGCTTTGATCAGAACATCCGATCTAGTGAATCTCAAGCTTAGGGACCAATTCTGAGGACTTTTCCCCAAGACCCAGGGTCCCTGATAAGTCACTTCCTCTCTTATCACGTATACGAATAACTTTAAACCATGCCTTCACTTCATCAATCCACACCTGGGGAAATCAGCCTAAGAAAAGAGTCTGAAATGCACTAACTGCAACTTTAAATGCAATATTTATAAAATAGAAAGCAACTGCAAA
Organism: Stenella coeruleoalba; assembly: GCF_951394435.1. Lineage (NCBI taxonomy): Eukaryota > Metazoa > Chordata > Mammalia > Artiodactyla > Delphinidae > Stenella > Stenella coeruleoalba. Next base: position 44,393,562 of record NC_137161.1, on the reverse strand, counting down.
TACCTAAATGTTTTCAAAGATGCCCAAGTCACTTAGGGTCCATTTACACAGTAAAATAATGGGCAACCAGTAAAGCGACATTCATGAAAGTTTCGTTTCATGCACACTAAAGGCAAAGTGAAAAACAGGAGACAAATGTACACATATAAAAGGCTATGTCAGTGAAAATGCTGTATGAAATACACCGTGTATGAAGGGGCTGGTGGGAAAAGGAAAAAACATGCACAGATTTGTACCAAATTGGAAAAAAGCAAATGAAAGGAAATGTACCAAATTGTTGGTAGAACTTTTCTTTTTGTGATGGGTTTTAAAAAATATTGTTTGTACTTGCCACACTTTTCACGGCGAATATGTGTTACTTTCAAAACTGGGAATAAAACTTAATTTGGAAGCAGAATAAACACACACAAAGTGCATTGATTGTGGTGATGGAGACGGGCATGCTGCGTCCCTGAGACCACATGTAGCTGGGAGCTACCTGGGAGCCCGGGGTTCTTGCAAAGGGACGATACCCAGGCTGGCTCACGGCTGACCCCGATTCCTGGGCTCTGGGGCCTGCAGCCAGGGGATGCCGCCCAGGGAAGTGGCCAAGCCAGGTTCAGGGGGAGGTTTCAGCGAGGGGGAAGATCGTGCCTTTTTTGCCAAAGACAGCTGCATGGTGGCTGGCACCCAGAGCAGGTGGCTGACCTTGGAGCTACAGTAAACATGCAAGTCCACTGCCTCAGGGAAGGACCTCGAGGTAAGACCAGCCCCCAGAATATGTGAGCAAAGTGTTTACTTCTCCTGGACTCTCTGGCCTGCTGTCCTCGTGTTCCCATGCCCACAAGGTCTCCCTCTGTCCTTCACAGCTTCCCATGATTCTAGCTGCTGTCTTGTGTGTCCCAGGTTCCTGTATCGTCTTCATGTGCATTTGCTCAAGAAGCCCCTTGAAATCTCTGAGCCCGGGGATAGCTGGGGTGTGGAGCAGAGGCCTGGGGTGTGTGGGTCCCGGGGAAGGTTTAGGCAGAGTTGGTTTACTGGCCCTTCTGAGTGGGTGATTCAAAAGTGACTTATCTAAAAACTGAACAGAGAACCTTGCATCGTGTAGAACTCTGCTCCAGGGAGTGACCCGCCTGGTGCAGATCTGGATGCAGCCCCTGGAGAAGTACGCTTGGCCTCAGGCTCCATCCCACCCTCCTCTGTCAGGGGGCAGCTGTGGGATGGGGCCTGACTGTCTCAGTCAGTGGGGACAGCCATCCACCTCCCCTGCTAGCAGATCCCTGTGAGTGCTGGTCTAAGAATGGACATGTAGCCCAGTCTGGGCCAGTGGGACATGAAGGCAGGGCCCCTGGCAGGGCTACTCCCTTTGGCCGGCGAGTTGTGTGAGTTTGGAGCTCAGAACGTTGCAGCCACACCGTGAAGGAAGCCAGGGCCCTGGAGGATGCTGGCAGGACAGAGTGTAGGGGGCAGGACAGACCGCCTCGTTGAGCCAGTCACCGAATTTAGCCAGCGTGGAAGGACCTGCAGGTCCCTGGGCTTCCTAGGTGCGGGGCCAATAGATGCCTTTTATCGTTCAACCTTGTTTGCATGGGATGTCATTTACACAGAAAACCTCTAAGCTGGTTCCTGTACGGGTTATATTTTCATTCAACAATGAGGATACTGAATGTGTCAGAGAAATAAGGAGAAAGATTTGAGGCTTCTTGGAAAATCCAGAGTCTACAGTTTCATAATAAATGGAAAATAACATCACCTCTTCCAAACAACATAACTTGGAGACTCAGTTGAAATCATAACTTCCAAAAAGGTGTGACATGAAACAATGGGGTGGTCAGGCCCAGGACGACCCTAGAGAAGCCAGGCCTCACCCTGCCCCTCCCCACTATTCTCCCATCCTATACTTCCACTTCCATGGCCAGCAATGTGGGGCGCATCGTCCGATGGCCTGTGGCCTGGACGGACCTTGGCTTCTTCACTTACCAGGGGGATGACTTGGGCAAGCCCCCAGCAAACTTGCCTCACGTCCACTGGCTCCAAGTGGGACCATGCCAGCCCTTGAGCCGCCCTTCTGGGAGGGGAAGGAAGATTGACAGGTACACACTGACTCAGTCGCTGGGGCAAAGAACGTAGGTCCTTTAGCCAGATTGGCTCAGACCAGCCTTGACGAGAGGGCTGGCCAGCACGGAGTACTGGAGGGTCAGTCACTGCCATGTCTGCTTCATGCTCACCCACGTAACCCATTTCATTCTTATCCTGCCTGATATCGATTCATTAATTATCATCTAACGTCACTGATAAATATTCAAGAGAGAACTAGCGTTTAGGCTGTGGTCTCCCCAACTGATGATTTCTTTGGTGCTAAGGACTGGGGTGCTGGGAGGGGAGTATCTCACTTTACCCTTCAGGAGAGAACATCAGTGGACACAGAGGAGTGATCAGAACCCGCCCACCCCAACCCGCCACTTCAGGCAAAGCAGACCTGAGCACCACGGCCTCCCTACCCCAGGGAGCTGTCCACACTCCACCCGATACAAACCAGCACCGACATGGTCGAGTTTAAATATGAGACAAGGTGAGCACCTTTCCCGATGCCACAGTCTCTAAGCAAAAACAAAGCTAAACAAGATTGGAGCTTGTGGTTTAACAACGAGACCGAAGACTTGAAAACTGGGTCAGTGACAGAAAGTTCAGACCCTAGGATTGCCTCTTCCATGTTCCCACGGGGTTGGTTACCCTGCACTCACTTGAAACAGGGTTGGTGAGATGGGAGCAATGGGAAAACATCTAGAGAGAAGAGAAATCCATTCTTCACGCCCTGTGTAAACAGGGAGGGTGGACACAGGGAGCAGAGGGGTAAAATGAGACACATTTCATTTAGCGATTTAATTTAAGAACAATGAAGTCCTTGAGTTCAAATGCAGAGAATGTTTCTGGCAGGGAGGTAGCATGACAGTGTCACGCATCTTAACAAAGCTTGCAGCATAACAGACCTCAATTACCACAAATCATCCAGGCGTCTGCAGGAATAAATACCACGACTTATTATTTTTTACTGCTTTTTCCACTTTACACTTTAAAAACCATGAAGAGAAAAGTGAGATAAATTGTAGAGGACCATGGTCCATGTTGAATAGCCAATTAAGCAAATACGAATGCGAGCCATTTCAGGAAAACCTGACATAATCATCTTTCAAGCTAGGAAAACTCATCGTTTAGAGGTAATTATGAATAATACAGCAGACCTGCTTAAATATGGTGCAACACATAGGCCATTTAAAAGGTGTGCAATGAAACTGAACAGAAACAGACGAAATAACTTTCCATGAAGTCTCAACTTTTCAAATTTCATTTGTATCATTTAGAATGCCTTCACTACAGGCAAGAGAAAGCTCTTCTCACAGACACTGACAGTAAGACAATTTCTTACATCAGATAAGAGCTTAGCTGCTGTAAGATTTATTCTACGTTCTAGCTGGTTGACTCAACAGCTGTCGGGGCATCAAAGACCTATGTTCTTTTTCTCTCTGTTAGGCCGTCTTCTGTGGGCTGGAGTTGACACCAACTGGCTCCCCTGTGGCTTAAGATTGCTCCAGGAGTTCTTACCTCCAGGGCCCAGGGACAGAAACGGACCAGCCCTTCATGTAACTCCCTCTTAAGAACAAGGAAAACTTCTCTAGGAGCCCAGCAGTCACCTCCCCAGGACCTGTTGGTCAGCCCTGGGCTAGTGCCTGGCCCTCACCCAGTCATGGCGAGGGCATCAGGCTGCCATCGACAGCCTGGACCAGCTACATGTCCCCCTGGGGAGGGTGGGGCCGTCACCTCTGGGTCACATAGGAAAGGAGTAGATAGCTGAACAAAAGCAGAATTTGATCTGCTAGTTATTCTAGTCACATTGTGACTAGAATGTTCCTAAAGGCACAAAAGTTCAACTCTGGCTTGAATCGACTGGCCAAAAGTTTAAAACACTTTTCACTTCAGAAAATAGTATCGGGGTCAGGAATTAGGGTGGTTTTTTTCCCCAGATTTTGCTTCAGTTCTAATCTTCGATTTCAAACGCATGGTAATTTACCTTATAGACATTCTATACACACAATATTTGAGGGTCAATCTATTGTACAGAATAAGGCTTACTTATGTTTGCATTGGAATGAATTCTGTGCGGGGAATACACAGCAGACACACTCCAGTGGTAGTACTGGGCTGTGCTTTGGAAAGTTGAATTTCTGTTGCTTCTTACAAAGTATTAAAATGTCATTTTAAATATTCTTTTCTGTAACCTATATAAGATATTAAAATTTCCATAAAGAAATGCTAATTGAATTTTATATGTAACTGAAGAACAATGTAATTTAACACACTTCCAAAAATGTAGAAATTTAGTTTGACTGCCATTGACTATGAAACAAAGAAAAGTTGAACTGTTTGTGTATGAACATATTTGGAGAGTAATCTGCAAAAAAAGAAAAGAAATTGTTTGCCTCCCCAAAGAGGCCTACTTTAACCTAATTTGCAGACTATAGATTCGTATGACAATGCTATGTTCATCCCTAGGTAGGAGAGACTGTGGTCAGTGTTAGCCAACTCCCGAATAGAAATTAATCCAAATAGCATTTCTGGCCTTCTCCAAATTTGGAAAGCTAAGATTCATCTTCCTGTGATTCATCTCGCATGATGACCACAATGGCAGAGACAGGTCATGCAGTTTCTTTATGTGCCATTTTGGTTATGAAAGATGTTATTTGATCAGATGTTTCTAGAAACACAAAATCGAGAATTAAAGTCCTTAAAGGCCCACCATTCACCTTCATTGCTTCCCCTTGTCCATCTTTCCTTCCTTCTGTTTGTCTGTTTTGGGGGAAGGGGACACAGGGTCGCAGTCCTCAGAGAAGAAGTTTCACTGCTGTGCCTGCGGAAACAGAAAAATAGTATACAAGTTAACCCATAACTGGTACTCCAATTTTCCACGTCTGGGACACTCTAAGGAAGTGGCCCCTCTCCACCATGTCCTTGGCGTTGAGGGGCAGGCCTGGCTGAGGCTCTGGGCGTCATGGGCGGTGGAGCTGCCCCTGTGAGCCTCACGTGTGGAGCTGGAACTGCGGGTCAGCGTCACCTGGAAACACCAGTCCTCGGCAGCCCCAGACCTACCCGGGGTGGGGCCCAAGGACCGTGTGCCGAGCCCTCCAGGGGCTCTGATGCCACTGCAGCGTGAGGACCTGTGGTCTAGATCATACTTCATTCATTCCGGGGCCACTTAACGACTTAAAACTTTGCCTAAATCCCTCTCTGACCTGGGCTGGCATTAGCGGGCTTTTGAAGCACTGAAACTTTATGGAGCACCGGGGGAGCATATTTGTGAGTGAGCCCCCCATCATTCGTGCGTGAACCCCCCATCATTCGTGCAGGTGGAGACCCCGGACTCAAGTCCTCCACCCTCCTTCCCTCCCACTGGGTGCCTGGCGGAGGGCACTGCTGTCCTCTGATCCGCCGATCCATGCAGGGTGAGGTACACAGGTGCCTGAGGTGTAGAAAGCCACTAACCTTGACCTGCTTTTCCCTTCACACCTGCATTCACTCTCTACATTCTGAGAAGCTTCTCGTGGCAGGATGAGCTGGGATCAGAGTATCTGGGTCTTGGGTAAACTCCTGTCCTGGGTGGACCCCTCTGCTCCAGCTGCAGCCGCAGTATGTGGTCGGTGGTCCCCATGCCACATGGTTCCTGCCCTGGTTGGAGGTTATTCCTACTCTCGGTGTCCCGACAGCCCCAGCAGGATGAATCCCAGGACAGGGTGCTCTCAGATTACCAGTTAACTGAACAAAGCTCCCTTATTCCAAATGGCATGCCCGTGCTGATACTTCCAGGCAGAGCTTGGTCCGTGGTGACATGGGGCTGGCTTTCAGCCTGTGGGCACCCACAGTGAGTTATTCATGAGCAGAAGAACCTGTCCATCCCAGGATCCAGGCTTCTGATCCCGGGAGAGCCTGCTAGACCTGGAATCTGCAGTACCACCCTGGCTGTACCCAGGATGCTGTAGGTTATAGCAGGGAAATTCACAGTTTTCCCTCCAAACCTTAAGTAACTCACACACATAATTAATTAACACAGACTCATTTTTGCAACTAGGGAAGTGTAGCTTTTTCTTGCTCTGGTGCCAGTGCGAGTGCCTGGTAACTGTGCCTCCTTAGGTTTTCGTGTTCCTTCTCCTCTCGCCCTTCCTCTCGCTGCTGCTCTGGAGGTGCTCGGGGTCTGGGAGGGCTGCTGTGGGATAAGTAAGGCTGGTGTCCACTGCGTATAATCAGTCAGGTCTGCTAGGAAGCCTACCTTCCCATCCACAGAGAAGCAGCATCACAAGCACACCTACGCCAGGCCGGGCATCCCGGCACCAGACACTCGCTCAGGTGGACTTTGGAGATGTCCTCTCTGCAGTGTCATGGAGGTACCCACGCCTTGGGCAGGATCACCGAGGTGTATTTGGCAGGGGCTGGGCAGAGACAGGGCCTCCAGACAGGGGAGCCACAGGGAGGAACTATTTTGCCACGTGAACAAATTAATAAGTGCAGAACAAACAAACAAACCCTAAAGTGCATCTGACCAGCTTTCACAAGGACTCCCTGCTGCCCGTCAGTTTCCCTGCTGAAGCCAACCCACAGACTTCCTGTGTCGGAAAGACCCAGTGTGAGCCATAGCCCCGCCCAGCCACCGTCCAGACACTTCCTGGGCACCAATTACCATCAAGAGATAGACTGGGCCCAGTTTCTTCTTCTGGGCCCGTGGGTGGGTCCCGTCCTGCCCTGACCTGCTTTTGTCTCTTCTGGGAAATGGGAGTAAAGAAACTTACACCCTTGCCTGTTAAGAGGACCGAGTAGGGATGGTGACGGAAGAGCTTGGGACCACATGGCTCACGTGGAAGGAATGACAAGTCTTCTCCACGAGGCCACAGAGCTCAGAGCTGGGTGGACGTCGGAAGTGCTGGGTATGGCCTTCCTCTGCCCAGACCCAAGGTCACGTGGAGCTGTTCTGACGAGCCCATAACAACACTTGTGATGGAGTCATCTACCAAGCCGACCCCCCCACCCCTCCCACAAATCAAGTCCAGGTGGAACTTGTTCCTGGTGGAACTTGTTCCTGGTGGAACTTCCAAGTTCAAGGCAGATTGGCAGATGTACGAATGCTCTGAGGATGGAGGGGACACTCATCAAGAACTGCATGAAACGGCAGCCGTCACTTCGTGTGTGGAGTTGGAGTCTGTGCTGCTCCCAGAGGCTCTCTCCCCACACATGTTTTTTCAATAAACCATTCATAGGAAACTGGACCCTCTTTGAAATGAGAGACTGCATTTGGGTCACTGCTGACAAGCTGTAATTCTGAGAAACTGCACAGTTTCTGAATCCAGCTCTGCCCTCTGATATTTCCCAGCACCTCGGCATTTAGAGTTTCCAGGAGGATGGAACGTGTCCACCTGGGTTTGTTTCAAGCTGGCTCCAAGAGGGTTTAGAGGTAGGAGCTGATGCTGTCAGCCCCCGTCCATACCCTCAGCTTCACCATCGGGGTCACAGGGACAGCATCCTGCTGGAAGGACCCCTGCCTCCCCCCGAGGGCCTCCTCTCTGCTGGGGGAGCCAGTGCCCCTGAGAGCTGCCCCTGGGCAACGATGGACGGGACTTGAAGCTGGTCCTGGACACCCCAGTCCTAGCGGACACCCTGGCCACTTCAGCCCCGGGAGGGGGACAGGCCACTCTCTGCATGGTCTCCATCACCTCCTGGAGCTCCCTGCAGGTCTGGGCCCCGTTGCCCGTGTGGAGATCTGCTCCCAGCACCCTGTGTCAGCTCTTGCCTTCCCCGGGTCACTTCTCTACTCCTCTGAGGATGCACCTGGGTTCACCTTCCAAGCAATCATATAAATGACAGAAAGGAAGGAAATCCACACTTGACCTCCCTCAGAGTCCGCGGCTGGGACAGGCCCTGCATCAGCTTCAGGAAGAGACAGGGTTTGGATGGTCCTCTGCCTTTGGTTCCTGTGAAAGGAATGTAAACAGTGGAGTAGAGCCTCATATCAATTACAGATGAAAAGGAACTTACTCATGACTTCCTATTTTAATTTTTTAAATGTTTACTCTAATGGATTGTTAGGAATTTTTTTACTTTTTAAAACTCAGCTGTTTCCTACTTCTGCTTTATAAAGTCAGAACTGAGAGGATCTCAGTGTCTCGCAGGGAACGGCACCTACAGGAACCTCATGAGGGCCGGTAGCTCTGCTCCTTGGAGAGCAGGCCCCCCAGCTGGGAGCCCTGAGGCTGGGAGCCAGATGGCCAGCTGAGAGCTGACCTTGCCAAAGCAAAGCCACAAAGTGATGCCCCAGACCTCATGCTCCATCTAGTCCAGAAGTGACGGAGAAGCACCACAGTCCTTAATTACAATTCAATTCCCAGGGACCCTGAGGAAGCCAAGTATGTGACAGCACTGTTGACTGGACTGTTAGCACTGTGACTAATACACAGGGTTCACAGGGGATAAGGAAGCCTCACCCTCACGCCATATCGCCAGAAGTGTTAACTGTTATGGGTATTCAGGGAACAGTTTGATAACATCTACTAAAATCTAAAATGCACATACCCTTTGATCCAGATATTTCACTTTGAGACTTCTATAGAAATCTTTATATTTAATCTCTAAATCTTAGATATTTACTCTGGAACTACTTAAAAGATTTACAAGGGGGTGGTAACCGTGACTCTGTAAATAATACAAAAAATTGAAAAAAAAGTCAACAAGGGAATCATTAAATAGACTATGAAATATGGACTATTCTCTAGAATACTATGCAGCTATTTAAAAGAAAGATATAAGCCCATATTCACCACACGGAAAGAACCAAGATTAATTACATGGAAAAAATAAGTGTCGAATGATACATTTGCTAGTCCTTCAAGCCAGATCGACCGATGGATCAGCACAGGAGGCCCTGCGGCGTTGGGTGGGAGGCGACGTGTGTATGTGTGAGGACACTTCTCTTGGACAGCCAACCCATGCAGAGTCACATCCCTGGGTGACTGAGTGCTGGCCTGGGTGTCCTTGGGTGGTGGACACCACCAGTGCAAATCTGGCTGCAGGTGGGAGAGCTGTCTTCCTCCTGCCGTGTGATTAGCAGAGAAGTGTGTCTGTAGAGCATCAAAATGGAAATGGAGAGAAGGAGACCAAAGGTGCAGAGGCCCAGCTGCGTGGGCTCCCACGACTGTCTCGTTCAGTGTGCGGGGACACGCCCACCCTCAGGAGCCATGTCTGGAGCTCCCCCAGAACCGCGGGACAAGCTCCTTTCTATGTGGGGAGATGATTAATTCAACTCCAGTCGTTTCTCTTACTAGCCACCATGTGAGCGCTTTTGAATACGTGTCAACTTTGCGGACTGGGAGCTATTTCTGTTCATAAGCCACCTGCAGATTTCTGGACTCGCTGGTTATTTGGCAGACTATGCCCTCCTCTTGACCCTGACCTTCGTCTCATGTTTTCTATCCGTAGTGTATAACGTAGTGCCAGCTGCTCAGCTGGTATTTAGTAAATGCTTTTGGTGCATAAACCATAGACTCACCTTCAAATGAAGCTGCGATAGACAAAAACAGCCAGTGGGTTTGCTATATTAAGACACCACCCTATTGAACAGAACCATCCTTCATGGCTGATATTCAATGATTTTTACCACCAAATAGGAATTTCATGTGCAGTTACGCTGCACTGTTTATAAGGCCTTTTCACATCCTTTGATCACTTGTTTGGTAGGGACAGGCCCGAGAGGGAGGAGATTTTTCCAAACCCACTGAGTAGGGATGGATTCAGGATTCAAATCCAGTCCCCCTGGTCCCCATGGTTTCTGTGTCCGAAAAGAAATAAAGGGCAGCTTGTGCTCTGTTGCAGCTCAGCCCAATGTCCCCAACAGCCACACCTGCCGCACCACTTCTGACTCAGGACGCCCCTGAGTGCTGAAGTTGGCGCAGTTCACCAAAGCCCAGAAAATTCAGTTGCCCAAATCCTTGGGGACTCATATTCAAAACTGAAGAGGAAGAGGGAGGCTCCCTCCACTTAGAGCGAGAGGCAACCTATTTCTCAGGGTCATAAGATTCTGTTTCAAGATCTTGCCAGAAACTTGGTTTACATAAACATAGACTCTTGTGATTAAAGCCAAGCTTTCCTGTTAAACTTACTAAACACGTCACATCACAATAACAGACATATTTTAGCTCTGAACTGGGATGCATTGAGAAATTATTTCAATAGTTCCTCTTAACATTTGGATTCTCCCAGCTGACCAATAAGCCCAAGTACCCTCACACCTTTCCTTTCTACCCACCCGTATTTATGACATTCCTTTTCTGGCCACTGATGGTACACGTGCAGCCAAACAAGTACCATCCCCAGCTTAGATGCAATCATGATATTCCTGGTATTCACGTCCTTTGACAAAAGATTGCAAGTGTCTTCAGCAAATGGTTGCCATGACAATACTGAAATAGGAAAAATAATTTTTCTTGCACACCCAGGATGTTTACAGTGCAGGTTTCACATGAGTCATAATTTCTAAAACTTTTGTGAAGATTTAGAGTCAACTGTTAGCCATTTGGCCCTTGACTCCCATCCATTTCCCCGGTTTTCTTTGCTTGCTGTCTTCTATTCTTTCCAGAAGAGCTGAGCTCCAGTTTTTTGAAATGCCTTCAACATTTGGTTCCTGTATACAAGACTCAGAGGGCATTCCACTTGGACTTTTCCCAGTTGGTAACAGAAATAAACCCTGTCATCTGGGGCAGTGCCGTCTCATCCATGAGCCCATTCCTTCCCTTCTGCGTTGTCCCTGGTTCCACTGCCTTCAGCCCAGCTTCTGTTTGCATTTCTGTTGTTATTCAGCACTTGAACTTTCAAAATCCTTGGACATTTTCCTCTCTGTCTGGTCACATATGACTAACAGGAGAAGTGAAAAAGCATAAGTGAACATAGATAAAGATCAATAAGAAGTAAGTGAGTAGAAGTAGGACACCTACCAGGTACCGGTGTGGGACCATGGACACCAAAGGAGACGGGAGAAACCCCCAGTGACCAGCTTGTGGGATCTTGGTTCCCAGGCCGGAGGTTGGGCCTGAGCTCCTGTGGTGGGAGCTCCAAGTCCAAACCACTAGACTAACAGAGAACTTCAAACCCCAGGGACTATCAATCAGAGTGAGGACACCTGGAGGTCTTCATCTCAGCACCAAGACCCAGCTCTATCTAACTGCCTGCAAATTCCAGTGCTGGACATCTCAGGCCAAACAACCAGTAAGACAGGAATACAGCATCACCCATCACACACACAAAACAAAGAAACGACAAAAAAATATGCTACAGATGAAGGAGCAAGGTAAACACCTACAAGAACAAATAAATGAAGAAGAAATAGGCAACCTACCTGAAAAAGAATTCAGAGTGATGATAGTAAAGATGATCCAAAATCTCAGAAACAGAATGGAGAAAATACAAGAATCATTTAACAAGGGTATAGAACTACTAAAGAGCAAACGAACAGTGATGAACCACAAAATTACTAAAATTAAAAATACTCTAGAAGGAATCAATAACAGAATAACTGAGGCAGAAAAATGGATAAGTGACTTGTAAGATAAAATGGTGGAAATAACTGCCAGGGAGCAGAATAAAGAAAAAAGAATGAGAAGAATTGAGGACAGTCTCAGAGACCTCTGGGACAGCATTAAATGCACCAACATTCAAATTATAGGGGTCCCAGAAGAAGAAGAGAAAAAGAAAGGGTCTGAGAAATTATTTGAAGAGATTATAGTCGAAAACTTCCCTAACATGGGAAAGAAAATAGTCAATCAAGTCCAGGAAGCACAGAGAGTGCCATACAGGATAAACTCAAAGAGAAACACGCCAAGACGCATATTAATCAAACTATCAAAAATTAAATACAAAGAAAAAATATTAAAAGTAGCAAGGGAAAAACATCAAATAACATACAAGGGAATCCCCCTAAGGTTAACAGCTGATCTTTCAGCAGAAACTCTGCAAGCCAGAAGGGAGTGGCAGGACATATTTAAAGTGATGAAAGGGAAAAACCTACAAGCAAGATTACTCTACCCAGCAAGGATCTCATTCAGATTCGATGGAGAAATTAAAACCTTTACAGACAAGCAAAAGTTGAGAGAATTCAGCACCACCAAACCAGCTTAACAACAAATGCTAAAGGAACTTCTCTAGGCAGGAAACACAAGAGAAGGAAAAGACCTAAAATAATAAACCCAAAACAATTAAGAAAATGGTAATAGGAATATACATATTGAAAACTACCTTAAATGTAAATGGATTAAATGCTCCAATCAAAAGACAGAGACTAGCTGAATGGATACAAAAACAAGACCATATATATTCTGTCTGCAAGACACCCACTTCAGACCTAGGGAAACATAAGGACTGAAAGTGAGGGGATGGAAAAAGATATTCCATGCAAATGGAAATCAAAAGAAAGCTGGAGTAGTAATTCTCATATCAGACAAAATAGACTTTAAAATAAAGACTATTACAAGAGACAAAGAAGGACACTACATAATGATCAAGGGATAAATCCAGGAAGAAGATAAAACAACTGAAAATATTTATGCACCCAACATAGGAGCACCTCAACAAATAAGGCAAATACTAACAGCCACAAAAGTGGAAATTGACAGTAACACAATCATAGTAGGGGACTTAAACACCCCACTTTCACCAATGGACAGATCATCCAAAATGAAAATAAATAAGGAAACACAAGCTTTAAATGATACATTAAACAAGATGGACTTAATTGATATTTATAGGACATTCTATTCAAAAACAACAGAATACACTTTCTTCTCAAGTGCTCATGGAATATTCTCCAGGATAGACCATATCTTGGGCCACAAATCAAGCTGTGGTAAATTTAAGAAAATTGAAATCATATCAAGTATCTTTTCTGAGCACAATGCTATGAGACTAGATATCAATTACAAGAAAAAATCGTAAAAAATATAAACATATGGAGGTTACACAATACACTACTAAATAACCAAGAGATCATGAAGAAATCAAAGAGGAAATCAAAAAATACCTAGAAACAAATGACAATGAAAACATGACAACCCAAAACCTATGGGGTGCAGCAAAAGCAGTTCTAAGAGGGAAGTTATAGCAATACAATCCTACCTCGAGAAACAAGAAACATCTCAAATAAATAACCTAACCTTACACCTAAAGCAACTAGAGAAAGAAGAACAAAAAAAACCCAAAGTTAGCAGAAGGAAAGAAATCATAAAGATCAGATCAGAAATAAATGAAAAAGAAATGAAGGAAACGATAGCAAAGATCAATAAAACTAAAAGCTGGTTCTTTGAGAAGATAAACAAAATTGATAAACCATTAGTGAGACTCTTCAAGAAAAGAAGAGCGAAGACTCAAATCAATAGAAGTAGAAATGAAAAAGGAGAAGTAACAACTGACAGTGCAGACATACAAAGGATCATGAGAGACTACCACAAGTAACTATATGCAAATAAATTGGACAACCGGGAAGAAATGGACAAATTCTTAGAAAAGCACAACTTTCTGAGACTGAACCAGGAAGAAATAGAAAATATGAACAGGCCAATCACAGGCACTGATACTGAAACTGTGATTAAAATCTTCCAATGAACAAAAACCCAGGACCAGATGGCTTCACAGGCGAATTCTATCAAACATTCAGAGAAGAGCTAACACTTATCCTTCTCAAACTCTTCCAAAATATAGCAGAGAGAGGAACACTCCCAAACTCATTCTACGAGGCCACCATCACCCTGATACCAAAACTAGACAAAGGTGTTAAAAAGAAAGAAAACTACAGGTCATTATCACTGATGAACATAGACACAAATATCCTCAACAAAATACTGGTAAACAGAATCCAACAGCACATTAAAAGGATCATACACCATGATCAAGTGGGGTTTATCCCAGGAATGCAAGGATTCTTCAATATATGCAAACAATCAATGTGATACACCATATTAACAAACTGAAGGAGGAAAACCATATGATCATCCCAGTAGATGCAGAAAAGGCTTTTGACAAAATTCAACACCCATTTATTATAAAAATTCTCCAGCAAGTAGGAATAGAGGGAACTTTCCTCAACATAATAAAGGCCATATATGACAAACCCACAGCCAACATGGTTCTCAATTTTGAAAAACTGAAACCATTTCCACTAAGATCACAACCAAGATAAGCTTGCCCACTCTCACCACTATTATTCAACATAGTTTTGGAATTTTCAGCCACAGCAATCAGAGAAGAAAAAGAAATAAAAATAATCCAAATCAGAAAAGAAGTAAAACTGTCACTGTTTGCAGATGACATGATACTATACATAGAGAATTCTGAAGATGCTACCAGAAAAATACTAGAGCTAATCAATGAATTTGGTAGAGTAGCAGGATACAAAATTAATGCACAGAAATCTCTTGCATTCCTATACACTAATGATGAAAAATCTGAAAGAGAAATTAAGGAAACACTCCCATTTACCATTGCAACAAAAAGAATAAAATATTTATGAATAAACCTACTTAAGGAGACAAAAGACCTATATGCAGAAAACTATAAGACACTGATGAAAGAAATTAAAGATGATACAAACAAATGGAGAGATATACTATGTTCTTGGATTGGAAGAATCAACATTTTGAAAATGACTATACTACCGAAAGCAATCTACAGATTCAATGCAATCCCTATCAAACTACCAATGGCATTTCTCACAGAACTAGAACAAAAAATTTCACAATTTGTATGGAAACACAAACGAACCTGAATAGCCAAAGCAATCTTGAGAAAGAAATATGGAGTTGGAGGAATCAGGCTCCCAGTCTTCAGACTATACTACAAAGCTACAGTAATCAAGACAGTATGGTACTGGCACAAAAACAGAAATATAGATCAATGGAACAGGATAGAAAGCCCAGAGATAAACCCATACACATTCTTGCCTCCTTATTTTTGATTAAGGAGGCAAGAATATACAATGAAGAAAAGACAGTCTCTTCAATAAGTGGTGCTAGGAAAACTGGACAGCTACATGTAAAACAATGAAATTAGAACACTCCCTAACACTGTACACAATAATAAATTCAAAACGGAGCAAAGACCTAAATGTAAGGCCAGACACTCTAAAACCCTTAGAGGAAAACATAGACAGAACACTCCATTACATAAATCACAGCAAGATCCTTTTTGACTCACCTCCTAGAGGAATGGAAATGAAAACAAAAATAAACAAATGGGACCTAATGAACCTTAAAAGCTTTTGCACAGCAAAGGAAACCATAAACAAGATGAAAAGACAGCCCTCAGAGTGTGAGAAAATATTTGCAAATGAAGCAACTGACAAAGGATTAATTTCGAAAATTTGCAAGCAGCTTATGCAGCTCAATATCCAAATAACAAAAAACCCAATCCAAAAATGGGCAGAAGAACTAAATATACAGATTGCCAACAAACACATGAAAGAATGCTCAACATCATTAATCATTAGAGAAATGCAAATCAAAACTACAATGAGGTATCACCTCACACGAGTCAGAATGGCCATCATCAAAAAATCTACAAACAATAAATGCTGGAGAGGGTGTGGAGAAAAGGGAACCCTCTTGCACTGTTGGTAGGAATGTACATTGATACAGCCACTATGGAGGACAGTATGGAGGTTCCTGAAAAATCTAAAAATAGAACTACCACACGACCCAGCAATCCCGCTACTGGGCATATACCCTGAGAAAACCATAATTCAAAAAGAGTCATGTACCACAATGTTCATTGCAGCACTATTTACAATAGCCAGGACTTGGAAGCAACCTAAGTTTCTATCAAAAGATGAATAGAAAAAGAAGATATGGCACATATATACAATGGAATATTACTCAGCCATAAGAGGAAACAAAATTGAGTTATTTGTAGTGAGGTGGATGGACCTAGAGTCTGTCATACAGAGTAAAGTAAGTCAAAAAGAGAAAAACAAATACCCTATGCTAACACGTATATATGGAATCCTAAAAAAAAGGTTCTGAAGAACCCAGGGGCAGGACAGGAATAAAGATGTAGATGCAGAGTATGGACTTGAGAACATGGGGAGGGGGAAGGGTAAGCTGGGACGAAGTGAGAGAGTGGCATGGACTTATATATACTACCATATGTAAAATGGATAGCTAGTGAGAAGCAGCCGCACAGCACAGGGAGATCAGCTCGGTGCCTTGTGACCACCTAGAGGGGTGGGATAGGGAGGGTAGGATGGAGACGGAAGAGGGAGGAGATATGGAGGTATATGTATATGTATGGCTGATTCACTTTGTTTTAAAGCAGAAACTAACACACCATTGTAAAACAATTATACTCCAATAAAGATGATTAAAAAAAAAAAAAAACCTCAAATTGGATTGAAGACCTAAATGTAAGGCCAGACACTGTAAAACTCTTGGAGGAAAACATAGGCAGAACACTCCATGACACAAATCACAGCAAGATCCTTTTGGAACCACCTCCTAGAGAAATGGAAATAAAAACAAAAATAAACAGATGGGACCTAATGAAACTTAAAAGCTTTTGCACAGCAAAGGAAACCATCAAAAAGACAACCCTCAGATTGGGAGAAAATATTCGCAAACAAAGCAACTGACAAAGGATTAATCTCCAAAATATACAAGCAGCTCATGCAACTCAATATCCCAAAAAACAAGCCACCCAATCAAAAAATGTGCAGCAGATGTGGTTTTTCATATACTGTGGGTGGGGAGACAACATAAAGACTTAAGTATTTCTGTGCCGCAGAGCAAAACAGAGAAAAGCTTTCTATCTAATGAAGACAGAAGCATGAGTTTTTCTCTGGATTCATCTAACTTTTTCTGCCGCAGTTTTCCCTGTTGGTCACCGATCATTGTGTATCCAGAGTGAAGAAGATGACAAAGCCAATGTGACTCTCTTGATTCCTGTAAAATTGTCAGCAGCTTTACTCTCTGCTACTCTAAGTAACTATAAACTTACTTACTGTGACTCAAGAGTTGGAAAAGAGAGACAGCTGTGGTATGCTGACACTGTAGAAGGATTAAAACTACCATTCTTTCCAAGTCAAAAATCGAACCTACTGTTTTTGAAATTCCTACTGAGTTTATTTTTTTTTCTTTTTAATTTTAACCACAATTTTAAAATATAAGTATTTCTTATGAAAACCAAATTTCTCACCTTTTTTGAAAAATTGATCTGACAATGTGTATCTCCATATGTCCACAACTGGCTGGAGTTGACTAGAATGTGGTAACCTGGTAACTTGAAAATCCAGGTATAAGAGCCTGGAACCTTTCTGTCTCTTGATGACTCCTTACTTAGCAACCACTGTCAGGGTGAAATTCTGGTTTTAAAAAATATCAATGCCTGGGCCTCACCCCAAGACTTTCTCACTTGGAATCAGGAATAGTTTAAAAACTCCCGCAGTGATTTTATTATGCAAGCAGGGTTGAGACCCACTATTCTAGACCAGTATTTCTCAGACTTAATGTGTATTTGAATCAACTACAGAACTTGGTAAAATAAAGATTCGGATTCATCTGAGATTCTACATTTATAAAAAGCTCTTTGGTGATGCTGGGCCCCCAGCAGCATTTTGAGGAACAAGATTCTCAACCTTACTTACTACTCATAAAATAGAAACTTCAAAATTTCATGCTTAGTATTCAAATTCTGATAATTTCTCAGCATCAACAGAACTTTCCTTTGTTGACCTTAACACCTTTACACCTCTTTCCCTCCCCCAACTTAGATTCCACAGTCAGGCATCCTCATCAATGCTTTGAATTTTCCTTGTACTGTCCCTTCTTCCTGTTTACTCCAGGGAAAACTCCAGCCCTGATTACCGACAACACTTGTCCTGCAACTGAACGAATGAACTCTCAATTGGAGGTAAACAGTCAACCATGCAGATGATTGGCTTGAAAGTTGAGACTGCAAATCTCAAATGGACCCTCAGAACAGCAAATCAATCCTGCTACTAATAGAATCACGCTCCCACCGTGAGCGGGAACTTTCAGCAAACGAATACATACATAATAATTATAATCCACCTTTCCTCCCCTATTATGTTAAACAGAGGAGCAGTGAGAACCAACAGAATAAGGCTGCATTCATGCCTACAGATAAGGTACTTGCCTTTTTTCTTCCTTTTCCCTCCTGCCTTTCCTTTCAATGCCAGTGGAGCTGGAGCTTAGAAGAGGGAGGAGAGAGGTCAGAGATCCAGACCCAACTCTCCACTCCCTTCCCACCACAGGGGCCCACATGCACACACACGCTCTTGAGTCCAGGAGTTGGCACTTTAGAGAGAAGCCCTTTGACTTAGCTCTGTGGCTGCCAGTTTAAAATGGACATGACTGTGCCTTAAACACACAAAAAGAGGACTATAATAATAACAGATGTGGCTAAAATTTAAATAGTTTGGCAAAGGTACCACTAAGGAGTATGGGTTCACATAGCTCAGAAGAAGGGAAGCGTAGCAATTGGGAAAATGAAGAGCTGTTTCCTACCGAGACTCCTCAGTTTACCAGTGACACTGGTAACTTTCATCCCTGCTTTGGCCATTGATGAGTTTTTTGATGGCTCACTACTTGTACTGTTCACTAATTACTCAGCCCCAGCATTGAATCTCTTCTCTTGGAACAGCATAACTTTATGCATCTTTACCCTCCCTTAAGTGAAAGAAATTTTTCAATGAAAATTAATATTACTATGAATCCATTGTATTCCTCCATTACATGTTTTCTCAATCAGGAGAATATTTTTCCTTCTATTCATGTTGTCTGCTCATCCTGCCCATTCAATAGTAGGTTGTTAGATTCTTAATCATTTCAAATGTTGTAGTTCATTTACTCATTAATGTGCTCAGTCACAAATATTTGAGTTCCATCCACATGGTAGGCATTTAGAATCAGTAATAAATTAAGCCAACTTTGTCAAGGGTTTACAGTCTAAACTTTACTCAGCTTTTCTTAAACTTGGTCTTATTGTTCCTAAAGCTGTATCCATTTTTTAAAAATATATCAACTTTTCAATGCAAAGTTTAAGAAAATAGAATTACTTTCAAAGAGCTACATAGAAGTTTTGTTACCTGAAAACTGGGTTCACCTCTTGGTGGTTGTTGAGCCAATAGACATAACCAAGCCAAAGAGCTGGAGGAGGAAAGATTTTTTTCTTTAACATCTTTATTGGAGTATCATTGCTTGACAATGGTGTGTTAGTTTCTGCTTTATAACAAAGTGAAGCATCTATACATGTACATATATCCCCATATCGCGTATTAGGAGGAAAGATATATTACTTGCAGCAAGTGATGGAACTGAGCAGGACCCTGTGGGGCTTCTGGGCACAAAAGCCTTCCTGTGTCCCCCATTTCTTGATTACAGGAAATGGGCTTTGTTCAGCCTGCAAGACCTTCCCTGAGTTCCAACAGGCAGGTTCAAACAGTTGCTAATTAGGGAAGGGAGGGGATGTGGAGACTATGAAGGAACAGTCAAAAGAAACAGTAGGGCAGCCTTGGGGCAGGGTCCAGGTTCTGCCTTAAGGGACACACATAACAATATCTTTGAGCTCTTTTGCAGATACTGAAACCCCACCAGGTGGGAGAAGTTAACTGTATGCTGCCTACCAGCATGTAGACCCCAGACTGGTTAGAACCAGAAGTTATTGATGCTGACTCCTGATTACCTCACCACCAACCAATCAGAACAATGTCCACGAGCTGACCACACCCTCTCTGAATCATTATTATAAAACTCCTCACTATCCCTTCCAGATCAGGACACACAATTTTGCGGGCATTAGCCTGCTGTGGCCCCCTTTGCCTCGCAAAGCAATAAAGCTATTCTTTCCTACTTCACCCACCCCCCAAAAAAATGGGCAGAAGACATAAATAGACATTTCTCCAAAGAAGATATACAGATGGCCAACAAACACATGAAAAGACCCTCAGCATCACTAATCATTAGAGAAATGCAAATCCAAACTACAATGAGGTATCACCTCACACTGGTCAGAATGGCCATCATGAAAAAATCTACAAACAATAAATGCTGGAGAGGGTGTGGAGAAAAGGCAGCCCTCTTGCACTGTTGATGGGAATGTACATTGATACAGCCACTATGGAGAACAGTATGGAGGTTCCTTAAAAACTAAAAATAGAACTACCACATGACCCAGCAATCCTGCTACTGGGCATATACCCTGAGAAAACCATAATTCAAAAAGAGTCATGTACCACAATGTTCATTGCAGCACTATTTACAATAGCCAGGACATGGAAGCAACCTAAGTGTCCATCTACAGATGAATGGATAAAGAAGATGTGGCACATATATATAATGGAATATTACTCAGCCATAAAAAGAAACAAAACTGAGTTATTTGTAGTGAGATGGATGGACATAGAGTCTGTCATACAGAGTGAAGTAAGTCAGAAAGAGAAAAACATATACTGTATGCTAACACATATACATGGAATCTAAAAAAAAAAAAATGGTTCTGATGAACTTAGGGGCAGGACAGGAATAAAGACACAGACATAGAGAATGGCCTTCATGACATGGGGAGGGGGAAGGGTAAGTTAGGATGAAGTGAGAGAGTAGCATTGACATATATACACTACCAAATGTAAAATAGGTAGCTAGTGGGAAGCAGCTGCATAGCACAGGGAGATCAGCTCCATGCTTTGCGACCACCTAGAAGGGTGGAATAAGGAAGGTGGGAGGGAGACGCAAGAGGGAGGGGATATGGGGATGTACGTTTGCATATAGCTGATTCACTTTGTTATACAGCAGAAACCAACACAACGCTGTAAAGCAATTATACTCCAATAAAGATGTTTAAAAAAAGAAGAAGTGGGCTTCACCTGGTGGCGCAGGGGTTGAGAGTCCGCCTGCCGATGCAGGGGACACGGGTTCGTGCCCCGGTCCGGGAAGATCCCACATGCCATGGAGCGTCTGGGCCCTAGAGCCATGGCCACTGAGCCTGCGCATCCGGAGCCTGTGCTCCGCAACGGGAGAGGCCACAACAGTGAGAGGCTCGCGTACCGCAAAAATAAAAAAAGAAGTGAGTAAATAAACACATACCAACATACATAAATATGGTAAGTTTTGCTGTCTCAGAATGGTGCATTGCAGGCGCTCAATAAATGCACCGTTAAATCAATGATTACAAGCACAGAATTAAAATGGACTTGAACACCTATTCAATTCATCAGCCCATTTTGATTTGGCTGTCTTTTAACGTAAGAGTTCTTCCTCGTATATTCTGGATATCCATCTGGAGGGGGGTCTCAGGGATAGACAGTGAGAGAGATTAGGGAATCCAGAACCAGAGCCACCCAATTTATGACAAAGGGACCGCTGAAAGGCAGTATGGAAGGTGATCTTTTCAAGAAAGCGCTGAGTCCTCCACGTGGACACATTGAACCTTGACCCCTACTTCACATCATACCCAGCAACCAGTACCAGATAGATCATAGACTGAAATGTGAAAGGTAAAATGATAAAAATTTTAGAAGAAAACAAGAGAACATTTTTATGACCTTGAGGTGGGTGATTTTTCAAAAACAAGCAGCAACCTCAAAACAAAGATTAATGAAATAGATTGCCTGTAAAAGAAGCACGTCTCACCAAAATATATGATTAATGGAGTGAAAACGCAATCATGGACTTGGGTAAGAAGTTGGCAGTACATATAGTGCATGTGTTTTCAAAGCTAACTTGAAAAATAAAGAGTAAGTGCATTTACTGAGCACCTACTCTATGTTTGGCAGCACTTGAAATGCTTGACCCACCATGAGCCAACACAATTCTCATGAAAACCCTAGAGGAGTGACTCAGTCCACTTTTCACAAGATGTGGAGAGAGGTTAATCGGCTCCCCCGAGCTCACACAGACAGCACCTGGCAGGGTCAGGGTCAAACACAAGCCCTCAGCCCCTGTGTCACTCAACCAGTGTGTCCAGCCATGCATCCTTTCCCTCACACTTCCATCTATGTACCTCTCCTTTCCCTCCATGCATCCATCCATCTATCCATTCTTCCTTCCTTCTTCTCTTCAGGTGTAAGACATTCAGTGAAGGTCCACTCTTACGTGCTCCTTTGACATTTGGTGAAATTGGGAGGACCTCAAATGGCTTAACCACAAAGCTCCCACGAATAAGTTCCCTAACCAGATACCCTTCCTTGTCAAGAGAACCAGATGCAGCTCCTGCTTATTCCTGAGTACCAGGTTTCAGTTCCCTGCAGCCCACAGAACTAACCAAATAAGACAGTTGGAACATTCTCTCGTTGGAACCGAGGGACCCCTCCACACCCTCTGATTACTGACTACACAGCCGGCTTCCCACAGGCTCTGCTGGTTCACTCTGATCCCAAGTGCAACCCCTGTGTGGCCCTGCGTGGCGTGTGAGGTCCTCCCTGAGGCTGTGCATATGTGATTAACAAACTGATGTCAGTCGCATCTTCCATTGTTGGGTGTCATGTGTTTGGCCATCCCCATAACCTGGGGTGGGAATTCCTCTTAATAGTAGGCAATTAATACATCTGACCATCCATTCATCCGTCCATCTATCCTCTGTCTGCCTATATATTTTACAATGTCCATAGTTTTGCTTGTACTTTGAGATGATATTTTATAGATGTACTAAGAAAATATCACCCCTATACATGTCAAAGTGTTCCAGTATGAACCCCTTTAGAGTTCTGGAACCCTTAATTTCCAGAAACGTAAGGTTTCCCAACAATGCGAAAGTGACATGACTGTACAGAGAAAGGTATGCTTCGCATTCCGGCAAAGTAACAACGAGGACTTGAGAAAGGTCAGCCGGGTTTCCTACCATCAAGGAGAAGATGTTGCTACAGTTCTAAGTGTCCCTTTCCTGAAGAAAGGACACCACCATGTGCCACACACAAGGAGCTGTGGCTAATGCTCAGGCCGAAGAAATGCTGTCATCCAGTCTCTCAGCATGTCCCACACTGATGTCTGCAGACAAGGGAGCTCTAAGTCTGGGATACCATGGAGGCTTGGAGATCTAGAAACACACCTGGTGAAGCTGAGTCAATGGGTGAGAAGATTGACCTGGAGGGATGAGGAGCCAGCCTTGGCTGATGCTTTAGCCTGACCTTCCTCCTCTACTCCCAGGTGCTGGAAAGTTACACCCACCTGGCTTCTCAGATGGCTGCATCTCCAGTTTCTCAACTGGAGAAAGTTGTGTTCCAGCTTGTTATTTCCTGAAGTCCAAACTTTATCTTTTCTGCTCAAAGCTGTGGAAACTTTAGAGGGGAAACTCACAAGGGAAAATATTTCACAAGACTCTAAACCATAAACATGAAAACTCTGGTGAAGGAAACGACCTTCCAAGTTGTTCAAGGTTCACAAGACCTCTGGTTCTACGGCAAGTTTGACAGTTGTCATTCGGTCCTGGGATTTCGGAGGTGGGAAGTGTTTCAATGCTCATGCAGTCCCAGCTTGTCAGCCCTGGGTGCACACCAGAGGAAAATGCCTGGGACAAGGCATCCTGCTGTTTATGAAGTTCTCCAGGTGGTTCTAGTGCTGAGGCAGGATGGAGAACACAGAGGTAGGTTCTCCAAAATTTCCTGACTATGGGTAAAGCCAGGAGACTCAGAGACCCCAACAAAGCAGGACTAAGTAGCCCACCATCATCAGGAAGAAACTGACAAAGAATTACTCAGGTCAGTGTCTTCACTACTGCACAGAATTTCATGGTTCTGCTGCAAGTGAGTAATAAAGAGAGACAGTGGAATTCATCATCTTGCTTTCCATCTTCTTAGGAGACTGGCTGACTATCACTTGGCCAGAAAGGTCCATAAATTTCCAGGGTAAATTTATACCAGAAATTAAGTGTTTGGCAACAAAGTCACAGAAAGAAAAGTCATAGGAAAGAAATTTGACTCTACCCCACTTCACTGAGGATAGTACAGGGAAGGAGAATATTTACTGGTTTCTTTTTTTCTAAATTATTTTTTCCAGTTTTATTGAGAAATAATTGGCATACATCACTGTATGACTTTAAAGCATACAGCATGATGGTTTGATTTACATGTACTGTGAAATGTTTACCACAATGGGTTCAGCTAACATCCATCTTCTCATATAGATATAATGAAAAGAAAATAAAGAAAGAAAAAAGGAAAAAAAGCTTTCTCCTTGGGATGAGAACTCTTAGGATTGACTCTCTTAACTTTCCTATATATCAGACAGCAGTGCTAACTATAGTCATCATATTGTACATTACATCCCTGGTACTTATTTACCTTATAACTGGAAGTTTGTACCTTTTGATCACCTACCTCCAATTTCCCTTCCCCCCACCCACTGCCTCTGGTCACCAGAAGTCTGATCTCTTTTTCTATGAGTTTGGTTTGTTGGTTTGTTGGTTTGTTTTTAGATTACACACATAAGTATTTGTCTTCCTCTGTCTGACTTATTTTGCTTGGCATAATGCCTCTGAAGTCCATCCATGTTGTCACAAATGGTAGAATTTCTTCATTTTTTATGGCTGAATACTATTCCATTGTGTATATATACCACAACTTCTGTATTCACTCATCCATTGATGGACACTGAGGTTGCTTCCATGTCTTGGCTATTGTAAATAACACTGCTATGAACATGGGGGTACAGATATCTTTTCAAGTTAGTGTCTTTGTTCCCTTTGGAGGTATTTCTAGAAATGGAATTGCTAGATGAGATGGGAGTTCTATTTTTAATTTTTGAGGATCATCCACACTGTTTTCTATAGTGGCTGCACCAATTTACATTCCCACCAATAGTGCACAAGGGTTCCATTCTCTCCACATCCATGCCAGCATTTGTTATCTCTTATCTTTTTTGTGAGTGGCATAATCTATGGATCTGGTTTCATTCTTTTACATGTGAATATCCAGTTATTCCAGCACCATCTATTGAAAAGAATGTCTTTTCTCCATTGAATATTCTCAGCTCTCTTGTCAAATTTCAGTTGACTGTATATGACTGGGTTTCTTTCTGGACTCTTGATTCTGTATCTTTGATCTATTTGTCTGTTTTTATGCCAGTACATAGAATTTTGATGACTATAGTTTTATCGCATTGTTTGAAGTCAGTATGATGACTCCTGCTTTGTTTTTCTTTATCAGGATTTCTTTGGTTATTGGGGGTCTTTTGTGGTTCCATATAAAATTTAGGAGTGTCTTTCTACTCCTGTAGAAAATGACATTGAAATCTTGATAGGGATTGCACTGAATCTATAGATGGTTTTTGGTAGTAAAGCCGTTTTAACAATAGTAGTTCTTCCAATCCATGAACATGAGATACCTTTGCATTTATTTGTGTCTTCTTCAATTTCTTTCATGGTTGTCTTGTAATTTTCAGAGTAGAGATCTTTCAAATCTTTGGATACATTTATTTTAACCAAATAACTTGTATTGTTTTTGATGCAGTTGTAAATGGGTTCAATTTCTTTTTCAGAAAATTTGTCACAGGGATATAGAAACAGTACTGATTTTTGTATGTTAACTTTGTATCTTGTAACTTTACCTAATTCATGGATTAGATCTAACAGGGTTTCTTGTTGAGTTTTTAGGATTTTCTATATATAAAATCATTTCATCTGCAAACAGAGACATTTTTACTTCTTCCTTTCCAATTCTGATACATTTAATTTCTTTTTCTTGCCTGATTGCTGTAGCTAGGACTTCTTGTACTATGTTCAATAGGAGTGGTAAGAGTAGGCACCCTTGTCTTGTTCTTGATTTTAGAGGAAAAGCTTTCAACTTTAGCCATTGAGTATGATGCTGATGTGGGCTTGTCATATATGGCCTTTATTATGTTGAGATGTGTTCCTTCTGTGTCTAATTTGTTAAAAGTTTTTATCATGACTTCTATTAGTTTTTTGCCTCTCCTCAGTCTACAAAAAATTAAGATGGCTTACAACTAAGACACACATATATATTTACACACAATATTTTTAGAAAAGACAATGTGATGAAATGGAAATATAGATAAAGAATCAGGAAGAGGAAAAACATTTTTAAGTATAAAAACAAAAATGTATATACAGAGATATTGAATTAATAACGAAAATAAGGAAGAATTATTTGTGAATTTCTAAGACTGAAGAAAACAATACCTAAATATTTTTAAAAGGAGTTTAATTATAAATTGTGAAATGTCAATACACTGTAATCCTATGTAGTCATTAAAAAATGAGATGACTCTTATGTGATGATATGGAGTAATCTTCAAGACAAGCTGAAACATACGGAGATTCAGACCAGAGTGCAGGACCTGCTACCACCCCCAGGAGCAGTGGCTGCCTCTGGGGAGGGTCCTAGGATGGGGAAGAATAAGATGGAGTTGACATTCGTGATAGACCTTGTGTTCCACTGGAATCTTTTTGCAGTCATGTATTCCATTTCCCAAATAAAAAATAAAGGAACACTAGGACTATCATTCAAAAGAGGTATATATAATTTTTAGAATAGATTTGGGAAAGACTAAGAAAAGGAAAAGCCCAAGTAACTTAGAACCATGAAGTCCTGAATGCAATGCTTCAGAACTGTCTCCTGACCTATGAAGACAAGGATGGGAAGGGAAAAGCCACCTGAACATTCAGGAGCAACATTTCCAGCCTGGGTCATGCTGCTCAGGCAACGCTGGAAACGATCATATCACGTGGACAGCAACAGCCCCTCAGACACCAGGCAGTCCCAAAGTGACCCCCTACTTGGGACACCCTTTCTCCATCAAATCAGGAGCCTCGATCCTCATGGTGCCCAGCTGAACACTGCCGGACACCCAGACACCCTCCCTTAGGGCAAGGCTGCCGCCCCATAGCCCCATCCCAGTCCCACCTCCTCCCAAACTTTGCCACGTGAGGAAGAGACTAGCTCACCTTCCATGATGTTGAGCATGTCATGCTGGTGATGATAGATAATGATGATGTAAAAGCCATTTCCCAGAGACAAAATACTGTGCATTTTCATACTGGAAATTTTAGGCAGAATAGCACTTTGAAAGATTCTAAACTAGGGAATCTTCCAGCAGTGAGTGACTCTTGAATCATACTGTACAAACAAACTCCTGCAACTTTCCCTTTGGTCTGGCTGAGACCTTGGGGGATACAGATTTCTATTTCCCTTCTGACGTCTCTCCATTTCACTCTCCCCACTTAGGCTGATGGACAAAGATCGCACCCAGTGTCTAGGAGACCAAGTCCCAGGGCAGCCAGGATGGCAGTGGGAAGTGTAAGCTCCAGTGGAAGGGAGGTGGCAGTGCTCAGCTGTGGGCCACCCAGGAGGGACACAGGACAGGAGGGTGTGGATGAGGAGTCCAGAGAGCCCAAGGCTGAAGTCAGGAGTCAGAGATCAGACTCCCTGCCCTCCTCTAGTGACACCCCCCACCCCGGGAGCTCTTGGTGGGTCCTGAGGGAGGGGCCTCAATAACACTAGGAGGGCGTTCATGGCATTTAATTGGGGTCAAGAATTCTGGGTCAGAATGACATTGATTTGAGGAAATAGAGATAAATTTATTTCTTGCATACCTGAGGACGTGGGCTGCAAATCCTGCCAGCTTCTCGTAACTTCCCAAGAACTGTTCCAGAACAAGCATGATAACCTCTTGTACACTTACTCTAAGTGGAATGAAGAGAGACCAAAAAAGAGACAGATTGTGGAAGTGAGTCCTCTCCTGCCTCTCGGTGCTTGTCCACAATGGGAAGGTGTGAATGGGCCCGTCTGTGTCCTTCCTGAGCCACCCCTTCCTCCTGGTGTGCGGGGACCCCCACTCGAGCCTTCTGTTTTGGAGTGTTGTTGCTGTTGCTGAAAATAGGAGAGGCTCTAAGGCAGGATGGGGAAAGGGTCTGAGCCCCGAGGACAGGGTCTCCACTCGGGGTGAGGCTCAGGATGGGGCAGGGCCTGCAGACGTGGTTGGGGGGACGATGCAGAGCGTGTGCTTCCAGGCTCCCCGCCAAAGTGTTTTATCTGCTGGGACCACACCAATCTCACGGAAGAAACCGTGGGCTTCCTGATACACCCACACCTCGAGCCTGCTGGGGATACCTCTGGCGGCTCAGGCGGTGCACACACAGGAAGAGAAGACCCGAAGTCTCAACAGTGATGAACAAGCCGCGGGAAACAGACATCTCACTCTCCGCGACAGAGGATAGGGTCACAGAGTGACGCTTGGCACCAGAGGTCCCACCCACAACTCTGGACTGTTCTCAACAGAAACCATCTAGATACTGAACGAGCCGCTCCAAGGTGACATCTGCAGATAAGGAGAAGGCTTTTCATTGTCCCCTGTCGTCCCAGAAATGACACGACAGAAAGTAGAGGAAAGCAGAGATTAGACAGTAAACTGCATCCTTCAGTCAAGAAAACACAAAATTTGCCATAAACTCCAAAATGTCCTTACAGAAGTGAAGGCAGTATTTCAGGCTCCTGGTGGAGCCAGGTTGGGGTAAGGCAGAGGTTTGGGGAACCA
This sequence comes from Stenella coeruleoalba, assembly GCF_951394435.1. Taxonomy (NCBI): domain Eukaryota; kingdom Metazoa; phylum Chordata; class Mammalia; order Artiodactyla; family Delphinidae; genus Stenella; species Stenella coeruleoalba. The sequence goes on along the minus strand of NC_137161.1, from coordinate 44,365,012 downwards.
GCAACTCTGTTCTTCTGCCTTCCTGCCTAACACATTAACGGTCACAATTTTTTTCACTGCCCGTTCCAGGACCCGTGGCTGGGAAGCTGCGCCCCACCCTAAGCCAGCCTCGTCAAAGGAGAAGGTCCAGGATGCTGCTGAGGACACAGAGCAGGGGCCATGCCACCTGCCCCACCTGCCGCTCCCACACCATCTAGCCTCCTTCTGCCAAGGTATGGCACGGACACAGAATCACATCCTGGGGGCTGAACACCACCTGAAAACATGTTCTGTTTAATCTGCACATGGTGGCCGTTGCTTAATTAATTGCCAAATGATTTCTTTCAGAACGTGAATTTTGGTAAATTTAGAAAATCTAGCAAGACAGGGCCCATATCATCACAGGCTCACAGTTGGATGGGGCTGAAGAGTGTCTCCCTTATGAGATGGGAATAGCTCCCCCATTGGCCATGGTCCCCACCACTCCCTAGCACCCCACTAGCACGGGCCACTTCACTCATTTGTGTCACTGCTGACTCCTGTAGGTTTTTAAGGCTGTGACCTAGGGGAGGATGAATCAGAAGACCTTCCCAGACTCATCTGGTTGCCTCTGCTCGCACACACTTAACCCCTCTGAACTGCAGGCTCCTTATCTCCCAAAGGAGTCACGATGTCTTCCACTGGGACCTCACAGGGCAGCTGTGAGACTAACTGGGATGGTGCTTGGGATGGTTTTTGAAGATTCTGAATAGAAGGTAGGTCTGGGGGAGAGCCAGCGCCCTCCATCACTTCCTGTAGTGAGCTGTCCTGGGTCTCTGCTTCCATGATGGCGGCCTGATTTCTCCACGTCTACATACTAAGGGGCCTGGGACACACCTGGGTGAGCAAGCCGAAGCTGAAGTCTTCCAGGAGATCCTGGGACAGAAAGCAAGAGCAAGGAACACCTGGCTTGGAGGCCTTGACGGATTGGAAGCCCGCTGAGTGTCAAATCTGTAATTTCCTCTGCCATTTGGGTTCATAGGACCCTCTTACGTCAAACTCTTTGAAGCCTGGCCCAGCACACTCTGGGATTCTGAAGAATCTTTCCAAGTTTGTTTCCTCAAAGGAAAATGTTGAAACTTCCCTTGAAAGGATTCTGAAATTTCTCAAGCCAGGGCAGTGATGCGTGGACAGTGACTGGGGTCCCAAGCATCTCCACCCACACCAGTCTCTGCTTCTTACACTCACGTCACATATAGCGCTATCTAACCCACCACTTGACCACCGCAGGATAAACACGTCAAGAAATAAATGTGTGACAGCTCCTCCCCCGTCCCCCACCCTGGTCCAGAGAAGAGGTCAACAGAAGGAGGGGAAGGAGATGAGAGTGGGTTATGTAGGTTTAGCTGATGCGGTCAGAGCAGGTGCTGGATCCAGCCCTCGGGGCGAGTGGCTCAGTCTCCGTGGAGACAGGCAGGTGTGCCGTTATCCTATGCGCTTCGTGCTCCTGGGATGGGACAAAACCTACACCCTGAGGTCTTGCCGGTAAAGACCCTACTCAACACACACTCAAGGGTCCAGTCTGGCACCCTGATAATAGCCCTAGGCCAGAAGTCAGCTTTGCTGCCCCTTGACGCTCAACCTTCCCTTTTCTGATTTGTGGGAAATCCACGTCCCCCTCAAGACTTTTGCCGATTTCTATGAATGAGTGTTCTCCCCGTCACTTCGACTTTGGGGAGATTATTTCCCCATCCTCACTCTTTTCGTTTGGACTCCATTTCATCGATGCTCAGAGAGAACTCAAACCTGAACTCTAATTTCATCAACAGACACATGTGCACAGATTTATGTCAGGGGGGCACTTTGGTCAATGTTTGGGAGGGGATGGGTTAGAAAGGATTTTCATGAAAGGCCAATGACATAAAATTCAACATTAGATGGTCCTGACTTCCAAGCCCTTCACCCCACAGGACCTATTGGGCCACTCAGGTGCCCCCCACCCTCTCCACTCACCTCTCGGGGTCTCCAGGTCCCTTTGTACTTTGAATGCAGAGCAGGTGAAGCCAGTCTCAGGATCTGTGGCCCTGTTCCCCTCCCTTCCCCCACAACCTCCCCCTGACACCGACTCCTGCCCTGCAGCCCACCAGGAACTCTCTTCTCAACAAGAGTAATTCCCTCCCAAGAGGAAGTATGGTTTGAGCCCTTAGAATAACCCCCACCCCAGAACCCACTGCCCCATGAGAGTGCTGCTCTCTACACCCACTTCTTTTTTTTTCTAATTTATTCATTTTTGGCTGTGTTGGGTCTTCCTTGGCGCATGCTGGCTTTCTCTAGTTGCGGCGAGCAGGGGCTACTCTTCGTTGCGGTGCGTGGGCGTCCCATTGTGGTGGCTTCTCTTGTTGCGGACCACGGGGTCTAGGCATGTGGGCTTCAGTAGTTGTGGCACGCAGGCTCAGTAATTGTGGCGCACGGGCTTAGTTGCTCCGCGGCATGTGGGATCTTTCCGGACCAGTGCTCGAACCCGTGTCCCCTGCATTGGCAGGCGGATTCTTAACCACTGAGCCACCAGGAAAGCCCCCACACCCACTTCTTAATCCTCCCTTCACCACACCCACTTCTTAATCCTCCCTCCACTCCCCACCCCCAGAAGAAGAGGAGGGCTGGGCTGGGACTGACTGGGAGGTGCTGCTGGTTATATTACGTTTTGGCTTTCAGATCGGCAGCGGGAGGTGGGGGTGGGTGGGTGGTGCTGGGCTGACTGCCTCACCCTGGAAAGGAAAATGGACTGTCGCTCTGCTACCTGTGGGGACCACCGGGCTTCTGCCTGAAACAGGAAGCCAAGAAGTGGACCGTATGTATCCTTTACAAACATGGGGCGACTGGTTGTATTAGAATGTGGCAAGTATTAAATTCTAATGGTCTCCATCTTAGTTGTGGTCCCCCCAAAAGCGGCCCCTAAGACGAGGATTTAGGACCAAGCAGTTTACACAGGAAGTGATCCCAAGAAGCACACTGAGGGCTTGGAGACGTGAGGTGGGAACTTGGCAAAAGGTGGGCCCAGAGGGTCAGCCTGGGAACCCTGGTGACCTGGGTGACATTGCGGGCGGACAGCCTCAGAGCTGCCCTTGGAGGGAGAGAGCAGAGGGTGGCCCACCTGCCCCCATCTTCACAATCCCTTGGGCACTTCAGGCCCACCCTTCTCAGGCCGGTCAGAACCAGAAGGTGAGCTCTGCAGTTGACCAAGGGAATACGGGCTGGACCCCCGCCCCCACTTGGTGCTAAGGACCAAGTGATTTTTTCTCACTGTAACGAGACGACGGCCTCCTATGTGTACACCGTGTGTATTATTTGTTTCCTCCAGCAAACCTACGCGGTTAGTAGTCTCCCTATTTGAGAATTAAGACTGCATCTCAGAGAGGGTAGGCACGTGGCCCCGTGCTGTGCCGCCAACCATTGCAGGGTCGAGGTAACTCTTACACCTGATGCTGGGGGACACGGTCTTCAGTGACCGCCACCAACCTCCGGATAAGCGCAAACTCGTCACCCCTCTGGATAATGTGGCCACCCACCGAATCTGGGCTGGCCTGAGACTGCTCTGACTGACATATGAGGTAGGGTACACCGAGCCTGGCCTGGGACCAGGCCATATGGGGCCGGCAGCTCCTAGTTTCCTTTTTTGAAGTCAGCCCCCTGAGGCCACCCGAGACCACCTGGCTGTGAGGAAGCTCGCTTTAGACGCCTGGAGAAGCCTGGGGGCAGTCCCCAGAGCCAGTCATATGGTGAGGGCTTCCTGGCCGCCAGCCCATCCCAGCAGCCCGAGGAGCAGAGCAAAGACAGGCCTCAACTGACACGTGAGGCAACTGAGGAAGTGCTCCGCTCGGCCCCGTCAGCCAACAGCTCCATGAACAGAAACAGATGTTACCGTCTTGCTCCACCGGCTCTGGCATCATTTACTATGTGCAGCAGTTAACTGAGAGGAATCCCAAAGATCTTTTTTTCACAACCACTATCTACATGTATGTAACTTGAATGAGTAGAATCATTGTTTCAGATCTAAAAGAGAGGAGTTAAGGAAAGATTCGATAGGGAAATCTTTCATTTCTCTTAGCCACCATGCAATTGTGAAGCATTCCCAGGAAAGTTTGCTTTAGCCGCCGAGAGGCAGCGATCGTGGGCAATGATGCAGCCAATGAGGGCACGGCAGAGTCTGCAGCCCTCACTCTGAGCCTGGGCTGCCTCGCCGACATGCATTTAGGGGTGGGTTTGTCCGTCTCCGTCTCCGTTTGGAGATGCTTAACCAGGGCCAGTAGATATTACAGCTGACACGCTGGTGATGGAAGAAGGCTGAAGAGCCTGAGGAACCTAAAACTCTCATGAGACAAAATTAGGGAGCTCCAGGAGAGCAGAGTCAGAGGACCGGCACTACCCAACTTCAAGACTTACTACAAGGGTGCAGTAATCAGGACAGGGTGGTGCTGATGAAGGAACAGACGCGTAGATCGATGGAATGTAAAATGGCGCAGCCATGTTGGAAGACAGTTTAACAGTTTCTTACAAAGTAAACATACTTTCACCATTTGATCCAGCAATCAGTCTTCTTGGTATTTATCCAAAGGAGCTGAAGACTTTGTCCAGATTAAAAACCTGCACATGAATGTTTAGGGCAGCTTTATTCATAATTGCTAAAACTTGGAAGCAACGGAGATACATCTTGTAATTTGAAGGAATAACAAACTATGGTACATTCAGATAATGTAATATTATTTGGTGATAAAAATAAATGAGCTATCGAGCCATAAAAAGAGACGGGGGAACCTTCAGTGCGTGCTGCTGAGGGAAAGAAGCCAATCTGAACACGCTACACACTCTACAATTCCAACTCGATGACATTCTGGAAAAGGCAAAACCAAGGAGAAAGTAAAAAGACCAGTGGTTGCCAAGGATTTATGAGGGTAAGGAGTGGGGGGAAGAGACGGAAGGAGGAATGAATGCATGGAGCACAGGGGATTTTAGGGGCAATAAAATGCTTCTGTGTGACCTTGTAATGGTGGATACATGTCATTAGGTATTTGTCAAAACCCATAGCATGTACAACAACAAGAGTGAACCCTACTGCACACTATGAACGTTGGTTAATAACAATGTATCAATATTGGCTCATCAATTGTAACAAATGTACCAGACTAACGCAAGATGTTATCAAGACAGGAAACTGGGAAGGGGATGGAGGGACAGCTCTCTGCACTCTCTGCTCCTGCTTCTGTAAATCTAAAGTTGTTCCCAAAATGGTGTCGTCATTTTAAACAAACAAATAAATCGATGTAGCTATGTATGCAGAGGTAAAAGATGTACACTAAATTCGCCCCCTGGGTGGTGGACTTACGGTGTCTATTTTCTTCTCTTTCCCTATCTGTATTTTCCATTTTCCTGCAATAAACACACACAAAAAATGGAGAGCAGATGTGAAAGTGTCCTTCCCTGATTAATGGAAAGGGGAGAAGGAGCTGAGGCTGAATGCACTGAGATGGTTTCCATGGAAAAATTGGGAATTATGATGAAAGAAAGTAAATAAAGTTCATGTCTGGGGAAGAAAACTTGGGGTGACATAAAAAGAGCAAGGGGCCCTATGCTGTCTGTAGGAATGTAAATTGCTGCAGCCACTGTGGAGAACAGGATGGAGCTTCCTTAGAAAACGGAGCTACCATATGATCCAGCAATCTCACTCCTGGGCATATGTCTGGAAAAGACTAAAACTCTAATTCAAAAAGATACACGCACCCCAATATTCACAGCAGCACTATTCACGATAGCCAAGACATGGAAACAACCTAAATGTCCATCGACAGATAAATGAATAAAGAAGATGTGGTACAAATATACGATGGAATATTACTCAGCCATAAAAAAGAATGAAATATTGCCTTTTGCAGCAGCATGAATGAACATAGAGATTATCATATTAAGTGAAGTAAGTCAGACAGAGAAAGACAAATACATATGACATCACTTATATGTGGAATCTAAAAAAAATTGATACAAATGAACTTACTTACAAAACAGAAATAGATTCACAGACATAGAAAACAAACTTATGGTTACTAAAGGGGAAAGCGGGTGGAGGAGGGATAAATTAAGAGCTTGGGATTAGCAGATACAAACCATTGTATATAAAATAGATAAAGAACAAGGCCCTATTGTAGAGCACAGGGAACTATATTCAATATCCTGTAATAAGCCATAATGGAAAAGAATATGAAAAAAGAATGTATATATATATATATATATATATGTATGTATAACTGAATCATTTTGCTGTACAGCAGAAATTAACACAGCACTGTACATTAACTATATTTCAATTTCAAAAAAGGAGCCAAGGGCATCTGAAGGACCCATCCATAACTAGATTTGAAGGTATAGAGTGAGGATAAACACCGGGTTCATAGAAAAACATGTTCTAAAAATTATTAAAAACTTCAGGATCTGTTTGTCTTGCACTTCTATGTTCACTCTGTTTCTTCCACGAACCCATCTGAGTGTCACAGGGGAAGGACTGTGGGCCCGCTTCTTCCAAAACCCGAGCCAAGGCCACACAGCAGGCAGACCCCTCGTCCCGCCCTCCTTGGACCTAACAATGCTGCTCTTGAAGTGTAACTAATTGAGAGTTCCAGATCAGATCGTGGGACACAAAAGGTCTCCATATAATAAAACCACGTACAAACGAAATCTGAATTTAGCTAACGCATACAATTTTGTTCCAATTGCAAAATGACTTAGTTGAAAAAGTTTCACGTGATCTTCGATTAATATAACAAGGTTCATCAACTTCTTCCGAGAAGCAATTTTGGAGGAGGGAGAAATGGAGACAATGCCCAGACTATCAAAGGGCTGGTAGTTGCTGCCTGGCTTGGCACACATCTGACTGTCCCCAGGGGCAGAGCAGTGGACAAGGAGGCGAGGATTCTGCTGTCACAGAGCCAGGACAGGGCCAGTAAGCACATAATTACAAGTTAATTACCCAGTGCTGAGTCATCCTAATAAAATAGGATGAAGGGGGGCTCCAGCCTAGCCTGGGAGGTGGGGAAAAGCTTCTTAGACTACGAAATACTTACAGAGATTCTTGCCAAATTAAGCAGGAACTGGCAGGTGAAAGGTGGGTGTTGGGAGGAACATGTGGATGTGAGGTCAAGGAAGTATCAGGTGTAGGAAGAAGCATGTCCAAAGGTCCTGTGGCAGGAAGGGCTGGCTTGGTCAGAAGCTACTGAAGCTCATCCGTGAGCCTGAGACAGGGCTAGCAAGGGATCAGAGGTGAAAGGCGAGGCTTGCAGGTAGGCGGGGTCCTGCAGGTTGGAATGAGGAGGTAGGATGACATTCTGAGGCCCACGGGGAACCCCAAGTGTTCTGAGCCCAGGAGTGGCATTTTCCAATCTGTTTTAAAAAAGGATGGAGCTGATGTATAAATATTACTAGCTGAATATTTTGCTTTCAATCTTCAGGTATGAGTCTTCTGAAGTTACAGTAAAAACTATTTTTAAATTGATGCTTGCTTTGCATCCCTCATGAACCCCAGTTTCCGAAGTTCTTGCCCAGGCCCAGAGGAGAGAGGAGAGGTGGGATGGAGAATGTTCACTGTGCTGGTCCTGCCCCACCAGCCACGTGGGGGCAGCACTTCCCTGTGGCCGTCACTGCAGGGCGTCCTGGGCACCACAGTTGCTGCTCCAGCTGCAGAGCCTGGAGGTGCCAGGGAGACCTTCCAGGAGGCCTTCTGGGCTGCTCTCAAAATACAGAGGGAGGCATGGCCATCCTGAGGCACTGCATTGCCCAGGCCTGCAGGCTGTGCTCCTGTCCCCATTCTTGCATCTGACAGAGTCCATCTCTTCCATAATCTTCCCTTTGGCTCTCTTTCCCCAGGCTTCAGGTTTGTGGCCATCAAAGTGGGACTGCCCATGAGGTCCTCTGCTCCAGGGCCTGGGCTAATCCTGGTGCCCAAGCAAACCAGGTTTTGCAACTAGAGACCTGAAGGTCACCCACCCCGTCTGTCCCACAGTGGTACCTCTGAGTCCCTGCAGGACCCAGCTTAGGCCCCAGGGCCCAGGGCACCACTCCAGAGGAACTGAGATGTCCAGGTACGTCTCTTGTTTTCAGTTCTACAGACAGAGGGATGTCACATGCCAGGCTCATACCTGCCATGGGAGTTCATATTAAATTCTGTAACAAGTCTATAAACACTTTTTTTTTTTTTTTTTTGGCTGTACTGCGCAGCATTTGGGATCTTAATTCCCTGACCAGGGATCAAACCCACGCCCTCTGCAATGGAAGTGTGGATTTTTAACCACTGGACCGCCAGGGAAGTCCCCAAACACAACTTTTAAAATGTTTATGTTATAGATGAAAACAAAGAACAACCACAAAAATAGTCACAAATATACAACAACATCCTGGCCAGAGTCACAGAGCAAGTAGAAGACATCCCTGGGACTTGAATGAGCATCTCCCTCTGATGTCTACATTCTTTCCCTCCATTGTGCTGCAGAAATGCAGGGAATTTTAGCTAAACCACAGCCCCCAGCTGCCAGTCCACACCAAGACCCACTCTTTTTTTTTTTTTTTTTTTTAATTTTTATTTTTTTTTGCGGTATGCGGGCCTCTCACTGTTGTGGCCTCTCCCGTTGTGGAGCACAGGCTCCGGACACGCAGGCTCAGCGGCCATGGCTCACGGGCCCAGCCACTCCGCGGCATGTGGACTCCTCCCGGACCGGGGCATGAACCCGTGTCCCTTGCATCGGCTGGCGGACTCCCAACCACTGCGCCACCAGGGAAGCCCCTCACTCTTTATTGAAGCAGCAGGTTTCAAGAGCATCTTGATGTGGTTCAATTGCTAAAATATGGTTCTTTAAAAAAGAATTCAGAAAGAATTCAGTTTCACATAAAAAGACAGTCTCCATAATAGATGTCTGAATAACTTTGATTTTTGTCTGCAAATACATGATATTCTGCTATACTTCAGTTCTGATAAAACTGAAGATCTCTTTCATTCTTTGCTTTAATATCTACCTATTTATTGAGTGCCTGCCGTTATGACAAGCAGTCTATTTCAGATATTGTATTTTTTAGTTCTTCAATTTCCATTTTATATAGCTTCCATTTCTCTACCACAAATTTCTTTTTATTTATTATGAGCATGTTTTCCTTTACCTCATAGAGTATAGCTACAACAGTTGCTTTAAAATCCTTGTCTGCTGGTTCCAATATCTGGTCATCTCCAGATTGGCTTCTGTTGTTGTCATTTTCTTGGTTCTTTTTTTTTTAAAGTAAATTTATTTATTTTATTTATTGTTTCTGGCTGCATTGGGTCTTCGTTGCTACGCGTGGGCTTTTCTCTGGTTGTGGTGAGTGGGGGCTACTCTTCTTTGCGGTTTGCAGGCTTCTCATTGCAGTGGCTTCTCTTGTTGCGGAGCACAGGCTCTAGGCACACAGGCTTCAGTAGTTGTGGCTCATGGGCTCTAGAGCGCAGGCTCAGTAGTTGTGGCTCACGGGCTTAGCTGCTCCATGGCATGCGGGATCTTCCCGGACCAGGGATCGAACCTGTGTCCCCTGCGCTGGCAGGTGGATTCTCAACCACTGCGCCACCAGGGAAGCCCGTTTTCTTGGTTCTTAATGAGTGATTGTGGATTATATTCTGACATTGTGACCACAGTGCTCTAGAGTCGATTATTTTCCAAGAAAAGTGCAAATGTTTGTTTGTCTGTGTGCACATGTTTGGTTTAGCAGGAGAATAATTCATTCGGGCTCTGATTGAAACCTTTCCCCAACAAGAGCAAATCCCAGCTCAGCTCCTTGATCCTTGCAGGCTGCTTGGAGCCTGTGGTCCCAGGCTCAGCAGAGAAGCAGGAGGAGCTACACCCGCAATGTGGATCCCCCGACCCCGGACTCTCCTTCTTGGGACCCTCACCTTCCAGCAGCTCAGTCACCCTGAACTTCGATCTCAAGCTCTTCAAGCTGTTGAAGAGGTAAACCACCCATTGGAGTTTCACCTCCCGGAATGGCACAGACCAGGCTTGCCCTCAGCTGGAAGCCGGACCAGCAGCGGGCAGCTCACACGGGGCCATGCCCTTCTTCCAAGTGTTGACTCCCTTCCAGAACCTTCTGTGGGACCCTGCTGAGCACTCTAAATACACCCAGTCTTACGGCCACCCCGTGAGGGGGGCAATGGCTTAGTAACCACTCCCTTTTACTGAGCAGGAAACACAAGCTCAAAGAGGGTAAATGATGGCTTCAAGGTCAGGGTCACACAATACTGCAGGCAGGAATGCAACCCAGATCAGCTGGGCTCGGAGCCCCGGTTCTTCCTCTTGGGGCTGTGGCATCACCTCTGGCTGGCATATGCCTCTGCTCAGTAGTGGTTGCAGCCCTCAGAGAAGCCGAGTTCTACAATGCAGAGGACCACAGAGTGAAGAGAGGTGCTGAGGATGGGAACCGGGGAGGGAGCTCCAGAAGGTTCCCGGGAAGCAGAGGTCGGGGACCTGGAACTGTGGTTCCTCCCGTTTAGTTCCAGCTGGAAGCAAAACGGAGTCCTCACGGGGCTGATACAAACTGAGCTGGCAGGGAAAGGCAGCCTATGACGTCCTCAGGATTTGTGGAGAACATTGTTCCAAGTACTTGGAGGAAGAATGTGAAACCTCCTTCGCAGGGGAGCTGCGGATAGAATCTGGCGCCACAGGCTCTGCAGGTCCCCGGGGCGGAGCCAGGCTCTCCGTGCAGCACCAGAGCGGAAACTCATCTGAGCTGCAAGACCATGCTGGAGGGCCTCGCTTACCGACCAGCTGCTCCCCTGTTGCCTAACTCCTCCAGGATGTGTCATCCGAGAAGCAGGGCCACTGCTGCGTCCTCAGGGTGGTGCCGAGGAGAAAAGGGACAGTGTAGGTGAGGTGTCTTGCCTGGAGCTCGGCACATACCAGGTCCGAAAACGTGGGTACTCTCCCACCACCTGAGCCAGTAGCATCCTGGGAGACAGGACCACGACGGAACGCAGGGCTTGTTCAATCTTCGCTTTCACCTTTTACCCTAAATTACGGTAACCCTTTATAAATGCCCATTTTACAGGACATTTTACAAAGGTAAATTGGACAGTGACTGCTCCTCTTAGGAACCCGGTACAGGGGACAAGGCCATCCCAGAAAGCCTTGCTAACCCAAATACAGCCCAAGGACCAGCAGCATCACGTCCCCCAGGGCTTGTGAGAAATGCAGTCTCACCCCAGAGTTGCTGAACCTGAAACGGCAGCTAAGGTCCTGTCCCCCGGTGCTTCCCGAGGAGGCTGGCCTCCTCCCCTGCCTCCTGCCCACGGAAGTGTGGCCAAGGCTCGAGGGGTGAGGCTTCCAGATACCCTGATGGCAGGCACCGTCCCTGCCCTGCAGGGCGGCCGCCCGCGATGCCTCCACACTCCAAGCCCCCTGCACTGACATCATTCTCCTCCTGATTTGCGTCTCTTGTTCTTCATGGGAAAAATGAAAAGCAGACAGAAAAATCTAGACTTTAGAAAGACCCCACGGGTGGGCAGATCCCAACTGTAGGATCCTTCTCCTCGAGGCCAGAAGCCTCATTCCTTTCCTACTTTCTTCATCTCCCCTCAACAGACACAAACGTGATTTTCAATTGTCAAGTTAGCTGTATTTTAAAAAGTAAAAAGAAACAGGTGGACTTGGTTTTTAAAATATATTTTACCCAATATATCCAAAATATTATCGTTTCCTTGTGTGGTCAACATGAAAATTATTAATGACACACTTACACTTTTTGTACTAAGTCTTTGAAATCCAGGTTGTATTTTATTGAAGGATGTTAACAGCACACCTCCAGTCCAACAGGCCACGGGTCCAGGGCTCAGGGCCACAGGTGGTGCCTCCTGTGTTGGACAGCGCAGCTCTGGGCAGTTATAATTCAACCAGGGCCTCCTTTCTACCCGCTCTCGGTTAACTGTGCAGCTAAGCTTGTTATGAACACAATATATCCCAGTCTAGCCAGTCTCCTCACCAGCTGCCCATCCTGCAGCCGGACCAGGAGGGGACACTGTTCCCTCCCTGTCTGTCCCCACTAGTTCCACAAAGCATCTTAGAACTTGGTCAGGAAATGATTCCACTTTTCTGGAAAACTCAAGCTATCCAGTCGTTTTCTAAGTCTCCTAATTAGTCTAATTGGTGCAGTGGTTGGAAGCGTGGACCCTGGACGGTCTGCGTTTGGAGCCCACCCCACTGCTTACCAGCCTTGGATAAGTCACTTCTCTGAGTGCCTCAGTCTTCTCTTCTGTGAGATGTGGACCAAGATAGGATCTCGCAGAGAGAAGAGGGGCAGGGATTTAATGAGTTAATATGTGTAACACACTCAGAATGAAATGCTGCCTGGAATGCAGTATGCCAGAGATATGTCATAGCTTCTACCACTATTACTATTACTACCACTACTTCTGCTGCTGCTGGTATTATTACAACTACACTGCTACTACCATTACAGTTATTATCCAGGGGGAGAAGCTGGGTTGCAGCAAAAGTGTTCTCAAGCGCCCCGTCAACTCAAAACAGACCCAAACGGGCTTCCCTGGTGACGCAGCGGTTGAGAGTCCGCCTGCCGATGGAGGGGACGCGGGTTCATGCCCCGGTCCGGGAAGATCCCACATGCCGCGGAGCTGCTGGGCCCGTGAGCCATGGCCGCTGAGCCTGCGCGTCCGGAGCCTGTGCTCTGCAGCGGGAGAGGCCACAACAGTGAGAGGCCCGCGTACCGCAAAACAAACAAACAAACAAAAAAACAGACCCAAAAGGGACTCAGGGCTACAGTTGTCAGATTTAGCAAATCAAAATATGGGATGCCTGGTTATATTAGAATTAGATAAATAAAAAATCATTTTTTAGTGTAAGTTTGTCCCACCCAATATTTGGCACTTACTTGTTCTAAAACATTATTGGTTGTTTATCTGAAATTCGTATGTAATGGGGCGTCTGTATTTTGTCTGGGAGGTGGGTGGTGCTCTGGGCTCACACACACCTGGAGTGAGCACTGCTCTTGTCCCCAGTCCTTGCAAGTAACAGCACGGGAGCCGGATTTCTAGAAGCAGAGCCTGGGATGGGGATTCCTGCCTGTCTAGGACGAGAAGGGCACCGAGGGAAGGGGGGAGGGGAAGAAAGCTAAGTGAGGATGTGGCTTCAGCAGGAGAGCAGCCGCCTGAGCCCCCGGGGAGCATGGCACCCAGAGCAACCTTCCCTGGAGCTGGAGGAGGCTGGCCTTCTGTACGTCTGCATCAGTCACTGGCCGCGGGCTGTGGAAGGGGGCTGTAGTCTGCCATGTCCTGGCCCCCGTGACTCGCTGCCACCACCAACCACATCACGTCCAGACACAGAACCGCAGCTGGAGCATCGGGGCGCCCAGCCGTGAGTGCCGAGTGCCGCGAGGCAGTCAGTGCAGACACTCAAAGAGGCTGCCCGGGATTCCTCCTGCGCTCAGCGGCTGCTTCCTCACAGGGACAGAAGAGCAGCCTGGCTGGAGGAAGCTGTCCAGCCAACCCCAGCCGGCCCACTGAGCTGGCTGCGAACCTTCCTTCCAAGCAGGGATTTGGTGGATAGAATACAGACTTGGGGTCAAAGGCTTGGATTTTGTTCAATAGCTCTTAAAAACCCACCTGCATCTTTGTTTTAATCCAGCTATTCATCAGGCTGGGCTGTTTATTTCCACAAAATTGTCTGGGTATCTTGGTTGTCGGATTCAAAAGAAAAAACACAAGATGAGCGTTTATTTAAATATGCAAAAGGCCACACCACTCTAGACCCCAAGACAGCAACAACTAGAAACTTCTTTGAGGCAGATGAAAAGGCATCTGGTGCTCCAGGGTCGTTTTCTGAAAGGGGCGTATTTCAACTGGATACATGTTTTTTAAAAAGAAGATTGTTGTATTTAAAGTTTTGAGTAAGAAAACACTAGACTTTAAAGCTTCTCTCCACACCCCGCATCCCAGCAATCAGATGATCTGGTGCCTGGAGTCTGGCTCCGTGGACCAACAGTCACGACTGTCTGGTTCCAATGCTCAGCCATCCTGGGGAAGAACACCCAGCGCGTCTCTGGTACCCAGGAGTGGTCCGGGGGAAGTTCCTGGGCCCTGCCGTGGGCCACTGCCCCACCATCATTTGTGGCCTGGCTCCCGTGCGGTCCTTTCGGCACATCCGCAGCGTCTCCTTCTCCCCAACTGTAGCATCCTCGCATCAGCATCGTCACCACCATCCACGGTAACAGCAACCACTCGTGGGCGTTTGCTGTGCGGGCGCGGCATCAGAAGCAGTGCTGTATCGCTCGCTCGGATGTTTACGCATTTGACCTTGATTCTCTTGGACCGTAGTGATAGGAGCTATTGCTGGTCTTTGCTCACTTTACAAATGAGGAAACTGAGGCAGAGAGGGAGAATGGCCAGCTTACAGAGGTGGGGAAGACAGGGGAGAAAGGACCACCGTGAGGCCCTGCCACACCTCAGCCTGGCCCCACTGGGATAGGAACCCCTACCAGGAACCCACAGTGCAGTGGGTGTGGTTATATTCTTCCAGTAAACGTGAGATTTACCTGGCCAGGTGATTTCCTTCACAGCTGTAGTAACTGGAACTCCCCACCTCCCACTAACCCCCCCTGCCCCACCACATAATCCAATGATCAGAACAGACCAGGAAGTACTTGCGGTCAGAAGAGGATTGTTCATTTTATGCAGAAAGGAGGGAGTGAGGCAGAGCCAGCAGGACACAGGCTGGACAGCAGCCAGGCGGCCCTGCTGGTTCTGCTTCTCGTTCCTTACGTGCAGTCACTGACTCTCCACGGCCCCATGTCACCTTCGTAACCTGTAAGGAGGGACTTCGTAGCCAAGGGCCTGGGTGATGAGAAGAAAGGAGATACACACACACACACGTATATACCTGCCTAAGTAAATGCATAGCTCTGTGTGTACACACACACGTACACACGTGTCTGTACACGTGTATTAAGCCTACAACAGTGTTCAGCACAGATTCAGGTTGAAATAAGTGTTACTTCCCTCCTCCTTCCTCCAGAAAAGAACGTTCACCACAAGCCTCCTTCAGACAACATGTGTCTGAAACCTATGAAAACGGGCATCATTTTTAAGTGTCTTTTAGAGGAACATGCGTCTCTCCTGATAGCAGCCTGCTCTTCAGCCAGCCTTCTGGTGACCTCCGCCTCCCCACCTACCCCCGGAGGACAACATTTGCCGGCCCCGCTGCCCCCAGGCTGCATCCTCTGATGAACGGAGTTCAACCCCCCAGGATCTGATTACAATACGGATTCTGATTCAGAAGTTCCAGGTAGGGCCTGAGGGTTTGCATCTCTGCCAAGCTCCCAGCTGAGGGCTGGGCTGCTGCTCTGGGGACCAGGTCTGTCTGCCTGAGAAAGCGGCCAACCCGTGTCATCCACGAACCCCAGCTCTGCAGAAGGACGTGCGCTCCTTGCAGTTGGTTAGACACTCAGTTCTTTATGTCTTCAGCAGGTATATCTTGAACAGGTATGCAGTGGGTCAAACATATCTACAACCAGCCCTTTAATGATAAGACGATCTCGTTTTATGATCAAGCTATTCAGTAAGATATGTTTTGCAGCAGTCACCATACAAAGCCTTCGTTTGAACATGGCCACAGAGCTCTGGAAAGTTACCACAAATAAGTGTTTCTAAGAAATGGTGTTATTTCTAACCACTGACCAAGTAGTAATAAACCTAACTCAAGAAACAAAATAAAAGAAGTCCAATGTGGCTGACATGGCCTCACTGTTGCCCTTTAAGACAGGCCGGGTCGTTCAAGTTCAGGGCTTTGCTGGAGGGATTTCCTTCCGGCTCACCACCCATTGTCTGGAAGGAAAACCCGAGAACATCCACCACGCCTGGCAGATCTTAGGTTCTGATTTCACCCCACAGACTTCAAGAGAATCCAGAGGCTCACATATCGTACTGTTTACATGTTCAGAATCCAAGCTCATTGTAGAGAGGAGGTCTGTGATCTGTACGTGTTATCTTAGTAACCTCGTTTGAACAGGAGGAAGATCTTCAAATAACAGCCGTTATCTCGAGTACCCGGCAACTGCCAAGTATTGTCTAAATCTTCATGGTAACAAGGAGAAAATTATTGGAAAAGATAATTATCTCCATAATACAGCCGAGATGCTTAGCAGGGCAGGAAAAGCAAAAAGATGGTAATCTGGTGCCTCCCCAGAGACCTGGCGACCTCACCCACGGCCGGACAGAGGCGCATACGGAGCAGAAGAAACCTCGTCCTTTGAGCGTGAAACCCTACTAGGAATGAGCTAATTAGGCGTGTGGAATAGATACCACCAGCAGACTGGAAAGATTTGGGCTTCCAAGAATAAGGGGAACAAAAGCGTTTCATCAAGAGTCCCATGAGTCAAATTCTCTTCCCCACCCACTTGTATATATGGTTTGGGTGCCGTTTGGTTGAGTTTTGCGTGTGCCCCTGGCTCTGAGAGATCTCAGATCCTTTCGAGAAGTAGATATGGATTCCTTTAGCCAGCAGGAAGGAAAGACAACAACAGTTGGAATATGCATGAAAAGAAAAAAATCATTTCTATCGTGTCATTCGTTCTGTTCTGATTTCAAGTAGAGATGCTTACTACAGAATGTTCGGGGCGAAACAGATTTGAAGAAAGAAAAGAAAAAATTACCCCCCACCCCAGTAATCCCAGTATGCAAAACCACCCTGACAGTCGCTTGAATACTCTCTCTAAATTTATACACACTGTTTAAAAAATTAAGTTTCCGCAGAAAAGTTGTAAGAAGAGTTCAAAGGACTCCCATTCACCCAGAGTCATCAATTGTTTATATTTTGTCCTATTATCCTTCTCTCAGACTCTCTTGTTTCCTCTCTGTCTAAACCATTTGAGAATAACTTATAGAATCCTGCATATAGGATCCTCCCTTCATATTCCTTTGGGCTTTCTTGAGGACGACATTCTCTTTTGCATCCACAGTACAACCATCAAAATCAGAAAGTTTAACACTGAGCAGTGCTACTGTCAAATCCACAGGCCACACTTACCTGTTGACACTTGTCCCCGTGATGGCCCGGATGTCCCTCCGCTTCCAATCCAAGGCAGTGAGGACTTTCAGTTCTCAGCTCCCTTGAGCCTCCTGGATGTGGAACGACATGTTCTTGACCTTGATGTTTTAGAAAGTGTAGGTCAGTGTAGGACGTCCTACAATGGGTTTGCCCTATGTTTCCCACTGAATTGACTCAGGTTGTGTGTTCCGGGCAGCGACGGCGTGGACGTGCCTGGGGCTCCTGTCAGGACACTGGATCAGGTGTTAGGAAGCTGGCTGGTCCCAACATTGCTGGTTTGACCTCTGTCCCAGGTGTCCCCGCTGTGAGGTAAATATTTTCCCTTCATACACCAAATTTTAAAAGCAAAAATTTTAGTCCTTTTATGTAACATCAACCAACAATGTTACTAAGACTTTAGATGGCATCTTTATTTCATGAAAGACAAAGAACTTTGCTTGAATCCCCCCAACTGTGAAAGGTAGGGGTCCAGAAAGTGTGGGCATTGGGACTGAGAGGTTTGCGCTGTGTCTCAGAAGCACAGGGCTATGGATAGGGAGAAGCAGTTCTGGGTTTTCCATCCTGCACTCCATCGGGCAGCAGAGAGAGGGGGGACATGCTTGAGAACAGTGGGGACCCACACCAAGCAGTCAAAAACTGTCCACCAAAGTCCAGAACACTGGTTCTCAAACTTGAACACGATCAGGGTCCTCTGCAGGGCTCATGAACAGGAATTTCTGGGCCCCTGAGTTTAGAATTCAGAGCTGGGGGTGGAGGGGATGGGGTGATGATGCCCAGAATTTGCAAGTCTAGCAAAGCCCAGGGGATGCTGACACTGCTGTTCTATGGATTCTACCTGGAGAACCACTAGTCTAGAATGCTGAGAGTCCTGCCCAAATAGGGGACCTCTTCTCCGGGAGCTGTCCTGTTCCCCAGGCTCACCTGAGAGGTCCTTCGCTGCTCACATCACTTCTGTTTGTTATTGGCTAGAATAATTACCTCATTAGCGGCCTGAGAATCGACACTGTAACCAGAACATCTCAGAGGCACATTACACAAACCCTACCCAGGGCTTCCACGTGGATTAGCTGCCGCAATTTCCATTTCCTTTATAAGATCTTTTTACCTGTTTTCCAGAGTAAGGCTCTCAAATTTTGGTGTTCATTCCGATCACCTGGGGAGTGTGTTAAAAATGCAGATGCCGGACCACAAGGCCCCGTCTCTCCCCAGAGTTCTCAAGTCAGCAGTGGGCCCCAGGGCCTGCGCTGGACCACGCACCCCAGGTGATTCTGAGAAGCATTTTCTAGAGGGAAGGACAACTCCAGGCTCCAGGCTCTGCAAGACGATGGTCGAGCCACCACTCAGAAAATATTGCTCTTCAGCCTGAGTCATGTGATATAACAGAAGAGTCCGGACTTGCTAGTGTAAAGCCTCCCAGCACTAAGAAAACACATCTCCCAGGGCTGGTCCAGATGTTGCCTTTGAAGGTGACCCCGCCCAGCTTCTAGGGCCGTCAGAGAAGCATAGAGAGGAACACACACGTGAACCTTAAATATACCTCCTTTCGCTCTGACCCTGGCCCCATGCAATTTTTTCTATCCACATTAAACTGTTCCGATAGTGTAAACATTCAAAGGCCCTCCAGTACAGGCACCACCCAGAATCTAACCAGAGCTGCCCAAGTAATGACAGAAGCGCTCTCCTATATGGTAAACCCGCCAGGGGACCGTGGGGACCAGAACAGATGGGCGAGGGGGCCCTCTGCTCTAGCCTCGAGGTCCTCGGACTGGGTCCCTCACGCCCTCCTCTCTGATGTCGGGGACAAGTTCTCCCCGTTGTGCAGTCTGCCTGGCGTCCCTAAGCTGTAGGAGGCCCCCTCAGTGCCCCGTGAAGCCCGGCCCAGCCTCCAGCCTGGCTCTCCTGCATGGGAAGAGTCTGTTTACCTGCCTGTCTCCCTCCCACCGTGGATGGTATCTCTCAAAATGCTGAGTCCAGCGTCTGGACCTTGCACACACCTCGGTGAAGGAACGGACAAATTCCCAAGGATCCCAGGCTTGGAAAGAGCAACCAGGTGCAGGGCCCAGGGCAGCAAGGCAGGAAGGAGAGAAGCCAGGGGCTGGGGTGGGGTGGGAGGGAGGTCCAGGGCAGGAGGCCGGAGGTCAGCTCCCGTGTGCTGGGAGGAACGCAGGTTGGACGCTCAGTGTCTGACACAGGACCCTTGAGAATAACTAGTTCCAAAACCTGGGCAGAGATTAACTTGTAGGCAGGGGTGAGGCCTCTCCAGTTACGAGCTGCAGGGTAGGGAGCCAAAGGGTCAAAGCACTTCCAGGGCAGAGAAAACTAGTCCCACCACTCACCCCAAAGTGCCCTTTCCTACTGGTTTTGGACATTTTCTAAACCGGAGGCTTCCTCTGACCAAGCATGCGTGGTTGGCCAAACATTATCGGGCTGCTCTCTTTCGACAGCTATTTCATTTCACTGAGAGAGAATAATTACAACACGGATAAGTCCATGAAGAGCTATTCATCACTCAAGTGCACATGCACAAGCTCAGAGTCTCTTGTTTTCTGAGAGGCTGGTGTTGGAAAACGAGAAGAGTTCCGTCCACAAAGATGGGAAGTTAAGGGCGCTAGGACCCAGCCTGTTCAGACCCCTCCCTCTACATTCAGCCGCGAAGGATGGCTCCCCCGTCGGTGGGTCCTACTGAGACTGACTTTGTTTTCTAGAACTCCACTGCTTTCTCCCATTCATCCCTTTTCACTGGGCTGCCTTTTCTCCGGCTGCTGGATTGACTTTGCAATTGCTTTTCTGTTTTTCTGAGTAGGATTTACATAAACAGCTCATTTCAGTGGTGATACAAATGGTTCTGGCACCTTCCAAAAATCAGCAAGCCATTAGCGATGAAAGGAGTTGTCAAGCTTCCCTCTGAATCGGCTCAGCAGGGAGGCACAACACTTTTCGAATATTGAGAAAATGCAGACCATAAAATTAAACGGCTTTATTGCGGTGACTGTTTCCTCCTGAACTTGGTCAATTTGATGACTCTTTTTAATATGAGTGATTTATACCCTGACTGAAGGCCTACTGCTGCTAAGGATGGTGACACCAGGTTGTGCAATAAGTGTTTCTGGATGAGTCTTCAGTGAAGCTGTTTTCACCCCGAGAGACTCTGCCCCACCCCATCCATCCACAAAGGCAGGCAGAGTGTCTGTGTCAGCTGACCTGCACCGACCGCGGCCAGTCCACCCAGGACTGGATACTGGACCCGAGCTGGACCAATCAGACGCACTTCCCTGGTCCTCTGAACGTGCACCCCTGAGAAAGTGATGGGCCCCCAAGAGGGAAAGGGACAGCGTGGAGTCAAATCCAAGAGCCAGCAGTTCTGAGATACAAACAGGGTATTTGTGAAGAGAGCTGTAGACGGGAGAGATGGAGGGATTTCCTCTGCCTTGTGTGGTGAGCACGAGCCTGGGAGACAACGCCACAGCCTCTCCCATCTCTGCGTGTTTTGTGAGCCGAGGTGCTGGCCTCCTTGCTCTGAACAGTCTTCTCAAGGCTGTTTGTCCATCAGTGGCCTTAGAGACAGAGACAGCGCATCCTGGGGGCAGTTGGGAGTTGGATTCCTGGTCAGAGTAATAAAGATATCACCTCTCTCTGCGGCGAAGTTGGGCTGGTTTGCTATTGACTCTTATAAGACTAAGATTTCTTAGATTCGGGGTTCCTTTTTTTAAATCATTTTATTTTATTTTATTTTATTTATTTATGGCCGTGCCATGCAGCCTGCGGGATCTTAGTTCCCTGACCAGGGATCAAACCCATGCCCCCTGCATTGGAAGAATGAAGTCTTAACCGCTGGACCACCAGGGAAGTCCCTGAAGCTCCTTAACTCTGATGTGAACCCACCTTGTATGCAGCCTCTACCCAGGCCTTCCCCCGTCACCCTCATGAGCTCGGGGGGAGGGGTTTTGTTGGTGTGGGGGGAACCAGGGAGATTGGTGCAAACGGGAAGCTCAGCCCTACTGGGCCCTGAGCGATCAAGTCCTTGCCTCAGACCCAGGAATCCCTGTCTCCTGCCAGCGGCCGTGAGACCACGGCAGCCTGGCTGGGTCGCTTTCAGGTAGCGTCAACTTTCAGCCCATCACAGTACTCAGCTGAACGTTAAGAAATGGACCAGTCACCAAGCTGCTCACTGAGCAGGATGCCGACAGGCAGGGCATGGCGTGCCAGCAGAGCAAACCCACTCCTGAGCTCCAGGGGTTTGGTCTGCATCCAGAATCACTCTCAGACTGTGTTCCTTCGGCCTCCAAATGGTTTTGCAAGAACTTGAACTGAGTCTATTTCTCAATGTATGTACTGTAACCTGAACACCAGGAAGACAGTTTTCTATGTACTGCTTCCTTGTTGTTCAACTGGGAGAGGATCTGAATTTCTAAAACTGACATGGGGCAAAAACATCCTTCAGAACCTCCTGTTACCTTCCCCCTGGGGTGTGGGGTAGGAGGACGGGAAGGCTACTCCCTGCTGCTGAAAGTAAATGTCCAGGAACAGATTGTCTGGACTAATAGCCTGGTTCCTCTAACAGCAACGATTGTAAGGATGAGTGTTGAGAACATACAAGATTCAGGATCCTATACTGAGTGTTTTAGGTATGTTACATGAATCGACTGTTTTAAACAGAGCCTGGCATACGACAAGTGTGATATGAAGGCTTGCTGGCATTACCATCCCAGTAGCTCATTCAATGAGGTAAGAACTTGTGTCCACACCTTAGAGGTGAGAAAAGCAAGGCTTGAAAAGGCCAGGGACTCGCCCAAAGATAATGGACTAGAGCATTTGTAGCTGCCATACAGAAAACACCTCTGAATGCACCCCAGGAAAGTGGATCATCTCACAGGAAAAGCAGTTCAGTGGCAGCAGCACCAGAGTTGGCTGGTTGCCTCATCAACTCTCACGCTTACCAAGCCCCCTAGTTCTTTCCTGCTTCCTGTCCTACCATCTTCAACATACTGGATAAGCTTTTACCTCATAGCCACAAGGTAGCTGCAGCTCCTCCAAGCCTTATATCCCCACAGGACAATAGCCAAACCTTCCCCAGAAGTTAACCCTTGCAGGGGAGTTCCCTGGAGGTCCAGTGGTTAGGACACGGTGTTTTCACTGCCATGGCCCAGGTTCAATCCCTGGTTGGGGAACTAAGATCCCGCAAGCCGAGTGGTTCTGCCAAAAAAAAAAACAGAAGAAGAAGAAGTTGCCCCTGCAGTTTTAATGATGCCCCTTCATGTCTCATTGGGCAGATTCAGGCCGCATGCCCACCTCTAAAGCCAGCACAGACTCTGGGAAGGGAACCGACTCGAGCCCCTGAGTACATTGAAAAAGAATTCCAAAACAAAACCAGAGATCTGCCCCCCAGGGAAGAGGAGCGTGGACGTTGGGAGGCGTGCAACAATAGCTGGGACTTTGTCAAAGCCAGACTGGACCCAGGGACATAAAGTCCCTACCCTTTACCTCGTGCCACACTTTCCACTACAATGGAAGGTTCTAGATTTCCACCGTGAAGGATGGTAGCCACAGCCTTGTGCGACTCTTAAGCACTTGAAATATACGTCACGTGACTGAGGATTGAATTTATTTTTTAAGTTTAATGAAATTCAAAGAGCCACCAGGGGGCTTCCCT
This sequence comes from Stenella coeruleoalba, assembly GCF_951394435.1. Classification (NCBI taxonomy): domain Eukaryota; kingdom Metazoa; phylum Chordata; class Mammalia; order Artiodactyla; family Delphinidae; genus Stenella; species Stenella coeruleoalba. Next base: position 44,342,296 of record NC_137161.1, on the reverse strand, counting down.
GGTGGCGCAGTGGTTGAGAGTCCGCCTGCCAATGCAGGGGACACGGGTTCGTGCCCCGGTCCGGGAAGATGCCGCGGGGCGGCTGGGCCCATGAGCGATGGCCGCTGAGCCTGTGCATCCGGAGCCTGTGCTCTGCAACGGGAGAGGCCACAACAGTGAGAGGCCCGCGAACCGCAAAAAAAAAAAAAAAAAAAGCCACCAGGTCCAGTGGCTATGGCATGGAAGTTGCCATAGTATCGGCACATCTGCAGCCTTGCTGGAGGCATCGTGGAGGCCTGCAGGCTCTGGTGCTCTAGAAATACAAAGTGACGCCCCAGGGAAATCGAAGTGTTCCAACAGCTACAGAGATAAAGGAAAATGAAAGAACTAAAATTCATTTCATAATACAGTCTTTTACCTCTTTATCCAAAATATTATCACTCCAACACATAACCGATATAGAAAATACAGGGAGATATTTCACCCTCTTTCGTTCATCTTAAGTCTTTGAGATCGGGGTGTGTTTCACAGCCACAGCTCATCTTCACGTTTCAAGCGCTCAGCTGCCCGTGTGACCTGCGCTGGTGCAGAGGTTTCAGAGCCTCCACGTCCAATTATCTTTCCCGACACTGGTTCACAGCTCTGGGAGGTGGGCCGGACGAGATGGAGGCTCAGAGGGCCACACCCTTGTGTTCCCAGAGCCCCTGGAGGGCTGGTCCCCACTCTCCGTGCTCTGATTCAGCAGGACGAGGATGCGGGGCCGCGCTTGGAGAAGCGCTGCTCGGGGTGCTACCCAAGCCCACACCCTCGTAAGCAGAGGGTCTGAAATTAAATCCACGTTTTCTGTGCCCCAGCCCGTTCTCTTCTGCACGCAGAGCCGTGAGGCCAAGACGCTGAGACAGTCTGCAAACAACCCCCAAAGAAGAGAACAGCCCTCAACTTCCTCGCCCCAGAGGCTGACAGCAGCGTCTGACACCTGGACACTGCAGACAGGTCCCCCACCCAGACCTGTGCCTTTGTCGTGCTGACCTTTTGTTCATAAATTCTTAGAGGGAGCCCCGTATTTAATGCGACAGCTGGGTCTTTGGGGCAGAGTGGGCTGTTGTCAGCACACTGTCTGGATGTCACCGGAGTTCAGAGAGGCATCTGAAGAAGGGCGATTATGTAAATCACTCCTGACAAAGCCGTGAGCTCAGCCTGGTTATGCCTTTGACACGCTCGGCGCAGAAGTCAAAGCCACATTGAGGGCGCTTCAGGTGATTTTCTAGTAGCCATGACGGACGCTCTCAGGACCACTGTCCTCGCGCTGCCGAGCGCCAAGCCCCTCCTTGTTGAGTCCTCTGAGTAGAAGCTTCTCCCGAGACCTGCGGGCCAGGTGCAGCGTCCAGGTGCCTGAAGAGCACTTCCGGCTTGTGGAAACAGACGAGATACTCCCATGTGCAACAAAGGAGGCGTTCCTGTCCCTTCCGACTTGAGGAGGGGCTGAGAGGCCCCAGCTCCACCCCCTCCCTCATCCCTCAGCCCGGAACTCCCACCAGGGCTCCGGCAGCTGGGACTGGCTGGACCCAGGGCAGCCCTTCCACCACCTGGAGGAGAAGGTCCCTGAAGCCCAGCCAGGGCCCAGCTCTGCGTGGCTTGTGACCATGTGCAGCAGAGCACTGGGCCTGAGGCTGGACGTTTAATCAACAGATTAATTTATACCCTACAGGGAAGGGACAGGGGAGCTGGAAACATCATATGAATGGTCTTCATTCCCACCCCTTTTACTCAGTGAGACCGTGGCCCTGGGTGTTCTCTCCCGGTGGAGAAATGTAGAGGCTGGTCCCCTTAGGCATACCTTTAGTGCCATGGGGAGAAGACAGGTCTGGGGGCCCAGCGTTCACAGCCACTTCCCGCCCGGGGGCCACCAGGCTGCCCCCCTGAGCAGAGAGGCCGCCTATCGGTTTTCCGGATGTTCCTCCCAGACTCTCCCTGTAGCCCTGAGGGCACAGTGAATTCCACACACCGTGGCCCCTGGCTGCCTGCCTCTCTGTAATGTCATTCAATTAAAAGTTCCATCAGTGCCTTTTAGAATTATCTGGAGCGCCTTCAAAACATTCAGGTGCCAGGGCCACCTCTAGACCAAGCAACTCAGAGTGTGCGGGACAGGCCCGGGCTCCCACGGGGTGCCAGTGGACAGCCAGGGGTCAAGTTTCCACACTGCAGAGGGTGCCTGGCTCTCTGGGAACGAGTTCCTCAAAGCCAAGGCTATGTCAGACACGCCCCCCACCGTGTCCCAGGTTGCAGTGGGGATGGGACCTCTGCTTCCACGGTCAGCCTCAGAGGGGTCTGCACCCAGTCTCTCAGCTCCTGTGTCCCAGGAGCGACGCCTGCCCCTCCCAGCTCACCTGCACTGATGAAGGGGATTCACTGCCTAGGTCAACGTGCTCAGGGCAAACACACTCGCACCCAGGAGCTCTGAGCTACCAAGCTCCCTGGTTGGGGGTGTTAATAATAATGATCACATATAGTGCTTATGGGGCCAAACACTGTTGTAACTGCTTCCCACGTGTCGGCTTATCTAGCCCACATGACAGCCCACGTGATAGCACCAAGACTGATGCCGCTTTACAGAGAGGTTGAGTAACTTGCCCAGGGTCACACAGCAGGGAGGCAGTGGAGTGGGGATTCCGACCAAGGCAGTCACCTTAATCTACCCTGCCTTCAAAACCACCTCTGTTCCAAATTTGCCTCCCCCTCACACACCACTAGCTGAACCAAACCTCTGGCAAGTCAGCCGCGTGGCATTTTCCTGACTTTGAGGACAAACCTCCGCATTGATCCTGGATTTCCCCACCTCTCGTTCTTCAAGTCTGTGAGGCTTGGTCATTATGATGACGCTGTGTCAAGGACAGTGACGCTTGGTATCAACTCAACTTTTTTTCCTCAGTAATTTTTCAAAGCTAAGGCATCCGGCTCCCAACCTGGGCTTGGGGGTCAAGGTGCAAGGGGACTTGAGAGTGAAGTAGGGAAATGAGACAGCACAGGAGAGTGTCCATCTCAGGACAAGCCCATCTTGCCTGGGGGCCCGTGTCCCCGCCCCCCAAGTCCACTGCAGGAGAAAGGCCCATGCCCGTGTGCCCCCCCACTGGAGAAGTCACTGCTGTGGGATGGCCCGCGTCTCAGCTGCCTCTCTGATTCCTCTCTAAACACGGAATCTGGGGACACTATTTGTGCAAACACTGTGATTCCCTGCTCGCGGCCTCCGATACGCCGGATTTCAGTTTAATCTGGGAGCCCCTTCCTGATGTACCAGAGGCTTTCAGGACTGATCTGGGGCTCAAGGAGGCCACCGCCCACAGAGGCGGAGCTCCCAAGGGCCGGCACCCCACAATTTTCCAGGGCAAACCCCCACTTCAGGAACTCTGCTGTGCCCTGTGCCGACTAGCAGAGACGGCTGGGACTGGGGGCTGCTTGGTGGGTGTCCAGCACGGGACGGTCCAGCCTGGGGGTGTGAACTCGCATTCTCCAGAGTTTAGGAGGAGAAGGAGACCCAGGGAGGACCCACGACCCTTCCTGACCACCCCTCCCAGGCACATTTCAGATATCCGGGTGCAGACTCCGCCTCCGGGGAAGCCGAGTCTCGGGGCGGAGGTTTCCAGGGGTCTGGGTCCGGTGCTCTCCGCCTCCGTCCGTGCCGGCCCGCGCACGGAGCACCTGGGTCAGAGGCTGGCCTTCTCCTGTGGCATCTCTGCTTCCGCGTGTCCATTTCCCACCTCAACCCCCAGCCCCACTTAAATCCAATGGAAAAGGTCGCGGGATCCGCGGCTGCGCGGGGTGCGGGGAGGGAGCGATGGGGCCCGGGCAGACGTGGAACTCCCCATGACGCCAGCAGGAGCCTCGGGCTCTGCCCATAAAAAGAGTTTCAGGCGGGACAGACCCTGCGGGTCTTCAGAGGATGAACGGGACAGGGGCGGGGTTGGAGATGGGAGGATGTCAGCGCAATTGGCTCTGTGCGCACAGGTGAGTCCCCGCCATCCCGGGGGCCTCAGGATCCAAACGGAGGACTCCAGGCCACCCTGCCTCCGCGGCTGCGGGTGCCAGAGAGCAGAGCAGGGGAGAAGGTGGCAAAGGGCCGGAGAAGCCGGGGTCTGCGTGGGGCAGGGCTGGGCGCGGGTGGGCGGGAGCGCCCAGCTTTGGGCGGAGCAGGGAAAGGCGCCCGTCTGCCCCGAAGCCCCGCCGGTCTCCGGGGCGCAGCGCCGTCCATGCCCGCTCCGCCGCGCCGCCGCCACCGCCTTCCCGGCCTCCCCCATCCCGGAATAAGCGCTCCCCCGACGCCACCTCCCGGGGGCGAGGAAAGACTCGAGACGGCCTGGCCCCCCGGCGACCAATGCCAGCGGCACCCCGGCGGCGACGGAGGAGGCGGTGGCAGCGGGGACGGTAGCCATCCAGTGCGTCTCTGCGCTGGTGTGCGTGGTGGGCAACGCCCTGGTCATCTTCGTGATCCTCCGCTACGCCAAGATGAAGACGGCCACCAACATCTACCTACTGAACCTGGCTGCGGCCGACGAGCTCTTCATGCTGAGCGTGCCCTTCGTGGCCTTGTCGGCCGCCCTGCACCACTGGCCCTTCGGCCCGGCGCTGTGCTGCGCAGTGCTTAGCGTGGACGGCCTCAACTCATTCCCCAGCGTCTTCTGCCCGGCCGTGCTCAGCGTGGACTGCTACCTGGCTATGGCGCACCCGCTGCGCGCTGCCACCTGCCGCCGGCCCGGCGTGGCCAGGCTGGTCGGCGGGTGTGTGGCTGTCGTCCTCGCTGGTCACCCAGACCATTGCCGCCTTCGCCGACACCAGGCCGGCTCGCGGCGGCCGGGCTGTGGCCTGCAACCTGCACTGGCCGCACCCAGTGTGGTCTGTGGTCTTCGTGGTCTGCACTTTCCTGCTGGGCTTCCTGCTGCCCGTCGGCCTGTGCTGCGTGCTCATCGTGGGCAAGGTGTGGGCGCTGGCGCTACCGGCCGGCTGGCAGCAGCAGAAGTGCTCGGAGAAGATCGTGTGGCCGGTGCTGGCGGTGGCGGCCGTCTGCGTGCTCTGCTGGCTGCCTTTCTACGCGGTGCAGCTGCTGAATCTCTCTATGACGGGCCTGGATGCCCCCGTCCACCACATGTCCCGCATCCTCAGCCACGCCAACAGCTGCGCCGACCCCATCCTCTGCGGCTTCCTCTCTGACAACTTCCGCAGGTCCTTCCAGCGGGTTCTCTGCCTGAGCTACCGTCTCCTGGATGCCTTTGGTGGTGCAGACCAAGAGCCACTGGACTACTGTGCCACCGCCCTCAAGAGCAGAGGGGGCGCAGGAGTCTCATGCCCCCCACTACCCTGCCAGCAGGAGCCCAGGCAACCAGAACCCAGCCGCAAGCAGGTCCCCCTCACCGGGACCACCACCTTCTGAGATGCCCTCACCACCCACCCAGCGAGGCCACCTCCAAGGGATCTGCACCACCTACAGCCCAGCAGATCGCCCGTGCTGCATGCCCCCCCTGAGGACCACCAACTTCCTCCACAGGCACCTGCTTCCCGCAGTCTTCGTGCACCCCCAAGCGCATCAGAGCCCCTCAGGCTTCCCCTCTCCCCGGGATGCTGGCTTTCAGAAGGATGCTTCCATGGGGGTAGGACCCTCTGAGACCTGATCTAGGATGTGAATCATTCCTGAAACTCTGTCTGTGTTTTGAGGGGGGGAGAAGGGAGGATGCCAGGGAGCAGTGGCTCCCAGCAGCTCTGCCTGGGAGAGGACTGTCCGGAGGGTGGAGGGACCCGGCGCCCCTGCTCTGCGCAGACTCTCTCTCTGCCTGTGGTGGGGACACAGCGTGTTTGGAAAGAGGGGGAGGAAGGGAGATGCCTCCCAGTGCTTTCCCTTTGCTGCTGTTCCGGGGCCCTTGTGCAGAGAGATTTGTGTGTGACAGCCTCGGGCCCAGACTCTGTCACCCCCTGACCACCCCCCACCCCCCGACCCAATGCCTGCTTGCAATCACAAGTGTCACCCTGGTTGTCCTGGGACGGTAGCAGGCTTTTTGTGAGTAGAAAAGGTTTAGAGAGACCTGGAGTGGGGTTTATTGCGAGGTGTGAAACCAGGTCCATAATAAAGAAGCGGAGAGGATACATCTCATCTCGCTCCAATGATGGGATTTCCTGCCCCCTCCCTCTGGGTGGGAGGGGAGCAAGGGAAGGCGAAAGAAGCCCAGAGAAGGCAGATGGAAATCAGCCCCGAGTTTGAATGGAGGAAGCAGCTCTATCACCGCTATTAAAAAAAGGTCTATATTCAGGATAACATCAGCCAGATGTAGATAATAAACAAACGTAGGCCGAACACAGTAAAAGGCCATAAGTTTCTGCCTGATGTTCACGCAAGGATGAATTATCTTTCCCCCAAGGACAGAAATGGCCTAAGAGGAGCCGATTCTGCTTCCTGCCAACAGTGGAGGCGGGGGCTGCGGAGATGCGGGTAGGGCTTCTGTGGGAGGCTGGACGGCAAGCGGGCTGTTCTGTGTACAGGGAGCGCCACGGGGGCCCCGGCTCAGCTCAGCCAGGACACTCCTGGCTTTGGCTCGGGGGTCCTGACGGTGAGAGGAAGATACTGGGGCGGGCGGGGAGCAGGGCCTCTGAGGAGAGGCCCCTCCGCTCACCCGAGGGTCAGGCTTGTGGAGCTCACGGCTTCCTGGCAAGGAGGCTTCAAGAGAAAACGTCCTGGGCCTGACCTGGTCCGGGACCTGCCAGACTCATGTCTCCTCCGGCAGCCTGCAGGCTCCAAGGTGGGCACAGGGGGCTGCTGGGGAGCTAAAGAAGGCCGAGGCAGGGCCCAGAGGGGATGCCCCGCTTCCACCACGGGCCAGGGCTCCTCCCTGAGAGCCAGGGCAAAGGGAACAAGGCCCTTCCCTGAAGCGATCAGGCCAAAGCCAGGCTTCAGGGATGTGAGCAGACGCCTGACGTTCCAGGAACGGGCAGGAGAGCCAAGTTCGGGCCCTGCATCCAGTGTCACGTGACCCGGCAAGGGACTGAACCCAGGTCCTCGGGGTTCTGAGGAGGCCCTTCCCCAGCCAGCACACGGTGACTCTTAGAGGACTAACCTGGTGGTTCTGTCCACGTGGCTGTAGATGCCAGCTGCTCCCTTCATGAATGAAAAAAAGAAACAGCCTTACCATTGGGCACTTACTCCTGCACGTGACCAGCCAGCCCAGTGACCCGGAAGCAGTGATCAGTGGCGATCAGTGTGGTGTGTAGGCTGGGGGCGAGGTGGATCTGCAGATGTTCCGGGTCTGCACTGGGTGGTCCCCATCTGTCTCAGAGAGAAAATGTGCAGCCAAGTCTGCACTACAGGCTGGAGACGTGGCTGTGGATTGGAAACTCCTAACTAAGGCTCGGAGCCCCTTGAACCCACATGCACGCGTACACGTGCACACACAAACACGTGCGCGCAGACACGACCAGACCACCCCCGCCCTGGCAGTACACACTAGAGTTACCCTGGGCATTTGGAGGCAGTCGGTGCTGGACCTCCTGTAACCGTAACCTCTTGACAGCCTTTGAAAGTGAACTGTTTCTTTGTTCCCCAGTGCCTGGCGGTGCCTTGCAGGGCGACCACTTGATAGATGCGGTTGGACTGACCTGTGTGAACCACGCAGGCTGATGGCAGCGAGGTGAGGGGTTCACAGCACAGGCAGTGGTCCGAATGCGCTGCCGGGCCTCTGCCACAACCTGGGTAGGGCCTGGGGTCCTCTCTCGGATCGCCCACAGTGACTCACACTGGGCACACTCTCTGACGGGCAAGACGGGACACCGACCCAGAGTCTTGGCAACACTCCCGCTCTGCTGAGTAATTAAAAATGCAACCTTTTCAACTTAGTTGGTGATGGTTGAAGGCAAGGCAGCCTCGGGTGATGGAAAGAAAAGTCCCTGGAGGCAGGGGAGCTCCGCGCCAGCCAGCCCCGTGGGGAGTGCTGTAACCTCACTGAGCCTCAGTTTCCCACCTGAAACACGCACAAAGACCGTGAGTTTCGAGTTCTTTCCAGCTGTGGCTCTCTTTTATCAGGAACACTGGAGCAAGGTGCTGCGGTGGTGGGAGGGGACGACAGCATTCTTCTGTGCAGACCGCTCTCTCCATAACCTGTTAAAAAGGAGCATTGACACTGCCTTTGACCTTGGAGTCATAAATCATGCGGTGGAGCGGGGAGAGTCTTGCTGGCCGTCCTCCTTTTCAGCTGCAGGACCTTCTCGACTCCTGGGGCTTAACAACTATGTAGCCGCAAAACATGCCGATCATTGGTCGGGGATGCGCTAGAGGCGAGGTGTTGCCAGCTACAGCAACGGGGGCCTTTGTAACGGCTGCATAAAACCCTCCCTCGAGGTCTGAAGACACTTGCACATTTTGCTGGCCTGGGGCATCAGCTGTGCAGACACCCTTTGACCTCATTGCTGCTCCATTTACCGAGACTAGGGGATCACAGCCTTTGGCTGCATCAGGAATGAAAACATTTTTTTTTTGAGTTGAAATCCACTGTATTTCAAGCATACAGTTGTTGTTTTTCTGTTTGTGACTATAAAAACAAATAGATCAACACACTAACCGAAAAGGAAATAAGACTTCTGCGTTTCTGACCAATGCAAGGATACCAGTTTCCACCGTATCCTTCCTCGATCATCAGGGAGGAATGAAAACATCTTTATCCAGGTAGAAACAGCCTCCAGGTACCCTCCACCAGTGAGCTGGCTTTACCTTTTAAAATTGCCTTTAATGTACTGTTCAGTGACCAGCCAGGTGTTTAATTTTTCCAGACAGTCAGGAAGGTGGTATTTGCACGTGACAGGTGGTCACTCATCGGAGTTCTTGCCAAGTTTGTCAGCACTATGTTTTCTGCAAACGTGAATGCAATTTGCACATTTATCTTTAAATTCTTGGCTTCACTTCACCATAAAAACATCCTACCTAGCACGCCTTAGGTACCAACGCTGATATCAAAGGGAAAAACAACAAGAGAGGTCTGTGTTGGCTGTGCTACCTCAGAAATCGAACTTGGCAGCCTGAGCAGTGGCTGGGAAAATTCCTGCAAATCTGCACATCGAAGCTGTTCTCCGTCAGGCGGTCTGCCAAGAAGCATCCCCATTCCGCGTCTTCCCTCTTCTTAAGGAGATAATGGGATAAGCTCAGATTCCTTCAGCACAAATGTCAGAATCCGGAGGCCTGTCCTGTTGCACCCGGTCAGTGGGCACCACACCCCGATGCCCTGCTCTGGGGAGGCGAGTACAGGGGGCAGGGGAAGGGGGCAGAGGCATACAGACTGCACACCCCCTGCCGCTTCTGTCGGGGCAGGGCGGGGCTGGGGCCTCCGTGGACAGCGCTCTGCCCTCGAGGAGCCTGGAGGTTGGTGAGTGGCAACGACGGGCATTAATCAGATCGGCACGGGAATGAGAGTGCGCTTCTGAGCCAAAATAAGAACCATCGGGGAAGTGATCTGGTCTCTGTGAGGCGACCTTGTGCAGGGCAGCCTCCCCAGGAAGGCTGAGGGGGGCGACGTCCTCCATGAGTTGTGTGGGAGAAACCAGGATGAGAAGGGTGGGCAGAAGGGCCGAAGCAGAGGGGATGGTGTGTGCCAGCAGCCAGGAAGGGAGGCACTGAGAGTGCCCAGGGTAACTGGAACAGAGGCCAGCGGTGCCCGGTCAGTGGGAGGCATCAGCAGACGAGGACCTCATAGGCCCCACTGAGGACTTAGGACCCGGCCGTGGGACGGTGGTAACGATGACAGGTGCAGGTCCACCTGGTCAAGAAACCCATGGATGACTCTAAGTCCCTGTGAAGCCGGGGCGCATGTGCCCTCCACTCTTCAGGGGGAGATTGGCAGGAGGATCGTGTTCTCATCCTTTTAATGTTTTTAAATCATTTTATCAACAAGAAGGCAGGGTCCCTGGTCCTATGACTGGATTGGTGTCGTGTCTAACAGGGAGGGGCTCTTTTGAAAATGAGGGAACCAATATTGAGGAAGTCCCAGATCATCAACCATGTTGCCTAGAAAAGGAGCGCTGACCCCCAAAGTGAGACCCGAGGCTTCCTGTTATGAGGACGCCGTGAGCCCCACCCGGCACCTGGCGAGGTGTGGACAGTGCGCCGGGTGAGAAAACAGATTTGGGGACATGCAGACCAGGGGCAGGTCACTGCTCACCAGCCCAGCGTGGCCGCAGGGATGCCGCGTGGCCCCTGGAGAAAGGACAAAGCAAGAGCATCCAGCCCAGGTGTGCGGGGCAGGCGCAGGAGGCTCACCGCTCAGACAGCGGCACAGCGGCCCAGGAGGACAGGGTGGTGCGTGCAAGGTGCTGGGGGTGTATTTGGGGGAGGGGGGTTGTGTTTGGTTGGCTTCTGTATTTTTCTGCATCCAGCTTTCTTTAGCCATTCCGAGGAGGCTGTGGTTTCTTTCTCATCTATTTTTCGGGGAGTATAATGTATACGTGGTAAAAGTCACTCTTTTTAGGTGTGCAGTTCTGTGCATTTTGACAGAACTGTATAAGGTTACCCTCGTTTCACTGCCACCTCAGTCAAGCTGGGGACTGGCTCCAGGACCGTGTCCTTCCCTGTCGGTGGCCGTGACCCATGCGCTCTCCGAAGGGGAGAGAACTGGGGACGGTGCTCCCCAGATGCGGGCAGGCCACCCCAGCACAGCGCCTCCCCACATCCCCACGCAGGGAGCTCTGCCCTCCTGATCGCCTGGATTTGAAGCCGCAGCCTGGGCTCCAGAAACCACCCCCACAAACCACAGCCCAGGGCTTGAGCAAGTGCCGGGCAGGTTGCTGCCTCCTCAGCATGGCCGCCCCTCCCCTCCGGGGCTCAGAGCTCCCCCGCGGCCCCGCAGAGCCAGCTCTTCCTCAGGACCCAGCCCCACCTGCCCATCGCGGCCTGGACGGCTGGCTGCTGGGCTCGTGCTGCATCGTCTCAGCCCCGTCGATGGAGGCTGATTCCCTCGCTCTGCAGATGCAGACAAACCGCAGAGAGGGGGCCTGGCCCTGTGCCCTCGGGCTTCCCTTTCTCCTCCCGTCCCCGCGGGATTCCCCAAGTCCTACCTCTTAGGACAAGGGCGAAGATGCTTGAAGAAAGGGGGCGTCAGTGCTGGCAGAGAAGGGCCAAAACCGGTGCTTCTGGTTTCGATTACCATTTCAAGACGAACTGAACAACGAACCATCTGTCCAATACGAGGGTGCAGGGTAGGGGGTGCGCATCTCCGGCATGGCTGCGGGAGTAGGGGTCCATGGGCTCAAGGAAATCGAATGGAATTGAGGGGGGAGGCAGAAGGAAGGGGGGAGGGTACAGGAGACTGAGGCAAGCCCCGTCTTCCTCTTCCTCTTCCTCACTGTGTGGCCGAGGGAAGGTTTGCTTGAGTCCAACAGCCCAGAGCGAGCAGCTGGGGCCGGCCTCCAGGTGAGGACAGGAGAAGATTCCAGGAGGACAGGGAAACCCGGCCCTAAGTCGAGTGTGCAGGAGAGGGGCTTCCCAGGATGGTACAGCTCATGGATGTCTTGTTCAGGGGAACGTTATTTCAGGTGCTGTTGGGGGACATGTCTGGCCTGGGGTGGGGGGCGTCATCACCACGGACCCCAGTTTGGAATCTTGGGGTTTTTTTTCCACTGGATCCCCGAAACCCTGCTGCTTCTGCTGCCCCACTTTGTTTCCACCATTTCCAGCAGTCGTGACTGAGCTAACCATCCCCAGGGTCCTTCTGTCTTTCGCAATCACACTTTCAAAACAGGCTGAAGAGGATTTGATTCTGTTAGAATCTGATGTTAAAACAATATTTCGTTTCTCTTGTGAGAGGAAATATGTTGTTTGCCTACATCTGAGCCTGCTGACCAAAAAAAAGAAGAAGGACTCTCTCAAAACAAAAAAGAGATAGCGCTGAGCCCGGGCACACATTCTGAGCAAGACGGACAGACAGAGTCGGGCGTAGCCTGTGTTATTTTCCAAAGAAATGCCGAGAAGGTCAGGGATGTTTTCAGATGTGCTCGGGTGCCCCCCACCGAGTCACGACAACCACGGAAACATGTTTTTCTATCTTCTTCGTAACCTCGGTTTTCCTCGAAGAGATGACATAATGATTAACCCCCATTCGACACACGACCACTGTGAGCTTGGGGGTCTTCTGCTGCCTGCCCAGTCCACACGAGCAGGTCACGCCCAGGAGCCTCAGGAAGGGCTGTGGCCGTGCAGGGGGGCCCCTTGGGATTCCGTGGGCAGCAGCATTTCCTTACTTCCTACTGCGTGCCTCGAGGTGCCCCTCCTCCCTGAAATGCGTGATGTGCAGGCTTCCCGTCTTGCTTTGTGTGTCTTTACACTCTGGTGGGCTGCCAGGATTTCAGTCAACCCGGGCCCGAACGCGGGGTGAATGAGCAGGGCTTTGGGAGACATGTGAGCTGCGTTTTGTTAAAACCTGTTTGCTGAAACGGAAGAGAAACTGTCTGTCTGGTCATTCCTTGGAAAATCTTGTCTTTGTGATTCAAACATGAAAACACAGGGTCCTTGGTTCAGGGAGATCCTAAGGGCATAGCGAGCATCAGAGCGGAAAAAGGCTTTATCTGGCCCGTTGCGTAGACAACTCCAGCGTCAGTAGAGGGGGAAGGACAGGAGGGAACTTTCTGGTGTCACGAACATATTCTATATACTGATGATGGCAGTAGTTCCACGAATGTGTGTTCTTCAGGACTCATAGAACTGTTTGCTAAAAAGGGCGGGTTTTACAGTCCAGGGGCCTGTGACTCCCCGGGGGGCTGAGTGCCCAGGCGCACGGCCCCCTGCAGTGCCCTCTGTGGCGGACAGATGGCTGGAGAGGCCAGGCACTGGCCTAGAGTCCCACCGGGACAGTTGTAGACACAGGGCCAGTCCCTTGTTTTGAACTGAAGTTTCTTTCCTCTGGCAGGTTCCTCTTTGGTGTGACTAGACTTGGGGCCCCAAGTGGCAGCTGGAGTTGGGGGGCGCTTTGGGCTGTGGTCACCCCTCCTCTGTGGCCTTCCTAGGAGCACAGTGGAGGGGGCTCTGCTCCCCCAGACTTTGATGGGCCTGTAAGCAGGGAGAATGGGTCTTTGAAATGGATTTTCCAGCTGAGGAGGGACTGCATCTCCGCTGTGCGAGCCTCCCCTCCTGCGGCTCTGCCTGATGCCTGAGACCCCAGCAGGACATGTGCCCAGGTGGGACAGCAGCCCTTCCAAGTGACCGCACCGTGCCTGGAAAGAACCCTTTCCACTTTCTGGAAACCTTGAACTTGCCCTCAAGACACTCCAGATCCCAACATGCTCTTTTGCTTTACCCACTTACACACCCACCAGTTCATTGTCGCGCATGCCCCGTTTAAGGAGCACCTGCTGTGTGCCAGCCCTGGGCCAGCTCCCTTCACCCAATCCTCATGGAAACCCCAGAGGGGGCCGGGCCAGCATCCTGTTTACAGCCTTAGGGGTTTTTCTTTTTTCTTTTTTTTTTGGCTGCAATGTGCAGCTTGTGGGATTTCAGTTCCCCAACCAGGAATTGAACCCGGGCCATGGCCGTGAAAGCACTGAATCCTAACCACTAGGCCACCAGGGAACTCCCAGTCTTAGGGGTTGTGTGGTGCCCGTGGCCATGTGACCACCCATGTCAGGCTGGGATTCAGATCTGGGGTGCATGACACCCACACTCTTTGTTGGCCCTGCTGGATTCTTACAATGCAAACTGTGCAAGTGTTGCCCTGGGGACATGTAAATAAGTCTAGAAGTAGGTGTTACCTTCTCAAATGATTTCAGTGCGTAAATGGAGCACAAGCGCGCTCTTATGAATCTCCTCCACTTGCACCGAGGGTAGAATTCGACATCTCTAAGCTGACCTATGGTCCCCCCCTGCACTTTTCTCTCTGCATCCCACATCTGCAGCCTCATCCTGGACCCCCTCCTCCTTGCTCACCTCACCCTCTGCCAAGACTCTTCCCAGCACAGGGCCTTTGCACGTGCTGTGCCTTCCACCCGGACTGCTCTGCCCTCAGCTCTGTGTTTGACCAACCCCTGCTTCTCCTTCACGTCCAGAATTGTCAGCTGACCCAGCAGGCTCTCCAGCCCTGTCGTGCTGTGCTCTTCCCCCCCCCGGCTCCTACCACTGTTTCAGAGGCAATTCCAGTTTGGGGGGGGGGGCAGGAATTGTTTGTTGTATGTCTGTCTCCCCCACCAGAGCTCGAGCTTCTCAAAGCAGGGGTTTGTCACCATGCCTGTCACCCACCAGTGACAGAGCACATGCTCAATAAATATTTGCTGAACGGATCCAAGCGGTTCGGTCTGAGGGCAAAAAAGTCATTTGACTCATAAAATCAAATTCTGACTCATCCACCCTGGCCTTCTTCCCCAGGCCCCATGAACCCTGGAACGCCATCAGCGAACACACACCGCACACCACTGCTGAGACTCGGAGACCTGGATGACAACGATGTGAATAGAAGGCAGGGCCCGCGGCCCATTTCACAAGGGCCACCCAGGTTTGAAATGCTGGCGGATCATTTTTAGAGTTAAGTGATTTGTTTATATGGTGCCTTTCTCAGAGAGAGGCTGAAGTTTGAAAATCTCAAGTTCAGGTGAAGCCTGTACACAGAGAGCTGGATCGCCCACAGGACAGGAAGTGAGGCACATCGCGAGGGTCTGCGCCTCGCCCCCCCTCACCCTGCCGGTCTTCTTTGGAAGAAGACATCCTAAAGCAATGAGACTCTGACAGTCAATTTTACTGCTCCTGGGAGCAGCCCCTTTTGAAAAGTGGAAGGGCAGGGGTGAGGATGATTGGTAAGGTATCACTCTCCCCTCTCAACCCCCAGCATGATTCATCTGCACCTGCTTTTCTCCCACTCATCGAGTTCTTCCTTCACACACACCTCTTATTGAATCTGGTTTTCCGCTAGCCTTCCGAGTCCTGAGGGCAACACTGCTGCACTGGCCATCTCGGGAAGCCACCCCTCACCTATCACCCACTCCACACACACCCCAAAGCCGTCTCCTTCATCCAGGATGGACGTTGACATCTCCAACTGCATCTTCACGACAGCAACTACTCAGATTAAAACTGAGAAATTCGGCATGATCCAAATGTATAAAAATATTTGGATATTTGACTGAATTCAATTTTCTTCCAACTTTTGCTTTCTGAAACTTTCAGAACACTGCATATAAAATTCAGCCAGTTTCACCATCCCAGGAAAAGGGGCCCAGGAAATGTGTTATTAAAAAGACAGTGTTTCCTCTCTCCAAGAGAAATGAGGATGATTTAATGCTGCATGAGACCTTGGTCTCTGAGCCACAGACTGACTTTTGTGTTTGCATATCTCTGAGAGCAGATAATGCCAAAGCATTCACAGAGGGACACAGCCAAGATTCTAAGAGATGCCCCAAGAAGGACTGTTTAACTCGTCCCAACACATAATCCTATAATATATTTTAAAACACTTAGGCGTAAGTCCTGTGTATGAAGTTGTTATGGTTACAGAAGGAAAAAATAAATATTTGTGCACACAGACATAACATGAAGTCCTTCTACAGTGAAAACAATCTCCACTGGAAAGGTCTCTGAAAGTCAGAGATGGAGCCTGGAGCAGACGGAGCTAGTGACGGGGTGGGGGCTCAGCCTTTAAAGGCACCTCTTGGCATCCACATTGTCCATGAGCCTGGTTTAATCACATAAAATGAGGGGGCTGGGGGAGAGAGGTGAACAGACACAAAACCCAAGAGCACTGTTATTTGTTTATTTTCCACTTGTGATGTCATAAGCAGGAGTTTTGCCTGTGTTCTAGTTTATCTCCAATAAATAAATAACTATGTACAAATGTGCTGAGTTTACAAAACGGTCGAGGAAAACCTTTGCATTACAAAAGATACATTTACATGATACGCTTTTCTCCATACACAGAAGCACGAAGCATTTCATTCCTAGCTTACTTGAACCAAAGACCCTGTGTGGCAATGTCTAAAGGTGGGTACCTAGGCTTTTCTACCAGAAAGCAAAGCTATAAAAGGAAAATTCCTCAGTTTCTTGAGAATATAGGGCCTGACTCGGCCTGCTACTTATTACTTATCCACATTTAATCTATTCCAGAATGTTGGAAGCTGTCTGGGACAGCTCTCCTCAAATATACGAAGCAGACAACCCCCTGCTGATCTCATTAAAATGCAGATTCTTGTGCAGTAGGTGGGATGGAGCCTGAGTGTCTGCATTTCTAACCAGCTGGCAGGGGCAGCTCCAGCCTCTTGTCTCTGGACCACGTTCCAAACGGCTGGGCTTAGAAGGCCCCTCCGAACTGGGAGAACTTCTCGAGGGCCTGATCAAGGTGAGGCCCTCATTGGCCATGCTCCAGGCTGCATCCCCAAGCTCCCAAATTCAAGACACCAGTAGAGCTGGTTTTATTTGGGCCTACAAATGACACGAACGGTAAGAGTCCAAATGGTCATTGGCATGAATCCTGCAGCTCAAAACTTTCTTACACTGTCTCCCGGGAGGTGCTTCCATCTTCTCTCAGTTTAGAGCGACCATGTGAACAAACATTTTCAACATTGTCAAAAATAACTCAATAATAATAGGAATAATAATAATGGGAAAAGACACTGCATAAGAAGCTTAACAACAATGACTACTTTTCAGTCCAAATCAAAACAACAACAACAATAAAACGGAGGTTCATTGTTTAAAAATAAAAATGAAAATCTCCTTGCGTTGAATTCCTGTGATAGTCCAGCAACATTAGTCTAACAAATGCCCTTCACATCTTAACCTTTGTTAAAATGATATTGCTGTGGAGGCCTGAAATTTCAGGACAAATTAGCAAATCTGCTGAAAGAACAAATTCCCAAGCATTCTTATTTCTAGTGTTTTTGTTTCTGTTTCACATAACAGTTCTGCCCAGGCAGACAGCTAAGGGCAGAAGTAGGGTCCAATACAGGTAGGGTGGCTCAGGTGGGTTGGCCGAGTTCCTGGGAGGGGTAAATTGGGAGAAATGAAAGGGCTGAAATGCCGCTTGGCTTCATAAATGCGAGAGGGCTGGAAAAGATAGTATAAGGGCCCCAGGACAAGTGGGAGCACATAAATATATAGACAGGGAAGGGGAGAGAGGGGAAGGGAGAAAGGAGGGAGAGATACAAAGTGAGTGCCGGAGACACAAGGGTAAGGGAAAGAAGCCGAAGAACAAAAAATACTTACAAAATAAATATCTTGGTCATTATCTATGACTCAATTACACTTCACTTAGTCCTCTGGGATGAAGTCTGCCCCAAGGCTACCAACCAAGAACACTCACCCCTCCTGTGCCCCTCGGTGAGGGCATCGGACACTTCGCAATCTTGTCACTATAAAACTGCCAACTCTGCCCACTTGTCCGATGACATCATAGAAATGGCTGGGGCCATACTTCTTCCAACGCGCCCCCCCCGCCCCCACAGCCAAGTGTAGAAGCAGCGAGAGAAGAGGAGCGAGCGTCTTCTCCGGTTCTGACGCCAGCCAAGGTGCTTTGGGGTAGTGGGAGAGAAAGGCTGGAGAGGGGAGGAGCAATGAGGCCCAGGAGGGAGGAAAAGGCCACCCAACACCTGGGCCAGGGAGGGAGGTCCCTCAGAGTTTCTGAGGCGTCCGCTCGGTCTTCACGTGCTGCAGTACCACCTCCTTGGAGGGGACCCCGCACTTGTACTCCAGCTCCGCCCGCGAGGTGCCTTGCTTCTTGCGCAGGTGGCAGAGGAGCGCCAAAAGCGCCACGACCAGAGACAGGCTCGCGATGGAGATGCCGACGAGCACACCCGAATGCAGAGGCCCCGCGGGCGGGGGCGAGGGGCGAGGGGTGGCGCCGGGAGTCGGGCTGCCCGGGAGCGCCCCAGAGCCGCCGTCCTCCTCGTCGCCGCCCTGGTCGCGGCCGCTCACCTTGATGGGGTCACAGTCGGTGCCAGCCTGGCCGAAGAGGGCCGTGTCGGGCCCGCAGATGCACTCGTAGGTGCCGGGGAGGTTGCGGCACTCGCCAGGGCAGTAGCCGTTGTTGCACTCGTTGATGTCCGTGCACACGGAGCCCTCGTCCAGGATGTAGCCCTCGGGGCACCGGCAGACCGCCAGGTTGTTGGGGTCACAGTCGGCCGGGCACGAAGTCTGGTTGCAGAACATCTGGCACCTGTGCGGGGCGTGGGGGATGGGCACGAAGCCCTCGGCGCAGATGCAGAGGTAGTCAGTTCTGCCCATGGGCTGGCACTGGTACTCGCAGTTAGTGCCGAAGCACGGGTCCACAGTCTCCACGCACTCGCCGTCCACCAGGTCGAAGCCGGAGAAGCAGTGGCACTGGAAGCCGCCCTTCGTGTTGACACAGCTCTGCGGGCACGGACTGGGCACCTGCGTGCAGTCATCCACGTCCTCACACCGGTGCTGGTCCGCAGCCAGCCGGTAGCCCGTCGCGCACATGCACGTGTAGTTGGTGGGCGCGTCGGGGAAGCCGGGGACGCAGAAGTGCTCGCAGAGTTGGTGGCACGGGTGCTCGGCCGGCACCGCACAGGAGCGCCCGTCCGCCTGCAGGGCGGTGTCGGCGGGGCAGAGGCAGCTCGACGCCCCGGCGGTCTCGTTGCACGCGTGCTCGCAGCCGCCGCCCTCCACGCTGCAGGCCCAGGCGCCCGGCGCCTCCCGGCCCCAGCGCGCCTCGGCCTCAGCGGGCGGCACCGCGCACTCCAGCTTCACCCCGAGGGGCATCACGGCGGCCGAGCTGCCCAGCGGCAGCGCTTGGAAGTCCGCGCCGCGGGCCCCGAACGGGGTGCTGTAGGTGACGGAGACGCCGGCGGCCGCCGCGGCGCCGGGCTCCACAACCAGCGGCCGGCAGGAGGCGGCGAAGTTGAACTCGCAGAGGAAGCCGTTGGCCTCCGCGCCGCACTGCAGCTCCTCCCAGGCCGGCTCTCCCGGTGCCAGAGCCCCGGCCGCCGAGACGGCGACGCACAGCGGACCGCAGAGGGGCGTCCCGTCGTCGTGATGCCGCGCCCACCTGCTGTAGCTGGTGCGGTTGTCGCCCGTAACCCACTGGAAGCCGCGCAAGGGCTCGTGGTGCCCCGGGTCGCCGCAGCCGGGCGGGAGCTGCAGGCCGATCCAGAGCCGCGGGCCATCGCCGCCGTCGCCACTCAGTAGCAGGGAGATGACATCCGCTGCAACCGAGGAGCGCACGGTCATCAGGTGGCCCCGCAGCTGCTCGCAGACCCGGCTGGCGGCGAGGAAAGTCGCGGGACCCCGGAAGAGAGCGAAGCAGTCGTGCTCGACGCACTGGCTGCCGAGGGGCTGCGGCTCCGGGGGCGCCGGGAGCCCCAGGCCGGCGGGGGCCAACACGCCGAGGAGCAGGACGCGGAGCATAGTGTCCGCACGCCGCGCGCAGGGGCCCGGCCGGGGCTGAGAGGCGCAGGGCGCCGCCGGCGACAGCCGCTCGCGTCGGTCCCGGACTAGGCGCGTCCGGCTGCGTCGCGCAGCCCCAGCGAGGCAGCCTCTGACAGGCGGGCGGGCCAGGGCCCGAGTTTATAAGTGCGCGGCCCCCCTCCCTGGACGTTCGGGAAAAGGAAGGAAGTGCCTGGTGGGAAGGGCTGATGCTGCATTCTCGGATTACTGGGTTCTCCGGGCGCCCTGCGCCCGCCCTCGCGCCCGGGATCACCTCGCGGGGATGAGTAAACTCGGTCCCGGCTGGGAGGTCCTCGGGCGGGGGCAGCAGCGCAGCCTCCCGGGAGGACAGCACCTCTGTCAGCGCGGCGACAGGACCCGCCCCACGCGTGCAGCCCTACAAGGGGCTTAACCCGCAGCCCTCCTTAATCTCCGGTCCTCTTTCTTTTCCTTCATCAATGTGTTGTTACCACCTATTTCAAGGAAAAGGCTGGATTGCGGAGCTCTGGGAAGAGGAGACTGGGCGAGGAAGGCTTGGAATGAGAGGTGGGGACGTAGCGCCCAGGACCTGCAGGGCTGCGGGAGGAGGTGCCCGCCACCCAGAGGGTTTTGGGAGGGGCTGCCTAGGGCGTGGCTTGCCCCAAAAAACACGAGCGCAAGGAGAGCGAACCACACCCTCCCCGGCCAGGGCGCCTAGCTCCGGAGAAGGAGGTGCTTGGAGACAGCGGGCGTGGCTAAGGCGACCACGCTCACAGGAGGAGGACTGGCCTCACACCCGGTCCCCAAGTGGGGACCCACGAGCCCCTGAGCGCCAGCTGCCACGGCCAGAGCTCATCTCATCGCGTGAGAAAGTCGTGGGGACACTGTCAGGGCGGCAAGGTCTTGCCACCCTTCGGAAGTGGTGGCAGGCGAATTCCCGCCGAGCCCTGTAGGGCCGAGCGAGTTTAGCCTGTTTGGTCTGAGTTCTAAAAGCATCGCAGAGGGACAGTGCAACTAGCACCCCCAAAGGGACCCGTGGTGTGCCCTTGCAGGGGGGGTCTGTCTTTTGAGGGTTTTTCCCTTTGGCTGAGCAATCAGATTGACACAGAGGAGCACATAAATGCCAATTGGACGGCAAAGGACATAGACGAGGGGCTGTCCTGGGCACGCGCGGGGTGGGGAGCTCTGGGAGGAGACTGGAATCTGTCACTTTCGCGATCTTATCCGCTCACTCTCGGATCAGGAATGCGGAGGGGTGGGTCCAAAGCAGAACGGTGAGGGGCAAACTTTTTTTTTTTTTTAACACCCTGCGCCATCCTCCGCTGCGGTCACTTACTGAGACGCGCCAGGCGGCGGCGCTGTTGAACTCTAAACGAAACCAAAGACGTTGGTGAACTCGAACTTGGGCTAAAAGGGTTAGGGTGTGGGGACCCAGAGGCCTCTCCCAGGGCAGGACACGCGGACCCCTCGTCTTACCCGCGGATCGGGCCCCCACGCCCAGCAGAGCCCAGGACTTGCGAAAGAACAGGAGAGTGTGGTGTCTTCACCTGCGGAAGACAAGCACCTGCCGGCGGACAGACTGACCGCAGTGACCAAGGGGGCGGGGCGGGGACACTCCGAAAGCGAAAGGGGGGAGGCACTGTGGTCCCCTGCACTCCCTGACGCCTGCCCACGGGCGCAGAGCCTCCTGAATATCCCGCTGCCCCTCGGTACCCCACGAAAAGGGACACCGAGGTCTGAGGGTCCCCGGAGTGGGAGCGACTGCCCCTCCAAGAGGAGGAAGGAAAGACCCCCAGATCGGAGAGCCGCGCAGCCCAGGGTGGGGACGGGGCAGGCGCTGGCCTGACATCCCACTGGCTGCAGAGCTGAGTCAGGGGTCACGACTCTGGCCGCCCTGGAGAGGCTGTCTCGGTGCAACGGGCCCGGAGCGGGGCGGGGCCTCCAGACACCGGCTGGAACTCGCCCCTGCAGAGACCTCAGAGGTGGGCGCGGAGACGGGAAAGGGGACCGGACCAGCCACACCCTTTGTTCAGCATTTCCAAAGGATTTCAGGACTACGGCGAGACAAAGCCTTAAACGAAGGGCGGGGCCCTGTGAGCCCGTGCCAGCCCTTAAAGGAGTTGAGGGACGTTCAAGCGTCAGGTCTGGCCGCCACCAGGCTGGGTCACTTCACGGATGGGTTCTAGCTGATTCACCCTTAGCCAAAGAGCTTTATCAAGTGTGGCAAGCAGCTTTTTTCTTAAGAGACGTAAAAAAGAACTTTCTAGTTCTAACATGAACACCTGCTCGTAGACTTGTTAACCCCTAGGTCCCCTGATGAAGACCCTGCTTGGCAGTGTTTCTCTCCAGAGCACGTGGGCAGCTGTCCCTGCTCTCACTTAGAACTTAAGCGTCTCCCGTGGGGAAGGAGAAAACCGATGTGTGGAAATGCACAATTCCAGGTGCTCAGGGCTTCGGGACTGTGAGAAGTGGGGACTGACTCCCAATTGTTGCTGGTGATAAGAGCCCCAGGCCCCCCGGGGTGGAAAAGCCTGTCACTAGCACCTGAGGACACAGGACAGGGTGGAGAGGGGTGCATACCCTGTCCAATGCAATAGCCATAATCACCTGTGGTTATTTAAACTAAAACTCATTGCATTAAAGTTAGAAATTCGGTTTCTCAGTCTCACTAGCCACATGTCAAGTACCCCACAGGCTCGTGACTACAAATTGAACATTACCGAGAAAACACTTGATCATCGCAGAAATTGCTATTGGACGGCGCTTGTCTACACATAGAGCCAAGTAATGACCTCAGGGAAGCCATTGGTGGGGGCATATGAGTGTCCCTTCTAGGATTCCAAGAACACCGTCTTGCAACCATTGTTGTTTTCAAGGTAATTGTTGTGAAAACCGCCATCAGAATCTAGAAGGGAAACCTTAAGAAGAGTAAAAACTGGGACTTCCCTGGTGGTGCAGTTGGTGAGAGTCCGCCCGCCGATGCAGGGGACATGGGTTCGTGCCCCGGTCCGGGAAGATCCCACATGCCACGGAGCAGCTAGGCCCGTGAGCCATGGCCACTGACCCTGCGCGTCCGGAGCCTGTGCCCCACAATGGGAGAGGCCACAACAGTGAGAGGCCTGCGTACAAAGAAAAGTAAAAACTGTATAATCACTATTAGTACTTGACTAATAAATACATCAATATTATTTTTAACCTGGATGTTAAGTATAATAATTTAGATATTAAGAAGAAAGACATTTAAAAGATAAAAACATTATGCTTATAAGCCATAACAGTGTTAAAATATAGACACAAAAATTAAGTCTCTGTGGTGATGCAGCAACATATGAATCTAATAGTGGAAATTAAATGCCTGGTGAGCAAATGTTACTCAATAAACAACAGTCTGCCACTGTAGCAGAACGCAGGCTTTACTAAATATTTACTCTCAACCAGACTTGAAGAAAGAAGTGAGGTGAAAATTAACAGTACTTTACTGGCCCATTCTTTATAAAAAGAAAATATGTTGCATCTACCCAAACCCCACACGTGATACCATATTTGATGATGAAAGACCGGAAGCTTTGCCCCTAAGATCAGAAACCAGACGAAAGTGCCTACTCCCACCACATCACTCAGTAGTGTGCTGGAGATTCGAGCTAGATTCTAGCCGGGGCAGTTCCACATGGAAGTCAAATAAAAGGCATCCAGAATGGAAAGGAAGAAATAAAATTATCTCTTTATTCATGATATTGTCTTGTTTGTATATGGAAAATCCTAAGAAAACTATTCAAAAACTATAAGAACTAATAAACAAGTTCAGCGTTACAGGTTACAAAATCAATACATAAAAATCACTTGCATTTTAACAATGCACAAATTGAAAATGAAATTAGAAAACAATTCCGTTTACAATGGCATTAAAAAAGAATGAAATACTTAGGAATAAATTTAACAGAAGTGCAAACTGTATACTCTGAAAACTGCAAACAATGTTGAAAGAAATTTTAAAAGACCTAAATAAATGAGAAGACATCCTATGTTTATGGATTGGAAGATTTAATATGGTTAAGGTGGAAAAATTCCCAAAATTCATCTACAGATTCAGTGCAATCTCTATTAAAATATCTGCTGATTTCTCTACAGAAATTTTCATGCCGATCCTAAAATTCACATGGAAATTCAAGGGACTCTGAATAACCAAAATAATCTTGGAAAAGAGAAACAAGACAGAAGGATTCACACTTCTTGATTTCAAAATTTACTACAAAGCTGCAGTAATCAAAACAGTGTGGTTCTGGCATAAGGAAAGACATAAATCAATGGCACAGAATTGAGAGTCCAAAAATAAACCCTTTGAAGATATACAAATGGCCAATAAGCACATGAAAAGACGCTCAAAAATAAAACTTTTTGTATTTAATTTTAGTCAATTAATTTTCACAAGGGTGCCAAGACAGTTAAATGGAGGACAGAATAGTCTTTTTATTCTAGCCATCCTAGTGAGAGTGAACTGGTTTCTCAGTGTGGTTTGATTTACATTTGCCTGGTGGCTAATGATGTTGAACATCTTTTCATGTGCTTATTGGCCATTTGTATGTCTTCTTTAGTTGAATGCCTATTCAGATTCTTTACCTGTGTCTTAATTGGGTTAGTTGTCTTTTTATTATTGACATTTTCCAGCGACTCACAGATGCTGGTGCAGGTACACGGCCTATTTTCATCAACCAGGGTTGCAGACCAGCTACTACAGACCTCGGGGGTCTGAGAACAGGCCTGCAGGATGGTTTGGCAGCTCGCGAGTGAACAGACTGAGAACATCTGGAACTTGGGCAGATGGGCCCCCCGGGGGAGTGAAGGAGTCACAGAGAGCAGCTGTGGGGAGGGAGCTCTGCTCTGGGGTAAGGGGCTGCCAACATTTGAGTTCATCACTCAGAAATCCCACTTCCACCCACGGGCCTGGGGGTGCCTGGGTTCCGTCTAGCTCTGTGGGAAGAGGGGAAGGGAGTGGCTTCCCGCTGGGAGTACCTGACCCCACTCACCTGCACCCAGAGCCAGCCCACCCACCAAAGGAGGGGGAAGCATTCGCCCATACCCAAACCACTGGGAATGCTTTTCAGACTGGGAATAATTCTGAAGCCAGATCCCAGAGAAGCACTGGCAAAGGCTTCTCTTTAGAGGTTTTTTCTCCTTTGGATGGGACTTTTGGGACATTTAGCAAGACCCAGCCTTCCGAAGTCCCTTAAAGGACCCCCCAGGAAAGGGGACAGACTTATTTCATGTTCCACAGGCAACGAGGAAGGATGCTTCCTCCTTGGAACTGGACGTCACTTTTATGCTCCTGATGGCCAGCTGGCCACTGAAGAATTCGGAGTCAACAGATGCAGGGGAGAATCCTGGCAGCATCGTCCATGGTGCATATTTAGAACTCCAGCTGGTCCTACCACAACCAGGATAAATACACACTGCTGATAACATGCAAATCCAGCACTTGAAATATGCTACAGGGAAACTAGGACTCTGTTTTCTCACAGTGTTTGCTCTTCTGCTGTTTTCCTATGGTCTGGAGCTTGGACATCATTTTTGTATTTTATCCTGTAATCTCAAAGTCGTATTTCATGGGGAGTTAAGCAATCTCTAAATCAAGGGAAAATAATGGTTGAAAAAATATATATTTGGCTTCCTGTTTCCCAGAAAATATTTGCCGCCATTTCCATTTCTGGCCCTGCATCTTTCCAGAAAGTTGAGAATGTCATTTAAATGAGTCAGTCCCCAGAGCTCAGGAGAAGTGACAAAAATGTCGACACCCTGCCCCAGACTGTTCATGCCTCGCCACCTCTGGCCGAGTGAGAGGCAGCTGGGATCGGAAACAGGCAGAGAGAGAGGAAGGGATCTGCTAGCCAAGCAGCTGCCTTGTCCCTCCAACATGAGGTCCCAGACCAGCATCCTCACCTGGGGGCTGGTTAGAATGCAGCATCTCTGCCCCCACCCTGTGCCTCCCGAATCAGAATCTGCCTTTGACCAGATCCCAGAGACAAGGGGCGCACACACTCCCCCAGCATGGCTGTGCTGGAAAAGGACCCAGCCGGGCAGCAGAATGGCCTCATTGAGACCTCACACCGAACCAGCTCCTTCCCTGGCCCCCCATAGAGGTTCACTGACCCGCTCAAGTTTGTGGAAAGGAGCCCTCAAGACCAGCAGCATCAGTGTCACGTCTTCTCTCTGTAAACACCATTTGTCACCTTGGACTTGTCAGAGAGGCAGACTCCTGGGCCCAGCCCAGACCTCCTGAAACAGAAACTCCAGGGCTTAGGCCCAGCCATCTGGGTTTGGGCACGCCCTCCTGAGGATTCTGATGCACAAGCATGAGAACCACTGGCTCACCATGTAGATGTTGTGGCCCCAAGGCTCTGATCACATCCTCATCCTCATCCTTCTCCTGGGCCGTCCACTTTGGGTCCTGGCCCTGCCAACACATCCATGGACCTGCAACCACAGTTCCTGCTTGCAGGGGCACAGCTAACCCGAATCTTATTCTGATGAGGTCATGGAAATATATTTTTAAGCCAAGCTAAGTGGAATTTGTAGATTTTTGCCACAAAGAAGGTGCAACAGGCATCATGAACAGGAGGCTGAAAGTCACACATTGGGATAAAAGCAGGAAGGTTGAAGGGATCCAGGATGCCAAGAGCATCAAGAATTCAGAGCCCCAGCCTTGGACTGTCAACTTCTGGACTTCCTGTCATGGAAGACAAATAAATCTCTATTTGGTTCCTCCACTGTAATCAGATTTCTGTTTCATGCAGCCAACCACCTGCCCAGTTGGTGCAAACTTGAATAAGTTGAAGTGTAGCTTCCTGGATTGCCATTTATCTGATCTAATTTATTTAAATTTCAAAGCCTGATTCTTATTTTTAGTCAAATGTCATCATTAAATAGTACCTTCTGTGTGTTCATGAGGTCACATCCCTCAAACCAGAGGTCAACAAAAGGGACAGATAGTATCTTAGCACAATGTTGGGCACATAAGATGAACTTGAACAAGTATGACTACTCTTAGCTCTGTTTCTATGATAGAAAAGCTCTCTGAAACTCAACTTCTCTTCTCAAAATGAGGATAAAAGCCACATCCTAGGGTTAGATGACAAAATCTGGGTCCTAGGGCTACTCTGAACCTCTGGATCTGCTTCATGGACACCAGGATGGGCAGGGGAAGCAGGCAGGTCCATGGGGCAAGTACCGAGTTATTTGTTCCAGAAAACAGCTGCTGCTGTGTATGCTGCTGTCAGCAATTACACTTCTGTTTATACTGATATCCAAGCCTCAATGTCCAGAAAATTGTTATGAGGATCCAGGGCCCTCAAAACTTCAAGCTTATGAAGACATGTGATCATCTTCAAGAATCTACACACCAAGGTCACACAAAACTAATGGGTTCATCTTCAATTTTAATCTAAAATTACTGTGTCAAACCCCAGTTATTTAGATGAAATCTAGGAGCATGTGTTTGTCTTGCTGGGTGAGGAAGGAAAGTGGGTCTGGAAAATATGAGAAGTCTGAATTAGAGAATGTTTTAAATGGCAACGAGGCAGACACTCTTGGTTGACTGACCCCTCCCCCATCCACACCCCCTCACAGGCCTGTTCTCTAAGGACCCTCCCAGTGGTCAGTCTAGAGACGGTCACGTTGTCCAATTTTAGCCAATGGGATATTTTTTAAAACTGCTTGGTGGGCTATCTGGAGGATCCTTCAAAAAGGACAAATATAAAATCTGTTTCTGGTAAAAAAGAAATTTTTAATTCTGGACAAAATATAAAAAACAACTATTTGAAGACACTGGGTAGTGACCAGAATCAGACAGAAACTGGAGGGATTTAACCCTTCAAAGAAGGAAGCCACTTTGGCTGAGATCCGTGTTTATTCATACTTTCTCCTCAGCACACTTGCAATTCGCAAGGTGTGGGGCAACTAAAACCCATTAAGAGAATGAAAAGATAAGCCACAGACTGGGAGAAAATCTTTGCAAAAAAATTTTTGATAAAGGACTGGTACCCAAAATATACAAAGGAACTCTTAAAACTCAACAATAAGAAAACAACCCAATTTTAAAATGGGCAAAAGACCTTAACAGACACCTTACCAAAGAAGATACACAGATGACAAATAAGCATATAAAAAGATGTTCCACATCATGCCATCAGGGAAGGCAAATTAAAACAAAGATGAGATGCCACTACACACCTATTAGAATGGCCCAAATCCAGAACACTGACAACACCAAATGTCGAGGAGGACGTGGAGCAGCAGGAACTCTCATTCATTGCTGACGGGAATGCAAAATGGTTCGGCCACCTTGGAGGACAGTTTGGTAATTTCTTACAACACTAAACATAATCTTATAATATACAGTAATCACACTATTAGGTATTCACACGAATGAATTAAAAACTTACGTCCACACAAACACATGGATGTTTATAGTAATTTTATTGATAATTGCCAAAACTTGGAAGCACCCAAAATATCCTCCGGTAGGTAAGTGGGTAAATAAATGGTGGTGCACGCAGACAGTGGAATGTTATTCGAACCAAAAAAGAAATGAGCTGTTGAGCCATGAAAAGACATGGAAGAACCTTAAATGCATACTGCTAAGCCGATCTGCATATGCTACATGCTGTATGATTCCAAATGTATGACATGCTAGAAAAGGTAAAACTAGGGAGACAGTGAGAGATCAGTGGTTGCCAGGGTTTTGGGGAAAGGGGGAAGAGGTGAACAGGTGGAACCCTGGGGGTTTTAGGGCAGGGAAACTATTCTGTGTGATACTGCACTGGTGGATACATTTTTCAAAACCTATAGAATCTGTAATACAAAGAATGAACCCTAATGTAAGCTATGGACTTTAGTTAATAATAATGTGTCCATGTTGGCTCATCATTTTACCCTATGTACCTCACCAAAGCCAAATCGTAATAACGGGAAACTGTAAAGTGTTGAGAGGTTATATGGGAGCTCTCTGTACTTTCAACTCAATTCTTTTGTAAACCTGAAACTACTCAAAAAAATGAAGTCTAGTAGTGAAAAAAAGAATACTTGGTGAACCCAAAATAAAAGAAGAAAAAAGAATCAGAAGAAAAACAAAAAAGTAGAAAAGGCAGAAAAGAAGTAACAGACCAACCGGCTTGAACCCGATGAACTCTGATTCCATCAGCTCGGATGCCTAGAACAGGCAAATCGAAGGATAGTGACGGGAAGCCGAGTGGTGGTGGTCTACGCAGTGGGGGTGGGAACGAACTGGGAGGAGCATGGGGGACCCGCTGGGTGGTGGGAGGTCCTCTTTATTGGAGCAATGGTTATGGGGTGGTGTGTACACTTACCACAACTCAGCAAATTGTAGAGCTGGAATTGGTACATTTTCTCTGCCCCTTTGCAGGGGCATGTGGTAAACATGAGGATGAAAGCCACAGGCTGGTGATGAAGGACCAAAAAGATGGAAGGCAGTTGACAGCAGCTGTGGCAGCCTGAGACTTCCCAACTCTGGACCCTTTGTCATGTGAGAAAATAAGCCTTATGCTAATCGGGCTTTATTATGAGCAGGCGAATTCACCACTAAATACTACAGGTTCACATAACATAAAAATAGAAACAGAATAAAATACCCAGAACAGATATTGATTCATTTTCATTCATGTGAGAATATTTGTAATTCCTATCTATGCTACACAAATGGATGTAAACATTGGGAGAAGTGCACCAGAAGATGAATTTTGTAGGCTAAACAGCTCAGCTAAAAATCTCTTATGAACCTCATTTCCCCCAGCAAAACTTTATTTATTTATTCATTCATTCGTTCAGGTTTGTTTTCTTTTTTTTTTTTTTTTTTTTGTGGTACGCGGGCCTCTCACTGTTGCGGCCTCTCCCGTTGCGGAGCACAGGCTCCAGACGGGCAGGTTCAGCGGCCACGGCTCACGGGCCTAGCCGCTCCACGGCATATGGGATCTTCCCAGACCGGGGCACAAACCCATGTCCCCTGCATCAGCAGGCGGACTCTCAACCACTGCGCCACCAGGGAAGCCCTGGTTTGTTTTCTTGTTTGTTAAGCTGATGCATGAGTTGATTCCAGACCACGTGACTCCAAATTTTGAAATAACAAGGTCCAAATGAATCATCTTTTCCTATGCTCAAAAAAGGATAAGTGCCTCATGTTGAAGAACGTTCAGCATGTAACTAAAGTTAACAAACAGCATTTCATTTCAGCCTCAAACCATTAAACACCAAATCCAGTCTCTGAACATCAAAGCCATTCTGGGCATCTGGTCCCCTCTGAAAAAGCCTCTTAAAGAAGGGCCATGACATTACTGCAGACACTGGTCTCACTTCAAACCTGGCATCTGCAGCGCCCAGGAGCTTTTCCAAAGTTGTTCTTACCTATGAATTTTAATAACATGAACGGTTGTTCCCATAGTAAAAGATGCTTCCCTGGAAGTGCAGGGCCTGAAGACCAAGGGTAGGGTTTGGCCGTTGCTCAGAGGGAAATGCAGTTAGATGACTTGAAAGAGGGAGATAAGAGAAGGAACAGGACACTGTGAATCTGAAAAGATAATATTCAGCATGGTGTTGTGGGGGGGAGTGGGCGTGGAGAGATGAGGGGGTGGCGGGGAGACCTCTTCTTCATGAGGTATGTGCATCTTTGGATGGAGGCCAGGAAAATGAAGGGGATTCATGATTCCCAAGCTGCCCTGGAGGGAGGTAGAGAGAAGACTGGGCACAGAAGGTGTGTCCAGGTCTGTGCTCTGTAAATAAACCTCCTGTGAATACCTGTGGCCAAGAATGTGAGGATCCTGGTTGCATTGCCCTCGAGTAAATGTCTAAGAGCAGAACTGGTAGGTCCTATGTGTACGCTTGACTTTTTAAGAAACTAGCCAGCTGTTTCTGATGAAGGTGCACCTCTGACATTCCCATCACTGTGCACAAGAGGTCCAGTGGAGAAGTCACCTCTGACGGCAGGATACAGCCACGCCTCCTCCTCCGCGACACACGAACGTACCATTGTGACCAAGACAGAACCGGGAAGGCCCCTGCGGGGTCAATGAGGGCACAGACACAAGATGCGCCCTCAGATCATGGCGGGTCTCAGGTGCACAAACTCTCTGGGGATGGCAGAGAGCTTTTGAGCAGTACTAGTGTGTGTGTGTGTGTGTGTGTGTGTGTGTGTGTGTCTGTGTGTGTGTGTGTGTGTCTGTGTGTCTGTGTGTGCACATGCGTGTGTGGTTGGGGGAATACACAAGCGCAGTGTTACAGGGATGCTCATTTGGACATACGCTATTATTAGAAATACCCATCATTGCTCAGTGTTCCACCTTCCTGTCTCAAATAGGTTGAGAGCCAGCCTGTCTCCTCACTGGCTGCTGGTTGACACTTTTGTGTTTAGTCAGAGGCAATGAGACCTAGTGATGCGGTGAGGATGCAGGATTTCACAGCCCTACTTCACCACTTGTCAGCTGTGACCATGGACAAGTTTAGCAACTAGTCTGTGCCTCCGGTTCCTTACCTATAAAGTGGGGAGAGTGAAACTGGCTGTTTCCCAATAAATAGATACCACTTTCTATCTTGTAGTAATAAAAGTTTGGTGAATTTTCCTGCCACATTGCTTTAATAACGTGTCCTGTGAACTCTCTATCCAGGTGGCCTTATGTTGACAACATTTGAAACCTGGTTGCGTGTAAAGCTCTGTGTGAGGCTTACCCTTCCCTCAGGTGCCTCCCAGCGTCGCAAGAAGACAGGCACGGGAACACTGAGCAGTCACGCCAAGAACAGAGGGACGGGGCCATCAGAGAAATCTGGAAAGAGAACTCTCTCTTCAGGGACTCAGCTGCCTCCTGAAGAAATCTGCTGTGACTTGTGGAGGAAGGAAGGTCTGTCTCAGCCAGGTGTAGGGGACAGGTGAGGATGGGTGATGATGCGACTGGGGGCCCAGCCACAGCCCTGAGACTGTCACTGTGGTCAGGTCAAATTCCATCCTCCCATGTCTGTGTCTCTGTACCTGAAGTCTTCTCCCATCCCAAGAGTGGAGGCCACTCTGGAAGCGCCGGGGATTACCCATCACCCTGCAGCAGCCCCATCCATTATTGGCGCAGTTGGTGTATCAATACCCCGGCTCCCTTGGCCCTCGGGTAGAATACTTTCCCAGAGTTTCCACGGTTGTATCACCTCCCCCATGACTCTACCGCTAACGCTGTCCTCCCCAGTAAACTACTTGCACTGGAATCCCTGTTTCCAGGTCTGCTTCTGGAACAAAGGGAGCCTGGAGACCAGATGGATATGAGAGCAACTGTCCAAGAGCAGTAGGGATGTCCTGAGTGTCCGCAGTGCCCTCTGCCGGAGACGGGGCGGGGTGAGCAGACAGCGGCGGGGCAGCTAGTGGGCTCTGGTCGGAGAGGAGGCCATGGACAACATCAGGGTTTAAAATAGGGCCCTCTGGGTGCGGCGTTGGCTCCCCCTGCCTGCTGTCCTGCTCCAGGGCCCCCAGGGCAGCCATGCATCCGACAAACAGTTATTGAGCACCACTGTGTGCCAGGCCTGGGGCGTATCAGGGACCAAACAACAACAGAAATCTGCCCTGGAGGAGCTTACATATATATAAATATAGACAATAAATAATAAATCATAATCACTGGAGGAGATGATACACTGTCAGAAGGTGACCAGCGCTTTGGGAAGGGCAAGGGCCCCTGGGAGGGCTGGAGAGAAGGTGCAATTTCACAGCCACCTCAAGATGGAAGAAAGACAAGGAGCGGAGGAAAGTCAAGGGAAACAGGGAGGAGGACCATCCAAAACCACTTCCAGAATAAGAGAGTCAAGAGGATGGTCAGGAGGGAATGCTCCCAACAATGAGAGACGAATACTGCCCCCAAACGGATAAAGGAGAGGCCCTCCTGGTGGACCCCCGGACCAGCAATAGCAGCTTCCCCAGGAAACCTGCTAGAAATGCAGATTCTCGGGCTGCAGCCCAGACCTACTCACTCAGACCCTCTGGGCTGAGGCCCTGCAGGGGCTCCAGGCTCCTACGATGGAGAAAGAGGACCCAGGGCAGGCAGGATGGGAACACATAGAGACAAACATAAAGAAAGTGGAAAACAAAGAAATTTTCACTGAAAAATTTGTATTCATAAAATGCCACAGATTAGGTTTATCAGTCTCAAGCGTTAGACAAAATATAATTTGACCTGAAAATGTCCAAACACATATTTCATATGGGTAAAGAAAGCAATATGCCAAATGCACTTCAATCACCCAAAGGCTCAGCTTTAAGGAGAAGACAAAGAAGACAGAAATACAAGAAGTGACAAAGCTGACCCCCATGAGAGACGATGACTTGGACAAAGATGATGGACAAACTGGTGTGACGGGTGTGCAGGACTGCACCCCACACACACTGCGACCTTGACCTTGACCATGAGGGTGAGGGCTGGGACACACAGGGGCACTACTCTCGGGTGCGGAGATGACGGGTTTGACAAGGAATTGCAACACTTAGGTTTGGGACATAATGTTTTTGGGAAAGGAAGACCCTGGAGAAAGAAGGTAAGAGGCACAATTATTTTCCTCCACCTCACAAGTGTCCTTATTTTCATGGGATATTTGAATTCAGAAGGAGCTCAACAGAGCAGACATCGTGGACCCAGCTTAAGACTCTATGATATCAATGATGCGGACAAGTGTGAAACGTGAAGGGGACGAGATAAACAGTGCTTTTCAGGGAAAGGTGACAAGAGCACAACGCGAAGGGTTTTGGTCCTCCACCGGGATCAGCAGAATGCAGCTCAGCTGCTCCACCATGTGACCCAGGAGGTTAGAGATGGCACAGAGGGGAAAATGGCCCTGCACTGTCTTAAACTGAAAGCCAAGATGTGCAGTTGGGGCCCGATGACCTTCACCTTGACCTTCATCTGAGCATCCCCTGCCCCCTTTCCCTCCCTCCCTCTCCTTCCTTTCTTCCCTCTCTGTTTATCCCCCATTCTTCCCCTCCTTCCCTCCATGCAGTTGAATTCTATGGACCAATTTCCACCACAAGGGAGGACTAACATCCGAGTCAGTGGTGACAAACCTCAAATAAAAAACCCAACGAACAGAACCCGAGTGGCAGCACATGGGGAACTCTGGCTGTGGGCTCCTGGAGGCTTGGGAGGGTTTGCTCAGGCCTGCAAAGAGCGGCCCCTCGGGTCAAGTTCCCTGGAGTGGCGGCTGGCCTCGGGGCTTCTCCCCGACCTTTCACTCTGGGCCTCTTTTTTCACTTTTCACCGCTTACCTGGCCTTCATTTCCTCCGAAAAGGATGAGCCAGGGTGTAAAGGGGATGAGACATGGTTCTCTTGTCACAATATAATTCAAGGAGAGACTGAGCTGAGGCTTTTTGGTTTGGGGTTTATTGTCTCTATCTCCTCTTACTGAATGGACTTAGGAGTCAGCTGAAAACGGGGCATACTCATTCAGTCCACGTTAAAGCCGTGGAAGGTACGTGATGTGTATGTTGGTCTTTCATTTTAATCTACGTGTTGTCTGTCACAGATATACTTGCGTTGTGCAGTAGGTATAACTCTGTATAAATCGATTTTTTTGTGAATGAATCATATTTGAAAGATTTACTAGCATTTACGTCGTTTTAAGTCACTAAGAGGACCTGCCGCTAAAATGTGGCATTTTTGTTCATGGGCTTTTCCCATAAATCAGGAAACCCTGGTCTCAGGTATTTCAATATGAAACAGAGGATGTTAGGATTGTGTGTGTTTGTGTGTCTCTTTGTGTCTGTGGGGGCCCTTGTGTTTCTGTGTTTGCGGTGCGTGTCTCTGTGTGAGTGTGTACGTTGTGGTGGGGTCAGCCATGGTTCTTCATATTAAGATATAATTTCCAAATGGATTTTGTTAGTGGCTAGACAGCTCAAGGATCATCTTTATTGGACCCCAGTAATGACTGTTTATCACAAGTGTCCGAGCCATTAGCATCACTGGAGAGCCCTTGATCCTCCGTAAGCCCTGCTCTTACCAAGTACACAATCTGAAAAGCAGGTGGACTGGGAATCAACCACCATCTGCTGCCCCAGCCTCCGGTCATGGTGACGTTTATGCAGCCAAGCAATGAGCAAGCCAGTTGGTCTGTCCAATCAGTTAAATAAGCTGGAAAATGTTTGCTGACCAAGTGGTGATAAATGCTCCTATGATCATTACAGAACAGTGTTTGCACATCACACCAATTGGACACGTTTAATCCTGCACCAGGTGTCACCCATGCAACTAAAAAGATGCAGGGAGGGGCTTCCCTGGTGGTACAGTGGTTGGGAATCTGCCTGCCAATGCAGGGGACACGGGTTCGAGCCCTGGTCTGGGAAGATCCCACATGCCGTGGAGCAACTAGGCCCGTGAGCCACAACTACTGAGCCTGCACGTCTGAAGCTTGTCCTCCGCAACAAGAGAGGCCACGACAGTGAGAGACCCGCGCACCGCGATGAAGAGTGGCCCCCGCTCGCCGCAACTAGAGAAAGCCCTCGCACAGAAATGAAGACCCAACGCAGCCAAAAATAAATAAATAATTAAATTAAAAAAAAAAAAAAGATGCAGGGAATCGGACGGTGGAGGCGGCGGCGCGGAGCACGGGCTCAGGATCAGAGGGCAGCATCTGGAAGCACAGACGGGGGCCTGGGTGCCCCCCGGGTCTCCCCCAACCTAGGTGCCCTGGGGCCAGTGTCACCTCCAGTGGGTAAGGAGGCAAGCCGTCAAGGTATCTCTGAAAAGGGACACAGATACATTTGAATGTAGTTTCTGCTGTGTATTTTGAGCTGTTATGAAACATATTAAAACATGTTGACAGCAATGTATATCGGAGTTTATTAGGCCAGGTGCGTAACAAAGCACAAAGGAGGACAACCCACTTCTGAGGCTGACGGAGGTGCCACTCAGCTTCTCAGAGGCCTGAGGGCGGCGCAGCGTGCGACCCACCCTCCCCCGGCCTGGGGTGAAATAACCCCACGTAGAAAGCCCATGATTCCAGCATCAGGGGAACGAACTTCAAATACACACATCCAAAAAGACTTACATTCTCATTTAGCGCTCGTGGAGGGACTGCTGACATTTACATCTAATATCTAATATCATTGCATCTAATATCACCGAGCCAGGCCTCGCCTATGATCTATTTCAAGCTTAAGCCAAATATGCAAAAAGAGCTTCAGGCCAGTGGGCGAAATCTGCTGAGAGGAAACACTTGCCCCCTTGCAGATAAGAGGAACAATGCGAGAAAGGAACTCCAAAATGTCTTCTTAAAACGGATGGGCATTATCTCCGTGAACAGACCGAAACACACTGCGTTTTTTTAAAAAAGCACTTCGGTGAGTATTAGTCCCTGGAATCTGGAGTGGGGTAAGGTATTTGATTATCGAACACATGGAGAATTTTATCATCCTCTTTTTGTTGGTTGGCAAACGCCACAAACCACCCAGATTTAAGCAGTGGGTTTTGCGGCCAGAGAGGGACAGATGTTTTCGGGAATTTTATATCTCAGATTCCCATGCTAAACCTATTGTTTCAGGGATGGAAATATGTAGGGGACATTACACCATTTTGCAGCTGCTAGAAAGCAATGCTTTCCTGTTTTCCTGGTTTAGACAATGGAGAAGCTAAGAAGAAAAATAATAGGAAAAGGCTTTCCTAGATTTGCTTTAAAAAAAATGCTGTGGGGCTTCCCTGGTGGCGCAGTGGTTGAGAGTCCGCCTGCCGATGCAGGGGACGCGGGTTTGTGCCCCGATCCGGGAAGATCCCACATGCCGCGGAGCGGCTGGGCCCGTGAGCCATCGCCGCTGAGCCTGCGCGTCCGGAGCCTGTGCTCCGCAACCGGAGAGGCCACAACGGTGAGAGGCCCACGTACCGCAAAAAAAAATAAAAATAAAAATAAAATAAAATAAAATTTAAAAAACTGTGTCATTTTGAATTTAGTGCTTTTTTGGGGGGTCAAATCTCATCTCTGTTCTCTTAGTTTTCACAGAATTATATATGGGAAAGAGATTTGGAATAAAAGTAGCTAATGATCAAATCCACATCCTTCAGAGGTTGTTCAGGGGTGAAATCCAGGCCCCTCACAATGTGCTCAGATGAGGGCTCATGACCAGGACATAAAAGACGCAGCTACACATGTGTGTGCAAGAGAGAGACTCATTCCCAATTCAGCTCCTCCTGCACCACACATACATGTTTAATTTTTTATTCCACTTTCTTGCCTGATCATGGGGAAGATGTGAGGACGAGCCTTTAGGAGAGGTTGCTTGTCTCTCTTTGACAGGCACTTAGGCCTGAGATGGCCTTGCCAGGCCTGGTGGTGACCGCAGCCTGCATCCCTCCCGGCCTCAAGCCAGAACTGGCAAATGCACCCACTTAATGCCGCTGGGAACATGGCTCAGGCACCGAAAGGGACACCAGCACAGCTGCTTCTGCCTCAAGGCCACACTGCGGAGCAGCCGGGGCTCATCGCACAAAGGTCACTCACCAGGTCCTCCACGCCCAAGGTGATTTTGAAGAACCGCCCCCCCCTTGACTGTCTACACTCGGCTTCCCCAGGGGACTGTCCTCCGGCATCAGCCCCTCCCAATGGCCAACGAGAGAAAAGAGCAGTGATCTCAGGGATCATCCCTGAAATTCAGGAACGGGTGTGTTTAGGGAGACATCCTCCCTTTAATTTATCTCCTGAGGAGGTGGTGAGTTTGTCCCGAATATAAAATTAGTGAACCATGAGAAATTCTTTGGAGGAAAGTCCAAATTGTCTTTGAACCTATTGCCAAGGGGAGCCTCTCCTTGACCCCAACACTCAGCTTGCTCTGCCTCTCAGCAGGTCAGGGAATCAGGGACAGAACAGTGCCTGGTCTGCCCCCGTCCAGCCCAGGGTCACGGCTGGAGGAATCTCTGTGTGGCAGAGCCCACCTCTCCCCACGTCCATCTGTCCGTTTCCCTGGATGTCACGGCCGAGCCACCTGGGCCTCTGGATAAATGGATACTTTGTCAATTGGCCCTGAGCTCCCAAAACAAGGATTCAAATACCCTGGCACAAAATGACAGCCGTGTTCAATGGGAGAAGAAACCCTCGGTTTGAGGCTTTTCATCAGTCACTGCCCGAGGTGGTCCAGTCCGGGGACTGCGGCCACTGCTGGGCTGTGGCTGTGAGGGCAGGTAGACCCCACTCGCCTGCAGAGGGGCTGACTCTGACGGAAGGGATTTGGAGAAATCCACCCATTTCTCCCCACCCGCCCCCGGGGGGGGATGTCGCAGTGGGTAGGAGGTGGGACAGGGCTGCATATTCACCTCCCCACCCCAACCAGAGAAGAATTCAAACACGGAGACCAAATGGGGCTGGACTGTAGAAGAAACCACATGAACGCTGAAACCAAGGGCACGTCGGTGACCTCAGCCAGTTCAAAGCCAGGGGACCACGGGGGTCGGGGCAGCCTGGACTAGCAATGTCCCCCTCGCCCCAGTGACAAGGGTGAGGGCCGTAAAGCCCTAGAGGAAAGCACCTCCTGTAAGTGCAGACGCCAGCCACGAAGTGCGCACACTGCCGCGGGCAGCCCGATGGTCAGCGCCGCACGGCACACCACCCCGGGCCGAGGGACACAGCCTTCGCCCCCTGGAGTGCTAAACCCCAGTGTTCCGAGTGGGAACTGCAGAATATTAGGTGGCTTTAGAAAGCAGACACTTCGAACCCCCTCCTGGGTCCTATCAGGCCTCTCTCCTTCCTTCCTTCCCCCAACCCCCTCCAGTTTTCCATTTTCTTTTCTTCAAAAATGGAGCTATAGGGCTTCCCTGGTGGCGCAGTGGTTGAGAGTCCGCCTGCCGATGCAGGGGACGCGGGTTCGTGCCCCAGTCCGGGAGGATCCCACATGCCGCGGAGCGGCTGGGCCCGTGAGCCATGGCCGCTGAGCCTGCGCGTCCGGAGCCTGTGCTCCGCAACGGGAGAGGCCACAACAGTGAGAGGCGTACCGCAAAAAAAAAAAACCAAAAACGGAGCTAA
The DNA here is from genome assembly GCF_951394435.1 of Stenella coeruleoalba. Lineage (NCBI taxonomy): Eukaryota > Metazoa > Chordata > Mammalia > Artiodactyla > Delphinidae > Stenella > Stenella coeruleoalba. The sequence continues at coordinate 44,303,939 of NC_137161.1, read as the reverse complement.
AGCACCTACATTTCAAAACTGGCAAAAGGGCACCTCCTTGACTCTGAAGGCCGTGCACGCAGAGTGCCGAGCTCTGGGGCGGAGTGTGGATCCTGGCAAGTTACCTCTCTCTGTCCTGCGCCAGAGAGGCCGAGTCCCCGTGCCCTCTGGGTGCCCAGGCCTCCCGTGCTGCTCAGGCAGCTTCTAAGGGCTCCGGCCTGCAGTGAACCCGGGCTGCTTTCCAGGCACCCAGGCAGAACTGGCAGGGACAGAGAGCCACCGACAACAACAGTCTTAGTTGTGGGAAATCTTTGCAAGTGAGCACTTAAACGCGAGGCTATAAATTAAAACGGCTGTGAGCAGTGTCTGCGGTTGCACAAGATCGTAGTTATTCTCTCGTTCTTGCTTCCTTCCCTCTCGCCCCCTTTTTTAAGGAAAAGAGCCCGGGGATTCCTGTGCCGTAGGCAGCTCTGGGCCAGCACCCGCGGGACCAGTCCTGACTTGGTGGTGCTACGGTCGCAAGCCAGGATCAGCTCTCAGGAGGCATCAGCCACCGTGAACTGTACTAAAGGCTTATGACAACACGTTTAAACCTCAGCCCAGCAGCTCGCTCACATCCTCCAGAAACCAGCAGGGCATCGAAGCCCAGGCAGCTGCAGAGGGGGCAGGACAGCAGCGGGGACATGGGGCCGCCTGGCCCAGAGACCAGTGGTCCTCGACCTTTGTCCTCACGAGCGTCTGTCTCATCAATCAAGCCTGTGGTGACATCAGTACATTTATTTACACGAATTGATTCAAGTAGTTTTGAAACAAACTCTGCCCTCTCACTCTAGCTTTCAGAAGCACTTCTAACTCACTTCGTACAACTTTCCCCGCATTGTTCAGATTTCATCTGCAAATAAACTGAAGACTTACTAGAACCTGAAGAACTAGAAGATGCGATTACTAAACGTTCTGTCTCCGTGCCACCGAAGCAGATGGAAACCCAGGAATGGAAAGGAATGTCTCCAGCCTCAACATGTTCCCTCGGACAGAAACAGCGCTTCTTGAATAATCAAACAGTTGATCGACTCAGCCTCTGTCACACCAGGAGGCACAAATCATTTCAGTCCTAATTTTCCCTGGTTCACAACTTCTTCTTCGATGCTTATGAGGGCAGAGAAGAGGGCAGAGAAGCAGTTCAAAGGGAGCCCGTTAGCACCGGACTTGTCACGCCCAATCCAGAATCAGGGTGAAATGAACTCAGTCACATTTGAATTTGAACAGGGAGAGGGAGGGAGAATTGTTAACATGCATCAAATTCCTGAAAGGACACCGGACCCACCACTTACACAGCACACGCGTGTGACACCTGCACAGTTCAAGTTGCCAGGCGCTTAAAGAGAAGATTGACAACTATTTGCTAAGATTCCAGTCCAGTCTTCCAGGAGGATGGGGGTCCTGCTTCCAACAGGCACCTGCCTCTGAGGACGGTGGTCACCGTCAGTGCCTTGGGGCCTTCTCAGTTTCAACAGTCTGTCCCCGGCGTCGGACTGTGGGGAACAAATGGGGACACATTGGAGGCTGCTGCCCCAGCTGTGCCGTCTGGACCCCGGGCGTGGGGACAGACCCACGGGCACCGAGCCACGGGCAGGGCGGCACCGCCCGTGAGCACACGCAGTCCTCGGGTGACCCCAGCCTGGGCCATGCCTGCCCCTCACCCTCTGCCAGCTGCATGCCATGGCCGCTGCCTCCACCCCAGCCGGTGCCTGCCGCATCCCCCCTCCCGCCCCCTTGGCAACCCAGCCTCCTTCACCTGTAGGGGTTCTCCGTTGCCCTGCTCTCGGCTCGCTCAGGGACCCAGGCGTAGCTGTCTGCTGCGCTCTGCGGCTTCTTCTCCTTCTCCTCCCTCTTGGCTCTGCGCTTGCGATAGACCAGGAGCCCCAGAGCCAGAGCCAGCAGGAACAGGATGGCCACCACAGTGCCCAGGATGTAGAACAGGAGCAGCTTCTGCCCGTCCGTGCCATCGTCGCTTTGCTTGGCGGTGAAATCCTCACCTGCGGAAGCCTCACGGCCAGTGGTGGCCGTGGGGTGATGGGTGCTGGCCTCCATCCAGACACCAGGGGACCCACTGGGGGCCAGCATGTCAGGTGGGGCAAGGGAGATGGGGGCGCTGTCTGGGAGGGAGGGTCTCCTGGCGGTGGGCGCCACCGTGGAGGCGCCCTCGGGGCTGTCCCTGGTGGGACTGGACGTTGCAGCAAAAGACACTAGCCTCCCCTCTCCATCTCCTGTGTCCTCCCCTTGGGGAGGCCCAGCTGTTGGTCCTAGGGATGTGAGGCCCCCAGTGCAGGAGACCCCATCGGGGGACAGCTCCCAGCCTGGCAGGCAGCCACAGCGGAAGGACCCCTCCGTGTTGAAGCACAGGCTGTCACAGAGGCCGCCCTGTGGGCCCGCACACTCGTCCACGTCCACGCACCGGGTGCCGTCCTCCCCGGCCAGGACGTAGCCCTCCTCGCAGGAGCAGTAGAAAGACCCGTCTGTGTTGGTGCAGCCCTGGGCACAGGGCGAGTGGCTGGGGGCACACTCGTCCACATCCACACAGGCCCCCTCTCCGGGGCCACCAGGCTCGTAGCCCACCCAGCACTCGCAGCGGAAGCCCCCGAGAGTGTTGACACACTCCTGGGCGCAGGGAGCGTCCTGGCACTCGTCCATGTCCACGCAATCCTGCTGAGTCGAGTCTAGCCGGTAGCCTGGGGGGCAGTGGCACGTGAAGTCCTTCCCGAGGGGCCCAGGGACGCACGTGGACCCCCCTCCACATGGGCTGGAGCTGCAAGGGTTCCGAGAGGCGCAGGTGACCAGGTCGTCCAGCAGCCGGAACCCCGGCCGGCAGCCACAGCGGAAGGAGCCTTCCCCACCCTCGAAGCAGTCCTGCTGGCAGCCTCCGTTGTTGAAGTCGCAGCTGAACTTGGGGCTGACACAGAGGGGCCCCGAGCTGTCCCAGTCAAACACACCGGGGGCCTTCTCCTTGCACAGGAAGTAATGCTGCCAGCTCTCGTCCCCGTCCCCACAGGCCACGTTGGCCATGGAAGCGAAGGGCACGGCCTGCAGGGAGGAGCTGGTGGCCTGGAAGGGGGTGGTGTAATTCACCTGGCCCGGGCCCCCCAGGGTCAGCGGCCAGCACATGCCTTTGAAGCTGAACTTGCACACAAAGCCCTCGATGCTGCTCCCAGAAAACTTGGAGCTCCCACACGGACCCTCGGTCCACTTGGAAAGGCGGCTAGCCAGGGCCGGTGCGGACAGGTCCAGCATCAGAGACACGCAGCGCTTGGAGGTGCAAGAGTTCTTTGCCTCCTTGTGCCAGTTGGTATACGACGTGTCCTCCCCGCCGCCCACCCAGCTGAAGCCCTTCAGGGGCAGGCTGCTGTCCAGGCACTTGCCCTTGTCTCGCTGGAGCCCAATCCAGAACCTGCCCATGCGCTCCGTCAGGGGCGCCCCCGGTGGCAGGAGCTGGGCCAGGGCGCCCTGGACGTGCAGGGCCTCCTCCTCGCTCTTCACCGTGGCCAGGTTGCCCCCTTTCTTGCTGCAGCGGAGCTGGGCGTCGTCCGCACTCAGCTTGACCCTGTGGGCTGTGTAGCAGGCAGCCCCCGCGCAGACCACGGCCTCCTGGGCAGCGGCAGCCCCCGCCCAGGGCTGTACCACCAGCAGCAGCAGCAGCAGGCCGGTGGAGCCGGCCATCATGGCCTCCGTGTTCCCCTGGGCGGGAGGCTGGCGGCCCGGCGCTGACAGCGGCAGTCCCGGCTGAGCTCCGAGGGGAGCCGAGGGCTCAGACGTGGACACTCCGTTGCAGGGAAGGACACAAAGGCTGAGGGCTTTCCGCGGCCCCCTGACCCAAGGCGCATCCTGTCGCTGCACTTCTTATTCCTCACCGGATACGGGGGCTTCCTGTGCTGAATAGCTTCTGACTCCTGTTGCCTTCATCACGCTTTTGTTGTTCATAAAAGGAGCCAGGCAACGTCGCTGGGTCCCGAATAAGGAAGCACGGTGGCATGGGAGAGGGGAGGGGAGACGTTCTTTTGCAGCTTGGAGACACCGGCTGCTTTCTTTGGGGGCCCGTCCTCCTTCCCATCCGCGTGAGGGCACGCCATGGAGTGAGTAGATTTGGGGGGCCAGGAGCTTGAGAAACTCACTTGGTTATCCCATAATAAAATTCCACTTTGCTTTGCAAACAACCAGAAGAGGAAAAAACGAATCCGCAGACTTGAGACACGGGGCCACGGAGGGTTGTAATTTCCAGCCTTTTTTAGAAGCAAACTGGACTTTCCTTTTCCCTCTCTCATGTTCCCTTTGGCTTTGAAAGTCTTTTTCTCTTATTCCCCCTATCGTGAACTTTAAATAGATAGGCAATTTTAAAATAGGAACTGGGCCGTGGGAATGTCTGAGTTTCTAACACGACGCCAAGCTCCTTGAGAACATTCAACCAAATTGGGTGAAATTGGGCAGTTTTCAGGGTTTCACAGTGCAAATATTGTGTTGTGATGTAGCAGCGTCACAGAAAGCACCAGAAAGGAAAAATGAAAATGTCTCTGGCCTCACAGCCTTGGGCTCGCACGCCTGCTTTTCCTCAGCTCGGGGGTTACGGGAAGGGCAGGAGATCTGGGCCCAAATTCAGTCCAGGCCGTGGCCGACCTCCTTCCGCACGGCGACTCATCAAAGGCCCTTGAATCTAAAAGTTCTTTTCCTGTGATGACAGACGTGCTTTGCTCATGGGGGCTATCACTGGTTGGGGGTCCCTGAGAAGCAGACCCCAGACAAGGATTTGGGACAAGCAGTTTATTTGGGAGGGGAAGTGATACAGGGACAAAAAAAGGGCCAGCACAGGGTGACACTGAACAAGCAGGTGACCGGGGGCTCCTGGGGCTCCTGGGCTCCCCAGGAGACTGTGTGGACCATGTGTCAGTCTCCCCAGTGAGGGGAGGGGGCTGGACACTTCCCCTTCTGCTCCACTCCCCACTGGAGCCGCGACTCCTGGCGCTCTGAGTGGATGGTAAGGGCCCAGTACCCAGAGGGAACGCTTGATGGAGAGTGGCAGGACCTGCCCAGGGGCTGAGCTGCGGCACCTCAGAGACTGTCTCTCCTCAGAGATTCGAGAAGGGCGTCCTGGGAGTTGGGAACTCACTGGCTTTCAGCCTCCACAAGGGATAAAGCACCCATCTCAGATTCCAGTCAGAGACCCTTCAGGGGGTGCTCCCTATGTCCTTTTTATCTTAATCAGATGTTTGCGAGAGTCCAGAGATGCTTTCTTAGAACCCATAGAATTCTCCCTGTGCTCTTCAGTGCCTATGGAGATCCAACCATCCACACACCCATCTATCCATCCATCCATCCATTCATTCATCCATCCATCCATTCAACCATCCATCCATCCATCCACCAACCCACCCATATATCCATCAGTCCAACCATTCATCCATCCATCCATCCACCCATCCTTCTATCTATCTATCTATCCTTTCATGCATTCATCCTTTTATCTATCTACCCGTCCATCTAGTCATCCATCCATCCACCCAACCAATGTTAATGAAGCCCTTATTATGTGCTGGGCTCGGCACTGGGATTCTAGGAGAAAACTCCTGCCTTCATGACCCTTGACATATCTTAGAGTGGACAGATTTGAAAATGTTGAACAGTTGTAGCTGTGACAGGTGCCTCAGGGAGTCAGGAGAGGTCCTGACGGGGTTGTGAGGTGGGCAGTTGGGACAGGCTCCTCTGGGGAAGAAAGGCAGTGGAGCTGGAATTTAAAGGAGGAATAGGTAAGAGAGGAAATGACGTCCACATGGGGGAATAGCATGTACCAAGGCCCTGTGGAGGGAGGGACATGACCTTATTAAAGGAGTGAAGGAAGAACAGTCCTACCAGAGCCTGAGGAGTGAGAAGAGGACCCAGGGAGGGGGAGCCTTGCGAGCCCAAACAGTGACCACTGGGGGCTTTGTTCTGAAATCCAGAAGGAAGCACTGAAGGGCTGAGACCTGCATGTAGACGCTTCCCTCCCTCTGTGCTGCGGGGAGTGGGCGGAGGGACCCAAGCGGTGTGGGAGGACTGGCGACCCCAGTTTCAGGCGTAGATGAAGCTGTGTCTTTCCCTTTTCTGTGGAAGTAAAGCAACTATAAAAACAAATTTAAGAATAAAAAATTTAAAAACTAAGGAACAAATAAAGAATGAAAGCAACGCCCTTGTGCCGCGGTGTGAGCTGCTGCACTGACCCTCCTCGGTACACTATCCCATCTGTGCAAAACCACACGAGGACACATCTCCCTGGGGGTGGCTTGTGAGTTTCCAGCTCTTTGAAGGAATAGAACACATTTACCCTAGGTTCAAATCCCTCTCTGCCACTCACGGGTGTGTGACCTGAGACAAGCTGCGGGACCTCTCTGTTCACGCACAACAGTCCAGGGCAGTTGCTCGCATCTCATGGGGCTCTGTGAGGGCTCAGTGGGCTCACACCTGTGCCGGGGGGTGAGGGGAGCCACTGTCCCACCAGAACGCTGACCAGCCAAGACCACGCGAACTCTGCCTCTGGCAACTGGCGTCGAAGCCTCAGCTTGGCCATTTGCCGGCTTTGGGATGGGACCCAAGCACTACACCTATAGAGGGCTTGGTTTCCTGGTCTGTCAGAGGGGCAAACGGGAATCCTGATGCCATCACCCCTGGTGTGGATTCTGTTAAAGTAACCGAGAGACAGAGGCACTGCCCGTGGGGCTGGAGCACAGCAGACTCCCTGCTGCTACTCTGCCTGCGGCAAAGCCCAGCGAGGCAGACCCCACACTCCCACCCGTCCCCACCGGGCAAAACTGAGAAGGAGGAAACCTCTGTTGCGTTGGCTGCAGACAGACAGCTTTTCTTTTTCAGACTCTCCACCCTGCACGCACCCCCACCCCTTCAGAGCCTTTGTTTGGCTCCCTGGCTGATAAACATGCTTGTAGAGCATTATTGATTTTTCCACATTTTGTAAGTAGTGTCCTCATGTAATTTATCATGCACAATATTTACAGAAAACTTGACTGGGTCAAGCGTTGTTTTTAAGGTTAACTTATGCTCACCTCCTGGATCTGGCTCTGACCAGCAAAGCCACTCGTCAGCACTTGGAAAGAGATAAATCACCAGAAAGAACAGCACTGGGCTTCCCTGGTGGCGCAGTGGTTGAGAGTCCGCCTGACGATGCAGGGGACACGGGTTCGTGGCCCGGTCCGGGAAGATCCCACATGCCGCAGAGCGGCTGGGCCCGTGAGCCATGGCCGCTGAGCCTGTGCGTCCGGAGCCTGTGCTCCGCAACGGGAGAGGCCACAGCAGTGAGAAGCCTGCGTACCGCAAAAAAAAAAAAAAAACGAACGGCACTTTCGGCAGATTCTGTCTCCAGGACGGCTCGGGCGTGAAGCACGAGGTTGTAAATCCGGCTCGTGCAGCTGGTCTGGCAATTTTCAGGATCCGTTTGGCATTTACAAGGTTCTCAGTGGTTCCAATAAGTGGCCATACAATTGTCTGGCCCTAATCAGACAGTATAATTTTATAGAAATAAAAATGATCTATATGCCTCACATCCAAGATTCGATTCTCCGTGAAAGAAAAGCAATTACACAACTGTTGTTAGAAAAGAGGTCATGCAGTTTGAATACACAGAATTCATTTCCTTCGGGAAGCTGACAGGGAAATCTTGGCGATTCCTGAGGTATGTCTACCGGATCTGGAGGCGCGGATGCCTCAAGGGTGCATCGGAACCGACCAGGTACATCCAGGTCTATGGCCAGGGTCTCTCAGGTGGGCCCTGGGCCACCACTGACAGCTGGGGAGCCTGGAACGCTGAGGAGCCCTGTGTCCTGCCCCAGGAACACGAGTGGAAGCTGGGCCTGTCTGCCAGGCCAGGACTGCTGCCTCTGCCTTGTGTGGCATCCCCAAACAGGAGCAAATGAGAGTAGTAATTCCCATCTTCTGTAGCTGTGATCAGTAGTCAAAGTGTGACATAAACCCAGGGACGTCGGGCAAGTATCTTTCCTCTCTGGGCCTCAGTTTCCCAGAATGCAAACGGTGCCACCCGTCACCCCCAGAGGCGTGGGATTAAATGATGACCTAGCACAGTGCTGGGTGCGGTAAGTGTGTCATTATCACTCATGTGAATACAGTCTCACATTTAAACAGTTCTTATGGTTATAGCTACCGTTTTTGCCCCAGCTGATTCTCAAGGAAGCCCCCAGAGGGTGGAAATGTCCAGGGGGCCATCAGGAGGCCCACGCACTGCTGGCTTTTGGAGCAGAGACAGCCTGTCTCCCCTGGAGGTGAGCTGGGAGCACGACTGCAGGCAGCGGAGTACTGAGACCCCTCGGTCAAGTACTGTGGTGTCCAATCTGTGGGAGTATCGGTTATGGAGTTCCCTGAGTGCCCTGGGAGCACCCTAGAATCTGGTCTTTCAAGACTATTCCACAGAAACTTGGCGTCATCCTGAGATGTGAGGTTAGAGGTTCCAGATAAAGTCACCCTGTGAATTCTCCTCTTATGCCTGGCCCAGCCTCCGTGACTGCAGGTGGGTGACTCGGCGCTCCTGGGCCCTTAATTATCCATCTATGAATGGCCACTGTGACCCCTGACCCTTTCTGCTCAGCAGGGGGAGGTGAGGGCAGGGAAGGCTGGACCCGGCGGACCCCCAGCCCGTATCCATCGTCTGGTGAGGGCATTCTCTGGGCAAACAGAAGAAGGATGCCCCTGTCTTGACCTCCCATGAAGAACAGACTGACTGAATTTAGTTCAATGCAGTCATTTTGAAAATGAACCAGTTTGCTTTTTTTAATAACCCTTTTCTTGAAATAACCCTTTGCAAGCTGCTTTGTTTCTGTCCGTCTCCACAGCTGCACCTCCCGAGAAGAGGGGCGAGCGTAAGGAGAGGAAAGGGGAGCTGGACGGGGCAGGGACTATAACGCCGGCAGTTGGGGGCGGGGCTGCGCACTTGGGCTTGCTGGAGGTGAGAGTGGCACCTCGAATCTGCCCTGGGTGCAGTGGAGAAGCGTCCTTATTATTCAGGCCTTCCAGCAGGGACTGGATTTTCACGACTGACACCCCCAAACCAGCACCGAATCCTGTTAAAACTAATGAGAGTCAAGGTACAGACGGCCCAGGGTGTGCAGAGGCCCCACTCAATTTCAGGTGGGTTCAGCTGCCATGGCTCCCCTTAGCCTGGATTCTCCTGCTCGAGCTTGGGCTCATTTGTCTAAGTTTATTTCACTGGTGGCTGTGTCATCATCACCTTTCATTTCCCATAAAGGTTCTGAATTTCCATCTGCAGCAATGAATCACGGTGTCCACGCCCTACCTGTTTCCAGCCTGGCCAGGGGGACATTCCTTTGCAGGAAACATCCTTGGCAATTTTCTCTGAGTGTCCTGGTTTCTCTCGTCTCCCTTCTCCAGTGCTTTTTGGAAGATAAGTGTTGGAAAGTGGCCTGGTCCCCAGATCAGGAGGATGGTAACGGTGCCCTCCGGCCTCTACTGCAATGCATGGTGTCTCCCAAGGGGGAGGTACCACTCCCAGTCGGTGCAAAGAGCTCACAGCCAAGCCTTGTCTCAACTTCCAGACGTTGGCCTCTTTATCCAAAGGAGAAGAACCATGGGCCCCAGGTTGGGTCCAGCTCTTAGACATTTTTTATTAGACCCACAGTGTTAGTTAAAATGTGAATTAATTACGACTATTTTAATAGTGTAAGATTTTACATAAAGATCTAGATTTCTGGCTTCTTTTGAAAAATAAAGTCCCTGACGATGCTGGCCCCCCTCTGACATGGAAACCAGTGGTCCGGTCAGTGTCCTCTGGGTGCTGCAGGCCGGGTCCTGTAGCTCTGGGGGCCTTAACATCACTAAATATCGACCCAGTGGCCCACCCGCCCTCATCTAAGCCACAGTAGCTGTTCAGCTGAAAGTTACTTGGGGTCTATCGGGATTCTGTGTACATTTCTCTCTGTAGGAAGTGGGCTGGGAGATGCACTCTCTCACTCTTGCTGGCAATAAGCTTCAGGAGGTGCCAGGGACTCCTCTATCCAGGGGTAAACCTGGACAGGTCTGAGCCAGTGATGGCATGTCCACCCCCTGACCAGCACCTGGACCAGGGCAGACATGTGGCACAGGCTGTCCGTGTGGGATGAGGAGGAGAGCTGGATGCTTCGGGAAATTTCTCCTTGCCCTCAAACAAAGACGTGAGAAATGGTCACCCCATCCTCAGAATGGTCCTAGGAGTGCTGGTTTGCAAAGCTGATGGAGTCAGGATGAACTGGCGCGCTCAGAAGGGCAGAGCATGAAGAGGGAAGGAGGCTGACCCTGAAGTCGCCCTGCCTGAGACTTCTTATATGAAATTATTAGCATTTTTTATTAAAGGATAGACGATTTACAATATTGTATCAGTTTGGGGTGTACAACATAGTGATTCAATATTTTTATAGATTATACTTCATTTAAAGTTACTATAAAATATTGGCTATATTATACAGCACAGGGACTTGTTAGCATTTTTAATTGTTTGAGCAACTTATACATTGGCTGTTACTTGCAGCCAAAGGCATTCTTTCCAGACTTTGGGCTCTAAAGATTTTACTCTGTAGGACAAGAGCTGACCCAGTGACCTCGGAAGACCTCCCAGATCTGCAGACCTTTCCTCTGTTTGCAGAATCAAATTTCCACACAACAGCTCAAGGGACTAAACTCTGTTCCCCCCACCCATACCGGAAGAGAGAAAAGGCTTCTGGTTGGGCTCTTCCTGGGGGAAGAGTCGGCCTCCGTGCCTGGTGCCAACAGGGAGAGGGGCAGTGGGAAGGCGTCCCCCCTGCAGATGCTCCAGACAGGGGCTGGGACAGTGACAGTGAAACTCTGGGGAAGACTGGCCTTTGCTCGTCCAAACCCCAGCAGCCTGTCTGCACCTCAGGCCCCATGAAGGCGGACGCAGTAGGTGCCCAGAAGGGTCAGAAAGCAGACACGCCCCAGCCAGCTCATCCCACACGCCTACCTGTTGCCCTCCTCTCCCCGTGGGAACCTCATGGGTGGCAGAAAGGAGGGGGAGACGCCAGAGGTTTCAGGTCCCAACACGCAGAACGCTTTCTAGACCCACACGGGTAGTAGCCACACCCTCGCCTGCTCAGGATCACACGTGACGACCTCACAGCACCCAGAGCAGAGGCGGTCCCAATGGTTTCCTATAAAAGGGCGAAGCCAGGAGGAACAGGGGCTGCCCGCATTTCACCTGAGTGATTCAGCGAGTGTGCTTTCTTTTATCCCTAGTGTTTTAAAGGTGGAGTGATTTTGTTGTGTTAACAATTCATTTCCGAGCGCCCCCCCAAAGAATTATAATTTAAAATGGTGACCAATTTTCAGGAATGAGGTTGTCACGTTGCAAAAGCAGCCGGTTCCACAGAATTCAATGAAACAAATATATTTTAATTTGACGCAAAATTTCTAGTTATGGGTGTTGAGGGTGCAGAAACACAGGAGTTTCCTTTACTAGGAAACTGCATAACTCGAGATGTCAATACAGCTTCAGAAAGGATGTGGGGGACCTGCCATGTTGGAGCTTGACTGTTGGGTTCTCCCCCGTGATCCTCAAAGATGCAGCGGGTAGCAGACTTTTCACTCAACTCAGCAGGTGCTCATGCCTGGGAGTCTGAGTCAGCCAGGCCACAGGCGCCCAGGTCCCCCCATGCCCCCGAAGAGGCTGCAGAGCATCCCCCCGCCCCCGCCCCAGACGGTCCCGCCGCCCCTCCTGCCATAGACATGCTTCTCACAGCCGTGGGCTGTCACCTGTTTCCCTACTTCTCTCTCTTCTCTCCTTTCTGCCTCCTTGACGTCCCGATGCTGCTTTCACGAAGGTGCCCTCTGACCTCGGTGGGCAGCTACACAGCCCGTGTCCATCCTCAGTTCCTGGACCGCCAGGAGTTCCTTCCAGAATCCTCTCGAGAAGGACAGCAGATAGACCACAGGCCCCGGGGTTTTCTCCAGCCCTCTGATGGCCATCCTCCTCAGCCAGACCCTGGGCCCCACTGACCCGAGGATGCCCATTGCATATCAGACCTGTCCTCTCGGCTCCAAACCCGATTGTCCAGCTGCCTATTCTCACCTTGACTCTCAGTCCAAAATCACACTTATTTCTGCCCCAGCCCACCATCCACACGGATATTCAGGAAGTAAGAGGCATCCTCACTTCCCACCTCCCCAGACCTCTGGCAGACAGCTTACCATGAAGCCCTACCTGCCTTTTCTGCCTGCCCGGCGCCCCACACCCTCCCCCAGCAACCTCTGCACCAGCTCCCTCGTTAGACACCTGCTTCAGCTCCAGACTCTTCTGCTTAGGCTGGGGGTGAGACCATTTGAAATAGAAACCTTGACATTTCTTTCCCCACAAACACACACACCCCACAGTGAGACACAGCTGGGGCTTCCCACTGCCCTCGGGAGAAAAGTCAAACCCTAATGGGGCCTCGCTTAGTCTGGTACTTTCCTCTTTCTATCCTCATCTCCACTTCCTCCAGCCACAGTTCTTCAGGCTGCAAGGCCCCTCCCATGGGGCCTTTGCAACACCCTGTATGCTGGCCTACACACACACACAGCACCCAGAAGCACGGGGCCTGGAACGTTCTGAGCACTCAACACATACCCGCTAAACAGAGAGGGACACAACCGCACCTCCAGGGATGCTCCTTCCTACGGGATACACGTGTGAACCTTGAGAACAGGACCCCTGGGATGAGGCCGGGACATCCTGGCAGAGCCATATCTGGGGAAACCAGGGTTCAGAGAGTGCTCTCCTCACTTTGCTTCGTTACTCTTCTCACTAACCTGCAAGAACCAAATGCTGAAATGAGTAAGAACAATGCTCTGAGACCCAGGCTGCCCTGGCCACTATCACACCTGTAGGGATGAGGGAACAGGCGGGAGTGATGGAGGAAGCAGGGTGATGGAGGAGGCAGGGGTGATGGAGGAAGCAGGGTGATGGGGGAGGCGGGTGATGGAAGAGGCAGGTGATGGGGGAGGCAGGTGATGGGGGAGGCGGGAGTGATGGAGGAAGCAGGATGATGGAGGAAGCAGGTGATGGGGGAGGCAGGAGTGATGGAGGAGGCAGGATTCTCACCTAGACTTGCAAGTGGGGGGAGTGGAGACACATGGGTGGCACCCACTAGGGATGCTCTGTTTTCCTTTTCGACCAATTGAACCACAGGTGAGTGGAGACCATCAGGAAAGGACATCCACACCAGAGTCCTTCACTCTCTCTGAGTCAGGCACCTCTGAGACTCTGCTGTATTAATTCCACGTTCCCACGATAACCTGTACACACGTCTATGGCAGACTGATTTATAATAGCCCAAAACTGCTAACAATCCAAATATCCTTCAACAAATGAATGGTTAGATAAGCTCTGGTCCAGCAATACCATGAGTCATACTTTGCAGTAACAAGGTAAGAACTATTGACACACATACATCAATCTCCAGAGATTATGCTGTGTGGAAAAAGCCAGTCCCACCGTTAACATGCTGTGAGATCCCATGTATAGAATAATCTTTAAATGATAAAGGTGAGCAATGAGGAACAGATTACTGGCTCCCGAGATCAAGGTGAGGGAGGGGCTGTGAAGGGACAACAGGAAGTATCCTTGTGATGCTGAAAACGTTTGGTGCTTGACTGCACGGGGGTCAGCATCCCGGCTGTGACACTGTCCTCTGGTTCTGCAAGATGTTGTCACGGGGGAAATGACCCAAGTGAGGACTGGAGGGGTCTCTCTGTATTGTTTCTTACAAACTGCATGTTAATCCACAAGGATCTCGAAATTAAAAGTGTAATTTAAAAAAAGGAGAGTGTCTTGACCACAAGTTTCTCCACCCCTGCATGAGGACTGGATGGAAGGAACTCCATCTCCTGCCAGCCACAGGGAAGCCAAACCCACCCACTTGGGCCCACTCGCTGCCGCCCCAGGTCTTAGGAGTCAAGGCTGGGCTAGTCCCCCATCTCCAAGGCTGCAGTCTTCGGCAGGATCAGGCCTAAGGCCTTGGGAGGGTGGGGTCCAGCCCTGTTCAGGGGGGACAAGTGAGCAGCAAGGCTTCCCTCGGAGAAGATACCCAACTGTCAGCACCGACGCCGTTCCTTGGAGACAATGTCTCCAGAAGGTTCCATCTAACTGGTAACACTCCAAAGACAAAATAGCTCACCTTCTCCTAGCATCAGGGTCCCCGGCGTTTCCTATAAAGGGCTGGATAGTAGATATGTTTTCAGTTTTCTGGCCCATACGGACCACGTTGCACCTACCTTAGCTCACAGCAGCCACAGACGTTGCGTAAGCAATGGGGCATGGCCGTGCCCAATAAAACTTTATCTACCAAAGCAGGCCTAGGGCAGGATTTGGCCCGCAGGCTGTGGTTTGCCTAACACTACTTGCATTTCCACAATGCCCTTGCGGTTCACACAGCATGTCAGCCGCAGCCACCACCAGTGGGCCGTGGGTCACTTTTAGTCAGCTCAGGGGTGGACCCCGTTAACAGGAGGGAAACCTGGGATGGCCAAGGGCCAGGAGAGGACCTGGGACCCAGGGAAGGGAAGTTGAAGGCCAGCTTGGACGCCACACGTTGTCAGGACCTGAGACCAGTGGGACAAAGCCAGGAATGGGGTGGGGTGATTCATCCATCAGCAAACAGTGGAAGAGACCAGTCCCTCTCTCCCTCTCTCTCTCTCTCTCTCTCTCTCTCTCTCGTCAGCTAAGGTTAAGAGTCTTAGGTTAAGGTTCTGACCCATGCTGGGGCTTGGGATCGTGGATCAGGACAGAAAACTCCTCTCTGGAGCAAGAATACGGGTCTTCTCCCAGCTCCAGCCCACCTCCCCGGCTGTGTGAGCTCAGAGCACCCACTTCCCATGCAGTGTGGCTGGAAAACGGGGGCTCTGATTGGAAGTATCTTCCTGGAGTCACAGACCCTTCATGCTGTGAAAAGCTGGCTTCCCTCCCTATCCGCAGGGTCCTCTATCTACCCAAGGAGATTCGGTCAAGATGGCCACGTGGAGTCTCACCTTCGTGCAAACTCCACTCGTTTTTATGCTTTATTTCTCCCAAACCTTCTGCCCAGCTGGGGCCTCTGTCTGGACAGAGGTCCCTGGAGAACAAACAGTAGGACTCCCAAACCATCTTGGGCACTGAATTCCTTAGCTAAGGCAGACAAAGAACTTGGGAAATGACTCAAATGCAAGGAAGGAAGTTTAAAAAAAAAAGGCTCATTTAAAGCAAGCACAAAAAAATAATGAAAGGCTAGCTAAAATAATAAGGTACGCACATGACATCAGCACTATTTTCCTAGCGGTGACTCCAGCACCCACTCCGGGGAGGTGGGGGACAGAGGGATGGAGCCCTTTCTGGGAAGGGAGAATAGGTAACTTCCTTTGTGCATTGTTATCTCTGTCGACTGAAATAAAGTGCACAACCTTCTGTTTTATCTGGGGGACAAAACTGAGGACTTAAGCTAAGCCTCTCAGTTGGCTCTGAGGTAAGGGAGGAGCCCGGATATATAGGAGTTTTTGCAACAAAATCCAAGTAGTTGGAACATCAAACGATTACTGCTCAAGAAAACCAGACACCTCAGGTTAATGAATGTAGCACTTTTCTGGGTACAGGAAGATGCAAGCGTCTGGGCTCACTGAAATCATTCCTCTGATACGTATCTTAGGTACCTGGAGCCAGTATCCTGTTTTTCTCCCCCTTGAATCCCCTCAGGGTACACCACTGGTGTGGCCGCACTGGCTAAGGGCTTGAAGGCAACATACTTTGTTTGCTGACATGGCAGGTGACGTTCTTGGTCCACGGCTCTTACTTATTGTTGAAGCATCATTTGCCCAGAGGAAGGGGCACGTACTGTAACCTGACAGTCCTGTGCATTTTCATCAGCTGAACTCACTCACGAAACCAGATTGAGAAACAGGACATCCCCTGGAGGCCGTGGCACCGTTGTCCCCGACTAGGACAGCTCAGACGGTGACTCGGTGACCGCGATTGGGTCAGTGGAGGTACGAGGGAGCCTGTCACCCAGCCCCAAGTCTGTGGAGCTCAGCCGTGTCGGGTGTGGATGGCTCACCTACGTCTCTGTGCTGAGTGTCCCTCTGGGTGAAGATGCCACCGTTCTTAAATCCATTCTATTGATGAGATTTGGTTGTTTGGGGGTTTTTTGTGTGCTATTAGGGAGGAATTCATGGCACTAGAGGCTCCTTTCTCATGGTGCCTCCTTAGCAAGGGTGTGTTCCCAAGGAGGGCTGTGATGTCATCAGCTCGCCAAGCCCTGAGCCCCAGTCCCTTCCTTCCGGCAGAAGATGGAAGGAGAGGAGACGGGCGCGGGTGCGGGCTCCTTCCTCATCTTGCACTGGACCTGCATCCACTGACCTCTTACGCCCCTCAGAGGTCCTCCTCATGTCCCTGCCTCCATCCCAATCACTGCGGTCTGAACACCTCACTAGAGCACGGGACCCTGAGATAAAATAGACACCATTGCCTTCCAGGAGCTCACAGACAGGTTAAGAAAATCAAAACAGACTTTGATAGATATAATTAAAGAAAATGTGGCTAGAGTCTGGGGGAGGTTGAGAAGGAATTATGTCAGGGAAATACCAGAGCCTCAGATCTGAGCTGGGTTTTTTGGGTTTTTCTTTGTTTTTTTGTTTTTTGCGGCAAGTGGGCCTCTCACTGTTGTGGCCTCTCCCGTTGCGGAGCACAAGCTCCGGACGCGCAGGCTCAGCGGCCATGGCTCACGGGCCCAGCCGCTCCGCGGCATGTGGGATCTTCCCGGACCAGGGCACGAAGCCATGTCCCCTGCATCGGCAGGTGGACTCTCAACCACTGCGCCACCAGGGAAGCCCTGAGCTGGGTTTTAAAGGCTAATGTGGATGCTGCCCAGAAGTAGGTGAGTGTAGACACCTGCCTTATTCAGGACCAGAAACAGCATGGACGGCCTCGGAACCAGGCCCCACCTTTGGAGTAGAAATGGGAGTGGAACCCGGTAGACTCAACGATGCACCTTCCACTCAAATGCAAGCTCACTTTTGGGTGGCCGCTGCAGGGTGATGGGTACAGGTGAGGAGCAGAGCTGAGGCCAGACACCTGGGACCTCAGCCCCGACAGGTAGGCTGGCGGTCTGATGTCCAGGGGCTGCACTCGGCCTCCCATTCAGGTTGCCGCCAACTGGCTGCCCGACGTGTTCATCACAAGTCTCTCACTGGCTTGGTGGCTTTTCCGGCCATTTCCTCTCTTTCCTGGAGGTGTTCTCTCACCTGTGATCCAAGAAGGCTGTCCTCTCACCCCCAGGGACACCCGTGCAAATGGTCCGCAGGCCCGGGTCCGCGTCAGTTTACTATGTGCTCACCTGGGCGAGCTCAGAGGACAAAGTTCTGAGGACACAGACCTGGAGGGCCTTTCCAGAGGCACCGCCCGCAGTGGCTTCTGTATGATCTGTGGGCCCCCCTCCCCCCAGTCCTGCAGGTCCTCCTTCCTCCCATAGCTCAGAGTCCCACTGACAGCTTGTGGAGGTTGCTGGTGCCCATCTGTTTCCTATGTATTTTCTGAAAAATTACCAAGTTTTAAAAATTGGATATGAACGTATGTATGTGATTTAAAATTCCAGCAAGAATTAGGAAGATGCAAGGAAGTGAGCTCCCTTCCTCCTTCAGAGCTCCAGGCTTCCTCTCCGAGGCCCTGGCTGGGAGCGAGCATTCCCAGGACATCCTTCCACAGTCCTCTCTTCAAGGATAAACATCTCCATATATGTGCAGTCCTGTCCTGTCCAAACTTTGTCACTTAGAAATACATCTCGGGGGACTTCCCTGGTGGTGCAGTGGTTAAGAATCCGCCTGCCAATGCAGAGGACACAGGTTCGAGCCCTGGTCCAGGAAGATCCCACATGCCGTGGAGCAACTAAGCCCGTGCGCCACAACTACTGAGCCTGTGCTCTAGAGCCTGCGAGCCACAACTACTGAAGCCACGCGCCTAGAGCCCATGCTCTGCAACAGAGAAGCCACTGCAGTGAGAAGCCTGCACACCGTAACAAAGAGTAGCCCCCACTCGCCGCAACTACAGAAAGCCCGCGTGCAGCAACAAAGACCCAACGCAGCCAAAGATAAATAAATAAATTTATAAAAAATAAAAAAAGAAAGAAAGAAATACATCTTGGGATTATACCTTATCAGCCCCACAGCCCTGGCCCTTCTTTCCAAGCTTGCATCAATGATCTAGTCTAGTGCATTCCTTAACCAGACCCCGATAACTGCTTTTTGGGGGGGAGTGGGGAGGAGGGTGTCTGTTTTCCTATGGGGAGTTTGTTGTTTTCTTACTGAAACATAATACGTGGTTATAAAGTCAGCCCTGTGTGGTATGTGTGTGTGTGCTTCCTTGTTTCTATTTGTCATGTGCCTTTGGACTGCATTTCTGGTATTGCTTTCTTTCCAGAAAATTCTAATTAAAGTTTCTTACCCATGTTCTGGATGGCACTGGAATTTGTAGCGTGCTTAGACAGAGCTTTTCTAACCCCATGCCCATAAAAAGATGCTTCCATGCTTCCGTGTTTTCAGTAGTTCTACAGTTTTACATTTTACTTAAAGTGTTTTCTTACATCTGGAGTATATTTTGATGAATGGAGTGAGTTAGAGATCCAATTTAATGTTTTCCTAGATGGTCCTCTAGTTGCCTAATTTCACGTAACAACCACATCTTTCTGCTCTATTTATTTAAAGTGTCATCTTTATTATAAACTGAAGTCTGGTGCTATTTGGGTCTATCTGCATACAGGGTTCTCTTCACTGGTCCGTGTGTCTATTCACACCGCACACGCTGCATCACATACTCCTCATAGCTGCAATGTTTCAGTACATCTGGATTTATGTATCTGAACCTCCTTGTGATCTGACTCTTCCTATTCTACCTCATTCTTCCTTTTTTTTGTGAGAACTTCCCATAGATAAAAATCACCTTATCTTGTTGAAACCAAGCGATTTTTCTGTTTTTATTTAGACAACCGTAACATATAGATTAACTGGAAAAAAGTTTCCAGCTGATAACGTGAAGTTATCAAATCCCAGAAGACAGAATGGCTTTCCATGTGGTCAGAGTATTCCTTTTCTTTCTCTCTTTAATATTTTAAGTTTTTGTCGTAAGGAAGATGCACTTTGTTTATTCTATGATATTTTTTTAACATCTTTATTGGAGTATGATTGCTTTACAATGGTGTGTTAGTTTCTGCTTTATAACAAGGTGAATCAGTTATACATATACATATGTCCCTATATCCCTTCCCTCTTGTGTCTCCCTCCCTCCCTCCCTCCCTATCCCGCCCCTCTAGGTGGTCACAAAGCACCTAGCTGATCTCCCTGTGCTATGTGGCTGCTTCCCGCTAGCTATCTATTTTACGTTTGGTAGTGTATATATGTCCATGCCACTCTCTCACTTTGTCACAGTTTTAAAATCTTTTCTTATTGCTATCATAATTAGAATATTTTTTTCATTTTATTTTTTCTGACTGCTTTTGGTTTTTATAAAGTTATTGATTTTGCAAAGAAAACATCTAGCCAGGCACCTGACTGGACTGCTCATTACTTCTAATAATTGTTCAGTTTTGATTCTCCTTGTCTTTCACATGGAATCCATCCATCTGCAAAACGTGATAATCACATCTCCTGTCTTACAGGTTTGAATTCAGTGCTCTCCTGTGGCATTGCCCTAAAGGGCTCTTCAAGAGCATGGCGCATGACATGGCGTCCCCATAGAAGTGTCAGCTTCCAGGCTTTTACGCGACTGTTCCTAGCTTCTCACCATTAAGCATGTATTTTTATCATAGTCTTATCATGTGGTGGAAGCAAATGTCTACTATTCAACTGATTTTAAACATCAGAAACATGTTGAACTTTACCAAACGTTTGGTACCAGTGTTACCAAACGTTTCCTTGACCTCTAAGGAAATGATTATATGTCTTTTTCCCTTTGACTTAGCAGGAGATGCTGGGGGAGACCCCTAACCCTGGATCCCCATTCAGGGTGGGCGACCCATCTGCCACCTGCTGGGCGTGTGGGCAGCTAACGGCTCGCAGCTGCCCCTCACCCCAAGAATGGCACTCAACCCCAGGGGCCCTTTCCCCAGAGATGCCTGGGAGGCAGGGGCCCACAGTCACACTAGGCTGTAAGGGTGACAAGAAGCCCTGGTCTCCCAGTGGGACAGGCAGCCTGGTGTAATTTACACTCCAGAGCCCCAGCTGGACGCCAAGGGATACCCTATTGGCCTCTGAGGCTCCCTCCTTGCTCCGGCCCCCTCAGCCTTCTCCTGGGACCTCCCACTAGGAAGCACCTGCTGGGAATCCTTGCCTCAGGCTCTGCCTCCTGGGAACGGGCTGCAGGCTGACTTAGAGGAAGTTGTGTGAATGGTAATTGATTTTCTAAGATGGACCCAGTTTGTATTTCGAGGTGAAACCTTACTTGGTGGGATTTACTCTTTCCTTAATGCATTTCTGGGTTGTATTTGCTAACATTTCAGTATGACATTTCCGTCAATAATCACAAGGAGATTCTTTTATTGTTTTCTTCTTGTCTTTTCTCAGGATCTGCTTTCATACGTACTGAATAAAAATACATGTGAAGCTTTCTCTTTCTATTGACCTAGAGCATTTAAAATGGCACTGACGGGACTTCCCTGGCGGTCCCTTCCCTGGTGGTTTAAGACTTCCCCTTTCAATGCAGGGGGTGAGGGTTCAATCCCTGGTCAGGGAGCTAAGATCCCACATGCCTCACGGCCAAAAATCCAAAAAATAAAACAGAAGCGATATTGTAACACATTCAATAAAGACTTTAAAAATGGTCCACATCAAAAAAAAAATCTTTGAAAAAATAAATAAAATGGCACTGAAAATACTTGTTACTTGAATTTGAAAGTTCCATCCAATTTCATAGAACTTACCTGGACCCTGGGTGATGGTTCAGGTCTTTAGTGACCATCTTAATTGCTCTTTGGTAACCTGTCTAGTTAAATGTTCTATTTCTTCTGAGGTCAGAAATATTTTTTCTAGATAAGGAAAAATACAAATTCTGTGTGTATTTCTAGAGTAACATCCATTCTATTTACTTACATGGAGTTAAAACATTCTCTCCAAGTTATCTTTCTTACATCAGTTCCTATGGTTAGTTCCTCATTCTCATGTATACTTTCATGTTTTATGCTTTCCTCTTTATCTCCCTGCTATGAAAATAGTTTTGTTGTGTTTTTTCAGTATGTAAAAATGCAAATAGTATAAAAACAAATAAAGTAAAAATCACTCCAAATCCCATCCCTCTGAGATGACACTATTAATAATTTGGTGACCTTCTCTTCATAACCCGTTTGGGCATCTATGCATGAGATATATGCAGTCAATATTAAGTGGGATAATGTCCACCCTATTCTAGTTGTAGCCTCCATTCTTTATATAAAAAAGGAGTGTTTTGTTTTGTTTACCTCCTCTTTCTCACTCCCCTTCTTCCTCTCTCTCTCTCTCTCTCTCTCTCTCTCTCTCTCACGCGCACACACACACACAAAGATTTTCACTGAATTCCGTAGCTAGTGATTTAGTCTCCAATGTTGCGGTTTGGGGTTCTTAGTGCTTTTGTTTCTTCAAAGAGATAATTCTCTGACGCTCATTTTCCTTGATGCTTTTGGGTGGTTTGGAGGGAGCTGGACACAGCTGCTGTTATTGTAACATCTTTAAAGGGAAGACTCTTGTACTCATTCCCATGGCGACTGTAACAGGTGAGCACCAGTTTAGTGCCTTAAAACAACACAGATATGTTGACTTACTGTTTTGGGGGTTAAAATCAAGATGTGGGCAGGGCTGTGTCTCCTGCGGGGACTCAGGAGAGCCACCTCCTTGCCTGCCCAGCTTCTGGACCTGCTTGCATTCCTTGGCTCGGGGCTCTTCCATCTTCAGAGCCAGTCACAGGGGTTCAGTGTTTCTCCAACTATATGGTCCTCACTCAGACACCTCCCCACCCCCACCTCCCTCTCTCACTTATAAGGACCCTCGTGATGACGCTGGGCCCTCCAGTTTATCCAAAAGAAACTCCTCATCGCAAGATCAGCTGATGAGTAACGTTAATTCATCTGCACCGTTGGCCCCCTTGCTGTGTAACATGAGGTATTCCCAGGTGTGGGGTTTCGGATGCAGGTGTCCTTAGGAGGGGAGTACTGTTTTGCCTGCAGACAACTCCTGAACGCTTTTTCCCAAATCCACTCCCTCACCCCCTGGGATTTGGGCCCCCTGACATTTGCTGAGCTGCATCTGACAGCAGTTGTGGGCAGGGAACCCATCATAGACATGAGCTGGGGAGGGACAGTCCAGAGGGAGTGACCTTCCTGGGTCTGAGCTTTGTACAGAAAGAAGCCCCCCTCCCCCATGGAAGCCTCCCTTGGGCCCACCTCTCTTGAATCCCCTCAACAACCATATTAGGTAGTGATTTTCCTCTCAGCCATGATTAAGGAACTGAGGCCCAGAGAGGTTCGGGGTTGTAGAAACTCAGCCAAGAATAAAGAGTCTGGAATTGTAGCCCCGTGTCCTGAGTTCCCCCAGCACGCTGGAAATACCCCAGGAACTTAACTCAGGAGAACGTGGCAGGAAATCACTCCTCGCCCCTCCTTATCAAGCCTCTCAGCTGGTCTCCAAATATGGCACGAGGGCAGAGAAGTTGTTTCACAGACACACTCGTGGATTCTGAGCGTTAAGGGTGTTTTCTGTTACAGAAGGGTAGCTTCCTCTCAGATTGCTGGCTGGCTGTATCCTACACAGAGCAGAGGATGTGGCCAGCGCCCCTGTAGCCCCACTTTCTCTCACGGCACACCATCCTGACATCCAGCTGCTCCCCTCGTACCTCTATGCTCGGGACAGGCAGGGGCTGGGGTGAGGGCACCCAGCTCTCTCTCCCGTCCAGCAGGAAAGCTCTGAGCTCCCACGGTGGTCACCTGCTAATAACACAGTCCCCTCTGCTGCAGAGGAAGGCAGCCAGCGCCTTTCAGGGAAAGAGAGACCTGGGAGATGCACCCGCCCGGGGGTCTGCCCCTGCAGCCCTCGACTCCTCGCAAGTGATGCCCCCAGGGTCGGACCCCTCTCAGACCTTCTGCAGGCCTCCTTGTCTGTCTCTGCCCATGGAGAGAACGGGGTGTTTGCGGGCAGGGTCTGTACACATAGGCATGCTGGCCTGTCACACAAGTGTACGCGAGACACCTGGAGGTGCAGAACAGCTGGGGAGGAAGGGCAGGGAGGCTACGGCCAGGTCAAGTTCCGCCCAGGAATGTGGAGGGGTCCAGGAGCTCTAAATTCAGCCCTGAGTTTCTGGGTCATTAGGAAAGCATATTTTTCAAGATAGCAAGATAATCCATGTTTTATTCAACACTTTGCTAGCTTGAGTTAAGAATTTTAAATATTTAAACCTACAGTAAATTGCCAACCATCTCTAGGGCCAGCTGGGAACTGGATGGCGGGGGTGTCAGGAGTAGGTGATGGGAACACAGCAGGGTGTTTGGGATCAGAAACCCCTGAGCACACCTGACAACCTCACCCAGGCTGGCAGGCCCCAGGCCTTGGTGGCAGCCCCTCCTCCGCTGAGGTTCACATCCCCAGCTCTGGTTTTGTTTTTTAGAAAAAATTATTGATAAATAAAAAGACAACAGCCAAAACATGGAAGCAACCTAAATGTCCATCAACAGATGAATGGATAAAGATGTGGTACATACATACCATGGAATACTACTCAGCCATAAAAAGGAACGAAATAATGCCATTTGCAGCAACATGTTGCAACTAGAGATTATCACACTAAGCGAAGTAAGTCAGAAAGAGAAAGACAAATACCATATGATATCACTTAGATGTGGAATCTAAAATACGGCACAAATGAACATATGTACGAAACAGAAACAGACTCACAGACATGGAGAACAGACGTATGGTTGCCCGGGGGGAGGTGGGTGGGGAAGGGAAGGACTGGGAGTTTGCGATTAGCAGATGTAAGCTTTTATGTATAGGATGGATAAACAGCAAGGTCCTACAGTATAGCACAGGGAACAATTAATAATACATTCAGGGCTTCCCTGGTGGCGCAGTGGTTGAGAGTCCTCCTGCTGATGCAGGGGACACAGGTTCATGCCCCGGTCCGGGAAGATCCCACATGCCGTGGAGCGGCTGGGCCTGGGAGCCGTGGCCGCTGAGCCTGCGCATCCGGAGCCTGTGGTCTGCAACGGGAGAGGCCACAACAGTGAGAGGCCCACGTACCGCAAAAAAAAAAATAATAATAATAGTAATAATACATTCAATACCCTGTGATAAACCATACTGGAAAAGAATATAAAAAAAGAACGTCTCTATGTGTATAACCGAGTCACTTTGCTGTACAGCAGAGGCTGGCACGACACTGTAAATCTATACTTCAATAAAAACATAAAGGAAAGGGGAGAATCAAGTGTGTATCCTGCCTTTCCTGTATTAGCTGTATGTTAGGGCAACACAATAGCTGATGAAACCGATTTTTTCTCTATGAAAATATTCCAGCTATTAAATGAGATAGTAATAATAGAATTAAAATTCATTATTTTGCCGCCCCTGGTCAAATAATAGCAATGACCATCAATGGCTGTTAAGAAAGCAAAAAAAGGGAGAGAGAGAGACAAGTGGGCATTCTGTACCTCCTGAGGGAAGGACCCCACACCTTCCACGATGGGTCATTGCAAATAAATAACCAAACGAACAAACAAACCCATTCCTGAGGTTGATCAAGCTAGAAGATCTAATTACCCCCTTGCAGACAGTACAGGGGACAGGAGGACATGATTAAAAAACACCGTGGAGATTCGGCCAACAGATCCAGACCATAGAACGCTCTGCAGGACAAATAACCAGCTTCTAACCAAGTGGAGAGAGGAACCTACAGATGAAAAGAGGCTTAAGAGACATGACAGCCAATTGCAGCTTTGCACAATATTTGGATCCTGGTTCAAACAAGCAGCAAAAAACAGCCCGTAGGAAAGTTGGGGTAATAGGAACCCCAATTGTATATTTGATGGTGATTATCATTTTTAGGTAGGTTCATGCCATTAGACTATATACTTTAAAAGATTCTTTCCCTGTTGGAGATATTTTCTGAAATATTTGCAGATAAACTACTAACCTTTCTGGGATTTGATTCCAGTGGGCTGGGGGGATGGGTGGGATGCAGGAGAAATGGGGTTGGCTGTGCAGTGAACTTCTGAAGCTGGGTGATGGGTACCCAGAGGTCATTATATTATCAATTTTTATTACATCATTCCCTTGACTTTTATATGTGATTGAAAAATGTCCATTTTAAAAAGTTAAAATTGCAAGGAAAGAGCCAGAAGATACTGTAGGATGAGAGTTTAAGGGACTAATGGTTTTTTCCCATGAAAGCATTCTCCTGCATGTGGACATCGAAATGCAGGAGAATTTGCCCTGAAGAAACAAATCTACGTGCCCTGAACACATTCACTACATGAAATGAGGAGTGACCCAATAATGGCTTCAGTGCAGAATTGGGTAATAATTGTGAAAAAAGCTCTCTCCCTTCCCAACTGCTGGTAACTCCTCCGTTTCTTCCTCATGTAATTGTTCTGACTTTTATAACGGCCTGTTGAGTAACAGCACGTCTCTGCAAAGTCTCACTTTGGAATGAAGGGAGCTTTTGTTGAACTAAAGAGGTGTTTGGGAAGTGAAATGTTTGATTGGGTTTCGAAGCTGAGCGCTGATGCAAGTGCCGGAGATCACTGTCAGCTCCAGCCATGAGCAGACAGTGCCCCGGGGATGAGCCGGCCGGCGCTGTGACTGAGGTCAGAGCCCCAGGTGGCTGGAGGGTGGAGGAGGAGTGCTGAATGGGGGTCTCGGTGCCGATTTGGCTCCAGAGCCCACGGGGGTAGAGGCTGGCCCAGGAGTGTCTGTGGACGATCGGATCTATGCTTCACCCTCCCGTTTCCTGAAACAGCAGTAACTTTTACCTCTGATGTTATCCAGGCCTGCTGACCTCTCCGATGCCAAATTCAGGGGCCCATCCCCGTCCCCTAGGGCAGGGGTCCCCAACCCCCGGGCCGCGGACTGGTACCGGTCTGCAGCCTGTTAAGAACCGAGCCGCACAGCAGGAGATGAGTGGCGGGGAAGCGAGCGAAGCTTCCTCTGCCATCCCCATCGCTCGCATTACCGCCTGAACCATCCGCCACCCATCCCCCACCAGTCCCTGGAAAAATTGCCTTCCACGAAACTGGTCCCTGGTGCCAAAAAGGTTAGGGACCGCTGCCTTAAGGTACCCCATCCACTGCTCAACCACGTACACTGCAGCATGCCTACCTGGCTGGAGCCAGGGCTCCCTGACCTCCGCATCACCTCCCACAGCCCTGCATGTCAAGTAAGGCCAATGGATGTTAAGGGGCCCCTGTGAGGGGGCCAGGGCTCAGCCCCCAGATATCGGAAAGACCAGTCATGACCACTTTGGTCATTTCTTTGTCATGTCTTTTTATCTCCATGGCAACCCCAGCAAACCCTAGCATCACGCCATTTACAGACAAGAGACTGGGGTGCATGGGAACCAGGGTCCTGCCCCAGGGTCGTGGCCGAGGCGGACTTTGAACTCCAGGTCCTCCTATACCGCCAGGTCCACGACTCCTGCAGCAGAAGGCCCAGAACTGGGGGCAGGCAGGGCCGGACAGGCAGAAGTGGTCACCACGCTGGTGGAGATGGCCTTGCCAGTATCTTGGCTGGCACTGCCTTCAGACACCCAGCAAGTTCGTCCACGGTAAGAAGGTCCAGAGCAAGCAGGGAGGAGCTCCCCGGAGGAGACTGTGGGGAACTTGCCTCCATGTGCCCAGTGCTGTGCTGGCCGCTGGGAGCACAGCAATGACCGAGAGCATCCTCAGCGAAGGGTCCCGGGAAACTACCAACTGCCTTCTCCCCAGGGAGAAGCCCCTCCTTGTAGCGGTTGCCTCTCTCCGAGGTGTGAATACCTCCACTGTGGCCCAGCGACACTGCCCAGCACAGAGCAGAGAGGAGACAGAGCCAGGGCCTTACCTCCACTGGACAGGTGCGCAGACAGGTGTCACGCACGAGCACAGAAGGTCCTAGAACAATCGGGAAGTCAGAAGCATTCACTAGTGAATATAACTCAACTATTCTTTCGCAGTTTACTTTTGAGAAAGGCTGTGTTTGTGCGGTCTCCCCAGGTTTACGGTTGTCTCTCACAAGCCGGGGGAGTCCAGGCTCCAGCTCCCAGAGAGGAAGGCACCGGTGCCCATAGTCTGGTCGAGACTATGTTTCAGGTGGAGTCGCAGGGCGTAGCCATGCTGGAGGGTGGAATGGTTCTTCCTAAAACACAGCTGCCGGGGACCCCAGGCGACTGCTTAGCCGAACCTGCCCTGCAGATTGGAGTGGAGGCTAAGCGGCCACGGCAGCCAAACAGGGACCCAGGGTTTTCCTCTGCTGGTCCAGGGACGGGAGCTCAGGGAGCTCGTCGTGCTCCTCATTCCGTTAGAGTCACGGGCCGGGAAGTGGCGACAGCCTTGTTGTTCTCCATACCCACGACCCCTGCCCTCAGCTTGTCTGCAAGGCCAGCTCTGTCTGGCACCCTGGGGACTCCTGCCTGGACCACTGCCAACCAGTAAGCGGAACAGAGGCCGTGCAGGGGGAGGTGACGAGGGCGCGGGAGATAAACTGGGAACACACGAGTTCCATGGCCCAGGAACCTGGACACAGTTTGAGGAGCAGAAGAGGCCCATGCGCAGGGTCCCGGGGCTCGGGACATGGCTTTGGGCCTCGTGGCCTCTGGGTCCGCACCGCCCTCACTGAGGGCTACATTCACTCTGCACCGTCAAACATCACCTGTTAAAAAGCCACTTTCAGGGAATTCCCTGGAGGTCCAGTGGTTAGGACTTGGTGCTTTCACTGCTGGGGCCAGGGTTCAATCCCTGGTCTGGGAACTAAGATGCTGCAAGCCAGGAGGTGCGGCCAAAAAAAAAAAAAAAATCCACTTCCAGAGGAGGTGGGTGGGGAGGGGAGATAGGAAGAAAGTGGTCACAAGGCAAAATCTTCCAGTTATACGACAAATAACGTCCTAGGGATGTAAATACAACACGATGACTAGAGTTTACGCTGCTGGGAAGGTACGTAGGAATGTTGGTGAGTCAATCCTAAGAGTTATTACAGGAGAGCTTTTTTCTTTTCTTTTCAGTGTATCTATAAGAAGGTGGATGCGAACTGAACTTTCTGTGGTCATCATTTCACAATATATGTGAATCAGACCATCATGCTGTACATCTTAAACTTGCACAGCGATGTGTGTCGATGATTTCTCAATAAAACTGGAAAAAATCTGCTCTAGACTAGGAAGCAGAAATCCGTGTTACCACAAAGTTGGTGGCGACTTTAAAACTTTGGGGGAAGCTGACTTCCGCTTGGCCTGTTTTCTGCGACACACAATCAGGGTGTTAGTAAGACCTTCCTCCACGATGTCGTGAACCGCTTATAAACTCAGTTGTGTTGACTCCCTAGTTATTCTTGGCCTTACCACCAACCACACCTGTATCACTTGCTTCTGACCTGGAGTAAGATTAATGAATCTCCCGGGGCCTCAGTGTTGGCTCCTGACTTAGTGATAGCCCATCACTGGGGAAAGCTTTGGGGGGTTCCATCCGGTTCCAGAAGCGCCCCACCCCCACTGTTGGGTGGACTCAGCCCTGCGGGCATGATTAGCAAGGTAACCCCAGAGGTCTGGGCTCCCTGGGCTGGAAGGAGTAGCCAGGCCTCAGCGCGAGGGACCCATTGCAGGTGAACCGTATGGAGACAGCCAGACCAGGCTGGGCATCAGAGGTGGTTGGAGTGCAGAGTTTACAGGGGAGGGGGGCTCCGAATCCCTGGGAGAGTGCAAGCCCCCCGCTCCCCACACCGATGTCGCTGGAACGTGGGGTCCCAGAGGTGCAGCTGTTCAGTGGGCCTCCTGAGATCCACACTCACAAACCCACAAACACACACGCCTACCTACACGTTGTAGCTCCTGGACGTCATTCGTGATTTAAACTGTGAGTTTCTCCTCCAGGTTTAAAGCAAGGTGCCTGGGGGACTTTGGAGAACTCTTTCATTTCTGGTCCTTAATTCAGGGCCTGTGAAAAAATTGGGACAAAAGTAAGAGAAAAAGGGCCGATGACCTTAACAAATGATCTTTAATATTTCTGCCGTGCCAGCTGGCCGGGCACCCGCTTCAAACCCGTTTCACCACCCTGGGCCGCACTCAGGTCTCCAGGAGGGAAGCTTTGGAAAGACCAGAGCAGGCCCACGTCCACGTTGGTCTGGGACGCTCAGGAAGGTGTGATAGAATCAGGCTTCTCTTCTGGATACTCTCGGTTGTGGTTTTCAAGCCGCCACCTTTCCCGAGCCCACGGCCCTCTGCAGCGGGCATGAGGAATGCCCGTCTCTGCTCTGGGAAATCCGGGCGACGCCAGCCCCACCGGGGTCACACGCCAGGGGAGCAAGCCAGCAGCTGTGCTATTTTCAACTAAAAAATAGGGCAAAACTTAAGCGTTACAAAGCTTTCATATGCGGATCAACAGTAGTACCTAGTTGTAATTTATAAACAAACACACATCCACTGAGGGTGATATGAAAATGGTTAAAAAGAGGGGCTTACCCACAAACCTCCAAGTGCCCAGGCCCACACGGACACGTGTCCACCACAGAAAGGGCCCTCACGCCAGCACTTCCGGGTCACTCCAACTGAAGGGAACTCGAGGTCACTTGCTCTGACCCCTCATTTCACAAATACGAAGAATCAGGTCCAGAAAGATTGAGTGACCAAGTGGAAACATTTGCTTAGCAGTAGAAACCAAACTAGAATCCAAGATGTGTGTGTGTGTGTGTGTGTGTGTGTGTCTGAGTGTGTGCATATGTGTGTCTCTGTGCCTGCGTGTGTCTCTGGGTGGGTCTGAGTCTGTGTGTGTGTCTGCATGTGTGTGTGCGTCTGCGTGTGTATGTGTGTGTGCAAAACAAAACCAGTGTTCTGCATTAAGATCATGGAACCATTATTGAAACAAATAAACAAACACATGTAGGGTATCGTCCTAATCCAACAGGAGTCCGGTTCCGTAAACTCTCCTGACTGACATACTATGAGTAAACCATGTTCACAAGAGTTTATACTTGGAGACGGAAGTGTTCATCTTTTAACATTCAAGGTTTAAAAGTCTCTGCTGAGTGAATGCAATCATGTCTGAAGCTGCAGAGAAATCCCCTGATCTGCCCACAGGGAACCTCTCTGGGTGGTGGCATATGGGTGACGTTTTTTCCCAAATACTTCTCTCTCTTTTCCAACTTTCTATAATAAGTATATATAGTACATTTTTAAAACTGGAAAGAAAATGAGAATTTGTAACTGGAGGTCTGCACATAGGCGTCCTGACCTGAAGCAGTTTCGGGCGACACTGCCCGAGTCCTACCTTCCGGTCAGCTTGGCGGGCGCTCCTAGGTGCCTCGAGGCCAAAGCGGGGCCACCCGCCTGACCCGGCCTCTTTCTTGTAACGTCTGCACTTTTTGTTCTGCGTCCAGCTTGTGTTTGGCGCCCAAGGATGGCCTGAGGTTGAAAGCCCCATTTTCCAGATTTCTCCCTGCTCACACTCTGTGATCACACGTGGCGACACTGCAGGGCCTCAGGCAAACATCTGTCCCAGGCCTCCAGAGAAAACCGGGCTGCCTGAGACATCTGACCTCGAATTCCTTGGTTTATTTCCCTAAAGTGTCTGGAGAATCCACAGCCCCTGGCTCTGCTGCGACTCCCATGGGCCAGGGATGCACAGCCCACTGGGGGAGGGAGCAGTCCCCGCCCCTGGCCCCAGGCCTGCGGGGGAAACTAGGTTTTCTCCCCCTGATTTTTCCCTTTATGAACATCAGTTTTGGCACGGTTAGAAAGCGGCCGGGGCAGATGCTGGCCACCAGCCGAGTCAAAACCGTATCCTTTCCTGGGGCCAGTGGTGGTGGGAAAGCAGTTTTATGAGTTAAACTACCGCCATCTCTGCTCTTCCTTTCACAACGTGGAGGAACTTGCTTGGGAAGGGCAACGGCCCCACCTTTGTCGTCCTTTGTTCGTCACCAGGGCCTGTACCGCAGTGGGCTCGGCTGGTCCGGGAGGGCAAGCAGGACCCGCTGCTCCGCTAAACCAGCAACACCGCCCAGAGCACAGGGGCTCTGTCATAATAAACGCCCTCACACCACTGTCAGGGGAGCAGAAAGGGGGCTAACTGAAGGGCCAGGGAAGTTATTCGCAATAACCTTGACCCAAACTACTCTGAACTACTGTCCACTATGTTCGCCGCAGACCCCAGGACAGCAGCGCCCAGCTGGACACCTCTGGACACACAGCCTTTCATTGGCTCTCCTTCTGCTCCCAGAAACACGGATGAGTTTCCACAGGGCTGGGCAGGTAAATGGGCTCGAGTGGGGCTCCAGGCAGAAGGGAGACAGGTGTGCAGAGTGTCGCTGCTGCAATGGCAGCTCCCGGCACCCTGGGGACGCACGGACCACGAGCTCCTTGGTGAGAAGGGACGCGAAGACACTGCTTGTTCCCGGGGAGGGGCGCGAGGACGGGGTTGGGTGTAACAGCTGAGCTGGAGTGTTCTGGGCCAGGGGTGCAGGGTTTGCAGGCAGAGGAGAGAATGTGCAAATGCACAGAAGGGTGGGGCACCAGCAGGAGGCAGGGGAGGCAGGGACAGGGGAGACGAAGCTGGGAGGCGGCAGCTGCAGGGTGGGGGTCAAAGGCCCGCCTGGACAGACATCCTCTCCACGTGCATGTGTGCGGTGGGCAGGGCTGACCTGGCCTGACCTGGGTCAGGGATGTTCAAAGTAAGGTCCAGACCTGGAGCATCAGTGCCACCCGGGTGCCTGTTAGTAACGTGAATTCCCACCCACTCCGCATTAGTTTCCTGGGGCGGCTGTAACTCAGTACCACAAACTGGGGGGGCTTAAAATAAGAGAAATTCATCCTTTCACAGTTCCTCAGGCTGGAAATCCTGAGTCAAGGTGTTGGCAAGACCGTGCTCCCTCCCAGTCCTCCACGGAAAGATCCTTCCTCACCTCTTCCAGCTTCTAGCAGCTTGGGGTGTCCCCTGGCTTCTGGCCATGTCACCCCCATCTCTGTCATCACCTGCCGTCTTTCTCCCCACGTACCTGTCTCCCCGTTCCGCTCTCCTCTTCTTATAAGGAGACCAGTCGTACTGGATGACGGTTCACCCTAACGACCTCACCTTACCCTGATTATATCTGCAAAGTACATTCACGGGTACTGGGGGTTCCACATACCCTTCTGGGGAGACACAACCTGGGCCTCAGCAAGCCCTCCCGTTTGAGACGCGCTGGTCTGGGCAAGCAGAAGGTCTTCCCATACCTTCCGAGTCGTTCCCCAAGCCCAAGGCTGCAGAGCATGTCTGCTGTTTGAACCTACAAGGTCACCCAGAGTCAGGCTTGGGACCAGCAAGGGTAGGGTTCAGGGATGTGTTTAGTTTGATCAGTAATAAGACTCATAACCTTCTCTCTGTGTCTCCAGGTCACAAAGAGCTTCTCATTCCTCTACCTGTCACGGCCAGGGCCCCTCAGAGCCCACCTGAGACAAGGACCTGGATGCCTAAGTTACAGCTAGGTACTACTGTCGACTCAAATATGAAAACTTTGTAACGCCTCAGTTTTGTCTTATTTTTTAGTTGAAAATAGCACAGCTGCTGGCTTGCTCCCCTGGCGTGTGGCCCCGGTGTGGCTGGTGCCTCCTGGATTTCTCAAAGCAGAGACGGGCATTCCTCATGCCCAGTGCAGAGGGCCGTGGGCTCGGGAAAGGCGGCGGCTTGAAAACCACAACCGAGAGTATGCAGAAGAAAAGCCCGATTCTGTCACATGCTCTCTAGTGTCCAAGATGCACAGGTGTTTTGGGTGGCGCTGAAGCTGGTTCGTGGACAGGAGGGCTTCATAAGCTGGAAGGACCTGTGACCAAGAAGCGCTGACCACAAAGTGCTAGAGATTGAGCGTCACCTGGGCCAGGCACAGCCCCTGGGCCCTCACCCCTGACAACTCCAGTTTCCCGGGGCCAGCATGTGCATCCCCCCGGGCCTTCTTTCTCCTGGAAGAGCCAGGAGCTGACACCCCTGGGAGGAGGCCTGAGTCAGTGGGAGGTGAGGGTCAGAGGACAAATACCCAACCTTCTCATGTGGTGTCACAGTGACCCAACAGGACAGAGAACCCAGCAGAGCTCTGCTCCCCAAAGCACGTGGTCCAGCTCCCTCACCCCCACCTCATCCCCCCACTTCCCACCTGATACTTCCAGGGTTCTTCTCCCCAGCTTATCTCAGGGGCAGCTTACGGGGTCCCAACCCAAGGCACGGGTCCTCCGTAAGGCAGCCCACCCTGGACCTACGGACAGAAGTGGACGCAGAGGCCGGACCCAGACGCTTGCCATTGGAGGATGAATCTCCGGCTCGTACATGGGGCTGGCGCAAACGTGAGCATCAGCCTAAATGAAAAGGACCAGGAAGGAGGAACCGCCAAGTGCATACAAGGGTTATGGAGCTTAAAGGCTCATTCTGCTTACCCAGCCTTCCTGTGAAGCCGCAGAGCAGCACGGGAGCTCAGGGCAAAATCCAGACGGCTGTGTTCACGTGGCCCGCGCTCCAGGCTCCCCTGTCACGGGCTCGGGAAAATGTAGGTGGGCTTGAGCTTTCTGAACGGGATGCACAAGTGTCTGAGAGGTCAAAAGACGTAAATCTTAACAGATTTCCTGTCACTCCATTTCCCTGACGAGCATCCGAATGCCGCAGCGTAAATCACACTTGTACAACTCAGTGTAAACTCGTCATGTTCAGCTTTTCCAGTATTATTTGGCAAGGCTTTGTCCTGGAGCATGTATTTTTCACAATAAGTCCGTAGATTTTCCATTTTTAAAAACGTACAGTATCAGTGTTCTGTCAAATAAGTCTGGATCTAGCTGCATACTCATCCCCTCCGGCTGATTAAACACATTACCATATTAAAGGCACCAACAACTCCTAAATAATAAAACTGCTTTACTTTAAAGTAGTGTTTTCCAAAGTCAGTGGGTCATGGGACCTTCTTTTTTTTTTTAAGTAACACTCATGAATATCCTACAGCACAGGACACCGGTTCAGGGAACCCTGGGCTTCACGTGTCACGCCTTGAGTGCCCTGCATGACCTGCACGGGGCTGGCGGTGGGTGACTGGAGCTTTCTGTGAGCTCTGATCCCAGAGTCTTAACCCAGACGCCTGGCATCTTGAGACACGTGGAGATGCCAGCGTCCACAGTCGTGTCTGCAATACTGGGCGGGGCGGGGGTGAGGGTGACATTCCCCTCTTTCGGGCATTCCGAGGATACGCTGGAGAATAGCCCAGTTTTCTATTTTTCCATGAACTGGTATTTATTTCTGCTGTCACCGGAAGATCCAGCCACACCAGCACTGCCGCTGTGTGTTCCTGCGGCGGGATGTTGCAATATTGGTCAGACTGGCATGGCATCCACAAGCTCAAACTGACCTTAAACCTCAAGAACCTGAGCGCTAGTTGGAAACACACCAACTATCGGCCAGGCCTTCTAAGAATCCCAGAGAACTTCTAGTGACCGGCTGCCCCCGTAGGCCAGCAGCAGAGAATGAATGTCGCCAGGCCCCTTCCCTTTCTTTCTCTGGTAAGTCCGGTTCCTTGTCATTATATTATCATCACAATCACTGTTTGCTTTCTGGTTGTGCGGATCACACACTCTTTAATTTTCTCGTTCTTATCTTTTTCCCCACACCCAAGAGAAACAGCCCGCACATCAAGCCAGCCTCAGCATGGGTTTACTCTGCCGGGAAGGTGGGTCCCAGGGAACCAGCACACAGCTCACGCGATGATGTACATTCTGCACCTGGGACATGCATCTGAGTCTCCCCTGAGACGTCCTCCACCCGTTTGGTCCTCAGGGAGTAAGGCCCCCCGCGCACTTCCTGGGGAGGGACTGGGCCTGGAGTCCTTGGGGCTGCTCCTCCAGCCTGAACGGAACCAAGCCCGGGGCCACGGCTCCGCCCTCCCACCCCCATTTGCCCCTTGCCTCAAGGACAGCATTTGTTAAGCGCTTACTACATACACACTAATTACCAGCAAAGTGTTCCTACGCCATTTTCCAAGAGAATCGGGACCGGAAAATGTTTCTTTCAAAGCATGAGTGAGCGGTGGCTCTGAGACAGTGGGGAGCTGAGCCCACGCTCTACATCTGGACCCCTGTGGACGCCGTCCCACGGGAGGAGAATTGGGGAGGGGGTGGGGGAGCAAAGCTGGAGCAGGCAGGTGAGGCCTCTCCCCATCCTCTGCAAGGAGACCCAGCCCCAGCGGGCTCTACCCGTGGAACAGAGCCAAGTGGGCACTCACGTACCCACACCAGCTCCATGCTGCCCAGGCCCCAAGTCGGCGAACACTTGTCAACTGAATGAAGGATCGCAGCACCCCACTTGCCAGGGACCAAGCCAGGACAAAAGGGAAGAAGTTCCATTTGTTGTGATATCTGAGGCGCCAGGATCTCCTCCTCAGGCTGCCTTCTCCTCTCTCTGGGACCAGCCCAGGGTGGCGCCCAGGTGTGCTACCTGTGTGGTCACTGGCCGTGTTCAGAAGGGCCTGCACTTGCTTTACTGCCCTGCTGTCGCGGTCTCAAATCCCCACGATTCGTAAACGAGGACCTTGGAGAGTCCGAGGCTGGTCCCGGACACGCGGCTGCCTTGCCTCTCGGTCCTCAGCTGTGAAATGGGGTGACGGCCATGGCCGCCTCACAGTTGTTGTGATAACTAAACGAGGGGATGGGGGTCAAGTTCTTTGCTGTGTCAAGCATGTAGTGAAGGCTTTCAATAGTCTCTTTTCCTTCCTCTCTGTTTTCTTCGTTTCTGGGCTTCATACTGAAGAGGAGGGGCTTTCTAATGAGGTGTGTAATTCTTCACCCTAAAGCTTTCCCTTTGGAGTCCTGGAGGCCAAGAACATGAGAACCGCCCAGCCCTGTAGGGCCTGGGCTTGCTTCCACGTCCTGGGAGCCAAGACCAGCAGAAGGGAGATCGAAGCTAAACCCCCTCCCCACAGGCCCCCGAGAGTGGTGGGGTTCCAGGTCACACGGCCCCTCAGTCAGGCCCGACCGCACCCTCTGTCTCAGCGCACAAGTGGTGGTGTCAAGGGACCCAACCATCCTCAGGTTTCCAATGGGATTTTCCCAACAATTCCTGGAACTGAGAAGTCGGTGGGGTAGGTCATGGGTGAAGCGAGGTCACTGGCCTGGCTCCAGGAGCGTGGCCGCAGATAAGTCCCCTGGGGCAGAGGCTCCCCAGGCTGCAACACCCACACAACCCGCCCTCCGGGCTTCCCCTTGGGACTGCAGAGTTTAGAGAAGCAGGAAGGTGACAGCCCTGACAATGCAGGGTGGGTCCACTCCACCCCCAGAAGCTGCTGCCTTTGCCCTGGAGATAAGCCGTCTGAGGACACAGGCAGTGTGAGGCCCCCAAACACTTTCAATGACATGAGGGCATCACCCTACAGAGCCCAGGATGAGTGCCGCCTGCAACTTCTGGTCCATGACCTTCATCACCTTCGTGGATGGAGGGGGTGTGGTCCTTTTCTACGGGGCTGCACTGTGATTTCAGCTAAGGGTTTTTTTAAATGTCTGTTTATCTATTAATCAATTTATTCCAACTACAGCCTGAAAGAGACGGGCCAGGATTTAGGGAACATCAGAATCAGTTTATTGTATTTGTCTTATGCAGGTGCCATCGATACAGTGCAGATTCACTCTGTGGCCGTGAAGTTCTCAGCACTCCGGACTGGAAGGCATGGGCCCCGGGCAGGATGTGGGGATGGCTAGAGTCAGGGCCCTGCTCTCACGGCGCCCTTCCTGGGATGGCTGCTGTGAGCAGTGGACCTCTCTGGGTGAGAGTCCCTTCTCTGGAAAAGTGTAAGCCCTGAACCAAGGCTGTCAGGGCTCCTCCAGCTGCACAGGCGTAGGATCCTAAGACCCTGGGGACACAGCTAGATCACGCTCTCCACGGCCTCTCCACACCCTCCACACAGAATGTACTAACAGTGAACAATCTAAAACGGAAATTAAGAAAACAACTCGGTTTACATCAGAGTCAAAGAGAATAAAATATTTAGGAGTATAATTATCCAAGGAGGTGAAAGACTTGTACACTGAAAACTACAAAACATTGCTGAAAGAAATTAAAGAAGACACAAATAGCTAGAAAGACATCCTGTATGCATGGATTGGAAGACAACATTTTTAAGATGTGAATACTACCCAGAGGGACCTGCAGATTCAGCACAATCCCTATCAAATTTCTTATGGCATTTTTTGCAGAAATAGAAAAATTCATCCTAAATTTCATATAGAATAAGGGACCCTGAATAGCCAAAACAATCTTGAAAAAAAAAATTGGAGATGTCACATTTCCTGATTTCAAAGCTTACTGCAAACCTACAGTAATCAAAACAATGTGGTACTGGCATTAAGACAGATATATAGAGCAACAAATAGAATGGAGAGCCCAGAAACAATGACTCACAGGACTTTCAACAAGGGTGCCAAGACCATTCAATGGGGAAAGGAGAGTCTTTTCAACAAATTATGTTAGGAAAACTGAATATCCACAGGAAGAAGAATGAATTGCCTTACACCATATATACAATTATTTCAAAATGGATCAAATACCTAAAACTATGAAACTCATAGAATAAAACATATGGGAAAATCTTCATGACACTATATTTGGTTATGATTTCTTAGATGTGACACCAAAGCACAGACAACAAAAGTAAAAATAAATAAATTGGATGACATCAAAATTAAAAACTTTTTATTCATCAAAGGACATAACTGACAGTGAAAGACAATCTGTGGAATGGGAGAAAATATTTGCAAATATTATATTTGATAAGGGGTTAATATCCAAAATAAACAAAGAACCTGTACAGCTCAACAAAAACAACAAAACCCAGTTAAAAATGGGCAAAGGACTTGAATACAAGTTTCTCCAAAGACGATATACACCTGGCCAATGAGCACATAAAAAGATGCTCAACATCACAAGTCATTAGGGAAAAGCAAATCAAAACCTCACATCCACTGAGATGGTTACTATTCCAAACAAACAAACAAAACCACACAAGGGAAACAGAATGCAACAAGTGTTGCAGAAGATGTGGAGAAATTGGAAACGTGTGCATCATGGTGAGAATGTAAATGGTGCAGCTGTGGTACAAAATAGACTAGCAGTTCCTTAAAAAATTAAAAATTAAAGTAGACAACGATTTCACAACAATATGAATGTACTAAGCCCTGCCGAACTAAACATTTAAAAATGGGTAAGATGGTGAGATTTTTGTTATTCCTATTTTACCACAATTTGAAAAAATAAAGACTATAAACACATACACACAAAGTCATCCACGCAGAAACCCTGTCTTCTAAGGAAATACGCCGTGTTGGTAGTGAGTCCGACCTGGGCTTACACACCATACCTATTGGGCCAGGCCCTCTGTGGGCCCGGAACCTGCTGAGGACTCAGGGTGATGGGGGAAGATGTCTCTCGACTCTGGCCCTGTGACCTCCCTGCAGGGCAAGAGATGCTTCCCTGCACCCAGGAGAAGGGAGGGAGAGCACCCAGGTGACACATGCATCTCGGGCTCCAGGGAAGACCTTCTAACAGGGGCCGCTGGCTTCCGGCTTCCCAGTCGGACTCCCAGACTTCATCTAAGGAAAAGCCAGTGCGGGGATGCAGGATGCATGTTCTCTGCCCTTTTGTTATGCAAACAGAAGCCACAGCATTTATCCTGATGTACAGCGTTCCACGCTGAGCAGTATTATCTCTGTTCTACAGGCTGGAAAGCTGAGGTTTCAAGAGGTTAAGTCCTGGCCAAGGCCACACAGCCCGCTGCGGCAGAGGCGAGAGGACCTGGCCGTTGGACTCTGTTGGGTAATATTTCTTACTACTTAACAGACCACCCACGTTTTAGGGGCTTAGAACAACACCCATCTTGCTGTCTCTCTGGTTCGGTGTGGTGGCTGGGCTCAGCTGGGCACCTGGCCTCTCTGTGTCCCCCATGTGGTTTCAGTTTGAGGTAACCAGGGCTGGGGCCGTCTGGAGGTGTGGCCGGGAGGGGGCCTCTCTCCCTCTCCTGGATCCTGGGCCCATCTTCTCCACAGGACCTCTCTGCTCTCGTGTGGTCTCCCCGGCAGGGTGACTCGGGTATCCCAGGAGCGAGTGTTTCATGCCACCTGGCCTCTCGAAGGCGGGCCTGGAACAGCAGAGCCTTATCTCTGCCAAGGTCCATGGGTCAGAGTGACTCAGAACCCAGCCCAGATTCGACACTGCAGAGACCACAAGAGGGTGTGAACTCTGGGAGGTGTGCTTTGTTGTGGCCTCTATGGAAACCGGTCCCCCTAGGCCCCGGCCAGAGTCCCAACCAGGCTGCGCCCTGTGAAGGGCAGCTGGGCCGACGAAAACCTCCTGCGCCCGCATGGCTGCGGCCTTGGGCTGGTGGGTGCCCGCACTTGGACACAGGGAGGCTGTGCTCAGCCCCTCGGCAGCCCAGCTACTCCGCTGGGCCCGCAGGAGTGGAGGGAGAGGTAGCCCTTCCTCTCGGCCTGGAGGTCGTCCTGTTATTTTTCTCCATCTGCGCTGATGGGGAGACAACCAGGAACCAGTGGGGACCTGTCCCAGGTCACGGGTGGCAGGCAAATCCCGCCCATTAAGCCCTCCCTTCCCCAGTCTTGCTGGGTGCACTGTCAAGGGAGCCCCGGAAGCACGGCCATCGTGGTGAACGGGAGCAGCACACCCCGCACCGAGGCATCGCTCTGTCTTTGGACAAAATTTTCCCTTCGTTATGAGGCTGCAAGATGGGTGTAAGCGGCTGAGCCCCTGTGGGGGCACTTTGTCCCCGGGGGCAGCTCGGGAGGGGCAGCTGCTGCAGGGGAGGCAGGGGGGACAGGCTTTCTGTCTCAGTCATTACAGGTCCCAGTCGTCATGCCAGCATCTCTGCTCTGTATTCTGGTCTCCATTTGAGGTCAAATTTAGATTTTCAGGCTGATATTTCTTATCTGTCACAGAGTCAGCCTGATTAGACCTGCTAGCATTTTTTATGATCTAACCCAATAATAACAATAATAATTTCAAAAAAAAAAAAAAACTTTAGGCATCCAGACAAGCAGATTTGCAAAATCAGTGTTAAAAATGTCAGAGCAACTTGGCAAAACTCACATTACGAATATTTCCTGCATCCCCACCCACCTGCAGATGGCTTGCAGGTACTGTGGCCACAGCAGCCTCACCTGGTTTACCTGCATCTCTAACCTGGCCATCTAGTCTCTGAGCCTCTCAGGCTCTTCAGGACACCCAGCCTAAGCTGAAGCCCAGCGTCCTCCCCAAGGAAGGAGGGAGAGCAGGGCTGCCAGAGGAACGTGGATGGAGAAGTTCCGTTCGTGTTTCCTGGCCAGTGTCCACTGGCCTAACGGCTACAACGCTGTCAGTCCCCAAAGCCATCTGGTTGAAGATTCCCAGGTGCTTGGAGTCCAGGACGACAGCCTGGGAACTGGTCTCAGGCCAAGCAGAGGGGACACGCAGAGCCCCGTGGCAGCTGTGGGCCACCAAGTGGGCTCTCAGATGACAGAGATGCAGGCATGGATTCTCACAGGTCTGTTCTCTCTCTGGTCGACCTTCTTCTATAAACGAGAAACCGAGGCACACGTCTGAGTTATGCTGAGTACATTAGCATAACATCCAGGAGTGAGCTAGAAAGTAAGACCACTGGGTGCTATTCCTGCCCAATGAAGCATTCTCATTACAAGGGATTGGTTAGGTGGTACTTCAGAACTCAAGCCACGACTTCCTGGTCTCCTGTGTACGCAGGTAGGAGCACAGAGAATATTCTCTGTGGCTCTTACTCAGAGGCTAGTCTAGTGTACACACCTCTCTACCCTTAGCTTTTCTCTCTGTCTCCTGCTTTTCACGCTCGGTAGGCCAACCTTTGGGGGCTGTGCCGGGCTGGTATATGTGTCATTGTGTTGAATGTCGGCTGTTGTAGACACACAGACCCTTGTGCACGCGGGGACAGGACCAGAAACATTCCTACATGTGCACCTCCCCCGCGAGCGGTGTTAGCGCTTTTTATTCTGACGGTTGCTGCCCAAGGCCCTGCATAAAGGTTGTGCTGTCCGCACTGCCCGCTCAGCTTTGTCCCCTGAGGATGACGCTTTCCAGTAGGTCCCGACCTACGACGCGAAGCGTGACCATCTTGTAGTTTGATCACATCTCTCATCTTTTCCTCTGTGTACGAGACAATGAGTCCTCTGTCTCTATGTGCTCTGCCCGTTGTCTATGGGGTGGTTGGTCTTTTCGATGCCTCTTGATGAAATACAAAGTGAAGAAACGATCCCCTTTAAGTTTCATATGTGATGCAAATGTTGTTCACACTTGGTTATTCTTTGTAAATTTTGTCTTTTCTTAACATGATTACTGTATATAGTTAGTATAGGAATCTTTTCTTTTAATGGCCCCCTGTGCCTTAACCATGTTTCTCTCTTTCACTCCAAAGTTACTTATTTTTCTAACTCTCCCGTATTTTCTTCTTGTAGTTTCATGGTTTAGTGTTTAGGGGGTTCGTGTTTTACATTTAAATGCTTAATTCAGCCCAAATTTTAGAGCTACTTGTTCTTAGCTCTGCCCTCAGATTTTCTATGTGAGTTCTTTCTCTCTCTCTCTCCCTGGTTTGTATTTTGTGTTTTCTTTGCTGAGGGTGCATGTGTTCCTTCTGATTCTTTCAAAATTTCGGATTTTGTTTCTGGTCCATCTTGCAGTCACATCCTGGGTGTGTTGCTCTGAGGGGACGGGGACGAGATTTATCAGTCCACCGGGAGAACCACTATCACCTCCTTCCGTTACCCAGTTTTAGTTGATTTTGTTATTTTTTAAACTCTTCTGGGGTTTACTGCTGCTTTAAATATGACCTGATGTTCTCGGCTTTTGAAGTTTGCGTTCGAACCCTAGGACTCAGCGCAGTGATCTCAGAGGTGTTTGACTTGTCACCAGGAGCACACAGACTGTTTCTTTGAAAGGAAAATCCCAAAACATACTTAAAAAAATGTTAAACTGGGAGGCGTGAGCCATTATGGCATAAATGGAATGACCTCATGTTATTAGCTAGAACTGGGAGGGGTCCTCAGGGTCAGATATCCAGGAAACAGTGCTGGCCTGGCCCCCTCCCCAGCAGGGCGATCTCGGGGGCTCTGGGTCCTCCTGAGCTGAGTGTCATCATGTGAGGACCAAACACCCCAGGTGACCTGAACTCCCTCACCCTCCGTCCCCAGCATGTTGGCTTTGAGTCATCCTGAGACAACTTCATCATCCAGCTGTCCTGTGGCCCGCGAGCCCCAGAGGGGAGGAATTTAGGAACACTGCCCTAATCAGGGCCCTGCCCTTCACAAGAAGACTGTCCTGGCGAGTGCCTTCCCTTCCTTCTGTCCTGCCCTGAAGCATCGGACCACAGCTCTGGTCCAGGGCCAGCAAGAGCCTGTTGACGCTCCCCGAGCATCTGCGTCCCGGACACGGGGTGACAAAGGCAGTGGGATGTGCCCGGTATCTCGGGCTCACAGTATTTTGAGAGCAGACACTTGAACATGTGACTAAAGGCAAAAGGGCAGCAGGTGCAGGGCGGGGACACTGGTGAGAAGGGACGCTGCTTCCAGGGGACACTGAGGGAGGAGGAAGAATCCCAGCTGAGGGCCCAGTAGGCAGGTGACCAGGTCGGGGGTGGGGCTCCTCTGCCCCCTGCCGTGCTCCCAGCACAGGCCCTCCACCCCACCCCTGCTTCCCACACCCCCTGCTGGATCTTTGCAACAGGGTCCTAGTAGAAAGCGCTCACGTGGCCTTGGCCACCCCAGCGCCCCGTGAGGACTTGCACCTCCTTTCCTCAGAGTCATGGTCTCTGCCCTGAAGCTCAGGGAGCAGGGCGGGGGCCCTGTGTGGAACAGTGCATCCACGCCTTTACTAGTCACTCAAGCGCATTGATCAGTACCCACTGTGACGCGCTCGGGACCCAGTGACGAACAAACTGGGCCCCTACCCGCCTTGGGCTCACCTTCTAGTGGGGCAGCCAACACGCAACTAGACGTGGGTGTGAGGCCAGGTAGGCAA
Organism: Stenella coeruleoalba; assembly: GCF_951394435.1. Classification (NCBI taxonomy): domain Eukaryota; kingdom Metazoa; phylum Chordata; class Mammalia; order Artiodactyla; family Delphinidae; genus Stenella; species Stenella coeruleoalba. Next base: position 44,260,704 of record NC_137161.1, on the reverse strand, counting down.
ACGTTATGAAGGAAAATGCAAAAAGGCAGAGGGCTCCAGGGGGCCGGGTGCTGACGTTTCAGGCAGGGCGGTCAGGGAAGGCCTGAGGAGATGGCATTTGAGCTCTGGGTGTCCAGAGGTAATAGAAGGGGTTTGACAGGCCGGCTTCCTAGAGTAAGGAGCTAAACTTGCCGAAAGAACAAAGTTCCGGCTTCTTTAAATCAAGTCTTGGGAAATATCTGGCTTCCTAAGCAGGAGGTGGTCACAGAGAGTGGGACAGGCATGGCGAGACCCTTGGGGATGGGTCTTGGGACAGCAGATGCCAGTCCAGGGAACATGCCAGAGCAGCGCTACTGGCCAAGCTCCAGACCAGCAGGGGCAGTGTCTCGCCCAGCCAGGGCAGCCCGCCAGCCCAGGCCAGAGGAAGGTCAGCAGAAGGCCTTCGCAGGAACGTGGCAATGAGACTCCCGCAGTCACCCTGACCCCGAGTAGACGGGCTCATAAATATTTACTGGACAAGTAGATGAGAGGTTTCTCTCTTTTCTTCTAAAACATTTATTTCCTACACTGTGGCACATATACCAGTAAGAGGCAAAGTCCACATCAGCTGAACACTGTGTGTGGTGGTGAATTTTGCTGGTTTCTGGGAGCAGATTGAGCCAATAAAAGGTAGTGACCCCTCTGAAGGCAAGAGGGGTCTCTTGTGTCTCCATAGCAAGGATTACAAGGCCCAAGTTTCTGTCTCCTGTTATATGGTGATGCACTTCTGGATGGTGGGATGTTTAATATCTCACTCTTGTGTGTACTTGTCCACTTTGTATTTTTTATTTTGGCATGTCTTTATCATTTAAAAAGGAAGTTCTTTTCCTAAATGTAACATTTCTGATTTTCATAACGCAAAAAGGAAAAGTCGTCCTCTCTGCACTGAGTGATCAGGAAAACCTCAGAAGACTCGGCACCACTGAAAGCGGGTCCTTCCAGCGTGTGGGGACACCGGCTGTCAGCCAGTGTTGGGGATCATGTGGCTGCCTGTTTCCTAGGAAGGAAGGACACAGGAGTCCACGCAAAAGGGATCTTTACGGGGAGGGAACACCAGAAACTCATGGCATTGTGTGCGTGGGGAGCTGGACCAGCCCAGGTGGCTCCGGCCTCCCGCAGGAACTCGAGATGCACCTGGAACAAAGCAACTTGCCCACCACATCGTTTCTCCTCCTCAGAACAGCGTTGGCCAGAGTTTACTCCACAGACCAAAATCCCTTGCGATGCTCTGAGGGATACAAAAACTTCCTTGGCCTGAGAAGTTTGGGAAATGCACATTCTCCGGGCTAGAGACCCAACCTCCACCAGAGCCTCGCTCAGGCTCTGAGGAGACCCCTGAGGGCTGAAATCACATCGCCTCACAGCCCTGTCCCTGACACTCCGACCTAGATGCTGCTGTGACAGGGGCCCCAAACGCTCACTCAGCAGGGCCAGGAAGCAGACCAGCACCTGGCAGGGGGGCCTGAACTGATGGCAAGTGTGGGTCGGCGTTCCTGGGGCTGCCCTGCTGGCTGGTCAGAAAGAGTTAAGGTTTAGGACAGAAAAATGTGGCACAGGCAACCCACATCGCTCCTAACGTCCAGGGCCGCTCCCCATTCATGGGAGGATGCTGGGGGCCAGGAGCGCCTTAGGAGGCTCCTGCAGTAGGTTTAGCGAGAGGTGACAGTGACGGGGTCGAGGATGTAGCAGGTGGAAGAGAGCCGACATGGAGAGCAAGTGCGCTTCCCGTGTGCCCAGGGGGCTTGGGACCAACGACGGATGGGCAGAGAGAGTGCCATATCCTGGCCTGACAGGGTCACGGGGGGTGCAGGGGGGAGCTCTACGGTTCACTTGACCTGACACAGCACAAAATAAAGCAAGTCCACTTAAATTAAAATCCCCGCAAGAACACCTTGTTTAAGAAAGCAGCAATGTGCAATTTGTTCGCGAGAGAAAGTCGTCCATGAAAAAATGCTTTTATAGAGATGGGAAAGTTTGATTTAAATAAAAAACGGACTTATGCAAACCAGATTTCTGGTGAGTAATGAATAACTATTGTTTTATCTAGTCAGTTACGTATTAACGGCAGATATAAATTGGTTGCATTTCATTTGAACAATTTCGAGTCATGTCTTTAATCCCCTGAAGAATGATAAAGGACGCCTTCGATGAGTCATCATTCACTCTCTCCAATCCGTGACCACCTACTGCCGCGTCTGTAACCACCCAGGGTTTCACAGATGTTTAATAGATAAACGTCATTGGACAAATAAAAGCACTGTTCCAAGATCTCAAGGAAATAATAGATCCATCTAAGGTTGGCCCTTTATCTTGGAAGATCGGGTTGACTCCCAATGATTCCTCCACTTCTCAGAAACCAAAAGGCTCAGCTAGAGGTCGGCTTATCAGAGCCAAGTCGCCTCCGGGCAGAGCCAAGATCAGCCCGAAGTCAGCGGCATGAACTTGTCCACTCAGACCACACAGATTCACAGAATCTTCCTCCCAGGACACGATGCGCATCCACTCCAATTACTCAAGCCATCGGTTTAAGGACGCCCCCCCCCCCAACTCCACTCCCAATTATCGCCATTTTTCCTGTCTTTTCTCCACGGGCTCTGTCCTGGCCTGGGGACGTGGCAGGTCTCAGGGGACAGACAGCTGCTGAGGGTCAGGGCCTGGGCCTGGTCCAGGCCAGAGGCAGTGAGGACATGGGTAGGAGGGGATATTTTGGAAAGAAAAACAAGGAGACGAATTTGTCGTGTGGAAACGCAAAGAGAAACAAAAAAAGAATCGTGTGTGGAACTCGGGGAGAAACGCATCCATTCTCATCTATTTTCTCCTCCCTCCTGCTCGCCCCCTCACCCGGGGCCAGCCATCCAGCGAGATATCAATGATCAAAGCTGCCTCCCGGTGTAGAGCCATTCCCGGCGGAAGCAGCAGTGCAGGAGTGGAGCCCTGAGAGGAGCTGCCTTGCGCGCCCTCCGGCAAGCAATGGGGTGCTGGTTTACCGGTATGTTAAGGAGGCTCACCCTCAACTCCTTCTGTGCAGAGGAGATGTGTCAGCCCCAGGAATCTGCATCCTGAGGGGCACCCCAGGGGACGTGGATGCCAGCAGCTCTGTGACAGGTGCAATTCTGAGGCCGTCATCTCCCGTTCTGTTGATTCTCTCCTCTCCAAAGGATAATCGCTGGGGCGGCCAATCCTGCAGAGAAGTTTAAGTGACCTCGTAGCAAAGGACCTGGGGTCACCCTGCCCGTGATAAGCCCAAAGGCGCTGTATGTAACCAGGTGCGGCCGGTCCCTGGGGCCCATTCAAGGATGGGGAATGGAGATCCCTTTCATGACCCATTCTTGCTTTGGACAGAATCCTTCCCAGCTCCAAGATGAGGGCTGGCCAGGACTGAGATGGTGAGGAAAGTGCCCGGCACCGGTTACAACGATGTGCTGCTCTCCCTTGGGGGGAGAAAAAAGGTCCTGAATGCAGCTGCAGGCGGTGTGGGGCAGGGAGCATTGAGCACTCATGGGGAAGCCCCCCGGGGTTAAAATCCAGAAATGTTCTCTAGAACACGCCCCAGAGCCATCCGCTTCTTCACCAGGAGCTCTTTTCTCTTCCAAACCAGCTCCTTATTGAAATTACCTGTGGGGTTCATTGAACAACAGTGAACTCAGAGCCCCAGGAGTTCAGCTGGTGTCATGTTCCCACCCTGATTAGGAAATTAGAAGGCAGGAGGGTGTGTGCTCTGACTCGTTTTAGACAGATTTTTTTTTAAAGTAGTCACAGTCTTAGAAGAATCTACACCTGTGCTCATGGGATGCTGGGTAGCTTTAAAATTGATGAATTCAATGTATTAACATAGAGAGACATAAACAAGGTATTGTATATGGAAAAGCATGCTAGTCGAGTTTTACAGTGAGACTCTTACCGCACCGACACACACGCTCACACACACATGCACATCAATGCCCAGAAAAGCCCAAGTTGTTTCCGGCTGGTGCCGGGAAATTTTAGTTTAGGGGAATTTGTTTATTTTATCTGGCTTTTCCTCATCTGTATTGCCAATTTTCCTGTGACAAGTGTGTGTCAGTTATGGAATAATTCATTTTTTAAACAAATGGAAACAAATGTAGTTCTTATTTGTTACCTGGTTAAAGAGGTAAGGTTCAGTCATTGAGAACATTCATTTGTTCGAGAGATTGCCCCCCCTGCCCTCCCCAGGATAACCCCATGATGGAATGTTCAGGCCCAAGAAGCCCTTTGCTGGGTCCTGAGCCCAGTGACTGACGACTGTGACAAGGGTGACTCACGAACAGGAAGTTGCCACGTCCCCCCTGGGGTCTTGTGTGTGTCTGCACCGTCAGGGCTCCTGGCCTCGTCCTCCTCCTGCTGCAGAGACGTCAGGAAGCTGGAGCCAGGGTCTGATGCAATGATGGGTCGTAGTCACCCAGGACTCAGTGTTTGGTTGTCAAAACACAAGCAGTGATCAGAAGGGCAGCACAAAGGAAAGCCTGCAGGACTGACTCTGCAGAGTCACAGGAGCGAGTGGCACTCCTATTGCTGGGGACAGGGCACCCGCCCCAAGAGTCACTGTCACCTGTCTCCCTGACCACCACCTGGTCACACTAATCAACATAACGCTGCTAAATGAGGGAGTGACCTCAGCTGAACCCCTACCTAAGGTGGTCCTTTCCTTTACAACATACCTGACTGGTGGTTATGCAGCCTCCTCTTGCATGCTTCTAGAGATGGGGTACTCACTACCATGTGTGAAAGGCACAGCAACTTGACAGCTGTATCTCTTAGAAAGACTGTCCTTGTACAGTCATCCTCGGTAGGCGAGGGGGTTTGGTTCAGTGGTGCTGCCGCTGCCTGGCTCCCTCCCCCAGGGACACTCAGGCCTTTGCCACAGTGATGCCTTTGCCACCTTTGCTGCCAGGCCTCCAGTGGCCCCACGTGGACATCCCGTGTCCGCCAAAGGCTCAGACCAGGTGAAGAGGGGCTGAGGGGTGAGACTTTAGGGGGTCCCAGGACCAGCCACTGGGACCTGGGACGAGGCTGCCTCCAGTGCAGCCTCCTGGCCACCCCCTGCTGCGGTCTGTGCCCCCGCCTCCCCTTCCCAAGCACAGCCCTGCTCAGCGGGTCAGGCGCCTCCCCGAGGGGTATGCTGGGGGGTCTGTAACACCCCAAGTTAGGAGACAGTGGATACAGGCATGTCCTGGGGAGGGGACCAGTCCCGGAAGACAGTCTGCATGCTTCCCGAGGTCCCAGACTCCACACCCTTCGCCTCGTGCCCTGCCTGACCCCCGACCCTCGTCCCGCTCCCCGATCTCCCCCAGGCTAGGGTGTCCCCTGCAACCCCGTCCTGCTTCAGCAACTGTCTGCTAAATGAATGAATAGCCCAACCCGGGACTCAGCTGGAGCTCTCATCTGACTGGTACTGTCGCCTAGGAAACAGGGCCATCCCAGACAGGACCCCACTCACACGGGCTCTCACCAGTCCCGACGTGTATGTCATGACCTCAGGGCAGAGAGGCCAGTGCAAGGGTTATCGTCCCCGCTGGAAGTTTGGTCACTACCCTGGCCTACTTTTGACCTCCAGGTCACCCTCTGGGTACCACCTGCTCATCAGGACCCACACCCTAAACATGTGGCGGGGACAGGCCTGGTTTTCACTTCAGATCTGCACCTGGGAGCGAAGAATCGTCTCTGTCCTCTAACTCCTCTTCCTATTTCCTGTGTCCCACAGAGAGGAGCTGTGATGTTTCCTTCACCTGCAGCAGTGCTGCCTAAACACTGGAAGCCTGCAGAGAGCTGGGCTGGAGCAGAGACTTCCAGCGCCCGACCTGGTTCTCCTGGGCTCCCCCCCACCACCCCCCCCAGGCAGGGCCAACCCTGCTGCTCAGAATACTGCTCAACACCCAGCTCCAAGCTTCTCCTCCTGTCTCTGGAACTGACCCATGAGATGATCCGTGGGGCTTTCGCTGAACCTTCAAAAATGCAGCTGAGTCCGCTATGCCAGGGGCAGTGCCAGGGGCTGTGCCGGGTACACGGGGCTCTGCTCCCCCCTCCCCCGCCCCAGGAACTCAGAAGATACACACCCACAGGGGAGGACGGAAAAGGTCCGAGGGATCTCCAGGGGCAGAGATGGGCTGTCCACAGGGAAGGCCTCGAGCAAGAAGGGGCCCCTGGTAGAGCTGGGATCTGGGCCGGCACAGGTGCGAGGGCAGCGTGTACCTGGGGATGTGGCGGCCCCCGGATGACCACAGGGGGCAGAGGGCCGAGCCAGCGCGGCGGCTGGTCAGGTTCAGGGGTGGGGAGGTGTTCTGGTTATCCAGAGCCACACCCGTGATCCACGGGCGAGTGGGGATGCCTGCTGCTCCGTTAGCCGACTACGCAGAAGAGGCCCCACCTCTGAGGCTGGCCGTCCGTGTGCACAGAGGACTGGCAGCCACCGTCGGCAGGTTCCACGGTGCCTCTGGGGCAGGCTTCAGAGCCAAGGGAGGCCTAGGGACACTGCCCGGCGCTCTCCTGCCACTGGGACGTCACCTCCCGGAGCCCAGACGGTCGGTGGGCAGCAAGAGCCTGGCCGTCTCCCCACGGGCTGCTCCAGGAGGAAGCAGGACGAGCCGCATGAAGCCAGCCCCTTCTCTGTGTGCAAGGACATCCTCCGCGGGGCCCGGGGCTGCGGCCCTTTCCTCCCCTCGTCCGGGGAGCCAGAGGCAGCCCTGAAGCTCATCCTTGCTCCGCGGTTAAAGTCCTGTTCAGTTAGTGGGAAGGAACCTACTCCTGGTTCCATCCTTAGAGCCCCAGGGCTGAGGCAGGATGGTGCTGACCGAGAGGAGGATCCTCGCCCCACACACACATGCAGCCACACATATACACACACACAACCACACACATACACATATACACACACACATACACATGCACCACACACACAACTACACACATACACACACACTACACATATACACCACACACATACATACACACACACCACATACACACACATACACACATACACACACATACACACACACCACACACACAACTACACACATACACACACTACACATACACACCACACACATACACACATACATACACACACACCACATACACACACCACACACATACACATATACACACACACAACCACATATACACACACATACACATGCACCACACACACAACTACACACATACACACACATACACACACATACACACACATACACACACCACACACATACACATATACACACACATGCACCACACACACAACTACACACATACACACACACCACACACATACACACACATACATACACACACACCACATACACACACCACACACATACACATATACACACACACACCACACGTACACACCACACACAACCACACACAACCACATATACACACACATACACATGCACCACACACACAACTACACACATACACACACCACATACATACACATATACACACACATACACATGCACCACACACACAACCCCACACATACACACACCCCACACATACACACCCCACACATACACACACACCACACACAACTACACACATACACACACCACACACATACACATATACACACACACCACACACCACACATACACACCACACACAACCACACACATACACATATACACATACACATGCACCACACACACAACCACACACATACACATATACACACACATACACACACACCACACACACACCACACACAACCACACACATACACATATACACACACATACACACACACCACACACACAACTACACACATACACACACATACACGTTAACACACACCACACACAACCACACACATACACACCACAGATACATGTACACACACAACACACACAACACACATACACACCACCACACACATACACACCATACACACACACACAACCACACACATACACACCACAGATACACATACACACACATACAACCACATACACAACACACATATACACCACACACAACCACACACACCACACACACAACCACACACACCACACACACAACCACACATACACACCACACAAACCACATACACACCACACACAATCACACACATATAACCATACACACACACCACACATACATACACACACGTACAACCACACACACAGCACACATATGAACACTATACATACATATACACCACATACACAACCACACATATACATACACACATACCACACACACCACACACACACACATATACATACATCACACATGCACACACACGCCCTCTGCACCCCACATCTGGCTTGTGCTCTGCAGGGCCACTGAAAACACTTAGAGGGTCGCCTCTCCCTTTTAAGTCCTGGGTGGGTGGTGGCCCCCCAGAACCCCGGGGTCGTCCCAGGAGGGAGACTTGGCGGGAAGGCTGGGCCCCAGAGAGCTGGACTGAAGGCCCACCCCGGGGAAAGCCGGGGCCTCGCTGTCCGCACTGCTGGACTCCTGCTGACCGCCGGCAGCTGGGCCCGGTCTCTCCCACTGTGATGCTGACACTGGCCACAGCACGAGGGCTCCCGCCCAGGCCCCTGCTGGCCTGACCTCACCCTCCACAGAACCCGGTGACTCACGCCCACCGAGCATGGGGAGGAGGCGGCATACGGCCGAGACTCACGGTCAGCTGTGGCCCCAGGCTCGTCTGCTTCATCCACACCTGCCTCAGTACCTCTCGCCGCACAGTGAGCCACCCCAAGCCCTAGTGGCTTCAATCAAGAGTAATTTATTATTTCTCACGAGTGCGGCTCTTTTGCTGAGCGTGATGCCGGCCTCAGCTGCACCATCAGGGCCTCACCCGGGGTGGGACACCCACCACAGCCCCATCCCAGGCCCTGCGCCTTCGGGGACGGCTGGATGTTTGGCTCAGCCAGGAGGAGTCTGGGTGCAGTCTCAGGACCATCAAAACACAACCTAAGGGCTGTGTAGGCCCAGGCGTGACCATCCCCTCACCCACATTCCATCAGCCGCAATGCCCAGCTTCACATGGCAGGGACCACATGGGGCCCCGATGCTGGGAAGCCACCTGTGGGGAGTCCCCCTTCCAGCTAAAATCTCAGAGCAAACCCTAATTTCCACTGCAGGAGATGCCGGCCACCTAGAGACTGAGGTCGGTGACGTTATCACGGGACGGCCTGTTCTGAGGGATGATAAGAACACCACGCAAAGGCAGTGCCTCCCCTCACACCTGATGATTCTTGTACAACTTTATTATATTCTTGAAGACACTGACCAGTGTCTGTATGTACCAGACGCCCCAAACCAGCCACTCCCTTTACGTGAAGCACTTGCTCAGGGTACATGCTATTCTCTCCTACTGCAGTCACCGCGTGTCACCCTCCGACACAGTCCCCCATCCCAGTGCGGGGGGAGGGAGCCTGCATGGTCATCGGTGTGGCTTTCCAGCCTGGGTAGGCTCTGAGGTCACTTAGCTGAGACGGGCTGAAAACAGCAACTCTCAGTCAAAGGCACAGGCTCTAGTGTCACAGACGTCACCCTGACGTCCGTGCCTCCCCAAGGACAGAGTCTTCCCACGGAGGACAGCCCCCTCTCCCAGCACAGTGCCATGTCAGGTGTGACTAAACGCTTCAGAATTTAGCTTTTGGAGACGTGTCTTGGTTAATAAGCATTAATCATGTCCCTCTTGAGTAAACTGGTTTAGCCAATTTGTGTTTTCAACTAGGAATAAAATTCAAGCATGGGGACGTATATAAACAGTATTCGGTGATGTTAGATTACTATTTGGAAAAGAAGGGAAAGGAGCGTGTACTTGGGACTTAACTCAGGGCCTTGGGGCAGTGCCTGGGATTTCTTCATGGGGGCAGCATGGAAAGAGTGTTGGGAGGAGACCTCACCAGACCAGCATTCTTACCAGAACCCTTCCAAAGACGGCATCCCAACCCCCAACCAACAGAAGATAAATTATTTGCCCATAGATAGAAAATGACTTTTCGTGGTAAACTTAAAAGCTATATTAGAATTCAAATTATATTAAAATTTTCATGGACGACCCAAAGAAACACAATGATAATCGTAACTACCTCCCAGAAATTGTCTTTTTTCTTTAGGAGGTGACACATAAATAAATAACATGGGTAGACTTGTTACCGAGTCCCAGCTCGCTCTGCTCACCGCACAACAGGCCAATGAATCAGAGACGAGGTGCTGAAGCAAAGGAATATGACTTTATTCGGAAAGCCGGCAGACGGAGAAGATGGCGGACTAAAGTCTCAAAATAACCATCTTATCGGGGTTTGGATGCCAGTTTCTTTTATAGCACAGAGAGGGGGAGGAGATGAGGAAGTAAAGTAAAAAGGCCATAAGTTTTGCAAATATCACCGGAATGGCCAGCCTTGGGGAGGGGATGTGTTAGTTTCTTCTTTCTTGCAGCCATCGGCAGGTGGAACAGGGGCCGGATGTTTGCCTGGACAAAGGCACTTTGGTTCAACATTCAGGCAGAGGGGCAGGGTCCCCCGAGGCAGGCCATTATGTACAGATGTTATCCTTTCAGCCAAAAAAAGCAGTGGAAAGCAAAGGATAAAGTAAAAGAAACTGATCCAACATGCAGTCAGATTTGGTTCTTCCCTAGTACAGAATTTCACCTGTTGCTGCCCGGGCACCATCCGCCTCCAACATGAGCGGTCAAACCACTTTCCAGGTTAAGGGGGTTAATGGCCCTTTCCTCAGGGAGCAGTTAGGATACAAGCAAGATGCCTCCCTTATTCGATCACAACATTCAGAGAAGGAAACAGAGCCTCCCAGCCCCCCAAGCCTGGGTTCCCTTGTGATGACTGGGCACAGGCTGACATCTGTGTTCAAGATAAGCCGTAATGGACACCAGGCCTTAACCTCCTTTCTCCCTCCTGGGGCCTGAGCCCCTGTTCCCAGGGCAGGGGAGGGGCTGCAGAAACAGCAGGCTGAGGCCCCTCCTCTTCCCAGGAACGAAGGCCTCTTTCCTAAGAAGCCTCTTCCCATCCATAGGCAGCTGCAGCTCTGGGTCAGGATGTGCTAGGCAGAAGCTACCGCTGCAGGCAGCCCACCATAGGACCACTCTCCTAGTTAGAGGTGGTCCCATTCAGACAGCTGGGTGTAAGGAGGGGGCACCCCTACGCAGAGGCGGCTGCAGGTGTAGATGGGAGTCTGAAGCCAGTGCGGGCTCAGCACACCTTTGTTGAATTTTAAGGAACTCAGCACACCGTGTGTGGGGTACCTCCACGTCCCCTCGGGGAGAGGCTCTGACTGGGCCCTTCCAAACTCCCAGATGCTGTGAGACAATTGAGTCTAAAAACTAGTCCGTTTGTGACCCGTGGGAAAGGTTTTGGGTCAGAGACTGGGTCTTCTGCTCTCCACCACCCAACAGAAAAGAGTGAGAAGACTTCTCTTTCCACTTTCACCTCCATCCAACTCCCTAACAGTGGGAGAGGATTTGTTTCCTCGTAAGGGGCTCTTAATACATTGATCATTTCGTCCCCATCACTGGAGTTTTCAGCTGGAGGGAGGTGGGGACAGAGGTAGGGCAGAGATCTTCCCACCACCAGCCAGGATGCGGCAAAGAAACAGCCCCGAGCAAGCAGCCCAGGGCAGGGCAGGCTCGCTGGGGCACCGCTGGTCTCTGAGGGCACGAAAGCCCCATCTGCCCGCTCAAGGGTACCATGAAGATCTCATCAAACAGCATGAGGAGAGCTCACTGCAGGGAGGGGCTCCCTGGAGTACTTTGGGATCAAGTGCCCCGTCACCCCGACCCCAGCCTGTTGCCCGATTTCGTGTCATTGTGGCCAGGCTGAGTCTGGCAGGAGTCGTACCAAGTGCATCTCAAGGCAACTAACAGTCTGTAGTGGCTGGGCACAGCTGGACAGCATCCTCCTGCCATCACCATTTCCAGATAAACATTGGTGACTGTGTGATTAAAATACGAAAGCCCGGGCCCCATGCCTGGACCCTAACAAAACCAGAGCAGGAGACTGGTCTAAATCAAGAAATTTCAGAGAAGTAGTTCTATAGCATCAGCCGGAGGGAAGTGCAGGTCAAGGGAGCAGCAGGGAAAGGCCACATCCGCCAGGGCCTCTGAGGACATCGGACGTAGCCGTTCAGGGATGCACCCCGCTTCCCCGCATCACACCCGGGGAGGATCCACCTCGTACGTCTCCTCGATGGGGAAGACCAAACCCAGGGGCCAGACCCCCTGCACCATCCCCACCCCCAGCTATGTCTCTCTGGGTTTGAAATCAGCTATTGTAATTCTCTACCAGCATGGAAGCAATTCTGGAAAACTTACTTTGTACTGGTGCCAACATCTGGGGACGGTACGTAGCAGTAGTGTCCAAAAACTGGGGACAAGCACATTGCATGAGTGTCCAAGATTTGCCTTTGCCACTATTTGTATTTTAAAGAAGAAATGGAATCTGAAAAATGGAAATTACGTTTTATTAATTTTTTTGCAGTGTTTCATTTTAATATCTGAGCCTGGAAGCTATTAAGCTGTCCTTGTATTAAAAGTGACTAAAGCTTGTGTTTGGGGTGATCTATGACCCCTGACTTTGCCCTGGGGACTCTGCCTTTCCGAAGACAAGTGCTGGGATGAGTTATATGTTCATCGCACCCCATTATTTAAACACCTGAAGCCCTTCTTTTCCTTATGAATCAGTGGGGGCGAAGACAAAGAAAAGGGCTTCATGTAACATTTCCCTTCCTCCCTTGGTGACCAGGAAAACAGGAAGGGGGCGAGGCGTGGCTGGAGAAGGGAAATGCAGAGGATGTGTGGGCCGGGGAGAGGCAGGAGATCCAGGCGAAGCGGCAGCTGAGAAGGAGGCCCCTCCAGGCCCAGGAAAGGGGCGGGGGTCCTGGTCTGGGGACAAAGGGGGAGCCACTCCCAGAGCTGTTTTCCAAGGACAATTTACAGTCCCCATTGTTGGCCTTTCCTCTGGGTAATTAAGCACTAAACGGGAGCCAGGGATGCCCAACCATCTTGTCACCGGGCTTCACTTTCCCCGGCACGCCAGCTCTCAGCTGCCTGACCGCTGTGCCGTCCACAAATGCCGGGGAATTTGTCGATGCTGGTCGGCATTCACCTTGCCCAGAACTCAGCTCTGATCTCACGGGGCTAGATACACTTTGGGGCTGTCTGCAGCAGATGAGGGAAGGGTATCTCTTTTGATGATTTATTTCTGAAGCAGGCTTCACTGTGAAATTTAAACCAGAGAGGACACTTCCTTCCTTGGCCTGGGCATTCTGCCTTCTGAAGGTGGCTAGAGCACAGACGTCTTTGCCTAAGAGGGGAGAATAAATAGGTCCGTGAAGGGAATAAAGATGGACCTTAATCCATCTGTTAGACAGAGATGGGTGCTTAATAGAAGAATGAACAGTCGATGAACGTACTCATGTCGCGATGGATAATCTCAGCTGTTTTCTTAAAAGTGAATTTCTGAGATGTGTTTCTGTATTGTGTGTGTGTGTGTGTGTGTTTCCCAAATATAAACTGGAGCTCCATGTGGCCCAGTCCCTACGTGGAGTCACGTTCATAGAAGCACAGCACCAAAGCCCAAAGAATGAAAAGTTAGCTGCAGTTTCCGCTCAAGGGTCTGGGGAAATACCAAAGGGCATCCAACTTACGGACCAGAGAAACACTTCTTAAAATTCTCTCTATTTGATTCTCTTTTTCTTGAAGAATTCTGTAACCTCTCTCTTTTAATGGCAAAAACTCTCCTTACTTCCAGCCTTTTCTATTTCAGTCCCCTGGGTGCCTTCTATCAGCATTTTACACGGGCTGAAAAGTTGTGCCTCCTCTATGTCTACTACCTGAATTCTTCAAAACACAGGGAGGCTTGGAGGCCGACCCCAGAAGCAAGACTCTCCTCCCTTCCTGTCCTCCCACCCCAGGCCCATCTTCTTCTCTCTCCTCTCATCAGTTTGGGGGACAGAAACTGGTCCGCCAAAGAGCTGAGGTTGAGATGTAATGCCCAGAATTCCCTTTCTTAGGCCTGTGTCAGGGGGAGAATGGCAGGGGTGTACAATTTGGAAACTTCATTCCTCATGTGAATTTTTACGCACTTCCCTGGCCAAGCTCTGCAGACTCCTGCACAGAAAAGTGCCAACCAGGGGCATCCTCTACTCATGGTCAAGCCCCTCACACGCAGAGACACTTTTCCCAGGGGTGGTGTCCCCTCTGGGGCCTCTCTGAGACCCTCTGGAGCTGTACCATCTGGTGCTTCCCTCACTTTTTCACAGGCCTCAGGGCTGTGCGGTGGGACCCTCCAGGGTCTCTGCCTGTGAAAACTCATGCAAGAGGCTGTACCACCGAGGAAGAACCAGCTGGTATGTCACCCCTGCCTTACGCCATCTCCGCTGGCAGGTGGGGGGCAGGAAGAGGAACCAGGCGATGCAGAGGCTCAAGACTTCACGACACCCTGGGCTGAAGCAGGGGGGCCTCCAAAAGCCCCCACCTGCCCAGCTTTCACAATCAGGGACTTACTTTCTGTTCAGACGACAGGGATTCTGACAGAGGGTGAATCCCCCATGACTGTGCGTTTGGACGTTCTTGAGCAATCCCAGCGCACAGGAAGTGTCTGTGCACCCGTGCGCAGGAGGACACATCCTCGACCCTGGAGGACAGGCCTCCCTCACCCCCAGACTGAGAGGACTGTGCCCCAGCTGCCCAGCTCTCTCCCCATTTGCTCTCACACAGGAATTTCCCCTCATAAAATCAGGACACATTGAACCCCCCTGTGGCATCTATTTGGCTCAAAGTGGGCACACCGCAGACCCCCGCTGGGCTGGCTAGAGCAAGAGCCCGATAAACGGACCCCGAGAAATCCTTACATCCTCCATCGTGGAGCCCTTTCCTCGAGGGGCTCACAGCCAGTGCAGAGAAAGCAATGTACGCGATGTAATGATAAAAACAGGGAAGGAGCCTTTCTGGAACCAGCACGGCTGTGAGGGGGCTGGGGGGAAGGGGGGCAGCTTCGCAGCAGAAAAGACTTAACTCGGGCCGTGAAGGCCAGGCCATCCCTGCTGAAGGGACAGTTGGCACCGAGGTGTTACCCCGGGAGGAGTGGGGTCAGGCCCTGGCACCGAACCTTCCGGAGGAAGAGGGTCTCGTTGAGCAGACCCCAGCCCCTGGAGCTGGTAGGACCCCAACTTTCCTCTGTCTAGCACCCCTTCTTGTTTTCCGCGTACTCATCACGTTTGTAATTTGGCCTAATTGATTCAGTTGTGTGTTGAACGTCCATCTCCCCCACCAGACAGCACAGCACGTGAGTGAGGCCTTAACATCTCGGTTCAGCCAGTGTCCGGCACTGTGGCCGGCAGGCATGTCAGAAGGTTCTCTGCAGCATCTGTCAACAGAGACATGAAATACCTTGGCTGCTGCCTCCCTGCCCCCCACTCCGCACCCGCAGACACGAAGAGGAGGTCGGGTCTCTCCTTGAACTGTCCCGGCCGCCAGCCCCTGAGAGAGTGACTTCCAGATGGTCCGGGCCTGTTCCAGGGACACGAGGGCCTGGGCCAGGACCGATGGCAGAAGCAGCCGCAGAGGGGGCACCTGGGCACCCTCTGCTTCAGGGAGCTCTACTTGGGGGACCCCCTTGGGGAGGGATCCACTGCTGTGAATTCCCTCAGGGACCCCCCGTGCCTCAGCCAGCTCCCACCAGCCACTCCTTCTTTGCAGCTCTCGACAGCCCGAAAGGGTGAGCCTGGAGCAGCAGAGGCCCTGGGAGGCTGCTCTGGGCCTGACTCCCAGATGGAGGGGACCGTGCCCTCTGCTGGCCAGGCCCCGTGGAGCCTGGGAAATCAGCAGCAGGAATCTGGAGCATTCTGTAGGAGCATCTGTAAAGCCGGCTGCCCGAATGGCTTAGAATGATGGGGTTAGAACCCTCAGCTCTTGGGCAGGCATCCCCCTGCCCGGGACCAGGGCGGGACAGCAGGACGGCCTGCCACGTGTGGACTCATGACATACACCCCTCATCTTTTCAGTCTGGAGTCACCTCGTTCACAAGCCCCAAAGGAGAAGTGACGTTGATCCTTTACGACCAAACTGCCAACCTTTACCGCAAACAGCATTACCCAGCCAGTTTGACGCTCCATTATGTATGGTGGTTCCCAGCAATATATCCAGCCTTCAAGGATAAAGGCTGGACATTCAAAAGAAGCCACGGATCCGACACCTGGAACCAAGGGGGCTCTAGAAGCACGGTGACCACCCCCGGCCCCAGGTCCCCAGCCTGGGTGGGAGCTGAAAGCCACATCTGTTAGACAGAGCCCCTCAACAGAGGAGGGGTCCGCCCCCGGGATGCCTGGGGGTGGGACAGACAGACCACAGGGCTGGTTTGGGGTGGGGAAGCGGCAGTGAGCCTCTTCTCACCGGACCATGTACAAGAATCTACTCTTCAGGCACCAAAGATTTACTGAGCATCTCGTGTGAGCGGGCTCCCTGCCGTGCTGGGGGTCCAGCCCCAGGCCGGGTGCCAGAGCTCACTCAGAGGAGGGTGTGCCACACTGAGGTGGAAGGAGGGAGGGCGGAGGGCGGGCACGGCACGGGGGCCGGGGATCAGCGCTCACAAAGCCCTGAGTGGGCAGGCGAGGCAGCGCGGCCGAGGAGCGGAGCGGAAGGCCCCGTGGCTGAAGGGCTGAAAGCAGGGAATGAACAGAGGGAGGCTGCGGGCAACCAGAGCCCTGGAGGCCTAGTCCTGAAAGCCAGGGGAGGCCGTGGAAGCCCATTAAGATGGAGGGGGGAATGGGGGGGACATCCATGGTGGTGAGGTTGCTTGGACGCAGAGGGCAGCAGGGCACACTATAGGTGACGTGAACAGTCCCGGGGACAGTTGGTGACCTGGAATTTGAGCCCCAGAGGCGTGCTCAGTTCTTCTTCCCTCACACCCATGAGGCGCAGCCCGTCTGCTCATCAGAATCACCGGCAAGCTGTACAAAATGCTGATGCCCAGGCCCCGCCCCCAGAGACTCCGGTTTCTCAGGTCTTCTGGGTTTACTCCAGACCATCCTGATGAGGAACAAGGTTTGAGGGTACTTCCCCGAGAACCCTAAGTCTTCCTCTAACCTCCGGGGCTGGTGTAGCTGAATGGGGCAGCGTGGGGGTGGGGGAAACAGGCAGGCTGCATCTGACGGCCCTCACGGCCATGGGGACCCCGGGGCCCCGCCATCCGCCATCCGCCATCCGCCATCCGCCATCCACCATCCGCTGCCATCCGCTGCCATCCGCCATCCACCACCTGCCACTCGCCATCCACCATCCGCCACCTGCCATCCTCCATCCTCCATCCACCATCCTCCATCCTCCATCCTCCATCCGCCATCCTCCATCCTCCATCCTCCATCCTCCATCCTCCATCCTCCATCCGCCATCCTCCATCCACCATCCTCCATCCGCCATCCTCCATCCTCCATCCTCCATCCTCCACCCGCCATCCGCCATCCTCCATCCTCCATCCGCCATCCTCCATCCACCATCCTCCATCCGCCATCCTCCATCCTCCATCCGCCATCTGCCATCCTCCATCCTCCATCCGCCATCCTCCATCCTCCATCCGCCATCCTCCATCCACCATCCGCCCGCCATGCATTCGACAGGACTTAGTGTCACCTTTCTTCTCCCTCCCTCCCGCTCTCTGGAGCCTGTCTGGTGGCAGAAGCGCAAGAAAAGGAGGGAAAGGAAGTTCAACCAGGCCAGTTCCCAAGTCCATCCTGGGGAGGTGACCTGGCTGGTGAACGGGGCTCCCGTGCTGCCCCCTCTCCCCACGCAGCGAGGGCCTGGCCGCAAGCTCGCACGGCTATCCCAGGGCACCCGGCCTTACAGAAATGCCTCCTTCCCGGCCTGTTGTCACATTAGGCCAGGGTGAGAGTGCCACTTCCCCTCCCAGGTGGCAGCAGGACTGCCCGAGGGCCACGCCCTGGGTCAGACACTGGCTGCTCTGAGAGTTTCTTCCCAGGTCTGTCCATGTGGGGCCTTTTCCAGGGAAACGCTATCAGCTGTGAGAAAGAGAACACACATTCTGGAAATACCGAAAAACAAGTTTATTCCATTACCCACGTGACCGAAATGCACGAGAGCTGTGGTTCATGGTTTCTCCCAGGCCCGTCCCGCTGCATCCCCCTTCCTCTGTCCCCCCTCAACCTGTGTATCCCCTAACCCACCCTCTCCCCTGCCCCAGGCCTTCCCCCTCACTGCGCTCAGCTTCTGAAATTCACGTCTCAGCTGCTTTGACAGCACGCCGAGGCTCTGAGGCCAAAGAGGCGCAAAACTTCTCATCAGAACCAGCCTGCGTGGCCCTCCCTGCGTGAAGCCGGGGCTGTGTCCCCTGGCACGTTTCTCGAGCAGCGCCTGCCACTCAGGGGCCCCGCACCGCCAGCTCCATCGCGCTCCTGGCACTGACACCCCCAAGGGTCTGGCGGCGAGCAGCCTAAGGCAGCAGGTGAGCTGCGTGCTCAAACCCGACAGCTCAGGAAGAGGCCTGTGTCGGTGCCGCCCACTTGTTTCCTGAAGACCCACAAGTCTGTGTTTAATATATTTTAGAACAATGTCTGGAAACTGCAGTTTACTTTTGCAAACATACATACATGTCTAAACGTCAACAGTGTGGACAATTTTACTCATAACCTAAGGATGCCAGACAGGGGACCTTGAGTGTCGTGGCCATGCCACTGTGGCTGTTTCATCTCTGGGCGCAGGGAGAGCTTTGAGAATCAGAGGCCACATGCGTCCGGGCTCTCGTGGCCGGCACTACAGTGGGTGCCGGGGTGGAGACGCAGAGACAGATCAAGTCCCCGTGCTCAAGGGGCTTGTGCTCTGGGTGGGAGCTGCAGACATCAAACCAACAGCTAAACAGGAAGAGGTGCAGCGCCAGCACTCACACCAAACGGTTCTGTGACCGTGGCTGGGTGGGGCGCCTCCGTGGCAGGACGACCAGGGAGAGTGGCCTCTGACCCAGACTCAGGGTGGAGCTGCTGCAAAGACCCTGGGCGGGGCTTTCCGTAGAGCTCCATGGCCCTGGAGCCTGATGAAGCTCGAGTGTGCAAAGAGGTCAGTGTAGCCGAGCGGAGCAGGGCCGGGGCACGACGAGAAGGCCTGGGGACTACGGGCAGAGGCCAGCGCAGCTTCCGTCACAGGTGATGGGGACACGTCGTGTGCTGACAAGCCACGTCCACGCAGGCGTGGCAGGACCTGAGTTATGTTGTAAAAGGCCACTCTGGGAACTCCGTGGAGAAGAGGACACAAATGCATCCTTTTGCTCTCTCTTCCTTTAGGCAGTGGGAAGTCAGGGGGAGGCCCCGGCAGGGCACCACCAGGTGGGCCACCGTGCCCCGGCCACCGCAGGGGTGAGAGAGCACGTGGCCAGAAAAGAATGACGCGTGCTGCCGCTCGGGACTTTTGCCTCCGCTCCAGTCCTCCCGGGTTTACTTTCTTTTTAAGAAATTTTACTTTAGAAAATGCTAATTGAGAAATGCAAGCAGAGGACAGCTGAACCCCACCCGAGAACCCCTGCCGAGGGCCCATCCTCAGAGGGAGTTTCCTCAGGCCGTCCTCAGTCTGTAAGAAGAGGACACATGGACACTGGCTGCAGGGCAGCTTCAAGGGAGGTTTGGTTTGGTTTGTGTTTTGTGTTTTCGTGACTATTTCAGCATCCCCGTCACTCGGCACACTAGCTCCTCTGAAGGACTTGCCGATACACGTAGCCCCTTCCCCTCTCAGCAAAAGAGGACCTTCGGGGGGGCAGACTCTCCCCACGCCCCCGGAAGTGGCATTGTGGCCAGACAAAGATCTCCCTGTGGAGCACAGAGCTCTGGACCACAGTCTGCGGTGAGACAAAGCTGACGTGCTCTTTGTGAGATCATTGAGTCCCTAAACCACAGGAAGTGCCCCAGAAGCAGGGGTCAGAGTGGAAGACACTGAGGACGCTCGCTGTCACGGCAAGGACCTCAGACAGCTGGAGGGGGCGAGCTTACTCCGCCCGGGCAGCTAGAACCACGCACCTAGCTCAGGTGGACCATAATCACAGGAGTTTAGTCCTCCCAGCTCTGGAGGCTGCAGGTCCAAGATCAAGGCACCGCACATCCAGCTTCTGCTGAAAACCCTCTTCCTGCTTCACAGGCGCCCATCTTCTCGCTGCGTCCTCAAGTGGAGGAAGGGGCAAGGGGGCTCTCGGGAGTCTCCTTTATGTGGGCACTAATCCCTTTTATGACCTAATCACCTCCTAATGCCATCACGCTGGGGGAATAGGTTTCAACATAGGAACTTGGGGACACAGTCAGCCCATAGCACCCCCATGTCAGCTGCATGGAGCCAGACCTACAGGGACCAGAGAGGGCAGAAGAAGCCAAGGTGGTACGCGCCCAGCAGCCGACCCAAGACAAGGATGCGAGTGCTCATAGGTTATCTGATCCCAGGACACCGGAGTGGGGAGGCGGAGCTGAGACAGAGACGGGAGTGACCCACACAGCAGTCCTGCTACAGGCAACCAGGGCTTCCCACGGAGGGAGGTGGCGGGGTGCTTCTACCCTCCCCCCCGTGAGTCACAGGTTGGGGTCTGCTCCTGGAAGGTGCTAATTCCCCCCACTTCGGTCCTGCACACTAGCAGGCCCCATGGCCCAAGTGAGCCCTCGGGCAGAGGCAGGAGGCCCGCGTGCCCTGAACGGGGAAGGGCATGGGGCCGCGGAGGGCACTGACCGCTCACCAAGTGGCCCATGGACGTCTCATTTCCGATCCGCAGGGCTCCTCTCCCCACACTTACGATATGCTTCACTCTGTCATCTGTCTGCCCGTGGCCAGGCCCACCCATGACCCTGGCACTGCCCTTGCTTTGCATCCCTGCCCACCCTCCGTCGTGAGCACAGTGCCCCAGCCCCCCGGGGCCACGGGCAGTGGGCGTTTCATCCATGCTCAGTCATATTTCAGCAACTCAAATACTTTAGCAACTAACAAAGACCCAATGTGTCCTCCCAGGGGGGTTCGCTCTATTTTATTTTACAATTAATTTTTCAACTCTATAGAGGCTTTATACACATGGAATAAAATAGACCATAAAGGGTACAATTCAATGAGTTTTGACAGACCTCTACTCCTGTGTAGCCACCAGCCAATTAAGATATTGAATATTTCCATCACACCCGAAGGTTCGGCACATCCCTTCAAAATCACCCAAGTCACCCCAGACCAGGGAACCACTGATCTGCCTTTTGCCCTACACATGAGTTTCACTTACCCCAAATTTCACAGTTTTCCTTCGGGTCTGCCTGCTTTAGGTGTCGCCTCCCACGCCAGGTCATTCCTTTTTGTTGCTGAGTCGTGTCCCGCTGTACAATGGACCACAGCTGGGTTGTTTGTCCAAAGGCATCCGGGGCTGGTGCAGTCCGGGGCCGTCGTGGAGGAAGCTGGTGTGGACGTTCAAGTTAGGTCTTTGTGTGGCTCTAGGTTGCCGTCTCTCTTAGGTAAGTACCTCAGAGTGGAATTGCTGGTAAGTTAAAGTTTAACTTTATAAAAAGCTGCCAGTCTGTTTTCAAAGTGGATGCCCTTTCCATTTATTTTTTTTAACAATTAATACATGAATGATCGTTGTAGAAAAAATAGAAAATACTGAGAACTTTAGAAAAATAAATATCTGAACTACCTCTACCCGGAAATAAGCGTCTTAACCACGTGTTCACAGAGCATTGCCTTGTCAGCCGTCATTTGGGTGCAAAGAATGGAAATTATGTCCAGCACAAAGGAATATTCTGAGCCGGACAGAGAGGCATCTATGGGTGACAAGGGGGAGGGGACACAGCTGAACTCCATGATGGTGGCCATTCTGGAGCTCTCTCTGTCTCTCTTGCTCGCTCCCAGGGGCCAGGGGCCCTCCCTCTCTAACCCCCAGTCCAGTCTCCCTGCAACAGGTGACTCCCTTGGTTGGCTTCTGACCCACATGCCTCCCTCCCCAGTGGCTACATCAACAGCACTTGGGCTCAGAGCTGTCTGCTTTCCAGGACTCGGTTTGTGTTCCCAAAAGAACGAATCTGGTTGGCTCAGCTTGGTTCAGCCATGCTCTCCTGGTCCCTGACACAAAGCAGGCCATGGGCCACGGGCCACGGGAGGCTCTCCACGGGGAGTTGTGGGTAGGAAAAGAGTGATGAGCGTGACTAACACGGACCCCCGACCCAAGACCGTTCTAAAGAAAAGGTTCGATAACCTGTATTTTTTAAATGTATAATCTCTTGTGTACACCCTTTCGTGTCACTGAAAATATACCTTCACCATCATCTGAAGAGACCACATCCTGGTACCCTATAAATACATGAACCTCGACGGATCTAACAAATGCCCTAAACATTCAGATTGTTTCTCATTATTCCCTCTAAGAAATCACTTTTTGGTGAACATTCTTGTACATAAATATTTTATTTTTCTCTTAGGAAGACTTTCCTAGGATATTCTAGAGCCAACATCTACAGCCACAATTTCATTCCGTCTTCACCGTGAAACAGGGAATAACGCGTCCACTTTACAGATGTGGAAATGGAGGCAACATGAAAGCAGCCGAACACCCGCAGGTGAGAGAGCTGGGATTCCAAAAGCTCTGTCCGCAAGGCTTCCAGGAAGGTCCTCCTCCACCCTCCCCACCTGTGGGCACGAAACCACATTCATGCCTGGACCTGGGCCAGGTGGACCGTAGGTAACAAGCCCAGCCCCCCGGAAGAAGTGTCTGTTCCACACAGAGCCTGCTTCTGGGCACAGACGAGAACTTCCACGATGGTGCTTGGGGTCAGATCTTCCCCTGCACACACCAGAGGTGTCCTCTTCTGAGTAACACCCCACCCACAGCCAAGAGGAGCAGAGGGTCTGGCTGAACGATGCCACAGAGGAAGAGACGACAGCCGTGAGCTGTCGGACTCTCTCCAAGGACACAGGAGCCCTCAGAGGTGACGGCCTGAGGCTGTGAGCAGCCCAGGGATGGGAACTGTCACAAGCCAACAACAGGGGAGCTGCTCCGTTTTTCCCATTTTATTCTTTCCCTTCCAGATAAAACTGCATTTGGGCTGCTCTGGAGGTGGGGTCCCCAGAGTCTCTGTCCTGGATGTTGGCAACTGCCTGGACAAACCTTTCCAAGGGAGTGGCCAGGTCGCTGTGAGGGTCAGAAGACAGGAACAGGACCACGGCAGCTGTGGGCGGTTGGTGTGTGGGACTCCGGGAGCGGCCGTCTCCTCCCCCCGCCACCCCGGCCCCTTCCTCGGTGTCTCTCTCCAGGCCTGGACCACACACTGAGTGCAGAGGATTCATCGCTGCCTTGGGGGTTGAGGGACAGCCCTGCCAAGTGCCATCCTGAAGGTCAGCCACCCAGGAGACCCAGACCAGGCCCTGCCCGGGACCCGGAGAGCCATCAGGCACCCGGGAGCTGGGGCAGCCCCTTCACCTTTTCTGGACGGGAGAGGCCCTTGTTTGCGGAGCCTATCCTGAGGGTGACAGAGGACAACCCCTCATTCCCAGAGGAGGACGATGCAGCAGCTGCAAACAGCTGATGGGGTGGAGAGCTTTCCCAGGCCAAAAAGGCCCCGTGAGCTGTCCCCCACACATGTGTTAAAGGAAAGAGAAGGAAAATGGGATTCCACCTGTGGTCGGTCACCAGGGCCCAGGTCAGGAGGAGGGTTAAACCCCCTCGCGTTTCAGAAGCCAGGTTTGCAGGACGGCTCGCCTCCCCTCTGGCTCAAAATGTCCCTCGAGCTGCTTACTCATGGGGCTGCCCTGACAGCTGTTCTGACCATGCCTGCGAGGCTGGGATGGCTCGTGGTGACTTGGGGTGGCCCCTCCGCACACTGGGACGGTTAAGGAACCCGCCTATTGTGCTTGGTACCAAGAGACGCTTCATGGCTAACTGCCGTTGTTGGTAGCATGGTTATCACTTATAGGGTAAGTATCCTTCACAGCAGCCCCTGCTCACCGTACTGAGCTCACACTCAGAATCTACACAACGCATCCCTTTTCAGTCAAGCTCCAACGCCGTCCTGAAGCCGGGAGGGCGTCTTGCCTCCAACAGATGCCCGCACACCCGCTGCTCGTTGAGATCTAGCTTGTCTGTGCCACCAGGAGAAAGGACGTTCTCTGCTGCTGGGAGGGCTTCCTGGTCACTGGACTCCTGAAAGGAGCCCAGCCTGGCTGAAGGGGGACGTGAGCGAGTGTGCTCTGTGACCCTCTACCAGCCCTCACACGTCCGCTGGCCCGTGTCCCCTCCCCAGGACCTTCCTCTTCTTCAAAGCATCCCAGACCAGAAACTCGACTTAACGTGTGACTTGCCCCCTTAGCTGTGGTGAAATTATATCACTCAGAGCAGTTTTATAGACAAAGATTCAGAATGAGGGCACGGCACGAAGAGGGATGTGTTAGCCACTCGGGTGGGGTCACAAGGGTCATTCATGGCCAGGCTTTGAAGGCCGAACGGGAGCTCAGGCAAAGCAGGAGAGGAGGGAATGATGATGGCAGAGGGGGTAGAGGGGGTGGGAAGGTCCAGGGGAAGGAAGCAACGTGGAGCTCAGGGCACACCCACTGCCCGAGGAGGAGGTGAGGGAGGAGGGGAAGAGCTCCCAACCTCCAGCCATGCTGGGGAGAGAGCCACACCAGGGAGAGCCATGCCAGGGAAAGCCACGCTGGGGGTGCTGGCTCCAGAAGGCCCAGCGGCACCTCAAGATTATAAACCATGATTTTTCCTTCTTAAAAAGGTGACTTGTTTGATGAATAGCCAAGATATCAGCTCCAGCCCCAAGTTCCACAAGCTCCCCAAGATGTCTGCCCATCCCCCACGTCTATGATTATGTATACAGAATGCCTTCTGTGTACCAGGCACAGTTCAAGCAGCAACAATGAAGCAATAAAGCAGGGGTCCCCAACCCCCAGGCCTCAGAAGGTACCAGTCTGTGGCCTGTTAGGAACTGGGCCTCATGGCAGGAGGTGAGTGGCGGGCAAGCAAGCTAAGCGTCATCTGTATCTACAGCCGCTCCCCATCGCTCACATTACCATCTGAGCTCCACCTCCTGTCAGATCAGCGGGGACATTAGATTCTCTCAGGAGCGTGAACCCTACTGTGAACGCGCGTGCGAGGGATCTAGGTTGCACGCTCCTTATGAGAATCTAATGCCTGATGATCTGAGGCGGTGACGCTAGTGCTGGGGAGCGGCTGCAAATACAGATAATCATTAGCAGAGAGGTATGACTGCACAGAAACCATAAGAAATCAATTGGTTGCAGACTCATATCAAAACGCTATCAGTGAGTGGCAAGTGACAAGCTGCCTCTGGTGGCAGGCTTTAAGTCAGAATCCAACACTTACTTTAGTCCGCGAGTAGCCCGCCCATTATTTTCTTTACCACTTCGTCTGCGCCGCTTTCCCGCGCTGCGCACTTGTCTCAGTCACGGTTTTGGTAAGCCCACAGGCTAACCCGGGACAAAATGAGTAAAAAACAAACGTTGCTGGAGAGCTTCTTTGAAAAAGGGAAATGACCCAATGATGAGACAGCAGAAGACTCTAAGACTGCCAACCCAAAGAAAGCTGCATTTGAAAGAAAATACCAAGAGTCCTACTTAAATTACACGTTCAGTGCAACAGGCGATTCACATTCTCCAAGCCTGCTTTGTGTAATATGTGGCGACCAGCTATCCAGCGAAGACATGAAAACTTCAAAATTGCTTCGCCACATGGAGACCAAGCACCCTGCATTAAAAGACACGTTTTCGGAGTTTTTCAAAAGAAAAAAAAACATGAACACAAAGAACAGAAGCAATTATTGAAGGCCACCCCTTCATCAAATGTGTCTGCACTGGGAACATCATTCTTAGCGGCTAACCGCATTGCTAAAGCTAAGAAGCCCTTTACTATTGCTGAAGAGTTGATCCTGCCTGCTGCTAAGGACATTTGTCGTGAACTTTAGGAGACGCTGCAGTTCAAAAGGTGGCACACGTTCCTCTTTCGGCTAGCACCATAACTAGACAAACTGATGAAATAGCAGAGGATACTGAGGCGCAATTGTGAGAGAGGATTAATGAGTCACCGTGGTACGCAATCCAGGTTGACGAGTCTACCGATGTTGATAACGAGGCAACAATGCATGTTTTTGTGCGACATATTTTTCAGGAGGATGTGCATGAGGATATGTTATGTGCAATTTTGTTGCCAACCAACACCACAGCTGCAGAACTAGGCAAGTCTTTGAATGATTACATATCAGGAAACCTGAATGGGTCATTTTGTGTCGGTATATGCATGGACGGAGCGGCTGCCATGACCGGACGGCTTTCTGGTTTAACTACTTGAGTCAAAGAGTCGCTTCTGAATGAGTCTATGCACTGTGTCATCCATAGAGAAATGCTGGCTAGCCAAAAAATGTGACCTGAACTTAACAATGTTTTGCAGGATGTGATTAAAATTAGCAACCACATTAAAGTACATGCCCTTAACTCACGTCTGTTCGCGCAGCTCTGTGAGGAGATGGACGCAGAGCACACACGTCTTCTCTTATACACAGAAGTGAGGTGGCTTCCTAAAGGTAGATCACTGGCCAGAGTTTCTGAGTTACGAGAGCCGCTCCAGAGATTTCTTTTAGAAAAACAGTCACCACTGGCAGCACATTTCAGTGACACAGAATGGGTCACAAAACTGGCTTACTTGTGTGACACATGCAACCTGCTCAACGAACTCAATCTGTCACTTCAGGGGAGAACGACAGCTGTGTTCAAGTCGGCAGATACAGTGGCTGCATTCAAAGACAAACTGGAATTATGGGGGCGACAAGTGAACATTGGGATTTTTGACCTGTTTCAAACATTAGCGGAGATTTGTTTTTGTTTTTTTTCGCGGTACGCGGCCTCTCACTGCTGTGGCCTCTGGCCTCTTTGCAGAGCACAGGCTCCGGATGTGCAGGCCCAGCGGCCATGGCTCATGGGTCCAGCTGCTCCGTGGCATGTGGGATCTTCCCGGGCCGGGGCATGAACCTGTGTCCCCTGCATCGGCAGGCGGACTCCCAACCACTGCACCACCAGGGGGGAGCCCTTAGCGGAGATTTTGAAAGAGACTGAGGCAGGGCCTTCTTTCTCCCAGCCAGTGCAGGATCACCTATCTCAGCTTTCAAAAGAGTTTGAGCATTACTTCCCAACCACAAAAGGCCCCCAAACTGGGAAAGAATGGATCCACGACCCATTTGTGAATAAGCCAGGTGAATCGACTTTGTCTGCGCTAGAAGAGGATCAAGTGCTTGAGATCGCAAATGATGGTGCCCTTAAAAGTGTGTTTGAGACAACTTCAAATCACCAAATGTTCTGGATTAAAGTCAAGCCGGAATATCCTGAGATGGCCACAAAAGCACTGAAAAGCCTGCTTCCATTTCCAGCATCCTATCTTTGTGAAGCAGGGTTTTCTGCAGTGACAGCAACCAAAACAAGATCACGGAGTAGACTGGACATAAGCAACACACTTTGGGTGTCACTGTCTCCCATCACCCCCAGATGGGACCGTCTAGTTGCAGGAAAACAAGCTCTGGGCTCCCACTGATTCTGCATTATGGTGAGTTGTATAATTATTTCATTATATATTACAATGTAATAATAATAGAAATAAAGTACACAATAAATGTAATGCACTTGAATCATCCCAAAACCATCACCCACCCACCCGGTCCGTGGAAAAACTGTCTTCCACGAAACGGGTCCCTGGTGCCAAAAAGGCTGGGGACCACTGCAATAAAGAACGTCTGCCCTCACGGGGCTTCGATTCCACTTGGGGCAAAGGAGGTGAGGAGAAACAGGTAACAAACAAAGCAGAATGTATTGAAGGTCCTGTGGAGATAATCGCCACGAAGAAAAATCAGAGTGAGGCTGAGTAAGAGATGAAGCTCTAAGCCATCCTTCTTCCTCCCTCCCCTCCCCCTCCTCCGTCCTCTCTGCGGATTATGACGCAAAGCTTGTGTCCTCACTTCTCCTTTGCTGCCTTTGCTTCCTCTGGAGATAATGAGCCTACGCACATGTCTTTCCATACCTGGTAGAACATTGAGCTCAGCTACTCAGGGGAGCACTGTTGTCTCCCGTTAATTTCCCAAAAATCACTTTCTCTATAAATAACTCGGGCAATTAAATTGTTTAGAAAACCTAAGGGTTTGCTGAGAACAAACATCACATTGTCCACATGTTAACTGGAAGGTTACCAAATGATTCCTGTTTTCCAATCAGATTGTTAAAACCTGATAAGTCAGCTTATTTTTGTTAACAAAATCGCTGGATTCCTCCTGCTACATGATGTTCAAGTGACTTAACAGAGATTGGAAACAAAAATTGGACATGAGGAGTAGCCAGGTTCACAGTGAGTTTCTATTCACAGACTAATTAGAATGAGCTGTGATGATGTTAGGAAGCGTGGGCTCATCTAGGTGTGCAAACAAGGCCTTCTGGCTCATGGAAGAACTAAGAATAGCGCGGCAGCCCTTCTCATCACACTGAGCTACTGAGACCTTGTATTGTTCTGCCCTCAGGAGAATATTTTTGTTTTGAAGATTTCTAACCTGCTTTTTCTCTGGGGGGTAATCTTAATAGAAACAGATCCCTACATCGGGATCTGTTTTGATTCAACCCCGTTCTGACCCTGTGAAGAGGAAGGACCGAGCCTGAGGCTCCCTCACAGCCTATTGTCCTACCCTACCTGCCTCTCCTCAGGACCCAGATCTAGGGCCGCCCGCTGTCCACACTGCTGGCCATGTGCCTGACCCTGAAGGGGACAAGGCACTTCTAACATTCAGTGGTTTTCTCCAGAATCTCGTTACCCGACATGTGTGCACATCTCCAAGGCATTCAAGCAGCTTGAATTGGTGGACACAAGGGTCAGGGGTCAGGGAGCAGAGGCTGCCCTGGGTCGGGGGGACTTCCTTCCACCCCCACCACTGTTGGGGCCTCTCCTCACTGTGTGGGTGTCCTCACAGTAGCTCTCTGTTCAGGTAGAATCTGGGCCACACCTTTGTGTGGAGCTGTCAGTAACGTACGGACTCACTTATCACTACAGGTGAGCAGGGGTCTCTAACGCTCTCTCTCTCCATCATCCCTTTTAGCCCCAGGAAAAGGGGAGAACAGATGCCACTTGGAAGAAGCAGAGTGCATAACTCAGAGCTCCGGAACATCATCGAGAGGGTGTGATGTCACCTCCAAGCCGGGCACCGGGGGTGGAGGGAGCCAGGTCAGCGGCTGCCTCTGTCTCCAGGCCACCGTCCAGCCTGAGGGTGACGCCTGGAGCAGGAAGGCAACTGCGTTGCTCCTTCCAAGCCCTGGGGGCAGCAGACCACCCCAGCCTCAGGGCAGCGCCTGACCACGAAGACCCTGGGGCCAGCCTCAGGCCAGGGCCACAAGGCTGGTCAGATACACCCCATAAATTCCCACATTTCTGGAGAGGAAGGCAAGCGGTGCCTGAGGACCAACTCTGGAAGGCGGACCATCTCAGAACAGCCTGGTCAGTCTGCAGAGGCCCCCGGCAGCATCGCAGGGGCTTCCAGGGCGGGTGACGGCCACACGCTTGGCCCACTGTCCTGCTGACTCAGAACAAAGCAGCATGTCTTCATGAACCCAGGGGCCTGGCACGCAAAGAATAGATCGTAGAGACTTACTTCAGCTGTCTCAGAATCCTCTGTGGAACAAAGAGAGAGACGAGGAGGGAAGGAGGGCGAGAGGGGCAGAGAAGATGGGGGGGATGGAGGGAGGAAGGAAAGGGAAGGGAGGGGAGGGGAGGGGAGGGGAGGAAAAGACAAGGAGGGAAGAGGTTAGTCCCCTCCACCCCCACCACTCCCTCTCAAGTTCAGGAAACATGATGGAAGGATGCAGGGATGCAGGGTTAGGGTGGCCCGTGCACGTCCCCTTTCCCTGCGCCCACCTGCCGGCCGCTCTGCTCTTCGTGTTCTTGTCCCTGGTCCCGGCAGGAAGGTGAAATGACCCACTTGCCCGAAGTGCCTGTTGAGCTAACCCGTCATCAGGGCCACCGTGAGACGGATTTCCTGACAGCACACTCTTGTGCAAGCAGGTCCCTGCTCGACACTTCTCAACAAGGCAAAGACCCTACCGTAGGTGGGAGGTTACATTCCAGCCGTACGCTGAGCTTCCCCGGAACAAGGGCGTGGTAGGGAGGGGGGCTCAGGACTTGCTGGAAGGGGTCATGTGTCCTGATCGTGAGGCTGCTGAACGTAACGGCTTGTTCTGAACCTACTCAGTCTCACCAAACCCTGCTTTCTCTCCCAGGCCAGGCCCTGCAGGGAGCAGGCCGCCCCAGGCTCTGTGCTGGGTGTGTGGGGTGCAAGCCAGACGCCCCGTGACCATGGCCCTGGGGAGGTGCAGCTGAAGTGATGCGGCAAGTCCCCTCCTGGCTGGAACGCTTTGTGAGTTAGTTTCCTATTGCAGTGCTGATGACCACAGAACACAATAGCAGGACCTCTGAGAGTTTGTGCAAGTTGAATGAGATAATGCACAGTGAGTCTTTTGACCAGTGCCGCGGTTGAAATCAATGATGAGTTGTTGCTGGATTAACTGCTTTTTTTTTGAAATACACATTTCTCCAAAGAAAGAAGCGTCGGGGTGGGTGTACTTCGGAGGTGTATATATAAAGCTGTGGACACCAAACCATCATGAGAGTCTGGTGAGGGGTGTTTGGGGCCATGGCACCTGCCAAGGGGGCAGCGAGAGGAGTGTGGAGGTCGCCCTGGTGTGGGGGAAGGGCACCGCACCGGGCCCGGAAGGTGACTCGGCCTTGAGAGCGGAGCCCTGTCAGTGATGGTTCGCAGAGGTGAGGCCTCAGACCTGCTCACTCCACGCTGCCTGGAGAAACCCCAGCCTCTTCCCAGGAAATCCCCTTTCCATTTCAACTGACTCAAGCCGGTGTCCTCTGCCTGCAGAAGAGAAAGGGGCCTGAGGCAAGCTGCCAGCTGCTCTTGTGTGTTTAGGTGCTGTCCTCTCTGTGCCCAATGGCTGACGGGCAGCAGAGACCCTGGTGGTGGTTCCAGCAGAAGCTTCTACACCCCGAACAAGCTTGGAGACCATCTCCGGGCAACCAGTCTTCACTTGGGAAATCAGGAGGTGGCCCTGCCCTCCCACCAGCTCTAGCGGGCCTGGGTTCTGGGGCTGATGCCAAGTTCTGCCAGCAGTGGACAGAGACCCTATGGGGGATGGAGGACAGGGGCCGGGGCAGGGGGGCCAGAGATGGGGGATGATGGGGCAGAGATCTTGCAGCGTGGACCTCCCTCTAATACCAGCCCCAGAAATTGTATTTAGCTGCTATAATTAAGCAATTAACCACTGGAAAAAAAATATTTGTAATTTTTCCAGATCTTCTTCCTCTCAGCAGAAATCTAGGATGTGTTTTTCTAGTTCCCTTTCCTTGAAACGTGTGTGTTTTGAAGGAAACATAGCCCATATGTTGCTCATTCATGTTTCACACAAAATGCTCTTAGGGAATATTTACTCAAGGTCCAAAACATCTTCCATTTGTTTATGTTTTTAAAGAAATCTTCTGAACTTAAAAACAGGAAGTCCTTGCTGGCGGAGTACATGAACGTAAACTCTATGGGTTTTGTTGGTCTGGGATTAGGGTCCACGATGGGTCAGAAGAGCTCTCAAACCAGAGGAGCTGTGTTGGCCCCGGGGCCTGGTGCAGAAGCCCAGAGCTGACGAGCAGAGACCAGCTCCACGAACCAGCGGCCAGGCTTGTGGATGGCAGTTCCCAGGGGAGGGCGAGGAAGGGCCAGGCCTTGTGAAAAATCAGCTCTGACCCACAGCCCCTAAAGGCTTTGGCCCCAAATGCCCGTCATCCTCCCCCGGCCTTGAGAGGGAAGGGACAGGGCATCTTGGAAGCAGCTCTGGCAAGTAGGGCAATGTTTCGTTGCAGAAAGAGTTAGAAAACTCTGCCTTGGTGGAGGTGCCCCTCCCACTGCCAAAGGGAAGAGGAGCCAGGCAGCTGACGGAAGGAGGTGAGATGGAAGCCGGGGACTAGTGGACAGGGCATGGGGCGGGGCCGCCCTGCCGTTCTCCACCCTGTGGTCTCAGTCCTACCACCTGTAAGATGGGAATAAATGCACCCACCTAACAAACTCACACGCATCAGAAACACACATCTACGGTTCCCAGCACGTACCTGGTGACCCATCAGCAGACAGCACAGCAGAGTCTGGTGGGAGGATCTGCCCTGTCGGTGTGACAGTGCTGGTCACACCTGCCCTGACCAGTGTGCCAGGAAAGTTTGGGGCCAGTTTCCAGAGGACACCTGTGCAGGCGCTGGCTCAGGCTGAAGCTCCTTCCCATCAGCACTAAGCCTAGATCTGGGGTCCCCAGTGTGGACCGCGTGACCCTAAGAGTGTGCGAGGCAGTCCAGCGAGACCTGGAAGGGACACCAGGGCTTTCTTTACATTAATGTCACCGGAGTGTGAGAAAGAGCACCTCCCAGTACTTAGTGTAAGGACTGATGCTGTGGACAAGTACCGTCACAAACGTCCACATCCATTGGGAAGCCTGAGCAGCCTCAGTGGGGAGAGGCTGGCCTGCGGCCTCTGCCCGATGTGGTGGTTTTCACGTGCCTGGTGTGCGGATACAGACACGGGAGGATCTCGGCAGTACGTCGACATGAGACGAGGGTGACCTTGTAAAGCTTTACGCCCCTCGGCTGGCGTGGATCTGTGCGCTCGGACAAGCAATTCTAGAGACCAGGTGGGCAATTCTCTTTTACAAAAAGGTGGACACTTCTTTAGCTGCACTGTCCTCTGTGGACAAAGGCTAGTCACTGAGAGCAGCCTGGCAAAGTTTCTGAAAAAATAAACCCACTGACGCCGTCTTTTCAAGGAAAACGTGGTGTTTTCACAGAGGAGGAAAAAGGGACTGCTTTCCACAGAAACTCGTCCCACGGAGAGATTGAAAAATGTACAATGTTTTCCATCCTCATGCCATTTTGTTACCAGAAACGTATAAACACGTTGCTTATAAAAACCGCCCTATCTGTACACCGAGAAAACTTGCAAACATAATGTGGCGTCTGTGTCTTCAGCCAGAACAGCCAGGACGGGGTTCTGTAGAACCAGGTCCCAAAGTGCCCTAAACCCAGAAGCTTGAATCACTGCTTCAGAAAGTGTGGTCAGGATTTATGCAACTAATAGTGCATGTTCAGTCATTCAATCCTATTAATGTTTCCAATACCATTTAGTTAAAAAAAAAAAGAGAGAGAGAGAGATTGTGTCCACCATAAAAAATAATACCCATTATTTTAAATGTTGTTTATTTCGTCTTTGTTCTATTATCTTTTTATTTTGACGGATATTCTATTACCCAGATAATATACTACTTCAGTGTCATGGGTATAGAACATGTGTGTGTACACATATACACACGTAATGTGTTAGTATTTGGGGGATGAGTTTTTAGATTTGGGGGGATCGCCCTGGTCCAGATGGTCCCACTGAGTAGAGACCCCACAGAGGTGGGTGATACCAGCCCCAGCCCCAAACCCGACGAAGCCCACCTCTGCCCACCAGCCTTCACCTCACCTGAGAGCTGGCCTTTCTGTTCCTTGTCTGCGCCTGCCTGGCCCCAAAACACTCGGAGTCTGTTTTTAGGCCAATGTAGAAACAGCACCCAAGTGAGATCCTCAGATATGAGCCAAAGCAAACTAGTGCCCGTCCCCAGAAACGTGGCCTGGGAGCGCGACTGCTCTGCATGTCTGCGGAGAAAGCACGCCCTGCTGTCGCCTCCCCTCTGTCTCCCCCACGCGCTCTCCTGGCTGGGATAGACATTCCGTGTGCGTGCACACAGGTGCACACGCACACCCGTGCACACACACACACGCATGCAACGCTTAGCAAGTCTGTTGGCCTCTGATGAGCAGATACTCTTCATAATAGTTTTAATTGCCCAGAGAATTGACAATGGGATGACCGAGTCATAGAAGAAAAGCAAGAAAAAAAACTTGAAACCTGAAAGCTTAGACTCCAAATGGAGGGAAGAACGCTTTTAGACATCAGGGACAGCGAGAAGAAGATAAATACTTCTTGGATGAATAAAATAAAATCAAACGGAAAGACAGGTGTACCCCCAGAGCCAGGCCCCAGCAGGCATGTGGTTCAGGCCAGCAAATGACGATCCAGGGAACAGGTGACGGGGAGCAGACGCCTGGCTTCCCGCCCTGCTGGGCACTGCTCTGCCAGCCCCACCAGCCCCAGAGGGCCCGGCCCATGAACACCCCCTCCTCCAGCCCCTCTCACTTCCCCACTTCCTGCTTCCTGGGACCCCCAGGTACACCCTCGGCCCCCATGTCCTGCCATGGCTCTGCTTTCAGGGACCAGATTAGACACAGGACATCCGTCCAGCAGGCACGGCCTCCCGCCAGTGGCACCTGCCGTGTGGTCTGAACGACATGTGCATTTCTCGTTCAGAAAATCAAAAATCATGCTAACTGTGGCTTCACGGTCACTGGCTCTGCATCTCCTGGGAGCGTGTGTGCCAACACTGGGGGACCAGGGTTGCCTCCATGCCACCAGCTCCAGAATGTGCTGGGCGGAAGACTGGTCTGGCCTCGGCAGGAAACGGTCCACCTTGTCCGACAGACGAGCTTCCTGAGCCGGCCCCACAGCCCCCGGGCACCCGCCATGTTTTCCATCCAGGCCAGCTGCTGGCACAGAGCCACTCTCCAATCCTGTGAACTACCTCTGACCAGTCCACCCCAGAGGGGGGAGGCCAGGTGGACGTGCTCTAAGATTCCCGAGCCCCAGGCACCAGCGTGTTCGGAGCCTGGACCCCCTGGGTTTGTTCGGTCCACAGCCCAGACACCCTTCACGGCCCTCCCTCCCCATTGGTCACCTTCGTCCTTGTTCTGAATCGAAAGGAGGTCTCAGTTGTCATCCCGCGGACCCCGTCCTCGTCCCCCCTCTGCTGTCCTTTCCCACCTCTCCCTCCGTGACTTGCAACAAGGCCATGAGTCGGCGTCTGTGTCTGCAGATTCTAACTGCAGAATCTCCACCAGAGCTTCCCCGGAGCCCCCCACTCCACACCCTCCCTCACACTCCATGCCAAGGCCTCTCCCTGGTCCCCCCAGCCCCCTTTGTGCCAGCGCCCAATCCGCCCATTCCTCCTAAAACAGTGACCCGACAGGCTGTTGGCAGGGCCCACACCCTTGTTCTCATAGCACTTTGCTCCTGATGCAAGTAGAGAATTCCCCAGATAGCATGAAGGGATTCTGGGTCCAAGCCTAACATAGACTCCCAAGCCTTCCCTGAGGGAGCAAGGGCAGCCTGGGGGTCCTGGAGGCCTTTGAGAGGGTCGCTTTCCCAGCAGTTATCCACAAGTATGCCTAGCCAAAGGGGAAAGATGGAGGCCCAGCTGGGAGGAAGACGTGGCTATAAACTTGAGACCGGCTTGTTTGTCAGAAGTAAATGAGAGAGAAGTTCGCCAGCCAGGTGGCCAGGGAGGTCTGTGGGGTGGGCACCTGGAATTGTGCAGAGGGGTGCCAGGTCCCTCGGGAAACTTGGCCGAAGCCCTTACGTGGAAAGCCCTGCACATGGTCAAGCCGGGCAGCTCTTGCAGGAGTTGCCCTGGCCGGGGCAACAGCGATTTCCATGAGGGCACAGAGAATGTCTCACTTCCCACCCCAGGACATGGTGTGTAAGTGCTTGTTAATTAATCAATTCACAAGTAAATGAATGACTTCAAGATGGTCATTTAGGTAATTAAAAAAAAAGTGTCTTGTAAAACGCTTTCATCAGAATGTCTGGGAAACATTACTTTTTGGTGCCTCTCGGTGCACCCCCTTCCCACCCAGGTCAGTACCATCCCTTTCCTCTCTTTCTCATTGTAAAGCATCTACAAGAGTATGAGAATGTACATGTATCCGTTAGCTTTTGCCGCATAACAAACTGCCCCAAAGTTTGGAGGCTGTATAAGCTCCCTATTGCTGCCGTAACAAATGACCAGAGATTTAATGGTTAAAATATCACAAATTTATTCTCTTTCAATTCTGGAAGTCAGAAGTCCAAGATGAGTTGTTATGGGGTTAACATCCAGGCATCACCTGGGGCTGGTTCCTTCTGGGGGCTCCGGGCACAATGCATCCCTCACCTCTTCCAGATTCTACAAGTGCCTGACGTTCCTCGCTGTGGCTGCATCCCTCCAGTTTCCATGTCTGTTGTCATTGTTATCACATCTCCTCCTCTCTGTCTGACCTTCCTCTATCCCTCTTAAAACGGCCCTTCTGATTACATCATGTTCACCTCGATGATCCAGCATGATCTCCCATCTCAAGATCCTTCTCCTTTTGTGGAAGGTAATGTATTCGCAGGTTCCAGGGATTAGGAGGTGGACATCTTTTTTTTGGCCCGGGGTTGGTGGCGGGTGGTGGTGAGGTACATGATTCAGAGCCCACAGTGGCTCAGAACAACAGGGTGTGCTCTTCTCACCATCTGGCCAAGTTCACCGGGGCAGTTATCTGATCCCAGCTGGGCCCCCTCCTGTCTGGCTCAGCTAGGGGCTGGCTGGCCCAGAGGGCCTGAGCCTGGACAGCTCATCTCTGCCATAATAGCCTCTCACCCTCCAGAAGGCCAGGGTGGACCTGTTTACATGGCTGGTCAGCATTCAGACAGGGAGTGCGGGAACATGGGAGGCCTCTGGGGGCCTCATCTCAGAACCGGTCCAGCATCACTTCTGCCTGTTCTATCGGCCAAAGCAAGTCAGTTCAGCTTCAAGAGGAAACAAGTGAACTGCAAAGTCAAATTGCAGAGCTCTAGATACAGGACGGATGCAGGGCTTCAACCCTTTCTGCAGCAGTAGATGTCTAACCGCTGCGGAATCTGTAATTCCCTGCGTACTCATCAAGCACCTACCCTGGGCTCTGCTCACACACAGGCAGGCAGCACCACCCTGGTACCAAACTACCAAACACTCCGTGAGAACTCTCCACTTCTAACTATTACGTGCTCTGAGTGCATTGCACACCCACACCCCCGCCCACCCAGGCGCGCCCACCTGCCTGCCCTCCCCAGTCCTTCCTCGCAACCAAACCCAGCCCCCATCGAGGCCAGAGCTATGCCAACATCAAGAAGTCCTGTCACGTCCCCGGGGACATCAGCCACCCCCACGGCACCTCATAGCCACAGGTCAGCCTTCCCTCCAAGTCCAAGGAGCCCAGCAGGTGTCAGGCAGCTCGGGGCCCCACTCCGCACAACTGCAGGTGGACGTGCTGTCTGCAACAGCACCACCGTGTGGCAGGAGGGGAAGGGCAGCGCGGTACAGGCCGGTGCCGGCCTTGGCCCCCGGGGGAGGAAGGAACTCTGTCACTCCCCCACTTGTCTCTAAGGCCTTCCCGCCTTTAAGACATTAAGGCAAATAGGACAAGACGGAGGTCGT
This sequence comes from Stenella coeruleoalba, assembly GCF_951394435.1. Taxonomy (NCBI): domain Eukaryota; kingdom Metazoa; phylum Chordata; class Mammalia; order Artiodactyla; family Delphinidae; genus Stenella; species Stenella coeruleoalba. The sequence goes on along the minus strand of NC_137161.1, from coordinate 44,223,296 downwards.
GATTGAAAGATAAGTGGCAGGACCCTACTTGCTCCCCGTGTGCTGCAGCAGGTCCTCTGGCTGTAGTCTTCTCCACAGCACACTTCTTTTTTGTAATTTTTACTTTGAAATAATTTCAAACTTAAAAAAAAGTTTCAAGAGTAGTACAAGGAACTCCTCTTCACCTTTCACCCAGATTCACCGGTTAATTATATATTGCCCCATTTCCTTAATCATTCTCTCTCTGATACATATAGGGATATATATATATATGAATTTATATTTTTTCTGAGTTTGAGAGTTATTAGGAGAAACTGTCCTCTAATTTACTGCTAATTTCAGTGTGTAGTTCCTAAAAACAAGGACAATTTCTTACGTACCTATAAAGTTACTATCAAAAGCAGAAAAGTTTTCATTGATGCAATTCTATTACCTAAAGCATAATCAATATTTAATTTCCATCAATTGTCCCTATAATACCCTTGAGAGCAATATTTTTTCCAGTCAACTTTTTAAAATCCTTAATGACTAAATACGTAAATTCAGTTAAGAGAATGTGAAATGCAGTTGACTAACAAGTCAAACTCATCCACACCTTTCACCCAGCAGCTCAGGTAGCAGAGACCTTGCCGTGTGATATGGTCAGGGATAATGCCAGGTGATTGACCCGCAGGTAAGTCCCACGGAGAAAGACTGTGAACCATTATTTCGGTGTTAAACCTTTCTGCAAGCCTGAAATACCCACCTCCCAAGGGTCTCCCAGGCAGAGGAGGATTCCAGGTAAACTTATGAGAGACACTGTTCCAGATAAACTATACCAGGTAGTGGGGACTACGGGGCCTGAACAAATAGAACTGAGGATACAGGACAATGGAGAGAAAGCAGAGACGGGGGTGACAGTTGCCGGGCTGTGTTTCCAGGACACCTCGGGGTCTGGACAGCCGGCTTCCCACTCAGTCCAAATCTTACCATTTGCCTTACGATATGAAGTCATTGTTCAGAACAAAAAAGGGGATGAGAGGGTAGGGTCGTGTTTGGCCAGGATGGTGCTGGTACCTAGTCGTGACATTCCATCAATTATCCCGCTGATCATGGAAGAATTCAGAAGGCATCTTAGGTGAGTTCTTCCAGAAGCTGATTCTGGATTAAGGAGTTTATTTGGAAGGTGAGCCCAGGAACTCAGGTAGGGGACTGAGAAATTGATCCAAAGAAGGGAAGGCAGCAAATAAAAGTGGCCCATCAAGCAAGATACCATGTGGGCAACTGCAGTGCAGCCTTTGTGGGGAGACAGTGTAGAGCACGCCCTGCAACGGCCCTGAGACGAGAGAGCTGGGGTATTAACACACCCACCCCTTCCTGCAGCCCTGGGTCGAAAGCCCTCCCGGGCTTTTAATTCCCTGGCACTTCCAGCCTGCCATGGGCAACAAAGCTGCATCAGGTGACCAGAGAAAGTCCTCAGACAAAGAAATGTCCAGACAGGCAGCTGGAGACGATGTGCCCTGACAAGTTAATGGTGAGGAGATTTGGCCACAGCAGCAACAGACTCTGTCACAGTGACATTACCACAGGTGACCCGATGCACCGTTAAGTCACGAAGTGTAATTAAGTCCCAGCACAGACACTAAGTTGCTAATAATGTGTCAAGTAGAAAAGTACATGAAAAGTTAGGGAAATGAAAAGACAGCACCACCAACATTTATCAGAGAGAGTTCCCTGCAGGAGGTGGGTTCAAAACTGGTATTTTAGAGGGAGTTGGAACTGTCCACCCTGCTCATCAGCGGGTCTCCCGTGTTCTCTGTTAGCCTGGTCAGTCCAGGGTCCCTGAGCCAGTTAGAGAGCTCCGTGGGTTGGAATGCCAGGGGAGCCAGGCTTTGCCAATGGGGTCAGTGTGGACACAGAGCAGGATGTGGTGCTTCTGAGCTTGTGGGGCAGTGCTGCCTCCCCCAGCGTCCTCTACACGTGCCCATAAGGCTGACGTCAGAAGGTTTCTTCAAGACGTTGAGCGAAAGATGGCCACCTTGTAAAGTTGCTAAAGCCCTGCCAGCCGGATCCCTGGGGAGCAGCCCACAGACAACGTCCAAGGGGTGGCTGCCGGTCTGTGGCCCACCGAGAGAATGCCTGCCCTCCCCGAGGAAGAAAGAGCATGGACGAGACCTAAGATTCCCATCCACACGCTGGGAAGGAAATGACGAGCTCTCCACCATCTTCGCTGTTACTAGTCTTACTATTATTATGATGACCATGACTATGTATGTGGCATGTGTTCCATGCTGCCTGTTGGTTCCTTTTCTTCTCAAAATGTCATCTCATTTATTCCTTAAGACAAATTCTTTGGGTGGGTCCTATTGATACCCAACTCAACCAATGCAGAAACTACAGCTTCGGGAACATGGGTTCCCCCCTTACAGACGCACAGCTGTGACGATTCCAGAATTCCAGCCCATCACCAATCACCCATCGCTGTCTGCCTATGAAATCATCCTCTCATTATGCCATCCTGCCTCCCCCATACCTTATGTGCTCCCCCCCAGGAACATACATGCTCCCCACCTGAAACACTGCCTGGAACCAGGAAGAAAATTCACCCCCTTCATTTTTCCAAATAAATGTGGGTCAGTTAAGTGATCCTCAGGGTAAATTCTGCCAGGAGCCAATAACTAGTCCTGGGAGTGTTTCCTTCAGATCTCTGCTCCCCTCTGGGGAAGCCATTGTCCAAGGTGACTCAGAGGACATTAGCACAACTTGTGAGGAACCACGTTCTTGCCTCAGGTCGCTTCGGGCAAAAGCCAAGTCCCACTTCAATCCATTTTCTTCTAACAACAAACCTATTTATCCCCTAAACCAGGGATGTTTATTGTGTAGAAAGAGTCCATGGGGGTGAAACCAGGAGCTATGGTACTGCCGCATCAAGCCTTAATGCACCTGCTTCTGTGGTCAGCCTTGGCCAGGGGGCCAGGAACCTGCGCCCGCACAGCCCACGCTCAGAGCTGCTGGAAGGATGCCGTCTTATATTTAAGCCCGCTGTGACTGACCTACCTTCCCGTCCTTACCCTCCCTCTCGTTGTTTCCCTATTTTAATGTCTCACCTAGGATCTCCAAGCATCTGTACAGATGATAATGTGATCATTCCTGTATTTTTTTTTTTTTTCCGGTACGCAGGCCTCTCACTGCTGTGGCCTCTCCCGCTGCGGAGCACAGGCTCCAGACGCGCAGGCTCAGCGGCCATGGCTCACGGGCCCAGCCGCTCTGCAGCATGTGGGATCTTCCCGGACCGGGTCACGAACCCGTGTCCCCTGCATCGGCAGACGGACTCTCAACCACTGCACCACCAGGGAAGCCCCATTCCTGTATTTTTAAAAACACTGTTTGCAGCAAGTAAAAACTAAAATGACCTAAATATCCACCAGTTTCAAAATAGATCAACTGCGATATATTCGTACAGCGGCCCTCTAGACAGTGGTTAAAGTCAACGTGTTAGTTGTGTATTTTCAACGAGGTTAACTCTTTAAAACCAAATGGTGCTGAGGAGAGAATGTGGAGTTATTGTTTGATGGGGACAGAGTTTTGGGGAAGATGAAAAAGGTCTGGGGATGGACGGTGGAGATGGTCGCACAGCAACGTGAATGTGCTTAATGCCAGAGAACTGCACTCTTAGAAACGCAAAAATGCCTAAATGGTACGTTCTGTATATGTTACCACAGCGAAAAAGCACAAATCGTCATTTGTAAATAGTTTGAGGTACTTTTCTGTATGTTTGAAATACTTCATAGCAAATAAGTACATAAATAAACAAATAGAAGTGAGCATAAAAACAGCACTGCTGACCCAACTTCACCTTGAAAAGATCCTTTAGGTCAACAAGCATCTTCTAAAGCACATGGGGATGTTTCAGCATTCACGTTCATGTGCATTAGCGCCCCACCCCCGGCTCTTTCCACCAACCTGGTAGGAAGTGGATCACATGAGTTGGGTCCGTGGGTCACGGCTCAGAGGCAGAAGGTCGGGTTGACCTGGTGTCCGAAGGGAGCATGAGGGTGGATTGGGGGGACTGGAGCCCCCATGCCTGACGCTCCTGGGCCTGGCCAATCCTAGGGAGTGTCCTCATCAGAGCTGGAGGACTCCGGACTCCATCCACGGCCCAGGCTCTTGCCATTCAGGGCCACTCGGTCACCCATTCAGCTCACTGACCACCGTAGGACCGCGGGATTTTTCTTGACTCTGAGGTTTTTGTGAAAGTGATGAGAAAAATGCCTAAAATTGGACCCATGATGAACTCAAGATGCACATGGCCAACCCGCTTGTTGGAAAGACCTCCCTGAGTTAAGTTTTTCCCAAATGGTCCCGGGAGCTGTGGGTGAACATTCCCAGAGGCTGGGACAGCAGGGAGGCATTGTCACTGCTGTTGGGCCACCAGACCTGGGATCTCTGACCACGAGCTGCCCACGTCACTCCAGGTGCCTTGTCCCCGCATCCCCAAGCTTCTCTTGGGCGACGTCCACCCTTGGCTTCCAGACCGGCTATCACGGCAGTAAAAAGGAACGACCAATTAGGTCAGGAGGTCCCTGCTGGTGAAGCAGACACAGAAGGTGGCCGCGCCCTTGCTGACCCTCGGGCTGACCTGGCTTCCTTGCCGGGCAGTCCTGTCGGCCACGGTCGCCTTCTGCAAGGAGCAGCCTTAAGTGGTCAGCCTTCAAGAGCCATTCAGTCTCTGTCACGCTGGTCACCAGCAGTCGAGGCGTGAACACAGACACAGGCAAACACGAGCAGGTGGGCATCTGTGTGCCAAGCGAACGGGGTTTCTGGGCACCGGACTCTGAATTTTCCCATGTCATGCAATGCTGATATCCTCTTGGTTTTTTTCCCAACCACCTAAAAATGTAAAAACTGGGAATTCCCTGGCAGTCCAGTAGTTAGGACTCCGCGCTTCCACTGCCGGGGGTCAAGTACAATCTCTGGCCAGGGAACTAAGATCCCACAAGCTGCATGACATGGCCAAAAAAAAAAAAAAAACAACTAAAAATGTAAAAACTGTAATCAAGCAGGACCCTGTGGGACCTTCCCCGGGACAGCTCCCGCCCCCATGTCTTCTGCCTGCCTCTCATTTGTAGGAAAACTGAAGTCTCCCAGGCCTCCCCTGAGTCATAGAAGAGCAGGCCCAAGCAGTTCATAATCAGGACGATAGAATCACAGGACTCCCAGCTCCTCCCTGAAGGACACAGATAACAGTATCGAGACACATTCCTAAACTGTTTTGCAGATACTATAACTGCCACCAGAGGAAAAAGCTAACTTCATGATGACCAGACTGCAGCCATGACACCAGCTGCCCCATTCCGTGCAGCCCTGAGTTTGTGACCGGCATAATTCTGAGAAGTGGTCTCAAGGAAACGAGAAAAAACCGACCCTGGAACTGAAGATTAACTGGGCTGAAAACAATCAAGATGACACTGACCAGACCACCACACGACCAAGGTGACAATCAAGATGATTGCAGAGCTTGGCGTGCTGTTTTGCATGTAGCCCCCTCCATACACCCCTGAAATGTCCCGGGTTTTCCCTATAAAACCCCTTTCCCTCTAACTGACGAAGGGGAGACAGTTTGGGGGATGCTAGTCCGCCATCTCCCCAGGTTTCCGGCTTCCTGGATAAAACATCCTTCTTTTTCTACCAGCCCTTGTCTCTAGAGCATTGACTTTTGAGCGACGAGCAGCCTGAGTTCGGTTCCGGGTCTGGCCAGTAACAAAACCCCTGGCTGTGCACAGCCAGGTGGAACCACATTTGTGCCAAGGGTCATAGGCTGCTGACCCCTGTTCTAAACGCCCAGAAAGGTTCTTGGAGCTGACATCACGATATGCCTCCACGAGGGCTGTGAGTATGAGAGGACCAGCCCTGTAGGAGGAACAGAAGGAAGAGAGGGAAAAGGTGCAGGCTCTCCCCATAGACACCACCCACCCCTCTGTGGTCAGGCTGGTCGTTCGCTGTCCACTCGGCTACAGCGGCTGAAGCTGAAGCATCAGTTCCAACAGCGAGGCCTCTCCTGGCTCCTGTGTGGGGCGCCTCACTGGTCCCCACAAAGGCTGAGGCCGCTGCTGTCATCCCATCGTTTGGAGGAGAAAACTGGGACACGGACGTCAGAAGGAAGCTGCCCAGGACCACACAGACAGCGGGGTGGGCTCAATGTCGGGCCTGGCCATCTGGTCTCAGCCTTGGTGCCCATTGGTCCCACATCCGGGGTTCTTGTTCAGAATGTGTTGGTGCCCCCTCCTTCACCCAGGGTCCCGAGGTCTGTCCTGTTTCTGCTCTTCTAAGTTCTGTACTCCTCCACCCCCTTCTCCACATCCACAGACCCAGTGAAGCCCTTGGAATCCATGCCCAGGCTGTACGGGACTGGAAACCACTGCTGTGGGCTGCTGTCCGAGCGACCACGTGCGCCTACATCCCTGTCCCCTGGTCCCCTTCAGGCTGGGTTGAGCTCCATCTGGGAGACGAGTAGGATGGATGGATGGGGGGCTTAGGGGCCTGGCTGGGGCAGCCATGGGATAGAGGGTGGGGCCGTGGTGCGGGCCCTGCAATGCCCCATTCACCACCTCGGCAGCTGCAGCCCCGGCTCTCACCTGCGATCGCCCCTGCCTTCCAGCCGAGCCCGTTTCTATTCCCATCCATGGAGTCTGAGAATTCCCAGTTCCCCACCTGGTCCCCAAGACTTGGATTCTTGGACTTTTAACTTTTGTCGCTTTGCCAGGAGTGAACTTGTATCTCGTTGTTTTAATTTGCATTGTGCCTCTACCCCCAGCCCAGTGACCTCATCAGCTGTTCTCCCTGCCCCAGGGCCTTTGCACCTGCCATTCCCCCAAGCCTAAGTGCTCGCCCCAGGTGTCCACATGGCGCCTCCCTCTCATCCCCGCCCTCCCCTCACACTTCACTTCTGCCCTTGTTCTTATGATAACTGACATGGGAACACAGGGTTTCCCTCCCTCTGGCACCAAGGAAGCCCTCCGGGGCACAGCTTGGCCTCACTTCCCCCTGTAGCGCTGCAATGCTTCTGTGAAAACAAAGCATAGTGTTCTCAGCCGCAGAGCTACAGGTGGAAGACGAGCCTCATGACCAAGAGACCATTAAGTTAAATTTATGTAGAATCAGGCCAGGCTGTACCAACAATGACGATAAACACAGGACACGGGCTCTCACTTGAGGATCAAAGAGAACGGCCAGAATGCATCTTTCTCTTAGAATGCACCTCCGTGGAAGTTGGAATTCTGATGTTTTTGAGTCTTTATTATGTTGAACTTGGCACTGACCATTTAGACTGTGTCATTGTTTACAGCTTTCAAAAAATAAGATTTTTATGCTCCGTGGAATTGTTCGAGGTGAAGCAATAGCCAAGTTACCCGGAGGCATGAACCGCCCACGTCTGGGGGGCCAGGAAGGGAGGGGGGCTGAGCCGTCTCTTCACAAAAACAGTCACCCACTTCCCCATCGCTGCCACCTCCCCCCCTCAATCAGCCCCAAGGCCTCAATTCTCAGCCTAAATATGTCCCCGACCCACTCACATTCCCTGTCCCTCAGTCCCAGCCCGAGCCACTGTCTTGCCAGACTTCTGCAGAATCTCCCACCGGGCTCCCAGGCAGCGCGCCCCCCACCGAGACCAGACCCCACACCTGCCCGTGGTGTCCGGCTCAGGGACGGGCACCGAGATGGCCCCATGGGAGGGAGGGCGGCAACTGATTTCTCTGAATGCCTGTGGTCACTGCTGGTGTGAGTTGGTGGGGCATCCCCCTTGCCCGCTGGCCCCTCAGTGGTCAGCCTTAGGTCCTGGGGAGACGCCCACAGTCCCCATTCTCCATCCTGCCCTCGATGTGTGCCCACTGCCCCCTGTCCAGCCCCCGCCCAGGTCACAGGTGGCAGAACCAGACTGCAGCAGACCACCAGTCGGCCACGCCGCCTTGTCTTTATGGAGACCCAGTGTCCTCCCCAAATCCTAACGGGCTTTGAATTAATCCAATGAAAGACAGTGGAATTTGTCCAACAATGTATATAAGGAGAACTTCTAAAATAAGTGATATTAACAGTAGCACGTCTGAGACATGGGCCGCGACCCCTACTTTACAGTCCAGAGACAGAGGCCCTTGCCCGTGACCCCGGCACCATGCTGTCATGCCATCGGTTTGGGGGGTCACTGCTCACGAAGAATTGGAGGAAAGGAATCTTTTCGAAAAGATGAATATGAGAATGAGGAATGTTCCCACACTCCGAGGAGAGTGGATGGTGATGGAGGACCCACGCAGGGGCTCCCGCGTAACAGAATTACCAGTTATCCAGGGCCCTGGGGGAGGGGGCGGGACTTGGTACGTGGCCCAGTGGCCGGGGCGGGAGCAGCGGGGGCACTCTTGTGGCTGCCTCGTGGCTTGAGGGGCCAGACGACTTTCCCCAAGGCGTCTAGGCAGGGCAGATCCTTTCAACCATTACTCGTGCTGGAGCTCCGCCAGGACCCTTCAACCCTGCTCCCCTGCCTGCTGCCCTGCGTTCACCCTGAGTCAGTTTAGCTGTTGTTTGCAAAATCAGTCCCAGGGTCAGGACCTTCAGCTCAGTCTGGAATTTGGGCTCCACCTTTTGGAAGAGGACTACGGAGGTGGCTTTTGGTCCACCTGCAGGACGTTCTGCCTCCATGCTTTGAGAAGGATCTGCTGACTCTGCGATGTCCCTCTCCCGCCGACAGCTGCCGCTGCACGAGCGACACTTGGTGCAATCCGCCACGTTCACCGCGACCCATGTACACCCTTTTCCCCAATTTGCTCCAATGCTTATGAGAAACATTTTCTCTCTACAGTTTGCGTTGCAAAGGGTTTTGTTTCCTCAGTCACCGGAACCACTGGATTCTCAGTGATGGTCAGCGCTTCTCGTGATGCAGAAGGATGTACAGTGACACGAGCCTCATGTCCCGACCAGACGCCTAGAGCGAGGTTCTGGTTTTTAGTAAATCTCCTTGAGCCTGGAGACAAAAGCAGAAATCTTATCCTACCACCAATATTTCTAACACAGCCCGCCTGCATGGAGACCCTTTAGGACTTGGGGGTCTCAAGTCATAATACCTATAATTTAGTCAAGACCCCAAAGCAACGTGTCCTTTTATCAGGGCTTTCGTGGTGGATTTGATCCCTGGGAAATCTGGAGCCCGGTGACCTGTGTTTCCTCCAGTCCCGGCCAGTGAAGCAAGAGCAGATTCCTGGGCCAGTTCCTCCTCAGGGGGCGTGACTGTGACCCCGGCCTGGCGGGCTACGGATGCCCAGGGAAGGTTCAGGTCTCGAGAAAGTGGATGCCGCTTGGAACCGCAGCCGAGTCCAGGGCCCTCACTCTGGACTCGGGCCCCAAGTCCCCTTGGAGTGGCCAAAGCTCCTCATACAGCTTTGCCCAGACTCCCAGCAAGGGACCTACTGGTCTTGGAAACTGTTCCTTCCCACTGCAGCCTGTGGGTCACTCAGTGCCTTTTAAACACGACCGTCCAGCTCTGCTTTGTCCCCGCCCCGTCTGAGAGGCTTCCACACACAGAACCTCCAGGCCCCCTGCAATGACCCCAGGAGGCAGGGGAATGAGTGAGGGGGCGATGACCTCCTGGCTCAAACTGTCCACAGGGGGCAGCAGGGGTGGTCGTGGTACCCCGTGCACTGCCATGTCCGCCTGGGTCCTGTCAATCTCAGGACGGTCCACCCTGGAGTAATGCGTCTGGCTTGCTCTATTTAAGACCTGCTCAAACCACATGGAGAGTCCAAGCAAATGGCAGAATCTGCAGGGGGTCTGGGTAATGCACAGGCACGTGGTCGCCACCCAGCCCCCAGGCTCGTGGCAAGGGGGTGAGAGGGGTGCCCTGACCTCAGGGGAGACAGGGCACCTCCAGTCAGGGATGTGGGGTCTGGACATCCCACAGGTCCCCATAGCCCATGACACTCCCCCTCTTGCCTGGCCCCAGCCCCTCCCAATGGGCCAGCTTGACGTCTGCCTAGAAGGCGGCCACTCCCAAGGCTCACGGTGCTCTCGGAAATCAGCACAGGGTGCTGCTGGTTCGCAGGCAGCGGCCTCTTTTAAAAATATATTACAGAGAAAATCTATGCTTTTGTAGAAAAATCAGGAAATGAAGAGAAGTGAAACCAAAAAGTGTCTCAAAATTATCTACGATCCCACTGTGCACCACTAATGTTTTGATGTTTTCTTTCCCATATGTATTATACATATGTCCACGCATAATTTTTGCTCAAAAACAAGTTTATTCTGTAATCTATTTTTCTCACCTAGCAATTTATTGTTTTAAATCAGTACCTGGATACATTACAGAAGAGTCAAGCAATGTGAAAATACAGAGAGTCCCTCCCCGTGAGTCCCCTCCCCGCGAACCAGCCCCCCCATTCAGCCCCTGCGACCTGAGCTCCTGTCTGGTGACAACACCGCCCTGAACATCTTCCTCCACCTCCAATGTGCACTTGTTTCTCTAGAGTGGCACGGAGCAGTGGAATCGCTGAGTCAAAAATCCGTGCTTATTCTTTATTTTAATAAATACATCAAATTGTTCTCAAAATAGATGTACGGATTCACTCTCCCCAAATCAGAACAGCTGTTTTCCCACCTCTGCTAACATATGAAATCATCACACACATCTTAATGTTTGCCAGCCTGATAGGTGAAAAGTATTATCTCATGGTTGTTTTAGTTTGGATTTCCCTGAATAGTGGTGATGTTTACATTGGCCGGTGAGCTTCCTCTGAATAACCTGGTCATATCCTGGCCTCCACGCTGTTACCCTTTTAAAATGGTTTTAGAACTTCTTTCTATGGTCTGGTATTAAATCTTTATATGATATATATGATACATATATAATGTGTATGATGTTTTTCTCCCAGGTTTTTCCTGTGCCTTAAAACTTTGCTTATGATGCCTTTTATCATAGAGAAGATTTTGAAAATTATCTTTACGTAATCCAAACTTTCAATTTTTTATAATAATTTTGTAGATTTTGCCTTATTACTTACCAACTACAGATCGGTTTTTATATTTACTTCTTTTTCAAAAATACATTCTACAAATACTAATGATATTAAAAAGGAATCTAATTTTGTTCCAAAGTTATATCCAAGTATCATAATTGAATCCAAGTATCATTACTGAATATACCAAAATTCCCCCCTTAATTGGAAAGCTGCTTCCTCATACGGGGTTATCACTGGTACCACTTCGTACCTGTGCTGAAATCACATTCTGTGTGCTGTGTCTTCTCGAGTGTCATTTCCATTTGTTGAGTCCAATGCCTGTCTTCTGTGGCTCTGACTTGTCATCTGTGTATTTGAGAATCCTTCCCAGCTGCTTTGAGGAGGTAGGAAGCTTCTGAGGGTCACAGTGGGCCAGACAAGGGAGCACTAAACTCGGATGGTTCCTTCTGTCTTCTTGGGCCTAGAGGGCTTATTTTTGTCACCTGGGACATCCTTCTAGCCCGCTCAAAACTTTCAAAAGGGCCTAGGGTGCCGTGTCTGGCTTGCGCTGGTCACTCCTCGGTCACCAGGTCAATGAATGACCCCGCCTTGGGGGCATCGTAACTGTCCACACAGGGCACCTGACTCGTCTTCACGGTGTGTGCAGGGTGTTAGGACATTGCAGAGCCATCAGTTTCTCATCACCAATGTTGTATTTGAATTTCTGACAACTTCTATATTTGCTAGTAGAGCGTGCCCAGGGGAATAGCTACTGATCGAAGGGAAGGGACGTGTTATTCACTGGGCAACAGCTATGCGATCGAGGTGCAACTCTGTGAGGATGTGTAGAGAATGGATCCAGTAATGTGATGTGTTTCGAGGACTGAAAGTGAGAGAAACATAATCTGAGATAATAAAAATCCTCACTGAGGCATTGCTCTTTCCTATTCCATCCTGAATTGGTAGTCAGGGGGGATAGTTTTTAGCTGATCTATTTGTTTCTTGCTAAATTCCATTCTCTGCAAAAACAGACACTGTGTCGGCAAAGGAGCCTTGCTTTTTACCATGAATAGATGTCTAACATTTTGCTAAATAAATTCTATTCTGAATGTCCCAAGAAAGGTTGCTCTTTGAAGGTCTCACCCCATAAAACATGTATATGGTGTTTGGATGAGGTGGTTGACCTACTGTAACTGGGAATAAAAGGTAACAGGTCTGTGAACAGAATCAGTACCACGTGAGTCTCAACAGACTAAAAAGATGGGCCAAACCAACTGGACAGTATTTAACAGGAACTTAGCAGTGGATGCGGGAGGGCTTGAAGCAGGAGGAAGCGTACCTTGGAGAAGAGAAAATGCAAGGAGGGGGCGGGTTGAGGGCAGCCCTTTCTCTGCATGGTCTCTGGGAGCTTTAGAATCTGTCCCCAGGGGCAACAAGGCCTCATGAAGGGAGGGTCTGAAAATAACCTTATGCCAAGAAGGTAACGTTAATTTCATGTGGGCGACGAGAGAAAGCTGAAAGGAAGGCTGGGATCTGAGAGCAGGTGGCAGGACAAAGGTGCAGGAGGGCTGGGGCTCCGATCTGCACGCTGCCCAGACCCTGCACGGGGAACAGTGGGCTGGCAGGGAGCGTGGACTGGATGGAAGAGAGAGACATCGGGGAGGGAGGGAGGGAGGGAGAGAGGGAGGGAAGGAAATACCTCCTTTGAGGGGAATCAGTATATTATGAGACATAAGACTAAATCAGCTTTGCCCTAAAGAAAAAGAACCTTTGAAGAAGTGCTCCAACACCCACTGGTTCGAAACGCGTTCCTTACTTTCTCATTCATCCTTCACAAGCCACTAAAATCACAGTCTTATCACCCCAGTTTTTCAACGTGACCCCAGAAACACTTCACAGGCTGCCCAGGTCACACACCCAGCTCCCCCTCCCAGCCCCACCCCCGGAGCTGATTCCAGTGGGGAGACACGGGGAACCTCAACGCAGCAGTCATCTGTGAATGCTAAGCCCTTGGGGTAAAATAAGCAAACAGGAAAGGGGAGGGGAGCGGGGTGGTGCATTTAAAGTAGGAGGACAGGATAATACTTGCAGATATTTCCCTGGGGGGTGGGGGGCGGTGATGGCCCCCTTCTCCCTGTTGAGGCTGAACTGGACTCAGTGTGGAAAGGGAAGCCTGGTCACTTGACACACCAACACAGTCAGGGGGTGTCACGTGACCCCAAGTTCTCTGATGAGAAGGCACTAAACCTCTGTGGAGTTCTCCCCAGCAAGTAGTCAGGAGGAAACATCAGAGAAGCCAGATTGGGGCGTTCTACGGAGTTCAGAATGGACTCGGGGCCTGGAGCTGGCACGGGTTGCCCTCAGATATTAAATCATGCTGGTGACCTGGCTCCCACCCGGCCTGGGATGGGTTGAGTGGGATCCAGGGACCTGGAGTCCCTCGGGGAACAGACTCACAGACCTCCCCCTGCCACCTGTCTGAAGAAGGTGGCGCCCTCGGGAGCAGCGGCTGCGAGGCTGGTCCCAGCTGTGCTCCTCTAAGGCCGCACGCGGGCCCCCCGGGGTGATGCGCAGAGCCTCTGACACCGGGTCCAGGAAGCTCCCTCCCTTCCGAGGAAGGGACGGAAGGCCTCACCCTCCCAGCCTCGCAGGAAAGGCAGCCAGGCAGCAACCACGGCCAAAGGCAGGTGTCGCTGGAAGGAAAGAGTCCATCCGACGTGACCCCACAGGCCTGCGGTCTGCCAGGTCATCTCCAGAGAGTGCTGAGTGTGTGGCTTCGTGTCCCAGGGCTGCCGTGAGAAACCACCACGAATGTATTGATAGATAGGGCCTAAAACAACAGAAATCATTCTCTCAGAGTCCTGAGGCCACACGTCCAAGCCAAGGCCACGCTCCCTCCCACGGCCCCTCCGAGGCTCCAGGGAGGGTCCTTCCTGTCTCTTCCAGCTTCTGCCCCGGTGGTCTTGGGCTGGTGGCATCATCTCTCCAACCTCTGCCCCATCATCCCACGGCCTCCTTCTCTCTGCACGTCTGTCTCTGTGTCTCTTCTTATGAGGACACCAGCCATACTGGATTCAGGGTCAGCCCTACCCCGGGATGACACCCTCATAACTAATTGCAGGGCAGTGACTCTGAGATGTGACCTTCTCTTTTAGTCACAGTCACAGAGGTTCCGAGGTTCCAGGGGCGGTGGGGGGTGGGGACATGAATCTGGAGGGATGCTGTCAGCCCAGGAGAGCCTGAAAGTCACATCGGACTGATCCGATGTGAAAGCAGTACACAAGGTCGCACAAGGTCACAAAAGGAGCCACGGCTCTCAGTGGGAGGTGACCGAGGCGTCTCTGCTCAAACTGAAACAGTGAGGACCCTGGGTCCGACCCCCAGCTTCCAACCTCAGTCCAGCCACTTGGCAACTACCGTCTGACTTTGTCAGCTCCCCTTCAATCCCTCTAAACCTTGGTTTCCTCACTTTGAAATGAAGATGCCGTTCGTCATGCTTAGAAAGAGGTGAGCACAGTAAGTGCTCTATCCCTGGTGATGGACTGTCCTCTCCAGGCCCAGCACGGGGAATGGTTTTGCAGAAAATTCCCAGGAACCTGTACCTTATGCAGGTCATTCTGCATTTGCCATTAGTAACAACAACTTGGGAAAACGAATTTGAGAGTTTAGGCCTGGAAGGCTTATTCCAGACATTTCCAGCCTGCTCCTTCAAACCACTCTCTGTCCGCGCGACCCCCGCCGGTCCCCCATTGTCACTCATCGCTGATGGTACCTGGAAGGCATTGCTGACCCTGGGGGCACAGACTTCGTGGATACAGAAACAGAGGTCTCTTCCACCAGTGAAACATGACAGCGATGGAGAGGACATGGGCCCAGCCCCTCCTGTTTCCTCCAGACCCGGCCCTCCCTCCTGGCCAGAGCACAATGCCCACCACACCCACTCCCAGGGGAAGAAGCTTGTTTCCACACTGGGATCCAAGACATGCCTTTCTCCCTTCCCCACGAGGCAAGGGTCCCAGTGTCAGTCCCAGGAAATGCTGGTCACTCCTTCCCAACAAAAAAAGTGAAAAGTCCTGTCACTTACATGGGCAGAAAACGCACCCGGCTACCTAAGTGAACAGCCTTCCCATGGGGACAGCCATCCTCGTGTCCACATGGCCACCAGCAAGGGCTGCTTCACAGTTTCTAAAATGCTTAGCAGACACCATACTCCCCCTTGGTTCTCACAGAGCTCCGTGACCCTAACTAGGCCACATTTTCACCCCTGACCTACAGATGGAAAATCTGAGGCTCGAAGCAGCTGACCAGGGAGGCCCCACTAAGTGTTGGAGCCTGGACTCAGATCCAGCCCTTCATCCGGGCTCGGCACACCTTCAAGTGGCCCATGACACCTAAGGAGCAGTTTCTGTGCTGCGGGGTTTGTTCGGACGTGGACATGGCCCTTCCTCCCTGCAGAAATGTGCCCCCAGCACGCTACACTCCCAAGGGTCACCTCGCAGGTTCCCATAGCTTTTCTCATATGTCAGCACATATATTTGCATCTGAGGATCGGAGGCAGTGTGGCCCAGTGGTGAGAGATGGGGGATTGGATCGAAAAAGACCCGGACGTGAGTCTGATCTCTGCTGGGTTGCAGTGATGTGGCTCCGGTGGAGGGGCCGGTAAGTGACACCTGTCCAGCATCGTGGTGGATGCTGGACACAGCACTGCTGCGGCCCAACGCCATTCCTCTCGGCACCAGCAGCCTTGTTACCCATCAAACACCAAACGCCTTTCTTCAGAGGAGAAAAGACCACATCCCTGATGAGACAAAGGTTGGCCTGAATTCAAGGCAACTCTCCATCTGTGAGAAGCCTCGGTGTCTGATGACTGATGAATCCACAATGCCAGCTGACAGAATCCCACCCAGCCAGCCTGTTCCTGACTCCACTGCTCAGTCCAGAGCCCTCGCTGAGGCTGCAGGGATGGAGCTGGGCCAGCCTGGAGTGGATCCCCACCAGCCTGCCCGTCTTTCAGCAGCTCCTCCGTCAGCATAATTGAGTGTCATCAGAGCCTGGGTGTTGTCTTGGCTCCCGTGAAGCCATTATTACTTTAAATACGTGGAAAGTTCAATTGCAAGCACAGCATTTTTGACCGTTTGTGATTTGCACCAGGAAGTGACTCAACTTCCTCAAGGACCCAGGCGGTCACAGCGCAAATGTGCCAACTCATTCAGCCAGGAGCGGGGCAGCGGCCAGCTGCATCACAGCCACATACTCGTGGAACAAGCGCTGCTGATCTGGCTCAGACACGGCCACAGGACAGGGACTTCCAGACCCAGGGATCGCTCGCTCCATCCGAGAGACTGACATGGAGGATGGATGTGGACCCACGCCAAAGGTCCCTGCACATCCTGGGGAGAAACCGTAAAGGTTTACACCACGACCAGGGTCACGCGGCATCCCCTGCTCCACCACCATTCCAGAAGCTGGAGCAGAAATCAACACCTTCTCAATTCTGAAAGTAAATAGTTGCCAACTGAGAATTCTATACCTAGCCAATCGATTGAGGATGAGGGTAGAATACAGACATTTTCAAATGTGCACAACCTCAGTAATTTCCTTCCCTTTTCTCTTTCCCAAAAGATATTGAAGTTTGTGCTTCACAGCATAGAATCAAAGAAATGGAGCCTGGAATCCAAGAAGCAGAAAGTCCAACACTGGGTGGGTGTCCCAGGAGAAATGTCAGATGAAGGTGCTGGGTGGAGCTTTGCACCAGATCCAGACCTCAGTCTGGGTTGGGGGGCTGGGGGGAAAGGAATTAAAGAGCATCTAAAATGGATAGGTAATCTGGGATGCATTTAGACAATGGAACATTATTCAGTGATCAAAAGAAATGAGCTATCAAGCCACGAAATTCATGGAGGAACCATAAATGCAGATTTCCAACTGAAAGAAGCCAGTCTGAAAAGGCTACTGTGATTGCGACGCTATGGCACTCTGAATGAGGCGGACTCATGGAGACAGAAAAGAGATTGGTGGTTGCCAGGGATTAAGAGGGAGGGAGGGACGAGCAGCAGAGAACAGAGGATTTTTAGGGCAGGTGGTAGGTAGAACAAGCAGTTAAGACAGGTAGCAGGTAGGGCACGTAGTAAACAGAGGGTAATAGATATGGCAGGTGGTAGGTAGGACAAGTAGCAGGTAGAGCAGATAATAGGACAGGTAGCTGATACGGCAGGTAGCAGGTAAGACAGGTAGTAGACAAAGCAGGTGGCTGGTAGGGCAAGAAGCCCCGCCTACAGTTTAAGACGCTAAGTGACTCGCCAGTCACCCAACCTGGGAGTGATGAGGCCAAGAGGTAAACTCTGCCCTCCTGACCTTTGATCCTGTAGCATCGCGCTCACACGTGTCAAAGGTTTCCCTGCCCACCACACCCTTATCCCCCACCATTTCTTCCTGTTGGTGAAATCAGAGACACCCTACTTTCTAAAACCCGACGCATTCCTTTGGACTCTGTTTATAGGAAGGAAATTCTACTTTTTCGTTTCCTGTGAGTTTCCTGGGCTGCAGTGGGCTTGGATTGAGCTTTGTTCTATTCCTGTCTGTGTTTCCAGGGTTTATCTCTTCACACAACACGCGTGCCTGCTCATGGGTTAACCACCACCCAGCTCCAGGCTGCTGACGCGGCTCTGTTCTGGAAAGCTCTCCTCCCCGGCAGCCCCCCAAACCTCAGAGGTTAGGGTGTGTGAGCGAGACAGGCCTGACTCAACCACCATGGCAGGCGCTCCCTGCAGACGGGGGCTTCGTGGCCGCACCCGACGGCAGGACCGATGGCAGGAACACCCCCAGGGGTATAGTGAGCGTAGCTGCTGCGTCTGCCCTGAATGTGCGGGAACTCACCCACGGCCACTGCCGGACGAGGGGCTCCAATCAGGCCCGCTTCCTCTCCCCCAGTCCCCCTCCTACCTCAAGTGGCCCGTTGCCCACGTTTGGGGAAGAGTTCCTACCCACAGGCTCTGGCCGCCCGAACCCTTTCAAGGCCACTGACTCCAGGACAGAAGGGAGGTGTCCTGCCTGTGTAGACGGCAACTGGATGTCCAGGGGTCCTGGAGCCAGGTCTGCCCCCACCCAGAGAGGAGTCTCCCCTCTGGGCTCACCTCCTGCTTCCCTGTGGAGCAACCATGGCCAGGGGACCGAGTAGTCCCCCGAGATTTGCAGTCACTTTGGAGCCAGGACCCAGACCGGCACAAGTGACGTGTGGAGGAGGATGGTGTCTTCAGTACTCAACGGCAGGACTGCCCAGCAGGAGCAACTGTGCACCGGTCGCGGCCTGCTTGTTCCACCCAGGTGTCAATGAGTGTCCAGCCTCACGTCGTCCACGGTCTCGGCTCTGACCTCGCTGACCTTTGGCGGAGGGGACAAGTCACACCAGCAGGCCTCTTGCAGAGCAACCCTGAGCTGTCCCTGAGCAGGACTGTGGCTTCTCGAAAAGCTGGCCCTGAGACGTGCCTGAGCTGAGGTCGTGCCGTCCAGGGCAAGGGACGACCCAGCACAGAGTGGACACTGGGAAGCCGAAGGGAAAAGCGCAAGGTCCTTGCCTCCCCAGAACTTATATTTCTGGAGGTGGGGGGACCATCTACAAGCAGACAGACAATAAACCACGAAAGCATCAGGGAGAGATGAGTAAGACACTGAACATGTACGTGGGGTTGGTGATGGGGCAGTGCCATGTGGGAGTAGGAGGTGTCTTCCCCACCGGAAGGTCCTTCTGAATCATAGCAACTGCACGGCCCCAGAACAGCCCCATCTCAGAGAGAGAACAGTGCTACCCCGAGGGCCCGCCCCGCCTCACTCACACCCGTCACAGAGCCTGCCTGTGACTGCTCCCCCCAGGCCTGCTATAAAGGTACAAGACACAAAGAGGCCAGACGTGATGGCCTGGAGGGCAGGGTCCCCTGCTCAGGGGGACGGGTGAGGTGACCGGTGCTCACTAAGCACTGCTAACCCTGAGCGCTCTGGAAGCGCTCAGGCGCTCCCGGCCCAGCCCCCGGTAGCATATGTGCAGGCACTGGGGCGGGGGGGACTCCTGATCTGGCCCCCACGGGGTCCCCAAGCACCGGTCAGCGGCCCGCACGCCTGACACCGTGAACAAGGGTCAGAACACCCATGAAGGGGCCACAGTGCGGTTACATTCCAAATCAATTTTACTTAAAATCTATTCTTAAATGTTTGTAAGAGAAAGAGGCCTGCTAAGAAAATGGTGTGTGTGAAAATAAAGTCAGGGGAAAGTGATTAGGAAAGTAATCCTCCAAGAGGGGCTGGGACGGAGCCCAGGGTCAGGGGCAGAGGTGCCTGAAGCTCTGGGGATGGGGGAGGGGTCGAGGGACCAGCGGGGAGGAGACCAGGTGATGGGCCTTGGGCAGGGGGAGGGCAGGCCTTGTGTGGCGCTAACTGGCCTGCCTTGGGGCCCCTCAGAGGCTGTGTTTGGAGTAAGAAAGCCATGTGTGTTTTCCGCCCTTGCTTTTCTCTTCCTCCTGAGGCGGATTGAGACAACATCTCCCCACTCTCCAGCTGAGGGGTAACTGTGGGGTTGAGAGAGGGTGGGAAGGAGGGCCACCGTGTATTCTGTGCCATTTCCAGGCTGCAGACCTTCTGCCAGTACTGTCAAGAGATTTAGGAAAACAAAACACACCAACCGGGAAGCCTGGGATACAGAGCAGGGGTCCCGGGGCTCTGTCCTGAAGCGTGGCCCTGTTCCCGGATGTGTCCCACGCAGTGTGACACCGCTAGGAGAAGGGGCCCCGGAGAGAGTGGGCACCCAGGGGTTCATTCTCGGGTTTGCTTTGATATGACATGCTTCCCTGATATCAGGACTGAGCACCTTTATCAGCAGGAAAACATTTCTGCAACAACAGCAGGGTCGGGTGACATCATGTCTTCATTCCAGAGGCGTGAGGTGCTGGGCGACCTCCGCCCCCGCCCCCGGTGCCCTGGGACGTTCTTCCAGGCAGAGCAGCCAATCGAAGTCACTGATGGTGGTGCCCAGCTGTCAGCTCTGCCCGGACGTGGCGTCATCACCATGGGAGCATGAGGAAGGGTGCGGAGCAGGCCACCAAGAGGAGACACAACTGTCTCACTGGACCAACCTATCCCGGACGGAGAGATGGATTCAACAAGATACGGGGCTACACACTGGGAGTCAGGCTTTCTGCTTCTTCTGACCTGTTTCCTCCCTTCACAGATGTCTCATCTCTTAATCCCTAACACGAATCTCTCTCCCCAGCTACCAACTCAGTTTTTAATACATGAAGTGTCAGCAGTAAACCTAATGTGGCAGAGCTTTTCTTTGTGGAAGATTTGATTACAGACTCAATCATCTTACTATTTATACGTCTATTCAAATGTTCTGTGTCTTGGGTTCATGCCTGGTAGGTTTGTGTTTCCAGAGTTTGTCCATCTCATCTAGATTATCCAATTTGTTGATGTACAAATGTTCATAAAACTCTCTTATAATCCTTTCCATGCCTGTAGAATCAGTAGTAATGTCCCCACATTAACTTCGATTTTAGTAATTTGAGTCTTGTCTTTTTCTTAATCAATCCAGGTAAATGTTTGTCAATTTTGTTGACCTTTTCAAAGAACCATCTCTTGGTTTTGTTGATTTTCTCCATTGTTTTTCTTTTCTTTGCTTCATTTCTCTCTACTCTAATTTTTATCAGAACTGAGAGACAATACCTTTCTGTTGTTTGAGTCCCAGTCTGCGGTCTTTTGTTTCCACAGCCTCAGCAGACACACACTGATACATTTACTTCCAAGGAGAGTTACCCGGGCAGGGTAATGGGGAGTCGGGGTGTCGGCAAGGGCAGGGAGCAGCTGGCGGGTACCTGGTCTCATGAACCCAACAGCAGGGTGTGGATAATGAGCCTCCCGGACCCCACATGAGGGACCCAAGGCTTACAGAGGTTGGAAAGTCCCCAAGGTCACAGATGGTCCAAGGTCACAGGGTGATGAGCAGAGTAATGTCTCAAACCTGCAGGGCAATTGCAGGGCTCGTGCTGAGCTGTGATAGGAACTTCTAAACATCCTCATCCCATCCAAACGTGCTTGCACGTTTCCAGCCGAAATGAAGAAAAAAAAAAAGATGAGACGTTTCATTGAAGCTGGAGGAGGATCTGGAAATCTCCACTGCCCGTCCTCACCACTAGAAGAGATCCGGCGCTCACACATGCGGTCCCCTCTGAGGGCCTGTTGGGATTTTCGACGGACTCTTCTGGCATGACTGATCCAGGGTCCAAGGCCTTAGGGAGTCTGAGTAAGATGCCCAAACTCCTATGGAGGTGAGCCCTCCAGAGGGGAGTAGTATGAGCACCTTAGGGAGGGCGGACAGGACAGAATGGGGAGGAGCCCCGCACACTGGGCGTGGTCCCACTTCAGCTGACCCGCAGGGACTGCTCTCAGAGTTCCGAGCACTCAGCAACGGCACCGGCAACGGCACCGGATGCAGGGCAGGGCTGGGAACCAGGGAACAAAGTGAACCTGCAGACGGAGGTTCTGAGCAACAGGGCAGTGGGAGCCCAGGTTGAGGGAGGGGAGGGGGAGCCCTGGCTGGGGGAGGGGAGGCCTCCAGGGGTCCCAGTGCTGCTCAGTCTCTTAGTTTGCACCCTTGTTCCAAAGGAGGAGTTTCTACTCCATCAAAAGACGGTGAATGGGGCCGGCTCCCCACCACTGCACCCAAGCCCCAGGTCAATAGGAGACAGCGACCCCCCAGCCAGGCTCAGCCCCAAAGCCCCAGCCAGAGAAGCCAGGACCGACAAGAGTCCCACCTGGTGTCCCAGAGCTGAGACCCCTGGCGGGACACCTCCGACTCACCCACGAACCCATCTTGCTGCCGACATGCCTCCACCCCGCCCAGTCTGGGGGTCCGTCCCTGGAAAGGCAGCTTGGCATAGAAGAAAGGGACCCACATTAATTATTCACCCCGCCAAGCGGCCTTTCTCTTACGAGCAAAATAGATAATTTCCCTACTTCACAGGGATGTGTGACTAAAGGAGATGGCACAGGTAAAGCACCTAGCCCACAGGAAACATCATGAATTCTAGGCCTTGCCATCAATCCCCTGTCCTGGGAGAGAAAGCCCGGCAGGCCAGGCCTGGTACCAGTCACTGATGGACGGAGCCCCACCTGCCTTCCTCCATTCTTCTCCGGATCCCAGCACAACCTGCTGCAAACTGGTCCCCAGGCCCAGACCCCCTGCCGCTGCCTCCCTGCCAGACCCAGACCTCTGCCCTCTCCCCGCTCCCAGGCCCTCTGGCCTCTTCACACCCGACCCTCCTCAGCGAGAACTGATTCGGGTTATCCACCAGGCCTTGACAGTCCTCTGCTTTCTTGGTTCTGCTGCCTCTGATCAGGACCATTTTGTTGCCTTCACAGCCCTGGGCTGTCTCTCAACTTGCAACCAAAGAACAACCATGCTATCTGTGGAAAAGGAAGCTGAATGTCAGGGGCCTGTGGAACTGGGAGGGACGCTGGCCCCAGTAGGGTGGTTTCCATCAGTGTTAGGGGAGGACTAGGTTAAGGCACGAGGCAGAGACAAATGCCCCAGACCCCAGGGCCTCACACAGAGGACACTTACCTCCTGCTTCTCCTCCCACAGCCTTTCGGGTGGCGGTCCAGTGGTTAAGACTCCATGCTTCCACTGCAGGGGGTGCGGGTTCGATCCCTGGTCAGGGAACTAAGATCCTACATGCCACGTGGCACTGTCAACAAATAAAAATAAAATTAAAAAAAAAAGATGGGAGGGTGGAGCAGGCTTCAACAACCTGGGATGACTTGCCTCTACATCCACATGCTGTTACCAGAAGAAAAGGAGAATTGGCTGTCACACGATGAAACATTTGCTTTCCCCCAAATTAACCTTTACATAGAACCCCAAACTGGGTGCTTCTCTGTTTTAAGGGGAAAGGGGGAGAGGCCTCTTGAAAGCCCACCCCTCCACGAAGGACCAGCCTCAGCCTTCTGTCCATGGAGCAGAGGGGGCAACCCGGTGACAGGGTCTACGTCCCACCCCCATTTGGCACATTCAGAAAAGACCAGCAAAGCCAGGGGTTCCTGGCCAACACACAGCTTGCCACTGGCGGGGAACCATCCCAGAGACTTCTTGCTTTCGGACTGACCAGACTGACCGACAGCACTTCTTAAAGGACAACACAGTGGATGAAGTCGCCCCCAGCATGGACTTCAGACAAAATCCTACCCAGTGTAATTGCACAATCCTATTAAACCGTGATGCAGGCGAGGAAAGGGAATATTGCAACACACCCACATCCGGAGAAGACTTTGCAGTATCTGAGAAAGTTCAGAAATTCATCTGACCTTAGAAAATGTCAGAGGAAGGTGCCTGATAACAAAGGCCAGGGTGTTAAGTAAAGAGACAGGAATTAATCTCCATTCATTAATAGGAATCTAACGTGACCTTTAAATTAAATCGAAGTCGCATCATTGAGGAGCAGAAATTCAGGCGAAGTTCCCTCCCACCCACGGCGCCAGCCCTCTCCTTTGCCGATGGAGCCTAACTGACGTCTTCCCTCTGCCTCCATCCCTCCTCCAGCTAAGGACATGGTGCGTGTCCAGAGGAAGCCACGCATCTGTGCCAACTGGGTCACCCTCCACGGAGCCAGATCGAGACCCGCCCCCATCCTCTCAATGGTCTGCTTCCAGGAAAAGCACCGCGGCCCCCATGCACCTGTCTCTCCAACCCTGCCCTGCCCCTCCCGGCCCACCTGCTCTGCGCCTGCCCCTTGATCACACCTGTCCTGCCCCCTCCTCCCTGAGGTCTCGAGACCTGGACTGGCTGGGTTGCCCAGGAGCCTCCAACGTGGTCTCCCAGCCCCGGCCTCAACTTGCACACACAGCTGCTGCCGGGTCCGGTGCCCCCTCTCACTTCTGCAGCCCCGCGGCCCTGCCCACCCTTCCCGTTAGGCACCGCGCCTCAGGTTGTATTTTATGAGCATTCCTTCCACCCCGCTTTGTATCCTGGTAACTCCCTGGGCTCAGGGATTTGTCCTCATAATCCTGCCGCCTACGGAGACGGTTGCTAAATACACACTCACACACATGCACATATATATACGTACACGCAATACATACACAGGTGCGTGCACACACCCGCCTACACAGGCATGTACCCACATATACGCGCACGCACATACACACACACAGAACCCCACCCCAGCACACCCCCTTGGCCCTCCATGTGGAGAAGCCCCTAGCAATGTGTTTCCAACCAGGAAAGAAGCTGAAAGCTGATGGGAGACTCGGCCAGCAGAGATGAGCCTCACATCATTGTGAAGTGTCCTCTCCAAGGCTGGGCTGTGCTGTCCAGCATGGTCCCCTGGACACACATTCTACCCGTAGTCGCTACTCCGGCATGAGATGTGCCTTCCTGTAGAGCACACGCCAGGTTTTGGGGACTGTGCTGGAGAAGGGTGTGAAATATCTCATTTTCAGTGACTACGTGTTGAAATGATAATACTCGAGATGTACTGGGTTAAGTAAACTACACTATTAGAATTAATTCCACTTCTTTCTTTTTGCTTTTAAAGTGCCTACTGAAAAGGGTACCATTACATGGGTGGCTCGTATTATCTTCCTACTGAATAGCACCTCCCTAGGAGCTGGAGACAGCAATACAGCCACGACCGGAAGCCCCTTGCTGGACCACAGCCCTGGCCTCGCACTTGCTGCAGGTCTGAAGATGCATCACCCAGAGCGGAGCTGAGTCCTCGTGATGAGACCAGCAGCCTGCAAAGCCGAAAATACTGACTTCCAGCTTTGACTGACCAACCAGCTGAGGCTGGTCCTTCGTGGAGGGCGTGGGCTTTCAAGAGGCCTCTCCCCCTTCCCCCTTAAAACAGAGAAGCAAGAAACAGCTGACCTGCTCTACAGTTAGACAGTGGATGAGTGGGCTGTGCTGCTTGGGGGAACATAGCAAAACTTCATCTATCCGCCATCCACGAGGCTGCGACAAATTCAATCTAGTTAACCGAAAACTCTAGAAAATCTGGGTAAAATTTGTTAGAACTGCCCCAGTAATTCAAAAGTACATTTCTCAGAATTTGAAAAATAACGTGCGTGTGTGTACAACTGAATCACTGTGCTCCACACCGGAAACTAACACAACACTGTAAATCAACTATACTTCAATAAAAAACATACATAAAATAAAATAACTTTTTAAAGTACATTTCCCTGAGAAGTCAATTATCAAATATGATAATAATTCAATTATGGACTATCGTTGTTAGAAAGTGTGAGATCCCGGGTGGACTCCGCTTCTAACTTCGGGAGAATTTTGTTTCTGGCAGCGTTTTGGTGACTGACAAAGAGCGGGCACTGGCATTTCGTGGCACCTGCTGCAGGCTGGACCCTGAGCCAGGGGCTGGACAGATATTCTTTCTCTTCTTCGAATTCCTGGTTTTTGAAATCAAGTGGCTTCCACTTAGTCTCGGTTTCTACTAATAGGGAGCGTAACTCCTTTGGGTCCTGTTATAGGCTCAGTGAGACCCCAGGACGGGCTGCACCTTGCGTAAGGAAGGCAGCGTGGGTCCTCCTCTCAGGAGAGACCCTGAAACCAGCCACAGGGTCCCCCCATCAAGGAGACCTAGTCACCCCCCGGCCAGAAGGTTCTTTGCTGAGTAGCTCCACGGACTGAGACCTGTCAGGTCTCTGCCCCCTCAGGCTCCTCCCGGGCCGAAGGAGCACTGCAGGAACTTAGGGAAGGTGGGGACGGACCGTGGCGAGAGGGAGTGCCACCTGGCCGGCAGGGAGACCAGGGACCCTTGGCCTTACAGGTCACTCGCTTCCAGAAAGTCCTGGGCGAGAGACGGTGCCGCGTGCTGAACACTGCTGCAGGCTAGTGTTGAGCTGAGGAAACTCTCTCTTCCTGACTCTGGCCAACAAGTGCTGACATGAAAGTGAGACACGGCCGCCCCCAGTGTCAGGATGGCTGCAAACACCCACCTACCCAACCCCAGGTCCAGCCAGCCACTCGACCTCCTGTCTCCCAACTGTGGGAGGGGAAGCCTTGTCATGAAGCCACATCGCGTCTTCTGCACGTTTCTCCCCACCCTGCTCCCTGCCCCACAGAACACTTCCCAACCCACAGGGTTAGCTGTGACCCGCAAAAAAAAGAAAAGAAAAGAAAAAAGGAGAAGAAGTCTGTTCTTTGGCAAATGTCTAGGGAGCGTGGGGTGGGAGGGACACTCGTGTGTCCCAGAGGGACGCAGCCTGGGCGTCCCCTCCGCCCCGTGGACACCTAATGCTGTGTTGGAAGCAAACAAGCTCCTTCTGCCCTGGCCTTCCCGGCCTCATCCCAGCCGCCACCACCGTCCCCGTTCCCCTTCAAAGCTGCTCCCACCCGGAGATGGCATCCTTGCTCCCATGAGATTTCTAATGTCCGATGGTCTCCAGGACCTCAGCCAGAAGGCTGGGGCCTCCAGGGCTGAGCGGATGGAAGGCAGCAGGATGTTCTCCAAACCACCAACAAATGACTTGACTTTCCCAAGAAGAGGAAGCTGACAAGTCCTGGAAAGGCCTCATCCTGGGCAGAATCCCAGCCTTTCCTAGGAAGTGGTGAGGAGGGGCCATTCTGGCCGCAGCCAGACAGCTCACGTGGCCCAGCAGCCCTCGTGGAGTTGTTCTACTTCCCTTCAGTTCTGAACAGCCCAAAGGTGGACAAGCTGAGCGGGCACGCGGGCTTCCTCCTGCAGCCCATGGCCATCCTGCCCCTCCCAGAGCCCTTGCCGTGGCTGTGTGCCCACCGCCCTCTCACCCTCCCTGCATCACGGCCCAGGCTCAGGCTCCAGGCCTCTGTGTCCGCCCTCCCACCCCGGACAGCTCCCCCATGCCCCCTCTGCCCGGTGAGCTCTGCACGGCTTCCACCTGCCCCTCCGTGTCTGTGTCCCTGAGTGGCTCACACACGCCACGCCTACGTCCGTCTTGGTTGTCTGTCCCTCCTCCCTGCCTGCACTCAGATGTTAGCACCCAGCTCCACACCGGCAGACGGGGGCCGGGGACCAGTGTGGAGAGTCATTCCACAAGGCGTTTCCTCCCGGGTTCCTGCAGGAGCCCCCCTGCTAAGGGGTTCTGCCCCCGAGGAGCTGAGAGACACTAGGATTTTATGTACACCCCATAACTATGATTGAATGCCGCCCATTTTGTGTGTAAGGCACAGTGTCATGTGCTGCAAACACAAAAAAGGAAAGGAAAGGACTTCCTAAAGGTGCTCTGGTAGCCGCTTCCAGCAGGCATTTGAAAGGCCCAGCCTTCGTGTGGTTGGTTCACATCTTACGCCCAGAAAGGTGCATGTGAAAAAAAGTCATGTTTTTTTATTTTCATTTTAACTTTAATTGCATTGATCTTTTCATAGGTGATGCATTTATATGACAGAACATTCAAAAAGCTACACAGTGAAAATTCCCCCTCCAGCTCCCCAACACCCAGTTCCCTTCCTTGGAGACCACCCGTTTCCTGTCTGTCCTCCGAGGTATTTCTACTCATCTACAAACTAATACAGAGGCTTTATTTTCTCAAATATTTATAAATTTGACTCCAGCCCCCACGTCACTTAACCAGGCACAAAGTCCACTTCGATGGTACTAGGCTCACCGGCCACTCCAGAGTCACAGGAAAACCAGGTGGCTCGGGCTTCCCTGCTGGCGCAGTGGTTAAGAATCTGCTTGCCAATGCAGGGGACACGGGTTCGAGCCCCTGTCTGGGAAGATCCCACATGCCGCGGAGCAACTAAGCCCGTGCGCCACAACTACTGAGCCTGCGCTCTACAACCTGGAAGCCACAACTACTAAGCCCATTAGCCACAACAAGAGAAGCCACCGCAATGAGAAGCCTGCTCACCACAACAAAGAGTAGCCCCCGTTCGCCACAACTAAAGAAAACTCGTGCAGCAAGGAAGACCCAACACAGCCAAAAATAAATAAATAAATAAAAATAAAGTTCCCCTTAGAAAAACAAAACAAAACAGGTGGCTCACGCTAGGCCCAGAACACGAACCCGGGGGACCCTCATCTGCACCGTAGCCACGTCTCCCGGTCCTGGGACACCACGGCCACCGTTCTTCTCTGAGGCGCTCTTCCCAGCTGGGGAAGTGTGGAGAGTGGGGTGCTACTGACCAGTGCTGTCAGAGTCAGGCTGGGCCGAGGGTGCAACGTGGGAGGAGGCCCCTCTGTGGCGGTGCCGTTGCCCGGCCTGTGAGCTGTAGCTGTCCCAGCGGGCATGTGGAGGAACTTCATTGCGATTTAACTGCATTTCCCCAATGTCTGAGGAAAGCGAGTACCCCTTCACGTGCTTGTGGACCATTCCCGTAGTCTTTGGACAAAATTTTAAAGGACTCTGAAAAGGTTTGGGGCCTAAGCGCTCGCACCCAGGGGTTGTCTCCCAGGCCCTCCCACCTGGCCCTCCCTTTACCCCCTCATCCCACCCTCCCAGACTCCTTTCCCTCGCTGAGAAGTCTTAGAACCAGCAGACCCCCGGACCTTGGGGAAGGGGACTAATATCTTGCACCCAATTCCAACGTGCGGGTTTCTTCCCAACACATCCCAGCGATTCTGTGATGTCAGCTGGGTACCCTACAATTCAACTCCATTCTGACGCCATCTACCTGGAGACGGCATCAGATCCCACAGAGTAGGTCAGTCCCTCAAGGCACTGCCCACTCCCCACCGTCCGCCCCTGCTTCTACTTCAGGTCCTCACCTGTGCTTCTCACCAACCAGCTATAGATCAGAGGTTCCCACAACCGCCTCCAGTGTTTGAGTAATTTGTTGGAGTCGCTCACAGAAGTCAGGGAAGCATTTCACCTACCAGGTGACCAGTTTATTATAAGAGGGTGTAACTCAGGAACAGCCGGTGGACAAGATGCACAGGGCCGGGTGTTGGGAGGGGGTGCCGGGCCTCCGTGCCCCCTCCAGGCTCACCACCCTCCCCAAATCTCCACGTGTTCACCAATCCGGAAACTCTCTGAGCCCATCCTTCTGGGTTTTTTATGGAGGATTCAGTATGTAGTCATGATTGGTTAAGTCACTGGGCATCGGTGATGGATTCAACCTCCAGCCTGTCTTCCCTCCCTGAGGTCAGAGGTCAGGACCCAATCACGTGGTCGGGTCCCCATCCTTAGGTGTTTCCAAAAGTCGCCTCATTAACATGGCGAGACGCCTGTATCTTTCTCATCTCTTAGGAAATTCCAAGAGTTTAGGAGCTCTGGGCCAGGAGGGGGATGGAGAGCAAACGTGTATTTCTTATGATAAATCACAGTATCACAGGGACAGAGGTGGTTTCAGCCTTGATTCAAGCATTTCCTCAACAAAGAACATTCTCCCCTACAGGGACTCTGCTGCCAACCACGAGGACCCATTATGGCCACCGTGTCACGTGTGTCACATGAGAACCGCCTATGGCCTTCAGCAGGTACCTTCACTCCTCAGAGGAACCTGGTGAAACAGGATCTGAGAGCCCAAGTGCCCTTCCCAGGGGACCCCGGAGGACAAGGCAAGGTTCCCTGTTTCCAGGACAGGTTAGGGCTGGGCCTGCTCTCAGCCAGCTTCCCTTCCTGACTGTACATCCATCCAGCCCCGAACCCCACCAGCCCCCTGCTCCCTCCTGGGTGCTGCCTTCCGCCTTGGACCCTAAGCCAGCCTGGCCCAGCCCTAGCAGCGAGAGCAGTAGAACAGCTTCCCCACTGGGCTCTGCACCCAGGACAGCACCCCAGAAGCCACTCTACAAAACAAGAACTCTGTCACTTTCAATCCTTCTCCCAGAGCCTCCCTGCCAGCAAACTGGCAGACTTGGGGTGTTGCCTCCATCGCTGGAGCTGGACCTTTGGGCAACGATTCACCCACACAATGAAAGGAGCTGGACCAGGTGAGGAGAGGCCAGGCCTGGTCTCCGTGTGCCGCTAAGGGGCCACCCTGGGCAGGAAGGGCCCCACCGGGATGGGGAGGCCCCCTCGATCAGGGCCCAACTGGAGGAGTCAGGGCAGCCACAGGGGGTTGTCAGAGCCCCAGAGGAGGACCAGCAAGGAGGGGCCTGGAGGGGTCAGGTTTCCGGCCCCTGCACATCTTTTCGGATGGGTCATGCAGCCAGGAGACGGGCCCCAACCTGGGTACCCATCCCTGAGGCTGTCCTGGGACGCTTGGCTTGAATCCTCCAGCAGCTATGCCCCTGAGTCTGATTGCCTCCATGCGGGGTCACCAAGGTTCTACCCGCTCCCTTCCCACCACCCCTCAGAGAAACTCCCCAGCAAAGAATCAGAGGGGCCAAGCCTGGGGCAGCTGTTGGCCTGCTGGACGAGGAAGCTGGGAGTGATGGCAGCCAGAGGAAAGGCTCTTTGTTCTGGGAGAGCTGGAGCTGGGCTGCGCCTGGGTGGGTGCCCACACACAGGCCTCAGCCCAGCCCTTCCACCCTGGGCTGCAGGGCACTAGAGACAGAAGAAAGGGGGGCCCCTGAGCCGTGCAGAGAGGATCCAAGTGTTGGGGCGCCAGTGCAGAGGGAGCTCTCTTGGGGGAGAGGGACATGGTGGTGACGGGGCTCAGAGGCCAGCCAGGCTCCGAGGAAATAATGATTTCTTCCTTCAGAAGCAGGTAGCTCTTGGAAGCATATACTGGGAAAAAAAAAGAAAATCTGTGATGAAACCCACTTTTTAAGTCCCTGAGAGATAAGGTGTGTTTGTTTGTTTGTTTGTTGCGGTACGTGGGCCTCTCACTGCTGTGGCCTCTCCCGTTGCGGAGCACAGGCTCCGGACGCGCAGGTTCAGCGGCCATGGCTCACGGGCCCAGCCGCTCCGCGGCATGTGGGATCCTCCCGGACCGGGGCACGAACCCGTGTCCCCTGCATCGGCAGGCGGACTCTCAACCACTGCGCCACCAGGGAAGCCCAAATATGAGGTGTGTTTAAGCTAACGCAGACCTGCAATGAGCCCCCAGTCAGATGTGGAGGGCGTGACCTCTGGACCACTTGTGCCCGGGGAGTCATGGAGGGCTGGGGATCGGAGCTTCCCCTGGCAGGTAGCATCTGAACAGGAACTTTCCAGAGTTCCACTCTCTTCCGTGGAAAAGGACCCCAGTGTCTGTCCAATGCGCCCCTCCGAATGATGCCTGAGTCCCTGGGGACCACTGGGAGGGTGGGGGAAGGAGCCCTCCGTTGTGCTTTACTCTGAGGGAAGCTGTGTAACCTGATTTCTCTGAATCAAAAATACCTGTCCGATTATGATTTCAAGTGGTTTCTGTCACTTTCTCTGACACATTTCCATAGCAAGAAGCCCGTCTTGGATGCCAGCTGCCTCTCATTCTAATCATGCAAAATGTGCATAACGTACCAAAGCATGCCTAAAACGTATTGAAATACGTGCTGCCGTCTGTAGGTCCAGCAGCCCAGCGTCCAGGGAGGGGAACCAGACCCCACCTCTCAGCGGAAAGAGCAGCAGAGCGTCCAGCCGTCCCTAATCAGCCACACGAGCTTTGCATGTTCTGTGCGTCTGTGCTGTGTCGTAAGTGTTGCTGTTGGCAGAAAACGACAGAAAGACAGCGAGGTCAGAGGAGACGGGAGGAATCCACTCCCACCACGAGGACAGGCTCTCCACACTTGGGACCTAAAAGGGGCCGGCCCCCAGGGGCACAGAGGGACAGCTATTTTAAGGGAAAGGTCCGGGGACATGAACTACGCTCAAAACTTGATGAGCTAAGATGCAGCCTCATGGAAACACTGTGAAACAGGAATGGGCCACGGAAGTGGTGGAAGAGCCAGAAACCCCTACAGTCTGGCTGCGTCCAGGGACCCTCACTAACAAGAGCTGCTCCACCTCCAGGCGTGTCCAGGGATTCCGGTGTCTTGCTCAGTCCGTGTGTTTTGCACACCCTTCCCTTCATGAAAGACAACAGCGAGGTGGGCGCTCACCCACCTGCTCTGCCTGAACCGGCCCACCCTCATGGGGGCAGGGCTGCCACACTGGATCCTGCCTGTCTCAGAGCCAAGGTGCTGGTGTGACAATCAGCTGGCCAGAGCCTTCCCGGTGAGCTAAGACCACCATGACCCTGGGGCTCATCTTCCAACAGATGTTAAGGCCCTTCCTCCCAAGATTAGGGCTGGGGAGTCAGCACGCTCCAGGGAGCTGACCCACCCGGGCAGCAGAACCATGTTTGGACAAAATGCCTGGAGGACCTCTGATTCTTTACCCTACAGATGTTACCTTAAAAGAACAAAATAGCACAAATCATGTGGCGGATGACGGAGAGCTTGAAGGGAGAAGGAAGGAGGAGAGTTTTCCCCACAGGAAGTGGCAGCTAAGACCTCAGGGTCCCTGCAAAGACCATCTCCCAGGGGCCACGTCTGCAGTCCAACAGGGTGAGGAGAAGCCGTGTTTACGGCTCTGCTGAGAAGTAGGTTTGCAGAACTGCGGGGACCTCAAGGCGAGGCAGGGAAAGGGGTCCATGTCCCCAAGCCTCCCGCCTTTCACGGGTGTCAGAGCCACGTTGCACAGGCCCCCTCAGTCCCATCTCCTCTACGGACAAGTTGCTCCCCAATCTTGGCATCTGCTTCCTGAGCTGACGCACGACCCATGTTCACCTTGAGCATCTCTAACTGCGGAAGCTCACAAGGAAGCCTGCTCTGCTCTGACGTGATGAAAAGAGCTCGCTTATCATCTGATTGCCGCGCTTGCAGAAAGCAGACGTCCTCACGGACGGTTCAGATGGAACCTTTAGTGGAGGGAGACGCATGTAGGGATAGGAAACAAACTAGGGCTGATGAGGCACCTGAGGCTCCCCCAACAAACCTGAAGCTCTTTACACCCTAAGCCTGAAGGGGGGACTGTGTTCCTGCAGCCCCATGGGACTGGAGCCACAAGGGTGCAGCCACTATGCAGCGTGGTACCAGGCAGGGAGGGGGCATGGGCTGCAGTCCTCTGGGCACTGGGCAGGACGGGGATGGACAGGAGGGGCGAGCAGAGAGAAGCATCCTCGCACCAAACTGCCGCGTCCCTTCCTCAGTGCCCACTTGTGGGTTCCCGGGCGTCTCCCTTGCTGCTGTTCTCATTCTGTATCCGACCCATGATTCCCCCAGTAGCTCCTCTCACGTTTCAGCCTAATACTCACTTTCACACTTTCCCCGCCGGCTCTGGGTTCACGCTCCAGGCCTCGTGATGACGCACAGGGGTCTCCACCTAACACACCCCACTCCTCGCCGGGGCCCCTCGTGCCATCAGCTGAAGCCAGACGGAGGGTGTGGCACCGACGGGGACCCTGAACTCATCTCCCTACACACACACTGTATCTTGAGTGGAAACCCCTGGCCGCCTGAAAACGTTTACCAAACCACAGAACCCTGTGGACTCTTGTTGACAGCCACTGATTTCAGAAGTCAGGGACCACCCGAGCCCGCCTCCTTCTACCGACTGTTTGTGGTTAAAACTAGTTTTCCAGCTGACCGTGGCCCTCCCCACGCCAAGCCTGCAGATCCCTCGCGACCACTGCACATCCACTCAATGCCTTGAAACCAGAGCCAGAGTCCAAGGAACTTTCACCATCACTGCGAAATATATTAAAAATATGAAAAATATCTGAAACATAAAAAAGTCCCAATTTACTCAACAAATCCCGAGGGAGTCGGTTGCCTCGCTGTTGTATTTTATGCGGGGCAGCCATGTGACCCCTCAGGCCTGGGTTTTTATCGTCAGTAGCAGCTTCACTGATGCACTGATCCAAACGCGGTGCCCTATTTCTGTCACATAAAAGCCAAGGAGCTGTGATACAGGATAGAAAAAGGGACCTCCTTTATCAGCACGATGTTCCGGACTGTGTGACTCTTCCACGGGAGAATCTGGACTTAAAAGTACGGCAAGCTTTTTATTCTGAAAACTGTACAACCACTGCATTACAGAAAGTGTTGAAAAAGGACAAAAGGCTTTGCTTTTTAGTGGCATCCTCCGACAGGGCTTTTCCAGACATGCATTTGCTACAGAAGGAAAGAACACCCCAAATCAGCCATCTAACCCCACCCTGAGAGTGACATGGGTTTTCCAGGAGCCGAGGACCAGTGAGTGAAAACCCAAGTGTCTCCACCCCAGGCAACACATACCCCAACCTCCCATGGACCCTGCAGAGATGCATGCCCTCTCTCTCTCTCTCTCTCTCTCTCTCTCTCTCTCTCTCTCTCGGTCTCGCTCTCACTCTTTCTGTGTCTCTGTCTCTCTACCTCTTTCTGTCTCTCTTTCTCTCCCTCTCAATCTCTCTCCCCACCCCCAGGCTCACCCGTGGGAACGGCTGGCCATGCGGTGAGGCAGCCCAGGCCACACGGAGGCACCATGGGGCCCCTGCTGAGACCCAACAGCCCCTGGGGGCTTGTGGGTGGGAGACTTCAGGTGACTCCAGTCTCTGGCCCTCACATCTCCCAGCTGAGGTCTCGTTCTGTAGCAAATATAAGCCGTCCTGCTGTGTCGAGTCTGAATTCCTGACTCGGGGATACCGTGGCAGACGGTAAAGCGTCGTTGCTGTTTCAAAGCCCAGGTTTGGGGGGATGTGTTATGTGGTAATGGACAACTTCCTGGGCAGAAGGCAGTCGGTCAGCAAGCATCTCAGAGCTCCAGCCCCACCCACCGCCCCTCCAGCCTCCTCCCCATGTCCCCTCACTGCCCCGCCCTACCCTGCCCCCTCTGCCAGAAGGCCACGCTTCCCAGGCCCAGCGCTGTCCCCCTCAGTCTGCAGGTCCGTGTGCAGCTGGTTATGTTGTTTCCAGACTCGGTGTCCCTGCAGCCGTGGTCCCACAGCCGGATGTGGTCCAGCATCCCAATTAGAGACAACATCTCGGATGGGAGGCCTGAGGGGGCCTCTGCCTCTGCACCCATCTCCCCGGGGGTAATTATGATGACAAGGAAGTGACTTCTAGAAAGAAGTCTCCCCCTGGGATGCTTTCCATGCCACAACTTCAGCTGCATCTGAGTCCAGTTCGGGGGCCCCAGCCTGGATGGCCACCCCCTCCTCCAGCTTAGTTGCTCCATCAGTTGGAGCTTCAGCCAGACGCCAGGTGCCCTTCAGCCTCCTCGCCTGGAACACTCTTTCTTACCCCTTGAAATTCCCACTATGGCCAATCTAGTCTACTTCTGTGAATGGGAATAACCCTGTTAACCATGAGAACTCAGGGCCGATTTCTCCCCCGACCTCCAGTTTTCACTGTCTGACTGCCTCGGGACCACCCACGTGGGTGCCCCGTGGACCTCACGCCCCAAACGGGCTCAGATGGGGCTCCCGCTTCCTCCAAAGCAGAGACTCTGAGACCTCCTTATCCTGGCCCATCAGGAAGTCCTGTCCGTATGATCCCCAAATGCACCTCACCCGTGGCCCCTTGTCCCCGTTTTCACTGCCACGGCCTCCCCCAGACACTGTGACCTCTTTCCTCAGCTACTTCAAACGTCTCCAAGTTGGGTCACCTGCCTTGGGTCAAGCTCTGAGCTCCAGCCTGAGAAACAGGAGTGACCAAGACACCCCCCTGCTCTCCAGGAACTTGCCTGTACATGGAGTTGGCATTGCCCGCAGGGTTGGCGAGGGCAACGAGGGTGGAGGCGGAGGGGAGGGCTTCAGAAAACTCCATCTGGGGTGGAGGTTCGTGACGTCAGGGTTGGGCGGATGGGGAATAGGGTTAAGTGGACCACCCGAGTCCTCTCGGCTCCAGGACTGGCATCTGCAGGAACCCTCGCCTCTGTCAGGGTCTCTCATCTTCTCTCTGCAGAGCACTCAGCAGAGACTCAGTCTTATTTGTTATGTCCCCTCTTCACAAGAACTTGGGGGGCACTTTCCTTCAGCACGGTCCCCCAAGCATCTGTGAGGAGGAACCCAGCCGGGACCCAGGGCAGGTGTGAGGGCACGAAGGTGAGGATGCCATCACCTCGCGGGTCCAAGAACCGAGCAGCCCTGGAGGCTAAGGCCTCCTTCACGCAGAGTTTAGCGGGAACGCCAGGTGGTTGTTGGGTGAGTTTCTTTTCCACCTTTGTCCTTCCTCCTAAACTCCAGCCTACGGTACCTTCACAGGGAACACACTCCCAGGAGATGGAGAGGACATTCGGGGAGGGTGGCCCCCAAATCACAATAACCTTCGCATCATCATCACGTTTAGCAGATGTTCATAACCTCTTGAAAAACGATTTTAATGATTGTGATAACTGTAGAATACGCAGTGGAGTCTTTTCTTAAAAAATTACTAAATATATAAAGCAGCGCCCAGATGTCATGATAGGTCACCCTTAAATACTTGGCATGAAGACATGTCAACAACTGATTCCGGTAAGAAATAAATTCTTCGTTGTCATCCTTGATTCAGAAAGAACATGTGAAAGGAACTGGATTTTTGGTCCAAAACTTTTAAGTTTAAAAAAACTAAAAACTATCGAGTGTTGCTATGGAGGGTGAATTTCACGAGTTGGATAATTTTGTGTAAAGGTGGACTGTGGCTTATTCACCTGTGATCGATATACAGCAGTTGATGCCACATTCAAGGTACAAAAAATGACCACATGGAACCCTCCAGCCTCTCTCCAGAAAGACAATCAAGTGTGTATCTTTTTCTGCTGCGTAACAAACCAAGCCAGTACTTTGTGGCTTAAAATAACAGTGCTTTGGGCTTCCCTGGTGGCGCAGTGGTAGGGAGCCCGCCTGCTGATGCAGGGGACACAGGTTCATGCCCCGGTCTGGGAGGATCCCACATGCCGCGGAGCAGCTGTGTCCGTGAGCCATGGCCGCTGAGCCTGCGCGTCCGGAGCCTGTGCTCCGCAACGGGAGAGGCCACAACAGTGAGAGGCCCGCATACCGCAAAAAGAAAAAAAAAAAAAAATAACAGTGCTTTGCTATTTCTCCCAACTCGTGGGCTTACCTGCGAGGCTCCATCCAGCTGACACTGGACTGGTCGGCACGTGGTGCTGGCCGTCGGCCGGGGCAACTCAGCCTCCTCGACATGAACTCTCTGGACCAGGCGTCCTCCCACCCTGGAGGCCTCAGGGCTCCAGGAGAGCAACAGCCAGAGCTGTCAGGGTCCTTGAGGCTCCAGAACTTACCCAGTGTCCCGTCCTCCACGTTCTACTGGTCCAAGCAGATCACAGCGACCCAGATTGAGGGGACAGAGAAACAGGCCCCTACCTTGGGGCAGGGGGAGCAGGGCCACATCCCAAAGGCGCGTGGACGCAAGGCGGCAACTCACCGAGATTCACTGGGCCCTCATCGTAACCACCTCTCTCGTGTCAAGCAGAGCACAGAGCACGTGTGGCGCTCTGCTGGAGGTTTATAGGAAGGCAGATGTGCCCAGAGAGGGTTCCAGTGCCCAGGGGATGGGCCGCTACACCTTGGAGGAGAGCCTGGCCCAATGTCAAAGCCACCCCTTGGCCCCGCGTCTCACAGGCGTGTTAGCGGCTCCTTCAAACTCCTGAGCAAAGGGCCAGAGGGGCACCTCCCGTGGCTTCGCCCAAGACTCCATAGCTCAGAAGTGCGCTTGCAAACGCATTGGTCCAGGAGACTCGGCCCAGCCAGGGGGTGTCAGCCCCCTGCCCAGTGAACGGGTCTATGAGAAAGCGTGCTTTCCTGGCCTGGCTCTGGGGTGAAGGTCAGGTCATTCCCTGCTATTCGGGGGGAGAATGGGGCCGCCCCAGGCGCCTGCGGACCCAGGCTGATCCGCTCAAACACGCTGTTCTTGGCGCACCAAAAACTCCTACCTCTGCAGATCGTTCTCTGGAGTGAGCGTTCTCACGCCCTGGTTCCAGGCTCGGTCCACGGGGGAAATTACTCAAGACTCTTGAGCAAACTTGCAGAAGAGCCAGAGGTCTGACCAGCACAGACTCGCCCCTCCTGACAGCTCGTGCCACCTGGCGAGGACATGAGACGCAGCACCCATCGCCGCCTCTGAGCCCCAACCAGACAGTTCTACAGGATCGGGGACCTCGCCTCGCTTCCCAGGCAGGCTCGCCAAAGCCCACAGCACCCTGCGAGTCACAGACGGACTCCTCATTCACCACGGTTCCCCGGCCGCACCTCCGCGCCGCCAGCCCCAGGTCCCACGCCAGCCGAGCCCACTGCTGCGTGTCCGCACATCCAACCCCGCGCACCCCCGCCCCCTCCAGGGCCCTCCCTGCCACTGGAAACAGTCAGGGGTCTGGTTTGCAAGCAACAGAATCTGAAGCCAGACAAATTAGGCAAAAGGGGAAATTTTGTGGAAGGCTACCAGAGCTCAAGGAACAGATGGGAAGCGGAGAACGGTGGTCTCACGTGCTACTCTCAGGACCACCGGGTGGCTGAGAGGCTCAGGGAAGCTTCCCAGTTAACGATCCCAGAACCGAGAACTGGGGATGAACCCGAGTGGCCTGCCCACTAGCCCTGCCCACTAGCGCCCTCAAACTGGACTTTGTAACAAGAGAAAACCAGCCTGCAGGCCTAAAAGTGACTTTGGTGGCCTAGTTTGCTCTCATTGGGTGGGTAGGGTGGACGGGGGTGCAGGGAAGAGCTCCCTTTGGGGTCAGGAGGTGGGGATTTTTGTCCAGATGCCCGGGAATGACACTGGGCCCCAGTTCCCTCCATGTAAGGGAGCAGCTCTTCCTGACGACTCTGAAGGTCCTGTCTTACGTCCTATTTGGCTGCAGAGAATCCAGGCTCTCCGAGCTCTGATGTCACCTTTGTAGGATCACGGCCAGGTTTTGCAGAGCAGTCGTCATGGCAGCTCCTTTTTCTTGAGCATTTACAAAGCCCGACTCCTGCCTAATGATCTCGACACTGAGGCTCTGAGTCCCCCAGCGATCACGAGCCAGCAGCCCCGGACTCCCTTAACCTGTCCCCAAAGTCTCTGGGCTTCAAAGCTCTCAGGGTACCAAAGTACCAATGTGCCAGCAGACAGCCCCACGTGGCCCACAGGCCGTGGGGCACAGGATCTGCCCACTATGCCCCTCGTCCCCTCTGGGGCTATTCCTGGTCTCCTTCTGCTGTTCACAAACCACGTGCCACTCGGGAAGAGCCCTGGCCAGCACCTGCAGTCCACCCCAGGCCTCCCACACTATTTGGATGCCAGAGCAGCCCTGGGCGCCCGTGCTGTGAGGGGCCCCTCTCTCCAACCATATTCCACATGTGGTCACTTGGCCCCTGAAGCAGCTGGGCCTTTGCCCACGGCCCGTACAGGTCCCTCTCTTGAGGAGCATCCCTGGCCTCTGGCTTTGCTCAAGCCCGTCCACGGCGCTGAGTTCAGATGCCACGCCCTTCTCTCTCAGGGCCCCAGGCCCAATCCAATCCCCTCTTCCTCCACTGGTAGAAAAACCAAAGCCCCAGGCAGAATGGTTACGTGATCTGTTGGGTCCAGTGCAGGCTGAAAACCCGGGGTCCCCTGCTCAGAAGTTGTTAAGATTCCAAGACACAACCGCAAAGCATGGAACCAAGCTCGGGGCCCTTCTGAGCACAGGGCCCTATGTGACGGCCCAGGTCACACACCAGGAAGCTGACCGTAGCCCCAGCACCTGGATGGGCGTCCACTGGCGGCGAAAAGGCCACCCAGGCAGCATCAGGAGCCACCCAGATGGGGAAACCAAGGCACTACCTGTCTGTGCACCTGCCTGCTTTCTTCCACTCACCCCTCAAAAGTGCTCAGGAAGTAGACTTGACAGTTGAAGGAGGGAGGAGTCAACAGACAAAGAATCAGAACTGGGGCTGGGCTTCTCCAGCTCCTTCTGCATTTCCACTCTTCCCAAGGCAAAGCCGCATTGGGGGCGTTGTTTTCCCCAAGGAAAATGTTCCATGCTTATCATATAACGAGGTTGGAGGCACGCTCCTCTCCTAGCCTTACCAGGAGCTCGGGCCCCACCCTCTCGACTGACCTTCCCCAAATACTTTGCAAGTGTCCTCGGGTCCCCAGACCTCGCTGTGCTCGCTGGATGCCGGACAGGCCTGGGGCAGGTCTGGAGCAGAGCAGGCTGTCGGGGGCCAGGCCCTGCCTGCAAATGATGACCTAGAGCAAACCTGCATGTCTGTCCCTGCACCCCACCTGAACGGTGTCTCTGGACGGCCCGTGACGTCCCTACAGTGTTTCTGCTTGTGTTCCGAGCCCAGCGTGAAAACCCGCTCACATCACCTGCCCGAGCCTCCCTGGGAAGCCGCGAAAGCCCATCGCACGGGCTCCTGGCAGGGGCCACTCACAGTGGGCTTGTTCTGCAAACTGCTTGTATCTGAACTCACTCCACTCCCATCCTCTCCTCTCCTTCGACTACCCCATTCCTCTAAACGCACGACTCGTAAGCTAACAACGAGGGGGAGGATGGAACCAAAGGAGGTGCTTTATATTTTATATAAATTATAAATTTATTTAAATGTAAATAATATTCATATATTATTCAACCATAAAAAAAGAAGGATATCCTGCCGTTTTCCACAACATGGCTGAACCCTGAGAGCATTACGCTGTCGGGCAAAGACCAATACCGTATAATGCCACTTATATATGGGATTTCAAAAAGCCAAACTCACCTCTGTGGGAATAGAATCTAAAAAAGAGTGGATGTGTGTACATGGATAACTGATTCACTTTGCTGTACAGCAGAAACTAACACAACATTGTAAAGCAACTCTACTCCAATAAACATGAATTAAAAAATAAAGAAAATAAAAGAATTCAAAGACTTTTTAAAGAAAAATAAATAAATAAAAAGCCAAACTCACTGAAACAGAGTGAATGATGATGAACCAGAGGTTGGAGGTGGGGCAGGGATGGGGAGATGCTGGTCTAGGGCACCAGTTTCCAGTTATAAGTTGGATAAGTTCTGGGGATCTAATGTACAGCGTGGCGACTGTGGTTAATACTGTGCTGTGCCCTTGAAAGTTGCTAAGAGAGTAGCTCTTAAGTGGTGTCAGCCATCCCTCCACAAGTGGGAGAAATAGATTTCTGTTGTTTAAGTCCATCCAGTCCACGGTACTTTGTTACAGCGGCCAAGCTGACTGGTACCTCACCCTCCCAGCCTGCGTTTCCTCCTCTATGACATGGAAATAATCGTGAAACCTCCCTCATAGAATTGTTGTGGAGCTTTCTGGATAAAGCCGTACACAGATGGAAGTAGTTATTCTTTGGGACAGTAAAAACAGCTTCTTACTCAGAACCTTGAAAAACAGTTTTCGGTAAGGAGCATCGGTTTGCCTCCCCGCTCTACCCCTCCCACCTCCCCCGCACAAAATCTCTGCAATTTGGGAGCTGCTGCCAGTCATGACCCTGACAGTGAGTGATGATAAGTTTGCAATCCTTCTGCACAGCTCTTTAAAGTAAAGCATCATCTGATCTGACT
This sequence comes from Stenella coeruleoalba, assembly GCF_951394435.1. Classification (NCBI taxonomy): domain Eukaryota; kingdom Metazoa; phylum Chordata; class Mammalia; order Artiodactyla; family Delphinidae; genus Stenella; species Stenella coeruleoalba. The sequence continues at coordinate 44,182,035 of NC_137161.1, read as the reverse complement.
TCCAAATTGCAAGGTTCGTTCCTAAGCAACGAGCACAGGTTTCAAGAAAAACTGACGAGAACAGAGAGAATCCCGGGCTGTGGGAAGATCTCTGGCACAGGGCTTGTGCCGGTGACAATAAGCTGTGGCCCAGTGTGCCGGCCACTGTCTACCATCAGGCCCTCTCCCTTGGGGACACCTTTTCCTCCTTCTCCCGGAGGCAGCGGACCCCAGCCCTGGTGGACCATTTGCTTGATCTCACCTCATGGGACCGGCTCTGCAGCTCCAGGAGCGCACAGGGCATCCTCTTTCCCAAAGGCTCCCAACACTTCTTCCCCGTAAAGAAAAACCCAAAGTCCCTCAGCACACCCACTGCCAAGCCACAAGAGATAGTCTTGGGCTTTGCCACATTTTCCCGGGTTTGATCTGGGAAAAACAGAGCTGCTTTGTCCTCGCAGCCCTGGAGCAGCTGAGCTGAGCAGACGTGCGTGCAGAAGCTCTTTCCAAAGTCTGGACCACACTCTCGTGGCCATTGCTTGAATAGCAGCTCAGAATCCAAGGGCAGGAAAGTTCAGACAGCGTCAAAGGTGGGGAAACCACGCACGTAGTCAGGTCTGAGCTAACTGCCAGAGGAATGGAAAGTAATGCCCGATTTAAGATGCTAAAATCACGAGGACCCCAGGGCTGGGCTGCGGGGTTACTTCCATCAGCAGAATCTAGGAAGCCTCTGCTTCAAGGGGCTTTTCTCCCAGCCTTCACCCTGCAGCACCTCGGAGCTCCATCCCTGGGCACTGTCCTCTGGTTCTCCCTGTGGTCCTGGACCAGCACTGGCGGCTCCAGCGAGCCCTGGGACTTAGTTAGAAATGCAACCCCAGGCCTCACTCGTCCTCCTGAGGCAGAAACCGAGGCAAAGGCTCCAGCCTCTGTGAGTTAACAAGCCCTCCAGAGGGTCCTGATGCTTGTGGTCTGTTAGGTATGTTTGGGTTTATTTCTGTTTATTGCCGTTGCTGCAACATACCTGGTAGCCAAGGTACTGACCCGGCAAGGTGCCTGGAGGACCCCCTGGAGACTCCCCAGGACATCTTACGTTGAGACAGTCTTGTCTTCTCTCTCACTGCTGAGCCTGGGTTCCCCCAGCAGTGACCCCAACAATCATTCCCGTGTGAGTGGGGCAATGGGGAGGTGGCCACAGGACGCACGTGCTGGGCGTGGGAATGCTGAGGGCAGCCCGGCTCCAAGGGCAACTGGGGACGGTGTGGGCATCCTCAGAGATGTCCCTGCTGGGGCTCAGGAGCTGGGCTATCTATCCTCCAGCCTCCATCTGTCACTGTTGAGGGCAGCTCTGGGGTGTTGACCCCCGGGGTGTCCTGCTCCGCCCTGGGTGAGGCCGGAGTCTGTGGCCAGAGGACCCTCATCCAGGAAGGAGAGCATGGAGACCCCTACTGTCGGCCCTACGCAGCTTCCCCAGGCTGCCGGGGGGAGGAAAGTTCTAAGACTCTGGTTCCTTATTCATTTCCTCGGCATTGGTCCCGTCTTCCCTGGACACCTCGGCCTCTCCAGGTGGAGCGCTGCCTCTCTAGACACACGTCTCCACGGACTCTGGGCCATGCTGTGGGTGTGGGTGTGAAGTGGGGCCCCAGGGGACAGGCAGTTTTATGAGGCCACCTCTCCCTGAGGACCTCACGCTGACGGTCAGCTCACTGAATGCAGGGACCAGGAAACACTCTGCTCTTCCCAGGGTGGTCAGCTCGGAGCAGCCATGGCTTAAGGAGGGACACAGCGCACTCGGCTGGGTGTCTGGGGGCGGTAACACTGGCACCAGTCACCTCACAGGTCCACCCCGTGCCCACAAGGGGTGGCCTGTGAAGGACACTGGGCATGGGGTCCCCACCCCTTACAACGCCTGCCTTAGGCCATGGTACCAGGAAATGACGCCCTCCCCTCAGCCCTTGACCCTCAGGAGTTGGGTGCAGACACCTCAGCTCTATCCCCCTCTCTGGCCTCCAGGTGGGATTGTTACCTGAAAAACTGGGTCCACCTCTTGGTGGGTATCAGGCCAAAAGACACAACCAAGCCAAAGAGCGGGAGATAGGGGGATGTATTACTTGCAGGAAGTAAAGAGAACATGGAAGATCTTTCCCAAAGGAGTGTCTTCCCAGCAGCAAGACTGGGGAAGTGTTAAGCTAAGGGTATATGCATGTTCATGAAGGGGCTTGGGCAGGAGACCTTAGCATAGAATTAGGGCAAAGGTGGAAAGACTCCAAGCTTTAGTTGATTGAGGTCACAAGGGTCAGAAAAGGTCAACATTATCATCCCTGAGGTTCACTGAAGTGGGGGTCTTCACAACTGGCGTCCGACAGTTCAACACAATTCTATCTACCTGGAGATGGTGTCGGATCCCCCAGGCTGAGGGCTCAGTCCCACAAGATCCCCCCACTTCAGATGCCAGGTCCAGGTCACAAGTCCAGGTCGTCACCTGGGCTTCTAGCCAACTGGCTGGAGATCAGATGTTCCCATGACCCCCTCCTCAGGTTAGATTCACTGGAGCGGCTCACAGAATTCAGGGAAGCACTTTACTTACTAGATCACGGGTTTGTTATAAAAGGTTGTAACTCAGGAACAGTGAGATGGAAGAGATGCACAGGGCAGGGTGTGGAGAAAGGGCGTGGAGCTTCTATGCCCCCTCCAGGATCATCACCCTCCCAGCCTCCTCCTTCTGGGTGTTCTGCAACCCAGAAGCTCTCAGAACCCCGTCCTTTTGGGTTGTTTTTCTTTTTAAAAATTAATTTATTTTTACACAGTAGGTTCTTGTTAGTTATCTATTTTATACATATTAGTGTATATATGTCAATCCCAATCTCCCAATTCATCCCACCACCACCACGCTGCCTTTCCCCCCTTGGTGTCCATACGTTTGTTCTCTACATCTGTGTCTCTATTTCTGCCTTGCAAACCGGTTCATCTGTACCATTTATCTAGGTTCCACGTACATGCGTTACCTTTTGGGTTTTTATGGAGGCTTCATTACACAGGTACAATTGGTTAATCTTTGGTCATTGGTGATTGAACTCAACCTCCAAGCCCCTCACCTCCTCAGAGATCCAGGCATGGGTCTGAAAGTTCTACCCTTTAATCCTCTCATCACCAGGTGGGTTCTTCTGCAAACAAGCCCCACCCTTAGGTGAGGGCCCCAAAGTCACCTCATTAACACAACAAAAGACAACTTTATTGCTCTTATCACTGAGGAAATTCCAAGGGTTTTCAGAGTTCTATGCCAGGAAGGGGATGAAGACCAAATCTGTACCTTTTATTGTAAATCACAGTATCACACCCGCCCTGTCTCAACGGCCCGCTTCCCCAGCGGTGCTCCCACACCTCCCAAATCTACAATCCGCACTGAATCCCTGCTCTGGATCTGCCACACGCCAGCAATTCATACGCAACATTCAGGGATGCTGCCGAGAAGCAGAGAAATCAGATGGCCCTGAGAGTTCAGTCAGCGAGGCACCGACTGGAGCAGACAGGGGCCACGTCACCCTTAAGAGAAACGAGGCTCGGGCCAGCCCGGCTATGATCTATCAGCCAAGTGGGAAACACTGAAGCAGGGTGGGAAAGCTCACAGGGCAAATGTGGGTGGTGCTGCTGGAAGGAGCTGTGCTCACGGGACTCTGTCTGGTCCCCCTGGTGACACTTTCCCTGCTGGGAACGCAGACCCTTGGGATCATATCGTCCACTGCCTCTCCTTGTTCTGGTCACTGCTCCAGAGCCGGCGCACCCCACCCACACCGTCCGCATTGCTGTGGCTCCCACCTCCCCTGCTCCCACAAGAACGTGCTAGTCTCAAAGCGGGGAGGGGTGTTCCAGCCCCCGGGACCCTGGCTCTGGCTGCAGATGAACAAACCTCCCTCTCAGGGCTTGATTTTAGAGATGAGGAGGGAGCCGTGCGAGCAGTTCCTCGAGGCCGTGTCCCAGTGGAAGACCTGGTGGGGTCTTCAGGGTCCCTTTAACAGCAAGTGGCCCACCCAGGTCATACAGGTGTAAGTTAAAAAGGGAGATCCTGGGCTGGAGGCTCTCCTGGGGCCTCAGGACAGGGCCTCAGCGGGGCTCCGAGGGTGCTGCACAACTGACCACGGGAGCCTCGGTGCAGAACCAGGCGACGCCCAGTTATTTGCTCTGGAATCTGAGATCCATCGGGGCAGGGCTTGGCAGGGAGGCCCATTTCTGCCCTGAGCCACACCAGCACTGGCAGCCCGACCAGGACTGGAGGGCCTATTTCCAAGGCAGCCCCCTGCCCCACTGCTGGCTACCGGGGAAGCTCAGCTGCTTCCTCTCTGGGGTGTGTGTACGTGCGTGTGTGAGTGTGTGTGTGTGTGAGTGTGTAGGTGTGTGCACACGTACCTCACTCCAGCTGCCCTTCTCCGTCCCTCCCTCTCTCTTGCTCACATCTCCCCTCTGGGCTCCGGCCACAGCTCAGCTTCTAAGCTAACGAGCCTCCATTCTCCCTGCCTTCCCAGAATCTCCCTAAAAGTCTCGTCCCAAGTGACCTTCCAGACATGCAGCCCCAGCTCACCCTGGTCCAGCAGCAGCTCAGATGATTCCTCTAGGGCAGGGGAAAAAACAACACATGATTGTTTTGGAGGCAACGTGTTGGAGGGACAACTGCCCAGCCATCACCGTAGACCCCCGGAGATCAGCTCCAAGTCACACAGCCTCTCGCAGCAAACAAACGTCATCAGATGCTGCACCAGAGAACTACGCTGACAACTCGGAAAGCTCGGCCCTGTGTTTACAGACCCAAAGATCCCAGTCTTCAGAGCTGCCAGCAGCTCAGTGTGTCTGATCAGCGGTGTCCTTCCTCCCTGGAGAGACTCCACGAGGCAAATGGGCCATTGGTTCCACAGCTGCTCAAACCAGGCTCATCTTCCAGAAGGCGCCCATGTGGTTTGGTGACAAATCCTACCAATTTGTCAGTACACTTGTCCCAAGTTTAAAAGCCAGGTGTTGGAAGGATTGTTGGCAAATAAGGAAGCTGCTGTCGATGCAAAATGTCAAAATACACCAGCGTTTCCTGGATGCTTGCTTTGTGCTCGGCCCTGGGCTAAGGGCTGACCACAGCCTCCTCCGTTAGCTCCTCACATCAACCGGAGGAAATGACGGCATTACTATCCCTCTTCTACAGGTGAGGCACTGAGCCTCAGGTAGGTTAACTCACTTGCACAATCACTCTGCTAGTACACTAATTAACTTACAAATACGTTTGTTTATGCCCAATTTTTAATAGTATTAAAAAATAAAGGGAATTTACTGGCTCTTGAAATTAGAAAGTCTAAACTTCAGAGTTGATTTGGTTCCCAACAGTCATCAAACTCTTGATTTCTCCCCATCTCTCCGGTCTGCCTCATGGTACAAGGGCGCCCCGCTCAGCGTGGCAAGATGCCTGCAGCAGCACACATCACATGTCCAGGAGAAAGACAAACATCATCTTTTCCAAAATCCCCTGGCAAACTCCTCTAGGCTCAGTGGCCCTAACCAGGCATCCCACCACTCCAGAATTGTGCCCTTGGAGCCAGCGGTGTCTCTAACCTCCCAAACTCAAGAAGCACAGGGGGAGTAAAAAACAGGCTTGCTTCCAAGAGCAATGGATTAAATGTTAGAGAGGAGTCATCACAACTAGAATGTTGTGGAGCAATGAATTGAACCCAGCCCTGTCTGTTCATTCAAACAGTACTTATCGCGCCCTTGCTGTGGGTCAGGCACAATTTAGATGCTGGAGACACAAATCTGAAAGCTTCCTGCCCTCCCATCCTCCCGCTGCTGGCTCTGCTGCCTCTCAGGCTTAAAGCCTTGTGTTTTCACCAGAACTTAGCGCTGGATTAATGTCCTCCTAACCAGCTTTTCTAGGACTGAAGTGGCTCTGTGACTCCAGGCTGTCATCTAATTTCTGTCTCTCGGCCTTCTCGTCTATAAAATCAGGAATAATGATACCTCCCCCGAAGCTATGAGAATGAAATGACAAGGGCTTACATGGGAAACATAAGGAAACTTAAAAGCAGTGCGACATCCAACCCAGTGGACATGCAGGTCAACTCTCATTTTCATTCTAGAGATTCGGAGTTTTGTACATTAAACTCCAATTTCACTGGCTCGGGCTTTGTAAAGTGTGAATACGTCTCCAAAGATGCGAGTTCAATTCACCTTTCTACTTAGCCTGCAACTTATTTGTTTATAATCCACACTTTTCATTGGGGGCGGAGGGGTCGCCTATATGGAAGAGCCCACCCAGTTTCTAAACTTGTCCTGAACACTGAGAGCAAGCTTTCCCTTAGGAAAGCAGACAAAGGTGCGCCCTAGCGTAGCCAAGTTGGGGTGAACGCACACACCCTGAAAACGCGACGGCATCAATAAACTTCTCATGCCCGGCGGCTTTCGCGCAGCCTCGAGACAGCCCCGCCCCGAGAGTCGGGGACGGGACTTGCGAAGCTTCGTCCAATCAGAGGCCCTACCTAACGTCGGGCCGGAGTCTGTGACCCAGATTGACCAATGAAGACTCGAGCGTGGATTTTCCGTGGTCTTCTGGGAAAGCGTCTCTCCCGGAAGCCGCCTCGTCTCTGCCACATATGGGCGGGGCTAGCCTGCGGTCCGCCGTCCCACTGGCTGGCACAGCTGCCCGTCACGGGGCGGGGGCGGAGGCCGGGCATTCGCGTCTGCGCGGACTGGGGGGCCGCGCGCGGGAGCCTGCGGAGGCGCCGACCGGACCAGGCGGTTGCTGGGAGGAAGGGGTTCGTTGGAGGCGGCTCTTCCTGGGCCGCTTCGGGCGAGCAGCGGAGGAGCGCGGAGCTTCGGCGGGCCCGGCCCAAAAGTCCGTTGTGCCGCGGCCCGCGTGACCGGAGCCGCCCACGCCGACCTGCGCCGACCCGGGTCGTTTCGCCCACGCCTACCCGGCTGACTGAGGCCCACGCTGTCCGGTGCTGACTAGGGCCGCCGCCCCGCTGTCACTTCCGCGCAGGTAGGTGCCCCACGCAGGTCGGTGCCCCCCACTCAGGTAGGTGACCCCCCACCCAGCGCAGGTAGGTGCCCTTCGGGCAGGTAGGTAACCCCGTGCAGGTGAGTGCCCCATGCTCAAGTAGGTGACCCCCGCGCATATGGCTGACCCCCGCTTAGGTAGGTGACCCCCGCAGGTAGGTGCCCCCGACTCAGTTAAGTGATCCCCTCCCAGCGCAGGTAGGTGATCTCTGCTCAGGTAGGTGACCCCGTGCAGGTAAGTACCCCCTGCTTAAGTAGGTGACCCCCGCGTAGGTCGGTACCCCCCAGCGCAGGTAGGTGGCCCCCGCGTGGTGGGGATGCCGGCTGGTCCCGCAGCGGGTCTTGGGCCGGTCGCAGCCCCGCAGGAACGACCTCCCTCCCTGCGGACGCCCGGGCGGGCAGCTGGTTGAGCTGCGTTCGGGAGGCGGAGGCCCGAGGTGCTGGGGAATCGCGTGGACGCCGGTTGATGGGGAGTCCAGCGAGGGAGACGGGCCCACAGCGGGAAATGACAAACTGGCTATCCCGGAACCTTGAGCCCCAGACTGGACCCCAGAAGGGCAGGAGCCAGTGAGAGGACCGCGTCGTACCGGCAACAAGTTCTTGTAGTGACAAATCAGGGGTGTGACCTCCATCCACACGTAAGTTTTCTTTTCTCATTAGCGAAGTTGTTATAGTAACACCCTCATCCGTTCTCGGTGACCATTAAAGGACGTGGTGTACGAATGTAAAACACTGGGAAATAGGAGCTTGGAGTGAGTGTTTGGGAGGCTGGACTTGAGGTCCCCGAGGGGGTGACAGGACCCCGCATCAGCGCTCGGCACCCAGCGCTGCTTTCTAGATGGGAGCTCCGGCCCAGCCTGGCTAGTTCTCTCCTGGAGGCTCAGGCCTACACCTTCCTCCGCCCTTAAGAGTGCCTGACTCCTTCCCAACCCTGCCTGGGATCTTTTATCCCTTTCATAAGATGATTTTTTTTTTTAAGTTTGTTGAAATTAAAAGAAATACTCAGTATTTAAGTTTGTAAATCTAAACCCATCCACTATATTAGTAATGTCCTCTGTTGGATTTTTGTTTAGTGAAATATTTTAATCGTGCAAAAAGGAATACAGCTATAATAGTTGTACCATACCCTGAAAAAAGGTAATAATAATTTTTCTTTGTGCTTTTGGACCTTTCTTTAAGGAAATGTGACATTGCGCCTACAGTTGAAATTCTAACTTGCTGCCACCACCCCGCACCCTGTAGAATTTCTTCCATCTGGCCTGTCTTTCCTCGGCTCACGGGGCTCCCCTGTGCTCTCAGGAGCTTGGCACCAGCTTAGCTTCTTAGAGCCCGTCATGAGGACTGTAGCCACCATGTTGGTCCCGTCCTGTCCTCATGGCATTTGCTCTCTTACCCTCTTAGGAAACCTACCTCCTCCTTCACAGACCCTGTGGGTGAGCTGAGGGCCACCGTTCCCTTCCCCAGGGTGCAGCGTCTTTACCCGCTTCTCTAATTTTTTTTTGGCTGCACCGCGTGGCATGTGAGATTTTAGTTCCCCGACCAGGGATTGAACCCGTGCCCCCTGCATTGGAAGCTTGGAGCCCTTACCAATGGACCGCCAGGAAAGTCCCTTTACCCGCTTCTCTAGGGCAGTCACAGCTGTTCCATGCTTCCAGAAAAAAGCGGCCTTCCACTGTCAGTTGTACTACAGCTTATAAAACGAAACCGTTAAAATTCATAGTAATAGCTACCACTGCGGACCACGTGGGTCTCAGGCTTTTTAACTAAGCACGTGGTGTACACGGCTTCTTTTCATCCAACACTGCAGTTGTGAACAGCTGGGGATGGTCCCGTTTAAAGTGAGTGAACTGAGGCCTAGTCAGACCAGGTGTCAGCACCAGTGTGCGCCTAGAATCATCTCTCCACCATGTGTAGCTGTTCTGCCGCCACCAGAGGAGGAGGATATTCATTTGTCCGGCAGGATGGGCAATGGCATTCACACAGGGTCTCTTTCACCTTCCTGCCCCACAGCCCGGCTCCCCCAGGTACAGGAAGCACCTGGGTGGAGGCCTTCCTCAGCGGGGCCAGAGATGGCGTCCGTGGACTTCAAGACCTATGTGGACCAAGCCTGCCGTGCCGCTGAGGAGTTCGTGAACGTGTACTACACCACCATGGACAAGAGGCGGCGGCTGCTGTCCCGCCTGTACATGGGCACGGCCACCTTGGTGTGGAACGGCAACGCCGTTTCGGGACAAGAGTCCTTGAGTGAGTTTTTTGAGATGCTGCCTTCCAGTGAGTTCCAAATCAACGTGGTAGACTGCCAGCCCGTTCACGATGAAGCCACCCCAAGCCAGACCACGGTCCTCGTGGTGATCTGTGGGACAGTGAAGTTTGAGGGCAACAAACAGCGGGACTTCAACCAGAACTTCATCCTGACAGCCCAGGCCTCGCCCAGCAACACGGTGTGGAAGATTGCCAGTGACTGCTTCCGGTTCCAGGACTGGGCCTGCTAGTGGCGTGGGGAGACACCCCCAGACTGAACCCTGCGCTCCCTCGAGTCCCAGGGGCGCTTTTCTCGGCGTACACTTGTTTGTCATAGCTGCCTTTTCAAAGTAGTAAAATTCTCTATTTTTCTACTTGCCCAGTAGAGACCCTGTCTCTGGAAATTCTGACGAATAAAATGATAATACGAACGTTGCTTCTTTTCCCCTCGCCTGATGTGTTTGGTAGGTTTTGGGGAGGGGGAGCAAGAGAAGGAGGGTTAAAGGCAACAAGCTCAGCAGAAGGCACAGCAGAAGGCACTGTAGAGGCTGAGGTCCAGGGCCGAGCACCCGCCCCAGGCACAGGTGTGCACACAGGTGTACAGGAGCCGGGCTCCCAGCCTGCACACACAGGAATCGTTGGGACACTTTGAAAAATCACCAGGCTGCACATCCCGGACCAAATACTTGTGAATATCTGAGGGTGGGGCTGGCGTTGGCATTTTACAAAAACAACCTAGCTGTCCATTAAGACACTTTAGAGCACATTAGAATCCCCTAAAGAGGTGCTGGGCCCTCCCTTAGCACCTGCGCTGGGAGTCACATGGATGAGAACAGGTGAGATACCTGGAGTTAGCTAATAATTGCTTGTAAGTGAAGCAGCTACATTGACTACTCCCTTACAAAGAGAAGGAGGAGAACTGCTTTCAAGAGGAAGAAGTACTGAGGTGGGACTGGGGGGCATCAGAATTGGATGCTGGTTTTATTGACCCTGAGGACCAACCCTAACTGCATTTCTCCAAAGTAAAGAAAGAGAAGAAAACTAGAAGTTTCCATCATCCTTTGATTAATAGATGAGATCTTGTGGACACATGGCTTCCCCGGGTAAATCTGTGACAAAAGGTTGGGCTAGGGGTGTGGGTTAGGATTAAGAATGGGGGAATTTGCACAGATAGCAGGGACCTCTACCCTGGGGCCGTGGCGTCCGCTGGGGATGGCTGGGCAAGGTGGACATTGCTGCTGTGTCGAGAAGGATCTCACTCCCCTCTGATAGAGCAAAGGGCCCTGACCCTGGGGATTGGACTGAGAGCTGGTGGGACAGGAACAGGGCAGGAGGCAGGACAGAGGCTGCTGTACGGGGGGCAGCTTGTACTTCAGGGCAAGCCCTGGTCAGTTTCCCTGGCTGAGATGCGGGCCTGAGCCCGGAGCCCTGCCTGGGGATTGTCTCAGGCGCTGGGTGATTGGGCCCCTGGGAGAGGCTAAGAGGAAGGCGGACATGGTCCTCAGGGTTCATAGAGTTGCTAGGGGAGCAAGAACCCCCCCAGAGCAGGAGGTCCATCCTCCAAGGCCAGATCTCAGCAGTGTTGGGGGCCTCAGAAAACCCACTCAAGTGCCCCAGGAGAGAAAAGATCCCAGGTTCAGTGACAGCCAACTCCTCTTACAGAATGCTCCCTTCCAAAGGCTAATGACTGAGAAACTCAGGGGTGATGGAGGTGGGCACAGGGGGCCAGAGGGGCTCCAGCCCGACTGTGGGGGTCCAGGTGCAGAGCCTTCTAACACTTGAGGCTTCGGGGGTATTTAGGTTAATGCAGGACTGTCTTATCTACAAGTGAGCACGTGTCATCAGGGTGTCCCCACCGAAGGGCATGAACTGCCCTCTGACCCCATCCCACTGAGAGCTCGGTCAGACATCACTTACTCTGTGGGTGGACCGAGCACCCTGCTTTGCCCAGGACTGGGGCTTCCCAGATGAGGCCGTCAATGCTATGATCAAGAAAGTCCCAGGAAAACCGGAACTAGCTGGTTACCCTACCCTCAGCCCAATTTCTGCCACAGACTAGTAAACTCTAAACAGTATGGTGGCTTCTAGAAATAGGCGAGGAGCGGAGTGGGGTGGGCCCATTAGTGCTGGGAGCAGGAGGGCATCAGGCTGTCCCACTGGGCCTGGTGAGCGGACATGACCCCCAGCCACTTGAAGTGTGGCTCGTGTGACTGGGGCACTGGGTTTATACTTTATTCTAGTTAATTTCAACTTGAATAGCCATGGTGCTTGGTCCCTACTGTACTGGTGCAGAGATAAAGAGGAATGCTGGTCTGGAGACAGGTGGCTGGGAACCCGGAAATGAGTGTGGCCGGGGCCTAGGCGCAGGCCCAGGCGACAGAGGGGACACATGCCCCTTCTTAGCCGGAATGGGCCTCAGAACTGACCAGGTTGACATGAAGCACAGATCCCCGCTGCCGTCTCCTAAGGAGAGAATTTTGTCCTGCCCATCAGGAGGCGAGGCCAGATGTTCCTCGATTTCCCAAGCACATCAGTGTTACTGAACTCAGCTCCAGATGCTCAATGCTTGAAAATCAATACTCGAGAGGGAAGTGTTGGTAGAAATGGAATTTTTTTTTTTTTTTGCGGTACGCGGGCCTCTCACTGTTGTGGCCTCGCCTGTTGCGGAGCACAGGCTCTGGACGCGCAGGCTCAGCGGCCATGGCTCACGGGCGCAGCCGCTCCGTGGCATGTGGGATCCTCCCGGACCAGGGCACAAACCCGTGTCCCCTGCATCGGCAGGCGGACTCTCAACCACTGCACCACCAGGGAAGCCCCGGAAAATGTTGTTTTGATCAGAAAGATGGCAATCTGGAGAGAAGGCAGACTCGTGTCCTGGAAATCCACCTCTAAAGATGCTGCTCTGCCATGAAAGGTTTTTTTTTTAAATTCTTCTTTTTAAATTAATTTATTTTTTATTTACTTATTTTTTTGCTGTGTTGGGTCTTCGTTGCTGTGCGTGGGCTTTCTCTAGTTGCAGCGAGCGGGGGCTACTCTTCGATGCGGTGCACAGGCTTCTCATCACAGTGGCTTCTCTTTTTGTGGAGCACGGGCTCTAGGTGCATGGGCTTCAGTAGTTGTGGCACGTGGGCTCAGTAGTTGTATCACGCCAGCTCTAGAGCGCAGGCTCAGTAGTTGTGGCACATGGGCTTAGTTGCTCTGCGGCATGTGGGATCTTCCTGGACCAGGGATCAAACCCGTGTCCCCTGCATTGGCAGGCGGATTCTTAACCACTGCACCACCAGGGAAGTCCCTGCCATGAAAGTTTTAAAGAGAAAAGGGGACGTGATGTCAGTTAATCATGGAGCTAGGGTATCAGACTCGTAGCCATCTCCCACAGTGTGCAGGCTTGTCAACTCCCATGATCTTTATTTTTTATTTAAAAAAATTTTTTGGCCACACCATGCAGCTGGCAGGATCTTAGCTCCTCGATCAGGAATGTAACCCAGGCCCCGGCAGTGAAAGTGCCAAGTCCTAACCACTGGACCACCAGGAGATTCCCAGCGTGATCTTTTCTTTAGATGCTGTCTTGTTCACAGTTTATTTATGCCATTACTGAGGGGAAGTTAGGGAATAGATCTGCACACCTGTTAATTATTCTTCTTTTTTATTTCTTTGATCTACGGAAAGAACCAACAGGTTAGGCAAGGTACTGTGTGATCAGAATTCGATAGGTGTGCTAGGGCAGGAGATGAGTAGAACATGGGGGCGCCTAGTTTAAGGTTAGTGACAATATAGCTTTGCTAAAGTGACAAGACAAAAGGGTGCCCCTTCGGAGAGCTCTTTCCTGCCAAAAGCTGCTTACATCAGGATCTCACCTGCTTCCTCCTTGAAATGAGGCACAAGATGGGCTTGAAACTTCTCCGGGAAAACCACCCTAAAGTAAATATAGATGCAACTTGGATCCAGACATGAAGACACTCCCTGCCTGTCCTCTGCCACCGTCCTGCTTGCGGTCTTGCAATTACTGTTGAGTTGTGGCCTCCCGGTTCGGAGAGGCAGGTGTGACAGGGGATGGGTCAGTCGGCTTATCTACCGTGACTTGTATGAAGTGTGAACATTGCCTTCTAACTAAGGCCAGGTGGGAGGGGAAAGGACAAGGCTTTAACCTGAATCTCCTGCTTTAGCCTGAAGATGAGCTATTTCACGGTCTCTCTGAGGAATGGTGTGCACGTATGTGTGTGTGCACGCCTGCTGCAGCTCTTCTTGCGCTCCTCTCCTGCAGACCCAGCCAAGGCAACTGGGCCCTCCCCTCCCACCAGGTGTCCCCTCCCTCAAACACTCCCCCAGCCAACCCCAAACACACAAGCCTGTTGTAGTTTTATTCAGAATTTCAGAACCGGGACCTTCTATAGCGCAAAGAAAGATCGTTAAAAGCTAGCATTCAGGCCTGCACTTCAGCACAGCAGGGGCTCGCAGCCCCTCAGAAGGGGGCTTGAAAAGAAGAGGCAGACCTGTCCGTGATACGAATATGAAACAACCTCTGAGTTTCTTTGGTAGTCAGAAAGCGAAGTTCAAACACTTTGTGGAATATTGACAACAGTTGTCACAGGCAGCGAGAACAACATCCCAAGAACTGCTAAAGGTACTTCGCACCATTTTCAACCTCATTTTACAGATGAGGAAACTGCTTTGTGTTTTTGTTTTTGTTTTTAAAGATTCCATATAGGCTTGCTCTGTTTGCACGGAGCTTCTGGAAGGATTGGCAAAAACGTAAGGACAGCTGCCCTTAGGGATTGGGTTCTAGGGTTTTAACGTGGAGACAAGGCATTTGCTGCCGCATGTCCTTGGACTTCATTTTTTATACAGTGCGCCCATCTTGTTTTTTAAATTAAAAGCTCACTTAAGAATCAGGACTCTGTTTTCGCTGCCAGAAGTAAGGGGTATTCAAGTTGTGGGCACCTCGAGGAGTGGCCTTTTCCCCCACAGAGTGGCCAACCTGTGCCTGACCTGACCAGTGACGTCTCCAAGTAGATGCTGCTTTGAAACATCCTGAGTTCTCGCAAAAATGGATGTTTTTAAACATTTAAAAATCACCACCTAGGCTTGTGAGAAGTTAGTGTAAAGTCCGGATATTTTGCCCAACTTGAAGGCAGGTGAAGACGTGCCCGAACTCAGACTCTTGATGGAGCCCCAGCTGCCCTAATACGCTTGGCCTGACCCACCGGAACCTGACCTCGCAGTGCACCGCACAGCCGAGACCGCGCAAGAAAACCTCGCCCGCCCTGCCGCCGCGACGCCGCCCAGAGGGTTGGAGGGAAGGCCGGGCTGACCCACCCAAACCGTGCGACCATCAGCCCGAGGCCTGGACGTAAGAGCCGCCTCCGTGCATCCGCCGGCCACTAAGGCGCGCTTGCGCGCGCACGCAAGGCGGCTGACATCATCATCAGGCGACGGCCCAGGACCAATCGGAAGATTGACTGTGACAATCTGAGATTATGACAGCCGGTGGGCATTGAGTGCCTCGGAATCTGAGGCCCCAGCCCCGCCCCTCCTCAGCGTCGGGTGGGCGGGGCACAGCTTCTCCACCCCTCCTTGGGCAGTTTAGAATTTGATGTGGCGAGTTCTTTCCGGTCTGGTTCTACAGATTTGCTTTTAAATCAGATCATTTCCTGGGTAAAATAGCGTACCTTCTTTATTCATTATAATATAGTGAGCATTGCATCAAACAATTCAACATTTTTCCAGCTTTAAGTATAATTGACAAATTGTCCATCTTTAAAGTGTACATGATGATTTGATAAACATATACATTGTGGAATGATTACCACAAGTTCCATTAAACATTTTTTAAAATGTGCATGGATATATTATAAATTATTCAGTTGTCTCCTTTTGGGCGAGTAGATGGTTTCCAAATTTTCACTAACATAATTACCTGAAAGTTGTTCACTCCACTTCCTCAGGATGGCTACAGGGCATTACTTGGAGATAAACATCTATTCCAGCTGCTCCTGAGACTGCATTTCCCATGCAAACTTCTGCAACATCACAGGTTATGTTTAACTTCGGGTCAATTTGTTGTATTCATTGGTTTATCACTGCTTTTTATAGTATTCTCTTGTCTCTGCCATGTGTACACGTATGTGAGTTGTCTTTGTTCTTTGTTAGTTTTGCATTGGGCGGTTGGTGTTTTTTTTTCTTGTTTTCCAAAGCTTCTTTGAATAGCCTGATGTACTTCCTACCTTGGAACCTGATCAGGTAGCATTTCTAAAGGGAACTGAAGATAAAACTTAAAATAATCATATCCAGTTTCTTCACTTGGTCAATCACTAAAGCTATTATGACCCTAAATAAAGAAGTCCTTTCAGCACTGAACGCTAACTAACTTGGGCAGAACACAGAATCCTGGCTGCTCTTTTCCACATATGCTGCTTCTACGTCTACTTGGACTTCTAGCACATTCTAAATACTTCGTGTGCTCTTTTAAACACTTAGGATCCTTGTTAGTGACAAAGTAAGACTGCAGTGGTGTTACGTTTTATATGAAATTGTCCTATAAAAAGCGGTGCATCACCTATTTTGACATTCTGTGTTGAAGCAAAGTTGATTTCAAAGCATTTGTGGCCAGATTAAGTTTATCCAAATGTGATGCTCATGATAAGAGGATATATGGTTTTTTTGTTTTGTTTTTGCGGTACACGGGCCTCTCACTGTTGTGGCCTCTCCCATTGCGGAGCACAGGCTCCGGACGCGCAGGCTCAGTGGCCATGGCTCACGGGCCCGGCCGCTCCGCGGCATGTGGGATCTTCCCAGACCAGGGCATGAACCCGTGTCCCCTGCATCAGCAGGCAGACTCTCAACCACTGCGCCACCAGGGAAGCCCATAGATCCCTGGGCTTTTGTGAGAAGTCCTCCCATGTCCCCCCAGCATCTTAGAAACCACAACTTCTCGGTGTTCACTTTTGCACTCATGCAAACCAGACATGGAATTTCTAGGATGCTATATAATCACACCCTCTGTAGTTCCCTTTTGACGTTTACTTGATCTGACAGGAGACAGCTCTATTTTGCTGTAGCTGGGGAGGCATGTGGTCTGCGCAGAGCTGAGCTGTGGAGGTTGTACCCTGGCTCTGTCTTGCTCTCTGTGTGATCTTGGGTAAGTTGGCTAACCTCCCTGTGCCTCAGTCTCCTCATCTGTATAATGGGGGTAATAATACTACCCCCCCACACACAGAGTTTTGTGAGAAGTGACTAATACTAGTAATTGGGGGTGGGTAGTAGTGACCCACCTTCTGTAACCATCAAGCACATTCTGTTCTTATTATCCTGAGACTTGGGACCAGTTTGGGGGAAGTTGCAGGGAGGAGATCCTTTTGCAGGAGGAAGTCGGGGCCCCAAGTGCGGGAGGGCAGGAGAGTCCTAGGCTGGAGAAAGACTAAATTCAGCGTGTGCACCTGGGGCTGAGCCCAGCGTCCAGGAACTGAGATGGCTTCTGGAAATCCTCCTGAGATGGGGAGTGACAGCAGGATCCACTTCTGGGTGCACCTAGAGGTAGGAAGAGCCCATAGGTGTGTGAGGAGGGCAGGGCTGTTCTGGAACCAGCAGAGTCCTGCCGTGTTTTTTAGCTGCAGCAGAAAGTAGAGATTGTATGCGTTTGTACAAATCAGAAGCTAGAAAGTAGGGCAGGAAAGATGGTAGAACTGCTTTGTCCTGTTTGGGCTCCACTGTGAATAGCGGCCGACCCACTTCCCCAAGGTCTGGCTTGTGTGCTGACTACACCCAGGGAGGTCAGGTGGGCACAGTGCCAGGTATCACCATAGGTGGCAGGGAGGGCGGGTGGCATGTGCCCTGCATCGAGGAGGAGCCAGGCCCAGGCAAGCTGAGCACCATCTTCTGCCACGCGGCCTCCAGGCTTCCTGGCCCCGGGCTCCTTCTACCAGTGACACTGGGTCCATCAGGGCAAGGCCTCCCACTCTGTGGAAGCGCTTATAGCCCTAAACACAGACGCTGAAGGATGGTAAGTACAGTTATTTTCAAATGCTCCCTTTCCTTCCCCCCTGACAGCATTGAAAAGAGGCTGCTGTCCGAGACCTTCTTGCCTGGACCCTCTCACGCCGGCCCTGCTCCCCGTGTCCACACTGCATTCCAGCCGCTTCAGGCAGATGCTTTACAGGCTATGACTGAGACAGTAAGAGAGGGGTTGTTCTAGATCAGGGGTCCCTAACCCCTGGGCCGTGGACCACTACCGGTCCACGGCCTGTTAGGAACCTGGCCGCACAGCAAGAGGTGAGCGGCGGGCAAAGCTTCATATGCAGCTCCCCATCGCTCACGTTACTGCCTGAACCGTCACCCCACCACCAAAACCTGTCTTCCACGAAACCGGTCCCTGGTGCCAAAAGGGTTGGGGACCGCTGTTCCAGATGATGACTGCGCAGAGGATCTGTCTCATTTCTGGACGTTGTCTACACTGCATAACCTGAACCAGATCGGCCCAGGGTCCGCTGGGCGTTTGGGAGAAATGAGGACAAACGGAGGCTCGGAGTAGCGACGTGAAGCCTCTGGGACGCGAGGGCCCGTACCCTGGGGTCGCCGGCGAACGGCCGACGGCTTGCACACACCCGGGAGCGGCGGCCGGAGCCCGAGGCTCGGAGGCTCTCGGAGCACAGACGGCCTCCGGTTCAGTTCCTGACTGCCTGCCTGCCTGCCGCGTGCCCAGAACGAACACAGCCGCCGACTCTGCAAGGCGCCGCTGGGTATCCAACAACCGCTTCTTGCGGCACGTGGAGGCGCCGAGCCCTCTCCCCGAGCCGCGCCCTCTGCTGCAACCTCCTCCCGCAACCTCGTCCCGCCGCCCCGCCCCTCCACCTCCCTGCCCTCTCTCTCCGCCCCGCTCCTCCAGGGGCTCCACCCAATCCGGCGACCCGCCCACCTGCTGTACAGCCCGTGGGCTGGAGCCGGGGCGGGACCCACGTGAGACGGTGTGCGTGCCCCGCAGGTCACGTGATTTTCGGGGTGGGCCGGCCCTGCCCCCTCCGCGTAGCGAGAAGCGCAGAGCCGCCGGCACAGTGCTCTGCGCAGGCGCAGACCGTGGTTCGCGGTGGGTGACGCAATCCTGCGCAGCCGGCCAGGCGTACGGCGGCAGCGTGTGTCGGATCACGTAACTTCCCCGAATGGCCTCCGCAGTGGGACGTGCATGCGCAGGTCCTCCCCTACCCGCGAGGGACGGGGCCAGGCCCACCGCGGCCAATCGGCGTCGCCTTCGCCGGCGCCGCGCCCCGCCTCCCCATCCGTCGGGCAGGCTGTCCGTTCCGGGGCCTAGTCCTCGGAAGCTCGGCGGCGGCGGCCGGGCGGTGTGTGCGCGGCCCGCGAGGAAGAGGGCGCTAGGCCTGGGTTCCGAGTCGGGGTCAGGGGCCACGCGCGGGCCGGGAGGCCGCCGGGGAGTCGGGGCTGGCCTAGCTGTCGGCGGGCGAGGGCAGAAGCAGCCACCTGCGGCCATTGCCCCGCCGACCGGCGGGCGCTGAGGAGCTGGACCGGGCAGGTGAGGCCGGCTTCAGGGACCCGGCCGAGCCTGGAGGCGGGCGGCAGATGCGGGAGCTAAAGGCGGGTGCGCCGGGGGGAACGTTCGCGCCGGGTCCGGGAGGACGGATTCCCGGGCGGTCCGGGCTTGGCGGCGGGAAGGTGGTGCGCGGGGAGGCCCGAGTCCGGCCCGGCCGCCCTGTGACCTTGTCAGGGCCTCCCCCGTGACGCCTGCTCGAGGGTCGCCGGGACGGCCGGCGCGGCTGCAGCCCTCATGACGGCCTGTCAGCCTCCAGCACGGGAGCCACTGCGGCTCGGAGGTGTTGAGGGCCCTGCTCGGCGTAGCGCAGCTGTGCCCCCGGCGCAGTGCCCCGCATCGCTTCGCTGCAGTGACGGTGACTCCAGTAGGAGGGATTTAACGAGGTTGGAGAATGACTGTGAATTGTGGGCTACTTTCCATGAAATTTTCTTCATATAAAGTAGTTTAATTGGTTGTTTTCAAAGGTAGACAAGGTTTGCTTTCATCCGTGGCCGCCATGTATTATATTTTATTTGGTTTCCTGATCAAAGTAGTAGACGTTATTTATTGTTGCTATAAATTCTGTTAGTTTGGGGGTCTGGGTCTGTATGTAAATTACAAAATGACCTAGAGAAGCCAATTACTGCTTTAATGTATTTCATTAGTCATCACTTTATCTTTAGGGCAGTCTTAGTCTGTTTTCATGCAAATATCTCATGAAGGTGCATCAGGGCTTCAGAAAAATGCTAAGAAGTGATGCGTGACTTGAATCTGTACATGAGAAAAGTTAGGTTTAGGTCGTTAATCAGCTTATATCCTCTAAAGAACTGATATAATCCTCGTAATTTTTAATCCTTCTACTTCAGAGGTTGCTCATGCATGAATAATTCTTGGTTTGTTTTCAGAGCTGTTCCTGGGAAGAAGAAACATGGAGAGTGGTGCAGTTCTGCTGGAATCCAAGTCCTCCCCGCTTAACCTTCTGCATGAAATGCACCAGCTCCGGCTGCTGGGTCACCTGTGCGACGTGACTGTCAGCGTGGAGTACCAGGGCGTCCGGGAGGAATTCATGGCCCACAAGGCGGTGCTGGCAGCCACCAGCAAGTTTTTTAAGGAGGTGTTTCTTAACGAGAAGACTGCGGACGGCTCGAGGACTAACGTCTACTTAGACGAAGTGCAGGTGGCTGACTTCGCTTCTTTTCTTGAGTTTGTCTACACTGCAAAGGTCCAGGTGGAGGAAGATCGGGTGCAGCGAATGCTGGAAATGGCAGAAAAGCTGAAATGTTTGGACTTATCTGAAACTTGTTTCCAGTTGAAGAAACAGATGTTAGAGTCGGTACTTTTGGAGTTGCAGAATTTCTCGGAGTCTCAGGAGGCAGAAGGGAGCAGTGGCTCCCAGGTCTCTGCTGCTGTCTCCCCTGATGCTCAGGCAGGTGTGGCTGTGGACAGCCCTCTGGCCAACGGCGTCGCGGGTTCCTTGGATCCCCCAGCAGCAAGAATCGGCAACAGCCTGTTGCCAGATCTGCCCTCGAGAAAGTCCAGGGAGAAGCCAGACAAGAGAAAGGAGATCGCTAAGTCCCCCTACCCCAAGCTCAGAAGGGCTAGCGGGAGGCTGGCTGGGAGGAAGGTGTTCGTGGAAATCCCTAAAAAGAAGTACACTCGACGACTCCGAGAGCAGCAGAAGAGTGCCGAGCAGGACGCCGGGGACCGCGGGGGCCCCCGTGAGCCCAGCCCAGACGCCGGGGGAACGGTGAAGGAGCTGGTCACAGTCACGAAAGACGAGGAGGACGGCGGGGCTGGGGCTGAGGCGGAAGCAGTGCTGCCGAAGGCGGGGCAGGGGCAGGGGGAGGAGGACGAGGACGAGGATGAGGACGAAAAGGGGGAGGAGGGCGCGGGGAGGCGGAGGAGCAGCTTCCGGTGCACGCGCTGCGAGAAGGCCTTTCTGTACGAGAAGAGCTTCCTGAAGCACGTGCGGCACCACCACGGCGTGGCCACCGAGGTGGTCCACCGCTGCGACACCTGCGGCCAGACCTTTGCCAACCGCTGCAACCTGAAGGGCCACCAGCGCCACGTGCACAGCAGCGAGCGCCACTTCCCGTGCGAGTTGTGCGGCAAGAAGTTCAAGAGGAAGAAGGACGTGAAGCGGCACGTGGTGCAGGTGCACGAGGGCGGCGGCGAGCGGCACCAGTGCCAGCAGTGCGGCAAGGGCCTGAGCTCCAAAACGGCGCTGCGGCTGCACGAGCGCACGCACACGGGCCACAAGCCCTACGGCTGCACCGAGTGCCCGGCCACCTTCTCGCAGCCCTCGGCCCTCAAGACCCACCTGAGGTAGGCACGGACCGCCTCGAACCCCAGAACGCACGTGGAGACGTGGGGGGCGTGCAGGAGGCAGCCGGTGTGGCTGCCTCGCGGGATGGGTCACTTTTCAGTTCGCTCCCTCTCAAAGTCGGGGGCTGTGTTGAGCCTCCGCGTTCTCTCTCGAGGCAGAGATGCGGGCATGGCGCTCCCTGGGCGCGGGCCCGGCTGATGGGGACCCGCGCCTCCCGCTCAGGCGCGGGGGCCTCTCCCGCTCCTGGTGCTGAGGCCTCCTGCCACCCTTGCCGAGTGGGGCCAACGACCCCGTCCCCCTTCCTGACCCTTCATTTGGGACTCAGTCCTGTGACCGGCTGGGTGGCGAGTCCCACTGAAGACCTCAGCAGGGCGACACTTCTTTGGGCTTGGAGAGTGCTTGTCGCCAATCTAAGCTCCAGGATTAGGACGGACAGGGACTCCAGTTACTGATTTTTGAAGTGTAGGTGGGTGACATTCAGTTTTTAAATAAATTCCCTTGCAGTGCTCAGTACTTATGCTTGAAATCCAGACAAAGCAGTTTTCTACTCTCCCCTAGATCTGCCATCATCCTGGGCCAGTCCAGGGGTGGGAGCTGGGTGTTTCTTGTCCTTTTATTGTCATTTATAGCCCGGCTCAGGAAAGGCTCAGTAAACATGGTGACAGCCACTCCATCCTCGCCCTGAAGTGCAGTGCTTACGCACGCACCCCAGGGACCGGCTGGCTTCGTGTGTTGATAACAGTTCTTTCTAGACTGTTACGTCAAACTAGGAAAGGATGGTAAACATTTTGATCACGGGGTACTTTTGTCAGCCATGGTTCCTAAGGTGTCTGTGGGTGACTCTTCTCAACGAGGGAGCTTTATAAATACCACACGGTGCTGTTTGGTGTTGCAAACAGCCTGCAGAGGCACAGCCTGTGCCTGCACCTGGGGGCAGCACGCGGGGGGACTCGGCGTCTGGCGGGGATGTGGCGGTCTTGACTCGGGCAGAGACTGATTTGGGGGTGAGAGTCCTGGGCCTCGCCGCCTTTCAGTCCTTCGCATTCGGGCTCCTGGAGCAAAGCGTCTCCGCAGGTGAGGGAGGAGATGGTAATGCAGAGTGAGCTTTGACACATCCTGAGTTACCCTCTGAATGTTGTGCTTTCAGAATTCACACAGGGGAAAAACCTTTTGTCTGTGATGAATGTGGTGCAAGATTCACTCAGAACCACATGCTGATTTATCATAAAAGGTGTCACACAGGTAAATACTCCATCGTGATTGAATGTCCTTCCTGGCTGTAGGAGGAAAACTGCAGTTTTCTTCATTTAGAAGTTGGCATCTGCCAAGTGGTTTAGGTTAAAGCCCTGACACGCTCTTCCGTCTCGTGAGTGAGCATAAGTAAATGAGTAAAATCCGCCCGCTGCCTCCAGGGCTGTGTGCTTGTGGCCATGACCTGAAAGAAATTGCTCAGAGTATGGGAAAAGCTGTATGCTGTTATCCCGCTTCTTGCCATCTCTAGGAACAGAGCATTAGAAGAAACCTGACTGTCCAACCCCAGGGAAGTGGTTCAGTAAATGGGTAAATCCACCCTGTCCCGTCCCAGGCCTTTCTGACTAAGGTCTCTGAATATTACGAAAAACACCTGTGTTTGGCTGTTGACTTGAAAAATGCACAACTGAGCATACAGTGAATCCCAGCTTTATTGAAAACCTGCAGAAATAAAAGTAGTTACATGCTGTGTTAAGGTGGGGGAATCATGAGGTTTTCAGAACTTCTGTGGTACGATTTCATCAGGTGAGGGAGAACATTTAAGCTCTTTATTCTGATTTTGTGCAGTGCTCCTGGGGTTCAGAGCCCTGGGGCGTGTGGAGTCTAGCTGTCGGGTACTGGGCTTATCACGCTAACCCAGTTCTGCTCCCATTTAAAAATGTTTACTTCTTTTGACTGTCCTATGAGCCTCAAGTTCAAATGGTGAGATAGATGAGCCACTTAATGACATGAATTAATAGACTAAAATGAGCAGAATTGGTGTCTGATGGAAGACTGGGGTCGGGGGAGGTCAGGCCACCCCGAAGGATTAAGTTAGAATCGGTCATTTGATGAACATGCTAACATATTTGGATTTTATTAAAGCCAGTAGTTTTGTTTTGATGTTTGAGAAATTGGGGCACGCCTGACAGAGAAGTCTGGTTTGTGGGCCCTCAGGGCCCCAACTGCACAGCGTGAAGGGTGGACGCCCTCCTTGCCCTGACCCCACCCCCGGCGGCTGGGAGCTGCTCCAGGACAGCCCCGTGTGTCCACCGCACACTCCTCTCCCTTCAAGAGGGGCTTCTGTTCTGATAGAGACCCACAGAAGCCCTGTGAAAAAGTCCAGCTGTTCCACCAGACCAGTTGTCGAACTGTTTTTCTTGTTTGGGATGACTGAATTTCCAAAACGTGAGCTGGCTGAATGCGCTCTTTAATTCTTATCTACTGGGATCTTTCCTGAGATTTCCAGGGACATTTTACACCAGCTTTCAGCAGGTAGCAAGCACTGGACACAAAGAGATATTTTATGACAGTTTTAACTAGAAAAGAACGCGCTGCCTGCCAGGGCACTTGGGAGGGTGGACCCCATACTCCGCGTGTTCTAGCGCCCGTGTCTCTTCTAACTTCGTGTCTCATGTCTTCATGTAGGTGAGAGGCCTTTCATGTGTGAAACGTGTGGCAAGAGTTTCGCTTCCAAGGAGTATTTAAAACATCACAACAGGATCCACACTGGGTCCAAACCCTTTAAATGTGAAGTTTGTTTCAGGACTTTTGCTCAGCGGAATTCGCTTTACCAGCATATCAAAGTCCACACAGGTATGGCCGGAATGTTGCCAGAGAAGGGAGGTCAGTGTGGCAAGAAAATATCCCGAAGGTTTTAGATTTTCTGGAAAATTATTTGGAATTTGGCTTTAAGTCGTGCGTCCTAATAGCATTTAAACATTTTTTGAGTGTCTAGTTTCTGGCTCTGACAAACTGGAAAGGTGTGAATGTGTGAACATGGATGTGGACGTGTGAACCCTTGAACACCTTGAGATTAGAATTAGGGGTGATGATCTGCACGTGCTGGTGAACACTCACACCCGCGCAGGGTCACTTACGACTGGAAAGCTGTGGGTGAGGCCACGGACCCCTGGGGCTCCTGCACGGTCGGCTGCTCGTGCCCGTGTCGCCCTCCCCATGGCAGCTCGGGATGCCGGGCGGCCCAGAGCAGCCGGTAGCTCTCGTGTCCTCCGTCCCTTCCCTCCCAGGGGAGCGGCCCTACTGTTGTGACCAGTGTGGCAAGCAGTTCACACAGCTCAACGCGCTCCAGCGCCACCATCGGATCCACACGGGGGAGAAGCCATTCATGTGCAATGCGTGCGGGCGGACATTCACCGACAAGTCCACGCTCCGGCGGCACACCTCGGTGAGCGGCCAGGCTGGCCCCCACGGACAGCTGCCGGACAGCAGAGCCACCCGCCCCCCTTCCCTGAGGCCCTCAGTCTGTAAGGGAGTCCCAGGGGAAGGCGGGGCTCTCCCTCCCCTGCAGCGAGGGCGGCCAAGGCGGGGGTGAAGCAGGGCCCGGGGCATGCTGAGTTCTTTCTGGCAGGGACCACGGTGGCAGACACGTGTCTGACGGTTGGAGAAGGCTGTTGTACTTGGTAACGAGTGGCTGTGAATTGGGGGCTCTGCAGATCCTGGTTAGGGACACAGTGGGTGACCTTTCTGTTCTGCGTTTGGTCCGCAGATCCATGATAAGACAACTCCATGGAAGTCTTTCCTCGTCATCGTGGACAGCTCTCCCAAGGATGGCGATGGGCACAAGACTGAGCAGCCCGATGAAGAGTACACGCCATCCAAACTCTCTGATAAATTGCTGTCTTTTGCAGAAAATGGCCATTTTCACAACCTGGCCACTGTGCAGGGCAGCATGCCTGCCGTGCACGATGACAGTCCTGCGGACCCGGCCTGTAAGTCGGACGGCCCTGTGGGGTCCCAGGACACGCTGCTGGCCACCACCATCAACGAGCTTAGCGAGCTGACGCCGCAAACGGACGCGGGCCCACACAGCTCCACTCTCTGACTCACACGGACTAGAGCACGGGGTCACCTGCCCCGCGGTCCCAGCCTTGCACCTGCACGCATAAGGGCTGGACGCGAGCGTTCGTCAGGGGTCAAGAAGAACTGTGGGCAAAGAAGTGGGCAAGGATGGCTTCTGCAGTTTCTTGAATTTCTGCTAACTTGCACGTCTCTATCAAACCATTTCTCATGCTTTCCCTTAGAAATCCTGATCTGCATGGTCTCAGCCACACTTTATCAGCAAACAAGGCAGTTAACATAACCTCACCTAATTCTGGTGGAATTATCCTAATGCTTGATGACCTTGACATTCCTGAGGCTGGGGTTACTGCTCAGCTTCTTCGTGGAAGTTTATTTCTGATACTTTAAAGCTATTTTTCTACCAACCTGAAGTAAAACTGGGACCATATATTTATTTTCAGCTGTTTCTTTCCTGTTGAAGCCAGTCAGGTGCTCTGGGACACTGGAATGGGGCTAAAGAGACAGATGACTGCACTTGTCCCCCTCTGCCCCCCTGTTTGTAGGCACTAAACTGAACACTTGTAAAGCAGCTGCTCACGGCACACATGCAACTAGGAAGTCTGTCATAAAATGACCTGAGAAGTGGCTACAGGTTTCATTTCTAAAAATCCAATTTTAAAAAGCTGTCCTACCAAAGACTAGCAGAAAACAGCATAGTAGTTTTTGCAAAGAGGTGTGAAAAATTAAGCCAGGGGCTTGAGAACACTTGAAACATAGTGTAGTTATTTTATCCACGAGTAGCACTGAGGTGGTGGTAGCCAATCTAAGAACACAGAATACTAGTAGTCTTGCTAGGTTCTTTTGACAATTTCTGTGATTTTCAGAAACCCAGCATTTCTCATTAACATGTCAAGACGCTGACACAGGCAAGTCACTGGTGCACACGTTCCCCCGGGAGCATGAGTGAATTTAGCAAAAGGGACCAAAAGCCTCCGTACACTCCTCTTTGATTAGCCTTAAGAGTGGACCATGGAACCGCCAACCTTGTTTTAAATGCACCTCTGTCTCATGCTGGCCTTTGGTAATTCCGCTGGCCTTACCCAGCCTGGTTCTTGATCCAGTGGTGAGGGCGGGTCGCCGTGCGCACAGTGCTTTGACTCACACGTGACCCAGGTAAAAAGAGAAGGGGAATTGTCACTAGTTGCTCTTTTTCTTACATTTAATTTATTACACTTGCTGTTTCCTCGTTTTCTAAGAGGAAGGGTACTTTATGCAAGTCCGGGAAGAAGACACAGCTGCACGAAATGCCAGAAAAAGACCGAGGACACTTTCTTCCCCATGAGACGGTGACGTCAACACCGAAGGTGCCGAAGGCGTCCCAGGTGCTGACACGGGCTGCAGGTGGCAGTAGTGATTCCACCTCCAGCTGTGACAGCGTGACTTGTGTTCACAGAACAAAACAGTGACTCACACACAATTTACTCTCGAAAGGAGAATGAACCTGCCCGGCTAAGGAACTGTTTCTTGGGGTAAAGTCATCTTAATGAGAAGAAATTTAAATAATAGATTATTTTGTTACCTATCGGAATAATTTTTGTCTTGAATTTGTTTCTTTAGAAATTCTACAGAAAACTTTAATGTGTTAATAAATGTTTTGTAAAAATAGTTTCGCAAGTCTAAGTTTATTTCCATTATTAGAATTTAGGTTCTACAGAAATAAGATTCCTGATTCATACAGGTAGCTTAATTCCCTGGTCCTTGGAGTCTCTCCACCTCCGTGCACTGCACGTGTGTTCCTGACACGGGACGGGACAGGCCTGGCCCCGCACGCGCTCGGCCTCGGTAGCTGGTGCCAGGCGGCGGGGAGGGGCCCAGCCTCATTGCAGCCACGGTGACTCTGTGCCTCAGAGGCTCCTCCATCTACGGTCACTTCTCTGCTTCCCGGGAGGGGACAAGAGGGCTGCCGCCCCAAACCCTGCCGAAGATGCATCTCACCTCGGGGATTTGTGGGGCGTCTCCGTTTCTCCCCATCCAGGTGCTCTGTTGCCACGTGACTGTCAGCCCCAGACGATCAGGTCAGGCCACACCAAGGCGGCGATTTCACGCCTTCCAACCATCGTGTGGGAGACGCTCTCAGCCCAGACTCCAAAGCTCCCCTGCCTCTGCTTTTAACCAAAATTTGTTGTACAGTTTGAAAACAAAATTGGCCAAGTGGTGGGGTAAAGCCTTTATTAAAGGTGATCTTCACAGAAATGTGGTTTTGCCAAAGGTGATCATCTAAACTGACCAATTTGAGTGTAAGTTATCATTTAATTCTAACCTGTTGTGTATCTTGCCAGAGCAGGGACATTTTTTGAGACCAAGCAAGTGCCTGTCCCCTTAACTGAACTTGATGGTGTTCCTGTCACTCTAAGTAACATTATTTCAGGCGAAAGTCCATTTGTCCACAGGCACCAAGACGGGCAGATGGATGCGGGCACAGGGCCGCCTGGCACATCCGTCACCCCCCAGCTGAGCCCCGGGAACTGCCCACTTCCCTCCACCAGTTTGCACGGGCCTCTGGGACCCTCACCGAGGCTGGCAAAACCCACCACGGGAGCTTCTGTTAGGAAACAGAAGAGACATTTGAATGAGAAAGTAACCCTGAATATCAACAACCTGGCAGAATTCCTAGATGGGACGGCCTGTTCGACCATTCATTTTGAATTTGCCTCAAATGATCTTTGAGGAACCTGAACAAGGCCCGCTGACAGCACCAAGTCAGCGTAGCTCCACCAAGGGAGATGGGGCTTCGGGCCCCCGGCCTCCCGCTCTGAGGTCTCCTAGGGGCCACTCCTCCTTCAAGCCTGCCAGTGAGATCCCTGACCAGGCAGCAGGAGGGAAGGGAACGGGGAGCCTGCAGAGCCCGGACGGCTGCTGCCCACTGCCCTGAACCCCGGGGGACACCTTCCAGGACAGGAAGCCACTCCCGACCTGTGCAAACCAACCAGGAAACTCACCATACCGTTCACAACTTCGACTTTATTTACTGTACAGGTTCACATGAAACACACAGGCTCTTTGCGAAGGTGGATTTATCATCACAGGATGAGTTCTCATAATACAACCTCCCCGACAGCGCGGGGGAGGAGAGGCCGCGCCAGGCTGGGGCCCCGGGAGGCAGGCTGCGTGCCACAGGCCCTGAGAAAGCCACGGGGGTTGCCTCTGGGCATCTTAACTGCACAGTATCAGAGGAAACAATAAAGGTTTACAGGGGCATCGTCACACGTGGCCGCGACCGCAAGAATACTGTTTTCAAATCATTAAATAAAAAAGGAATTCACATAAGCTATAAAAACGTTGCCACAAAAAGCAAAGCTTTCCTGTAAGAAATTTTAACTCATTCTGACAATGCACTAAACACGATCTGCTAAAACACAAGGACTGTAACATAAATAGTCATTATACTTTGTTCATAAATAACGATCTATAAGTCCTGGAAACCTGACCCGGGCACTGAGTCACAGCACTGCCCACTTTGACGGAACACTTCAAGGGAGAAAGTCTGGATACTGTTAATGGGACTTTTTTCTGCTCATTTTCCTGTTACGTTCTGGCAGGTCTGCTCTAGCCATTACAATTATATTTTACTCTTTTTCACGTGAAATATTAAAAACAAAAACATCTTAACCCAGGCACTGATCCCAGTGTTCATTTCAACACAAGCAACTCTAACTGATGTGACAAAATGCTGCCAATACTATTTCCCAAAACCACAGGTCTTCTGTCAGGGGTGCAGGATGAAAAGCTAATAAACTGCCTTAAAAGACATCATTTGCTTTTTACTTTACATGGTCAGACCAGGTTCCTTTAACAAGTGGGAACAAAGCTTCCAGACTAACGACAGAGCGCACATGCTGGCGGCGAGGGTCACAGCCCCTCGGGTGGGACAGATCTGCAGCCGGAGGACACAGGCCCCACACCCTGCTCACCCAAGAGGCCCCACACCCTGCTCACCCAAGAGGCCCCACACCCGTCTCACCCAAGTGCTTCTGGCCGGTTGGCACTGGATTAGGTAGAGCAACAAAACCCCCCTTTCTCTCCAAGCGTTTTCCATAGTTCCAACAGGAAGTGGAGAAGCACCAAGCGGCTCCATCCCCACATGTACCGTAACTGACAGCCAGCTTTCTTTTAAGAGTCCCAGACCTCTGAAGGAAGGAAGGAATCCTCATTGCATGCCAGGGCCCAAGGTCAGAGCGCCTGCGTCTCCTGGTCTGTTCCTGCTGCCCTCAGCCAACACTGTGACATGACTGCCCTGCCTCTCCACCAGCCCAGCCTGCACAAGTGACCCCGCAACTACGGCCACCGAATCCTCACGGCTGCCCACAGGGCTTGCTCCATGACCGGGTCCCAGCTGGCCCTTCTTAGCCTCCTTTCCTGCCACTTTCTGCTTCATCCCAGACGGACCTGTTACCCATCCCCAAGCCTTCCTCCCCGCTCAGCCCTCAGCCTAGGCACACCCTCTATTTCTGCCCAACAGCAGCTACCAATCCCAGTCGAGGACCGTCCAAAAATGCAAACACCATTCAAATACCAGCTAACGTTGACAGGGCACAGGAAATTCCAGTTATCTGTCAACACTCTCATTACCTGGCAATTAACACACATCAAACATAAATCATTTATGCCTAAAAATATGGACACAGGAGATTCAGGAAACAAGACCACGTCTAAAGTACGATGTCAGCACATAACAATGTGCAGGGATCAAGTTCACAGGTCAACAGAGCACATATATAAGCCAAAATAATAGGACAGAACTCAAACACACAAGCTAGAACAACTCCATCAGCTAAGCGCAGGTGCCCTCAGAAGCTAGTTGGGGATCTTTTCCTGACTCAGCACAGCAAACCTCTGTACCGTACTCAGCCTACCAAGCCCATCACATCCAATTAATGGATAAAATGAACATGACACACAATTAAAAATTAAAATTAATGACACACACGCTCCGACTGAGGTAACCTCCCAGCCCTGGTGAGCACGTATGTGAGAGGGCACACGAGGCGCCCTCTCAGCGTGGAGAAGTGTGTGAACACAGAAGTAAAGGGATGTGCCCGTTCAAACACCTTCCTGTGAAGATGAAGCAAGGGTCCCGCCCCAACTAAAAGTGGACGCCATCTGCAGGAAAGGAAAACGCCCAAGTCTTCTAGATCTTATATGTGTGTGCACTTGTATGTAAGATCAGGCCCACCTCCACACGCGTCCACACACATAACCAGGCAGTGCCAGGAAGCTCCCTCTTTTCCCGCTGTAAGCGGCTGGCAGGCCCGGCTGATCTGAATTCTCACACGCACATTACCTACGGAACGATATAGAAAGCAAAGAAACTGGTCACTAGCACCATCAAAAGAATCACAAGACAACAAAAAGGATAAATAATTTCTCACGAGGAAAGTCATAAACGCGCTCCTAACAACGATCCTACACTAAACACACACGTTTAGAGAATCCATCCAGGTGCAAGTTCACGGAGAACATGCAAAGCGTCTATTAGAACTGGGCTGGGTACTCAAGTCCAGGAAAAAGGACATAAAAATATGTGGCAAAATTAAACAGGAGCTCTGCATGTATCAAAATAACAGGAGTAAGATTCGGAAGCAGTTCTCGGAAAACTCTGGGGACTGACAAGCGGGAAACAGCCTGTCACACTTGCAATACACACAGGAGCCGCCCACCCATCCACTGCACGGTGACACACATGGCGGCTTAAACACACACACATCATCAGGCTCATGTGCAACAAAATGAAGCCACTGAATGGGCATCCCATAAGGATCACTGGCCCTAACACGAAACTACAGAGGACTCGGCGGCATGCCACAGAGACACAGCGCTTCACTTGAGGTCTCCATCTCCTTCCCCGTCGCCCTGGATGGACTTCTTGATGCGCAGCAGCATGGTGGTGAGCCACTGGTCCAGGCGGGATATCGAGTCAAATTCCTTCACCTGGTTTAAGGGAAGAGGAACAGGAATCATTCCATGGAAATACAATCAAACACAGAACTACACTGCCCCACACTGCTTAAACATTAACTTTCTTCATTTAAAATCATTCATTCAAGCTTGCAACTTTCTTCATTAAAAACTTTTTTGATATTGCTCTTATGCTAACGTGTGATGGCAAAGCTCCATAACCGC
Organism: Stenella coeruleoalba; assembly: GCF_951394435.1. NCBI lineage: Eukaryota > Metazoa > Chordata > Mammalia > Artiodactyla > Delphinidae > Stenella > Stenella coeruleoalba. The sequence goes on along the minus strand of NC_137161.1, from coordinate 44,150,737 downwards.
CTACTGGACGAAGAGCACATTTAGCGGGACAAAGGACATGAGACCCTGCACAAGAACAAGGGGACATGGAAAAGCAATGTGGCTCCAGTATCCACTGAACACAAACAAACGCATTTGCAGCAAGGGAACATGTGGAAGCAGAATTCCTTTAACTCATTTCCACAAGTTCCTGAAGAACGGACTTGCATAGGATGAAGAGGGTTTGGCAGCAAAAGTTAAAGGGGAAACCTCGCCTTCCCACTATTGCTTCAAAGCCAGGATGAATGACTTAATGAAGGACACTAAGAAATTCACTTGATTATGAACATAAGATGGAAAAAGATGGGAAAACAGGAAACTGATGAATGTAAAACTAATTTTCCCATTTACTTTATGCCATGAATATAACAAACTCTCATTGCTTTGTTTTTGTTTTAAATTTAAGTGATTAGATTTCACTGATTTTACTTGACATTTATTTATGGAGCAGATTATTTTCCATAGACAACATCCAAACAAGTCGTAACATTATGTGATGTATATTTGCCTCACAGCTAAATTCAGCACAGCTCATAGGACTGTCTGATTGTGAAGGCTGGTGGGATCTAAAAACATGCCTTTTGGAAAACACAATGTAGGTATAGTGCAATAATGTCCAAATAAATGTTCAGCGTTTATACGATGAAAAGGAGTTCTGTAACGTAAACTTTCAGAGAACATGCTAAATCCCAAAAGTGAACGTACTGCTTCCGTGTAAGCTTCACTGTTCTGCTCTTCATGAGCTTCTAGAAGTTTCTGGGAACATAAATACAGAAAAATTAGTTTGGTAGGCTAAAAAGTTCCGTCTATGAATGGATACTTTAAATACAAAATAGCCTTCATATCACACTAACTGATGTTGCCAAATGACTTACAAAACTGGGGAAAATTCCAAATACAAGTCAAGAGTTACCCCGAGTCAGGGATCCAGCCTTGTGCTAACGTGCCTGACCCGCCAGGTTAAGAGCAGTGCGCGCCTGACCCTAACGGCACCTGAGGCCTAGTGTGCAAGAGCAGGAAGGCACGGGGCTACCCAGTGAGCGGATTCACAGGAGGAAAACGTCACTGTATCCCAGCCCCACCTACTTACTTTCAATAACTTGCATTCTCTCGAATCAGTGAACGCCGGAAACATTTCCTCATATTTCTCCAGAGCAAGCTGGGAAAGAAAACCACTCGTTAACACCTGAGTCACTGAACCAGGAAACGAAGCTTTGACATTCTACTAACTTCAGTACGATTTATTTACGTCCTACTTAATTATCAGACTCAACATCAAAATCAACCTGTGTTGATCAAACCTGTTGATTGTGAATTTCAATTTCAGTTAAGAATAAACTTCTAAACCAGTTTTTCCGAATGAGGTTGCTGTGGGGAAGACCACGTGAGCCAGATCCAATGTTCGGACCTCCCAGGGCAGGCGTCTATTTTCACGCGCTGGAGGAGGCTCTGCCCGGAGCCCGGGGCCCTAACCCCGACCCCGAGGACACCAAGGCGGCCCTGTCCCTGCCTCCACCTCCAGCTCTCTCTTTGCTTTTCTCCCAACCCCTCACCCCAACTCCATTTCTGAGTTTAAAAAAAATTCTGCTTTTACTGTCTCCCCTCAGCCCCTAATTTCTTTAAACCAAAGCTACTGAAGGAAGTGTGGCCCCCAGGGGGCGTTCACTTAAGAGAAGAGCCGCAGCAGCTGTCACTCCAGCTGCGGTGGTACAGCCAGGACAGGGTCAGAGTGTCACCCTCCATGTTGCCTTTCATGTACGCAGCACAGTCTTCCTCCGAGCTGGTATCACAGACAACGGCTGAGCACCTGTGCTTAGGCGTGAAGCGCATCAGAACCCACACCGCAGGGCCCCTCACCTTGGCATTCAGCTCATCCACTATGAAGTGACAGAGGGCAGCTTTAAAGAAGTAATCCTTTGCACTGTACTTCAACAAAGGGTTATCCATGGTGTTGGCCCCAATCTAGGCAGAGAAAGTGGAGTCAGAGTGAAAAGGTTTGCCCTCCTACACTAGGCATGCTGACCCTCATCTACTCTTTAGCAAGTACGCTGCATCTTACGTTAGTTAAGCTATGAAAGCCACTCTTTTAACCCAAAGCCACGTACCAGAAATGTCACTAGACAAAAAAACAATATTTAAGACATAAAGTGCTGACCTGTTAAAAACGACTCAGCAGAATTCCACATCCAGGAGGATGGAACAGACATGCTGTCCTCTGTCCCTCCTGCTAAGTACAACTAAAAGCCCTGGATCTTTTATATGAAACTAACACAGGGAGACTGAAAGGTGGAGAGAAGAGCAGAGAAGCCAGGGACACAGGGCAAACACGGCAGGGAGTTCCCTGGTTTTTCTTTTTCTTGCATAAATCCCTGACTTGGAACAGAAAAAGCCAGCAACCCATAAATGCCGGTGGGTGCAGCAAAAGAAAGAGAGAGAATAGATGAAAGCCTGCTTTCTCCAGCCAGAGGACCAGGAGAGGGGCAGCTAGCAAGACAGAAAATGTTTAGATGACACCTGCTTTGATCCATGCCACTCACAGCAGCAAAAGCCAAAGAGGAAGACAAGACGCCCATCCTCCTGGGAGAGCCCCACTCTCCTGCCAAGGAGGCCAGAGCAGGAGCCAGCCTGCGCCCCCATCACAGAGGCACTGGAGACCACGTGGGGACTGCGTCACCTCCTCCCAGTGAGAAAGAGGCCCCGTCATCTCCCAGCGGGCATGGATTCACCTTTACCTGATGGTAACCAGGCGGTCAGGTGGGGAGCTTGAACCCTACCTCCACCTGGCAGGAGCGAGGCCACACCCCTTCAGTGCCAAAGAAAACCAGCTGAGAGTGGAGTTAAAACAAGACCCTGTCTTATAACACAATATACGAATATCCAGTTTTTAATTAAAACTCACTTGCAATACCAAGAAAAGGGAACATCTCAAGTTGAATGAAAAAAAGACAACTAATCAGAGTGAAATAAGTTAGAAAAACAAATATCGTATATTAATGCATATATGTGGAACCTAGAAAAATGGTACAGATGAACCGGTTTTCAGGGCAGAAATTGAGACACAGATGTAGAGAACAAACGTATGGACACCAAGGGGGGAAAGTGGTGGGGTGGTGGTGGAGGTGTGATGAATTGGGAGATTGGGATTGACATGTATACACTGACGTGGATAAAATGGATGACTAATAAGAAACTGCTGTATAAAAAAATAAATAAAATAAAATTAAAAAAAAGACAACTAATAAACAACAGCTCTCACATAGCAGAGATGTGAGACTTATCTAACAGATTTTAAAGGGGCCTTTCTAAAATGCTTCCACAAGCCATTAGAAAATTGCTTGAGACCAGAGGAAAACCAAAGCATCAATGAAGAAAAATTCTCAGTAAGAAACCCCAGAAGATACAAAGAAGAAATGAGTGGAAACTTCAGAACTGAAATACACAATAACTGACATAGAAAGTGGATGGGTTTTCAACAGCAGATCCCATGGAACACAGGAAGGACTCAGTGAACTGATGGTAGAACATTAGAAATTACTCAGTCTGAACATCAGAGAGCAGACAGACCCAGAAAAGAGGAGCAGAGCATCGGGACATATAGGATGATAAAACAAGGCATAACATCTGGGCTGTCTGAGCCACAGAAGGGGAGAGAAAGAGGGAGTGGCTAAAAAAGCACTTGAAGAAATAACGGCTGAAAACTTCCTAAATTTGGCAAGAAACAAACATAAACCTACAGATTCCAGAAGTTTACTGAAATCCAAACAGCATAAAAGCAAAGATACCCATGCTAAGCCACATAAACTTCTGAAAACTGAAGACAAAGGAAAAACGTTTTGAAAGTAGCAGAAAGAAACACCACCTCACCTACAGGGAAAACAGCTTGAATGAGAGCAAACTTCTCATTAGAAACCACGCTGGTTGTCAGGGCACATTTTTCAAGCACTGAAAAGAAAAGAGCTGTCAACCCAGAATTGTACACCCAGGGAAGATACACTTTAGGAATGAAGGGGAAATCAAAACATTCCCAGATGAAGGAACACCAAGAGAATGTTTAGCCAGCAGACCTACCCTAAAAGAATAGCAAAAGGTTGTTCTCTAAGTAGAACAAAATACAGGAAGGAATCCTGGAACATCAGGAAGAAAGAACACATTAAGCAAAATATGGGAAAATACAATGGGCTTTTCTCCTCCTCCTGAGTTTTCTAAATTAAGTTGGATGATTGAAGTAAAAATTGTAACAGTGACTGATGTGTTTCTAAAAGTGTGTAGAGGAAATATTAAAGACAGTTATATATTGAATGGGGGAGGATAAAGGAACAGAAAGTAAGGTAAGATTTCTATATTTCACTGGAACTGAAAAAATGATGACATCATTAGCCTGTGATACTTTATGTAAATATAATACCTATAGCAATCACTACAAAAGCTATTTAAAGAGATACACCCAAAAACACTACAGGTAATCAAAAACCCCCTGGAAGGTAGGAAAAAGGAAACAGAAAAACAGAAAACAGAGGATAAACAGAAAACAAAAAAATAAAATGGCAGACTTCAGTTCTAATACGTCAATAATTACATTAAATGTGAATGGTCTAAACATACCAATTAAAAGACAGAAACTGGCAGAGTAGATTAAAAATATGACCTAACTCTGTGCTGTTTACAACAAACACACTTCAATTATAACAATATAGGCAGGCTGAAAGAAAAAGGATGCATAAAGATATATCATGTAAACATTAATCAAAAGAAAGCAGGAGAGGCTATATTAGTATCAGATAGACTTCAGAGCAAAGAAAATTACCAGAGACAGAGGGGGACACTATATAATGATAAAAGGGTCAGCCCAACAAGAAGACACAGCAATCTTAAATATGTATGCACCAAACAGAGCTGCAAAATATTGTGAAGCAAAGACTGACAGAAATGAGAGATAATCAAATCCACAGTGATAGTTAGAGACTGTAACACTCCACTCTCAACAACAGAAGTAGACAGAAAATCAGCAAGTGTACAGAAGAACTCAACAACGCCATTAACCAAGAGGAGCTAATCAACATTTATAGAACATACCACCCAGCAACAGCAGAACCACAGAATATATGCCAAGACCATATTCTGGGCCATAAAACAAACTTCTAAGAATTGAAATCACACAGAGTGTATTTTCCAGCCACAACAGAATCAAACTAGAAATCAACAACAGAAAGATAACAGGAACACCTCCAAACACTTGGGAATTAAACAAAACACTGATAAATAATCCATGAAAATCAATAAATAAAATAAATAAAACAATGTAACAGAACTGTGAGACACAGTGAAAGCAGCACTTAGAGGGAAATTGAGAGCACTAAAAATGCCCACACAACAAAGAGGAAAGTCAATTAGCTAAGCTTGTACCCTCAGTACCCTAAAAAAGAAGAGCAAAATAAATCTGAAGAAAATAGGATAGAAATCAGGATAACAATAGGAATCAATGAAACTGAAAACAGAACGCAGAGCAAAATCACTGAATTCTACCAAATGTCTAAAGAATGAACACCAATCCTTTACAAACTCTTCCAGAAAAGGAAGAGGAGGGAACACTTTCTAACTCATTCTGAGGCCAGTATTACCTGGCTACCAAAGCCAGACAGAGACATTATAAGAGAAAATTAAAGGTCAATATCCCTTATGAATACAGATGCAAAATCCTGAACAAAACACTAGCAAACTAATTCTAGCAACTTACAAAAAGGATTACACACCATAACTATGTAGTAAAGGATTAATTTTGTCCAAAGTGTCTTTGCCCATGATTCCTGGTAGATAATCTCTAAGCCCCTGGAATGTCCTGCCTGAAAGAGTGTTTTTGTTTACCCAGGGGTCTTAGACCATGTAGTTTAGCTCAACCTATGGAGGGACTGCAGAATAAGGCCAACCATGTTCAGGTGAGTTTCTTCCCCGGTGGCAATACCCTACACATGCTTTCACACATCACTGTTGGGAGAAGTCAGTGCTGTCTGCACAGTTGCACAGTCCCAGTCTGGGCAGGACAACAGGAAGCTCACACTCAGGGCTCTCCTGACCTCCTCTCTGTGCCTCTTCCTTTGGCTGATCTGGGTCAGCATCCTTCTGCTATAATAAACCATAACTGTGATACAGCAGCTTTCATTGAGTTTCGTGAGTCCTTCCAGAGAATTATCAAACCTGAAGGTGCTCTTGGAGACCCTGAAACTTTTCAACAACCAAGCAGGTTCTATCCCAAGGATGGAAGGTTGGGCCAACAGATAAAAATCAACCAATGAAAGACACCATGTTAACAGAGCAAAGGACAAAAACCACATGATCATCTCAAAAGATGCAGAAAAAGCACCTGACAAAAACAAATACGCTTTGATGATAAAAACAACAAACTGGGAGGAGAAGGGAACTTCCTCAAACTGATAAAAGGCATCTGCAAAAACCCACAGCTGACATACACTCAATGGTGGAAGACTGAATGTGTTCCTTCTAAGACAGAAACAAAACAAGGATGTCTGCTCTTACTACTTCTACTGATCATCGTTCTGGAGGATCAAGCCAGAGCAAATGACAGGAAAATGAAGTAAAAGGCACACAGATCAGAGAAGTAGAACTATCGTTACTTGCAGAGGACATGATTTTGTATAAAGAAAATCTTAAGGAATCCATAAAAACTCATTAGAGCTAGTAAACAAGTTCAGCAAAGTTGCAGTATATAAAATTAGCAATTAAAATCAGAAAAGAAAATTGAGAAAACAATTTCATTTACATAGCATCAAAAAGAATAAAATACTTAGAGTACATTTAACCAAAGAAATGCCAGACTTGCACACTACAAAACTCTAAAACATTGTTGAACAAAATTAAAGATGATCTAAATAAATGCAAAAGCACCCTGAGTTCACAGATTATAAGACTTAATGTCAAAATGACAATACTTTCATCAAAATCTCAGCTGACTTTTTAGCAGAGATTGACAAGCTGATCCTAAAATTCATGTGGAAATGCAAGGGACCCCAAATAGCCAAAACAATCTTGAAAAAGATTTTAAAACTTTTAAAACTCCTGATTTTAAAACTTACCACACAAAGCCACAGTAATCAAAACAGTGTGGTACTGGCATAAAGACAGAAAACCAGTAGAATAGAATAGAAAGCACAGAAATAAACCCTCACTTATATGGCCACATGACTTTCAACAAGGGTGCCAAGACCCTTCAATGGCAAAAGGACAGTGTATTCAACAAACAGTCCTGGGAAAACTGGACATGCACACGCAAAAGAATGAAGTTGGACCTTTTACCTTCACCACATACAAAAATTAACTCAAAATGGATGAAAAACATAAACCTAAGAACTAAAACTATAAAACTCTTAAAAAGAAACATGGGGAAATGCTTCAGGACATTGGGTTTGGTAATCATTTCTTGGATCTGACATGAAAAACACAGGCAACAAAAGAAAAAGACAAATTGGACTTCATCAGGACTTAAAACTTTATGCATCAAGCGACACTAATAACAGAGTAAAAAGACAACCCACAGAATGGGAGAAAGTATTTGCAAATCACATATCTAATAAGAAATTAATATCCAGAATATATGAAGAACTTCTAAAACTCAACAGAAAAAAACAACCCAATTCAAAAAGGGACAAAGAGGGACTTCCCTGGTGGCACAGTAGTTAAGAATCCGTCTGCCGATGCAGGGGACACGGGTTCGAGCCCTGGTCCAGAAGATCCCACATGCCGCGTAGCAGCTGAGCCCGTGCGCCACAACTACTGAAGCCTGCGTGCCTAGAGCCCGTGCTCCGCTACAAGAGAAGCCACCGCAATGAGAAGCCCGCGCACCACAACGAAGAGCAGCCCCTGCTCGCTGCAACTAGAGAAAGCCTGAGTGCAGCAATGAAGACCCAATGCAGCCAAAAATAAATAAATAAAAAAAATTATATATAAAAAAAAGGACAAAGAAACTCAATAAATATTTCTACAATGAAGATATACAAATGACCAATAAGCACATGAAAAGATTCCCAACATCACTAATCACTAGGGAAATGGATATCGAAAACACAATGGGATATCACTTCACACATTAGGGTAGCTATTGTTAAAACAGAAAACATGTGAAGCATGGAGAGTTGGACCACGTGCGCTGACAGAGGGAATGTAAGATGGGGCAGTTTGGCAGTTTCCCAGATAGTTAGAAAGGGACTTGACGCGTGACCCAACAATCCCAATTCTAGGTATATAAACTAGAGAACAGCAAACATGCCCCCCCAAACCTGAACACAAATATTCTTAGCTGCATTCTTCATAACACCCCCAAATGCAAACAGCCCAGATGTCCATTAATTGATAAACGGTTAAACAAACTGTGGAGTATTACAGTCACCCCACGATATACAAGGGGGACTGGTTCCAGGACCACTGAGATACCAGTGTCCATCGATGCTCAAACCCCACAGTCGGCCCCCCATATCCGAGGTTCCACGTCCACGGACTCACACTCCACGGGACTGGGAGGAGGGGAGGATGGGACTTCTCTGTGCGATGATGGAAATATTCTAGAACTAGGCAGTGGTGCTGATTACACAACTCTGTGAATATACGCAAACTCACTGATGCGCACTCTTTCAGAGGCTGAGTTACATGATACGTGAATTAGATCTCAATAAAAATCATTACTAAATCAAAAGTTGAATTTAAAAAGAAGATTCAGGATGCCTTCTGCCGGAAGCTGCGCAGACAGCAGCCTCACCTGCTCGAAGATCTCGATGGCCTTCTGGTACTGCTCCAGCTGGGCGGCGTACGCGGCCACTTTCAGCAGACATTTGTTAGCCGAGCTGAAACCGAGAACCAGAGCAGAGAGAAAACACCCCCAAAGAGAAATGACAAGACAGCTCAGTGCACCTTCACGTGGTATGATGCAAGGGGCTCCCAGAGCAGAGTGAAGGTCTGTCTTTTATTACATGTAACAAAACCCACTGAATTACATCAAGAAAAATAATACTTGCCTGTTGGATTCTTCCCCTTTGTAATAATCAGCTGACTGTTCGTAATGGGCGATAGCCTGCAAACACACACACATTTTATTCAAACTATTTGTTTGAAGAGTTGCATTTAAAAACTACATTTGCACAGATATTTTTCCTATAAATAAACCTTTTCCAGCAGCAAATCTTTCACAACCCGGCCTGCTTTATTTTGGGAACAGAAGAAAGCACGCGCTTCCAGCAGATGGCTTGCTGCCCATCAAAATCTCTTCTTCCCTACCTCCCACCCAACAAACGCCCTGCCACCCCGTCTCCCCAGGCCTGCTGCAGTTAGGGGCAGCCAGGTGACCTGTCCTTCCCAATGGGATGTAAGCAGACACGCTGTGGGCCACCTCCAGATGTGACCCACACATCTGACTCTGCAGCCTTCTCCAGGCCTGTCCCCTCCCCGTGAGCTGGAAGGCAAGGGCCACGTCTAGTGATGCTGGAAGCTGCAAACTGAAGATGGCAGCCCTTCTGTCAGCCTGGTTCCCAAGTGACGTCCCCACGACCGCCAAACCCAAACCCCAAGCAGTGACAGTGGACTGTTATTTCAGAGACGTGTGACGCCCTATTCCATTCAGATCTGTGGCCTGCTGCAGCAGCACAGACGTCCCTCACGGATACCTAAGGGTCATCCGGAGTAAAGGTGTTGCCTTCCACCTAAGATGGGGGAGCCGTGAACAATCAAGTGGAGAGGAAACAGGCTGCAGCCTGGAAAGCTAGAAGCCCTCGTCATGCTGCGGCTTAAGACTTAGTGAAATCAAGCACCTGACAGCTCAGAAAGCAGGACCCCGCCTGCTGGAGCAGTGACCCCATGGTTAAACATAATGGGCTACCGGGCTAAGACGAAGAATAATGATGCAAAGCATCAGTACGGAAGCTCTTCATGAAGCAGTAAATAAAAACAGCCAGAAAAGAGTATATACAGATACACAAACACGTGGAGGAAACACCTGGAATCCACCCTTTTGGAGCACCATCAGAGCCCTCACACACACACGCACGCGCGCGCGCGCACACATGCTTTACTCTCCCACTACACCATTAGCTCTGAGGGCAGGCAGGCCCACGTGGCTTTGCTCCCAAGCCCAGCGCGACGCCTGTCACACAGCGGGTGCTCAGCAAACAGGTGCTGAGGGGACGTGGGCAGCTGCATTTCACAGGTGGTCCGGATTACACTACCAGCACCATCATGACTCATGGGAATGCCTATCAAAGAAAGGTTTCCCATGAATTTCTGATTAGTCAAACATTGTCTCTGAACTGTCCTCATTCTCTGAAGTACTTTGCACCCTTTCCCATCCTAATAATGGGGTTAAGTATGGGAAACAACACCAAATCACTGTGTAAAGAGTACCAGGCTGCATAACCTCTTCCCAGGGAGGGAGCGTACCTACTACTCACCTTCCTGGCTCTTACCGCCCAGAACTCAGGGAACAGTGCTGGGCTGAACCATGTGGAACTGCTGTTTTGGAGGGTAAAAAAAAAGGCCAAATGCAGATGATATGGTGTAACCTGACACGCAGTAAATAATGACACTGGTTCATCAAGACATTATAGCTCTAAACTACAGCTAGAGTTATCATAGTAAAAGAAAAAATCTGTTTGGTTTTTAATAATTAATAATGCTAATTAAACCACTAATCAAATTTCATGGTATTCCCAAGTTTTGACAGAAAATAGTTGGAAAAAAACTTACCTAGCGCTTAACAGAGAAGTTTCAGAGAAAAGAGGTTGGGCACGGGTTATCTTTGGATGTTCAAACTAGTGTGGAATTTTAACACATAGTGACATTAATCAGGCACAAGTCAACCCTTACACGTTAGAATTCAGCCCAGAGTATCTTACAATTTCAAGGATGATAATAAATATCAAAAGTAGAGGGCTTCCCTGGTGGCGCAGTGGTTGGGAGTCCGCCTGCCAATGCAGGGGACACGGATTCGTGCCCCGGTCCGGGAAGATCCCACATGCCGCGGAGCGGCTGGGCCCGTGAGCCGTGGCCACTGAGCCTGCGCGTCCGGAGCCTGTGCTCCGCAACAGGAGAGGCCACAACAGTGAGAGGCCCGAGTACCGCAAAAAAAAAAAAAAAAAAAAAGTAGAACACAGCCGCCAATAACAACAGCACATGTAACAATAAATCCAGACACAAAAAGCAGTTATTATCCTGTAATTTGGATAGCGTGCCAAAGGAATCACAATACTCCTCCTTGGGGAGTCTGGTAGGCGTCACGGTGCTGGAGAACACTGGGCCCTGAAGGCAGAGACCGGACTCTAGGACTGCGCTCACCAGCGGAGTCTTAAGGCAAACGCAACAGCTGAGGGTCAAGCTCAAGAGTCCACTTTGTAGGTGAAACAGCCTTAAACAGCCTTCAGATGGGATCATCCTTTCAGAACCTACGCCCTGAGAACCTGCCATAGACACTTACCCTACACTGTAACAGACAACACGAAATCACGTTCTCCAGGGGCTGAGACGGACACGAGGCAGAGCTCCTCTGGGTCACTGAATATTACTGATTATTATTATATTAATGTTTTACCTGGAAGTCAAAGGAGTATCGTGAGTTTATGGAACTTCACGTTTCCTTGTTCACCAGCTAAAATCTGAGTGAACCAGGGAACACATCGCGGCCACATTAACAGGGAAGAAACATAATGAATCAGACATAAGATGCCTCAGTGTAACTGATTTTTCAAAGCAACATCACGCGCCACCAACACAACCTGGAGAGTCCCGCCAGGGAGGCGAGGGTGAGGACGCTTCTAGACACAGGAGCCCAACGTGAGGCAGCAAGACGAGCTGAGCCCCACGCGTGTGCTGAGTGATGCGGTTCTTACGACGCACCGTGACACGCCCCACGTAAGCGCCAGGAGGTGCTGCCCACGGGCACCCTGCAGAATGGCAGGAACACCGCGGGCGACAGGCTGCAGAAGCTCCTGTGCGTGACAAACTGTCAACTTTGTTCAAGAAGAAGGAAAACAAGAGTTCGCCACAGGTCGTTTATCCACCCTGAATCTTCTGGAGACGCATGTCGTAAAGAGGCTGCCCAAGACCACCCCGGAAGACAGAGGACTGACCACCGAGGACAGGAGCGGACGCAGCGGCCTCGGCGGGAGAAACGCTCTGCCCAGCGGCGCTCATCCCCGCAAGGTGGTTCAGCTCAGTACAGATGTGGAGCCACCCCAGCCACCGGACTCGGCTCCTCCTGCTCTGCCACCGACTCTGCGCCTGGGGCTCATCACCTCCTCCTGGGTCTGCAGAAAAGCTCCCCACAGAGACGGGGAGGACGGCCCTGATGTAGTCAAGGTCTAAGGGCAGCCTCAGAAAAGCATGGCACAGTATGACAAAAACGGCTCAAAGCCAAGTCCATGAAACGAGCCAGAGAGTTCTGAGCTGTGTGACCACAAGGGGCGTCAGCATGAAGTCAAAGGGCGACGTTAACAAGGCCTGTCTGACTGCAGTACCGAGAGGGCCTCCCCGCCCGAGACTCTGTCTGCTCTGGCGGGTGCAGTGTGACAGTGAGGGCATCCTCTGCTCACTCATCAGAGCCTGGGCTCTCGGACACACCAGTAAACCACAGGAAGGTTCGGGCTGACGTGGGGCACCCACTCCAGTGGAGGGAGCCGGCAACACAGGGACGGTGAGCAGGCCATCAGAGTGCCTGTAAGGGGGCCACTGAGGTGGGAGGGCGTCTGGGTGTGTCCCCGCGAGGGCTGAGGTCCCAGTTTTAACTAGGTGGCTGTGATACTTCTCATCACAGTTACAAATGAGCAAAGCTCTGAAGGACAACTGACGTGTGGGAGAAGAGCTCAGGGCAAAGGGACAAGCAGCGCAAAGACCCTGAGGCAGAGAACACCTGTGCGAGGGTCAGCAGAGGTCAGGGTGGCTGCTGCAGGGGGAGCAGGAGAGCAAGGGGGGACGAGGAAGAGGGGAGCCTGAAAGGTGCTGGGTGAGGGGCCAATCCGTGGGGCGCAGGAGGCCACCTGCAAGGTTGGAAACAGTGGAGAAACAACCTGATCTCCTGCGAACGAGGATGGCGAGTTGCCAGCATACACGGGACACTTCAAGCTGCGACGCTGCGTGAGCACAGACAGGAGCACGGGAGCGGGCACAGTGAGAGCGGACGAGGACCCAGCCCCAAAGGGAGAGAGGAGGAACCTGCCAAGGGTGGGGGGCAGAGAACCAAGCGGGAGCCGTGCTCCAGAAGCCAAGGGAAGAGGTGAAACAGGACAGGAAGAGAGACAAGAGTGACAACGGTCCAGCGCGAGCAGCAGGCACGGGGTGAAGGGTGACCTCTGAGAGCTCAGCGTCCGCCCCAGACAGTGCAAGCCGTCGCTCCCTGACTCGCGCCTGCTTCCCACGGCGCTCGGTTTTACATCAACGCCGTCCCCAGTTGGAGGGAGGCAGCCTGGGGAGCTGGCAGGGCTCTCCCTCCTGCCCCAGCCCGAGGTCTCCACATGACCCTGTCTGCGCACGCATCCCTCTGCCCTCATGAGCCCACTGCAGGGTTGCCTGGGGTCCCTGCCCGCCGCCTCCCCCGTCCACACACCTTCTCGATGTCCACCAGCTCCGTCTCGTAGATCTCCGCGATGGTGATGTGGTGCTTGGCCGCGATCGTGAACCTTCCCTGGGGAGGAAACAAAGCAGTCACATCCCGGTTAACTGTGAGCTATCTCGAGGGTTCCACCCCACGGCCGCTCAAGCAAGGCATGTCTTACCATGTCTGTGTAAATGTCGATGGCTGCATTTAAGCAGTTGATAGCCTCTGAAGCGAAGGCATTCAAGAAAGACAATGAAAAATCCATTCAGTCAGAGGGTTCGCTGAGCCTGTCTTCCTGGCTGCTTCTACATGGCTAAGGGGCCCCGCTGGGGCGGGGCGGGGGCAGGGTGGTCGGCAAAAAGCAAACACACGTCCAGCCCCTTGCAGAACCTGTCCACGGAAGTGTCATCAACACCTGCCAATCTATCCACTAAAACCTTAAGTGCAGTGCACTCCTCACTGGTATCACGTGTATGTATTAATTTTGAAAGACAGTACTTTTTGTACAGTGTTAAAAGACGCTAACTTTCGGTGTACTAACAAATACCAATAGGAAGAAAAAATCTAATAAACGAGAGTGCTAATGACACTCATTTTCTGAAACAGTGAGCCGACAGTTTCCCACCACACGGTGGCGTTTACAACGCTGGCAAGCGGTTGGCGGCTCCAAGTTTACTGCTTTTGCTGTAAAGAGGCAGCAGAGCAAAAAGGCCTGACCGAAGGATCAGAAAGACAAGTAGATTAGTGAAAATAAAAGCAATTTCCCCCTAAGCTGCATAAGAAATGTGGATTGTTATGCCGTTAAAAATACAGAAAAATAGAAAAGCTACCCACAAAACCCGCTCAAACCCCCGGCTAGGAATTTGATGCCCTTTTCCTCCCTGTGTTTTCTGGATGCATTTCTATGAGCACTGACGTATTGTGAATTTCAGATTTCGGCTCTCCACGGTTCCTCAGCTGCCGTGAGAACATTTCCCAGGTCAGTGAGACACCCTGACGCCAGGGGTTCAGTGCCTGCAACACACTCTGAAATACTGACGTGAGGTGATTCTACTGTGCACTTAGGCTGTGCCCAGTTTTTCCCCTTTGGAAACTAAACTGTGGCTAATCCTTATACCACAGCCCTTGAAATAGCTTGTTTCAGTGTGATATATTCACAAGAGCTGGGATTTCTGTGTTCAAACGGGCTGCTGAAACAAGGAGGGAGGTTCCACAGCCACCAGTGCACGTGTGGAGGGAGGAGATGAGGCCTTCAATCGCTAAGTGTGCGCTCCTCTAACTCAAAAAGAAAGAACGTCTGCAAAACTTCACCTCTTCAAATACCCAAGATCATTCTTTCCTCAAAACCTAAAGTGTTTGAAAAACACTTTTTAAAGAAGTCACATGAATGCTGTGTGAATAAGCTGTTTTCAACTATAGGATTTTACGACCTCCCATTAACTGGATCTCCACACACACTATTCGGGAGCGAGGGAACACTCGTTTCCTTTAGTGAGCGATGTACACACTCACACAATTAAGGTAAGACTTAGATAAAATTAACGCTAATTTCCAAAAAACTGTCCATAACGCAACTCCGCAATGGAGTTCAAGGAAATGGTGTGGAGCACTAAGCTGGATAAATTTAATAGATTTCGCCTCATAAAAGCTTCAGCTGATTGCAGTTAAAAATCCCCAAATCTCCACCGTCCTGAAGCACGAGCATCTCGCTCTAGCAGCACAACCTGCGTGAGGTCCAGGGGGCACGGGACAGAGCGCGGCTCACCTTGGGGGTCTGCCTTCTTGTAGGCGTTCCCAGCATCCACAAAGCTGGTGGCGGAGTCGTGTTTGCTCTGCAGCTGCATATGGAGCTTGGCTGCCTGACAAAACGCATTTCCTGCAGCTGAAGAAGATAAATGACTCAGTTAGCACAGAGGAGCAAGCACCCTGCAGAGCGGCCCTGCTCCAGGAGCCCGGCCCACGCCCACCTGGGGAAGGCCCCATCCCTGACAGCAGCACACGTGCCTGTGACCCAGTGCACCTTGGGTGGTCACGAAGACGCCCAGGACCCAGGGGGACAGCAACAAGGGCTCCTCTCAGCCCCAGGCCTCCTTCCACACTGACCGCCTGGCGGCGGGTGTTCAGCTCTGTCCCCGGCACAGGCCCCGCACCAACAGGGTGTCTCCGCGGAGGCATGAGGCCAGGAGGGCCCGCAGGCGAGGATGAGCACCGCCCATCTCTCTGCGTCCACTGGCTCACCTGGCATCACCGGAGAAACAGCGACAAAGGCTCCCAGAGCAGGCTCTCAAGGAATGAAGATGAGGCCCACAACTTCTAAAGTCAAAGCTCTTTCCTAAGTTTATGACAAAGTCTGACAGAGACCCATGGGGTTGAACTGTGCATGTCCCACTTGGTGTGGAACTGGCACACCTCCCTGTAGTCACACGGGTGCTGTCCGGGGGCACAGCGTGAGAGGTTCATGCACTCAGCTCTTCCAGAAAAGGTTCTGGATCAGGAAATGTGGCTTCTGGTGGGGCTGAAATGGAGGAATGAAGGAGGAAGGACCGGGCTGGGGCGGAAGAGGTCAGGCCCGCCCAGGAGGCTGTGAAGGTCAGCATGGGACCTGGACGAGGATGAACCCACTTCACCACTAGGTCCTCAAGCGCAGGGGAGAACCAGGACTGGGGGTGGCTGATGAGGGTCTGGAGTCGGAAGTCAGGACCAGCAGGGATGGAGGAAGAGCTCGCCCCATTAGGAAAGGCACGACCAAGAGTATCACAAAACCTCCTGGTACTTAAAAAAATTTTTCAGTCATAAACGTTTCAAAGACATTCAGAAAAGTATAAAAAACAGTGACAGACGCCTAAGAACCCTGATGGTATTAAACATTTACTTTAAATTTCTTTTCAGAAACAGAACAGTCAATTCCACTGAAGCTTCAGTGGCTCTCCGTGTCCCAACCACACTCCCAGAGGAAACTACGTAATTCCCACTGTGGTTTCTGGACCTCCACCCAAGGGAGAAGAGGCAGCACAAACCCCTAAGCCAGCCTGCCCAGATTCAAGTCTTGCTCTGTGCAAGACAAAAGAGTGCCCAGGCACTTCTGAAAATATTTACCCACCAGCATGGCCTGGGCCCTGCCAGTCCAAGCAGACACTGGCCTGCGGCTGCAGCTGGGACTGCAGAAGCCTGCCCGCCAGGCCTTGACCCCTACCTTGGTGGACCGTGAACCCAGAGGCCCAGAGGAGGGGCCAAGCCACTGCCAGGGTGGTGGGCAGGCACCCAGGTCCTACGGGCAGCTGTGAACTTCCCGGTGGCAGTTCAGGAACGTAGCGGCCAAAGAGTGGTTCTGATGGGCTCGGCCTCAGAAGCGTGTAGCCATCACTTGGACCTTCTAGGCAAAACACTCAGAACAGCCTGGCCCCAGGCACTTGCACGCATGTTGGCCATTGTCATTATCACACGTAAATGTCCTTAGAGAACACCTGTGCTTTGCTGTGTTTAAGTGTCATCGTTTCTTTTACAACCGAATCCTCCCCCTCCCACCAATAATTTAGTTTTTGACAGTTTGTGCTGGCCGTCCCAGAACCAATCGTGGTCCATCCTTCCCTGGCTGAGGATAACAGCACGGCATCCAGGCTCTGCCGTGTTGGCTCCACTTCCCCGGATGATCTATTTTCTTTTAATAAATTGATTGATTGATTTTTTTGGCTGCGTTGGGTCTTTGTTGCTGTGCGTGGGCTTTTCTCTAGTTGCGGTGAGCAAGGGCTACTCTTCGTTGCGGTGCGCGGGCTTCTAATTGTGGTGGCCTCTCTTTGTTGTGGAGCACGGGCTCTAGGCATGTAAGCTTCAGTAGCTGTGGCACGCAGGCTCAGGAGTTGTGGCGCACGGGCTTAGCTGCTCCGTGGCATGTGGGATCTTCCTGGACCAGGGCTCGAATCTGTGTCCCCTGCACTGGCAGGAGCATTCTTAACCACTGCGCCACCAGGGAAGTCCTCCCCAGACAATATTAAGAGCTTTGATTTTACAATTTCACACTCCCACCTTCCAAAACTAGGTGCTGGCTCACTTTTTCAGTCTGCACACTTACTCCAAACACCGCTAAAAATGCCAGCTCCATCTCTCCAAACTTGGAAGTGGTTTAATACATGCTCCTTCAAAGACAAAGTTACACACTTTCTCAGGCCCAATTTCCTCAACTGTAAACATCTAATACCTGCCAGGATGACCTCTCAAAATTGGAGTAGCAGATGAATTACTTTATAAAAGAACTTCTAAAACTATAAACAAATGCAGTGGTGCCATGATCACCAACCACTAGGACATGGAAGTCATTTCAAAGAACCTGATTTTTTTTCAGTTTCTTATTTCATTTTTTAACCATTTTTTAAATTGAAGTAGAGCTGATTTACAATGCTGTGTTAGTTTCAGGTGTACAGCAAAGTGTTTCAGTTATATATATATATCTATTCATTTCCAGATTCTTTTCCATTATACGTTATTACAAAAGATTGAGTATAGTTTCCTGTGCTATACAATAGGTCCTTGTTGTTTATCTATTTTATGTATAGTGGTGTGTATCTGTTAATCCCAAATTCAAAGAACCTAATACTTATTAATTCACTACACAAATATGCTGAGTATCTATCGTGTTGCACATACTGGTCCAGGGCCTGTAGGTAGAGCAGAGATAAAGGCCAGAAACACCTTGGCTTTCTAAGGTTTATGTTCTAGCGAGGAACAGCACATAATAAAAGCACAGACAATACAAATGAACAAATGTACTTCATTTATTTTTGCTAGATGGTGGTAAGGGCATCGGAGAAAAGGGAACGGGGTTTCCCAGAAGAGAGGACTGCTATCTTTAAAAGCGACGGCCAGGAAAGACCTAAGACGACGATGACATTTGTAGAAGGACCTGGAAAAAACAGGGACTGGCCATGCCCTACTGTAGGGAAGAGAGTGCCAGAGGGACGGCACAGCACAGGCGGAGCCTCAGAGGAAAGAGCCAGGGAAGGAGTGGGTGGGCAGGAGAAGTGTCCAGAGTCGGGAGGGGATGGGAGATTGAGTAGATCCTGAAGGGCACCGTGAAGGACTGTAGTTCTGATTTGAAATAACATGACCTGACTTAAGATTTAATGGGATTACTTTGTTTTCTTCATTAAAACACACTAGGAAAGTAAAGAAGCAGGGAGGTAACAGTCCAGGCAAGAGATCACTGGGGTCAGGGTGGGGAGAGCACACACGTCCCCCTCGGTTACATAACCGGTAATGTCCTGCTGAAAGGCATTTCCAAAGTTTAGAACATCTGGTCACCAAATAAATAAAGGGTCTTTTTAGATAAGATCACTTTTTACGTATGATTACAGGACCTGAACCAAACAAAAGATGTGAATGCTAATACTCTTTTCTCCTCCATTTTAAAATACATTATAATTCAGGTATAAATGCACTTTGGAAACAGAACATACCTTTTTAACCTACAACTAAACCTATAAAAATAATTTTACAGCCAGAAAAGACCTTTTAGGGTCATCCAGTTCAACAGCATTTTCTTCACTGAAATGATTTTAAAGTGTCAGCCTTAGAAGCAAGGGGGGAAATCGTCACACCGCACACCTCACGCTTACATGATGCAATGTGTCACTGACATCTCGATCAAGCTGGGAAAGCACACGGGGAGACACACTTAGAGAGGGCAAGACCCTGCCTCAGGTCATCCGCAGGTGTGAGGGGCCTGGAGACCCACGTCCTGCCCTGTCAAAGGCTGTCTCCACCTGCACTACAGAAAAGCCCCAGCACAGAACTTCTTTCTCCAGGGGTAGAGGATAAATTTGTTTCTCAAATCAGTGTTAGAAAAAGCCATCCCCTCTCAGAACAACGAAAAGAATTCTGATTTTATTTTGTGTAATTTCCCCCAGTAGAAAACATTATGTTAGAAACTGACGAGTCTGTCAGGGTTTATAGAAATAACACCTCCCACTGCTGCATTTCTCAGTGGATTACAACCAGTTATCAGAGTAAGGAATGGTTAGAAATTCTCCACCAAGGTTTAGGTAAACAAACACAGACTCTCCTGTTTATCCTACTTGTTTTCAATAAGTTTTACTACAACTTTCATTCCTTGCGGTACTGAATTTATTTAAGCACATTAATAAGAAGCAAAGATTACTATTCTTAAATCCAAGTAACTTTTAAGTCTTTTTAATCACCACATGCCCACTGTATGAAATGGTTTACAGACACTAAAACAGACACGGCCTCTATGCTTAAACTTCAGCCAGGATTTCAAGCTTTGTTCCCTTGGATCAAGGCCCCCCCCCCTCCCGGTCCACAGCCAGCAGTTTTTCTAAGGGGAAGGCAGACAGTCATTTCCTCCTTCAAAGTGATTTTAAAGTTATTTGCCTAAAAAGCAAACAAACAAAAACTTTATACATACCACTCCAATTCTTAGCCATCTTGAACATATTTGCAGCTCTGGTATACATTTCACAAGCTTCTTCTATTCTTGTGTTTCCTCTGAGAAAAATTAAAAAATGAGGTTAAGTTTTACTATAACAACCATCCACATCCCTAATCCTCCCCTCCTCCCTCAAACAATAAACATTTAATGAGCACTTACTATATGCCAGACCAGCTTTAGAGAACCTTAACAGCTGTTCAAAGGAGTTACTCTAATTATCCCTGCTGTCCAGATGAGGAAACTGAAGCATAAGAAAGTAGCCACACAGCAAGGATGCCACAGAACTGAGACTCAAATACAGATGTGGCAGGACTCAGGGCTTACACCCTCAACCAGAGTCTTTTCCATGCTTGAAAACTGAAGTTTTACTCATTCTGAGAAATGAGAAGTATATTTTTCAAAGGAAATTAGGATAAAGACATCTTGACACTTTTAACATCCAAGAGTTCAGCACTATGTTTATTCAGACTTAAAAGTAAAAACAAAACCCAGGGCTTCCCTGGTGGCCCAGTGGTTAAGAATCCGCCTGCCGATGCAGGGGACACAGGCTCGAGCCCTGGTCCGGGAAGATCCCACATGCCGCAGAACAACTAAGCCCGTGCGCCACAACTACTGAGCCTGCGCTCTAGAGCCCATGCTCCACAACAAGAGAAGCCACCGCAATGAGAAGCCTGTGCACCACAACGAAGAGTAGCCCCCGCTCGCCGCAACTAGAGAAAGCCAGCACATGGCAACGAAGACTCAACGCAGCCAAAAATATGAATGAATGAATGAATGATACTCAACATCATTAGCCATGAGAGAAATGCAAATCAAACCACAAACGAGCTATCGCTTCACTCCCACTAGGCTGGCTAGAATCAAAAGACAGATCTAACAAATGTCAGGGAGGATGTACGGAAACTGGAACCCTCACATACTCCGGTGCAGGCGGCAAATTGTATAAAAAGCCACTTTGGATAACAGTTTGGCAGCTGCTCAAAGGGTTAAACATAGTTACTATGTGACCTAGAAATCCTACTCCCAGGTACATACCCAAGGGAAATGAAAACAACAGTCCACACAAAAACCTGTACACAAATGTTCACAGCAGCGTTACTCATGACAGACAAAAATGGACACAACCCAAACGTCCATCAAATGATAAAGGAGGTACACACACAATGGAGGAGATCAGACAATAAAAAGGAATGAAGTACTGATCATACTACAACGTAGACGAGCCTTCAAAAAACATAATGTGCAGTGAAGAGCCAGTCCCAGAGGAGCACACCATTCACATGAAAGGTCTACAACAGGCCGGTCTACAAAGACAGAAAGCAGACTGGTGGTTGCCTAGAGCTGGAAGTGCTAGAGAAAAATGAGGGGGGAGGGTACAGAGTTTCTTTCTGGGGTGATGAAAATGTTCTAAAGCTGCTTGTTGTGATTGTTGCAAAACTTGGTGAATATGCTTAAAACTACTCAACTGGACACTTTAAACAGGTGAATTGTATGGTATGTGAATTATATCTCAATAAAGCTGCTCCTCTCCCCTCTAAAAAAAACCCCTTTGGAAGCTATGTCACACAACCAATGATAGGATGGCAACAAACCACACCAAAAATGAAGCGTCAGAATAGGCAAAGCCTTCTCTCACTCACACCTTCATGTTTCTTTTTCTCTACTTCAGAGCTACATTTAAAAGAAAAAAAGAGAAAAAAAAAAGCTAATTATCCCAATGGAAAATTCCCAACTTGAGAAAGCTTTCAAACTTAGCCACAGCTCCTTGGAGCTAACAAAGGCTTGCCACTTTCTGTGTCTTATTTTTCTAACATGTACCAGGAATCTTGAATTGTAATTATAGTGCAATCATTCTTTTTTTTTTTAATTTATTTTTGGCTGCGTTGGGTCTTCATTGCTACTCGCAGGCTTTCTCTAGTTGTGGCGAGCAGGGGCAACTCTTCATTGTGGTGCGCGGGCTTCTCATTGCGGTGGCTTCTCTTGTTGCAGAGCACGGGCTCTAGGCGCGTGGGCTGCAGTAGTCGTGGCACATGGGATCAGTAGTTGTGGCTCACGGGCTCTAGGGCGCAGGCTCAGTAGTTGTGGCTCATGGGCTTAGTTGCTCCGCAGCACGTGGGATCTTCCCAGAACAGGGCTCGAACCCGTGTCCCCTGCACTGGCAGGCGGATTCTTAACCACGATGCCACCAGGGAAGTCCAGTGCAATTGTTCTTATTAAAGGTTTCCAAATAAAACTAGCTTAATTAAAATATATTTTATCCTATTATTTTCAGAAGCAGGTTCAGCTAGGAATAAGAGACCACCTACATTATGCTAGGTTTTATGCTGCATATTTCCACATGCCTTACGTCATCTTCATTATTACAACGACCACAAAAGATCTCCATGTTACAGAAAACTGTACCTGGAGGTCAATGGCTTGCCCAAGGTCATCCAGCCAAGGTCAGTGGTGGAGCTGACACCTGATAACAGGTTCAGTGATGTTTATAAAAATAATGAATGAACCCTGCCTCACCTCTCCTAAAACAGAATCACCAGAAAATTTCTCATGTTAAAAGCACCAGAGAACTCATGTGTCATAAGCAGACATAACTTAAAGAATTCATGAAAAAAATATACTTTTAAGTCACTCCAAATGCCTACTGTGTTCTACACCCATGAATGCTGATCTTTATAAGTTTTAAGGACAAATATTCAGAATTCACATTCAAATAATTCAACTGATCATTACCCAGAGCCCCCATAAGTGAGGTAGCTCCTCAAAAACAGAAACAAGTTTCACTGAGGGAGTCTACATTATAAAGTGATATAGTACAGTACATGGCACCGACCTGCCAGAAATCACTAAGAAAACAAAGTCCTTACCCAGGAGGAGGTCAGAATGCCAAGAAGAGTATTTAACTTCAGGGCTGGAGAAGTCTGAGAGTGTCTAACATCCCCACCCCAGGTTCCAAGGAGATGGGGTGAGAGTCACACGCCTCCCCCAGCCCCCAGGAGCAGCAGAGCTGGGCCCGAGCCTGCCTGCAAGCCCCTGCCTCTCTTAACTACCTTCCCCGGCCCCCACCTGTTCTCATTTTAATGTTTAGGAGGAAAAAAAAATCAGCCTGGGAAAAATCACAGCCCATTATTCCAAAGAGCTCCAATGACATCTACACGCAGACCAGCCTATTAATCCTCCACTCATCCAAAGTCTTGCATTTTCCTCATGGTGAGTGAGAGCTATCTGGGAGCAGCGGGAAACTGCAACTGAGCACGTGCGCAGGTGGGGGCCAGAGACACCAAATCAAGAGCCGTGGGGACCAATGACACACACCAAGAGATATGCCCCAGAGAAGTGGGGCAACTGCTGAGGCGGAAAGAACGCTGCTCTTAACCCTCGAGACCTGGCGCAGAAGTGTCCTACCGCGTGACAATCACTGAGCTGTGATGATGCCAAAGCAGGACTAGAGACAGAATTCAGCTTCATCATCAGAACACCCCGAAGGGCTGTCAAACCGTGTGGAAGACTGAACACAGGGATCACTCTGAGTTTCCCAGGGCTAGGAGGGGCTCCTCCTGCTCGTTCACCAGTGACACCACTCCAGCCACCAGGCCGATGCCGGGACAGGGTCCAGCACAGGGCCTGGCTCACAGGCCTCAATCACGAGGCTGAAGACCCAGCGTCTGCATGGAAGAAACAGCCCACATCACAAATTTGCAAGTTCTCCCATGTGTCCCTCAAAACAAGCAAATACAGAAAGCTTCCCGAAAAGAAGTGAAAAATTCAAAGTCTGTTTAAAATACCTCTATCATTAAAGGAAACAGTTTCTCTATTCACAACACTTCTGACACCAAACGTGGGTTTTCTATGCTAAGCAACTCTCCAATTCCCTGCGGCCACCAGCGGGATGTCCTGAAGTGCGGGTTGAGCACCCGCACTTCAGGTGCCCGTTGCAAGTGCTGGGTCCTCCGTTCTTCTGACTGACCGGCTACAAATCAGTAGTTCCCACAACCTCCTCCTCAAATTCGATAATTTGCTGGAAGGTTTCACAGAACTCAGAGAAACACATTCCTATCACTGGTTTCTTATCAAGGACACAGCTGAGAAACAGCAAAACGGGAGACAGGCACAGGGCAGGCATGTCAGGAGGGCACCCGGAGCCCCCCTCTCTCCAGGAGCCCCCCTCTCCCGGGGAGCCCCACTCCCCCCAGGAGCATCCTCTCCCTGGGAGCAGCACCTCCATGTGTCTCCAACCCGGAAGCTCTCTGAGCCCCATCGTGTAGGGTTTTTACAAGGTTCATGGCAGAGGAACTGACTACCCTGGTGACTGACTCAATCCCCTCGGGGGTGGGACTGAAAGTTCCAGCCCTCTAATCACTGGCTGCTTCCTCTGACAACCAGCCCCTATCCTGAAGCCATCAGGACCCACCTTGAGTCACCTCATTAGCATAACCCAGGTAGGGTTGAAAGGGGCTTATTATGAATAACAAGACGCCCCTCTCACCCTCACCACTCAGGGTCTTACAAGCCTTTACCAGCTCCGTGCCAGGAACCCAGGGTGGAGAACAAATATATATATTTCATATATCACAACATCACAGCCATATACAACTATTTATTCTACTTTTTACCCTCCAACAAGCAATTTACTTTCATCTGATACTTTATATCTGTAATCTCCACAGATTCTAAAACTTGGGAGTTTTCCTAGATAAACTTAACCCTTTCAGGGTTATTTTAGTTCTGGGTTTAATATGTCTGTAAACAGTCCAGCTTCCTCCACCTGATGACGAAGCAGAGCGCCTGCAGCAGGTGGAATGCAGAGGCCCCAGGGAGATACTTTGCTTAGTGCTCACTTGAATTCTTATACCAAATGCCTGTAACTGCTTGACTGAAGTCCTCTGCTTTTTCACAAACCAGTAACAGGAGGAGTAGTGCAAGCACGCAGGCCTTGGAGTTGGACTGCCTACCACAAACGTAGGCATCTGTCTGCTCCCCTCCCTCCCCGCCCCCCAAGAGCAGACACAGCTCCACGCCCCAGAGCACCGCCCCCAGAGCAGCTGGCAGGAGACAAGCAGGGGCCTCATACTTGACAGGTGGCCTCAGTGCTTTGCCCTGGACCCTGGGATTCCATCTTCTGAGAACATCTCACTTTATTTCCATTTATGTAAGAAAAAATAATCACAGATTCTCAGACACAGGAAACAATCTGAGACATTTAAAGACTGTCTGACAAAAGTATCTGCATTTAAGCATAACTTGCTGAAATAAAGTTACAAGAACAGGTGCAGCAAAGAAAGCTACTTGGACTTTATTTGTAATAGTCCCAATGCCTTGACTTGACATGGGGAGTCACCTCTCTTGAAGAGGAGAGATATGTATAGATTGGACCTTTTAGTAAAACAAACCAAGATTCTTAAATATTACAAGGAAGCCAAAAATAGGAATTACTGGATAAACTCAGAAATGACACACACAACATGACTTGCCAAGAGAAGTTTTTATATTTAATTTCAATCTTTATAAAAATTCAAGTTTTAAACTGAACTTAATCTTTCAGACTTGCGATTCCCATAGGACAACGACGGCTGCCTAAATACAAGCGCGTCCTCACATCCTTGAGAACCACACAGATCGACAAGGAGCAGATACAACCACCCGTAATACACCCACGGCAGAACTAGCGGACAGAATTCAACAAGACTTCATTTAAATAAAGACCCTGAACTAGCAGAGACAGGGACACAGCCCCTGCTAGAAATCAGGAGGGGACGCCTGGACACAAGACGGGGTGCGGCAGGGTCCCAGCAACAGCAGCTCACAGGCAAGACCCCAGCAAGGAGGGGCCGCAGAGTGGGGTCAAGGAGGCAGGTATGAGACCTGGAGCACCTGGGGGGCTGGAAGGGTGGCCTGGCTAGAGGCGGCAGACTCCAGAAGACGTGCTTCTGCGGGAGGGAGGGGGAGAGGAGGCTTGGCAGTGAAGGGAAAGAAAGCGAGGTGGAAATAAACTCAGGGTCTTAGGAAACGGGAGGAGGCAGAACTGGAGTGGCAGCAAGTCCCAGCCCACCCCCATGACCCTAGTCCTCAAAGAAGCCGCACTAACTACTGCTAGAAGGCGGAGCGCTCAGGAGGAACCAGGCTTCCCATTTTGATCCTTCCCCAAGTTAGGGATATGCAGCAGACCCTCTCTTGTGATGGGTCTGGCAGGGACACCAGCTGTGCTCGCAGTCAGCCATGTGATCACCGACACACTCACAACCATTCTGGACCCAGATGCCCGCTCTGCTTTTCACTTGCAGTACCTATTCAACGAACAGCAAGAGACATTCAACACTATTATAAAATAGGCTTTGTGCGAGATTGTTTTGCCCAACTGTAGGCTAATGGAAGTGTTCTGAGCATGTTTAAGGAAGGCCAGGCTAAGCTATCATGTTCGGTAGGTTAGGGGTATGAAATACATTTTCAACTTACGAGGGGTTTATCAGGACATAACCCCACTGTAAGCGGAGCAAGAATAACTGAACCTCTCCGATACACACACACCCTGGATAGAGGGGCAAGTAGAACACCCTCTCTGAGTGGCACATAGGTAGGTAATGGATTTTTTCCAGGGCAGACAAAATACTAGATCCTAAGTAAGAAAACCGAGCGAAGGGTATTAAAAAAGATTCATGGCATAAAGGTAGCCAGTAAAATAAAATTATGAAATTTCCTAAATAAAAAGCAAAGAAAAGATCACATGAAGAAAAACTGCAAATAAAACACAATACGGTTGACCCTGGAACAGTGCGGGGTGTTGGTGCGCTGACCCTGGTGCAGCCAGCCCTCCAAACACGCAGTCCCCCGCCCGCACCCTCGCGTTCCACAGATCGGGCAGCACCGCAGTACCTACTACTGAAAAAAACCTGCGTGTAAGTGGACCCACGCAGTTCCAACCCATGTTGTTCAAGGGTCAGCTGTACATAACAAATATAACAAAATGACAGAATTAAAAATCAACCATATGCTAGTCATACCAATAATGTAAATGTGCTGAAGATGTTTAGATTTGCTCACAAATCTAAACAAACAAAGCCCAACTCTGTGCTCAATATGACAGACACAACTAAAATAAAGCTATTCTGAAAGCCTCAAGATAAAGGGCTGGTCGGGAGTTTGCCAAATATGTCAACCTGCGTTTGTTAGATTTGTTGCAACAAGAAATATCCCCAAGTCTTCCCAAAGCTTCTCTCTCTTTCTCTCACTCTACCTTGTGCTGGTTGTGACTCTGCTGGCTATTTCTCCGTGGGTCTTCTCTCTGATCTGGAATGCGGCCCCCATCGGGTGTACTCCTCTCATGACGGAAGCACAGATGACCCCTGCAGCTTCTGCTCTCACTTCCTACTTCAAAGTCAGTCCCGGCCACCTTGCCTGGCACTGCGCCTGGACTCAACGGGGAGGGGAGGTGCCCTCTCCCTGGGGTGAGGCAGCACAGGCCACATGGCAACAGGCATCAGGTATAATCCTCTTACCTAACACAGCTCTAAAACAGGCAAATGCAAGTAACAAGAAAGCAGGGATTGCTGGCATCAGACAAGGTAGAATTTGGGCTCAAAAGTATCAAATGAAATAAAGAAATTCACTTCATAATGCTAAAGATACAATTCAAATGAAATTATATTAATTGTGAATATCTATGTACCGAAACCTGGCAGCCACCTTTCTACAGCAGAAATTACAGGAATCCTAAATGCCAAAATAATCTTGAGAAGGAAGAACAAAACTGGAGGGCTCATACTTCCTGATTTCAAAACTTACTACAAAGCTACAGTAATCAAAACAATGTGATAAAGGCATACAAAAAGACATACAGACCAACGAACTAGAATAGAGAACGCATGAATAAATCTTTGCATATATGGGCAAATGATTTTTGACTAGGGTGCCAAAATATTCAACAGGGAAAAGACAGTCTTTACAACAAACGGTGCTGGAAAACCGGATACTGACTTGCAAAAGAATAAAGTTGGACCCTTACCTATCACCTTATACAAAAATTAACTCAAAATGGATCAAGGACCTAAATGAGATACTTAAAAAAAAAAATCTTAGAAGAAAACAGCAAAAGCTTCATGACACTGGATTTGTCAATGATATCTTGGATATGACACTAAAGGCACAGGTTAGAAAAGAAAAATAGACGAATTGCATTTCATGAAAATTAAAAAAAATTTATGCATCACAGACACTATTCACAGAGTAAAAAGGCACCATACAGAATGGGAGAAAATACCTGCAAATCACATACCTGATAAGGGATTAATATTCAGAATATAAAGAGAACTCCTAAAACTCAACAATAACAGAAAAAACAAACCAATTCAAAAATGTGCAAAGGACTTGAATAGACATTTCTCCAAAGAAGATATATGAATGGCCAATAGGCATATGAAAAGATGCTCAACATCACTAATCATTAGGGAAATGCAAATCAAAGCCACAATGAGATATCATCTCACACCTGTTAGAATGGCCATTATTAAAAAAAAAAAAACAAACAGAAAATAACAAATGCTGGCAAGCATGTTCAGAAATTAGAACCTGTGTGCACTGTTGGTGGGAATGTAAAATGGTACAGCTACTGTGGAAAAACAGTATAGCAGTTCCTCAAAAAATTAAAAGTAGAATTACCATATAATCCAGCAATTTCATTTTGGGGTATATACCCAAGAGAATGAAAGGCAGGGTCTTGAAGAGATATTTGTACAATCATGTTCATAGCAGCATTATTCACAATAGCTAAAATGTGGAGGCAACCCTAGTGTCCATTAATGAATGAATGGATTAGCAAAATGTGGTATATACATACGATAGATTATTCAGCCTTACAAAGGAAAGAAATTCTGAAATATGCTACAATATGGATGAATCTTGAGGACATTATGCTAGGTGAAATAAGCCAATCACAAAAACACAAATACTGTATGATTCCACTTATATGAAGTACTCAGCATAGCTGAAATCATGAAGAAAGTATACGGTGGTTTCCAGGGGCTGGGGGAGCAGAGAATGGGTAGTTATTAATGGGTATAGAGTTTCAGTTTTACAAGATGACAAGAGGTATGGGATGGTGGTGGTGGGTGCACAACAATATGAATGTACTTTAATACTACTGAACTCTACACTTAAAAATGGTTAAGATGGTGAATGTTATGTGTATTTTACAATAAAAAAAGAATTAAAAAAATTACAATAGATCCAAGAAGACAGAAATACACTCATAAAAGGAGATATTAATATAACCTTTTAGTCCAAAACAGGTCAAGTGGACAAAAAATATAGACATGAAAGACCTAGACAACATAATCAGTAACCAGATCTCAGGGATCTCTAGCAAGTCACACACTCTGAAAAGAGAAAACCCACTTCTTCTTAAGGGCACATGGACCACTAATGAACACCAATCACATATTAGGTGGCAAAGAAAACCTCAGTATGTTCTCTGACCATAATGAAATAAAGCTAGAAATTAATAAGATATAAAAAAGGCCCTTCTACCTGGTACAAAACCCTCAAAGAACTCCTGGGTCAAAGATGAAACAAATTAAAATAAAAACACTATATATCAGTATCTATGGGATGCAATTAAAACAGTAATACAGTTATAAAGGAAAATTCATCCATGAATATTTGGATCCATATAAATAAAATAGAAATAATGAATTAAATACCACCCCTCACCCCCCAAAAAAGCCAAGGGAAAAAAACAAAAGAAAGTAATAAAGGCGAAAGAGAAATTAATAAGGTAGAAAACAGGAAACTAGTAAAACTCATAAGTTAAAATATCAGTTGTTTAAAGAAAAAGAATCAAGACAAAACGGGGACAAGCCCTAACACATAAGTAAGAAGTAAAAAGAGGGAAATAACTGCTGCAATAACATTTTAAAAGTCATAAAAGACTACTTTGCACAACTCTGCAAATAAATTTTAAAACTTAGATGAAATGAATAATTTCCTTGTAAAATACAATTTACCAAAACTGACCTCAGCAGAGATAGAAAGTTTAAACATTATAAATTCCAGAGGGAAAAAAGAGAAAGTTATCAAAGAAATACCCACCAAAAAGCCCAAGATGATTTCACTGTAAGAGGATTCTATTTAAAAATCCAAAGACCAGAGCATGGGAAAAAAGAAAAACTTACAAATTCTTTTTATGAGAGTACCTGTGACATGCGTGCCTGTGACATCAATACTTCAATCTGAGAAAGACTATACACAAAAGAATTGTAAATAAAAGAATTTGAAGTAAAATATTTAAAAACAGAATCCCATAGTAAAAATAATACATTGCAATCCAGAGGGGTTATTCAAGGGATGCGAGCAGAGTTCAATATGAGGCTATCCATTAGTTAATATACGAATAACTAAGAAAAAAAGTCACGCTTACCTGACAGCTATTGAAAAGGCCCTCATTCAATCCCTAATGAAAACACCCATTAAAACCGAATTGGGGGGCTTCCCTGGTGGCACAGAGGTTGAGAATCTGCCTGCTAATGCAGGGGACACGGGTTTGAGCCCTGGTCTGGGAGGATCCCACATGCCGCGGAGCAGCTGGGCCCGTGAGCCACAACTACTGAGCCTGCGCGTCTGGAGCCTGTGCTCCGCAACAAGAAAGGCCGCGATAGTGAGAGGCCCGCGCACCGCGATGAAGAGTGGCCCCCGCTTGCCACAACTAGGGAAAGCCCTCGCACAGAAACGAAGACCCAACACAGCAAAAAAATAAAAAATAAATAAATAAAAAGGCTGTGCTGAACTGTATGGAGGAGTTCGGGCTTTCTGAGCGTTGGCTGTCCTGGACTCCTTGGATGGCGCCTCACAATAAACGCTGCCCTTTCGGTCCTAAGCTAATGAAAAAAGAAAAAAAAACGAATTGGAAGATACTTCCTTACGGTGAAAAACATATTTTAACCCAAGAAAGAACTGATCTATTACTTTGTTAGATTTTAATTAAATTACCATTACTTACGATAAGCTCTATTCAAATACAGACGTGATTAACACTCTGAGATTCTATTTTCAAAGTCTCCTTACTGCGCACTCACAAGCATCGCTAACTGAAAATTCCTAAGGTACGGAAGTTTCACCCATTTTATCATCTAATCAAATGAATGTAAAGTGAAAGCATAAAAACAGATTATAGAGTCGCCTTTAACTAGGATGATCCTCCGTCCTGGTTGCGGGGACACTCCTAGGTTATACCCGTTTTCTTGGCAACTCAAAAATATCCCAGTTTGGACATGATACTCACAGCCACTCTATAACTCACAGAAATAGGGAAATATCTGAAAAATTTTTAAAGTAGAATTATAAATTTAAATGTTACTTACATATAAAAGATAATATTTGGAGATTGAGAATTAACTAAAATCAAGAGGTGAAGGAGAAAATGCACTGCCACATAAGCTATGTGGCAGGGTCGACAAGTATTATCTAAAATTAATCAATCTGGTAGTAGAAGTATTCTAAAATTACTTAGACTTATGGCAATAACCATCAAAAGAATCAAAATGAAAGTTAAATGGTTACTTCTGCTGAGTAAGATTTAGGAGAGTGAGGACTCAGGGAAAATTTTACTTTTCAACTGAAACCCTTCTGTACTCCTTGCATTTCCCTACCATATATGGATTTATTACAAACACATATTTAAGAAAACAGAAGAAAGTGACATGAACTCCCCTGCTCTTTGTTACCTTTGCTCTTGAAGCTAGACAAAAGTGTACAAGAAAACAAATCAACATCTGTATCCGCATTCACCATAGTCCACGCGCGCCTGCCATAGCCACGTGCTGCGGGAGGTGCTGGGCCAAAGCCACCAACTAAGGCAGACGCCCCAGGACCTTACATCCTAGAGCCACAGGCCACCACAGTCCTCCCTACTTCTTGTAAAGGACTCTGCACCTCGCAGGGCTCACAAGAATGAGAAAATATATGGTGAACACTGCAAAAATGCAGACAGAAAAAGGCCAATCTTGTGAGAGTTTATCACTTGATATACAAACTGTAACTTGACATTGACACTCAAATTAGGAAACCAAATGATTATAAGTAGCAGTAATATAGCTCCGTGCAGCTTAATAAGCATTCTGACACCTCATTCAATCCTTACAACTCTGACAAGTAAATTCTTTCCCTCTGCCCATTCATTCAAAAGCCGAAAAAACAGAAGCTGCGAATATTATTTACTTGGCCAGGGTCACCAAGCTAGTAAACTAGAATCTATATTTGGTCTTCTTACATATAATAGTATGTATTATTATGCTTCATACATAATATACCTTATATAATATATAATTGTTCAATATATAGGTTATTCTATTTTTTCTTTTTTTTGGGCTGTGTTGGGTCTTTGTTGCTGCGCGCAGGCTTTCTCTAATTGCGGCAAGCGGGGGCTACTCTTCGTTGCATGTGTGGGCTTCTCATTGTGGTGGTTTCTCTTGTTGCAGAGCATGGGCTCTAGGTGCGTGGGCTTCAGTAGCTGTGGTGTGCGGGCTCAGTAGTTGTGGCTTGAGGGCCCTAGAGCACAGCATAGGCTCAGTAGTTGTGGCACATGGGCTTAGTTGCTCAGCAGCATGTGGGATCTTCCCGGACCAGGGCTCGAACCCGTGTCCCCTGCATTGGCAGGCGGATTCTTCACCACTGTGCCACCAGGGAAGTCCTCTATTTCTTATTACATAGAAAATAAAGAGTAAATATACATATATATTTCTTATACTATACTACCTGTCTCTGAGTAAATCTGAGCTTAATGCTTTTTTTAAAAGTTTAATCTGCATTTGAATATCTACTGTAACTGAGGCAGACCTAAATACTTTATAAATGCTTTCACATGCCACCATATTTTGGCAAAATTTAAACACAATCTTTGACAAAATAAAGCTAAGTGAAGAATACTGATAATGGCCTATAATTCTTAAGAAATATTCCCAATTTTTACAACTAGCTAAGAAATTATAAACTTATAGTTATTTCAAGATAACCCTACAGGGCCTTTCAATAAATTTACTTCAACACTGCCAGATTTACAGCTCCTTATAAGCTTTGAGACTGGGGAACGTTCAAGAGCACGAGAAGGAAGCATTAACCATCCAGAACATCTTCCCACGGTCTGTCTTAAGCCACTTTCTCCATGTGCGCTGGGCAGTGTACCCAGTGTGGTCTCCTATAACAAGAGAGATGCAAAGCTATCTTGCTGTCAGACCCAGGTCAGCTAACCATCATACCAGTAGTTAAGATGCTAAATTAAAATTTGAAATTAACTACAAAGTTCAATAGCTCATCTCTGGAAACAAATGAAACCGAAACACAACTCTTCCGGTGGTAATTTTGCTATACTAAGCTCGGTCAGCAAAGAATAAGTTTTAATTTCATTCCACAACTACAAAAACACATCACTGTTTAACTGGCAGCCAAACAGAAAGACAGACCACCACGACAGTGGCTTCTTGTGATGGCTGCATCCCTCAGCAGCTCCTTTCCTGCAGGGGGACGCGGGGAAGGAACACTGACATCTTGCAGACAAGCCTAGACTTGTGCCTTACACACAGAAGAACGCATGACTGACTTTTTCTCGGGAAGACACAATGCATATTTTCATCTAATTTTACTGAAAGCAACAAAAAAGGAAGAGCTACAGAACAGTAGTGAGAATACAGTATTGCCACAAAACTAGCGTGGGTGGTGGATCAGCACTGAGTGAAGGGGACCAACTTCTAACAGGTTTTAACCTGCAGCTGGGTTAATGAGTCCGTTGTGTGAAACATCTGCAGTGAAGTACACTGAGCACCTTGTGATGGCTGCCCCAGCCCCAAACAGCATCACGTGCCCCCTTTAAAGCACTGTTAGCTCTTAAACAGATGGGCTCGGTGATACTGGTGATACTCATGCAGGTATGTTTTGTTAATTAAGGAGCCTGACATGAAGATAGATTACACTGTGGTTTAAATAAAGGAAAACAAGTAGATGGGAAAATTCTCAGGCTAAGGGAGTGGGGGTAGGGTGGAGGAACATATATCCCAGCTTATAAGGGTGATGACAGGGGCAAGTGATGCTAGATGTAACATCAGATTCTGAACAACTGAAACTGATACAGAATCTGTCTTCCCACTGTCACTGAGAGAGAAACTAGGCGTGGTTTTCGGCTTCAAAGAATTATGTAATGCTATTAAACCTCACAGAACTCTGAGTACCCTCTTCCCCAAGTTTTTCTGGAGCCAAGTATTACTAAAAACACAGTCTTCCATAGTATAAACAACCCTTACATGGTGCAAAGCTCTTTCAAATACTTTATTTCATTAAAAGACCAATGATACAGTCCAAAAGGTCTCTGGCTCCGAAATCCTGGCAAAGTCACTTGATCTGTCTGGCTGCTTCCTTGATAAATAACTGGGCCTGAAAATTTTGATGAAGATACTAATTAATATTTCATAATCCCCATCTTCAATGACTAAATGTTTTACAAGCATATACTCACAAAACCCTCACTCACTATGAGATATACCTTTCTTACCCTCATTTCATAGCCCAGGAAACTGAGGCACAGAGGGGCTAAGGAACTTGCCCGAGGTCCCAAAGCGAGGATAATAAACTGACCTGCTGGATCCAGGTCAGACCTAGGATGCAATGACTTTCAAGCAAACTGAGTGTGAATGGTGAGGATGAAGTCTTCCTACACAGCCTGCCAATGAAACAGGTGATCAAAGGCCAAGGAGAAAAAAGACAAGAGGCCTTTTTAAAATCCCTTAAGGATTACTGATTCAAGATCTGGCATACTTCCACGAAAACAATAACGCAACATCTCTTCACAGAAAGGAGCACGCCCCTGAGAAGCATCAAGTGCTCTCCGGCTTTTTTCCTCTGCCGATTACAGATTCCCTTCCAGGGAAGCACATCTGGACTTGAAATGCTGGGCCTTTACGATCACCTCCCAGTGTGAGGTGCTATGACATTAAATTTTACATAAATAAACTGTAATTGTTTTGTGAACAACCAGAGAAAGGAGCTATTGTTTGGTGTTAGCATCGAGTATTAGGCAGTGCTCCTTATGTCTTGCCATAACTTTCAAAGGGGAACAAATTTATAATTCACTGCTACAATGCAGACCACACATCACATGAGAAATTTAGAAACCAGCTGGGATAAATGCCCCGAGAGATTTTTGAGGACAGGAACCCTTACCTTTCTGCATCTTTGCACCCTGCACTACGTGCACTGCATGAAACCTGCATATGAGCATTTCCTGGGGATTATCAACAACGGTAAAGTATTACCAAAAGAACGAAGGTGCCAAGACTAGCAGATTCCAAACCGATTTTGTACAGAAATAAAACTGCGTCTAATCATGCAACAGTTAAATACGGACCCCCGGTCCTTCTCAGAATAAAAACATGCTCTGGGTGTTGGCCGAGGACCTTTCACTTCCAAAAGGAAAAAGAGTAAACCACCACGAACTTTCTGCCTCTCTCATCCTAAACAGCTGAATCATTCACATATTCAACCGCCCAGAATTCTTCCAAGGACTGTCAATGCAGGCTCTGCTTCTTGGGAAATCCGAATTTAAGACCTTCCCTAGGAGAGCACAGAAGAATTATAGGAAATGAACGGGATTCCCAAATGACGCAGACTTAGAGGAGTTGCGTTATCCCTAATCCAACAGGAGGCCCTGGATATCACATCAATCTCCAGTGAAGGAAAGACACCAGTTTGAGAAAACGTACTCATTCCTCCCACGGATATTTATTAAACCTGTACTTGGCGCAAGGCGCACGGGCACCGGGTGGTGGAATGCGGCTGCCGCGGCCCCACCGCCAGCCTGACGCCCCCAAAAGACCGCGGGCCAGGCGCTGGGGCTGGGGGTCCGGCACCCAGCGCCTCACGCCCACACGGGTCTCCCGAGCTGCGTGGGTTCACTCGTGGCGAAATAACAAACCGGTGTGGCCGCCGCGGCGAGGGTCACGCACACCCGCGCGGCCCGTGGGACACCGCACCCGCGCTGGGGGGGGGCCCTCCGGGGGTCATAGGGAATCCCTGGAGGGCGCATGGGGGCCCCTGGAGCTCCGTGGGGTTCCAGGGGGTGCGTTGGGAGGGCTACATGGGTTCCAGAGTATCCCTGGAGGGCAGGTGGGGGACTCCGGGGGTCCTAGGAGGTCCCTGGAGCGTGGGGGTGCCAGGGGCGTTCTGGGGATTTCAGGGGGCGCCAAGGGGCCCTAGGGGAATCTCTGGAGGGCGTGTGAGGGTTGAGGGCCCCTGGGGCGTTCTGGGGGCCCCCAAGGAAAGTGGGGGGGGGGCCGCCGGCCAGGGACGGAGACCCCCGATCAGGGCACGCGCGGTCCGGCGCTCACCCAAAGAGCCCTCGGAGGAAGGAGTGGGAGGCCTTGACTCGCTTCTCGGCCTCCGCCATCAGTTGCACCGCCTCTCGCTCCTTCCCCGCGTTGTCCATGTCGCCAGCCGAGACCGCCGCCACAACCTCCTCTATGAGTCGGACGCGCCTCCCGCGCCTCCCGCGCCTCCCGCGCCTCTCGCAGCAGCGGGCCGCGCAGCCTGTCGGGAGTTGCAGTCCAGGCCGCGCCCGGACCGTCCTCTAGCAGCTGCGGGGCGCGGAGGCGCAGCGTGCAACCTGTCGGGAGTTGTAGTCCAGGCCGCACTGTGCGGCGGGAGCGAGCGAGGCGTCCACTACCATACCCAGAAGGCCGCAGAGTCCGCGGGCGTCGGGGGCCTCGAGGCGGGGGTCCTGACCCTCTGTAGGGCCCTCTGCGAAGGGGAACGTTAATCTTTTAAGGATGTGGGGAACGGAAAGGAGCCCGTGTCTTCCAGAGAAGACCGCCTCAAACTCAAGCATCACGTTGGATCAGGAGTCTGCCCAGCACGACCGTGGCCGGGGGATGGACGGGGACGCGGGGACAACGGGGTGGATGAGGACACGGCGGGTGGCAGGCTGGAAAGCTTTACTGCACGCGAATTCCGCGAGCGTGTAAGGCGGCCAGGGACGCAGCTGCAATAACCTTGCGATGCCCCGCCCACCCACCCTCCAGCTCCAGCAGGAGGAGGAACCACGTTTATCTTCAGAGCAAGGCATTTAAGAGGGAAACCGTTGCCCCAATATAAATTCAGAGTTGGGGCTTCCCTGGTGGCGCAGTGGTTAAGAATCTGTCAACCAATGCAGGGGACACGGGTTCAAGCCCTGGTCTGGGAAGATCCCACATGCTGTGGAGCATCTAAACCTGTGGACCGCAACTACTGAGCCTGTGCTCTCGAGCCCGCGAGCCACAACTACTGGAGCCCCCGCGCCTAGAGCCCATGCTCCGCAACAAGAGAAGCCACCGCAATAAGAAGCCCGTGCACCACAAGGAAGAGTAGCCCCCACTAGCCGCAACTAGAGAAAGCCCGCGCGGCGCAAAGAAGACCCAACGCAGCCAAAAATAAATAAATAAATTTATTTTTTAAAAAATTCAGAGTTGTTTTTCAGTCTCTGCATATTGTAACTTTCTGTCGGTCCTCCTCCTTGGTTAAAGAAGACTTGCATATATGGGATATGTGCATAGTCCTCTGTTTTTACTGACTGAATTCTTTTCAATGGATGTGAGCCATTGAGCTCTCTTATTCTTTACATAATGCTGGCCATAGTGTGGAGTGGGTCTCCTGGGACACAGTTCTGCCTGCCAGGAACTTATAATCTCCTAGGAGAAGTATCCGTAGATAGACGCTACCCTGTGCCAACGATTTCCAGGCCTGTCCTGGAAGGACAGGGGGAGTTATTTTTTAATGCAAAGTCTAGGCCATTTACATTTGGTAATGCTAAAACAGAGGTGGTGAAGCAAATATGAAAATCGCTGCGAAATGAGAACTTGTGACAGTTTCAAACTATTAATAAATACACTGTGGGCACTGGCACACAAAATACATCTAAGCAAATGAAGCCTGAACTGAGAGAGCAAGGTAAGAAGGGCGAAACTCCTAAAAAGAAAGGTCACTAAAGCGTATGTCACAGAGTCCCTACAGTGCAGCCACTCTAGAGACGGAAGGAAGCCTCAGATCCTCAGGCAGAGTTTATTAACTTTTACTACATGCGTTATTCTAATTTCAAAAAGCTAATCTGGAGCAGTATTGGTGAAGAAGGAAGCAGGAAACTAGAGGAAGTAAATGCAGGAGTAAAGAGAAAAACTGCGAAAAGTGGACACGAGCAGGCGAGGAGCAGAGCAGTCTGTGGGGATTTGGTGGAGGGTCCAACTCGAAAACTCCAAGTGCAGCGTGAGTGTGTTGATTAAAGCAGTTCCCAAAGGATGTTCAAGAAATACTGATCCCTGAGCTCCTCGCTCTTTGTTTTGGCATTTCATGGAGCTGGAGTCTAGGAAGTGTGCGTTTAAGGAAGAACACCACTATTCTGAAGCATGCAATTCTAGATTCTCAAATCTGTAGTCAGCGGAGAAGGAGGCAGGATGGACTGCCTTCTCTAAACCAGAACTTGCAGTGATGGGTGGCAGGGGGACATCTGGACAGTTTTGATGTTTCTGGGTATTTCGCTCAGTCTCTTCTCTCTCACGGGCACTCCCAGCCTTCCCCGCCAGACCACACCCCTGTGGGAAAAAATGTCAAACCTTCATTGTTGTGTCAAGTGCGTGTTTTCTTCTCCTGGTGGCTGGGTGAGGGGAGGTAGCAGGGCAGAGGGACAGACCTCTCAGAATAAGCACTGACCAGAGGGATGGAGGAGGGATCCTCAAAGCAGGAGGGAGGAGCTGTAGTGGACCAGGGAGGGGGCGAGGCCCTGGAGTAGATCCGAAGGAGCCGTGGCCCACACCTGTGCCAGCCAGGATGGTGGCCACTTAAATTTAGATCAGATAATATGAAATGAAATGTAAATTTCACCCCTCAGTCACGCCGCGTTTCAACCGCTGGGCAGCCCCATGTAGCTAGTGGCTGCCGTTTTATCACTGTACAGAGTTCTAGTGGACAGCACTGGCCTGTGCATACCTTGCGTTTTAGCAGCTCTGGACACTTTGAAGAAAAGAGGAAGACGGCTTCAGAGCTTCTGAGAAGATGGAGCTGGGAAAGAGGAGCCTCACGCCGAACGAGACGGAACCAGGCAGAAGCTGCAGGCCTATGCCTGTGAGCAGGTCAGGTGACGGACACACAGGAGTAGATGGAATGTCGTGTCCACCCACCCACCTGAGAGGTGGTCTGCAAAGGCAGACACAGGCCCTGTGACAGCTGCAGCTCTAGGAAAGGCGGGTCAGGACGCGACCCACGTGGGAATCTAGGTGTGGTGTCTGCATGTGCTCGCAGAGGGGCTGCAGCATGGGGGTCCCGTGTGGAGCCGGTACCTGCGGGGGCAGCGGGCGCCCTTGCTGCCTGCCTCAGGGTGCCTCTGACTGCTCAGTGGCCAGGCGGCAGCTGCCAGGTACAGCTCACCTAGTGTCACCCTCTGGTTCCAAAGTCAGTAGGAAACTTCTGACGGTGACTAGCACTTAATCTTCCTGTCCCTGCTGCTCCCGACTGCCACCACCTGCAATTCTCCTGACGGTTCTCTCTGGCCTTCCAGCCTGCTCTGATTGGATGCTGCGAGAGGCAAGGGGGAGGTAATTAACCTCATGAACAGGGGAATTCATGCCCCTTTGCCTCTTGGGAGCAGCCCTCAATCAATGACTGTTAGAAGTTGGAGGATAAATACCCCTCTGGTCGGTATTTATGTGAGGAATGTTCTACACTCTCCCCCGAGGTGCTCAGTGGGAATGAGCCCCCGTTGCCAAAAGGAGAAGGTAGCTTGTTCGGTGCCCTGCATTGGCTTCCTTCCCCGCCCTGTCCCCACACCCCTACTGGCGCTGCCTAGTGGTGTCACCTCCCCACAAACTGCTCTCACTAGAATCCTTGTCTCGAGGTCTGCTTCTGGGAGGACACCAGCCTGGACAGGGAGAGTGTGCGCTGAGGACCAGTAGGTGCGTTCCGGCCCCCATGCTCATTGCAAGTTCATCAGCCGAGCTTCTCACCTGTGGGTCACTGCAGACGCAGGGCTGTGGTTCCCACTTCCAACGTGGTATAAAACCGCAACAGCCATTTGTCACTGGCATCCCCCGTGGTCGAGGCGCTGCCTGGGATGCCTGGCGTCTCACTCAGGGTCTCTCAGTGAGGGTGTAGCTGGAGCTGGGGTTGACTCTTCCCACTCTCCTGGTGCCGGGGGTGGGAAGACTCATGTCGCCCCTCGCAGGCTCTCTCTGGACTCACATGGCGGCCAAAGAACCAAAGGTGCTGGGGGCCGGCACCCAGGCAGCAGCCCCGTCACCTTTAACCTAGTCTCCAAAGTTTCCAGGCATCACTTACGTTTCCCGGAAGGAAATCACTCACCTGTGTTCAAGGGGAGGGTCTCAAAGGCTTTGCAGACATGTTAAAACCTCCACAGTTAGGTTCCAGGGAGCCAGTCCCCACCCTGGTCCACTCTGGTTGTGCTGACAAAGCTGGGAACCAGGAGCCCCCAAGCTGGGAGCCACCCTTTCCTCCAAGGGCCCTGGAGCCCTGAGAGGCTCTGCCCCGTCTTCAGCTGCCTCCTCCAAGGACATCTCGGCCTCGCTTCCATCTGCAGCATGAGTGGCTCAGAGGCAGCCAGTCAAAGCCAGGCCCCATCCACTGCTCCCCTTTAGAAAGAGGGAAAAAGGAAGCCATTCCAGAAGGCCCTTCATCCAAAAGCATCAAAGTAACGAATTCAGGACAAGGAATAGTCTCCATTCTTGTTGATGAGGTTGGGCTTCTGTACTTTTTGCAGCATTAAGGACAGAATTTAATTACTTTATTTCCAGTGGTTCTTTTCATTTTCCTCAAGGACTTGCAAAACGCAAGAGCAATTGAATGGGGAGCTTCAGAGGAATCATTGGATCTGTGTTTTTTATTACAATTGTTTTTACTTTTCGAAACAACATTTGGGTATGTGTATGTTTGAGACATTTCACACCGTGTCAGAATTTCTAGAAATATTCCCAAAGGCAGCTTTGTTAATATTATTTAACATTTCCTTAAGAAATTATTTTATAAAATTTAGAACAAAGCATTAGAAAAGGTAAAATTAATTTAATACACAATATCTGTTATAGGAAACATAGAAAATCTTAAGGTAAAATAAATACTCATGAAAAAATAGTATTGTTGTTAATGTTATTCTTCTAATTAATCTATATGAAACTCTAAAACGTGTTTCGAAATTAACTTGACGCATTTAAATATGGCAAATAGGCATAAAAACAAAGATGACACAATTTTTATTCATATGATATGTTCAAAGACCTCTCTTTTCTCTCGGCTTCTTTTCAAAGTTATGGTTCTGAGCTACAGGGAAAAACTAGTTTATTTCCTGGACTGTTCTGATATCCTTTCACATTATTTTTTAGATGGAATTTGTTTATTTTAATATTTATTTATTTATTTATTTATTTGGCTGCACTGAGTCTTAGTTCCCTGACCAGGGATTGAATCCGTGACCCCTGCGTTGGGAGTGCAGTCTTAACCACTGGACCACCAGGGAAGTCCCTCCTTTCACATTATCATTTAATGCTACAATAAAGGAAATTTTAGGAAAAAAATGTTCACCCATATTTCTACCTACCTGAGACTTCCTGTTTCACAAATATGTTTTCCTATCAAATCTTTATCTTTTACACTGCTGTATTTAAAATGGATGACCAACAAGGACCTACCGTATAGCACAGGGACCTCTGTTCGATATTATGTAACAACCTAAATGGGAAAATATATAACTAAGTCACTTTGCTGTACCCCTGAAACTATCACAACATTATTACTCAACTATACTCTAATATAAGAGTTAAAATAAAATAAATATTTAAAATCTTTATCTTTTAAACCTACAAATATGCAGGAATTATTAGGGTATATATTTGTATTTTGTTTAGGAAAGAAGTATTTTCTACGTTGCTACAAGTCTTTGTAATTGATTGCTCATGGGTAATAGTTCACTGCACTGAATTTAACATATCCGTTCCCCATTGTGTCCTATTTGGGTTTTGTCACATTTGGCTATTACCAAAACGCTCAGGGCCATCCCAAAATGCAAGAAGGCTTTTCCCAGCAGCGGTCACATGGACTCAGCTTCTCTAGGGTGTAGTGCCGACCGCTCTTCACACTCCGCCCCTCTGTACTGGTGACATCGGGAAACACTGGTGATGTTTGTTGTCCACGGATTCTGTGCCTGCAACTGTGCCTATTCCCTAACATTTACTTGTAACCAAAATCAACACCCAGGGCCCTTTTGCGGTCATTTGCAGACGTGTGCAGAGCAGGAGATATTGGCGTGCTCGATGCAAACGAGGATGAGTCCACACGCTGGTCTCATGTTGTAAATGACTGTCCTTCTCGTAGTCTATTTAGTGCCACGTTTTTCACATTTTGTACTTTCTGTTGGCGATTTTGCTATTTAAACCGGCCCCCGAGCATGGCGCTGAAGTGCTATCTAGCGTCCTCAGGGGAGAAGGCGGGCCATGCCCTCCAGAGGAAACACGCCTGTTGGATAAGCTTTGTTGAGGCACGAGTTACAGGGCTGTTGGCTGTGAGTCCCTGTTAATGAGTCAACGAGATGTCAAATAAAACGATATATTTCATATACAAGATGGTGACATACTGATGGGTGACCAGACACTCACGGGAAGCAAACCTGTGTTACCCTGGGATGGCGATGGTTCGGTCTTTGTTAATTTAGGGATTTGTGCTGACTTTACAGAACGGAACTACCTCGAATGATGAGAATCGACTACATTAGGAGGGTATCTGGTAAAGACAATGAAATGAAGTCAGATCAGGGAATCTCTCTTTCCCACTCCTTAAAAGAAATGGATAAAGTAAAAATCTAGCAACCCTTCCTGAGAATTAAGACAGAGAAATCTCCCCGTGTCAGATCACATTGCCCCCAGCTCCACTCACCACCCATCTATGAGATGTCTGTCCTGTGGTGCTGACC
The DNA here is from genome assembly GCF_951394435.1 of Stenella coeruleoalba. NCBI lineage: Eukaryota > Metazoa > Chordata > Mammalia > Artiodactyla > Delphinidae > Stenella > Stenella coeruleoalba. The sequence continues at coordinate 44,107,729 of NC_137161.1, read as the reverse complement.
TGTACGGACTCCATCAATGGGGCCCTGACCTCTGACTTCCTGTTGTATCTGGCCAAAAATGTGCCCAACCTGTGGTAGAGGGCAGAAGGTAAGGGACATCCCCTGACCAGGTGGCCAGCTGAGGCTCCCCTCATCCCGTAGCAAATGATGGCCCTATGCCCTGGGCTCCCTTGCCCCTGCAGCATTGTAGATAACCCCATAAATAAGCCCTCCTATTGCTAGTGTATCCTATTTACTACCGGGACCCTGACAGACACACTCCCCAGCTCATTGTCTGAAGACGGTGGAACCTTGAAACCCAGACCAGAAAAGGTCAGTGTGAGAAAGGACAATTTTAGGCCAGTCTCACTTAGGAACATGAACACAAAAATTTTAAACAAACATTAGCTAACACACCATGCAAAAAAAATCTTGATGGTTATGGACGTAAATGTGAAATGCTAAACTTTAAAACTTTAAGAAGTTTTAAGTGGAAATACAGGAAAGAAGCTTTATGACCTTGATTTCCTAGATAGACATCAAAACTGCAAACCGTAAGAGAAAAGATCGATACATTCACTCCCTTAAGATTAAAGATTTATTTTCACCAACTTTGACTCCAACGAAAAGACAAAACCACAACCCAGAAAAAGATATCTGCAGCACATTTGCCCTCAGATAATTATTATTAAGGGTAAAGAAATTCTACAAATCAATGGAAGACCAACAACCGAATAGAAAACATGGGCAAAGGACTTGAAGGACTGAAGGTTGCAGCAAAGTCTGGGTCCTCTTCAGCTCTTGCTGCTCATTGCCTCAGGACAGTGGTTTGTTCACAGAAAACCAGAAAGACAGCAGGGAAGCAGCCAGAGGCCTGCAGGGCCTGGGTGCCTTTTCTTTGCTTTCAGGACGGGGCCTGATGGCTGTTTAAGTGGAGTAGCCTGTTAGGAACTGGTAAACCAACATTGCAGGATTATGGACACCGTCTGCAGAAAAGCAACGTGACAAAGGACAACGGCGTGTGACAAACCCACCACCCTCGGTCCCCACGTAGAAGTCCCATGGAGACAGAATGCCAGCCCCTGTGACCTTCTGAGTCCCATGGTTTCTCAGGCGTCCTAGTCTGGAAAAAGCAGACGTCCGCTGGGCCTTTGGAGGTGGTGTGAGCTCCAAGCCATCTGGAGCTCCGCCTCGTCACGGCTGGCTTTCTGCTGCTGGCCTGCTCCCCGGGACCAGCAGGGCTCCCCAGCCAGGGTCAGCCACGTCCTTCTGCTACAGCGCAGGGATCAGGGCTGCCGCTGGCGGCTGGCAGTGTCCCCTGCAGCCTCCGCCGGGGGCGTGCGGGGCAGCCACCCCTCCATCCCGGGGCTGCTCCTTGCTGGGCTCTCTTTGAAGGGTTTCTGGTGGCAGGGTGAGCCTCAAATAGATTGGCATCCTGCCTGGGTTACATCCAGGTCAGCAGCCAGGCCGGATCAGGACTATTTAGGGGAAAAGGAGGAGCTTATCAAACACAAACACAAACAAAACAAAACGGAAAGACAGTGGAGAGAAGAGCCCAGAGGAAGCCAGCCTGCTGTTTGCAAGGGCTCAGTTGTTCCCGCAGATAGAGGAGAAGAGGCTTGGGAGCAGACGCAGGTCCCTAAGAGAGCGTGACACTGTCCCGTGTCCCAGGCCCAGGCCGGCAGTGGCAGAGGGATGGAGGGAGGGAATGGCCGGAAGCCCAGGGCCAGTCCACCTGCCTCACCTCCTCCTTCTTATTAAAACAGCTGAAGCCCTGCCCCAGGCACTTCTGTACCTTTTATCATTTAACTTTCACAGTCAGCTTCCTATGACACCGATTTTACAGGCCCGGAAAGAGACTCAGGAGGTAAAGCAATGGCCGAGCCACAGTGGCGAGGCTGCCCCACCTCGGCCCCTGCTAGGCAGCGGCCCCCTTCACAGCAACCCAGGACACACAGTGAGACCAGACTGACCACTGACCAGCCCGGATGTCTGGACCCAGCCTGGCTGGGCAGGGGATGCTCTACCTGGCTACCTGTCCTGGAGCATGCCGGGCACCTAGGGCATGGGTTCCCACCTGCTACATGACCTCCAGGTCCCCCCACACTTTGGGGAGCAATGCCACCCCACTTCAGATGTCTAGTCAGAGCATAACATGACGAGCAGAGGTTTTGACCAGGGTGATCTGTGCAGGCCATGGGAACTTCATGGGACGAGGGCAGCAGGGGTGGGGGACACAGCAATGACTAAGGTAGGACCAGGGAGTGGGTTAAAAGCCACAGCCAGGAAACTCCTGTCTCCAGACCCCAGCCTCACAAGCAGAGCCTTTCTGCTGAGTGCTAAGGCAGTTTCATTTCCTGCTTATTTGCCCCTGGGAGCAGCTGATAAAGAAATCCCAAGCCTGGTTGGCAACAGCAAAACCAGGAAGTTGTGCAGCTCACAGAGGGGTCCCCCTTGGATCCCTGCTACCTGACCCACACACAACCAGCCAAGGGCTCATCTGAGATGAATCCCATCCTCTTGCCCCCGTGACTGGTGCAGCCATGGCTCTGCTACCAGGTTCAGCCTGTGAGTCAGGAGGTCAGGTTTGTTGGACTCTGGGGAAAGATGCTTCCTCTTTCTTAAGAACCAACTATTGTCTTCCTCTGGGTGGCGTGGCAGCAGACGAGAAGGTAGCCTGGGTCCAGGCAGGTGGAAGGGGCCAAGGTGCAGACCTCACTCTTCTCATTCTTGCCCCCGCAAGGCTCTGCAGGGGCAGCCCTTTTCCACTCAGTGGCCCGGGTACCAGTCAGGAAAAGGGGTGGTGGCAGGAGGGGGACTCCAGTCTGAGTGTCTGTTCCACAGGGAGCTCTGTGCTTATTCCTGCACACCCTTCATCCATCTATCCATCCACCTGTCCACTCACTCATTCATCCATCCATCCATCCATTCATCCATCCATCCCTCCATCCACCCAACTGTCCATCCATCCTACTATCCATCCATCTGTCCATTCATCCACCTGTCCTTCCATCCACCTGTCCACTTACTCATTCATGCATTTGTCCATGCATCCGTCCATCCATCTGTTCATCCATCCATCTGTCCTTCCATCCACCTCTCCACCCACCCACTCATCCGTCCATCCAAACTGCTCTTTTGAGGTATAATTGACATACAATGAACTCACATAGTTAAACTCACACTTTGATGAGCTTTGACATACGAATCTCCCATGAGATCGTCTGTACAATCCATAAAAATCTACCCCCCCAAAGATTCCTCATGCCCCTTTGCGTTCCCTCCTTCCCACCCCTTGTTCCATGGACATACACAGGCCCCATATTTGCTATGGTTCCATGCTATAACCAGGCCATATTTTCCCCTTCTTCTATTGACAAGAACAGGGTTCTCATTTTTCACTTTTCATGAACATACCCAACAAGTGTACCCTTATTCCATGGAAATAGTCAGGCTCCCTATTTTCCTCTTACCCCTTGGCTGTAACCAAGCAGCATATTTTCCTATTATTCCATGGAAATAAATACGTCCTCTATTTTCCCCTTGTTCTGTGGACATGATTGGGCCAGATACGGAGCCAGGGCCTCTAGCGCCCTGTTAGTTATTTCATGGACATAACCAAGTTCCCTATTGTGGGATAATAGAAAATATACATACTGGTGTCTGCCCCTGGTTCCTGGCACAGGGCTCCTTGAACCCGTAACTTCCTGGGTGACGGGGGTGTCTTCTGTTCTAACGATGTGACTCTGGGTGGTTTCTGGATGGAAGCTGGTCACCAGAAAGATCAGGCCATGACTGGAAGCTTGGGATTTTTAGCCCTACCTCTGCTTTCTTTTGAGAAGGGAGAAGGGCTGAGGAGTTCGGTCATGCCTACATGATGAAGCTGCCATGAAATCCCGAAACTATGGGATACAGACACTATCGGGGTTGGTGCACACAAGGAGGTGCTGGGACAGTGGCGCCCGGGCGGGGCGTGGAAGCTCCGTGCCCCTCTGCACACACCTGCCCTACGTGTCTCTTGCATCTGGATGGTGTCTGTATCCTTTAACATATCCTTTTATAATAAACTGGTAAACCTACGTAAATGGTTCCCTGAGCTCTGTAAGCCTCACTAGCAAATTAATCAAACCCGAGGAGGGGGTCATGGTGACCTCCGATCTCCAGCCGGTCGGTCAGAAGCACAGGTGACGACCTGGACTTGCGGTTGTCCTAGAAGTGTGGGGCAGGAGGCATCTTGCAGGCCTGAACCCTTACCCTGTGGGGTCTGATGCCGTCTCCAGGTAGATGGTGTCGGAATGGAGTTGAATTGCAGGACATCCAGCCAGTGTCACAGGGAGTTGCTTATTGTGGGGAAAACACCCACCTGTTTGGGAACCAGAAGTGTCAGAAGGTGTGTTTAGTGGGAGTAATAAAGGAGGTTCATGGGAAACAAAGACATAGTCGGGGAGAAATGGGTTTTTCCTACACAGGTGGAAAGCTGAGTTTTTCCTTTATACCGTTTTTCCCCTTTCCCGTAGAAACGCCCAGAGATCCTCCTTTTCCTAACCCCATGGGTATGCCCAGGTTCCCTGTTTGCCCTGTTGATGGATGTGATCAGGCCACTTCCTCTGACTTCATGGACTTGCCCAGGCCGTGGGTTCCCCCGTATTCCCCGGACATAGCCGTGTCTTCTCTTTTCTTCTCACTGCTGGACACCAAGGGCTCCACTGTCCCATGACTCCACGAAGCAATCAGGCCTCATACTCTCCCTTTCTATGGATTTTATCAGTCTCAATATTTTTCTCTTAATTTGTGGACAGAGGCCCCTATTCCCACCGTGTTTCATGGACATGACAGGTCCACGGTTTCCCTTTATTTTATGGACATTAAGTTGCTGCCTTCCCCCGCAGCGTGTTCCAGCTATTTCCCCTTATTCCATGATCTTAACCAAGCCCCTGTTTCCCCTTCTACCGTGGACATGACCAAGGCCCCAGTCTCCCCCTCAACTATGGAAACACTCCGTCCTCTGTATTTTCCCTCTGATTCATGGACGCGGCACTGCTGCCGGATTCATCTTTGCCCCATGGATGTCATCCAGCCGCTGTTCTTCCCTTTCCACGGACGGGACCAGGATGCCATTTCCCCCTTAGTCCGTGATCATGCCCTGCTGCCTCCTTACTCCTGGGGAGAACCGTAGCCCTGCTTTTTCCTCATTCCACAGGCATGACTGGGACTCCTACTTCTCCCTTAGGTATAGAACTGATGGGGCGTCCTATTTCCTCCCATTTCCTCCTGTTTCCTCGGATGTGTTCATTCCCCTTCTCCCTTTCCTGGGACGTGACCAGGGCCCCTGTCCTCCCCTTGTTCCATGGATATAAGCAGCTTCCGATTTTCCCCTAGTCATAGTGTGATAGGCTAAATAACGTCCCTTCACAAGATATTCACATCCTAACCCCAGGAACCTGTGAACATAATCTTAAATGGTAAAGAAGGACTTTGCAGAAGTGATGAAGTTCCAGATCTTGAGGTGGGCAGACATCCTGGATTCTCCAGTCAGGCTCTGAGTGTCTCCCCTCTATCCTCACTAAGAGGGAGGCAGACAGGAGCAGGGAGGCCACGTGATCACAGGGGCAGAGATGTGCGTGATGAGGCCACGAGCCAAGGACGCTGGCAGCCCCCAGAAGCTGGAGGAGCCAGGGAACAGATTCTCCCCTGAAGCCTCTGGGGGAGGACAGGCCCCGCCGGCACCTTGATTCTGGTCCAGTGAAAATGACTTCAAACTTCTGGCCTCCAGAACTGCAAGAGAATACACTTCTATAGTTTTTTTGGTGTTGTTGTTTCTATTTTTTATTTTCTTTGCGGTACGCGGGCCTCTAACCGCCGCGGCCTCTCCCGTTGCGGAGCACAGGCTCCGGACGCGCAGGCCAGCGGCCATGGCTCACGGGCCTAGCCGCTCTGCGGCACGTGGGATCCTCCCGGACCGGGGCACGAACCCGCATCCCCTGCATCGGCAGGCGGACCCCCAACCACTGCGCCACCAGGGAAGCCCAATAATTTTAAGGCATCAAGTTGGTGGCGCTGTGTTATAGTAGGCACAGAAACGAATACACATGACCCTGTGCTCTCAATTTTCTTCTTATACCATGGGCGCTTCAGTGGGTAGAAGTGTGTTACCCCCCAAATATATGGCCATGTCCTGACCCCTAATACCTGTGAACGGGAACTGACTTGGATACAGAGTCTTTACAGATCTAATGAAGTGAAGGATGTTAAGATGAGATTATATAAGACTGATGTTCTTTTTTTAATATATATAAAATTTATTTATTTATTTATGGCTGCATTGGGTCTTCATTGCTGCGTGGGCTTTCTCTAGTTGTGGCGAGCGGGGGCTACCCTTCGTTGCGGTGCGTGAGCTTCTCATTGCAGTGGCTTCTCTCATTGCGGAGCACAGGCTCCAGGTGCGTGGGCTTCAGTAGTTGTGGCAGGCAGGCTCAGTCGTTGTGGCTCACGGGCTCTAGAGCGCGGGCTCCGTAGTTGTGGCACGCAGGCTTGGTTGCTCCGTGGCAGGTGGGTTCTTCCCGGACCAAGGCTCGAACCTGTGTCCCCTGCATTGGCAGGTGGATTCTTAACCACTGTGCCACCAGGGAAGTCCCAAGACTGATGTTCTTATAGGAGAAAGATGAGACAGATTTGAGACCAAGGGAGGCAGGGGAAGCCATGTGAAGAGGGAGGCACGGATTGGAGTGACACTGCCACGAGCCCAAGGACTCCGGGAGTGACACGACAAGGCTTCTTTTAGTTTTATTCTACAGACATAGCCAGGGTCTATATTTTCCTCTCATTCCATGGAAATCACCAGAGTCCCATTTTCTCTTATTATGCTATTAATCTACAGACTTTATCCACGTTTCATCAATTGTCCCACTAATGTTCTTTTTCTGGAGCAGAACCCCATTCAGGATCCCACCTTAATGAGTGTCTTAAAAATAGGGAGCTCTTACAGGCTTCTGGGTGCAGGTGATGGGGTTCAGGACATGCTACCCCCAAATATGGCACCTTGGCTTATGGACCGTCTTAAGCTGGAGGAGTCTGAAAAAGTGGCAGAAGCAGGAAGGTCACTCTGACCTCCCACTGGCCCCTCCTCCCTGAAGCAGGAGACAAATGTCCCAAGTGAAAGGTCCCCTCTCTGCACAGGAAGATGGAGGATGTCCTGGTAACCAGAGACGGGAAGGCAGGGCCAAGGAGGCTGCTTAAACTAACTTGTTACCCCTTCACCACTGGGCACCCCGAGCCCAACCCCTTTGTCTCGGCAACTCCACAGATTTATTGTGTCCCTGTCTACAAAGTATGAAAGCTCCCTGTTCTGGTCACTTCTCTGGGTCTTCATTCTCTTGTGAAGTCTCCCACGTACATGTCAAAGCCAGTCAAGTCTGTATACTTGTCTCCTGTTCATCTGCCTTCTGTCAGTTTAAGTCTTAGGCTCAGCCAGAGACCCAAAGAGGGGAGAGGACATTTCCCTTCCCTATATGGGCAACACCTAACCTTCAGGGAGCTGCAGGATTAATCTCTGAATGAGGCCCACAGCTCATTCTTCCCTCACAGAGAGGCTGGGGTTACCTCACAAAGCTCCGCTGGGGTCACACCAAGATGGTAAGAGCTAGTGCTGGGGTGCGGGCACGGTGGGATCCAGCAGGCTGAACTCTGTGGCGAGTGGGTGGCAGAGATCCAGTGTCTAGAGGAAGTACAGAACAGTGGACGGCTGGGCTGGACGGCTGGAACCCGCTGTAGGTAATGTGGAATGTATCCTGTTCAGTGTCCCTGATTCCTTGCATCCCAGTTCAAACATTACCTTCTCCATGGCCTTGCCCGAGTCCCACAAATGGGCCTTCTCTGTCTGATACACCAGCTCTTCTTGCCTGTGGGGTCTGTTCTGGGGGCTTTTGTCCTCACTGGGTGTGAAGGTAATGAGAGGGTCTTGCCAGCCTTGGTGGGTGTTTAGAAATCACACTTGCCTCAATCACTGAAGAACCCAAGGGGCAAGAAAGGTGAACGAGCTGACGGCAGGTTGGGCAGCTGCGCGGGAAGACTTCCCCGGCGGGTCCTCCGGTCAAGTCATGGGCAGGACCTGAAGGAAGGGGTTGGGGCCTCAGTCTCTGTTTTATGGCAGGCGGGCATCTCCTGGGGAAGCCTGCGTGGCGACGGCTGCGGGGAGAGAGGGTGAGTGGACGAGGCTGGCACCTTTCTACCTGGAAGGCCCGGTGGAGAGGAGGCTTCTGAGGCCACAGAGATGGGAGCTGGACCCTGGGGGAACCCTCTGCTGCTGCTGGCGGCCCTGGCCCTGGTGGCCAGGCTGGGTCAATTGCAACAGTGGAGCGGCTTCCAGGAGTCCACGAGCCCAAAGAACGTGAACTCCACTGTCGCCTTCTTCATGGAGACGTACAACAACAACAGCGATGACTCCTACCTGTTCCGCGTGGACCAGCTTCTCCGAAGCCAGGTGCAGGTGAGAGCGGGTGAGCAGGGCCTCGTGGGCACAGGTGTGCCTCCCAGAGAGGACCAGGGGGCGCCTTCCTGGAGCAGGGTCGTTCAGACCCAGAGCCGCCTGAGCACCGAGGTTACTTTCACTTGAAAGGAAATGTCCCCGAGCTCCTCAGCTGCTCTTCCGAGGGAAGAATCGCTTTCATTCAGAAATTTGCCAGAAGGACAGCAAAGGAGGATGGTCTCGTCTCCTTTATTATTCCTCTCGTTTGGCAAAACTTAAGTGTTCTCTGTATGTTCCCCTCAGCGATAGTTTTTCCATGTCCAGGGTTGTAAACTCTGAGTCTCGATGTTCTAGCGTGTCCTTCAGGAAGCTGGAATGACACAGAGGACCTCTAGCAGGGTCCTATAGGAACCTGGAGGTACACGTCCTCTCTCATTTTGTTTTACATATAAAGTTTCTCTGAAATACATCAATTGAAGGATAACAGAGGAAAGAAAAGTTGTTGAAAAAACACTTTTGTTGGTCCAACCTGCCCTCAAGGTTAGATAGTAAACTATATGAGTTAGGAAAGAGGCGATAATGCATCTTTGTTCAATTAACTGGATTTGGAAAAAAAACTGACTAGGAGAAAAGGGTTCTGGCCAGAGAGAGGGACGACAGGAGCACAGAAACCAGCCACGGTGGGGCAGGGTAGGCGGGCAGTGCTAGTGTGACACTAAGGGGTCTCACAGGGCGTGGACAGCAGCCTGTCTGCCTGAGTCACACACTCTTGCTGCAAGACGGCGGCTCGCAGCGCCAAGGACATTGAGGTGACATGGCCACAAGGTGGCGGCCATCCACCAAATTCTGCCCAAGTTGGCATTTTCTCCCCCATCAGTCTTTGGGGTGAAGCTGGAACCCAAGGAGGCCAGTCATGTGGAGTTGGTCCGTTGTCACTAACAATTAACAGAAATCATTGTTTATAAGCAAACTTTTGATGTCATACAGCTGGATCAGTGGACAGAGCGAGTGCACCCCTGGGTAGCTGGGTGACGATCGCCTGCTGCCACGTGATTGTGTCCGTCTGTACCTCACAGAGGGCAGGGAGGGGATGCGGTGGCCGTCTCTGCTGGGCTCCTGGTCCCCCTTCTGGGTTTGACACCCAGCTCCTCCTGATCGTGGAGTCTTGGTCAAGCACCATCCATACTCTCCAGGCCTCAGTTTCCTGACCTGCAAAGTGGGCAGAATAAGAGTGAAGCGGCACCTGTGAGAACATTTGTATCATCATGATTATTCCTATTATTATTTAACTAACGAGCCTAAGACTGAATAAGAAAACACTGTGCACTCTGAAATGTTAGTTAACTTTGCCACCAGTGTTTTAATTTCTTCACGCATGCGGGGTGTGCTGAGGGTCAGTGTGAAACCTCTGGGCACCAGCCCTGCAAGCTGGATACAGCCGTCCTTCGATGGAGAGCCAGAAGCCCTGCATCCTGAGGTCCTTCCAGTGGCTGCTGGGACCAGGGCGGTGGTCCTGCCCCAGGCCCCCTCCCCTGCTGCTCTGCCCTGAGGTTTTCTGGGGGGCTGTCCTCCCGGGGGCCACCCCAGAGAGTGCCCAGCCTTCTCACTGGTTTGACCACTGACTTTGGGACAAGGCAGCGGGGAGGGAGGAAGAGGACAGAGGCAGAGCCCAGGGAACTAATGAGGCTCCATCCATGCATTTTGAGGACCCTTCTGCAGACTAGGGGGTACGATGGGGCCAAGCTGCCTCCCTGGTCCCAAGGATGCGAGGGAGACAGGTGAGAAGCCACCTGTGGCTGCAGCAGTGGAGCCGGTGCAGAGCAGGGACCGGGCTCTGCACATGCTGGGCGCTGACCGGGGACCACTGAGCATCCTCCAGCAAGGAGAGGAGGAGGGAATGGGGACAGAGGCTCCTGGGACTTCACTCTACAACCCAGCTCCTCCTGGGGAGCATCAGCAATGCTTGGAGTCAAAACTAACAGCCCTTTGGGACTTCCCTGGTTGTCGGTAGGTAAGACTCTGCGCTCCCAATGCAGGGGTCCCAGGTTCAATCCCTGGTCAGGGAACTAGATCCCGTGTGCATACCGCAACTGAGTCCACATGACACAACTAAAGATCCCATCTGCCACAACTAAGACCTGGCGCAGCCAAAATAAATATTTCAAAAACAAACAAACAAATCTAATAGCCTTTGCTTCTTGGTACCTGACGACAGGCGTGGAATACCTAGTCACCGTGAAAATTAGCCAGACCAAGTGCAAGAGGAACAGCACGAACAACTCCTGGTGACCCATTCAGAGCAAGAAGAAGCTGCAGAAGGTGTGTGCCGGAAGCTGTCTGAGAAGGCGCTCAAGGGGGGAATAAACGTTTTACAAGGAAACATGGACAGGATGTCAGAAGCTCTGGCAGCCGTGTGGCTGGGACAGAGTGAGGACGCAGCCCCAGGGCTGCCTGATGCCACCGGTGGTGCCTGGGGCTGGGAGAGGGGGAAGGGAAGCCCTCTGACTGGGTGTCTCCCCACCCTGCACTGGCACAGCCCTGGCACCAGGCCTCACGGCTGCTGGACACCTCACCAACCTGACACACTCCCAGACCCTTAGATGGAAGCGGCTTTACCTTCCTCAGGGACCTTGTTCTGTCTGGGCTGCACCGCTGGGTCCATGTGGGTTGTCCAGTCACCTCCTTGCCTTCCAACGTATGTCCTCCTTCTGGTCCCTCCTAGCAGCACCTCCTGCAAGCTGGCAGGTGCAGGAGGACTGGGCGGGGGGGCCCAGGGTGACATTCCTGTGCCGGGTTGGCTGACCCTCTCACCCCCAGCATGTGCCAGTGAGTAGATCTGGCCTTGCCCACATGTCAGCCCGGGTCCAGACTCCCCAGGCAGGGGCTGGTGGTGGAGGCAGGAATTTTTGTTGCCTTCAAAAAAAATATTTCCCTGAAAGCTGATTGTCCGTTTTCTTTCTCCTTCCACAGAGTTTCATTTGTGATTTTCTGGTATATACTGTGCCCTGGATGAACCATTACCAGCTGTGGAACAACTCCTGTCTGGATGCCTAGGTGCATATGTGCAAAGGTCCTTGAAGAAACGCTGGACGGTCGTGCTGTGTGCTTTGCATTGTAGAATCTGAAAGGCCCTTGAATCCCTCATCAGGATCTCGGAACACGCTCACACATGCATGCACACTCACAGCCACCCAAACCTCACACGTGTGCACTCACACACTCATGCCCACAGTCAATGGTCTTTAGGCAGCCGATGTGGTTGGAGCAGAAGGTTGTTAGTCCTTTGGGGGAAGCTCATCACTTAGTTTCTACCTCCAGCCCACATCTCTGAGGCTTTTCATGAGTCAGGTACATCTTGACTCTGGCCTGAGCTTGGAGAGCCCAGGTTCTGTCCCACGCACGTACAACTCTGTGACTGACACCTGTCTTTGTGAGTGTGTCAGGGGTCCCCACACCCACCCTCTGGCTCAGGAACTCACTAGGAGGATTCCCAGGACCTGGCAGGTGTACAGTCGTACTCAGGGCTGTGAATTTTACAGTGAAGGATACAGGACCAAATTAGCCAAGGGAAGAGGCTCGTGGGGAGAAGTCCCTGAAACCAGGGTCCCCTCCGGGGGCAGCCACACAGGACATGCCTCATTCCTCCAGGAATTAGACAAAGTGTGTGCCGGGGAAACTCCCCAGGGACTCAGTGCCCCAGGATTTCACTGGAGCTGCTCACATAGGCAGCCTCTGCCCTGCATGTACCGAAATTTCAGATTTCTGGAAAGAAAGCAGGTGCCAGCATAAATCCCATTGTTTGTATAAACATTGCAGACCTAGTGAGGCCCTCTTATCACTTAGGGCAAGTTTTATATCGGGAATGGTTTACCGTCCTAGTTCCCAGACTCCAGCCAAGGCCGCCTTTGCAAGCAGGCCTTTCCGAGGACCCTGTGTCTTGGGCTGGCCGTGGGATGGTCTTCCTGACAGAGCTCTCCAGCCGCTCACGGGCTCACTGCTGGTGGAGTGGGGCCCACGGTGTCTTCCGTCATGTGACTCACAGTCAAGCAGAGAAGGTGTGGCCTGGACCACACCCAGGGAGTGGCTGTGGGCTGAGATGCGCCCCCAGACCAGCTGGCCTCCTCCCCAGGGAGCAGTCCCACCATCAGTCACACTGGCAACTCGAGAGAGTGTTTCCTGAGGGGGAAGAGTAAACACACAAACCAGAAACTCACATTTGCCAGAGGGGCCTGAGGCAGAGCGGAGGATGGAGGTGAAGGGTTAAAGGTGGTAAAATTCTTGTGCAAAAACGAGGGAAGCTGGAAGCATCTGGTTTTGCAAATCTGACGTCACTGGGGGCTGCCCGGGGGCCTGGTGCTGCCTGCTGCCCTCACTACCTCACTTGACAACCCTGTAAAGGGGCAGCTTGTCTCCACGTCACAGGCCAGGAGCCTCCAAAGGAAACTCTGTCCAGATCCTAACATCCCAGCCGAGGCTGGCCTGTTGGCTGAACTTCTAGAAATGGAATGTAAAGGAAGGTAAACTTTCTCTCAAACTGGTAGAATACTGACACCAGTAGACCAAATTATATATACATAACGTAATATCTAGGCAACCACTAAAAAGGCTATGCAGAGATACACTCAAAAACAGTATAGATTCGTGCAAGGGGAATTCTTAAAAAAGTGTTCAAGAAACTCACAGGAAGAATAAAGAAAACACAAATAAAAAGCAGAGGGCTTCCCTGATGGCACAGTGGTTGAGAGTCCACCTGCCGATGCAGGGGACGCGGGTTCGTGCCCCGGTCCGGGAGGATCCCACGTGCCGCTGAGCGGCTGGGCCTGTGAGCCGTGGCCACTGAGCCTGCGCGTCCGGAGCCTGTGCTCCGCAACGGGAGAGGCCACAACAGTGAGAGGCCCACGTACCGCAAAAAAAAAAAAAAAAAAAAGCAGAGAGAACGGAGAACAGATAGTAAAATAGACGTAAGCCCTGACATGTTAATAATGTCATGCATGGTATGTACAAACCACATGTAAATTGTCTAAACAAGCCACTTAAAAGACAGATAGTGATAGAGTGGATTAAAAAAGTGACCCAACTGTGTGCTGTCTACAAGAAACTTACTTTAGATATAACAATACAGGTAGGTTGGAAGTAAAAAAGTGAAGGTTATATTATGCGAACATTAATTGAAAGCAGGAGAGCCTATATTAATATCAGATGAAGTTGACCTCAGGGCAAAGACTATCACCAGGGATAGAGGCGAACATTACGATACATCTACTCTGAAGAAGTTTGACAGTTTCTTTAAAAAAAAAATCCTAAAATATACTTTAGCGTACAAGTCAGCAATTGCATTCCTGGGCATTTAACCTAGAGAAACGAAAACTTAGGTCCACACGTGAACCTTCCAGGCTTGTACGTAGAAGCTTCATTTGTAATAGCCCCAAACTTGAAAACCACTAACACACCTACAATGGGTAAATAGGTAACTGTGGTGCTGAGGATGGCGTGGAATGTCACTAAGCAATTAAAAGGCACACACTACTGATGCATGAAACAACTTGGATAGATCCCAAGGGCATTGTGACCAGTCTCCAAAGGGCACACACCGTATGATTCTATTTACACAACATGTTTGAATTGCCACAGTAATAAAGATGGAGAAGTGAGTGGTTGCTGGGAGTTTGAGATGGTGAAGGAAAGGTGTGACTACAGAGGGCTTAGTGCAGAATGTCTTCGTGGTGGCGGACACACAAATCAACACATATGACAAAATGACACACATACACACTGTACGGCATCCGTTTCCTGCTTGTGATATTTTTCTGTAATTACAAAAGATGTAACCATGGCGGGAAGCTAGATGAAGGGTACAAGAGCCCGCTCTGTACGCTTTGTAACTTCCTGTGAATCTGCATTTCAAAATAAAAAAAAAGTTTCAAAAACCCACTGGGCTGAGAAATCCAAAATCAATGAGCACAAATGTCCTACCTTTCCTTTATTCTCCCCTCCCACCCTCACCTCCAGACATGGCAACCAAAGTGCCGGAAGAGAGCTGCATGGCTGGTTAATATTAAATTATACTGCTGGTGCCCGTATTCTTACGAATCCCTGTCTGTTTGAATATCTGCTTTGTGTTAGGCATTGTGTTAAGCAACTTACAAGCATTATCATCATTAATCTTTGCAACTCTTCCAAGAAATAGGTACTGTCATTCTCGTTTAAAGATGAAGAAATTGTAGGTTAGCATTTTCCCAGACAGTTGGCGGAGGGAACTCTCACCTGGGTCCCACCTGAAATGGGGTCCTGAGGACTCCGGAACTTTCATAGGGAGAGTAGAAGTTGAAAAACATTGTTCTTTCAAAGCTCCAGCCTTCTCCAGCTGGTGGGGACGTGGGTGGCCGCTGTCAGCTCACGATTCACCTGTCCCTTTGGTGTTCTGCCCGTGTCCTCTCACATCTCATCCTTCTGTGCACACCAGCTCCAGATTCCAGCACCTGTGCCCTGTCACCTCTGGCTGTTTGCTCTGCCCTCGAGCCACCCCAGGCCAGAGGCTCCAGGGAATTAATGCCCCACAGGAGCTGTCCTGCAGCCAGTGACTGGGGATAAATGTCCCAGCTCCCTCTCTCTGCCGGTCGATGGATGCTGTGTGTGCCGGTGTGTTTTCCACAGAGTCCCTGGGATTCCCCTGCGATATTAAACCCCAAGGTTTTTGCCCGAACTCTTGCGGATGGGCTCGTCCTTTCCCTACTTGATGTGAACGAGGGCAGATGTGACCCAGTGAACTGCTAGCACCGTCTTGAGACCACATGGAGGAAGTCGAGGGGAGAGCTGAGCCTGATGACATTACTTGAAACACTGAATCAAGCTGGTGGGTGAAGGATGCTTATTCCTCACTGCTAATGTGACATCCATGAAAAGGACACCACTTTAATGCAGCATTCCTGGTTTCACTCTGCCCTCGATCATTCCCCTCCTGCAGGAATTCATCAGATGGGTCTGTTTGGGAAGAATAAACGGGGCGTTATACCCACGTCCTCCTCCTCTCACAGGCGCCCACGTTTTCCGTGCCAATTCTGGGAGAGGAATCTCTCTGGGAAGAGACCAGCTGTGGTCCAATGTTGCTGATGCTGGAGGTGTGAGTCTAATTCTGGAGTCTGGTATCAGAAAGTGCACGTGCCTGCAAAAATAAGGCACATCTCCCAACCTAGTTCTTACCAGCAACAAAGGCCCTCCTATTTTCAATTACTTGCATTATTTCTCCTTGTTTCCCCTTGTTTCACACTTTAGGCAAGGAAGATTCACTGGGTCCCTCAGAGATGTCATCACAGGCATTCTTGCCAATATCTCTTAGCTGTTCATTTAAGTAATTAGAGCATCCTCCCTCGTTCTCCTTCTCCCTTTTCACATCTCCTTATTTTAAAATCTAAAGAATCCTACTTGATATAAGGATGAGGCTGAAGGTCTGCTATCCTGCAGGTAGAGGCTATAAGACCAAAAATTATACATGTCACCTCGTTTGGACCCCCAAACTGCCCTAGCCCAGAAGACCTTCAGATCATATTATTATGAGTTGAAGAATTTTGGGGAAAAAAGGAGTGGAAACATAAACATTCAAAGCATTAAAAGCATAGGCTGACCAACATTTATTTTCTATGTTGAGAACTCGTGTTTAATGCAGGGTTCTTTTTCACACAGTGACTCCGTGTGGGCTGCACTCTGGGACACCTAGCCATCCGTGCAGTTTCGGGCCAGAACTTTATACTTTTCAAACCAGGGAATAACAAATACTGAGAAGAAGCAATCGATTTTCTGAAAAAGACAAGAAAACAAAATATAAAAAAGATCAACATGGAAAGAGGAAGGTGTAAGACAAGCAGATGGGGAAAATGACCCTGCCTCACCTGCCTCCAGTCCACAGGCGGGCCCATCTTTATTTTGATTTCAATGACTTGAGAGTGTTACTGCTGAAACCACCCCACAAAATGTCCTTCTGCTTGTGGTTAGAATTGGAGACTGGAAATCAAGTGTCCACCCGCACACATCACCATGGTAACGACTGATGTTTCCTCTTCTTTTCTGCTCATGTGCTGTTCATACAGTGAACACACTTACCCTCACTTGGCTCCCTTTCTCTTTCCCTCCACCCACTCTCCCACCTCATCCCTCCTGCTTCCTTTCGCCTTCCTTCCACCCAACCCATCCCCTCTCCTTCCCTCCTGCTGTCCTTCCTTCCTTCCTTCATCCATCCGTCCGCCCATCATCACATCCTCTCCTCTCCCTTCCCTGTTCTATCTCAAGATCCCCTTTCTTCTCCACCTCCCTCTTCTCCCACAAGGAAAGATCAATCAATGTATTTTGCATATTATTTTCATTTCGTAGTGCGATTTTGCTTTCCTGCTCTCCGCTGGGGAGCCAGGGTGGGGATGAGGTGATGTGGAAGGCATAAAAGTTGACATTTCTCCTAAAGTAGAATTCAGAATATTAACCCCACAACTTAATCTCTCACAGTGATGAGACTCTCTAAGTTTACCTTACTGTTATCGTCAACTAGTCTTTTCATAGATTTCATGATCTTCTCCAGGGAAGAAGAAAAACGTCTAACTTGCTAGATTTTGAAGACTTCTCCATGGAGGGGGGGGGGCCCGTGGATGGACATGTGTTTGTCTTGAGAAACCTAGGCCATTAGAACTAGGGTGACCATGGAATCTATGAACCAAACCGGGACATGTTGTAGACAACTGGGGATGCTGTTAACAGTGACACTAAGAAGCTGGGCACAATCAGGACTGTTGTAGGCAAGGTGGGTCATGTGATCACCGTCACGTTAGTTCCTTTGGGTAAAGAGCAGAGATTTGCAGGGCCTGTAGGACTTGGGACCTTCAAGGCCCCTGAGCACGTGGGCCCACCTGACGCGTGTGCGTGTGATGGTCCACCACTTGCAGTGATGACGGCCCAGCCGGCTTCCCCGATGTGACAACACTGGGTGGGGACAAAGCCACTGTTGGGAGGTGGGCCTGCATCGGGCCGCTTGCCTGCAGGCTTGTCCCCTCTCTGACCCACCCCACAACCAGTTGAACTATTTCTGAACGCATTTTCCCACCTCTTTCTCCTCCTCTTTGCCTAAACACTGCTGGATGAAAGAAACAGAGGCTGCAGCCCAGCGACCGTGTCTTACGTCAGCCTGAGGTTCAGATATTCAGTGGGTGCACCAACAAGGTCCCCCGGCTGCTAAAATATTATCATAATCAGCTACTTCTCTCGGGCCCAGAGTGTCCCCCCACTCCCCCGCAGCTCAGCCACCTTGGCTTCTCCCTCTGGACCCCCCAACTGCTTCATCATTCTTCCAACGACAAAGGAGCAGAGCACTGAGAAATAAGCTCTTTCTGGGTGACGTGACCAGTACCTTGTAGAGCTCGCCTTCCTGGAAGGAGCAGTTGTTCTCCTCCATCTTGAGGCAGATGGTCCGCCGCATCTCCAGGTTTATGCGATACTCCATGTGGTCAGTCACCTGTCGGAGGTAAGGACAGGGGGATAAAGGACCTCCTCTCCTTTGTCTGTAGCTTCTGGGGCTGGGGACTCCTAGTGTGGCGCCCCAGGTCGAGGGCCTGCACTGGACAGACCCGTGGGCTCCCCCCACCCCCTGTCTGCCTCCCGTGCCCCTTTCTGCCATTTGAGCAGAATTCCCCAGAAGCCACTCCATGGGCAAAGTCGCCCTTGGGTGACCCACGTGATGCTCACGGTTAGTAAAGGGCAGAGAGCAGCAGCCTAGACTCTGAGGGCCAGCCCGGCTCAGCTGTGGGTCCTGGCGCTGCCGCCCCACGTGGAAACAGCCCCCGACGTGCACACATGTGGTGCGCCTGGCACCCTGGAGACCCCTCACGCGGGGCCACAGGCGGCTCGGGCCCTCAGGCCGGGGTGTGTAGCCCTGGTCCTGGGTATCAGTTAAGCAGCTCCACTTCATCCACTCCAGGGGATTTCTACTTCTCTTAAAACCTCCACTTTGGACTAAACGAGGCTGAGTTCACTTGCGCGGCCACCCCGAGCCTGCGGTGGCCTGGCGCGATGGGAGGGGGACACTAACCCTCTTCAGGACCTTGAGGACACGCGCAATCCGGAAGTTGTACGGGTCCTCGCTCTTCTTGTTGAAGTCCTTGGTCACGAAGTCCAGGGTGGTCACCACGACAGGATCTGACGCGGGCACCTCGCTGACACTTAGGAAGGTTTTCCTCCTTGTTTGGTAGGTGAGGGCCACCAGGGCCCCCATGATGGCCAGCAGCAGCCTGGGGCCCTGCTGGGTTCTGGCCATCGTGGCTCACCCTGCCAAGGCTGCTCTGCACAGACGGATTTAAGGCAGCCAGGGGACGCCCATGCGTGTCCTCCCTCGTTATCCGTAGCCGAGGCTGCGGGGAGATCAGGGCAGACTCGTGTTCTCCTCACAGGCCTCCGCATCTCACAGGCACACACACACCGAACTCCCCTCTCTCTATGGGGGGCTGCTGTCTCAGCAGCACAGACCCTCCTGCTGCCCCAGCATCTCTGGGTGGGAGCCAGGCCGGGGGTTTCTGTCTGCTGAGCTTGGCCCAGCCAGGCCGTGGGAGGCCTGAGCGGCAGGCAGGAAGCGATAAGCACTTGGGGGCGCTGGATCCCAGGGCGGTGGAGCGAGACGGAGCCCTGAACACCTCGTCCTCCTGTCCCTGTGATCTTCCTCAGACTTTCCTCTGGTCGTCCCCTCCCCACTCCCCGGGCTGGCTGGGATGCAAGCTCGCCCACAAGCCCAAACCTTGGCATCTTCCTCCTGCTAATATTTCTTAGCCCTGGGAGGTAACTGGGCCTCCCTGGAGAAGCTGCTACTCCCCAGAAAACGGAGGGTGTGCCCCGTATGGGAAGCTTGCGGGTGTGGCCACAGCGCGGCTCTGTGCTCATGTCCTGCTGTCCCTGTGGATGCATCAGCCATGCTATCCGTCCCTGCGACCCTCTGTGGTACTCGTACAACACACGCACCCTTGCTCCAGTACCAAGGGGCCGGGGTCTTCAGATGCCCAGAGCTTAGAAGGCACTTGGAGCTGCCCTTCTCCATTCTGGAGGCCTGCTTGGAGAGGGAGAGACGGTTTCTGTCATTCTCCTCTGCCCTCTGTCTGCCCTGCCTCCCGTCTCACCACCCACGGGTCCTGGACCTTCCTGGTCTGGATGAGGCAAGGAAGGGGAGGGACTGGGAAGCTCCAGCTGCGGGGCTCCCGCCCCGGCGGGATTCTGGAGCTGACTGCCAAGCAGGTCCCTTCCCTGTTCTCCCCCAGCCTCCATAGCAGTGACCTCTGCTCTCCTGGCACCTGGCTAGTGTCCTGTGGCTGTGGTGACAAGTGACCACCAACAGTGGCTTAAGACGACACACACTTATTATCTCACAGTTCTGGAGATTGCAGGTCCTAAAATTACGGTGTGCACAGGGCTGCACTGCTTCCAGAGGTGTTAGGGAAGAACATTCTCTTTGCCTCTTCCAGCTTCCAGAGGCATTGCTCAGCCTGGGCCCCCTTCCTCCATCCTCCCAAACAAAAATATGAACATTCCCTATAGGATGTAAGTAAGATATAGTCTCATAACACAATTTTCAAATGTCCCGGATACAATCCAAGATTATTCAGCATATGAAGAACCAAGAAAATTTCTCTCTGTTAAAGAATTCCTGGGCTTCCCTGGTGGCGCAGTGGTTGAGAGTCCGCCTGCCGATGCAGGGGACACGGGTTCGTGCCCCGGTCCGGGAGGATCCCATATGCCACGGAGCGGCTGGGCCCGTGAGCCATGGCCGCTGAGCCTGCGCGTCCGGAGCCTGTGCTCCGCAGCGGGAGAGGCCACAACAGTGAGAGGCCCACGTACCGCAAAAAAAAAAAAAAAAAAGAATTCTCTTAGCCTTTCTTTTATAGCAGGTCTGCTGGCAATGAAATACTTTAACCTTTCCTCATCTGGTAACATCTTTATACCACCATTATATTTTCCCTAAATATAGAATTCAGGTTTGGCCGTTCTTGTCTTTCAGAATTCAAAATCGTATTCTACTTCCTTCTAGCCTCTGTGTTCCTGGTGAGAAATCTGCAGTCCTTCAAATCTTTGTTCTTCTGTAAATTATGTCTTTTCTCTAATGGCTCTCAGGTTTTTTTCCTTTGTCTTTAGTTTTCAGTAGTTTGAGTATGATGTGCTCTGATGTGGATTTCTTGGAATTTACTTGTTTCGGGGTTCTCCGAGCTTCTTAAATCTGTGTTTTCGACAAATTTGGGAAAGTCTCAGCCATTATCTCTTCCCCTTCTTCTCCGTCTTCTCCTTCCTCCTTCTCCCCTCCCTCTCCCCCCTTCTCTTCCTCTTCCTCTTTCTTCTTCTTCCGGCACAACACTTTCTCCTCTCCCTCTGGGAGTCCAATGACATGAAAGACTTTCTGATATTGTCCCATAGGCTTCCGAAGCTCTAGTCATGCTTTTTAATGTTTTCTTCCTCCTTAGTGTTCATAGCGGATAATTTCTATTGATCTATCTTCAAGTCCACAGGCCCTTTTCTCTGACATCTTCAGTCTGCTCTTGAGTTCATCCAATGAGATTTTTATTTTGGTTTTTGTATTTTTGCAGGATATCGGTAAAATATCCATCAGGTTTGTACAGATATCTTCTATTTCTTACGAATAGTTCCTACCTTTCCAATCTTTGAAGAGTGTTTACCCTTACTAGGAACCTTTTGATAACAGCTGCTTTAAAGTCTTTGTCAGATATTTGCAACATCTGAGTTATCTCAGCATCAGCATCTGTTGATTGTCTTTTTCCGGGAGAGCTGAGATTTTCCTGATTCTTCATATGCTAAGTAATCTTGGGTTGTATCCTGGGTGTTTTGAAAACTGTGTTATGAGACTCTGTATCTTATTTATGTTCTTTGGGGAATGTTGGTATTTTTGTTTCTGCAAGTGATTCAACCAGCTGCATTCAGGGTGCAAATTCTGCTCAGCCTTCTGGGAGCTGTGATTTCACCGTCAGGTCAGCTCTGTGTCAACCCTCTGCAGGGCTCTTCGGGTCTGTGCACGTGTGTCTTCCAGAGGCTAGGCTGGCTGGGTGGTGGTCTGTCCCTTCCTTCAGTTCACATCTTTCATGTGCCATTAGGGTTATACCCACACTTGTGCTGTTCAGGGTTCACTTTCCTGAGCTCCTATGATCCCTCTGGTCCTTTCTGGTTCCCTGGATCTTCCTCACGTCGCTCAGCTTTGCAGGCCCACATCTAAACCCAATTCTGGGGCCACAGCGCAGGAGGACAGAGATGGGAAAAAGCAGTGGAGGTTTACCCCACCCTCTTAGAACCACAGCTGCTCTGATCAAAGAGGGAGGCTGCGCCCCCACCAATGTTTATGTGGCTGCAGTATCTGCCGTCCCTGTTCTGCTGTCAGGGCTACTGCCATGGATCGCGCAGGGGCTGGGGCAGGAGAGGACTAAGGAGACAAAAGACAGGACTTCTCCCACTGTCCCTGTGCTTGCGAGCTCCCCATCCTGCTCCTAGAGGGCTTCTCCCAGAGCTGTCTGTCGGCTCAGCCCCAGCTACACACACGGGGATGGGCACGCCTGCTCCACCCCCGGTAATAATGGGGCATCAGGAGGTATGTGCCAGCCCTCCCCAGAGCACTTCCAGAAAGCCCCCATTCTCCCCATTCTCCCCTCACAGGGGCTGGAGCAAGGACCTGAGTCTGGACCAGAGCAGCCCTCCTGGCCCAGGGCATTGCCAGGAGGGGGACAGGGCCTCCCCCAGGGGACAGAGCAGCAGAGGGCCCCGACGTGCCTCCCAGCAGAACCGGGCCTCCTACCATGTTCCCTGTGCTTTGCCTGAGGCTTCTCTGGCTGCGGGCACGTGTGCCCACGGGTGGGCACAGGCCAAAGCGGCAGGCGGTGGGAGCAGCCTCTATACAAGACAGACAGGAGCTGGAGACTTGATACCCACCTCAGGTGGGCCCCTTCGAGGCACACACTCTGTATTGTCTCCCAGGAGCCCTAGAGGAACAGAGCCAGTGTCACCTACTCGCCAGTAGCCCCGCACTGGCTTCCCTCCACCGCTCTCACTGTGCGCCCTGAGCGCCACCAGCACCACGGGGCCTCCACCTGCCTGAGGAAGGCGGGCCTGAAGCTCTGCTTAGGGCCCCCTCTGATGGCCTGGGGACTTCAGCCAGAAACGCTCCCACGGAGCTCTGCTCCCCTCCTCGTGGAGGTGGCGCTGGTCTGTGTTTAAGTCACCTCCAGCTGCAACAACGTGGGATTCCGTGTCAGAAGCAGCAAGGTGTGTTCCCGTTGCTAGATCAGGGGTGGTGGTCCCAGGACTGCCCAGGCACACCCTCCGTTGCAGTTGGTGTCCCCCAGTGCGGGGACAGCCCCATCCTGCTGGGCTCGCCTCCCCTCTTCTGACCCATAACCACATACTGAGGGGATCGCTGTGTCTCAGTCCTGCTGTGTTTTCAAAAGTAGGTTTCATTTTTAAAAGAATCTCAAACCCCCCAAAATCCTTAAGAGAGTTATTTAGGGGGAGGGGAAATGAACCCTCTGGAAGAAAAGTTATGTTGAGGGAATGATGCCCAGCAGAAGGGTAGGTATGTTGCTAAGTCCAAGTGAATAGCAAATGTGTAAGGCAACAATCATATTGTTCTATGGACTTTCAAATATGACAATAACACACAAGGCAGAAGTGGGGTTAAGAGCAATAGTGTTCCCGCCATCCTTGAAATGGTAAAGGTACTAATTTACAGTAGATTCAACTAAGTCAGTGGTGCTCATTACAATTGCTTGAGTTACCACTGAGAGAAGAGAAATAAGGGCAAATAAAGCCATTGGGAGGAAGAAATGGAACAATGAAAAGACCATGAATAATGCAAGAGAACACAAGAAGGTAGAAAAGAAGGAACAGAGACAACCAATATGAAGAGAAAACACACAGTAATATGGTAGATTTGAACCTGAATATACTGATAATGATCAGTAATAGGAGTTATCGCAAATGGGATTAAATCACCCAAATAAAAGAATGTTAGACTGATTTAAAAACCTACATGCTGTTTACAAAGACACATTTTTTTTTTTTTTTTTTTTTTTTTTTGCGGTACACGGGCCTCTCACTGCTGTGGCCTCTCCCGTTGTGGAGCACAGGCTCCGGACGCACAGGCTCAGCGGCCATGCCTCACGGGCCCAGTCGCTCCGCGGCATGTGGAATCTTCCCTGACTGGGGCACGAGCCCGTGTCCCCTGCATCGGCAGGCGGACTCTCAACCACTGCGCCACCAGGGAAGCCCCACACAGACACATCTTAATTATTAAGGTACCATCTTCGAGTAAAAAGATGGATAAAGATACATAATGGAAACGCTAATGAGAACGTTGCTGATGTGGCTACTCTGATGTCAGACAAAGCTGATTCTAGAGCAACAGCATCACTGGGATGCAAAGATGTGACTGATGAGGATAAAATGGCCTAACAGTTCTGTTTGTACAATCACTTAATGACAGAGTCTCAAATATATACAGCAAGAATTATGAGAAAAGAAGACCAGACAAATCTACAATCATAATCACAGTGAGAGACTTTAATGCATCTCTCAGAAACGGACAGAACAACAGACCAAAACCCAAACCCAAACCAAAGGAAACTCAATAAAACAAAGCAAAGTGAAGAAGTCAATATGTGGAGGGTTTGGTCACATGGGCGACCTGAGTTATGTCAATACCTAACTCTGCACCTGAAAAATGCAGAACATACAGTCTTTTCAAGAACCTGTGGGGACTTCCCTGGTGGTCCAGTGGCTAAGACTTCGCCTTCCAATGCGGGGATTGTGGGTTCAATCCCTGGTCAGGGAGCTAAGATCCCATGTGCCTTGCCGCCAAAAAAACAAAACCTAAAACAGAAGCGGTATTGTAATAAATACACTGAAGACTTTAAAAATGGTCTACATCAAAAAAAAAAAGAAAAGAAAAGAAACTGTGGAATATTGGCCATAAAACAAATCTCAACAAATTTCAGAGAAGAGACATAATAGAAAGAACATTCTCTGATGTTGTAGTTTATCTTATGACAGGGCCGAAAGCAAGCTCATGACACGAGATGAATTGTGCCGAAGCCCAGCAGTAGAGGGCTGCCGCTCGCTCAGGCAATACAGCGCCGTCTGTCCTGCTGTGGTAGCTTTTATGGAAGCATTATCTATGTTTACGTTTTAAGACTTGTTTTCTTAACATTCCAGAAATGCCAAAGCAGCAACATATGCTTTTATTGATTATACACGCAACATGGGCTTTCTTGAAGACATGCCGTGCTTCGTCCTTGAGCGCCAAAGCAGCACAAGGACATTGCCTTGTGTTTCCATTATTCTGATTATACTGAAGTAGCACAAGGACATTTCCTTGTGTTCCCACCGTTCTGATTATACTGAGGACGTCTCATGGATCAGTGCCCAAAGCACTCAATGCTTATTCGCACACCCCCAGTTTGCCAGGGGGGCTCAAAGCAATCAGGACTGTTTGCAGTTCTGGCTTATTCGCCAGCCCCTAGTTTGCTGGGGGGGGGGGGTCATGGGTCACGTCTCCTTTCCATGTCCTCAGTTATTCCACTACACTCTGACTGTAGTGGACTTGAGCTGGAAGTCAATAAAAGAAAAGACAATTAGGAAATCAACTATGGTTAGTAATTCCTATCAGGGCAGTGATGAGGACAACTCCTCCTAGACACCTCCCCAGCTGGCTGCACACCCCGTACTCCCCTGTGCCCAGCTGGTGGTGTTGGCTCCAGCCAAGGTCAGGCTTGGCTTGGCTTCCTGGAGCTCCCAGGAAATCACAGGACTTTGGCAGTCCCTGCCTGCACAGTCCCCAGGGCAAGCAGCGGGGATGCAGGGCCCTGCGGAGTGGGACCCTGTCAGGATGAAGCTCTGAAAGCAAGGGGGACAGAGCCTGCTCCATGCGTGTCCCCGCATCCAGGCTTTCTGTGATGAGACAGGGATGTAACCCCCTGCTCTGCCTCTTTAGTGCCGGCAGGAGGGACAGGCAGGGGATGCAGAGGAGGAGGTGGGCACAGGCATATTCAAAGTGGGAGGCCAGCGCGCAGGGCTGCATGGGCTGTGGGCTGCGGAGGGCCGCCCCCCCACCCTGCCCCCAATCACCTGTCTTTCGTGCTGACTCTGGACAGCATGTTCCCAAAGGCAGCTCTGCTTCTGGGGCTCCCTGTTGTGGGCATTCACGTCTGGATCATTCAAAAGGAACTTGTAGACATTAGTAAGGACCACAATTATTTTGCGGTGTCTGTGGAGTTTGCCGTGGCTTTGTTCAACAGCGACCATGAGGAAGAGCATGCCGACAGGCTGCTGGAGGTCAGGCAGCCCAGCAAAAGGTGAATGACAGTCGTGGGCCCAGGCTGCCGGATGGCCAGCCCCGAGCCGGCCCAGGTCAGCGGGGCTCTGATGTGAGGGTCCGCCGCTGCACACACTCCTGAAGGGACTGGAGGCTGGCCCCCCCCCTGCACAGACGGCCCTGGCTTCCCTCAAGGGCTCTCATTTCCTGACCGGCTGGCCCTCTTCTGGGCTGCGTCGCAGCTCTGGACCTGGGGAGGCTGAGGGCCCCTCGAGCATCACTGCAGACTCAGCTGCCCCCAACCCTCGCCAGGCCCTAAGCCCGTCTTCGCCCAGGGTCCAGCGGCAGTGCAAGGGGCTGGGCATATGTGTGTGTGTGTGTGTGTGTGTGTGTGTGTGTGTGTGTGTGTGTGGCTGGTGGCATCAGCTGCAGGCATTCCTGAGCCCCTAAGGAAGCCAGCTTTCTAGACAATTCCAGGTCAGGGCCGTGCTCCTCCCTATGGAAGTTTCCGGTTACATTCCTCTCCGTGTTGGAGTTCTTCCGAGTTTTCCGACCTCTCTGTAGGGGATGAAACCCTGTCTTGTGTTAACCTCTTAGAGAAGCTGATGAACACACAGAGCAGCACCCGGTTCACAAACATCCACCTGGATGAAGGTTTACAAGGTGAGCCCTTTGGTGCTGCAGCTGCCCCAGGAGAGACAGAGCATCCAGCCCCCAGCCCCCTGTCCTGGTCTGGATGCTGCCCCCGAGGGACAGGGCAGCTCTGAGGGCGGCTCGGTGGACAAGCACCCCCATCCGCCTCCCTAGAAGGAGCCGTGCGATGCCCTCCGTGTGCCTGGCGGATGCGATCGAGAGCTGGGTCTCGTGTCAGGTGTGCTGTGCGTGTGCTCTCAGCGCCGGGACCCTACCTCCCGTGACCACCCCCCTCCCCCACCGCCATGTACTGGTGATGTGGCTCCCGGGTAGCGCCATCAGGAGGGCGGCAGGGAAGGGTCCAGGGCTGCCGGAGCTGCACTCAGGGACATCTTTTCTACTGGATTCTTTGCCTTTCTGTTTTCTAATTTCTCCTTGACAGAACCGGACAATGATATATTTAATGGACCTGGAGCTGGGCCGCACAATTTGTAAAAAACACGACGAAGACATTGACCACTGACCCTTGCAAGAAGGCCCAGAAGAGAAAAAGGTTTGAGAGTAAAATCAACCCAAAGCATCACCAATCTGAGAAGGAAGAATCATATCAAGGGGGGGGTATGAAGAAAACACATAGTTCCCGCGCATCTCCTTTATTCCCTACGCTGAACACCTCACTACTGACCCTTCTGGTCACCAGATGTGTGGGGTTTTTCCCCCACCAAACAATTCTCGGGGACACCAGTTACCTACCTGGAGGGGGCATCACGTCTCACAGGTTAAGGGCTCAGGCCCACGAGACACCCCAACCCATTCAAATGCCAGTCGCAGGGAGTAGGTCCCCAGGCTGCCCACAACTTCTGTCCAATTGACCACAGATCGGAGGTTCCCATCTCCCCCTCTTCAGGTTTGATGAATTTGCTACAGTGGCTCACAGAACTCAGGGAAATACTTACGTTTCCCATCTTATTAAAAGATATGGTAAAGGATACAGATGAACAGCCAGATGCGGAGATACACAAGGTGACGTAGAGGAGGGTTCTGAGCACAGGCGCTTCTGAGGATCGAGGGGTATCACCCCTCCCCCCAACATCTGGATGTGCTCACCCACAGGGATGCTCTGAACGCCACACCATCAGGATTCTAGGGAGGCTTGTAGGCAAGACTATCCCGAGCCCCATCATTGGTCATCATTGGACTTTCTGCTGACCAGCTCCCAGCCAGGGGCCCACCCAGAGTCACCACAATAGAACAAAACATGCTCCTGCTGTTCTTATCACTTAGAAATTTACAAGGGATCCAGGTGCTCTGTGCCAGGAATACAGGCAGAGACCAATAGACATATTATCTTAATCTCACAGCATGCCGAGGGGAGGGTGCATAGGGAAGGCCTCAGGGGTGACCCTGGGGCAGAATGACAGGCCCTGGCCCCTCCCCGCCAGGTCCCAGGGCTCCCCCTGCACAGAGATGCTCCCAGCACAGCACCGAGCTGGGGCCTGTGCTCACAGCCCGGCTGGCCCCCCAGAGAACCCCACAGACCCCCATGGGCCCTTCCCTCTTGGATGGAGCCTCGCCGGGCCCCAGCCTCCAGCTTCCTGAGAACTCGGGTCCAGGAGGACGCTGTTCTCCCTGTGGGCCTCTTTCCTTTGCTCCGATTCTTCCGGACAGGAGGACAGTTTAGTTTGCTGGTCGCCCCACCCCTCCCTCTTGTCTCCTGGGTGGCAAGGAGGAGTCCCGGTCAGTCAGACCGTTTGTCATCACCCTATGAACTGACATCTGGTCCGTTGAACTGAAACCTTGGGGATGGGCCTCAGTCAGGGTGATGCCCTCAGTGGGGCTGGGGTCTCCCCGGACCCCAGCCTTGGGGTAGCCTCTCCTTGGGGTGGGTTTGCAGCTGCAGCTGATGGCGGGGTGGGCACCATCTGGGCCATCTCCTGGGCAGTCTGCTGGCTCCCCCAAGAGCTCACGGGGCAGAGACCCTTCAGGCAGCATCACGTGCCCTGGGTGGGGGGGGACCCTGAAGGGCAGGTGATGGCCCCACCAGGCACCCTCTCAGGAGCGCCTGCCTTGATGGTGGAGACTAGAGCTCTGGAGCCCAGCCCCAGGCCACTGTTTGATTCTGCTTTTCTTTCCCCTTTAGTTCTTAATGCACCTTGAGCTCCTGCTAAGTCCTTCCTGCTAAGCGCTCTCATTGTTACATTGTTCTGATTTGATGTCTTACATAAAATTACTTTTTTCAGGTGAGCTGCACTTTCATTGTGGACTTACGCCCATGGTTTACCCAGTTCACCCTCCTGAACAGCACCTGCCAGCAGAAATGGGGGGAGGAGCTCCCGGCTCCCACAGCAGCTCCTTTCCTCCTGAAGAATGAGAGTCTGCAGTCCTAGGTCTGCGTGGCACCAGAGCAATTAAAGGCATCTCAGAGCACATCCTGGGTCCCTGTCAGTTTTGCATTCTCCCTGTTGGTTTATTTCCATGGACGTTGCTGCCAGTGACAAGCGATGGAGAATTTACCATTGTTCTCACCTTGGCTGTGGGCGCAGGGTGCTGAGTCAATCCAATTCCTCAGCTCATGGGAGGGTGCCCTTCCTGGTTCTTGCAGGGTCCTCATGGTTGGTGTGTGTACTCAGTCGTTCATTCTTTCATGTATTCTCCATTTGTCCATCATCTGTCCATCCATGCATGCATGCATCCATCCATCCGTCCATCCATACATCTATTCTTCCATTCCTTTGTTCACCATCCTCCAATCTCTCCAGGCCCCCATCCATTCCACTCAAAAGGAATCCAGACAGTTTTGCCAGGCGACAGACACCTGTGTCCCTTCTGTGTCCATCTCTGAGGCCAGATTCACAGTGAGTGGCCCTTCTGCGGTGGTGGTGTTGGGTTGATGCCCAGGCACAGAGGTGGGAGGTGGGTGACAAGGATGACAGAAGGCTCTGTCCTCTGTGGATCGCCATCAGGGCGTCTGCCCTGGAGCTGCCTGACGGACAAGAAATCTTCTCAGGGCGTCTGGGGTCAGCTCAGAAGATGGCAGCTCCAGTCACACCTCCCCTCATGCTCCCTGACCCCTGCGCCCCCCATCGGCACCCAGCCTGGCCTCCATGGCCGTCAACACTGATCACCAGCCCTGCGACAGGCCCTGAGTTGACAGAACCCCCGTGAGCACCTCTCTCTTCCCGGGTCCTGGTGGGGGCAACCCTGGAGGGGCCGAGGGATGGGGGCCTGGGGCTCTAAGTGGGACAGAGAGGCCATGGGACACTGTCTGGAGGAGGACTTCAAAGGGAGGGGCTGAGGGGTCTTCCCTATGCCTTTTCAGTTCAGGGATCTGATTTGTGTGTCCTGTGGTTGGCAGGCTGTCCCTTTCCTGACTGACCTATTGCCGTGATGTGGCCATAAGCACTGGTGAAACAGGCGTCCCCCTCCCCCGCCCCAGCTCCGGGCAGCTCCATGAGCACAGCTGGCGTGAGCCAGCTTTGGTCTTTTAGTACCTGTGTTTGGGATTTCTAACATCTCCCCACAATCTGATAGGTGCAAGTACAAACTGATAAGCGTGGCTGTGTGGTCAGCCAAGCTTCCTTTGAGGGCACTTGGGTTCAGAAGGATGGAGCCATTATTCCTGGGCCCCATGCCGGCCAAGGCCAGACAGAACCCCCTGAGCAACAGTGGCCACCTTCACCTCAGCTCCTGTTTCCCGTCGGAAGGTCTGTGTCCTGCTCTTTTCAATTCTTCTGTGGTCTGACCTCAGATGCATTTTAACTACACCGGGGGGCTTTGCACATGTCCCTCAGCATTCAGACCCAGTCATGGGGTGATTTTAAACCCACTACGAGCCTCCCGTGGGGCACCAGGGTACCAATGCAGGTGCCAGAGGCTGAGTGCAGCCCCAGTCCTGTCCTACAACCTGTCCCCATGGTGATGGCCCAGGCCCCGCATCCTTTCTGGGATCATCATTAACATACAGGAGTCCGTCTCCCCCATGTCCAGTGTGGAGCATCCTCACGTCCACAGGCAGCACATCCCACTTTCCCGGCCCGCTTGATCCCACGGCCTGGTGTGCACCCCAGGCAGGGCACATCAGTAACACGGTTCCCGTGAGAAGAGCCTGACACGGCCACACGGCAGAGGCCACAGCGCCACAGATGGCAGCTCTGCGTGAGAATGCACGTTGGCTGGGGCAAGGCAGGGCCTGACCTTCCCCAGCCCTGGAAGCCCTCCTGCCCATGGCTGCCGCTCACATCCATTCCAGCAGAGCCCCTGCCTTGGCTGGCTTACCCCTTGTCCCCTGCCCACTGCCAAGCATGGCCAGGCCTCCTGTCATGTAGGTCAGCAGGTGCCAGTGGTGGTGGAGAGGATGGTGCCCCGGCCCCATGCTGTCCCTCACTGGACCTTCCCGTTGTGCCCTGAGGTCATCGGCTGCAGCCAAGGTCAGAGGTAGATCTGGTTTTCTCCTCGGCTCCAGGGACTCAGGACCCACCAGCATTCCTAAGTGCCCGTGACTCTGCCAGCCCAGGGAGGCACTGCCATGAGGGCAAAGCCTAGTGGGCTTGAGACCCTCACCAAGGCCCTACCGAAGCTGGGCTGGGGACGCCCTGGAGATGAGGGGGAACAGAGCCTGCATGTCCTTGGGCTCAAGGTTTATGTGATGAGGGGTGGAAATTGGGACACTCCCCCGCCACCGCCTCCCGTCGGGTGATGACGGGAGGGACAGAGAGGAGGAGCTGGGCAGAGGGCCTGGCCAGCAGCACAGGGCTGTGCAGGGCAGGGCGGCGCTGGCTGGGGAGCTGGGGAGGGCGGCCCACAGTACTGCTGGCCTCCAGGCCAATGCCGGACAGCATGTTCCTGAAGCTGTCTCTGCTCCTGGGGCTTCTTGCTCTGGGGCCTCATGTCTGCAGCTGGAAGTTTGAGGACATCAGTAAGAGTACGCAAAGCTTCCGCTTGTGTGTGGAGTTTGCTGTGTTTCACTTCAATGAACAGGAGCCAGATGAGTACGCTTACAAGCTGCTTTGGGTGGGGCGGAGCCAGCGCAAGGTGAGGCGGATGGGAGTGGGGGATGGGGGTGGGAGATGGGGGATGCGGCTGGGAGTGGGGGAATGGTGGATGGGGGTGGCAGTGGGGGATGGGGGTGGGAGATGGGAGTGGGGGATGGGGTGGGAGATGGGGGATGCGGCTGGGAGTGGGGGAATGGTGGATGGGTGTGGGAGTGGGGGGTGGGGGTGGGGAGTGGGGGCCAGAGGGTGAGGGAGGCTCCCTGTCTGCGGCTCCACCTTCTTCCTGAAGCTGGGCCCGGGGTCGGGGGAAGGGGCCGTCCGCTGTCTGCAGGAAAAGGTAAGGGATGTTTCATTTGGTCAAGAATATTTAAAAATACAAGGTACCAGAATAGAAGGGCTCCAAGTTTCTGATGTGTTAGCTTAGCGCTTGGAACAGGGAGAGAAGGAGAGGGAGGCAGAGGGCAGGTGAGGAGGGAGACAGACGGAGCGGAGGCAGCGCCCTGACATCAAAGCCCAGGAAGGGCCGGCAGCGCAGAGCGGAGCCGATCGCAGGCCTCAGCTGCCAGGATCACTGCCTGGATGTTGGGCTGAGGCCCCTCGTGGAGTGAGCCGGCCTTGACCACGTGGCCGCCGTGGGTCAGGCCTGGCCGGAGGCAGCAGAGGCAGACAGGGCGTGACCTCGCAGGGCTGTTACACTGGTGATGAGAAGCACACAGGCCCTAAGTTTTCAGGTGAGATAGTGGAAGACCTGGACAAGAGCGGTCAGTGTAGGACCGCAGGGCTGAGGGGAGGGGGGGTGGGGGGTGGGGAAGCGCTCTTCATGATGGGCACTCCTGGAAGGACCCGGCCAAGTGCAGGTTTGGGGACAAGAAGGGTGGGCAGCCCCGGAGAGGGTCCTGGACCAGGGTGAGCTGCCAGTGCCCGGTGGGGCCAGCCTGAGGGCTGTGGGCCAGTGTCTCAGGGAAGGAGGTTCAGAGAGGTGGGCGTGCAGGGTGGGTGTGTGCCAGGGCTGGGTCAGGATGTTATCCTCAGAGGAGCAGGGACTCATGGAAGGAGGTCGCTCAGCTTTGTCCAGCATCTCTCTGGACCCCGTGGGGGTAGTGGGCTCCACAGCTTGGGGGCAAGTTGAGACCAGGGTGCAGGAGCTGGGCCCTGGACGACAGGAGGCAGAGGAAAACCGGCTTCTGAGTCGGCTTGGAGGTTGACGTGGCAGGTAGTGGGGCGGGGATCAGGCACAGACCCCAGGTCTTTGTCCTGAGCAGATGGGCAGAGAGCAGAGTGAGGGGCGGGGGAGAGAGGAAGATGGCCGGGCCGAGTCCGTCACAGTCAGTGTTCCCGAGGCAGTTCTGGGAAAGAAGGTCATAGGTTACAGAGCATCAGGGTGGGGAAGAGGGGGCACCTGATGGGAGTGTGGGTGCCCTTAGCACCTGGCTGTGCAGCGCTTTCCCACCGATGCTCATACCTCCCCCGCCCCAGGTACTTTGTCTGGATTAGTTGTTGTCCAACAGTCTTGAGCCCAGACCGATTACTGGCCCCAGATGGTTAGCCCCAAGGTGGCCCGGGTCAGCGGGGCTCTGATGTGAAGGTCCCCCGCTGCACACACTCCTCATGGGACTGGAGGCTGTCCCCCTCCCTGCGCAGACGGCCCTGGCTTCCCTCAAGGGCCCTCATTTCCTGACCGGCTGGCCCTTCGCTGGGCTGCGCCCAGCCCTGGACCTGTGGAGGCTGAGGGCCCCTCGAGCATCACTGTGGACTGAGCTGCCACCCCCCACCCCCACTGCCCTAAGCCTAACCTCGCCCAGGGTCCAGCGGCAGTGCAAGGGGCTGGGTGTGTGTGTGTGTGTGTGTGTGTGTGTGTGTGTGTGTGTGTGTGTGGCTGGTGGCATCGGCTGCAGGCATTCCTGAGCCCCTAAGGAAGCCAGCTTTCTAGACAATTCCAGGTCAGGGCCGTGCTCCTCCCTATGGAAGTTTCTGGCTACATTCCTCTCCGTGTTGGAGTTCTTCCGAGTTTTCATGACCTCTCTGTAGGGGAGGGGATGAAATCCTATCTGTGTTAACCCTGAGGGACAGGGCAGCTCTGAGGGTGGCTCGGTGGACAAGCACCCCCATCCGCCTCCCGAGAAGGAGCCGTGCGATGCCCTCCGTGTGTCTGGAGGATTGAGAGCTGGGTTTCATGTCAGGTGTGCTGTGCGTGTGCTCTCAGCGCTGGGGCCCTACCTCCCGTGACCACCGCCATGTACTCATGACACGGCTCCTGGGTACCAGCTATCAGGAGGGTGGCAGGGAAGAATCCAGGGCTGGAGCTGCACTGAGGGACATCTTTTTGTAGGAAGAGTAGAGAATTAAAATGAAAAAGTAAAATAATACATAAATTAAAAATAAGAAAAATGCACCTAGGTTTGTCCCAATTTATACACATGTGCACATTCATACCTATTTGCCCATTTTCTACTTGGTTGTCTGTGTTTTTCTCATTACTGCAAAGTAAGTATTTCACAGAAGTTTCTATAATCTCTCCTTGACAGATGTATACTTGGATATATTTAATGGACCTGGAGCTGGGCCGCACAATTTGTAAAAAACACGACGAAGACATTGACAACTGCCCCTTGCAAGAAGGCCCAGAACAGAAAAAGGTTTGAGGATAAAATCAACCAAAAGCATCACAAATCTTCAGAGAATGAAAAATAATGTCAAGAAGGGTCTATGAGAGGAGCCTTGGAAGGCCTCAGGGATGACCCTGGGGCAGAATGACAGGCCCTGGCCCCTCCCCGCCAGGTCCCAGGGCTCCCCCTGTACAGAGATGCTCCCAGCACAGCACCAAGCTGGGCCCTGTGCTCACAGCCCGGCTGGCCCCCCAGAGAACCCCACAGACCCCCATGGGCCCTTCCCTCTTGGATGGAGCCTCGCCAGGCCCCAGCCTCCAGCTTCCTGAGAACTCGGGTCCAGGAGGACGCTGTTCTCCCTGTGGGCCTCTTTCCTTTGCTCTGATTCCTCTGGACAGGAGGACACTTTAGTTTGCTGGTCGCCCCACCCCTCCCTCTTGTCTCCTGGGCGGCAAGGAGGAGTCCCGGTCAGTCAGACCGTTTGTCATCACCCTATGAACGGACATCTGGTCCGTTGAACTGAAACCTTGGGGATGGGCCTCAGTCAGGGTGATGCCCTCAGTGGGGCTGGGGTCTCCCCGGACCCCAGCCTTGGGGTAGCCTCTCCTTGGGGTGGGTTTGCAGCTGCAGCTGATGGCGGGGTGGGCACCATCTGGGCCATCTCCTGGGCAGTCTGTTGGCTCCCCCAAGAGCTCACGGGGCAGAGACCCTTCAGGCAGCATCACGTGCCCTGGGTGGGGGGGACCCTGAAGGGCAGGTGATGGCCCCACCAGGCACCCTCTCAGGAGCGCCTGCCTTGATGGTGGAGACTAGAGCTCTGGAGCCCAGCCCCAGGCCACTGTTTGATTCTGCTTTTCTTTCCCCTTTAGTTCTTAATGCACCTTGAGCTCCTGCTAAGTCCTTCCTGCTAAGCGCTCTCATTGTTACATTGTTCTGATTTGATGTCTTACATAAAATTACTTTTTTCAGGTGAGCTGCACTTTCATTGTGGACTCACGCCCATGGTTTACCCAGTTCACCCTCCTGAACAGCACCTGCCAGCAGAAATGGGGGGAGGAGCTCCCGGCTCCCACAGCAGCTCCTTTCCTCCTGAAGAATGAGAGTCTGCAGTCCTAGGTCTGCGTGGCACCAGAGCAATTAAAGGCATCTCAGAGCACATCCTGGGTCCCTGTCAGTTTTGCATTCTCCCTGTTGGTTTATTTCCATGGACGTTGCTGCCAGTGACAAGCGATGGAGAATTTACCATTGTTCTCACCTTGGCTGTGGGCGCAGGGTGCTGAGTCAATCCAATTCCTCAGCTCATGGGAGGGTGCCCTTCCTGGTTCTTGCAGGGTCCTCATGGTTGGTGTGTGTACTCAGTCGTTCATTCTTTCATGTATTCTCCATTTGTCCATCATCTGTCCATCCATGCATGCATGCATCCATCCATCCGTCCATCCATACATCTATTCTTCCATTCCTTTGTTCACCATCCTCCAATCTCTCCAGGCCCCCATCCATTCCACTCAAAAGGAATCCAGACAGTTTTGCCAGGCGACAGACACCTGTGTCCCTTCTGTGTCCATCTCTGAGGCCAGATTCACAGTGAGTGGCCCTTCTGCGGTGGTGGTGTTGGGTTGATGCCCAGGCACAGAGGTGGGAGGTGGGTGACAAGGATGACAGAAGGCTCTGTCCTCTGTGGATCGCCATCGGGGCGTCTGCCCTGGAGCTGCCTGACGGACAAGAAATCTTCTCAGGGCGTCTGGGGTCAGCTCAGAAGATGGCAGCTCCAGTCACACCTCCCCTCATGCTCCCTGACCCCTGCGCCCCCCATCGGCACCCAGCCTGGCCTCCATGGCCGTCAACACTGATCACCAGCCCTGCGACAGGCCCTGAGTTGACAGAACCCCCGTGAGCACCTCTCTCTTCCCGGGTCCTGGTGGGGGCAACCCTGGAGGGGCCGAGGGATGGGGGCCTGGGGCTCTAAGTGGGACAGAGAGGCCATGGGACACTGTCTGGAGGAGGACTTCAAAGGGAGGGGCTGAGGGGTCTTCCCTCCACCTTTTGAGTTCGGGGATCTGATTTGTGTGTCCTGTGGTTGGCAGGCTGTCCCTTTCCTGACTGACCTATTGCCGTGATGTGGCCATAAGCACTGGTGAAACAGGCGTCCCCCTCCCCTGCCCCAGCTCCGGGCAGCTCCATGAGCACAGCTGGCGTGAGCCAGCTTTGGTCTTTTAGTACCTGTGTTTGGGATTTCTAACATCTCCCCACAATCTGATAGGTGCAAGTACAAACTGATAAGCGTGGCTGTGTGGTCAGCCAAGCTTCCTTTGAGGGCACTTGGGTTCAGAAGGATGGAGCCATTATTCCTGGGCCCCATGCCGGCCAAGGCCAGACAGAACCCCCTGAGCAACAGTGGCCACCTTCACCTCAGCTCCTGTTTCCCGTCGGAAGGTCTGTGTCCTGCTCTTTTCAATTCTTCTGTGGTCTGACCTCAGATGCATTTTAACTACACCGGGGGGCTTTGCACATGTCCCTCAGCATTCAGACCCAGTCATGGGGTGATTTTAAACCCACTACGAGCCTCCCGTGGGGCACCAGGGTACCAATGCAGGTGCCAGAGGCTGAGTGCAGCCCCAGTCCTGTCCTACAACCTGTCCCCATGGTGATGGCCCAGGCCCCGCATCCTTTCTGGGATCATCATTAACATACAGGAGTCCGTCTCCCCCATGTCCAGTGTGGAGCATCCTCACGTCCACAGGCAGCACATCCTACTTTCCCGGCCCGCTTGATCCCACGGCCTGGTGTGCACCCCAGGCAGGGCACATCAGTAACACGGTTCCCGTGAGAAGAGCCTGACACGGCCACACGGCAGAGGCCGCAGCGCCACAGGTGGCAGCTCTGCGTGAGAATGCACGTTGGCTGGGGCAAGGCAGGGCCTGACCTTCCCCAGCCCTGGAAGCCCTCCTGCCCGTGGCTGCCGCTCACATCCGTTCCAGCAGAGCCCCTGCCTTGGCTGGCTTACCCCTTGTCCCCTGCCCACTGCCAAGCATGGCCAGGCCTCCTGTCATGTAGGTCAGCAGGTGCCAGTGGTGGTGGAGAGGATGGTGCCCCGGCCCCATGCTGTCCCTCACTGGACCTTCCCGTTGTGCCCTGAGGTCATCGGCTGCAGCCAAGGTCAGAGGTAGATCTGGTTTTCTCCTCGGCTCCGGGGACTCAGGACCCACCAGCATTCCTAAGTGCCCGTGACTCTGCCAGCCCAGGGAGGCACTGCCATGAGGGCAAAGCCTAGTGGGCTTGAGACCCTCACCAAGGCCCTACCGAAGCTGGGCTGGGGACGCCCTGGAGATGAGGGGGAACAGAGCCTGCATGTCCTTGGGCTCAAGGTTTATGTGATGAGGGGTGGAAATTGGGACACTCCCCCGCCACCGCCTCCCGTCGGGTGATGACGGGAGGGACAGAGAGGAGGAGCTGGGCAGAGGGCCTGGCCAGCAGCACAGGGCTGTGCAGGGCAGGGCGGCGCTGGCTGGGGAGCTGGGGAGGGCGGCCCACAGTACTGCTGGCCTCCAGGCCAATGCCGGACAGCATGTTCCTGAAGCTGTCTCTGCTCCTGGGGCTTCTTGCTCTGGGGCCTCATGTCTGCAGCTGGAAGTTTGAGGACATCAGTAAGAGTACGCAAAGCTTCCGCTTGTGTGTGGAGTTTGCTGTGTTTCACTTCAATGAACAGGAGCCAGATGAGTACGCTTACAAGCTGCTTTGGGTGGGGCGGAGCCAGCGCAAGGTGAGGCGGATGGGAGTGGGGGATGGGGGTGGGAGATGGGGGATGTGGCTGGGAGTGGGGGAATGGTGGATGGGGGTGGCAGTGGGGGATGGGGGTGGGAGATGGGAGTGGGGGATGGGGTGGGAGATGGGGGATGCGGCTGGGAGTGGGGGAATGGTGGATGGGTGTGGGAGTGGGGGGTGGGGGTGGGGAGTGGGGGCCAGAGGGTGAGGGAGGCTCCCTGTCTGCGGCTCCACCTTCTTCCTGAAGCTGGGCCCGGGGTCGGGGGAAGGGGCCGTCCGCTGTCTGCAGGAAAAGGTAAGGGATGTTTCATTTGGTCAAGAATATTTAAAAATACAAGGTACCAGAATAGAAGGGCTCCAAGTTTCTGATGTGTTAGCTTAGCGCTTGGAACAGGGAGAGAAGGAGAGGGAGGCAGAGGGCAGGTGAGGAGGGAGACAGACGGAGCGGAGGCAGCGCCCCGACATCAAAGCCCAGGAAGGGCCGGCAGCGCAGAGCGGAGCCGATCGCAGGCCTCAGCTGCCAGGATCACTGCCTGGATGTTGGGCTGAGGCCCCTCGTGGAGTGAGCCGGCCTTGACCACGTGGCCGCCGTGGGTCAGGCCTGGCCGGAGGCAGCAGAGGCAGACAGGGCGTGACCTCGCAGGGCTGTTACACTGGTGATGAGAAGCACACAGGCCCTAAGTTTTCAGGTGAGATAGTGGAAGACCTGGACAAGAGCGGTCAGTGTAGGACCGCAGGGCTGAGGGGAGGGGGGGTGGGGGGTGGGGAAGCGCTCTTCATGATGGGCACTCCTGGAAGGACCCGGCCAAGTGCAGGTTTGGGGACAAGAAGGGCGGGCAGCCCCGGAGAGGGTCCTGGACCAGGGTGAGCTGCCAGTGCCCGGTGGGGCCAGCCTGAGGGCTGTGGGCCAGTGTCTCAGGGAAGGAGGTTCAGAGAGGTGGGCGTGCAGGGTGGGTGTGTGCCAGGGCTGGGTCAGGATGTTATCCTCAGAGGAGCAGGGACTCATGGAAGGAGGTCGCTCAGCTTTGTCCAGCATCTCTCTGGACCCCGTGGGGGTAGTGGGCTCCACAGCTTGGGGGCAAGTTGAGACCAGGGTGCAGGAGCTGGGCCCTGGACGACAGGAGGCAGAGGAAAACCGGCTTCTGAGTCGGCTTGGAGGTTGACGTGGCAGGTAGTGGGGCGGGGATCAGGCACAGACCCCAGGTCTTTGTCCTGAGCAGGTGGGCAGAGAGCAGAGTGAGGGGCGGGGGAGAGAGGAAGATGGCCGGGCCGAGTCCGTCACAGTCAGTGTTCCCGAGGCAGTTCTGGGAAAGAAGGTCATAGGTTACAGAGCATCAGGGTGGGGAAGAGGGGGCACCTGATGGGAGTGTGGGTGCCCTTAGCACCTGGCTGTGCAGCGCTTTCCCACCGATGCTCATACCTCCCCCACCCCAGGTACTTTGTCTGGATTAGTTGTTGTCCAACAGTCTTGAGCCCAGACCGATTACTGGCCCCAGATGGTTAGCCCCAAGGTGGCCCGGGTCAGCGGGGCTCTGATGTGAAGGTCCCCCGCTGCACACACTCCTCATGGGACTGGAGGCTGTCCCCCTCCCTGCGCAGACGGCCCTGGCTTCCCTCAAGGGCCCTCATTTCCTGACCGGCTGGCCCTTCGCTGGGCTGCGCCCAGCCCTGGACCTGTGGAGGCTGAGGGCCCCTCGAGCATCACTGTGGACTGAGCTGCCACCCCCCACCCCCACTGCCCTAAGCCTAACCTTGCCCAGGGTCCAGCGGCAGTGCAAGGGGCTGGGTGTGTGTGTGTGTGTGTGTGTGTGTCTGTGTGTGTGTGTGTGTGTGTGTGTGTGTGTGGCTGGTAGCATCGGCTGCAGGCATTCCTGAGCCCCTAAGGAAGCCAGCTTTCTAGACAATTCCAGGTCAGGGCCGTGCTCCTCCCTATGGAAGTTTCTGGCTACATTCCTCTCCGTGTTGGAGTTCTTCCGAGTTTTCATGACCTCTCTGTAGGGGAGGGGATGAAATCCTATCTGTGTTAACCCTGAGGGACAGGGCAGCTCTGAGGGTGGCTCGGTGGACAAGCACCCCCATCCGCCTCCCGAGAAGGAGCCGTGCGATGCCCTCCGTGTGTCTGGAGGATTGAGAGCTGGGTTTCATGTCAGGTGTGCTGTGCGTGTGCTCTCAGCGCTGGGGCCCTACCTCCCGTGACCACCGCCATGTACTCATGACACGGCTCCTGGGTACCAGCTATCAGGAGGGTGGCAGGGAAGAATCCAGGGCTGGAGCTGCACTGAGGGACATCTTTTTGTAGGAAGAGTAGAGAATTAAAATGAAAAAGTAAAATAATACATAAATTAAAAATAAGAAAAATGCACCTAAGTTTGTCCCAATTTATACACATGTGCACATTCATACCTATTTGCCCATTTTCTACTTGGTTGTCTGTGTTTTTCTCATTACTGCAAAGTAAGTATTTCACAGAAGTTTCTATAATCTCTCCTTGACAGATGTATACTTGGATATATTTAATGGACCTGGAGCTGGGCCGCACAATTTGTAAAAAACACGACGAAGACATTGACAACTGCCCCTTGCAAGAAGGCCCAGAACAGAAAAAGGTTTGAGGATAAAATCAACCAAAAGCATCACAAATCTTCAGAGAATGAAAAATAATGTCAAGAAGGGTCTATGAGAGGAGCCTTGGAAGGCCTCAGGGATGACCCTGGGGCAGAATGACAGGCCCTGGCCCCTCCCCGCCAGGTCCCAGGGCTCCCCCTGTACAGAGATGCTCCCAGCACAGCACCAAGCTGGGCCCTGTGCTCACAGCCCGGCTGGCCCCCCAGAGAACCCCACAGACCCCCATGGGCCCTTCCCTCTTGGATGGAGCCTCGCCGGGCCCCAGCCTCCAGCTTCCTGAGAACTCGGGTCCAGGAGGACGCTGTTCTCCCTGTGGGCCTCTTTCCTTTGCTCCGATTCTTCCGGACAGGAGGACAGTTTAGTTTGCTGGTCGCCCCACCCCTCCCTCTTGTCTCCTGGGTGGCAAGGAGGAGTCCCGGTCAGTCAGACCGTTTGTCATCACCCTATGAACCGACATCTGGTCCGTTGAACTGAAACCTTGGGGATGGGCCTCAGTCAGGGTGATGCCCTCAGTGGGGCTGGGGTCTCCCCGGACCCCAGCCTTGGGGTAGCCTCTCCTTGGGGTGGGTTTGCAGCTGCAGCTGATGGCAGGGTGGGCACCATCTGGGCCATCTCCTGGGCAGTCTGCTGGCTCCCCCAAGAGCTCACGGGGCAGAGACCCTTCAGGCAGCATCACGTGCCCTGGGTGGGGGGGACCCTGAAGGGCAGGTGATGGCCCCACCAGGCACCCTCTCAGGAGCGCCTGCCTTGATGGTGGAGACTAGAGCTCTGGAGCCCAGCCCCAGGCCACTGTTTGATTCTGCTTTTCTTTCCCCTTTAGTTCTTAATGCACCTTGAGCTCCTGCTAAGTCCTTCCTGCTAAGCGCTCTCATTGTTACATTGTTCTGATTTGATGTCTTACATAAAATTACTTTTTTCAGGTGAGCTGCACTTTCATTGTGGACTCACGCCCATGGTTTACCCAGTTCACCCTCCTGAACAGCACCTGCCAGCAGAAATGGGGGGAGGAGCTCCCGGCTCCCACAGCAGCTCCTTTCCTCCTGAAGAATGAGAGTCTGCAGTCCTAGGTCTGCGTGGCACCAGAGCAATTAAAGGCATCTCAGAGCACATCCTGGGTCCCTGTCAGTTTTGCATTCTCCCTGTTGGTTTATTTCCATGGACGTTGCTGCCAGTGACAAGCGATGGAGAATTTACCATTGTTCTCACCTTGGCTGTGGGCGCAGGGTGCTGAGTCAATCCAATTCCTCAGCTCATGGGAGGGTGCCCTTCCTGGTTCTTGCAGGGTCCTCATGGTTGGTGTGTGTACTCAGTCGTTCATTCTTTCATATATTCTCCATTTGTCCATCATCTGTCCATCCATGCATGCATGCATGCATCCATCCATCCTTCCATCATCCGTCCGTCCATCTGTCCATCCATGCATCTACTC
The DNA here is from genome assembly GCF_951394435.1 of Stenella coeruleoalba. Taxonomy (NCBI): domain Eukaryota; kingdom Metazoa; phylum Chordata; class Mammalia; order Artiodactyla; family Delphinidae; genus Stenella; species Stenella coeruleoalba. The sequence goes on along the minus strand of NC_137161.1, from coordinate 44,065,920 downwards.
TTCCATTCCTTTGTTCACCATCCTCCAATCTCTCCAGGCCCCCATCCATTCCACTCAAAAGGAATCCAGACAGTTTTTCCAGATGACAGTCACCTGTGTCCCTTCTGTGTCCATCTCTGAGGCCAGATTCACAGTGAGTGGCCCTTCTGCGGTGGTGGTGTTGGGTTGATGCCCAGGCACACGGGTGGGAGGTGGGTGACAAGGATGACAGAAGGCTCTGTCCTCTGTGGATTGCCATTGGGGCGTCTGCCCTGGAGCTGCCTGACCGACAAGAAATCTTCTCAGGGCGTCTGGGGTCAGCTCAGAAGATGGCAGCTCCAGTCACACCTCCTCTCATGCTCCCTGACCCCTTCCCCCCCCATCGGCACCCAGCCTGGCCTCCATGGCCGTCAACACTGATCACTAGCCCTGGGACAGGCCTTGAGTTGACAGATCCCCCCATGAGCACCTCTCTCTTCCCGGGTCCTGGTGGGAGCAGCCCTGGAGGGGCCGAGGGATGGGGACCTGGGGCTCTAAGTGGGACAGAGAGGCCATGGGACGCTGTCTGGAGGAGGACTTCAGAGGGAGGGGCTGAGGGGTCTTCCCTATGCCTTTTCAGTTCAGGGATCTGATTTGTGTGTCCAGGGTAGATAGTCTATCCTTTCCTGGCCAGTTGGTTCCCTTGACGTGGTCATCAGTGCTGATGGGACAGCATTTCCCGGGACCACTGAGGACAGCTCCACTGGGCAGGTCACAAAGACAGCGGCCTGGGTCAGCTTTGGCTCCTTGTCCAGCCTGTGCGTAGAGTCTGTAACATCGTCACGCCCTGCTAGGGGCGTGTACACACTGACGGGGTGAGTCTTAGGGTCAGCAAAGCCAGCCTGTTGCCCACCCTTGCCTTAGAGCTGTTAGTTCTGAGGGTCGTTGCTCTGGGCCACACACGCTGACCCAGGAACAACAGCCCTGCCCTGAGGGCCAGCGGGCTCTGCTCACAGGTCAGCATCTTCAGCCCAACCCCCATTCCCCTGGGGAAGGCCTGCCATCTGCTCTGTTTCATTATAAGTCAGTCGTTTTCTACTTTGGAAACCCCAGTGGCTTCATTTCACTCATCTCATAGAGACCCACTCCCCCCATCTCTGCTACCTGATGTCAGAAACACACAAAGTCCCCAGGTGGTTGGCACTTGTGCCCAAGATTGGGAAATGCTTTCTAAGGAAGCCCAGTATTTCGAGGTGTGTGAACCGCAGTGAGGATAGTTTGTTTGTGGCCCATATCTTGCCTCTGGCTCCCGCTGTCTGGGAATATGTGGTTAAAACCATGGCCCATTCACCGAGCTGAGGCTCAGGGTCCTGGGCCGTGTGAGGGTCTTGGTGGGGCTGGTGAATTTCATGCCTGCCACTGTTGTCATTGGCGAACCCATGTTAGCAGGTTGGGGATGACGCCCCACTCCCTAAGGTCAGTCACAACCAGGGGTGGCCTGTCCTGTGTCACCGTGTCCTGGAGGAACCCCTCCATATTTAGCCTAGTCACTAGTCATCCCAAATCAGTAGGGAGTGAAAATATACACAGTAGAAGCACACAATAGAAAAATGGACACTAGTTTAGAAATTCTTGATTTCCACAAAACCCAGAATGTTTTCTGGGATTACCTGGTTTGGAGAAGCAGGGCCCTTTGGGACACACATGCTGAGACCCCTCCTTAATCCAAGTCTCAGCACTGGGGAATGCGTGCAGAGGCAGCAGGAAAGGATGAGAAGGTAAGGGAGAGAAATGTCGGGTGATTTAAGGATAGAAGTTGAAGTACAAACATCTGTAGAACTGCGAACCTAGGAACACCGAAGGAAGAGAAAAGGAAAAAGATAGAAATATTTGAAGAAATAATGGAGATACATTTTCTAAAATTAAAGGAAGACACAATGCAAAGATTTTGTGTCCATTAGCTCTTGCTCCATAAGAAGCAGCCTCAGAAAATCGGCGACACATAGCAGTGAGCGTTACTCCTTCCTGACGGGCACGCAGGGTAGGGGGAGTATTATGTTCAGAGCTGCCCAGAATTAAACTTCTCTAGGTAATATCAACGTTTTGATGGTGTGTGTGTGTGTTTGCACATGCTTGTGAAGTTCAAAGGCTTATGAGAGTGTTAGGGGCATAATATTTGGTTCTTTTACAAAATCAACAACAGTAACCACATATTTCTACAAAATATCCAAACCCTAGAAGTATCGCTTCAGTGTGGTGAATTTTGGTGCACCGATCAGCTCTTGGCACAGAAAAGCTGCACTACAAACCCCCCTTGACCTCAACAGTGCATCACAGCAAGAGTCCATTATCAAGTCATGGGTCTGAGGCTGACCCAGAGGCGTGGCTGCGTGGCTTCCCTTCAGATCAGCACAGCTGGGCTCACCCTGGAGTGGGGACAGGTCTGTTCCACCTGTTCTGGGGCCCCGACTAGGTGTTTCCAAATAGCTAGACCTTTAATAGTTCCTAGGCCAGGTTGCCGGACGCTAGGAGCTGCCACACCACGTGTTCTCAGGCTAGGTGCCCCCAGGACACCCCTCACCTTGAGTGACCACCCGAGAGTAGGAGGAATCTTCACACCTCATCCTGATGCTGTCAACTCCGCCTCCACGGCACAGGTGGAAACCAGCCATGTGCCAGGCCCAACGCGGTGGGAGGCTGGGAAATCAGGGCAAAGTGTGCAGATGGGCTGGTCTTAACCAGGGAGGGCTTGAGGACCACAGGGATGCTTCCGTGTGCAACAGTTGGTACCATGACCTTGAGCGGACAGCCCAGGTCCCAGGGCTTCATGTGCCATTATGGATACTCACCTTTTCCCAAAGTACAAAACCCAGCAGAACTGGACATGTTGGGGTTGCGGACACTGGTGATGAAGCTCTGAGTAAAGGCAGGGATGAGAAGTACAGCATCCAGAGTGGGGTCACAGGGCGGCTGAGGAGTACGTGTCAGAGACTGAGAACATTCCAGCTCTCGGCTTGGGTGAAGGATTCACGGGTGTCCCCTGCGTCACACAGCTATGCGTGGACCAATGCCAGGAGTGCCACAAACCAAGACAGATGATGCTTAAGCTGACTTTGGGCAACTAGGCTTCATCAGAAAAAAAAAGGCGAGCACACAAAAACCTCAAATGCACCCTAGAGTCAGACAAAAGTCCAGCAGGTGCTTTGAACTTGGTAGTTCATGGGGAAAGGGCTGAGGGGCAGCTGGTGGGGTTGCTCCATCAGCCCAGCCTTGGAGGACAGGGGGGTAGGGGACTCCATGCACTGATGACCCTCGAAGCGGGCTCTGCATCTGCCAGGTTGGGTCTTGGGGTTTGCCCTCCATGACACCCCGGCCTGAGGGGCCCAGTAGGGCCTTGGGTGCCTGCCAGCCTGCACGGGCTCCCCTCCCGAGGGCCCTCCCTCACCCCTATGTCACTGGGTTGTGGGAACCACTGAGCGTAGGAGAAGGCCTGTCTGCTTTACATTCTCGGCCATGACAGCACTGGGACCAGGTGCCCCGATCCCAGGAGGCATGTGGAGGCCCAAGGAAGAGGCCACTGTGGGCTCTGGAGCTTAATCTGCCCCCAAAGCGGGGTCTCCCCTGGGTCAGACCTTGTGCTATGGTGCCTGAGGCCTCCTGATCCCAGGGGCAGAGGGGCATGTGTGGCCAAATCCCTAGAGGTGACAAATTGTCAGCCCTCAGGCCCGGTTCCTCTTCGATCTTCTGCCATGAGCACAGGAACTGCCCTTCACTCTAACCCTGTTTTTGTTTACACACCATCATACCTTTGCTAAGGTTATTTTCCTTTTTTTCTAATGATTGAAGTAATGCTTGAAACAATATAAAGAAAAGTCAGAAATGAATGTTTTTTTCATCAAAGCAAAAGCATTTCTCACTCAGTCCACAAATACTGACATGTTCTCTCTGTGTTCAGCCTGGCTGCAGGCTCTGGGGGTGTCATGATGCGTGACAGGAAGGATTCCCTACCCTTAGAAAGTCCGTTTTATTTCTCGTGGGGAAAGACAGGCAATAAAGATATTCACCAGTATTTAGTGTTTTGCATCCTGCGCATCACTTCTTTTAATAAGCATTTTCCAACATGGCTGAGAGTTCTTTAGTTTTTAAGTCAACGTCATAGGCTTCTTCTATTCATATCATAGTGCATTTGTATATTTACTAAAGGTGGGAACCTCTTAAACTTCCCTGGTGCTTTTAATATGCAGCAAAATTCAAAAATCATGAATACATTAGAGTTGACCTCAGAACAACACGGACTTGAACTGGGCGGGTCCACTTATAAATGGATTTTTTCAATAAATACATATATGGACTGTAAATGAATTTCCTCTTTTTCATGATTTTCTGAATAACATTTTCTTTTCTCTGGCTTACTTTACTGCAAGAATACACTATATGATACATCGAATATGAAAAACATGTGTCAATCACCTGTTTAGATTACTGGTAAGGCTTCTGGTCGAACGTAGGCTATTAGCATTTAAGTTTCGGGGGAGTCAAATGTTACACGTGGATTTTCGACTGCACTGGGGCTCGGCGCCCCTCACCCCTGCGTTGTTCAAGAGTCAACTGTACTAGTAAGTGACCAGCAATCGGCCGTTTATACTAAATATACATTCATGTGAAGTTTTTGCATCAATTCTCTCTCTGCCTTTTATTATACAGAAATACTTGCATAATTTTTCAAAGATATTGGAAAAGTGTTGTCCACTACAGCACTGTTTGTAGCAGCTGAAAATGAGAAACAACCAAACCTCTGACAGTTTAAGTACAATGTGGAGGAAGGGTTCCCACCCAGCAATGGTTCCAGCAGCCAGATGTATGCAGTGGTTTCCCATACATAGCCCAGTGTCAGGAGCCCATCAACCTTAACATCCTGGGACCAATGCCCACCTCTCTGTCCCTCCAGGAATGTCCAAGAGCCCAGGGGTGCCCACGCCCCCTCCCACTAAGGTGCACGCCTGAGCCGCAGGGTGGGCTGTGGCCACTGCTCCCCGGAGGACGGGACAGCAGAGGGCAGTGCTGGGGCTCCAGAGGAGGGAGTCAGAGGCCAGGCACTTAGGAAGCCAGGATCACGGTGTGGGTGGGCCCTCTGCCCCGAGGGCAGAAGCATGAGGGGCGTGCCTGCTGTGTGAGCTGCCAGGACCACGGGCCAGTGGCCAGCAGGGGAGAGGTACCCGCACCGAGATACGGTCACTGGTGTGGGATTACATCACAACGTGGGACCTCCCTGCAGGGCATGGACTCAGAAGGTGACCACACACCAGGGCTCAGGAACGAGGAGGCCCCAGAGCAGGGCTTAGATGCAGCTGAAAGTGCTGGGTTTGTGGGAGAACCCCGGGCTGGGGCACCCAACTCCACAGGAGGGGGAGCAGACTGGAAACAGGGCCAGGGCAGGAGACCTCAGGGCAGCCAAACCCTTCACAGCCACATCTTACAGGCCTGAGACACAGAGACCGGAGTGGGAGGAGAGGCTCACAGGGTAGGTGCGGGCCCGCCAGCTCTAAGCGCTCTGCCTGGAGCCACAGAGCCACCCAGGAGGAGAAGAGTAGGATGCTGGTGGGGGGGGGGCACTCCTGAACTGGCTTCTCGTGGGCAGGGTTCCTTGGAAGACAGGGGGAGCCCCACCAGGTGACGCTGACAGTTCTGTCTTCATCCAGCTGGGCTGATGTTCTCAGGGTAAGATCTCTGGACCTGTAGTGGCATCCGCGGTCACCCCACCCTACCCACAGCTCCAGCCCTGGGAGGACGAGGACGTTCACTTGTGCCCCCGGAAGAAGGGACCATGACCAGACTCTGGGGGTCCTGGTGGATAGCACATTCCTATCCAAGAACACAGGCAAGGTGTTGAGGGAATTGACCATCAGCACCTCAAGTGGCAACGTGAAGCAGTGTCTGTGGTTCGCTGTGCAGGATACAATAAGGAGAGTAAGGAGAAATCCTCTTCCAGGTGGTCAAGGTGCTGCAGGTCCAGCTGCAGGTAAGGGTGCTTCCTCCCAATTTGCATATTTGTTCCCATCAGCACAGATTGACCAGGCTGAGAGAGAGGGTGTGTAAACATCACTGGGACCCAGCGGTTCTGGACACTCGAGCGCCGGACTCCACGCCCAGTGTCTTTTCTCCACGTGCTGCGACCTCTGTCCGAGGGGCCCCAACCTGTGAACTCAGTTAATTCCCAAACTGCAAATCACACGTCTGTGATCCGTGTTTGCTAAGGCTGGGAGACAAGTTGAGCGCCATGAATATTTTGTAATAATACGGCCCCAGGCAACATTCAATCTATCCACATCCTGTGGAATGTGGATTGATATCGAATAGATAGTCTCATATAGTGCCTCCTCCCAGATTCCTTCATTCTGACAGTCCTACATTTCTTTAGTGGCAGTGGAGACATTCTGTCCACAGAACCCCTCCTCGCAGGGCCTCAGGTGGCCCAAGGCTGGGAGACCTTGCTCGCTTGATTCCCATGTGGGTGATGCTCCACACGGCCCCGCCTGCCGAGTCCAAGAAGAAGCCCTCGGCGTTGAAATTCCGCTGACTTCCAGCCTCAGTCGGGTGGTTGGGGCATAATTGCACAGGAGGCTTACAGGGATGAGTTGTAAAGAGAGTCGGCAGGCAGGCCATTGAGAAAGACTTACCCCGGGTGTTGGACTCCACACTGCCTGCCTTGGCAGGAGAGGGGCCAGTCTACACGTGACCCCGCCTCCCGGCACAAGTGAGCCATCCACACGGTGTTCCCAGCGCACGAGGCTGATGGCTGCATACTCCGTCAGGGGCAGCCCTGCCGCCCTTTGAAGTTAAGGCTCCCGGGTCCTGTAACTTCCACACCCCCTTCACAGTTCTCCCCTTTGGTACCCATGCGTCACGGGCATGCAGCCCTTCCGTGCCAGCCGCTCTAGGTGGGGCTGAGATGGACACAGGTGATCACAGCCTTTAGGGAGTCAGGGGGTCAATTAGAAGACAAACCGCTAAGCCAGACCTGAGAGCTGGGATGCTGTCTGTGGCGTGGTGCTCGGGGCCAGGCGTCCATGGGCTTCCTTAGACAGCTGGTGCGTCCCCTCCTGCACTGGCCGCACCCTCACCATTAAGTGAGGATCCCTGTGTGGGACCTGGGTCCCCTACACAATCATGGTTGCGCACCAGCTCCCCAGGGACAGATGAAAGTGCAGCCCGAGGGAGATGGGCTACAGGGGAAGGAGGCTGGTGGGCAGTGGTTCTTGGGGGGGTCCCCAGAAGCAGACCCTAGTGCTAGTGTTCCAGTGAAGTGGTTTATTTGAGAGGCCATCCAGGAAGCAGCAGGCAGCCTGGAGAGGATTGAGAGGGGGCAGGGAAGGGACCAGTGCAGGGGAGCCACTAAGCAGGTGATCACCAAGGGCATCTGAGCTCAGGGTCCCTGGGGCCTTGGGGAGAGGGGGCAGCACTGCAGAGCTGGGCCACCTGCAGGAGAGGAGCTGGGTTCCTCATCCACAAACTCTCAGGCTAAGAGCTGCTCCAGGAGCCCTTGGCTTCTGCTGGCAACAGAGAACCCTGGGAAGTGACAGTGTGGGTCGGTGCCTGGGGCCTCACCCATAACATCTGCTGCAGGAGGGGAGTGGGGAGGGTTTAGGGGTGTGGGGGAGGGGAAGAAGGAGCATGGCCCATTTCAGCAACCCTAAGGAGCCAGTGTGAGCAGCCAGACAGGTGGGCAGTGACCAGGCCAAGCCAGGCCTCGTAGGCTGTGGGCAAGACTTTCAGGCCTCCTTAGGAGGATGAAAAGCCAGAGAAACATTAGGTCATGCAGTTCTTGGGATCCGTGCAATCAGATACGGGCTTTGAATCTGTCACTCTGGTTAACCCACCTCCAGAAAGGGATGTGAGTTCTCAGGTTCCCGTTTCCCTGGAATCAGCACACAGCCATCCACTTCCTTCCTGTGGCCGGATGAGCAGAGAGTCTGGGACCTCTGGGAGGTAGGAGGAGTGGGGACGGCTGTTAGGGGTGCGCGTTCTAGTGCCCGACGCCCCCGTCTCAGCCCTGGGTCGGCCGCCAGCTGGCTAACCAGCTTCTCCCACTACAGTCCGGTCACCCTTGTTAGTTCTTTGGAAAGAAACTAAGAGGTCATATGACCTCGTTAAAGGCTGGAGTTGGCAGTGAGGGAAGGCCTGGCAGAAAAGCATGAGTCCAGGTAAACCTGGACCCAAGCTGCAGACACACCTTTCATCTCCTGCTGTCATCTTTTTTTTTTTTTTTTTTTGCAGTACACGGGCCTCTCAGTGCTGTGGCCTCTCCCGTTGCGGAGCACAGGCTCCGGACGCGCAGGCTCAGCGGCCATGGCTCACGGGCCCAGCCGCTCCACGGCATGTGGGATCTTCCCAGACCGGGGCACGAACCCGCGTCCCCTGCATCGACAGGCGGACTCTCAACCACTGCGCCACCAGGGAAGCCCTGTCATCTTTTTTTGACCTCACTGTTCATCAGAATCACCTGGAGGTTTGTTCCAACACAGACTGCGGGGCCCACCCCTGGAGTTTCTGATTCAGTAGGTCGAGGTCCTGCATTTCCATCAAGTTCCCTGGTGATGCTGATGCTGCCAGTCTAGGGGCCCCACCTGCGAAGCCTGGAACGTCACTGCAGAAGGACGGCCCTTATTCCTTCTGTGACTCCAAGAGCTGGTAGGAGAAGGATTTTCCGGATGGCAGGCTTGGCCATCTCTAAATCCTGCTGTAATCTTTTAAAACCAGATGGGAGCAGATTTCCACGGACATATGGGCAGCCTTTACCTCACTCAACTGTTAGCAAATCCTGTCCATCACAGCTGTTCTGCTTCCTAAACACTTAGAGAACAGGAAGACAAACCCCCGGCCACATGGGCCCCTGGGGTGGTGGGAGGGGCCTTGGGTGGGGAAGTCCCAAAGGGCAGGTGATTTCAGATGACAGAATCTGAGGGGGTTATGTGTGGGAAGGGACTCAGGGAGGGGGTCCTATGTGGTCGAGGGGCCTGTTCCCATGGGGCACACGTGAACTGGTAATATCCCGGGCCCAGGAGAGCCCAGGTTCTGGAACTAGAAGGTGTTGCCTTCAAGAAGGCCCCAGGCTGGACGGCGCCTTCCCTAGGGCATCCAGCTCCAGGTGGTGGTATCAGCGTGTGGTGGGTGTTATAGGCCATCCCCTAAAGATAGGTTTGGAGAGGGGGAGAGGGGAGGAGGTGATAGGGAGAGAGAATGAGAGTGAGAGCAGTTTGTTAAGGGTTAGCTGAAACTTAAAAAGTAGAAAAAGCTTTTTGGAACAAACTGCATGATTGCTAATCCGCAGGTCACAGATCGTCTGGAATACTTTATTGATGCTGAAATAGCCCAGCTGCAGAAAGCTTCCAGATGGTAATGAAAACTGCACGGTTAAGGAAAACTTCAAACTGGAAAAGGTAGGTGACAAACCAACTACCTGCGATGGTCTTGGCTGCTCTGAGCCCCAGGCAGAACTTGGGGTACACAGACCCTCTCCTTGAGGTCGGCATCAGTCCCAGTGTTTCGCCCCAGGAGTGGTCAGCCCTGTGGCCTTCAGAGCAGAGGGTGCAGGGCAGCAGGATGTGGAGGACCCCTTGTCCTAGGGACAGGATGCTGTCAAGGTCACTCTTATTGCAAGGACTCCATCCCTCCAGGCTCCTGGTGCAGGAAAACCCGCTAACACACATTCACTGGGAGTCTGCCCTCTTGGACCCTGATGCTCCACCCAGCTGTTGCCAGCCCCACGGTCGTTCATCCTTGTGAAGGCACAAAAGGGAGTCCGTTCACTCAGCCGCTCATCAAAGCTTACCTGGCACTTGGCGCTATTCTGGGTGCGGGAGATCAAGCAGTGACCACACCAAGTGGTGTCCCCACCCTCCCAGGCTCAGCCATGGTTTCCACAAATGTCAGGGAAGAGTCCCAGGTTCTCAGCAGAGGGCTGACATAGCCTGGGGGCTTTTGGCCTCAAGCCTGTATTTCTGACTCAGGGTGGGAGTGCCCGGGCCTCATCCAAGGGCTTCCTCTGAGGTTGGTGAAGGCCCCGGGCTCCCTGAAGGTGGGCTCCTTCCTTCACCCCCGTGGTCCTTCACGTGAGCCATGTCAGAATCACCTGGCGGCCTTGACACACCTGGATGGCGTGGTTTCCCCCTGAAGAGTCTGATTCAGTAGGTCTGGAGAGGAATCCAAGAACTGGCAATCCTCACGAGCTCCCCAGGCTGGGATCCGGGGCTGCTGCTCTGGCCTTGGGACCATGCTCAGAACCGCTGCTTCAGGCACCCACTGCACGGGCACTGCAAGGGCCCATCGACAGGAGCCTAAAACGGCCTCTGTGAGCTCACCATGAACAATTTCCATCATTTCCAGCACAATAGAGGCCCTTCAAGGACAAACAGTCAAGCAGGGAGCGTGTCTGATGCCATCTTATCTTTTATGTTAGTTTTATTTATCTTTTCCTGGTAGTACAAGTATGGTTGGTTGAAGTTTATATTTTCTACTGGGAGCATTGTGGATAAGGGAAAGTTGTTGCTTTTTACCTGTTTGTAGAAAATATTAAAGAGAATTAAGGAAACTTGTCTTCAGGAAGCTCTTTTATTCTCTGTAAGGTTTCCATGGCCCATCTCTGTTTTAAAGCACACGTTTTAAAGCCCACATTTATCGATAATGAAAACTTTGTTCTTTTCTTTCCAAGTGTTTGGAATAATGCTGAAGAGGAGTAATGCTGGGCATTCTCTCTTATTCCTGGGGAATTAATGGGATTCTCTTCAGTATTTATACCTTATTACTAAATATTGTATCAAGTATTGATTTCTGAAGCTCCTCCAACTCTCTCTTTACCAAGAGTTAGTTTTTTTTGTGTGTGTGTGTGTTTTGCTTTTTGTTTTTGCGGTACACAGGCCTCTCTCACTGTTGTGGCCTCTCCTGTTGCGGAGCACAGGCTACGGACGCACAGGCTCAGCGGCCATGGCTCACGGGCCCAGCCGCTCCACGGCATGTGGGATCTTCCCGGACCGGGGCACGAACCCGCGTCCCCTGCATCGGCAGACGGACTCTCAACCACTGCGCCACCAGGGAAGCCCCAAGAGTTAGTTTTTAAATTAAGAATGTTTTCTTCTATCAATTATTCTTTCAGTATCTACCAAGTGTATTGAATAATTTTTTCTTCTTTGATCCATTACTATAATAAATTCAAATAATATTGAGTCATCCTTACGTGTCTGGAATATGGAGCACGTGTCTTTTGGTTTTCTATAAATATAACTTTCTTTGAATGGCGTGGTTAGTTCTCATCCACACTGACTGAAGGTGGTGACAGATACACAGGTCACCAGTGTGCAGGCTTGTTGGGTGAATCTGCATCTTCAGCAAGGTTTCTGGACGATTTCTGCACAAGGACACGGCAGGGGACTATCCTTATTCCTCTGACACGATTAGCTTTGTTGAACCTGCTGTGGACATGCATACCTGGCATCCCCGTCTCTTTTATGGCATATTTCTGGGTCTCTCTGAGTGCGGAGTGTGATTCCTGAAGGCCAATTGTGGACATGCTTGTGCATGTGGGGGGGGGGGGTGTTCTCCAGTCACCACCTCGTTGATGGCAGGACAGCCCCTTCTTCTTGCCTCCTCCCTTCGTGGAGACACTCCGTGGGGCCCCGGCTGGAAGGGAGCAGTGGCATGGGTGGTGTCCGCACTTGTCTCTTAGAATACAGAGGGATCGATGCGCCACTTTTCATTTAGGAATTTTGCTTTTATATATTAAACAGTCAAACTTCCCTAGAGAATGGCTTGGAGCGTGTGGTGCACACACGCACACACGGGCACACACACGTTCCATGGTCTGACCCCAAACCCACTGAATCAGAATGTCCGGGTACTGACATCCACACACTTCATGTCACAGGAATGCTGAAAAGCACTGCACTAGGGACAGTAACTGTTTACTATGCAGCTGCTTTTAATTTGCTGGTATTTTTTTAAGGCTATTTTGTAGGTAAGTTTGGATTATAATTTATTTCTCAGCTATATTTTGGTTTCAGGATTTCTGTGGTCTGGTGTAATGAGAATGGGGGCTTTCCTTTTTTCCTGTGATCTAGATCAGTTTAAAGACCAAAAGAGCTTTGGGTTCTCAAGGCTTGATGTAATTTGCCTATAAAAACATTTTGACTTGGTATTTTGTTGGTTTGTGGGCAATGAGGCCCCCATAATACTCCTTTGCATGTGTCCAGAACTCAGTGGAGACCTAACGCCATTCTCTCTGACACCGTTTGCCTCTTAGCTCCTGAAATGCCCCAGTGTTTCCAGCCAATTATTGAAGATGCCCTTTGCTGTTTTTCCAGGGTTGCTACCGATCTGTTCATCTCTCTCTCCATCTCTCCCCTCACTCATCCGTCTATCACCCACACATAGAATATTTCATTTGTCATTTCAGTGGTTTTCTAAAAATTTATTTATTTATTTTTGGCTGCGTTGGATCTTCATTGCTGTGCACGGGCTTTCTCTAGTTGCAGCGAGCAGGGGTTACTCTTCCGTTGCGGTGCGCAGGCTTCTCATTGCGTGGCTTCTCTTGTTGTGGAGCTCAGGCTCTAGGTGCACAGGCTCAGTAGTTGTGGTGCACGGGTTTAGTTGCTCCGTGGCATGTGGGATCTTCCCGGACCAGGGCTCGAACCCGTGTCCCCTGCATTGGCAGGTGGATTCTTAACCACTGTGCCACCAGAGAAGCCCTCAATGACATTTTGAAAGGGAGAGAAGGGGTCTTTGGAATAAAAGATATGTTAGGTCCTAGAACCCTCTAAATTGCTCTTATCCTGACATTGTTGTTAGAACAAAAGGCATTGTTTGATTATTAAGATTACCTACATTAGTTTATACCTGGCATAGAATTGCATACAATCTACACTGTAGAAAACATTAAAGAGAATTCAAAATAAAATCAAGGTTACATCTGATCTCCCACCAGAATATGATGATGATTAATATTTGCTGTCTATCCATGGGAGGGACGGGGACAGATACCCCTCCAGGTACCTGCTGGTGGCTACAAAGGTCTGCAGCCTCCAGCCGGCAGATTCCTGGGGGCATTCCTTGATGGGTGACGACCCGTCTTCCCACATATTCCTAAGCTGACACGTAGTATCCTAAGCTGACACCTGGCAACAGAGCCATTTTTTTTCTCTTCCTCTTGGTACACTGCTGACTTTGCTGTGGTGGTGGTCTTTTTCAGAGACAAATTTCTGAATTTGTCTTTTTCAGAGCCAAATGTGCACATTTCTGGTGGGCGCACTCCCGTGGCACAGCGATTTCACCGTGATGAAGCAGAAGTGTGTGGAGGCCTAGGGGCTCTGGAGCTCCTACCACCATCCCTTCCTTTGTCTGTGAAACAGCAATGGCCTGTGAGCCATTACCAGCCCGCTTTCCTCATACATGTCCCCCTGCTTGCTGTTCTGCTTTCTAGATTCAGGTTAGGTGGTAACGAAAGATGGGCAGGACCAAGTCCTCCTTCCTGGCCTCATGGGAGGCCACTTGCCTTTAGCAGGCATGATGGCCCGCCCCCAGGAATAAGGAACATTTGTCACTGAGCACAGAGGGTGGGGTGCTGTCTGATTCCATTTCCCACCACACCCCTGGGAAGGAATCTCATTTTGATCTGGTAATCGCCCCACTCCCGCCCCACAGAGGGCTGAACACAGTGGGTACTCACAGTTTCCTTCTGGAAGCCTCCTTTGGCCTGAGGCCCCTTTCTCCCTGGGTCCCGAGTGGATGGGTCACCGGTGGGAGATGAGGGGGACGCAGCTGGGAGACCCCCTGGCAGAAGCAGCAGTCTTCCCCTTCGGGGCTCTGTGAATTGGGAGAATTTGTGTTTCTTTTTATGTAAATGTCAACAGTGGTCACAGATCTAGAGGGGTGAGGACAATAAGGCCTTCAAAGGAAGCTTCAGTGTTCACATGAGTCTGTGGGTGCACATATGTGCAGGTGTGTGCTGGTGTGTGCAGGTGTGTACTGGTGTGCGAATGCAGGTGTGTGTATGGAGAGAGACGGAGGAGAGATGGGGGTATGTGGAGAAGGAAGTACACAAACAGAGATGATAACAGGAGACAAAACTCCCTCAAAGAAAGCAATCATTAAAAATAGGTGTGTCTGGGGCTTTCCTGGTGGCGCAGTGGTTGAGAGTCCGCCTGCCAATGCAGGGGACACGGGTTCGTGCCCCGGTCCGGGAAGGTCCCACATGCCGCGGAGCGGCTGGGCCCGTGAGCCATGGCCGCTGAGCCTGCGCGTCCGGAGCCTGTGCTCTGCAACGGGAGGGGCCACAACAGTGAGAGGCCCGCGTACCGCAAAAACAAAAAAAGGTGTGTCTGAGGGGGAATTCTTTAATGGATAGAGTTTTAATTTCACAGGATGAAAAGCTTGTGGAGATCAGTTGCACAGCACTGTGAATATACTCAACACTACTGAACTATACACTTAAATGGTTTGGATGGGAGATGTTATATGTATTTACCACAATTAGATTTTTAAAAACTAAATAGGCTGTTTTAAACGTGGTGTTGGGTACAATTTGGGAGACCAACTGTGTTTCCAGCGTTCAGGGCTTCACCTCAGGGCCTGGTGGGTGGCAGGGATTCAGCATTCCTGCCCCAGACAGAATGAGGCCTCAAGACTCAAAGGCCACTTCTTTCGTCTCTGGTTCCTCCAAATTAAGGTCTCATGGTTGGAGACACCATGCCACCTGGGGTGACAGGGGACAAGTGGCATTCCCCTTGCAGAGCCCTTGCCTCTCCTCTGATTGTCTCTTCCCCCCTGTCAGCCCCCTTAGTCTCTCTTCCCAGCCCACCCATGTGTGCCCCGCTCTCCTCCGACACAACTCCTGCTCTGCCCCCAACCCCAGGAGCCTCTGCCAGGTAAGGGCCCAGGATTTGGATCTGAAACTGGCTTAACATCACTTGGACCTAATACACTTATCCTGATTAAAAACTACTCTTCCCCTCAGGCCAGTAGGGCTCCATCCAAAAGTGCCCCCCAGATACCCTGGTGGGATGCTCCCTGCAGAGCAGCAGACCCACTGCCCAGCCCCGGTGCTCAGGTCGGACCACAGCTGCGCATCCCCCCCTGCTTGCGAGGCACATGGAGGCGCCTTAGGAAAGACAGCCTTTTGGGACCAACCTCTTGGGATGGTCCTTTCTTCCGGACAGTTGGGTGGGAACCGCAGGAATCCAGTGTCTGCAGCAAGCGGGCAGGGCACAGTGCGGGGCTAGCCGGACGTGCTGGGGGCGGGGTGACTGCCACCCCGCTGGTACAGGTGTTCCTCCCACGTGGACAGAGATACCCCGTACGGGCCTATTTCTAAGTTTGTGTTAACTTATATCAAAATTTAATCTAACTTCACCTCTTTTTAACCTGTCTCTCCAAGTCTCTTCTTTTCATTTTCTTTTTCTTCACATGAAATAAAATGCTAGGCAGGCCTTGCTTTCCCTTGCTGGGTTTCATGTCCTTTCTGCTGAGATGTTGTTACTGGTGTCTCTCTCTCTCTCTCTCTCACACACACACACACACACACACACACACACACACACACACACTCACTTCCCTGGTGGGAGGTCAGACCCACAGCCTCTACTCCATTCTGCTGAAGCCCCCCTGCACCCTGGACCCAACACTGTCCGCCTCAGTCTGGGACGCAGGAGCAAAGGGGCCCTGGAAGGCCACAGAGATCAAGGAAATGCCGCCCAACAAGACTGGTCACATGGCCTCGGAGGCTGCCCAACCTCAGGACTGCTCTGGGGGTCCCGCCCTCTGCCCTGCCCCTATCCTTGCGGGGACCCAAGGCCTTTCCAGCTGGTGACCAGTCATGGCCATCCTCTGCGAGAACAAGGAATCCATTTAGCCCCATCCTGGACCGGGCTGTGGAGACCCCACAGGCCAGTGGGAAACGAGGCCAGAGCTGCCAGGACCAGGGGTGGGTGCTCCGGGGATCACCTGGGTAGCAGCAGCAGGGAGCTCAGGGACTCCAACCTGGGAAAGGGTCAGGTGGGCTGTGGAGAGAGTGCAGACTGGTCCTGGTCTCAGAGATGTAAGCACTGTCCCAGCTCTGCCATGTCCACTGGGTGCCGCACCACTGACCACACCCCAGGTCTGCTCGCCTTGACCCAGGCCAGCGTGGGGACCGCCTGGCTCCCAGGCCCTGCTGGACTGAGAGCCCATGGGGAGGGGCACAGACTCACCACCCACGTGCCTAGTGGGTGTGTTCCCCTTTCCATGTGGTAGGTACATGCAGACACAGTAGGTGCATTTCTAGGGTCTCCAGAGGAGTCAGGGACAAAGGGTCAAGGCCTGGGCACTGGAAGTGTTCAGAGCGGCCACCAGTGTCCACCCTGCATAGGGGATGGTGGGGTGGCCACGTGGGAGCTCTAGGATGGACCCAGGCTAGCAAAGTAGCTGTTCCCCTCCGACCCCGGGAATGAAATAACAAGGCTGATCTGTTTCCAAGGCACATGGGATAAAGATTTGCGTCCTCTCCCGAGACCGACGGGCTCAACCAGGGGAGAGGAGAGTAAGCAGAAGTGGGGCTGCAGCCGGAGCAGAGGCCCAGGGGGTGACACAGGCCGTCTGCGGTCCGGGGGTCCCTTGCCCACAGGCTGCTTTCCTTGGTGAAGGGCACTCCTGCCAGCTCTCCTCACGTCCACTGTGGAGGGCTCCCCGATTCATTGGCAGGTCCTGGACAGAGGCAGGCCGCTGCACCGGCCTGGCCATAAACCCCTCCTGTCTGCCCTCCTGGCGTCTCCAGTCTCAGCCAGGACCACCCCGCAAGTGCTGTCCCAAAGCCAAACTGAGCAGGCATTTCCCTCCTCCCATAGTCAACGGCCCATCAAGTGCACTTAAGCATACCTGGCACAGAAGCCCGTCTCTGCCCCAATCACCAGGCTACTGCTGGGCCTGCAGGGCCAGGTCAACGCACTGCCGTGGATGTCACCTAGGGCCAGCCAGAGGCTCTTCAGCTCCCCCGCCCAGGGGAACCACCCCCTCCTGCAGACTGGTGTGGATCATCTGGAAGGAGAGGCAACTTGCAGGGCCTGGATGGCCCCTCTACAGGCTGGTGACCATGCCGGTGGGGACCGGACAGTGCCTTTGTGCGCCCACTGTGCCCCGAGCATTTTATGCCCACCTGCTCTGCCCACCCATGGCCCACCCTGGGCCCCCTGCCCATCGGTGGAGACTCCACATGGGCACTCACGCACCATGTCCCCACCCTTGGTGGGGCTGTCCCCTGTGACGGGCAGCCTCCTGACTCCTGGCTGCATGTGTGGACCCAGGCTGGGCCGTGGAAGGATGGGAGCCCAGGAAGCCACGGGGAACAGAGGACAGAGGGGCTCAGGACAACAGGGCACTTGCAGAGGAGCTCGGGGCCAGGCTTGGCAGGGGGCAGGCCCTCTCCCCACAGCGTTTTACGGTCCCTGCGGGCAGATCCTGGCTACCTGGGTACCAGTCCCAGCTAACAGCCTCCCTTCTTGGGCATGAGCGTGTCTGAGCACGAGGAAACGAGTCTCTAGTCCTGGCTGAGTCACGGAGCCCCCCGGCCAGGGGAGTGAGGCCAGGAGCAGGGTCGGCTGTGGGACAACCTCCCGGACGCAAGCATGTCTGAGCCGAAGGCTGTTCCACCTCGAGGGCAGGGGTACAGCCACAGGCCAGCACAGAAGATGGAGTTCTTGTCCCAACGCTGCCACCTTCCAGTTCAAAGCCCTCACGGTGTAACTGGGCCCTCAGTTTGCTAGCCTTCATCTTGGAGGACAGAATGCCTGCTGGCTCGGTAGGACCAGGCGATGTGCTGGGTCAGCTGCGTGTACGTCCGTTACAGCGGGGGAGGCTGACGGTTCTGCTATCCACGTGCCGACACATTTGCAGGTTTCTGCTGAGGTCAGGCCGGCTAGCGGCCTTAGGGACAGTTGGCAGCAGAGACCTGAGCCCTGGCCTCTGTTGCCTCCTCCCACTTTTCACTGTCAGCCTTGTCCCACCAAAGAGTTAAAAGGCATTAGTTCTACAGTCACTTTTGTTCTTCGGCTGACACAGAGTTTAATTGTTGCAACATCAAAGTAGGCCAGGGCCAAAACAGAGACTGCAAGGCTCTTGCCCAAAGAACAGAGGGTCCTTGGAATAGAGGATGGGGAGGTCTTGGGTCTGCGAGTCCCCAGCTCTTATCTGGACATTAGGCGTGCCGGCAGCGTTTACCCATCCCCCCGTGAGGACAGGAACGTGAACCTGGGGGCCTTTCTCAGGAAAAGAATTGCCAACGGCAATGAGCTGGTCTCCGGCTCTACATGGGCTCCCACCACGGACACTGCAGGGACAGGCCCCCGAGCTGTCGGACTTGATGGGCTCAACCCAAGGTGTGCACATGCCCAGTGCCCAGCTTGCTCTGCTTCCAGAACCCTGACTGCACCTCCTGGCCGGGAACCTCAAGGCCTCAAGGCCAGCCCCCTGCGCACACGCAGAGAAGCCCCTTCTGCCATCACTCTCTCACCCTCACCTTGCCCGTGGAAAAAGCAAGAATGTGGGACTGTGACCATTGCCAAGATGGAACCGGCTGTGTGGTGGACCTAGCTTCACCTTGCTCAGTGTCACAGCAAACTTCACGCATGAGAGAGGCCCAGAGCCAGGCCGCAGATCAGCGGATTGCTCCAAAGTGCTGGGGACTGGACCGTGGCCTTCCTCTTGACGAAAGGGGATTTGTGATGCAATGAGGGTGATTTCTACAGGATCTTTCCCCATTCAGCCACCCCTGGAGCAAGACTTAAGGGCATTGCTATAAGAAGAACTGCCGAATGAGATGAACCAGGCAGGAATTATGTCACGCAGCCGGGCTGAGTGCGGGCGAGGACGGGCATAGGACTGGAGCCAGGTGTCTGGCCCTCGGCGGTGCCTCTTGTGAGTCCAGGTGGGCTGGGCGCCGTCCTAGCTTCTGCTGCCATCGCTCGGCACCTGTCTTGGCAAGCAGCCAGTTAATGTGGATGTGGAGAAAGGTGATGGGGCCTTTTCCCTTCCAGGCTCTTTGCTTTCGAGGGTGTTGGCCTGAACGTAACAGGGCTCCCTCATGGAGGAGATGGGGCCTCAGCTGCACAGCCTTTCATGGGGGCCTCTCCCAGGTAGAGATCTCAGCCTCCCCGCCTCCGGCAGACCCTCAATCCTGCAGGTGCAGAATGACTTTAGGTGGACAGTGGAGAGCTCTGGGGGGGTGGTTCAGAGTGGAGGGATGGAGGCCTGCAGAAAGGGGAAATAAATCACCAAACAACTTATTTCAGTAACGCTATCTGGCCCTGCAGCCCGAATGGCTCCAGAATTGCTGCCGAGGAGGGTTCACCTGTATCGATCCGGGTAGGAGTCCAAGGCTTGTCTTGATCTGCTTCCCACGGTTCATACAAGATCGACAAAGACGCAATGGTCCACGTGAAGAAGTGGAGAAGGTGCTGCTGGCCAGAACTGTGGAGCGACAGGGGCCAAGGCCCTCGGCTGACCCCTCAGCACCCCCAAGCTTCTGACCGGGACCCGTGTCAGTGTGATCCCCCCCTCCCTCCCCAAGCACAGCCTCTGATACAGGTTGTGAAGCTCCCTCCACACCAAGTACCCACGGGGAGTCCCTCCCCTCCACCTAAACCCTGCCCAGGATGTCGAAACTGATCTGTGCTGACAAAGTTGGTGAAGATGTCATTTTGTAAACAGTTGTGTTTTTCCTCTGTCCAACCCAAGCCTGCTCTCTCCAGCTGAAGGTCCAGGATAGGGGCAGTCCATAAAGACAGAAAAAATTAGGTAATAACTACTCTACTCCAGCCAAGAAAAAACTGTGTCCCCATGCCCTTTTGTGCATGTAGGCAAATACTTCTGTGGGACAAACTCCTGTGTGTGGATGTGTTGAGGACTATGTAACTTTTAAATGTTTAGCAGAGATGGCTAAATCACCCTGAGCAAAGACACTGGATTCTTACTCCACCAATGCTGATGAAGGCGCCTTATCAACCAGACACTGTCATTGTTTTTTAACTTTTTTCCAAAGTGTAGGAGAATGGTGACACTTCATGGTTGGGTTCATTTGAATTTCTGTTGTTAAGGAAGCTAAGCATATTTTCACACATGTATTAAAGACATTTATATTTCTTTTTCTGTGACTTCTGTGTTGATTACTTTTCTCCAAGTTTCCTACTGGATTTTTGTCTTTTTAAAAATTACTTGCAAGAGCTCTTTGATATTATGGAAATTAAAATGTTCTGCATCACATTTGTTAAAGTCTAACCACTTGTCTCCCTTCATACCCACTAGGCTGGCAATCATCACAAACAGAGAGTATGGGACTTCCCTGGTGGTCCAGTGGTAAAGAATCTGCCTTCCAAGGCAGGGGACGTGGGTTCAATCCCTGGTCAGGGAACTAAGATCCCACATGCCACAGGGCAACTAAGTCCACGCACCACAACTACTGAGCCCGAGCGCCTCAACTAGAGAGCCCACCTGCCGCAAACTACAGAGTCCACGTGCTCTGGAGCCAGCGTGCTGCAACTGGAGAGAAAACCTGCACGCCACAACTAGAGAGAAGTCCATGTGCTGCGATGAAGATCCCACCCATCCGTCGCAGCAAAAGATCCCACATGCTGCAACTAAGACCAACGCAGCCAAAATGTAAGTAAATAAATAGAGAGATAGTAACCAGTGCTGGCAAGGATGTAGAGGAATGGAACCTTCATACACCGCTGATGGGAAGGTAAGACGGTGCAGCCCCTTTGGGAAACCATCTAGCAGTTCCTCAAAAAGTTAAATACAGAGTTCAGGTAACCCAGTAATTCCACTCTGACCTGTGTACCAAGAGAAATAAAAGCATAGGTCCACACAAAAGCCCAAATATGAAAGTTTGTAGCAGCGTTAGTCATAATAGCCAAAAAGTAGTCAAAACCCCCATGTCCACTAATTGGTGAATGGATAGATGAAACACAGGACACACATGCATGAAGGAAAGTTATTCAGTGATAAAAAGAAATGAAGTAGCAATTCATGCTGTAACTTGGGTGAACCTTGAAAACATACTAAGAGAAAGCCATACACCACAAGACATATACAGAATGATTCCAGTTATAGGAAATGTCCAGAATAGGTACATCTATAGAGAAAGCAGATTCGAGGTTGCCTAGGATTGGAAGGAGGCAGGGAGATTGGGAGGGTATTGGTTCAGCCTTGCTGGGAAAACTGATTGTGGTTTTGGATATAAAACTGTGAAGATACTAAAAGCCATTGAATCGCACATTTAAATGGTTGAATTGTATGGTATGAGAATTATATTTCAGTAAAGTTGTGTCAAAACCACCCTGCCCCTGCAGTGCGCCCCATGTGTCCCACCTGCCCTCTGGCCGCACCCCTTAAGGCAGCCGGGGTAAGAAGCACCAGCCAGCCCCTCCTGGAACCCCAGTTCCCACCATCAGGGGCAGAATGAGATGCTTCATTCGGGGCAATAGCTTCTGGAACAGTCAGTATCTGCCATTGCCGATGACCCCAAAGCAGCTGGGTAAGCCGGCTGCGGGGGATGGAAGGGAGCGGGGCCATGCCCAGAGGACCCAGGGGCTGTCTCCCCTCCGTACTCCGTCAGTCAGTGGAGGCCTGAGGACCAGCCCAGGACTCAGCCCCGTGGGTCCACAGCCATCACAGCGTCAGCACCCTGCCCCGCCCTTGAAGTTTTCCCGGACCAGCTGGGTGGACCCCAGCCTACTCCCAGGGAGAGATGTGGGCTGTCTCTACTTCTGTTGAGAGAGGCCTCAGCCCAGGCCACAGTTTTCAAACGATTCATGGGGCCAAGAGGGGAAATGGACTCGCTTCTGGACATACTATATGCTCATATCTTTGGCTCCCTTTGAGCCGAGACAAGTGAGGAAATTGTCTTTTTCTTTCGGATCTTAAAAGCAGCTGCACAGCACAGGGAGATCAGCTCGGTGCTTTGTGACCACATAGAGGGGTGGGCTAGGGAGGGTGGGAGGGAGGGAAACGCAAGAGGGAAGAGATGTGGGGACACATGTATATGTATAACTGATTCACTTTGTTATAAAGCAGAAACTAACACACCATTGTAAAGCAATTATACTCCAATAAAGATGTTAAAAAAATAAAAATTAAAAAAAAAGAGCTTTTCCCATAAAAGGGAACTTAACCCTTTGCCAAATATCTTCCAAATAACATATCGTGTTCCCATTTACCTGTCGGCTTTGGGGGGCGAGAGCATGTGTGAGTGTGTGCTGTACAAAGTGTGTGGCCAGATCGATGCTTCTTCTCCATCTGGCTTCTGTGTTTCCTACAAGCTCAGAAATGGCTCCTGACTTCCAGCCCAGGACTCTGTCTCACATTTGACCCTCCAGCCGGTGACTCTCAGGTCTCACAGGCCCCGTCTAGAGTTTACTTACGGATCTCAGGTAGGAGCCTCCTTGGGCTGATGTGTATTTTTAATATCCTGGAAAGAAAAGTAGTGATTTCCCAACTTCTGAGTTCTTGGGACTCCCCTCTCTGTGGCTGAGCCAGGCCCCAAAAGCAGAGTGGGATGGAGTCCCGACCGTGCGGGCAGCCTGCCCGGGACAAGGCTGGAGATGGGGAGGAATGGCTGGCGGGCCAAGGGGGATCTGCCCTCTGTTCATCCCACAGAGGCTCATCACGCCTGAGTCTGCTGCCAGCCTTCGGCTTCGTGTCCTCGGCACCACCCCTGGCCTCCCGACCTGGGGGCCTCTGGCCCCAGGTCCCCTGAGCCTGGCTGTCTGGTGTCTCTAAGATGCCAAAGAGGGGCCACATGACAAGACACTGATGGAAAGAGCCCTGGAGGTGACTTCACTTCCAGCTGCCCATCCAAAGCACAGAAATTTAGAAAGTCAGGAGCCAAGGGACAGGAGCTGGGACTCAGCACTTGGGGCAGATGCTGGGGGCTCCTGGTGAGCCTGTGGGCTTCTGAGGGCAGAGGGTCCCCTGACAGAGGGGCTGGTCACCTGGGCAGCATCAGTGGGGCAGGGCTTACGTCACAAAGGGGCCAGAGGTGACCACTGGCAGGGAGGACAGCTGAGGGCAGACGTACCCTAACGCCAGCAGACACCCTGAGCAGGCACATGGCTGTGAACTGAGCATGCCAGAGACAAGCGGGCCGCAGGCAGGAGCCACCGAGCTCGGGTCCTGAGGAAGGAGAGAGACCGCCTGCGGCCGGCGGCCAGCTCAGGGCTCGGCCGCAGCATCGTGGAAAGGAGCTTGGTGCTCAGGTGGGTCCCAGGTTTAGCCATGCTGGATGGGAGACGGCCCAGGGCAACCGTCCCGTGTGTCTGGGCAACTGCTCCAGAGGCCACGGAGCGGGTCTGAACCGCTCCAATCCCATGCGTGTCACATCAATGCTGCCATCGCACGGAGGCCGGGCAGGAGCGGGTAGGTTACCACGGGCCAGGCCGGCGGGCGGAGGGGACCCGGTGTCCTCACGCATCAGCCTCCCCACAGGCCCGTCTCTGGGAGGCACACGGGAAGGTCTCCTCTCGCGGCCTGGGTTTGGTTGGCGATTCCTGGCAGAGGGCATGTGGGTCAGAGCGGTGTCCTGGGTGGGCAACCGAGCGAAGACCCCAGGAGTGTTCAGTGCTGGGTGTCTGTATCTAGAGCCTGACGGACACCAGGCATCTCTTGGTTTGGCCATCACGTCCTCTGTTCAGCTTGGACACTCTGTCCCCACTTCTCTGTGGCGAACACAACCCACCGACCCTGCTTTGTCTCGAGGGGCCGCTCCTTGTCTGCACCTGACACATTAACCACTGCCTCTGCCCTGTGAGCCAAATCCTGGTGACCTTCTGTGGCAGAAGGGGTTCCTCTAAAGCAACTGCACTTTACAAGCCGTGATCCCTCCTACGCGGGGGTAACACTGAGGCAGGGCAGCCCCGGTCTGAAACAGACACGCAGCCCCGTGGCCGTTTCCTCCTGTGTAAAGGGTTTCGCAGCCCCACGGGGCTCTGATGATGAAAGGCCACCCAGCACGTGCAGTGCCTACCACAGGGCCCAACCCAGCCAGCAGGGACAGGCGTGTGTGTGTGTACACGTGTGTGTGCATCCCTCCCACACGTGAGTGCACAGAGGTGTGTGTCCTTCCAGAAAGGAAGCATCCAAGATGGGAAAATGGACCGAATTGCACATTTCGCAGGCAGCCTCTTTTTTAGGCAGGCGATGTTAACCGCTGTTCTCCCCTCTCCGCCTGCAGCAGAGCTAGGAGGGGCCGGGTGCAGAGGCAGCAGGGCCCGGCCAGCCTTGCGAGGACAGGAGGGGCTCGGCCGCGCCCCTGGGCTGAGGTACCATGGCCAGGCTCCGCCCCGGCCTGCTGCTCCTGATGGCCACGGTGGCCCTCGCGTCCAGAGGTGTCCAGGCCTGGGGTTCATCGAAGGTGGTGAGGAAATTCCAAGACATCTCCGAATCCTACGTATACGTGGAGCAGGCCCTGTGGTTCGCCATGAAGGAGTACAACGAGGCCAGCAAGGACGAGTACACCTTCAAGGTGTTGCAGATTCTGAAGTCCCAGGAGCAGGTTGGTGGCTTTCACTCCCCGTTCTCTGTCCCCACACTCACATTTGTGGCAGGGCTGTCGTCCGTGGAGAGCGGCTGAGAGACACCTGAGCCAAAATTTATGAACTTTATTTTAGGGGTTTTTGGAAGAAAGTTAATGAAACTTCCTCCTTTATCATTCTGGGGTAAAACATAATATATCCATTCAAATAACTTAAATTTAGTTATAGTCACATCAGAAAACACAGGTAAGAGTCCAGAAGGGCTCCTGAAGGGGTCAAGTTTGGGACAGTTTGAGCTGATATCATCAACCTAAGCGGCTACAGGGATGGATTATAACACATTTAACAAATGAACAAACTCCACATCCAGCTTTCACTGTAAAAAGGAACCAGGGCAGAAGGGAAGGCTCTTTTTTTACAGAAAAATGCCTACTTAGAGATGTGAAAGAATATGAAACTAGAAAATCACCTTTTGCAACCACCATGGTGATAACTAACTCAGGTCGAAGATCAGCAATGAATCCTCCACCTGGTGCGGGGGGAGAGGGGGAGGGGAGGAGGAGGGAGGGGGGTGGACCGCTATAGGGGTTGCTTGTTAATTAATTACAACCAGGACACATGGGACAAATTGACACCGTGTACCTCTGATGTGACATCACTGCAAGGACACAGCGTTGCCTATATACGGCGTTCCTGCTCCAAAGGCCTGAGGGTGATCTCGAGGGACAATTAGACGAGTCCATATTATGCGGCATTCTCTAAGACTGCTTAAAAATATCAGTGCTGGGCTTCCCTGGTGGTGGCACAGTGGTTGAGAGTCCACCTGCCGATGCAGGGGACACGGGTTCGTGCCCCGGTCCGGGAAGATCCCACATGCCACGGAGCGGCTGGGCCCGTGAGCCATGGCCGCTGAGCCTGCGCGTCCGGAGCCTGTGCTCCGCAACGGGAGAGGCCACAACAGTGAGAGGCCCGCGTACCGAAAAAAAAAAAAAAAATCAGTGCTGTGAAAGACGGGGAAGAAGAAGGAAACGGTTCTCAGTAAAGGAGGCTTAAGAAACATGACGTTAAATGCGAGATGTGATCCTGTATTGTCTCTTGGATTTAAAATTATACTGTAAAGGATGTTCTTAGGGCAGTTGGAGGGTTTTGAACACGGACCATGTCTAAGATGAGTGCATTGAACCAGCGCTGTGTTTCCTGAGAAAGAGGGTTGTCCTGAGGTTTATGCAGGAGCCCGAGATGGGAGGTGGAGGGGTGAGCAATGAGAGGGGTCGGCAGAGGGTGAGGGGGCCCCACTGGGCCCGGGTTACATGTGACGCCGGCCTGACCTACACCTCTGCCCCTCTTCCTCCTCCACTCGCCCCATCTGCCCTCTAACCTGCGCTGCCCACCCTCCAGCCACCGTCAACCTGCCTCCGTTTCCTGTTTTCTTATGTGGGCAGAAGTTTCACTCAGCGTCTGGATCCCCTAAGAGGCCGGGACCCCTGGCTCCTGGCCACCTGCACGAGTTGAGGGCCCCGGGCTCCTGCTGGTTCTCCGTGTGGCCCCAGTTGTGTGGTTTGTGTTTTCAGGCAACGACACCAGGTCCAGGATGTGCGTCCCCAATGGGTGGCTGAAGTAAGACCTCATGGATGTCAATGCCCCAGGGGGCTCAGATGTGGTACCTGTTCTTAGTGAAGTTCCCGTCTTTCCCACGATGAGTCCACTTTCTTGGATGTTTTCATCTGTGCTCTCCATTTACAGAAATAGGTATAGATGGTTCTGCTTTAAAGGCAGGTATTTAATAATAAAATAAACCAAAGACCCACATAGCTCAAGACTAACGAATCATTTCATAGTGTTTGCTACTTCTTTTCACGAATGTACATTTTGTGTGTGTGTGGTTTTCTTTTTTTGTTTTTATTTTAACCAAATAGCACCAATTATTAAAAAGGGCATTATTTCTACACTATACCACAGTGTCACCCCTGCCAAGCATGAGGGAGTTCTGCAGATGTAGGACTCTTTTCTATTCTATTTTGTTTTTAATTTTTGAATTTTATTTTATTTATTATTTTATACAGCAGGTTCTTATTAGTCATCAATTTTATACACATCAGTGTATACATGTCAATCCCAATCTCCCAATTCATCACACCACCACCACCACCCCCCTGCCGCTTTCCCCCCTTGGTGTCCGTATGTTCATTCTCTACATCTGTGTCTCAATTTCTTCCCTGCAAACCAGTTCATCTGTACCATTTTTCTAGGTTCCACATATATGTGTTAGTATACAATATTTGTTTTTCTCTTTCTGACTTACTTCACTCTGTATGACAGTCTCTAGATCCATCCACGTCTCTACCCAATTTCGTTCCTTTTTATGGCTGAGTAATATTCCATTGTGTATATGTACCACATCTTCTTTATCCATTCATCTGTCAGTGGGCATTTAGGTTGCTTCCATGACCTGGCTATTGTAAATACTGCTGCAATGAACATTGGGGTGCATGTGTCTGTTTTTTTGTTTTTTTGTTTTTGCGGTACAGGGGCCTCTCACTGTTGTGGCCTCTCCCATTGCAGAGCACAGGCTCCGGACGCACAGGCTCAGTGGCCATGGCTCACGGGTCCAGCTGCTCCGTGGCATGTGGGATCTTCCCAGACCAGGGCACGAACCTGTGTCCCCTGCATCTGCAGGCGGACTCTCAACCACTGTGCCACCAGGGAAGCGCAACATGTGTCTTTTTGAATTATGGTTTTCTCTGGGTATATGCCCAGAAGTGGGATTTCTGGGTCATAGGGTAATTCTATTTTTAGTTTTTTAAGGAACCTCCATACTGTTCTCCATAGTGACTGTATCAATTTACATTCCCACCAATGGTGCAAGAGGGTTCCCTTTTCTCCACACCCTCTCCAGCGTTTGTTATTTGTAGATTTTCTGATGATGCCCATTCTAACTGGTGTGAGGTGATAACCTCATTGTAGTTTTGATTTGCATTTCTCTAATAATTAGTGATGTTGAGCAGCTTTTCATGTGCATCTTGACCATCTGTATGTCTTCTTTGGAGAAATGTCTATTTAGGCTTTCTGCCCATTTTTGGATTGGGTTGTTTTGTTAATATTGAGCTGCATGAGCTGTTTATATATTTTGGAGATTCATCCTTTGTCTATTGATTCATTTGCAAATATTTTTTCCCATTCTGAGGACTGTCTTTTCGTCTTGCTTATGGTTTCCTTTGTTGTTCAAAAGCTTTTAAGTTTCATTATGTCCCATTTGTTTATTTTTGTTTTTATTTCCGTTACTCTAGGAGGTGGATCAAAAAAGATCTTGCCCTGATTTATGTCAAAGAGTGTTCTTCCTATGTCTTCCTCTAAGAGTTTTATAGTGTCCAGTCTTACATTTAGGTCTCTAATCCATTTTGAGTTTATTTTTGTGTATGGTGTTAGGGAGTGTTCTAATTTCATTCTTTTACATGTAGCTGTCCAGTTTACCCAGCACCACTTATTGAAGAGACTGTCCTTTCTCCATTGTATACCCTTGCCTCCTTTGTCATATATTAGTTGACCATAGGTGCGTGAGTTTATCTCTATGCTTTCTATCTTGTTCCATTGATCTATATTTCTGTTTTAGTGCCAGTACCATATTGTCTTTGTAGTATAGTCTGAAGTCAGGGAGTCTGATTCCTCCAGCTCCGTTTTTTTCCCTCAAGACTGCTTTTGTTATTCGGGATCTTTTGTGTCTCCATACAAATTTTAAGACTTTTTGTTCAGTTCAGTAAAAGAATGCCATTGGTAATTTGATAGGGATGGCATTGAATCTGTAGATTGCTTTGGGTAGTATAGTCATTTTCACAATATTGATTCTTCCAATCCAAGAACATGGTATATCTCTCCATCTGTTGGTATCATCTTTAATTTCTTTCATCAGTGTCTTATAGTTTTCTGCATACAGGCCTTTTGTCTCCCTAGGTAGGTTTATTCCTAGGTATTTTATTCTTTTTGCTGCAGTGATAAATGGGAGTGTTTCCTTAATTTCTCTTTCAGATTTTTCATCATTAGTGTATAGGAATGCAAGAGATTTCTGTGCATTAATTTTGTATCCTGCAACTTTACCAAATTCATTGATTAGCTCTAGCAGTTTTCTGGTGGCATCTTTAGGATTGTCTATGTATAGTATCATGCCATCTGCAAACAGTGACAGTTTTACTTCTTTTCCAATTTGGATTCCTTTTATTTCTTTTTCTTCTCTGATTGCCATGGCTAGGACTTCCAAGCCTATGTTGAATAATAGTGGTGAGAGTGGACATCCTTCTCTTGTTCCTGATCTTAGATGAAATGCTTTCAGTTTTTCACCATTGAGGATGATGTTTGCTGTGGGTTTGTCATATATGGCCTTTATTATGTTGAGGTAGGTTCCCTCTATGCCTACTTTCTGGAGAGTTTTTATCACAAATGGATGTTGAATTTTGTCAAAAGCTTTTTCTACATCTATTGAGATGATCAAATCGTTTTTATTCTTCAATTTGTTAATATGGTGTATTGCATTGATTGATTTGTGTATATTGAAGAATCCTCGCATCCCTGGGATAAATTCCACTTGATCATGGTGTTTGATACTTTTAATGTGTTGTTGGATTCTGTTTGCTAGTATTTTGTTGAGGATTTTTGCATCTATATTCATCAGTGATATTGGTCTGTAATTTTCTTTTTTTTGTAGTATCTTTGTCTGGTTTTGGTATCAGGGTGATGGTGGCCTCATAGAATGAGTTTGGAAGTGTTCCTTCTTGTGCAATTTTTTAGAAGAGTTTGAGAAGGATGGGTGTTATCTCTTCTCTAAATGTTTGATAGAATTCACTTGTGAAGCCACATGGTCCTGGGCTTTTGTTTGTTGGAAGATTTTTAATCACAGTTTCAATTTCATTACTTGTGATTTGCCTGTTCATATTTTCTATTTCTTGCTGGTTCAGTCTTGGAAGGTTATACCTTTCTAGGAATTTGTCCATTTCTTCCAGGTTGTCCATTTTATTGGCATAGAGTTGCTTGTAGTAGTCTCTTAGGATCCTTTGTATTTCTGCAGTGTCTGTTGTAACTTCTCCTTTTTCATTTCTAATTTTATTGATTTGAGTCTTCTCCCTCTTTTTCTTGATGAGTCTGGCTAATGGTTTATCAATTTTGTCTGTCTTCTCAAGAAAGCTTTTAGTTTTACTGATATTTGTTATTATTTTCTTTGTTTGTATTTCATTTATTTCTGCTCTGATCTTTATGATTTCTTTCCTTATGCTAACTTTGGGTTTTGTTTGTTCTTCTTTCTCTAGTTTCTTTAGGTGTAAGGTTAGATTGTTTATTTGAGATTTTTCTTGTTTCTTGACTAATTTTATTTCTAATTTTATTTGATTTGAGTCTTCTCCCTCTTTTTCTTGATGAGTCTGGCTAATGGTTTTTCATTTCTAATTTTATTGATTTGAGTCTTCTCCCTCTTTTTCTTGATGAGTCTGGCTAATGGTTTATCAATTTTGTCTGTCTTCTCAAGAAAGCTTTTAGTTTTACTGATATTTGTTATTATTTTCTTTGTTTGTATTTCATTTATTTCTGCTCTGATCTTTATGATTTCTTTCCTTATGCTAACTTTGGGTTTTGTTTGTTCTTCTTTCTCTAGTTTCTTTAGGTGTAAGGTTAGATTGTTTATTTGAGATTTTTCTTGTTTCTTGAGGTAGGCTTGTATTGCTATAAACTTCCCTCTTAGAACTGCTTTTGCTGCATCCCATAGGTTTTGGATCATCGTGTTTTCATTGTCATATGTCTCTAGGTATTTTTTGATTTCCTCTTTGATTTCTTCAGTGATCTCTTGGTTATTTAGTAACGTCTTGTTTAGCCTCCATGTGTTTTGTTTTTTCCTTTGATTTCTAGTCTAATAGCATTTTGGTCAGAAAAGATGCTTGATATTATTTCAGTTTTTTAAATTTACTGAGGCTTGATTTGTGACCCAAGATGTGATCTTTCCTGGAGAATGTTTTGTGCACACTTGAGAAGAAAGTGTAATCTGTTTTTTATTGGATGGAATGTCCTATAAATATCAATCAAATCTACCTGGTCTATTGTGTCATTTAAAGCTTGTGTTTCCTTAGTAATTTTCTGTTTGGATGATCTGTCCATTGGTGTAAATGAGGTGCTAAAGTCCCCCACTGTTACTGTGTTACTGTCGCTTTCCCTTTTTATAGCTGTTAGCAGTTGCCTTATGTATTGAGGTGCTCCTATGTTGGGTGCATATATATGTATAATTGTTTTATCTTCTTCTTGGATTGATCCCTTGATCATTAGGTAGTATCTTTCCTTGTCTCCTTTAACATTCTTTATTTAAAAGTCTATTTTACCTGATATGAGTATTGCTACTCCAGCTTTCATTTGATTTCCATTTGCAAGGAATATCTTTTTCTATCCCCTCACCTTCAGTCTGTATGTGTCCCTAGGTCTGAAGTGGGTCTCTTGTAGACAGCAAATATATGGGTATTGTTTTTGTATCCATTCAGCAAGCCTGTGTCTTTTGGTTGGAGCATTTAATCCATTCACATTTAAGGTAATTACTGATATGTATGTTCCTATTACCATTTTCTTAATTGTTTTGGGTTTGTTTTTGTAGGTCATTTTCTTCTCTTGTGTTTCCCACTTAGAGAAGTTCCTTTAGCATTTCTTGTAGAGCTGGTTTGGTGGTGCTGAATTCTCTTATCTTTTGCTTGTCTGTAAAGCTTTTGATTTCTCCATCAAATCTGAATGAGATCCTTGCCAGGTAGAGTAATCTTGGTTGTAGGTTCTTCCCTTTCATCACTTTAAGTATATCATACCACCCTCTTCTGGCTTGTAGAATTTCTGCTGAGAAATCAGCGTTAAGCTTATGGGAATTCCCTTGTATGTTATTTGTCATTTTTCCCTTGCTGCTTTCAATAATTTTTCTTTAATTTTTGCCAGTTTGATTACTATGTATCTCAGTGTGTTTCTCCTTGGGTTTATCCTGTACAGGACTCTCTGCACTTCCTGGACTTGGGTAGCTCTTTCCCTTCCCATGTTAGGGAAGTTTTCAACTATAATCTCTTCAAATATTTTCTCAGGTCATTTCTCTCTCTCTTCTCCTTCTGGGACCCCTATAATGTGAATGTTGTTGTGTTTAATGTTGTCCCAGAGGTCTCTTAGGCTGTCTTCATTTCTTTTCATTCTTTTTTCTTTATTCTGTTCTGCAGCAGTGAATTCCACCATTCTGTCTTCCAGGTCACTTATTCATTCTTCTGCCTCTGTTATTCTGCTATTGATTCCTTCTAGTGTATTTTTCATTTCAGTTATTGTATTGTTCATCTCCATCTGTTTGTTCTTCAATTCTTCTAGGTCTTTGTTAAGCATTTCTTGCATCTTCTCAATCTTTGCCTCCATTATTTTTCTGAGGTCCTGGATCATCTTCACTATCATTATTCTGAATTCTTTTTCTGGAAAGTTGCCTATCTCCACTTCATTTAGTTGTTTTTCTGGGATTTTATCTTGTTCCTTCATCTGGTACATAGCTCTCTGCCTTTTCATCTTGTCTATCTTTCTGTGAATGTGGTTTTTGTTCCACAGGCTGCAGGACTGTAGTTCTTGCTTCTGCTGTCTTCCCTCTGGTGGATGAGGCTATCTAAGAGGCTTGTGCAAGTTTCCTGATGGGAGGGAGTGGTCAGGAATGTACATTTTATTTCTTAGTTGACTGTCAGCTCAAATGCAGGTAAGGTTGCAAAAGAATCAGGTAGAAACAGGTTCCAAAAGAGGCTAGAACAGAAGTGTTTAAAACTCCTTGGCATTCCAGCTACAAGCTGCTGGAAAACATATTGAAGAAAGGGGGTAAGGAAGAATGCACCACCCCCCAAACAAAAGTAACTCCTAATGAAAGCAAACAGAAAAATGCTGGGTGAAAATTCGGATAAAAATAACATATGCCCATGTGCTATAGAAAGAAAACTGCTCTATTCCATTGGATGATTTAAGTTAAAAGTGCAAAGATCTTTATCAGCAGTGGCCACTAACAGCCTGAAGTCAAATCTGGCCCACTTCTCATATTTGTACATCCCGTGAGCTACAAATGATTACAAGAAACAAAAGAAGGAGACTATTTTGTGACATATGAAAATTACTTTACATTGAAACTTCAGTGTCCATAAACACAATTTTGTTAAGACACAGCCACACACACTTTTTGAGGGTCCTCTGGGCTGTATTTGTGCTGCAAAGCCTGGAATATTTCCTCTCTGGCCCTTGAAGAAAAAGCATGTGGCCGCCTGTTCCAGTTCATAGCTGGCTGGGGTTCTGCTGCCGATTTCACACACGGTGAAGACTGGTAGGAAAGACTGCCAATGGCAGCCTGGAGCCATGTTTACTTTGTGCTAGATCCAGCGGCTTTCTGCATGCGCACTCAGGTTTTCAAGTTCACATAGGAGGAAACAGGCACAGAGAGGTTTAGTAACTTGCCCAGGGTCACACAGCTACTAAGTAGAAGAGCCAAGATTTAAACCCAGGCTGCCTGCTCTTAATCCACACATGCTACTGCCTCTGAGTGATGCTGGATGGGATGAAGGTGATGGGACATTGCAGCCAGCCAGGAGGGTATGGTGTCACAGGAGGCTAGGAGAGTCAGAGAGGCCTGGCCATGAAAGGAGGGAGGGGCTGCCTCTGAAGCTGGATCCCCATCTGCCTCCCTTCCTGGGCAATTGGGGATCAAGATGGGGCTGGTGGTCGGTCAGTGGTTGTTGAGTGTGATTTGGGAAAATCTGTTTTCTTGATAATTTTTACTTGGAAATATAACTCAAAGCTAAAGCACTCCTTCTCAACTGAGCATGGATTTTGCTCCACAAGGCATTTTGGGCAAAACCCAGAGATGTTTCTGGTCATCACAACTGAAGGGGCTGCTACTGAGGTTGGGGGGGTGGAGGCCAGGGATGTGGGTCACCACCCTCTGGGCACAGCATGGCTCCCCATGGCCAAGAAGGACCCAGCTCCAAATGCCAACAGCGCTGAGGCAGAGAAACTTAATATCCAGTCATGAAAAATGTGCTAGGGGTACATTTGGAAGTAGTTGAAGTAAAAAGTGAAAGTGACCACTGATTTCTTGCATCCCCCATGGACTCGTCAATCCTGGGGGCACCCCACAAGTGTCCTTTCAGACACTTAGATGCATAACTGAAAAATTTTAAGTATACTTTATATTCATGAAACTGTACTTAGAATTCTGCCTACATCCATTTTGTTTAATGCCCAGGTGACTTTTCTAGAACTTCCAAAATGTTTACTGCATTTTCCAAATTATCTCTTATTTTTCTGTGCTCAGTTATGGTGTTTAACTAACTTGGTCATTCTCATTCACATGTTGATTCCCTGACGTCTTGTAAACTTTGTTTTCCTGTTCGTTCTTTAATCGTGAGAGTGGACATTTGCCATTGTTCATCTGCATTTCCCTGTGAGACCCTTCTTGAGTACAGCGCTGACTGGAGCTCTGCATGGGGAGGGGAGGGGAGGGGAGATGCCCAGAAAGTCAGGGATTTGGGAGGGTATATGACGTGGAATAAGGCAAGGATGACTAAAAATACCAAAACTTTAAAGGGAATCGATACACTCTCAGTGGATTTCGATGAAAATGCTGTTTATTTCTAGAGCTCCAATGAGCAAACCATTAGTTTTCCCAGGAAAAATGGTCTTTAGGGAATAGTTTACTTACTTTATTTTGGTGACAGTTGTCATTACTTTAAAATTAAATACCATAATGAGAGTGACTGAGAAACACACACACAGAGAGAGAGAGAGAGAGAGAGAGAGAGAGAGAGAGAGAGCAAGGTAAGAACCACCTCCACGTTACCCCAAAACTCTGGCCAAAAAAAAAAAAAAACTGTAGGAGGGAAGGAGGTGAGAAGACATCTTTTGCCCTAAGCAGTCAATGACATGTTTGTTTATCAGAAATGACAATTGATACCACATATTCTTTTATGATCTCTAACTTTAAATTACTCATGGACAGGTCACAGATAGTTTGGATTACCTTCTTGAAGTCAAAATTGCCCGGACAATGTGCAAGAAAGCTTCAGGGGGAAATGAAAACTGCTTAGTACAACGGGATCCCAAAATGCAGAAGGTAGGTGCTAAGATAGAGTTCAACAGCCTTGGATCGTCTTGCTCAACATCACCTGTTACCCTCCAAGGATTCCTCCCAGTCTCTGCCCTTGCATGGATCATGGAACTCCTAGAGATTCCCCATTTCTGACCTCCTATAGATTCGAGCTTATCTGTTTTCTTTATTTATTGAGACTTAGAAAGGAGGAAAGGGTAACTACCTGAGCTCCGTGGAAAATAAATTTTAAAACCTGATACTGTTTTAAATAGTAAAAGGCCCTATTCACTTAAGGTAGAAAGTTTAGAAATTTTCCAAAGTATTAAGTAGCTTAAAATCAACTACAGAAGAAAAAAACAATCAACTAAAAATACCTTTATGGAAAGCTTACTGCTGTCAACTTAGTTTTATACATCCTAGTTTCTTCTATATTTTACATTTGTATTTTTGTGTAGTGGGGATCACACTGTACACTGTTCCACAATTTAGATTTTTATTTAATAATAAAATCTAAGGATTTCCAAAACCGTAAAATTATTTGAGGGCATTATGTAATGAAACTATTTGACTTCGTTTAATGGTGTTTCCACATATTATTTAGTCACCCCCTGAGAATTTATTATTTAAGTTTTTCTAATTTTTAGCTATTATGAACAGTGCCATAATGAATATTCTTCTTTATTTCTGTTTGTGTGTATATCTGATTGTTGTTGCCTTGTGGGCAGAGTTCCAAGAAGTTGAATTCCTTGTCCAATATTTTTTCACCTCTTAAAGGTTTTTAATATGTTAATACAGTGCTAAAGTATCCTCTATGGTTGATTTTAATAATTGGGTTTTCAATCCCTTTATTTTGCGATTGTTTCCTGTTACCCTGGCGATCACAAGTTAAGCAATTAGTTAACCCTCTGGTAAGCGTACTGCCTGCCCTCCCTGCCCTCCCTGCCATTGCCAGGAACCAGCTCCACCCATCCTGATGCCCCTCCAGCCTGGACACCCCGCTGACCTGGCCTCAGTTCCTCCATGGTCTGTCTGGGTTACTGGTCACTTGGTCCTATTTCCCCCTCAACTTGACCCCTCAGTCTGTGTATCTTATGCAACTTCACTTCTACTGGGTGTTGCCATAAAGAGCTATTTGTACTTTATATTTTTCTTCTAACTGAATAAAGATTTTAGGTGAGAGGAGGGACACAGTGACCTCATCCACCCCAGGAGCCTGGAGCCCCGCTCCCTCTGCAGGCCCTGTGTCTCCTCCCAGCTCCCCAGCTGCAAGCTTTCCCTGGTGGAATCTGGCCAGACTCTGACACCGCTTTCCAAGGCATGCAGGACCCTGGCTATTCTTGTGGTGCTGTATACCCTGGGAAGGACCCACTGGGCCCTCCACGCCGCGTGGGGTCTCCATGGGCCGCAGGAAGTTGGCGTGTCTGGAGAAGGGCCAGAGCTGGACACTAGGGTTTCTTGAGGATAATTGGTCCTGGGCTCCAACTCTTGCCCACATGGAGCAAACGAAGCCACAACCGTGATGGCTTCAGCTCTCAGGGAGGTGAACCGATGGGGGTCCATCCCAGTCATGAGGCTGGCTGCTCTGCCATTGGGCGAACAGCTTGGGGATCTGTAGAGGCGTGGCTGGCTCAGGCGGCCTTTTGTCCCTCTTGAAGCCAAATCCTGGCACCTGGAAATAGGAACTTCTGGGGCTTTTTGACTTTTGCTTTTTGCAATTGTTCTTACAAGCTGGTTATTGTTTTTGTCTCTTTTAGATGTTTCATTGCACCTTTATTGTGGCATCCAAACCCTGGAACTTTGAACTCAATATGCTGAAGAAAGAATGCCAGCCTGTCTAATGGTCTTCTAGCACATTCTGCCGCTCTCATGAGCATTTAAAGAAGCAAAGACACTCCCAAAACATTTAAATAACACATCTGACCTATCGACTTCATTTTGTAGCCTTCTTGCTTTTTTGTGCATTCTTCAGGCGTGGAGGCTGAGGATGTGGTTCCGGGCTGTGTAGTGTCTTCTGCTCGGTCAACTCATTTACCAGCAGGAGCAGTCTGCTCCCAATGAATGGAAGAGAACACGAACCTGTTTCCGTATTTCACCAAACTCGGCACAAGTTACTTTTCGCTGACAGCTCTTTGTGTGGAACTAATAGGAAGACCCACCCCTCCACCGCTTCAGGCTGGTAGGTAGTTTCTGCAAGGCTCTGAAGATGCGTTGAGAATGTCCATCCATGGATTTCCACAGAAATCTCCCTGCCCAGGGCTCTGGAAAACACAGCAAAATGGCTTTAGAAACAGTTTTACCCCCCCCACCCCGATCCAACCCGGGAGCTAGCGGTATCATTTGGAGATTAGTGTTTTACTTTGGGTTTTGAATTGAGGCAGAAAAATGCAAGAGTGACGGTCCATGGAGAGGAGGCTGCATTTGTGCACGTGTGTGTGTGTGTGCATGCGTGTGTGCGCTCGCACAGGGTGAGAGGTATAATCCAATGCCGCCTGACTGATCACCCCGCCCTTGGTGCTTAAGCAACGTGTTTATGTCTCCGTGGTGTCTGTGCACCAAGGGTCTGGGGTAGCTTGGCTGATGTCAGCTATCCTGAGGTCACACTCAGGCTCTGACGGCACTGCCCTCGTCTGAAGGTGAGTTTGGCCCCGGAGAACCCACTCTCCAGGCGGCTTGCCCTCCCGGCTGCTGGCTGGCGTTGGCTGTCGGCAGGTGGTCTCTGCTATCCTCGGTGTGGGCCTCTCCACTTGGCCTCTCTGCGCTGGGTAAGGGAGATCGGTTCCTCTGGACAGAGTGTCCAAGAGACGGGGAGGGAAGCCACAGCGCCCTCGGTGACCCAGCTTCAGATGTGACACACCATCAACTCTTTGTGTTGTTGGTCACCTACATCAGCTCTGGTTCAGTGTGGGAGGGGAGGCTTAAAGGTGTGATGACCAGGAGATACGGTTTGGCAGAGGCCGTGGAAGAGGCAGGCTCTCGCTGTGTGTGTGTCTGTGTGTGTGTGTATGTGTAGGGCTGGGCTGAGATGGTGAAGCGGGTCAACATGACAAGAAGGAAGTACGTTCCAAAACGTAGGTGTGGAAACTACAGCACTGGTGTGCAGGTGAGGGCCAGCCAGCCAGGTAAGTGTCAACAACCACACAGGAGCAGGTCGGAGCCCACCTGGCTGACAGGTGAACCCTCCCTGGGACTCCTCCTCTGGCAGAACTTGCCTGCGGTGAGCATCTGTGAGGGGTGGGCTGGACAGCAGGGTGCCTGACGCTCCTGAGAGGAGCCCTCCGCCAATGCAGGACTTGGGGGAGAAATACCTCAGTTCTTTTTTATAAATTACAGTGTAATTGACCTACAACACTGTGAGTTCCAACTGCACAACAATAGTCCTCTATTGTACAAAGTGATCCCGAAGATAAGTCTAGTTACTATCTGTCCCCCTATTGATACAGAGTTATTACAATGTTATTGACTGCCCCCATGCTGGACCTTCCATCCTGTACCTCATTTATAACTAGACTTTTGTACCTCTTAATCTCCCTCGCCCTTTTCATTCACCCCTCTCCCCCCAGCATAGATCATCAAGAATTTGGGGGGGGAAAAAAGAGAAAGAGTCACAACTGCACCTTCCAGCAGGTCATGTTGCTTCCCGGGCTGACCACCGCCACGAGGAAACTAGGGTCCAAATCCCACGGCCGTTCTAGCTCCCTGGGAGTCTGGGGACCAGGGCTGGGGGAGGTGCAGACGGGGGGAGCGGGCTAAGGAGTACATAGGGAAGGGACGGCCAGCTTCTGGGTGTGACCCTGTGTCCATAACCAGACAGCCCCGCCCCTTCCTGTCCACCGGAGAGGCCCGGGCAACTGCAAAGTCCTCGCAAAGTCTCCACCTGCTTATTCCTTTGTGTTGAGTCCTTATTTATTGAGCCCCAGGGCTGTGCCTGGACCCTGACACATGGGAAAGCTGAGGAAAGTGTCCGAATGTGCCCCTGGCAGATGGGAAAGTGGGCACAGAGCAGAACACTTGGAGGCAAGGCATTTGGTCACTGATGCTGCATTTCCTTTCATGGCCCTCTCGATGCCCAGCTGCAAGCCTTGGTGACCCAGAGCCTGTGGCCGACAGGTCAGCAGCTGGGAGGGCAGAGTCCCCACTAGTCTCTCGTTTCAGGAGAGGGGGGTGCCTGCCTTAGCTGTGGGCTGCGCTTGGAGCCCAGCAATCCTGCCTCTGCCTCCGGCGAGGTGTTGCCCAGGGATGGACAACAGGGCCAGAAACCCACTTCCCTGATTCTTCAGTGCACAGATTCCAGTGGGAGGAAGGGGTCCAGCACACACCATTCCAGGCAGAGGTGCTCAGGGTCAGGGAGGAGGCTCCTCCCACCAGGACAGGTCCCTCAGTCCACACCTGCGCTCACCAAGCTAAGCAGTGCAGGTGTCCTACCTTCTGGACTAGTGAGGGATAGTGGTGTCGGGACAAACCCAGGCCCTGCAGCTCCCCTCCAGGGGCAGATGCACTGGCAAAGCCCCACGCGTGTGGGCTGACAGGCAGCACACCATCCCTGGCAGAAGCCGGGTTTGACGCCCCTCCCAGGGTCCCTCCACAGCCCCAGGAAAGGGGTGAACTCATGAAGGGCCGGGCAGCTTCCCCACATTGGGGTGACCTCAGAGGAGACCCTTTCCCAGGAGTTGCTTAAGGAGAATTGTGGCGTCGATTCCTTGGAAACATGATGGGAAGCACAGTGCGTAAAGGATCCTTTAAGCTTCCTTTGGCGGAAACAGCCGGGAGTCAGGAAAGGCCTCAGAGGGAGAAGGAGGAGGGGTGGGGGAGTGTCTTGGAGAGCAACTTGCCTGGTCCAGGTCCAGGTGGCAGGGGGACAAGAGCACAGCTCTGCCTATGCTGAGCAACGCCCACCAACAGCGCGGATGCCCGTGTCTGGGCTCCCCTTGGCTCTGCCGGAGTCAGGGCCTGGGAAGCCAGCCAGGTGTGTGTGGAGGACGCATCCTGAAGAAGTCCTCACACCACACAAAGGGTCCCCTCTCCAGGAGACCCTGCGACACACACTTGAGAACAGGTTTTGATTCAGGAGGTGATCGCGGGCAGCACAAGGAGAGGAGGCAAGGAGGGAGAAGGTCCACGTGGCTGCTACCAAGAGTCCCAGGGCAGCCATGGGCTTCTGCACAGCCACCTCTGAATGGCCGCCCTGGGGCAGGGATGCTGAGCCTGGAGACACTGCTCAGACGCACCTGTGCTCCTACCTTGTGGCACCTGCGGCTGGCTCAGGTGTCCACGGAGGAGAGACCCAGCCCCTGGGCTCAGCCGGCTGCCCTGCTGGCAGGACAGCCTCAGCTGCCCAGCACCCAACCTCTGGAACCAGGTGGCACAAAGCTGCTTGCAGTGCTGACGTTTAATGACCAATTCTACAGGAGGAAATGACAGGGAGGAATGTCCACATTGCCCGGATGTGACACCCAGACACCTGCTCATACAGAGGACAGAACCAGAGCTGCTCAGCCACTGAAGGGCCACGGCAGGGTGTGGTCTCATTCAGCAGAGCCCTCCGAGCAGGTGTTGTTCAGGAGTTGAAACTTCGTTCTCCAGGGTTCAGTGTCGATTGTAAAGAAGCAGGTGATGGTCTACGGGACAAAGCACAGGGACAGAGAGTGGCGGGAGGGGCCTTGGGAAGCGTGTAGCTCCAGCTGTAAAGCCAGAATCCCCCCCAAACTTGCCTTCCTGGGGTGGGCAGCTGGGGGCGCAGGCTCTGGCCCTCAGTCCTGGATGTTCCCGACCTGGGACTCTCTCCTAACCCCAGAGGCACCTGGGTCATTCTCCCCTCTCCAGCTCTGTGGTCTCCAGGGACCCGTCCCCCAGGATGTCCCAGTGTGACCCATGACCCCAGCGTCCCAGCAGGGCCTCTGATCCAACTCGGGTTTGTCCTGGGGTGGGGTTTACCCGCCTTATCACCAGGGCAGGGCCTGGGAGGGAGGGCAGTGGGGCTCCTCAGCTTCCACCCCTCGGGCTCTGGGTCAGTGGCAGGGGGACCCGAGAGGGGGGCTACTCAGCCCAGGTGATGTTGTTGCCGCCCCCTTCCGCACTTCTCCTGAAGGCAGGGAAGGGAGGTGGGTGAACACCAGGGAGGGCACATTCCCGTCTCTGGCCCAGGTGACCCGGTCCCAAGTGGTCAGGAGCAACCTGACCCCAGTGTGACCTGGGGTGCAGCGGCTAGACAGGCCAGGGGCGTACAAGTGACCGGGGCTGGCCTGCCTGGCTGGGCTCCGTCCTGCAAATGCCCCTCCGTGTCCCTTGGAACGACATTGTCATCACTCCCCACACCCCCTGCCCCGAGGCAGCGTCCACAGCCTTGTAACCTGAGGGCTGCTGTCGCCTATCTTACATTGTTCACGTCTGGACTTGCTTGAAACAGACAGTTGTCAATGTCTTCGTCAAATTTCCCACACCTGGTTGGGCCGAGCTGCAGCTCCCTGGAGAACACGATGCCATTTGCCTGCGTTTGTACAGACCTTGAAGTGGACCCATTCCCTGCACCACCACCCCCCCACACACACATTCACACACACACACACACACACACGAGAATACAAGCACACAGGCGCACTCACAGGATTGGGACGATGGCTCTATGAAACACCACCCCTCTCACGAAGTGCACTCTGAAGGTTTCTGTCCTCTTCTCCGCTCCCTGGTCCTTCAGCCTTACAGTGTCTTCTGGCTCCATCCGGCCTTTATTTCCAACACCCAGAGTCAGTCTTGGACTCCAGGCCAAAGACCATAGACAGAGGCCCAGCTGGAGGGTGCAGGGCAGCAGGACCAGCCAGGACCAGCTCCAGTGTCCACGGAGTTAAGCCCAGCAGCGTGGAGGGCCCTCTGCCTTCCTTCTATCACTCAACCCAGAGGTGCAGAGGGAGTGACGCCCCAGCGCCCCACCACACACAAGCATTCAGACAAAGCACACACACACAACCACACACGCGCACACAACCACACACGCGCACACAGCCACACACAGGACCAGAAGTGCCCCTCCTCCGGAGTGTTCTCGGTGTTCGTGTCTGCAGCCCACGTGAAAATCACACCCCTGGTTGCATTCTGTAGAGACTGCATTGCTAGGGGAACATTTTAGGGTTAAGAATGCCATCTGGGAAGAGTGTAAATCACACTCGGTCCACGTAGGTGGGGACCCAGAGGGAGCCCAGAACACGTGGAGTCAGAGGAGAGGCTGTGAGCTCCCAGAGGCTCCTCAGGACCAGCGGGGCCTGTGACTCCCGAGCCGCTCTCCCCCTCCCTCTGTGGGCATCTCTGTGTATCTCTCTCTCTCTGTTTTTCCTAAACTAACCTATTTTAATGTTATTTCCATGAAATCTTGTCTAAATCTCTCTAATCCAGTATCTTCTGTCTGGCTCTTTATTTTTACTAAATGGTTTCATCCCCTCTTACTCCATATTTGGTCATTCTTCATTAAACAAGGTCAGAAATGATGAAAACTGAAAACACACCTTACCTGTGAGTAGACTGACAGTTTAAAAAATTCCCAAGTTATTTTTTTTATAAAAGCTGAAACTAACCAAATAGAGTTTATCCCTCTATATTATGGGTTTCAAATGGTGATAGAGATCCCTTGATGACAACCCCCTCCTGACCCTCATTAGCAGCAGGTGTGGGCCCGTGCAGGAGGGGGGAGGATGTGGTACCTACCGGCTCCTTCCACGACCTCAGGATTCGCACCACCTTGTAGGCATTGCTGTCCTGGCTCCTCTGGTTGAACACATGTACGGCGTACTCCACGGTGGCAGGGAAGTAAAGCTCCAAGGTTGCCTGGTCTTCACCATTCCCTTCCCCTTGGGGCTGCCAGCCATGAGTCACCACGAGCTGGGGACCTAAGAGAAGCAGGAGCAGGGCCCAGGGCTGAGCCCACCTGCACGTCCACTGCTCACACAGCATGGCTGTGGGTGCCTGGACACCCAGGCTTCGCCCTTCCCTGCGCCGGCTCCCACCCAGCCTCCCTGGGCATTGGGCCAGTTCATCTGCTCCGGGACATACTCCTGGCCCTGGTCCTCCCCTCTGGCATCACACCCTGTCCCTTCCCTCTTGTGACCCTGCCTCCTCCATCCAAAACTGATAAAATTGCCTCCTGTTGAGGAAAGAGAAGCGAGACCCAGGCAGGGTGGGTGGAGAAGGACCAGCCGTGGAGGAGGGACCCCTGCAGCTGAAGCCCAGCCATACACCCACCTCGGCACCTCAGTGGGAGGGGAGGCTGAGTTGTGTGTCCCAGTTTCGGACGCTGAATCAAGGACACAATTGCAAAGGGGTGAATTGGAAGGGGGTCTCTGGACGCAGCAGTAGGTGCGGGTCAGCGAGAAGAGGAGGGACAGAGCCAAAGAGGATGAGTGGCCCAGAGCCAGCTTGTGGGTGACAGAAGGCGGCCTGCCCAGAGGGGAAGTGTATTCACGCTAAGAAAGCAGCAGAGGGCCGAGGTCTGGACAAGTGCAGGTGTGTCCTTGTCCCCCGTGGCCCCCAGCCCCCTCGAGTTCTGGAACACAGACGCCCCAGCCCCTGGACGGGTGCTGGGGGAGAAGACTTGCAGGTCCTAGAAGCAGGAGCTTCCCGCCAAATCCCTGCGTCTCCCATGACACAATCACTCCGCCCTGGGTTCTCAGCCTGGGGCCTGGCTAGCTGATGGACACGCCCTCCCTCCAGAGGTGTGACCAGAGGGTGGCCACTGACACACCCTGGGCCTGGGTGCCCCCTTGTCGGGGGCTGTCACCGGAGGAGGCAGAGTGAGTGAGGGGGAAGCAGAGAGAGGGGAGGAAGCCAAGGCGCTCAGGAGGCTGAGCTGAGCCCGCAGGAGACGCCAGTGTCTCGGCGCCTCGGGGCCACAGCTCAGAGGGCACACGACTCCTGTGTGCTGGGTTTGCGTCCGAGGAAGAGACCGTCACAGCCTCCAGCTGGGGCACAAACTAGCTCTGGGACGATGACACAGCACACTCTTTCCAGACAAGACTTTGCCTCTGTGCCCCCAAAACAGGCCTTTATCCTCTGTCCGCAGCTACTGGAGCACTTCCGAGGGGCCCAGCATCCCCCAGAGGCCTGTGGATGCCCCCTACCCTGGGCCTTGCCCTCCTCCAGGATCCTGACCCAGCAGGTCTGTTCAGGCCCGGAGAATGTGCCTCTTAGTCGGTTCCCAGGGGACGGTGCTGTCCCTGCCTCTGGTCCACACGTTGAGTAGCACAGTTCAGGGTCCCCGGGAGTGGCCACAGCAGAGTCACAATGGGAAGTCACTCACTTGTGTGGGCTGGGGGCTTGAGAATGGTTTCTGGTGGCCACACTGGATCAGAGAAGGAGTAAGGATACCACGCCTGGGGACAGAGAAAAAGGTGGGTTTCTAGAAGCCCGGCATCAGTGAGTAGATGGTGCCTATGGGGGGAGAGAAGGGGCTTTGACCCTGACTTTCTGTCCCCCCACCCCACCCCCGCCCGACTTGCTTAGAGCTGCTGTCTTCCCGGGAGCAGGGGCTCTGAACCCTGCCCAGGCCTCCCCTCCTCGGGGTGCCCAGGTGCCCGAGACCAGCTCACATCTCATCCTCCCCCCACTCCTCCCTGAGATCTTGGCCTGGCCCTCGGCAGTGAAAGCTCAGAGCCCTAACCACTGGACTGCCTGAGAATTCCCTGTGATTTTTTTTTTTTTTTCCAAGCAGG
The DNA here is from genome assembly GCF_951394435.1 of Stenella coeruleoalba. NCBI lineage: Eukaryota > Metazoa > Chordata > Mammalia > Artiodactyla > Delphinidae > Stenella > Stenella coeruleoalba. The sequence goes on along the minus strand of NC_137161.1, from coordinate 44,021,635 downwards.
TTCCATGGTCACCATTCCCTGGTGTCCAAGCACAGGACTCAGTCCTGGCTGGAAGATGTCGTTTTGCCATTTGGTGTTTGCAACAAAGAAGCAAGGCAATATGATCAGGTGTGAGAAGCAACCAGACGTGCAGGAAAACCCGAGAGAGGTTGTGTCTCTGGACCACCATTCAACCTCGAAGCAGAAGGATGTTGCATTCATGTGGATGGACCAGGAGGAAATTTTAGTGACGGAAGCCAGACAGAGGACAAAACACTGCTTGATTCCACTTTCATGAGGACTCCAAAGTACTCAAAGCAGAAAGTGGAATGCTGGCTCCCAGGGCTGGAAGGAGGCAACTGGAGGGGATGTTGGTCAGAGGATATAAATCTTACTTACAAGATGGACAATTTCTGGATGTGTACTCTACGACATAGGGCCTGGAGCTGACACTGCCGTGGACTTGCACCTGGGCTGACAGGTCAGATGTTGAATAAGTGCTCTCAACACCGGAAAAGAAAAACATTAAACAAAAACGTGAAGGTGATCCGTGTATAGCCTGGACAGCGGGAGCTTTCTCACGTGGATCCCAACCTCCAAACTCTTAAGTGTACACATTGGATGTGTGCAGCTTTTGTCTGTCAGTCATATTTTCCATAAAGTGATGTAACCAAAAAAATCCACAACAGGTTGTCCATTTTCTCAGATGACTGTAAGTTCACTAAAGCTGCAAAGGAAACAGAAGTGACGTGGCTTTTTTTGCCGGAGAGTGAATATCCAGGTGTAGGAGTGAGATGAGGTTTTCAGCAATTGTAGGAACGTCTCAGTGGATTTTCGGGGGGAACAGGCTGTGGAGACGTGAGTGAGTCCTGACACACACCTGGATGGATAGCAAGTATCTCGACAGAGGCCAGCAATGCCCACAGTGGCCGCTCACACTTTGTCACCAGAGGAGCCTGAAAAACACGGGTCTGTCCTGTGCATGTCCTGAGGGCAAGCAGACCTGTGCATTCAAAGCGGGTGTCCACACACACTCTCATACGAGGGACGGTGTGGACCCCTGTGCACAGCATCTCTCCTCTCAGTGCAGCCCAGGAGAGGACGGCATGGCCACAGCCAGCCCGGGACACAGCACGTGGACACGACTGGCCCTTACAAATGTGTACAGAGCCCCCGAGTCCTTGGTGGTCTGGTGGTCTCCCTTCCCAGACTGAGAGCTACGGACACATCCAGACAAGAGCCCAGGGAAGAAGGGTGAATGTGGGCCTTAGGCTGGGAGGCCCTGAGACGTGGGCACAGACAGAGCTGGGGCCCAGGAAACCCAGAAGGTGTGCAATCCCTGCTGGGGGCCCTCTGCCTGGCCCTGCCTCTACCTGGGATTGGGCTACCTTTGCTCTCAAGACTCCTACTCATCCCTCAGGGCCCAGGCCAAGTGTCACTTCTTTTCCAAAGCTGTCCTGACTCCCATCGGAAGAACTCTGTCTCCTTGGACTGGATCATGGGCACCGGTTGGCCTGTCTCCCAGGGGAGGCAGGGCTTCTGTCATGTCCACGTTCGTGCTGCTGGTACCAAGCACCCCCTGGGCGTCTCACAGGGAGTTCTCCAGAAGTACTCACTGAAATGGGCCTGATTCCGTGAAGCCCAGCTCTGTGTGCCAGAAGCATCCCTTTCAAGGATCAGAGAGTCTGGGCCATGGCCAGGACCAACCACCAGCCCTTCTCTGGGGAGCAGGGGTGAGCAGTCGGTCATCTCTACACGGGACACACGATGATCCTTCCGGACAAACGCCCCCAAACTCACAGCTCAAAGCCGTCCTTCCGGGGGATCTGGTGCCCTGAACTCACTGCCCAGACTGACCGGCCCCTCCTGTCTGCGCCTCCTTGCCCAGGATCACATGCTTGGCTTCCAGACCACCTCCTGCTTAACACTCCCCTCGGGACCCCACCCAAATAGCCCAAGATTCCCCAGGCTCCCCAGGAGCTGGGAAACAAGGATGTGCCTAGGGTCCACGTGGTCAGAGGAAGAACTGGGCAGAGAGAACCCCAGGACCGAGCTGCGTGACCACCGTCTGCCAGAGAAATTGAGACAGGCTGGGACCTGGGACCCTTTGCTGCAGTTCTGCGATGCTTGCACCTGGACACACCTCTCCTCCAGCAACAAAATACAAAGAAATGGCATGGGACTAAAAATAACTGCATGCATGCAGTTAGGGCAAATTCTGGACAAAAGAGACCAAAAAATCCAACTGCCACTTTTGGAGAGCCTGGAGCACAAGCAGGGTACTGCGCATGCCCCCTGCCCACCCCACCACCTAAGGGGTGGGCAGACCACCTAAGCCACACCTCCAGCCCAACCCCTGGACACACCCCTACCCTCACCCCATGTAAGGAACAAGCTCGCCCCACCTCCCCGAGCGAGCACGCAGGAGAACCTGTTGTTTGTTCTCCCTCCTCCTTGCTGCAGCAGGGGCCCCAATAAAGCCTTGCCTGAATTTCTTGTCTGGACTCTGATCAATTTCTATTGATCGGGGAAGGCCAAGAACACTGACTGGTATTAGATTTACGGTGCCCAACATGGGGCACTTGTCCCCTTCTGGGGCGAGGATCTGGACACCTCCAGGACCAGTGAATTCAGCTTCCCCATGGGTGACACGTGGCCACCTGAACCTCTTGTTTCAGCGTCACCATGTTTGGTAAGTCTGCCTTCCTGGCTCCTGGGGGCCTCAGTACCCTCATTTTCAGGCAAGGCCTTCCGCCTCCCCTTTGTCCCTTTCCCTCTCCTGAAATCTCTCTGCTTCTCTCTCTGTCCTATCCTTCTGAGAGATTGGACGTCAGGCAGCTACAGCATCGCTCCTCTCAGATTGTGAGACCTGCTCCCTCTGGCCAGCAGCGGCTCACCTTGACGGGTGACAGGTAGAGGTGGGAGAGGCTCGCCTCACACCGTGCAGACCTTGGTCAAGCGGGCTCTTCCTGATGGGAGATTTATGAGCGTGGTACATGTTCAAACTTCATATCGTGGAGTGGCTGGAAGTCCTATCATCCCAGTATTCTCACCTTTATTTTCTTGCTGTCTCTTTCTCTTTTTCAGTCTTTTTTGTCCCTCCTCCCTTTACCTCTCCCTTGGTCCTTATACCTTCACTCCCATCCCCTTTATCCTGAAAACTTCTTGTGTCTTTAGGTTTTTGTCACTGGTATCTCTGTTTTATGTAGTTTTGTTATCGACCAGGGCTCTTGGTCTCCTTAATCAATAGAAATTGATCAGAGGGCAGACAAGAAACTCAGGCAAGGCTTTGCTGGGGCCCCTGCTGCAGCAGTGGGGGGTGGGGGGAGAGCAAACAACAGGTTGCCTTGCTTGCCACTCCCCAAGGGGGCGAGGGTCAAGCTTGTTCCATAAATGAGCCTTGATTGGAGAGACTATAGATCCCCTTTTTGCCAGAAAATTTAGGACCCTAACAGTATTTTGATATGAATCTTGTTTGGTTTCACTCCTTAATAAATCATCAACATATTGTAACAGAGTTCCCTTCTCAAGGCTCAGTTCCCTCAGTTCCCTTGCTAACGCACTTCCAAAAAGATAGGGGCTGTTCCGAAAACCCTGCGGAAGCAACGTCCATGTATATTGGGCAGCCTTCAGGGGGTCAGGGTCCCTCCCCTCAAAGGCAAAAAGGTAATGAGAGTCTGGATGTAGGGGAATACAGGAAAATGCGTCCTTGAGGTCCAACACAGAGAAATACTGAGCGCTCCCTGGCACCTGGGTGAGGAGGGTCTATGGGTTTGGCACCAGTGAATGAACAGGAATGATGGCCTCATTCACTGCTCATAAGTCTTGCACAAACCGACGCTCCCCGCTCTGCTCCCCGTTAGGCTTCTGTACTAGGAGGATCAGATGCTGCAAGGGGATTGCAGTTTTAGGAATGAGTTCATGTTTTAGGAATTTGCTGAGCAGCAGTTCATGTTTTAGGAATTCATGTTTTAGTAATTTGCTGAGCAGCAGTTAGATTCCCCTCAGGGCCTTGGGCTTTAAAGGATATTACCTCTTCCAGGGGTATTTTCCCCCAGGCCTTAAGCTTATTTTTACGGGGGGAACACATTTTGCCCTTCCTGGCACCGAGGTATCCCAAGCTGCAGGATCTACCTGTTCTCTGATTTCTTGGGGAATATTTTGATGCCCAGCAGGTGGGTCATCTGGGGCTACTAACACATGCATTCTCTGTTTGAATTCTTTACCTCCTTGGACTTCACCCTGTCCTAAGAATACACCAGCTCCCAACTTATTGAGCAAATCTCTCTTGAGGAGAGCGACAGGGTATTCTGACATATACAAAAAGGAGTGAGTAATAGTAATGGAGCCGATTCCACAGGCGAGCGGAGATATAAATCGCCTTACCTTTGGCCGTCCATCAACGCCCGTCACAGTACAGTCACGGTGGCAGAGGGGGCCAGCTGCCCAAGTCAGCACAGAGCAGGCGGCTCCAGTGTCTACAAGAAGTTCGGTTCTCCTAACTGCCACGTGGAGGGTGACCTGGAGTGTCGCTGGCGTAACGAGGATGGATCCGGTGGGATCTGGAGCTGGGCGGGCACTCAGGCCCCTTCAGCTGGTGTGCGGGAATCTCTCATCTGGGAGATTCACAAGGACCTGGGGCAGGTCGGGGTTGCCCCTTGGGCCTCCCACAGGAGGACGCTCAGGACATTTCCCCTTCCAGTGCCCCCCTTTTCCGACAGAAGGCACACTGGCTCGGGCCCCTCGAGGTGGTGGACGAATCAGAGCAGCCAAAAGCTCCCTTTTCTTCATCAGCCTCTTATCCTTATTGGATAAAGATTATCCTTATCCTCCGTTAAGTCTCAGTTGTTACCGACCTTGAAGGTCTCCTCTACCAAGGCTGACAACGGGGTTTGGGGCCCAGCCTCAAGCTTCTGTAATTTTCTCCTGATATCAGGAGTAGCCTGGGTGACAACATGCACGGCCAATAGCGTCCTCCCTTCTGTGGCCTCGGGTCTGTATTGGTGTATCTCCTGAATGCCTGTCACCAGCTCAAGAAGATTGCCGGGTTTTCACCTTTTTCCTGTGTAACTTCTCAGACCTTATCATCATGTACAGGCTTCACCACACACCTTTTCATGCCTTCTGAGAGACAAGTAATATAATGTCTCATCCTAGCCTGGCCTACGATCTTCATAGGCCCAGTGTGGGCCATGTTCCTGGATTGCATCCCCACCCACCTGATACATTTAGTGATGTGGATGGGTGGCCAGTAGGTCATCTGTGTGTCCCCTGGCCTTTCTCAGTATATGCTCCTTTTCATCTGGGGTGCAACAGTGGGCCAGAATGACCATGATGTCCTGCCAGGTGAGAAAGAATGTCAATCCCAGCCTGATAAATTCATCCCTAAACTTGTCAGGGTTCTCTGAGAACCTGCCAAACTTCTCCTTACAGATTGCTAAGTCTCCCTTCGAGAAGGGGACATGCACTCTAGTAATCCCTCCATTTCCGTCAGCTACTTCCCGAAGGGGGTAAATGCCTTGTGGGGCAGAGGTGGAGGCTAACCTTGAACCTATTCCTAGGAAAACTATATTCTCATAAGAGAGAGAGAGAAACTAAATCTTGCATCAGCCTACTGTAAATAAAATCCATTTACCTAATTAAATTTAATCCAACCTTAGAAAACCCTGACCACATACAAAATTCTTTCGCAATGTTCCTCTTCTGCAAACCTTCAGCAACTTTCTGTAGCCATACTTCGTCCCTTATTCTTTTCCCATTCAGAAATAGGCAGCTCTAGGACAAAATCACCCTTTTTCCTTTAACAGAATGTGTTTCCATTCCTCATACCTTCTTTTCTGAAAACACACATCCTACTTTCCTTAAGCAACTATGAACTGTCTTTTTCATTAGCATTCCATAAATTGGTAGAGAACATCTCAAGGTGGCAACTCACAGCTTAACTTCTCTCTCACAAGAAGACAAGAGTAGGCAAATTTAGACCTGTTTAGCAATCAATGTTCCGATATTTTATCTCATTTGAAATGACCTGGATATTCGATTAATTCCTATCATTTAATTTAATTTAGTTTTAAATTTACCAAAATTTGGAGAGACGGTTTTGTTTTAGATTGACATTTCCAAAACATAATTATTCCTAGACTTTACCAAAAAGCTCTTATCCCAGTTACATTACTTAAAATTTCAATCATATCAGGTTATTTTCCCTGCTGACAGATTTTGTAACAGGAAAGATATGCACTTACTGACTTCCAGTAACCCTAGATACAATGAAAGTATTGTACTTAATGCTGATGACTCTAAAGATGGGTCTGTATTAATTAAATCCACGAGCTTAAGCTAAACAAGTTAATTTCTACGGAACCAGAGATCTCATAGTTTTCCTGCTTGAATTTAAAATGGCCCCCTTTTTTTTTCCCCTCAGTCTGGGGGACTACAGATGAATCAGGTAGTTCCTGAGAGCCCAGGTAGAACAGCTACACTGCAAAAGCAGAGAGAGATGCAAGCCCTTCCAGCTCAGGTAGAAAGAATAGTTACATTGCAAAGGAACAGGAGAGAGGTGTAAGACCCCTGAGCCCAGGTAGAACAGTTACGTTGCAAGAACAGAGGAGGGAAAGTGCAAGCTCCTATCTTTTCTTTTTGTTCTTTAAAATCCCACTAAGTAACCCAAGGCTGGAGTCTCAGGCAATGTGGGCTGTTCGTATTTCAAGGCTTAAATGTTCCACTGCCCACAATGTTGGCAGAGACTTGCAGGAGCAGCTGGACAGACAGAACTACATCACAAACAAAGATGCCAATCACAAAACTTAAAGACACAAACAAGAAGTTTTTAGGATGAAGGAGATGAGAATGCAGGTATTAGGACCAAGGGAGAGGTAAAGGGAGGAGGGACAGAAAAGACTGAAAAAAGAGAAAGAGACAGAAAGAGAGAGATTGCCATTTCAACCCGCCCCTCTGTGGGTCTGTATTCAGACACCAACCTGCACGCTTCCGGAAGGGCCAGTGAAGGAGGGAGGACCTGTTCAATGCCCACTGGGGTGATCAAACCCGGAAACCAGCCAGTTGTACCCCGTCCGTGGGACAGCAAGCCACAGGTGGGACTCTCAACCCCGCATACACCAGTATATAGAAATCAGCCTGTTCCCAGTGGGACTTCTCTTGGCGGCAGGAAAGTAAAGGTGAGAACGTTGGGATGATAGGACTTCCAGCCACTCTGCCATATGAGGTTTGAACCTCTATCACTCTCATAAATCTGCCGTCAGGGAGAGCCCACTGGACCAAAGTCTGCACAGTGTGAGGCGAGCCTCTCCCACCTCTGCCTGTCACCCATCAAGGTGAGCTGCTGCCAGCCGGAGGGAGCAGGTCTCACAACCTGAGACGAGTGATACTATAGCTGCCTGACGTCCACTCTCTTGGAAGGATGGGACATAGAGAGACAAGTAGAGAGATTTCAGAAGAGGGAAAAGGAAAAGGGGGAGGGGAGGGAAAGCATTGCCTGAATGAGGCTACTGAGGCCCCCAGGGGCCAGGAAGTCAGACTTGCCAAAGGCAGTGATGCTGAAACAAGAGGTTCAGGCGGCCACGTGTCACCCACGGGGAAGCAATGTTCGCTGGTCCTGGAGGTGCCCAGATCCTCTCCCAGAAGGGGACAAGTGCCCCACATTGGGCGCCACAAACTACGTTACTGACCAGGGTTCATGTCCTCAATCAGTAGAAACTGATCAGAGGCCAGACAAGAAGTTCAGGCAAGGCTTTATTAGGGCCCCTGCTGCAGCAAGGAGGAGGGAGAACAAACAACAGGTCCTCCTGCTCGCTCGCTCCCAGAAGGGGGGCGAGCTTGTTCCTTACATGGGGTGAGGGTACGGTTGTGTCCAGGGGTGGGGCTGGAGGCATGGCTTAGGTGATCTGCCCACCCCTTAGGTGGTGGTGTGTGCAGGGGGCATGCACAGTACCCTGTTTGTTCTCTTCAAATGGGGCAGTTGGGTTTTTTGGTCTCTTTGTATCGTTGTCCAGAATTTGCCCCAACTGCGCATGCACATAGTTACTTTTAGCCCCATGCCGTTTCTTTGTATTTTGTTGCTGGAGGACAGGTGTGTCCAGGTGCAAGCACTGCAGCACTGCAGCGAAGGGTCCCAGGTCCAAGCCTGTCTCAGTTTTGTCTGTCCAGCTGCTCCTGCAACTCTCTGCCAAAATTGTGGGCACAGTGGAGCATTTAAGCCTTGAAATACAAACGCAGCCCACATTGCCTGAGACTCCAGCCTTGGGTTACTTAGCGGGATTTTAGAGAACAAAAAGAAAAGAAAGGAGCTTGCATTTTCCCTCCTCTGCTCTTGCAACGTAACTGTTCTACCTGGACTCAAGAGGCTTGCATCTCTCTCCTGTTCCTTTGCAATGTAACTATTCTTTCTACCTGAGCTGGAAGGGCTTGCATCTCTCTCTGTTCTTGCAATGTAACTATTCTGCCTGGGCTCTCAGGAATTACCAGATTCATCTGTAGTCCCCCAGACTGAGGGGAAAAAAGGGCCATTTTAAATTCAAGCGGAAAAACTGTGAGATCTCTGGTTCTCTAGAAATTAACTTGTCTAGCTTAAGTTTGTGGATTTAATTAATACAGACCCATCTTTAGAGTCATCAGCATTAAGTACAATACTTTCATTGTATCTAGGGTTACTGGAAGTCCATAAGTACGTATTGTTCCTGTTATAAAATCTGTCAACAGGGAAATAAGCTGATGTGATTAAATTTTTAAGTAAATGTAACTGGGATGAGAGCTTTTTGGTAAACTCTATAGGAATAATTATGTCTTGGAAGCTTCCATCTAAAACAGTCTCTCCAAATCTTGGTAAACTGAAACTAAATTAAGTTAAATGATAAGAATTCATTGAGTATTTGGGCCATTTCAAATAAGGTAAAATATTGGAACATTACTTGCTAAACAGGTATAAATTTGCCTACTTTTGTCTTCTTTTGAGAGAGAAACTAAAGCTGTTTTGTGCCACCTTGAGATGTTCTCTACCGATCTATAGCATGCTAATGAAAAAGACAGTTCATAGTTGCTTAAGGAAAGTAGGATGTGTGTTTTCAGAAAAGAAAGTATGAGGAATGGAAATTATTTTGTTAAAGGAAACAGCGTGATTTTTGTCCTAAAGCTGGTTATTTCTAGATGGAAAGAATAAGCGATGAAGTATGGCTACAGAAACTTGGAGAACGTTTGCAGAAGAGGAACATTGAGAGAAGAATTTTGTATGTGGTCAGGGTTTTCTAAGGTTGGATTAAATTTAATTAGTAAATGGATTTTATTAAGAGTAGGCTGACGCAAGACTGGATTTGGTCTCTCTCTCATAAGAGAACAAAGTTTTCCTGGAATGCTGCTTTTGATACCAGGTTTTGTGAGTCTCTGTGCCTCTAAGTGATCTGTATTTATTTTTGAAATCTTCTTTTTCACCTTAGCTCAAGGAATAATTGTTTCACAGAGATTTCTGATTCTATCTGACCAGGTGTTTTAAAACTTTTTGAGATTTTTGACAGACTTCCCAAATATCAAATTCTAACTAAAGTTCCTTTGACCTCCAACTAACTTTGGGGTGCTTCAAAGGGCCCCTGGAGCCCTTTGAGACAGATCCTAAAGAGAGATCCTGGGACTTCCCTGCTGGTCCAGTGGGTAAGACTCTGCGCTCCCAATGCAGGGGACCCAGGTTCGACCCCTGGTTGGGGAACTAGATCCTGCATGCATGCCACAACTAAGGGTTTGCATGCCATGACTAAGAAGTCCACATGCTGCAACTAAGAGTCAGCATGCTGCAACTAAGAAGTCCGCATGCCGCAACAAAGACCCTGCATGCCACGACTAAGACCCAGTGCAGCCAAAATAAATAAATAAGTAAATATTTTAAAATATATATAGAGAGATCCTAAACTAATTGGGTCCGTTTTGTATGTTAAATTACATGGGAAACATTGTCCAAACTCGCTGTTGCCTATGTCAGATGGAATCATCAGGCTCTCCCCAATTTTATCACAGCTGCTAAACAGATAGGGGAAAGGGTTTTGGGTTCTTCTGCTGTCTAGTCTCGCACCTTACTCTATGTCCAAAAAAATCCCCTGTGGGAATACTCCCACCTCTAGGCCCTCAGGTCCTGACACCCTGTGGCATTTTCCATTGTACCCAACTCCAGTTCCTCTAGGAGTTCCTTTTTGCACCTCTAGGACCTCCATACACTGTTACAGACTACCTACTGGGCTGGTCCAAGCAGCCCACAGCCTAGGCTTTATAGATGCTCAATCTCGAGGAATACACCCCAACATAGGGAAAATTGTTATAGGACACAAGCTTTATAGACAACAGATCCCCCTCAAGGAGACCTGGAAACGCACTGGCATTGGTTCAAATGGCCCCTATTGGGGACCCCTCGCACGAGGGACTGGGTCGACCGGAGAGACGTCTGGTTAGGAATTGATGGGAGAGTAGAGGATACTCAACATCCTATTAGGTAAGAAGGGAATTCAGAGGACACTCTGATACCCTTCCGACAGAAGCCTCCTAGTATATGTCTCTGGGACGCTGGACTTTATCTCCAGGAGCGCTCTCGGTTGCAGTTTACTCAACATGGGAGGATCCTCTTCTAAGCCAGAAGAGACACCTCTGGAATGTATTCTTAAAAATTGGAAATTAAAAAAAAATAGGCTGGAAAGGGAAAAACTTAAATTCTACTGGAACACTGCCTGGCCTTTACACAAGTTGGAGGGAATGGAAAAAAATGGGCTGAAAATGGGTCTCTAAGTTACAATACCATCTTGCAATTGGATCTTTACTGTCACAAGATGAGAAAATGAACTGAGGTTCCTTATGTTCAAGGGTATGTTCATGGTCCTTTACCAAAATCCCGCTCTAAGCAGCTCGTGTAATCAAAAGCCTGGGGAATCAGAAAGCACTCTTACCATTTTAGATGATCCCCTTCTAACCTTTCCCAATTCTCAGGGAGGAAACCAAGTTTCCCCTGCTTCTCCAGAGCCACCTACTTCTTCAGATCCTTCTGACCAATCCCGTGCTCCGCCTCCCTATGTCCCTTTATACCCTCCACTACCCCAGGAGGGAGAGACTGGTCCCTCCAGGGTAACTCGTAGTGAAACTTCCTGTCACCCAGGATCAGGAAAATGTGCCCTCTTAGGGAAATGGCAAAGGGACAGAGTACACGTGTCCTTCTCTTCAACTGACTTAGCCCAATGCAAACAGAGACTGTGCCGATTTTCTGAAGATGACAGTAAGTTTGCTGAAGGGTTTCAGCCCTAACTCTGGCCTTTAACTTGGAAGGGTGTCCAAACTGTTCTATCTACTTGCTGTACCCCTGAGGAAAAACAGAGAATTTGGTCAGCAGCCCAAAGGCACAGCGACCAGCTTGCCAGGGACCAACAGGAACACTTTGTTATGGGTGGAGACGCAGTCCCAAATCAGGAGCCCCATTGGAATTATAATTCCCAGGAGGAAACAGAAGCTAGGAACCGCATGATCCAATGTGTATTAGAAGGGATGAGAAAGTGTATCAAAAAGCCAGTTAATTATGAAAAGGTTAAAGGAGTGACCCAAGAAGAAAAAGAAAATTCAGCCCTCTTTCAGGGACGGCTTGTGAAGCATTTTAGAAAATTTGCTAACATTGATCCATCTACTCCTAAGGGTCAATCTCTGCTGGGAAAACATTTTATCAGCCAGTCCACCCCTGATATTAGGCAGAAACTCCAAAAGTTACAATTAGGCCCACAAACCCCATGCCCCAACTCCTAGAGGTGGCCTTTGAGGTATTTGATAAACGAGATCAAGCAGAGGAGGAAGAGAGAAACTGATGTGAAAACAGGCAGGCCAGGGCTCAAGCTAAACTGATGGCCATAGCTTTCAGCCATGTCTTACAACCGCAGGACAACCCAAGGGGGCCAAGGAAGTTTGACCATCTGCCTGGAGGTAAAACCAGCAAGGGGGAATGCTTCAAATGTAAGTCAACCAGCCACTGGGCCCAAAAGTGCCAGAAAGAACCTCCTGGTCCATCCCTAGTCTGCAAAAGAATAGGTCATCAGAAGTGGGACTGTCCCCAGTCCCAAAGGGGAAGGGGGGCTCCCACTCCCGAGACGGCCATGATAGACGCCTGAGGTGGTCCAGGGATTCTGGCGGCTCCCCCGCAGTGAGATGTCCATCTTTATCGAGGAGCCCCAGGTGGTCCTTGACATGGCAGGTAAGGAAATCAATTTTTTAATTGATGCGGGCGCCACTTACTCTGTCCTGATCTCTCATTCTGGGCCTCTTCAAAAGCTCTACTGTGACTGGTGCCAACGGAAAGCCTTGCACCTGTTACTTCACTGGGCCTCTCACTTGCCAATTTGAACAGCATTTGATCTCACTTGGCTTTTTAGTTGTGCCTGAGTGTCCTACCCCACCATTGGAACAGACCTTCTGGGCTCCCTTAGAGCCATACTCTGGTTAGGAGGCCCCGAGCAGCCCCTTTTCTTGACTCTGACTGAGACAAACCAGCTGGAAGAACAAGGGCCTAGTCCCAGCCATATCCCACATGCAGTAAACCCTGTAGTTTAGGACAAAGGAATCCCTGGGAAGGCTATAAATGCCCAACCTGTAAAAATGAGACTTAAGCCAGAAGACACTTATCCTAACAAGAGACAATATCCCATAAAGCTGGAAGCAAAAAGGTTTGCAACCCCTCGTAGATAGATTCTTAACACATGGCCTCCTGATGAGCTGTCAGCCTCCATGCAATACCCCTATTCTGCCAATTGTAAAGCCAAGTGGGGAATATTGAAGGGTGCAAGACCTTAGAGCAGTAAATGAGGCAGTGGTCCCTATACACTCCCTTGTGGCCGATCCTTTTAATATACTAGTCCCGATTCCTGGAGTTGCCGCATGGTTTACAGTGTTTGACCTCAAGGATGCCTTCTTTTGCATCCCAGTTCATCCCTCATCACAGTCTCTGTTTGCCTTTGAGTGGACTAACCTCCACTCAGGCCAAATGCAACAATATACCTGGACAGTATTGCCTCAGGGGCTTCAGGACAGCCCATACCTGTTCTCCTAGGCCCTAGGAAAAGAACCAAGGGAAATAACACCTAAAAGAAGGGGCCATTCTGTAGTATGTAGGTGACATAGGAACAGGTAGTCCCACCATGGAGGCCTCAGAGCAGAATATCATTGAAGTTATTCATTTCCTTGTGGCCCCGGGGCTACAAAATCTCCCAGAAAAAAGCACAAATCTCAAAACAACAAGTTAAATATCTGGGATATATTATAAACCCTGGAAGTAGGCAGTTAGCTCCAGATAGAAAAGAAGCTTAGAAAAGAAGCTATATTATGCCTAAGCGCCCCAAAGACAAAAAGAATCTTCTGACTTGGGCATGGCAGGATTTTGCAGAATTTGGATTCCAGGATTCAGACTGATGGCTAAGCCTCTATATGAAGCCACTAAAGGCCCAGATACAGAACCATTACTTTGGACTGGGGAACGAGGAAAAGCTTCTAATAATATCAAACAGGCCCTCACCAGAGCTCCTGTTCTGGGTGTCCCTAATTTAAAAAAAAAAAAAAAAAAAAAACATTTATCTTGTACGTAGCTGAAAAACAGGGGACAGCTCTGGGGGGGTCCTTGTGCAAAAGCTAGAAGTTCCTTGGCTTCTATAGGTTATTTTTCCAAACAACTAGATTCTGTGAGCTGAGGTTGGCCTGGCTGCCTCTGGGCGGTAGCTGCCATTGCTTTATTCGTGGAAGAAGCTAGTAAGCTTACCTTTGGACCGCCTCTGGAAGTCCAGACCCCTCATCAAGTACAAGGGATTCTGGAAATTAAAGGCCACCACTGGCTAACTGGAGGCCACCTAACTAAGAACCAGGCTTCACTCCTTGACTCCCCAGAGGTAACCCTCAAAACTTGTGACACCCTCGACCCAGCTATACTATGCCTGCGGAAAGCCCAGAGCTAACACATTCTTGCCTTGAAATCTTTGACCAGGTTTATGCCTGTAGGCTTGATCTAACAGACCAGGACATAGAAAACCTTGAGGAAGAATGGTTTACTGATGGCAATAGTTGCATTAACAATGGAGTCAGGAGGGCAGGGTGTGCCCTTGTGAGTGCTTATAGTGTTACAGAAGCAAAACCTTTGCCACCTACCACTTCAGCCCATAAGGCTGAGCTAATAGCCCTAACTCGAGGCTTAAACTTAGGGGAAAGAAATTATAAATATATATACAGACTCAGAATATGCCTTCCTTGTTTTACATGCCCACGCAGCTATCTGGAAAGAAAGAGGACTTTTAAACGCAAAAAATTCCCCTGTAGAAGATGGGGCTAAGATTTTACATCTCACAGAAGCGGCTCAAAGAAACCAAAACTAGTAGCAGTCATTCACCTCCATGGGCATCAAAAGGAAAATTCTCAGATTACCCAAGGGAACCACAGGGCAGATCGGGAGGCAAAGAAAGCAGCCCTGAGGCCCATACCATGTAGCAAAGAACATTGAGAAAATTCGACAAAAAGCCACCTGGCTTCAGCAGACAATTAACCACCAATCCTCGCTCTTCAATATGGGTGGGGAAGTTAAAAACGGGTTCTCTAGTTTGTTCTCTTGGATCCCACAAGGTTTAAAAACCTTCTGGCAGGAGATTTTCCTTTTCTTATAACCTTTTCCTTTCAGTCGTACTATTTATGCTGTATTTCGTCTAGTGCTCAGTTGTCTTCCCTACTGTTGTAAACCTGTGACTCAGACTTTACAGTCCAAGAAGGAGACCTGGGACCAACAGGTCCAGACCTTCCGTTCTAAAAATAGAGAAACATGTTAAACATTAACCCTGAGATTAACAAAAACATACACCCAAGCAGAATGGCTTCTTGGCAGGGGTGACATCTCCCCTGTCTGGTCAACAGTTAAGGAAGCCCTCCCGGAGTTAACCGGGTTCCTTCCCTTTCTAGGCCCTTTAATGGCGGCTGTCGTTCTTCTCCTTTATGGCCCTTATTTAACCTTTCGTTTGAGTTGTGTCTTCTAGGCTGCAGCAGTTTGAAGTAAGGCTCATGATGGCTCGAGGAGTTCAGCCCATTGCAGTGGAAAGTGGCTCAGGTCCCTACAGGTCCTTGGAAGAGTCAGCAAGGGACTTCTACACCTCTGGGTAGGCTAGGGTCTGCGGCCCCTGCCCAGCACGAAGAAGTTTCAGAAGAAGAAGCCGTTAGCCCCTTACCCTTAAGAATAAGGGTGTAGGGTCTCTCAGGAGAGAATGAGACAGGCTGGGTCCCGGGACCCTTCGCTGCAGTGCTGCAGCGCTTGCACCTGGACACACCTGTCCTCCAGCAACAAAATACAAAGAAACTGTATGGGACTAAAAATAACTGCATGCTTGTGAACTTGGGACAAATTCTGGACAAAAGATACAGAGACCAAAAAACCCAACTGCCACTTTTGAAGAGCCTGGAGCACAAGCAGGGTACTGCGCATGCCCCCAGCACACACCACCACCTAAGGGGTGGGCATACCACCCGGGCCACACCTCCTCCAGCCCGACCCCTGGACACACCCGTACCCTCACGCCATATAAGGAACAAGCTCGCCCCGCTCAGGGAGCAGGCAAGCAAGGGAACCTGTTTGTCTTCACTCCCCCCTGCTGCAGCGGGGGCCCCAACAAAGCCAGCCTGAATGTCTTCTCTGGCCTCTGATCACTTTCTTTTGATTGGGGAAGGCCAAGAGCCCTTGACGGTATCAGGATGAGCTGGAGCAGGGCCAGGACAGCCCCTCTGCAGGGGCCCAGCCCCACCCTGCCCTGCTTAGCGCAGGTATCACGTGACTGAGTTTTGTTCACTTAAGGAATGCCATTTAGACTTCCAGCAAATTTAAACTGAAAAGGAACAGCTACAACAGCATCTGAAAATGACAAAAAGAAAGAAAAATACAAATGTTACCACAAAGGATGTGAGGCCTCCTCCACTGGTCCAGCCGGCAGGGGGAGGTGGAGGCCACGCACAGGACCGGGGCCGGTGGGGGGGGGGGGGTTGGTGGAGGCCCTGGGGCTGACACCTCTGAGCTGGGGCCTCATTTACACTTCTTCCTACTTGCCGCCCGGGGACACATTTCTGATTCAAGTCAGCTTCTGTTTCCATGACCACAGATTTCGAATCACCGGGCACCCGCCTGGAGGCTGGTTATGAGATGAACAAGGTAATGTGTGGATGACACCGCAGAGACCCTGGCAGAGCCAGGCGCTGACAAGCTATTCTGTGCCGCCCATGCTTCTCCCTGGTCATGGGACAAGAGTCCCTTGGGAGCCAGGCATGGTCCTGACCACCCTCGTCACCAGCTGTGAGCACTGGGGTTCTGGGCTGTGCGACGGGGTATAAGGTTGTCAATGCACGTTCGTGTGCCCTACGCACAGTGAGGCCAAACAAACCGAAATGTCAGAATTTGGAGCAGAGAAAGGTTTACTGCAGGGCCAGGCAAGGAGACCAGGTGGCTCACACCCTAAAAAAGCCTCGAGCTCCCCGGAAGGGTTTCAGCAAAGCACTTTTAAAAGCCGGGTGAGGGAGGGGGCTTGCAGGTCTGTGATCAGCTTGTGCGCAGTTCTCTGATTGGCTGATGGTGAGGTAGCAGGGCGGTGTCACAGGGGTTAACATGATCAGTCCTTAGGCTCCAGGAGGCCTAGGGCTATGTGCTCTTGGTCATCAAGCAGTGAACATCTTCCATTTGTTGCGGGACAGGGGGTTACATCTGCAAAACAACTCGGGAAATGTGCATCCAATACTATTATCTAGGAGGGCTTTGCAGGCTCCGTCACTGCCTGTCAGGTCCCTGGGATGGGGTGGACGCAGGTTAGGGGTGTTGCTACTTGGCCTTGGTCTGATTCACGCTGGGATCAGAGCTCAAGAAAACTCATCCTGGAGAATCGAGTAGGATGGTTGCCTCTTTGAAAGGCTTTGACAGCCAAACTCGCCCTCCCAGCTTCCAATTCCACGTGTTGGGGAGCTCGGGGGATACAGTCCCTGTGTTCTGACCCCGCAGCAGGTACTCAGCTTTCCCAGCCCCTCCCCTCTTCCTGCACGTGGCTTGGGGTCAGGTTCCCATGAGGGGCGTGGGCAGCTGTGCTGTGTGACCTCTCAGCCCCGCTGAACTGGGGCTCCCGGAACCCCACCGTCCCCGCTCCACGCCCAAGTCAGCAGCCCTGGGCTCTTGTTCTATCCTGGGATGAAATCAGGGAGAAGATCCGTGTGATCGTCCGCCAGCCAAGCGCCTCCCTTTCTCCCTCGTGGCCGGAACCCCTCTGCCTGGGCCTTTGGGGCTGTCCCCCCCGGGCCACTTTCTCACGCTGTGTGGAAACCTGCAGACTTTTCATTTTGACAGCTCTGGGCAGTGTTTACCGCTGCTCTTTTCAAAACAGTCTCTTTAGACGCTGCCAATCTGACAAGTGTGTCTTTTTTGCCTTCACGGCTACCCTGGTGGAGACGCCAGCTGCTTTTCCTTGAAACGAGTCCATTCAGAGTCGGTTTGGGGTCTCCTGCGGCAGTTCCGTCAACTCGGCCAAATTTCCACTTCTTTAATTCGTGTTGTTCGGGGATCAACCACAGATGCCCAGCACTGGCACTTTGGAAACATCACACAGGAAAGTCAGTGCAGAGATAACATTCCCTTTGGGGGAACAGAAAACTGATCCCATCCATTTTCCACCTTTACATTTTCAGGCCGGTCAGCTGTTCTCAACTAAGTGAACCTCTTTCTTAAGCCTCCCACCACCCACGTGAACACAGGCTAAAGAATTAGACTTGGCTCTACCTGTCCAGCATCCATGCACAGTGGTTCAAGTCAAAAGGTGACCTCTAGCAGTAGTGAAACGCGAGCAGCGAGCATCAGATACCAGAGGTGGGGCAATGCCTGCGTGTGTCCGCTGCCCCTGTCACATCAGAGATCAGACAGGTAGCCTGATATTGGCCGGTTCAGGGCAGTGATGTAAACCTGTGACCAGACCAGCCACAGGGAGGCCCTGGGAAAACTGGGACACAGTGACCTGCTCCTGGGGCCTGGACAGTGGCAGGGAGCGTGAAGGGGTTGCTCGTGTGTTGACGTTAATTTGAAAAAAGAAAAGAATGGTTCTCAGCTTTTTGCATCCCTGGGAATGCAAAGAAGCTGTGAGACCCCACAGAGTGATGTGAGTATGGGGACGGGGCAGGGGGACGGAGCCAGCAATAGCCAGGGCTCACTTGGGGAGTGATCTGTGGTACTTGCCTTTAGACTTTCAGTCTGAACGGTCTAAGATAAGCACGGGAGAGAGCTCAGATCCCTAGCAGTCCAATCCTAAAGTGGTTGCCTTGCCCTCAGGCTTCCCACCGACCCCGTCTCTGTGCCCCGCCCTCTTTTCTCTGTGCCCCGCCTCTGTGCCCCGCCCTCTTTTCTCTGTGCCCCGCCCTTTTTCCCCGACATCCCTCCTCATAGTTTGCACCTCATGAGATTGCAAGATTGCTTGGGAAAAACTAAATTCACAGCCGTGTTGACTTATTCTGGCACTAAAAAGCGCAACCAACCAAACAAAAAACCACAAGCAACCAGAGGACTCCTTAATGAAAGGGCAGAAGACCATCAAAAACTTTCCTGGGCTTCCCTGGTGGCGCAGTGGTTGAGAGTCCGCTTGCCGATGCAGGGGACACGGGTTCGTGCCCTGGTCCGGGAAGATCCCACATGCCGCGGAGCGGCTGGGCCCATGAGCCATGGCCGCTGAGCCTGCGCGTCCGGAGCACACGGGAGAGGCCACAACAGTGAGAGGCCCACATACCACAAAAAAAAAAAAAAACAAAGAAAAATAAAACAACTTTCCTGATCCTTGCTGAAGGGCAAGGGGAGGAGTGAGAAATCTGATTCAGTTGGTCTCTGACAATTCCTTCAGGGAAGCAGTGGTTCTCAACTTTAGCCTGCTTCAGAATCCCCTCAGGGCTGGTGAGTTAGTTACCCGTTGCTGTGCAACAAATTAGCAACTTCAAACAGTGAGCATTGATTGTCTCACAGTTTCTGTGCCCCAGGAATCCAGGTGCAGCCAAACTGGTTGCCTCCAGCCCAAGGTACCATGAGGTTACATCAGGCCGTCAGCATAGATGTGTCTCAGATGGAGGCTTGACTGCTTTGGCTGGTGGGGGGCTGATTCCAAGCCCCTCCATGTGGCTGCTGGCATGTCTTGGTTCCTCGTCTGTGAGTCTCTCCAGGGGCTGCCTGAGTGTCCCGTGGTCACAGTGAGCCATCGAGTGCCCGAGGCGGAAGCCACAGTCTACAGATGTTATGGAAAGATTGGTCAGTGATGCCTCATCACTTCTGCTGTGGTCCTTTCATTAAAAACTAGTCACTGAGTCCAGCCCATACTCAGGGGAAAGGGATTACACAAGGGCATGAATCCCAGGAGACGGAGATCAGGGGGACCAGCCAGGGGGCTGCCTGCCACAGTTTCTTTTTTTTTTTTTTTTTGCGGTATGCGGGCCTCTCACTGTTGTGGCCTCTCCCGTTGCGGAGCACAGGCTCCGGATGCGCAGGCTCAGCGGCCATGGCTCACGGGCCCAGCCGTTCCGTGGCATGTGGGATCTTCCCAGACCAGGGCACGAACCCGCGTCCCCTGCATCGGCAGGCGGACTCTCAACCACTGCGCCACCAGGGAAGCCCTGCCACAGTTTCTTAACATGGATTATTGGGCTCCACCCCAGACTCTGACTCAGCAGGGCTGGGCTGGAGCCCAGGAATGTTTATTCCTAACAGATTCCCGGCTGGCGTTGCTACTGCTACTGGTGCAAGGACTACATGTTGGGAATTGCTGCTTTAAAACCCCTACACCCAATCAGAGTGAGAAATGGGCTCTAGTTGCTCAGGAAATTGGACTTCACCCAGGCACCAAGACCAGGAGCCTCCATGGCTGAGATCCCGGCTGAGCCTGAACCAAATAAAAATTTGGGGAGGATCCTTGGTGAACTTTAACTTAAGAATTTGGGTCTCTAACTCACACAAGAACAAGGGCATTCTAGTTGGGGTTTTAAACCCTTTGGACTCTAATTTCTTAGGACTTCATCTTGCAAGAGGAGTTAATCTTGAATATGATTTTTCCTGGGAATGAGATAATGGGGGTCAGGTGGGCTGGAAATGTCTATGTTGACCGGTCATTAGAGTACAGTTGTTTGACTGTACTCATTTAATTTTGTGGAGGCTTGGAAGTGTGGCCGGAAATTATTTGGGATGGGAAAGAGAACGGGCAGAAAACATTCGGTTTGGGTCAATTGTAGCTTTGGGATGAATTTTCTAAAAACAACTTTATTCAAGCATAATTCACAAACCACACAATTCAGCCATTTAATGTGTACAGTTTAGTGGTTCTTAGTATAGTCACAGAATTGTGCGACTATCTCCACAATCTAATTTTAGAACATTTTCATTATTCCCCCAACGCCGCGCCCTACCTGTAACAGTCACTTCCCACCCCTCTGCCACCCCCAACCCTGGGCAACCACTAGTCTACATTCTGTCTCCATAAATTTGCCTCTTTTGGCCGTTTAACATAAACAGAATGATACAATATGTGGTCTTTTTTTTGCTGAGTTTTTTCAAATAGCATAATGTTTTCAGGGTTCATCCATGTGGTAGCATGGATCAGTACATCCTTCTTTTTATTGCCCAACATGTTCTGTTGTGTAGATATATTACATTTTGTTTACTCGTTCATCAATTGACAGACATTTGGGGGTTTTATTTCTATTTTTTAAAACTGTGAATAATGCTGCTATAAGAATTCATGTATAAGTTTTTTATGGTCACGTTTTCATTTATATCAGTATCAACAGAGAAGTAGAATTGCTGGGTGATGTGGTAACTCTACATTTAACCTTTTGCAGTTGCACCATTTTAATCCCCACCAGCAATATGTGAGGATTCTAATTTGTTATTGTTTGTCTTTCTTCTTATAACCATGTAGTGGGTATGAAGTGGTCTCTCAGTTTGATTTTGATTTGCGTTTCCCTAGTGGCTAACGATGAGCATTTTTCATGTGCTTATTGGCCATTTGCATGTCTTCTTTGGAGACATGTCTGTTCAGATCCTCTGGGATCTTTAAATTGAGTTATTTGTTTTAGTAAAAATTTCATTGTGTTATTTTTTAATTTTTAAAATTGGGGTTTATTTGTTTATTTAACAATGGGTTAGTTGTCTTCTTATTGAGTTGTAAGAGTTCCTTATGAATTCTGGATACACGTTCCATATCAGATAGATGATTTCCAAATGTTTTCTTCCATTCTTTGGGTTGTCTTTCCTATTTCTTGACAAGATTGTCAAATGACAAAATTAAAACAATTTAGGAACAAGTTTGATGCCCTTTATTCAGGGGAAAATAATCCATGGGTTGGGGGAATACAGTGGCACATTCTTCTCAAGGGATTTTGGTCAAGAGCGAGTTTATAGAGCGTCGGAAGCAGCAACGTGGAGACAGGGCATGATTGGCGAGGGCTGCATATCTGATCTTGTTTAGAAAGATCAAGGAACAAGGAAATAAACGTGGAGCCAGAGTTGGCTTGGAATTTGCGGATTGGCTGACTGGATATTCTGCGTTTCTGGTCAAGTGAAGCACTTACAAGAACCCTGAAGTTCAGTTTGCTGATGTGGCATCTTCAGCAGGAACAGCCCTGTCTTGGGCCTAGATATTTATTTCCACAGTCCCCCCCCCCCCCCCCCCCCGCCACCGGTCATCCTCTTGGCCACTCCAGAGGTTTGATCAAAACCACTGGCCTGGGCTTCCCTGGTGGCGCAGTGGTTGAGAGTCCGCCTGCCGATGCAGGGGACGCAGTTTCGTGCCCCGGTCCGGGAAGATCCCACATGCCGAGGAGCGGCTGGACCCGTGAGCCATGGCTGCTGAGCCTGCACGTCCGGAGCCTGTGCTCCGCAACGGGAGAGGCCACAACAGGGAGAGGCCAGCGTACCACAAAAAAAAACAAAACAAAAAAAACCCCACTGGCCTTAGTGTGACTCAGTTACCATTGCCTCCTTGGGTCTCAGTGTGGTGCTCACAGGAGAGGATGTCAAGCTCGTATTCTTGGAGCCGGTCACGTCCCCTGTTCTCTTTCGTCTTTTAGTCCGCAAGAGACCAACTATCGCCTGGTCAATGGCTGCCCACATGCATTTAAAACTTCCAAGAGAACACAGTGAATTAGGGAGACAAAAATTATTATTAGAAACAAAACAATGCCCATGGTTTGGAGAGCATGCCTGAGCCGGAGTCTCCACGACCCAAACCAGCTAGAATCAAATAAGTCAAGAAATGATCCACAGAAAGGGGATACAGACCTTCTCAACCTACAGCGGGCTTACAGCCTGATAAACTCATCGTAAGTTGAAATATCATAAGTCAAAACTGCATCTAATACGCCTAACCTACCAAACATTGGAGTTTAGCCTAGCCCACCTTAAATGTGCTCAGAATACTCACATTAGCCTGCAGTTGGGCAAAACCATCTAACACAAAGCCTATTTTATAATGAAGTGTTGACTCTCTCATGTAATGTATTGAATACGGTACTGAAAGTGAAAAACAGAGTGGTTGTCTGGGTCCAGAATGGTTGTAAGTGTGTCGGTTGTTCACCCTTGTGTCCACGGGGCTGACGGGGAGCTGTGGCCACTGCCCAGAGTCACGAGAGAGGATCAGAACCTGTTTGAAAATTAAAAAAAATAGATACAACATATTTAGAAATAAATAAATACAACATATTTGGAAATCAAATTTAGAAAAGAATAAAGAGGATGGCTCTTACCCAGTGGATATGAAAACATTGTATTAAAATGCAGTAGTTGGCACAGAAAAATGAACCAGCTAGATTTAGCACTGAGATACAGAAAGTGACCCCCTATGCTGTGGGAACGAAAAACCTCATCTTTTGAAGCAGTTCTTGGAAAATTCACAGGAAAAAAAAAGGCTAATCACCTCATTTGAAAAAATGACATTAGACTCTTGTAAGACACCACCTAAAACTAAAGTCTGTTGACATTCTGACTGGAGACCTGAGATGCATTAATGTGACAAACTTCAGTGGCTTCGTGTGTTGTGCACTGTTCTAGGTGTTTACAGACATGAACACACGGGATTCCCGCGACCCCACGAGGAAGGAGCTCTACTGCCCCTCCCTCCACCCCAGAATGACACCTGAGGCTCAACACAGCGGGAGCTGGAGGCCATGTGGCCAGTGGGACATTCACCCAGCCTCCCTGGGCATCACCCCTTCTGTGCCTGTGTGCTCTCCACACGCACCTGCCCCGGACCCACCGCCATGTGACACATCCCTTGAACACTAGGTGCGGTATAAGAACCATTTTCTCTTGCTTGGGGCTGTCTCGTGACTGCAATCAGGTGACAACCAGGGCTGGATGTCCAGGTGGGCTGGACATCCATGGTGGCCCACTCACGTGGCGGCCGGTGATGCCGGCTTTGGCTGGGAGCTCCTCTGGGGCTGTCCGGTGGGCACCCCGGGGACCTCTCCCCATGGCTTCCCCCAAGGCAAGTGTCTGAGGGAGCTGGGGGAAGGAAGCTTCCTCTGCAGCTTGAAGGTCACAGGGCCACTTCTTCTGCAGTTTTCGGTTGAAGGAGTCACAAGCCCACCTAGAGTGAAGAGGCAGCTTACGGACCCCACCTCTCAATGCAAGGAGTGTCAACGTTTTAAACCACTATAAAATGTAGTTAGATCAATGAGCTTCATCCAGAGCCACGCCCTGTGCTAAATCTACTTACATGAATAGTTTCACTTCAATTATACACAAAGAGAAAACCCACAGCCCCCCGGTGGCGTCACATGTGCTAAACCCAGGATACAAAACCTAGATTTAACACCTCACCTAAGTGCAGTCTTGACCTTCCCCAGAAATGTCATCTGAACAGCATGGGATTTTCTGCTCAGCACGATGAGGTCACCTGTCACGTGGGGCCTCCCCATCCCCGGAGGAAGAAGAGGCAGCCTGCACGGTAAAACCCATGCCTTTCCTGCTCCCCTTCCTCCCAAAGATGTCTAGGCCCAGAATAGCCCTTTTCTTTGGCTGACCTCCTCACCCACCCTCCTTTCTATAGCAGCTTGCATGCTCTAGGGCTCCTCTGCGTGCCCTTCAGGTTGCTCTATGCGATCCTGCCACATTCATGAGCCATTGGATAAAGCCAAGACCTTCAAACTCACTCAGTTGAATTCTGCTTTTTAACCACACTTATATTTACGTTTAAAATAACAAGCATAAAAGTACAACTGTGCAGGGCTTCCCTGGTGGCGCAGTGGTTGAGAGTCCGCCTGCCGATGCAGGGGACGCGGGTTCGTGCCCCGGTCCGGGAAGATCCCACATGCCGCGGAGCGGCTGGGCCCGTGAGCCATTGCTGCGCAATGTCTGCGCGTCCGGAGCCTGTGCTCCGCAACGGGAGAGGCCACAACAGTGAGAGGCCCGCGTACCGCAAAAAGAAAAAAAAAAACAAAGTACAACTGTGCAGATGAAAGTTTCAGGGTCTGTGCTTCCTACCTAGACACACCGGTCTGGGTGACCTCCTGGTCAGTGAGGCCTCCCAGTCACACTGTCCCACCCCCTGTCCCACCTGGGGTGGCACCGGCCTGAACCCTGCAGTGTGGGCTGCGGAAGCGGGGGCTAGGTGGTGGGAGAAGCAGGTGAGCCAAGAAGAGCACACCCCGACGCTGCTGCCCAGACTTCCACGACGAACAGGGCATTGGAAGCGTCACAAAGGGATGACTTTATGGGAAATCGGCCTAGCTGCTGGCTGCTTGTGGAAAGGCAAGATGTTCCACCCAGGAGGAGAGTCTCTGCAGGGAGGCCTTTGCCCCAGGCCACCACTTCTGTGTCCACAAGTCCCAGGATCCCCTGCAGGGCCCAGCCCCAGGCCCAAACCTGGCCCGTGCCAGGCCTGCAGACAGCGCCTCACTCCTTGAATCCCAAAGCCCTTCTGTTAAGTCAAGTCTGGGGTGAGAAGGCTCTGCTGTGCGCTCGGTGAAGACAGAGATGGGGGGCGGCGGGGCGGGGGGGAAGCCCTTGGGGCCCGGTGAGTCAGGGGGCGGCAGGTGGAAGGGGACGGTCCCCACCCTCTTCCTGGTGTCCCGGTTCTAGCTCTGCAGGTGCAGCTGTGGCACCTGAGGTGCCAGCCTTGGAGTCATCTAGGTGAGCTCCCTTTGTCCCTTCGCCTTCTGTGGTCACTGCAACACGACAGGAGGGCTGGGCAACGCTGACATGAGCATGGTGGGCATCTGGGAACAGAGGAAGCGTCACCCTCGGTAGTGAACGGTCAACGTTGAGGACAGTGCAGGGAGCGGCGTTGTTCCCAGCTTGGGGCACTAAATATCCACTCTGCTGCAGAACGATGGTGACACTAAGAGGGGACATTGCCTATTAATTATACAGTCCTTAGGGAAAGAAGAAGGCCCACTATGTGTCTCAAGTTCTACACCCCTTACGTGGAGTTCTGCGCTAAGACCCGTTTTATCTAGGAGCCCAGAGAACAGAAGGAGGGGTGTAAATCGGCAAAATCCTTGTGGATTCCACGGCTCCCGAAATGTATCAGAGAAGGCCTGCTCTCACGCTATTGAATTCCCAATTCCGACCTTGTTTGACCTTGATTCTGACCCGTATTCCCTCACTCCATCAGTTACACATACTTTTGGTCTTTGTTTTTTCGTAGGTACCCGAAGTTGTTTGTGGAAAGAGGTAGACGTTAAATCATTATTTTGCTTCTAGGGAACGTGACCAGTGAGAGTCATCCCAGGAGTCTGATCAGCTCAGCACACGTGCAGCCCCTCGGAGGGTGACTCAGGTCTCAGGCTCCATCACCTCCCCAGCCTCCTGTCTAGCCCCAGCACACAGTCTGACTCATTTGCAGACACAGCAGCTGAGTCTCTGGGGTCAGCAGCTTAGGTCCCCCCTCCTCTCCCTTGTCCGATTATCAGGAGTACGAGAGCTGAAGGCCCAGCTCGCCTGCCACGCCCGCTCCCCGCCCCTCCCCATTGCCTGCCCTCAGAGCCAGCGAGACGGGGTGCCTTCATAAAGTAACTGCCTAGATCCTTCCCGCTGCACCGCCCGAGACAGTGAGCAACTCGAGGAGTAGCTGCTGTTACTTTTTTATTGAGTAAAATAGCAGAGCGAGGGCATTTGGTTCACTTGGAAAGCAATTAGAAGAAAGAAATGAGTTAGAGCCCCTTAGCCGTACCAAAAATGCCCAAGGAGCCTTCTCTGCGTGTCTGCTGGGACGGCACACGGAGGGCACATCCACCAGGCGGGTCACCCATCGGAGGGAGGTGTGAGCGCTCTGGGGGGGCGTGAGTGAGAGGCAGTCAGCGGCCTGCCTGATGCCCAGTCCCCGATTCATCCTGGCAGCTGAAATTCATCAGGGAGATGGTGTTCAACCAGGGGACGACGTGAACGTGGAAGTTGCAAAGCTTTTGCTGCGAAAGGGAAGAGAGGGATGGTTGGTCAGGGTTACACTTAAAGAGGCAAGTGCACTGGCCCCAGCCCCCACCCCCAGCAGGCTGGCACTGAGACAGGACCAGAGGGGAGGACCCAGGGGCTGGGACCCAGGTCCAGGAAAGCCCCTGCAGAGGTGGGGCCCGGGAGGGGTGACAAAGGAGTGCAGCCCTCCCTGGGGCCGAGACCCCTGAGAACCAGCCAAGCCCCTGGGAGAGTCTGGCCTTTGGTGAGCAGGTGGCATGGTGGGCCGGTTACAGGCCTCCAATTCCCTCTAATCTGCCCGGGGATGGGGGCGCGAGGCTGGGATTAAAGGGCCCTTTCTCCCTTCCCAGCAAACACCCGCAGCTGGGTCCTCCATCCCGCAGGCAACAATCCCCAAAGCAGACGGTGCCCCAATTCCCCAGCTAAAACCCCATAAAGCCAGAGCAGTCACGTGCACACACATACCCTTCCCCTCACAGCCCCGGCAGGCACCCGCGATGCGCCCCCATGGGCACCCCAACCCCTGCTCCCATCAGGCACGAACCTTTTTCAGTTGTGGCTGGTCATGGAAGGGACAGTTGTCCAAGTTGTCCTGGGACTTTGTACACGTGGTTCGGCCAATCTCCACGTCCAAGAAGTAGTTCATCCCGGACACAACCTGGACACGGAGAGAGCACACACCCTTACCAACACCTGCCGGCTGCACACACGTGGTTACCTTCTTCCCACCGCTCCCCGCGTTCACAGGCTGCCAGAGCCACACCCAGGAAGCACAGCCGCCTCCTGACGGCCGCTGTGCCCCAGGCCCTCCCCGAAACTTGTTTACCAGCTGCTCCAACAAGGCATCTCCCACAGGGACACAGAGGGGGAAGCCAGGGACCAACGCTCTAACTGGGTCCAGGAACAGAAGGCACAGCTCCGAGGAGCCAGCCTGGGTACAGGCAAGCAACTGGCCAGCGCCCAGGACCAGGGAGGGGACTGAGCGCAAGATGGTGGCCCTGTGTCAAGAGTCCACACTGCATCCGCAGGAAAGCTGCTGCCTGGTGATTACACGTACGCTGAACTCCAGTCCCCAGGGCGGAGCCCACAGCATCCCATTCCCTGCATGTAGCCCAGGTTTATTTATTCCCTCCCAGAACAGAAGAAAATGAGAGCTTCACGTTCGCGGACGTTTAGGCCAATAAAAGACCGCCTGGAATGCCTTCCTCTTAGGTGTCGTTTTTGACGGGAATATTTCTCAAGTGTGTCATATATTGCGTGCCTTTTACACTTGAGATTACAGAATAGACGTGAACTCTGGCTTCACACAGGCATCCCAGACATGCTTCGTTAGAACCTGGAGAAACACGGAATGAGGGGCCAGGGACCAGGCTCCGGACCCCACCTGGTAGACCCATGATCCCTCTGCTGTCAGCTTCCCCATGTGGCCAGTGAGCTAGTGTCACACTGGAGAGGAGCAGGCTGGAGGGGACCTGGTGAATGGAGAGAGCAGGTCCTATCCGAAGGGGACAGCACCAGCCCACTGCTGCAGGAGGAGAAATGGGTCTGGTCGTGACCCATCTTCTGAAGTGTCAAGAGAAGGCGGCAGGGAGCCCTATGGCTGGCATGCAGGACCACACTCTCGGTGCTGTGTGGCTGCGTCCTGCTCTCCAAAGGGATGCAGGCCGGATGGTCTAAATTCTAGCCTTCCTTCAAGGACCAGCGCAAGGCCCTGTAGTCCGTCCTAACTCTCCCTCCTGCCCGCTTCTCAACTCTGACAGTGGGCTCCTTATCTGGCCAGAACCCCAGGCAGGCTGACAGAGGCAGAGGTCAGGCTGTCAGCGACCGCGTGCCCATCTCAGGGTGGGAGTGAGATGTCACAGCCCAGAGGCTGCTCCCATGCATGTGACCTGCAGGCGGAAGCGACGGTCCAGGAAGCTTTGTATTCTTACGCCAGACCCCCTGCTCTGGGACACACTGGACACCACGGGCCAACTCACGGACTTGTCTGTTTGCTGATGACCTCCGGGTGCCCTGGAGGATGTTCAGAGTGTCTGTCCCCAATGCCGCTACACGACCACATGGTGGCCAGGTACGTTTAGTGGCATCTGCTGACAGGAGGCTCAGAGGGGAGCATGCCTCTTCTGTGTGACCTGAGGCTCTCTCATCTCGAGGAAACATCAGGCCAGCCCAAACCCACTGACAGTCTGAGCCACAACTGGCTGGACCCTTCAGAAACAACGCCAAGGTCATGAGACAACCCAGGGGCTGCTCCAGAGTAAAAGGGGCTGCAGGACAGTGGCTGCATCGTGTGGCCTGGGAGTGTCCTTGGCTATAAAGGACACAGTGGGACGATCAGGGGCATCTGAATAAGGCCTGTGTATTAAAGAGTCCTGCTTTTCAAAACTGTATTGTGGTTATGGAAGAAAATAACCTTGTTTTCAGGAAATATACACAAAAGTGTTTACCTTCAAAGGGTTCAGAAAAATAAATGCATATATACATCCCTACACACGTGTACGTGGGGATGAGGTGGATCAAGCAACTATGTCAACTTTTTAACGTTTGAAGAATCTGGGTGAAGAATCTACAGTGATCGTATGTGCTCTTTTTGCTACTGCTTCTTAAGTCTGAAATCATGTCAAAATAAAAAGTTAAAAGGAAAAAGTGCTTAAGGGCATTCAGTGGCAGAGCCAGGAGGACAGACAGGTGTGGGTCTGTTTTTACCTCGCCTGGGGTCATTTAGTTGACAACTCGCGCCAAGCCCCCGGGTCCCAGGAGGCTGGGCCCTGACCCCAGCGCCGACCGACAGGGCCGGCCGGTCTCGCGAAGGGCTGCGAGCGCCGGAAAAGGTCGGGGGCTGCGCGGGGGTGAGAAGTCCGTCCGCGTCCTTTGCGATCCCCCGGGGCCTCAAGGGGCTGGGAGCTGCCCTCCCGAGAGCTGGGAGGGCTGGGGGGGCGGGGCTGGTGAGCGCGCAGGCCACGCCCTCTCGGGGGCCGGCCTCCCGCATTCAGGGCTGCCCGGCCCCGGCGCCCCTGCCTTGTAGCTTGGCCCGGCGCCCCCAGCCCCTGCACCCGGGGCTCCGCGCCCCCTCCCCGGCCCCCGCATCCCGGCCCTGTGCCCCCTCCCAGACTGGACGCACCTGCTTGAAGGCGCGCACTACGCGCACCGCGCGGCTCTGATAGGCGTCGTTGCTTTGCTTGTTGTACTCTGTGATGGCAAAGGACACCGCCTCCTGTACGCCCTTCTCGTTGACGTCCGCCTCCATCAGGCCGCCCACCAGGCCTTTCTTTCTGGCGCCCTGCCCTGCCGCAGGGCTCACGGCCAGGGCCAGGGCCAGGGCGAGGGCCAAAACGGCCAGCAGAAGCAGCGGGGTGCGCGGGGATCCGGCCATGATCTCTCGGAGGCGGACGGAGCTGCAGCCGAAGAGCGATCCGGTGACAGGAGCACAGCCCAGCCAGCCACCGAGTCTTTATCCCTGGGCTGCCCCGGATGCCCCGCCCCCGCCCGCCTGGCTTCTCCTCTTCCGCCCCTCCCCACCGCCCGCCCCTGTCCTCCGCCCGCCCCTGTCCTCCGCCCGCCCCTGTCCTCCGCCCGCCCCTGTCCTCCGCCCTAGTCCCGCCCCTCCCCCAATCCTGCCCCTCCTCTCGCTTCTCTACCCGCCCGACCCGGCTCACTCTTTCCCAGTCCCGGTCCTCCTCTCCGAGTCCCGTTTTCCCACTCCCGCGCTCCTCAGCCCGGCTCACCCCGATCTCGCAGAAGGTGTCACCTCCTTGAGGCCGGCGATGCTTGTAACCCCGAGCTCTGCCTCCTGGTCTGAAAGGGGGAAGGGGCGTCTCTCGGCCCCCCCTCGGCTGTCCGCGTCTAGGAGTCCCCAGCGCACAAGACTGCAGCCTTCCGAGGCAGACGAAGGAAGACCTCGTGTGCGCCCCGTCCTGGGGGAACTTCTTTGCCAAACATAAATGAATTAACCTTTATTTGAGAAAAGCGCATCGGGTTCTCTTTCTCACAGCTCATTTATTTATTCAGCTGGCACACCTTTCTGGGGCTGCTCCCTGGCCAGAGGGTCTGGGGCCTGTGGATGGAGTGTGGACGGGGGACCCGGGGGCCAGGGACTCCAGGTGGTAGAGCCCCTACCTGATGGAAACATAAGACAAACGCTTGCATAACTACATTAGCTAGGGGACACATTAAAAAGAGCAAAAAGTGGGCTTCCCTGGTGGCGCAGTGGTTGAGAGTCCACCTGCCGATGCAGGGGACGCGGGTTCGTGCCCCGGTCCGGGAGGATCCCACATGCCGCGGAGTGGCTGGGCCCGTGAGCCATGGCCGCTGAGCCTGTGCTCTGCAACGGAAGAGGCCACAACAGTGAGAGGCCCACGTAACACACACACACACACAAAAAAAAGAGCAAAAAGAAACAAGCATATAAAAACAATACTTTTTGTTTAACCCAATATATCCAAAATACTATTTCAGCAGATGCAAGCAATTGTGAATGACATATCTTACAATCTTCTGTGTGTGTACATTTTATCCTTAGAGCAGGCGTCAGTGTGGACTGACCTCATCTCCAAGCGTGGCTGTGGCATTGCCCAGCCCGGCGTTAGGGGGTGTAGGGGGGAGGGTAGTGATCAGTAATTAAGATCAGGGAGCTACAGGGGCTTTGTTGGAAGCGAAGTGAAGGGTGAAATAGAGATGGACCCCAGTCAGGGATGCCTCTGAGGCGACACACATTTAGGCTGAAACCTACCTAAAGGGCAGGAAGTCCTGCAGACACAAAGGAAGAGAGCATCAGGCAGAGGGAGCAGCCAGTGCAAAGGCCCTGTGGTGGGGCTCGGCCGGCCTGCTCTAGGGACAGGAAGCAAAGCGGCTGGTGTTTAAGCAGGGAAGGGGTATGACCTGGAATCTCACCCTGGCAGCTGTATGCGCCCTACTGTGGGTGGGGGATGCAGGTGGAGGGGTGAGGATGACCCTTACCTGGCCAGTGGGGGAGGGGCAGCTGCTTGTCCCCTCAGGGAGGTGCATGCTTGGCTCTGGTCTTCTGTCCACTGCTTGGAAACCTTTCTTGATTTTTAAAAATCAACTTGAATGAGGTATGATGCCCATACGATGAATGCCTTATTTTATGTGTCCAGACTGAGGGATTTTAGCACGTGCATACACCAGTAGTACCGCCCCACCAAGCTCTAGAACATTTCCTCCTGCCTCTCTGTGGTCCATCCTGCGCATGCTCCTGGCTCTGGGTGATGCACACATCTGTCTCTGTGGACTAGGGCTTTGCCTCTCCTTGAACTTTCTGCAAATGGCCTCATGCAGTGTGTGCATCCGGGTTTCGAGCATCATTTTTGAGCCTCCTCTATTGTTGGGTTAACCTAATTATTGGTTCTGTTTCTCCCCGGGCTGAGAGGACGTGGTCAGCTGGGTACTGTGTGGGCTACCAGACCCTCCAGCCCAGGACCATGCAGGTCTGGGCCTGAGCATGGCCCTGGGAGTGGAGGGGAAGGCTATTCTCTTACCTGCACCCTGTGTGCCTGAAGGTGGCCCAGTGACCGATGACCTATGGAGACGGTGGCAGAAACATCAGGAGGCCTCTGGGCCCTTGGAGCAAACACAGAGGAACTCTCCCGGGAGTGGTCAAGGCAACAAGGCATCATCCTAGAGCCGCTGTGGCCTTGGGGCTGGAGCAGCAGGGAGCCGGCATGGAACCCTGAAAGATATCAGTTACGAATATTCACGTTCAGTGTTTCTGAGACCCTGTTGCCTGAGGCCCAGTTATAACTGTAGGGGCAAGAAATGTTTCCTTGTACGCTTCTAGGTTCTTTGGCTGGTCTAATAATTAAATCGCCATAAGACAGATTAACAGGAGAAGAATAAATTTAACTGTATACATTTAGGAGCCCCACGAAGATGCGCCACAAAGGCAGTCAGGTAGTTGAAGCTCGTAAGCCGCCCTGATCTAAGGAATGGGGGCCTGGGGCTTCGAACGGAGCCGATGGGACCCACAGGAAGATGAGACGAGGAGATGCTCGAGGGTCAGATGTCAGCCCTACCACACAGATGACTCTTGCAGATAAAAACATGTCTCTGGTAGCGTCTCTCTGTCCGGTATCTAAATTTCTTGAGGCGTTTAGGAGGAGGTAAAAGTTTTCCTGAGGCTGCTGCGTCTTGACTGCCTTCAGCTCCAAATACTCCACGTGCCAAAGCGGCACACTGAGGGGTGGCATCTTCTGCGCTCTCCTCCCCCCCGGTCTCTCCCTGCTCTGACTCAGGAGCCTCTAGAAAAGTCACGGCACCCACTAGGTGCAGCAGGGGTGCCTTTGCAGTGCGATGAGGGAGGAGAGGTGCTTTCTCAGTGAACTAGAAGAGAGGGGAGCTCCACAGAGCAGGGCAGAGTGGACTGCCCCGGCCAGCACTTCTGAGCGGCATGACTGTCTCTTAAGGGCAGGGACTGATCCCCACTGGGGTTTCCCACCACACGGGGCAGCTGCGGCTGCAGCCTCAGAAGGTGTGCTGTGCAGAGACGGGCGGGGTCCTCCCGTCCGTCATCACGGAGGAGGTGCGGGGCAGCAGAGAATGGGAGCACGGTGGTGGGTTTGAGCCTGTTGGGGTGGCCTGAACGGTGACACGTGCGTCTGGAGGCTGATTACACTGGCGGTAGGCGTCTTGGTACAGCGACATCTCCAATCCTAGCACAGGGTGCCCAGGGGAGCCACCGGAGCAGCCTGCAGGACAGTCTGGTAAGGAGGGGAAGGCCAGGATGAGGCTGGGCCTCTGCTCCAGCTGTGTGGATGACCTCGGCAAACGTCACAAGTCTGGTGAGGCCGGCCGTTTTGTTAACTGTAGGGTCTGGGGGTCGGAAACACAGAGATGGCCAGGCTTCAGTGGGATGTGTAAGCACGGTGAAAATGACAGAGCAGCCCAAGCCCTGGTTTCTGGGGCCTGCAGCTCCTGGGATAAGCTAGCAGGAACCCAGAGAGAAACAGTGAACTCAAGGTGAGGCACGGGGTTCCGGCACCCACCCACCGAGTGCAGCATGGAGGGGACACGTCCGCCCAGGAGTTGAGTGTGTTTCCCTTCTGCCGGGTGAAGAGCAAACCAACCATGTTTCCACAAGGCTGCGTGTGTGTCTGCTGATCTCGTGATCTGAATTAGCAGAGTGAGAATTTAAGGTGAGGGAGTGACAGTTCTCTGAAATCAATAAACAATAATAAGTGGATATTAAGTAATACTTCAATAAGTAAATGACCAAGCACATAAAACATCCCCCGAAGTGGTAAGTGGTCACATCAAGTGGCCAAGAGTTGAGATTCTGAACACTAGGGCTTTGAGCAATTAAAACTTGGTGTCCACAATGGTAGCTTAGACCAAGCAAGTCATGGGTTTTTGTGACATCTTAACACGGAAAGATTAGGGACCTCTCTCATGGGAGGCACGGGGTTCTCTGGGGTTGAGCCCTGAGGTCCCTTACACACACCTTCCCCCTGTGCCCCTTTCCCACCCCCACTTGGGGAGACACGGAGATGCTCCCACACCGTGTGCCTGTGTGGGCAGAGCATTTAGGGCTCTGCTAGGGATTGATGCCATGGCAATGGTACACCGCGATGCTCAAGGTAAAGGCTGTTGGCAGCCCCCATAGAAGGGGCCAGAGTGAGCGCAGTGGCCTATAGCTGTTTTGCACTTAACGGGGGAGCAAAGAATCCTCTGGAAGCTTGTGCTCAGGTCCACGTGGAAAGGGCCCTCCTCGCCTTGTGTTGTCAATTACCATTTATCCTCTCAAGCGGCACATTTACCAGAGCAGTTCCCACGTGCAGGGGAAGCAGCACAGCCCGGGGTGTCGGGGGAGGGAAAGGGCGTCTGGGGACCAGGGCGGGCGCCTGTGCGTCGTCTCCCATGCCCCCTGTCTCTCTGGGCCTCAGTCCAGCCACGAGGAAAGCAGCGTGGCTCTGAGCCGGGTTTAGCAATCCCCTTGGCACTTCTGGACGGTCAGCGTTTCCTTTCCAGATCCTCGGTGTGGTCACTGCTTGACTTCCCTCCGGGTGTTTGTGCAACCTCGTTCCTTTAGCCATCTGCAGTGGGGTGGCCTGTGAAAGCTGGCACTCCCTGCCCCCTCCAAGGTGTCCTCTGTCCCCCTTCCTGCCAGGCTCAGAGGACAAGTGTTGGAATAATATTCCTTTCACACTAGAAGCCAGGCAGGCCGTGCTCTGCCCGACCCCAGGTTTTGCCTGGAACGTGGTGAAAATACTCTTGCCAAGTCTGGGCCTATGAGACTGGGGAGAACCAAAAAAGGGAGAGGAAAGAGAGGCAGAAGCGGGGTGGGTGCAGGGAAGGAGGTGGGTACATTTCCCCTAACATTTTATTATGGAAATTTTCAAACATGCAACCAAGTTAGAAGGATTTCATCGAAAACACCCATATACTCACCACCCAAATTCTACCACTGATACTGCACCTTACTTTATCACATTGTCTGTCCACCTGTCCTTCTTTCTCTTCAGCCATCAATCTATCTTTTTTATAAAATTTATTTATTTTATTCATTTATTTTTGGCTGCGTTGGGTCTTCATTGCTGCACACGGGCTTCTCATTGCGGTGGCTTCTCTTGTTGCGGAGCACGGGTTCTAGGCGCGCGGGCTTCAGTAGTGGTGGCGCACGGGCTCAGTAGTTGTGGCTTGCGGGCTCTAGAGCACAGGTTCAGTAGTTGTGGTGCATGGGCTTTGTTGCTCTGTGGCATGTGGGATCTTCCTGGACCAGGGCTCGAACCCGTGTCACCTGCATTGGCAGGTGGGTTCTTCACCACTGCGCCACCAGGGAAGCCCCAATCTATCTTTTGAAGTGCATTTCAAAGGGAGTTGTCGACATCATTGCATTTCACACACACACACCTGAAATACTTATGCCTGCAGGGCATTAACTGGAGCTTGATGTTTACTTACAGTTTTTTCACTTGTTGGAAAATTTACCTACGGTGAAATGCACAAATCTGAAGTGAACAGTCACTTGATTTTTTTTAAATTAATTAATTTATTTATTTTTGGCTGCGTTGGGTCTTCGTTGCTTCCCGTGGGCCTTCTCTAGTTGCAGCGAGCAGGGACTACTCTTCGTTGTGGTGCATGGGCTTCTCATTGTGGTGGCTTCTCTTGTTGTGGAACACGGGCTCTAGGTGCACGAGTTTCAGTAGTTGTGGCACGTGGGCTCAGTGGTTGTGGCTCACAGGCTCTAGAGCTCAGGCTCAGTAGTTGTGGTGCATGGGCTTAGTTGCTCCGTGGCATGTGGGATCTTCTCGGACCAGGGCTCGAACCTGTGTCCCCTGCATTGGCAGGTGGATTTTTAACCACTGCGCCACCAGGGAAGTCCCCATTCACTTGATTTTGACAGATGCATGTAACCCAAACTCCTATCAGCTACAGAATGTGACCATCACCCCAGCAAGTCCCCTCACCCACCTTCCCAGGCACTTTGGGTCCCCACCCCCAGAGACAATGCTTCACTGATTTTTAAAACAATATATAGATTAGTTTTGTCTATTCTGGAAGTTCATTGAATGGAATTCTACAGTATGGGGCTTTTTCCACTCAGCCTGATGTTTCTGAGATCATCCCTGCTGTTTAAGTTGTATGTTTATAAGACAGCCTTTGACTGCCATGGGAGCCCCTCCAGAGGAGTCTCAGGAGTGTCTCGGGCCCCGGATGCAGGCGCAGCTATAGTGACAAGGGCAGCAAGACTCGGTCACTCAGAATGTTTGCTGCAGCTTCTCTTTTCAACCTGAAACAACTTCCTTCCCTTCCTCGCCCCATCCCCAAAGCTAGTTTTACTTTTTGAAAATGTAGAGGAAAACCTGATTTTAAAAGACAAAGAGCAGATGTTCCCAATGCTTCCCTGTGTTTGAAAATAAAAGTTCTTGTTTTTTGTTTAATCAAATTAGTACAATATGTTTGTTATAAAAAAAAACTGTAAAGGAGATAAGTTACATGTGTATATGTGACTGTGTGTGTACCTCTGTGGACATGTGTGCAGGAGGTCATGTGATGACTAATTCCTGCCATGTTTTTCACTGTCATTATGTCGTGAATGTTTTTCGCGAAGTTAATCGTCTTTGAAAACTCTGTTCTGCTCCCTATTCAACTAGTTATTCCATAGTTTAATTTTTTCTCTAATGCTAGACATTTAGATTGTTTCCATTTTTTTCCCTGGGATGAGTAATACTGTGATACACACTACTATAGGAATAAAGTCTTGGTGTGTATTTTTTTTTTTTTTTTTTTTTTTTTTTTTTTTTTTGCGTTATGCGGGCCTCTCACTGTTGTGGCTTCTCCCATTGCGGAGCACAGGCTCCGGACGTGCAGGCTCAGCGGCCATGGCTCACGGGCCCAGCTGCTCCGCGGCATGTGGGATCTTCCCGGACCGGGGCACGAACCCGTGTCCCCTGCAACGGCAGGCGGACTCTCAACCGCTGCGCCACCAGGGAAGCTCCTTGGTGTGTATTTCGGAATGTTTTCTTCCTGGAATTGGAATGACTGGGTCAGAAGCTACAAAGATTTTTTTGGATGCAGATTGCCAAATAATTCTCCAGAAAGCTGTGCCTGACTCAGTCAGGTCCAAGGAGCAAAAAGAAAGCGGTGGTGGTCAAGTAGTGTCAGAAGCAGCATTTTGTGCTTTATTTTGTTTGGGAATATTTACGAGTACAGGTGACCTCAATGCCACTTTGCTGGACCCGAGACCCTCAGTGGTGACATGCGATGGGCAGCTCTGTGCCGGGACTGCAGCCTTCCTAGCTGGATCACATCGTGGTGGTTCCACCTTGGACTTACCCTCCGTGAAAAATGTTATCAATTCCGTGCCTGCGCTATTTATTCACTCATCAACTTCGAGAACATCCATGGAACACAGGATGTCAGAGACTGACTTTAAAGATGGAAAAGCTCGGCTCCTGCCCTCCAGACATCCTGGTCTGATGAGAAAGGCATGTAACAGGTATTTCAACACCGCATGATGCAAACTGTCACAGGTGCGGGAATGCCCAGAGGCCCGTGCTCCGGGTTCTGCCTGAGTCTCTCACCAGGCACCTGGCCATGGCTGCAGAAATAGCGTGTGGTCTTGATTCGCTGTGAACTCCAAGAAACCTGAAGCGTGGCCTATCTTTGCTGGTCTGGGGGTGAAGAATTCCCTGGTCCAGCCTCCCCGCCAGGATCAGCTGGAGCCCTGCGCCTCCAGCACCTCTGAGAGTGCCTTCCCTCGAGGTGCATCCACTCACGGCTGTAATATCCTCCATGCCCACGACTCCCACTCTGTGTCTCCAGCACAGAACTGCCACCTTACCCCCTTGATGGTGTGATTTACACAGGGATCCCCGCTTTCCAAAGTTTCCTTTACGCCACCTCGCTTTTACGGAAGACCTGTTTTCGCTAAAGGAAGGAAATCTGAAGAGGATTTTCACTTTTACAACAAAAGGCAAGATGTGAAAATTGCGTTCGGCATCTGTTTCCATTGAGCCTTTGTAGGGGTAACTTGCACCCCAGGAGTGGGAGCGGCCCTGCCAGCTCCTTCCCTGGAACCACACTCAGTATCTCAGCATCGGCCACCAGAGCTGTGAGCTGTGTCTGTGAGCATCTGGGCTTTACCTCCGTTTATTTTGTGCGTCTGTCAGCAAGATGTTTCCTAATATAGTAGCTTCTTCACTCTATGATGTTTCATCTATGAAAGGTTTCCTAGGAACGCTCTATTTTTGGATATTGGGGGAAAGCTATAATAAGAAATATATATTTAGTCTCCATCCCTTTTTCTGGCACAGTGCTCCTAAAACTCTTGCAGTTTCCTAAGGGATGAGAGCCGTAAAGGTGTCTTTCGTTACGTAACGAGATGCCTTTTGGGCCACCACCCAAGGCTGGGAGCTTGTTTCCAGGAGGTCTAATCATGTGATTAGAGGATGGGAATTTTCAGTCTTGCCCGCCCCCGACCCTGGGGTTGGGGGAGAGGGGCTGGAGGCTGAATCAATCTTGCAACTGGCTTCTGAACTGGGTGAGTGGGTCAGTGGTGGGACTGAGCCCTTATCCTGTGGTGTCTGACGTCATCTCCACATAGACAGTGTCAGGATTGAGTTGAATTGCAGGACACCCAGCTGGTGTCAGAGCATTGCTAGCTGTGGGGAGAGCTCACACCTCTGAACTGGTGACCAGAATCAGTAACTGGTACCAGAATCCTACCTCCAAATTCATCTGATTGCCTTTCTACTTGGTGGCCAAAGACCGCCCCCCTCTAATGTTGCCCATCCCTAAGCTGGTGCCCACAGAGTTCCCCACTGCAGTCGGGGCTGTGACTTCAGGGTCAGCGCCTCAGTGATACCTTCCCCGACCTCATATTTTAAAATTGTGAGTCCCCTTCTCCACATCCCCAGCCCCTTTCCCTGGTTTATTTTTCCCATCGCACCTTCTGAATGTGTGGATACATAATTTCTTTCTTTTCTATCTCTACCCACAGAATGTAAGCCTGGTATTTCTTTCTTTCTTTCTTTTTTAAATAAATTTATTTATTTATTTATTTTTGGCTGTGTTGGGTCTTTGTTGCTGTGCTCAGGCTTTTTCTAGTTGCGGTGAGCAGGGGCTACTCTTCGTTGCGGTGCGCGGGTTTCTCATTGCGGTGGCTTCTCTTGTTGCGGAGCACGGGCTCTAGGCACGCGGGCTTCAGTTAGTTGTGGCTCGCGGGCTCTAGAGGGCAGGCTCAGTAGTTGTGGCTCACTGGCTTAGTTGCTCCGCGGCATGTGGGATCTTCCCGGATCAGGGCTCGAACCCATGTCCCCTGCATAGGCAGGCAGATTCTTAACCACTGCACCACCAGGGAAGTCCCAAGCTTGGTACTTCTGTCTGTTTTGTTCACTGCCATTCCCCTTGCCTGGCCCATGACCATAATAATATGGGTAAGTATTACCTGAATTAATGAATGAACTGGATGAACATTCTTAAACTGGTTTTTGTTGTTTTTGCGAAAATGTCACCATTTCCTCCCATTATAGCTTAAGTCGTATGGAACTGGAGTTCATTCTTTCAGTAAGACAGGGAAGGGACAACCCTCCAAGGACCTGGAAAAAGAGAAGTGCAATTGAAAACAGTCAAAAAAAAGAAAGAAAGAAAGAAAGAAAACAGTCCATGGTACCAGTTGTTTTTCATGTCTCAGGAATTTGGGGAAATGAAATCTACTGAGAGGTCAGTGTTCTGTGGCTGAGACACACAGCAGGCAGCTGCCCGTTATCCGGGGAGGTCAGGTCTGGACACGCTCGTTTGGAAACGGCTGGCGCTTAAAGCGTAATTCCATCCTCCTGTGGTTCTTACTTGCCCTCCAGCGTAGCGTGTTTTCTGTACCTGAGGTGCTTGAGGAGCCTAAACCTGCTTCTCGCTGAGCTGTTCTTGGTCACCCTACAGTCGGAGGTCGGAGGCTACAGGCAGATGAGAACTGGCAGAGACAGTGACATGAAGAGGAACCAGGGGGTGTCCCCACCACGCCCGCCTGGCTCCCAGGGTCAGGCGGCAGCCACTGATTATGTCCAGCTTATCCAAGAAGAGGGCGTCTTTACAAAGAGGAATGAGTGTTAGCCGGAGTCCCCTGCCAGACGTGACTGCTGTGAGCGTCACCAGGGGTTCCAACCTCCCTGGGCCACAACGGTGCGGCACCAGCTCGTTCACAACAACGGCAACTGTGGTCATGTGCCTGCGTGTGAAACACTCAGGTCATCCTGCAAGTTGGAAAAGAAACAAAGAGAAAACAGGGCTATTTGGGAAGGCTGGGATATGAGCCAAAAAAAAAAAAAAAAAAAAAAATGGCAATATAAAGGTAAAGCACAGAGTTTGACTTTGGGAGGAGATTGTATCCTCACGTGTTCATCCAGTGCGTTCCTGTGGTTCAGGTTAGCTTGTGGAAGGTGAGAGAAAAATAAAATAACTAAGCAAAATGAAAGAGTTTATTTTGCCTTCTGCTATTCCTTCGCTTCCTTTCTTTAGGTGGATCTGAGTTTCTGGCCTGCACTGCTTTCCCTCTTCCTGAAGAACAAGTGATTCATCGCACATCAAGTTTCGAGAAGCACCGTGGCCGAGGCCTGGCGCCCTGTCTGGGAGGGCGTGTGCTGATTTCCTCAGGGGTTAAAGGGAGGAAGGTCCGGTCCTTGTGTGGCTGTGAGGGACGTGGGGACAGAATTGTGCAGCCAGACCAGTAGGGCGGGCCTTCGGACCCTCGGGTCTGAGAAAGGAACTCCCAGCTCAGCACGTGAGACTTTTTATTTAGAAAGATTTCAAAATTATGGAAAAATTGTAAAAGTAGATGGTGGGTTTTCTGTGTGACCTGGCGTTGTTTGTGAAGGTATTTTTTAGATGTGGTTAGAGTCCTAGTAGGTTCGCTTGAGGGAGGGCAGGGTGTCCTGGATGACCCAGTGGGCTTCACGCAGCAGGTCTGAGGCAGGAGATAATGGGCCCCAGGCTGAGCAGCTGGAGTTTCTCTCCTGTGGACAGAAACTCCATAACAGCAGGATAATAGAGGAGGCTGGGCCCCGCCCAGATAAAAGATAAGAGACCACATATTTCTCATCCTTGAAGTCAAGGAGACCTTTCCGACTATAAAGGTCCTTGAAGGTCAAAAAGGGAGAGTGTGTCACT
Source organism: Stenella coeruleoalba (assembly GCF_951394435.1). Taxonomy (NCBI): domain Eukaryota; kingdom Metazoa; phylum Chordata; class Mammalia; order Artiodactyla; family Delphinidae; genus Stenella; species Stenella coeruleoalba. Next base: position 43,980,591 of record NC_137161.1, on the reverse strand, counting down.
GATGTCAACCTACCCATAGGCCTCTTCACTGGCATCCATCTTGGCTAAGAGAGGCGCCTGCACACATGGCAGGATCCTGAGATAAACCAAATATGGACTGAGAACCAGGCAAAGCAAGATGATTGGCCAAAGGAAACCCAGAAGAAATGCCCCATATAAGTGATTTAAACTACCACGAGGGCACGACTCTCTCTCTGAGTTCGCCTGTGTGTCTATCCACACGTACTGTACTCTTTTTCCTCCTAATAAACACTTTACTGGTTTCACTTCTTTCTGTCTTTGTGGGAATTCTTTTCTGCAAAGCCAAAGGGCCAGGGCCTTGTCACTGGCCACTGGTCTAGTGGCTAGGATTCAGCGCTCTCACTGCCTCGGCCTGACCCCAGTCTCTGGCCGGGAACTGAAACCCTGCTTCAAGCCGCTGCAGGCCGATGCCACCTGAGATCAGGCCCAAAGGCCTGAGGCCTGCCTGTCCCGGGGGCCGCAGCTCCAGCCCCGCGTCCCCGAGCAGCCTCCCTCCCTGTGGCCTTGTTGCCTGTCTGCAGGCCAGTGCCTCACCCTGAACCTCTGCACGTGCATTTCCTTCTGGTTCTGCTTCTCTGCCTGGGCCCTGACTGACACACACATATATACCAGTTGTTAGCGTTTGCTTGATCTACTCCCATACGTACCCACACATAAACACACACGTATAAAATTAAAAGTTGAAGTTTGCCCAAGTTGGCAAATGCCCTTAGTTCAAAGACAACTCTAAGGATACCATTTAACTTTCAGAGATCTCATCTCCCCTTTGATTTTGGACCTTAGTTTCTTGTTATCTTGCCAAATCTTTGAGGCTTTTAAAAAATTTAAAAAATTTTTTGAGTCAGTGACATTGGTTTTTTCTAGTGGGAGGTTGGTCTGATCCCTGTCCTGCCTTATTCCAGGAAATGGAGTCCTCTGACCTTCCCAGGCTTGGTTGAACTGCACACTTAGAAACTAAAACCCAACGTGATTGTCTAAGCAAGTTAACACGTGGAAAAGCAAGTATATATTTTTCAAGTCTTCTATACTTTGGGCAAAGAATCACTGCAAGTTTCCCTCAGACTACAAAATTTGAATTGCATAAAACTACAAAAATTGAATTGCATAAAAAATATCTGAAATTTTCTAAGAAATGTTCTAAAACATTTAATTTTCTAATCACTACTAAACTATTTTAAAATTGCAACACTTTATCCAGAAACTACTGCTCCAGCGAACTCCACCCAAGAATACAAGAATAAGGTAGAATGAGTCTATGCAGGCCAATTATTATTATTAATTTTAAAAAATTTTATTGGAGTATAGTGACATTTTTAGATTTGTAGCTAGTCTTTGTAGGATTCTTTTTTAGATTCTTTTGTAGATTCTTTTCCCATATAGCCCATTACAGAGTACTGAGCAGAGTTCCCTGTGCTATACAGTAGGTCCTTATTAGTTATCAATTTTATATATGGTAGTGTGTATGTGTCAATCCCAGTCTCCCAATTTATCCCTCCCACCCTTCCCCTTCGGTAACCATAAGTCTGTTTTCTACATCTGTGACTCTATTTCCGTTTTGTAGACAAGTTCATGTGTACCCTTTTTTCAGATTCCACATATAAGTGATATCATTTATCACATATCATAAGTGTCTTTCTCTGACTTACTTCACTCCGTATGACAGTCTCTACGTCCATCCATGTTGTGTGCAGGCCAGTTAGATGGCAAGAGGTTCATCACTTTATTCACCAGATTATTCAGAGCGGATGAACTCTTACTTTATACACAATTCAAAGCAACCTTATTCTTTGGTTTTCTAGCTCATAAACCCTTAGAAACAATCTCTTGAAAGAAAATATGCATTTTGAAAGGCAGCCTTGTTATAAGAGCCTGGAAAGTACAATTATAAGTACACATGTATATATTATAATCGTAATTACTTGCTGACGCTTTGGAGAGTAAGTTACAGTATTATGGCCTTTTATGCCTAAATACTTCTCCTTGAAAAAGAAGTACCTCTAAGAAAATGACTTTAAAAAAATATATAATCACAACATAATGACCAAATTCAGGCAATTTAGCACCCAGGTCCAGCCGGGTCCTGCCCGCTGCTGACCACCCAAATCCCCCTCCACCCCCCCCCTTAGGCCTCCTCCTTCCCTTCCTCCCTGCCCACCCCACCCCGTTCTCTGTCATCTGTGATCTCCATGTCCTGCAGCAGTGGGATGAGCTGCCCCCTGAACCCACCCTGTGGCCCATGGGTTCCCCTGGGGTCAGGACAAAGGAGGTGGCACCCGGCTCGCCTGAGGGGACATCCCTGAGAGCCAGGTCTCTGGGAAGGGTCCCTCAGGGTCCAGCCACAGGTCCTCCCCTGTCACACAGCAGGGCCCCAGGGGTGCTATTTGGGGTCAGGCACCGCCCCCCCACCCCCAGAGCTTCTGGGTAACTGCCAGGCGTCCATAGTTTTCAGTCTCCTCGGGTGATTGCAGCCTGAGCACTGGGCGGCCAGGCCAGGCCGAAGGTCAGACAGGTGCTCCCAGAGCCAGGAGTTAGTCCTCCCTCAGTCTCAGAATAACACCAAGTGTTTAGCAGTCAAGGATGCGAGGGACGTCCGGCTTTGTTTCTCTTAGACGCCCGCCCAGTGGACAGAGGTTTCGCTTGGGAGGCCACCAAGCCCTCGGGCCGCAGTGGGTGACCCGGGGTCCTGCTGGAGCAGGATGGAGCTGAAGTCACTGCTTGGACCCACGTACCACACCAAGCTTGACCAAAGTTTCCAGAACAGGCAATCCTTGCTGATGTGTTGACTGCATACACCCACATCCTGCCATGCATTTTTATTTTCACAAAAAGCGCTGCTCACTGAATCTTGGCTGCAAGTCCACTTCCCAGAGGTGTGGCCGTGGGACCTGGGCTGGGCCCAGCAGATTCTGACACCAGGGCAAACGCTGTGTTGGGTGGCTGCTGTCTCCACCGAGAAGCCAAGCGCTCAGCTAATATTACTCGTCATTTACTGTAACAGGGAAGAACAAATCTGACTCCATATTGGATCTGTTTCTTTCACTTTAATCTTTGTTTTCTACTGCTTTTGCTGTAAGTTAATGACTAAAGGGATGCTGCCTATAGCTTAAAGTATACATAATGGCCCGTCTCCTGGAACCTCACCTCCCACGCCTGAATATTAAGCTAAAATACCTTTGTTTAGCTCCCAGGAAACCTCCTGACCAGGCCCACATGTGAATGGTTGCAGGAAGGAAGAGATTAAGGCATCCTCTCTGGAGTCTGGCCGGACCAGGTAATATTTTCAAGGCCATAAGTTTATGGTCATTTTAACTTACCTCCTCACCTGCCCCTTTCTTTGTTCTATAAAAGGAACTAGCATCCAGACCGCAGCAAGGTGGTTCTCTGGGACACTTGTCTACCCTCTGCTCGGTCTGCTGGCTTCTGAATGATGTCGCTATTCCTTCCCCAGCAACTCGGATCTCGATTGATTGCCCTGTCGTGCAGTGAGCAGTACGAGCCTGGACTAGGTACCGTTACGAGTCGGAGCCCACATTCTGGTCCTCCGGGTGTGCTGACCCCAATTCCCTCTTCTGGGTAACGATCCAGAGGCCGTATGGTGATTTGAGGCCAAGGATCTGTGGCCGAAAGGGCCATCCTACGCATATGCGGGTTTCTTCCTAAAATTCCCACCACGGTGCTTAGGAAATGTAACTCCCTGTCACCCCGAGGCTGTGAGAATGGTGATGGTAAGTGGGGATGACCTCGAGTGGGCAAGGGTGGGAAAGGGGGAGGCGGCAGGAACAGAGGACGAGGCAGGGAAATGAAGGTGGTCCCAGGTCCTTCCTTATGTGCTTCCTCACTTCCTTTCAGCCAATCCGAGAGGCATCACCTCTGATCTGTAGATATTGAAATCCACAAGGAGTTGGTGGTCAGCACATCTTCACACTCACACAGTCAGAAACGGGGTGGGGACCAAGTGTGTTTCTTCTCCATGGATGTGGAACTGGGCTGGGTGTGAGACAACAGGGTGTGGAAAGTGATGGATTGGGCCCAACAGGGACCAGAAGGGAGTGGCAGGGTGAGGCCGGCACCCCACAGGCACACAGTCCCAGGGTGGGAGGTGGGAGGGAACGCCCGGGTTTCTCTGCCGTCCTGGGCACAGATAACTGAACACCGCAGGGCTGCTGGTTACTGGTCGGCCCCGGGGCGGTCTCCTGGTCCTTATGTGTAAGCAAGGCTTGCACTTGCTTCTTAGTGAGATTCAGCAACCCAGCCCCGAAGATCTGCAGACCTAAATACCCCAGCCACACGCGGGGTTTTGGTGGTGGTGCTTCCAGAAGGAAGTAGGGAGTGCAGAGAACACGTTTATTAAGGATAAATCGCTGGTGGGCATGCAGAGCTGAAGGGGGTGGTTAAAACAAAGAAGGGATTGATGGGAGAAAAGGCTCTTTTCTGGCTCACTTGTGCGTCCTTTGGGTGCGAGGCTGACCTCCTAAGCAGTGTGAATTCTCAGCATTTGGTCCAGCATTCCTCATTAGCTGGCCTGGATAAATGCGAGCTTTGTCCCTTCCAGAATCTGAATTTCTCCTTGTGAGAATGGAGTGGGTAGAATGAAAGACTGTACTGTCAGCCAGCGCTCTGCACGCACACCGAGGGGCAGCCATCTCAGGCTGGCCGCACTCTCCTGCACGGGGCAGGAGCAGTGTCTGGACCACACTGGAAAGGGCCTTCCTGTGTTGGGGAAGCTGGAACCCAGCTAAGCACAGCCTCGGCTACAGTGGTGTCAGGACACAGGGCTTTGTGTCTCCACCGTTTCATGTGGACTCACCGTGTGCACACGTTTGCCCAACGGCTCTGCCCTCTCTCTGCCACGGGTCCAGAGGCATGAGGCAGGGGCTCCCACTGAGGAGGGGGTTTCCTTAGCTCCCTCCCTTCCTGCCACAGACAGCGACCTGCTTCCCACCTCCTCTTTCACTTCCTCTCAGAGGGTCTGGTATAAAAGGCCAAATCTCTCCACTGTACAGGAGGAACTCAGTCCTTCTCCATCCCCCTTTCACTTCCCGCTCTGAGCTAAGCTCCCTACCAAGGACTGACCTGAGGCTGCTCCCCTCCCCCTTTGTTTACCAGGTGGATGAATGGAGGGGGAGGGCAGCTGCATGGGGTCTGCAACTCACCAGAAAGACCTCGGAGGAAGTGGGGGAGTTTGCCCGGAGTTGGGCGGGCACTGCTCTGACTTCAGGGCTGTTCTCCCGTGTGTGCCTCCGGGGAGAGGAGAGGAGGCGATGCTGTGAGGCCCTAATATTCACCATCTCCCAGGTGGAAACTCGGCTTGAACATCACAAGGTGACAGACGTCCAGATGTCCTAGCTCAGAGACTACCTGCCGCGCAGGACGTGGAACTGAGACAGGGAGCCCAGGGGGAAAGCAGTCCTGGACTGAGTCCCCCTGCCAACAACTGGACAGCAACCTTGGCAACAAGCTGGGCAGAGCAGGTGGGCCGCAGAGCAGGTGGACCACAGCCCGGGCAGACCATCCCTGTCTGGGGCTGTAGACCAGGGCTTCCCCAGCTTGCATGTGCATGTGAAACGCAGATTCTGACCTGGCTGTTCTGGGATGGACCTGAGACGCTGCGTTTCTGTCCTGCTCCAGGGCGATGCTGATGCCACAGATGTGGGTGCCGGGAGCCTCAGGCTGGGAGTGCAGACCCGGGGCTGAGCTGCAAGTGTGGTTCTGGGGGTGTCCAGTCAGCCCTTGGCCTCCGTCCTTGCTTCCTGTTGGATGATTTACCAGCTCCCTTGTTTGTCTAACCTGGCACTGGGGGTCGAGGTGCGCAGGACCACGTGGCTGGAGGCGAACATGCCGTGGCCAGCATTGAGCCCGTGTCCCTCACAAGCAGCCGCGAGGTCGGTTCAGCTGCTGCTCGGCACAAAGTGCGTGCGCATACATTTCACGTTACGTCATAAAAGCCGTGACTTTAGTTACTTATGACTCTGAAGTCTGCTGTCACTTTAACTCCAGCAACCCTGATTCTCTCTCAGAAACACTTGGAGGAAAAAACCCTTTCAGCACGGCCTGTGAAACTTGTGCTCACGGATGCTGTTGAAGCGATCTTAATGACTTAGCTCCCCAGTCAAATCTAAGATTTTAGGTTTCTGTACTGGACATTGGCCGCTTTCATGTTTCATTGTGGGGGGCTGTCGAGAGTCTGAACCGGCTTCCCTTCTGGGGCACCCGCTTGTGTGTGTCCTGGCGTGGAGTCAGAACTGCAGCCTCGTCTACACCAGCTGAGAAAGCCAGACCCCTCTCCCGCCTCCTGGACCGTGGGACACGGACGCCAGTCAGACGCTCCCATTCTGGATTTTAAATTGGGAATAGGAATACAGAGAGGCAGGAACACTGTACAAGGAAGCGTCCACGTCCTCCACGGCAGTGCCGGTGGCCGGCACACTGCCCTTTGGGCCATGGCACTGATGGCCGGGTCCACAGCCGAGCAGTGGTGGGAGCTCAGCCCTGACCGGTGTGGCCACGGCCGTGATCAGGCCACGCAACACCCCTCGGTCTGTGCTCATGTCTGAACCGGGCTCTCCAAGCCTCCCCACTTTTAGGTACCACCTCATTTCCTTTCAGATGAGCCCTTTTCTCTGAAGCTGCTTAGCCTTGGTTTCAGTTCCTGGCAGGGCGCTGTGCTCCTTGCCTCTAGAAGATCCCATTATTGGTATAAAAGACGACACTGATGAGTTTCCTCATTTTAGCCACCGCCAGCTGCTGATTCTGGACCTTCTGGGATTTCCCATACTTCTCAGTAAAATGACAGTGTAGCCATTTTCAGCTAAATTAGAACACAGCTTCGTGTCATTGGTTGTGATTTGTGAGTGTGTATGAAGTAATTTAATAATTATCTCCTCCAGCTACTAAGGGCTGATGTTCTGGAGGCGTGCAGCTTTCAGGGCATGGTTCCATCTGCCTGGGACCCAGCTGCACTAAGTCCAAGACAGTGGCAGTGGAGGGACGGGCACCAGCGTCCTCGAGCTGCAACCCCAGTGTCCTTTCACCCCTTGGGCTGCTTTCTAACACCAACTAGGAGAAGATAAAACTCCCCAAGTTAGCCACTGGGCGTTCAGAATTCTACTGGCCGACAGTGTCGGGGAATTTACATCAAATTATTACGATGTTCCCTGATGTGCGACCAGCCACCCTCCAGTGGAACGTAATTAGCAATGACGTCCTCAAAGAGCTGCCATGAAAATGCCCAGGAATTGATTTCACAGCTAACAAACAAAAGGGGAGAAGGAATCACTGTACATCTTCGATTTCCAGCTGCTCGCATTGGTACAAGGGTGGCGGTGACAGTGCAAGCAACCTGGGCGAAACGGGAAGGTCAGGTTGAAGGCTTGCCTTCTCTTTGCTCCCTCTGGTTCCTCTGAGGACAAGGGGAAATCCTCTTCTTTTGACATTTCAAGCATGGAATCCAAGACAAACCCCCTTGAATCAGAACTGTGGAATCAAAAAAGTCATGTTATTTCTCCAAACACAAAGGTGAACGGCTAATCTCCATTAAGAGTGGAAATGAAGGTTAAGAGGCTTTACACCTTTAAAGCCAGAATTCATCCCCGAATTCCTCCTTTGCTTGATGAGGGCATTGAAGGAAATGCTGACTGGACACCAAGTGAAAGTTACATGAACGCACACACAAGCACACACACACACACACACACACACACACACACACAGCTGGTGGGGCTAGGCTTTCTCGGTGTGGAGTGTGCCCCATCCGGGAGCTGAGCAACGTTATGTGGCCTCTTCCATGTGGCCCGTCCACTTTGCCTCCCTGGCATCTGGCCTCCCACCTGGGTTGCAAGGAATCGTGAACCTGAGGCTTGGGCAATCCTGGCACCTTCTGTTAGCTCCAGAAGAAACTGAACAAGATAGGGGCTTAGGAAAATTACGGAAGCCTTGAGGTTTGTCCCTGATGAGAGCTGGGTGGGCAAGGGCTGCACGGGGTCTCTGTAATTCAGGGCTGGCTGTAGCCGACTATCTCTAAGTTCTAACCCAAACCCTGAACTTGACCCTTCGTGAGGCCTGGTTGGACCCCAAGGCGTGGTTCAGCCCCTCCTAACTCAGGTGAGTGAGGAAGACAGCTCCAGGGGTAGAAGCAGAGGTAGTTCCAAAAGCCAGGCCTTCAGATTCGGCTGGGATGCGGGAGTGCGTCAGGTATTGAAACCATGGGAAGATGAGCCCCTCACGTCGACTCCTGACCCACCCACCTCCTCCCTCATCCCAGCAAGCTCTTGTTGCCGAGGGGGCTGGTCCAGGAACCTCAGCAATTGGGGGTCTAGAGGAAGGAGTTCAGGCGGGGCCGGGCCTGGGCGTGTTCTGTGACCTGTGACGTGCTTACGCATCGTGGGGTTTGAAACGGGGACTTTACACTCTGCTTGTCACAGTCCTGCTGTCGAGTCTCGCTCTTCAGTCTCGCGGCAAAAGTAACATTTGATTCCGGGTTTCATTTCTCTGAACTCACCTTCTTTTCCTTTTCCTTCTCTCTCCTGAATGCTCAGCTCACCTGCGGAGGAGTGATAGGAGGGCCATTTCGGGGGGGGGGTGGGGGTGGTGCTGGAGGGCCAGTGACGCCCGTGGTTATACAGATGGCATGGACGGAGGAGCCAGAACTTGGCTTAGCGCCGGGAGATGAGCGGAACCCTGGGCTTCCTCTCCTGAGATGAGCACAGTGCACGGTGTTTAGGGAACAAGGTACTATGGTCTGGCGGCTTGCGTCTCTGAGCTCAAGGCGAAGGTCATGGGTGGGCGGATCCGTCGGAATTTTTGAAGCTCCTGCCCACGTTGTCAGTGACGTACCTGCAGGTTAAGGGGTCGCAAGGTCCTATAGTGTCACGGCCGGTCCAGGTGGTCATTCTTATTGCCTTTGGGGTGCTGTCCAGCATCATATCCACACTCCCTCCTCAGGCCTTGCCTGGGACCTTGTGTCGATACTCAGGACACTCGGTCCCCAGCCCCACACTTGAAGTCTCCACGTGGAGCCAAGGACACCTCGTGTAGCAGGGCTGCCCCCCAGCGCCCCTCCAGGCTGGCGGGCCCATCCCCTCCTCCTGCGGATGCTGCTTCAGACAGGTGTCCTTGCCTTAGGGCCTGGTGACGGGCCCCCTGCCCTTGGCCAATGACCATCTGGAACCTGGACCCTGTGCCTCCAGGGGGACAACGCTGTGGTACCACTCAGGCTCCAGGGACCCTGGGGTCACCCTGAGGCTGGAGCTCACCTGAAACCCGCCTCTGCTCATGGCTTCCTCTGCCTTTCCTGCCTGCCCCTCACTCTGCGAGTTTCCCCTGGAAGCACCCCTTCAGGAAACCCGTGTCCTAGAATCCCATCCCAGACGATGCCTCTAGATACCCGGATCCAAGACCACCATAAACAAGGTGGGGGTGGGCGAGGTGCGCCCACAGTTCTGCCCCAGGAGGGCAGACCACGTGGGCCTCGGCGAAGACGGTGTAGCTGAATTCCTCAGTCACCAGGGTTGCCGAGAGCACGCGGGGCTAAGAGCTGTGTCCCAGCTGCTGTCTGTCATTTACTCCATGACATTAAGAAAACAAATACCAAGAATAAATGAAGAAAATATGTGTTGGAACTCTCGTTACATTGGGAAAGAGGAAACTGGTAACAAATGCTAAATTCACAAATGCTTTTTAAGCCTTTGGTTATGGTGCACCTGCTAACATTACATCATGTAAAGCAAGTCACACAGTCACACAGCCCAGCCCGCAGTGAAGTGGTGGAGAGCTACAGGCCACCATGCACCGGGGAGGGTGTGTGTGAATATTTTTAAACAATAATCTAATGTGACACAGTACTGTAGTGCCCTGCCTCCTGGGGGTGTCGGGAGAATTGGGTGGGATAAGATTTGTAAAGTGCTTAGAACTGTGCCTGGCATTCCTTTCTTTCTTCCTTCCTTCCTTCCTTCCTTCCTTCCTTTCTTTCTTTCTTTCTTCCTTCCTTCCTTCCTTCCTTCCTTCCTTTCTTTCTTTCTTTCTTCCTTTCTCTCCCCTCCCTCCCTCCCTTCTTCCCTTCCTCCCTTCCTCCCTTCCTCCCTTCCTTCCTTCCTTCCCTTTCTCTCTCTCCTTCTTTCTATTACCTATCTATCATCTATCTATCCGTCTGTCTATCAACCTGCCTACCTACCTGTCTATAATGTTTCCACTTTATTCTTCATCTTTCTACAACCAGTAAAAAAAAAAAAGAAATGGAAGACTTGCAAAATTCTCTTAAATATCTTTTAAGTGTGTCACTCACCCCTACTGCCATAGCTATAAGGAAGCCCATGGGTTGTCCTGAGTGAATCACCCCAACTAGACTCCAGGCTTCCTCTCCTGTGCCTTCCAACCCACTGCAGCAGAGCGGGTTGCGGTTCTTTGCTTAAAGCCCTCGATGGCTCCTAACCACCCTCTAATTAGTCCATGACGTGACATATAACACTGTGGCCTTGCTCCCTGCAGGCTGCTGGGCAATGGCCTGGCCTGGCCTTTGGGGAGAGAGTCTGGACCATACTCCGCAGGATGTCATGCTGTGATCCTGTGTGTGCCCGTCCTGGATCTCTTTTGGGTCCTTTGGGAGGCAGATTCCCGGTGGTTCGGCTTGATGGGTTCTGAATACACTAGTGCTTTGGAAAGAGGATGAAAGCTAGAGGGAGGAGACGGATGGGCCATGACATAGGCTGGACTCAGAAGGGAAGAGTTGGGTCCATGTGCAGCGTGGCCATCATGGGCACCAGAAGAAAGCTCACAGACTGTGGGCCGAGGAGGTTCGCCTTCTTTGGACCCAGCGTGGGTGGGGCAAGTCTTTGCTGTGGGGAATGTTTAGGACTTTCTTAGTGTCGGTTACCTGTCGCTGCTTAAGGAGGCTTCCCACAGCTTAGCTGCCTAAAACAGCATGAGGATTTCCTCATGCTTCTGCAGTTGTGCGGCGGCCCTTCTCCCAACCCCTCCTGGGTTCATTGGTGAGACTGCTCACTGGAGGGTAGAATGGAAGGTGGGCCCAGCGGGGGAAGTTGGGCCCGTCTCTCATCCTCAGGGAGGACAGGCAGTTTGTCTCTGCATCAGGAACGTTGTAAGAGCACAAGCTCCAGTGAACAGGCCTGGCTCCAGCCCTAGGAGCACATGTACACTGATGTCTCATTGGCCGAAGAAGGTCACATGGCCAAGCCCAGAGTCAGGGTGGGAGGGGCTCCACGGGTGTGGGTGCCCCCAGGCCTGATGCCTTGGTGGCCATTAACACACCAACCTGCCACCCTATGTGAAATCCAGAGAAGGAGTCGTAACTCAGAGCCTTCCGGTCGCAGTTTTAAAGACTGTTATTTGGGTGAAACAAGGTTTCCCCCAATAGGGGGACAGAGAGGATTAGGTATCCTTGACCACGGTGTCGAGGTACAGAGGAAGGAAACGGAGGCCAGGAGGCAGGGCGCTAAGTGTAGCCTGTCTGCACACTCACTCGTCACGTGATCTGGTCAAACCATTCCTGCCCCAATGGATTAGAAAGTCCAGCAGAGTCGGGCTGAAACAACCTGGGAACCTCACCAATCCTGTTTGCTTCTTTTCTGCACCAGGCTGTAAACCTGAAAATGGATTCCACCTTCCTAAAGTATCCTGTGTTTTCTTTTTCTTTTTTTTAAATATTTATTTATTCTTTTATTGGGCTGCGCGGCAAGTGGGGTACAGTTCCCTGACCAGGGATCGAACCTGGGCCCCCTGCATTGGGAACACGGAGTCTTAGCCACTGGACCACCAGGAAGTCCTTCTTTTTCTTTTTTGTAAAATTATTATTGCAGTATAGTTGCTTTACGATGCTGTGTTAGTTTCTGCTGTACAGCAAAGTGAATCAGCTATACGTCTACATATGTCCCCGCCTCTTTGGATTTCCTTCCCATGTAGGTCACCACAGAGCACTGAGTCCCCTGTGCTATACAGTAGATTCTCATTAGTTATCACTTTATACATAGTAGTGTATATATGTCAGTCCCGATCTCCCAATTCATCCCACCACCCCCCTCCGTGTTTTCTTTTCTATAAAAATAACCGTTCAATGATTCTTTGCATGCCCTTTGCATTGTCTAGAGGGAGGTGCTGCAGAGCTCTGGGCAGAGGGTGTGGATGTATAATTTTATCTCACACTACATTGGAAAAACACCTCTCCCTAGAACGGGTGTGTTGGTGTTCCCATGAAGCTGTGACCTCACGTCGACAGTGGCTGAACTTCTGTTAACAGGCTGCTTTTCTCCATCTCCTCTTCATGACACCGGAATGTCTGGGAAGCCACGGCTCCTAAGCAGGGTCCTCTGAGGTAGCATCCTCCCTTCCCAGGGCCCCAGCTTCTTTCTCTACAAAAATGGAGAGATTAAAGGGCATGGTCTAGGAAAGTCCGTGCCAGCCCTAAGTTTTGTGATTCATTGATGACCAAGTTTTTCACCCCGCTTCCTGCCCCACCTCCAACCAACCCTGGGCCATGAAGCTACTGTGCTCTAGAAATCAGCCACATCTTGGGTGGGTGTGGGTGTGGATCCTGTGGTGAAAACCCAGGAGGAGACAGAAGAACAGGGATGGGAAACAGCAAGGATCCCATCCCCTGGCAGAGGGAGGTGCAGGATGGGGTCTGGCAGAAGCAGGAGACCCTTCCCTTCTCAGCCCTCTGCCCCGAACCACCTCCACCGTCACAGCCCCCCACCCCCCAGGCCCCAGCCCCGGGCGCCAAGGAGACCATCACGGGTATGGAAGCTGGTGGGACTTATCCTTAATCCTTAGCTGGCCTCAACCGTCATAAGGAGATGGCTTAGTGAAGTAAGTCAGAAAGAGAAAAACAAATACCGTATGCTAACACATATATATGGAATCTAAGAAAAAAACAAAAAAGGTCATGAAGAACCTAGGGGTCAGATGGGAATAAAGACCCTGACCTACTAGAGAATGGACTTGGAGATATGGGGAGGGGGAAAGGTAAGCTGTGACAAAGTGAGAGAGTGGCATGGACATATATACACTACCAAACGTAAAATAGATAGCTAGTGGGAAGCAGCCGCATAGCACAGGGAGATCAGCTCGGTGCTCTGTGACCACCTAAAGGGGTGGGGTAGGGAGGGTGGGAGGGAGGGAGATGCAAGAGGGAAGAGACATGGGAACATATGTATATGTACAACTGATTCACTTTGTTATAAAGCAGAAACTAACACACCATTGTAAAGCAATTATACTCCAATAAAGATGTTAAAAAAAAAAAGGCACTGATTACAGAACCATGGCGAGGAGGGAGTCTGAGGGGGACTGGGGGCTTCAGAGAGGGGCGTCAGGGAGGGTGGACCACCAGGGCTCTGAGAGAGGGAGGGTGTCTGGGGGGCACAAAGGAGGCAAGAGGCTCACAGAGGGGGCAACCCCCCTACACAGTGAAGAGGATGATGTGCTGAGACGCCAGGAAGAAGACCCTCCTTCGAGGGCAGCACTTCAGCCACAGGCTCAGGGCTGCGGTCACCTTCCCTGTAAGTCCCACTGACTCATGAGTTTGCAGAGTCTGAGGCTCTGGCCGCATCCGCCACTTGACCATGGTGACCACCAGAGGGGAGCCTTCGTCCGCAGATGATCTGTCCTTCCCCTCCTTCTCCTTATTGCAGCTTCACCATGGGCTGAACACTCTGAGGGTGCCCCCAGGGTGACTGAGGATCCGACCTGGGAGACAGTTTTGCAGGCTGAACCCTCTGAATGCTGCCTGGGCTTGGGCGGGGGCGGTGCGGGGGGCGGGGGTTCGGGCGATGGGACTGAGCAGAGCGAACGCCAGTAGGTGGCAGCAGCCTCCCATCATCCTGCAGCGAGGCCCGCGCCACACGTCCCCAGGCAGGGGAGCCGCCCAGGACTGACCATCAGGGAGACAGGGATCTTCAGGGAGCAGCTGACAGTCAGTGAGCTGTCCTTCAAGTTCGGGTCCACTTGTTCCAGCAGCCGGAGGTGACCGTTCTCACTCAAGTCCTACAGCCTTTCTGAGTCCACTAGTGCGTTTCCCATCCTCCTCCTGGGCCTTTCCTACCTGTATATATATTTCTGCCTCATCATCCTACTTGTATGTATATTTCTGCCTCATCAGGCCATGAGCTCCTGGAGAGTAGGCGCTGAGTCTCCTTCCCTGTGTGATTTGCCTCAGACATCGCTGAAATAATCACAAACAGGAACTGGCTGCTACTGTTAGCACCACCACCACCAGCCAACCGTGAACACCACACTCGGTCATTCCTTATAGCCTCACAATAACCATTTCGTAGGTACTGTTACTATCCCCATTTCACAGATGAGGAAACTGAGGCACAGAGAGGTGAGGAAAGTATCTCAAGGTCACACAGCTTGTCAGTGACAGAACCAGGACTTTAGCCCACGTAGTCTGGATCCAGGTCCATGCCGGTGCCATGAAGTGAGCTGTCTGCAGTCTCTGAGTCCTTTGGGTATTTGAGAGACTCTGTGCTGGGCCATAGTTAAGCTGCTTTTGAGCTGAAGCTCAGTAGATGGGGCCCTTTGCAAGTCCAGGGTCACTGTGCCTCACCGTGAACTTGGCACCAATCCGCACCGGTATGTCTGGGCCCAGACCCTCCTTCTGCTCCGAACTCCCTTCCCCATCGGCTGCCTCACTGACTTCCGCTCGCCTTTCGTGATTCAGCAGTTTTCCTTTGTCCATGAAGGTGACGGTCCAGGTTGGGCTGCTCAGAAGCAGATGAGCAATTGCAGGTGGTTTCTAGGGGCGCAACCCCAGGAAACACTTTTGGGGGGTGGGGAAGCAGCAAGGAAGGGAAGGGTGTGTGGACTGTCGGGCTCCTGCCAGGGAACTTCTGGGGGACGGTGGGCCTCAGGCGGTGCTGAGTGGTCCCGCCGGGGCATTAGTTCTCTAGCGCTCTCCTGGGCACCAGCGGAGGCAAACCGTCAAGGATGCTGGCAGCTGGGACGTGAGCAGGTAGGTCCTGATGTAGAAGGACCACGGGTGTGTGGCACCCATCCTCCCCCAGCCCTCTGTGTGGGTTTGGCGCCCTCCCTCTGCTGACCAGCACCCATCTTTCCTCATCTGTTCACCCATCCAGCACCTGCCTTCTGTCGAAACTGAAGGCTCTTCTCCTTGATCGATTTCTCCAGCACCTGATCAAGTGTCTGACACAGACCCGTTATGCCAGGCCTGAAAAACTCAGAAGCTCAGAAACTTTAATTTATGGAGGAATGTGCTTGCGTAATTAAAAGAGAGAAATAGGTTACAGAAGCTGCAGGAACAAAAAGCAAATTGCTTCATGCCATTTAGAAAATCACCCAGAAAAATTAAAATGTATAACAGGGAAATGGAGGCAAAGGGGAAGGTAATCAGCAGCCTGGAGGCCCAGAAGGAAGATCAGGTAAAAGTGAATATGAATCACGGGTGGTGAGACACCCATTCTCTTCTGAATACGCAAGGATTCAGGCAAGAGTTGCAACAGAGTGAAAGGCTGGTCCCCTTGCTGCGTCACACGTGGCACTCAGGGAAGGCAGCCCTCTCGGCCTCCTGGTGAACCTGGCAGCTGAGTTGGATGGACAGTGTGAGTGGTCATCCGGGTGTTCTGTCCACGTGGTCCTCAATTGTCACAAAGATGGGGAAAAGCATGCTTTTCTTTATACTTTAAGGAATTTTTTAGGATCCTAAATTGCATCAGACCCCAATCACATTTTTTTTTTGTTTTGTTTTGTTTTTTAAATAGAATAGGGAGTTCCCTGATGGTCCAGTGGTTAAGAATCCGCCTTCCAATGCAGGGGACGCGGGTTCAATCCCTGGTCAGGGAACTAAGATCCCGCATGCCTCAACTAAGACCCGACGTGGCCCAATAACTAAATATTAAAAAAAAGAATACCATGCAAACTTTATTAATTAGAAAGAGAATGTCTGTGTCAACGTTATTAAGTTGAAGATAATGAAACAGAACACAGGAGGTGATGCAATTTTAGTCTACAGACATCAACGTATTGTTCCGTCAGTCTATTGACCTGTTTACCATCTGCCTATATTTAGTGTGTGCAGAGAAAAGCGACCACCACGTAACACATGTCCTTGAAGGAAATACGCGAAGGTGTTAATGGTGGTTATCTAGATGTGAGAAGTAGAGTCATAGGAGTCTGTGAAGAGACAGAAACTTAAGGGGACTTTCATTGTCTACTTGCTATAGTTAAGTGCAATTTGAGTACAGTATTTTATGATTTAGCAAGCATTTCTTTTCTTTTCTGTTTTGTATTTTTAAATTTTTAATTAATTATTTATTTATTTTAAATTAATTTTGATTGGAGTTGCTTTACAATGTTGTATTAGTTTCTGCTGTACAGCAAATGGAATCAGCTATACGCATACATACATCCCCTCTTTTTTGGATTTCCTTCCCATTTAGGTCACCACAGAGCACTGAGTAGAGTTCACCCAATCATGTGGTTTTGACCTCAAAGTCGACCAGGGAAGGGGGATGGATGATCAGGGCAAAGTGGCTCTGGGGTCCTGCCCTGCCTGCCGGCCAGCATCGAGCTGCCTGTGAGGCTGCGGACACCCCCAGAGGCGTTTAGGTGGGCATCATACTGGCCATTAGGGCTGCCCTCTGAACTCTCCTGCATCTTCTCATGAGAACCAGAGGGCTGCCCCTTCCCATGTGGCAGGTGTAGTCATCGGACTGGCTTTGGCCAACAGAGCAGAAGAGGAGATGATGTATGTCGCCCAGTGGCACTTTAGGGCGTGGTGCTCGCGGCCTCTGTGCCCAGGGCCCAGGGTGAGCACGGCGTGGAGCAGAGCCCACCTCGGGCTCTCAGTGCCTCTTGGAACAAGCAGGACACACAGCCAGGTGTGGTGTTGCTGTTGTAGCCGAAGTTCAGCTTCCTTGTTTCTGCAGCAGATCCCAGACCATCTTGACTGCGGCAGCATCAGGGGACCAAGAAACCCCTGACCGGATGCCGAGTGAGGCACGCGCCCACCCCAGGGGCTGTGAGCTCTGCTCTGATAGCTGCTCTGATAGCTGAGACCAGGGGAGGAGGAAGGAGAACGCAAAGAAGAGGCAAAGAGGCAAAGGAGAGGCATGGGATTCTCATAAGCCTCTTCCTTGAAGTGTCCTCCTGTTTTGTTCGCTACAAAAAAAGAAAAGGGGCTCTGCCCACTCATTAGGTAAGGACAGCCCATGCTAATTTATATTGCGATATAACTGGCCAGGTACATTCAGTTGTAGAATAAAAAGCATTTCCAGAGCATAGATGTTTTGTCATATTTGCATGAAATAGCCAGCGAAAATCTGTTAGGAGTCTCTTTCTGAAGGATCCTTTCGGCTGCAAACGGAAATACAATTTCTTATCGCTCTTTGAAATGTCAGGCCTCTCCCTGTAATGGTTGTAATGGCCGCATGTGTCTGGTTTAGAGCGCCTCCAAACTCAGGATGACCTGTAACATGCGGAAGAACAATTTCTGCCCCGTGATGGTGAGTTGGGGAAGTGAGCTTTTCGTAAAGACAGAGGGTCTCATGGAGGCCCACCCCAACTCCGCCCACATTCATCATCAGGACTGCCAGGGGCTTCCAGAAGAGATACCTGTGTCAGCTCTGAGGGTTTGTCACACACACCGGTGATGACATCTTTATAAACCCCAATGACATGTTTCAGAGGCTGAGTCGCCTGCAAGGAGAAGGGGACTTTGGTCCCACGTACTGGCACCAGCAGGCTGGCTACAGTCACATGGCTCCGTGGGTTCTTGGGTGTCTAATGCTCTTTGAGGATGAACCCCACCCCCTTCTATGACAGTGACAAACTGAATTTTGATGTTTCCGTGGTGACAACACTCGGGGAAGTGGCTGGTGGAGCTGAGCGGGAAGGGAGGTCTTTGAGCCTGACGACTGGTGCCTGTCCCTCCTCTCCGCCACTGCTCACGGTACTTTCTCCTCTATACATCTTTAAGTTGTTTGTTTCTCTGCTTAAACTCTGTGTATGGCCACCACCTACGACCTCACTAGTGTGGATTTTGGCCTCGCTGTCACCACGCACTGCCCGCCTCCAGCCCAAAACTTCCCACAAAGGAAGGTCCCAAGACACTGCTCTCCCAGCCTGCTTCCTGGTCCTGTGCTCCATCCTCATTACTTCCCTTGGCCAGTGATCACAGCACAGGTGGAATCACCTACAGGCAGGCCATCCCTCTGGGGCTGGCACATGGGTGCCCCCTGAGGTACCCCACACCATGGCAGCCCAGAGCCTCATAACGATTACCGTGTCTTCAACCTCCCCAGAGCTGTGCCTGGAACATTGCAGGTAGGATTTCTCTATAAAGGGTATGAACTGACTGCCAGGACATGGGACAAAAACAGGATTGTGTCCAGTGTTTATTTTGTATCATTACTACATTGTTTAAATCCTATAATTTAATATAATGTATAACAGGTAATTTCTAAATGTTCTTAGGTATTTCTGTTTATTCTTCCAAATGACTTTTAGCATCTTAAAAATAATTGAATAATACATTCATCAAGTGGAACTCAAATCTATAGATTAGTTTGAAACAAATTAACATCTTTATCATATTTATCCTTCTCGTACAAAAAATAATAAAGCTCTAGTTAGGTCTTTTTATCTTTCTTCTCCGTAAATTTTTCTTATTCTTCATAAAGAACTTGTTTGTAGACGTCTTGAAGATTTTTTTATTATGGTAAAAAATGTGCATAACATAAAATTTGCCATTTTTAAGTATACGGTTCAATGGTATTAAGTACATTCATATTGTTGTACAACCGTCACCACATCCACTTCCAGAAATTTTTCATCTCCCCAAACTGAAACTCTATGCACATTAAACACTATCCCACTCACCCCCACCCCCACCCCCGCCTCAGAGTCCCTGGCCACCACCCTCCTACCTTCTGTCTCTGTGAACGTGACTGCTCCAACAACCTCGTGGAAGTGGACCATACAGTGTTTCTCCTCTTGTGCCTGCCTTACTGCCACTTAGAATAATGTACTCAAGGATCATCCATGCTGTAGCCTATATCAGAATTTCCATCCTTTTGTGGGTTTTTTTTTAGTATTATTGATATGACTTCAATTTTCTTAAATTTATTGAGACTTGTTTTGTGTCACAACATGTGGTCTATCCTTGAGAATGTTCCATGTGTGCTTGAGAAGAATGTGTATTCTGCTGCATTTGGATGGAATGTTTTGTATAAATCTTTTAAGTTAATCTGATCTAATGTTTCATTTAAGGCTGCTGATTCTTTTTTTTTTTTTCCATGCCATAAGACTTGAGGGATCTTAGTTACCCGACCAGGGATCAAACCCAGGGCCCCTGCAGTGGAAGCGAGGAGTCCTACCCACTGGACCATGAGGGAATTCCCAAGAGTTTCTATCCTTTTTAAGGTCAGGTGGTATTCCATGTATGTATAAGCACATGCATATCCCTTCATTTGTTGCGGACGCATGGGTTGCCTCCACCTGTTGGCAGCTGTGACCATTGATGTACAATGTGCAGTGCTTTTTAAGAATATTGCTGAGCATTTTGTAGCTGCTAGAAGTGGGATTCTCTTCCTTTGTAAATTCTAACTGGTTTTTGCTAGTATCTAGGAAAGCTATTGATATCTGAATTTTTGCCATGGATTCAGCCATGTTGCTGAACACCTATATTGCTTCTCATAACATTTAAGTTGGTTCTTCTGAGATTTCTAGACAGAAGAGAAAACTCTACCAACAAGGATCCTCTTGTCTTTTCCCTTCCCGCATTCTTAGCTAACTGGGTTCCATCTACACAGCCATTGGCTGTAGGCCATGTCTTACCTGACTTTTCATTCCCAACATTCAGACCACACAAGGCACCTAAGAGTTGGTTAGTGAGCCCTCGGGAGTGACTCTCACATTGGGACATGTGAAACACTGCGTGTGAAGTCAATTTTATTTCCTCTGCCATGTGCATATTGTAATTACCTGAGCTGAGCCTCAGAGAGACCTCATCACCTGCTCGCCCAGCAGTCCCTGAGCCGCACAACCTTCTTCACCAGCCTTCCTTCTCTGCGCTGCTGGGAGCGCAGCACCTCGTCACTCACAGCTGAACCTTCTGTGGGCTTGGATCTGGGTTGAAGAAAGCTGCTTTGCACCAGGCCGTGCCCCTTCCCTGGGATTGCCCATCTCAAAGAATGGTCTACACGACCGGGGGATGGGGGACAAAGGCCTGACTCTTCTGTCTGAATGTGCAACAGCTCCGGGGACCATCCCAGCTTCAGAGCTCTGCCTGGGGCTGGCTGAGGCCTCTGCAGAGCTGCAGCCCAGCCCAGCTTCTCCCACTGCCCAGTCCTGCGCCCTGCACCCCTGCATCCCTGCATCCGGAGCAAACTCTTCTTTCAGCCTCCTGCATGGGACTCTCCCTCTCAGAGTATCTCCAGGGAACCCTAACTAAGAGAGTGGTGGAGTCGGGACCCAAACCGTGGCTCATAACCCTGTTGACCACAGGTCTGTGAACACTGGAGGACAGGCCAGCTCTTGTCCAGGGTGACCCAGTGTCCTCAGATCTGAGACTTGCTCCAGGGAAAATGCCTTATCCAGGAAGCTGCCTCCTTGCAAAGGTCTCTTCTCAGCCTGGATGTTTCCCCTCCTGTGTCCTCAGGGAGATAGTGACCAAAGCTTCCATCTGTACTGGGCTCTGTGAACATTCTCGCTGACCCATTCTCCTGTGATCCACACAACGTGGGAGGCTGGGCAGGTCACATGAACCTCTTCTACTTGTGAGGAAATAAGTGGGAGGTGGGTTGAGGACAGGAAGCCAGGTCCTGTGATTTTCAGTTAATCCCCCATCCCCACCCTTACTGCACAATAAGCCTCTGTGGGGTCCCCAGCCTTGGGACGGTAACTTAGGGGGTGTCACCTCCGTCTCCCATAGGAGCATCCTGGCTGCTGTTGAGACACAAGAGTCCTGAGAAACACTGGCCTCCCCTGAGGACATGGGTCGCTGCCCAACAGGCCGCGGGGATAGGCAGCCACAGTTGGGCAGAGGGAGTGTCACCGTCAGAGGCCCAGGCCGCTGCTCCCTCTTCTCTCTTTCCTGGGCCTCTGTTACTGGGGACTTTGCTCATGACATGGCCCTAGGCGTCCTGTCCACACTGAAGCTTCCAAAAGCCATGGAGTTAAGAGGTGATCATGGGAGGCCGTGGGGGAGGGGAGGGGAGGGGAAGAGAGGAGGGGGGGACCCCCCAGGGTGTCTCTCACCTCATCCAGAGCAGATTCTTTCCTAGAAGAGCCCACAGACCCTTACACATCATTGGCTGGAACAGGGTCTTGGCCCGAGGCTGAGAAACGCTAGGCTCCATCGTCCGGGGCTTGTAGTCTTTGCACAAGGAGCAGGCAGGACAAGGGGGTGGGGAACAGTGTCTTCATAGGAGACTCCACAGAGGGCTTCTGGAGATTCCACTGGACTCTGAGGGCTCTGGGTGTTGTGTGTGGATGTGTGTGTAAACACACGTGATCCTGGAGACCACGGTTCCTCACGGGGTCAGTGACCACAAACAGTTCCTCCTCCAGGTAGCGGCTCCGAATGCAAGATGCAGGCCTTGACGCTGAGACTGAGCGAAGACCGTCCCCTAGAGATGCAGCAGCTTCAGCTGAGCTAGCAGCAAGTGTCTTCCTCCTGCCAGTCAATGGGGGTAAGACTACAGGACGGAGGGAAGGAGCCAGTACAGGGAGCCCCACGGGAGGCCCCTGCCCCCCCGCTCAGCCTGTGGCCACCACACACCCCTTGCCTAGCCGGGCACGGGTGGGGCCAGAGAGGATGCACCCGGGCACGGTCAGTGCCTCAAAACCGGGGAGACGCACTGACCGCTAAAAGGTGCCGCAATTCAGGGAGCACGTGGAAACACGCTGAGATGAAAGTCAACTCGTGGATTAATTCCTAGTGAGCTTAATACAAGATTAGCATATGCAGGCTCACTAACCAGGCCAAACAGACATTTAGCTGTAGCATTTGGTAGTTTCTATGATCTAGGCGTCTAAAGAATAAGACAAAGGATAACCTACAATCTCATTGCCCAGACACCCAAGGCTGACGCATGCTCATTGCTGTAGTATTCAAACAGGACCAATAGGTGGAAAATTTTTAAAAATCGAAAGCTTACAACCCATTCCCCTACCCGCTCCACTTCTCATCAAAGACGCACACTGTTCAGAATCACTTCTGCTTCCTTCCAGGAAAAGGCAGATGATGGTCTGCTCCCTGCCCCCATGCTCTCAGAGGGGTATGTGTGTGTGTGCGTGTGTGTGGTACACACACATAAGCCTAGTTCTGTCTTCAGAAAGAGCCTTCTATTAACACACTGTGCGCTCCCTCCTTTCAATAAAATAATATATATAAAATTCTTCCCATCTTAACACGTGTAGTGCTGTCTGCCTCTTCTTGGCGGCCGTGTACCCTCCCATCACATGCGAGCACCAGGGTTTAGCTCACGTGGCCCCAGTGCTGACCTCATGTTACAATCCCCGTACAATCCCGCAGCCTTCACGCACACGTTCTGTTGACAGTTGGCAATAATCCCTACGATGTGGGGGGTGGTCTGTGAGTCAGGAACAGCCTTCCCCCTGGGCAGCCACAGCCTCTCCACATCCTGGCCCTGAGACCTTTACTTCGGTGTGGTTTCCTCCTGCCCTGGCCTCTTCCTCATGTCACTTCCTGCCTCTGTGGCTGGTGGACGTGCATCCTCCCCGGGTCCCCGCTGCCCACGTCCCTGCCCGCCCCTCCCCTGCAAAACGGAAGTCTGTTCACACCGCAGTCAGAAGAGGCTTGTCTGGAGTGAATGGTGCTCACGTGCAGGGCTCCTCACAGACCCTGAGCAGCAGGGCACCCCCGCCTGTTCTGTGCAATTGAAACAGTGAGACTTTACACCCGTGGTCAGCTGAGAATATTGTCTTCTCCACCCAGCATCTCCGTCACACTCTCCTCCTCCAGGTGGTCACAGGCATTTTGGTAACTGGTTATGAGTTGAGTTGGGGATGCACTGGTCACTCCCGTGTACAGTGACGTTGTCTCCCCCGTCCCAGCGTCAGGAGCACCTCCATCCACCTGGGGTTGGACTCAGGGTAGCAGGGTCTTGATCAGCACCTCACATGGGAAATGTGTGACCAGTGGAAAGGAAACGAGGTTTGAAATACATGAAACCAGAAGGTGGTCTGTGGAAAATTCTTCCCATCATAAAATATGTAAGATTATGAGTGGAGGATTTGGTCCTTTGTGATACCTAGTCTAAAATGGAAGTTTTCTCCTATTGGAAATTTACTCACTAATGTGGTATATGCAATAACCCACGCACCTTGCATTTGTTTTTGTTTTGGGTTGTAATTAATGAGATCAAACAGAATTTCTCAGCTTTCCTCATGTGTAGGCACAAGACAGTGTAGGGTAACTGCCCATCGCAAGGACATGTCATAGATCCAATGTGTAGGGGTCTTGGTGAAGTCTGGCAGTTCCAGACAAGGTGGAAGTAAAATTGTGACCTGGGCAGTAAGATATCCTGGAGAAATCATAGTTCCGGTACAAAATCCTTATGCAAATTCAACGAGCTAATCAGGGTAGTATAGAATTATACGACTACACAATTTTGAAGCTTGACAATGTAGTGACAATTTAAAAATCCTGTGTTTGGTGAACATTGTCAATACAGAGTCTTTCAGATTTACCAATCTTCAATCAAGAAAATAGAGGAATTACTAAAATCGTAGAGCTCATCTATGACAGAAAACTGACAAAACTTGCCCGTATTTGACAATAATTTGAAAAATTTGCTATTTGAATGCTATTCCCAGCTATGAGTTTTGAAGCAGAAAGAAAATGTTATATGCCATCAATTTAAAAAGAGATCAGCATGGTTAGTAGAGAGACTGGTTTATCTTTCCATTATGTTTATAGGAAATGGTGTTATGAAATCAATGTCCTATGTTAAGGCAATCCAATTGTCATTCATTAGCTGAGGATGAAAATACGAACAGAAATTATGACAGAGTTGTGTCAGGAAGTAAAAATAGTGTGTGACAAAGTAAAAATAACATGGATCAAGGAAGGAAAAATCTTCTGTTCCATCCACAGGATGGATGAATGGATGAGGACAAAGCCAGCGACAAGCTCACCAGGAAAAAATTCTCCCGTCCTCATCTTTGAAAGGTCAGAGCTCGTCTTTTTTGATGAACCGCTGCTTTCTCACTCAGTGAGCGACCTGTTCTCTAGATTCAGGGACTATCAGAGACTTTGCTCATCAGGAGAAGAAACAGTCCTCAGTGCCCAGAGGACCAAGGTCACTTCAACCCAGAGAAGCACGCTGCATGCAGAGACGCAGAGAAGACTTGGAGAAGGGGTTCTGGAAAGAACGTCCCAGATCTGACTGCACGTCGTGGTTGCTAAGCAGATGGCCCTGGTCCACTTTGCAGTGACTCCGGTACCCGTGACCCCGCTTCACTCCGAGCCCATCAAAGTACGGCTTCAAAACCCCTTCCCCAAAGCCTGCAATAACTCTCTTCCTCTGCTTGGTGAGCTGCCCGGTTCCCTGGCTGCAGTGAGCCAGTAATGATGACTCCTGGCTCCAGGTCTGTTTTTGGAGAGCTGACTGCACTATGACATATGTTATTTTTTCTGGATTTTGTGATGTTAGGATATTAAAGCATTTTAGAATTTGTAGTATGCCATGATTTGTTTTTTCCTTCTAAATAAAATACCTTTTGTGCTTAGCTTGGCATTGGTAATACTGTAGCGTTCTTATAAAGACGGCCCACTGAACTGTCCAGGCCTCGGGCCAGCAGCACCCAGCCCGTCTTGGGCCTCACGCCCCACGTCCTCCCACCTTCCCCCCCACACCCAGGTACAATGGCACCTGCTGTGTCCAGTCCTCCAACAGGCTCACGCCTCCCCTGCCAGGAATGTGTCTCCACTGACCTGAGGGCATTTCTAACCTCCTGAATTTTAATCTTTTACCACTGACTTGTGACATTATTTTTGCTAAAGGCATTCTTAGAAGAGGCATAATATTTCAAAAGGTCAACCTGATGGGCTCCTCCCCTACATTATTCCAAAGACCTGGCAGGGCCAGGAGACAGCTCAGTGCCTGTGGTATGACCACAAGACGGACGCTGCCCACCCTCTGGCCTTTTGTCACAAACACAGCCCGTGTGGCACCGAGTGCTGCCTCCCCAACACCCCCCCCCCGCCGCCTCGAGACCCCCGTACCCGCGGTCTCGTTTGCCTGGTTCGATCTTCCTCTCTGGACACGATTGCCTCTCTGGGACTCTGGGGCAGCTAAGAAACCCCAGCACGTGGCCAGTTTTTGTCAAGCAAATTCCAACCCTGCACAGAACAGGGATAGAGGCTGACATGTTTTCCATTCCATAGCCGGGAAGACCTGATGCCAGTTCTAATGGGTAACATTTTAGCATCAAGTTCCTTAAGACCATTATTAGTTATTAACTTCCAGGCAGCCAGTGAGGTATTGGGGAATCAGACTCGATTCTAAGAGAAACAGCAATGGGCACTCTGAAAAGGCTTAAACTTTACGATGTCTTCTCCAGAAGGGAAAATCCATACTATTAAGTTGAGATTCATTCTGTGTCCCTGCTGGTGGTGATATGATTGTGGATAATAACAGAAACATTGTCAGCGACCGTGCCTTCCCACCACGGCTTATGCGTCAGGGGATTTGTGAGGCTGGAGGGGTGGGAGTGAGGCCCTGGACCCTGAACACTGGTGTCACACATGTGCCCTTGGGTAGCTGAGTCGTCCTTCTTGAGTCTTGGGTTCTGTGTCCATGGAACAGGTACAGTGGTGCCGCCCGCCCCACGGAGAAGAGTGGACGAGGTGATGGACAGGGGGCTGGTGTTATGATCGTTCATATTCGGGTTTTGCTTGCGGAAGTCAAGCACTTTATCTCACGTGACTTTGGGGTTCGAGAGGATTAGAGAGCGTTAGGACATGAAGATGACCTTTCAGTCTGAGCAAGCCCTCTCTCTTCCTGGCCTCACACAGAGTTGGGCGACGGTCTCCCCCATTGGCTTCCGCTCTAGTGTCATTTTCCACTCCTGCCGGGAATTCAGGGCTCTGCGGTTGACATCCTGAGCCATCGTGGGATTAATTAACTGAGAATAGTTAATAATTAATTAATTAATCGAGATCACCAGGACAGGGTAACCAAGTTCCTGGAAGGGGTGAAGATGTCATGGAAGAAGCGAGGGTCAGGTCCAGGTAAAGGTCGGAGTCACAGGCGTGAGGGTCTCCCTGAACTGGGGGTCCTGGTGGAGGCACTGCCTTTGATGCTCTTTTCTTTCCCAACAAAGGGTCAAGTTCAGATGTTTGAGTTTTCAATTTCCAACCCGTAGGATCTGATTAAAAATTGGCTCCATCACAGATATCAGGGCTGAGCAACGGCTTCAATCCAGGGTCACCCTGACCTGAAAATCAACATCTAATTTGTTCAAGGGAGGGATGTTTGACTTTAACCTTTTTTTTTCTCTTCTCCCAGAGAAACGAACAGACTTCAAAGGGGCTTCGACCCACCTGAACGACACGTACTCACAGTCTCTGGCAGGCCATCGAGTTCAAGGGTTGTGACCGGGGGTGTGCATTTCTCCCTCTTGTTAGTGTTCGTGCACAACTTTGTAAACACTGTTACCTCTCCTGTGATGGTGTGTCAGGAAGAGAAGAATCAGTGCTTGGTACAAACCTTCAGAATCCATTCCGGAGACGCTGAGGAAAGTATCAACTGTTGTGCTTCTTTAGATGACGTCTGAGGCTTCTTACTTTAAACCGTTTCACTTAATGAATGATTCTAGTTAGAGTCAATAAAAGTGAGGACGTAAATTAAATGATAATGGAGTCTAAAAATCACTCCACTGTTTTTCACACGTTGGACAAGTAGAGTGACTGAGAATCAGAAATTGTCTTTAATTTGGTTCTTCATCCCACTGAGAGAGTGACTCCTCCGGGGACGCACCCAAGAAGCTGCCTAAATGGGTCAGAACGTTTAGGGTTCAGAGGTCTAAGTAGGTCTTACGATGTCATGATTACTCTTTGGGTTTTGATCTTCTGGGTCAGTCCTAAATGAGGAGACCATTTCTTCCATTTAGGATCGTGGGCCTATAGTTAGGTGGTCCCTGTCAGGCAAATCCTGACTTCTGCTTTTTGGATGTATGGACCCACGGGTGGACTGGTATAAGGAGTGTGTGGGGATGACCTCACAAATGGGGTCAATTTTGTTTTTTATATATGTGTGCATAACTATTACGATAATAATAATGTGAGTACAGCTCTCTCCTTATAAGCTTTGCGATACATACTTTTAGAATAATTTTAAGAAGTGTAAACATACCCCATAGCCCCTTTATCTTTCCAGACTTCAATTGCCAGTGGTCACTGCCTATCTGATTCTTGCTTTTATGATTCTGTGTCTAATTCTCCCAAGGTGTTTGTATGTATAAATATCATCATACGCAGCCTTCTTCAAAGTGTGCTCTGCAGACACCCTGCAGGAGACCGCAAGGGGGCTACTTAACATACAGGTTCCCGGACCCCATCCAGACATGCTGAATCTTAACCCCAGGGGCGAGAGTATGTGTGTGTGTGTTTGTGTGTGTGTGTGGTTGTACAGGATGTGTGTGTGTGTGGTTGTGTGTGTTGTGTATGTGTGTTGTTGTATGGGGTGTGTGTGTGTGTGTGACCTGATCAACCCCTGCCCTATTGTTGCTGTTGTTAATATCTGACCCTTTCAATCACTTGCCAAGAGATGCTGCTGCCATTGGATTTTACTGGGAAAAAAAGCAACAGAAAAGGAAGGTAAACACACCACAACGAGCTTTCCATGTGGGACTGTAGGACTCCTCTCCTCCCATCAGTAAAACACATCTTCTGATCACCCCACCCACTCCCCCTCTCTTGGTGGTGGACGCCCCAAATCATGGACGCCCGTCTGCTGCGCCGTAGAAGGCCAACAACAGGGTTTACTACGTTCTTCTCTTTAGGACATTTCTCTTTTTTTCCCCCAAAACAACTCATATTTACCGAGCACCTGTAATATGTCAAGTTCCACACCTGGCTTTCATGTAGTTCATTTTCCACTTGAACAACTTAAAATGCATATTTGAATAAAGCAGAAGGCTGCATCGTGTTTACTCAGAAAAACAGAGCGTTTTCCTGTCCAATCAGTTACACACGGGCCATGAAACATCGAGTCAAAAACTGCAGCCTCAGTAAAATGGATGGTTTTCCTGGACTGTGGGAATTAAAACAAAATTGCATTAGCAAGTATGCATTGCTCATGGCTCATGCAGCATAATTCTCCTGAGAATTCATCCAGATCGTATCAATAGTTGCTCCTTTTTGTTACTGAGTAGGAAACCAGGGAGTGGAGGTACCACAGTCTGTGTAAACACTCAGTAGTTGAATGACTGACATCAGGTTGTTTCCAGTTTGGGGTATTGTGAATAAAGGGAGGCTGCTATCAACATTCCCGTCCAGATTTTTCTGCGAACATAAACTTTCATCTTTCTGGGATAAAAGAGTGTAATTGTTGGATCTCATGTAAGTTGTATGTTTGGTTTCATAAGGACGTGCCAAGCTGTTTTCTGGAGTGGCCTCTATCAACTTACATTTCCAGCAGCAATGCCTCAGGGACCAAGTTTTTATGCATCCTTGTCAGCACTTGATACTGTCACTATTTTTTTTTTAATTTTTTGGCTGCGTTGGGTCTTCACTGCTGCCAGTGGGATATCTCCAGTTGCAGTGAATGGGGACTACTCTTCACTGCAGTTCGCAGGCTTCTCTTTGCAGTGGCTTCTCTCGTTGCGGAGCACGGGCTCTAGGCGCGCGGGCTTCAGTAGTTGTGGCACGCGGGCTCAGTAGTTGTGGCTCGTGGGCTCTAGAGCACAGGCTCAGTAGTTGTGGTGCACGTGCTTAGTTGCTCCGCGGCATGTAGGATCTTCCCAGACCAGGACTCTAACCCGTGTCTCCTGCATTGGTAGGCGGATTCTTAACCACTGCGCCACCAGGGAAGTCCTGTCACTATTTTTTTATTTTAGCTGTTCTGATAGGTGTGTTGTAATATCTCATTGAGGTTTTAACTGGCCTTTTCCTATGATTAATAATGTTGAACATATTTCATGAGCTTTTCTGCCATCTATATATCCTCTTTTGAAAAGTCTCTTTCCTCCACTGAGTTGCTTTTGCACCTTTGAAAGAAATCAGTTGGATGTATTTGGTGGGTCTCTTTCTGGGTTCTCTACCATGTTCCATTGATCCAAGAGTCAATCCCTCAGCCAATACCTGCCTTTAATACCTATAAATTAGGCCTTAATATTGCGTAGAGCGATTTCTCTCACTTTACTATTTCTGTCAAGATCATCTTAGTTATTCTAAGGGACTGTGCTATTCTATATAAATTTTAAAATAAGCTTATTTGAGTCTATGAAAAACCTTACTGGAACAAGAAGAGCCAAAAAAAATCTTTGAAAAAGAAAGGGAAAATTGGAGGGCTAACACTTCCCAGTTTTGAAACTTACTACAAAACTACAGAATCAAGACAGGGTGGTCCTGAGAGAAGGGTAGACATTTAGGTCAATTGTCTAGAATTGAGTCCATTCACCCACCCATCCATCCATACATTCATCTATCCATTCATCCATTCATCCACCCATCCATCCAACCATCAATCCAACCATCCATCCATCCATTCATCCACCCATCCATTCATCAGTCCATCCACCCATCCACCCATCCATTCACCCAACAACCATAGTGTGTATCTACTGTAGCTGTGAGCTCTGCTGGGGGTGGTCCTGTGGGAGGTGGATGAGTAGATGCACAATACAACACAACACAACAGGTAGAGGGTGCACAGGTAGAGAGGTAAGAGAAAGCTTTTCAAGGCAGGTATCACCTAAACCTCACTCAGGGACATTTGGCAATATCTGGAGGCATATTTGTTGTCATGACTGAAGAGGTGCGATTGGCAGCCGGTGGGTGGAGGCCTTATCCTACAATGCACACAACAGTCCATGACAGAGAATGATCTGGCCCCACATGTCCACAGCTCTGAGGCTCTGAGTGACAGATGAGCAGTTAATCAGACGGAGAAGAGGCGGAGAAGGCATGGGGAGCAGTGTGTTCAGCACGTGTGTCCACATGGCAGGAGCCTCTGGGAGCTGGGATAGAGAGATGAGGTCCCTGAGTTCCAAGATTCTCAACTGTCCTGAAGGCAACTGGGAGATAAGAATGATTCTAAGTAGGGGAGGGTGTGACCAGGCTACGTTTTCGGAATAGGAGCTGTTTGGCAGGGGCAGCAGGGTGGTTCGGCAGTGGGTGGAGGGGCCAGTGCTAGGAGTCCTGCAGGGGCAGGGAGCTCACAGAGGACTTCTCCTGCACTGTGGCCCGGCAAGCCCGACACACATATTTACTCTTCTCATCTCTGAATATTCGGCATAATGCACGTCTCTTTTGAGATATCTCATTAATTCCTTTTCATTATCATATTTTTCAAAAAATTGACCAGATAAAATAACAAAGACCTTAGTTGAGAAAGTGTGCCTGGTGGTATTTGTTGGGCTGAGGCTGGACTCTTCCTGACATCAGAAACGTTTCTAGAATCACATTGTAGCCAGAGATCAAGTTCTCAGCAGGGCCTGAGAACCTGGGAGCAGCTGGAATCTGGCTCCAAACCTCCCCTGGACAACAGAATTCTAGGTGCGCCCATTTTTCTGGCATTGGCTCTGACTAACCAAATGAAAAATTTAATGGAACCCAAAGAAAAATCAATTTCCCCTTTTAATTTTAATTGGAACTTTCAGCTGGCATGAGCACTGAGAAATGAACTTCATTCCCTGTTTGTAATGTTACAGGGAAAATTAATGTAATTAAAAAGTAACCACTGTTCATTGTTCTGAAATGTCCCTCCTGAATTATTAACACAAGCAATACTGCCCTCTGATAGCCGCGTTAGGGCATTGGTACCCTGCTGTAGGGGTTCCCAGTTCTTGCCTCTCCTTTGCAGCCATTCTTCTTTAGAATATTTACCCAGATTGACCTCATATATCTATAGCAGGGGCTGTTGGGAATTAATTCTTTGTGGCTGCTGTCAACCTGGGATTAAATGGGACTCTTCCTTACCTCAACCAAGAGTCAGCTCATTTCTACTTTTAAGAATTAAAGAAAAAAGCTAATGTTTTCATCACAGGATTGAGTCTGAACCCCAGCATGGAAGACACATTTCTATCCAAGCTAACACTCTCTTCCCAGATGCTTTTTCATGCTGTTGTAAAACTGAGCAAGGCTTCATAAAGGAACAGGGATCCAGCTTGTAAATGAGGTTGCTGGGGGAGTGAAATTATAAATAATAGAAAAAGTTAATCTTTCTCAGGTTTAAAAAATAATAAATCTCTGTAATTAAGGTGTTTCCATTTTTCCTTCCCAAGTTCAAATTGGATTTTGTATATAGAAAGATATCACTTGGGCATACATAAAAATGTATCAGAACTGGCTATGTGAGAATCATTTAAAGTGATATTAAGAAGCACGGCAGACTTATATACAGGCGTAAATGCACAGTGAAGTTCTCTATGGAAACTCCAGAGTGTGTGGCTTGTAATTTATAGCATGCGTCTTATTTTATTTGGGCTGTAATAATTTGAACCCTCCTTTCCAAAAAGTAAGCAATTCCAGCCAGGAGATCTGGGTCATCATCTTCGTTTCTCCTGTAACAAACAATATCATGCAAAATAGAAGAATTCTATTTCATGACTTGAGTTGATAGTATTGAGTCATGAAGCCCATTTATAGCTGACAAACCTGGCCCAAAAAAGTCCCTTTGAAGAAATGAGAGATAAGTAGAATGATCACTGACCTCCTGGATCTGGAAAGACTGGGAATATTGTTGTTATCCCATAATAGTAGTGAGCATATGAGTGTGCTCCTTGGGCAAGAATCAGAGGAAAACCCCACGGCCCTGGCATCGGAGATTTGCTTATGATTCTGCAGTCTGGGCTGGGCCAGCTGGGCAGTTCTCCTGGTCTTGCCACTGGTCAAGCTGAGACTTGCTGGGGGCTGGGCTCAGCTGGGATGCTGGGATGACCTCTGCCTTTCTCCACTAGTGTCAAGGTGATGGCCTCTCTGTGTGGTCTCTTCACCCAGGTACCCAGGCGTCTTATGACCACATGGCTCTTATGTGGTCTTATGAGTCTTATGGCTCAGGCCTCCCCACAGCATAAGCTGTCTTCTTGAAGTTTAAGCCTAGAAGTGGTACAACGTCACTTCCTCTGATTTTATTGATTATAAGGCTTCACAGGGTCAGTCCCAACCCAAGCAGAGAGAACCACACTAGGGTGTGAGCCTCAGGGCATGGTCCCTCGGGAGATGCCTGTCTAGCCTACGACCACAGCCATTCTGGGGGATGGGAAGGTCACTTATTCTCCAACAGAGTGTGGCCAGTGGAAGTCTGTCAATCTCTCCAGAAAGGAGCCATAGGTGTGCCCTTGGGGCCCTCCTGGACCTTTATGATCAAGGAGAAGAGGGGAAGTTGAGGTCGGGATGGACTCTATGCAGCCCCTCTAGTTGGATGAAGACTGTGTCTGCCCTTGGGAGAAGGGAAGCTTGTTTTCCACGTCCCGACATGGGGGTAACCATCTGCCAACTTGTTTCCTGCACATCTCGGCGGACAGGGAGTGATGTGTTTTCCCTTGCTGGGGAGCATCCCTGCTCCAGAGGCTCCAAAAGCCTGATGGGTCTGGATGACCAGGGGACACACTAGAATAAGCAGAAAAATATTTCAGCTCACCCAGGACATTCGAGGCTGTGAGAGAGGAAGCCCAAAGTGAATAACTTATAATACTCATCTCCTATTGAACTGGTGGAAGAACAACAAGAAAATTTAATAGAAAACAGTAATGAGAAGCTTTAGGAGATGTAGTCAGGGCACAAAATTACTTTTAGGAACTAAAAGTAGGCGAAACAATTGAGTTTTCAATTAAAATGTGTAACAGATGAAGAGAGAGATGATTATGGCTGACAATTGAATTACAGACCTGGAGATTGAGCAGATGAGAGAGCCTGCAGCACAGTGAACACACACACACACACACACACACACACACACACACACTCACTCACTCAGGGTACGGAAGCTACAGGGGAAAAGATAAAAGACGTGGAGGACAATTTCAGGATACCCAATATGTGAGCAATAGAGTCCACAACAAAGCAACAACCAACCAACCAAAAGGAATGGGTGTAAGGAAAGTAATACAGAAAGATTTACAGTAAGCCATGAGCATATCTACGAAACAGAAACAGATTGCAGACACAGAGAGCAGACTTGTGGTTGCCAAGGAAGCGGGGGAGTGGGGGAGGGAAGGACTGGGAGGTTGGGATTAGCAGATGCAAACTAGTATATATAGGATGGATAAACAACAAGGCCCTACTATAGAGCACAGAGAACTATATTCAATATCCTGAGATAAACCATAATGGAAAAGAATATGAAAAAGAATATATCAGTATATATGTATGACTGAATCACCTTGCTGTACAGCAGAAATCAACAACATCGTAAATCAACTATACTTCAATAAAATTTAAAAAAATAGAGTGAGCCATGAGAAGCTTAAGAGCATTCTTTGCTAGCCCACGGGTGGTGGCTGAGGAGCTGGTCTTCTCTTTCGTGTACATGGAGGAGTCTTCACTGCCGTGGCTGCCGTGGGTTCCTCTGAGCTGCTGACCACTGGTAAGTTTTCAACAGGTATGCTGCTGGAGCTCAGGGCACTGACTGGTGGAGCTGGCATTCCTCCTGGGAGACTCTTCCTCCCTGTTAGTCCTCCCACACTGAACACCCTCCCCTCCTACACTCAAGATACTTAAGTTCTACACTGATCACCCAGGTGGATCTCATGGGCAAAGCAAATGTGAAACAATAGTAACTTCATTGCACTTATTCCTACCCTAGAAGTCATGGGTCACAAGGGGATGTGCCACTGTCCCATGACCTGCCAGGTAACAGGTGACAGGTGTCAGCTTCATGCCCCATATCGATTTTGACACAGGACAACTCCAAACCATTTACGCAGTGATGCACTGTGGTCCATGTTTGATCCCCAGTGTGGGCTTTCCCAGCTGTGACGTTCTGCCCCCACTCCCTGCCCAGCTGGGTGGTTCTCAAGGTGTCCCCATGATAGGTGTCTGCAGGTCTCACTTTCATGTCCCTGTCATCTCTAGGAGAGAATGTGCTGGGGCAGAACACAGTCACTGTAGTCAGGCATAGAAGTGAGAGCACCTGCTTGGAGTTTTTGAGTGTGTAGCTTACACAGTATGAAAATTTGAAGTACCTAGAAAATACAAAGGATCCGAACTCTGGTAGTTCAACTACAAGGCCGTTGGGTGCTGGGCCCCTTCAAAGTTGTACCTCCAAGATTCTAAGGCAGAACTGGGAGCAAGTATTTAAAAGAAAATAAGCAGTGTATATATTGTGGAGACTACTCCTGTGAGAGCCGTGGAAGGAGCGACCTCTCCTTCCTTCTGGAGGTCTGATATCTGGGCTTTCAGTTCAGAGATGTGGAGAAGAATTTGTAGTGAAATTCAGGGAACTCCTGGAAATAGTGGCTATTCTCTATTACCTAGAGAGATTCTCACTTCAAGAGTGCTGATGTTCTTTATGACATCAAAATAGTTTTTTAGCTGAACTAGAAACAATCCAGAATCTTCATTAGGTCGTTAGGATAGGTTGAACAAATGAATATGAGCCCTTGCCTACATGCATCCTCACCATTGAATCATGACCTTATAAAGTCTCCTGTCTGGAGATGGAGTCTGTTTCTCTAACTGCTGAATCTGGGTTGGCCATGTGACTTGCTTTGGCCAATGAGACCTTAGCAAATGTGATGTAAGCTAAGGCTTGAAAAGTACCTATTCATCACTCTTCTGGTCCCCTGAGGCTCCTGTGTACCAAGCCCAGGCCAGCCTCTTGAATGGTGGGAGACACACGCCCAGCCCTCCAGCCCACAGCCAGGCAGCTCACAAACATGTACGGGAGCTGTCCCAGACCACTGAGCAAACTCTCAATCCTCCAGCTGAGATAAACAGAACTGCCCAGGTAAGTTTAGCCAAAATTGCAAATCTGCAGTCATGTGCTAGATAAATACTTGTTTTAAGTGACCAAAACTTGGAGGGCTAGGTACGTGTCTCACACTGTTCAAGGGGCTAGCCTAGGCTTGTCATGCAGCAATGGATAACTCATACAGGGCGGCAGGTACATACAGCAGACGTCACCTTGGAAGACCCCAGCCTCAACATCTGTGCTGTATGTGGGCGGGGTGGTGTTCACACAGCCTTGGTCTCTCCATGGAAGGGGTGACAAGTCATGTTGTAAGGAAAGCGTGGGGAACGAGAGACATCTATGAGGCACCGTTGGAGAGTCCAGTCAGCTAAAGACTTCCAGAAGTGATGATGGAGCACAGGTAGCCTGACAGGCCAGTAGCATTTGGGCTTTTCCACCTTGCAGAGCACCTGCGAACTTGCCTTAAAGCTAATTCTAAGGAGCTGGCAGAATCCTCTCCTGCTCTCTGTGGGACTGTGTGGGAGCTCCGCCCACAAGGCGGGGTCAGCTGGGATGGGCTCAGATGCTAGAGGGCTGGGTTCTCCCGGGCAAGACCAGCAGAGCAGGGATGTGGTCGGAGTCCTGCTTCCTCAATCAGGTGCTAAACTACAGCATCCAGGTTCTCTCCACCTGAGCAAAAAGGGTTCATACCCTAATCTGTCGTGATAACACATCTCCTGCATGAGGATGGGGCGGTCCCAGGGAGCTGCCTTCCTCAGGCTCAGCTGGGGTCTGAGCCGCTGCTCCAGTACTAAGATGCAGGAGTGGATCCAGTGCCTTATCCTAGTGCCCTCCCCACATGGGATCACCGGGGCGTAGTAACCACGTGCTATATGTCCCGTCCCAGGGCTCCTGAAGGGCTGTGCTGGGGAGCACTGGGGTGTGGGCAGGAGGCAGGACCCTCTGCTGTCCACCTCTCACCACAATGCCGACAGCCCACCCTGAGCTGTGAGCCTCCCTTCTTCCCGAGATCGTGGAGGGATGTTGTGAATTGCTTCCTTCGGTTTAACATAGTTTGGGGAAGTCATCCATTTTCAGATTGTGAGCGTTTGAAGTAGGTAAGCCATGTTGCCCTCCAGCCACAAACTTCTAGAGCCCCTGTCTTCACAAAACCTGTGTATGCACAGAATTTAAAATAAATCCAGAAATGAATGTCATCTTCATTACCATTGCCTTTGGGTCCCATCAAACAGAATTTCCTTGAACGGAGTTTTATTGAGGTCACCGCTTACTCCTCTGTCACTGCTCTAGGCATAGCAGAAAGCGATTCAGTCCCTTCTCGCTTGGGGAACAGAGGGCCAGGGTTTCTGGGCTTGATCGTGGGCTTCCTCTCTGAACCTTCCTCCATGGGCTTTGCTGTGGGCTTGGGAAGAAGATGTTCTATGTTCCCAATAGGCTGCAACTCCCAGGGTCAGGGGCAAGCGAAGCGAAGGGACCTTCTCATGCTTTATATGTGCTCTGCTTTGCAGACTCCTCTAAATACACAAGGATGCTCGCTGGCGTGACAGGAAAGACCCCAAGGAGCCCTCATTTACCAAAGGCCCCTTAGCTCTCGTCGGCAGCACTCCCAAATCCTCCCACCTCCCGCCTACCGTGCTCCCTGCTTCTCCCACAGAGGCACCACCAGCCGGGGCCCATCACTGAGTATCACGATGATACTAAATTGCAGACTGGCTGTCCTGCTAATACCTTTAGCATAGGAGACCTCAGAATGCCCTTTCATGGCGTGGCTCAGGTATTTCCTGTAGGTTATTGCTTGTTCACTCAGATCATCTTGGAGAGAAATAGGTTTCATTTATATTCTAAGCTCATGCAAAGGGCAGCCAAGCTTGCTGTTTCAGGAGTCTGATTTATTTTACAGAAATTAGCATAACCACTAAAATCAAATCCATTCCCTGCCCAAGCGTGACAGCTAGAGTGGCCCATTTACATGGGGCTAGTCGGGAAAGCGCCTCATTCTCCAGGCATCTGTTTTGTTTGGAGCCTTTTGTTCTGTGCATGAAGTAACCCCTCTGGCTGGTCCTCTTCCTGCATTCCCGAACTGGCTGTTAACGTTTCCTTATGTAACATGGCATCTTCTTCTGATTTAGACGGTGGTTCTTTTGTTTATTGCGGTAAAATATACAACATACCGTTTATCGTTGTAACAACTTCTAAGCGTATAGTACAGTGGCATTAAGTCCATTCACATTGTAGTGCGACTACCAGCAACCATCTCAGGAATTTTTTTTTCTTTTTGATAGATCTTTATTGGAGTATAATTGCTTCACAATACCGGGTTAGTTTCTGTTGCACAACAAAGCGAACCATATGCGTACACATGTCCCCATAGCCCCTCCCTCTTGAGCCTCCCTCCCACCCTCCCTATCCCACCTCTGTAGGTCATGACATAGGAATTACTTTTATCTTCCCAAACTGTGCTCTGCATCCGTGAAACAGTATAACTCCTTTACTCCCCCAGAGGCAGTATTCACCAGGCATTATCCCCGTCTTGCTGTTCTTCCGCTCTGACACTGAGCACGACACAAGTAGCCAAAGGATAAACCTTTGTAGCAGATGCTCTCAAAGGCCCACCCACACTCCTGGAAGTCCTCAAACCTTCCTGCTAGCCATGTTCTGCGCGCCTGCGGCTCCACGGAGAGCTTGCTCCCCACGCTGCCGGGACGGTCAGAGTCCCAGAGCTCACACCCCAGCATCCTTCAGCCAGGAGGGGCAGCAGGGCCTGTGGAGAACAAAATCCTTTCCTTCACCCTTTTAGGCAAGTCTGAGGCAAGTGACACTTCATCTCTGGGACCCCCAGGATTGCACGTGAGCTGCCCAAGATGGTGACCTTCTCTATGTCAGTTTCCCACATGTCATCAGGGTCCCCCAGGAAGCAGACACCGAGAAGGAGTTAGCTCTTTCTGCAGTTTCTTGGGGGCAAAGCCTGTGAAAAGGAATAAGGAGGAAGAAGCAGGTTGGGTGGGGAAAGGACTCCGCCATGCAGACCCCACACCTCTGATGGGAAAGGGGTCAGGACCGGCTGTGGCACAGCCTGAGGTACCTCGGCAACCCTGTGAGATGCTCTCTTTGAGGTCAGATCCCCCTGGACGGGCACCGTGCCCCCCCCCCCGACCCGCTGTGTGGTCACTGAGGTCATTGGCTGGGGCTGCTGGGAAGGGTGTGTCGATGTCCAAGCAGAGCAGGTCCTGAGGGGCTGCAGCCGGAGGCTGTGGCACCACCATCCTCTCAAGTCCTGTCCCGAGGGCATTCCGGGCACAGCTCCACACACGCCACTCCCCGTGCTTGCTCCCTCATCATCGCCCAGACAAACGCCTTGCTCTCAGATCCTTTCCTTGTGGTCTGCCTCTGGTGGACGAGATGGAAACAATTTATTTTTAAGCTAAGATGTACTGAGTAGGTTCTGTGTGCCCACTGTGCAAAGTCACATTCCCTACAAGGCAGACACCATTAAGATACCCATTACATGGATGGGGAAGCTGAGCCTTACAGAGGCCAAGCGTCCTGCCCAAAGTTACGCATCTGATAAGAGAGGACCTGAGATTTCCATCCGTCTGCAATGCTTTCTTTC
The DNA here is from genome assembly GCF_951394435.1 of Stenella coeruleoalba. Classification (NCBI taxonomy): domain Eukaryota; kingdom Metazoa; phylum Chordata; class Mammalia; order Artiodactyla; family Delphinidae; genus Stenella; species Stenella coeruleoalba. The sequence continues at coordinate 43,941,888 of NC_137161.1, read as the reverse complement.
CCACAATGGTTAGTGTTCCTGGGAGTTAATTCTCTTTCCACCCAAGGTGACATTCTTTGCCGGGAGTGTCCTGGCTGCACGCTGGTCAAATAGTTAGAAGAGACAGAGCTGATGGAGACCTTTCAGCAGCCATTGAACCACGGCAGGAGTTGTCTTCCCAGATGCAATGTCGCTCTCGCGGGACACGTGGAGCCCTGGGCATCGGTCATGAGCAGGTGTCGCAAGCAGCCAGGCCGTGTTCTGCCCGGGGCTCTAGGCCCTCTCATTATACGTCACGTTCTTGCAAGGAGAGTTTCAGGAGGGCTGCCTGAGGAGTGGGGCCACTTGAAAACTGAGAGGGACTTTGCTGCAGACGAATTCCCATGCCTGTTGTCTGCAGAAGGCCAAGCAACCGGCATCAAGACCTGCACGGGGAACGGGATAGTCGGAGCTGTGCGTTTGGCCAACACGGGATTTCCGTCTCGTAAGGCTGGCCCAGGAGGCACCTTTTCTACTGCATTTCCCTTTTATAGTCCCCGAATAAACAGATCAAACAAAAGGCATCTGCACGTTTGCAGGATTTGAGATAGGCATGCCCCTATCAGAAAGCGATTGCATGAATAAAAATCAGTTAAGAGCGAGGTTTCCAGTTTATATAAATGCTCAGATTATCCCACAGGTTATTAAAACTGAACAACAAGCCAAACACTGCAAAGCTGTTCACCTGCACACACCCGGGGTGCTTGGAAATGGAGACTAGCTTCTTTAATTGCTGCAGCATAAAGTAAATATCTGTTTCTCAGAGGACCTGACGTTAAAGATATTTTGAAATTAAGTGACTCCAAAACCCACATGCGCATCATGGCAGCAGCTATGAAATGAGGTGACTTCCTGCGTCATTGGGAGCAGTGCAGGGAAGGTTGACATAATGAGGGAATTGGCTTTCCCTTCACTTTCTTCCTTATCCTTCAGATTTCATTGAGGCAATTAAGTCCTGATTGCTCCTCCACTTCTTGATGCTCTGAGACGCGAATTGCAAGCAGTGAGCCTGCAAATTGAGTGCAAACCCCCAGTCACTTAGATAATGACCCCAACAGAAGACTCCTCAGGGGCTTCCCTGGTGGCGCAGTGGTTGAGAGTCTGCCTGCCGATGCAGGGGACACGGGTTCGTGCCCCAGTCCGGGAAGATCCCACATGCCGTGGAGCGGCTGGGCCCGTGAGCCATGGCCGCTAAGCCTGCGCGTCCGGAGCCTGTGCTCTGCAGCGGGAGAGGCCACAATGGTGAGAGGCCTGCATACTGCAAAAAAACCAAAAATCTCCGCGCACCTGTCTCAGCGCCTCAGTGCCTCAGCTCAGGTCATAGCCTAGCAAAGGGGCCCAGCTCGCTTCCTCATCCCGTGGGAAAGCAAAGGGGCAGAGGAAACGGGGTGTGAAGACTGGTTCTCTGAGGGAGAAGCTGTGCTGAGTGACAAGAGACAAGGGGACAAACCGAGAGACACAGGGGCAGAAAAGGAGGGGGAGAGGGGAGGGAGAGGGGAGGGGGAGGGGGAGGGGGGAGGGGAGGGGAGGGGAGGGGGAGGGGGAGGGGGAGGGGGGAGGGGAGGGGGAGGGGGAGGGGGAGGGGGAGGGGGAGGGGGAGGGGAGGAGGAGGAGAGGGAGGAGGAGGAGAGGGAGGGGGAGAGGGAGGGGGAGGGGAGGGGGAGGGGGAGGGGGAGGGGAGGGGAGGGGGAGGGGAGGGGAGGGGAGGGAGGGGAGGGGGAGGAGGGGAGGGGGGAGGGGAGGGGGAGGGGGGAGGAGGGGGAGGGGGGGAGGGGGAGGGGAGGGGGGAGGGGGAGGGGAGGGGGAGGGGGAGGGGGAGGGGGAGGGGAGGGGAGGGGGAGAGGGGAGGAGGAGGAGAAGGAGGGACACAGCCTGTGCTCTACCGCACTGCCCATGAGAGGCCCACTTCCCATCTCTCTCCACCAGGTTTACTGTTAATTTGGCATCAAACTAAGAGTATTTTTCTAAGTCTGCTCTCTGAAAAATTCCATAATTATGGTAACAATGATGACTTGACTTTGTATAGTGCTTCATTTTCTCTGACGTACTTGTGATGGTATATTACAGTTTTGGGGTACAGAAAGAGCCACACTATGGGCCCCCAGGAAGCTGGGTGATGTGAGAAATGAAGGGTCGAGTCCACCCTAATACAAGCAGGAGAACACCTCCAGGTAACTCTCTTTGGGGCCAGGAGGTACCTGGTGACGAGTGGTGCATAATTTGCTCCAACCTCAGCAGCTTAGAAGGCCACTAACCCTGCTCCCAGGGCTGTGGGTCAGGTGCTCAGGAAGCACTGGGCTACACCATTCTGGTTGGGTTGCGCGTGCTGTTGCGATCACCTCGGCTGGACCTGCAGTCCTCTGAGGGCTCCGCTGGGCTCATCCCTAAAGTGGACGCCCCTCGTGGCCTCTCCTGCAAGGGAGACTCAGGGCAGTTTGACTTGTTACGGGGCTTCTGGCGCCCCCCAGCGAGGGCATCCCAAGAGAACAGGTGTGAGCTGCGTGCCCTTCCTCCTGTGCATTCTGTTCATGACAGATTCAAGGGGGAACCCCAGAGCCCACTTCCCAATAGCAGGGGCACCAATCATGTGGGGCCGTGTTTTATAATCACTAAGGAGACTTTCCCAGTGAAGTGACTGAAGGGAGACGACCCCAGCCGAGCCCCATCCCAGGACCAGGATCCCAGGCACTTCTCAGTCCTACAAATGCTTCCTGGATCTCAAGGAGTAAAACACACAGGATGACCCAACATGGGGCCGGTGCACTGAGTTATTAAGTAGGTTAACATAGAAACACCCTCCCCGCATGGACTGTCAACTTACCTTCTGTTGAGTGGCAGGAAGAGGCCAGGAATGGTGAACGGAGGAGGGGAAGGGATTCTGAGTCTGCACATGTGGAAGTGAGCGCTAGACACAGAGAAAGTCAGCATGGCCTCTTCTTTGTCTTACATGACTCAGGGAGGAAACGCTCATCCTGGACAGAAGCTGCATGAGTGGTGTCTGGTCCATGCCAAGAACCTGGCACAGATGGTGGTCCAGGCACAGCCCTCCACACCTGCCTTAGCGCCGTTGGTGAGCACCAGGCAGCCACAGTGTGACGTATGCATCCTCTGGAGAACCAGCTGCATGTTTTGCATGTTCTTCTTCATCAAGGAAACCACTGGGCATGTGTGTGCCTGGTGTGACGTAGCACTGGGAATAAACAGACAAATAAGACATAGCTCCTGCCTTCAAGGGACTCACAGGCCGGCAAATGAAGCCAAAACTACAAACTTGCAAGCGTGCTGAGAATTGCAGATGTTTCCTCGATTAACATTTCAGAAAAGGCCTCTTGGAGAAGGTGCGATTTGAGCTTAATCCTATAAAGTAAGCCTGCATCTCTGCGTGCGTGCCTGGTGTGCTGAGATGGGGGTGGGGAGCAGTTGGTAAAAAGGCAACTCCCAGCCAAGGGTTCAGTCTGAGCAGCCAAAGCGAAAGGAAAAGGTGAGGTTCTTCCAAGTTCTGCTACATCTGCTGTTCCAGGCGGGTCCTCCCCCAACACAAGCAAGTGAGGCGGGTGGGAGGCAGGTACAGCTGTCCAGGGTCCCAGCGCATCCTTCCCTGACTCTGCCTCACCTCCACTCTCTCCCTCAAGGCCACCGTGACTCAGGAAGCCCCAAGGTTGTGATGAATCCTCTAACTATTAACAAGTGTAGTTTCCTATCGACTCTCAGGCTGCCTTCCCTCCAGTCCAGTTTTACCCTTGGGGGCACAGAGGGAAGAGTAATTACTGTCCCCCAAATCACCCCTCCTGTGCTCACCAGCTGTTATCACATTCATCCCAGTCTGAGCCTCTTTAGCTCAAATCTACTACTTTCAAATAAAGGACATAACGCTGCCTCCAAACACATCTAGATTCATACCTGTCTCTTCATCTGGAGGATCAGACTTCTTTCATGGTGTAAATTAATTCCAGTCAGTGAACTGTGTTTTGTCTCCTCTTGTGTCTATTTACATAATTGAGGGTAGCAAGTTCTGGTTTTGAATTTGACTTGGCTTCCGGGAGGGAGCTCTGACCGGCTTGACAGCGGCTTGGAAATTGCTCTGACTCGAGTTGTGGCAGGTAAACACTCAGCCACAACCTTGGCGATGCTGCTATAATTGATTATTTTTAGTACATGAGTGGTCTGTGAAAATGGTTTTAATGATCATGAGACACTTAGAATACATCCTTCAGCCGCAGGGACTCTGGTCTGCACCAAAGTAAAGCAAAATAACTTCATTATTAACCCAACAGTGGAGTCGGCTCTTGACTCCGAACGGGCAGCAGTATAGTGGCTCTTGCTGTCACTGATTATTTTGGGAATCCGTCATATGAGCAGAGACTGTTATTTCCTACAAGGATTCAGACAGGTGGTGGTTGTCACCTTCCTTCCAGGATCCAAGAGGTCAACATGCCTACTATTAGCTAGAAAGTGATTAGAGGTCAAGGAAATTTGGAATTATTGCCACGGAAGGAACCCACATGGTGCCAACAGCAGCATGATTATATCGTGTGTGGGATCGGCGAGCTCAGTTGTTGAGAAATGTGAATAGAGTAGAAATACAACTATTTTTATATAAGAGCTAATTTACATTTTGTAATTTTTTTAGGTTGAGATACATTTTTCATAAAGTTTTAATATCTACCAAAGTAATACACATACAGCAAAGAAAAATAGGAAGGTACATGAGTGCACAGGAAGAGGCACAAGTCCCTGCACACCTCAATTTCCTCCCCAACACTTCAACTCTTCCCATTATGAGTTCTGGAGGTTACCAACCAAACACTCATAGCCTATTCTGTGAGGCTTTTTTTTCTTTTTTTAAATTAATTTTTTTTTTTTGGTCTGTGTTGGGTCTTCATTGCTGCACACAGGCTTTCTCCAGTTGTGGCGAGCGGAAGCTACTCTTCATTGTGGTGCACGGACTTCTCATTGTGGTGGCTTCTTTTGCTGTGGAGCACAGGCTCTAGGTGTGTGGACATCAGTAGTTGTGGCACTCAGGCTCAGTAGTTGTAGCTCGCAGGCTCTAGAGCACAGACTCAGTAGTTGTGGCACATGGGCTTATTTGCTCCATGGCATGTGGGATCTTCCCGGACCAGGGATCAAAGCCATGTCCCCTGCATTGGCAGGCAGATTCTTAACCACTGTGCCACCAGGGAAGTCCCTCATAGCCTCTTCTGTTGTTTCATTCATCTTAAAATAATTTTCAGACAGTTTCTAGTAATCCTTTGATTTAAATTTTAAAATTTAGGTCACTGAACCACCTCCATCTCTTCTCTCTGGCTTCTTCCCAATTTCAGACAGTGCTTCTGTCAGTTACAGTGTAAATATAAGTCAGGTAATTAAGTGCACATGTTTAAAATCAGATTTGTATTTCTTGTCATCTCCATTTCTACACTCTCCAACCACTGTTAACTGGACCTTTGTTAGGGGAGATAACATTTATTTTATATTCTGTACCATAATTACGTTTTGTGCACGTTGTGGGTTGACTTAAGTGTTCACAACCAATACATTTCCTTAACAAACTATGATAAAGTAAATGTTATTTATCCAGAGCCAAGTCATGTGGTTGAGTTGTATTCTTTTCTCCAAGCCCAGTATTATGACTTTGGGCTCAAAGAGCAGAATATTTCTAGGGTGAAAGGCAAGTTACATCCCTCCACTGCTCATCAGACCTCATCTTAGTTGTATTCCCATTTAAACCATGCATTTCTAGAAGGCTTTTTGCTTTTCCTGGAGTTTCTATGTGCCTTTGTTTCCTGAATCTCAATCAGGATCCTTATTTCCCCAAACGTAGGAGTCCCTGTCCTGACACACATCCAGAGGTCCTGACACATGTCCGAGGACATGATGTAGGGGTTTTCAGGGCCACAGGAAAGGCAGGACATAAATTTTGGAGGACCCAGTTTTACACAGAAGAGCAGCAAAGAGGAATAACTAATGTAGAATGGATGCCCCTGCTGTTGAGATAGACTTGGCCACCCAGCACAGGGAGGTGTGTGAGCGAAAAGAGGGACGTAATATCAAAGGACCAAACTGAACCTTATCAATGTCTCTACTGGCAAACTGAGGAGAGCTGCAACCACTGGGGCAGGGGGAGAGACCTGATTTGGGTAAATTGTTAATGGGGCTGCTAAACCACAGGGAGGCATGTCTGTGTGTCTTTTGAAACCTGAACCAAAAGGGCCAAGTAGAGTGAGTTCCAGGCTCACTCTTCTGCCCCCTCCCACCCACTACATCCTGGTTCAGCAGTGAGAAAACAGAAAAAATGATCTGTACATAAATACCAATGAAGAAGGAGCGAAAAAATGAAATAAAAAGCCTGTATCAGAAGAGAAATTAACCAAAGGAGGCTGAGTCTGAACACAGTTCCCCAGAGATTCCAAAAATAACAGACAACATCGTTGTCTACAAAGAGTTAAAGAAAAATAGGAACTCATACACGATATTAAACGGTATCAGAGAGAGACCCCAACGTGCAGTACTTCGGATCCATGAAGATGGGAACAGAACAAATAGAACAGAAACACATTCCCCCAAAATGTAACAAAACAAAGTTACCCCGAAATTCAGAGCTGGGTCTGCAGCTTAGAGGGCACCTCACAGCCCAGCAAATCTACATACTCTGGGAAAAGTACAGGGAATGCCCTTCTTAACCCCAGGAGCACTTCTGTTCCCTGGCTCCGTACTTGATTGTATGTGGTTTTTGAACATTTAGGGTTGGGGTTTGCAAGCAGTTCTCCATCTTCCATCACCTTAACTTTCGGCTTTATAGTCTAGGAAATGTTTATCTTTTTTTTTTGGCCGTGCCCCGCAGCTTGCAGGATCTTAGTTCCCCGACCACCAGGGATTGAACCCACGTCCCCCACAGTGGAAGTGTGGAGTCTTAACCACTGGACTGCCAGGGAAGTCCCTATGAGATGTTTATCTTTTAACCTCACTAATGACTTCATTTTAACACCAGAAATAATCCTTTTAACTACCAAGAATATTTTCTTATTCTTTGACCCTTTCCTGGCAGCCTGTCCTTGTCTTATGGATGAAGTTTCTCGAATATGTCTGAAGATAGTTTGGACTTTTGAAAATTGTCTCCTCTGAATTATCCCAATTTCCTGTGGAATGAGCTATTGCCGACTTTGGTTATTTCCCTCGGAACACTGATTTTCTTCCAAGGCCTGGTGACGGCAGGCTAGTGCTTCAAAGTGGAAACTACTCACATCTGCTTGTATGCATCTCCCCTGCCTCTTCCACTCCGTCACAGAGGCGACTATCACTCAGAATTTTGGTGCAACCCATTCCCTTTTAAAAATACATCAGTTTATGAATATGAATATATGTTTAAATACTACAGTATTTCTTTTTGTTTTTTAAAATTTTATAAAAATGGTGTCTAAATATACATTTTTTCAGAGACCTGTGTTTTTCTTCCATTAACATCTTGTTTCCATGGCTCCTCCTCGTTGTACATAACAGTAGTTCATTTTCGGAGAGGCAGGGTCTTGTGAGTTGCTCTGCCCAAAGAAACATGAGTACAAGGGGCCTGTGTGATTCCAGTGGAGTCATTTAAGAGACAGTGCATGGTTCTCTGTACAGGCGTCCACTGCTGCTGCCCCTGGGGCGGCCACAGGTCAGAGTGCCCTGGGGGGATCGGAAAACGTGGGGACAGCCTGGGGTTCTGGAACTACAGCCAGCCTGGTGTGAGCAAGAAACAAACTCTGTGTCGAATCAATGAGATCCGGGGTTCTTTCACAGAATAACCTAGTGTGCCTTTCTTTCCTTTTATTTCCAGCTTGAAATGATCTTTTTATGATGTGTTAATCCAATTTATTTTCTACACGGGTAACTGATAGTCATCTCCACTCGCTAAACTGTCCTTTCTTACCCCAGGGACCCGAGATGCACCCAGGATTGTGTGGTCCTTCTGGTCTGTTGTCGTTTTGTCCATCCTCCTCCTCCACACCTACGGCAGCTCAGTACCACCTGGTCGAGGGGCCTCCACTTTCTTTTACTGCTTCAGGCGTGTCTTGTCCAATCTTGCTAAACTCATCCAATAAGTTTCAGAAACCTAAAATTTCGTTCACAACAAAAAGCCCTTTGAGGTTTTGCTTATAATTGCATGTGAAGAGAATTGATGTCTTTATGGCATGGAGTCTTCTTACTCATTGTGGGCTACAAGATATTCATTTATTTGTCTTTTTCTTTTTTTTTTTTTTTTGCTGTATGTGGGCCTCTCACTGTTGTGGCCTCTCCCATTAGCGGAGCACAGGCTCCAGACGTGCAGGCTCAGCGGCCATGGCTCACGGGCCCAGTCTCTCCGCAGCATGTGGGATCTTCCCGGACCGGGGCACGAACCCGCGTCCCCTGCATCGGCAGGCGGACTCTCAACCGCTGCGCCACCAGGGAAGCCCTGTTTGTCTTTTTACGTCTCTAAATTATTATAATCTTTTTGAGCAAGGGGATGGACTTGCTTGGGCTCAGGCCACCATCTGCAATTGGAAGACCCTTTACAACAGGGTTTTACAGAGTTAATCTCATACCCAACCCCATAAAAGCAAAGCAGAGGAAGACGAGGGGGTGGGAAGAGGACAAGACATCAGGTCCTTGCTCTGTAGTGTCTGATGCCCAGTAGGCTGTGATGCCTGTGGTACCTCAGCTTATTCCCGCTAAACCCCTCTCAAGTACGTTAGGGTTTCCACAAAATCAAGATACAGGTGTGCTGAGCAAACCCTCAGAGCTCACACAGGGGCAAAGTGAGAGCAGGAATTGGAGCGGGCCACTCTGACTGCAAGCCAGAACTTGCCCAATAAATTATGATGAGCTTACTAGTTGAATTCAGCAGCTTTGCCTGACTTCTTCAGGTTTATGAACTGATATTGTCTTGGCTGAAAATTTTCTATCACATCTATGATTATTACACATAAAATCTGGAATAAGGTCCTGCTTAGGCCGATAAAATGTTAATAACTTTCCAGACATGTATGTCCACGGGCCAGTTCGGCGGATGGCCTTTGCATCAGCAGAGGCTAGTGAACTCACCTCTTGGAGAAATGAGACCCCGGCAGTGTTGTCAGTTCTCAAAAGCCCTCAAGGAGGGTGTAGCTGCCGCAGTGTCGTGAGAATGGGCCTCACTTTCCCTCGGTCTCTGTAGTCAGATCGTTCTCCCATAAGCGAGGGAGAGATTTATCAGCGGCAGAAATAAATTGCATTATATTCCAGCTCTGTCTTTGCAGTCCTGTACTTTCTGTCTGTATAATAACCTGCTAGGATTACGTAGGAACTTCTAAGTGGGAACAGAGGAGACTTAATTCCATTAGATTTCCCTAGAGATGGGGAGTCTGAAGCTGTAGTGTTTGGAGTAGGATTCTGTGGAGTTGTTAACGACGCCTTGATGAGATTTTCGTTTTATGCATCCAGTCCAGGCTCCCCACACTCGACAAATGTGAAAAGCAATAGCACAAAGAACTTTTTTCCTTCTGAACGTATAAAAGACCCCTGATTTTCCTACTCCTGCTCTAGGAGAGATGATCTCAGCCCTGTTAAAATTTAGCTCTCACGTAATTTCATTCCCTCCTTTCCACAGACCAAAGTTTTTCTACCGATGCCGAAGTTCTACTAACTACAGACACAGCTTGTAAATGGTCTCAAGTCACGTGGTTTTGCAAAGGGTGTGAAGACGGGCAGATGCTGTACAGGACTGAGAGACAAGACAAGGGCTGTGGTCTAATCATACAAACTCGTGTGTTGTTAGGGTGCATAACGGAGACCCTCTTAAGGATCTAAATGTTCAGCAGATTCGTTCTATCGACCTGAGACACCACCCCGGACACAGCAGGCAAGAAGCACGCGAGGCTGGCGGGAACAGGAGGTCACCCATCGCCTCTGCCTGGCATCCTTGGCCACCCCTGCCCATCTCTACACGCCCGCTTTACTTCTCTCTGCAGACTGCCCCCTCCACGGGCCAGTGCTCCCCTGTGACCCCAGTGTCCACAGCCTGAGTCAAGTGAGTGTTTGGTTTAGTTCTGCACAAACAATGGCACCTCTGTCCCCTCTCGCACCTCACAGGGGTGCTCACCTGGCTGAGCTGGAGACACGCCCACCCCCAATCCCATCAGCAGTGGCTGAGGAGTGGGTGTCACGAGGAGACAGGATGGTTTCTTTCTGATCACAGCCTACCACAGCAGAGGAGGGGGCAGATAGAGATGAGTGCTGGGGGAAGAAGAATGCCTCTACAGATGTCCGTGTCCTAATCCTGCACCTGTGAATATGTCACCTTCCACGGCAGAGGGACCTTGCAGACGTGGTTAAGTTAAGGGTCTTGATATGGGAGGTGACTCTGGACTATGCAGATGGCCTGACGTCATCACAAGCTCCTTATAGGAGGGAGGTGGGAACGTCAGAGGCAGATGTGGCAACGGAAGCAGAGGTTGGGGTGATGTAGCCAGGAGCCAAGGAATGCGGGTGCCTCTGGAAGCTGGAAAAGGCAAGGACCAGGTCCTCTCCTGGAGCCTCCAGAGGGAACCAGCCCGGACGGTATCTCGATGCTGCCCAGCGAGACCCATGCCAGACTCCTGACCTCTAGAACTGTACGTTAATTCGTTTTTGTTGTTTTAAACGACTAAGTCTGTGCTAACCTGTTACAGCAGCTACAGGAAATAACACAGGGCGGACATTATTAGAATCTCTAGTTGTAACCTAGCTGGAGTGTACGATCTGTAGCCTTCCATTTTTATGCTTCATTTAGGTTTTTCAACAGTATTTTATCCAAAGTGTGTATGTGTGAGAAAGGGAGAGGGAGGGAGAAACATAAGGGTCAAAGAGAATTTATCTTTACTTAGAAATAATTCTGGGTCTGGTGATATCTGGGTTGTCCCCTGTTTTGAAGAGTGTGTGAGAAAAGCTCTACAGATATTAAATAAAAGTGACCGGCATTCCCCCAGCCTGCCCCATTTCCATGTCCTCACCTTCCCTGTGGGTCACCGTGATGGTTTCACAATGGAAACCCTTCTTCCAGTTCCTGTTCTGGGTTGTAAAAATGTCCGAGTCCCTGAAATCAGTCTCTGGCCCCATTTCTACGGCCCCCGGGGCTGAGGACTTAGAGGCCCCTGGAAGGCATTGGGTGCACCCGCTCTGGGTGTAGAGCCCTGACAGCTCGAGGTGGGCACTGACCGGGGCCGGCGTATGTCCTTCACCTGTGAATGAGGAGACCCTCAGAGCCAAGGAAGGGGATCCAGTTCCATTTGGGAGCAGGACTTTCTGCAGGAGAGCTGTTTTATGAACTGAACCCACGAGCTGATTTTTCAAAGTAAGCAGATTCCTTCTGACTTTTTAAATGTTTTGGTCTTGAGCTGGTGGGATTTTCACTCAGCCACAGAAAATACAGGACGTTTACCTGAAGCTCCAGAAACGCTTCCAGGTGCCATTTTTAGTGTTAACGGAGGAGCCCCGTTTCTAGGACATTGATCTCTGCCTGACGTGGCTTCACATCTCTTCTGTGTCCATCATGTGATAGAATCAAGGTGCTTCTGTTTTTGTTTTTGTTTTTTTTTGTGTTTTTTTTTTGCGGTACGCGGGCCTCTCACTGTTGTGGCCTCTCCCGTTGCGGAGCACAGGCTCCGGACGCGCAGGCTCAGCGGCCATGGCTCACGGGTGCAGCCGCTCCGCGGCATGTGGGATCTTCCCGGACCGGGGCATGAACCCGTGTCCCCTGCATCGGCAGGCGGACTCTCAACCACTGCGCCACCAGGGAAGCCCAAGGTGCTTCTGTTTTTTCCCAATGTATGGTCCTGAGAAGAACAGGGAGACACCTGGGTGCCTTGGGGAGATCTGGGGTACCGAGGCAGCTGAGGTCTCCATGTGAAAGGTCCTCTTTTACTCTCATTTCTCAAAATGTGAAGCAGTGGCCAGAGCAAGGACATCGAGGGTCTTTGCAGAGGTAAGAAGGTGCCTGGATCTCATGACCGATGCTGCTGTACTTTGCGCTCAGAAGTGCTCCTCAGCCCCTAACCGAGGGCGGTGTAGCTTCTGGTTCAGAGATGGAGCTAAGAGGCCCATTTATCCCTGTTCTTAGAGCCCAAGCCAGAAGCTGCAGGCAAAGGGATGCGCCAACGGAGCACAGAGTGTGCAGAGGACAGAAGCGCCAGAAACTGCTCTGAGGACCCCAACGCGCAGTAATAAAGGGCCTCTGAGTGTGAGATGCAGTGTCGCCTCCTGCCCATCATATGTGCTGTGTGACGGCCCTGAATAACACCTGCTGCTGGATGTGTTAGGAAAACACTGATTGTACTCAGAGACACTCAGTTGAGTAGGCAGATAACAGACTTACATATTTTAGAAAGATTTTTGTGCAAATGTTTAAATGCAATTTTGGCATTAAAATAAGTTTTATATCATCTAGAACATTTAATTCCTTGCTGATGTTGAATGTCATTTTTCTTCCTTCAGTTTCATTATTAAAACAACATAAACTGGGCTGAAGACACGAGGTTTTCATCCTTCAGTCCAACTGAGGCTGAAGTGAGCTCCTCGGAGGGTAGGCCTGGGATGCTGGACTTGCCCCGACACTGAGGACGTAAGTCCAGGGGTGGCCGTGAGTCAGGAGAGTAATGGTTCTCTAGTCGAGCACAGTGGCTCAGTGGCCGTGTCTCCCCAGATCTCCGGATCCCTCTGACCTGTTCCTGTGCCCCTTGTGCGGCCTGGCCTCTGACAGCTGCACCCACAGCTTCCTTCCAGGATGGCCAGTGGGTGACAGCATCCCCAGGGTGCAGGGTGGACGCGCCTTGGGGTTCACTCCCCGTGTGGCAGTGGCCCTGTCTGGCTATGCGGAAGCGTGACATCCCAGCCCCTTTCCCCAGGAGAGGATTGGTGCTCAGAGCTCCCTCGGGTTCAGGCTGAGCCGGAGACTCGGCCCAGCCTTGCGAGCAGCACGCTCCTGCCTCCATCCTTCTCCCCCCACTGCCCCCTCAATTCTCAGGGGCTCTTCCCTAGTAAATACATCACGTCAGACACTAACAAAGCACTGCTCAGTGTCTGCTCTGGGGGAACCTGACCTCAGACAAGAGGGGAGCAGATGATTAACTGCAAGAGCGGAATCCCCATTTTTACTCAGAACGCAGGGTCATCTTTTCTGCTTCACTTTAACTAAGCCAACCTCCCAAAGGACAGTCTTAATGCTGCTGGATGTGTTAGGAAAACACTGATTGTACTCAGTGCTGTCTGAGTCTGTCTCTTTTCCATGAAGCCTTCGATGCAGCATCTGGTAGAGGGTGCGGAGGCCAGGAGCCTTGCCGCTCTGCGGTGTCTGAAACCATCTACAGGCCTGGACCAGAGGCAGATTCACACGGCAGGCATCCTGACTCCAGGGTCACGATAAAACCGCTAGGTGTGCAAGCCTGATACTCAGTTGGAGAATTCTAGCGTCTCTGAACTTGTCTGATCAGGTAACCCTACAGATAACAGTAGTAAATATGTGCGTGTGTATTTATATATGTGCTTACATGTCATGTGCGTGTGTGTATATGTACATTTTACTAATATCTACTTTTTTTTTTTTTTTTTTTGTGGTACGCGGGCCTCTCACTGTCGCGGCCTCTCCCGTTGCGGAGCACAGGCTCCAGACACGCAGGCTCAGCGGTCATGGCTTACGGGCCCAGCCACTCCGCAGCATGTGGGATCTTCCCGGACCGGGGCACGAACCCATGTCCCCTGCATCGGCAGGCGGACTCTCAACCACTGCGCCACCAGGGAAGCCCCCTAATATCTACTTTTAAAACACACAGGAATAGGTGATGAATATGACATGAAGGCATTTTAAACATTTTTTTACCAGCACTACAAAATCTTTTAGTAATGATGATAATATTTTAGCAAGAGAGGATCAAGTATGCTTCGAAAATTCTGAAAAAATTTTTTTAACCTTCTGTAATATAGCAGTTTGAGAGTATATTTTATATTGATTTATTTTGATATTTGGTTTCAAAGGCTGTCAGAGCAGACAAAACTATCTTACAGGTATAAAACATTGCTTACTCACTCTAAATCCTAAAATTCATTTTTGATCCCACCTACCTATTATGTAAAGGTGTTTATTTTGCTGTAAATTTCCCTCCTGCATGTTGATTCTAAAGAATGACTTCATAACCTACAGAGTCTTTTCATTTGGAAGATTTTTTTTTTAATTTGAATAATGTGCAGATAAGAGTGACATTGAAGTGATACACTTCCATCGTTCTTCATGATATAATGATGTGACAATGAAGTAGTTTCAAATATTCATTTCACAGTGCCTCTCTGTACAGTGAGTTCTCCTGAAGAGACTGACTTACAAAATGGAAATAGATTCACAGACTTAGAGAACGAACTTATGGTTACCGGAGGGAAGGGTCGGGGGGAGGGATAGATTGGGAGTTTGGGATTGACACATGCACACTGCTTTACTTAAAATAAATAATCAACAAGGACCTACTGTGTAGCACAGGGAACTCTGCTCAATATTCTGTAATAACCTAATGGGAAAAGAATTTGAAAAATAGATACATATGTATGTATAACTGAATCACTTTGCTGCACACCTGAAACTAACACAACGTGGTTAATCAACTCTACTACAATATAAAATAAAATATAAAATAAAAATTTAAAAAAAAAGAGTAAGTAGCTTCTTTCTGACTCATATTCAGATCACTGCCTCCACCTAGAAGAGGTGGGTGGCGTATGTTGAATCTGCCCGGAGCCCACGGCTGAGAGCCAGCTTGCTGTCGAGCTGACTGTGCTGTTCTTTTCGGCGACAGAAGCCCATCAGTGCCAGGCGCTTGTGGGACGGGCAGGCTTCAACTGCCCCAGGTGCTGGGGGGGTGGATGGACCACAAGCCCTCTGCGGGGGTTGGCATCTTGAGCTGGGGAGAGGAGGCTTTGGATGGATGAGAGACTGTAGTTTTGAGCTGGCTTGGGCTGGACTTTTTCATACCTAAAAATGAGTCTGAGGCAGTAACTGAAAATAACAGGAAAACCGTGGAAACTTCTTGAGTTTTAGTCTGGGAGTAAGAAAAGGAATCTGACAAAGCATGCTCGAAGGTGGAAGTTAGACGAAAGTAAAGCAGTTTCCTACTGGGTCCCCACAGCTTTCACCTCTTAACTAAATCATTCATAATCTTCAGTTTCGTTGAATATTTATTTATGTCAAGAGGTTTTTCTTGATCCAAAATGATCTTCCATGACAACACCCCAGTGATTCAGATCCCGCAGTTTGAACACTAGACCCTTAGGAACACTGTCTCAGAAGTTCTGGAAAACCCAAGAACCCCGCAAAATATTCCATCAGGAGCTCAGCAACCATCTGGTCCTGCTGACATCCACGATCATCCTCGGCCCCGTCGTGAGATGTGTGTGTTTCATGTGACTTCGTCTCTCACGTGACCCTACCCTGCACCCTGCACCCCAGCTCCTGGAAGGCGCTCCGCTCCCGTCAGGATGGCAGCACGAGCACCAGCTCTCTGTCCCAGCCCTTGTGGTTGCACGTCCTTCACAGACCCACAAACATGGAACCAAAGGGACTTCTCACATCACTTTTTCAGGCTCTGTTTTCCCCCTGAAGTCGGTGCTCTGTTTGCCCTCTGTTTCTAACTTAGCCTGAGGATTTTAGGTTTTATTTTGGAACAGATTTCCAAGCAATGTAAACATTTACACACGGTAGCTTCTCTCTCTGAAACGCTGTAAACACTGAACAGATTGAGAAATACAACAACTCAATACCTCAAGGCAACGATCCCAATAAGGCGGGACCGGCAGACGTGCACTTTGTGGAGGAACCACTCTGGGGACCCGTACGACCTGCAATCCCTGGTGGCGGGCAGCAACTCAAGATTTGTGTGGGGCTGGGGCTACACTCGCTAGGGCCCTGGACGCTCCTCTAGGGCTACACTCACGGATGCCCTTCGTAATCTAATCTTGAGGCGTCTCTGGATTGACTTGATTCTGCCAGTTTCAGCTCCATTTAAAAGTGGCTTCTCCAGTACCGTTGCCTCCTTCCCCCCCACCCTCCCCACAGGCCTCTGATGGCCCCATTGCTACCTGCACCTTCACTGTCACTGTGATGGGAAAGTGAGAGGTTGGTCAACCCTTTTCCTTGAAAGGAATCTCCTCCCAGGTGTAACCACTTACTGACGACATCAAGCATTTCCTCCAGTGTCGTTCACCCAGGGCTGTTCCTATTCCCTGTGCTGTCATGGATGGACACGCACAGACATGCAAACACGAGCACACACACACACACATGCACACACACATGCACGCACACGCACGCACACACACTCTTTGTTGACTTTAAGGTGTTGAGGAGAGAGGAGTTTTGAGCAAAGGCACATTCTGAGATTTCCATCCAAACCTTCTCATCTTCTTCAAACCCTTCCTGAATGTCGTACTCTCCACCCTGGATGACGACACCCAGGCGTCACTGTCCAAAGCCCACAGGTCACCTCTGGCTGGGTACCCGAGGGGACCGTTGTATCAGTCCCGGGGTCCTGTCCCCCCCACGCCCCTCAGCTCTGGGCAGTGTCTCAGGGGCTCTGTAACATCTACCAGGGACCTTGGGATGGAGAAAACTTCCCCGTAGACAGTCAGTTCTTTGCACAGTCTGCTGCCCTCCTCTCTGTTTCTACAGATGCTCTGGGGAGCAGATGCCTCTGATGTCTAGTGGGAGGTAACCTGTGCAGCACTGGTTACATGGGGTGCCTTGTTTAACCATCAAAATAACCCTGTAAAGTGTGTGTGACTCTTAGATGAGAACGTGAAAGCTTCAGCTTGCCCAGAGTCACAGCTGGTGAGGAGGTGAGTCAGGTCCCCGAGCCAGAGCAGCTTAGCCCCATCACCTTTGTCAGCCCAGGTTTTTCTGGTGTTTTCCTTCCTTGACCCTAAACCTGGTTGTTAGTAGGTGGCGTCCTATTAAACAACAGCTATTAGCCAGATGAAAACGCGGCCAACAGAACACCGTTTTCATAGAGCCTGTCAAAGCCTGACTGATGGTTGCTCCGTGGACTCCAGCTAGGTTTCCAAAACATGGTCCTATGCACCAGGGAAATACTGCAGGCTCCACCCGGACAGATTCCCTGTCGCAGACTCTCTTGGTGGCCCTCGCAACCCATCTGCCTCTGGCACTCGCTGTTCCCATCCCACTACTATTGTCCTGAGGGCAGGTGCAGGCCACCTGGTCGTGGTGGGGACGGGCCAGCATGGAAGGAGCCAGTGCCCCTGGGAGCAGCCCTTGGCCCGCAGCTTAACAGATAAAGATGTCACTTCTCCTGACCTTCAGCTGGGGTGACGTGGAAGACCACACCGTCTCCCAGGGCCCCACTCTGTGTAGACCTGTCTCATCCTGACCCCTTGCCCCACCCGTAAGCGCCTCCAGGCTCACTGCCTGCACTTATGTCTGTCAGCACCTGCTCACGGACCTGGCCTGGGGCAGCAGTTCCCGACAGGAGAGGACCCCACCGAGTTCGGGCGGAAGGGATGGAGCACGTGGGCTTTATGCATCCGTGTGGGCGGCCGTGGGTCAACTTCAAGTCCCTGACAGAACAGACTGCGTGCCATTCAGTGATGAGAAATGGTCTGGGGTGTGGAGGGACCTGCGTGAATTTCATGGGAAACAGAGTGTCCACCAGAGTGGACAAGAGGGTCCAGGTCTTAAACAGAGAGAATTTCTTTCTCAATCCCTCCCTCTCCCTCCTCTCTGTCTCTGTCTCTCTTGGTCTCTCTGCCTCTCTCTCTGTCTCTGCCTCTGTCTCTCTTTCTGTCTCTGTCTCTCTGTCTTTCTGTCTCCCCATCTCTGTCTGTCTCTCCATCACTCTCCCTGTTGGCTGCAGCAGCATTCATGAGTTCACTTCTATGCCTTTTTTCTTGCATGAACTATTATGCATTTACATTCTATATTTTCCTCTTCCCTGGAACGAGCGATATTAGATCACAGTGATGATAGTGTCTTTCTTAAAAAGGGAGACAGATTAGATGATTCCGCATGAGCAGAGGCCGCTGTCAGTGGCTGATTTCCTCTCTCCCTGGCGCATGTCTCCTGTCCTCTCGAGCCGTGTGTGATGACGTGGGTCTGAGGTTGCTCAAGCAAGAATTTGGTGACCCTTAAAAAACCCAGGAAATGTAATCCTAGTTTGCTAAACTCTATTAATCTAGACACGTGATCTTGGCACGATTTGGTATCTGGCACGTTGAGTTCCATTGTCCCTCGGATGGACAACACTATAACCACATTCGATGCAGGTCTGTGAAGCCTGGTTACTCTGCGTGTTCCTAGAGGTTTTATTTCACATTTATGAATCCTCAATCTGTACCAGATTCCTTCTGAGGTTGAAATATTTTCAGTATTTAGAAAGTCTGTGTAATTCATGAGTTATCTAAACAACGCTTACCAATGGGCATTATTCAAACAGGAAGTTATAAAGTCAGTTCTTTAAAATCTCTTGGCAAAAGGAGAAGTTACAACCTAAGAAAACATCTAGTGATAAAGCAGAACTGCTTGGTACAACGTCAAAAATTCAGGGATGGAACTGCCACCTCGTCCCTCATGAGAATGTGACCATGAGAAAATCATGCCACGTTTCTGGTGAAAAGAGGAGATTGGAAAATTCTCAGGCCAGCTCAACTGTAAACTCATGTTTATCAAAGCTCTTTAAACTCAACTGAGCCTCTTTGGGAAATCCTCAAGATCTTCCTTCCTTCTTTCATGGCATTTAAAATCCCCCAATAAAGAGAACATCACTTCCCATGAAGTGCAGGTCCATGTGCTTGACCAGGCCCATGTGAGACCCAGGAGGCTGCTGCCCCCACGTCTGGACCCTGCCAAGGCACTGGGGCTGATTCTCTGACTCACTTTTGTTTCTGGAGGATGTTGGCCCTGGTCCCGTTGCCATGGCAAGGCAGGAGGGGTGCTGGCCTTGGTACTGAACACAACAGGGCGTGTGTCAGGGGTTGGACATATGTGTTCCCAACTTTGCCTTTCTGTTTTGAGCCTCCTTTGGGGGCTGGTTTGAAAAAGAATGAGTGCTCTAGAACCTTTGGTTCTAGCAAATGCCAAGAGTGATCTTTTCCCCTTGGAGAGAGTGGACATCGAACAGAAAGGGCTGTGACAGGTCGCTTGCTCCTTCTGGCCTGGAAGCC
The DNA here is from genome assembly GCF_951394435.1 of Stenella coeruleoalba. Taxonomy (NCBI): domain Eukaryota; kingdom Metazoa; phylum Chordata; class Mammalia; order Artiodactyla; family Delphinidae; genus Stenella; species Stenella coeruleoalba. Next base: position 43,922,688 of record NC_137161.1, on the reverse strand, counting down.
CCTCACTTGGGTCTGTGCCCCAGAGCCTCAGCTTCAAGGACAACAGGGCATCTGTAGGAGGAAAGTCCTCATCCTTCCCACCTCTGACAGATGGAAGAGAGGAGGGCCCTGGGGATATTTTCTCTGGGCAGGGCCATGCATCACTCAGAGCAGGGGAACTACGAATTCAGTGTTAAAACAGCACTTCGAGTCCCACTCAGTCGTGGGTCGACTCAGCCCAGCAACTGGGGGCTGGCAGATAGAGACGCTTCTCACCTTCAGAATGAGGTGATATTTCTCATCTTTCTGCCAAGAACGTACCCTCCACATCGTTTCACCAGCATCTTGCACGGCATCCCTGCAAGACATCACCTGTGGGGTCCTGAACTCTGCACCTGCTGGAAGCGAGGGCAGGGCTCTGGGCTGCAGGAAGAGCTCTGTGGTTTTGAAGGTGAAACACATCATGCTGGGGCTGTGTTCTTCTTGTGGAAAATGAAGAACCCAACTGAAACTCTTCCAAGCCATGTTTCTCTCAACTCTGCATGGCAGTTTTGGGGAACTCCTCTACGCAATGCTGCAAATATTTTAATCTGGCAAATTTATCATATGAACAAATAAGAAGTTAATTCATAAACATAGAGTGTGCCTAAAATGGTTAAGATTAGGAGATACTTCAAAGCAGCCATTCCAGTCCCTCATACTGGCCAACAAAAATTCTCAATGTTTTAAAATCCTCCGGGTGGCCTTGTTTTGAACCATGTGGCTTTCTGGTGAAATGCCAGGATGCGTTAGTTGTAAAATGTATTCAAAGTAACTAAAGAAATTGCCTTTCTGTGTTATTATTGATTATAATGTAAATTTTGAAGGTCATCTTTCAAAATCATTGATTTTAGTTTTAGTACAGTTGATCTGAGGTCCTTCTCTCTGACAGCATTAGAAAGAAAAGTGAGTGGCTGGTTAATATCACTCTTTATGACAATAAAACTTCTCAATAAAGGAGACTCACTTGTCTATTTTCCCCTGTAGAATACACATGGCCATGTCATTTAATGGGAGCATCAAACACTTAGGGTATGTTTGGAAAATGTACGTATATATATATATACATTATATATGTATATATACATATGAGAATATACATATGAGAAGGGACAAAAGACACCTGTCTTAGATCATTTCAATCCTTTAGCTGCTAATCTTGGAGACAGTTTCTCCGACTGTGACCACAAAGGTTGTGTTTGGCTGAGATTTTTCTGGAAACATCCTTCCCAGATGAGCCCCTGAATCTTCAGCCACACTTGGTGCTTTTCCATAATGGCCAGGGAGGGGGTCAAATTCTGCCCATAATCACTGATTATTCTTGGTAATATTCTCCCCAGCAATGTTAACAACTGCAACAGTGGCCAGTACATGCACCACCATGTCTGAAACCCACTTCCTTCCCATGTAAAATCTCTCCTTTAGAAACCCAGGACATGTTTTTCAGGGTTAAGTCTGGAAAGGATGGCACAGGAAGTAATAGGCCTGCAGTTTGGGGGACGTGTAAACTAGACACAGTTAAACCAAGTAGAAGCCCACACGTGAAGTAAATGAACGTGAACAGGATGTTGAATTTGAGAGCCCACCAGCCTGAGAGCATTTGCATCACTGTGGAGCAGCAGTACATTGTTACTTGGCATAACATACTCTTTTTTTTTTTAAAGCTTTTTTTAATTTAATTTTTTTAAAATTTTTGGCTGCACTGGGTCGTCATTGCTGCGCACAGGCTTTCTCTAGTTGCAGAGAGCAGGGGCTACTCTTGGTTGTGGTGCACAGGCTTCTCATTGCAGTGGCTTCTCTTGCTGCGGAGCACAGGCTCTAGGCACGCGGGCTTCAGTAGTTGTGACACGTGGGCTCAGCAGTTGTGGCGCACAGGCTTAGTTGCTCCATGGCATGTGGGATCTTCCTGGACCAGGGCTCGAACCCGTGTCCCCTGCATTGGCAGACAGATTCTTAACCACTGCACCACCAGGGAAGCCCCTAACTTACTCTTTTGTTTGACATGCACTGCACTGTAAGAGCAGGGAGCCTGGAATCAGTAATGTTTTAGCCATCTGTTCTGAGTATAATAGAAATGCAAAGCAAACTTTGAGTAACAATTTGAATGTGAACATCATCTTTGCTGAGCTCACTCAGTGGAATCACACACAATGGAAAATGTCTCAATGTCTCCAAATCTACCCGAATTATAAAGGATACTGAATCACAGCCGCCCTACTATCTGACAGCATCTGGTCCAGACAAGCTCCTGCTTCCTTGACCCTCCCCCCATTCCCCAGCCCGGACCCCACCCCCAGCTTCTCCCAGCACCCTCCTCCTGGGATGTGCAGGCTCTCCGTGGCCTTGCTCTCTGGAGCCGCAGCAGGTAATAGACATAACTCTGACTCCAGGCGTGTCCTGGTGGTCTTTCGCTGGGGGTGAGGACAGTGTCAGCCTGCAATGACACTTTGGGGGCTCTGGGACAGAGTGGTGACTATTTCAGGAGATGGTCCTGGGTGTGGTGATGGGGTGCAGTGGGAGAGGGGACTGCAGGAGCTCAGTGGGGAGGCGTGACGTGCCTGATCGGTAATACCTGCCATGGGGCAGGGGGCATCCACGTCATCCCTTCCTTATGCTGTCACATCTCCAAATGCCCCCCTGACTAATGAGAGCTCAATAATTATTTACTGAGTGAACAAGCCGTCAAAGAAAATAATTGGTCATGTATCTGAGGGGTAATATTTGCTGATTTAATAGAGCAAGTGTGTTTCCTAGTCTGACCAGGAAACCCCACCTCCAACGGGTCTCCTTCGACTGGATCACTGTCAGGAACTCCTGATATTTCTAGAGCTCCTCAGGACCTCTGTTTAAGGCCATTGTGGCACCATGATGAGTAGTTTCCCAAGGGAATCCCGCTGGACAATAAAACCACATTCCACGTCTGCAGGGAGATGTGTCATCTTCTGCAAGTTCTCATGAACCACGAGAAGAATTAAAATACCATCCCTGTCTCTTACTGAGGGAAAATCATTCTGGAAAAAATCCCCTGGGTTTTTTTCTTATTACTTTTTAGAGCTTTACATCAAAATTTCTATTACTTTATGTGTTGTTCAAGTTGTGATGAAATCTATTGCTGGGAGGATGTGGGGGAAGGGAACCTCCTCTACACCTGGTGGAAGCAAGATTGTTAAGTTGTTTTTGGTGTCTTTTAACTTATAAAAAATTAATGTCCCTGAAACTACACTTCTGAGAATCCACACCATAGAAATGATGCTACCAGGTTTTGGAGATGTTTTAGGTTTAAGGATGTATTATTGTGGCCTTGTGTTTAGTGATAAAAATTGGAAATGAAACAATATTCTCAATATTGAGATCATAACAGAATGAATTCTACTTTATCACATTGCAAAATTATGGAGTTGTGAAAATAAAACAAAAAACATAGAGCAGTTCTGTCCACACAGAGGGGTCTCCATGATGTATTATTGAGAGAGGGGCCAAAATGCAAAGCAGCAGGTATCAGGGGACAGCTGAGGAGGACCAAGCCTCTCTGCGTGGACAACCACAGATGCGGGGGCACAGCTGCATAGTTTGTGTGACTTTGTGAGTGTGTGTCAGCAGTGAGCATGTGAGCCTGGGGAAATTTACAAGAGCCATGTGGAACTGGGGTGCGGTTGTGAGTAAGTGGAGAAAAAAAGGGATGCAGACTAAAAAGGGAAAAATAAACACAAAAGATTGCACTTTAGAAACCTAGCATGTATGACATGATCCACTTCAATAAAATAATTATGTAGAAATGGTGACCTCTAGAGCCACTCACTCTGTGTGCCCATGACACACCGTCAGGTGAGAGAAAGTAGTTACATGGTAGTGCATAAACTACGATCTATTTGGTTTAAGAAAATGGACACCTCAAATAACTAAAAAAATAAAATCTTTAAAAAGAACAAAGTTGCAAGTCTCACACTTCTTGATTTCAAAACTTCCTATAAAATTGCAAAGATCAAAACTGTGTATTACTGGCATAAAGACAGACACGTTGACCTGGAATGGAGAAACAAAACCTCACAGGTATGGTCAAATAAATTTTGACAAGGGTGTGAAGACCATTCAATGAGGAATGAATATTCTTTTCAACCAATGGTGCTGTGAAAACTGGATATCCAAGTTCAAAAGAATGAAATTGGACCATTGTCTTACACCATGTATAAAATTAACTCAAAGGCCTAAATGTAAGAGCTAAAACTATAAAACTCTTAGAAGAAGCATAGGAAAAAGCTTCATGACATTGGATTTGACCGTGATTTCTTGGATATGACTGCAAAACACAGACAACAAGAGAAAACAAATAAATTGGACTTCATCATAATTAGGAACTTTTATGCCTCAAAGGACACTATAAGAGATTAAAAGACAATCCACAGAATGGGAGGAAATATTTTCAAATAATATATTTAATAAAGGATTAATATATCCGGAATATATAGAGAACTCAAAAAGAGAAAACCAAACAACCCAATTAAAAATGGTCAAAGGATTTGAATAGATATTTTTCCAAGGAATATGCATAAATGACCAATAAGCACATGAAAAGATGTTCAACATTGTTATTCATTAGGAAAATGCAAGTTAAAAACACAATGAAATACTGCTTCATCAGAACTGCCATTATTTTAAAAACCAGAAAATAAATAGTAAGTGTTAGCAAGGATGTGGAGAAATTTGAACTCTTGTGCACTGGTAGGACTGTTAAATGGTGTAGCTGCTGTGGAAAACATATTTGTTCCTCAAAAAATTAAACATAGAGTTGCCACATGATCCAGGAATGCCATTCTGGGAAGATACCCAAAAGAAATGAAAGCAAGGACTTGAACAGATTATGTGTACACCACTGTTCATAGCAGCATTATTCCCAGTAGCCAAAAGATGGTAACAACTCAAATGTCCATCAACAAGTGAATGGATAACAGAATGTGGCGTATGCATACAATGGAGTATTATGACGCCTTAATAAGGAAGGGAATTCTGACACACGCTCCAAATGGATGAACCTTGATATTATGCCGCGTGAAATAAGCCAGTCCCAAAGGGACAAATACCGTGCGATTCCACCAACATGAAGGACCTAGAGAAATCAAATCCATAGAGACAGAAAGTAGAGTAGAGGCTACCAGAGGCTGGGGGAGGGGGCGGGAAGTTAGTGTTTAGTGGGACCATGGTTTCAGTCTGGGAAGATGAAAAAGTTTTGGAGATTGACCGCAGTGATGATTGCCCAATGTGAATGTACTTAATTCTATTGAAATGTATATTTAAAAAGGATTAAAATGCTAACTTTTATGTTATTTTACCACAATAAAAAACTAGACAAGAGAGGGGCATCAAAAGTGCCGGAGCCTCCAAAGACAGACCTTATCATAACTAACTTTTAGATAAAATGAGGGGAAAGCTTAGGGTTCATGAATTACAGAGCAGAATACAGGCCATGTGTATTGTGGGTCCACTGACTAGAACCAAGCTTCTATACTCCAAGCAGAGGACGCTGGGCCAGGCCTGGCCATGGAGCAGAGTCAGGAGCAGGGGATAAGGTTGACTCAGTGTATCAGGTGGAGTTATGTGGATTGAGATGACAGGGGAAATAATTTAAGTAATAACAATGCAGCAGGTGGTCAGGCTCTGCCTGACTCCTCTCCAATGCTCTGGATGGGGGCAGTTGCTTAACCTTTCCGAGGCTGGTTTCTTCATTTACAAACTGAGATGTTACCAATGATTATGAGCAAAATAAGAGTAAGCCCATGTCTGCATACCTCTCAGGGATGGGGTGATACCCAAACATGGCAGGAGTGTTTTAAAAAGCTACCCTGTGGCACGTAACTGAAAGCAAACCCCTACTTTTTCTTGCTTTGGGGACCTGGCGGTTGAGAGAAATGGACGTCTTGCCTTTCTGCAGTTTGTTAGAAACAGATACACAAACTGGACCCCAAGGGGAATCATACCAGTGTGTTGTCAGCTTCCCCGGGGTGTGATGCAGCAGGAAAACCTTAAATTTTGATAAAGTAATCAATCCAGTTTAGGGTCCAGATCAAGAGTGTCTTTATCACTGCTCACTCTTCCCAAGGGTGGTGATGTTCTGACCTCAAATCACAGTAGCGTCATCAAACCAAACGTGGGTCCACTCGTCCCACAGGCAGCAAAGCCCATCAACTGACACTGAGTTATGGTGAAGGAAAGTGCAGCATTTATTGCAGGGCCAAGTGAGGAGAACGGGCAGCTCATGCTCAAAAGATCCAAATTCCCCGATGGCTTTCAGAGAAGAGTTTTTAAAGACAGTGTGAGGGAGAGGGTCCCAGGGTGTGTGATCAGCTCATGCACATCCTTCTAATTGGTTGGGGGTTCTGGTTCTAATAGGTCTGGGGTCTACATGCTGGTGGTCAGCATGTAGTTAACTTCTTTCACCTGGTGGGGGTTTCAGTATCTGCAGAACAACTCAAGGATATGGCTCAGAATAGTATCTATAGCCCTGGAGGAGGAACTAAAAGTCCTTGACTTTGTTTAATGGCTAAACTATTATTATTTTGTCTTGCTTGACTGTTTTCCTTTCTTTCTGAATTTTCTCACTTGTCTGATTAATTTGCTCTTTGGAACTCAGGGAAGACTTAGGACCCTAAAGCTTTTCTACAAACAAGAGATGGGGGACACAGGGGTGGGGGTGGTTGCCAATGGACCGGCACTTACGACAATGAAGTCTCCAATGACTGTCGCATTGCCATGTCCCCTGAGATTAAGAGTTAGGAGAGGAAGCTAACACTATTGAATTCTTTCCTCTCTGAACTAATCTGCCTACTTCCAGAGCAACAAGGAGGGGCTGCCCACCTCCTCTCCTGTGTGGACAATTTGACTTACAGCTCTTGGCATCTGGACTTTCCATGATTCTCTTCTTGAACTGTGTTTCTCTCTCTCTGTCCATGTTAACCCCACTAGATACTTTTCCCACTGCGGCCCAGCCTGGTGTGTATATATGTGTGCATGGTTCCAGTTCAAGCTTTCTACCCTCTGGTTGTAGCACTTATGGGCCAGGCACAGCTCTAAATGCCCGCAATGCATTGTCCCACTTACTTATCTCAAGGCAGATGCTCTTGATGTCCTTTATGGCAGGTAAGGAAACTGAAGCACAGAGAGGTTAGGGAAGTGCTTGAGGTGTCACAGCTGGTCAGTGGTAAATCAGAGCTCAAGTTTAGGGGATGGAGTGGAGCCCACACTCTCGACCCATCTCCAGTGCTTCTCAGCCTCTGGTGCACATCCCCTGAGGATTGGATTTGCGTTTCTCTAATTCTTAAATAGGTGGATGGAGCCGCTGCAGGTGTGGGAATGATGTGATTAAAAAGGCATCTTTGGGGACACCCTGGGCCCCCACATGCACCTACGAACCTGCAAGCCTCCAAAGAAATCCCATGCCTCTGTAGGTGGTCTTCACCTCCCGGAGCTTGAGAGCTACTGGCTTAAGGAAAGAGGTGTTAAAAGGAGTCGATCATTGGACACATGTTAAAAAAGGCAAGGAAGGCTTTATTCCAACCATTGCAATAGGAGGAGACTGAAGGTCAGAGATAGCTGGAGATTTATAGCCAGTGAGCAGAGGGAAGGTGTGAGTGGATGGAATATTACTAAGAGGATCTCGATTAGATATCAGAGTTGGGGAGAGAAGCCATAGGCTGCCTTCACAGGATTCTTTGATGAAACCGGATTCGGCAGGCCAAGGTGGCTCTGAGGGGCCAGACCTAAGTTGGTCAGAGAGAGAGACTTTGTCAGAGGAGAGGGAGGCAAGGAGGCTAACACCCCCAGATGCAGCGTATCTCCTGATAATTGGGGTCTTCACCAACAATTTTCAATCCTGGGTTCAGGAAACAGAGGCTATGCTAATTTCTCTAAGGGAGTATCGTACACAAGTTAGGTCAAGATTAATTTTAATTTGCTCTGCAATTAAGAAAAAAAAAAACATTTGTCCAGAGAAATCTTTTGAGACTGATGGCAGGGGTAGTTCAATCAACCAAATAACAGGTTATTAAAACTCCAAGAAAAGTTTGCAATCAGCCAGCAAGAGCAGGACTCAAATCTGCACGGAGCCGTCGGACCCCAGCGAAGACCGCGCCCTTCAAGTTGCTGCATCAGACGGGTTTTCGTCGCCGGCATTTCCAGTGCAGCTCGAACCGTGCCTCGTTGAGAACGTTCTGAACAGTAGGAGGAAATCACCTTATGAGAGTGTTAGAAACAACCGAGCTGGCCGTGAGGACTGCAGCTTTGGGAAACAGCTGGCTCTCAGGACGCCGGGTGAGAAAACAGGGCAGCATCGAAGTCAAGAGAAACGACAGGGCATGATAGGCTTGTAGTGGAGGTTTGCCCTCGGGGGAGGAGAGTGAGTCTCAGGACAGCGCCTGGCAAACGGGGCGACAGTTAGGCTGGAAAGAAGAGAGAGACTTGAGGTCACAGCAGGTCACAGCAACAATGAGACCTCCCCGAGTTACGCCAACAATGGACCTGATGGGGGAGACCAAGCGTTCTACCCCACCCCCTCCCCACTGACTTTGCCGCAGATGGGGTTTGCAGGTGGGCAGACTCTGGGATGGACCCTTAGGGTCGACTGCTATGGAAAGGCTGGAAGAGAGACCAGCTGGGCAGGGGAGAGGCGCAGCTGTGATGCAGGCTGACCCTACGGGGGCCCCGGAGCCAGAAAGGCCCTTCAAGGTTGTGTGGAGTCGGGGCTGAGTGGCCAGGCCCTCATCACTGGCTGTGGCCCCGGGCAGGCTGGGCCCTCCCTGAAGGGCGGCCCCCAAAGGCTGTCTGCGGCCAGAGCTCCCAGAAGCAGGCCACGGCCTTCAATCTGGTGGGGCCCATGTGCCCAGCCCGGCATTTAACTCCCTCCTGCCTCGGAGCAGAACTGAGCAGTCAACTCCGAATGCTACTTACTCTGCAGCAGCTTACGTTGTTCTCCATATTTCCCTGAAATTTCCCCTGGATGTGAGTTGTGTCTGTTTCCCGAGGTCCCCGCCTTGGCTGGGGTGGTGGGGAACGATGCTGAATTGTGGTCTGTTTTCTTTCCATCCCCCCCTCATTGGGCTTCTCACCCCTTGGAGAACCAGGCTGTGCTGGTCCACGGTGGGTCCCATCCAGCACAGCACCCTGTCGGTGACACACTTACCCATAAATCTACTTCTTTTTTTTTTTAATCAATATTTTTTTTCACTGAAGTATAGTTGATTTACGATGTTTTGTTAATTTCTACTGTACAGCAAAGTGATTCAGTTATACATCTATATCTATATCTATACATTCTCTTTTTTTAATATTCTTTTCCATCTTTGTTAAGTCCCCACCCCGAGGTGGTACATCCAGGTACGTGCGCGAAGTCGGAGGATCACTATGGCTGATCGAACAGGCAGGTGGTGGATGTGCCCAGGTGGCCCCTTAGGGGAAGGCGACCCACCTCCTCTGAGAGAAGGGACACCTGCAGAAATATTGATGCTTCTTACTGTGACTCCTTGTTCCGGAGAACATTTTATCATTGTCTATGAAATGATAACATTGATGACATAGAGCATCGATGACAGAGCACTGATGACATAGAGCACTGGTGATACAGAGACCTGGTGACACAGAGCATGATGTTGAAGGGCACAGGCTCAGGGCTGCTCTCCAGCAGCTGTGACCTCAGGTGAGTTATTGGCCTCTCTGAGCCTCAGAAGGTTATTGGAAGCAACAAATAATTTTTATAAAATGATTAGAGCAGCTTGGCTAGGGAATGTTCTATATTAGTGTTTGTTCAATAAATACATCCCACTGCCAAGTATTTATTTTCAAACGACGAGGCTGGCAAGGAGTGACTTCACGTTTTGTCATGACAGTTTGTGGGGTGAGTCCTGGCTTCAGCGGGGAGAACATGGGGCCAGGGCGCCTTGTGGGCTCATCCCAACCACACCACACAAATCTCCGTCTTCCGGCTCCAGGAGCGAAGACCTTGGTGATCATGGTTGTTTTGCTAGAAACAAGGAGAAATATTGGAAAGCATCATAACTGTGGGGAAGTAGTTTACTTTCTTGCCTGAAAACTCTTCAAGAGGAGCCAGTCCATCAATATAATCAATATGTGACTGGATGAGCTGGAGGAACTGTCCTCTGATTGTCTGTTATTGCAAATATGTCCTATTTACAAACAAACTTCTCCAAGAAAGTGCATCTGCATTTTCTCTGGGGGGATTTGGGTGTTTGAGCGCCATCTGGAGGTGGGTGGGGGATTTTCTTTATCCTAGTGATGAAGATGTGTCTAATGAGGCTGGAGGTGAGAAGGTAGCTTATTTAGCAGTTTGCTGTTTTGATTTATGACCTTTAAACGTTTTGGCATGTGGAGTGAGGCGCCTGTTTATGCTCTCGCCTGGGGTTCTGCAGGGTTGGGGGTGCCCTCTGTCTCCAGCTGGGAGTAAGTACCTGGCGGGGACCCGTCCACGCTGTGTGATAGCAAACTTTCCCCCTAGGTGTTTGGCCCAATAGCAACACTCCTCCTCTACCCCCAGCCCCGGTGGGTTTGGTGGTCACTCATCCACTCTGGCTGCCAGCCTCCCTCCCCTTTCCAGTGAACGAGGCTCAGCCCTCAGCATCCAGCTGAACCCCAGAAAGGGGCCTGCTGGTCCAGAGGGAGAAAGTGCTTGCAAAGAAACTCACTGTTACGGTGACTCTGGTATATTCTTACCCCTGAGTGACCCCTGTGATACTTCTCCCATCTTCATCTTAATAAAGCAGCCTTGAATTTTATAAAAACCCTAAGTACCTCTCAACTCCTATGTAATTTGTTTGGGAAAAAAAAAAACACAACTCAAACCAAACATTCCCTGAAGACCTGGCCACCACTTTATCCATTCTTCACCAGCAGTAAGACGCTCTTTTAAAAATGTGAGAACTATCGTTTGTCCTTTTGAAACCCTCCAAATGTTCCCACTGTCCTTAGAGGAGAGGACACCCTCACCGGCCTCTGAGGTCCCGGATCTGCCTGCCTCCCCTCCCTCCATCCTTCTCACCGAGTTTCAGCCCCTCCGACAGCCCCTGTGCTGTACCCCAAGTTCCTGGCTGCTTTGGGCCTTGGAACACTTTTCCTGCAGGGGTTCATCACAAGACGGGTCTCCCTTTCCTCAGGTGTCCAGTGAGATTCCCTACACTCAGGAGCCAATCCGAATTAGGAAGCCACTGGTCACTGTCATGACAACGCTACGTCGTCATCAGTGCACGGCCTCATCCCAAATCAAGTTCGTTTAAGCTACAGGGTTATTTCCACCTCCTTCATCATTATGATCTTAGCACCTCTCCTAATCTCGGGGTGTCCAAACCCCAAAATTCCTGAGCCTTCCTTTTTCCCAGAGGACTGACTCCTCTTCTACACTCAGTGGCATTTGTCCCACTGAATGTTCTCTCAATTCAGTTATGTACGGGCCGGTGTCGGGTGTGAGACCCAGTGGAGTCCTGCCAAGTTCAGTGGGTGCCAGATTCCCCAACATCTTCCTGTAAAATCTGTTACAACTGAGAACACAGTTTCTGTAGCTTTACTCGACCTTCCTGTGTCCTTTGATTCTGAGTCTGGGTTAAAATGAACGATCAGAGGCTCCTGGTTATTGCTGCTCCTACAAAGCTCCGACTCAAGATTCCGAGCAGCCTGCAAGTCTGCTATGACAGCCACCAAGCAGGTGGTGGGTCCCTTTCACCCTGAGACAGACAGAGGGGCTGGGACCCCTCCCTTCTTTTCATAACAAATATCTTAAAGATCTGGAACAATATCTGGATGACCCTCTCAAAGATCACTGGGAAATTTGGGTTTGCATGTTGGAAATAGGGGCTTCTTATCATTAAGAGAGTCTGTGATCTAACACACGACACAAAGCATGCCAAGGCCAGCAATTCCGAACCAGAAGCAGAATTGTCCTCCAAACTAAAATCGGTCCTTGTTCACTGGCTCCAAAATGCAGGCTAATTGGGTTGCATGTACGTGTTCAGCCATGAATTCATTCCAGCAGAAAGTGACGTCTCTCAAATTTAAACCCTCAGGAGAGGCACAGTTCAGATTTTTCTTTGGTGTCTGCCACATGGAAATATCTACCTTGAAAATTTCCTAGGCCATAGTAATCACATTCACACTGCATGGAGTCTTAATAGATGGTGCCGTGCAGCAGCTGAATAAGGCAGAGGACAACTTTTTGAGGAAACAGTCTCTTTACTGTGACACCCTACCTTTGTGAGGTCATATAAAATCTCCACCCAGAGCAGCGCCTCTCATGAATGAACTGAGGCTTCCCATATTGTCTCCTGTTTCCTAAGCGGGTGAATCAGGCCCCAGTTCTCAAAACAAGTCCTGTTCCCTAGAGATCACCTTCAAATTATTGATGGACAGTATACATACAGAGCCTGACTGAAAGGCCATTTTTGGAGGACACTTTAAAAACTATCCAGTTCATCTATTTCTCTAGTATTCTAAGCCCCAACTTGAATTGGGTTGGGTCATCAGACTCTCTCTTCTGCCCTTGTCAAGTTTCCTTCACTGAGCTGTGCTTCCGTGCTCTGCCCTAGGTTTTTTCCAAGGCGAACCCAGACACGGACCTCGGAAGGCAGATCCTACTGAGTCATCCTCCGTCCTCCCGAGAAGATGGGCAGGGAGCAAAGGCTCGAAGACTCAGTGAGATGACGCCTCCCCCAGGAAGGGCCAGTCCCCTCTCTGTAACAGACACTCTTCCTCACCCCTGCCTTGGCTGCCAGGAAACTCCAAATGGACACCAGCCCCAATTCTGCTTCCTCAGTCAACTGGTACTTACCTACTTTTTGGTTTTAAAATTATTGCACATTTTGTGGCAAGTTATTTCAAAGCCTTGTAACTTGGTGAGGATATCCATCATTTAAACCCTTGGTGAGGATATTAAAGAGGAAATTCTCAAACAGGATAGAAAAACGGTGATTGAGTTTCCTTTCAGCCCGGACATTCCACCAGACAGTAACTTTATCTGTTTGGACTGAAATGCCTTCCACTTTCCATTGACTCTGCTGAAATAAGTGTGTCTTCAAGACAGGCTGTGAGAGCTGATGGCTACTCAAAGTTTCTTCCTAATTTATAAGTGCTAATCAGTTGGCCTGTTGCTTCGCTGCTGTTGTTCTCTGCATCAGGCTGAGACAGGAAGCCTGGTGACTCATCAAAATGCACTATCTGAGCATGTGGGGTAAACTTCTGTGCCTTCGCTTAAGGAGACAAATGACCCCAAATCGCCTCTCAGGAGGGGACACAGCCTATCACCACCTTTGAAAAGTCAGCTGTCACAGTCATTTCCATTGAATTTCTTCCTGCTTTGCCCCTCTCCACCCCTCCCAACCCCTGTTTTACTTTTTAAATCAGTTTTTTTTTTTTAATGTGCTGTCGTTTAAAAGGAAATTGAAGTTCAGATTGAAAATGCAGCCCCTGGTGAAAAGTGCGGTCAGGATTGATAGAATTTGCACCTCAGAGGTGTCACCTGTCTGGAAGGGAACTGGTCACTCACAGTAGGAATCCTCAAAGTTCACGCAGGCTGCCAAGGACCTGAAGGAGCACAGGTGATTGAAATAAAATCAAATCCACCAGGGATGTAATGAAGATGCTGAGGGGTCTGCTCACAGCTGGCTGGGGCTGAGCCACACTGGGGGTCTTAGATGATGGGGCAGGAGCTGCAGCATGAGGGTGCCGGTGTGTGTGAGTGGAGACGTGGCCACGCCAGCCACAAAGGCGGCTCCTTTCCTGGGTCTCTACCCCTTGGGAGTTATGCAAGGGGCCAGAGAGGGCATGGGGATATCCAGGTGACAGGCAGCAAGTCCCTCAAACCACCTCTATGCCTCGGTCGTCCCCCTGTAGGGAGAGCATCCCTCCACCGTGAGCGTCAGGTGATATCACACCTGTAACACGCTGAGACGTGTGCCGGGCACGTTGTTGCCTTCAGGAAGAGCTAGGTCCAATTCATGTTGTTCAATAAAATAGAAAATATTTCTGAGACAGTATTTCACAGATTATAATGAATAAAAGGGCAAGGAGCTTTGCAGAGTAGAAGTGCTTGGTGGGGTTGGGTAAGGAAATCAGGGGCAGACAGCAAGCCTACCTGGCTGGTACCTCCCATCACAGGAGGACCTTTCATGGTCGCTCGAGGTGGGAACCAACACTGCATATGGACTTTCTGCTGTTGCCAGTGGTCTGGCTGCTACGACTGGCTCTTTACTCTGACCCTCCTCCTCCCCAACCCTGGTTTGGACTGACTCTTGGGATCTCCTTTTATGAAATGAAGGTATTGAGGAAAAGATGGATTTTAAAGTTAAGAAGTTAAACTTCTTTAAAGAAGTTTACATCATCAGTAACTTCTTTGATTAAGTTTTGTGACAGTATTTTGCTCAATAATTTGTTGAATAATTTATCTCCTTTAGATGCATCAACACACTTTCCTGGGGCCTCTCGGGTCCTTCCCAAGGGATTCAAATGCAGATTAGCATGAACTTTTGGATGTCTCCATCAGTGGCTGGAGGGATTGTTGGGAATAAATGAAAACACACGTACCAGGGCTGATGAATCAGAAGTTCTGGGGTACGACTGAATAGTTTTCTGTTTATTCTTAATGGAAAGAATGTGTTGTACAGTGGGGTTCAGAAGGTAAACATAAGCTCTGGGGAATTCAGAGAAGAGGGCAGAACTTTTATGGCAGAAGAAGGAAGGAAAAAACAAAACTATACATACAGTAACCAGGTCAGTGTTGCTTTGAATTCCTTGCTGTCTTTGCCAGCTCGTGTTATAATTTTGGTAATCACCACCACCTGCCCCCCAACCTACCCCATCAAGGGGATGGATTAATGGGTGGAAGAACAGACAGATGGAGGGAGGGATGGATGGATGGGTGGATGGATGGATGGATGGATGGATGGAAAACTCAATAGATCATGAATGTGATGCGCCATTCACCGGGCTGACTGCTTTGTCTCCACTGTATCATTTAATCCCTCCAAAAACTCCACAGACCAGCACCTTATCTTCATCCCCATGAGGAAGTAGAGGCACAGAGAGGTGCCAAGAGGCGCCTCTAGGATACGGACATTGGTACCACCCACAGGACTATTCAGATGCCAAGAGTTCTCCATGCGTTCATTTGTGTGTACTTGTGGGAGGTGAGGGGTAGCTCTGTGCAAATTCATCACAGGTGTAAACACCACACAGTCAGGAGACTCACCACAGGGCCCCTCTTGCTGCTGCTTCATCACCACACCCACCCTCCCCATCCCATCCCTCCCCTCACCCTTGGCAATCACCAACCCGTCCTCTATCTCTAAAATTATGTTATTTCATGAACGTTACATAAATGGAATCATGCAGTGTGTGCTCTTCTGATATTAGCTTTTTTCCACTCAGCATAATTTCCTTGAGATTCATCCAAAAGTGTCACTTGTTGGTTCTTTTTATTGCTGAGGAGCTTTCCATGGAAAGCCATTGTGACCTTTTAAATCATAGATTGGTCAATTAAGCAACATTAACATTAACTTTGTAAGCAAAATTCTGTGTAGTTGCCAATCCACTTGACATGAGTTAAAACTCCAACAGGTCGTAAAGTTGTGGACACAGTCACTCAGGAGAATTGTGCGAGCGACGTCTCACTAGAGCTCGGCACTGGTCTGAGGCTGGGAAACCAGGAGCTGCATGGAAGAGGTGCTGGGGGCACTTGTTGGACAAACCAGTGGTCCGTGGTTCCATGTTGGCATCGCCCATGTGCCAGGCTTGGGGCGAGTCTGTGAAGGGAGCTGAGTGCCCAGCCCATGGGCTGAGGGAGCAGAACACTCTTCATTCCAAGATGTTACATGAATCAGAGTCCCTAATTGAGCTCCGAGCAAAGAGCAGGAAACCAGACCAGTCAGGTGCCCAAGTGTCAGGCCAGGAGAAGCTCCTTCTGTGAAACTGGGGGCACTGATCAGAGTCTGGTTTGGAAAGTGGATTGGCGGAAGCAAGCAGGGCCTCTGGGAATGGCTGTGCGTGTTACACACTGCACAACTCCCAGGAACCTGCTCAGAGTAAGGAAGAGGCCTGGTGTCAGAGCCCCGTTGAAGTGGACTTGATTTTACTGCAGGATTCTGGTTGTTCAAGAGGAAGACCAGGCCTGGAAAGCGAGGAGGTGAAGTGAGTCGGCAACAAGCACAAGCAGGCAGCATCGGCCTCTGGGAGCTCCAGCCGCTGGGGTCGTGGAAGCTCCGAGGATAATTGGGACGTATCCTCTCTGGGGTTGGTCAGCTGTAAAGGAGACTTGGGGCCTGGGGGTCCCTGAAACCTTGACCTGGGTGCAGGAGTGTGACTTAATTCTACCTCGTATCTGATTCTGTGGAGGAGACTGGACAAAGGACTTACATTTAAATCCTTCTTCTATCTTCCAGTGGGGTTACTGGGTAGATATGTAGGGAGCTGAGAAGGTAAAAAGTGGTTCAACAGGACAGTTGGAAGAAATCAGCTCTGCTGGTCCAGCCTCATTGTAGGGGTCATTGGGAAGGCCTGGCAACAGTGGCCTTATTGCATCACTAAGTGTCCTTGTATTACCAAAAGATCGTCTATCACAACAAACATTTCGAAGGGAAAACGGGTTTACGGACTAAAGTTCCTAAGATAGCAAAGATGCATTCCTGCAGGAATTCCAACAATAAGGAGCTTTATACCTGTGTGCTTGCCTATTGCAAATTGAAATTTAGAAATTGGTTTATCTATAGCTGAAACCAATCTAAAAGTTTCCTCCTTTGTCCTTAAATCCATATGCCACAGCTATTCAGAGTCTTTTGTCATCTTGGCAATCGTGAGATGTGACGCCAGCAATCCTGGAAGGGTGACAACAAAGAACAACAAGGGCATCTCAAGGGCGAACAGAAGCCCAGGAAGTGCCTTTCTTTGCTCTCATTCAGCTTTGGTCCCAGATCCTGATCAGGTTAGAGCCAATCTCAGTCAAGTCTGAGCAAATCCTGTTATCTAACTGAGGAACCTCATGACATCCAATTCATGTTGTGGCAATGCAAGCACTGGGGAAAATATCTGAATTAACAAAAATAGGGGAACCGTCTGTGACTCTCCGAACCCACCATTAGCCGTGTCTGCGGGACCTGCCCGTGTGGGCAGAGATCCTAAGACAAGGCCCCAGTGAAGGAAGCAAGGCCACCGCCTCTGCTGTCACGAGGTGAGCATGTGGCTGGGCAGGCATCCCTGTCCCTGAGGGTGGACGTCTCAGACAGGGGCGCTTCACCACGCCAGACCAGGAGGGCTGAGCTCCTGGAATCCTCCTTCCGGCCTCCATGTCCTGGGCAGTCTGGGTCCAGCACGTCTCTGGCGGGGTCCCTCGTGCCCGTCTCCAGGGCCACACGTGAGTTCAGGCCTTGGCCAGGTCTCAGCCACCCATCAGCCCATCTCACCTGCTTCCACATGCGCTGCGCTAAGCCAGCCTCCCGATACACGTGTTGGACGAGGCTACATGGCAGATCAAGCTTCCAGGCCCTTTAAACTGCCTTCACAATATGTCGTAAACTTGCCATCAGAGCATCAGAGGTAGTTTCTGTCTGACCCCCTCCAGCCCCTGACTCCCCTCTGTCCCAGAAGCACCTGAACCCCTAGATTCTGGATGAAGAGCCACCTCTAACCTCTCCCTCAATCTCTTTTTCTCTCCTTCCCCCTTTTTAGTTCTTTCTTGTGATAATCTTTTTACCTGCCATGTCTTTACCCTAAACTATTCTTTTAGGACTCAATGACCGCATTTACCCGGAATTCCTCAGGAAACCCTTGCCTGACCTCCCTGAAGCCCGCGCTCTTGCCTTTGCTAAGCATTTCCATTGCACCTTTTATAGCATAGATATCCTTTATCACAACAGTTCTCAGGCTGTTTAATGATCTTTTTCCCCAACTAGACTGTCGGATTCTCGATGACCAGGAGCAGATCTGATTCAGAACTTTCTATAGACTCTACCGCTCTACGTAGACTATAAAGGCAATGAAAAAGTGCATGCTAAAATGAATGAATAAACAGATTCCCTGAAAGGAGTGTCTTTGTTATTTCAGTAGTGAAAATTCAGTTTTCCTGTCCTGTTAGGACTTTCTCTGGGATTTAGAACAGAATAGAAATCAGAGCAAAGGAAGGTGTAGGCAAAGGAAGGGGGTAGGTACAGACAGATGGACGCTTCTATGTTAAGGCATCTCTGTGCATAGAAGTTTTGAGATGCGTTTTCCCAATTAGGGATAACAGAAATAAAATAAGAGTCGAATTCCTCTTCTGCTTTTAGCCGAATGTTCCAGATTTCTTCGTCTTAGATGGGCTCAAGTTCACGATCACCTGCCTCTCTGCATGTGCAGAAACTGGGACTTTTGACTTATTTTGCCATAGATGAGGTGGCAGCAGTGGGAGCCAAGTCCCGCTTTCACCTACTGATGATGTGAAACGTCCCAAATGCCCTCCTGGCAATGTCCCCAGGACCGTGGGGCTGGACTCCCGGCCTAGCTCCTTCCTGAGTGGATCAGAAGTCCAGAGTGAAGAAGGCATCTTGAAAACTCTGTGCATCAAAGGAAAATTAACAACCCTCAATACACAGTGTCTGTAACTCACAATAATCTGCTTCTCGAAATCTGGGGGCTGGCCACCAGGGAGTCTTCTATTGGTCCCCTAGGCTCACATGTGTGCTGCAGTCTCCGAGGGCCTCCCTGGGGCTAGGGGTTCATAAGGGCCGACAGGTGGCATGGGCTGTTGTCTTGTGCACCTCCGGGTCCTCTAAGTGGCCTCTCACCATCTAGGAGGCCAGCCCAGGCCTCTTCACAACCAGTAGGCCCAGGGCTTCAGGGGCGGTGAAGGTGGGAGCTGAGGACATCTGGGCTCTGGAGTCTGCCCAGCAACACTTCCCACACTCATCTGTCAGAGCAGGGTCCAGGAAGTACCCGGATCCAGGTAACGCCCATGTTCGGGGGCACCCAGGTCCAGGAGGAAGAGGTTCTTGACAGGCGGAGAAGCAGCATTGCATTTTAAAGGGAGGCTTGGGTTAGACAGTCTGCCACAGCACGGACTAGACCAATATGAGGAGTCTTCACTGACCGAGAGCTGCACCCACTTGGGCCTGAGACGAATCACAGAGATTCACAGCATCTACAGCCACTGCGACAGTAACGGAACTGAACTAAAGCGGTGGGTCCAGACAGAAGCCTCCCATTGCCCTGGCAGCAGGGACTCGGGCCTGAGTACACACCACGCATGCCCATCAGAGGAGACTGGGTTAGACTTGGAACCTGTTGCTGAAACAGTCCCGGGGGAAGGGCTGGCAAAGGGCAGAACCGTGAAGGGAAGGTTAGAGCCAGGATGAGCAAGGCCGCGCAGAGCCAGGCTGTGACATCTGCTGGTGGAGAAGTCAGGACCACGCCCCCGGCTGCATCCCTGACCCAGGCCGTGGGAGGGAGGCTTCCAGACCACTGCCCGGGTCCTGTCCCGCTGACCGCCGTGTGCTCCAGCCCATCTCTACGAGCTCACCCAGTCTGTAAAATTGGGAGTGATGAGCAGATAACAAGTATGTCTTAACACATCAGGCATTAAAAAAAAAGCCTTCTAGATTTTATTTTATTTTTTTCAGTTATCTTCGGGTCTTTGACCATTTCCTGGGCAAAAAGAAACATTTTTAAAAATATGTATATTTGGCTGCGTTGGGTCTTCGTTGCTGCGCGCGGGCTTTCTCTAGTTGCGGCGAGCGGGGGCTACTCTTTGTTGAGGTGCGCGGGCTTCTCATTGCGGTGGCTTCTCTTGTTGCGGAACACGGGCTCTAGGGCTCAGGCTCGGTAGCTGTGGTGCGCGGGCTTAGTTGCTCCGTGGCATGTGGGATCTTTCCGGACCAGGGCTCGAACCCATGTCCCCTGCATTAGCAGGCTGATTCTTAACCACTGTGCCACCAGGGAAGCCCAGGCTTCTAGATTTTAGAAGTCCCAGGAAGCCTGCGGCTCATAGCCCAACACTGCGTGGTTTTGGTGGTTGTGGAGTCAGGAGCCTTCCTGGCTGTGGGGTGTTTGTGTTTCTTGTGTGTGGATCAGGCTGGCTTCCTCTGAGACACTGATGATGTCATGTTGCTGGACCAGGAGGTGGGGGACGGAGGCTGTGAGCTGCTCCCCTCTGGCTGGAGCGGGGCCCATGGGGAAAGACTAGGATGTCCCATAGAAAGGCTGTGGGATTCGAAGATTTTACATGGCGACATTAACGTGGTGCTCACAGACTGGTAGAAATACGAACTTGGACTTGGAGAGTCAGCTGTTTACGTCAACAAACACGCAGCAGGTTCATCCTGGGAATCCCAGGCCCACTTGAAATCCCAGCAAACCCAAGGCCTGACAAGGGGCCAGGGGAGCCTCATTTCCCTAACGTGGAGGCAGAAGCAAGAGGGTCCCCCCACCAGCACAGTCCTCTCCACCAGGGCTCCAACCACCCTGTCACTACCAGTGGCCCCAGAGGACTGTCTTCAAGGGGGCCCTGGGCCTGTGCATTGGCCTGGGGGACAGTTTCGCCCCTGCTCACCTGTCTCAGTCCACCTAGACCACAGCTCACTCGTCAACGGCATCCTGGTGCTGAGACAATGGCCCCTTGACAGGCCTTGGGTTTGCCGGGATCAACAGGGCAGACCGTCGAGTGGTGATCTCACCACTTTATTTGGGAAATTAGCCACTGAGCAGGGTTGATACAGAGGCATTGATTACAGTTAGAGCTTCAGCCACATGAGGTATTAATAATACACATAAGAGATTAAGAATACACTTTATACCATAGCCTATATGACTCAACTTATAAGAAGATACCACTAGCTATCTGATTCATTCGCTGAGGGGATCTTAATTCTTTGAGTTTTAGTAATGCTCTGTTAAAACTCTGATTTAAACAGACACCATAAACAAGACACGTGAATGACTGCCACCCACATGAAGAAAATGTTCATTATTCATTAGGGAAACTCAAATTACAGGCGCAAGATACTACCACCACACACACCAGAATGGCTGAAATTTTTAAATGGACCGACAACGCTGAATGTTGGCTAGGATTTGGAAGAACTGGGACTCAGATATTTTGGAAAACAGTTTGGAGGTTTCTTATAAAATGAAACATACACTTAACACCAGAGTATGAACACAAGCCCACACAGAAAGTTGCCCGCTAACGTTCATAGCAACTTTACTCGTGAGAGCCAAGAGCTGGGGGAAAACCAAGTATTTACTGTCAATAGAAATGGGTGACTGTGGATACACGTACGACATGGGTGGATCCCAAAAACATGCTGAGCAAACTAAGCCAGACGCAAAAGCATACATACTGCATGATTCCACTTGTACGGAGCTCCAGGAAAGGCAAATCTAAACTATTGTGACAGCCTGGGTCTGGGCTTGGGGAGGTATTGATCACAGAGGAGCAGGAGGGGATTTGGGGTGATGGACGTATTGGACACTTGACTACAACTGTGATTACACAGTACATACATTTGTCAAAATCCATCAAACACTGTACTGAAAATAGATGCACTTTATAGTGTGTACCTTTTGCCTCAATGAAGTTTGATTTTTAGGGCCTCCCTAAAATGTACTCGTTAGTCATATTATTTGTGAAGCAAACATATTAAGACCTGAGCCCCTGCCTGCCGGGCTCTGCTCAGCCGGGGCGAATAAGGGCTGCTCGTGCTGTTCTTATCTGACACGAGGTCCCTGTTTGCATGTCAGCTCTGCTTCCTGTTCCTCTCGGGGCAGAAAGCACTTTGATGATGGAATTAGGGCTTCTCGGCTAGATGCCAAAAATGATCAAATAATTCTCCAGAGGTTGAATCAATCTCCTTCTGAGTTGAAATATTGATCATTGCCAAGTTCATTTCTACTCAGTCCCCAGAAGAGCTTGCTCCTGAGAAGAAAATGCCATTAGCATTTTTCTCTTTTTCAACCCAAAGACAGGGATGGTTTTTTCCCAAAGTCGATAGAAATGATGTCTGTTGAACTGTGTTTTCCAGAGATGAGCCACAGAGTGTTATTCTGGGTTGTCGTGTTTTGCCAAATGGCAGAAAGGGCTTTAATAGGACAGAATGTGGTATCTGCATCACCACAGCAATGATCTCCAAAAGTACTCATCCAACGATCATAAGATACTCTCCGAAATTTGTTACTTAAACACTAGATAAAACTGTCTCCTCTTTAGGACCTCCCTCGTGGCTCAGTGGTTAAGAATCTGCCTGCCAGTGCAGGGGACACAGGTTCGATCTCTGGTCCAGGAAGATCTCACATGCCATGGAGCAACTAAGCCCGTGCGCCACAACTACTGAGCCTGTGCTCTAGAGCCTGCGAGACACAACTACTGAGCCCGTGTGCCAGAACTACTGAAGCCCACATGCCTAGAGCCTGTGCTCCGCAACGAGAAGTCACTGCCATGAGAAGCCCGCACTCTGCACGAAGAGTAGCTCCCGCTCACCGCAACTGGAGAAAGTCCCTGTGCAGCAACGAAGACCCGACACAGCCAAAAATAAATTAATAAAAATAAATTTTTTAAAAACACAACTATCTCCTCTTTAATGCATCTCTGATGACATGTAGGAAGGAAACTCTGGCTGAAATGAACATTCTTTGGGCCATGATGAAATGACATCACAAAATATAGATTTGACCAGGGAGGAAAATGACCTCTCAGGGAATATGTCATGTTCTTCACCAGAACTGGAGGCCAGAGGTGCCTACTGTGATGATGTCATTTCAGACTAGAAATAGCATCTTATTCAATGTTGTCCAAGGCCGGCCCATCCTAACGAATGTAGCAGGGAAAGTCACATCCCTGGAATAAAGATTCAGCCCCTCCCTCTAACATAGTTTCTTGCAAGATGGTGCACATTTCAAGATAAAAAGGTCAGGCTGATATCACGGTGGGGAACTTTTCAAAGCAGACGGTGTCCTTTTATCCTTTGGATTCTGATGGCAGGTTGCACCGTGATGTCAATTTCCAGGTGCAAAGATTGAGTTGCCCAAGCGGGTGTCATGTGAGAAAGCACAGTCTACAGAAAGGGAGGAAGCCCCGCTATCTCAGAGGTGGGACCTTTGCCTTGCATCTGCACCTGCATCCCTACAGGCCTGCGTTATCCCCAGGGCAGGATCGAAAATGAGGAGGGGACGGCAGCCTGTGGAATCCCAAGGTTCCAGCTCTACCATGCTCCCCTCTGGCACTAAAACATTGGTGTCGTCAGAAGAGGAGCCCAAAAGCCCAGCTCCCACTCTCCATCTCTACTCCACAAGTGTAAACACCTCAGCCATTCTCCCCTGACACGGCACAGGATTTGAGTAACAGGGGCATCTTCTCCCTACAGGCAGAGGTGGGGTCCCTCTGGCATTGCAAAGGCCCCCGGTTCTGATGGCTTAGCTTCCTGGAGTAGGTGCCGGGGAGCTGACAACAGACGTTTGTGTTCAATCGTCCTCATCCCAGGTGACAGACCCCAAATGGATCACGGCGCCCCTGGAAGCCTGTGACAGGCCTAGGGGTGGGAACAGGATTCACACTTTGCGACTCGGGATCCTGTCATCCCAGGCACCGCAGGCAGGATCAGGATCTAGCCTCACCCGGCGGTCAATGAGACAAGACTCACTGTAAATCAATGATACCACCAGGGCTGACGGCCTCCGGCACAAGAAATAAGCATTTAAAAAATGTATAAGTAACACACGAGGCAAAGAAGAAGTGAAAATGGAAACTCAAGAATGGCTACAACTCAAATACATAAATAAAATCCCGATCCTGAGACAGACAGCGGGGGTGCTGTACGCTTTACGTGACTGTATCAGAAGAGAAGAAATGCTGAAAATGGGAGCACAGAACTTGAGATGCTAGAAAAGAATCCACAAACGAAGCCCAATGAAAACAGCGGGAAGGAGAGATAAAGACAAAGGAAGCAATTAATGAAATAGAGAAAATCAACACATTCAAAAGCTTGTTGCTGAAAAGACCAGTAAAATTGAAAAATTGATGGAGGAAGGCAGAGAAACGACATAAACAAGATTCAGAATGAAAAACTTTGTATAATTACGGATGTAGCAGAGAATTAACGCTTTCAATAACGGAAAATATGAATTTGAAAATTTGGTAAAATTGACACGTTCTTAGAGAACTGTAAGTGATCAGACTGAATGGAGAGGAAAGGGCACTGGACCAAGCCCAATCCCCTTGTGATTAAACACACGCAGTGAGCATTGGAAAGTCGCCCACAGATGAGTCTTCACTCAGCTCCCGGACAGCGCTTTCTGGACTTGCTGAAAGCATGTCTATCACGTGCCAGGCTTTACTCTCAGGGACTTGTGTGTATTAACACTGTCCTAATGACCCCCTTGAAGGGTGTGTGCTGTTCAGACCCGAGAGTGAGTTAACTGGGGTCCGGGGAGGTGTTGAGACCTGCCCGGGGTCACAGGGAGCGGAGCCAGGATTTGAATCCAGGCCATCGGTGTGTACAGAAAACACAAGCCACATGCCCTGGATGCATGGAGGTTCCCCCAGGAGCATACAGTCCCCGCCCTACACAAACCCTCCCAGAGAAGGAGACCCCTTCACTGAGCTGGCCGAATGCTGATGCTAAAACCAGACACAGGAAAGGAAAATCAGACCAACCTCCAGCAGGATCATAGATGCAAAATGTTTAAACAAATTCTGCATTAGATTAAAAAGACAATGCTCGGGCTTCCCTGGTGGCACAGTGGTTGAGGGTCCGCCTGCCGATGCAGGGGGCACGGGTTCGTGCCCTGGTCCCGGAAGATCCCACATGCCGCGGAGTGGCTGGGCCCATGAGCCATGGCCACTGAGCCTGCACGTCCGGAGCCTGTGCTCCCCAACGGGAGAGGCCACAACAGTGAGAGGCCCGCGTACCACAAAAAAAAAAAAAAAGACAATGCTCATGAGTACGTTGAAATTATTGCAGAAGGCAATATTGTCTCAACATTAGAAAATCAAATAATATAATTCACCACTGTAATAATTAAAAGAAAACGACCATATAGTTAGCTCAATGAAAGCAGAAAAAAGTCTTTTGATAAATTTGATAAAAATCCATGGCAAAAATTCTTAGCAAACTAGAAATCAATAAGAAAATTTCTTAGTTTGATAAAAGATATCTGCCTGATAGGTATGAAGAAAAATCCTACCTAAGTGTGAAATGTCAGAAGCTTTCCGCTTCAAAACAGGAGCAAGAAAAAAAAAAAGTAGGAACAAGAAAAAAAAAATAGGAACAAGACAGGATGACTACCACTTGCACTTCTGTGCATCCAGGCGGGACTGTCCAGTCAGAGCGGTGAGACCAACAGCGGACGCGCCTGGGAAGAAGGAAACAGCCATCTTTCAGATGTTACCACACAGAAAACGAAAGATCCTACAGGCAAGTGATGAGAAATAATAACAGAACCTAGTGCTGTTGTTTAAAATGTGGACCATACACTAAAGTTTATTGTATTTTGTACTCAAACAACTGTTCGAAAATCCAATTGAAAGATTTTGCGGAGAATGGCACAAATAGAAGGAAACTAAAAATCAATGTTTAAAATGCAAGACCTTAACATGAAAATGTTTGATGCTTCATTAAAAGCCGTTACAAAAGTCATACATAAGTGGAGAGACATATGTTTACGGGCAGGAATTCTCAATGTTCTAGAGCTGTCCAGTGTCCCCAGATTGATCTCTCAATATAATACAATTCCAACAAAAGCCTCACCAGGGTTCTTCATGGGTCCCACAAGCTGATTTACCAGGTGTGAGGAAGGGTAAGAGACCCCCAAGAGCCGTTCACAGGTGTCCCAACAGAAACCACGACCTCCCCTGCCCCTCACCACAGAGCGAGCCTGCCGGCACAGCCCACGGTGCCGGGGACCCCCACCTCCATCCGGGGGTCCTGTCCACACTCACCCTCTGCAGGGGGCACATGTGGGAGATGCCCACAAGCATCCTTCCGGTCCCTCTCTGTGTTGGGTGTTACCCCCTGGGAGGGGGAAGAGGGGCTGGCCTCCCTGTGCTCTGCTGAGGAGTCCACCAGAGCCAGGATGCCCTCCGAGCCCAGGGGCCAGGGGACCTCGTCCTCCCCTCTTCCACCTGTGCAGACAGGTGAGGCCCAGTCTGCCCCTCCGCTGATATCCTGAGCACAGGACTAACCTCCTGCTTCAGAGCCTTGGTTCCCAAAACCTCAATGGCCCAGCTCTGCAGATGTGATGGGAGGGTCAAAGGACAGTGCTCAGGTCTTCATGGCTGTGAGCCAGTGGTGGGCTTGGTCCCTTTTCCAGACGAGAGCGAGGGGACTGAGGCTGCATTCAGACCCCGTCTGACCCTCTCCTTCCCCTCTCCTTCCTTCCCCTCCCCCAGGGGTCTCCTCCCCCTCAGGAGGAGCTCGACAGGGCCGGAGCCAGCAGGTCAGCAGATCACCAGCCTCCTTGCACAGATGGGGAAACTGAGGCTCAGAAGGGCCCCGGGCAAGTGAAGGCCTGAGTGACACACCCCTGAGGATGTGCTCTCAAGGCCTTCCTGTCCCCAGGAGCCCAGGCTGTAGGGCGGGAGCCACCTGGGGGCTAAGCAGAGACTGTCTAGGAAGGCGTGACCCAGTGAGCTCGCGTGAGGCCAGTGTCTGCGTGCGGTCCCTCCAGGGAGCACCAGTGGCTCCCTCCGTCTGCTCTTTCAGGGCAAGGTAAAAGTGACATCCTCACCACCCTCCCCGCTGTGTCCTGTCCTGGGCCCGCGTCACCTCCAGGGTGTTCTGTGCGTGCCTGAAGTCTCTTCCCAAAGGTTTGGGTCTGTGCCTCTCTCTCGCCTTCTAATCAAACTAGTGGTTTTCCATCCGAGAGGCCAGTGTACTAGTAGCAGAATAATCACCGGCAAATTGTCCAGAGAGCCCGAGATGAGACGTCTCAGGTTGGCGTAGTTTAAACGTGGGTGAAGATGATCGGAGTGGAGATGGAGAGACTCGTGCAGGGACACCTGGGCGGGGAAGGGAGGGTTAGGCGGATTCAAGACAGACAGTGTCACAGATATCTGACTGCAAGTCCCTTGCCTCCAGGACCCCGTGAAGGAAGAGAGTACGAGCAGGCATGGTGGGGCCAGGGCACCTGAGCCTCTGACTCCTAGAATCGCCCTCGTGGTCCAGGGGCCCACACGTCCCGTCCTCTGAGGGTCGGGAGGTATATCCAACCCCAAGGGTGTCGATGGCCCCTGGGATAGCACAGCCCTTGGCACAGTCTGCTGGCACGTCCAGGTGCTGTCGCTACTGAGGTTCCAACCAGGAGGGTCTCAGGCCCCTAGATAACTGGACACCAGGAGGCTGGACTCTAGTCCGGGCTGGGCCGTAGCTAACCCGCTATCTGCTTGTCATCTGGTCACTTTATTTCTTGGAGCCTCTAGTGACTTATTTGTTAAACAAGATAACTCAGAAAAACTGTCCTTTAGAGCAGGACTATTCTACAACCTGAAATATTCATGAATCTTCGGAATTAATCAACGGCTTGACATTCTCTCTTTAACATGGAGTAAAACATGGGGCTCCGGCTGGATCTCACCCATCCTGAGCAAACAGCACATCTAAGTTTGTGCAGGGAGAGCAGCCCCCAATCCCAGGATGGGCCCCAGTCCCCCAGACCCTGCATTAGCACCTGACTTTCCCTTTCCAGGTGTTCCTCACAATACAGCGTGGTCCCTGACCAGCAGTGTCAGCATCACCTGGAACGTGTCAGAAGGGTAGATTCCCACCCCACTGCCAGCCAACCCTGCTGGAGAGTCTGGGGTCGGCACTCTGCCCCAGAGACTGGCGACATGGCTGGCCGGCCTCAACCTTTGCTGTCTTGCCAGCTTACCTGTGCAGAGATTCCGGCCCCACCTGTCCTGCTTCTCCTGTCGGGGAGGCCTGAGGTTCTTGGGTTTGACTTGCCACAGCTGATTCAGATACACATCAAAACTGGGGACCCCAGAACTGGTTTTCTCAGACCCAGGTTCTCAGGTGTGAGTGTGGAGCTCAGAGAAGGTCCTGACACGTTTCTGAGAGCCTTACATCAAGGAGGAGTTGACCCTGAGGAATCAGGACTTGACCTCAGGTCTGCCCCACTCTTTCCATGATGCCAGTGGTTTTGGCATCAAGCCCGCCTGGGTCCACATGACAAGGTGACCTCTCACCAGCCTCAGTCTGTCTCATCGCGCAGGTAAGAGGATGATCTGGTCCTGTGTATAGGGCTGCTGTACAGAAGGGAGATGACCCTTCAAAATCAAGTACCTGGCAAGGAATAGGCACTCAATAGAAACTTACTTTCATCGACAATAATACAGGACCACCCCGAGATGTGTCACCCATGCTGAGTTCAAGCTGAGACGAGGAATGTTCATTCCTGGAGACATTTAAATTTTTTTCCTGGGACGCACCACAGGAGGTTTAGAGCGAGTGCTCCAAAGGCCCTGATGGTGTGTGTGATGCTTGAGAGGGAAGAGTCAGATGGAGGCTAGGACAGCTAGTATCACACTTTCCCTTAAATTCACTCGGGACCCAGGGTCACCTCCAGTGTGGGTACAGGAAGGGAGAAAGACACACCTCCCTACGCACACTGCAGGACCCCTGACGCCACCGCTTCCACCACACACCCACCTCCTTGCACTTCTTGCAGCCCTTACTCACCTTCAGATTATTTTCTCCCTCAGGAAGCAAAGTCACATTCTGATACAAGGTTGGAACTGAATTTAACACATTTTCCCTGATAAACATGACTTCTGCGTCCTGCCGGGCAGATCATTTCCTAATGCGAGGTATTTCCCCTTTGTGTCCACATCAGGGACACCTAATGGGCGGCATCCTTGAGCTTTGTCAGAGTCTGGGGGTGTCAGGACCTCGCTGGGGTAACTGGGACGAAATGGCCATTTTACTGTCTGAGGGATTCTCCTAGTCACCTGCCCTCGTACTCCCCTCGGAACGTCAGAGTTTTCTCGTCCATGAAATAACAAGAATCAAATCAGACGCTGCCAGCCTCCAGATCCTGTGATTATGCCACGGAGAGGGGAGGGCACCGCAGGGCTGCTTGGGGATGCTGTGCACGGCTGTTGGCAACGGGCAAAGAGGTGACTCACAAATCCTTTGAACCTGAATCCTCCTCTCTCCCTCCAGAAATAGCCCTGTGTTCGGTTTCTCACAACAAGATGGAAAGAGGAGGGATTAGGTCAGGAATGTAGGTCCATCTTTCGATTTTGTCCTTAATTGCGGGTGTGACCTTGGGAACAGTATTTCATCCCCCTGAGGATTTGCTTTCTCATTTGAATAAAAAACTGTTGTTTCACGATCCTTTCCATTTCTAACCTCGTTAGATTCCAGGAAGCTTAAGTGCTGATTGCTGCTCTGTTTCCTGGGACTCAGCTCTGTCTCCTCCAAGTTGCCCCGTGCACACACTCCTGGTGATTTCAGGTGACATGTCCCACCGAGAGCCCCACGTCTTCCTGGGGGTTCCAGCCACCAGGACACTGCGTGTCTGCCCCGTGGTCTGAGGCCGTGATGGGTGGGAGCCGCCCTGGGACAGACACGTGCCGTCGGGTTGGTCTCAGATGGGTCCATTCCGTGTGCCCTTGTCATCGCTGATGTCTCTCTGCAGGGTTTTCACCTAGAAATGCCGGTATAACATGGTAATCGTACAGAGATTCTTTTCCGAGAGCAAGGTGAGTCCGCCCGGCCACCAGCCAGCCCGGGCTTCTTCCACCGGCACACCTGTCGCTTGCCTTGCCCCGAGCCCGTCCCCCGTGCGCCCATCACCTTGTCCTCCCATCACGGTTCACACTGAGAGAAGCAAACTCTTATGGGTTATCAGCTCTTCTAATTTGTGATGGGGAGTCTCGGGAAAAGCAAGGTGAAGTCCCAGGACTAGAGAATGAGCTCCAGGGCACCAATGCATTTAAATAAAATCTAAGCTCAGCTGAGAGCTGCCAGCTCCTCCCTCATCTGTGTCCTGCTCCTCTCACGCCCCTGTAGGTTCTTCCCAGGTCTTCCCTTGTAAATTATGGCCCATGAGCCCCCACCTCAGGCTCTGCTGCTGGAAACCTATCCCAGGCTATTGGGTGCCATTGCTTTGTGCGATCAGGAGAGGCCGTTGGTTTAAGTCCATGACCTGCCTGGTCAGACAGGCAGAGAGGGAACAGGGTTCAGACTCAAGTCCTCTCATGAGTCGAGTTCTGTTTTCAATCCTCCACTATGTCCACATTGACTCCTGGGCTGGGCTGCTCTATGGCTCGGTCCCTGGGAGCTGGGTCTCCATCCCGCCCGACCCCACCGTGGGCAGTGCCCACCAAGAGCACAAACGAGGCTCACGGGCCACGTGGCCAAATATTTAAAATGATAAACCAAACCAACAGCTTCCTAATAAAATACGTTCTATCATCTCATCTGTATAGGGAACTGGAAGCCAGGTTTTAGTTGAAATTCTCGACCCCTTGGACTTCCACAGCAGGCGGTGTTGTGGGAAAGCTGGCTCTAACCTCCGGGCCCTGCCTCAAGCCCCCACCCCTTTCCCACGCTGGCTGGAGCCCAGCCCTACAATTGAGGGGACGTGTACACACACAGACACTGCGGACATTCACACCTGCTGCAAACAGCCATACCTGGGCCACACCTTGACCTAGAGGTGCAGACAAGCGTGGGATACAGGCTGTCGAGCGGGGCTCCTGGGCTCCGGTTCCTGGAAGGTGGACACAGGCTCCAGGTGGGCAGGTCCCTCAGGGTCATGGACTCTGGGAACCTCGGAGACCAGAACAGAGCCCCTTTGCCTGGCCAAGGCGGTGCTGCTTCCTCCAGCCTGTCACCTTGGTCAGGTCGCTTCCCCTGTAGCCAGCATCTCCGTCTGTAAGGACAGGATTGCACCATCTCGGGGCCCTTCTTGCCACACATGCTTGCGGTCTGTCATCCATTCAGGCACGAGGCTGACCGTGGAGGAAAAGAGACAGATCTTGAAACAAACTTGTGTTCACAAAGCAGTGCGGGCAGATCTGGTGCTCAGTAGGGAAAGGACATAGGAATGGGTCACGGGCCACAGATCCACGTACCTGGCATCTCAGGACGAGAACCGCTTCCACACGCGTCTCCCATCACGTACCTAAGACCCAACTGATGCCCCTGAGGAGGCTGGGAGCATCTGGCTGCTGTCCCCCTACCATGTCCCAGAGGTAAGAGTGGGCACGAGTTTCAGGCTTCTCTGGTAGCACAGTGATTAAGACTCCGCCTGCCAATGCAGGGGACACGGGTTCAATCCCTGGTCTGGGAAGATCCCACATGCTGTGGAGCAACTAAGCCTGTGCGCCATAACTACTGAGCCTGCGCTCTAGAGCCCGCGAGCCACAACTACTGAAGCCCGTGCGCCTAGAGCCCGTGCTCCGCAACGAGAAAAGCCACCGCAATGAGAAGCCCACGTGCCGCAATGAAGAGTAGCCCCTTCTCGCCACAACTAGAGAAAGCCTGCGCACAGCGATGAAGACGCAACGCAACCAAAAATAAATAAATTAAATTAAAAAAAGAAAAGAGTGGGCATGAGTTTCGAAAGGGGGTGCTGGTTCAGAGCAGAACAAAAGTGCAGTGTCCCCAGAAAGTGCTGCACTTTGATTTTGGAAGGCAGGCCCATCCGCATTTCATGGTAACTCAC
The DNA here is from genome assembly GCF_951394435.1 of Stenella coeruleoalba. Classification (NCBI taxonomy): domain Eukaryota; kingdom Metazoa; phylum Chordata; class Mammalia; order Artiodactyla; family Delphinidae; genus Stenella; species Stenella coeruleoalba. The sequence goes on along the minus strand of NC_137161.1, from coordinate 43,890,999 downwards.
TAATTAATGTTTAAGCCTGTAAACTCATACTTAACCAAAACATTTCTATTTTCACAGGGGTTCTCCAAAGCTGACGTGTTTACTTTACCGAAGCCCATCACGCAGCTCAGCGTCGACCCTGCCAGGGTTCCCAGGAAGTGACATCAGCAGGACCACAGCCAGGGAATGCTTGGTGAGGCCCTGAGTACCACGACCGTGACGTGGTCCAGGAGCAAGGACGTGGGGGGCCGTGGTGGTGGGAGGAGAGACTCCAGCCTGGCAGGCAAAGCCGCAAGCTGTGGTCACTCATCAGAAAAACGGTGTGCAGGTGGCCTGGGGGAGGTAGGGGCCTCGCAGGACGCGGGAGGACACTGACACTGCTCCGCTCCCCGTGTGCTGTCCCAGCTCTGCCCCACAGCTCCACTGACCGGAAGACAGTGGAAGGGCACTTGGTACGATCTGGTTCAGTGGGGTTCAAACCCCTTTCCAAGGAGCTGCCTCCCCGGGGGCCAGGGATGCTGTCCAGCAAGGCCGCTCCGCTGCCATCCGTGTTAAATATTGCACATCCCGGTTGGGGGCCTCGTTCTGAAGAAAGTTTCCTCTGCTTGAAATCAAAGTTTGGAAGTTCTCTAACTTTATTTCAATTTTCTCTCAAGTTGCCATTGGATCCCAGAGAAGGGAGGTAAATTGCTGGTGATGTAGCAAGTAATGGATTAACATGTCTGATCATAATAAATGAAAGAACAGGCCTGATGTTAATGAAGAGATTCTGTGCCTCCCCTCCCCCGCCGCTGTTTCCAGGTGTGTGTGGACAAAGGGATCTCGGCAGTGAGCTCGGCCCCACACGGGGCGGGGGGGGGGGGCGGGGGGGGGGCGGTGCCGTTAAAGCCACCAGCAGGGTTTCCATCATGGCCTGTGTTGAAGGAAGTGGCTTCATGGACTCTGCGACCTGGACAGGGCGTGAGGAGGCCGCCTAGTCCACCCACGTCGGAGAGCCTGGCCCTGATCCGCAAGAGACGGGTGGGCGGGCCTCCCCTTACGCGCCCCCTGACTGATGCATCTTGGGATGAAGCACCGCTGCTCTGGTGCCCCTGCCTCGGGGATGCGGAGGCCCTTCCTTCTCCATGGCACGGTTAGGACGTCACCCTCTCTTCATGATGCTGGAGGCCGCAGGGAAAGGAAAGGAATGCACTCCTGGGAGGCTGCCTGCCTCCAGAATGTGCTTCCCCCAGCCGGGAGGCAGGGATCATGACTGTCTTTTAATTTTTGTTTTTCAGTGTTTCACAGATAAATACAAGACAATATGAAGACAGAAAACAAAAGTGTTTTCAGAACACATTTCAGAGAAATGCGTGTACTCCGTGGGTCAGCAGGAGTTTGCACAAAGCAGCACTGGGAGACCGGCTGGAAGCTACTCCTAAAAGGGGCCCCGCCTGGACCCCCAGCAGCACCCCCAGTTTGGATCGAAATTCATTCTGCTCCCATCGGAAGACTGCAGACCATGCAGTTCATATGAGCGTTTTGGTTTCTGATGTCTTCATTCTCCTTGAGTTTCAGGAAAATTAATGTATAAAGATACATTTTGCAAAGTCAGGGAGGTTCAGCTCTGCAGAAAGCTTGCTACACATGTCAACACTCACAGCTTCAGACGAACACTCAGATCCTAAAAATGGAGAGGCAGCTATCGGGATGGAAAGAGATAAGACACCGGGCTTTCCTGCTTCATCTCCTGTCTCCTGGGGACAGAGGCCTGAGGGGTGGCATGGGTGGGGGTCAGAGAGCTTTCTTAGGGACCAGGGGAGGAGCTCAGTCACTCACCTCTGCCCAAAGCAGACCTGGGAGACAGTTGAAAAATCTCCTACAGAAGACACCACGGATGAGAAGCTGGACTTGGGCACTCGGGCAGGAAGTTGGAGGTGGAAAAAGGAGGGAGGTTTCAGAGTAAGGGAGCTCGTTTTGCTGAAACATAAAAGCTTGAGAGGAGAGCATTTTTCATGTTGACATATCCTTAGGATATTTCCCTGGCCTGGTACTGTTTTATTTCAGAGCTTGCCAGAGTGAAAAACAAACAAAAGAAATGAACCAAAAAAAGAAAAAAAGAAGAAGGAAGAAAGGCAATGAATCAGTTCAGGCTCCAGAGATAAGATCCTCACTATACCTGCAGCGAGACCTGTTTCTGGCACCTGGATGCCTCCCCCAGCTCACCTCCACCCTGCTTACGAGGCAGAGCCTGGAGGTCCAGCTGGCTGGGTGCTTAGAAGAGGCTCTCAAGGCCGTACGCCCAAGCTGACCCTCTGGGTGCACAGCAATAATAGAACCTCTGTTGATATTTTTATCTCAAGCTTTTAAATATTCTATTGTAACGTGCTTTATAAGAGCCCCAGTACGAAGTATGCTGTGTACATGAGTCCATGGCCGTTATTTATAGAGGTAAGTGCCCACACATTGGGTGTTTCCTCGCAGAAGTGCTGATCAAATGGATCTGGGGCCTTGGTTTGGAAGATCACTGGAAAGCTAAGCGTGGTCTTGGGTGTTTCTCCAGTAGCTCGGAGCTGTTTGGAATCAGCAGAGTGTGGAGCTGCCTCTACCTGGGCCCGGCCCCGAGACTCAAAGGCAAGAAGGGGAAAGGGGTTCGAAGGGAGGGAAGCTGCAGGAGGTGGGGATCTGTCTGTCCTCTTGGGCCACTGCAGGTAATAATGCGTGCAAAGGTATATCACTTAACTCACTGATAGGATAACCAGGATTCCGCACCACCCGACCTCCACACCGACATTTACAAAACGAAAGAGCAAGCGTTCAGTAGGAAACTCTTGCCTGTGGTTTCCGGCTGCAAGAATCATAAGCTGTTTGTGCCTGGACTGAGCAGAAATGCAAAGTCTGTCTTTGGAAGCTTCCCAACTGTGTTCCGCGCCCGCGCAGGACTGTCCCCCATCAAGCCCGCCTGGAACCCACTGTCCTTGCCCTGAGCCCCGGGTCCTCTGGGGACTGTGCCTCTTTCCTCCAACCCTTGCTCCAGGGCTGGAGGCCTTAAGGACCTGTCCTCCTGGGAGGCAGAGCCGGGGGGAGCCTGCAGCTTTGCTCTGCATTGAACGGTCACCCAGGTGCCCGCTGCTGCTGCCCGTCACTCTTCCTTTCCCATCGCAGGACACCCTGTCAGACAGCTTCCTTCCCTTCTCAGAAGTGAAGGAAAATAAACGGGCCACGTCCAGGAGCACCAGAACAAAGGAGCCTTTGTCTGTAGAAAGTGGGTCAAGAGGCAGAGGTCAAGCCTTCATCCACTGTCATGAACCTGCTGCTCTGAGGTCTCTGGCCCCTCCGCCTTTCCCAGTCAAGCTGCCGGGCTACGTTTCCCTCGCCTGTCTGTTCAGCTCAGTAATGTTAAGTATGTTCACATGGTCACATTGCTGTGCAACCAAACTCCCAAACTTTTTCACCTTGCAAAACTGAAGCTCTATATCCACTGAACAACAATTTTCATCCCCCTCCCCCCTGCCCCCTACTTTCTGTCTCTACGGGTTTGATTACTCCAGGTACCTCACAGAAGCAGAATCACAAAGTCTTTGTCTTTTTGTACGTGGCTTATATCACTCAGCACAATGCCCTCCAGATTCATCCGTGTTGTTGGACGTGTTAGAATTTCTTTTCCTTTAAGGCTCAATAATATTCCATTGTACGTATTTACCACATTTTTGATTTTTTTATCCTTCACCTGTCAATGGACAGAGGGCAGTCTTTTGTTGGAGTTTTTCTCATCTGCACTGATTGGCATTTCTGGGTTTCTAACCTCTTCAGCTCCAAGTCTGGAATATATGAGGCGGAAAGAAAACCCAGAGAAATTAGCATCACGTCATTCCTCGGGGCCCAGGCCCTCGGTCTGTCTTCTCTCCGCCTTTGTAAGTCTTCTCATGTTCGTTTCATATATAACGTCAGGGTGTCAGTCATGCTGATTGGGAGGAATAGGGCCAAATTCATCCGCTCCATCTCCCTGGAAGAAGACATCCTGCAACCGAGTTTTATGTTGGTTTATAATGAGTATTCGACTCTTTCTGAAAATGTTAATGTTCAAAAATACCCTAAAAAACAGATTTTTTTCACTGAATCAGACAAGGTTTTCCTCCCTTTTTGTTTAAAGTACATGTAGTTTTACTTCTTGAGACTTTTATTTTAATAGTTCTGTGGTTCTTCACTTGAAGACATGAAATTAGTTTGCAAAGAAATTGTAACTCAAAGGGCCTCTCCTTGTACTATTTGAAAACTCAGTTTCCTTTGTCAATGCCAACCATCTGGTGAGGGTCCCGTAGTCACTCCTGGGACTTGAAGCCACTGACACAAATCTGTATTATTGGACCACGGCTTTCAGAATGGCCAGAAGATAAATTCTTTCAAGATTCTCCTAGGCTACTTACAGCCGTAAATTTTATTGACTTTGAACTCTTCATAGAATTTAAACCTGCTGAGAAAATGATTCGTTACTTAGCTTTTTAAAAAGTGCTGGCTTGAACTCTGCTCAATATTATGTAACAACCTAAATGGGAAAAGAATTTGAAAAAGAATATATACATGTATGTGTATAACTGAATCACTTTGCGGTACACCCGAAACTAATACAACATTGTTAATCACCTATACTATACTCCAATATAAAATAAAAAGTTAAAAAAAAAGTGCTGGGTTTCCCTACGACACAGAGATGGGACCTCATATTTCTCCACTAACCTGAGAAGCCTCCGTATGAAAGATGGGAAATGGGGCATTTAGCTGAATTAAGAACTGCTCTGACCTAGCAGACATCTTTTGAGGGCCCCAAAATTTACTTCTAATGAAAAATCTTCCATTCGAAGGACTGTAAGTATAAATAAATCCAGAATCTACAGATTCTATTTCCATAACATTCACCTAAATTCAAAAAGAAAGAAAACCTCCTAGACTGAAATATATCATTGCTAATGAGACTGCAAGACAGTTGGAGACATTCCCGAACCACAAAGCTCCTCCCATTTTCTTGGAGAGTATTTTATGATAAAACTACAAGGGAACAGTCATTGCAATGGCTCAAATGAACAAGTATCTGACTCCAAGAGAAACACAAAAATGAAACGAAATCATAAAAGTTGTTCTTGTTTTATTTCTCCTTCAAAGATAAAAAGAATATCAAAGCATACATAAGCCAGTGTGGCTTCACTTGTATTCCTGTAGCGCTGATGTGGAAAGTCTTCGTGTCTGTAAGGACGTCCTTAACTAAGGCAAAGTCACCTGATTTGAGCGGAGGGTCACTGCTAGACCCAGAAATCAGGAACCTCCAGTCTGCTCACTCCTCTTGAACAGCAAGCTGATGACATAGCATAACGATAGGTGTAAACCCCAAAGCTTTAGCTTGTGGAGTTAATGACAGGACCTTCTGAGCTTGTGCACCATTCTCAGGTGCATTCGTGAATCCCAGCCAAACGGCTGAGACTCTAAGACCTCAACCTAAAGGAATCGACGCCATGCTCTGCTCAGCAACTTACGGCTCATAACAAACATTTTACCGTGTCTCACAGCTTTGTGGGTAGGCATTTGGGCAGGGCTCAGCTGAAATCCTTTTGCTCCGAGTGAAGTGGCCTGGGCGCTCAGGTGCTCAGTGGGTGGACTGGCTGGTCTGAGGGCGCAAGATGGCTTGTTTACTTGCCTGCTGCCTCGGCAGTAGTGTCTGGAAGGCCAAGCTCAGCTCACCCCGTCAGGGGTCACCCCATGGCCTCTTCCACTCTCTCCAGTGGAGAGGGTGGACTTCTACCACAGAAACACAGCATGCCAGCAGACCCGCGAGCTGCCAGGCTTCTCACGACCTAGCCATCGGCCTCCCAGTACAGCTCCTCCATCACCTGCAAGGATCCTGGGGTCAAGCAAGTCAATGAAGCAGCGGTCACCAAATTGGGGGAGGGGGCAAGGGCTCCAAAGACAATGGGAGAAGCGATAGAGAATCTATGGTCATCAGTAATTCATGGTCTCATTTTTCACCAACACAAGTAGCATGGTAATCCTGAATTTTTACAAAATCATCTTTAGAGGAGAGCCCAGCATGACTCAGACATAAACATAGTCTATATTCTGGATGAAATCCCAAAACTCAGATAGTCGTCTGGACCCAACGCAGGCCTTCATTGGAGACAGCAGATAGAGGCGGACTGGTGGAGGGAGGCTTCCTCGAAGGTCTCAGGTGCAAAACGTCTAAAGATGCTGCTGGTAAGACTCATTCTTCCAGGAAGGAGGGCAGCCTGCGAATGGTACTGCTACAACACAGCCCAGCACAGCCCCTGCTGGCTGATGTTCGTAGAATATTTACTGTGAAGATGAGCTGCAGTGAGGAGACCAAGAAGCTGCTCAGAGCCCCGGGCTTTACTTCCACCATCTGTCTCAAGGCACTTGAATTAGCATCTATCAAAGTAATTGGTGTTATACACATATAGACATTCTTTCTTATATATCCTTTCCCGTTATGGTTTATCACAGGATATTGAACATAGTTCCCTGTATAGCAGAGACTGGCACAACACTGTAAATCAATTATACTTCAATAAAAAAATTGAAAAGAAAAGTAATCCAATTTCATTAGTAACAAAAAGTTTGGTTTCAGTAGTTATCCACTTCTAAAATGTCAATGCTCTTCTAAAGTAAACGGGGGCAGGGTTCGTCTTCCCTGAGATTGAATTCTTGTTCAGTAGATAAACCTTTACAGGTGCTGCAACCCCTGCAGAAGCACAGGCTCTATGGAGCCTGGATGGTGATGAAGAGCTCAGAGACGCGAGTGGCGAACCAACGAGGCCGGATCTGCTCTCGTGCAATTAACATGGAGCCTGAGTGAGACAGACGAGCCAGCGTGAGGCTCCAACCCAGGCATTCCTGCCAAGGGCTGCAGCTGTGAGTCAGCATGGATCAGACCTGGGGACACTGTCTCCTGAAACCTGGTGCCTGGAGCATGTGCGCCTTCTGCGTTTGACCAACCCTCTGTACTTTTAGCAGAGAGTCAGGGGCAGGAGAGGAACTTCCCATCTGAAGGGGTCAGGCCCCCAGAGAGGCACCAGTTATCTGGTACATACATGTCTGCCTGATGCTCTTCTCCCCAACTCCCAGTTGGTGTTTATGGGCAACTTCTGGACATTCAGGTCCCCCTGGGCCAGTCGGACTCTCCCCATTCAGGTCAGGCCCGACCACACTGACTGGAAGATGCAAACATATGTACATTGACCAGACCCTCCCCTGAATCCTGTCATCAATCCTGGGCTGCGGTCTCTTCCACCTTGAGGCACATCCTTCTTCCTCTCGGACACCGTCAGTAGTGCCTGGCACACAGGAAGTGCTCAGTAGATGTGAGCTGGGTGCCTCAACAGATGGGGGTGGGGTCCTCCTCCATTATAAACTTAGGTCAAGAATAACAATAAATTAAATGATAACTGTAACCAACGTACAGTTAAGAAGTAGGGAACCCTGGGGAAGTGGCCTTCTGAGCTTCATTAAAAAGTTGAAGATGGGCTTCCCTGGTGGCACAGTGGTTGAGAGTCCGCCTGCCGATGCAGGGGACACAGGTTCGTGCCCCGGTCCGGGAAGATCCCACATGCCGCGGAGCGGCTGGGCCCGTGAGCCATGGCCGCTGAGCCTGCGCGTCCGGAGCCTGTGCTCCGCAACGGAAGAGGCCACAACAGTGAGAGGCCCGCGTACCGCAAAAAAAAAAAAAAAAAGTTGAAGATAAATGAACATGCTGGACTGTCCCAGCTTCCTGACCCCCGGATACGACCTTACGGTGACATTCTTATACTCAAAATAATCTTGTAGAAAACACCAGTGAACGTGATGCGTGTGTGTGTGTGTGTATATACACATTCACCCTTAGGATTTCAAACTGGGAGATGCCAAAGCAGAATCTCGTTCATAACACTTCCTCTGATTTTTCCTGACTGCGGTAACAGGCCCCTCCAACCTGGAATCCTCTTCATCAGCACAGAATGTTATGACTTTTGTGCTGTGTACGCTGTGGATGGACCGTTCATGTAGGTGAGTCAGTATCAAGTTGCTTAGAAAATTGTTGATTTGCCCCTTGGATTCAAGGTGTGTCATGTTGATTGCATCATTTTATTCCTTCAATATTTTTGGTCTTCAATAAAACTCTATAGTTTTCTCAATAAAGTCTTGTTTTTAAAGAGATGTATCCCTAATTTTGTCTCCCCTTCTTTATTTATTCTCTCTCCAACCTATTCCAGCCACGTTTCTTCAGGACCTTATCAGGGTCACCAAAGACCCCTCCCCTGCCCACTGCATTTCCTATTCCTAGAATTCCTTGTCATAATTCTATCAACAAGTGCCAAGCTGCCCACATGGAAATCTGAGTCCCCACACCACCCCTAAATCAGCTGCTCACCCAGGCTTCTCCATTTCAATAAAGGATGCACCCTCCACCCATTTGCTCCAACCCAGATGCTGGAAGAGTCTTTCATTCTCTCTCAAATCCCACATCCAATCCAACAGTGAGTCTTACCGGCTCAAACTTCGAAACATTTCCCAAATTTGAAATTTCTTGTCACATCCACAGGCTGATTCACCATCTTTTCTTTCCTGGACACCATCCGTAACCTCTTATTTTTCTGCTCTACAATTCTTCACACGTCATGTGAAGTAAACTTTTTTTTTTTTAATATTTATTTATTTGGCTACACTGGGTCTTAGTTGTGGCACGCAGGATCTTTAGTTGCGGTGTGCGAACCCTTAGTTGCAGCGTGTGGGATCTAGTTCCCTGACCAGGGATCGAACCCGGGCCCCCTGCATTGGGAGCGTAGAGCCTTAGCCACTGGACCTCCAGGGAAGTCCCTGAAGTAAACTTCTAAAAGTGTAAATCTGACCATGTCACCTTCCCATCCGAGCCTTCAAGGGTTCTTGTTTCTCTTGCACTAAAATCCTGACCCCTCATTGTGGCCCAGAGGCCTTATGTTATCTAGCTGCCTGGAGCAGGTTGTATTTTCCAAAGATGGTCAGACCCCCATATTTGTCCCCTTCTTGACTCTCCTCCCGTTCCTTGAATCTGGGCTTTGACCAACAGAGTGGAATAGAACTGACGTTGCAGGAGAGCTCCGAGGCTGTCCTGTGAAGGACCTATCTCTGTCTCTGTCTCTGTCTCTGTCTCTCTCTGCCTTCTCACCTTTAGAACTCACCCACCATGTTGTGAGGACGGAGGTCCCAGCCAACAGTCAGGACAAACTCGCTGCCCCTGCGAGTAGCCACCTTGGAAGTGGACGCTCCAGCCCCGTCGACCTTCAGGCGATGGAGGCTCTGACTGACCTCTGACTGCAGCCTCATGGGAGACTCTGGGCCAGAGCCATGCAGCCAGGCCACACCTGCACTCTCAACCGACAGAATTCATGAGCGATAATAAATTATTGTTATTGTTTCAGGCCACTGAGGTCTGGGCTGATTTGTTAGGTGGCATTTGGTAACTGAGAGTTGCCTAATTTTCTGACGCTGTTTCAACCACTCCGTGCTGCTCGGTGAAAGCTTCTTTCTGCCTCAGGAACTTTGTGCTTCTTGTTCCCAAATCAAAGAAATTGTTTTCTTCTGGCACTGCCATATCATTAACCCCCTCACTTTGTTAATGTGCCTGTTCTAGTGTCAAATCCCAGGAGAGCCCCCTTCACCGTCTATACATAAATGCCTCCTCCTGCCCCCACAATCATTTCCTGCCCATGACCTTGTTATTTTCCTTCACTGCACTTTACTGTACCTGAAACTACATGTCTATGTATTTATTTACCTGTTATCTTTCTCTCATTAGAATGTAAGCTCTATGAAGGCAGCAATTTGAAAAATCTTATTCGACAGTAGATCTCCAGAAATTAGGATAATGCTTGGCACATAAAAAAAAAGATTCACGCAGTATGTATTAGACAAATATTGAGATAACCCAACAACCTGTCACTGTTCCCTCTCAGGATAAACTGGGTAGAACTTTTCTGCAGAACATATGATGAATTATCTCAAATAAGGGGAAAGTCATTCAGTTTTGCTTAAATTTAAACATAGATCCAGGCAATATATTTGTATCATAGACCTTGATATACAGGATCTAACCATTTTTTTTTTTAATTAAGGATTTTAAAGAGCGTCCCTGGAACAAACAGGAGCAAATATCAAACCTTCACTCTAACACTTCTTGTTTTCTACAAGCCCCATGCAAATGTGGATTAACTCGACCTGGTCATCCTCTGGAAAGGACCAGGATTTTTGATGTGTCAGCTGACAGACAGTAAGAGCGGGCCACCCATTTATAGGGGAAATGCTGCTATGGGAGAACATGCTGGATTAAAGACACCCACATACTCTTTGACAACTCCTTCAATCAATAGGTGGAACCTGTGCCCCTCTCTGAATCGGTGGATGCTTGGTTAAGAGACAATGCAGGCATGACCTTGAACCAGGTTCTGAGACCAGACCTTAAGAAACTGTCAGCCTCCATTTCCCAACGCTTTGAACACTTGCTCTTGGAGCCCTGAGCTCTTGTAAGAAGCCCAACTCTACTCCTGCAGAGACACCTGGACATGACATGCAGATGGAGGGGGACAGCTAAGCCCAGCCTCCCAGCCATCTGCACCAAAGTACCAGAGGCTGGAAAGCCGCCTTGGCCCTCCAGACCAGACCAGCTGCCAGCTGAGCACCACCAAGTAACCCTGGTCAACACCATACGGTGCTGAAGAATCACCCAGCTGAGCCCAGCCAGCAGTCCCGACCCACTGATCATGAGCAAAACAAAGCAATTGTCTTGTCTCTATGTTTTGGGTTCATTTGTTGTAAAACAATGGCTAACAGGAAAACAGAGCTTCCACCCTTCCTTTCTAACATTAGTACCAGGTCCTCTTACCTGAAATATCCTTGCCCATTCATGCCAGGAGCCTGATGCCAAGGACATTCCTGGGAAACCCTGAGAGAAGCTATTGCTCACTGTGCCTGACTGGCGAAAAGCAGATACATCAAGAAATAATTAAAGTCACACTTTCAATTCTTAACTTCTTTTAATTGAGATCATCAAAGAGAAATAGATTTCATTACAAGCACAGCATGAGGGCTGCATTCTCTGGAGTTCATGTTTATTCATTCAAATGGTTACATTTCACTTGTTTTGTTGCAAATAAGTGACTTAACTTGGGGAAGGAGAAGAGAGAATAATTTAAACTGAAAAGTAAAATTTAATACTTTGGTATTAGATGGGTCTGTCAAGAGTGAGACTCTACAACTAAATCTTTAATGACTAATGTAACAATTGAATATACTGCATGTATTTCTGGTGAGAACATATATTTAATTACTGTTGGGCAACCAGGCAACAATGTTCACAGTACAGATACATATCTTTCCCAAAGGAAATATGCCTTTGCAACATGTTTCCTCCTCTTCTTATTTTTTAAGGATTGTTTTCTTTTATTTTTATCCACATATCTTTTGAGGGGATATTTCACTGTATCTCTGGCATTTTAATTGTTAAAAATGTTGGATATTATTGAGCGGTCATGAACATGAGATCCATCTGTAATTCTTGAACCTAGTGATAACCACAGTTAACATTTTGGAGGTTTTTCCTGCTGTATTTCTGTCTGTTCATGTCTGTCCCTCTCCCCTTTCTAAGAATGGAAGGGTTTATGTGTGTTGTCTTAATTCATAAACAGACAACATCACTGGCTTTTGCTGTGATTTTGCCATTGATGAAATGCATATTCTATTTACACCAAAATAATAATTGCACTAATAGACATATGTCGCAAGTGACAAAGGGCTGAAACGGGTTCATTTGCTGCCCTTGAACATCCTGGCTAAATTATATGCCCTTTAGAACATCCTGGCTAAATTATATTAATGGTTTATAATTAGAAGAAATAATTATTCCAGAAAGGGTTGAGGCCGGAAAACAAATGACGGGAAAAGGAGACTGAGATAAAAACGTCAGACAGAGCCCAAGATGCTGTTAATACACGGAGGACACGTCCTGAACACCTGCCTCTTGCTTGTCACCACACCACGTGTTGTGACCTGCGAGGCTACCAGCTCTCACGTGAGGTGAGCAAGTGGCCCCAGAGAAACGCAGGTTTTTCTGGCCGCTGAGTAGGGACCCCCTACTCTAATCTACCACCATCCCCCATTCAACCCTCACTAAAAATGTCTACTCGTGTCAGCATTTGGGCTGTCTTTCTACCTTTGCTACCAGAAGTTGCCTCAAAATTGAAACGCATGTTGATATTTGAAGCTCATTTTTTTTTTTTAAGTTTAAACTGTCTCTTCAGGGATTAACTTTGTCCATAACAAGCGTCTTAGAACTTCAAGGTGCTCTTTGGCCAAAGTGAAAGGCTGTACGCTTTGGAATTGTATGGGCTGCCCTGGCATCCTGCCCCCAACACCCTGCTGGAGGTACCGTTTCGCTCCGTCGCAGCTCTCTCCCTTCACAGGGGTTCTGCTCCCCTAACCAGTTTACAGTCCCTGCCCCTCCCCACCCCAGGGGGGTTTCTTTGCCAATGACTGGAGCAGAAGCACACAATCCCAACCCTGGCAAACGAGACAGATAAATGCTGAGTATAATTCATGCTGCAGGCTGAGGCTGGGTCTCCAATGGAAACTGCACCCCTTCCCTTTCCTGCCTTATTACTCGCCAGTTTCTCCTGGGAGCTTAATGCATCCTCACGGCTGGACCCTCAGCTGAGAGAACCCTTCTCCCGCCTCTCCCTAGGACCCATAATCCTAGGACTGCTGCCCCAACAGGGCCCATTTCTCAGGCTCTTTTAAGACCTGCATTTCTCCTCCTGTCCCTCATCCAATCCCTCTGCCTTTACCTTGTGGGGAGACAAGCATTTCTCTCCAGAGCCTCCTCTGGCCCAGCAGAGGACGGACAGGCCTCAGCAAGTGAAGATGACATTCTCTTCATTGTTAATTTTCATCTGAATCTTATCAATGCATCACATCATTTCAGAGCTGAAAGCGAGATACATAATAATAAAACAATAAAATATCTACTATTTTTTCAGAAAACTAAGAATAGAATTACCATATGATCCAGCAATCCCACTCCTGGGCATTTATCCAGACAAAACTATAATTCAGAGACCAGGGACTTCCCTGGTGGTGCAGTGGTTAAGAATCCGCCTGCCAATGCAGGGGAAAACGGGTTCGAGCCCTGGTCTGGGAAGATCCCACATGCCGTGGAGCAACTAAGCCCGTGCACCACAACTACTGAGCCCATATGCCACAACTACTGAAGCTCGCGCACCTAGAGCCTGTGCTCCACAGCCAGAGGAGCCACAGCAATGAGAAGTCCGCACACCACAACAAAGAGTAACCCCCGCTCACCACAACTAGAGAAAGCCCGCACGCAGCAATGAAGACCCAACGCAGCCAAAAATAAATAAATAATAAAAATAAATTTAAAAAAAGATGCATGCACCCCTATGTCCATAGCAGCACTATTCACAATAGCCAAGACATGGAAACAACCTAAATGTCCATCGACAGATGAATGGATGAAGAAGATATGGTACATGTATACAATGGAATACTACTCAGCCGTAAAAAAGAACGAAATAATGCCGTTTACAGCAACATGGATGCAACTAGAGATTATCATACTAAATGAAGTAAGTCAAAAAGAGAAAGACAAATACCATAAGATATCACTTATATGTGGAATCTAAAATATGACCCAAATGAACCTATCTATGAAACAGAAACAGAATCGTGGACATAGAGAACAGACTGTTGGTTGCCAAGGAGGAGTGGGGTGGGAGAGGGAAAAAAATGGCCACTATTTTTAAGTGTCTACTATGTGCCAGACACTTTGCTAGTTTAGTAAATTCAAGCCCTATTTACCAAATTCCCATCTGCGTGAGACCCCACCCCGAGGTGCTGAGTACACAGTAATTAGAAAAAGGAAACAGAGCCACTGCCTTTATGGAACATGCCACGTGGCCAGTCGCTGACATGTGCTACGTCTAAGCTTTACGGCAACCTTGGAGAGCAGCTAGTATTTCTCCCACTTTGCAGCTGGGGAAACAGCCTTCCCGAGATTCGTTTACCAGGACTGCTGGGTCTTGGAGTTGACAGCCCTCCACATTGCCCTTCTGCTTCTCCTTGAAGCTACCGACAGCCCCTCCAAGACGTCCTCCCTGCCCCCACCCGTCCATCCCCCGGCCACTGCCCTCATCCAGGTAAACAGATCTCAAACAGGATAAAGAAGAAGAGCTTCTGTCCCCAGCTCAACCTTCTTCCCTCTGGAGCACAAAGCTTTGCTTCTGTAAATAACTGTTTTGTTTCACGCCTTCTCAATGAGATTGCAAATTCTTGAGGATGAGGAAAAAGTCTCGTTTCTTTTGTTTCTTCCTCATTCCTAGAAATGTAATAAGCACTTAAAATGCAAGTCGAATATAGTGGTGAGCAGATGAGCAGATGCACGCATTAGTGGCTCAAATGGTCTGACAGAAATAAACGTCAGTCAAAGACAGAGTTTACTGAGACATCAGGCCAGTATCAAAGAACTGTCATCAGAGACCACAAAGCCCACCCCAGGCTTCCTTTCCTGAATTATGCAAATGTCAAGTGGAGGAAAGTGAAGCAGATGAGAATGTCCTCGTCACGTGAGAGGGTGGACAGCGCATCCTCGAACTGATCTCAGCGGGAGGGACTCTAATGAGATGGAGGACAGACAGCCAGACACTTCCTGAGCCTACAGTTTTGCAAATGTTCGCTTTAACGGCCTCTCCTCAAGCAATCCTAATTTGAGTATGACTTCACATCGTTCCCTGCTAGGATTCTGATCTCCTGATGTTGGAATGTTTGCATTTGGTGTATTTGGTGTTCTTATCCTACTTAATTACTATTTTTTTCTCTTAATTATTATTTAATCAGTTTTTTCACTGGTGCATTTGATTGTTCTCACATTTGACGTGTTTCATGAGGAACCTAATGGGGGCCAGCATCCCGCCTTCCTCTCTGTCCTCCCGCCTCCCAGCATCCGACACCTGGCCTGTTTCCCTGCTGGGCACTTTCCCCTGGTCTCCCATGAGAGCATTCAGTAACAGTAGTGACTGTCACTGGCATTAGGTAACAGTAGTGACTCTCACATACCTTCACCTCTGTTCTAAGGATTTTCCAAGTAAAAGAACTTAATCTTCCCAAGACAAATGTATGGGGTGGGTACAATTATTATCCCCATTTTACAGGTGGGGAAACTGAGTCGTAAGCCATGCAATTTGCCCAAGATATGTGGGTAGTTTGTAGCAGAGGCAGGTTTTGAAGGTAAGTTGTCCCAGCAGTGAGGGCATGTGTGATCAGGTTTGGTGAATCCACACAGATGCCCTCATCAGAGCCTCCGTATGCGTGAGGTACCTCCTGTGTATCCGAGACCCGATGATGGATCTGAAACTCTAAGCCATTGTCCTTGCCCTGCCCTGTTATCAGGGAACCTACAGTCTTATTAGGAATTAAGAATATGCATAGATTAGTGGATTCCACAGATGTATTTAAATCTGATGGTATGAAGATATAATTGGTTATAAAAAGGAGAACTTATTGTGAGATGAACAGCACGGCAAACATAATAGAGGATATGGTTGATAGTGAGGGGAGTTTTCCTCAACAGAAAAAAGTTCTTAACACCCAGTTACAGTCTATTGGAGAGCCTGACAGTCAATTTTGATGTGAAAAAATTCTTATATCTTGAACCACAAATCTTAAAATCTTACTCAACAAGTAATGAGAATTTGGGGTCCTGAGAAAATCCCAAGATTGCATTTTGGGGTTTGTTACAAGACCCTTTGGCTTAGAACCTCTTTAGAAAATCACTGTGATGAATGCAGCGATGGTCAATTACTGTGTTAATTCTGCCCAAAACACACATCCTCCTGAGATGCCTATGTCTCAAACATGAGACAGTCCTACACATGCCCACATCTGTATCCTAGTTTTCATCACCAGTTGAGTAAATAAATCATCGCCACCGTTTCCCCGAAGCCATGCGTCACACACACCAAGGAGCCCACTGCCTGGACCAGAGCCCACTGCCCAAACACCTCAAAGGCCAGGGCAGATGGCCCCAAAGAAAGAGGCACTTTGTCATCTTAAAAACGAATCCTCTCCACTGCAGTAGCGCTGTTGGCAAACGTTCCTTTCCACCATCCCATATTTAAGAATATGACTTTGGAAATTATAAATCGTCAGTTATTATTTGATGGTCTCAGCTTGGAGCTTGCTACATAATGACTTCCCCAGTAGGACACTGAGCTGCTAGTTCGCAAACTCCTTCTGAAAAAGCTTTTCAGGGAATTTGTGCTACATTGAGAAGTAACTGAACCGAAGGGGCCAATCCAAATGCCGTTCTTTTAATTTATTTTCTCTAACCCAAAGAACATTCCATTTACTTCTCTTCAGTGAGAGGGGCAGGCCCTATCCCTTCATGGTTAGGGTCCTTATGATAGGTGCGGAGGGAAATCACATCTCTTCGTGGGATGCGTTTGGAACTGTCCTATTTAATTAGGTATCTGTCAAGTTTCCATCTAACTTTGCAGACCGTGAGCTGGAAATGCTTCAAAAGTGTAGATATATTTCTGAGTTGGGGTTATCACTCTAAAGGTCCGCAGTTTGCAACCCTGGCTGTACTTTAGAACTACCCAGGGAGCTTTTTAAAATCCAGATGCTCAGGCCACACTCCAGACCAGTTAAATCAGAACATCTAGCGGGGGACCCAGGCATCCGTGCTTTCTTTAAAGCTCCTTGGTGCTTCCCCTGTGCTGCCCCTGACAGTGGTTTTCAGCCCTGAGTGTGTACACCAACATCACCAGGACCGCTGCCCTCCCTCCCAGCCCCAGGTTCTGACTGAGCAGGGCTGGGCTGGGGCTGAGAATTCCCTGTTGGTCTGGGAATCACTCTCCAGAGGCACGACTGCAGGCTTGTCCAGAAAACCCAAGTTCAAACCCCAGTAGTTCAGGACATCTGAGCCTCATTTCCAACATCTGCAAAATGGGCACACTGATGAATCCTGCCAACATTTTCTGAGAGAATCCAGTGGAACATTTGTGAACCTCCTTGATAACACTTAAGCTTTGCAATATCTGGGTTCTAGCTGGTGATGAGTAGAAACTCTTAAAGAGTAATATTCAAAAAGGTACAATCAAGGCTTTAACACAAATGTAAACATGCGTTAATCATTTTATTTAATTCATTAATTAATGATGTAAGGTACAAAAGCTGGTTCAAAGTAACATCTAAAGAACAGAAATGTGATAGACAGATTGCTGAGATGAATTCACTCAGAGATGCAAAGCTGGGTCATATTTCAGGCACTAAAATATAAAGTTTGAAAAGAAATGTAGAATGTTTAGATCATCCTTTATTCAGGCTGGAAATCAATTCCATTTCCACCAAGGAAAAACATTTGCATTGCTCTGAAAAGGAACCATTTGCATCACAATGGACAGAAAACACCTGCCTCACCATCTGCCCTTCACAAGCCCACTTCTATTTGCAGAATTGCAAAACAGCAGGAGAAGCACCACTGCAGAGTCCGAATTGCCTGGGGTGGTAGGTCCTCCACCCGTCAGGATTCCACTGCGAACCTTCGGCTCCTCTGCCCCTTTCAAAAGACAGCCTTCAGGACAGAATCAGGACGTCTACAGACTTGCGAATGGCGGCTCCTACTTGACCTCTGAGAGGGTGGATGACCTTGGCTCTGACAGAGCAGAGAACATGTGTGTGTACTAACCATATATGTTCACGTTCTAGGAACGTTGTATATGTGACCAGCCGTGTGCGTACTAAGATAATCATGAGTTCACACTGATGTCTGCCTCTGAATCCATCACACGTGGATCACTCTTGTCTCCTCCTCTGGCTTCTCTGTAAGCTCCCCGCCAACAGGGAGAAACTGGCTCCCACCACCCAGTGTCTGTTCACCTAATTGTTCAGTTCCAGGGCACATGTAGGGCAGCATCAGAACGCCAACTCTGCTCTCATGAGAAATACCTTTACCCACTAGAGTAGTCCCTTCACCTGTGCTCTTAGAGACCACTCACTTCCAAAGGGACTTAGTGTCTGTTCCCACTACCCCCTTCATACATTTGTCACACTTAGATTTTTTGTCACATCTGCATTCCATCCTAGCATTCTCCCAACCGCCTAAATACTTTTTTCTTTTTTTAATTTTCACACATTGTTTCACTCTTCGTGTTGTAAAGCTCTGTGGATTTTGACAGACGCACAGGGTGATGTATCCACCATTATTGTATCAAACAAAATGGTTTCACTGTCCTAAAAGTTCACCTGTGCTTTATCTATTCAACCCGTGAGGAGCCTGCGGGCAGGATCTCTGCCTTACAGGTAAGTGGTCCAGAGTCCAGAGAGGCCCCCACCGCATTCTCAGCAGGGAGAGGGCAACACATGTGTGACTCAGCGCCCACCAGGGAGGAGCCTGTCAGAAGGGCAGCGCTGCCATCCTGCTGGGAGGCGGAACGAGGCAGCTGTGCCCAACACAGCCTCAGTCCCAGTAATGACCCTGAGACTCGGATGGGCACCAGCAAGGTCTCCTGGAAGGACTCAAACCGAAGTCCCCTTGATCGCAGGCTTTCCAATTTTTTTACAAAATAACCAGGCTTCTTAAGCTGGAGACAACTGGCCAATGTTACTTCTTACTTACAAGACCCTCACTTATAGTAAAGTTAAAAATGCTACATAATTACATGTGTCAGCAGATTTCTTGGTGATTTTATCGGAAAGGCTAGAAAGGAAAGCACTTGCATGCTGCTGAGAGAACGTGTAATCCTGTAGAAAGAATGTGCCCAGGCAGCTGTGTTCCTGCGATGTTCCCCCTCAATTAGGTTACAGATAAATCCTCTTTTAAATGTTCTAGAGGAGCACATATGTAAAAGAAGGTCACGGCAAATTTTTTTATACAGCTAACACTTCACTTTCAATGTGATTATTGTAAAACATACTGAGAATGGAATTTAAAATTTTTGTCCTGTTTCCGAATCTGTTTCTAATTAGCTGTAAACTAGGACCAGTGACTTAGTGTCTTTGAGCCTCTGTGTCCTGCTCTGTGAAATGGAGTCATTGGCTGGGTCACATCTCAGACACCTTTCAAAATTACCATCCTAGTGGTACTCAAAAAAAGTCACACTTCTTGGTCACAACCCGTAAATACTCTCCTATGGTCCCACAGAACACGAACTTTGATCTGTTGGTGGCTCTGCTGTGATTTCTTAAATTAAATGTATTGTTGAGCCCTTGGGTGTTTGTTATACTTTCTCACATAAATAATGTTCTAACCAACATCCTTAAAGACACATTGATGTCATCATTTGGAATTTCTTTTGGTGACTTGCAAGGGCAGTTATAATGTTTTCCAAAGTTAAGCAGTTATCCTAGAGATTGCTGTTGAGCAGTATGACCATTTGAAACGCTATCTTGATCACATATAAATGCTAGATTCTGAGACTTCCCTGGTGGTCCAGTGGTTAAGACTCCATGCTTCCACTGCAGGGGGCAAAGTTTCGATCCCTGCTCGGGGAACTGGGATCCTGTGCGCCACACAGCACAGCCAAAAATAAAAAAAATAAACACTAGATTCTTTTTCTGAGATTTTATTTGTTCCACTGATTTGTATGTCTTGTTGTGCAAATATTTTAATCATTGTATCTTTATTAATATGTTGTAATACCAGCTGGAACACACACACTATTTTATTTTCATATGATATTCTTGATTATTTTTGCTTAATATTTTTAATTTTTTTAAATTGTCATTAGTTCAGAAAATTCTTGTGTGTACCTTTGCAGCTTGTCCCCCAGCACCCGGCCCCAGGCACCCCACTCTGTGTCGGGACTCCATTTAGATGGAGTTACGCTCTACAGCATGTAGCCTTCCGGGCCAGGCTTCTTTGACTCAACATGATGATACTGAAATTCATCTTTGTTGTTATGTGTATCATTAGTTCACTCTGTTTTATTGATAACTAGAATTACATTGTGTGGACTTACCAAAATTTTGATGGACGTTTGGGTTTTTTCCAGTTTTTGACTATTATGAGTCAAACTTCTTTGATTAGATATAGTCAAAAAAATGTGTATAACATTCTTATACACATTTTATTTTAAATATCATTTTTTTTTATCTTGGAGAATAACCAGGAGACCCAGTAGACTTGCTGGGTCATAAGATAGGTGTATATTTAACTTTTACTTTTAACAGCTTTACTGAGCTATAACTCATATACCATACAATTCACCGACACAAATGTACACCTCAGTAAATTTTGATATATTTGTAGAATTATTCGACCACAACAGTCAGCTTGAAGACATTTCCATCACTCCAAAGAGAAACTAAGTAATGTTTGGGATTCATTCTCTACTTCCTCCTCACCCCACAGTCCTAGGCAATCGTAACCTACTTTACATCTCTCTAGATCTGCCTATTCTAGAACATTCCTACCAAAGAATTCACATGGTATGTTTGGGGACTGCCTCCTTTTTCTAACCACAATGTTTCCGAAGTTCATTCATATTGAAGAATGTATCAACACTTTATTCCTCTTTATGTCAAATAACTTTCCCAGGTATGGATAGACCACATGTATTTATCCATTCATCAGCTGACGAACATTTGGTTTGTTTCTACTTTTGGGCTTCTGTGAATGATGCTGCTGTGAGCGTGTGTATGTGTGTGTGCGTACACCTGTTTGCATTTCTCTTGGGCATATACCTGGGCATGGAATCGTGGCCCTACGGCAGCTCTATGTTTAACATTTCAGGGACCTGCCTGGCTGATTCCCACAGCGACTTCACATCCTACATCCCCACCGACAAGGCATGAGGGTCTCCCTCCTTCACCGTCTTGCCAACACTTTCTGTTGTTTATCTTTCTAATTTTAGCTTGTCTAGTGTGTATAAAGTAATAGCTCATCATTCTGATTTGCGTTCCTCCAAGAGAAACGTCTATGTCGATCCTTTGCCCGCTTTACTTGGTTATATGTCCTTTTATTATTAAGTTGTAAGAGTTTTTTATATATTCTGGATACTAGACCTATATCAGATGCAGTCAATCCTTATTATTCACGGATTCTGTAATTGCAAGTTCACCTACTTGCTAACAAGTATTTGTAACTCCAAGATAATACTCGGCAGTGATTCACAGACTCGCAAAGGGAGGCAAAACAATTGAGTCGCCTGACACATGTGTTCCCAGCTGAGGCCACATAAGACCACGTCCTGCCTTCTCGTCCCAGCCCTCACCCAAACACCTGTGTCCTGTTTGCGTCTGTTGTTGTAGCTTTTTCATCTTGTGCCTTTTGTGGGTGATTTCTCTGTTTTAATAGGCCCTTATCCTAGTGCTGACATGCTGCCTGGTGTCCTGAATGCCTCAGTTTCCAGCAGTAGAGAGATCACTGCTAGTCCACAGTGTGATCTGCCAATAGAGGCACACAGAGTGTCACCAGCGGATACTCCTAATCAAACACTTGTACAAAAAGCAAGGATCTGAATGACTGCGCGTGATATTTTTGAACATTTTCATCAAACTAACAAGTGTAGTGAGATTGGCTGGTTGCTCTTAATATCGCTGGACAAAGTGGGGAAAGAAACGAAGAGCTCAGGGATTTGAAATTCCCAGCTCGAGACCCACGTCAATGATCTGAGAGCTTCTATGTTTGCCCTGAAAGGGACCTTGTCTCCTGTAGCTGAAGGGCTGAGATGGTGGAAAAGCAAGCCCAGAATCTCATGCTGTGAGTGGCTGACTTAACAAACACAAGTTGAATTTCTAGCCCCACAGAATGTCTACTGTTCAAGTGGGGGCATTGATGGAGAAGGAATGGGGTCCTGAGAGTCAGGACGAGGATGTGTGGGAAGATCTGGATGAAGCTGGGGACCCTGAGCCCCTCAATTCCAACAGAAGCAGCTCTCCACCCCCAGTGAAGCAGAGCCTTCACCCCCACCTGAGGATATCAGCCCCCCAGAGGCAGAGGCTTTGTCAGATCCTGCTGACTCCCCTCAGGACCCTCTCCCACGGCCCCTCTCTCCACTTTGATTCCAGACCCATAACTGGACTCAAGTCCCAGCAGCCCCCAAAGGTGAGGTACTACGGGTGACCCACGAGCTGCACTGCACCCTGAAAGAACTGCTTGTTTTCTTACGTGTGCAGACAGAATCCAGGGAATGTGTGTAGCTGGATGTGTGGGGTGAAGTGGAGGGGCAAGTTTGGATCAGCTCAGAGCCAGGCGTGGAGTCCTTTCTACTATTTGCTGGTTTAATGGTTGACCACTGTTGAACTTTTCTCCACTGAACAACTGACCACCCACCCACAAACAAACAAACAAAAAGCAAAATAATTTTTCAGTCTGGCTGGCCCAGGGCCTTTAGAGGGTCTGTAATTCTTTCCAGTTTAACTAAACATGATCCCAAAGGGGCGTTTTGACCGATTTCTCTCTGTTTCTCTCTCTCTCTCTCTGACACACTGTTTTGGTAGGCAGGTGTATATCTATCAGAGTATTTTCTAAAGTAATTTAAAACCCCTTAGAATCCTAGGAAATGGGGAGACCTCTGGCCCACGTGTCTCTGCAAATTCCTTTGAGTACTGTCCGGCCTCGGTGCCCCGCTAACTGTGATTTAAACACGATCTGTGATTCCAGTCAAGAGGCTGATTGCATTTAGTTTGCTGGTGACAGGATCAGTGCATTTCCTCCAGGAGAAATGATGCATTGGCTGTCAGGCTTCTGGTCCAGGGATGTCGGGTTCTCCCAGAGCCACCACCCTGCATCTGAGGTGCGCTCCTCTAGTTCTTGCCCTTTCATAACGAGCAGCATTAGGCGCCAGCTCACCTGCCCCACGGTCAGGGGCAGCCACTGTGATCTGCCTTCTAGAGAGAGCGGCAGGACCAGTCCAGCATCAGCAGAGCAGATGCCTTAGGAGGAAAATGAGGCAAAGACGGAGAGGGTTGCGGTTTACGGCACAGCGGGTCTGGTCATGTTGGCGCACGGTCAGCCTGGATGACGGCACAGACCTCCACGGCACGGACGGCAGGAGGCAGGCAGTGCTGCAGCCAGGGGGCCCCGCCGACGGCCTGCCCTCGACTCTCCTTAGATCTGATCCTAGTGGGAGACCCCCATCCACCTCTCCTGTAACGCGTCAGTCCCACACATGACAAGTCTGAAAACCAGCCCCTCTGGATAGGAAATGAAATAGAGGAATTACGATGTTTGTGAGCTGTTGGCCCCATTGTTTGGGGGTTGCTGGTTCTTGGGGCTGGTGGTCAGTTTCGTCAGAGGGCTTGTATTAGATGGAAGTTGGGGTCTGGGATTCATGTTTTCTGGAGACAGAGAAAAGGAAAGCGCGTGAGTAGAATACGCCCAGCCAATCACAAACTTGGGGACTGAGCCCTACCCTCTCCAAGAGCAGTAGGCGAAGGGGAGCCCGTGGACTCTCGGACGAGGGCTGACTTGGGAAGCTGAAGGAGACATTTCAGCGTCCAGAAGAACAGCCCACACTCCTGGGTGTGTGCTCTGTGAGTCTGACTAAGCAGGGAGCCCGAGTGCCCCGGGCCGGGCCGCCCGCCATGGATGCTGGCGCTATCCTGGGAGATGTGGTCTTCTGCAGGGAAATGATGCTCATGTCACTCCTTGAGCATCCACAGGCCACCGGGCCCCGATGCCCTGCTTTTCAAGAACCGCTCAGAGCACCTTTAAGCACATGGCGCCCTCAGAACATGGGGACACCCCCTCACTGCTGGCCACAGAGCAGGGGTGGCTTCACTGACGAACGTTGCAAAACTCACTGCTGTGGGATTTATTTAAAACAGAAACAGGTTCTGAGAATCTGTGTTTCTGTCTGTCCCAGGGGACCTCATTACCTGAGCACCCAGAGCGTGTCATTATATATGTCTGCAGCTGACTTCTGTGGACTCATTAAAACCGCAGGTGATGGATTTCTAAGGATTTTGTACATTCAGAGAGAACCTCGTGGGCAAAGCCAGAAATCAGCTTAGTCAACCTGTTCGCTGCCTGATTTTGCCACCATGAGGCCTAGTAGATCATTCCTTCTTTCTCAAAGACAAGTCTTACTCTAACGTCACTTCTGCTCCACTTTCTTTCCCCGTGGCAATAACTACGAGGGGCTCCCTGATCATAAAATGACGTGCAAAATTATAAGCTTTAGAAAAAGACACGCCAGAGGGCCAGCCTACCTTCTCATGAGATCCTTGCTGGGGAGTCTGGCCACGAGTTCTGGGCAGTTTGCTTCCCGTGGGACAGGACTGGCAGCAGGGCCTCAGCTAATGGTGGTCACTGGGTTTCCAGGGCTGGGACTACTGAGGTCCCGCTCATGGAGGAGAAAATGGGGACGGGGCGGGGAAGGCCGGGGGCTGCGTCTTGGACGCCAAGCATCCTATTCTTTTTTTCCCCAGGGGCATCTCCAGGCCAAGGTCAAGGAGTGACGGATGTACACAGAGAAACAGGCCAGCAAAATGCACATTTTTATTTTCTCTTCATCTTGTGGAGTCTAACAACGAAGTGTTTCTGCAGGTCCAGTGGCAGAGCTGGGGTATAGGACCAACAGACCTGCCAGCCTCTTCGTCCCTTCCACCCCAGCCCTGCACACCCTTCCGTTCCCACGTCAGAGAGGGCCCAGCCCTCCTGGAACCCCTCTTGCATTGCCCCTCGGGGCCCCCTCTTGTTCACACCGACAGCAGGGGTGGGGGTGTGGGGAGGGATGGGCCCCCTGACCTGCCCTCATGTCGCTGTCCTTCAGTCCTCGCGCTGTCTCTGTGTTCTCTGGGCGGCTCTTTGGGGCCTTTGGACTGGGGACAGAGACTCAGAGCTGCCACCCTCTGTGACAGTGACAGACCCCACGCAGCCCCGTGGCCACTGGGCTGCATCTTCACACCCCTCCTCAACCCTGTGCTGGCTCGGCGACACACCCCATGTCTCCCCTCAGTCCTGGATCCCAGAAGCCCCCTGCCTTCTCCGTGCAGACGTGCCCACTTGCAGGACTTCTCGGAGGGGCGCAGAGCAGACGCCGGCTGCGTCCTGTGATCACAGGCTCTGCAGGACGCACAGTCTGGAAGGTGCCGGATCAACACGGAATCTCCCTGGAGTCACTCGTGATGGGACAGCCTGGGAGCCAGCGGGTGTAGTAAAGGTGGCCCCCAAATAGGAACAGGTCTGATGCATAAGCCCCGTTTGTAATAAACAATAAGCTCCGCCCCATTCTTTCGCAGAGACGTCCTCCTGACGGGTGACCGGGAGTTCCTCTGAAGCTGCTTTCTCCTCCTGTACAGACTGGAGATCCGCCCCGGGAGGCGGGTGTTAACGCGTCCCTCAGTGGGCGGGAAGGACCGTCCTGGGGGAGCAGGGCGGCTGCTATTCAGGCTCCGTCTATTTTCTCTGTCGAACGGGGCTCGTGGCTGCGGTTCTCACCCGGAGGCCCAGCTGTTGGTTGATGGCTGGGCAGTGAAACACTCTACAAATGGGAAGTGCTAAATACAATGAGGAAAATCAATATTTGTTCCTGGTGCATTCTGGGGGCTCTGCATAATGTAAGCAACTTTAATTTTAAATACCCACGGACTTCGGTCAGCGTGGACCTGCCTAGAAAGCGGAGACGCATGGAGATTTCAAGCTGGAGTTTTTTAGGCCATCTCATTAACTTGGCTCCCACTTGACCATCTTTGCCTTATTGCCAGGGACCCACTAGTCCATCTGCATCTAACGTCATCTACACCTAGATCATTCACATATCTCATCACACCTGTACATTTTTAAGAAAAAATTTTGCAAATGTGCATAGATACTATTGCAGTAAATAAAACAAAAATCATATAAAAGCTTTCCTGAAAAAAAACAACAACCAAAAAACCATGGCTTTAACAGGGCACTAACAGAGGTTGCACACGCACTGATTTTGGCTTTAAGACAGAGGGACGACAAGTAGCTTCTGAATCTCAAATTATTGGAATACAAGCCGGTCCTTTTTCTCTGACTTGTCTAGCATCAACGCCACAGGACAGACAAATGGGGAACTGCAGGCTCCTGGTACAAAATAACAACAAACTCTGAAACCAGAAAAGATATAGGATGCACAGCTGAAATGGATTTCAAGGACCCTCCAGTTCTGTTCTTTTCTCCAAGCGCAGCCCAGGAAGTGTGGTGAGTTTGTCAGCTGCGGTGACACAGCTGCGAGGCCAAGTGCCCAACCCATTGGGACCAGGAGGAAAGTGGGAGAAAGCACAGACCAGGACTAGAGGCACCACAGAGGAGACCAGAGAATGTCGGTGGCCAGACACCATAAACCCGAAGGAGCAGATAAGGAAGGGATTGATGAAATCTAGAAACATCCTAGATTATATGGCATCAGGGAGCCCCTACTTCCCCCTGGATAATCACACTCTGCTTCCTTCTCTCTGTTCTAGGACGGGGACCCCGCTGCCTGAAGACAGACCCTGTCCCCTGGACGCCACGGGCACAAGAGCCCTGGGCACCTTTGCTGCCACGTCTTATCATCTGGATGGACTCACAGCCTGGAGGAGCCTTGAACTTTCTGCTGGGCTCTGGTTCCAATGAAAATAAATCACAATAAAGATGAGACCATTAGATCAGCAAAGAATGGATTTTATAGGACTGTGAAAGCTTGTTGACAGCCGTGAGCTCAAGGGTTTAGTTAAGTCAGAACATATTAGCCTCCAAGTTCCGGCAAAATCTCTCCTCTAAGTTCTTGGCACCCAGCTCAGGTCTGGCCAAGGGGCCCTGGTGAGTCCAAGGGGAGAGGGTGCTTCTTTACAGGAAATCACCTGGGTCTCCAGCTCCCCAACTGCTGGTCATGGGACTTCTCAGCCTCTATAATTATTGGAGCCAAATTCATTAAAATAAGTATATACATAAATATTTCATACACATAGTTCTTATACATACATCTTAGGAGATCTATGTGTGTATATATATGTATATATATAATGTAGGGAGGTTGAGGCAGTCAGATTCAATGAGGCCATGCGGTCATGTCTGCTCAGAGCCAGAGTTGACACAGGGTAGACTAGAGACAGTGATGGCTATCCTCACGGGAGGTAGAAATGTTGGCCCTTAGAGAGGAAAAGTGGCAGGAGAGATGTGAACACAGCAGAAACTGAGACCACGTGGTCCCTCCAGGACAGCAAGAAGGTGCAAGAAGACTGGTGTTTCCAGTTTCTGCAAGACACACTAGCATTCCTGTAATTTCCTCACAGATCTTCCCAATAAGCTCCCTGGTGGATGGATGGTGCAGTGGTCGCAACTGTCCACCCCTCCCTGTGCCCCTGCCCTCTGCAGCCGCTCTCATCTCTCCACCCCTCCAATTTCAGCTCTCCTGTGATCTTCTCCGCCCACCAGAATGTGGCAGGAGCAACGCTGTTCCCCTGCACGACACCCCTGGGGCCCCTGCTCTGCCAGGACTGGCTGGGTATACGAGAGACGAGGTGGACCAGAGACAGCCCCGTTGTCTCAGCCAAGGCCCCACATAGGTGAGGGACCCAGCCAGGTTCACCCAGAGGCCCAGCAAGACCAGCCTGGACCAGCAGAGCTGCCCGTGGACCCAGAGACTGACCGCCATTGAACTCCCGTTTCACGCCCCGAGTCCCAGTGTGGTGGGTGACGTCACTGTGACGCCTGAGCCAGCTTCAGTAGCGTTCTGGGGTTTGAATCTAAGCGGCGCTTGATTACCATCTGGGCTCCCTCCTGTATCTTTGTGCACGGGAGCTGCATGACTGGGCGAGGGTGGGCTTTCTGGTTTTGTGGCCCCTGTGTGGTAACATCTACTGTTACTGTGTACCTGAAAGACCTTAAATGGAGCCTATCACCCCCCGGGAAACAATGGCAAGATCAATCCCACCCCTGGAAGCCGCTAGAACTCCAAAGCCCACTGCTGGCTTGCTTCAGCTTCACCACAAGCAACGACCCCGGTGTGTGTGAGTCATCACCTCCTCTCTCTCCAACGGTGTGCAGTTCTGTTCTGCTTCTGTTTCTGTGGAAAGAACAAGGCGACCATAACAAGCCAGATTTCCCAGACAAGTCCTTCCAGTCGTTGAGAAGAATTGGATGGTCTGTCCCAGGTTTCCCATTACTGGCAATTCCTCCCTGCGGGGCTCGGGGGTCTCACCCGGCCTCCAGCTCTGGCCCAGCTCTCCTGTAGGGCCAGACCCTCCTCTGAAGGCCTGAAGAGCCCACAGGACCAGGTAACAAGACTGATGCGTGGCCAGAAATGTAACCTCTCTACACCTCATTGGCCTGTCATGTAACGTGGCTTGGAATATTCTCTGCTATGGTTACAGTGAGAAATAAATGAAAAAACACTGGTGGGAATACCTACGGCAATACCTGGCTTAAGCAAGAGCACGTAAATCCTTTCCCCAAGCAAGAAAAAAATGGGCAACTGAAGGGAAGAGTTAGAGTGAACCTCAGATTCTGAGAGGGAGTGGAGGTGGAGGGGGGCGGGGAGAGAGAAAAACTCATCTAAGAAGAGACTATTTCAGTGGCCTCCGAGGCTATTCCAAGGCTGGTTGCAGGCCTTGTGCTCCAGCGGCCCATCTGTTGATCACCATTGGTGACCTCGGCAGCTAGGAGGAGTGAAGAATCCGGGCACAGAGGGAACTTCTGGCCAAGGGGCATTTCTTGTCCAATAAGAAGCTGTTTAGAGAATGTGAATCTCCCAGGTTGAAAGGCCTGGGCCAGAGCTTCCTGCATGTCTTTGTAGGTGAGCCCTCAGGACAGGGTTCCTCTTCCATGGCCTCTTAGCCCTAAGGCCCTGAAGGAAGTGGACAGTAGCCGATAGACCCCTGTCTGGGGAGGGTCAGGGAAAGAGGTCCCAGGTGCGAGTGCTGGGCTGGCCCCTCCGCCAGCCCCTGATCTTCCTGAGAGCTGTGTGTGGACAGGGAGGGCTTTGGATTGTGGGAAACGGGCTTCACAGGGTAAACAACCGGCATGTGTGTAGGAAAGACCAGGACATAGAGATCTGGCACCAAAGGGGAGGGTGAGTTTTCTGAGCTGCCTGTGGGCCTGTGGACCCTCAGCTGCTAAAATAGCCTTCCTCATGGGGGACCCACAAGGCAGTCAGGCCTGCAGAAGACGATTTGCATGAATATTGTCTTAATTATACTGAGGATGGTGCAGGGCCAGTGGTGGCCTAGATGCAGAGAGATAAACTAGTCCTGCCTCAGCTGCAGCGGACCCTCGTGAAATCCAGCTGAGAGGGCAGGAACGCATGCAGCCACATTGGGCTGTAGAGGACAAGTTCGCTCTCCTTGTTGGCTGCCTTACTGCTGGTTCATCCAACCCAGGGAGCACGGGCTACAACCACAAGTAAAACAGTGCCTAGGAAGCCCCGTGCTGCTGTTCACATCGCCGACTCAGAAGCAAGTTCAGCCTCTTCCTTGCACCCCTCCAAACTCAGATCTGCCTGGCACCTATCATGATGTATCATGATTTATGGTGTATCATGATTCTGTGAAGAATTTTTTATCCCAATTAGCAAAGTTAATCTGGAAATATTTATGAATTTGGTGGAACCAGTGATAAAATACTGGTGTTAATTATAATGATCAGAGAAAGTCAATCACTGGATGCTGATGTGTTATTATTGTCAAAGGTGCAGCTGTTTGATCCCAGCCCTATCTGTCATACACAGTTGAGTGATCATGTGTACTTTAAATCTGGAATTTTTAATTCTACAAGATAACTATAGACCAATCCGAATGCCTGTCTCAGCAGAACCTTTGGAGTTACAAGGAGCTTGTGAACACCGATTGCTTTGGGTTTTTTGGTTTGTTTGTTTTTTTAACCCAAGAAACACCCTGTTTTATTTTTTCAAATCGGGATATAGTTGGCATATAACAGTATATTCGTTTCAGCTGTACAACATAATGATTTGATATTTGTATTACTGCAAAACAATCAGCACAATCAATCTAGTTAACATCCATCACCACACAGTTATAAAATATTTTCTTGTGATGAGAACTTTTAAGAACTACTCTCTTAGCAACTTTCAAATACGCAAGATAGTATTATTTGCTACAGTCACCATGCTGGAACACTGATTGCTTTGAATCACTCCACACACTATTTCTGCACTCTCCTTGGCGGGTCTCCGAATTCAGCCACTGCTCCCAAGCCTGAGAACAGCACTCTTAGGGACAGCCAAGCCCCAGGCTAACCCACAAGGACCTTGTAGACCCAGGTTCAAGCCAGTGTTTTTTTTGTTTCTTTTTTTCTTCATCTGCTTCCTCTTTCACCTCCTCCCTCTGTCTTGCCTGGGACTTTATCTAAAAGCCTTTGTTTTTTTTCAGGTGGAGCAATGTCTCACTGTCCACTGTCCAGACCCCTTTCCTGCTTCTTAACCTGTGTCTCCAAGGCCGCTCACCTGAGCACCTGCCCACCCCTGGGGGCATCTGCCCGGCCTGAGCCTGGCTCTCCGCCCTCACCTGACCCAACAGCCCTCCCATCTGAGCTCCGTCCCCCACCAGAGGGGAGGAGACAGCTGGGGCTCAGGGACGCCTTGTACTCTGTGAGAAGCTGCTAACATTCCGGGCCAAGGCCCAGGGGCCCAGGGGCCAGGCTGGGCTTTTCCTTCTCAATGAAATGAGTCACGGTCTCCTGGCCTTAAGCTCAAATTTTAGAATCTGTTTCTATTCGAAGCTATGATCTTGCACTTAGTTAACGTTTGCTCCTAAAAATTAGTTTTTGTTTAATTTTTAAAAAATGATATATAGGGCCCCCCCATTCTTGGAAAGTTAGCTTTATGCCACTTTACTTTTACGAAAGACCCACATCAGTGCCTGTTTTCACTAACGGAAAGCAATCTGAAGAACACTGCTACTTTTATGAAAAAGGCAAAAAGTGAAAATTGCTTTCAGTGTCTGTTTTTAGTGGCCATTATAGGGGCAGCACGCATCCCAGGAGCAGAAGCGGCCCTGCCAGCTCCTTGTCTAGAACCACACTCAGCACTGGTCGCCAGAGCCGTGAGCTGTGTCTGTGAGCACCTGGGCTTTATCTCCATGTATTTTGTGCGTCTGTCAGCAAGATGTGTCCTAAGGTAGCTGCTTCTTCACTCTAGGTCATTTTGCCTATGAAAGGTTTCCTAGGAATTCTCTCCCTTTGGATCGCGAGAGAAGCCTGTTTTTTTTTGTTTGTTTTTTTTTTGTTTTTTCAAGTATCTTTTTTTTGTTTGTTTTTTCAAGTATTTTTTGTTTTTTCAAGTATCTTTTGTTTTTTTCGTTTTTTCAAGTATTTTTTGTTTTTTTTTTTTTTGTTTTTTCAAGTATCTCCTGGAGTCCGTGTGCATCCGGTGGAAGGCGGTCAGCCTCCACTGGGGGACACGGTGTCCAGTTTCCTCCTCAAAGATGGGAATCCTGGCAGGCTCGCTTTTCTTTTTATTTCATTTTGCTTTGCTTGCTTAGCTTTTGAGGAATAATCTACACGAGTGTTTCCAGAGCGATAAAAGTAAGAGGAAAGCCCATGGATGTTCTTGGTTCATTCTTGACTTAAGTAGAGGGGCTGAGGGTGTTCACAGGCAGCGTGGGGTCGACTTGTCTTCATAAGTGTGTGTATCTATGGAGACACAGCTACAGATCAGGATGACATCACCAGTCACCCCTATGGCCCTATGACCCTCCCTCCAACGCCCTTTTCCCCAGCATGTTTGAAGTTATAGTCTTTTTCTTTTGACCTACACGACCAGACACTTATAGATTTATGAATATTGAACCTTCCTAAAAGTCCTAGGATGAATTGTGCCCATGGGCAGTGGGGCCTATGGCTAATAACTACTCTGGACTCACCCCGGGAGAGCCTGATATTTGAAAGTCCTGGACATGGGGAGGCCAGGCCTCCAGCCCCCTCATCACGCCCCACATCGAGGTGGTCCCCCTGCCCCAAGCTTCCCAGCCCCAGGTTCACAGCCAGGTCCTCCTTTCTCGTTTTCCAGGAGGTTAAATTGGAAGCGGACAAGCCCAGGCGTAACCAGAGGGTCTTCCCCTGACTGAAAAGCACCGTGAGGTTGTGGATGGACTGCTGAAACCCCTTCTGTTCAGACCCCTTTGCTGTGACACGATCGTTGAAGGTTTACCAACCCCTCTACCCACGAGTAGACTCATGTCTGTCCCTGCCACCTCTGCAGCCACCAATTCTTGATCAATGGTCCCCACTTTTCAGACAGGGACCTGAGGTTTGGGGAGGGAAGTCATGCCTACAGTCACCACTGGGGATCTCATGGGCTCTGAGCACCCTGGAGTTGTCCGCCTGGATCTAAATCTGGCCTTTGCCCATGATAGCATTCTTTGATTTCCCTCCAAATATTTTCTTTCTCCAGCCTTTCAATTCTTCTTCCCCTCTAGCCACATACATTCCTAAATTAGTCTTCTCCTCCGGCACCTTTTTGTTTAAGTTTCTAGGGGGAGGAAGCCCCGTGTACGGGCATCACCCAAGGGGGAATCTCAGTGCAGAGAGGGGAGCCCTTTGGAATGAAACTGACTGCAGAGAAAGTAATTCCTCCCCACATTCCCCCTCCCGATTCTGTGCCACCTTCTTCTCTTCCCAGGGTTTCAGAATCCGTCCTTCTGTCCCCTCAGAACCCACTTCTTAGCAGAGGGAGTATTGTTTCCCCCGTCTGTAGGAGTCTTTTATCTTCTCGACAAGCCAGAGTATTCCCTCTGCAAAGCCTTCCCTCCGTTATTTGGGGTCATCAGCGACTCAGAGGTGCAGCTTTAATCCTTACAGGGATGGATGCTTTAAAAATAACTAGGCGCAAGAGGGAAGAGATATGGGAACATATGTGTATGTATAACTGATTGACTTTGTTATAAAGCAGAAACTAACACACCATCGTAAAGCAATTATACTCCAATAAAGATGTAAAAAAAAAAAAACTACCTAGGCTTGCTTTATCTCCTGACATTTAAGGCTTTTGGTAAAATGTCATAAAAACTCCAAAATGAAAGTATGTTGTTATGTTGCAAAGTGTGTTGACTGAACAGCTGAGGTGGCTTAGGGTGGTATTTGAGGTTATCTTCCCACTCATTCACACAGCAATTAGATCATGGGACCTTCAATGTGATTTTTAGGAATTCAAAGTTATTTGGGACAACTAGTTTCCATTGCTTTCTGTCTGTTCCCTGAAAGGACGACAAACACACCACAAGTCAAAGAACAATCATGGAGGCCGGGCAGTCAAGGGAAACATCTTGCCCTATTTGGGGGAATCGTTATCTATTCTATTTTCTAAAACATTTTAATATGTATGATCTAATCTAAATAAACCCCAATGAATTTTGAGGCACTGTTTCCTTGTTTCGGTTCTGTCTTCATTGGATACATGTCGAGGTTTTTTGATGCAACCAGTGCCTGAATAAATGTTAACGAATGTCTCAACTAACACAGCTGCAGTTTCTATTTCTGAACCATTTTATTCATTCCTGTGTCGCTTTTAATTTCTGAATTAGAGCAGGGCACACCTAAATATTTGACCATCCGTTTTACCATTAGAAGCTCAACCTGCTTAGAAAATTGCTCTTCCTTCAATGTTACATCGTGGCACTTTTCCAAAGTGATTTTATTATGTTGTTGTCACCAGTTCCTTGCGTCTTTTAGATTCTTTTCACATTCTTTTTCTCTTAAACATCCTCTGGCTCTCATACTTGCACCACGTTTCTTTCCATCTCCTTTTGTTCCGTCTTTAATCTCCTTCTGAAAACACCTCCATCCACACACTGAAATATATATGAAGATGTTTTCAGATTCATTTTGTCCTTCTCATCTCTTTACACTTTTAAGCCAGGGTCTTCCTGTTTTGATTTGTTTGTCTTTCTTCTTTCAGGAAACTTCTTCTTTATCCACTTTTCTTTGGCTTTAATTTATTGGTTTTAAAATTGCTTGTTTCCGATTTTTTTTTTTTTGTAGTTTAATGACACTCTACACGAGAAGTCACACTATAATCTTCTAGAAGTCCTTTTTCCTAGGTTTTGATTAATTAATGCGCTTGTTTTTGGTGGATGGCTAGGGCCGTGTGTGTGTATGTCTGTGTGTGTGTGCCCCTGTGAGCCCTACCCTCTCTGAGCCTGAGAGTCACCAGTTGGATGAATCAGTGCCTCCCCTCAGCAGCCCCTCAGCTACCTTCTGTAGCCCCACTTCCCATGCTTTCCTGGGAGGCAACGTCATCGTCCCCATGGAGCGTCCACATCGTGACTCCAGGGGACACCGGCATTCTGGGCGGCAACAGCACCTCCCCTTGGGGCCCTGCAGGGAAGATGGGCGTGAGATGCAGGACGAGGCCCTTCTCTCCACACCGAGGGGCTGGGCCAGAATACACATGACTTTGTGCCTAAGTCTGGAAATGGGAACTGAGAAAAATCCCACGACAACACGAATGAGATGCCCACGAAGGACACGGTCAAATCCTGCTCGACGCACTGTGGACACGTCATATCTGAAAAGGAGAAAGGAGGAAACTACAGCTTGTTGGGCTTTCATTCTAAGAGGCAGAGGCTCAGCTCTCAGACCTACATCTTCTGCAGGTCGCTCTCCTGACAGAGCAGCAACTGGGGCTGAGCAGACCTTTGACCTCTGCCTGCTCCCCACTGGCTTCATTTAGCCCAGAAGGGAAAGCAGGAGACCCCCCCTTAGAGATCACGGGAGTGGAGATGTCTTAAGTGCAGATGGACAACTCAGCAGGTTGGGTCTTTGGAGATGCCAGTTTGCATGCTGGTTGGGTGAGGCCCATGTCTCTGCTCATCTGCTCAACACATGAGATCAAACATGTGTTGCACATGAAACAAGAAAAACCAGTACCGCCACCGCCACCACCAGAAGAGTTTGTGTGCCCTTGGATATGGGACGGGGTGTATGGGAGGGAGGGAAGCGGACCATCTCTCTGAAACGATGTCGAAGCCCTCTCACCTGCCCCAGCTCCCTCCTCTAAAGGTTCCTGTCACCATTTCATCCCTTCTGGGTTTTCACAAGAATCCTTCCTTGGAGGGACCACGATCCAGGGTGAGGGGATGGTTGCGAGACTGAAATATTGAACACCTGCCCAGGCTCTCTCATGACTTTTGAACCGGAAACAACAAACCACAAACACCTCCCTCCCTTCCTTCTGAGGCTGGTGACAGCTGAGTCTTAGCGGGGACAGATGTCCCAGATCACCCGGGTTGCCCCAGCCTTCTTAGTAATAGCGTCTCTTTCACTATGAAAGTGTCCTGACTTGAATGATAATTATAAAATAACCCTACAAACTGGGGACCCTTGCTCCTGACACCTGTCTGAACTTTGGAAGCTGAGAGCCCTGCCTACCTCCCTAAGTCCAGCAGGCTGCGAAAAAACCCAGGCATAAAGAACTTGGGTTTCTCCAGTGGGTCCTCCAATGCCATCTCTGGAGATGCACCATCTGTCCCCAAGGTGAAGAGCATGAAGAGTTGGGGAAGGCTACCTGCTGTAACACAGAAACGCTCTCTCTCATGAAGAGCTATGTCAAAAATAACAAATGAGAACACCTGGCTTGGAAAATCACAGCCCAATTCTCCAAAGTCATTTTGTGGAATCCTCACAATAACCCTGTGGGTGGAAACAAGGCCCCATGGGGCTCAAGGTCACCCAGCTGGAAGTGGCTGGATGCTAGCCTTGGTCAGAGGTCACTGGGTCCACGTCCTGGTCCTTCCTCTGCCCTCAGCTGCTGGGCTGGATTCTGAAGGTGAGGGAGCTGCAGTGAGATGCCCATTGGCCCCTCTCCTTTCTCCCCGCTGATGTCAGACATCCAATTAACGTTCCAAATGTCTTGTCGGGGAGAGGAATGCATATACAGAAGCCAAGGATAACCGTACTGAAGCATTAATAAGAGCCTAATTCCTCAAACGCATGGCTCCCACCTTTGTTTCAGGTAGGGCCATCCATCCTTGTGGTGTTTCTAGGTGTGCAAACAGGAGATTCTAGGAGGCAAAGTGGGCTCAGGATGCAAATAACCGGAGTGGGATCCTGTGGGCTAAATTAGGGGGCCTCACTGCAGGGAAACAGGGCTTATCTGCCTTTCTCAGCTCTGCAGGATTTATTGGTTATGAAAAGACATCTGGAACAAATTAACTTCCTGTTATTGGAAAAATAGAGCATGAAGACAAATCTCTTTCACACACTTGAGAGTCGGCGTAACAGAGGCGCCATTGGTTGCAAGGTGGCGTTAATCTCTTTGGGCAGGTGTTATTGCAAGCAAATGGTTTTCAGGGGGAAAGGGGTCCCTGCAGGCTGTGGGGTAATTTGAAAGTAAAACAAATAATTTGAATAATCACCAAAGCTGGCAGAGTCCAAGATACCAATTCTGAGAAGATGCCAACAAGTGAAGTCAGCTGCTCCCCGGCTTCATACGGGTTTTCCTCCAGGCTGGTGAAAATAGGCTAAAGTTACATATTACCCATCAGTCAGGCCATTAGGGTGCACACGTGACATGCCAGCTGGCTGCCCCGCACTGCACTGGGCACCATGGGAGAAAAACACGAAGGCTCCCAGGGCTTAGATCTGGTGGCAGGAAAGTCAGGAGCAGCCATCTGAGGTCCCCGAGAAATCCCTGCTAATGGATGGTGTGGTCGAGCCTCCGAGGGCTAGGGCAGGACCAGGGTCTGGGAGGAGTCATAGAAGAGGAAAAAGCCGCGGTGGGAGCTCAAGACCTGGGGATACCGAACAATGTGAAATAAAGATGAGAAGTTGAGAAATAAAATCAACACCCTGACCTAAGGGGTGGGCTGTCTTCCACACTGCGTTCAGGATAAACCTGCCCTGAGAGCAGGATAGGGTTCAGAGTCAGACTGAAGGGGCTGGACCAGGCTGTGAGGGTCCTTCCTCAGGCCTGGCCCTTCCTTGGGCAGGTTGCTTATTGGCTCTGTGCCCTGGTTTCCTCGTCTGTAAATGGAGAGTATCTTGCACAGGGCTGTCACCTGGTTAAGTGAGAAAATACAGACAAAACTCTTAAAGCAAGTCTGAACGGGAGGATCGCAGAGACAAAGAGATGTTGAGAGACGTAACACGTCAGCAAGTCTACGAGGCAGGGGCAGGAGGTGCCCGCTGGGTTTACAGTCGTGAGCTCCCTTGGGACCAATGTCTCAGCGAAATGGAAGGGAAAACCAGGCTTTCCTGGCCTGAGAAATAAAGGGGTCAGTGAGGGTGGTCCTCATTGTCCACCACATCGAATATCCAAGGGTAGTGTTCATGTAAAGAAATGACTGAATAAATCCAGCAGCAGGCTAAACCAACACGAGAAATACGGTGACAGCTTTGTGTATAAATAGTGGAAATAGAGGTCTGTGTTTTTTCTAATGTGAGAGACTTTGGTAAGCGTCTAAATTGATGAGAAAGTCCTAGTAGAGAAGAGATGGTTAAAGATTCAGGATACAGGACATGAGGGCACAGACTCACAAATCTGACATGCTTTGTTCACAAAACCCCTAGCTGCTACGTGTCTCTCCCTCCCAAATTCCCATCATTGTTTTACTATCAGTTGGGGGGCAATTGGCTTCCAAATAATCATTTGCAGAGTTTTGGCAATGTATTTGCTCCCTGCCAGGATCTCTCCAAATTAGAGGGTTGTGACAGGAAGGCAGAGGTCTCTGAGTGGAGGCCAGAAGCTGGAGGGTCCACACCCAGCATCTTCCAAAGAGAGCCCTCTGTGGGGCACAAGTAGGGAGGCCTTGAAACTGACCAGAGGAAGAGGCCATCGTGACCGATTTCTCGGGCTGCGTGGGTTCTTGGACGTGTGGCGGGTGGTCCCCATGGTGGGTGGGCACAGGCTTCATGAGGGTGATCTCTCTAGCAGCTGAGACCCAGGGTCTCGTGGTTCATAAGCACCCAGAGGAGAGGAAGGAGTCACTCCTGGAGCAGGTGGGGTTGGGAGAGTTTTCCAGAGCTCGGGCAGCAGGGAAAGCAAAAAGCATGGGGAGTAGGAAGAAAAGGGTGAGTGCAGGGCAGGGGTGGCTGCAGGTGGGAGGGAGGGCATGAGATGATGGTCAGAGGGCAGCAGCAGAGGAGGGTGGAGAAATGGTTAGATTCGGGATGTGCCTGGAAGGTAGAGCCGACATCACTTGCTGATGGGTTGAAGGTGTGCTACAATTTTTATTTTATTTGTTCGTTTTGTTCTGTTTTTTAACTTTTATTGATCATTTTATTTATTTAAAGTGGGGTATGGTTGTTGTACAATGTTGTGTTCGTTTCTTCTGTACAGCAAAGGGGAGTTCCCTGTGCTGTACAGCAGGTTCTCATACACTAATATGTACAAAATAGATAACTAATGGGTTACACATTTTAAAAAGAATCAAGGATGACTCCGTAGTTTTCTGCCTGACCAACTGGAAGAAAAGAGACCCTGTTAACAGATACAAGAAGAAATGCAGGGGCAGCCGGCGTGCGGGGAGCTGGGGGCATAGCCAGTGTTATAATGATGTGATTTATCCCCGCAGAGGAACGGGAAGCTTTGCATAATGCTGAAATCTTTCACAGCGTTCCCAAAACAGTCCCAGCGTCTCGTCTTCGTTTCTTTACATAGTTCACATTATTCAGCTTTCTAACAATAACTCCAGGAGGTGCGTTCATTTCCTGATGCGATTCGGAGTTCTATTTTTCTCCTCTAAATTGATGGCCATGAGATTCGGAAGCCTTTGTGCCCCTCTCGGTGAGGAGACGAAGGAGGCATCTGAGACCAAGCACGTGCCGGTGGGAAGGGAGCTTTGTCACAGGAATACGTGTCCTGGGTGGAGGGGTGTGTCCCTTCGGCTCCTGGCTTCTAACCTGACTCTGTGAGGAAACTGTCATTGTCTGGGTAAAAGGTTAGCTGGGAAGCTCTGTGGGAAGACTCAGCACGTGAGGGAGGGGTGGCGGATGTGGGTTATGCACCCCTACCTACTGCCCTCACCCCCATCCCTCCCCCAGGAGTCCTCTCCGAGATGGGAGCCTCACCCATCCTTCCTTCGTCTGGTTTTCCACGTGGGGGTCAGGCGGGGGCTCCTGGATGGATCCTTCGGGAACACTTCGGCCAGCTTCCCTTTGAGAGCCCCATGGTGTTCTCCACCTCCTGCCACTGTTTCTATGCAAGGTGCTGGGAATCAGACCCCTCAGAGACCCTAAAGGGAGCCCAGGAGAAGAATGCAGAGATGCCCTCAGTTCACATGAGAAAACATGTAACTTTATTTTCTTTTACATCTAACTGAAAATTAGAATTTCCTTCTAAATGTTGGCCCAAAGGAAAAAACAACCCTGAAATATTAGCCATACCCATGTCTTTGTCACCAATAAAAACCACAGATATTTTCACATCTCACCACAATTGTCATTTAGTACATTGATTTTAAATTACATCTATTACTACACTGCAGCTTTTAAAATAGTTTAGTAACAGTATCTCTACTATCATAATTCATTTTACTTTTTAATCTTATATATTTTATATTGTGTATCTAAAAATATTCATCTGAGAAAGACTGCATGGGCTTCGAAGCTCCTAGAAAACAGGGATGGTGTTTTGTCTCTCATCACTCAGCCCCAAGGATGGGGACCAACACAATAGATGCTAAGCTAATATTTGTCAAATGAATAAATGGCTGAATGGGTCTGTTATCTTAATTTTTCAAGGCTGAAAATTAATCTAAAAGTTGAAAATTGTTGGTAACATGGAGTAACTAAAGTAGGTTTTTTTGGGTTTTTTTTAAACAATCATCTTTTTTTAAATTAATTTATTTATTTTTGGCTGCGTTGGGTCTTTGTTGCTGCACGCGAACTTTCTCTCTAGTTGCGGGGAGCAGGGGCTACTCTTCGTTGCGGTGCGCGGGCTTCTCATTGCGGTGGCCTCTCTTGTTGTGGAGCACGGGCTCTAGGGCACGCAGGCTTCAGTAGTTGTGGCACACGGGCTCAGTAGTTGTGGCTCGCGGGCTCTAGAGCGCAGGCTCAGTAGTTGTGGCGCACGGGCTTAGTTGTTCCGCGGCATGTGGGATCCTCCCCGACCAGGGCTCGAACCCGTGTCCCCCGCATTGGCAGGCGGATTCTTAACCACTGCGCCACCTAAAGTAAGTTTTAAAAAGACTAAGACATGAGCATATTTTGCCATTTTATTCATTATGACTTGTCAGCAACCTTCTGGCTTTAGCCATAATTTCTATTTGAAGGGATATTCCTTCCCTGCCCACCCCTCAGCTGGGAATTGTCCTCTACACAGAACTACATGGATTTGTTTCCTCACCATTCTCTGGCTGGGGGTAAGGGGTGGAAGAAAGAGAGGATTAATTCTCTCATATTTTCTCAGCCATATGGGTTCCAGTGGTGAATATCAGGTCAGCTCTCCTGCACCCCTGACTTTATCTTCTTCCTTAAATGCCCTCAGTAAAGATGAAAATTTCCATTAACTGGTTGATGTTTGAAAGGATTATGCATTTATGAAAATAATCTTAAATATCAATTCTCCTAGAAGAATATTTATGAAAAATGCTATTGTTTTTCTTTCATCTTGGGGGGAAAACAAAGGTAAAAACAAGCCAGCCAGGGTCGATTCTGTTTGCAGTGTTAGTACCCAAGCTTTCTTCATTAGGTAGCACATTTTCCCTGCAGGTGACTTTCAAGGCATGAAATCACTCTGGGAGCTGCTCATACCGGGAGATGCAGTGACATGTGGATAATTAATGCTCTTCAGTTTACGGGATGTAATTGAGGGCGGCTGCTCAAATGGTACCCAGAGCAGCAACAACACAGAGAGACGATGGCAAGTTCCGGGGATAACGGCGCTGAAAGATGAGGGCAGGCCACCGCTCCAGCTGCATCTCAGATGCCCAAGTGCCGGTGAGTGTGCATGGATCCACACCTTACAGGCCAGGAGGTAGCCCCAGCCTGGTCAGAGGCACGGGCAGCAGAACCGGGGAGCTTGCCGACGATTCCCATTGGACTGTGGTGGACTGTGGCTTTTGTGAAGCGGTCGTCATCTTCGGATAAAGGGATTCACAGGTTTGTAATGAAGATTAACGCTGATTGGGGCCCCACCTTCCTCTAACTGGATCACCCCAGTATCGTCCCAGCTGGTTTCCCAGCCCTCAGCTCTACTACTGATCCCATCCTTCACCTTCATCCAGAGCTATTTTCCCAAAAGAAAGCCTGCTCATTTTTCTTCCCCAACTACATGCAGTCAGCACTTCCCCAGAGTCATCACAGGGAAAGGCAAATACTTAGCGGTTCACAGAGACTTTCTCCTCATGGCCTCATGTCCCAGGCTCTTCTCTTGCTAAGCTCTGGCCTCACTGAGTGTTTTCCATCCCTCACATTCCCCAGACTTTTACTGGCCTCATGGTCTCTGCACACGCTGTTCCCTTCACCTGAAACACTTCCCCTCCATCTTACACTTTCTTTGCAGCCCAAATTCAGCATCTCTCCTTGGGGGCTGGAGTAGAGAGGTCCCCACCTTCAGCAGAAGAGTGGGTTCTGTTCTTTGGTCTCATAACTCCTGGTAACACAGCTCTATGACAGCTTCCTACTTCAGGGTCCTCACCTGCTTAATGTCTGTCCTGTTCTCTGGAGCACAAGACCGCTGAAGGTGGGAACGGCACCCATTTCATTTACTATTGTAGCCCAGCTCCTTGGACAGTTCTGGTACCTAGTACAAGATCAACTGAGATCTGGTGAATGCAGAGATCAACAAACAGGGCACTCAGGAGACCTCCACCGCCCCCGACAAGGCATCTCATGAGCAAACCCATTTTTGCAATATTTCCCCCATTCTCTCTCTGACTTCATTCCTGCCAAAAAAGAAGAGACTGAACTGATTTTTTTGTGGATCCTTGGATGAGACCCTATTCGGCTAACACCAGTGCTTCTCATAATCCAGCTTCAGCCGGTTTAGAGCAGCAGCTCTGGGCTCAAGAGACCGTCCCCTGGAGGGTTTGAGGACACACAGGTGGCAGGGCCCCAGCCCTACTGAACCCTCTGACTCTGCCACGGAGCCTGAGCTTTTTCATTCCTAACAGATTCCCTGGTGATGCTAGTGTTGGGACCACACGCTGGGAACCACTGATTCCGGCACCAGATTGAGAAGTCATTTCATCTCTACAGCCTCACTGTCCCATCTCATCTTATGATGAGGACCGCCCCCCAGTCTGCTTAATCTATGAGATTTTCTTTCAGTCAAATCCTCTGCGAGCGGAAAACACCCTCAGTGCAATCTGCTCACGTTCGACTTTCCTTGTTGCTTAAGCAGGGCACTTGTATGCTCAGTAAGGCCCACCAACAAGCCTAGAACATGTTCCACGTGACTACAGAAGAAAAGCTGCAAGGTCACGGCTCCGTGACGGAACTGGGGAGAGCTGATGCTAGTTCAGATGGGAACTGAATCATTTCTGGATTAGTGAGAGTAGGCGAGAGTCTCACCCTGTTGTCCCATAGTTACGTTTTGCTCTTTTACAAAGTTCCTAAGAAACAAACAGCATGTGTAGTTTTGAGTACCTTCCGTATCTCTTATGGTATCTGCTTTTTAAATTTTCTTCATAGGGACAATTCAATACACTCAGCATACAAAGTCAGTCATCATAGTTGCTTTGGGTTTTCACTGTCATTTTGGCCAGTTTATCTGTCTTTTAAATTTTGCATGTCGTTTATGGAATAACTACAGAGCAAGCAACATTTACCCCAAAGAAAAAATGTTGGGTCCAGAAAAATTCTAGGAGACTTTGGTCATTTCTTCCCTCTCTCAGGCCCAATCCACAGGATTCCAAGGGATTTCAGTGTTGCTCTAACAGGTGTTGAGAGGCCGCAAAAGACTAAGACCCCACGTGCTGACTTATCCATTTGGTATTGATCAGAATTGGTTCACCAGGGACTTCCCTGGTGGTACAGTGGTTAAAACTCTGTGCTCCCAATGCAGGAGGCCAGGGTTCAATCCCTGGTCAGGGAGCTAGATCCCGCATGCCGCAACTAGGATCCTGTGTGCCTCAACTAAGACCCAGAACAGCCAAATAAATAAATAAAAAAAATAGATTCATCACCCACCCATCCACCCATCCATCCACCCATCCATCCATCCATCATCTACCCATTCATCCATCCATCCATCCATCCATCCATCCATCATCTACCCATCCATCCACCCATCCATCCATCCATCCATCCATCATCCCATTCACCTATCCAGTCACTCAACGAGGCACAGCAACATATAGCTCAGTGTACCATGTGTGGTATGGACCAAAGCTTATGAACCAAGGTTGTCTTAACCTCAGGGATCTTATAATTTGATAGGAAAAATATGACACAAACAATTAGTGTCATGAAGAGATACAGTTAGAAAGTTAAATATGTCCAGGAGAGGAAATGTGATGGAAGAACTCAGGCTTCGAAAGCAGGAGAATTCTGCATCTGCAGCACAGCCATTCTCAGACAGGCAGGAGCTCACCCCGAACTTCTGCTTCCTCATCTGCGAAAAGGAAGTGACAATATTCAGGCTTGTGTGTTTAAAGGTTTAGGATGCCGCACGATGCTGCTTAGTGAGGGCTATGCTCTCAACACAGCGAGGTGCTGTCATCACCGTCAGGCGTGGCGTCTGA
This sequence comes from Stenella coeruleoalba, assembly GCF_951394435.1. Classification (NCBI taxonomy): domain Eukaryota; kingdom Metazoa; phylum Chordata; class Mammalia; order Artiodactyla; family Delphinidae; genus Stenella; species Stenella coeruleoalba. Next base: position 43,847,424 of record NC_137161.1, on the reverse strand, counting down.
ACTAAAACACATGGGTTTCTCTGGCGATCTTTCTTTGTCTCCCAGGATCAGCCACCTCTCTCAGCAAAGCTCCCTCACACCCTCTACCTGTGCTCACGTCTCCACCTGCACGACCTCCGCTGCTGGCGAACCTCAGGAGGCCCATTTCTTCCCAGATGAAGAGGAACACGATTACAAGGCCAAGTGCCCCTGGGGTTCACCTTGGACTCCCAATGCCTCCTCTTTTCTGAATGCAGAGACCAGGATCAAAGCATGTACAGGTGGACTAAGCCAGCGCATGCACTGCACACACACACTTGTCCTTTGAAGGACTGAGTCGAGTGGGCGTTGGCAGCTCTCTCTGCCGGGAGCCACTCTGGGTTTGACGGATGCTGAGCGGAGCGCTGTCTGTTTCAGGCTGACACAGAGACGGGGAAGCCCTGCTAGGCTCAACCCGTAGAGCTGATGGATCACCTAATGACACGCCCAAGCTGCATCTTCTGACTCCATCTAAGAGGGACACAAGCACGTCTGGAAATACATGCAGCACGTGGGGAGGAACTAGCAGGGCAGGGAGTGTTCTGCCACCATTGCCATCCTGAAAGATGCGAGCGCTCAGGAAACAGCAGTCAGCTAGTAGGGGAAAAGCATGTTTTCGTGGATTTGGGCTAGAGGAGAAGATATGAAAGTGAATAACAACACACATGCAGGTTGTATTTCTGTAACTGTGTAAATCCACAGAAAAGCCATATGCCTATCTGATTATGAGGTGACAGGTGTGTTTCACTTACAGTGCAGAAGGAGTCTATCCCACCTGTGTCAGCCACAGCGGGTGAAGTGGTTGCTGCACTCTGGGGTGGTGCTAGCCTGTTAGGCAATGGAAACGACAATCAATTAACCCACCAAGAAGTACAAGCATGTACGGTCATGCGTACCATCTACAGGCAGTGCCTTCTGTCACATGTTAGGGAGGGGCATGCACTGGGATGACCTCGCCGTTCTTAGCCAACACACAGAGTGAGCCCATGCACAGCGGTGCTCAGGGGATGGAGGAATCACCAGGCCTCTTTTTGAGACAGTCATGCACAGGGAATGGCATCCCTGAATGCAGCCTTGTCACCTGCCACATCGGCAAGGGCCGTACCTGCGTGGCCGTGCTTGTCTCTCCTCTCTGTAGTTATCGCGTGGACCTTGTTTTAACCAGCACTTATTTTAAAGGTATATTCATTTCATTGATTCATTTGAAAAACTTAAATGAAATAATTTCGAATTCAAAGATTTATGAGAAGATCCTGGAAAACCCATGCCACGTTATAAAGACATTCTCAGGTCAAGAGTTTCCCATTCACCTTTCATCACTACCAAGAAGTCGGGCATCCTGACTGGCCCTCTATTCTTAGAGTAAATTCCCAGGAGCAGGTCACTCCATAGGTGAGATTCACCACTTGGGTTTACAGGGTGTGGGATTTACAGTCCTGTTGTCCGACCACCCTGCTCCTTAAGTTGGAATGTCTCTGGTTGGAGAATCATAGATGAAGTAAATGCTCCCAGGGGCTTTGAAAACAGGCGTGCTCGTAATCGGCGATGAGCCCTTTTTCTTCCCCTGCCCTGGTAATCTGGTTCGGCGTGGGGCTCCCCTTTAGGAAAATAACTGCCTTCAGTGTGCCCCTGGGAAGCAGGTACAAGAGGGTGATTCTTGGGATGCGAACTCTGTGTTCCTGAGACACAGCTCCTGATCGGCCTGCGGGGAAAGAGAGAAGTTGACATTAATGGAGGAGAAAACCACTCCAGAGTGGCTTTTGGGGACCAAGTTGTGGGTAGATTTGCAGGTGTGGAAGAGATTGCTCTAGCTTCCCCAAGAAGAGCTCGACCACTCGCAGCAACGTGACCGCCTTTCGGAAAAGTACCTCCTCAGAGAAACCTGGGTCTTGAGTGAGTTCACTGCATCGTGTCCGCATGTTTCTGAATCATTTGTATGTCAACAGATGGAGTAACAGAACACAAAAGCTAATACACACTAAGAAATTTAAAAACTGTCCAAGCCTTCCTGTGAAAGCACAGGACCCTCTGGCTGATGACTTCCTTTGTCCCCAGAGGAAAACCACAGCTATTTATTAGGGGAGGTTCACTGTGCACAGCGGGATGGATTGGGAGGGGTGTGGAAGGATGAGCGCTAGTGGGAAGGGAGCGAGTCTGGGTTCGTATCTGTCAGCTGCGAGTAGAGGAGCTTTGGGGGAGTCATTTAACAATCTATGATAGCCAAGACATTTGCTATAGAATTGCTAAATGTACATCTTTGTTGATGTGGATTCATTAATGAAGTGGACGTCCACGGAGCAACCGAGTGTCACATTTACCCGTATACAGTATTTCATCTAATCTTCACTACATCTTGGGACTCAAATATTAGTAGCCCCATGTTTGTAGTCCTTGCAAGATATTAAATCTATTCAATGATTTCATCCCAAGATAATTTAATAGAATTACTATGTTCATGTATTTTATATTCTATAGACATATGATACTGAAGATACATGTGTGTATTTTTCAAAATCGGCAATGTCGCCTGCCGAATGGCTAGCGCTAGGAAAGAAAGAATGGATGGGGACTTGAGGGGCCTCTAATTTAAGAAAAAAATCAGGATCTTGGAAAATATTATAACTCTAAGACCAGCACTATAGTTACCTTAGAAAATGGGATTCATAACTTTGGCAGTAGAGGGTTTACTAATCAAAAGCATTAAAGTATAAAAACATCAATTAATAGTTTATTCTTTTCTAAAAAGAGTTGGAGAAGATGGTACTTGACAAGTGCATGTTTCTGGTGTAATCGCGTGAAAGATGAGTCATAAACCTGAGCTTAGGGCATAAAACAGAGGCTGACGCCTTCCTGGGATCTCACTTGAGGCACGAAGCTTCATGGTAAATCTTGAAAATAGTTCCTATGACTGTTCCTTTTGGAAAATGACTGTTCTTTTTCTTCAAGGCAATGAAAATACAAACTGTACCGAATAGTCAAGGATCAACATCATTTTCTATTTCAAGTCACACACATATCGGTGCTCATAGATGGATCCATGACATATATTCACACTTGTCAATTTCCTAAGGAATGCCATATATATGCAAAGTAGATTTTATTATAGATGGGGAGGGTTCCAGGAATTATACATTCTTCCTGCTTTCTCCACCCTGCTGCAGCTTCTTGGTTCTACTCTTTAGCAAATCTACACCCCCATCAGAAGGTACACAGCACGAGTAAAAGAAATGTAAACTCAAAACCACCAGTGTCTGGGACTTCCCTGGTGGTGCAGAGCTTAAGAATCCGCCTGCCAATGAAGGGGACACGGGTTCGAGCCCTGGTCCAAGAAGATCGCACATGCCGCGGAGCAACTAAGCCCATAAGCCACAACTAGTGCCTAGAGCCTGTGCTCTGCAACAAGAGAAGCCACCCACCGTAATGAGAAGCACCTGTGCATGGCAACGAAGAGTAGCCCCCGCTCGCCGCAACTAGAGAAAGCCCGCGCTCAGCAACGAAGACCCAACGCAGCCTAAATAAATACATACATACATACATACATTTATTAAAAAACAAAACAAAACCATCAGTGTCTTGCTGGGAACTTAGAAAATGGACCTGAGAAGGGGTCCCACATCCCAGGACCTGAAATGCAGGTTCCATTCATCCCAGGACCTGAAATGCAGGACCTAAATTCTCTTTGGATTACCCTCTATGGCTAGGGTTGCAAACTCTTAAAGAAAAATACATTTGACAGTTTTTGATGACACGGCACCTTCAGTAGATGCTCTTCTCCAGATCTTTATTGAGGCTGAACACTTTCCTTCTCCATATTGTCATTTTGAAAATTGCCTTTTTATTGAATCTCCTGCACTCACATAAACTATCACTCATTTTGCCAATCCCAAACAACCCTCACCATCAAAAATTGACAAAACTCCAAATCAACCTCAGGAAAAATGTCAGGCAGCTGAGCAATGAATAGAAAATGGTAATTATGCACTTCCCTGGTCTTATTTTAAGATCATTTTATTGAGTCTTTTTAAAATAGATTACAAAATCTCAGCACCTGTAAGACAGGGTCCTGATTCTGTGCACCAAACTGAAACATCCATGCCTCCAGGAGGGGGGACCAGGTGGGCCCCGCCCCTGGTGCCGGTGATGCAGGTCCAATACGTGTAGGAGGCGCAAACCACGACCCTCTTCACAGCCAACCAGTGAATGTGCTCATAGAGCCAAGAGCAGCCCCACCCTAACTCCTGTCATCTTAAATATGAAAAGAAAACCCATAAATGTATCAATTCCAAGCCTTTGATATGAATCCATCCCACCTCATCCTGGGAATACTCATCTAAACACTTCCAAGCCTACATTTCCCAAATGTAGTGAGTGTGACACTGTACTGCTTTATAAAAGATCAATGATCAAGAAGGTTATAGGCAAAGGTTGCTGTGAGTGCAAATTTGTCAATAATCTCTGTAGGGAAGCAAAATTTGCCACCCCAAAATGTCTCCCTGGCACATGGGTTGTCTCGAGCTGAAAACTATCAAAGCCCAGAAGATTCAGGAAGAACCTTTGACCTTTCCCTAACTGCCTAAAGAACGCGGATAAAGAACCTGTTCCAGGAAGGGAGCATCACCACGGACCACTATAGTATGAACCAGGCGTGTGGACAGGGCGGAGCCCAGCACAGTCTGTTAAAAGTCCTCTCTGTGTCCCATTGTCTCTGCTGGCCCAGCAAACATTTGTTTACCAACGCTTTGCTTTTCCACCTCCATGTAAGTCGCCTTCCTCCTCTTTGAAGTCCCAAACCACTACCCCAACTTCTTCCTTTCTCTTTAGCTGAAGATGGTATTTGAAGTGAAGGCTTCAGCCATTCTGGCTAACGACTCAGTGTCCCTGGGTCTCTCCCACGTGCACACGTTATTAAACTTTTGTCTGATTTTCTCCTGTTAATCCATCTTACATCAACCTAATTATTAGACTATGTAGAAGAACCTAGAAGGGTCAAGGAAAATTTCTTCCTCCCCAACATCTTCCTCCCTGACATCTCCATGGGGAGACTTTCCTGAAACAGCAATTGCCTCATTGTTCTATAAGCATCTAAACCCGTATGTCCAAGCTGAAATGCCCTCCTTGGTCTCCAGCACGATGCTGTCCACCTGGCACGGTGCAAGGTCTCTGGGAATGGAAGGGTCAGTGCGGCTATGGCACGGGGGTGTTTGGTCCTGCTCCCTCTGTGTCACTGGGTAACAGCCACCACGGAGTTCTTGTGGGGTCAACAAACAGTAAATCACACCTGAGGACCAGCAATAATACTGGCCAAGAAAAACTCGACACACAGAGAGGAAGGCATGCATCCCCTCCACCCAGAAAGACGGAGGAGGTGGCAGCTGTAGATGCCGTTAAGATTTTGTCGTCCTGCCAGTGGGCTCCTCTGCTTGACTGATTCCTGCAGGAGGCTGCAAGAGCTCCCAGGAAGACGGGGTGTGAAAATCACGCTGCTATAGATCCAGTGTCTGTGAGGCAGTCACGAGGATGCGGCTGAGCTCCTGGCACTCAGGAGGGTTACTTGAAACGTCGGCACAGAGCAGGCCTAGCTGCCATTTCACAGACAGGTGGACAGTGTTACAGTCACCAAGACTTCGAGTTTCCCGTGAGTACTATTAGCCGAAAAGAACACGTTCACTCTCAAACTCGTCATAACCTCAGACCTCTCGCTACCACCCTGGGGTCAGCATCTGAAGGCCCCTTTGCGCGAGCTGCGTGCGTGGCGTGGAGTCTCTCGGAGGACAGCATGGTGGACAGACGAAGAAGCGTCACGACAGGCAGGCGACCCCCGACCCCAGGCCTGGACTGAGAGCACAGCCTGGATACATGGGGGGGACGGGGGCTCGTTTGTTGACTATCCACGCTGCCCCTGTTCCTGCCTGCTGGGCCGCCAGTGCGCCCGTGTGAAAGGTCTTGAGAGAGTCCTTTGCACACGCTCCGGTGGAGTAGAAGTCTCATTGCTCCCAGATGTCTGTCTGAGACCAGCAAGAGAGGCTGCTGTGGCTTCTGTCATGAAGACAAGGCAGCAAGAGCACCAGAAGGCAGCCAGCCCTTATATCCGAGGAAACACACTCCCCTCCCAGCCACAGGGCTCCCTTTCCTTAAACGGGACGTAGGTTTACTTGATCCAGTGAACTCGGCTTCATCTCTTCCACCCCGCCTCCCACTGCCCAGTGTTTCTAGGAGACCTGGTCCACGACGTGATTATCCTGGCTCTTTGCTCCTTCCCAGCAGATACTGGTTGCCATGGAAACACGGATGGCACCGCCTTGGATGAGACTCACTGGCGCTCTTTGCAAAATGGAATTAGGGTTTCTCTCGGCTTTGGGCAGCGGGGCTGACACGCGTCCCGCTGCTGAGCGACCGAGCTGACAATTAGCCTAACAGCCCCTGCGCTAACGCGGTAGAAACACGAGGGGCTGCCCCTCGGCTCCTGGACGGACCCCCCTGCCTCTCCCTGTGTGCCCCGCCGGAAAGCCACCCTGGGCGGAGCACGTTGGGGGCTTATTGAGACTCGGCTCCTTTGGGAGACCTGCGAGTTCAGGGGAGTCTTGCATTCAGGGTCCCCGAGGCCTGGGTCAGCCCTGAAAGGGCAGGACAGAGACGTCCTGTGGCCCACGGTCGTCCAAGACCGGAGCAGCATTGTGAGGTCGGGATGGGTGCTTGAAGGGCAAGATGGGGGCTTCCGACCTGAGCTCTGCTCCCGGCCAGCTTCCTAGCATTAGTATGAAGTCTCTTTGTGTCCGTCAGCTTTAGTTCTGCACCCACAAAATGAGAGATTTGTATTAAATGAGTGCCAAGCCCGTTTTCAGACCTGAACTGCCAATTTGGGGCCCACACTGAGACTCTTAATTGGGCAGCTTGGTTCAGATCATGTTCTGCGGGTGTGCTAATTGCACCAGGGCTGATGTGGTTAACGGGGAGGGTGTCTGGGGACTCTAATTGAGTTCAGTAACCTGCCATGCGCTGCTCTGTCTGCACCCATCAATCAGCCTCTTTTGGGGGAATAAATGATACACAATTGCTAAGCTCCATGGTGCTGACTGCAAAGACGGCTGCCGCGGCTGGACTCGGTAAATTATCATGACAAATGCAAGTGGCCACATTTTCTCTTTCTTTCAGATTTAGATGCTCTCACTGGGAAATGGAAGCAGATGTCCCAGGACAGCTCAGAAGCTTATCCTAGGACCCCTCCGTGTCTGATAAGTAGCTTTGATGGTGACTGATACTCCCTGCAGCCATGAAAGGCTGTTCTAATTGGGCTTCTTAGTAAAGCAAGTATGTATTGAATCTAAGACAGTAAAGCTATGGTTTTTCTGTTATTATCTCATCTCTTCTTTCAACAACTCTATTGAAATATAATCCCCATCCCATACATCTCACCTATTTAAGGTATATGATTCAACGTTTTTTTAAAATTATATTCACAGGGCTGTGCAACCATCACCTGAATTAAGGTTTGAACATTTTTATCACCCCAGCAAGAAACCCCATACTCAAGAGCATCACTCCCAACCAAGGTCAAACCCCCAAAGCCCTGCTCTTCCTCTGCTTCCTCCTGTTTCTATAGATTAGCTTTATTCTGCACATTTCCTATACATGGAATCATACAATGTGCTGTCTTTTGTGACCGGCTTGTTCCATCTTGCATAATGTTTTTAAAGTTCATGTATCGGTACTTCTTTTTATTGTTGAATCATATTCCATCGTATGGATGTACCACATTTTATTTATCCATTCATCAGTGACAAACATTTGGAAATTTTTCACTTTTTGATTATGAATAATGCTGGTATGAACTTTCATGTACAGTATTTTGTGTGGACACACATTTTTCATTTCTCTTGGGCATCTATCTAAAAGTGGAACTGATGACTTATGGTAACTCTGTTTAACCTTTTGAAGGACGGCCAGACAGCTTCCCAAAGAGGCTGCACCATTTATATTTCCACTAGCAGCGTGTGAGTGTTCCAATGTATCCACAAAAGAGGCAGGGATTCCAGTTGGGAGAAAATGTAATAATCAAGGTCGCAGACGAGGATCCTGCTAAAGCCATCGGTGAGGACAGAGGGGAGGGGACACGGCCACGGAGAGGAGGTGGGCAGTGAGGAACACAGAGTGACAGTGGCTGTCCTGCATCTTCGTGGGTGTCTTATGGGACGATGGCTCTCTCTTTTACAAGAGGGGTTACAATGAGTTTAGTTATGATGCTCTGGAGACAGAGAGAGACAATGAGAGGAACAGAGAAGGATGCTGGGATTCATGGATTCCTAGGGCCTGGATTCTCAGGTCTGCATATGTAGGATGAAACTTGCATAATAGTCAAAATTCCCCTAAATCCCATAAAACTCTTAACTCACGAGAAAACTGAAAAGACAACATAAATGTCTGCTACTCTCTGTATTTTGGCTGGAGCTCCCTTTTCTGGGTCACGTAATGGAATCCATATTTTAAATATGAAAAGCACAAAAGAATAAGTATTCCTCTTTTTCCTTCAAGATTACTAGAGTTGACTTCAAGTTAGACATGATGTCATTCCTTTGCACGTGTTCTGCAGGACACGTCGGGTGAAGGCTGGAGAGTGCACGTGAAACCCCTTGGTCATCGTGGAGCCCACACGGTGCAGTGACTGGGCCCAAGGGCAGCATCTTCTGCTTTTAGCTTCTTGGACATTTGTTTCTTGCCCCACCTCCCCCTGCGGATCAGGTATCTCTGGGGTCCTCTAGAACTCTTGATGTTTGGAGAGGCAGAAAAATTTGAAACCCGCCTTCCATAAACTTTCAGAAAAATAAAAGCACAACAAGCTCCAATACCGCCTCCAACCATCAGGTTCCAGAAGTCATGCTGGCCTTAGTGCAGTCGCCACCCGTCCGGCACGGTGGCATCCGGGAATAAATTCAGTTTGGAAAACTTGCCTTTGCTCTTCGCCACTAAATGGAAGAGGTTTCCTCCCCACATGCCGTGTGGCCTCACACGCCTCCTGCCAAAAGTGTAGGAACCCCCAGTTTCCTCCGAGCTTAAGGCACCCTGATCAGTAGAAGGACAGATCGTCAGAAGTCAATCCCATAAAACTGAAGCCACTTAATCAGTACCCAATACAGCGTGCGCACTTAATTACAATGATTACCAAGCCTGAGAGTCACTGTAGTGCATTTTAATGACTCGCCTCGATAGCTAATTGATGTCTCTGGATGGTTCTAGGGCCGCGTGCAGTTCCAGCCACACCAGCTCCCCAGCAGGAAGGCTCTCTCAAGCGGCCCCTCCCCAGAGGGTTCTCAGCGGGGTCACAGACAGAGATGCTCAGGCAGCCAGGCTGAGGAAGAGCCAGCATGACATCTCCGTTTTCAGAGGCACAAATGAGCCTTTCGAGCCCTGAGAGCCGCCAGGATAGACCTCCTGCTCCGGGGTCAGCGTCCTTCTCTTCAGGATGGCTCTGCAAGCCTTTTCTTGTATTGTGTGGGTTTTTTCCTCACAGGCTGGACCTGAAGCCTTCAAAAGCCAGGAATGTGAGCTCCAAGCAAAGACAAGAAGCGTCTGCCAACCGCTTTGCTCACAGTCACAGCAAGAGGCGCCCAGGGCTTCAGGCCCAGGAGAGGTCTCCAAAGCCTCAAGCAAGAGGCTCCGTTTGGCTTCCCCTGAGACTCAGATGTTGAATTTTGATGAATGGAAAAGTACAGAGTCTCACGCAAGCCTCATCTTCGTCATCAACTCCTCCCCCATGCACAATACCTTTCCTCGTAGTCCTTTCTTATGGTTTATTGGCTCAAACCTCAACACCTCAAAAAGGGAAGGCTCTATGTCTCAGATATCAGAGAACCTGTATCTTTACACAAAGTCAGGGACATGTTTGTTGATTGGATGTTTTACTTTTCAATACGCCCCCAGGTGCAAATTCTATTGCCCAAAGTAGTCACAGGGTTGCCCCAGTTCAGGAGAAGGAGAATCGGACCTCACCTCCTGATGGTGGCGGGAAGGTCCATTCTATAGGAGAACACGAGATGGGAGAGATTATTGAAAATATAACTTGCTACAGACACTTAGCCTCTGTACATCCAATGTGCCACTTTCTTAAAATTGTTGGCCACGATGCACTAATTTCACAGCTCACTCATGAATTATGATCATCCGTTTAAAAAATGAATGAGGCAATGTGCTAAGCCCTTTCCATACGATATCTCTTTTAATTCTTGTAAAAAGTTTAGGAAGCAAGTACTTAAATGTTTCCTATTGCACAGCAAATCCTGTGTGACTTAAAGAGCTCACCCAGTGTGGCAGTTCCCACACAGAGCTCAGCTCAGGCTGATTCCAAAGCAGACCTTCTCCATCTCCACTGGCTGGAGTCCTGTGTGCAGCGAGCAGACGGTGCCAGGAGGCATTCGTGGGGGATTGCAGGAGGGGCTTGATCAAACCGCTTGTGAACTCAGTGGGCTGTTTATGTGAGGCTCAGATCCTCTAATGTGGGCCCTGAGCTCTGACCGACGGCCTGAGCAGAAGTGGTGGTGTGGCCAGTCGGCCGTCAGTGTTTCCTGAGTCCTGAACCCCTCGTGTCCATGAACAGCTTGCTCGTGGATCCTGGATGAGACCAAGGTGACTGTGGGGGACAGAGTTTCAGATGGAAAATGTCGTGACTGATTCTCGTCCATCTGGGCGTCCACCAGCGTTTCAGTGAATATCGGGGGACCCACCATGCACAGAAATCACTTCAGAGGCAAAGTGATGTTTCCTAATTGCTGGGTGTAGGCAAATATCAGCTTGGATGACACAGATGTATGATTAGATTGGAAAAACAACGGTGATGACAGCCGATGATCCAGGAACAAAGTGTCTACTGGTCAGTAAACCCCGGATCCCAGCTGACCATCCTGGTGTCTGGTCCTCACTCCCCTGAGGAAAGTCACTCTGTGTCACCCAGAGAGACTGAGAACCACACTGATCATTATGGAGAAGAACCGTTACTGTCAGCCTGTGGGCTTTTCCTCTTTACGTAGATTAAGGTTCTGGATCACTCCCAGGTTCATCGGTGGTTTGTTTTCCAGTCGTGCAGTTGGTGGGGTTGAGTGGAGGGTCACTCTCGCCGTGTGACGAGCAGGCTGCTGCCCACCAAGGCCCCCCTCACAACAGCACAAACTCCCGATGCCTTCCCGGCCCCCTGGGTCCTCTGACTGCAGTTTCCCTTGGTTTGCTGTCACTCTGTGCGCACGACGGCGTCTGATAATCTCTCTCTTCCTCCTTCCCTGACTCCCCCTCTTTGGAACGCCTCCAATGGGGGTGCCTCCTTGGTGCAGATCCCCACCCCAGGGGCTGGCATGCTGCTCCAGGGAAGGACCCCAGCCCAGGCAGCCCTGCAGCCCCCGCGCCTCAGAACCAGCCCTGGACCCCCTTGCAGCCCTCAGCCTCCTCCCTGCAACACCGGAGAGCAAACCCAGCTGCTGTTTTCAGAGGCTCCAGCCACGTCCACAGCAACGGGCCCTGCAGCCTCACCTCCACCCCGTCCCATCTGGGCACCGTGGAGCTGGAGTCCTTCCTGCTCCCCAGTGCCCAGTTACCCCATCGTCCCCTTGCTGCATCTCCCACAGGCCCCTCGAGGGCCCTGGCAGAGGGGACACTGCAGACGGGCTCCCCCATCCCCTTCCCCATCTCCTGCTCGGTCTTGGAACCCACGTTCAACTTCAGCCCACAGGACAGGGCTGCCACCAGCCTGGTCCACCAAGGGCTTGGCCAGCAGAGAAGGGTATGTTATCAGGGTGCTTCCCACTGCGGGATCCTTCAAGGAAACCTGTGTTCCCAGTTCCCCACCTGAAGGAGGGGTCTGGACATTTGTCCCTTCATCGCCATCAGTCGCTGGTTGAGGGCTGCTTGCTCCTGGCCCTTCCAGCTGCCAGCCCCAGAGACCCTCGAGCAGAGAGGGGCAGGGGTTGGCATTTGGGGGAGACCGCAGTGGAAGGGGTGAAGGCAGGGCACTGCCAGTGTCCGCAGGGTGGGTCCTGGGACGACCAGTGCTAGGTCAGCCTGGGATCCCCACTCTCTGAGTTAGGCTGGTCCTTCCCCTCCTGCCCTTATTCTAACCCCCTGAGTAAGGAGCTGCCCTCCTGTCAGCTCTATCCCTCCCTCCTTCCCCGTGTTCCCAGAAGGCTGGGAGTCTACTCACCTCACAGTCACGTCCTTTGGAAAACTGGTGAAAATGGTACATTTGTGGAAAGCTGTTCTAAAGGCCAGGCTTGGCTTTCTCTTGTTTAACTACATCAAATCCTCCAGGGCAGACAATATTAACCTGAGGATTTATGGAGTCCTTGGATAGATTTCAAGGAGGTTTAAAAGTCTTTAAATTACACTGTCTGCAAATATTTTAAAGTCTGTGAGTTTTTCTGGGGAGAACTTTTCCTAAATCCTGAAAGGAAAGCCTGAGTCAGGAAAAAAAATCAAGAAAAATGTCAGACACGCTATTTTAGACTAAAGATGTACAGGGAGCTCACGGTGCAGGCACTCTAACTGCACATTGAAGGAACACGTGAAAACACATGAACTCATGTGGACAGAGGGTGGTTCTGTGACCCCAGCGAGGGGCACAGTGCTCGGTACCGAGTGGCCTCCCTAACCCGCTGGTCTGAGTTGCCTCTCTTATCAAGATGACTTTCATCTTCTCCATCCCCTATCTACAAACTTCTGGTGCCAAAAAGGCAAAAAAAAAAAAAAAAAAAGTAGTATGTGCTGGGTCAGAGAAGTTGTTAGCACTATAGGAGATTCGATAACCTAGGCTACAGCCTCCAGAGAGTTAAGAGCTAAAATTGTCCATCTGTTGGACCTAGAGACTGTCATACAGAGTGAAGTAAGTCAGAAAAGAAAAACAAATAACGTATATTAATGCATATATGTGGAATCTGAAAAAATTGGTATAGATGATTTTATATACAAAGCAGAAATAGAGACACAGACGTAGAGGACAAAGGTATGGATACCAAGCGGGTAGGGAGGTAGGATGAATTGGGAGGTAGGATGAATTGAGATTGACATATATACACTATTGATACTATGTGTAAAATAGATAACTAATGAGAACCTAATGTATATAGCACAGGGAATTCTACTCAATGCTCTGTGGTGACCTAAATGAGAAAGAAATCCAAAAAGGAGGGGATATATGTATATGTATAGCAGATTCACTTTGCTGTACAGTATAAACTAACACAACATTGTAAAGAACTACACTCCAATAAAAATTTTTCAAAAAAGAAAAGAAAATACAAAATTTTATTGATAAATAAAAAAAAATTGTCCATCTGTATCGGTCAGCTTTGCTGCATAACAAGCCACCATAAATGTTGTGGCTCAAACAATGGCCATCTATTTAACTGGTTATTCTGCAAGTTGGCAATGTGGGCAGCAGGGGTGTTCTGGGCTGGATTGGGCTCAGTGGACTTCAGTGAGGCTTGTATATGCATCTGTGGTCAGCTGGTCAGGTGGTAGGGGCTCATGATGTAGGATCACCTAGCTGGAATGGCAGGAACTATCCCAGCCTTCCTCCCTGCAGGTCTCTCATCCTCCTGCAGGCTGGCTCGGCACATTCATGCAGTAGGAAGTTTCAAAGGGCAAAAAGTAGGAGCTGCAAGGCCACTTATGCCTTACCTTAAAACTGTCCCATGCTGTTGTCCAAAGTACAAGAGGAGCCCAGACTCAAAGGGTAGGAAAATAGATTCCACCTATTAATGGGAAGAAATACAAAGTATCCTGGCCATTTTGCAGTCTCCCAGACCAGAAGAACTTTCCAGCTGAGCCCAGCACGAATCACCAAGGTGCAGAATCATGACTTCAGTAAACAGCAGCTGTTCTGAGCCACTAACTATAGGATTGTTTGTTATGCAGCAGGAATTAATTGATACTTTGTCATAGGTTGGATTTCCTGGAGGCAGACACTGAGATGAGGGTTCACATGAATGTAACTGGTTAGGAAGTGTTGCCGGGAGGGCCAGTGGTGGGGCGGAGGTTGGGGACCAGGAGACGGAAGTCTGGCACGGGTGGGCGAGGTAACCAGCAGAGCCCGTAGCTGGTCCAGGTGATGTCTCTGTACCCGGCGATCATTGATTGAAGACTCAGGAGTGTGAAGCCCTCCAGTCAAGAGGCCAGCCTGTCGGGAGTGACCTGAGTCTGCTCTGCACCAGGTGGCTTCGGGGACGTGTCAGGAGCTGGATGTTGTCAACCCCGGTGTTCAGAATGGGTCGTTCTCTCTCCAAGGTCTAGAGCCTTTCCGTTGGAGCCTGTAGAATGATTAAACCCCTTTCATCGTCTAGAAATTCTTTTTTATCTTTCTAATGGAACATTTTCGTTGCTGCTGTTACAATGCCAGTGCATTTCTCATTGTTGGTACCTCTGGGGAGAAAGCAAACGGCTGTGAAGAGCCCTCATCATGACACTTAATGGCCTTCACTAATCTACCTCCTGGACACGTTCTGCTGGAGAGGCGACCTCAACTCCATTAACCTCTCCCTGTAATTGCCAGACTCTCCTTTTAATCACTTGGTCAGTTCCTCTCTTAATCCTCTCTACCATGCCCACCTCTTCCCCACACCATGTTCTTTCTTAAAGGCAAAGACTCAAGCTAGACACTGAGCTCTTGTAATTGTTCAGTCGGTGACAGGTGGTTGGAACAAGTCTGTGCAACCCTGCCTAGCATCCCTCACTCCAAACAAGACCTTGGACATTCGAAGGTTTGCTTTTCAAAGATGCAGTTATTTCTTCAACATGCAATAGCCATTAGTACTATTGTGCTTTATGAGAAACAAACATTTCAAGGGGAAAAAATCAAAACTCAAAAGACATATTGGGCTCAGTGGACCCTTTGTCAGGCAGAGGCTTCACTTGCCTAGTGACCCTCCCTCATCATCACATCCAGGAGGTTAGAGGTTTGCTGAGTATGGAGGCAACATGTACATCTTCCCATGTGTCTTTTGTATCATTTCTAAACTTCGACTCCAAACACCCAATGTGTGGGAATAAATTATAGGTTCCCCTGGGAAAGGATGTACCTCCTTCTAAAATATGGCTGAGATATTTTTCTTTATTATAAGAAATATATATTTGGTCTTCATCCTCATTTCTGGCTCCACAGACCCTTGGAATCTCCTAAGTGTTGAGAGGTTTAAGGTGTCTTTTGTTATGTTAATGAGGTGCCTTCTGGCTCCCACCTAAGCGTGGGGGCTGCTGGAACTTTAGTCTCACGCCCTGATTTCCAGGGAGGGGAGAGGGGCTAGAGGTTGACTCAATCACCAATGGCCAATTACTTAATCGATCGTGCCTCTGCAAGGAAGCCTCCGTAACAACCCAAAACGATCGGGTTTGGGGAGTTTCCAGGTTGGGGAACCAGAATGCTTCCACGTGCCACCATGCTGGGCCCCAAACTCCACGGGGACAGAAGCTCCTCTGTTCAGGACCTCAGCCTATGTATCTCTTCATCTGACTGTTGATTTGTACCCTTTAATATCTCTGTAATAAGTTGGTAACCTAGGGAATAAACTGGTTTCCTGAGCTCTGTGAGCAGCTCTAGCGAATTAATCGAATCCAAAGTGGGGGTTGTGGGAACCCAGTAGTGAGAACCCAGGAAAGGCCCTCAAGTACATAACTACCTTCCGTATGTGCTATACGGAAGGGGGACTAGACGTGTCCCCTTTGGTCTAGGGTTCGTCCCAGGATCAGCTAAGGAGGCTCTTTAGAGAGACAGGCAGCAGCTGGATGCACTTTCTTCGAAAGTGCTGGAGGTTAGAGGAAAATGCATCCTCAGAAGGGCCAGTGAATTCAGTCAGAAAGCCCTTGGTGTCCTGAGGTATTTATTACAAATACAGGTCCTGGAAAAGCTTCTGACGTGCTGTACATGTGGCGTCTTTTAGATGAGCGGTTCCTGAACTGGCCTACATCGGAGTCCCCAGGAAGGCGGGTTTAAGCGCACACACTTGCCCTGCCTCCCGCGTGTGTGAACCTACGGGTCTGGGGTGGAGCTTGCAAACAGGTCTAATGCTTTCCTGGGCGATGCTGATGCTGCTAGTTCAGGAACTGGCGACTGAGGACAGTGCTGTAGATCACGAAGTGAATTTCCTGGTGGCAAGGACCATGTGTCTTACGCCTTTTATTACCCCATATTTCGGCACAGTGCCGTTTTGCTGGTTAGGGTACTCTAACTCATGCTGCAGGAGGCAGCAAGGCTTGCACCGCAATAGCTTAGTGGGGCCACAGGTCTTTTTCTCCTTCGCTCAAAGTCTGAGTCAGGCAAGTGAGATTGTCCTCCATCCTACGACTCCCTCCACGCAGACGGGTGGCATCCAGGGTCACCGGGCAGGAGAGAGCGGAAGGCTACCCAGCAGCTCCTGCACATTTTGGTCCAAAAGTCTCGGGCATCACTTCTGTCCACAACAGGTATGTATCTACCGTCTGGGGAAAGACACAAAAGGAGCTGATTTCTCTCATCACATCCTGGGGGCCCCTGCGGTCCTCTGGAAGTTCAAGTTCTTTATGTCTTCACCTTCCAACATACTACCTTTCACCAATCCTAGCATGAGTGGAGGAAGTGTTCTAATTTTCCTTCGGATCAGTCATGGAAAATCTCTCATTCGGCATCTCTGACTGAGCAGACTTAACCACCTCTCCCTGCAGACCACCTTTCCCTGCAGTCAAAGCCGACCCGAATTGAAAGTTGCAGGAACAGAGGGTGAGAGCACTGATCCGGGAGGGGGATGGCCCGAGCTGTCCTTTCCTCCAGTGTCCACTGTGAGTGCCGTCTTTGAGGGACAGCTGTGTATTGACTCATATATCTGGGGAGAAGGAGGGTGTAAACGGGTGTAACCAAGTCTTCCCTGCTGTCTTGTGGGTGTAGATAAGGATCCTGCCACGTGTCTGCTTTAACAACATTCCCCAAACATGTCACTCAGACTGTGGACTCAGTTATGGAGGCCCTGTAAAGACAGCAAAAATACTCACCACGCTGCATTGTCATGGGGGTTCAGTGTGGCAAGACCCAGAAGGCGTAACCTCACACAGATGGCACTGCTGTCACTGTGGTGCTGTCACGATCAGGGGGAACATCCCTGCTCTGTGGACCTCGGCCCATCTCTGGTGGACACAGGATGCCTCGTCCCATCACCTCCCTCTCCACAGCCTGCCTGCCTTCATGCAGGTGTCCTGGAAGCAAACCTGAGACAGGACCCCAGTGCTGACTGTTTATTTGGGAGCCAAGGAGACATCGGTAACAGAAACATAAGGTGGGAAAGGGAGTCGGGGAAGAGCAGGATGAAAAGAAGGGGTGGGTGTCCAGCCAGTTACTGCTGTGGATAACAGGTGCTCATCCCAGCATAGAGCGTGCACCACAGGCGCTGGGGGTGGCACTGCCAGCCAGAAGTTGTGGCTGGTGCAGAGCCTGGCTGACCGCCACCGTGCCTCCCAACTCCTCCACTTCCCCAGGCGGTGTTTCTGTGCCATTGGACCAGAGGGGACATCAGGGATCGGCGACAAGGTGGGGTGAGAACAGAGGAGCCCTCACCTACGCCCCCGGAGCCTGCAGGGCGTCAGCACTTCCCAGATCAACAGCAGTGCATTAGTTACCAGGAAGTGTTGATTTGCTCCATCAGTGAGGTGCCACTGGGGTCACCACCTGGTTAAGATTCAAGTAATCCACTGTCGTTCTCCAAGGCCCGTCTCTCTCCTACACAGACTGAGCAGGTGAATTGAAGGGTGGTGTGGTGGGAAGCACCACCCTGCATCTGTCAAGTTCTTGATGGTGGTGCAAATCCCTGGGGTCCCTCCAGGAATGCAGGATGGCTTTTATTTGATCATTTTCTGGGTAGAGGAAGTTCTAGTAGGTTCCTCTTGGCCTTTTCCACCATAATAGCCCTCACTCCACATGTCAGGGCATAAGTACGGGGATTCTGCCAGCCGCCGAGAATATTTATTCAGTGAACACAAGGATTAACTCACCAGCACTAGAGGTCAGTTGAGTCAGACTGTCCTCATGGTGTCGTCATGGTGACCACACCTGGCCTCTGGTGGTTGGTCCCCCCACTGGGCCCTTCCACCCGGGATCCAGTTAATCCCGTTGCATGTAGGTATCACAGTCCAGTGCCTGCCTTTCCCACTGTGAGTTCTGACCTACAGAGAAGAAGAATGATCACAGAGCTCTTCAAGGATGCGGAGCCCACACAAGTTTATTTCTCATGGTCATGGTGAGAGATGTGCCCCGGGGCCCTCCCAGCATGGGTGAGTAGGTCTTAAATGACAGATCCTCCAACACTCCTTTTGCTGGAATCTGCGAATTAGTGCTCTGCTGGTTCAGACAGAAACCCTCACCAACTACAAAAATGGGCTTTGGCAGATGCTCTAACTCCTGAGTTTATATCCCTGTGTGGACTGCAGCCAGAGCGGCCTGTTGAGCGGAGCTGCAGTAATCCAATTCTACAAAACTCAGTCAGAAAAACACACACAGCAGACTCATGCTTAGGATAAAATGTCAAGAACAAAAGTCTAATCTAAGACTCCTCTCAGTTGAGACTTAGGTGAATGGCGTAAGTCATCGTTTTGTGTCTTACCCTGTTTTTCTGAAGCTCAAGCAATACTTCGTGAAATAAGCACGTTCATGCCTCCCCCGCCCCACCCCTTAGACCACCTGAGTCAGTGTGGCTGCTCCGGGCAGCTCTGTGCACATGCTGGGTCCCACCTCAAGGGGCTCAGGGCTCTCTGCTCTCCAGCCTCAGGGTCCTCTCCAAAACCGAGAAGCCCCTCAGCCCACCCACAGGTGCAGCTGGGAGTGCAGTGGGAGTGCATGTGGAGTGGTGCTGGGATAGCAGTGGTTAATGTCCCCAGGGATAAGTATACCCGTGAGGGTCAGGAGTCAGTGGATGAATCCCCTTACGGTGACGGCTCCCAGGTGAATTCCACGACGTTCCTCTGAGGTCTCCAGTGAGACGGAGATGCCATTGCCTGCAGCATCACCAGCTCAGTGATGCACCTTCATTGACTTCCTGTCTGTTCTTCCCTCCCCTTCCTCACTGTGCTTCCTGGGATCACCTCTCACATAAAGTACTTGCACCAAGAAATATATAGCAGGTCTGCTGTTGGGAAAGCCCAGAGGAGACCCTGGCTTACCTAATACCTCTGAAGGTGTGAGCATTCACGTGTTTGGTTTTCTCTGCTGTGGAGTGATGAATAGCAGTAAGTCTCTCTCACGTTGGGGGAGACCACAGGCGTGTGCCCTTCATACAAGGAGACTCTTACCCTGGATGATGAATTAATATCAGGAGGTCACTTTCAATTCTCAATCTTCCTGAATCTGCTGACCACTTACTGCATGTAGGAGGTCACTTTCATTTCTCAATCTTCCTGAATCCGCTGACCACTTACTGCATGTAGGAGGTCACTTTCAATTCTCAATCTTCCTGAATCCGCTGACCACTTACTGCATGTAAGGTGTCATGATGAGCACAAGAAGGTGGATAAATGGATCCCACCTCTGGTAGTTACTGTATTTTTGAGGAGGTGAGCACATGGAAATGTGACCAGCACGATGAAATACATTTAAAAGATCCAGGTATCAGCCCAGACAGCCAGCCCATGGTGTAAGAATCAAGAGATGGGCAATATGAATGGAAACTAGCATGTGAGGAAACATCACAAAACCCATGAACCTTGAACTTTGCTCTGAAAAACGAATAGGTTTCTAGCCAACAGGAAAGCGATACCATGATTCTGTTTATGGGAAGAGAAGAATGTTTCCCCACCTTGACCCAAAACAAATGGCTAGAAACTGGCCATTTCCTCTGGAAGTCACCTCTTCCAGGGTGCACAGGTGGATGGACCAGACACCTGTACTAGGTAAGGACCAGGACTGACCCCACAAATGGTAAAGTGGGAGGAGGGGGGACTTGGTGGACCTACAGAGGGAACAGCAGGCGTTCTTTCTTTGATTCATTATTTTTCAGCATCCTTTTCTTGGGCACGAATTTTTCCAAGACCTGCAGACCTATATACATCTGCAAGAAAGAAGATGACCTCCGGTTGCACTTGGGAGAACAGGACACACAGGCATGTGAAGAGTCCTGTTAAGATCTGCAAGACAAACAAACTTGAAGCACTAAGGAAACACATGGGATTCATTTATGGAGACCAGCAGTGTGGATACCTATTTATCACAGATTTAAAAATAGAGCAGTCTCACTGCTGGAACACCATGATTTTGTTCAGCCTGGAAAGGAAAAGAAGATTAAGGCATTTAGGGAAACACACAGTTTCACAGGGGGCGTTGAAGGATGGCTAGGAGTGAGTTGAGCTATCAAGATGACACTGGGCACTCCTGGCGCGAGAATTTCTGGGCAGTTGGATTATTTTCACTAATACCCTGTCCTCTATGCTCATGGACGCTTGTACTCTCCTTCTTCATCCTACCCTCCTATTTAAATCCTTTATATTCAAAGGGGCTGGAATCCCAGAATGGAATTCTGACAATGACCAAACAAACAAACAAACAAACTTTATTGCAAATATATGAAATAACCTTACTGAAAGGAGTAGGGTATCAAAGTGTTGACCTAAGTAATTTTAGAAGTGAGTGTAGCCTGTAGGACTAAAGGCAAAACGACACGCACATGAGCATCATACTCTAACTTATAAAACTGTTTCCAGCAGGGGCACAGGTAAGCAGGTCTGAACCCATCATCCACCTACACCAGAAACGAACAATTAGGCAAAATGAAAGCAGAGGATGGGAGCCGGGTATCTCACTATTGGAGGGGAAGTTTACAGACAATCTAGGTCTGGAAGGATCCACATGAAAATGGATTGGAGTTAGAAACATCAATAGGAATTTACGTTTAACTTAGCGTAGTTACAGATGGATATACATATATTTATGTATAAAACTTTATAGATATATGTCCATGTGCATGTTGATACATACACACGTATATTTCCTTGCTCTTTCTGCAGAGATGGCCTGAGATACTCCAACAGTAATGAGCACACATAGCACCCAGATTTGGGGGTTTGCAGTAGGCAGATAAATGGTCCCCCAAAGATGTCCACGTCCTGATCCCAGGAACCCGTGAGTGTGTAATTGTACGCCTGGGCGAGTTAAGGTTGCAGGTGGAATTAAATTCGCTAATCAGATGACCTTGAGATGAGGGGATTATTGTGGATTATCCAGGTGGGCCCAAGGCAATGACAAGTCCTTACAAATAGAAGATGGAGGCAGAAGGGGGAAGAGTCAGTGTCAGAGAGACTCAGTATGAGAAAGACTCAACCAGCCATCGGGGGCTTTGAAGACAGAAGGGCCACAGCCAAGGGTGCAGTCATCCTATAAAAGCTGGAAAAGGCAAGAAGAATGGATTCTCCACGATGGCATGTACCCTTGATATGATGCAATGTGGTCCTCCCGCCCAAAACCCGGAACCCTCGTCCAACCATGAGAAAAACAGGTAAGTCCCAATAGAGGCATTCCAGAAAATATCCAGCCAGTGGGCGTCAAAACTGTCAAGGTCATCAAAAGCAAGTAAATTCTGAGAAACTGTCATGGACAAGAGGGGCATAAGGAGACATGAGGACCACACGCAACGCTGTCCTTGATGGGATCCTGAAACACAAAAGGCGTCTGAAGGAAGGATGGACTTTAGTGATTGATATTGATATATCAATATTGGTCCATTAATGAACAAACATAACATGCTAATATAAGTTGCTCATAACAGGAGAAACTAGATGAGAGGCTTAGGGAACCCTCTGTACTACCTTTGCAATTTTTTTGTAAATTTAAAACTAGTTCAAAATTAAGAGTTTATTAATTAAAAAGGGGGATTCCATATATACATGTTAGCATATGGTATTTGATTTTCTCTTTCTGACTTACTTCACTCTGTATGACAGACTCTAGGTCCATCCACCTCTCTACGAGTAACTCAATTTCGTTTCTTTTTATGGCTGAGTATATCTGTGCCACATCTTCTTTATCCATTCATCTGTCAATGGACACTTAAGTTGCTTCCATGTCCTGGTTATTGTAAAATAGATAGCTAGTGGGAAGCAGCTTCATCGCACACAGAGAGCAGCTCGGTGCTTTGTGACCACCTAGAGGGGTGGGTTAGGGAGGGTGCGAGGGAGACGCAAGAGGGAGAGGATATGGGGATATATGTATACATATAGCTGATTCACTTTGTTATAAAGCAGAAACTAACATACCGTTGTAAAGCAATTATACTCCAATAAAGATGTTAGAAAAGAGGGGGATTAATATTGAAGGGCTACATAAAGTGAGGACTAATGGAACTTTCAAGACATAAGGTACTGTGTGTGGGGGCGGGGGAGACCTTTTTTTCCTCTACCCTTCTAGGCTCTTCTGGCTGCTCTAATAACTAAATTGACATGAGACAGATAAGCAGGAGAGGATCAAATTTTAATTTTGTATGTATGGGAATTCATAAAAACATGAGACTCAAAGACATGACCAAAGCAGACCGTTTTAATACCTTTTAGACCAAGAAACAATAAATTTGTGAGGGATTGACAAGACAAAGAAGTTTGGGCTGGGGCAGTAAATGAATGAAGAAGTATTGGTTTGTTTACGCACCCTTTTCAGCCCTGTGTTCCCCTTCTCTGGTGACAAAGAGGTTTGTCTGGTACAGGGAGACCACCTTTCACCTGGGACATTTATTTCCCACTTTCAGGGGGACAGAGGAGGGTCAGTGTGCCCTTCTTGTACCGGCTGCTTCTAAAGTAACTTTAATTCAAAATAATCATCATGCCAATGTGACATATGTGAGGGTGGCCTGCCCTGAGCCCCATGGGTACCAAAAGCTATCTTGAAAGGAAAAAGATTCCCCGAACCTTAGAAGTATTTTGTAAGGTTAACTTGAAAGCTCTGTAAATCATTATTTAAGTGAAAGTTCTAAGTAGTCTTGGAACTGGTGTACTTTTTCCCATTAAAACAGTTTAGAAAATGTACTTTCCAAGTGGACCGCTGGGAGCGTTCTGGGTTAGTTCTGCGCATGTGGTAAATAGCTTCAGTGTTGCGTCCTTGGTTTTAAAGAGGTGATGAGATTGTTTCCAACCAGTGCTTTACTCTCTCAGTTGAAAGCAAACAACCTTTCTGCTCAGAGCCCATGTCTCCCAGGGAGCCCCTGGGAGAGGCAGGCTCCTGGGGGTGGTGAGGTTCTGAGCAGGCCTCCCAGCAGTACTGCCCGGGGCCAGTCGGGTACCAGGCCCTTGGACTCAGGAGGGGGCAGGATGCGGTTCAGGAGGGGGGCCACAGGCCAGGCTGCAGGATGCCCCCACCATGAGCTGCAGAGCCTTCATACAGCTAAAAGCCAAAAATCACTGAAGAAGATTAATGGGAAAAACATGACCCCCGAAGAGAAAGTTTTAATGCACAGGGGATACATTTAAAAAATAAAGCAACTATTTCTTCTGGGGAAAACTGAAAGCAGATGCAAAGCTAGGGCCTTTTCTTTCTGCCTCTTCTTGGGCTGTGACCTCTGCCCTGAGATGTCACCCACCCCTTCATTACTCCAAGATGGCCTGTGTGGTGTCAGCAGTGCAGGCTTCCTCCAACAGATGGGCCACGATGCCCGCCAATGATGCTGATGATGCTGGGCGGCCACCGCTGCCTGCAACCCAGCCCAGCCTCAGCCTCTCAGGGAGGTGACCGGGTGGGACTGAGGGGTCCCAGCGCCCGGTGCTCAGTCTGTGGCCCTTGCCCACTGCAGGTCTGGGCCTCAGATCCCCAGGCAGTAAAATGGGCCCATTGATGCTGGTGGGGCCCTGGCGAGGTCACCCCCAACTATACCTCGACGGCATATTGAATATTTTAAATTAAAGTTATTTAAGAAACGGCCAATGCAAGAGGGATGCGTTGACCTCTTCTCTGTCCCCTTGAAGCAGGAAATGGATCTCTCGTGTGAAAGGTGTCCTCCCTCTACAAGGAGGTAGAAGGACACCCTTATCCCCAGAGACAGGGGCCCCAGGCAGAGAAGCTGTATAAATAACCTTGTTCATTCACTGCCCCAAACCCAAACTCTGTTTCAATTCTTCACTATTTGGACACCACAACCTGTGTCTTTGTCCTGTCAATTCCTCACAAATGTATTGTTTCTTTGCCTAAAAAGTATAAAAGCTGCCTGCCTTGGCCACTTCTTAGGTTCCATTTCTATGAGAGCTTTCTGCACATGAATGGTACATATATAGAATGGAATATTACTCAGACATAAAAAGGAACGAAATTGGGTCACTTGTAGAGATGTGGATGGACCTAGAGTCTGTCATACAGAGTGAAGTAAGCCAGAAAGAGAAAAACAAACATTGTATATTAATGCATATATGTGGAATCTAGAAAAATGGTACTGATAACCTATCTGCAAGGGAGGAATAGAGACGTAGATGTAGAGAACGGACATGTGGACTCTGACGGGGGGAAGGTGGGGCGGCATGAATTGGGAGATTAGGTTTGACATAAATACACCACCATGAGTAAAATAGCTAGCTAGTGGGAAGCTGCTGTAGCACAGGGATCTCAGCTCGGGGCTCTGTGACCGCCTAGAGGGATGGGAGGGTGGTCCAAGAGGGAGGTATAGGTATACATAGAGCTGATTCACTTCATTGTACAGCAGAAATTAACACAACATTGTAAAGCAATTATACTCCAATAAACAATTTTTGCTTCTTTTTTTCCCCATATTAATGGGACACATTAGTCTTGTGTCAATTTTATTATTAGTCCAGCCACAAGAACTCAAGAAGGATGGAGGTTTTAAGAATTGTGAAAACTGGAGAAGGAATGGCACTGGAAAGCTAGGACACAGAAGGAAAAACAATGAATAAAGAGAAAAAATACTTGTGATGAGAAGAAAAGCAGCAGGGCACAGGCAGAACTAATTCAACACGAGGACAAGGTGGTCCACCAACAGGGTGTCAGTGTGGAAAAGTGTCAAAGCCAACAGGCCAGCACTGTGAGTTCCCTGGTGAGTGGATTTGGATACAGGCTGTTTTATGTTTATTTATTCAATGAACCATTTGTTACTTATTCTAAGTAACATAATAAATCCTGGGAACCTACTGCTGGACATGAGCACTAGTACCCTGATAATATCCTGTACAAACTCCATCATGTTTTACCTCCTTGACTCTCCCGTATCCAAAATAAGACAACCTTCTATGCACGTCCTGTCTTTTCTTCTTTTTGGACAGAATCTGCTCATGCTTTCTGAAAGATGCATTTGTTTTCAGACAAATTCATGCCGTTTCCTAGTTAATTGGCCATCGGGCTCTAATTAGCAGGTCATTTCCAAGGTGGGAAAGGATAATACATAAGAAAGCAAAGGTGTATTAATATTTTATCACTAATCATTAGGATTTATCGACATGGTTATGTCACATCGGAGACCACGGGCATCTCACGCAGCCCTTCCAGCGCCTTTGCACACAGAGAGCAGGAAGGCAGAGGGCAGCCCTGGGAGCCTCCCAAGGCCTGAGCTTAAAATTGAGATCTGGAGCCATTGATTCAGCACCTGGGCTACGTCAGCGTTTCTACTCAGAGAATACACAGCCCAGCCTTCAGGACATGCACTGCACAGGGGGGAAAACCCTGAAGACAAATTATTATAAAAGGAGTGCTGAGCGCACAAACAGAATTCTGAATTAACTGTGTCTGGAGGAGGCCGGGGTGTGAAGCTCTACCCAGGGCTGCTGACACTTGATTAGGACTTGGGGGGAGAAGAGGGGCTTGTCAGGGGACTGGGGGTGCGAGGGGAAGGCAGAATGCTCCAGAAGGGGGAGCAGAGATGCAGGGGCTGGAGAAGCTGAGGGCACAGTACCCCTAGAAGTCACTGGGGAGGGGCTGAGACCCCCACCCTCACTTTCCTCCTGTGAATCTGCTCTGCCCACCACACAGCCATGAGCCACACGTGATTATGGAGCTCCCAGAACGTGGAGAGTCCACAATTAGAGGGTCTGCCGTGTAG
Organism: Stenella coeruleoalba; assembly: GCF_951394435.1. Classification (NCBI taxonomy): domain Eukaryota; kingdom Metazoa; phylum Chordata; class Mammalia; order Artiodactyla; family Delphinidae; genus Stenella; species Stenella coeruleoalba. The sequence goes on along the minus strand of NC_137161.1, from coordinate 43,821,403 downwards.
ACACACACTGGACTTCAAAGACTTATTATGAAAAAAGGATGCACAATACCTTGCTAACATTTGTACATCTGTTACAGGTTGAAATAAAAAGGTTTGGGATATGTTGTGTTAATATTATTAAAATTAATTTCACTTTTTTTTTCTTACTCCTTTTAATGTAGCTGCTGGAAAATTTAAAGTTACGTATGTAGCTTGCTTTAGATTTCTACTGTACAGCACTGCTCTAATATGCTGGCCCTGCAGCGTATCCTCCAAGATTGATTTGAAAAAAATCTACATTTTGGTTGCATCTTTAATGCACGGGACTCTGTGTTCTTTAAAGAACATCACCTTATTAATCTGCAAACATCCACTCAGAGAAGAGGCAGAGTTTAGATCAAGTGTGATGAGGCTGCTGTGGTGTTTGTCTTCTAATGTGTTTTGCAGGAGTCAAGGGGGGTATCTTATTCTAAAAAAAATCCTCATGAATCGTGCTTGAGGAAGAGATGAAATTACAGTCCCTTGTTTCCAAATCTTTGTTACCAACGTGTGAACACTTGATTCTAATAGTTAAACAACTGTTTGGAGACTGAACATAATTTGGTTCAACAGTCTGATTTTCCTGGGTAGCTATGACTTGTGCAAGGTGATCATGGCTCAGGTCACACGGCTCAGATGTGGGTCAGGTTTAGCCTGTGGTGTCTCTGGGTAGATTTCCAGCTAAAGCGCTTAGGATCGAACAGAGGGAGGTATGCAATGGCACAGGGCATTTTCCTGTGACTCAAGACCTCAGATGCCCACCCATCACACCTCCTCGTGGTATGTCTTGACGCCAAGGGAGACAGGAGCTTGCATCGTCCCCAGGACATCACTGCCTCTTCCACAGAAACAGCCATAGTTCCTGCGGCCTCCGTGGATATCAATCACAGCATCTCCCAGTGCCAGAAGCCCCCACCACAGAAGAGCAACTCTGAACATCGCTTCATCCTAGGGATGGGGGAGTCAGGAGCCCTGAAAGGTCCTGATTTTGATTAAACCCTCCTGAACACTATCTTTCTCTCTTCCTGAAAAAAAGTAGCTGACATTTCCAATATCGTGGTCCCCTCTGTCCCCGCGGATCAAAGCTCGGTGGGTGGACCCTCACCGCCATAAGCTGAGTCGTAATGTGTAGACAGAAAAGGAAGCTACGGTGGTATCGGTCATGATGCAGAACAATCGGTGCGATCTCATTCTGCGCGAGGCACCTCATCCCATTAGCTCATTTAACCCTGAAAACACAGGTACTGTCACGTCCCGCATCTTACCGACGACAAAGCACAGATGCAGAGGGTCCAGTCGCTTCTCGCCCCACACCCCGCATCCCACAAACAGCCATGAAGTCAATCCCAGCAGTGGGGTGTCTGCATCCAGTAAGCAAGTCAACATTATGAAATACCGTCTCCAAGCAACTGTGCACTGGGTCTAGATTTGATCTAAAGAGAGAGAAATTAAAGGCAGCAAGAAGAAAATACGAAAGTCAATATGTCAATGAAAACCAAGGCCAGGGACTGTCAGAGGCTCCAGGCCCCACTGAGAGGGAAGGTCGTAGGGGCGATCCTCCGACCACCAGCGGCAACTACTGGCCCGCCGACCCCATGAGCACTGCGTCTGCAAGCGTCACAGGAACGGCCCGTGATGAGGATGAAAATTCTGGAAGCATAAACATAGCTTCATAGAGAGAGCCAGGCAGATCAGGGCGGATTATTTGGTGTAGTTGAGGGAAAAGTTTAATTTTGACGCTTTCCATGTTTATATACTGAAAACTACATGCAAGGAACTCTTCTGTGTGTCTTTGTTGAAACAGCATCTAGGTTTTAGTTGGACACACATCTAGCCCACCACACCCACTGTGAGCCTGCACTGGCATCACCGGGCTAGCAGCGTGTGGCCCTAGAGAGGCAGGGGGTTAGGAAACAGGGCTTCACCCTGCCCTCCCCGGGCCCTCCTTTCAGGGTGGTGGCGGGCAGTCGTGGAGGGCCAGACGCACTCAGCAGAGGAGATCTGAGGACACTGGCCGACCACTCGCCAGGCTCAGTCTGTCCCATTCAGAGCTGAGGCAGAACCCGGGGTGAGTTAGCTGAGAGCCAGAGGGACGGTGCCGGGAAAGGGCGGGCCTGACAGGGGTTCTTGGCACCAAGAACAAACTGGGAAGAGTACAAACCACAGTGACGTGTGTGATGAAGGACGTGGGCGTATGCTCTGCCTCTAGGTTTTGCCAGCGTTTCCCTTACCTGGGTCTGTACCACCATCTACCACAGAGCTCAGTGGCTCAGCACGGCAAAAGCTGGTTATTCCTCCCAATTCTGTGGGTCAGGGATTCGAGTGGGGCAGGGTGGTGCCCCTCCTCGCGGCACAGGCTGGGACCACTCCCTCGGCTGCATTCAGTTGGCTGAAGGCCCGAGAAGACTCCATGCCTCCCCCTTCCCTGTCCTTCCCGGGTCTGCTTCTCCAAAGGCCCCATGGTCCAGTCGTCCAGTCAAGGCTTCCTGACGGCACGGGGGTTGGGTTCCCCACAGAGTGGATGTGATTGCTGCCAGGCCTAAGGCTGATGCCCAGAGACTCTGTTGGTCAAAGCAAATCGCAAGACCGGCCTCGATTCTGGGCTGAAAGTGTTCCCCCTGCAGATGGAGAGGACCCAGCCGGATCCAGGATAGGAACTGAGTCGTGAGGATCCGCTGGTGGGATCCTCTCATTTTACCCGATTCACAGCGGACTCCCGGGGCGTGAGTGGTCCTGTTCTAGGAGGACAGAGCCGTGAGGTCTTTGGGGCTGGGTCCCTGGGTCGTGCCCTCCCCGCCAGCAGCTTTTTCTTGGAACAGCAGCAGGCGCTGGGTTGGGGTGGGGGGCGGAAAGTCGTGACCTTGCTACAGAAACACTTGGGTTTTTTGCTTTATTCTTACTCCTTTGTTCTCTTGCTATATATATGTATTCAACAAATCAATGAAGGGCCACGGTCCTCTCCACAGCCCTTCTCTCTTAAAGTGATACTGACTTCCATCCCCATAGACTGGTGTCTATGAACCTAATATAAATTGAGTCATTTACTGTCCCTTTTCTTTCACTCAAACATTCTGTGTCTCACGTTAATCCCGTTGGCACGTGGACGGTACTTTGTTTTGCTGTCATCACGTAGGGTTCTGCTGGAGGCGCGCACCCAGGGGACGCCCTGGATCTCTCGGGTTTTACCTGTGATCACCCAGCTGAGACCACAGAAGCCCAGCCGGGGAGTCTGTCTGGAGGCTGCTCTGAGGGGTCCTTTGTCTCATGAGATCCGACAAAAGTTACAGCCCAGCAGAAATCTCTCTGAAAAGCACAGCACCCGTAATCCTCTCTTGGTGGGGAAGTTTCTGACCTTTTCCTGTCTGTCCACCACAGAGGAGCTCCAGGGGATGGACAGTCCTCGCACGGAGTCTTTCCTCTAGTAGACGCTCAGGAACCACCATCCCCACCAAGGATGCCAGCGTCGGAGGACGTTCCCTGGCAGCAGAGTCAGCGCTGTCCCAGGAAGCAGAAAGTGCAGGAGGATCACGCCTCGCCCGCAGCCCTCCCTCGCAGGCCGACGGCCCTGGTGGGTGGATGCCCCAGCCCCCTTGTCCCTTGGAGCAGATGACCCCGAGATGCATGTCCCACACCGATTCCCAAATCCCTGGAGAAGCAGCTCCAGTGGCCCATCTGACTTTCTGGTTAAGGCATCCTCTTATCAGCTGGGTCCCCGTCCCATCTCACATCTGCTCCCCCCTTCAGGAACTTCTTGGGATCCTTGACCAGGTGACCTGTTTGCAAACAAATCCTTGCCTCAGGGTTCACATGAGGACGAAGCCAACTTGGACGCCTTTAGACACAATGTGGATGTGGATGTGGACAGAAATCATGGGAACCAGTGCCAGCTTCTTTTTCTGGTCCACCTCCCTCTTTTGTATAACAAGGGCAAAAAATATCTTAGTAGAAGCTTTGATAATAGACCAAAGTGTGTGTGTGTGTGTGTGTGTGTGTGTACATAAATATATATATATATCTATATATACACATATACATATGTTTTGAAAAGCATTTTTTCCCACAAGTACAGGCACACTTGTCAGGGCTCTGTTCAATTTCGATAAGCAAAGCACTCAGCTTTTCTAAAGTAAGGCAAGCTTTAAGTTGACAAGATTTTGGTTGCCTAGAGATTATCTTGGTGATACGCTGACTGGTTTTTCTATTTCTAAAGGAACTTATTCCACTGCTCTTTTTGTAAAATACTGAGAGCTCTCTACTTCTTCCCATATTTCCACTTTGCTTTTCAAATGTGCCTGAACTGTAGCTTATGCAATAGCTTCGACCACACTCTGATCTTCACCATTCGTGTCCAGTGTGTGTAGACCACAGACATTTCTTTTCATTCTTCTGCCTTCTGTGTTTCAAGATGTGTGTACGTATTTACAGAAAGGAAAAAAAGTAACATTCCCTCTCCTTAAAAACATAACCTTGAAAGACAGGAAGCTTCTGGAAAATAATGTAGGAGAGTATTTTGATCACTTTCAAGTGAGGGAAGGATTTCTTGAACATGAACAAAAGCACATCCAGCACTAAAGGAAAAGACTGCTGAGTCAGACTGTCCCTTTAGCAGTTCGTTCATCAGAAAACATCATTGAATGAGTAAAAGGCAGACAATAGAGACAGAGAATAAGGCCAGTGGAGTGGACTGTTAACATCTACAAATCAATAAAAGACAGGCAACGGGAAGGAAAATGAGTGGAAGGCTGAACAGGCACTGGGTGAAAGGGCTCAGCCAGAGGGCTCATCACGCATGAAAGGGGCTTGATAGCTTAGTCCTCAGGGAGGTGCAGACGATCACAGAGGAGAGGGGCCATTAGACACGCATCAGAATGGCCAAAACAGAACAGAGCAAGTCCTGTAAGACCAGTGTTTGTGAGCAGGTAGAGACTCAAACTCACACTGCCATCTCTGTACATTGGTGAACGTTTTGGAAAACTGTTGAACAACGTTTATTAATCTAAACACGCATATACCTCATGATATAGCAGCTTATTGTCCAGACATTTACGGCACGTACAAGAATGTTCATAATAGCCCTGTTATAATTGCAAGAAAAACCCACATGTACATCATTGACACTAGAATGGATGAAAAGTATGGTTTATTCATACAGTGGGAAGCTGTCCCAGCACGTAGAAAAAATACACCACTGCTCTACGTGACAACGAGATCAACTTCACAGACACAGTGAAGCTGGATTCCAAAGAACACACTTCAAATGACTCCATTTACAGGAAGTGTACAAACACCAGTCTACAGTGAAGGAAGTCGGAAAATTGATTACCTCTGTGGAGGAAGGGGGTGTAGAGAGTGGCTGGGGAGTGGCTTCCTTGTCCGTTTTCATCTAGAGGATTAGTGAACCGAGAAGGTACTTGGAAGGAAGGAGCAGAGAATAATCCAGAGACAAACGCTCTGTATCAGCTCCTCCAGGCTGTGGTGATGAGAGCATCAGATAAGAACCACCTGGGAAGGCCTCTGAGTCAGTATCAACATGCAGAGTGAGCCCAAGTCCCAGACTGAGTCCAGCAGGAAAGACAACCTGGGAGGTAAGAGTGCAGTTACCCATTCTGCTATTGACTTTGCTGGTACAAAATTGTCACTATAAACATTCTCATACATGTCTTCGGTGTAAATATGGCATAATTCTGGAATGGATTTCTGATGGGTATGTTCTGTCCTGGTGAAGACTCCCAAACACCTTTCCAAGTGGTTTCACAAATTAAAATTCACATTAGGAATGTGTCAGAATTCTATTTCCCTCACATCCTTTTCAACAACTGGCTGAGAGACCACCACATTGGTCCTCAAGGAAGTGCAGATATATATGAAATGTAATGTATATATAGAAATGTGTATATATAGAAACGAGATATATTTATAGAAATGTTATATATATATATGTTATATATATATATATATATATATATATATATATTTCCTTGATGACTAAGGTGACAGTTTATCTTTTCATATGTTTATTAGCCAGTAAAATATTCTCCTTTTTGAGGTAATTTTTCAAGGTTTCTATATTTTTTATTCAGTTGCCTGTCTTTATCTTTTTTAAAAAACACTTTTTATTTGAAATAACTATAGATTTACAGGAAGTTGCAAAGCTGGTACAGAGAGGTCCCATGTACCATTTACCCAGCTATCCCCAAGGGTTACATCTTATATAATTATAAAACAAAATCAAAATCAGAAGAGGAACAGTCTTCTTATTCAGTATAATTCTCTGCAGATTGATTCAAGATGCCCCATATACCATACTCATTCCTTTTTATTGCTGAGTTTTATTCTTCTGTATGGATGTACCATCATTTATTTAACCACCATCTATGAGGGATAGTTTTGGTATTTTCAGCTTTTAGCTACTACAGATAAGACTGCTGTGAACAATCGTGTACAGAATTTATGTTGACCTAAGTTTTCATGTCGCTGGGATAAACGCCCAGGAATGAAATTAACGGGTTACATGATAAGTGTATGTTTAGTTTAGTTAGATTGTTTGTTTGTTTTTGAGAAACCGCCAAACCATTTCCCAGAGTGTTTGGACCACTTTACATTTCCACAAACAATATATGGACGACCCAGTTTCTCTACATCTGCAACAGCATTTAGTATTGTCAGTTTTTTTTTAACTCGTTCTAATGGGTGTGTAATGATGGCTCACCGTGGTCCTAATTTGTCTCTCTCTAATAGCTGGTGATGCTGGACATATTTTCATGTGCTTACTTCACACCTGTAGGCCATCTTCGGTGAAATATCTCTTTGTGTCTTTTGCCCATTTTCCAAATAAATTAATGTTGAGTTCTGAAAGAGCATCATATATTCTAGATATGAGACCTTTGTCAGATATGTGGTTTTCAAATATTTTCTCCCAGTCTTTAGCTTGTCTTTTAATCCTCCTAACAAGTTCTTTTGTAGAGCAAAAGGTTTTAATTTTGATGAAACCTGTGTTTATCTTAATAATTTTTAGTCCGTAATTTGGACATAAGGTATATATCAAATGTGTGTGCGCGCGTGCGCGTGTGCATGTGCGTGTTTGAGTTGGCAACTCTCTGGCCCAGGAGCAAGGCAATCTATCTTATCTACCTTTCTGGGCATCGGAAGATCACTCCCCCTCACCCACACTCAGTCGTGTATGGACCAATCTCCCCTGAGCTGGGGTCCTCCTCAGGTGAGTGCCCTGAGCTCCGAGCCCCAGGTGCCGTCAGCTGCTTCAGGACAACAGATAAACAGATGAGACTGAAGTCGTGTCCCAGCTGTGGCACCATCTGATGCCACATCATGATTCTAATTCTGAGTCCATTTTGGTGCGTGACCTTTTTAAAGTTTTTGTTATTGTCCTAATTAGTTCCTGGAGAGCCCAACTCTTTACTGCTCGAGTCCTATAAAGAAATTATATTCATCCACAAACTGTAACATTTGGAAATGAATGAATTTTAACTGAATCTATGTGAGTTACAACAGGATACACATCCCCAAGGAGCCGAGGCCAAGTGTCCGTTCTACAGAAAAGTTGAATGACGAATACTTCTCCCCATTTTAACCATTTCCACCCATCTTCTAGCGTTCTTTCCACACTCATCCTCCTGTGATCTCACTTTCAGCTTTGTACCCGTTTCCTCTCTCATGAACCTCTCTGGGCTGTGTGGCCACCTCCCTTCCCTCTGCCCACAGCTCCCTCAGGACCTCTGCACTGTCCACCAACCTTCCCCCAAACTTACCAGCTTCCCTTCCATCTCTTTCCAAACTCTCTGCTTTCTTTCTTTCACCAACAGATTCTCAGTCTATTTTCTGCCCCCAAATCATTCTCTCTCACTCTCTCTTGTCATCTTGACCTGAGTTTAAGTTCTCAGATTATAAGCATTGGGACCTTGGGGAAGAGACTTTTATTTTCCCCTGAGCCTCAGCTTCTTTATGCATAAAACGAGGAGAAAATGGCTCCATTTCTATTGTGTGGGTTAGAGATGATTCATGTGGATAATAATGGCTACTAACATCGATTGAGCAGCCATGATATTCCAGCAATGCGAAAGTACTTAGACTTTATCTCATTTATCTCATACCTCACGATGTTCCTGTGAAGCCAACACCATTATGTACATTTTACAGCTGAGAAAACTGAGGCACAGAGCGGTGAAGGCAGTGGAGCCAGGGTGGAGCCCAGCGCCTGTCCCAGGACTGCTCCTCTAGCCCCTCAAAGGACCATCCTGGGACCCCATGAGTCAGAGTCGCAAACATCCAGCAGTTCAGCTGAGAAGCCTTGTCAGCAACCCCTTGTAGGATGTAGAACCCTCACTCTCAGTTTGATGAAACTGTCTCATGAGGGTTGTACCCCACATTCTAGAACTCTGCAATGGTGGCTTGCCCCCAAGCTGGTCCAAGCCATCCCCCACCCCACCCCACAATGCCTGCAGGTCTTTCTCCTTTCGAGAGATGCATCTCCTCCCTTCTCCTTGAATCCGGGTGACCCTAGCAGCTTATTCGACCAACAGAAAGTGGTGGAAATGACGTTCTGGGACTTTGGGGCAAGGTCCTAAGAAGCCCTGCAGATTCCACCTGAGCCCCTGCACCTGGGAACACTTAGTCCTGGAGTAAGAAGGCCAACAACCCTGCTGGAGAGACACAGGGAGAGGCCCGGAGACCACATGGAGATGGAGGGGGCCAGCCAGGCCACAACTTCCAGGCATGGCCACCCAACATCAGGCTTGTGGATGGAGCCCTCTAGGGTCATCCAGCCCTGCCATTAGCTGAGCGCCACCCATGAGACCCCGACTCCACAGGGAGCAGAAGACTCACCTGCCCAAGCCCTGCCTGGATTCCTGACCCAAAACATCCAGAGGAAGCAACGGCATTGGTTTTTTAAGCCACTAAGTATAAGTCATTTGTTCCAGCACAGCAGGCAAGAGAACATGGTCATATTGGTCTAGGGTCTGTGCCCGGATTTCTGCTACCTTGATGACCTCCCTGACGCAAAGCCCTTGGGAGCAAAATAGGCAAATGAGAGCTGTCGTGCAGCGGCCACCAAGTCCTGAGAGGTCAAGGGAGGAGACCCAGGTGAGGCAGCATGACCGTGGGGTCCATGAACGCTTGCTCCTGGAAGGACCCCAGCTCCTTCTCAGTTCTCCTCTGGCAGGTGGTCCACACCGAGTCAGCACGTCATCACCCCCAGGCGGGGACACTGGGTGTTCTTACCTGCAGAGGGCTCCAGGCCTCAGGTCTCTGGAACTCAGGCTCCATCACACGAGGAGATAGGATCCAACCAACCCAAACCCATCCAGCTGCTTGGTTCTTTGGGGCCTTTGATGCACTGACAGAGTAGCCAAGCCCCCTTCTAGTTATCCTCAGAAGTGGGCCAGGGTCAGGGTTAGTGCCAAAACGGGGCTGAGAATTAGGATGATGGCGGCCCCGAGACCGCGCCGAGGATGCTGGGGAGGGAGCTGCTTCCGCTGACAGTGTCTGAGCAGCTCCTGGGACAAGGATGCTGAGCTACAAAGCCCCTCCCACATCCCTGTGTACACTGGCCACCAGCCAGCTCCCGGGCTGGACCATCCTGAAGCCCTTGACCTGAGCACACCCCTGGCCAAGGCCCTCGGTCTGCCGGTGACCCCAGATCCAACCACAGTTTGGGCGCTTTATGCCAGAAACTGTCCCGCGTGTTCTCACTTTTCCACCTGCTGTGAAAACTTAGGAAATGTACAGTGTGGAAAGGACCACGAGGCAGGGACGCAGGCGGCCGTGCCCTCTGCCACATCCCGCAGCCAGAGCAGTGTCTGGTGTGACTCAGGCCCTCAACAGTTGTCCACGTGGTCACTCCCGTTGCTGTAATGTAGCCTCACTCCCATTTTACAGATGTCGACCTTCGAGTCTCAGCGAGGCTGTGACGTGACCTGGGTCAGAAGGATGAAGCCGGAATCAAGCCCTGGGTTCCTGATGCCCAGCCACAGGCTTTGCCTTCTTCTGGCCTCTCTGCCTGCATCTTCAACTCTGTCCCTTGCCTCCTGAGCGTGGGAAGTGACATGCTGCTGACTCAGACCCAGATGGGCCAGTCCAGTCCTCTCCAGGTGCTCAGAGCCATCAGATTCTTGTGGACCATATTCGATATAGATACTGAAAGAATAATTGATGGAAGAAAACATTCTTAATTTAAAAACTAACTCTTGGGGCTTCCCTGGTGGCGCAGTGGTTGAGAGTCCGCCTGCCGATGCAGGGGACACGGGTTCGTGCCCCGGTCCAGGAGGATCCCACATGCCACGGAGCGGCTGGGCCCGTGAGCCATGGCCGCTGAGCCTGTGCGTCCGGAGCCTGTGCTCCGCAACGGGAGAGGCCACAGCAGCGAGAGGCCCATGTACCACAAAAAAAAATAAAGATGTGTCTCACAGTTGAGGGGTGACAAGTACATCACTGTCACTGTTCCCTTAACCCAGAATCAAGGCTGAGTGTCACCCTGGACAGCCAACCTTCTCTGAACAGGGCAGCTAGTGGGGGGCCACCCCAGGGACTCTCCTTTGTTCTCTGGGCCTTGCTTGTGGCTGAAGCAGCTGATATGAACTGTGGGGGCTTCCAATCAACCTCAGCACTCAGATACCCGGCCTCTAACTTCTACTTCACTGTGTGTTTTGAGGAAAAGAACAAGAAGTGCAGAGCATTTCCACCCAGACAAGCACCTCCCATTAGCAGAAGGGTGCCCGCGCCCTGCCCAGAAGTGCAGAGCATCTGCCAGGATGCTCGAGCGTCTCTGCTTCCTCCTCCTTCTCCACGGGGACCGGGGGACAAGGGGATGTGCAGCAGGGCCACTGCTGATGGAATTTTGCCCTTAGCTGCTTTCTCATTAGTCATGGATTTGGTGGCTGGTTTTAATGCTCTTTTCTGATCAGTGTCGTCTCTTTCGCTCACCTACCAAGTGTGGAGGAAACATGAGGACGAGGACCTGTCCTGCAGCTATGGCTTTACGGCCCGTCTCAGTGGGCTTTGCGAGTCTCGACTGGTCCTGGCTCGCGAGGGTCTCTTAGCCACGGCTCACGTCCGGCTTTCTTCCCGGGAAGGTCCCTTCGGGCCAGATGCCAGCGTGGTGGGTGCGACAGGGACCCAAGTGTGCCCAGCATCCCTGCCCAGGGACAGAGACCTGGAAGCAACAAACCCTCCACCATGTGCAGTAAGCTCAGGGCTGGTCACCCCTGGATCCCAGGAACCACCCCCCCCCCCCAGTGCCCACAGCATCCCAGATCCCAGGGAAGACAGGAGTCCTTCTGGCCGCCTGGACCCCACCTCATTAGAGACCCCCACACACTGGGGCTCATGGGAAATCAGGGAGCAATTTGCAGCTCTGCTTCCATTTCCTCCTGAGGCCCCACGTTGGAGACCGTCCAGCTCTGATGGGAGAGAGGCATCCCTGAGGCTCCGTTCTGTCCTGAGCGCAGCCCCAGGCCACACCTGCAGTAAGGTCCGGGGGACGGATGTGCAGGGCCAACGGCATCTGGAGACAGAGTGTCCCTCTCTTGTCAGGCCGAGCTCGTGCCCCAGACCTCAAGCCCAGTCTCAGACACAGCGGCACTCAGGCTGTGCCTGAGACCAAACCCCAGTCACTCAAGATGTTCTTGTCCTCGGGTAGCAGCTTGAGGCTGAAAACCAGAGCTCCCCAGACACCCCCATGGGCATGAGGGGAAGGCCAGGGGAGAGGGAGGAGGAAAGAAGGAGGGACCACGGGACGGGGAGGAGAGAGGGAGACAGGAAGCTGGCTTTGGCCCCTGGCTTCCCTGCACCCTGGACAGGACCCTGCAGCCATGGGACCTGGGCTGTCCCCCGGGGAAGGACCCGACACAACGATCTTTATGATGATGCCTCAGGTGGTCAAACCTACCCCCACCCCACCCCCCCAACAGTCTGTGAAATAGAAATCACAGCCTAGGCACCGATTTTCATGTACTGCATTTGGGCACAGGTATGGATGTGGCTTAGATATTTAACCACAGAAATTGAAACAAAAATATCAAGATCTGACTCTCTCCCGTACTCTCGTGCAACCAGCCCACAAGAGGGGAAATAGGTGGATTTATCATTAATTTTTGTTTTTATTGTTGCTGTCATTTAACTTGACGTCACCCACTGCTTAGAAACACACGATTCAAGGGGAGTTGCTGTAACTAAAAGTCATTCGAGGGACTTCCCTGGTGGCGCAGTGGTTAAGAATCCGCCTACCAATGCAGGGGACACGGGTTCAAACCCTGGTCCGGGAAGATCCCACATGCTGCGGAGCAACTAAGCCCGTGCGCCACAATTACTGAGCCTGTGCTCTAGAGCCCGTGAGCCACAACTACTGAGCCCATGTGCCACAACTACTGAAGCCCGTGCGCCTAGAGCCCGTGCTCCGCAACAAGAGAAGCCACCGCAATGAGAAGCCCCTGCACTGCAATGAAGAGTAGCCCCCCACTCATCGCAACTAGAGAAAGCCCACGTGCAGCAACAAAGACCCAACGCGGCCAAAAATAAATAATAAATAAATTAAAAAAAATAAAACTAAAGGTCATTCGACAAACATCCACTCTACTCCAGGCCCTTGGAGAACAAATATGAACAAGATAAAAGCATATGCATCGTATTGTTTTAGTTCTTCCAAAGCAGAGCTAGAGACAGGATTTGGGTGTTGATACTTTATCTGGAAAATGACCACAGGCAGCAGGAGTGAGACAGAGAAAGGATAAGAGTCACACGAAGGATGCTTCAAAGGGCAGCCACTGTGATGGGCCATAGGGCTCGCTTCCCCCGGGACCCTATGAGGAGCACGTAGAGCCCCCCACCCACTGCAGGACTGTGCACTAGGGGTGGGGGGGGCAGTGAGGCTTTTATTCTCTGACCCTGAACCCTCATTAGTTGGAGGCTGCCTGGGGCACTGATCTCTGCAGGATGCTGCACAAACTTCTTTGGTGTCAGAGAAAGCAAAGAACCTGGTGCCTGGATGGAATCTGTTGGGTACCAGGGATGCCCATGTCCTTTCAGGGGTGCAGAGAGGTGGCGGAGGGGACGTGGATGGGGTGTTGCAGCCGCTGCCCTGCCAGGTCTCAGCCCCTCGACTTCATGCCACCTGGGAGCCCGGGAAGTCATGCGTGTGGCCCGGGAAGACACAGGGCCGGTGTGACCAGGCTGATGGCTCCTCTTTTTCCTGCCATCACCCGAAAGGAGCGAGTGAACGACAGTTCAAGTGCAACAGGAGGGCCCTGCAAGGGAATGATGCCACAGGCCAGGGTTTAGCCTCCTGATTTGGTGCTTCCAAGGACTATGATTGGGCAAACCACCAAAGGTTTGTAAATTGTAGTTTCTTCCTCTAGAGCTTTCCACCTCTCGGGAACGTGTTCAGGTCCGAAGGCGAGGTGCGTGGCCCATGTGCCTAGTGAACTCTTCAGGGCTTTACAAAGGGAGGTGAGTTTGTGCCCTGAGCCCAAACCTGTTTCTACTGCTTTGTTTTAGTTGATGGAAGGTAACTGAAAAGAAAAAGCAGGTTTTCCACCTTCTTAAAGCAAATGCCTTACTAAAATCTGGAAGAATGTCTTCACTCAATTTGGGCCAAAGTGCACCGTTATCTTTTGTTTGTTGGTGTGGTCAGCAGCCTGGTGATGGCTTTGTTCCTGACATCTGAGGAGGTGTTATATTTGCTGTGAGTCAGGGGGTTAAACTGTGTTGTCGTTTATGTTCTCGTGGGTTCAGGAATAGTGGAAAGAATGACTCTTGTTCAGGGGAAGCTGTTCTCTGCACGTCCAGCCAATTCCTGCTGGGAACACACCCAGCTGCCTGTGAGGAGAGTGTGCTGTGAACCTTCTTGTATTTTTGACAACCGAGACGAGCTGGAAATGGGAACAAAGAGGCTGTGGGGTTGATAAGATGGTGAGCATCGCAGCAAAGCTGCTCCACCCGGGGAAGGTGGGCGGCGCTTTGGTTTCTCATTCCTGACGGGTGAACGAAGCGCTCACGGACTCCGCACCTGCTGTTGCGACGGTCACGGGCACTGCCTCCCCAGCAACTTTGCTTCCCGACCACTTCCCTGATGAGGACCAAGTGTGGTCCCGCCTAGAACAAGTGGGAAGACGGGCTGGTTGCCGACCACCGACAGCTGGCTCATCACACCCAGGAGCCCAAAACAGCCGTGTTTTCGAGTTTGTAAAATTACAGAAGGAAACACTTGGAATTCATTATTGTAACCAATTTGTTGAGCATTCTGCTAGACTTTTTTATGCGTTTACACAGATTCTTTGGGGGAATTGGAGGGTGTGTTCATCTGGGGGTTTTGTTTACTGGGTTTTGGTAATTGGTATCATAACCAACTTACTATTTTCCATTGTGTCTTTTTCATTTAACTGTGTATTTAACTATTTATCATAGAGGTACTGTCCACATCATTATATAAAGATCGACCACATCCTTTTAAAGTATTGCCTATTCCTTCCTAGAATAACTGTACGTCAATTTACAGGGACACAAGAGATTGATTTGTTTCCCATTTTCTTTACCCTGAATTGCCTGTTAGTGTCTTTCTCTATTGAATTATTTTTATATGAATCTAATTAGAATTTTACTGTACATCCTGGACATTAACACTGTTATATACGCCACAAGTATTTTCTCTCTGTCTAATCTTTTAGGATATTTTATGTTGATTTTAGGTATGGAGAATACATTAATTTTGATCTTGTCAAATGTATTAATTTTCTTTTATAACAATTATGTTAAATGCACTTTTAAAGAAAGCTTTCTTTATCCCCAGTGATATTTATGTTCTCTTACTTTGTATTTACTAATTTATTTTTATTTAGAGATAGTGCTGGATTTGTTAGTTTTCATATTGAATACACCTTGAATTTGTGTTTATGAGTGGTGTTAAGTAGGATTCTAACGAAACAGAACCCAAATATCCCAACATGCTTTTCATGATAGATGGTAGGTCAAGCCCACAATCATTATATAATTTATTAGGTCAAGTCCACAACCATTATGTAGTTTAGTAGGTCAAGTCCACATTCGTTATATATGATTTGAAATCTATTCTGATTATTCTAGAATTCCATATGAATTCTAGAATTAGCTTGTCCAGGTCATGACAATTACTGTTGTGGTTTTAATTAGGATGGCAGTGAATCTATAAACTAATCTTGGGAGAAATGACCTTGTGAAAATATTGAGTCTTTTTATTCAAGTACATGCTAAATAACTTCATTTTTTTCAGGCCTTCTTGGAGATTGTCCAAAAGTTTAGTAGTTCCAGAGATATAATAATTGCATACGGTTTCTAGCTTTAGTACTAGCATTTTATAATTTTGCTACTCTTATGAATGCAATCTTTTTATTATATTGTCTTTTAATATTTTTTCTATTAGATTGTTTTTAACAATAAAGTTATTCACAGTGGTGAAGGGAAGAAATGTGCAGTTCCTATAATAAGTAGAACAATACAAATACAACTAATACATGTGCCCTGGGGCCCCTAGACAAACTCCCTCCCGAGGGAGTGGGGTGGGCAGTGCACTTCCTGCATGAGTACCTTTACTCACATATAGGATTCTCTAATAATCATAATTCAGTGAGCCAATTAACCAGCAGTTTTCTATTCCTGTCTATCGACTTGGCCCTTCAGTCAGCTCTGGTGCAGGAAGAGTCCTGTTTCAACATCTGTTACAAAAGTATAAACATGATTGTGCTGACAGCCTGCACGCTTGGGCTCCACACACAGTCGCAGCAGGTTTGCTTTGAGCTCAGAGCCGAGGCATGGGGGCGCTGCAGGTGCTCAGGGTCACACTCTGTGGGAACACAGCGACAGGGACGGGACACCTGGGGCAGGAGGTTCCCTCCCATCTGTCTTCTGGTGCCTGCTTCCCTCTGAAATGCCCCCTCTTATATCGTGTGTGTGTGTGTGTGTGTGTGTGTGTGTGTGTGTGTGTGTGTGTGTGTAAACATAAGCACAGTCCCACTGGCAGTGAATAAGGGCACCTAATTCTCAGAACCAATTGCCAACATAAATCCTCATTACTTTTTTTTTTTTTTTAACCAATCTCATGACACCTCGTGGCTGCCATCATTTTCCGGCGACTGTGAATTTGAGGATGTTTCCACCTGTTTCTCAGCCTCTTGGTGTTTATCCTTCTTTGTTTCTCCTGTTGACGCTCTTTGCACATGTTTCATTGTGTTGATTTTTTTCTCTTACCAATTTTTAGATACTTATATTTTACGAATACTATTGTCTACTGTAGGTACTGCAAATACTTTTTTCACATGGCATTTTGTCTCTATTTTTAACAGATCTCTGGAGGTATAATTTACACACCATAAAATGTTCCCTTGGTAAAACTAAAAGTCAATGATTTTTAATAAACTTACAGGGATGTGCAACCCTTACCACCGTCCAGTCAAGAACATGTCCATCACCATGAGAAGAACCCACACGACTGTTTCTATCCATCCCGCCCCACCCCCTGCCCCAGCAAAACGCTCACCCGCCTCTTCTGGACATTTCATATGATGGAGTCATTCAACATGCAGTCTTTGAAGTCTGACTCCTTTCACGCAGCAAAATGTGTCCAGGTTTATCTGTGTTGTAGCACGTGTCAGTATTTCATCCCTTTTCATTGTCAAAGAATATTCCAGTGTACGGATATCCAACATTTTTATCTAGTCACCGGTTAATGGGCATTTGGGTCATCTCTATTTTGTCTATCACAAACAGTGCTGCTATAAACAGTTGCACACTTGGCTTTGTGTGGACATATCTTTTCATCTTTCTTGAATAGATGCCTAGTTATAGAATTGCTGGGTCATATGTCAAATTGATGTGTGACTTCATAAGAAACCGCCAATCCGTTTTCCAAAGTGGCTGTGCCGTTTTATACTCCCACCAGCAATGCATAAGGTTTCCAGTCGCCCCCCACCGCCACCAGCCTTGTAACACTTGTTACTGTCAGTCTTACACTAGAGACATCTAATTGTGGTTTAGTGTGTGTTTCCCCCATGACTGAAGATCATCTCATGTGCCCACTGGCCATCTACACATCTTTAGTGGAGTGTCTGTTCAAATGTTTTGCCCGCTTTTATTATGCTATTTGTACTCTTAGAAGTGAGTTGTAAAGAATTCTTTATATATACTGATACAAATCCTTTACAAGATATATGATTTGCCAGAAAAACGATCTGGTCTTGTTTTTTTTTATTTTCTTAAAAGTGTCTTTTGAAGTGAAACAGTTTTTAATTTTGTAGAAGTTCAATTCATCCAAGTTTTCTTTATGGATCAGTCTTTTTGTGTCATAGCTAAGAATTTATTGCCAAATAAAATGTCTTAAGGACTTTTTCTACATTTTCTTCTAAGAGCTCTATAGTTTTAACTCATTTTTTGTCTATGATCTGTCTTACGTTTTTTGTATGGAAAAATAAAAGGATCCAAAATGATCTTTTTAAGATATTTCCCACATGATTTGTTGAAGACTATCCTTTTCCCCATTGAATTGCCTTGATATGTTAGTTAGAATCAGTTGATTGTGAACGTAAGAATGAATTGGTAGACTTTCGGTCTGCTCCATCGATTTATATGTCTATCTTTATGCCAGCTTCTACTGTCTTAAAGACTTCAGCTTTACAGGAAGTTTTGAAATTGAGAAACTTAAGTCCTCCAATTTTATTCACTTTTTTAAAAACCATTTGGCTATTCCAGATGCTTTACATTTCCATATACATTTTAGGATCAGTTTGTCAATTGCTACAAAAGTCTGCTGGTATTTTGATAGCAATTATATTGAATCTATGGATCAATTGGATGAGACTTGCCATTGTAACAATATTGAGTCATCCTATCCATGAACATGAATTGTATCTCCATTTATTTAGCGATTCTTAATTTTTCCTTAAAATTTTAAAATATATTTTATAGTTTCCAGTATACAAGTCTTGTGCTAAATTTATTTCTAAGTATTTTATTTTTTTGATGCTATTGTCAATGGAATTGTTCACTTAACTTCATTGTGGATTGTCCATGGAAATACAATCTAGTTTTGTATATTGATCTTGTATCTTACAAATTTGCTAAACTCACTTATCAGTTCTAGTAGATTTTTAAATGTGTGTGAATTCCTGAGGACTTGCTGTACAGAGGATCATGTGATGAGCCTGTCTGTGAATGAAGATGGTTTTCCTTCTTTTCTATTCTGTGGGTCTTCTATGTCTTTTTCTTCTCTGCTTGCACTACCTAAACTCCCCAGTATAATGCTGAAAAAAGTAGTAAGAGTGGACCTCTTTGCCTCATTCCCGATCTTAGGGGTGATACAATAAGAAATATATGTGTGGCCTTTGTCCCTGTTTCCTGACACAGAGCTCCTAAACCCCTTGGAATTTCTGGAGTGATTAGAGTAATAGGAATGGCTCTCATTCCAGGTGACCCATGGCAGTCCCCTTGACAGCTTCAGGATAGGGTCACCAGAAAGACATGGCACGATGAGAAGGCTGGAACTTTCAGCCCCACTCAACTCCAGGGGAGGGAGCCTAGAGATTGAGTTCAATCACCAATGGTTAATGATTTAATCAATCATCAAACGTCATCTCCATAAAAACCCTTAAACAACCGGGTTTCAGAAAAGTTCCAGGTTAGTGAAGGCATTCATGTGTCACGAGGGTGTACCCCTCCTTCTGGCTTCCAAGTTCTGTGATCTGTTCTAGCAAATTACAGAACCTGACCTGAAGCTGTAGTCTGAAGTGGGTCTGAGTCCTGGCCCTTCGGGGTCTACACAGACTCTGGGTAGTTGCTGGCAGAATTGAATTGGATGGTAGGACACTTAATTGATGTCCAGAGAGTTGGTGAATTGGTCTTTGTGGGGAAAAATTCACACATTTGGTGTCAGAAGTATTGGGAGTAGAAACAGCTCAGAGGAGAAAGCTCTCAGTCTCACCATTAAACACGATGCCAACTGCAGGTTTTTATTGGTTTCCTCTATCAAATTGAGAAAATTCCCTCTATGTTTTGCCTGTTGATTTTAATCATAGATTTATTGTTTGCTTTCCTTTATTTTTTTATTAAAAAATTAACTTTAATTGTACCAAAAAAATTGAGGTTTCTGTTTCTTATTTGCCTCTTATATCCCTTTTAAAAGTGTTGAGTTTAATTTTCCTCTTTCTGGAGTACTCCCTGTAATCATTTTAAAGAATGAATCTTTTTTAAAAGAGATCTTTTAAAGAGGTGGTAAATTTTCTGAATTTTTTAATTTTAGACAACCTTTATTAACCCTCCCATTGGAATAAGACCACACTGAGCTATAGAATTTCAGGTTCGTGGTCTTCTTCTTTTTCCACCTCAGAGATCATTTGGGTGTATTTCTCCATTGTTGCTTGTCAATGAGAAGAATCCTGACGGCAACGGCAATCAGATTCCCACTTGTCTCTCTATCTTACCATGGCAACCACTACCACCCAGAGCACTTAGGGTATCTCTCTATTCTTAGTTTTCTAAAAGCCTCTTCGCTGTATCTTATTTCATGTCCCACACACAGCACTCAGTGAGCCATTTTGATCTAAGTCCTACCTTGTCCGGCTCTGAAAATGTTTATTTTCGAAACTTCTCTCCCCACCATTATTTCTGTCCTCTCCCTGTGGATCTCCTATGAGATAATTTAATCTCAATTAACTGCAAGGTGACAGCATGGCAAAACATTTAAAAACCCTGTGCCATAAGAAAGGACAACAGGACAAGGTACCTGGAATCTCTATCAATTCAAAGCAATAAGCTTCAACCAAATGTCCAGGGAAGGGTGTCAAAAAGTAATTAAATTCCCAGTCGTAAATTGACTTTTGGAAGGTTACACTTTCAGGGACAGCATGAGATTGATGTTATGGTTCATGGGAAACATGATAATTTTTTCCTTTCAAACTTTCATTAAACCAACGACTGCTTCCTTGGGCTCTTGTACAGATAGATGAGCTCACCACAGGGTGTGTGTGTAAGAATTCTCCAGATTATTGCAAAATTTCTTTGATTAATGCCTCTTTCTTAGTATCGGTACCTGTTTCTGTTTGTGGCGGGTTTGCTTTCTTCTCCTTTGTGAAATATGTCCACTGACATATGGAAATATATCACGAACATAATTCTATAACCAAGCTTCGGTGGAAAAATCATTCATTTTATGACATATTTG
Organism: Stenella coeruleoalba; assembly: GCF_951394435.1. Taxonomy (NCBI): domain Eukaryota; kingdom Metazoa; phylum Chordata; class Mammalia; order Artiodactyla; family Delphinidae; genus Stenella; species Stenella coeruleoalba. Next base: position 43,801,191 of record NC_137161.1, on the reverse strand, counting down.
AAGTTTCAACAACAGGCAGCTGGAGGTTTATTAAGCCATCCATTGTTCATTTATCACACTTACGGGTCTGATTTGCTTTTTTTTTTTTTTTTTTTTTTTTTGGCCACGCTATGCAACTTGCAGGATCTTAGTTCTCTGACGAGGGATCAGATCCGGGCCACGGCAATGAAAGCGTGGAGTCCTAACCACTGAACCGCCAAGGAATTCCCTGCTTATTTTCCATGTTACTTCTGTCTGGTGGTTGAACTGAGTTGCTTTTTATCACATCGGTTCTCACTGTGATAAAATGTAGTGACAGTGGTGAGGTCTCCCACTGCTCACAGGTGAGCCAGGGTCTGTGGCGGGACAAGAGGGTGTCTCGGGGGGCCACTCGCCAGGCCCCCGCTCGGCCTGTGACCCCACACACCTGCCCCTCATGCTCGTCCTTCAGTCCCTGCCTGCGACTCCGGCTTGACCCCCTACCTTCTGATCTGACACCTCCCGTAAGACACACCTCAAGCGCCTCTTGCCCAGGAAGTCTTCTCCGCGGCTTCTCTGGAATTTCGAGCTCAACTTGTATAACATTTACAGGCCAAAAAAGCAAAAGAAAACAACAACGACATGGTTCCACAACATCCTCTCCCCACCCACAGACAGTGGATCCAAAAATCCTCACGCCAATGTCATCCACTGCGTCTTCTACATAAAACATTTTGGACAATTTCCTCTTTCCTCTCAAAGCTCTCATTTCATAATACTTAATTTAACTTAATTTAATTTCACTTTAATTTCATTAAAACTTTTACAGGGAAGAAGGCTGAACTTTTACTTGAAAGACCCGTGTCTCAAGCCCACCTCCCCCCTTACTGGCTGGCAGCTTTTCTGGGCTTCGGTTTTCTCATCCGTTGGATTAGAAAACTATAAAAACTTCACAGGATTATTGTTAAGATCAGAGAAGATGATGCCTGTGAAAGATCTGTAGGAGCTACAGTGTGAAACACAGATGTGGGCATTGTTAGGTCCCCTGTTACATTGTAGACAAAGGGCACTGGAGGCCTGTGCTTCATCACCGTCTGTATCAAGTCTTCTCATCTCATCTGTAGAAGCTAGTTCTGCAAGGAACACGTGTCTCTCTCCACTCAGCAAAGAGCACATGCACCACGACAAAGGGCTTAGGTTCCGGGGTCATAAGATGGTTCAGATCCTAAATCTGCCACTTCTGGGTGTGTGATCTTGCAAGGTTGTTTGACTTACCTGATCGTCAATTTATTCATCTATAAAATGGGTGTGGTGGTGACAAGGCTGTAATTCAGCAAACCTAGACTCAAGACAAAGCTGCATTCCCAGTCTCCCTTGCCATGATGTTGGGGCCTCAGGACTGGGTCCTGGGAAGCTGTGTATGCCGCTCCCTGGCCATACACCCCCCTCCAAGATCTCGGCACTCTCCCCCAACCCCCATAACAACTGCATCAGTCAGCTTTCACTGAATAACAAATCACCCCAAACTCAGTGGCCAAAGTCCCAAGGCCAACCCGGATTCGAGGGGTGGGGAGTAGTGTCCAGCTGCTAATGGGCAAGTTGGGAAGAACCATGTCCATTTCTGCAATCTACCACAGCTCTGCGGAGCAAGCATTGAAGAGAGGAGCGCCACGGGCCTTCCTGCTGACTGCATTCGAGTATAACACATGCCCCGAGGGTGGGGCTGTTTGTCACAGCAGCCCATGTGGCCTGACTCCTGCAATGTGTATGAGAACCCTTTGCTCACAGAGCTCTTATCAAGACTAATAAGGCAAACTCTGGCAAGTTCTTAGCACAGCGTCCTGCATGTGCTCAGGGCATGGCGGTTATATGATGATTTATTTTATTATTGTTATTTTTATTAACAGCATTGCTGTTAAAGATTTATGACAAACAGGTCCTTAGTAGAGCCATAATTATGAGTCCTGATGGTCACGTAGTTCTGGGGTCCCACACCCAGCACGGTTTATGGGAAGTGCTTGATAAATGCTCCCAGACCAACTTGGGCTCTGCCATTGGAGGTCCAGAGGGTATCTGCACAGCGACTCTCCTCCAAAGCTGCAGGGGCTTTGCTCCTTCCCTCGTTACAAGCTCAAGACTCTCCCCAGGCCCCCTCGACATCGCTGCTGACCCAGAGAAGACCCCAGCGGCAGGTTACAGAGGGCAGAAATCAGACCAAACTTGGTGAGAAGCAGCAAGATGTAGGGGCAGTAAACACACTTTCTAAGCCAAAAAATAATACCTGTTAAGCAAAAGTTAAATGAACACGAGTACACAGGGTAAGATTCCAGAGGATGTGCTGTATGATTCCATTTATATAAAAACTAATCTATATTATGCAGTCAGGGCAGTGGCCCCCTCCAGGAGGCAGGGAAGTAGCCAGGGGAGGGGGACACAAAGGGCTCCTGGGTGCTGCTGACGTTCTGTTTCTTGGTTTGGGCGCTGGTCACACATCTGTGTCCTGCTTGTGAAGATACATCAAGCCTTACATGTACAATCTGTGCACTTTCTATATATACTTTACATATCAATAAAATGTTGAAAAAGGATGTGTGCTTTGATCATTTGTAATTAGTAGGGATATTGGTATATTAGTAATGCATTAAATATGTGTATTAGTAAAATATTTGTGAAATTATATCAATTAAATCCCATTTAGCCATGAGTTTTTGTTTTTTTGTTTTATTATTATTTTTTTAAATTTATTTTTGGCTGTGTTGGGTCTCCATTGCTGCACGCAGGCTTTCTCTTATTGTGCTGAGCGGGGGCTACTCTTCGTTGCAGTGCCCGAGCTTCTCCTTGTGGTGGATTCTCTTTTGCAGAGCACAGGCTCTAGGCGCGAGGGCTTCAGTAGTCATGGCACACGGGCTCAGTAGTTGTGGCGCACAGGCTTAGGTGCTCCACGGCACGTGGGATCTCCCCGGACCAGGAATCGAATCCGTGTCCCCTGCGTTGGCAGACGGATTCTTAACCACTGCACCACCAGAGAAGTCCTTAACCATGAGTTTAAAAATCTTTTTTTTTTAACGTAAACTAACTGTCCTAGAAAGCCCAGGGGGTGTGACGTTTGCTGCAGTTCACGAAGCAGGCAGCTCACCACCCCACTGCCCATCCTGGTCCTCACACATTCATGGGCAAAGACAGGCACAACAGCCAATTATTTGGAACTTTATAAGTTACAATGATTTTATCTATCTATCTATTTATTTATTTATTTTTCACGTAGCCACACGGCTTGCGGGATCTTAGTTCCCAGACCAGGGATTGAACCCAGGCCCCGTCAGTGAAAGCACCAAGTCCTAACCACTGGACCACCAGGAAAGTCCCAAATGATGGTGATTTTAAAGATCACAATTGCTCCCAAATCACAGCTTCTGCTTTCATTTTTATTTCTCGATTTTTGTCCTAGTTTTTCTTTGCCTGAATTTGATTGATTTTGTTGTTTTGTTTGGCCTTAGAAGCATAACCCTTTCTTTCCTCCGTCCACTTCATGATGTGGGAAAAGTCATCAAAAGGGCCGTATTATGGTGAATTTCTGAGTCCCCCTAACAGCGTCTGCGATATAACAACAATGACCGATGGAGACGATCAGGCAAACTCCTGGTGGGAGGCTCTTCGGGGACAAATGGCACACAAACGCCCCAGCACCTTGGGACCAGCAGCCTGGAACACACAGCAGGTTTGGGAATAAAGTACCGTGTTAATCCTATAAGCATCCTCCAGCTCTTTTTCTATCATATCATGTGGGAGACTGAACTCAATGGAAGAAGGATATTCTTAAACTGAACTGTGAGATCTCTTGCCTTTGGCCTGCATCCTCCGGGACAGCTGCTACGAAACCCTCGGAATTTTCTTTCTGGGGAACAGAGAACCTGAGTATCTATCCAATGACTCCTTTGCCTCATTGGCCAAGGGTTGTCCCTGGTTGACCCTTCCAGGATGCCATGCAAGTGCCCAGCCAGCTGCCCTAAAGCTGCCGGGAGCCACAGGCAGGGACGCAGACCCCCGCAGGTGTACAAGGAGAGGTGCTCAGGACACGTGGAACCGACCACCACAGCTCCAGGTGAACTCGGGGTACAAGTGGGCCCTGGACACGTCGGCCACATCTCCTCAGCTGAGCACAGCCCATGTGACATCCACATACACGTCCACACCCACCCACGTGCACGGCCTGGAGTAGAAAGCACCGTTGGGGCTGCAGAAAGCATATGGTAGCCGCCTCACACATCCCACTGAACGAGCCAATTACGCGGGAACAAATAACACCAGCGGGCGGACCCGTCCCCGGGCTTTACGCATCGTGTGTGCATTTGCTCAGAAAACATCTGGGCCCCCAACTCACCGAGTCTACCCAGTTATCAGCATTAAACATCACACCCAGAAGAACGTGAGCCTTCAGCTCTGCGCTAGGAAGCCAGCCCATTCCTTGGTTTATAGGAGACAGGGGACGGCAAGAATTCCGCCCTGAGCCACGCTCTCTGGAGCTGAAAAGTGATGTTTATGCCAAAATGATCCATCTGAGTCCCTTTCTGTACAGAGTGGGATTTTCCCACTAGTCTTAGAACCAGATTATTCATGATTTGGGGCAGCTCTCCTTGGCTGCTTTTCTCATTTTTAAAACCGAGACGTTAGCTGTCTGTTTTGGGGGATAAATGTGTGCACGAGGAGCCCAAGCCCTTTCCGCTAAATCTACCTCAGGCTCAACTGGCCTACAGGGACCTTGAAGTCGGAAGGAAGTGATAGGAGAACTAGACCTGTGTTCATTGACGGAGGATGAAGGGCAGCGGAGATGTCCGGGCCCTGGCCGAGCTCCTGCCCCACTGCCATGCCACCTGGGGAGCTCAGGTCATTGCCCTCAAGGCCCACCCACCCCCCAGCCCAGAGAACACCCCTCCCTGTTGACTCCCAGGCGTCCTGAAGGGGGCTGGGTTCTGAGGCTCTTTCATTGTCTGTTTCCAGCCAGTGCGGGTCTGGAACTCCTCCAGCTCTGTGCCATCACAGCCCAGGGATGCAGCGTCTACCCCTAAACTGCCTATTTACAGATCTTTGGCTGTAACCACACCTAAAACACCTCATGTGGAAGATGGCTCTGGAGTCGGCCCTAAGTGCGAAGGCTGACCCGACACCGGCCAGCGGCATGATCCCGGGCAGGTGACAAGTCCTCTCCAAGCCGCAGTGTCCTCATTGGCAAATGGAGGGAACAATAGGATTTACGTCTATGAGTTGTCGTGAGGATTCGACGGAAGGCAGCCTGGAAGGCTGGTGACAGAGGCCCAGGCACATCTGCAGCGTCATCATATTTTCCCAAGCAGCCACCAGGCTTGGGATCTGTTCCTGCTGTCTTCACAGCACAGGGCTGCCTGCTGGGACCCTGGCCATCAAGGAGAGGGCCAGGTGGCCTGACCATGTCGTTTAGCTGCCATCCAGCCCCTCCTGGGCTAGGCTGACCTCAGGAGGACGAGCCAAGTCCACTTCTGTTCTCTGTCGGGTTGATGACCAGCTCCGGAGAAGAGGACTCCACCCCCTCTAACCCTGGGTCCCACCTGCCGGGCTGTGGCCTGGACAGCAGGCGCTCCAGGGATTCCAGGGAAAGAAAACCAAGTCTTCCTGGAACCCAAAACATCCTGGTGAGCAGGCATGGGACCTCAAGGGAGGCAGGGTCATGTTCTTCCACGCAGAAGGAAGTGGTTCTCACCCAAATGTGTTAATTAATAAATAAAACGGAAGAGCTCTGACACAGGGCAGCGCTTCTGAGGTGATGTGCACGTGACTCACAGGGGAAGGGAGTCTTTTTAAAGTGTAGGTTCTGCTTCAGATGCAGGTCCAGGGTGGAGCTGAGGGTCTGCTTTCCCGATAAGCCCCCAGATGTTGCCCCTGAGGCAGGTCTGGAGACCACAGTGTTCCAGGACCCCAAGATCCAATACAGGTGAGGCCCTATTTATGGTGAGGACTTAACTGGGAAGTCCTTGGACGCAAGATCCCAGGAAGACCCTACAAACTTGAGTGGTAATAGTATTTTTAAAACCTTAGCTGAATTTAGAGGTCAGCTCAGAAATAAGGACCAATTGGAGTGGCATCCGGCCCTCAGAGTGACCCAGACCTTCAGGATTTACTGCAGACCCTGCCAGCCCGGGGCACTGGGAATCTCATAGCAGAGACCCAGGTCAGGCTTGGGAGGGGAGCGTCCGTCTAGAGGGAGCCGTGGATTTCTCCACTATGTCTCTGGATGGTGCTCATCTGCTTAGCCAGGGAAGCAGGGCCAGGAAAGGCCTCTCCACTAAGAAAATGCATCAACAGTTGCATTGGCAGGACAGGGTCAGAGGTCAGAAGTCAAGTGGAGTTCTGCACAAGGCTCCTCGGAGGCTCAGGCATGAGGTGGCTAAACCCACCAGGACCAGGACGTGGGGAGGACTTTACAAGTGAGGGGGTGAAGGATGGGGGGATTCTGCCAGAGAAGAGGACACAAAACATTCCATTCCATCTGTCTTTCAGGTCTGAGTTCTGTCCTCCCGCCTTCCAGGGTTCATATTTCTAGGGAAAAAATGATGACTCGTTGTGCTTTGCTTTTATAAAAAATGAGGTGTGAAAGTACTTGGAAAACTTGGAAATATGATGCAGATGCAAAGCGGAGCTATTTTTATTTACCTGCACGTAACACGGACTCTTTGTATTTATCAGCAGGTAACGCAGATCGAAACACATTCGGAAAAATTTGCACATGTTCTTGCCGATACAGTTAATTTAGGACCTGGGATTATCTCAGCATCCTAGGGTGAATAATTCTTTTGTTGCTGTTGTTTTCATTCTCAAGCAAACGGTCACTAAACACCGTTAGCAGATGCTGCTGGTGACCTTTAACTGGGCTGGAGCATCCAGGCCCCAGCTGCGTGAGCTTCTCTGTGGGGCTGCCCTGGGCTCAGCCACACCTTCACCTGGGGATGCTGGGAGGCTGCCCTCGCCCCCACCCAGGAGGGCTCACAGCCCCCGACCGGCGACACGCGGTTAGCAGCTCAGCCCCTTGCTTCTGGGTGGACAGCCGCCCTGGAACAACTCACAGCCCCGTGCCCTGCAGGACCGGGCTGAGCTCGCAAGCCTCCTGAATGATATCTTTGCCCAGAGTCCACCGCCACCCCCAGCCCTGCACCGCCCTGCTTCCCTCACTCCCCTGCAGGCTTCTCCTTAGAGCCCGCCCTCCATAAATCACGTGCTCATGCTCTGCTTCTAGGGAACTGACCTCAGAGGATTCTAAAACCCTTTACTGGAAGACCTCCCTTCATCATGACAGTGAAATGCATGCAAGTACATAAGGTGCACATTATTACTGCAGATGAGGTAGTTTTCCCAAACTCCTGCAACTAGCAAGTGTCAGAGCTGGAACCTGCATTCAGCTCACCACGTGACTTACAGCCTCCGTTTTCACCATTAGGTCTTTAGGGGGGAAGCTGGTTCTGCATCAAAATGGGTCCTATTTTCAAGTATCCATTGCTCACCACTCCTTCTAATATTAACAGAAAAATTAAAATGATGCTGCTGCGTGTAAACCTGAGAACAGTCCAGCCCTCAAATAATTCAAGTGTGCTGAGCGCAGAGGGCAAAGTTGAGACTTTCATCCACCCCTGGAGGTCAGGTCCGCAAAGCAGGTGCTTGTTCATTGACACACGTGCAGATGGGACCAAGAAGCCATCTGTGCGGCTGGGGGGGTTTCCACCCATAAAACACTGATGTCTTTGGCCACCTCAGAACGATCGGAAACCAGAGTGCTAAGGGCTCCGGTCTTTTATTTTCCTCTCAGGTGTTGGAGCCCAAGCACATTTATTAACCTTCAGACCCAGCGTGGCCGTGCTGAGTGTCTCCAGAGCAGCGCTCTGCACTGGTCCATGCCCCAGAGATGGCAGTGCAGCTCTGTTCATCACAAACACTCATCTGCAGGTGGGCCTTCCCTCAGCCGATGTCGGGATGGGGCCAAGGATGCTGCATCCCTACCCGCTCTCCTGGTGATACTGGTGTGGCTTAAGTGGAAGCATCACTGATCTGGAGGAGAGCTTTGATATTTAAAATAGGCTTCACTGATGCCTGTTACAGAGCTAAGAATCTTGAATTTTAGTTTAGTTTAGTTTAGTTTATTAGCATTTAATGAATTTTATTTCATTTGATCAGATAAAATCATAGGCTGTCAGAGCTGGAAGACATCCTAGAAAACATCCTGTCAAGTCCATATATATATATATATTTTTTAATATGGAATCTTTAATTTTAGATTGAAAAAGCATCCTGCCTCTTCCCTGCAGTGTACAGCGTGGAGATTGGCTGGAAATGGTCCCGCAGAAGCAGAGAGTGTGCAGGAGGCTGGGCCCTGGGCTCCCACCTGCCCCTTTTCTAACTCTGCTCTTGTGGGAACCCGTGAACCTTCTCAGCCTTCCTGCAGCTGTTGGTACCACGACGCCTGCTGCCTGCCTGCGGGGATCAGACCAGACAGAACAGAACACCTCCTCTCAAATACCTGAAGCCTGCACTTTAGGCTTTGCAAGCTACAGAAATGGACTTCTGAGCTCTCCATTCAAGTGAATGGTAACAGAGTCACTGTTTCCTTTTCCTTGGGCTCCTAAACTAGGCACCCATCCTAGGATTCAGAGAAGGGTCTCTTCCTTTCTCCGGAATTCCCAGGCCAAGTCTGCAAGTTTTGCACCCAATCCTCCTGGCTTCAGTAATCACGGATTGTCCCCAGATCTTCCAGAAGTGATTCCAGTAGCTGGATGGAGCCCACGCTCGATCAGAGTGACCACAGGGACAGTGACTGCTCTGGGTGACCCCAAGGCTGCAGCCGCAGTGTCCTTGGGAAACCCTCTGTTGCTCCCTCCCACTTGAGGGACCCCTGGCATAAGTGACCAGTCCTCAATCCTGATGGTCCTTTTGAGAGTTTAAGGCACAGCCGGATAACGCTGCCAGCAACCAGACCACTGATCCTAGCATCCTGGGCTTCCTGGGTTGGGGATGGCAGAGAGCGCTTCACTGGCCAAGTAAAGCCCACCTCCTCGAGGGAGAAGCAAGAACGCTCTCCAGGGGCAGCCAGAGGAAGGCACTTTCAGGAGTTTCATGCCAAGTGGAGGGTGAAGACGGACGTTGGCAGGGGAGCAGCAGACAGACCTGGGCCATTTCTGACCCTGGAGCTGCACTCTGACTCTTCTTCCTTGGAAGAGCTCCTCATAGACAACAAACAGCACCTGAGCACGAGCAGTGGGGACGTCACAGGAGGGACTGGAGGGCTGCCAACCCCCCAACGGATGCCTGGCTTCCCCTCCAGCAGCTGAGAGAGCTGAAGACAATGGCCTAGCATACAATGTAAAATTACTAGACATACAGAAAAGCAGGAAACCATGATCTGTAATCTAGAAAAAAAAAAGCAGTCAGTAGAAACACACCTAAAGCTAACACAGATGTAAAAATTAGCAATAAAAGCATTGAAGCAATGCTTATAAATGTGTCGAAAGATTTAAAGGAAAAGTTGAATGGTAGTGATTGAACAGAGAATCTCAGTAGAAATAGAAATGGTAAAAAAAGAACCAAATGGAAATTCTAGAACTGATCATTACAACATATAAATTATAAATTCCCATGGGTTATAGAAGCAGATTATAGATCGCAAAAGAAAGGGGTCGCTGACCTCAAGCACAGATCAATAGAAATTGTGCAGTCTGAAGAATAGAGAGAAAAAAAAGTTTGAAAAAATATATTATGATCTTTGCCATAATATCATTTGGGTCATTGGAATTCCAGAAGGAGAGAATAATGAGCATGAGGTAGAAAAATATTTGAAAAAATAATGACCAAAAGTTTCCCCCCAAATGGAGAAAAACCTCAATTTACAGATGAATGAATCTTGGCAAATCCCAATCAGAATGAATACAAGGAAAACCATCAGACCTGAGGTACATCTTAAAAGTATCCAGAGGAAAAAGATGTATTAGGAGGCAGCGGGATAGTGGAGTGGCAAAGGGGGCTGGGATCCCTGAACAGAGAGAGGAGTGTCCCTTCCGTCCACTCCCCTCTGTGCTCACTCACCAAACTCACCTCCCCACTGGGAGGCCCCGGCCTTCCAGCCAAAACACTCCCTCCCCTCCTGGCTTTCATTCTGTTTTTCTCCTGAATAAATTGAGAGTGAGGTGAATGCACATTCTCTTAAAGAAATTATTTAACTCTGCCTTTTTTCTTGACTGTGGAAAAGCCTTAGGGCAAAACAATGAAAAGGAAATGATTAACAACCTTAATTTGTGTTTCTGAAATTCTAACTCCAAATATTTGTCTACTTAAGAACTCCGATAGAATCAACCGACCGAGTAGTGGAACCAGTAAGGGTACCGAAGGTGACTTGGTAATAACTCTGTAGAAAAGCCAGCCGAGCTGCTCACCGGCAACGACCAGGAGAAGAAGAGACGGCATTCAAAAGAGTGAAAACATAATGAAATACCCAGGAATAAGCCAATTAAGAAATGCATACACAGCGGGTTAAAAATATCCATACCCACATGACTTGGTCTACGTTTACGGGAGGATGTGAAAATGAGAAAGAGATGCCGATATGCCCTGTGCCGCAAAAATGGAAGTACGCTTAAATCTATCAGTAAACGTAAAACTCGCTATCAAAATCCTGTGGTAATTTTTAATGAACCTGGGCAAGGTGTCTATAAAATTCATATGGAAAAGAGAATATAAAAGAATAGTAAGAATTTTTTAAAATATCAGTATTAATGAGATACTTGCCCTACCAGATATGAAAGCAGCCTAGGCAGTCAGAGTAGTGAAATCTGTGTGGTGTTGACACAGGGCTAAGCAAACAGATGAGCCGGAGAGAACAGATAATCCAGGAAGAGATCCGCATGTGACACACACAGGATGTGCAACAGTGGGGAAAAGATGGATCCTTCAATACATTGAATTTTGGCAAATCCACTCCATTTTGTGGTAAACAGAATAATAACCCCCAAAGCCCCCAACCTACCCCCTAGACTTACCGTGGCAGAAGAAACTTCACAGACTTAAGTTCATAGACCTTGAAATGGGGAGCTGACCCCGCACCACCTGGGGGGCCCAAACCAATCCCGAGAGCCTTCGAAAGCTGAGCTGTCCCGGCTGGTGTCGAGGGTCGAGGATGAGGCAGTGCTGCTTTGAAGACGGAGGAAAGGTCCTGAGATGGAGGAACATGGGCACCTCCAGGGACTGAAAATGTGAGAGCCTATCCTCCCCAAGCCTCCAGGAGGGAAAGGGCCCACCCACATCCTGGTCTTTGTCCATGAGCCTCATTGGACTTCTGGTCTACAGAGTTGGAACACAGTAACTCTGGTGATGTAAGCCACAAAGTCTTTGGTAACTTATCACAGCAGCAACAGTAAACTAATACAACTTTGAAAAAGTAAGACTTCTACCATTCTACATATAAAAATAAATTTTGGATTGATTAATGAGCCAAATACAACAAAACGTCTGGTTTGAAAGTTACAAACACACAGGTCAGTGAGATGTGTGTGGGCGGGGCCAGGAGAGAATGGAAGCAGCTTCAGTAGAATGTGTGTATACCCTTGAGGTGCAGGAAAACCCTCTTAGCGACACAGAAAGTCCAGAAGCAAGAAAAAGCAAAGATGGATAAATTTGACTTCAAAAACATTAAAATGTGCTCATGGACAAAATAAAACACAATTAACAAAAGCAGCCTGGCGTATATAATTGGCAAAGTGATTTCTAGCACATGTAATTGGCAAAGGGATAGCTTCTTTATTGTAGAAAAGAAAGACACTACAATATTCAAGAAAAATAATAGTAACTGGATGGGGAAATAAGTATATAATATGAGACTAGGTAATTCCCAGAATAAGCAATTCATATGGCTAGTCAATGTATAGAAAAGGAGGAAATCGTAATGAAACTAATGATGATAATCTATCAGATTGACAAAACTTTCAAATATTGATAGCAGTTATTGATTGAACATTATGTAAAGATTTTTCTTTTTTCTATCATGGTGTGTAAATATTTGAAATATATGAAAATGAAATAAAATAAAGTAAAACATTTTTGTATCCAGCTTACGCTATGGTTGAGTCAACCCAAACACACGTGTGCACACACATGCATGTCCACGCACACACACACGCACACACACACATGCACTGGCACACATGCACTGGCACACATGCACAGGCACACACACAAGGGTCAGGGCAACTGAGCCGAGTCTGAAAGAGCTAAAATCCCAGAGGTGATAAGTAGTCAGATGCCGGTGGCTTAATTCTGCCATTTCTGTAAAGCTGTGTAAACCGCCCCCTGGACAGACCCCGGACCACATCGGAGGGGAGACCTGCTTTGATTCTTGCTGCCCCTCCTGCCCTTGCCTTGTGGCTGGTGGGTTCTCCCAGCCGCTGGTGGTAACATTTTGCTTTTTCCCTTTTCCCTTCTTGAGGGAGCTTTGAAGGGACTTCATAGGTGGGAGAAAATACAACTTGAAGTTTATTAATTAGAGACATTTCTTGTGAGATTCTCTGCCCAGGGCACCGTGTCTGAGTCTAATAAAAGGACTCAAAGTAGAACATGAGAGCCCGGGCTCTACCCTCCCCACACCCAAAAGAGGGAGAAATCGGACTCCTGTTGGCAGTGTGTATTTGGTGCGGCATTTGGGAGAGTGACGGGGCCCTAGCTGCTCCTGAAGGAGAAGAAAGCTGTCACTGCAGCTTGGCTTATACTAAGAAGGAGGGAATTGGGAATAAGGCAGACATTCACGGATGCCGTTATGGCTGAATAAATGATGCTTCACCGTTAGATACTATGTTGTGCGCGTGCACCTCGGCCTCCTTCCATGGGCCGTCGGTCCGCTGTGTGGGGACTGAGGGAGGTGGCCTCCACCACAGCCTTTAAACACACTCAGGGCAGATGGCAGGTGCTTTGGCAGGTGCCAGCCTAGGGATCCCTCACCTGCCTGCAGGTTCTCCTTCCTCCTCAGGCAAAGCAATGTGTCAGCAGGTGTGTGGGAAGGGCAGACAGCAGAGTCCCTCTTACAATAAATCATGAAGGTGTCTGCAGCATTCTGTCACTTCCAAGGGTGGGGAACAGGAATTCTCCGAATTGAGTATAAACATGGTGTGAAGCTTCAAGCTTTGGGTTTGAACCGTGGCTCTGTCGTTCGCTAAGCGGGCAGCACTGGACGATGTATTTTATTCTTAACTGGCTGTCTATTTTACAGAAGTGCTGTGAGGACTAAAGTAGGTAAATATATGTGAAAAATCGATGGTGCAGAATACTAGACAAAGGGCTCTTGCCTTTTCTATCCTGGAGTCTATCTCCGGAGTCAGCCAGGGGCCAAACCCCACCTGCCACCTGTTTCTGTAGATATTTCATCGGAACACAGCAGATCCCCTTGTTAGGTGTTGTCTGTGGCTATTTTTGAACTACAAGGGCAGAGATGAGAGCTCACATCAGAAAACGTCTGGCCCACCACTTCTTTTTTTAATTAATTTTTATTGGAGTAGAGTTGATTTGCAATGCTGTGCTAGTTTCTGCAGTACAGCAAAGTGACTCAGTTACACATATACATACATCCACTCTTTTTTAGATTCTATTCCCATATATGTCATTACAGAGTATTGAGTAGAGTTCCCTGTGCTATACAGTAGGTTCCTATTATCTGTTTTATACATAGTGGTGTGTATATGTCAATCCCAATCTCCCAGTTTATCCCCACCTTTCCCCCTTGGTAACCATAAGTTTGTTTTCTACATCTGTGACTCCATTTCTGTAGTGTAAATAGGCTCATTTGTATCATATTTTTAGACTCAGCATATAAGCGATATCATATGATATTTGTCTTTCTCTGTCTGACTTACTTCACTCAATATGACAATATCCAGGTCCATCCATGTCACTGCAAATGGCATTATTTCATTCTTTTTTATGGCTGAGTAATATTCCATTGTATATATATATATATATATATATATATATATATATATATATATATATATATCACATCTTCTTTATCCATTCTTCCATTGATGGGCTGGCCCACCACTTCTTAAAATCTGTCCCTGTGTCTGGAAAGATCTAAGAGAAATTAGTGATGCTGTTTGCTTCCAGGGAGGAGAATTGGCTGGTTGGGGAACATGGAGAGATTTTTACCTGAATATCCCTTTGCATGTTTTGATTGTGAGTCATATATTACCTACTCATAAAAGAAAATAAATTTAAAGTTTCAAAAAAATGTTTGGCCCACAAACACAAGCCAAAAATATGCACTTCTGGCTCTAAGCAAAAGTCCCTGGACTATCAGATGTTTTTGCCATCTCCCTGTCTTTCTTAACATGAGTATCACAAAATGATGGCATGTGTATGAAAATATTGTTACTAATGAGAAGTGTCGCCTTATGAATAAGGGCCTTCTTCATAATTTTATTGGTAATTATACTTTTCACTTTGTCTAAGTCATTTTCTTAGAGCTTGTCTATACAATAACGAGCTGAATTTCCTTATGTGTTAAATTTCCTGCATCCTTTATTGAAAGAAGACTGTAAACTCTTTCAATATAGTCTCAAAAAGGCAGCTCTAGTTAAAGCACATCTTGTCAAGTAGCATATGCTTGGCTGCAAGGAACAGAGCACAGAACTCAAAGTGATTTAAGGATATGGAGCTGATCCACCTCACAACCTAGGACGCCCAGGGGTCAGGGCTGTCCGCGTGTCCAGGGGTTCTGTGGTCTCACTGTTATCAAACCCAAGTTCATGAGCCTGACACACAGTGAGGCCAAACAAACCAAAATGTCAGAGTCTGGAGCAGAGAAAGGGTTATTGTAGGGCCATACAAGGAGAAAGGGCAGCTCGTGCTCAAAAAGTAGAAACTCCCTGATGGTTCTGGGGCAAAAGTTTTTCTAGGCAAAATTTGGTGGGAGGGCTGCAGGGTGTGTGACCATCCTCTGATTGGCTCCTGTAGATGAACTCAGAGAGATGTATCAAACTGTTATGTATGTACCTGGAGGAGGAAACAGGACCAGGCCCCATACTGCACTACTCTTTCTTTCTGTATTCTCTCACTCCCTTAACTAGTCACTGTTTGAATCTGCCCTTTGGAACTCAGGAAAGGTCAAGGAGGCTGAAACCTTTCTCTTGCAAACAAGAAACTGGGGACCTGGAGGGGCTTTGGGGCCTGGGAGGGCCCCAGGGTTTTGCTCAGTTTCATCATCAGTGGTCCCAGTGCTTTTCATCCTTCTGCTCTGCCATCCTCGGGCCTTTGGATTGTCACCCAAATACCTTTGTGCCTCACGGTCAGCTCTGGACACCCACATCCAAAGCAGGAAATAGGGCTGGGGTGGGATGAGGGAAGTGGCAGCAAGAAGTCTCCTTCCCCAGAAATTCTGCAGCAGCCCTTCACCTTACCTCTCATTGGTCAGAACCAGGTCACCTGATCCCTCCTGGCTGTCAAGGATGCTGGAAATGGGTGTCAGGGTTGAGACAGGTACTTGTCTATTTAGACAAGGATTTACCTATTTAGAGAGGTATTTGAATTTGGATGACCATCTGGGTTTAGGGAGGTACAGATGCCCCTCTGAGCGAATGAGAAGAGGTTGGTCCATGTCTGCTGGGAGGCTGGTCTGTGACTTGACATCGCTGTGCAGGTAGACACACATCCTGGGCTACGAGCTCGCTAACCCTCCTCTGGGTGGGTCCTTGCCCTCCACTCCCCTGTGTCATCCACGTGCAATTATTGGCAAGGAGCACATTCAATGGTGGTTTTCCAACCATGATGGTCCGTCCGGGTGCTCAGGGATGGGAGCTCCTGGTTGTGCTTTGTGCCCCAGCTCTGGCTTTTCCTCTCTGTCCCCTGGGATGATGGGACTCCTCTCCCAACGATGGGGCCTCAGATGGAAGCCACAGTGCTCTGTCCCCTCCTCACCAAGCCCAGCATCTCCTCGTAATTGCAGTGGACAGATGTTTCCCCTTCCCTCTGAGCATTGGTCTCTTCTGCAAGTGAGGCTTTATTACTTTTGGCCAAAGTCCTGCTGCAAGATTTCTCAAGTAGCAACAGGCTTGTGCAGTCTTCAGAGCTGGAGCAAATTTCAGAGCCAGGAAGTCCTGTATTGCAGAGGTGACATCGGCTCATGAAAGGAAACCTTGAGGTCCGGGGCCCCACTTCCCCTCAGCATGCAGTTCCTCATATCACGCTCACCTGCCTGACATGTGCAAGATGGAGTTTTGCTTCTGCAGCTCTTGTGATACAGTTGCCCCTGGAAAAGCAGAGGCTTCTGCTCTCAGGCAGATGTAGTTTCTTTTGGATCATGGAATACAGCAAGACTCTAGTTTTTACCTTAATTTCATTCCAAATGTGGTCAGGCTCAGAATTTTTTTCTCCAGGAATGGGCTTCCCAAACAGTGTTTCTTCCTGTACGTGGGCAACACTTCCTGATAAGTTCTGTCCTGCCTGCTTCCTGTCCAAACTGGGATGGCTAAAGAGCATCTGTGTTACTGTATTCTGCTGGTATCACTTCACCAACAAATCATTAAATACTGATTATTCAAAATAAAGGAGAGTTTTGAAGATCAAAAATAAACAGAAAAATGGCTAATTGAATAATCTAGGACAGTGATTTTTCAAGGTGTGTCTTTACGTCCCATCTCAGAAGACTGGAAGCCTTGACTGACAAAACAGGGGAGCTGTGCATCCACCTGGAAGGTCTAAGCCTCCCCTTAAGCTTGTTCCAAATCAGTGGCCTCAACTCCAAAGAGAAGAGATTTGGAATCAGCACCTCATGGTGTGCGAAACCAAACAAACTCTGTAGTAATTTCAGGCAAATTATTCTTTAATAATAAGAATTATTATTCTTACTATACATCATGAAAAAATGCTTTGGTTCAAATGTTGAATAAAAAAGTAGTGGGGGGCTTCCCTGGTAGCGCAGTGGTTGAGAGTCCACCTGCCGATGCAGGGGACACGGGTTCGTGCCCCAGTCCGGGAAGACCCCACATGCTGCGGAGCGGCTGGGCCCGTGAGCCATGGCCACTGAGCCTGTGCGTCTGGAGCCTGTGCTCCGCAACGGGAGGGGCCACAACAGTGAGAGGCCCGCGTACCGCAAAAAAAAAAAAAAAGTGGTGGGATAAAATACAGATGCACACAATGCCCTTAGAAAACACTCGGCAAGGAGGTACAAGAGTGGAATGGATCAACATTTAATAACGGCAGTTTTGGCATCTGGAGGCTCCATGGTAGACGTCGCTCGATCTTGTAACATGACTTGTTCAACCATCGTTACAATTCTAAAGAACAAGGACAAGATCATGGAACATGTGATGTCTGCTGTGCGGATGATGTAGGCAATGATATCGAAGAAGCGTGGAAAAGTGACGGAGGAGATGGAGACACTCCTCAGTGTGCGGATGCAGGATCAGCATCAGTGTCGAGTCCCGCTCAGCTTAGTGGTGATTCAAGAGAAAGCTAAAAGCCCTTAAGACGACCTGAAGGAGAAACATGGTGAAGAATCAGAGGGCACGTCTTTTAATGCCAGCCATGGCTGGTTTCATTGGTTCAAGGCTAGAGCCAACCTTCACAACCTAAAAGCAAGTGGCGAGGTAGCGAGTGCAGACCAGTAGCTGCCTGGGAATTTCCTGAAATGTTTCGAGAAATTATTGATGAAGGCATGTATTTACCCAAGCAGGTTTTTAATGTGGATGAGACAGGACTGTACTGGAAGAGGATGCCAGACCGAAGTTACATCAGTAAGGAGGAAAAGCTGATGCCAGGATATAAAGCAGCAAAGGATAGGCTAACTCTGTTGTTTGGTGACAATGCTTCTGGTGATAGGAAGCTGAAGGCTGTCTTAGTTTATCACTCAGAGAACCCAAGAGCCCTTAAAAACATAGCCAAGGGGGCTTCCCTGGTGGCGCAGTGGTTGAGAGTCCGCCTGCTGATGCAAAGGACGCAGGTTCGTGCCCCGGTCTGGGAAGATCCCACATGCCGCGGAGCGGCTGGGCCCGTGAGCTGTGGTTGCTGGCCTGCACGTCCGGAGCCTGTGCTCCACAACGGGAGAGGCCACAACAGTGAGAGGCCTGCGTACCTCAAAAAAAAAAAAACATAACCAAGGGCTCTCTTCCTGTTGTGTGGAAGAGTAACCCCAAAGCCTGAGTTACACGGGCCATTTTCCAGGACTGGTTTTTCCACCACTTTATTCCAGAGAGAGAGAAATATTTCTTGGAGAAGGACACCCCATTCAACATTCTTTTGCTGCTCAACAATGATCCAGGCCACCTCCCATTCATGGACGACTTTCATCCCAACGTCAAAGTAGTGCATCTGCCACTGAATATTACATCGCTCATCCAACCAATGGACCAGGGAGTTACAGCGATTTTCAAGAAATATTATTTACATCACACTTTTTGCCAGGCAGTAAAGGTGAGTAACGAATCAGGAACAACGAGACAATTTTGGAAGGACTATAACATCTACAAGGCCATAAAAACATTGACTTTGCTTGGTGTGAGGGTATGGCCGTCACCATGAATGGGGTTTGGAAGAAACTTTGCCCGCAGTTTGTTCATGATTTTCATGAATTTGAGAATGTGGATGAGGAGTCCAAAGAGGTCTTCAGCGACGTAGTGACCCTCAGCGAGAAGCTGGAGCTAGATCTGCAAGAGGACGACTTCATTGAACTCCTTGCTATGCAACATGACGAGCTTACTAATGAAGACCTGATGGAATTGGAGGCCCAGAGAAAGGACAAAGAGAGACAAGAGGAAGAAGTAACTGAAGAACCAAAGAGATTCACGACGCAGGAAATGGCAATGGGATTTTCTTTATCTGAGGAGGCACTGTTAGTTTTTGAGGCACAGGACCCAAACATAGAATGGTACACGAAGTTTCAACAGCCATTCAGAATTCAATCCAGTGCTACCATGTCATCTATGATGAGGTAAAAAGAGCTACTACCCAGACATCACTGGATCTTTTTTTCAAGACGGTAGGTAGAATTGAATCCGGCAAGGAAGCAGAACCTGTGCCATTAACGTCAGGCGTGGGTGAAATTGCAGCTTGCCCTCATCTCCTGTTGCTGACGATCCTTCAGCTCTACCATCTCCCACCTCCTCTCCCTCCTCCAGGCAGTAACTCTTCTTGCCTGTTCACTCGATGCCAGCCCCTGTGTGCCAGCTGTTGTACTGTACTACTGTACTTTTCAAGGTACTGTACTGTAAGATTTAAAATGTTTTCTTTATTTCTTGTTTGTTTTTATGTATTTTTTGTGTGAAAAGTATTATAAACCTATTACAGTACAGTACTATACAGCCAATTGTGTTAGTCGGGTACCTAGGCTAACTTTGTTGGACTTACGAACAAATTGGACTTATGAATGCGATCTCAGAATGGAACTCGTTCATATGTAGGGGACTTAACTGTATTGGAATTTGAAGTGAATTTTATTTTCTTATAATTTTCCATGTTTCTAGAGAAATTTTGAATGGATAGGCACAGTTTTTACATTAGAAATAGAAAATGTTTGTTATAAGAACACAGCCGGCTCCTCCCTTCCTCCTCCCCCTCCCCCTCCCCCTCCCCCTCCCCCTCCTCTGCAGGCTATGACTCTGCATAGAACCTCCTGACCTTGGCAGCCACCCTGTAAGGAGGAGACGGAGGACCCTTTAGCAGCCCTAGAAGCAGGTGCTGCCACGTTGGCAGAGACACAGGAAATGCAGGGATCTCACCTGATTTCACCAAGGAGTAGTTTTAAAAAACATTTTATATAATTGCCATAAGATGTGTGTGTGTGTGTGTGTGTGTGTGTGTACACATGCACTCAACCACAGCAAGAAAATCTAGGTTGTGAGAATAAGATACTAAATATATTTCTTTCTTTGGGGGCCAGTTATTTCCTCGGGGTCTACCAGGAAGGTTACCTACATTTTCTTTTTCATCACCTGTCAAAGGATATGGCATCCAAGTTCCCTTTAACTACTGGAGGCTGAATAAATGTCCAGACATGTGGGGTTTTCAGATGAGAAATCCATGCCCTTGGCCCATGTCACTCTCCCGCCCATCCTGGGTCTCAACAACCATGACGAGGGGGCTTCCACTGACCCTGCACGTGTGCACAGACCAGCACGTCCACGGGGCCACATAGCCTCACTTCCTCCGTGCTGGACGCCTGTGTCCTCCCAGCTTGTGGTCCTCACCTCAGGGAAGGTGAGTCCCTTATCCTCCCAGGAAATGCAAACCATTCTGGCCTCATTACTTTTCTCAGAGGCTGGTTTTCATTCCGGAGCCTATCACCTCTCGGGTCTTTATTTCCCTACAGTGTGTTCAGGCCCAAGAATTTACGTATTGAAATATGCATGTGATCATCATAATTTAACACCTGTTACCTCTCCTTCATACTATGATTAGGGCATTAAATTGATTTGAAATTTGAATTATTGAAACAATGTATGCATGTGAGTTATACCATCTATAAGCTTCATTTTGGAAGGGAAGAGGGGGGTTAGTTATTTCTCCTAAAAGGGAGCTGAGGACCAGGGCTACTACCAGCTCTCTCTAACTGGCCAGATCAGTTCCCTTCACTGGGCAAAAATATGAGTCCTCAACTCAGCCACGTTCTCTGGGTCAGCTTTGACCCACAAAACACTGAGATGCTATCCACCTGCCCTTTGAGGGTATTTGTCAAAATGGTCCAGAAATCAGAAGACTGGGTCTTCCAACCAGCAGTGTGAATCAGGGTCGTCGGACAGGCTGCAAGCCCAGCAAGGAAGCCTTACCTGCGGAGAGGAGAAAGTCTGACTACCCCCTTCGCTTGTTTACTATTGTGCCAGGCGGGGAGCAGAGACCCCATCTGGACTTTTCACAGGCTTGCTGTCACCGAGGTTTTCCTTCTCTCAGTCACCAACTGTGTCCGCTGACTGGCCGATCTTCCCCGGTAAAAGTACTGGAAATCATAGCCACATCCTAGGATGAAGAAATGGAGGCACAGAGAGGTTAAGCGACTTGTCCGGAGTCACACAGCTTGGATTTGAACCAAAGTCCCCTACTGCCTGTGGCTGAGGGTGCTTTCACAGGTTCCCTTTCCAGAATTCTGGCTTTCTCCCTGTGTTCGGGTGAAGTAAATCCTCTGCCTGGAAGGGAAGCAGCAGACAGGGCCCTCTCTCTGCCTTGCCCAGGGCACTTCCAGACCAGAGGGGCTGGGGCAGCCCCTCCCTCAGGAGCAGTTCTCCCCTCACTCGGGGCACTTCTGACCTTGCTGGAGACACGCAGACGTGTCGTGTGGACCCGCTGTCCTGCTCTCTGTCAGCTCCTACTTGGGCTGAACACCCCTTCCCCAGAGCGCACACGTACACATCCTGCCCGTCTTGACAACCCTCGCCGACCCAGTCACACCCCTTCCCCAGAGCGCACACGTACACATCCTGCCTGTCTTGACAACCCTCACCTGTCTGGTCTCACTTCTCAGTGTCCCTTTCAAACTGTGGCAGCCAGGGCCATCCTGCTAAATGTATTCTTCTCAATTTGGGGTCAACTTCTGGCTTTTCAAGGCCATTTTGAATCCTGAAAGTTTGTACAGAAAATCAGCCGTGCATTTCTGTCCTTCCACACCCAGAATGTGTGTTTGTGTCTAAGTATACATTTGCGTCGGGCCAGGTGTCAGTGGAGACAGTGGACTCAGCAGAGTGAGGAACGAACCTGCGGCACAAGGACTAAGACCCTCCCGCCCCCCCGGCCGTCCCCCCTGCTGCTTGCACACTCGCACTCACACTCACACATATCCACACCACTCGCGGCGCCGTCCCCCACCCACTGCCCCTCCTCGACGCCCCTGCTCCTCAATCCTCTCGGCCACCTCTGCTCTGCCTGCCGTTCCAGATCCTCTGCCAGCCCCACTCAGATTTACCTTGAAAAATGTCCAACACGTAACCCACTTTCCAAGGGCAGGTCTAGGAGGGAATAATTGCTGTTATATAGGGCGAGCCCCAGCGGCTCTCAGGAGATGCCCTGGTTTCCATAGAGCCCGTGCTTGGTTCACTCCCTGCCCCACCCCCACCCGGAACCCACAGTTAAGAACGTAGACAGAGACCCACTGCGGGAAGGGGCACCTACCTGGCTGGCATCAGAGAGCAAAGTCAGCAGACAGTGCTCATTGGTGATGGGGCCTGAGTGCAGAGATTCTTGGCAAGTCCTGAAAAGTGAAGAATTGTTGGAATTGGGCAGAGTGTATGATGAAGCAGCCTTGCATTGGTGGGTGCAGCAAAGGGAGGGTCTCGAAGGAGTTCCAAAAGCAGAGGGCCCCAGAGGCAGGCAACCTGGCTCTCGTTTTGTCTGCTGGTTTGTGTACTTGGTCCCAGCACCATGTAACACGGGCACAGGAAATCCTGTTGGTTTCAGTGCTCAGTATTCATCAGAAGGAAGGCAAGCTTGAATCCATGCAAAAGGAAGTGTGTCTGCTTAGGAAGGGGTCGATGACAATCCGTATGCTCACGATGAAAGAAGGGATCAGGCAGAAGCAGCGTCCTTGCCCCTCCGGGTTAGCTACTAATTTTTATTTTAATGTTAAACCATTGCATGATTTATAATATAACTCAATCTATTAAGCACAGTTTAATGAATTAATCAGATATTTTTGCAACAAGTGAGACATATTAAGAATATGGGGCTTCCCTGGTGGCGCAGTGGTTGAGAGTCCGCCTGCCGATGCAGGGGACGCGGGTTCGTGCCCCGGTCTGGGAGGATCCCACATGCCGCGGAGCGGCTGGGCCCGTGAGCCATGGCCGCTGAGCCTGCGCGTCCGGAGCCTGTGCTCCGCAACGGTAGAGGCCGCACCAGTGAGAGGCCCGTGTACCGCAAAAAAGAAAAAAAAAGAATATGAATGTATTGGTGAATCAAATGACTTGTTCTAAATAATGCAACATGTTGGTGGTGCATCTAATTAGAAATTAAAATCAGGAAACTGATTAGAGACAATCATAAAAGTATGTTGATTTTGTTAAATATGCAGAAGGTGGTGGGCTAGGAGAATCCACACTGACTGTTTAGAATAGTGCTTCGCCAAGGGAGCAGAAGAAGCAGAGGTGAACCTGAGGCGGGGGTGGGCATCACCTGTGGGCATCGCCTGTGGGCATCACCTGTGGGCATCGCCTGTGCTGCCACCAGAAAGCTCAGCTGTGATGCCACAGCGCCGAGGCTGACTGGCAAGATTTTTAGTAAATGCTTTCTCCAAATGCAGCCACAACGACAGCTAACTAACCTTCTCACTGAGTCTGGGCCCCAAGTCAAGTCTTGATTCAGTCCCTTACTCTGCATATTTGTGATGTAATAAAATAGAATCTTCTTTCTGGGAAAAACTTTTATATCATGAAAATATTGACATTGATCACAAAGCTACCTGGGAATAAACTAAAACATAATGTCTGCAGGCTTGGTTTTCAATTATTTTGGACCAAACGTTTAATAAAATAACTCTTGTGGGGAGACCATCGTCTGGCCGCAGGGGTCTGAAAGCGCTGGCTGGGCCTGGGGCCACCCCACCGGTGGGAGGAGCATCAGACAGCATCCCTGTCTCGGCCCCCAGTGCTCTTGCTTGGCTGGTCCTTCACAGCTCGCCTTTCTTGGCTTTGCACATTCTTGGCTCTGTCTCCCCGCCCCCAGCCTCCTAGATTATGAGCCCTCGCCAGGCAAAGGCTGTGTTGGAACCATCTCTGTATCCTGTGCGGCATCTAAGGAGATGCCCTGAACCACTGTGTGCGTGAGGGAACCGCGTCCACCCTCTGCCCGTTGACCTGGAGGAGGGACAGTTCTGTGGATTCAGACCCACCTCCTCCAGTCACGGTTCCGTGGCCGCTCAGGAGCTCCTGCTGGCCAAGGCTGAGGACTCAGCTAGCCCTTCAGGAGGATGGCCTGGCGGGGGATGAAGAAAGAGACAGGAAAATGTAGTAGAAAAGAGCAGTTGTCCGGCCAATTGAAATTCAACAGATCCCCTGGGGATTCATTTTCTAAATGGCTTCTAATTTCCCTAAGTGTCTTGTCCTTTTCTCTCTCATATTCAGGCACCCAGGGAGCAGGCACTGGTCATAAGTTTCTGACATTCCCTCCCTGACTCCGGGAATGACAGTCTTCTCATTCGTGCAGAGCAGAGTCCTCCCTCCCCCACCCTTCGCAGGCCAGTGCCTGGTGCCTGCGCTCAGCCCACAGCCCCTGAGTTGGGGGCCTGGAAGGGGCCCTGCATCTCCCGCTCCCGGTGACCCTTTGCAAAACGTCAGACGGTGTCCCCTGATGGGTGGGTCTCTCCACTTGCTCCTAGCCCCAGGCAGCTGGAGGGCGCTCTTCCCAGTCACGGGTACCCTCAGGGCTATGACCTAGGCAGGACAGGTATGAAGGACAGAGGGTTAAAGTGTGTTGGATGCCACTGGGAGGTCCCATGCCAAACATGTTACATGATACGGCATTTAATCCTCCCAACACAGTGAAGAGACCCTGTCACCAACCCCATTTTACAGATTAGACCTGAGGCCTGGAGAGATTAAGTGCTTGCCCAGGGTTTGTCTTTCTTCCTCTTTTACAGACACACGTGTGCACACAGACATGCAGACACACACACAGGCACACACACACACATACACATGCACACACAGGCACATATATACACGCACATGCACATGCACACACAGGCGCATACACACACACACGCACACGCACACACACACACATACACATGCACACACAGGCGCATACACACACACACACACACGCACACACACAGGTACACACAGGCACGTGCACATACACCCCTCACAGCAGCCTCCTTTCATGATCTTGGTTGCAGAGTCTCGGAAAGTAAAAACTGGTAGAAACTCTAGTTCAAGTGAGAAATCAAGCCCAGGAGCTGGCGGACAGCGCACTGGAGGTCACTCAGGGAAGGTTTGCCAGAGAAACTGTCGGGAACGTGAGCAAATCCTGAAACCCAGCGTCTCGGGCAGGGTCTCCCTGAATCGGCCCCGAGATGGGGACCCACAGGCAAGTGGCTGATTACAGAACAAGTCCTAGTTGGGGGTCAGGAAGGAAGCCGGACAAGGGACGGGAAGGGAGGCAGGATCTCAGGGGGTCCCACAGAGGGGAGCCTCAGCCGGACCCCCAAGGCTCTGGAGGGCGGGCGACACCTCTGACTTTGTCTGGCATGGAAGCAGGGGAGCTGGACTTTCAGGCCTTGTTCTGTCCTCACCGGCCTCCAGGCAGGACACCACCCTCAGGCACGTCCAGCTCTCTGAGTTTGCAGGGCAAGCAGCCCCTGTGGCCTGAGTCCGCTGAAGAAAGTACAGTTGCTGGCTTTGGAAACTTGTCACAGCTGTCTCAGTGGAGGGCCCTCAGTGCATCACTTAGCCCCCCTCCCCTCCGTGGGAACAGTGGCAGTGGCGCCAGGCCCTGCCGTGTGCGGTCAGCGGCACAGACACTGTCAGAGCCAAGAGCAAGCAATGGAGGATCCACCAGGATGACTTTAAATGAGAAGCACAGGGCTTCCCTGGTGGCGCAGTGGTTGAGAGTCCGCCTGCCGATGCAGGGGACGCGGGTTCGTGCCCCGGTCCAGGAAGATCCCACATGCCGCAGAGCGGCTGGGCCCGTGAGCCATGGCCACTGAGCCTGCGCGTCCGGAGCCTGTGCTCTGCAACGGGAGAGGCCACAACAGTGAGAGGCCCGAGTACCGAAAAGTAAAAAATAAAAAAATAAATGAGAAGCACAGACCTGTGCCCAGGGAAGGTGGCACTCGCTGCTGCTCAGAGGAATTTCAACACTCGTTCGCTTGAGCAGAATTCATGTTGAGTCAACACAGTGGCATTAGGGGACACCTGAAGCCTCCCGGGTATCAGCTCCACTGTTTCTATTTCTTCCAGTCATTCACGCGGCACCTTGCATCACATCAGGGCTGTGTGGGACTCGGGCCCATCCGTCTTCCAATGCCCCGGGGTATGAGACACAACCTGGGGACAAGCAGCCCCACTTTACAGACACAAAAACCGAGA
Source organism: Stenella coeruleoalba (assembly GCF_951394435.1). Taxonomy (NCBI): domain Eukaryota; kingdom Metazoa; phylum Chordata; class Mammalia; order Artiodactyla; family Delphinidae; genus Stenella; species Stenella coeruleoalba. The sequence continues at coordinate 43,775,179 of NC_137161.1, read as the reverse complement.
GAGGACAGAGTCACTGCTTCCTGAAGCTGGAGCACGAGCAGGTTTTGTGCCTGCCCTCGCCTCCCATCTCACATTTCTGCTCTATGAGCAAAGCCTTCAAGGTCCTTCATTCCTCTCCCTGCTCCAATCTTTTCCCCTCAGACGGAGTCCTCCAAGGTCAGCGAGCCCAGGTACAGGCCGTGGTCTGGAGAAAACCCAGACTCGGGAGACCCGGATGCAAGCATCCGTTCTGCCACTTGGCAAATGTGACCTTGGGATCCTCAAGGCCATGGGGAGCTCCAAGGGCTGCCCATCCCCACTTCTAGGAATAAGGCCATGCTCCCAGCTGAGAGGGCTTTGAGGGCAGGCCGGTCGGGGTCTGGCCCCAGACCTGCAGGTGGGAAAGGCTGAGGTCTGAAACCGGAACATGGCTCAAGGCCAAAGACCAAGGCAAAGGGAGGTAAGTAGTGGATGAGTTGCCAGGAGGGTGAAAAGCCAAATGAATCGGGGCAAAACCGGGCCTGGGGGTGTGGTTCAGAGCCACGCCCCCTCATCTTCCCTCACACACGACAGCCCAGGAACCGCGTCTCTGCACGCGGGTTGTGATGCCTGTGAAGGAGCCGGTCTGAGTGCGCAGCCCTGGAGTCCAGAGACCTGCCCAGTACCCAGTGCAGCCCAGCGCCTTCTCCCGCCGTGGACAGTAGACCCGCTCCTGCATTTGCCCCGTGCTGAGGCTCACCTGCGCCCCACAACAATGCAGAGCCCGGGGAGGCGAGAGAAGGAGCCGTAGACCGGCCGGCACCGCTCCCACCACCAGGCTGAAGGGAGGATGGGCCCCCAAGGTGCTGTCCCGGGAGTGGGGATGTTGGAGACGGGCCTGCCTGTGGGCAGACGCAGTGCAGCCTGCGTGGGCCGGGCCAGGGGCAGGTGGAGATGCACGCCTGATCCAGAGCACAGGAAAAGCCACGGGAACTTGAGATGCTGCCCTGAACCAGTGGGTCATGGCACCTGGTCCAGAGAGGACTCTCTCCTTGTGCTGTCAGCCCCAAGGTGGGTTATCGCTGTGGCCACACTTGGCGCCTGCTGTAGGAGGAGATCATCCTGTCCCCTGGTGTCCTGACATCCAGCAAACCATACCTAAGGCACCCCGGGCAGGACCAGCCGCTGATGTGCATGACGGTCGCCCAGGGAGCACAGCCGGGCACAGAGGGCAGGTTCCGGCACTTGCCCGAGGGAATTCCTTTATTCAAAGGCATCCTTTTCTTGAAATGTGAGTGATAAACTGGGAATCATAAAGATGAAGTTGCTTAATTTCGTGGGGTTTTCCCTCCAGTTCCACATCCTGCAAAATTACAGAAGTGGTTATTTTTGCCATAGAATTCTCTCTTTTTTTGCAGAAAAAAAGTGCATGCCGCAAAATGTATATTTTCTTGAGCCAAAAATGAGTTTGTAGGCTTTTGGGGAAATGCCAGAAATGATGCTAATAGTTAATGGTGGTGTTTGAACGCTTAGTGTTGCACAAGCAATGTTTTCATGGACCCCCAACCTCTCAGTTTCTCATTATGTTAGAGCCACACCGGTGCACACAGTTCTTTTGTTCAGCAAGAAAAACACGGTCTTCTTTCGTTTGAGCGAAGGAGGTACACTGTCCACTTTGGTGCATGGATCAAAGTGGATTTATGAATCCATTTTTTGAGGCTAGTGTTTCTGAACACATTCTGGCTTCACAGTCCATCCTGAAAGCAAGGTTTTGTAAAGCTAAGCTTTTCCTAATTATTTTTCTCTCCAACAGTCCTGGAAATAAACGTATTTTCCTGCTTCCAGCTAAAATACAATTTCTTAAAGACACTGATTATTCTGACACTGTCCTCTGTCATGATAATAGATATGGGTCATGGAAATTAGCCACCTGCCGAGGCAGGTCAGGGGGAGAACAGAGGACCAGCCCTGCTGGCAACAGAGGGGCTGGTGCTGGAGGCTCTGGTGTGACAGTCTGTGTGGTCACCTGACATCACGTATCCAGGAGAACGTGAGGCCAAATCTGTGTTCAGGTCCAGGAAGAAGAAATAAATTGTCAAAATCAGGAGAGGGAATGGGTGAGGGTGGGAGACCCCCAGCGGAAAGGGTTCACGATAGCATGGAGAACAGGGGGCCCCTTGCACTTGATCTCTTTCCTGGTTGGTCCCTGACTTCCTGGTGTGTGGGGGCTGTTTCCTGGGAAAGGTGTAGGATCGATCCCAGCGGGACAGCATCACCACACCTGCCCGCTTCACTGTCGCAAGTGAGTCCCGTGTGTCCTGTATGTGTCCCACGTGTGTCCCGTGGTCCTACACTTGCTGAGCTGTCTCTCCGGACTCTGACTTTGAAGTCTGGGGCAGGGTGGAGCACGAGCCCACGTGTTCACGCTCTGATGAGAGAGATGAAGGCTGTTCCAGGATGAGAAGCCAAGAAATAGGCAGGGGTGGGTCCTAAGCAGCAAGGCCCATGGGAGCTGGGGCAGAGGGAACCAGACAGAAGGACCTGGAGGATCTGACAACAGACTTGGCCTCACTCAGCCTCGGCCCCCTTGAAACAAGAAGCACTTGGATGAACGGTAACATCAATCTCCCCTCTCGTGTGGCATCTGAAGGCCTTGTAGCACCAGCATGCTTTGTGCCATGCCCCTCAACTCCCCTGCAAAAAGTCCCCAGCAGCCCCTCAGTCTTGCCAACTGTCTTTAAAACAATAACCCGCCATCCCTGCTCAGGAAACACGCTGCGCGCGTGGAGCACGTCTTTATCTGTACACGGCCAGGCAGCAGATACTATAACCATGCTCATTAGACAGGAGGAAACCAGGCTCCCTGTGTGAGGACGGGCCACGGGAGTGGCAGACACCTACTCCCAGGCTCGCTGAGCCCCTCACCGTGGTAAGCCTTCAGCTCGCCCCTGACGCACACCCTCCGTGAAGGATGGCTGCTCGCCGAGCTGAAGACAAGCCAGATCTGAGCCCCTTCCTCGCTCACTGGCTGCGAGACCACCGGGCCGAACACTCAACCTCTTCATCTCCTGGGGTCACTCCTGCCTCCCCACTGAGCTCAGGTCCAGATTCAGGGAAGTCATGTGCATTGAGAACAAATCTTACTCTGAGCAGCAGCTGATTGCAAAAACAGCTCCAAACGCCTCGCACCCCCAAGCATCCCGTCTCCAGCGGGACCTCATGGCCCCACCCATCAAAAGCCGGAGGCTGTCTCCCACCTCCTGAACTTGGGCCATGCGACAGCTTTGGTAAAGGAGACCTCAGCCATGTGACGTGGGCTTGGAAAACCGTGTGCACTGGGCCCACAGCGCTGGGCACCACCAGCTCTGTGAGGAGCCCCGGGCCAGCCCTGGGGGAGCAGCGGCCCATCCCCCCCCAGTCCGCAGCCAACCGCCCCAGACACATGAGGCGGGCTTTGGTGGGCAGCTGACCACGGATGCCCAAGGGAGCACAGGTGACACCACCCAGCGGCTCAGCCCTCATCGCCACCCTCAGGGCCGTGAGCCAATAGAGGGCTGCCGTTTTCAGCCGCAATATTCGGGCTGGCTTGTCTGCAGCGGTGGGTAACTGACCCACGGCACCACAGGGGTGGCTTACAATTTGTTAACTTACTGCTCTCCTTGATTCATTCCAAAGTGGTGTGACAAACGCAGAGCCAGACTGCAGTCTGTAGCCCAGACCTGGGCTTCACTCCCCACTCAAGCCACCTGAGAATCAGAGGGCCGTCAGGAGAGCACCGAGAACTCCTCCAGCTCTGACGTTCTGGTGTGCTGGTGTATCTTTTCCTGTTCTAAACTCTCACTTCAACATTGCCTCAAAATTTTGTGTAGGTTTTGAATCTCTCTCCTTTTATTTCTGATACCAATTCACAGTTTTCTTAGAGCCTCACCTATCATGTCTACACTGAACACCTGAGTGGTCATCTTTCTGTCCTTCTAAGTCCACAGGATTCTCCTGTGATAAGACATTGCAGCTTTTCAATTCCTGGATGTCATCAATCAAGACGATTTAATAACAGATCTGGGGAGGAGACAAGAAAAAACTGGATGAATGACATTGCCTTAAAATTGGGGACACCCTCTCCACTGTTAGTATTACAATCAACGCGTAACGAGGCTGAGCATTTCACACGTTTGACCTAAAGCTGGTTTAGAAGGAGCCTTACTGAGCTGCCGGCACCACGCAGGGCACGGCAAGGTACTTCATAAGCTCTGCCTGGTGTCTGGAACCTTTCAGTTCACAACGTGTTGAGGAACGCCTCCTGCCTGAAGACCTCCAGTCCGCGCTTCCTCTCATCTGGGCACCTGCCTCTGGGAACTAACAGCTTCTCCCGAAAGCTGTCCAGAAGCCTGACGGCTGGCTGGTGACTGAGCGACAGTTCACAGCGCAGGAATTGGCCCCAGAGACCTCTCTTAGCTCCTCTGTAATCTCTCCTAAGAGATAAGCCTTGTCGAGAAGGTTACCCGATACCCAGGAGATTCGGCGACTTCCGCTGTCTCCCTCTGCTCAGTACGCGACCGCCCCTTGTTTGCTTTCCTATTTCAGTGTGGCATCACAGCACGACACTGATGATAACCTTCCAAGCAACAACCGGGGATCCAGACTCAAGAGAAACCACCCTATACGTGCAGCTACCTACCATCCAGACCAGCCAGGTGCCCACCAGGAGCCGTGGGTGCCTTCCCTGAACTGCCACATCTGCCAGGAGCAGGGGACGCCCCTCTCTTCATCTGAGATTCCTGGCCCTGGAGAGTTTCTTACGCAACGATCCGTAACACCCACTGGGATTGCGGAAACACTAAAAGTTGTGTGTGCACGTTCAGGGTCAGGGTCTAGAAAAGATAACATACTTCTGGAGACCTTGAAGCTATGCGAGTGGCATGGGAGAAATTAATAATAATAATATTAAACGACCTTCCACATCATGAACTTTTCCCTTTTCCTCCAAATTACCCTCTTTCCTCAAAGACATTTAATTGTACCCCTTCCCCCCATCTAATGCAGTCAATCACTATTTGTTCAGTACCTGGGATGTGCCCAAGAGCTGTATGAGAATAAAACACAGTGACTTAAGGGGCCCACCATATTCATTCCACAATAGAAGGCCATGGGAATGTTTAAATGCTAGATTGAGCGAGGTGTGTTATGAAAACAAAGCCTTAGAAAATGTCAGGAAATGTACCCTCCCCCACCCCCCCGCGTGTACCCACGCTCCACACTTCACCTGGAAGAGCCGGGGTACTAAGTTCCAAAGCAGCAGCCTGGAACGTTCCAAAGTACCAAGGACACGACAGAGAGGCAGCCCACAGAACTCCACACGGGAGGCCACGGTGAAGGCATCCCCTTCCTTTCACTCTGCAACCCTCATTTTTGGAGGGAGCAGTGCACGGGTAGCCAGTGACAGTCAGGGGTCATGTGTTACGCTGCTCTCATGAGGGCCCGCCTGGTATTTCATGAAAAGTCCAAGTGAAACTGCAAACCATGCCCTGGAGGCACAGGCAGGGCCAGCTGCGCCCCAGGCTGGTGTTCTCTCACCAAGAAAACAAAACTGGCCCGGAAGCGAACCCAAAGTCTAGATACACAAGTGCTCTGAGAGGTGAGAACCCAGGTCAGGCCGCCCCCGAGCTCTGGTGGCTGCGAAAACCCCAGACGATATTTTTCAAACAGCATCAGCTTCTTCATCTGATAAACAGGAGTAAGGATTCTCCACCTCAAATGAGTCCAATGACATCTGCTCAGCTCAGTGGTTCAGATGAGAGAATGTGATGTTCTGATCCGGAAAGGATCCAGGGACAGTGGCAAGTTTACTAGGATAAGATGGCATCTTCCTCCCATCTGAGAAGTTCTTCAAGCCGGGAGGAGTGGACCGTGGCCTTTTCTGAGCGTTCCAGACCACAGCCTTGCAGCTCTGGCATCTGGAGCCAGAAGCCTGGCTGTGCTTTGCCACGCTACAGAGATGGAGGGGGGATGGCATTCAGGTGGATAAAGACAGAGCACAGATGGTGCCGGTTCCACTGACCTGCACCTCCACCCACCTGCCCCCTTACAGGTGCACTGGGACTTGAGTTTTCTCTCTGGGCTGCTGAGGACCCACAGGAGGCCAGTCCCACAAAGGGAACACGGGGAGGGACCTGGTGTTCTGGTCCCACCTCCGACCCCAGCCCTTTGGAAACTCCACCCCAGGAGCCCTGGCAGAGGAAGAGGTGCCTTCTCAGGGCCAAGGGGTCGGTGACCAGGCAGGGAGAGGTCTCTGCACCAAGGAGGGTTTCCTGGGGCATAACAGACAAGGAACACCAGGGTGCAGCCAGTGCCAGCCGGGCTGGGGCACCGGGCGCTTCTGTGCCTGTGACACAAGTGGGCTCACAGATTCTTTTCCTAAATCACTTTTGACTCCCTTCTGGCACGTCTTTCCTCCTCACTTCTTTCTCTCTGAAATCCCAACTGCAAACACCACTTCCCCCGCCTCCCTCAACGCTGGAAATGCAGACTATCTTGGGAGGTGCCCTCCCTCGCTCCCTCCCCACTGCCCACTCTCCTCACCAGGCTTATGCCCAGCCCCCTTCTCCCGACAACCTAGTTTTCCTCTCAATTCCCACTGCCCGGGGCCAGCCCTGCACGCACATCAGACCGGTTTGACCCTGGGTCGAGGTCCTGGAGTCTGGGCCCCGCGCCTGGTTTCACGGGGTTGATTGGCTGGTCAGGACCCGAGGAGATTCAGGCCTATAAAGTGGGTCCTTAGGAACCTCAGAAAGAACGAACCAGAGCCTGGAGAGGCCTTTAGGACCGAGGGGAGCCATCTCTTCTCCGAACCAGGCGACAAATCCGCCCTCCTAGTCCCCAGTGGATGCCCCCTTCCCCCAGCCTCTGTCACCCACATTCCCAGACACCGGGCCCGGGCCACCTGCCAGACGCGATCCCCCGCGGGGCCCGGCGGCCTGGGGCAAAGTTGGCGGCGCCTTCGCGCGGAGCCGTTCCCTCCTCCTCCTCCTTCCTGCCATCCCTAGAGCCCGTGGCCGCCGCCTCCGGCACGCGTGTCTCCAGGCTCGGGAGCCGAGCCGAGCGGCGCGCCCCGGGCGCCCCTCGCCCACCCGCCGGCCGGGTGCGCGCCGCGGGAGTCTCCTCTCACCCTCCTCTCCCGGTGGCCGGAGGGCCGGGCTCCGCCCCGCCGCCGCCGCTAGCTCGCTCCAGCAGCCCGGGCCGCCGCCGCTGCCCCGCGCCCGGCGCTCCAGTACGCGCGGGGCAGCCGGGGGCGCGGGCGGCGAGCGCAGGGCCGAGCGGCAGGGAGTGGACGGAAGGGAAAAAGCCGGGCGGCGTGGGAGAGAGGCGGGAGCAGAGGCGGGCGCCGCAAACCCCGCGCCCCGCGCCCCGCGCCCCGCGCGCTTGCTGCCTCCGGAGACGCGCGGGCCGCCACCGGGCGCACTAGCGGGTCACCTTGTCCGGGAGGTGAGTACCGACCGCCACGGCAGAGCGGGCAGCAGAGGGGCCGGCGGGAGCGGGGCGGGGGCCGCGGGCAGGCGGCAGAGAGGCTGCCCCCGCGCGGGAGGGCGTCCTGGCTCCGCCTCGGAGCGCACAGACCTGCGGCGTCGCGGCTCCGGGGTGAGTTCGGGTGGTCGGGGCGGCGGGGCCGGGGAGGCGCGGGGTCGCCAGGCGCCAGGGAGAGCGGAGCGGACGAGGAAAATGTGGAGGAAGGGGCCGGGCGCCGGCAGCCCGGGCTGCAGCTTGGCGCCTCGCCACCCCAGGAGCCCCGGCGGCGCGGAGGCGCCGCTGTGCAAAGTCGGAGGGAGCTGCTGAGACCAAAACCCGGGAGCGCGGCGGAGCGGGGCTGCCCGGGGCGGTGGAGGCGCGCGGCGGGCATTGGCTCTGAGGGTCCGGGAGACCCCCTCCAGCGACCCAAAGGAGACCGACTGGGGCTGGTGAGCGGGGCCGCCGCGGAGCTGGGGTCCGAGGTCCATCTGGGACAGGCAAGGGAAGCGGGCTTCGATTTGCCGAGCGGAGGGAAAAAGGAAGGCGAGGGTGCGAGCGCGCTGGGGATGGTGACTCCTGACCGACGACCGGGACGGAGACCGGGACTCTGGGAGCCCCTCGGTTCCGCGCGCTGTCTGATCCCTGGCAGCCGCAACAGCCCGGAGCCCTGGGAGCCGCCAGCCACAGCGCGGAGCGGGGAATGAGTGGATGCGTTTGGGGTTCAAGTTCTGGTCACAATTTCCCTGGGTATGATTTCTGCCTCTTCGTGCGCGCTCTCCAGGTGCGGGGAGAGGGAATTGGATTACAGGCAGAATGGGGCATTTTTCCGGAGGAAGGGGCTTTGATCGCGATGCGTTTTCTGCGAGACTCCAGTGGAGTGGGCGCTTACAGTCCTGCTTTGGGGAGGCTGCCGGTGGGGTCGCTTGGCTTTCCTGAAGGACTAGAGAAAGGGGTCTTCTCGTCGCCTTCGTCTCCTTGGGTGCCCCTTGCACGCAGGGGCGTGGGCGCCTATCACCCAGACTTCAGGTGCGTGCAGCCCTTCTGCGGCGTCAGATGCGCTGGCGCCGCCAGGCTCCTGGCCAGACTCCCGTCTGCGCCTTCCCGGGCCACCTCCCGGGTTCGGGTTTGGTGCAGCGGACACTGGCTGAGGGCTTCGCAGATTTGGGGGCTGGGGGTAGGTGGCTCCGATCTGCAGTTAGAATCAGGCTTAGGCAGTGGGGCGAGCACCTGGGTCAGTGTATCTGTGGGTCCCCCTCCTGCTGGCCGGCGTGTTTGGTCAGAGCCCAAAGGGAGCGGCTTCTGCCCTGAGCAGAACTGCAGCCTGTGGGGCGAGCGGCCTGTAACAAACCCCAGAGCCAGCCAACTTTTTATGCTGAGGAGAGATTGCTGGGCAGTCAGCGCTGGTGCTGGGATGTGGTCTCCTGAGGGGGTCTGGCTCCCTAAAGGCTCACAGCAGCCCGAGTGGAGAGCCAGCCCGGCGCTGGGGCTGATGTCCGTTCTGGCTAAGACAGGAAGTGGCTGGAGCAGATTTGGGGGTGAATTATTGCCTGCTGTGTGCCTGGTGGTTGTGTGGAATGTCTTTCTGGAGATCAGACCACAGGTGTGAGCCTGTGAGACGTTTGAGGGTGAGCCTTCCACCTCCCTCCCACCCTCTCTCCAACACCCCAGGGTCCCTTTGCCTAGAGCAAACGTTAGTTTGTCGCTGATCTGGTGCCCTCCCCCACCCTGCCCCCACCTACTGCATGAAAATGGAATCGTCATAATCAAGAGGGCCTTGTTCAATAAAGGAAAAACTGGGGAAATCTATGTCTAAAGTTTTTTACAGTGGAAAATGTCAGTGGTTCGCAGAGGTGGGAAGAACAGCGCACTGACCCTGCAGCGTGCCCCTCACCCACCCTGCTGCCTTTCCCTCCTGTTTACCACCCTCCTGCGAGTTTGGGAGGCCCGTGTCTGAGGAAGGATTTGGAAACTTATTCCCAGCTCACTTCACTGCTAAATGCGGCCCATGAATGTCCAGCTGATGACGTTTCATTTCGTTTTCACATAACCATCAGCAGAAACAACTTCTTTGAATGATTCCATTAGAAATAGATGATGTTAAATAGAAATGAAGGTGCCCCCCTGTCCATCTGGGGGTAGAAAAGAAACCTGCTAACATTCCTGGAGGCACAAAGAGGGGGCGTTGAAGGAGGAGAGGGAAATTCAGACCCTGAGAAAAGAGACATCTGAAACAATTACATTTGACTCCTGCCAGCGGACGTGCGGGGAAGAAACAGATTCCAGCTGAACCGATACAAGCAAAAGAACATTACTTTTTTGGTAAAAAAAAAACAAAAAAACTTTAAAACTCAATTCATAAGTTATAAGCAGTTCATTTCTTCCACATTTAGCATTGGCAGAAATTTAAAGTGCTGCACTGACTTGCCTCCCTCTCTCATTAGCTCTAACGCATATTTTCTCGGGAGTTATTACTGTTATAAGAGAATAAAAAGATATTTTCTTATGTAAGTTTTCTCTGGGAGACACTAGTTGGTGCTATTCTGAGGCTCGTGAGAGTGCTGACATTTCATCTCTCAATTAGAGAACGTTTGCTCGTCACCTGGTCACATCTGGAGACTCTGCTCCCTCAGATGGGTTCCGAGTGTGGAGTCTGTTGGCTGGAGAAGGTAGCCTGGGACCAGCCTCCAGAGGCCGTGGGAGGGGACCCCCATACCTACGTGCCCCCCCCCCCACTCTGCACACCTCCGCACATTCTTTTACAGAAAAGCTTTTCCTAAAAATTGTCAACGACATGCTTGGAGGAGTTGGCAAACTTTTGAATACCTGGATACGGTGCACTCTTTAATGGCATCCTCGGCCAGCCTCTTGTGATATGAATAACCATCCTGTAGGCCAGCACCTTTATGTCCTCCTTCCCCCAGATAAAACCAGCATGACCCCTAGCTCCTCCTTCTGGCCTTTGTGGGGCCCGTGCACGTTGGGGATCCTCACGGCCAAACGGGCCGATCGCAGTGCTGCGACCTGTAGTCTGAACAGACTCACGTCATCAGCAAACCCTCGGACTGAGGGGGCAAAGGTGCAAAGATCGAGGCCCGGGGTGTTGGGGTGTGGGCATCAGCACAGCCTGGGGCTACTGAGAAGCAGAAAGGCCTGGTCCTTCGGTGGGAGGTCACATGAGGCTGTCTGGGGGGAAAGGGACTGATAGGGAGCGACCCTGGGACCACAGCTTTGGCCCAGCATCCCTGCCCTGGAGGCATTGTGCCAACATGTCGGCAAACAAAACGTGAAAGGTGTTCAAATATTAAATATTCTGAACATTGACCGTAGGCTGACCCGGATCCTGCCCATGCCCGCAGAATTGGAGTAACGTAGGTAGTAGTCGGTAGTTTAAACAAATGTGATTCTTCTATGTTCTCTGTGCAATTTCAAATTTTTCCTGAGAGCTTATACCCATGTTTGAAACAGGAACAGCTGTAACTCTTTCAGGCACTGGGCTACAATTCAGTGCCCTCAACATGGCTTAGTTTAGATCAGGCAGCCTGAGGACTAAGGCTGGGAGGGGGGAGGGAGGGGGCAGAGGGGAGAGAGGAGGGAGGAGGAGGGAGGGGAGGAGTCTGGAGACACAGGTGGCTGCCCCGCCCCAGGACATCCTCTGGCATTCCCGTGCCAAGACAGGCCTCCATCTCCAGGCTCTGCTGCTTGCCTGTTGGATGATCTGAGATCACTTCACTTTTCTGAGATTCTCTTTCCTTCCATCCATGTTCCTTCCAGGATTTTGAGAACAAAATGTTTATGGTTGCCCCAGTTTTTAAAATAGGGCTGACTCTGGTTTAGGAGCACTTTAGTCAGAGTCTTTGGATGTCTCCCTGGGTGAAGTTTGTGTCCCCATGGTTCTCAGGACACAGTGTGGGCCCCGGCCCATCCTTGCCCCTGCATCCCCCAACATCTTGTTGGCAAGCGTCGGGGTAACGTCAGGGGCACCTGTCCATGTGGGTATGTCCTCACGTAGGAGCCGACTGAGTGGTGTCAACATTCCCCTTGGGTGGGTTCAGAGGGCGAGTGTGGGAAAGGTTTATGAAAGATATCTCTAGCACAACTTCATTTAGACTCACATCACATTATAAAAGTTACATGACGCGTGTTCTTTAGGATAAAACGTTTTAAAGCAGGTTCTCAACAAACCACAAAGTACCACTTATAATGCATGATGTTTTAAGTTACAAACGTTGTTTCGATCAAAATTCTGAGTCCTCTTAAACCGTGTTATGATAAATAACCTATTAAATTGCACAAAATGAAATAAAATACTTAAGGAAAACAAAAACAAATCAGAGAACTGTTAGAACTAAGAATAACACAACCAGGAAACAATATACATGTGTAGAAAATAATAAAAATAAAAGTTGCTTCTTAAAGATCAACCCAGGGGACAACTCTGCATATTGGCTTGCATAAAAGAATTTACCAAGGAGTTCTATTAACATTATTCCAGAGAGGTGGAGGTTTTGCTCTTGCGGTTCAAATCAATATTCAGTGTAAAACATTTTGAGTTTTTAGTTCCCAGTTGGATCTTATGTTAATCACAGTCATTTTTAAACATAGTTCCTGATAATGCTATAGTGACATTTAGGGGCTGTGACTCTGAAGGAGAGAACATGAGTGTTTATTGATTGCAGGTTGAGTCTTTCATGAAGGGCCTGCTTAGTTTAAATTCTTTTTTTTTTTTTTGCGGTACGCGGGCCTCTCACTGTTGTGGCCTCTCCCGTTGCGGAGCACAGGCTCCGGACGCGCAGGCTCAGCGGTCATGGCTCACGGGCCCAGCTGCTCCGCGGCATGTGGGATCTTCCCGGACCGGGGCACGAACCCGCGTCCTCTACATCGGCAGGCGGACTCTCAACCACTGCGCCACCAGGGAAGCCCTAAATTCATATTTTTAAAACGTATTACTTCTCAAACATTTGACCTCATTGAGTAACCACTTTTCAAAAGTGCCTCCCATCTGTTCCTTTCTTAATCTTTTCTGTTGGGAAGTGTCAGTGTCCAAAACAAAACCAAAAAGCAAACAAACGTTTCAGACAATTAGAAACACAGAAGTTTTATTCCATTGCCTCAACTTTAAACCAAAGATACTTCTGAAGGAGACAAATGGTCTTACCTCAAATATGTTGAGGCTTCACCCCTGCTCAGGGAAGCAGAAAAACGAGCATGTGACGTAAACTTACCGTTCTGCCTCAGGTACAAGATGCAGTTTTTAACCGATTCTCCTGATCCTGGCCCTCCCACCTTGGTGCCACGGGCTGTCAGCTGTGCAGTGTCTGAAATAAGAGGGTTTGCTTTTGAGGATTACAACGCGATTAAGTCCTAGGTCAGGGCTGGGAAATACAGCCCTGAGGGCTGGGCTTAGGCTCTGTTTAGCATCAGAGGGACTCCACGGCTGCCCAGGTCATGCCACCAAAGATTGCTACCAATACTTCTGTTTCTGCAGTGTCTCAGATTGCCTTTAAATAAAGTAAGTGCATTTCTGCAGCCAACCTTAGTATCTGAAATTTCCGCCTCGGCCCTTTCCCAAGTGTTTCCCTTAGAGGGAACATATCCGTTCCAGTTGGGGTAAGGGTGCTGTGTCCTGTGGGGCAGCAGGAAAGGTGAAATAAGGCAGGTCAGCCGTGTGCTCTGGGTCTGGAACACCATCTGAGCACAGGGTCTGGCCCGTGCCTGTGGCTCAGGCATTGGTAGATGTGTTTTAAAAGCCAGGCGTCTGCTCCAGACTGTGCCCTGTGTGCACACAGACGGTGGAGAGGCCCCCGTGCTGGGCGAGCCCACCCTTCCCAGCCCAGCCCCGAAACGCCTTCCAGGGCCTCTCACCTGCAGACGACCCCATCCCCATTTCTCTCTCCTACTCTCTTCCTCTCCCCTCGTGTCCTCCGTACAAGCAGCTTCAAAACACAGGCTCTGAGCGGATGAACTAGCATGCTCACTGCCTCACAGCTTTGCTTTTCTACACTAAACCCAGAGACACAGAACACCCGGCTCAGTTCTCCATGCAGGGCCGTAGCCCCACTCCATCACCAAGATGGATTTCTGTTAAAAGCCAATTTTAAGTAAAGGGAAGTCATCCCTTCTGTTAGTTCTAAGTTCATTCTCTGCCTTTCACTCTTATTATTTTCAAAGCTGTGGATGGAATGTGCCACCTGACACATGGGCGCCCACTTCCTTGTTCCCTTTGCTCAGAATGAGATCTCAAGACTCTTGCCGGTATCTCTCCTAACAGCCTTTGGACTCAGCACGTACCTCCTGAGCGACCCAGAACAGGAGGGCCCCTGATGTGACCGCATCCCAGACCTTCTGTCGTCCCCTTGAACCCCACTTGTCGAGTCCTCTGCACAATATTCTTGGCAGGATTGCCAATCTGAATGTTCGGGGTACAGGTGCATTACCTGTCAATAGGGACATTTGGGTGTATTTGGGGACATCACAGTCCCCAAATGGTTCTAAAACCATAGAGGAAAATGTATTGTGGACTCAAACTGTGCAGAATAATGCCCTTTCCTTCCCTGTTGCTGGACTTGAGCAGTGATTTGCCAAGTCCCTTTCCAGGAAGAACACATACTTCAGGCTCTTGGGTCACAGACATGAGTTTCTTCCCAGATTCTAGTCGTCTCTGTGTGTGTGCAGTACAGACCCGCCCGCTGGGCGAGTGGCCGCAGTGCAGCTGTGAACGCGTGGCTGTGCCCTCTGCCCACAGGTGTTTGATCGTGGTCCCGCGCAGGGAGGTTTTCACGTGCTCCCGTACCCACCACCCGCGCTCCATCAGGAAAGTGGCCGCTTTGGAGGGACCTCCGCCCCCGCTTCTTGTTCACCTCTTTGCCCCCGGACTCAGAAGCTCCTCGGTGGGCGCAGGCTGCATCCCGCTGGCTCTGAGCTCATCCCCACTCGGAGCCGCTCTGCCTTCTCCGGCTGCTCTGTGTACCCAGGACTGCGGCAGCCAGGCTCCCAGACGTGCGAGCAAAAGGGCTTCCCGGTGACCTTGATGAGGTTGGGCTCCCGAGCTGCGGCCCATATAGAGCCACCCACGTCTTGTGTTCCAGCTGTTCCAGGGCCCTGGGCTCCCACACAGGTGTCTGGTCGCCTTCAGATAGTCCATTACCTCGTCCAATGTAGAAGTGCAGCCACGTCCCACTATGGGCTGAAGAAACGCTGCCTGGTGGGAGGGACCCTGGTCTATCTGTCATCAGCTCTTCTGTTCTGCTCGGGCGCTGGGACATGGGCTGGGGGAGGAGGAGGAAAGGGGCCAACAGCTTTTCCTCATTGGAGCTTTGGTTGTTTCCCTCTCTGCTGTCAGAGAGGCACCAGCAGATCCTTCCCCAGGACCTTCCCAGGGCACCGCTCCCGCCTCCAGCCCAGATCTCCCCACCAGCCTTGAGTGTCCCCGCTCTGTCTGCAGAATGGGAGTGCGGCCTCTGCTCCTGCAGCCACCCTGACCTCAGGATCCGTGCTCCTGGCTTATCCGCTCAGCGTCCAGGAGAGAGCGTATGACCTCTCGGAAACGTGTCCCCAGACCTGTGGGCATCTCTCCATCCTTGGGGCGAGGGCCCGTGGGCATGTCGATGCGTGCGTGCCAGAGGCTGGGGGCAGCATGGGGGTGACGTGGGCCTGCTTCAGGAGTGGGTGAGCACAAGAGGAGAGGGACTCTTGGGGTGACCGGGAGATTCTGGACCATGGACATGGCAACGGCAGAGCCCTGACCAGCCAGGAGGGCAGGGATGGTGAGTCCCTTGGGCTCCTGCCCTCATGGCCACAGTAGGTCCTGGGTGCCGGGGGAGCTGGCCGCTCTTCAATGGAAACGGGGGCTGTGGGATCAGAGATGAGTGAGGCCGGGCCCAGGGAGGCTGAGAGCTGGCAAGAGGGGCCCCTCCTGCACCGCGGGTAGCAGGGGCTCCAGGACCCTGGGGTCTGGACCCACCTGCAGGGACGCGGTCCTCAGCTTCCCCTCCCTGGGCAGTGGCCCAGTTCTCCATCCTCTCTCAGGTGGAGCTGCTGTGCCCATCTGAGCTGGTGCCTCACCCCAGGACTGGCCTGGCTGCACCAAGGGGACCCCACTGTCCAGTTTCCAGGTGAAACGAGGCGAATTCATGAACTTGGAGGAGTTGAGTCTGAAGGGCTGGACTGAAGCTTTCACAGCTCATCTGCAGCTTCTCCGGTGCTTATTCCAGGAAACCCACAGGAGCTTCTCCTGTTTGCCCCATACTGCATCTCCCTCCCAGGCAGGAAGGGAGGATAATGGTGGGAAATGTGTGTAGCATCCCGTTTGATTGGAGTCCCAATCAAACTTGATGGGGTGAAACTCAGGGGTTCCCAGCCCGATCTGCAGCCTCATGTTGCCAGAGGAAGGGCCCTGTGTGTGGACCCTTCAGGGATCTGTTCGTTTAGTGTTTGTTTCAAGGTCACGTTTGCCCACCCCCAACCTGGCACTGCGCTTGGTGTGAAGCTCAGGACAGCTGCCCGTCCTGTGTCATCACTGGGCAGACACGCAGATGCAGATGTTCCATTCTACGATGGAGGCGAAGTGGGACAAACATAGCTGGGTCATCTGTCCTTCTGTACTTTGTGGTGGTTTCCTGGGAGGAGAGTGCCCATGCAGGTCACCAAACAGTGACCCAGGGTGAGCAGAAAGCCCAGCTGTGGCCCAGCTGGGAGGATGTGTGCCTGCAGCTGTCCAGGAGAATAGAAATCTCCTGCACGACACACCACGGTCAGAGGGGAAACTGTTTCCTCTAATGCCACAGGCCCCGGATGGCACAGAGAATATCCAGGTATATTAAACAGGATGGCAGGCTGCCCAGTGAGACCTCCTTCCTGCTCTGGGCACAAGGCTTTCCCCAGAAGATAGAAATGTCCTTAGATGCTGCCCAGAAATGCTGGTCTTCCTGAAATTTGTATTCAGAGCTTCAGATATTTCAAAAACATATTTCAGTGAGTTAGACTCTGCCCATTGCTTCCCTTTCTCCTTAAGACTAAACTGGTGCCTTTCTTGGAGAATAAAGTCCAGATGAACTCAAGTTGTTTCTTGGGGGCACAAATCAGAGGTACCCCGTCTCCACTGGAGTTCAGTTCAGCCCTAGAAAACATCTTGGGAGTACAGTCCTGACCTGCACCTCTCTCTCTTCTGAATTCTTCTTCCCCACCCTGACCTCCTTGTATTCCCCACCCTCTTGGCCAGGATGTGTGAGCCTGGCAGGAGTCCACAGTTTTCACCCTCCTCATACTCTGACCAGCTGAACTGTCCTGGAAGCATCACGTTTCTTGACTTCAAACTATATTACAAAGCTATAGTAATCAAAACCGTATGATACTGGCATAAAAACAGACACATAGATAAATGAGACAGAATAAAAAGCCCAGAAATAAACCCATACATATATGGTCAATCAACATATGACAAAGTAGTCAAGAAAATGCAAGGGGAAAAGGACAGTCTTTTCAATCAGTGGTGTTGGGAAAGCTAAATGGTCACACACAAAAGAATGAAACTGGACCACTATATTACACCACACACAAAACTTAACTCAAAATGAATCAAAGATTTGAATGTAAGACCCGAAACCACAAAACTCCTGGAAGAAAACATAGGTGGTAAACTCCATGACATTGGCCTTGGCAATGATTTTTTGGATTTGACACCAAAAGCAAAGGCAACGAAAACAAAAATAAACAAGTGAGACTCCATCAAACTAAAAACCTTCTGCACAGCAAAGCAAACCATTAACAAAATGAAAGGCAACCAACCTACTCACTGGGAAAAAATATTTGCAAATTATATGTCTGATAAGGGGTTAAAACCCCAAAATATATAAATAACTCATACAACTCAATAACAAAAAAAAATCCTATTAAAAATGGGCAGAAGATCTCAGGGGCTTCCCTGGTGGTGCAGTGGTTAAGAATCCACCTGCCAATGCAGGGGACATGGGTTCAAGCCCTGGTCCGGGAAGATCCCACATGCCGTGGAGCAACTAATCCTGTATGCCACAACTACTGAGCCTGCACTCTAGAGCCTGCAAGCTACAACTACTGAGCCCACGTGTCACAATTACTGAAGCCTGCTCACTCTAGGGCCCACGCTCCACAACAAGAGAAGCCACTGCAATGAGAAGCCCGCGGACCATGACGAAGAGTAGCCCCTGCTCACTGCAACTAGAAAAAGCCCGCACACAGCAACAAAGACCCAACGCAGCCAAAAATAAATAAATAAATAAGTTTTTCTAAAAAATGAGCAGAGGGTCTGAATAAAGATTTTTCCAAAGAAGACATACAGATGGCCAGCAAGTACCTGAAAAAGTTCTCAACTCACAAATCATCAGGGAAATGCAAATCAAAACCACAATGAGATATCACCTCACACCTGTCATAATGGCTATTATCAAAAAGACAATAAATCAGGTGCTGTTGAAGATGTGGAGAAAAGGGAACTCTCGTGCACTGTTGGTGGGAATGTAAATTGGTGCAGTCGCTATGGAAAACAGTATGGAGATTCCTAAAAACATAAAAAATAGAACTACCATACGATCCAGCAATTTCACTTTTGGGTTTATCCAGAGAAAATGAAAACATTAACTCAAAAAGATATATGTACCCCGTATTCACTGCAGCATTATTTACAATAGCCAAGATATGGTAGCACTGATAAATGGACAAAGAAGATGTGATATATATAGCTATAGAAATAGACACATATATACACAATGGAATACTATTCAGCCATAAAAAAGAAGGAAATCCTGCCATTTGCAACAACATGGCTGGAACTTGAGGACATTATGGTAAGTGAAATAAGACAGAAAGATAAATACCATAGGATCCCACTTGTATGTGGAATCTGAAAAAAACACAAACTCTGAACTCATAGATACAGAGAAGAGATTGGTGGTTGCCACAGACAGGTAGGGTTGGGGTGGGGAAAATGAGTGAAGGGGGTCAAGAGGTACAAATTCCAGTTACAAAATGAGTGTCATGGGTTGTAATGTACAGCATAGTGACTAAAGTTAACAATACTGTATTGTATATTTGAAAGAGCCTAGATCTTAAAAGTTCTCGTCACAGGAAAAAAGTTGTAACTGTGCCTCGTGATAGATGTTAGTTAGACCTATCGTGATCATTTCACAATATATACAAATAACGAATCATCTGTTGCTCACCTGAAAGTAACATAATGTTATATGTCAATTATACCTCAATAAAACAAAAACACAACTGTGGAAAGGATTGCTTGGCCGCTTCTGGTGCTCAGGAGAACCCCATCTCTGGGCACGAGCTGTGGGTTGGGTACCAGACGACCCAGAAGCCTGCCATTCAAGAGCCCAGGGGATGCAGGTGAGGCCACCCGACTCCGGTGCTTTCCCATCTGTAAAATGGAGAAGATGCCTACCCACCTCTTTCTTGGAATTACTATGAAAATGCAAATGAAGGATGAAGTAGAGAGAGAACTTAGGTAGGGGAAGTGGGGAGGTTCAGTCCTAAAAAAAAAAGAAGTTCTGGAGATCTGTTTCACAACAATGTGAATCCACTTAACAATACTGAACCGTACACTTGAAAATAGTCCATGTGGTAAATTTTATGTTGTGTATTTTTACCACAATAAAAAATAAACCTATATTATTTGGAGCACTAAGGTTCTAATTACTAGCAAATAATTGACGTGGACTCTTCTGGTGTAGCCTCAGAAGTAACTCCTGCCACATCCCATCAACTCTGTGTGAGTCACAAGTCACATTGTTTCTCAAAAGTATATTCTAGAATGTGTTGCTATCTTAGGCTCATAGTCAGAAACTGGGGCATAGGTTAATAGCACCAGTTTTGCACAACACGTGTGTACATTGGTTATTACGTGAGTGAATTCTAGGTCTTGGGAATTTTGTTCAATTCCATCATTCTCCAGTGTTTTCACTGAAGAGATAAAAGGGACAGGTGAGGAAAAAAAGGGAGAAGTTTCATGTCCTCGCAGGTCTATTAACTTCTCCAGATTTACATAGAAATCAGTGGCAAAGCTGATTTGGATCTAACTTTTTTGCTTTTTCACTTCTTATTTTCTTCTTTTCCTTATTTATGTGCAAAATAAAAAGGCCTGTTTAAGTCTAGGTTAGAACACAGGTTCTAACCTATGAACCTAGAACTGAAACAGCAACAATGACAGAAAACCAGGGGCACAGGAGCTGAACTATGGGAGTTATTTTTCTGACATGATACGAGCCTGGAGGTGGGAGGCGCTGAGTCGGCACCTCAGTGGAGTCAGGGCTGCATCTCTACCACCTCCTGGTTCCCAGAAGGCTGCTGCAGCCCTGGACATCACATCTGAGATCAAGACAAAAGGTGGGAGAGGTGGACAGAGCCCCTCAGAAGACATTTGCCCACAGCAGTCTTTGGCCAGAGCTGTGTGTGTGACCACTCTTGGTTACAAGAAAGCCTGGTGTAAGGAGGAGGATTTAACTTTTCCAGCCTCCAGGTGAAGATGGGCAAAGATGATATCCTGTGGTGGGTTCTCCACTCAGCCAGTGACTGTTGCCCCCCTGTCAATGAGAGGAGTTGACAGGGATAGGGATGGGATAGGAAGACCAGATCATGTGTACTTGTGAACACAAGAGAACACGGTGGTTTGCTGGTGATAAGTTGTGTGTAGTGTGTGTGGGATGGATGGCAGGCAGGTGGGTACAAGGGAGGTGGCAAACCTTGGACTTGAGCCAAGCAGCCAGGACTGAGCCCAGGCAGAGCCGCTCAGCTTGAGTGACCACACGCATCTCCTGGGGGCTGGGAAATGCAGGTTCTGGGACAGCAGATCAGGGCAGGAGACCCTGCGTCCCCGCCAGGCACCAAGATGTTGATGTTGCCTCACTTTGAGCGGCCCAAGTCCAGGTGCTCCTCAAAGTTGGCTGCACAGTAGGTTCACCAGGGGACGTTGAACATTGGTTTATACACAAATAACGTAAAGAATACAAATTGAGTTTAATAATGTTAAAGGAGCAGCGAGTTGGCTTTTCTTACTGAAACACCTGTTAAAGCCATGCTTGCCAAACTCTAATGCATGCAAAACACCCGGGGATTTGCAGACGTTCGGACCCGGGCTCAGCAGGTCTGGGTTGGAGCCTGAGCTCTGCATTTCTAACAAGTGTGCAGTGATGAGGATGCCGCTGGTTCCAGGTCGCACTTTGGGCGGGCAGGTAATGAAGGGCTGAGGTGGTGGGAGAGGGGGGCGCGTGGAAGAGGAGGACGGTACCCCTTGTCCCTGGTCTGAGCCGAGGGAGGGTCCCCGCTGCTTAGTGGGAGATGCCAGCCGACAATTACCTGTCAGCTTACGCACCTTACGTAAACTTGCAGAGCCTGCATTTGGGGTCAAGGAATAGAACGTGCTTAAAGTTTGTCTTATGTAATATTTGTTAAAAACCAAGTTCTTAGGGTCCCTTTACTTTACACACTTAGAGGCAGGAAACAAATGCTAGAGCTGGCGACTGCTGTGCCTCTGGGTTTCCTGGGGTGAGTGTGGCAGGGGTCGTAGCTGTGACCCAGGCTCAGAGGGGCCGTCCGGGCCATCCTGCCATCTCTTACATTTGTGCTCTGCTGTCTCCACTTCCAAATTCAGACCAGTGCTGTTTTCTCAGAGAAAGTGATAGAATGTCTCACAAAGGGTCCAGTGCACCTCTCGGCAGGCAACGGGCATAATAAACACATGAATACATGTCCACATGTATAGACACACAGAGTGTGCATGTATCCATGTGTGCACACGCAGGAATCATGCCTGTCTCCTTCCTTCCATAATATCTTGCCCGGTGGGAGGTACAGTAGCTTATTTGCAAACATGGGCGACAAGGTTCCTCTCATCTCCCCACACCCCCCCATTTGTACAGTGACACCCCACCCTCCCATCAGGAGGGGGAGTCTATTTCTCCACCCTTAGATGTGGCCTGGCCACCTGCCTGACTTTGACCAACACAGTGAAGTGGGAGAGTGATGTGCTGGTTCTGAGAAGCCCAGGCTTCTTCTGGACTCATTCTTCTGGACCTTGCCAGGCTTGTGAAGGAGCCCAGGTCAGCACATGGTCCAGCCAACAGCTACCAGGAGCCACCAGCCATGCCGGTGAGGCTGTCCTGGGCTCCCCAGCCCCAGTGGAGCCCCAGTGACTGTAGCCTCATGAGTAACCCCCAGGACAGACCAGCCAAGAGCCAAGTAGCCGAGCTCCGCCCACCTGCTGACCCAGCGGATTGTGAGCAAATAAAACAGCTGCCATTGTAACCTGCTAACTTTGGGGGTGTTTGTTACATAGCAAGTAATAACTGACACGTGTGGCTAGAAAAGCGGGCTGAAAATACCTCCACATAAAAATATATGTTTGTACTGAATTCAACACTGCAGCCCTTGAGCAAACGTCAGATGGGAGTTCAGCAGGCCATCGCTCCCCTGCAGAGAGGAAAGGTGCGAAGTGACTCAGCCGGAAGCCCTGGGCCCCTGCGGGGGACGCTGCCCCACGTGAGCTGCTGCCTTCTCGGCACCAGACCTGGCAGCCGGGCAGACATCGCTCCTTCTTCACTCACACAAAGTGCTCAAAACAGTGCCTTGCCAAGCGACCTCCCCGTCATCCGCTCTCCGTGTCCCTTGGTGACCTAATTGTGGCTCCACTGCCTGGAGCGGGTTGAGAACAGGTAGACCAGATGGATGAGCACCAGAGCAAGGTGGCAATAATCATCCAGGCTCCAGACCGTCCCGCGGGCTCTGGGACCAGCTGAGGGGGGCCCGGCAGCCTCTGTGCTGCAACCTGTGGACGTGGGTGCAGAGAGCCCACCCCGTGCACACACTGACTCTGCTTAGAGAGATGGATCCCCGCTGAGTCGGCCGTCGCTGAGGGCTCTGTATTCTGGGCCCAGGTGCCTTATCGACCAGCTGAGAGGACCAGATATGAGGGTTTGCAGAACAGGAGTTAAATATGGAGGAAGGCTCTCCACCAGGATTCTCAGCTAGAAGCACGGCTCCTGCGTTGGCCAGGGACTCACCAGGGCGCTGCCGGCTCTGGGACGAAAGGGCCAGCGTTTGATCCCCGGGTTACATGTAAAAAGCCTTTGCACGTTAGTCATCGTTTCTCCTGCAGTGACTCAGCCCTGTTCATGGTTTTGGCAAGGCGGAGCTGCCTGTGGAGGCTGAGACTCCTGCAGGTGCCCTGACCTAGAACTGGAGATCCAGCTCCTCTTAGAAGACAATATCGTAGGTAGACAAATGTCACGTTCCCTCCCCATTCCTTCACACACACGCACGCACACACAGACGTATTCACAGAGACAACACTCACATACATACCAACACACACATGGGTATATCCACTTACAGGAACACACACACTCACACCCTGAACAGTAGACTCTGCCGCCATGAACGTCACTTCTGGAAGGAGCTGCTCCTGGGGGCACCTGGGGGGACAGCAAGCCAGAGGACATTTCTGGGGACACAGACAGCCACGTGCCTGGACTGTGTGAAGACACCTCGTGGAATGCTTTCTTCTTCGCTAGGTGGCCCGCCCTCTAGTGCCCCGGAGCCCCGGATTCGTCCAGCTGGCAGATCTGAATGTGGTCCCCAGGGGTGGGTCCACTGCCCCTGTGCCCACAGATAACAGCAGAGGGGCAGCAGGGTGGGAGGTGGGCAGCCAGGAGCCTGAGAGCACATGTCGGGCGAGGACGTGGGAAATCTGTGGCCCAGGCTTTTAGGTAAGCGGATTCTTTCCGTTCTGCTCCCGCAATGTCCAGTGGCAGGCGGAAGCAATGGGGTTTCTTCTGCCGTGTTCGGTCCTTCTGTGGGTTGGTCTGTTTCCACACGGGGGGAAGAGAACCATTCCTGGAGGAGTTTATATAAGGCTTGTCTTTGCAGCTTCTTGATTTTTATTTATAGAGTTATTTTACCTAAAATAGCAGTTATGCTTTGCCTATGAGCCCTCGGGATGGGGTTTGCTTGTGGCCTTTGGGAAATGGAGAGAGGCTGGGCCGGAGGGACGGTGGCAGGGAGGTGGTGGTGCAAAGGGGCTGTGCTGGGGACTCCGTGGTCCGCCTGCCCGTGTCTGAGCCCTGGCCTACACCTGGCTCTTGGCAAAGTTATTCAACCTCTCTGTGCCTCGTTCTCCCTATGAATGAAGAGGAAGCACCAGTTGCCCCCAGTGTTGTCTTGACGATTACCTGAGCTGAGAGGGGGCAGCGCTCAGCAGTGTTAGCTGAAGTCGGGCCAGCTCCCAGGGGCTGGCGCTGCCTCATATGGGGCCTTAACCGAGAGTGGGCTATGCACGGGGCGGCCAGGTGATGCTGGGAAGCTGGGCAGCCGGGGTCCCAGTGGGCACAGAGGAGGGGGAGGCAGATGCCAAGTCAGCAGCCCCGCCGGACACTCTGTAAACTTGGACCCTCTGTGGGGCAGAGCTAGGGAGCAGAGAAATCCCAGGGGATCCCGGACCGCCTCCCTGGCCCAGCAGAGGGGGCCCAGTGCAGGCGGTCCTGGACTTCCTCAGGGCCTGACTGCCATGCAGACGAGGGTGGCCGTCGAGGACAGGTGCCAGGAGAGGGCAGGTGGAGCCCTTTGTAACACAAGGCTATGGAAGCACAGAGGTGTCCTCACAAAAGTTAGGGAAACCCTGACTATTTTGCAAAAATCATCCTCTTTCCAGTTGCTGTGAAATCAGTTTTGTTGGAAGAATTAATTACACCAGCAAACCTGACCACGCGATCATCCCTGCTCTGAGAATTCACACATTCATAATTATCTGTAAACCTTGTTAAAGGTTAAATGAACTCACTTCCTACAACGAGTTCCCTTTGGGGCATGAAACCCACATGTGCACACACTGCGGTGAAGGTTGGTTCCCGGTTTAAGTGGATTTATTTTAACTGGATTTTCCCCCAAATCAAATATCCTTTGGAAACAGTAATCTCTTATATTAAAATAAGCTCTGGAGGTTTTCAGACAGCCTTTCCCTAGAGTCTCCATGCAGGGCTGCGGTTGGTCTGACCTCCTTGGTCACTTCTGCTGAGCTGACACTCTGTCCTGGTCCCCTCTGAGTCCGGGGTCACGGACAGGGTGAAGCCAGGGCCCCGTAGCAGAGACACGATGCCCACTCACAGCGAGTCCAGGTCGGAGCAGAGCCAGTGCCTCCTTTCGGGCCCAGCAGTGGCTGGTCTGGTGGTGAATCACGAACAAGCAGATTCAGGCAAACGCTCAGGTGTGACGTGATCGTGGATGTGAATCAGTCACCTGGGACGGTGTGGGCTGGAACCTTCCAGAAAGACTGGTTTTTCATCCTGCCAAGAGCTGAGAGTTTTTATGAGCCAGGCTCTGATGTAAGTGACCTCAGGTGGCCTCAGCTGTCAGGACGTGCATCCCTGGGTGGTGTGGGGACAGGCAGGCAGTCTAGACTGTGGAGGAAGCAGGCTCACGTGACAGGCAGACGGGCCATTGGAACGATCTATGTGGTGGACATGGTTGGCGTCTGTAAGAGAACGACTTCAGGGCTGAGATCCTAAGGACAGGAAGGATCCAGCCGAGACAAGACGTGCTCAGATGGTGTGGGCCCGGCAGCCGAGTCCCGATGGACCCACGCAGAGAGCCGGCCATGCTGAGGGAAAGGCGGGGCCGCAGGGCCTCTCCAGGCGGAGGGGCCAGGGCCAGGCTGTGTTCTGAGTCCATCGGGACCCTCGCAAGTGGTTGGAGCAGTAGCGAGAGGCTCTGGTTCCTGAGGGGTCCGACTCTGCTGTGTCCGTGAAGGGGAAGCAGGCGGGCAGGCCATGGCCAGGGACTCCTGGGAGGGACTGGACTGCCGGGGTCACGACAGGAAGAGGCGAATGGAGGATGGCTCAGGTCTAGGACCACGTGGCTGAGGGGCTTGGATGCCCACGAGGCAGGGCTCCTATTCGCTCACTGCTTGGTGTCCAGGGCCCAGAAGTGACCTGAATCCCAGCGGGCACTCCGAGCTGTGTAGAGCTGGGTCAGGGGTGGAGGGAGGGTGGGCTCTGCCTCGAGGCTCCGGGACTGGGGGGCTTGGCCCCCTGGGAGTGCCGGGCCGGCTGCCCGCTCAGAGGGGGCCTGGTGGGTGCCAGTGTGGACACCACCAGCATGTGGCGGGTACTGAGCCTGAGGACGGGCTGAGCCCACCCAGGGGAGAGGCAAGAAAGGAAAGATGAAGAAAGGACCAGGCGTCCTCCTGGCTTGTGGAGTCTGGAAAGGAGACTTAGGATCAGCCCAGCTAAGGGGAATAAGGGGCAACAGACACCGTGGGCTCGGCTCTGTGAGATCTCGGGCCATGGAGGCCAAGGCTGGAGGGTCTCAACCACCCTCTTCACTTACCAGGTGTGGGGTCAGGGAGGCTGGAGGGGGGCAGGGGCTTCGCCAAGAAAGCACACAGTCAAGGGAATTGTGTGTGTGAGTGTGGGATTGTAACGATGGATCAGAGATCACACTGTGGGATTGGGGTGTGAGGTGATCAGACAGTGAGAGATGTCAAGGTCCGTGGGTTGGAGCTCAGTGCTGGGGGCAATGGTGGAGGCCTGATGCTCCGGCAGGTGAGTGGAGGTATCAGAGAGAGGATGCTGAGGAGGGAGGGAAGCGCTTGAGAAGCCAGGGAGCTGGGTGGACCCTGAAACCACAGAACAGTGACATAAGAGGTGACCAGTGGAGAGACAGTGGCAGGTGTAACATCGCCCATTTGTGAGTGGTTCCTGCAGGTGGCAGGAGGGAGTGGGCAGGGTAGGGGCTACCAGGACTGGCCACGGGGAGGACCAGGGGCCCCATTCTGGTTGCTGGCCCCTCTGCTGTACAGAAGGCCAGAGTGGCTGTGCAGGGGAGCCCCCGCGTGCTGGGGAGGGGACCCCAGCATGGTACCACGTGGTTCTGGCTTTCTTGACGCCCCTGGCTGGGGGCACATGGCAGCCCTCCTCCCCCTCCGAGCTGGACCCACAGATGCCCTTTATCCCACGGGCAGGTGTGAGGTCCCTCCCAGCATGCTAAGTTTCTGTGTCTGTGTAGGTGCCCCTGTTAGGAATGGTGTACACTGCTCAGATCAAGGTCCCAGAAACGCCAGTTCTCATTTGCTACCTAACACCTATCGGTTAGAAAGAGTTTCTATTTATTGGAACAGTCACTCATGCACCTACTATGACTGTGGTCATTGACATCGTACTGACTACACTTACACTGGATAAATTTAAACTAAGACAAGGATTTGACCTGGCAAAGGACCCGTGTATCCGGGTCCTAGCAGCTCCCCTGCTAGGATGGGATTTGCCAACTCAACTCTTTGACCTGTGGAGAGGGAGGGGGGTCCCTCTGAGATGCTTCAGATGACAGGCCTGCCTCTGTGAGCAGGAAACGTCCTTCAGACCCCCCGCCTGCTGCCCAACTTGCTGGAGCTCAGCTACTTGACCGCCTTTTGGGGTCCCCTCCCCATCACCTCCTTTTGGGGAGATACAAAGCACTCATCCTTTGTTTCCCCCACCTCCATTTATGTCCTGGGCATAACCCAGTTTATAATCTGAGCCCACATCTTTCCATTCCCCACGGCTAACTGGTTCCCTGAGGGCAGCAAGCCTGGGTGTCACCTGGGGTGGGACCAGGAGGCAGCTTGGGTGAGACTCACCCCATTGACAATCCCAGCCTCAGACTGTGTCGATCAGGTTGGAAGAAACACGGTAGAGAACCTTCCTTTCTGACAATCCAGTGGGGATTTACTCAGGCAGAACTAGGGCCAAATCCTAAAACCTGGCCCTCGCTTTCTTCAGGCGTGAAATAGGAGCAGTTCTGTGTAATCCTAAACTTTTGGGGGGATTGATCAAGATCACCTTGGTGAGGTATATGAACCCCTAGGCTAACAGTAACTGCCCGATAAATGGGATTGTTACTATTTTATATTCAGTAACCTTTAGGTTGACCTATGCTGCAGAAGCAGCAGGAGAGGAACCCTGTCTCTTGCATTTCTGGGTGCATTTTAGGGTAAGCTTGTCACTTGCTGCCAAAAACCCAGCTTTGTGTTGATGGGGTTGCATGGAATCTGCAGGCTGACCTGAGGAGTGTGGCCATCATGACAGTGCCGTTTCCAGTCTGTGAACATGAAATGCCTCTGCCTTTACTTCGTTCTGTAATTTCTTTAATGGAGTCTGATCGTTTTTGGTGTACACATTTCAGCTTCTTCTGTTAAATGCATTTTATTCTTCTTGATTCTAAAAGTGTGGTATTTCATGTGATGGAATGAGGGTGGGCTTCCAACAGACCTGGATGTAAACTCTGCCTCTGTTCCTGACCAGGTGTGTAACCAGCTTCTCTGGCCATCTGCTTCCTCCCTCATAAGTGGGCATCATGTCCCATGCTGGGGTCGGCGAGGTGATCACCCGGTTAACGAACGTGAGAGAACTCAGCACAGTGCAAGTAAATACTAGTTTTACTCCTTCCTTTACCGTATCTGCAGTGAAAATGATGATTTTTTTTCCACCTATGACATCTTGTCCCCATACACTAAGTTAAAATACCCCCAACAGAGTCGAGGAAAAAAAGATCTGTCTGCTTTTGTACTTAAGATATTTTAAAATATTTTTTTAAATACTCTTTTTTTAATTAAAATTATTAATGAGGTGGTTTACATATTTTTAATTTTTCTTTTTTTTTTTTTTGGCTGTGTTGGGTCTTTGTTGCAGTGAGTGGGATTCTCATTGCTGTGGCTTCTCTTGTTGCGGAGCACAGGGTCTAGGCGCGCAGGCTTCGGTAGTGGTGGCACACGGTCTCAGTAGTTGTGGCTTGCGGGCTCTAGAGCACAGGCCCAGTAGTTGTGGCGCACGGGCTTAGTTGCTCCCTGGCATGTGGGATCTTTCCGGACCAGGGCTCGAACCCATGTCCCCTGCATTGGCAGGAGGATTCTTAACCACTGCGCCACCAGGGAAGCCCTCACTCTTTTTTCTTTTGAGTGATATAATTTTTATCTATTTCTAATTTTCAATTTCTCCTTATCCCCTACCCCCGAAAAATCCCTTTGAGTTTGTTTGTTTGTTTTTGCCCTAGATCCAGCTTTTATGGGCTTACTAAAGAATTTTCTCTCTTCCAAGTAGCACTAATACAACTTTCATCATTTACTATCTCATTGCTGGCTCATATTTTCTTAGAAACATGGAATTTTTATAGGACATTAAGATCCAAGGCGGCATCCGTGTCCAGGCCCTGTGGGGCGTCATGCTTCACACACGGCTTCACTGTCTGGCTCCGTGAGATGCTTGGATAAGCACAGCTTTAAAGATGCTGACTCTTATCAGTGTGTCTCTCTGAACATCAGTGCTGCCCCAGGAGGAGCACAGGACAGAGGACGTGGGATTTCTACTTAGAAGCCGCTGCTGGGGGTGATGCATTTCCCACAAAGCGGAATAAATTACACCAGTGATCTGCCGCTGCCAGTCGGGACATGTGCTCAGGACCCCGGGTGGGACCCACAGGAGCATTTTCTAATCAGTGAAGAAAACGGAAAGCAGAAACAGGTGGCTTACCAACTCTACCACACAACCACTAAAAAACTGAAAAAGAATGAGATTTCCTCAAGCTAGCAAACATCTGGAATGATTTGGAGCTTTTAGGAAGAGAAGTATATATATCCACTGATCTAGGTACATGGTATATTTGCAGATTTCATATACTTAAGTATATTATACATTCTATTTTATACTTTATGTAGTACTATCTACGCTTTGCTTTGAATATGCTTTTATAGATAATATACTAAAATGCCTCAAAATTATTATTTAATCGTGTTATGGGCTGAGTGTTTGTGTCCCCCAAAATTCATAGGTCGAAATCCCAACCTCGACTGTGATGGTATTTGGAGGTGAGGCCTTTGGGAGGTGACTAGGGTGAGATGAACCCTCATGATGGAATATTAGTAGCCTTAAAAGAGGAGGAGAGCGGTCTCCCTTCTGCAGTGCAGGTACCCAGGCAAGGCCGTGTGAGGAGGACACGGGGAGAAAGAGGCCGTTGCAGACTAGGCGGAGAGCCTTGCCGGAAATACTGGCCCCTTGGTCTCAGAGTCCAGCCTCCGGAGCGGCGAGAGGATAAACGTCTGTTGTTCAAGCCACCCTGTCTGTGGTACTTTGATGGCAGTCAGCTGACTTTGCATCATCCTCGGCACCGGCCCTGGGTGACAGTAAGATGTCGTCTGTGTGATGCAGATTCCAGCCCTCAAGTTTGTTCCAGGCCCTGAGGCGGCTGTAAACCGCCCAGCCATGTCCGTTTCTGTGCCCAGCTGCCTTCCTAACAGGGAGCTGCACAGAGCAGAGGTTGGAGACGGGGCTCTGAGGCCAGATGGGCGGGGTTCAAAGTCCACTTCGCACTTAGCAGCTGTCTGACCCTCAGACTTTCTGCCTGTGCCCCTCAGTTCCCTCTTCTGAAGGGGGTGGTGGCAATAACAGTGCCCACTTTACAGGATGGTGGGGACAGACCAACTGTGAGGGGCTGGCCCACCTTGCCCCCCTGTTATCACCCATCACGCTTCGAGTGTACCCATGGAGGTAAACAAGACGGCCTCGCGGTCTCGTCCAGGAGTCTCGTGTGCAGATGCCTCTGCACCCTCACCTCTGGGAGCCCAAGTTCCTTATAGCAAAAAAACACCTGCCACTTTCTACCCGCCGCTCCTGTCCAGCAGTGGAAGCCCCCTCAGCCTGCACCAGGGCCGGGGAGCGAGGGCCGGAAGCGGTGGATGGGGGTTGGTGTGCAGAGGCCCCTCGGGTGGGATAACTCTGCCTGCGGATTCTGCACGGTCCCTGGGCTCCCCAGCAGGATGGGGCCCAGCTGCCAGCAGCAGAAGCGGCTTAATAGCACACAGCTTCCTGGCTCCTCTCTGCCCCCTGCCTTACTCCCCACTACCTGCCCGGCGTTTCTGGAACCACCTCCCAAATAAACTGCTTACACTCCAGTCCTTGTTTCCAGCCTGCCCGGCAGCCTCGGGCATCACCATAGATGTGGAGTCGCAGCCCCACTGAGATGGTGGCACTCCTGGGAGGATGTGCTTGTCTCCTGCTCACGAGGTGAGCTCTGTCCCAGGCCGGCGAGGGCAGGGGCTGGGGTGTCACTGGGAGGCAGTGTCCCCTTGGGAAGCGGCCTTGCTTGTGCGTAATGTCGCTGCCGATGTACAGAGCATCACAGCCTCTCAGGAAGAATCATCTCCCAGGCACAGACGGCAGTGAATCTGGACGAGACAGAACCTCTCCGGATGCTCACAAAGGAATCTTCTCCCGCAGAGCCAGCTGGGAAAGAATGTGACTTTGAAACAAATGTTCACTGGCCTCGGCAGGTATTTTAGTGACTTTTAAGAGAAAGCGTCAATCCATGGACATCCCATCCAGAATCTCTTAAGAACATGTAACTTGCATTTCCAGATCAAACGTACATCCCCACATATAGCACCATTTGGTCAGGAAGGCGTGAAGGCCTGCCGGGCTGTCCTTGGCCATTAAAGGTGACAAAAATCAAAGGTCACAGAAGTAAGAAGAGCGTGCCAGCAACCGTATTACAAAGAAACATGCTTCTGGGGTGTCTGGAAAGCACCTCCAAGAGTTTTATCGGTACTTATATTTATTCTGCTTTAAACTCTGACTAGTGAGGTCTTCTCTGTTTATTAAATTAACTCTGACAAAGCTTGTTCCATGCTTATTCAGACGTCAGGGCATTAAGCATGTCACACTTGTGCTCCAAGTTTCAAGGACCCTTTATACCAGATGCATGAACCATCCTTTGCCCCAGATTCGTGGTCAGGGTCTCAGAAACTCTGTGGCCTTGAAGCAAAGCTGGTGAGCAAACCACACTGTCCCCTCCTCTGAGCTGCTCCTTCCTGCGGGCCGTGGAGCGGGGCTGGCTTCCCTGAAGGAAGAAGGGCTACTGATGGCTGGGAATCTACAATTGATGCGTAGCATCGATCACCCAGGGCGTGACAAGGATGCGTGGCAGTTAACAAGGCTGATTTACCAACTATCCGGCCCATCCATAGGTGATACTAATGAGGTGAAGAGAAAAAGATTAGGGAAAAAATGAGACAGGACCAGGAGAGAGGTCAGTGCCCCAAATCCTATCATGGTGTCCAGAGCTGGCTGAGAGCTCACAGCAACAGTGCAAAGAGGGAGACACTCTGAGCAGCATGACTCATGGTGTCCAAATGGTAAAAATAGCCCAGGCTCATGCGCAGCTTGTCTATTTCTGCTCCTGAGATGAGATGCAAAGTCCTCCTGGAAGCAACAATGCACTGCAACACACAGTGTCCCCCACACACCCCTGGGTGCCTCCCCACCCCGCTCCCAGGCCCTCTGCCCTGCTCCAGCCTGTCCACGGCTCCCACCCATGTCACTCACGTCTGCCTCCCACCCTCAGGTAGAGCGTGGGCTTCACGAGGATGTGGCTTCCTCGCGTGGCCGCGACGTGCGTCCAGCACCAAGGACAGCGTCCAGCCGCCTGTGTTCCTGGCTGAGTGGATTGAAGAACTTTTCCTTTCAGCAGGTCTGATCCTTGCAAAGAAGAGACCGGCCTCCAGCCCAAGCAACTCCTGCTGCAGACATGCTTGGCCTGTGGGTCTCTGGTGGCCTGTTTAGTGCAATACAGGCTGTGGCATTTCTAGTCCAAGGGTCAGATAAAGATGCCATGTATAAAGGGACCACATAAACAAAAAAAAAATGTTCAAGGAAGCCCATGGAAGGAAGCTAGAGAATAGAGGGAACTGAGACAAACTGAGGAAACCCACGCAGACCGCCTGTGGGCTGACCAGTCTCCACCTGGCCCCTCAGTCCCCACCTATGGCTGTGAGGCTATTAGGGGGCTGGTCCTTGGGGGTTTATTTTTCCCACTGTGAAGCGTGGAAATTCTTAAGTTTGCAGTTTTCTTCAGAGTGGATCAAGACCCAAACTTGAAATCTGTAGTTCGTGAAGAGTAACTTTTACTCCAAGGAAGTGAAAAACGGCCGGTAGGGCTGGAGCACGGAAAGCTGGGGGTGGTCGGAGTTGAGGTGGAGAATTAGACAGGGGTTGGCATGTGCTGGGCCTCTCAGGCCTTGGTCTGCATCCGGGAGTGGTGTCACTGGCGGGACTTACACAGGGTGTCACCAGCAGCTGCCCTGGCCAGGAATGGGTATGGGAGGAGCTGGAAGGTGGCGGGGCTGGCCTGGGTCAGAGACGTAATCGCAGGACGGCTCAGTGACTTGATTTTGACTCAGTGAGGAGCAGATGGTGGTAAAATAGGCTCCCAGGTTTGGGGCTCGTACAGGTGGACAGGTGGTGGCTGTCCACGGACACACGTGGGATGAGAGCCAGCAGAGGGCTTGGGGTGCATTGAGTCTGATGCTCTTGAGAGGTCCTGGTGGGGATTCTGGGGGGTCTGGTGGGCAGTGGCACGTGGGTGAAGTTGGCACCAGGGGCGACAGGGAGATTACCAGGGAGGAAAGACTTAAACCCAGCATTTAAGGGCTGGACGGAGGAGGTTGGCCTGGCAATGGGGGTGGGGAGACCTGGGGTGGGGGCAGAGCAGGAGAGGGGGCCATCAGGGATGCCTCGAGGAGATGGCCTGGAGGAGAAGAGGCTGTCGGGGGCTGTTTCTGGAGGTGGAGGTGATGAGGCATGAAAGCCTCTTCCTGGTCCACGGTGGGGGGTGGGGGCAGGACCAGCTTGGTCCCTGCACAGCCATGCCCCAGATCCGCCCCCTCACTCAGCTTCCCAGCTGGATTCGGGTGGAGTGCAGGCGACCGGATGTCACACCCTGGGGGTTGTTTTTTGGCGGTGCTGCAGCATCATTAACAAAAGTTGAGTTCAGCGGGATCCCAGGCGGCCCCCACCCATTCTGTTCTGTCGCCCTTCGCCTCCCTGAGCTGGCTGGGGCGATGTGCCGACTTGCAGGGCTCTGCGTTCTCCTAAGGGGAGCAGGTCTGGACATGAGAGCAAAGTGGGCTGGGGCTTCTCAGGAGATCCGAAGGCCCAACATGGGAGGTAAGGGCAGGCCTTACCCGCAGCACCTGAGGCCAGGTTTTAGGCGTCTGTGGATGGTGACGTGTCATTCGAAGTTTCCCTCCTGCTAAATGCTGTGGCACAGGGGGAACCAGAGGCTGGGTCTAAAACAACATGGCTAAAGGAGGTGGCTTCTTCTATCGGTCCAGAATATGTGTCCCAGGATGACAGATATAAAAGAGGGGCTGTGACATAGTCTCAATGCTGACTCTGAGGGGGTGTGATTAGTCCCACCTGTCCAGCCCTGGCCCCAATCTACCCGCATTGTTCAGCATGACACACCAGGCTCCACTGATGGATCACCTCCGGGGGGGGGGGAGTCTTTCGAGGTGATGCAGCCGTGCTGGGGGCACGGGGTGGGGTCTGTTAATCCAGGCAACTTGTAAGACCAAGGGCACGTGGGATGAGGTAAAGTTACACCTTTATCCCAAATATGCCCAGTGTCCGAGGAGCAG
Organism: Stenella coeruleoalba; assembly: GCF_951394435.1. NCBI lineage: Eukaryota > Metazoa > Chordata > Mammalia > Artiodactyla > Delphinidae > Stenella > Stenella coeruleoalba. The sequence continues at coordinate 43,741,248 of NC_137161.1, read as the reverse complement.
CGCTTCCAAGGCGCAGGAAAGAAAAACACATGCAGGGTCACAAGTCAAGTTGTCCAGAAACCGAGCCAGGTTTAGGAGAAACAACGTCCCCGGAGACATGAGAGCGTGACAGCAGCTGTCCCTAATGCCACCAGGGTTAAGGGGGCCAACGTCCTGGTGTAACATCACTTTTTCCTCTGAAAGCTGAAGAAATAAATTCTCAAACTTAAAACTTCCCAGAATTCAAGTTTCTTGAAGTCGTGTAACATTAAGGGCTGGCAGGAAACGTCCTGATACAGAAGCCCCAACAGGTCATAGCTGGAGAAGAAAGCATTCCAGGCGTGGCCCCGCCTGCAGCAAAGGTGCCTGGTGACCTCACTTCCAGGGAGCGGCTCTCCCCGGACCCGCCCGGCTCATTGTCAAGAGTCAGCCCACTGGCAACCAGGTCCAGTGTGTGGGGAGGTCATAGCACCTGGTCCATGGAGCTGAGGCCACTCCCGGGCCACTGACTCCTTCCGCAGCCCACCAGACACCTGGACCAGAGGGTACCTTCTGCTGCTTGCCGTGATGAGCGCCGCAGGCATACGGACAGGGGCCGTCGGCATCTGCAAATCCAGGAACGCAAGAACTTTTCCTGATTCTTCATCCTTATTTTCCGGTGGCTCCTGAGGGAGAAGCAAATAGAGGCAGGGTCAGTTTATCCCGGGCTGCTGAGAGCCTGGGCTTTTCTGAAAGATGCTGTTCAGAGCTCAGGCCTTAGGGCCCCCTTTGTATGAAGCCTGCTCCTAGCCTGGCCCTCTGCACCAACAGGAACCCAAATTCGCCACAGTCGGAGGGCTGTGAGCATGGGAGCCCCAGGGGAGGGGGCCACGGAGCCCAGAGGAAGCCCCTCGCTGCACCTGCTCAGCACACAGGACAGGTGTCAGCGAGGTGGCAGGTCCCTCCTCTGACTTCTGGGGACCCCTCTGCCGGAGAAAAGAAAGTGAGCCCCCGGCGGGTGTGAGCAGGGCACCCACAGCAAGGCCAGCCTTCTCCACCAGGAGGGAAGCAGCCTGCGCTGGCCTCCTGCAGGCCGTCTGTCTCCTCCCGGTCTAGGACGCACTGTGGATGGTTTGCCCAGAACTCGTGGATCCCAAGCAAGGAGCTCAGCGCCAAGAAGGGCGGGGCTTAGGCAGGAGGTGCTATGTTCCCGCAAATCCGGGAAGCCCTAATCAGGAAGGTCAGCCAGCCGTGATCCCTCGTAAGAGCCGCGGCCCAAAGGGGCCGCTCAGGCATAACTAGAGAGAAGGGTCTGGGTCTCCCTGAGGCACGTGTGGGCCTAAAAGCAAAGGCCAGTAAAGAAGTAAAGAAACCTGCCTGAGAAGAGGAGGGGATAAAACAGACTAGGGAGGTGAGAAGGAGGTTAAGAGGTGACCCAGTGGTTAACAGTGGGGAAGTGGAAAGTTAGAATTAGGAATGATATTTAACTGTCAGATAATTTAACTCTCCAAGGAAGAAAAAAGTCAACGAGATGAAAAAGATTGAAGATAAATGTTAAAACAAACAAAAACCATAGAGGCAACAAAATTAAGAGGAAAGCCTAGAAGTTAAAGATTGAAATTTAAAATAAAAACAAAAACCAAATGAGCACACAAATGTTAAAACAAGACTAGGAATTGGAAGCTAAATAGATACAGTTCTTCAAAATGATTAAAAAAAACAAAAGACATGATTGTTCCAGCTCCCAGCCCCACCTACCCACAGGCACGCTCTGGCATACTTGTGAGAATTGAAGGGAAAAGGAAATAAATAGAGGTAGAAGTAAGGAGCCTAAAGATTAACTTAAAGAGTATTGCCACCAGGCCAATAAGAAATAAAAACACAATTGCAGGGATGCCAAGTCCCACAACAGAATGCATTCATTGTGACTTAAGAAAGTAACACGGCGTAAAAAGACCATAAATAAAATGTATGAAGGATTCCAAAGGCTTGCGGTGTAAATCTCTCTCCGGAGTATCACTTTACTGTATGATGTCCCTGGGTCCCTGTAATTTTTGCAGAAACCCCTGGCACAGATGCCAGTTGCTCAGAATTTATGACCAGCTGGGCTGCAGACATGTTTTATTCAGCCCCAGAGGGGTTCAGCGATTCAGTGCCCACGTGCATACACACACACACACACACACACACACACACACACACACACAACTTCAATTAGTTGTCATTTTAAAATAAATCTGGGTCTCTGGTTTCTTGTGAACTGTTTATTCTTTTTTTCTCCCTCAACTTATTTAAAGGTATACTTTTTATTCATATTGCTAGGTATGACTCTTAAAATTTTAATGTGCATTCCTTAATGTACAAACTAGAGTTAGTGCTGTCATTGTCCTTCTCCTCAGTGATATAAAGATCTTAGAATCCTCCTCATGCCTTGCATGATTGTTCAGGATTTCTGTTCCCTCTCACTTTGTGACACCAGAATTCATCATTATTGCTGCATGGCTGCTGTCATCTTCTGTAGCCAATGCTTATTAATGATTGATCACATTTCTCCCTTCCTTACGTCTTCACCTCATTTCTGCATTCTGCAGTCAATTTCCTTTGGTCTGGAGAACATGCTTCAGTAGCCTTTTCAGTGAAGGTCTGTTGCTGGTTTATTCTGTCTTTGGCCAAATGCATTTTGTTCTCGTTTGTGAAGAATAGTTTAGTTACTGAATTCTAGGTCCAGAGTGTTTTCGCACTTTCTCTGAGGTCTTTTTGATTTTTTTACGGTTTCTGTAGCTGTTGTTGAGAAATCTACTCTTGGTTTGCCTTTTTCCTAGAGACAATCTATATATTTTCCTCTTGTCAGGATCCTATTTTTTGTAGTTTTACTCTAAGATGTATAGGTGTGGAATTACCTGCATTATGTGCTTCTGAATCTGCAAATTTACATCTTTCACTAGTTCTGATAAAATCTCAAATCTCTTTAAACGTTGCTTCTTTCCTTCTCAATGTTCTCTGGAATCCCAGTCTCTTCCTGTAGTATTTCTATCGGTTGATTAAGGGACCTTCTCATTTTACCTTCCTGCCTTCTCATCTGTGTCTCATGTTTCTCACTGTATGCTGACTACAGGCAGTAACAGCCACTGCCGTATTACTGTTCCTTAATTCCCTCATCAGATACGTCCAGTGTGCTCAGTAACTCCTCCGTCGTGTTTTAAATTCAATACATATTTTTACTTTAGGAAATTCTAATTCGCCTAGACTCTTTTGATAGCGTGCTTTTCTCTATGTGGTTTAGTGCCTCCTTGCATGCCTTGAACATCGTAAAGCGACTTACCGTATCACCTCTTTCTTACTGTCCTTTATCCAGAGTTCTTGGGAGGCAGCTCCATCCGCTGACACAGGCACATGGTGGGTTGTTTCTTGGTAAATTTTAAATGTTTATACTGTGATCCATCTCACTGGAACTCTGAAAATTCTGGCTGAGGATTTACTGAGGGGAAGGTGCGTCTGGCAGGTGCCCAGGGGGTCCCTGACTTGAGACCATTTTTTAATGTGAGTTTCTCAGCTTGAGGGGTTTCCTGACCACGTGCATAATAACGTTTCAGACCTCAGTTCTGCATGATGTGCAGTTTCCAGCAGAGAACGTGCCACAGTCTCAGGCCCACACTGTGCTGATGGGCAGTGATTCTAGGCAGTGCTTTCACTGCACGTGTCATCCTTCGAGGATCCCCTCTTTATGTGGGGCCTCAGTCCCTACTCCTCCCGGAGGGACCACTACAACCCAAGCCCAGAGAGACTGGCCTCTCCCGAGAGAGGCAGCAGCAGCAGACTCTGTATTTCACATCTGTCTTTAACATTTCTGTCCCTGAATATTTCCCTTGCTCTCTCGTGCGCTCAGCTCTGCCTTTTGAAGCATCTGCTGCTATGCAACGTGGTCAGATGCTTTGTTGCAGGAGGTTACACATCGTGTGCACAGTCTGCCTCAATGGAGAAAGCAGATTTCTCCCGAGAAATGAGATGATCTGGTGACACCAGGACTGAAATAGACTAGAAACATGGGTGGGGCAAGTGCTCTGCGGTCAGCCTCTAATCTGTCACTTGGAATATTATCCTGGTCCCTGTGCTGGTGTTTGTGATCCAGCCTCATTCGGTGCCTATATTTTCTAACTTTAAGGCTCACTGTGTCGAAGCCCGCCAGCTAAGACCAGCAGGAGCACAGCGTGGAATCAAATGAAATTGGCCGTATTCAGCCGCTGCCACAAGTCAAGGGGGGCTGCGTAGACTCTCGAGAGCATCCTCAGAGGAGGAGGGTCCTGAGGATTGGGGCTGGTGCTCAGTGATTCTCAGGAACAATTGGGGAGGGGGCAGTGATGGGGGCAACACTGCGGAGAAGCCTAGACAGTAACCTGTATCCAAGCAGCGGGGCTGGGACGGCCGTTGGTGAGAGAGGGCATCACTCAGAAGCAAAGGCTGAGGCAGGTTTGTGGCTGCAGTGGGTTTTTTGTGCAGAAACAAGAATTTTTAATAGGAATTCTCTGTGTCCTGGTGGAAACACTGTATCACCAGCAAGGCTGATTTTTCCCTTACCTCACGTCTTGGGACTTAACTAACCTTTCAGGGAAATGTTTTCGTCAAAGAGAAACCCCTTGTTCTGGAGGAAAGCTCGGCTCTTCTGAAGCTCCTGTAGGAGGAGCAGCTGCCCCCGGCCCTGCCTGCGTCCCAGCCTCTGGTTCCTGCCGCGTCCTGTGTGTGACGGCCTGAGCATCCCCGAACTCTGCGTCTTCACTCATAAAGCCCCGTCCGCCGCATGTTGAGGAATTCACCTGAGAAGTAGCTGGTTCCCATCTGCTGCAAGGTAACAAAATTGATGAAGCAGCCGGTGACCTGCGATGAGGTCCCCACCCCGGCCCCCTAAGGCCTTTGCCCTCTGTCGTTGGTCCAGGCAGGCCCAGCAGGCTCCCTTACTCCAGTTGTGTTTGCTAGGTGTGTGGAAGCCGCCAGACTGGCAGAGGGACTGAAAATACGCAGCGGGGAATAAGTCTGAGATGTCGCCCACGCCTGGGTGAAAGGTGACTTGCTCTGTCTAAGGCAGACTCTGGTGCATGCATTTCGGCTACTGATGTCGCACGTTTCTCAGGCCAAGCTGGCCCTGGGCTTCTCACACGAAGGTCCGGAAAGCAACCTGAGCGTTTATTGTGTTAATTAATTAGAAGGTGGGCCGTGGACCCAGTGTGCGATTGTGCTTCCATTTCTGGATCCTTGTAATAAAGAAAGTGTGTTTCTGGGTTAAAGAAGCCCTTCGTTATGGGGAAAATGTGAGGGAATGTCATTTTTCGTTTTTATGCTTTTAGTGTATTTTAGCAAATCTGAGGGTTAGTAATACCCCATTGCATGGGAAAGAGCAAACCCCTCTCGCAGTCTGTTCTTGTGGGTCCCTGAGATCTCACGCTGCCCCCTAAGCGTCTTTCTGTAGACGGTTTATGATGTGAATGAGGACCTGGCCGTGTTCTCCTTCTGGATTCATTTCTGTGAATTTGGGATGGTAAGAAGCGTGTCATTCTTACAGCTTTCTTTTTACTCTTTTCCATGAAATGGATCCTAGCAACAGCCAATCCACAGGCCGCTTCTGTTTGTGTCTCCTCTGTGGATATAGAGGGGCTGCTGTGTGGCTCCTTTGATCCTTTGGTAATTTTATTCCTCATGAAACTCTGGTCTGCTGGGTGCACCGTCAAGTTCTCTCTCCCTCTGTCTCTCCCCTGCGCAGTCACGTGTGTGTGTGTGCACGCACACACACGCACACACATCCCTACCACCCCGCAAAGCACAGGATGTAACTACTGCAGGTTAAGCCTATTCAGTAAGCAGCCCACCCGAAAGGATTTTCTGAGTAGACATTGCAGTCTGAGGTTCTCTTTAATATTGTATTTCTCCAGTTCTAATATGCACTGTCTTCACACTTCAACGTTTCTGAAATTTTGAAATAGGGACGCATCTTACTATCAATGGCTACTGAGACTTGTTGAAATATGACAAGGGTTTTCCCTGAGTGTATCTTTATGTATGTGAGCAAATTTAAGTGAATATTGACTGCACAAAACAATAACAAAGTATTATAGCGTTTAAATATATATACTTAATATAATTTTATATTTTTAAAATAATATTTTGTATATATTATATATATATGATTTTAAATAAGGGCAATAATAGTACTGAATTGGGGGACTGTAATCTGAATTAACATGTTCTAAGGTTCTTGTATTTTCCAGAAAGTGGTAAAAGAACTAATTTATATTAAACTCAAATAACTTCAAATTTACTGTACCTTATTGGCTTGGACGCCAAAGTCGTTGCTTCCTTTTTTGAAGAAAGTCATTTTTTTTAATGTGGCTAAATGCACATTACATAAGATTTACCATTTTGACCATTTTTAGATACGCGGTTCAGTAATATTAAGTATATTCACATTGTTGTGCAACCATCACCCCCACCCATCTCCAGAACTTTTTCGTCATCCCGAATTGAACCTTATATCCATTAAATAATAATTCCCCTTCCCCATCCCCCAGTCCCTGGTAACCACCACCCTGCTTTCTATCTCTATGAATTTGACGAGGAGGTACCTCCTAAAAGTGGAATCATACAATATTTGTCCTTTTGTATCTGGCTTATTTCACTTAGCGTCAAGTTTCCTCCGTGTTGTAGCACATGTCAGAATTTCCTTCCTTTTTAAGGCTGAATAATATTCCATTGTATAGATGTATCACATTTTGCTTATCCTTCATCTGTTGATGGGCACGTGGGTTGCTTCCACCTTGTGCCTGTCGTGATTAACGCTCTTACGAACACAGTGTACAAATATCTCCTGGAGACCCTGCTCTCGGTTCTTTTAGGTAAATACCCACAGGTGGAATTGCTGGATCATATGCTAGTTCTCTGTTTAATTTTTGAGGAACCACCAAACTGTTTTGCACGGTGGCTGTACCATTTTACACTCCTACCAGCAATGCACAAGGGTTCCAATTTCTCCACAATAAGTGACTTAAAAAATATTTTGGTGGTTATTTTAGCAAGGATAACAAAGGCACAGTAAAATAATAAGTAGTAGACAAAATTAGCAGTGAAAATTCCAGACCTCTCACCTTGAGTCCTAACACATCAGTCATACCCCCATCTTGCTCCCCAGAGGCCACTTGTCCCTCTCGATAGCCATCACGACACCTGTACTGCTGGGTGCATCTGGTTTTTTCTTGCTCTGTTGGCTTTAGATTCTGTCCAGTGGACTCCCTGCTTCGACAGGGGAGAATTTCGCTTACTGAAGGCTAGAGTGAAGGTCACTAATATTGCTGCCCATCTCCTTCCACCTCCCCCAACCTTTCTGGTGTGTAATTTTGAATTCTTCTGTCTGTTACTATTGTATCTGTAAATGGACGTGATTAAACCCCCATCTCCCATCTTCCTACCAGGCAGGAGGAGGCCGTGGGCGGCACGCTTGCCCACTCTTCTTCCCTCATACCATGTGCCTTCCTGTGAGCTCGGCTGTTTCCTGAATTAACTCTGGGGTGAGTGTGTCTCGCTTAGTGGCTGTGAGTCAGATCCTGAAATCAGGCTTCCTGGCTGTGACTCTGGCTCTGCTTGCAGGTGAGGGCAGGGTACTCAGCCTCTTGGTCCTTAGTTTCCCCATTGATGGAATGAGGATAACGGTAATACCTACCTCAAGGGGTTATTTTGAAAAGTAAACAGGATAATCCTTATAAAGGTTTTAGCACAGTGCCTGGCATTTAGGAAATGCCCAGCACTTCTTGGCCAAAATGATGATGATGACAACTTGGTCAGGACTGGTAACCTTTAAAATCTGTTTTTTAATTATGTAGATTCCAAATGTTAAATTATTAAAGTTATCATCATGATTCGATAAATATTACTGACTGTAAACTCAAGCTGTAGTGATAAAATACTATTTCCTCTGTACTAGTTGCCAGTAGCAGACCTCCTGTACCAGAAGAAGAAATAGTCTTAGTGTCCAGGTCAAACGGGTTCTGCCCTTTTATGTTCCAAAGCTGCCCAAAATAGTGAGAAATTTTGTTTTCTTTGTATTTAGACACATGGAACTCTTGTACAGTTTTTCTGGTTGTGTGTTTCTCCTGCAGTTTCTAAATAACCTTCTTTTAACATTGAGGGAAGAACCCTGTCCCTTCATCCAGCATCACTGGTGTCTTCTAGCACCGTGTTTTTTCTGTCTTTCCTGTTGTTGAGGAAACAACACAACAAACATAATTTGCCTTTGTGAAGCCCACAGATGTTTGTTATAAATTAAACAGATTGCTGCAAGAAAGCTGCTATACAGGGATTTCTTTTTATTCATTTCTGGATATTCACTGTTTCTTTTATCCCTGATTACCCACTTCTTTGGTTTTCACAGTCACTTTTTTTTCTGGAGTAAATGTGTGAGCAACTTATTTAGAGAGGGCGTGTGCGAGGTAAATATTCTGAGTGCTGAAAATATTTACCATTGTTGTTCGGTTTCCTTTTTGTTTTTGCTCACACTCGAATGATTGCTTGCTGGGGTGCATAACTTAAAGTTTTTCTCCCGACTTTGAGGGCACGACCCCACTGTCATTCCAGCCTGTGTTGTTCTAATGGAAAGTCAAGTGTCAGCCTGTGTGCCCGTCCCCTCAGCCACCACCCGTGTCCCCTCGGATTCCAAGCTTCGGCCACCTCGTCCCTTCCTTCTTTCAGCTCTACTGTGGCTTTTCAAAATTCTTTAAGTATTTGTTACTACTTTCTTTTCTAGCAAGACCTTTCTTATTCTTTTTTCTTTAATAGATCTTTATTGGAGTATAACTGCTTCACAATACTGTGTTAGTTTCTGTTGCACAACAAAGCAAATCAGCGATATGTATACACATGTCCCCATATCCCCTCCCTCTTGAGCCTCCCTCCCACACTCCCTATCCCACCCCTCTAGGTCATTGCAAAGCACTGAGCCGATCTCCCTGTGCTATGCTGCTGCTTCCCACCAGCCAACTGTTTTACATTCGATAGTGTATATATGTCGATGCTACTCTCACTTCGCCCCAGCTTCGCCTTCCCACTCCATGTCCTCAAGTCCATTCTGTATGTCTACCTCTTTATTCCTGCCCTACAACTAGGTTCATCAGTACCATTTTTTTTTAGATTCCATTTACATGCATTAGCATATATTTGTGGTATTTGTTTTTCTCCTTCTGACTTACTTCACTCTGTGTGACAGACTCTAGGTCCATCCACCTCACTACAAATAACTCAATTTCGTTTCTTTTTATGGCTGAGTAATATTCCATTGTATATATGTGCCAGATCTTCTTTATCCATTCATCTGTTGATGGACATTTAGGTTGCTTCCATGTCCTGGCTATTGCAAATAGAGCTGCAATGAACATTGTGGTACATGACTCTTTTTGAATTATGGTTTTCTCAGGGTATATGCCCAGTAGTGGGATTGCTAAGTCATATGGTAGTTCTATTTTTAGTATTTTAAGGAACCTCCATACTGTTTTCCGTAATGGTTGTATCCATTTACATTCCCACCAACACTGCAGGAGGGTTCCCTTTCACCACACCCTTTCCCAGCATTTATTGTTTCTAGATTTTTTGATAATGGCCATTCTGACCAGCATGAGGTGACACCTCATTGTAGTTTTGATTGCATTTCTCTAATAATTAGTGATGTTGAGCATCTTTTCATGTGCCTCTTGGCCATCTGTATGTCTTCCTTCATGAAATGTCTATTTAGGTCTTCTGCCCATTTTTTAACTGGATTGTTTGTTTTTTTGATATTGAGCTCCACGAGCTGTTTGTATACTTTGGAGATTAACCCTTTGTCTGTTGTTTCATTTGCAAATATTTTCTCCCATCCTGAGGGTTGTCTTTTCATCTTGTTTATGGTTTCCTTTGCTGTGCAAAAGCGTTTAAGTTTAATTAAGTCCCATTTTTAAATTTTTGGTTTCATTTCTGTTATTCTAGGAAGTGGGTCAAAAAAGATGTTGTTGTGGTTTATGTCAAAGAGTGTTTTTCCTATGTTTTCCTCTAATAGTTTTATAGTGTCTGGTCTTACATTTAAGTCTTTAACCCATTTGGAGTTTATTTTTGTGTATGGTGTTAGGGAGTGTTCTAATTTCATTCTTTTACATGTAGCTGTCCAGTTTTCCCAGCACCACTTATTGAAGAGGTTGTCTTTTCTCCATTGTATATCCTCACCTCCTTTGTCATAAATTAGGTGCCCATATGTGCATGGGTTTATCTCTGGGCATTCTATCCTGTACCATTGATCTATACTTCTGTTTTTGCACCAGTAATACTGTATTAATTACTGTAGCTTTGTGCTATACTGTGAAGTCGGGGAGCCTGATTCCTCCAACTCCGTTTTTCTTTCTCAAGATTGCTTTGGCTATTCGGGGTCTTTTGTGTTTCCATCAAATTGTAAGATTTTTTGTCCTAATTCTGTGAAGAATGCCATTGGTAGTTTGATAGGGATTGCATTGAATCTGTAGATTGCTTTGGGTAGTATAATCATTTTCACAATATTGATTCTTCCAATCCAAGAACATGGTATATTTCTCCATCTGTTTATGTCATCTTTGATTTCTTTCATCAGTGTTTTACAGTTTTCTGAGTACAACTCTTTCGCCTCCTTAGTCAGGTTTATTCCTAGGTATTTTATTCTTTTTGTTGCAATGGTAAATGGGAGTGTTTCCTTAATTTCTCTTTCTGATTTTTCATTGTTAGTGTATAGGAATGCCAGAGATTTCTGTGCATTAATTTTGTATCCTGAAAACTTACCAAATTCATTGATTAGTTCTAGTAGTTTTCTGGTGGCATCTTTAGGATTTTCTATGTATAGTATCATGTCATTGGCAAACAGTGACAGTTTTACTTCTTCTTTTCCAATTTGTATTCATTTTATTTCTTTTTCTTCTCTGATTGCTGTGGCTAGGACTTCCAAAATTGTGTTGAATAAGAGTGGCAAGAGTAGACATCCTTGTCTTGTTCCTGATCTTAGTGGAAATGCTGTCAGTTTTTCACCATTGAGTACAATGCTTGCTGTGGGTTTGTCATATATGACCTTTATTATGTTCAGGTAGGTTCCCTCTATGCCCATTTTCTGCAGAGTTTTTATCATAAATCGGTGTTGAATTTTGTCAAAAGCTTTTTCTGCATCTATTGAGATGATCATATGGTTTTTATTCCTTAATATGTTAATGTGGTATATCACATTGATTGACTTGCATATATTGAAGAATTCTTGCATCCCTGGAATAAATCCCACTTGATCATGGTGTATGATCCTTTTAATGTGCCATTGGATTCTGTTTGCTAGTATTTTGTTCAGGATTTTTGCATCTATGTTCATCAGTGATATTGGTCTATAATTTTCTTTTTTTGATATCTTTTTCTGGTTTTGGTATCAGGGTGATGGTGGCTTCATAGAATGAATTTGGGAGTGTTTCTCTCTCTGCAACTTTTTGGAAGAGTTTGAGAAGGATCAGTGGTAGCTCTTCTTTAAATGTTTGATAGAATTCACCTGTGAAGCCATCTGGTCCTGAACTTTTGTTTGTTGGAAGATTTTTAATTACACTTTCAATTTCATTACTTGTGATAGGTCTGTTTATAGTTTCTAATTTTTCCTGGTTCAGTCTTGGAAAATTGTACCTTTCCAAGAATTTGTCCATTTCTTTGTGGTTGTCCATTTTATTGGCATATAGTTGTTTGTAGTAGTCTCTTATAATCGTTTGTATTTCTGCAGTGTCAGTTGTGATTTCTCCTTTTTCATTTCTAATTATATTGATTTGCATTTTCTCCCTTTTCTACTTGATGAGTCTGGCTAAGAGTTTATCAATTTTGTTTATCTTCTCAAAGAACCAACTTTTAGTTTTATTGATCTTTGCTATTGTTTTCTTCATTTCTATTTCATTTATTTCTGCTCTGATCTTTATGATTTCTTTGCTTCTGCTGACTTTGGGTTTTCTTTGTTCTTCTTTCTCTAGTTGCTTTAAGTGTAGGGTTAGATTGTTTGAGATTTTTCTTGTTTCTTGAGGTGAGATTGAATTGCTATAAACGTCCCTCTTAGAACTGCTTTTGCTGCATCCTATAGGTTTTGCATCATTGTGTTTTCATTGTCATTTGTTTCTATGTGTTCTTTTATTTCTTCTTTGATTTCTTCAGTGATCTCTTGGTTATTTAATATCACACTCTTTAGCCTCCATTACAGGTTTTTTTCCTGTAATTGATTTCCAATCTCATAACATTGTGGTCAGAAAAGATGCTTGATACGATTTCAATTTTCTTAAACTTTCCGAGGCTTGATTTGTAACCCAAGATGCGATCTATCCTGGAGAATGTTCCGTATGCACTTGAGAAGAATGTGTATTCTGCCACTTTTGGGTAGAATATTCTATAAATATCAATTAGATCTATCTGGTCTGTTGTGTCGTTTAAAGCTTATGTTTCCTTATTTACTTTCTGTTTGGATAATCTGTCCATTGGTGTAAGTGGGATGTTAAAGTCCCCCACTATTATTGTGTTACTGTCAGTTTCTCCTTTCATGGTTGTTAGCATTTGCCTTATGTATGGTGGTGCTCCTTTTTTGGGTGCATAAACATTTATAATTGTTATATCTTCTTCTTGGATTGACCCTTTGATCATTATGTAGTGTCCCTCATTATCTCTTGTAACAGTCTTTATTTTAAAGTCTATTTTATCTGATACGAGTATTGCTACTCCAGATTTCTTTTGATTTCCATTTGCATGGAATATCTTTTTCCATCTCTTCACTTTCAGTCTGTATGTGTCCCTAGGTCTGAAGTGGGTCTCTTGCAGACAGAATATATATGGATCTTGTTTTTGTAACCATTCAGCCAGTCTGTGTCTTGGTTGGAGCATTTAATCCATTTACATTCAAGGTTATTATCAATATGTATGTTCCTATTACCATTTTCTCAACTGTTTTGTGTTTGTTTTTGTGGGTCCTTTTCTTCTCCTGTGTTTCCCGCTTAGAGAGGTTCCTTTAGCATTTGTTATAAAGCTGGTTTGGTGGTGCCGAATTCTCTTAGCTTTTGCTTGTCTGAAAAGCTGTTGACTTCTCCATCGAATCTGAATGAAATCCTTGCTGGGTAGAGTAATCTTGGTTGTAGGTTTTTCTCTTTCATCACTTTAAGTATATCCTGCCACTCTGGATACTTCTGGAAACTTCTGGCCTTCAGAGTTTCCACTGAAAAATCAGCTGATAAGCTTATGGGGATCCCTTTGTATGTTATTTTTTGTTTTTCCCTTGCTGCTTTTAATATTTTTTCTTTGAATTTAATTTTTGTTAGTTTGATTAATATGTGTCTTGGTGTGTTTTTCCTAGGGTTTATCCTGTATGGGGCTCTCTGTGCTTCCTGGACTTGAATGACTATTTCCTTTCCCATGTTAGGGAAGTTTTCAACTATAACCTCTTCAAATATTTTCTTAGACCCTTTCTTTTTCTCTTCTTCTGGCACCCGTATAATTCGAATGTTGGTGCATTTAGTGTTGTCCCAGAGGTCTCTGAGATTGTCTTCAATTCTTTTCATTCTTTTTTCTTTATTCTGCTCCTCGGCAGTTATTTCCACCGTTTTGTCTTCCAGCTCACTTATTCAATCTTCTGCCTCAGTTATTCTGTTATTGATTCCTTCTAATGTATTTTTCATTTCAGTTATTGTGTTGTTCATCTCTGTTTGTTTGTTCTTTAGTTCTTCTAGATCTTTGTTAAACATTTCTTGTATTTTCTCAATCCATGCCTCCATTCTATTTCCGAGATTCTGGATCATCTTTACTATCATTACTCTGAATTCTTTTTCAGGTAGATTGTCTATTTCCTCTTCATTTATTTAGTCTTGTACGTTTTTGCCTTGCTCCTTCATCTGTGACATATTTTTTTGCCGTCTCTTTTTTTTTTTTATTGGTGGGATTGTGTTTCTGTCTTACTGGTTGTTTGGTCTGAGGCTTCCAACATTGGAGTTTGTAGGCTATTGTGTAGAACTGCGTCTTGGTGCTGAGATGAGGAACTCCGTGAGGCCTCACTCCAATGGATATTTCTTTGTGTCTGAGGTTCTCTGTTAGTCCAGTGGTTCCGACTCGGAGCTCCCACTGCAGGAGCTTTGGCCCAACCCCAGGCTCAAGAACCAAGATACCACAAGCTGTGTGGGGCAGCAAAAAAAAAAAAAAAGAACAATAACAAAGTAAAAAATAAAATTAGACTAGGAGACTATAAGATATGTTAGAAAGAATGTAAAAATAAAAATATAGATGAGTAAACTGGAAGGTACATCAGTACCACAATAGTAAAAAAGAGGAGGAAGGAAAAGAAAAAAAAAGGAGGGGGAAGGCCTTGACTGTGGATGGCAGGGCCTAAGAAAGGACAAGATTTGCACAGTGGGCAGGGCCAATGCTCAGGACCCATAGCACTGGAAAAGCCCCTGGGGGCTGTAGGGGGTTGGGCTTGGGCTCACAGAACAGAAGGGGCCCAGGCATGCCCCCCACCCCAGGTCTCAGAGGGCAGGGGACCTCACCTGGGAGCCCAGCAGGCTTCCTGGGCTTGAGTGGGTGGGGCAATCACCCTCCACTCCTCTCCCACTCCTCCCAGAGGGCCCCTCCCGCCTGCCTCTCCTGATCTCCCCAGTCTCTCTCCTATGCCCCCAGGACCTACATGGCCTGGATGGGGCTTTGGAGGTGAGGTACCAGCTTGGGAGCTCAGCAGGCTCCGACCCCAGTGGGCCAGGTGATCGCCCTCTGCTCCTCTCCAGCTTTACCCAGAGAGTCCTTCCTGCCTGCCTCTCCTGATCCTGTCTGGCCTCCACTTCTCCTCCCCACTCAGTCTCACTACGTCCTACCAGTTCACTTTGGGGTTCCTCCTGTCTCCTTGGGCATCAGAGTCCCCCACCAGTGGCCAGTAGGCACCCTAGTTGTGGGAAGAGGCTAACTCCACGTCTTCCCACACCGCCATCTTGACTCTGCCTCTCTTATTCTTTCAGTAGTATTTTAACGAGATCTCCATCCAGGGTCAGAAGCCCGACTTGGTCATGGGCACCCAGCCTCTCATCAGGGCCACCAGAGGGTTTTCCAAAGAACAGACTTTGTCTTTGCTGGTTCCCGGTGTTGTGCCTCTGCTTTCTATTTCACTATTTCTGCTCTTATCTTTATTACTACCTGTCACATGTATTCATTCCCTTTGTTATTATTTTGGCTAATTTATTATTTGGATGTTGACTCATTATGTTTCAGCCTTTATTTTCCTAATATATGCATCTAAGGCTATCCCTTTTCCTCTAAGTATCTCTTCACCTGCCTCCCTAGGTTTTGATATGTAGTTTGTTTTATTTTTTTTTAATTTATTTATTATTTTTTTGGCGGGGGGTGCTGTGTTCGGTCTTTGTTGCTGTGCATGGGCTTTCTCTAGTTGCAGTGAGCAGGGGCTACTCTTCATTGAGGTGCACAGGCTTCTCACTGTCATGGCTTCTCTTGTTGCAGAGCACAGGCTCTAGGCCACGTGGGCTTCAGTAGTTGTGGCACGCGGGCTCAGTAGTTATGGCACGCAGGCTCTAGAGCACAGGCTCATTAGTTGTGGCACACGGGCTTAGTTGCTCCATGGCATGTGGGATATCCCACTTCCCAGGCCAGGGATCGAACCCGTGTCCCCTGCATTGGCAGGCAGATTCTTAACCACTGCGCCACCAGGGAATCCCCCATGTAGTTTGTTTTAATATGTAGTTTTTTCACTGTGATTCAGTTCTAAATAAATTTATATTTTGTTATGATTCTTCTTTGGTCCAATGTTTCTTAAGAATGTATTTCTTTTTTCTTCACTGCCAAATGAGAGTGGTTTTTACTAAATGTATTGACTGCTATATCAACGGTGTTGTGGTTAGAGAACATGGTCTATAAGATACTGATTATGTGAAATGTGTTGGTACTTCATGGCTTAGTACTTGATCTACTTTTGAAAGGGAGGGAGGAATGGACAGAGGGAGGGAAGGAAGGAAAACTAAGGAGAAACAGAAAAAAAATACATGTGCCTAGAAGAATCTATTCTTTAATTTCTGGATGCAGAGTTTTATATATGCTCATTGCTTAAAATTGCTACCGTTGCTTTTTGAATATTCCATGCCTTTCTTATTTTGGGTCTATTTCTTAACATAATATAGAGAGTGTTTTGAAGTCTCTTGTTCTGCTGGTGAAGATATCCCATTATCCCTGTAATTCCACCAATTTCGCTTTGTAGATTATGATATGAATTGATTGTGTGCACAGAAGTTGATCATTGAGCCTGGTGAGTTGAACCTCTTACTATGTATTATCTATGTTGCTATGTAGTGGCATTTCCTACTCCTTGGTGTCTACTTTGTTTTTGATTCACTAAAC
This sequence comes from Stenella coeruleoalba, assembly GCF_951394435.1. NCBI lineage: Eukaryota > Metazoa > Chordata > Mammalia > Artiodactyla > Delphinidae > Stenella > Stenella coeruleoalba. The sequence continues at coordinate 43,724,883 of NC_137161.1, read as the reverse complement.
TGTGCCAGGTTTATTTTCTGCTTAGGATTTTTCTTGTATACATGTTTTTCATCCTTTTGCTTTCAGTACTTCCACGTCCTTATGCTTTAGGTGTGTCTCTTATAAATAACATATGTCTGGATACTGTTTTGTTTATTTATTTATTTTTAAAGAGACAATTTTACTTCTTTCTTTCCATTCTTTTTTCTTTTTCTTTTTTTTGGTTGCATTGGGTCTTCATTGCTGCGCACAGGCTTTTTCTAGCAGTGGTGAGCAGGGGCTACTCTTGGTTGCAGTGTGTGGGCTTCTCATTGCAGTGGCTCCTTTTGCTGTGGAGCATGGGCTCTAGGCACGTGGGCTTCAGTAGTTGTGGCATGCAGGTTCCGTAGTTGTGGCACACAGACTTAGTTGCTCCATGGCATATGGGATCTTCCCAGACCAGGGCTCAAACCCATGTCCCCTGTATTGGGAGGTGGACTGCTAACCACTGTGCCACCAGGGAAGCCCTGGATACTGTTTTAAACCTTGAGTAAAAATCCATTTTAATTGGCATTTTCAACTAATTAATGCCTATTGTGAATGCTGATATATTTTCACTAGTTACCTCAATTTTTTATTTTTATTTTTGTACTGCTTTTTTTTTTCAGTCTTATTCACTTTTTCTCTCTCCTGATTTGAAATGTGTATACTATTTTTATTCATTTGGTAGTTATCCTTGAAATTTACCCAGGCGTATTTAACCTAAGTCTAAAACTGAATAATTTAAGACATTTGTGCAACATTGAAAGGTTCTTAGTATCACCCACTTCCTGATTTACATACTATTGTTTTCCAGTGTTTAAATTTTTTAGATGAACCTCACAGTTCAGGGGCGGGGGTCGTATATCCTCATTATTTGTTTGGATTCACGAATGTGATGTTGGTTTCTCTGTTCACCAGTCCTTGCCTCCCAAGCTACCTGCCAGCATCATTTCTCTTCCTCCTGAAGTGCATCATATAGAATTCTTTTTGCCTTAAGTCTCTTCATTTCTCGATCTATCTTATCTCACGTTGTTCTTGAAAGACGATTTTACTGCATACAGTTAAAGTTGGCAGCTACTTCTGATACACTGAAGCTCTCAGCCCATCTCTGTTACCTGATGTCGGTTGTCATTCTGATGTTTGTTGCTGAGTAAATTATCTGCCCTTTTCCTGCAACTGCTTTTAAGGTCTCCTTGAAGTTCACATTTATCAGTTTGACTACAGCATGTCCGTGTGGCATTTTCTGTGTTTATCTGCCCTTTCTTCTCTCTTTCTGGAACTCCTACTAGAAGTGGTTGAACCTTCTTATTCTGCACTCCACACTCTTAACCATCATTTTCTGTTTTCTCTCTTTTCTTTTAATGATGTATTCTGGGTATTTTCTCAGATTCATCTTCTAGTTGTTTGTTTTTTTTTTTTTCAGCTGCATCTATTTTGCTATTTTAATTCTTCTGTTGTGTTTTTCTAACACATTAAATATTTTCACTTTTTAAAATTCAAGCTATTTTTATTTTTTCTGTTTATTTCTGACAGTCTCTTGTGACTTGTTCATCTTTAAATATTTCTATTTCTTTCATAAATATTTCATAAATTTTATAACTCTACATTTCTACAAATATTTCTGTAAATATTTTATAAACCATTGTTCTGTCTTCCTACTATTCCAATATCTGAAGTCCTTGATTGTCCAAAGTGCTTTTTTTTTTTTTCTATTGATTCTCACTCACAGGGACATACAGTCTTTGTGTATGGGGAACTTTAATTGTCAGGTCATTGCTTGATCTTATTATGTGCTTACATCTGGGGGGCTTTCCACCCTAGAGTTTTGATTCTATTTCTGCCTGTGGCCAGGGGTCATCACTTACTTGATGCTCTGTCATAATCTACAGAACAGTGGGTCTCAAAGTGTGGTCCGTGGCTCTGCATCCCCATCCCACTGAATAAGAAACTCTGCTGGGGGCCTGGGAGTCTATGCTTGGATCAACTTCATCATCTTGTTTCTCTACCAAGGCTGCATAACTCACTGTCATTGTTGCATTTGTCATCCTAAATCAGTGCAGCTCTGCCCATCCCAGTAGTTATTTAAGGAATGGCAGTGATTTTGGTGATTTTGCTTCACAACCAGCACGTCTCCAAATGTGTTCTAATCCTGGGTTTTGTTTTGTAGTAAGAGAATCCCTTGGAGCCGCTCGTCAACTTTAATGCCAGAACGGACAGTCTGTCCATTGAGGTTTTAATTTCAAAAAATGTAATTTTTTTTAATTTTAAAGTTCTAAGTCCTGCATTTTCAAACACATTAAGCGTGTTTATTCTACACCTTGTACCTGATGTCAATACCTGCAGCCAGTGTGATCCTGGTCGTGCAGCGTTTGCTCTGCCCCTGCTGACTGGGGCTTATTTCCTCAAGCGCTTCATCCCAGACTCAGGTTCCAGAGCATGATCTGTGAACATGTTCTGAGACCCGTCTTTAGCACATTCTTCCAGAAGGGATTTTCATTTGCTTCTGCCAAGAATCGGGGAAGGCTGGGGGGGAAGTTCCCAGCCCGAGACACTCCAAGCTGAGTGTTCAAGGCACACGGAGGGTGAGGACTCAGGGTGTGAGGACTCAGGTGCGAGTGCAGGCTTGTGGCTGCAGGTTCACCCACAGGGTCTCAGGGACAAGAATACTTCCTTACAAGGCTTCTCTCTCTCTCACTCACTGGTGGGGAAGAATATTCTTGCTTGATTCTGTGTCCTCATTCACAGCTTTTTCATGGGATTCTTTGACCACGTGGGTGGTCTCCACACCTCCAAACCATAGAGTGGTATGGGCGGTGGGGGTGGGGTGTCGTTGCTGTGGATGGTGATGGTAGTGGCAACATCACTTGTGCTGGTGGTAGTGGTGTTAGCAGTGGTGGTGGTGGCATGGGAGGGGTTATGGTCAGGAATCACTCAGCTTTCCCTGTGAAGAGCCAGATAGCAAATACTTTAGGCTTTGCAGACCATATGGCCTCTTATTAAATGTGCTCAACTCTTTTCTTTTAGTGCAGAACAGTCAGAGGCATATGTGAATGAATGGATGTGGATGGGGTTCAATAAAACTGTATTTATAGACACTGACTTTTGAATTTCTTAGTTTTCATGTATCATGGAATATAATTCTTATCTTCAATCATTTAAAAATGTAAAAATCTTTCTTAGCTTGTGGGCTGGATTTGTCCTGTGGGCTATAGTTTGCCATTTCCTGGTGGTGGTAGTGGTGGTAGTGATGTGATGATGAGGAATGTGATGATGAGGGTAGAGATGGTGATAATAGGAATGTTGGTGATGAAGGTGCTGGTGGTGATGGTGGAGATGGTGGAGATGGTGGTGATGGTGGAGATGGTGGAGATGGTGGTGATGGTGGAGATGGTGGAGATGGTGGTGATGGTGGTGATGGTGGAGATGGTGGTGATGGTGATGGTGGTGATGGTGGAGATGGTGGCGATGGTGATGGTGGTGGTGATGAAAACCTGGAGGTTGTGAAGGTGGACATGGAGGTGCTATTGGAGTGGAAGGCTCTTCTCAGGACATCTTTAAGACTGAGATGGAGACCCACAAAGCTAAAGGAAGTTGACACAACTTTCACAGGCAGCAGAGGCCCTGATACGCAGCTTTTCTCACATCCGATATCACAGTGTTTCCTCTCCACATTCATGAATCAGACTCAGATCCCTGCGTTCCTCCCAGAGGTGCTGTGACAGAGACTGGCTCCTGGCAGGAGTCTGGATCAGCTGTGTGAGCAGGAAGTCTCAGGCCACCAGAAGTGATGAGTTGGGGCGATACAGCATTTTGCAATTGTTACATGCCATTTAAACGTTAAATGACAATAACTCATCTGGTTCTGAATGCTTCATTAACCATCTCCAGTGCCAAATCACAGGCTTCTCTGTGTGTTTGTGTTAAAGGCAAATTTTAATTGTTTTAATAAGGATTTGCAAGCAGATCTCTTCTCTCGACACTTGGGCATTGGTGGGAACACATCTATTATTTGCTTAGCAGGAGGGAAGTATTGCTGTTGACACAAAAGTTGTCTGACAGTGTTGGGGTTTAGGGAAGACCCCGCACCTGGTGCCCTCCTGACGTTTCCTGATTGAGCTGCATGAGGGCAGATTGTGTGAGGAACAACCCAGGCCTGTCACCTGTCCCAAATGTCACGCTAAACCAATCTGTGAATTAGTTTCATTCTCCCCGCCAGCTGCCTAGCTACTTTGCTCCATATTCTCTTTTGACTCAGAGATGCTGCTCTAAAGGTGGTTTTATGTGTTAAATGGGACTGTTGCTGCACATAAGGGTCTTACTTAGCCACAGAAGCATGGACATCAGGTACTACTTTGTGAAATTCCTCCCGCTCAACACACACACACATAAACAAGCCCAGCAGTGCAGATCCTCATGTCTTCCTGTGGAGGTGGGGGTGGGATGAGTGAGGGGGTGGGGCAGGAGACAGATTTTTTTCAAAATCTAGAATTGTTCACAGGCTCAGAGAAAAGGACAACTCATAGAAAGAAGGCTTACTTCTTCATTTGTCTTTACTTCATTGCTCATACCTGTGTTTGGAAATTATTACACTTACAACGCTGCTTCCCAAAACTTTCTTTTGATTATTTCCTAGTTATTTCCTCAGAGCAGAGCATCTATGAAACATTAGAAACAAGGTTGAGAAAAACACAACCTGGAATGTATAATCCCAGTTTCTACACAGAGAGGTCCATGTATAATTCTGCCGTGTTCATAATAGAGGATGCTGGTGGAGCATGTGTGTAGCAGAGTGAGATGCAGACGGAGCTCAGTATCGCTCAGACTCTGTTTCTGGTGAGGGAGACGGGGCTGAGGCTGCAGGCTGGGCTGCCTTGTTCTGAAGCACCTGCTGCATTTCTGCATCTGAAGCATGTTCTGTTCTGAAGCGCCTGCTGCATTTCTGCATCTCCGACAGAAAGTCGGAGCTTTCTGTCCAGTGAGGAGACAGGCCCAGCCCATGGTGTTCCCTCCATCAGCAAGTTGCGTGGCCTGCCTGCCTGTGGGCTTTCTCTGGTCCAGCTGATGCAGGGGAGATCCCACCTCTGCTCACTCCACACCTGTGGCATCTGTCACTCTGTGTTCTGGGCTGTATGTGAAATGCCTTTCCCATACTCCAGAGGCACAGGCTGAGGGTTTGTTTTGCTTTGTTCTGTTTTGAAGACAGTTTTATTCTATGTATTTGCCAGAAAAAGAAAGCTCAATTTTATCAACCGCTCAACAAGAGAGATGCAGTCATAATTAATCCAGTATTACATAGTATCTCAGTGAGAACCCCCCCAACCCCCGAACAAAATGCCATGCAGCCACACAACAGATGACCACTCGGCCGTGGAAGGAAGGAAGCACTGACACGTACACACATGATACACCTTGAACACATGACACTCAGTGAGAGAAGCCTGTCAAGGAGACCACGTGTGTGATTCTTTTTATGTGAAACGTCCACAGTCATCAAATTGTAGACACAGGACTTCCCTGGTGGCACAGTGGTTAAGAATCCACCTGTCAATGCAGGGAACACGGGTTCAAGCCCTGGTCTGGGAAGATCCCACATACCGTGGAGCAACTAAGCCCATGCACCACAACTACTGAGCCTGCGCTCTAGAGCCCTCGAGCCACAACTACTGAGCCCATGTGCTACAGCTACTGAAGCCCGTGTGCCTAGAGCCTGTGCTCTGCAACAAAAGAAGCCACCGCAATGAGAAGCTCAAGCACCACAACGAAGAATAGCCCCTGCTCGCCACAACTGGAGAAAGCCCGTGCGCAGCAACGAAGACCCAACACAGCCAAAAGTAAATTAAAAAGAAAAAGAAATCCGTAGACACAGCAGGCAGACTGGTGGTTGCCAGGGGCCGGGAAAGGGGGACGTGGCTGCTTGCTGTGTAGGAAGTGATGAAAATATTCTGGAATTAGAGAGGCGTGAAGGTTGCACAACTCTGTGGGTATGCTGCAGCCCTTGGAATTGTACACTTTAAAAGTCAGGTGAATTTTTTGGTGTGTGAATTATATCTCAATAATGCTGTTATTTTTTTTTAATGAACGAAATTACTAATTAAAACAAGAGAGAGCAACAAAACTGGGATCTTCAAACACTACACGCCCCTCAGATGAGAGGGCTGACTATGGAGCCCACAGTCTCACGAGCTTCCCCAACTTTCTGGGTGACACGAGGGTGTTGCTCCAGCTGAGCAAGGAGACAGTACACCTTGGAGTCAGACATACCTGGTTCAAATCTCACCTGTTCCTCTTCCTGGCTGGAGCATCTTTTCCGTTTGTATTTAGATCAGCAGCTGTGATGACTTTGGACCGTGTAGAATTTGAAAGCCACCACCTGAGACATGGCCCCAGGCTGAATCTTTGAGGCCGCTGGGGGCATTCATTTTCTTGGTGAAGAGTCGGTGAGTCGGGGTCTCACTCTGGGCCTCAGAGGTCAGGAAGCCTAGTCGTTTCCCAGCTCATTGTGAGAGAATCTTTTAGGGTCAGCTTAAATGATCGCGCCTTCTGAGACTGCCCTACAGAACCAACCACCAGTTTATCAGTTGGCAGTGAGCACGCCTCCTCCCCACAGGCCCCGGCAGCTTATGCATTTACAGAGAGAATTAACTGACTCCCAGGCTGCTTTTGCTTTTCGCTTTAAAATGTGCTCATCCGAGCCAACGTGTTACCCTTCAACCTTGCTGGCTCTTTGGGGCGGCCTCTGTTTGGGACGGGAGGGAAACATGTCCCCTCTTCTCCAGGTCCTGACAAGGGGAGCGAGCTGAGGTCATTAGGTGACACGGAGCTGAGGTCTGGGGACACACGAGGTATCTCGCTTGGTTTCTTGTCTGTGCAATAGCAGGGGAGGTACCTCACGGGCCTGGAGGACAAGAGCCTGGTGCATTGGGTTCCTTCCCCAAGAAGCAGGCCCAGGACAGGGATTCAGGGGAAACAGCAGTAGCGGAATAGGGAAGTGAGACGGGGCGCGACCGGCAGCAAAGCAGGCTCTGGGCACCAGGGTGCCGGCCTGTGGGATGGTGTGCAGGACCCTCCCACCCAGGGGCAGAGATGCTGGGCATTTGTCCATCTGTCATTGGCTGGAGCAACACCAGGGCCTTAACCCCTCTGACCTGGCCTGTGTGAGCCAAGACAGCGCCATTGGATGGTGGCAGCCAGGGCCTGGGGTGGGGTACCTGTCAGTCAGCCCACCCGGGAAATGAGAGTTCATCACCAACCCCAACTTTCCCAGATCCATCCCCCACCGTTTCCCACCTTGGCAAATAGCACCTCTGTCCACCAGGGCTTGGGGCAGGAGCGGGGAGTGGGGGGTGCTTCACCCTTACGTTCTCCATGCCCCCCTTTATGCATATCCAAGGAGACCCGGGCCTGCCGACCCTGCCCCCGACACCTCCTGAGGTGCACTTTGTTCATCTGCACCCTGTCCTGAGGTCCAGCTGCCTGGGCTGCGGCCGGGATCCCTGCCTCCAGCTTCTCAGATGCCCACCCAGGCCCCTCCTCTCCAGCCCGCCCCTCGCTGCACCCCAGGGCTGTCAGGACGCACTTCCCACACGCCCGTCTCCCCAGCCCTCTCTCCATCCAGCAGCTTGTTCCCTGCCTCCTTGTTCTCCCAGCCTGTCCCCTCAGCCTGGAACACGTCCCCTCGGCCTTGGTCCCCAACCCCGGCCCCAGCTTCACGTCTCCCCTAAGTGACATCTGCACAGGAGGCACTTTCTGAGCCCCCAGACCCCAGGTGCTGTGTTCATTCCCTCCAGGCCAGCTTCGCCTGGTCTGGAGCCCCAGGCTTACTTCCATGCTTGTTCAAAGACCATCTTCCCGTGTGCTGTGTGCAGCGCCCAGACCAGATGGCCTTCCGGCCCCCCCGCCCAGCACACTGCTCACTCACCATCGGTGCCCACCAAGAGCCTCTCGGCGGATGCACGGAAGTGCCCCTGCGTGCTCGCCTCGCCAGGTACTAGGTGCTAGATTCCTGCCAACTTGCTTCTTCCCCTGGTTTGGGGGGCAGGAGTTCAAATTCCCTATTTTGAAACTTTTATAGGTGACGTTGCACTGGGGATTAAGGCCACCTCTGCTCAGGCCACCGTCCACTCTGGACACTGGCTTTTGTCCCCTGGGAGCCTGACTCCCCACCCCCGGGGTAGTTTCCACTTGTACGGAGAGGGGATCGTCACTGGGGTTGGGGGGCGTTTGCTGGTCCAGGTTTAGAAAGCCTTCGACGGGCAGAGTCATAGGAAAACAGTGCTTCTATTATCTTTAGGCATCATTATCTTTAATTAAAATAGGAATGAGGTGGGAGTCATTGCCTGGATTAAGCTGGATCATAGGCATTTGCGGCTCTTTCCCACTGGCGTCTGTGAAGACACCTGGGTGGGAACAGAATGGTAGGTCTTTATGCCAAAGGAAGTTCCAGGAAGTTGCTTGACGAACGTCCAACTCTCACACCAAAAGTATAGTAATATGCTTTCCCCTTATGACACAGAATTTCCAGCTGGAATGGCTTCTTCCTAACTGAAAAGTTACTTATAAATCAAGACAAACCACTAGCATTCAGTAACTGGGTCTAAGGTCGGAGAGCTTTATGTTACCTGTCTTTCCATGTTACTGACCAAGCAAACAATTTCTCCTGATTGAGGAAGAAGGATGATTTTTGTCTTCATCAGTGAGGTTCTTGTCACCGTATTTGAGCGTCCGGTTGTGGCCTATGTTGGCAAACAGCCTTGGTTACTCATCAAGCGTTTGTGGGGACCATGAGTGACCCAGGCTTCGCCATCAGAATCACAGATGGGTGGAGTGGGTCTCTAACGCAGAGGAGCTCCAGGCCTTGGAGGCAGGGTCCTGTCCGAAGTGCATCTCAGGGTAGCGTGGCTGGTGGTGTCAGAGGCCTGGCCAGACTCTGCTCCACAGGGGAAGTGACGTCCAAGCCAAGGCCGGTTGTGGAGTCAGGGCAGCTTTGGGGGATGGGGAGGGGTGGCGGTGGTGGGAGAGGTGGGCCCAGCATCCGCAGAGGCCAGTTCAGAGCGGACAGCTGGGTGTCTTGAGTCTCGGTGTATGGGGTTAGGGGGTGGAAGGTGAGCTTGGACGGGGCGGTCACAGCTGGGGGCCCAACCCAAGGCCTAGAATGTGGGAGTGGGCACAGGAGAGCCTCTCACGGGGGGACGGGCTCAGAAACCCCAGCATAATCCGGACCCTCCTCCCAGCAGCCCTGGGGAGGGATTTGCCGAGCAAATCTCATGGACTCATAATTTTTGTACAAAAATGAGCGAACAGGAGTAAATTTGGGAGATTTTTCATAAAATCTCCATTTTCAGCATCTTTTAAAAAATTAGACATGGCAACATGGAAACTGGGTGAGGCACAGGCAAAGCAGGGGTAGGTAGCAGCCGTGTACCCAGTCACTACGCGGGGCCCAGGCCTGCCCTTGAGACCCACTGCCCGACCGCCGCCGAGGGGGCTTTCTGGTCACAGGATCCAAGGGGCATCTCTGAGGAAAATCAACAGAATCGGTGACTGGACGGAACAGAGGGGGAGGAACAAAGGGCTTTTGAACTTGGGGGACCAAAGGGATGAGCTCTGTGGAGAGCGATTTTGAAACCAAGCTTAACACGACAGAAGCACCAAGAGTCAAATGCGGAACAAAGCAAAAAACCAATCAAAAATGGATGGCGGGCGGGGGGCTTCCCTGGTGGCGCAGTGGTTGAGAGTCCGCCTGCCGATGCAGGGGACGCGGGTTCGTGCCCCGGTCCGGGAAGATCCCACATGCCGCGGAGCGGCTGGGCCCGTGAGCCACGGCCGCTGAGCCTGCGCGTCCGGAGACTGTGCTCCACGCTCAGCTCCTCCCAGACCCCCACCCCATCCTTCTCCTTCCTGTTCGACTGATTCCTCTTCCTGGGCGGCTCCTCAGCCTTGCAGGCTGCTCACAACTATTTTCTGTGAATTGTTCACAAATGCTCTCGGGTGGGTCGTCCTGTCTGGCCTGAGCAGCCGTAGGAGTCTGGCCACTCTGTCGCCTTTACCTCCTCACGCATGAGCCGCACTCACCCCGCCAGGGACCCTGGGCTCCCAGGAAGATGCTGCACTGAGCAGGCAGCGCAATGCGGTGCTCGGAGGCCCAGGCTTGGCCGCCCCTCCCTGCGGGGGGACGTGGCCCCCGCATCCAGGTCAGGACTGTGCGGGGGCACGTACACCCGCCCAGGACCCTCCCCAGCCTGTGTCCACAGCTTCGGGCCACACGGCCACTCAGCTCTAGAAACACACAGAGATCCTCAGTAGGTGACCCTCTTGAAGTACAGCCTTGCGGACACTGGGTACCACCCACAGCCTGGAAGGGTGAGTGAGTGAGAGGACGGACGCGTCAGTTACCCGGGAAGGACCGGGCGTCCCCGCAGGCTCTCCAGGCGCCTGTGTCCCCCAGGAAGCCCTCTTGTCCGGTGGCAGCAGCACAGGGGCTGCCGGCTGTGGAATCCCCTGGCCACTGCCCAGGCTACTCAAATAGCCTCTTTACAACCCATTTGTCAGAGGCAAAATCGCAACCACGCTCTCCTGGATCGTGCCACCCTGAGGTCCCTGCAGTCATTGGCCTCTGGCTGCCCTAGAGCAGCTGAGCTGAGAGGGGTGCCCGCGGCATCACAGCCACGCCCCCATTGTCCCCTGCGCCCACTCCCCGTGCTGCCCACAGACCCCGCTGCCCGAGCAGCCTCCGTGATACCACATCCACTCAGGAGCTGATCTTCAACGACGCCCAGAGTTTATCACAGTAAATGTTTTATGTGCAGATGACATTCAAGACCCTCCAGTCGAGGCGCCTGCCCTCCTCCCACTTGACCCCTGGCCCCTCTGCTAGGCGTCCCTGCCTCTTGGCTTTTGTTTCATGCTGTTTCCTCTACCTGGAACATCTTTCTTACACATCTTCATCTGTTGATTTTTTTTAACTCTTTGTTATAGAAAATTTCAAACGTACATGAAAGTAGAGAGAATTGGATAATGGACCCCATGTACCCATCATCCAGCTTCACTGATTATCAACCCAGAGCCGACCTTGTGTTCTCTGTACCCTACCCAGCTCTTCCCTTCCCAGATGATGTTTAAACAGATCCCAGACATTGAATCATTTATTTCATCTGTGAATACTTTAGTATGGATCTCTAAAAGTAGGTAGCTCTTTTTTAATCTTCATCATACACCTTCCAAAAATTAACAATACCTAAAAAAATTACAAAGCTCCAGCCAGTGTACTCATTTCTCCAACGTCTCAATACATAAACATATATAAATGTGTGTATAGATGTAGAGAGTCATTTAATATGAATATGTATGTGTAAGTATATGCATGTGTTTGTGTGTACATACATGGGCACGAGTGTATATATACAGGTACGTATATATGTATACAAAAAATTGAATCAGATCCAAATTAAATTAATACATGCAATTAGGTGCTATGTCTTCTAAGTCTCTTTAATCCACAGACTCTCTCTCTCTCTCTCTGTTTGATAATCCTTACAATTCCTGGGTTATTTTTCCTGTAGAGTTGTCCACATTCCGCATTTTGCTGGTTTCATACACTCATGATGTCATTTGACCTGTCCCTCTGTTGTCTGAATTTCCTAATTGGTGGTTAGACGTAGAGATTTGATGAAAATAAGGTTGTGTTGTGTTTTGCTGTGTTGTGTTGTGCTGTGTTTGTTTGGCAAGAAGGCTTCATGGGTGACGGCACATGTTCCCACGAGAGGTGTGTAAAGCCCGTCGTCTTTGTCTTTGTCCTGCTTGTAGCCCCTGACCCCTGCCAGCCCTCACGCCCACCCCTCTGGTCGTTCATCGTAGCTCGTAGCATCTGGATTCCACAGGAAGGCCTCGTGGGACCCACACTCCTCCCGTCCGCTCACCCACAGGCTTTAAGCCCGGGGTCAGTTTGAGTCAATGTAAAACCTTTGACTCAAGTCTCCCTGCCGCTGCATCTTCAGTGTGTTACTCCATTGGCTTCTGTTCTAAAGCATTTTGTGGGCCAACCTGATGACAATCTGATTTTCTTATCCTTTTGAGTGACCCAGGTTTTTCTTTTTTCCTGGATAACCAAAGGTGTTATGTTTGTTTGTTTTTCTTTAACATTTAGTAGATTGCCTGTAACTTACGTTGGGATTAGTCATTCTTGGTCTGTTTCTCTGGGCGCTGACTGAACCCGTTCAACATTCACTTCGGGAACATTTTCTTAAATCATAGTTTTTGTGTTTGCTGTTTTCCATTGTTTATTTTCTTCTCCAAGGTTTCCTTGTATATGCATATTGTACTTTCTTTGCCTTTATTCTGCATTTATTGCTTTGTTTCACAATAGTTTCAGCACTTTAAATGCACACAGTGAAATGCACGTCTTCGGTGTTACAGTTTGATTAGCTCTGGCAAATGCAAACGTCCACCATAACCCCTGCCCTACCAGGATACTGAGTCATTGCATCGACTGAGATACTGCCCTGTGCCCTTTGCACGAAATCGTCCTTCCAACCCTGATCCAAACAATGTTTTGATTGCTTCCACAACAAACACTCCGCTAGAATTTCATATAAATTGAAGTATTCATGTTTTTTTAATTTAAAACATTTTTGTTTTCCATGTTCTGTTTCTTTTAAGGGATGATCCGCTGTGTTTATTCGCTCCTGTGTCCCTTCTGGCTTAGCCTTGATTTCTGAAATTACTTTCTCTTTTATTTCTAATTCATTCCTGGGTTCTTTTCACGTCTCTTTCTAGTCTCAAATTCTGTTGCTTCTGATTATTTTCCCAATCCTGATTTATGTTGCTCTTCACGATGTCTACCATTCTCTCCATTCCTTGTAGCTCATTCTGAAACATTAGATTTCAGTTTCATGTTGATGTGACTTTCCGACAGGTTGGTTGTGTAACTACTGTTACACTGGTTTATGTAATTGTTGTTCGCTGATTCGGCTTTTAATATCGGGAAGTCATCTTTCTGTCTTCAGCGATCACCTAACACAGTGCCTCGCAACAGTAAGCAGTTGACAGATACACATCTTATTGAACCGAAGCCTAGCCTGTTGTGGTTAGTGTGAGGTTTTTCACCACCTTGTGGAAAAGCTCCATCTGACCCCATAAAACCCCAAGGCTCATGGGCCATGAGGTACAAATCATAGAGCCGAAGGGACCTTAAAGCTTTTCTCGCTCAACTGCGTTATCAGTAATTCCTCTTCCACAAGCAACTTGCTAAAGATCATAGGAAGTAGCAAACCTGAGGGTAAATCCCTGGTTTCCTGACTCTTAGTTTCGTCCTCTTATATCCTGACAGCCTCAAAGTAAAGAAAAGTGTGTTTCTGTACAACGCAGAATTTGTACAGCTGTTGCCTGTCTGCTTTCTGTCTGTTTTCTTTCACAGCGCCCCTCAGTTTCCTTACCTGCCTGGTGTTCACCCAAACCCGTGGGTGGGAGGGCTCTCTGAGCTGTGGTTCTGAGAGAGAGAACGAGGGAAGGAGGAGAAAGGGGATGAACCTTAGGCACCAGGAGACCCCTGTTCATCCTCTCCCCTCCCCCGACCACCAGCATCAGTAATGCAGCAGCTGTAGCGCGAATGACCAGCTTCCTCTGCTAGACTCGTAAAAGCAGACTGCAGGGCCTCACCCGGAGGACAAAATTGGGAGCGCTTGATGCAGCCCAGGAAGATCTCTGTTCACAGAAGGCAGGCAGCATCCTCGACAGAGCGGAGGCTGTTCAAGCAGAAAGAAAGGATCCAGTCAAAGGGTTTCCTCTTTGCAGCTGCTGGTTCTGAATATCATGGACTGAGAAAAAAATGAAGTATCATTTGTTATATAATATAACCGATTATATTACATAATTTTACGTCTGTTACAAAGAGCCTTGGAGGAATGGCACCGTCACGGGTAAGACCCCAGTAAGCGTCGTGAGGATGCTGGAGGAGACCCCAGGCTCTGGCACGGGACGTTTTATCTCAGAGCCGCTAAACTCGGGTTCGGGAACGGCTCTAGTCGGGGAGGAGTGCGTGGAAGTAAACACAGAGGAAATGAGCGAATAGGAATTAGGGGTTAGAGACAATGACAAGCCAGTCTGTGTTAGAAGAAATAGTATTGAAGGATGCTGAAATGACAAAAATAAAATTCCACTCATTCCAGCCCCTTTACCTCAGATGTAATCATAATTTATCATACTCAACATTGGAAAAATTCACTCCAAGAAGAAAAAAAAGGTCTTTAAGAATGTAAGTTGTTGGGGAATTCCCTGGCGGTCGAGTGGTTAGGACTCCACTTTCATTGCCGAGGGCACAAGTCCAATCCCTGGTGGGGATTAAGATCCCACAAGCTATGCAGCGCGGCCAAAAACAACCAAAAGATGAAGAATGTAAACTGTTGGATGTGTTTGTTTAAATACTAAAAAGAAGGATAGGAAATAGCTGTAATAAGGAGCCAACAGCCAGAACCCACACTATGCACTACAGAGCAGGGCCCCTCCCTTCAAGGTGCAAAATAACCCTTGTGGTCGTGTTAATGCGGATTCTGACTCGGTAGCTCCAGGTGGTCGAGACCGTGCCTCCCCGACAGAATCCCAGGTGGTGCTAATGGTGCAAGTTCCCAGCCGCCTCTAGGTGGAGACGTAAGCTGCGCCTGCCTCAAAGCGCCATGATTTCGACCCACTTTGAGGCTGGTGCAGCTCAAGGAGATGCCCACGTAGCGTTATCCCAATCCCATAACCCTTGAGACTGTCCATTGGGCACCTGCTGCATACCAGGACCAGAGGGGTGAAGGAGCCATGGTTCTTTGGTCTCAGGCTCTGGGCAGGGCAGGGGCTGAGGAGGAGGTGACGTGAGTAGCTGTCACGCTGGCAGAGAAGGACGCACAAGGAGGTAGAGGAGAAACCGGAGCCCGGCTGCCGGGAACACACCAGAAAAGGGAAGGTCACTCTGGCTGAACTGCAACAGGAGACTCCGTCCAGGAGGAGGAATTTGAATAAATGTAACCAAATGTCTGTTGTGAGATACTCACTTCGGATCCAGGCAGGAGCTGAGTCTGAGAAGCCTAACTGAGTCTCAAGAAGGTTATTCTGGTCTTGTTGGTACATCCAGCCCTGCATGAGGGGCCCAGCAGCTTCGCTGTGGAAGGATGAAGATCAGAGAAGCTGGATGTTTGCACCAGAAACGCCTGGATGAGCTTGGAAGGTGACTGGGTGCGGAGGTGATGCGCACACACAGGACATGCTTCGCAGGGGCTCAGAAGCGGTGGTTTTAGCTCTCGGATTGTGACTGGGCCCCAGGCCCGAGGGCTTCTGAGAGCCACAGCAGCAGAGCCCATACTGTGTCCTGCTCTAGGACATGTGACACAGTGTCACAATGGTGACACCCACACCTCCCAGTGCATATACTGCCCTCGACTGGTCATCTGTCGACTCAGTTAAACTGCTCTCTTCCAGTTAGTCGCAAGGGTGTCTTCGCTCTCTCCTCCTCTGCTCAGTCTGAAAATTTGGATACCTGTAGCTACCACCAAACCCAGCGGTTATGATGTAAGAAAATTCTTAAATCTCATAGAAAGCCGGAGCACCTGAAAGCCCCAAGAGGGAACGTTTTCCTACATAACAGTTATTAATTTGCAAAGAGGAAAAGCTGTCTCCCAAAATCTTAGGCTTGGGTATCTTCTTTTCTTTTTTAACATTTGAAACCCTAGAAAGGAGCATGATCTAGGGAGAAACAGTTTAGAAGACTTCTTAATTGTATCCCAGCTGTTTCTCTAAGCCGAGCACCACTGAGGCAAGGAAATTTCCAGTCTGCTTCCTGGGACCCTGCTGAAGGCCAGTGGCAAGTGTGAGCGTTGAGATAATTCTAACACAAGGAAAGAACATACGAGAATGTGTGTGTGAGATTTCCTCAGCCGGGGAACTTAGTCCCTGTACAGCACTAACATGTAGGTCTTCCTATCACTTCTAAATCTGTGTGGGGCATTTTTTTTGTTTTTTGTTTTTATCACACAGAGGTATTTTATTGTAAGTTATATGCGAAAGCAACTTAGTTCTTCAGAAAAAATTTTTTAAATAAAATAGATCAATATTTAAGATATACTAGACCAAAAAAAACCCTGAATAAAGATGATAAAGATAAAAATATATTACTCAAAAAAATCCTTGAGGGCTTCCCTGGTGGCGCAGTGGTTGAGAGTCTGCCTGCCGATGCAGGGGACGCGGGTTCGTGCCCCGGTCCGGGAAGATCCCACATGCCGCGGGGCAGCTGGGCCCGTGAGCCATGGCCGCTGAGCCCGCGCGTCCGGAGCCTGTGCTCCGCAACGGGAGAGGCCACAAAAGTGAGAGGCCCGCGTACTGCAAAAAAAATCCTTGAATTTATTAGAATATAAAACTTTAATGTCCCTCTAGTCAAAATTTTATTCACAAGAGGTCGTAGGTTGGTTGTTTGTTGGAAAAGTTCAAAAACTAAAATAGTTGCTTTATTTCTTTGTTCCATTAGTACTAAGTCACAAGATCTTTGTAAGTCAACCCTCTCTTCCTTGGTGTGAGTTTTCTGCTGGAACGAGGAGCCGCGGGCCTGGGAGGGTTGGACGAACTGCCCCACGTCCCCTGTGGTCGAGGCTGGTGAGGGTAGGCTTGCCTGTGGGTTTCAGCAGGTCGGTTGAAATCATGAGTTTCTCTAGAGCGGCAGTGGTTCCAATTCCTGCAGAGTCGCCTTCATTTGGAGCAGAGACTAGAGTATAGATGCAAGGAGTCCACCTCTGGCTCCCTCTGGCCGCTGCCCCCATGGAGCCTGTCTAACTCGGCAGAGCAGGTGGGCTCGGACCAGCGGCTGTGCACCCCGGTGACCGGGAAACCCTGAGACAGCCAGGGTCTGGCTGATGAGCAGCTCTGCAGGCGTGATTTTCTTGTCTCATCTCCGTTTCTTCCTCCTCCAGGAGAAATGGGCCCCGTGAGGCAAGCGTGACCCTCAAGTCCAGCCCGCCAGCCCGACGCCCGGCCGGGAGGACAGCGCCATGGCTGGAGTCGTGGAGCAGAAGAGCGGGCTGGTGCGCGGCAAGCTCGGCGAGGCCGGCAAGAGGAATGGCCTGATCAACACCAGAAGCCTCGTGTCTGAGAGCAGGGATGGCCTGGTGTCCGTGTACCCGGCGCCCCAGTACCAGAGCTGCCGGATGGTGGGCAACGCAGCGCCGGCCGCCCCGGACGGCAGCAGGAACAAGCCGGTCCAGCAGCTGCTGGACCCCAACACCCTCCAGCAGTCGGTGGAGTCCCTCTACCGGCCCAACATCATCCTCTACTCGGAGGGCGTGCTGCACCCCTGGGGGGACAGCGTGGCGGCCGACTGCTGTGAGACCACCTTCATCGAGGACCGGTCGCCCACCAAGGAGAGCCTGGAGTACCCCGACGGCAAGTTCCTCGACCTCTCGCCCGAAGACATCAAGATCCACACGCTCTCCTACGACGTGGAGGAGGAGGGGTTCCAGGAGCTGGAGGTCAGAGCGCGTGTCTGTCATGGGCCTTCGGGAGCAGGGTGTGGGGCTCCAGCGGGATACAAGTGCCAGGCAGAAGTCGGGGCGTGAAGCCAGTGTGCGCAAGTGCAGGGAGACCGAAGTCTTCTGGGTGCCCTTCACTCAGAACATTTGTGGAAGATGCGGGGACGGAGAAAGAGCTGAGGACCAGGACCTGGGGGGCTTCAGCAGAGATTCTGGTCGGAGAGGGCACAAGGTCACAGCCGTCGGACAGGGCTAAGATGGATTTAACGGTTGACACTGCTGGCAGGGGGTGGGGCTCTGCTGACACCCCGCCCACAGGGGAGACCGGTCACTGGCAAAAGCGAGCAGGGGAGGGGGGCTCATGGTCCTAGGGCCACACAAGGCTGGAAGTACACGTGTGGGGACAATTTGGGATATTTTTGCTGCTACGTGTGGTTTCCTTAATTTGACATTCCAGAGCGTCTACTAAGGATCATTGGAATAGCTGAAACCTGCTGGAAGAAACAGTTGAAGTTGATAGCATGAGGGGCAGACGAGCTGAATTATTGCAGGGTCCTGTCTCCCGTAGGGCAGGCACAGGCGTCAGATCACACGCCCAGAAATGTGCGTGTTGGCTGGGGTGTGATGCACGGCCGCCCCTGTGGAGGGCGAGGGTGAGGCTGCAGTGGTCTGAGCCCAGGAGGCCAGCGCCCAAGCCGGGGGGCAGTCATTTTGCTGCTGTGAGGCTAGAGGGGGTTCCTCCAGGACATGCATGGCAGGGAGAGAAGGGCCGGTTTCTGTCAGTTGGGAGGGAGAGACCTTTAGGAGGAAGCGTGTGGTCAGAGGGAAAGGAAGTTGGTTTCCTACTTTGATAGGTGAGAACTTTTTGTGGGTGGAGGGAAACATCCAGGGCAGAGGATGCCGGGGGGCTGGGGAGGCAGGAGTTGGCGTCCAGGCAGAAGTCTGATCTTTCTCAAGCAGTCCACACAAGGCTTGTCTGAGAAGGTTAACAAGTCCAAGTGCTCTAGGTGGAAGAGGATGGGATGAGGGCCCACGTGGGGGAGGGTCATGGAGCTGGGGGAGGGTGAAGACCCTCAGGGCGGTGACTCAGGGAAGCGACCATCCTAGAAGAGACAGCCAGCGTTGGGGGTGGGGGTGGGGGGGTCTGTGTGCAGGTGTGGTCAGGCCCGAGCGCTGTGACCTTCCCCGTGACGGCCGGCCGCCCTTCAGCAGGGGAGGCTCAGGGCAGAGCAAGCTCGTTGCTTCCTGCCTGCAAGCTGGGAGAGGCAGGAGAGAGCAAGGGAGGGTGTCGAGTAGACAGCCCCACCGCGGGGGCCCAGACTAGGGAGAAGGTCAGTGAGGTCACAGGGAACTGATGGGCCCAGGAGACCAGGGGCGTCAGGACCGGAGGTAAAACGAGAACGAGAAGCAGCTGGAGAGGTGGTTTTAGTCCAAACAGATATTCAGAAATGGAAAACAAAATGTGCTTTTGTAGCAAACCCTGTGAACAGAGCCCCGAACCCAGCTGACGGGGAGTGGAGCGAAGGGCAGCTGTCGGAGGCCGTCGGGAAGACCAGCACACCCGGGGGACCCTGTCAAGGGGCAGAGCGGGGGTGAGCTTGGGCCGTGCTGAAATTTGAGAAAGTTGGGCAAGTGCTTTAGCTGCCATTCAGGAGCCTCTGTTCAGCGTCCACCTTTTCCAAGGTCTGGGGTTTTGCCTAAAGCCAAAGTGTAAGTGCTGCGTGGAGTTTAGGAAGCAGACATACAAAGATGCAATTTCAGCGAAACGCGGGAGTTATGGTGATGGAAACCTGCCGCTCCGAGAGCCTCCGAAGGAGAGGCTGACCCCCGAGCTCAGCGTGGGGCTCAGTTGTGCCTGCAGAGGAGGCGCCTGGTTGTACCTGGCCGCGGAGAGAGAGACCCTCCGGCAAGAAGGTTCATCGGGGTAGGGGGTGAGATTCAAAGGGACGTCGTGAGCAGATAACACACAGAGGTGTCCAACCTAGATCTGCGGGGACAGCGAGGGGTTAGACCTGGTGGGGCCGGGAAGGCAGGACCAAGGGGACGCGGGGTCCTGTCCCTGAGGACCTCACTGCCGTCTCGGGGAGACTGGATTTTAGGTGGGGACACAAACCCAGAGGCTTGGAGACAGGAGGGACAGTAATAGGGTCAAGAGGAGCCCCACGGAGAGGCGGGGCCGAGACTGGGAGCCCAGCCTGTCTGCAACTCCAGGGGTGCCACCGTGCAGGCTCGTGTGTAGGGGATCCCGGGGGGATGGGGGTGTTTCAGGTAGGGGTGCATCGTCAGAGCTGCTCTGGCTGCAGAGCAGGACGAGGGGCCTGTCATAGAAGAGAATGAGAGAATCAGGGCAGCATTACAAGTGAACAGGTGCTCAGGAAGTGGTACCTGCCATTGTCTGGAGGAGATAGGAAGGAAGGGTCGGGGCCTCTCTGTGCACAGAGGGTCCCAAGCCCCCCATTGGCCAGGCTGGCTGGCACAGGATTTTCAGCTTTGTCACAAGTTCTTAGAAATCAGCTCCAACACATAACATCCCCAGCAGTGAAAAGTGGGGGACACTTAGTAGACTGAACATGTAGAGGTAGCCCTACCTACGCTGTTTCTTCATCACTCATGTGGGCTTCAGGTCTCCCCTCTCTCTGGTCACATCCTACAGGCAAGAAGTGTTCTGTTTTCCCATTCCACGAAAAATAATGGGCATGTACGCATCAGCATTTGCTGTGTAACAAATATCCCCCAAATCGGTAGCTTCTAACAGCCCTGTGAGCTCGTGATTCTCGGGGTCAGCATTCTGCAGGGGTCTCAGCTGGATGGAGGCTGCTCTGCTGGGCTTGCCGGGTTCCCCCACTGGCCTGAGCCTGAGAATGTGGGCTGGGCTATTGGCCCGGGTGACAGAGGTGACAGGACCACATGCCTCTCATCATGTGGCGGCCGTGGTGGGGATTCCGGGAGCAGAGAGCAGGGTGAGCAGGGAGCCAGGGCTTTTCAAGTCTCTGCCGTGGAGCACACGTTATACATCTTATCTTCCAAAGCAAGTCACGTGGCCAAGACAAAAGTCGGTGTGGGAGGGGCTGCTCAGGGTGACAGGATAGGAACATGCCAACCACAGGGCCAGGACTGCAGCAGCTCCCACAGAGCAAGCATCACTTTTTAAGATCATTGAACTGAACAGAATGAGAACAGTCCTGGTTGTATTGTTACTCAAATAAAAAAAACATGGTCCGTATTGATGTGGGGCTCTTCCCAGAAGGCAGCTCTACTTCCGATAAAAGGGAAAATGTGGTTTTGACTCCTTGGGGAGTTCCATGGCTTCACTCAGTCTACAGCAGATCGATTCTGTTTCCTGGAAATCACAGTTTTCAGAGAGCTTTGCCCTGGTAGGAGCAGGGCCTTGTCACCGGAGCCTTTCCTCTGCCCCCATCTCTGCCTGGACTTGCCCAGCACTCAGAGTGGAGGTGGCCTGGTCCAGACGGGTCCGCTCACTGGGCGCACATCTGTAGGAGCTCCTGCAGCTTCATTTGCCTCTGGAGCGGTGGTGCTGGCGTGAGCGGATCTGCAGCTGATTGAAAGCATCTTGTGCGGAGGCCTCGGCCACGGCATTTGCCGTGCGCTGCCAGGAGAGTGGGAGCCTGTCACAGCGGAGAGTCAGCCTGGGGAGTTGCAGGGGTGCGAGGGGATGGAGAGTGACCGGGCAGGCGCCTCGGGGGCCCTCGGGACGCTCTGGGTGCACGATCCAGGGCCTCTTCCTGGTACCCGACCGCAGCTAAAACCACAGCTCACGGGACCCCAACCGCAGGAAATCACGTCTCCTTTTCACACAAACAAACTCAAGCAGGGAGATTTCAGGCACAAGTAATAAAGCAGTTCTGCAAAATATAAAATTTGAGCTTAAAGTTATGAAATGAAGTGGGTGCGGGTCAGGGCTGGAGGGGCCTCATTGCATTTTGAAAGGCTGATCGTCGCCCTTTTGTGACAAAGCCAAGCCTCTAGCATCCATTGGAAAGCACATGGGATGTCGTCGCTGGGAAATAGTGACACGGGAAGAAAGCAGAAGGCGACGCGTGTTTGTGGAGCATCTTCCTGTGACAGCCCCTCTGCTCACCCTGCCGTCTGATCCCGGCAGCCACACTGGGCGACAGGCTCTGTCCCTAACGCTGCACATGAGAGGTGGAAGCTTGGAGGGGTCCCAGGTGGCTCTCCTGGTGTCAGACTCTTGTGTTCTGATGGCGATACTCTGTGGTCCCTGAACGGCTGTTTCAGACACAGCTACCTCCTCATGTCTGAGCCCTCACCTGGGCTGTCCAAGCCCTGAGTCTGCCCTCCCGTGAAAAACTGGAAACCTATTGGGAGAGACAGGGTTTCACACTCAGGGTAGCACCTGGCAGAGGCCTCTTTCACACACAGGAACGAAGCAGGGAGGACTCGCAAACATTTGACGAAACCCCAAACCGTGAAGAACAAAGAACAGAAGAACAAAAATAGAAGAGTGCACCCAGAGGAAACTGAAATCACTCAGACAATAATAGGCAGTGTTTTAACCACGATCTTAGCATCCTATGAGGATGTGAGAGGCTGCTCCGGGGTGGGGCGGGGAGGCCGGGTTTCGTTTGGTCTGTTTGCCTTGTACCTGGGCTGGACCCTCACGTGCGCTGGTGACAGAGGTGTTGACTGGGGGTCCTCGCCTCGCTCCTGGTTCGGGGTCAGTGCTCAGACTCAGATTAAGGACCAAGTCCTTGAGGCTCTTAATCAGGTGCAGGGAGCAGCCTTTGTCAAGACTTGGTTAAACAGGAGTTTTTTTAATATAAAAAATGGCAAATGCTGGGAATTTTTGTCCTTTATTGTATTTATGTGACCTATTATATTAACTGATTTTCATATATTAAACTGTCCTTACATTTGGGGATAAATCCCCCATGGCCATGGTGTTTGCTCCTCTTTAAATATTGCTGGATTTAATGTGCTAACAACTCGGTAAGGATGTTTATTTCTGTGCCCGTGAGGGGTCTTGGTCCTTGACAACTACAGCTTTCTCTTCTTGTCTTTTTCTGACTTTGGTGTCAGGGTGACCCTGACCTCATAGGATGAGTTGGGAAGTGTTTCCTCCTCTTCTCTCTGAAGGACTCTGCCCAGCATTGGTACTGTTTCTTCTCAGGTATTCATTCAGATTCACAGTGAAGCCATCTGGGCCTGGGCTCTTCTCTGTGGGAAGATTTTTGATTACTGATCAGCCCTGATTTCTCTATGATTTTAGAGCAAATCTTTAGGTTTTCCTTTCTTCTTGACTCAGCTTTAGTAATTTGTGTCATTCTAGGGATTTGCCCATTTTATCCAAGTTACCTAATTTGTCAGCATAACATTGTCCATAATATTCCATTTAAATCTTCTCACTTTCTATACAGTTGGCAGTGTCTCCTCTTTTCCTGCCTAATTTTGGTGAGTTTCCATTTCTTGCTTGCTCAGTCTCAGCCTAGCCAAAGGTTTATACATTTCCTTGATCTTTTCAAATATCTGTCATCTGTTTCCATTGGTTTGTCCTTGCTTCTCGGTTTTCCATTTCAATGATTTTCACTCAGATGTTTATGATATTTTCCTCTCGTTTCCTATGGGCTAAATTTGCTCTTCTTTACCTAGTTTCTAAGTTATTGATTTGAGATTTTTCTTCCTTCGTAATATATGTATTTAAAGCTGTAACTTTCGAACACTGTTTTAACTGCCTGCTATAAATTTTGATATGTTTTTTCATTTTCGATTTAGTTCAAAATATCATCTAATATGTGATTATTTATTTTCTTAATGGGTTTTTATTTATTTATTTTCTTAATGGATTTATTTATTTATTTATTTTCTTAATGAGTTATTTATAAAAGTGTTTTTGTGATTTATTTATTTTCTTAATGGGTTATTTATAAAAGTGTTGTTTAATTCCCAAATTTCAGGGATTTCCCACACTTTTCTTATCATTTATTCCTAACTTAATTTCATATGGTTGAATAACATAGTTTGTATAATTTCTCTTCAAGTTTATTGAGATGTGACGTGTGGCCTAACGTACAGTGTGTTCTGGGAAACGTGCCTTGTGCATTTGGGAAGGAACTTGTATTTGTCGTTGTGTGAAGAACCCACGAATGTTTGTTGAGTTGAGTTGGCCATGCTGTTCACGTTTTCTGTCTTTGTTGCTTATCTTCCTGGTCGTTTCATCAGTTTTGTCAGCTTTTGCCTCATGTATTTTGGGCTCTATTGGTTGGTGCATGTACATTTATAATTGTTATATGTTGCTGGAATATTGACCATTTTATCATTATAAAACGCCAGTCTCTGTGTCTAATAACATTTGTTGTCTTCAGGTCTATTGTGTGTGGCATCAGTACAGCTGCCACAGCTTCCTTATTATTACAGTTTGCACGAGGTATCTTTTTCCATCATTTTGCTTTGAGTTTATTTTTGTCTCAGAATTTATAGTGTGTCTCTATAGAAAACACATAGGTGGGTCTTGTTTTTTTAATTGTCTTACAATCTCTGTCTTTTGACTGGAGTATTTAATCTATGTGCATTAACTGTAATTTTTTATATGGTTGGATTTATGTCTGCCATTTTGATTTTTGTTTTCTACATGTTTCTTGGTTTTGTTATTGTTGTTCCTCTTTTGCTTCTCACTGCCTTTTGGTGGCAAATATGCATTTGCACAGCCTCACATCAGCCTGGGATGTGAGGAGAGATCCCCAGGCCGCTGTGGTCCTCTCCTTTCCAGGAGCTCCTTGTTAAATTCTTGAGTTATCCTGCTGTCTGCCACTTGGCCCAACCAGGACTAGAGCCATAGTTTGGGAGAGCTGCAAGATTTCCAGTTTGTATCTGGGACCGGAGTTTCCACCCTGTGCTCCCCAGTCAATTCAGCTCCTTCTAGCAGTGAAGCTTCTGGTCTCCAAGGGTAGCTCCACCCTAGCAGAAATACTTCATGGCCAAGCTGGTGGTGGATTTAGATCAGCCCAGAGCAGGAACACCCCAGACTCACACTATTCTGACTCAGAATTTAGCAGTGGTTCGTAAGCACACGCCCCTCAGTTTATCGTTGGCCCTGGGTCAGTGCAGAGTGCCCTGACAAGGCTGTTTGGACAATACTGTTCAGTCATTTCTCAGGGACAGGCCTGCCTCCTGGCTCTGTTATACCAGAAGTTTTGCAGGATATTATTTGAAGTACTAGATGCATTTCCCAACAGGCACTAGACATGGACAAGAATATGTTCAAATGCCCACAGATGGCTGGTGGTTAGGTTAAGAATTTTAATCGAATTAATTATCTTTAAATAATAGGACATATATCCACTTACGGCATTAGGAAATTAAATTACTCATTTTCCTCCCTTGAGACAGTCTGTAAATAAAGAAATATATTTAGATATTCCAGTTTCTTTGGATCTATGCGTGGACCATTCGCACAGGAAATCTGTTTTATTTCCTATAGTCACGTCTTACCTAGCACTCCTCAAGCACCTCATTCTGTAAAGAGGCCTGTGGGAATAACTTCTCACCTGGAAATTAAATTTACCTTTACGAAGTAAATGTTTTGAGGGCATCCTACATACTTACGATTTCCAAAGACAAATTCAAAACTATTGTGTGAAATACGAGCATGATTGGAACAGCGGTGCGCTATTTACCGGTTTAATTTTCTATGTCAAGGAAAACTCTCATATAAATGTGGGACTTGCGGCATGTTTCTTACACAATAAAAATCAATATCGTTATACTCTCATCTCACACGTGCCAGGAAAAGGCACTGGAGCCTGTAATTAGAGCCGTTTGATGAGGAGAGCACCTCTGAGGTAATAAACCCATCTGTCATAAGAACACAAGGGGATCGTTCGTCACGTTTCCCTGAAACACTTTCCGATAAGCAGAAGGGTTGGGACATCAAACCAAATTTGTATGCCAAGGAAATAAAAGCCTTTTTACTCATTCAAGCTCACACTGATCTCTCAGCTGTGGCTTCTGAGCCCCTGCTCAGAATTGCAAGTGGGAGAGAGCCATCCGTGTAGCTGTGGCCACCTGGAACTGGAATCTTTCATCGTTGTAAGACTACAGTTACTGTAATGAAATCAGCTTTTACGTATTTATGGGTAGCTGTGAGCTGAACGTGCTAACACGGTAAATGTGGTTTGAACAACAGTGAAAGGCGGGCCCGTGACTTTGGTGAATCTCTTCCATACTCAGTTTTGAACAAATACCAGTAAAATTTTGTTCTAAACCAAATTGGGGTTTAATAAAGTTTTCCCAAGCTTAGCCAAAGGTCCACCTATTTCAAGCAATACTCATGTGAACAAAACTCGGTACCAAGAGGATCCTTTGGAGTCCCCGAGGGGCAAATTTGCTCAACGGTGCATGAAACGTGTCTCCTCACGGGCCTGCCGCTAACTCCTGCGTTCAGCGACCTCCAGGTGTGCAGAAAACGCTCTTCATGGCCTGGAGCCCAGGGAATGCCATTTAACCTTGGCCCATGGTAACCAAAACCTCAGCTCCCACCTGCCACATCATAATGTCATAATGACATTATGTCATAAGAAAGTTTCAAGTTTGTTAGAAGAAGCACATCCTTTGAATTCAAAGTATTGGTGATGACCACGTCCTTTTTAAGGGAATCGTGGGAAGTGTCACCCCCATATTATGGTCTGTTCAGCTTTCTGTCCGTCCCGCTGCTGGGGAAACAATGGCAGCATAACCACAGAAATCCAGGATGAGCCCAACTTTATGACTGCCAATATTTTCCATTTGTTCCCTAACAAACCATTTCACGGCATTTCCTAAAAACAGAAGGAAAAGCTCACAGGACTGACACACAGGTAGTTCGGGTGCATTGTGAATTCTGAGATGCAAAAAGAAACTAACACGGGGGAGGCGGTGCAGGTGGCCGGCACTCGTGGGCTGAGGTTAAGCTAGGTTTTTGATAACAAGAGGCATTTGGCTGGTGCGAGAATCATCAGATCGTTCAGACCGTTAGCAGGTGAGGGAGACTCCATCGTTCCGGATGCAGAGCCTGCACGCCCTCCTCGCGGCGCCGGGCAGCGGGTGCTCGGTGCTGATATTCACCTGGAGGAAACAGACACGGAGGAGGCAAGAAAGAGGTCTCGCTGTGCAAAGTGCTGAGGATTCCCGTCGGGCTTGTCTCCAGGGAGGGTGCTGCCCCCCTTCACAGGTGGGAGGAAGCGGGATGGCCCCACCTGGCCTGGCCTGGGTGTCGGCAAGGGTCCCAGAAGGAAGGCTGTTTCCTCCTGGATAATGAAAACCACGCTGCGCACCACAGCCCCGTCACCGGAGAAACACGAGGCCAAGTTAGGAAAACAGCCTTTGTCCAGTTAAAGAACAAATCCACGCAGCAGGATGTGTGTGCTGTTGAGAGCAGTGTTAGTGGGAAAATGTTCCCTTTGCACGGTTGAGAGCAGTGTTAGTGGGAAAATGTTCCCTTTGCACGGTTCATCTGAGGCACCTGTAAGTCTTCATGTCGTATGAAGCAAAACGTACACCAGCCTGCGGTAGTGCCGTGTGGACAAGTCTGGAAAGGTGAGAACCACCAGGGGGTCTGGGGGGCGTCTGTGTAATCATCAAACAGGTAAAACTTGAGAAGTCAAGGAACATTCCTCAGAGTGGAAAGGAGTATATTGAGAAACAGAACACGTTGCTTGGAGTCATAACCTTACACAAGACCTTACCCAGAGAGGTCTACACTGTAAAATGCAGATTCAGGAAGGATTTAGCAGAGAAAGCAGTGGTGTTTCAGGGAGGCTTGGTGGTGGAGGGTCAGGGATGCAGTGGAGGGACAGCTGTAACCTGAGGTCAGATCCCAGAGGATACCTGTCTCTCCAGCAAACCATCCCGTGCTCTGCTGGCCCAGGCTGGGTGAAATCTGGACATGGTTCAATATGGTAGATTGTACGGGATTTTCCTCTCGTGTTTCTTCTAGACAATAGATAGATTTTCAAGCCTTTGGTAAGCTAGTCAATTACTGTGTCTCCTCTTCTAGTACTTTTGCTTTGATCCCTTTGATACATCGTTAGGTAGCAGATCACCCAAACTGAGTTAAATAAAATGCAGACACGCAGGGGCCCCGTGAGCAGTCGCCCACCCCCGTCGCCTCGCCTCTCACTCTGTCCCCACCACCTCCAGCCTCCTGGTCCCCCTCCGTTTCCCAGCCCCCAGGCGGCTTGGACCCAGAGTGTTCTCTCCTCCCCTTCACTCCCCTTCTCGCCAGCATCCAGGTCGCAGTGCTGATATGCCGTTGTTTATGTGTGTGTGTGTTTACTTGATGACTTTCTGTCCTGTCGGACACGGCCGAGCCACCTTAGGCTGAGTTTCCCAGAAGCAGACGCAATGCAAGGATTCATGAGCACGTGATTTACTAGGAAACGTCCCCTGGGAGACCAGCCGGTCAGCGGGGGAGCAAGGGGCAGCGTGTCAAGAAAGGAGGGGGTTTCAGACAAAGCACAGAGGGGCCCAGCCTGACCTCGGGACCTGAAGGATGGGCAGTGCCCCCATGGCCCTGGGGGCTCTGGGCGAGTGGATTTTAGCCTCCTGGGAAAGGAGCAGAGACAGGAGCTCCTGGATACACCCCGAAGCTCAGCACCGAGTGGGCACCTAACGATCCTTTGTGCCGATTGGTTTCTTAGTAAATGAATGACTGTCAGAGGAGCCCTCCTGGTCAGTGTCATGCTTTTTTCAATAGAAATGAAGCCAGACGCTACCTGTGTGAGCACCCAGGCTCCTTGAGGTCTTCCTGGTGAGCATTTATGTGACCTCGACTTTGTTTAATGAGGTGCTTTAAAAAGTGTCCCACATCAAGTGCACGGAGCAGACACGGGACCCGGGCCTCTGGTACTTAGCGCCCCGTAGGCCCTGCGGCAGCCCCGGGGCCTCCGCGTGGGACATCCTGCAGCAGCTGACTCTGTGCTGAAACACAAGAGCAGACCATGTTTCCCACAAACCACAAAAACGAAGACAGGCTCCAAGTAAGGACTAAGGAGAAAGCACGACGTGAAGACTGTTATGAACACAGTGCCATCGGCATTTCATTAGAAAAGAGAGAAATCGTGAGGTCATTCTAGCCAGACAGAACTGCCCCATAACTGCAGGGGGAAGGGAGGAGAGGAGCCGGTGCCCTGACAGCCCTGCTCAGCCCCTGGCCAGTCCTCGGTGTGTCCATGGGGTTGAGCGGGAGCAAAGCGCCCAGTGACAGCCATGCCACTCCTCTGGGGAGGACCAGCATCATGTCACAGGGACGTAGTCAGAGGTGCTTCTTATGCACAAGGACAGAGAACAGAAGGACTGACAGTTTGTCACCGTTGTTGTTTACTTGCTGAAGCGGATGTTCGTCCAGAGGTAGGTAGCAGGGCAGATAACTGGGGACGTTCCTGACACACGAGGGTGGAGAGACAGCGACCCCGCCACCAGCGATGGAGCATCCCCCGTGACTCCCCATCCAAACACCTCTCCTGAGCCTGGCAGCCTCCATGTGGGCAGGTCCCGGCTGGCTGGGGTGGGGCCTGGGCGTCTGCATTCCTGATGGCTCCCAGCAAGGCCGACACTGCAGCCCCTGGACCACACTGTGTGAGCAGTGAGCACAGAGAGCTCCGCTGACCAGTGGTCCAGGCGGCTTCTAACCCACCTCACAGACAGAGAAGGTACAAGGCTCACCCTTTCTGGAAACGTTTCCCTCTCTAGAGAGGGGCCGCCTCTGGTACCCCTTTGGATGCCTGAGGACCCATCTCTCCTTCTTCTAAGGATGGCCCTTAACACATGGAGACAATGCTCACCCCCAACCCTGCCCTCCCCGGGGTCCCCCTCTTCCCAGCAGGGCATCACTTTACTCCCCTCACCACCCTGGTCGCTCTGAATCCCTCTTGAAATGAGTCGAGAAATGGATAATCCGGAGGTGGTCTGCCCCCTGTGAAGCAGACTGGAGGTCCCTGACCCCCTTTCTGGACCCTCCCTCCCCGAGGCCGGCCAGCGCCACCGGGCAGCACCTGCACCACTGGCTGCCTCTCTCCGGTCCCCGCCCCCGGCCAGTCTCTTTCCATGAGTCCTCACTGCCTCACGCTTAGCCTCAGGGTGGCAGGGGGAAGGTGAGAATGGCTTGAGATCCTCTGCACCTGTCTTCTAGAAATGCAGCAACTGCTGCAGCTTCACAGAGGAGGCAGGTGAGCTCCTGGCTGGGTAGCTGCTGGAGGCTTGGGCTATGTCCTGGCTTCGGGCCGTGTGCACAGGAGGTCAGTGTGCTCCTACGGGCTCACAGCTCTGTCCTTTGTTCCAGCTGGAACTGTCCCCCCATGACAGCCCCATCTGCTGTCCTTAGCATGGGCTGGGTGCCCACAGGAGGCCAACCACTGATCTGCCAGCTTTGAGTCCCTTCGCATAACACCTGGAGTCCACCTGGCGGGCAGAGCGTCTACATTTGGGAGGCGGAAGCTAAGGTAGGGGTGACAGGGATTTGCAGGAGAGTTTGGATGGAGCACAGCTGCCACATAACGGAGAGAACGGGCACTTCCCCAAGCAGGAGATACGAATGGCAAATAAGCACACGGAGATGTTCAACATCACTACCTTCCGAGAAATGCAGACTAAAGCCAAGATGAAAGAGCACTGCACGGCCCTTAGGATGGCGGAATGCCAAGAACTGACACCACCAAATGCTGGTGAGGACGCAGAAGCGGGAAGGCCTCTCTGGAAGACAATTGGTCATTTTCCTGTAAAAACACCAACACCGAACAACCCAGCAACCCCATTCCCGGGTATTTACTCTAAAGAAACGAAAACCTATGTTCACACAGAAACCTGCACGAATGCATCACAGCCTTTATTAGTAAGAATCAAAAACTGGAATTAAACGCCCTTCGGTGGACGAACGGAGGAACACACAGCGGCACCTCCCTATCGTGGAAAATCACGCAGGAACACAACAGAGTGAACTGCTGACAGCCCCAGCAGCCTGGGTGACCCTCGGGGCCTCATGCTGGGGGGGCTGGTCGGGGGTCTTGCATTGGACAGGGTCGGTGTCCTGATTTAGGTGCTGGGCCGTGCTTATGTAAGAGGTGGCGGTCAAGGATGTGGGACTCTGTTCTATCTTTGCAGTCCCTACAGAAACTCTGTTCTATTTTTGAAACTTTTATGTGAGTCTAAAATTGTTTCAAAGGGTATGTGTGTGTGTGTGTGTGTGTGTGTGTGTGTGTGTGTGTGTACACATATACATCTCTGTGACCAAGACTTAGTTGAAGAGTCTTTAGATGTGACCTCACATCTCACACACACACACAGAGTGAAATAATCTATCTGTATACATACATACACATATTGTACAAGGCCATCTTTAATGAATTTTAATACTCTATAATCTTCAAACTAACTAATATATAATTTAAATATCTGCTTTCCTTTCAATAAAGCAGAATATTTCAGAACAGTAAACTGGGAAATTAGTGTTTTTTAAAAAACAGCTGGTATCTGATGACCTAGAACAGCCCCAGCCAGTACCTTGACATACAACCAGAGGTTTTCTGTAATGCGATCTTGCACAGAGGCAGCCCTCGGTTTAGAAGATATTCTCATTCTTACAAACTAGGGAGCCCACCTGGGCCATGGGCACATGCAAATGTGCAGGTCAGTGGCGAGGGGCTGAAGGGTGAGGGGCTCTGGGGTCCCCACTCCCAAGTTTCGGGCAGACGGCTTTCTCCTTGCTGCAGAGATGGGAGACGTAGCTCCAGGGGCCTCACACTGTACAGGGGCTGGTGCCTTGGGCCAGTACCTGATGCTATGAGAAGATGAAGGAGAACTCAAACAAGCCAGGCGGGGGATCCACAGTCTGCCCTCACCGGAGCAGCACAGGCGTGACTCCCACTCAAGCCAGAGAGGTTTCTGGAGCCTAGGGTGGAGGGCATGCAAGAGTCCGTGGAGGGAGGTGGCTGCCAGCCTCTCAGAGGAAGGCACGTGGTTCCCACCTGCCCCTCCCGTGGCACCAAGTAGCTCTTGCACTTCCTCGGGAGTCAGGGCCTTTCTGGTGGGTGGACAGAAGGGTGAGGACAGGTGGATGGACGTTGTATCCCCATAGCTTGTTCCCGGGAGGTGCGTGCTCCGCTGGGCCCTCCACCCTCCTCACCTGTCAGCCAAGGGCAGCATCCCTGTGGGCCCTAGTGAGCCACCCACTGCCAGATTCGCCCGGGAGACCTTTGCGACCCGGGCCCCAGTGGTGGGCATGCGCAGCCTCCTGACTGCTCAGTGCCCCAGCTTTGTTCCAGAAGCCGCCTTGGGCTCCGCAGGCCTCTGAGCTCCCGAGGGCAAGTGTGTGACATCCAACACTACTAAGTAGCTTCTCTGTGGAAACATAAAAAGGACGAACTTGATGAAATACCAGTGTAAAACGAATTATTCGTGTGTCATGAAAAGAGTGAATTTGATATTTTTTTCATTTTTCCCTGCAATGCTCACAGCGTTTCCATTAAAGCATAATGAAAAAAGAGGGGAAAGTGTATGCAATTTTTAATCCCCAAAAGAAAGAAATTCAATTTAAAGTATAATTGTTTTCCTCCTAAAATGGCACACGTGTGAGGGGTTTTTTGACTTTTTATTTTCGAAATAATTTCGGACAGAAGAATTGCAAGAACGGTACAGACAACCCCTATATATGGTTGTCACCCGGTTTCCTTCAGTCTTAACGGTTTACCGTGGGTGTGTTCCCATTCTCTCAATGTACATATGTTTTCCTGAGCTCTTCGCAAGAAAGTGTCAGACAAGATGTCCTTTTACCCCTAAATGAGCCAGTTGTATTTTCTAAAAACAAGTTCAATTATAAAAGTCGGGAAATTGAAATCGGTACAATACTGTCGTCTCGTCTATAGACCTTATGTACATTTTCCCAGTTCTTTCAACATTGTCCTTTATAGCAAAAAGCAAGAGTCAGGCCCAGAATCCAGCTCAGGAGCCCATCTTGCATCTTCTTGCTGTGCCTCTTTAGTCCTCTGTAATCTGGAACCTTCTCTGTCACCACCCTCACTCCCTTGACATGCTTGGAGAGTACAGGTCGGTTATTTCACGGGGAGCCCTCCCTCTGGGTCGTCTGGGGATCCTGCTGCTTGAATTCAGGTGACGGCGCTCTGGGCAGGACCGCCGCGGAGGACATACTTGCCTCCCCGTATCGTGTCACTGGCGCGTCCCTGGTGCACGTGCCCGTGACCAGCGGTGACTCCATCCCGTGTTGCAGGCGGTGCCTGCCAAGTGTCTCCTGGTTGAGCCACGTTTCTCTGGAATTGATAAGTGTCTTGTAGGAGGTGCTGTGTGAGGATGGGGCATCCTGCTTGTCTCTGGTTGTTCCCCTACTGGTCTTAACGTCCTTCACAAGCTCCTAACCCCACTGTCCCTTCTGTATTTATTAGCTGGCATTCAGCTGTGGGGAAGAGTTTTCCCTTCCCCCGTATTTATTTGTAGGCATTTATTACTTCATTTCAGGCTGGACCATTGATTCTTACTTTATGGGTCCCTGTCCATCCGTTACGGTATTTACTGTGTGTTTATTCTCACTTTGTTACAGATTTGACAGCAGGCGCCCCTTCTGGTTGGCTCTGTGTCCTTTTGACACAGCTTGTCATCCATTAGCCAGTTTACCATTATTTCCTGCGCAGAGAGCTGTCCCAGGTCTGTCTTGGATGTTGACGGCCCTGACCCTGAAATCAGCCGTTTCTCCAAAGCACCCTGGCTCCTTGTGTTGGAGAGCCGTGTCTAGAAACCAACGTCCAGGCACTGGGTCTTCTCAGCACCTGGGGGGTGGGCGCGTTGTTCCCAGGCCCTCCGGCAGACTGAGCCAGGAGAAACATGTAGCACATAGGTACATAAACACACCTGTGTAACCATGTGTGTGTACACAGACATACTTATTTTTTATCTACTTATAGATAGAAACTAACATCCTCAATCCCATCCAAGCAGCTCACACCACTACCACACACTCTTTTTTCACCTGCGCTTTATCCCATGCGGTGGATGCCTCCTAGTTTATGTAACCACTGGATGCCTCATAGCTTATGTAACCACTCTCGTTTGATGGGCATTTAGGTCGTTTCCAATATCTTGCAGTTACATACTACGTTGCCGTGAATAACCTTGAGCGTCTGTATTTTTCTATGATTGGAGGTGAATCTTCAGAATAACACCTAGAATTGAGATTACTGAACCAAAAACTCAGCACGTATTTAATTGTGTTGCGTGTCGACAGATCTGCTTCCTAAGGTGTCACAGTTTGCATCCAGCCAGGCTGTGTGCCCACAGCCTAACTGACAGGATGGCTGGTGGTGCTTTTTCATCGTTGACAACTCGATAGGTGAAACATAATATCTCAGTGTGGCTTTCATTCTCCTTTCTCTAAGTGAGGATGCACATCCTTCCACCTGGACCAGGTGAGGCCAGCAGAGCACCCAGGCCGCGAAAGTTCAGATGCTGACCCTGCACTCACGTGAGTCAAGTCCTAGTTCAAACCAATCCAAACCCACGGTGCCAAAACTATCAATAACTTGGACTTTCCGTCTGCAAACCGTAGGTTACCCTCTGGCAACCGTAACGTAAAGGGGAAGCAAGATCTAAAGCAGCGACCATCACCTCATGCAGTTGTCCATGTAGCTCTTAGGTGCAGAATATCACACGTGGAAATAATGCAGGTTTGAAGCAGGGATTCACATTTAGAAACTGCATCCGCAGGTGATAAATCGACACGCCAGGGCTGGGCTCGGTTGTGACACCCACACCTGTGGCTGGTCCTGGAGGGCTGTGTCTGTGTGTATTTCCTGGTTTCTTGTCTGATGTGGGATAAGCCCTGGTCGCAGCAGTGGAAAGCGGCCCGCACTCCACACGGTCTGCTGGGGGCCCCTCTCCCCCACCAAGTCCCCTCACTCCCTATAGCTCTGCGTGTGTACAGTGCTCATTCCAGGCCCAGGGCCTTTGCACACGCTAGTCCCACCTCCTTACTGAGCAAGGGGCCTTCAGAGGGGCATCACAATTTCTTGGACAAAATCTGAAGTCCAGTGAACAACCTGATTATATCCACACTGTGAAAACAAAAACACGACAGTGGAAAAATAATATAATTTCCAACGTAGATTGACTGCTTGCTACATGCAGGTCGGTTTTACCTGATGCCTGTAGTGTTATTTTAAACCAGGTCTTCTGTCTTTGAAAACACACGATGTGTATTTGTTCTTTGTGCCTGTTTATTTGGAGGTAGATGGGATTCATCATCCTGGATGTCCACGTTCCTCTGTGTCCCCATCTTCTCACCCTCCCAGACGTTCGCTGAGTGTGGTGGTCTTGCCCTGGTTGAAGTTTTAGGGTGTCTTAACCCCCCAGTTCTTCCACAGCCTCTGCAGCAGATGCTCTCAGCCCACCGCCGAGTATCACCCCTGCAGGAGAAGCCCCCTGGCCTGGCCTTTGCCTACCTGAGGACCTTCTTTGGGCCCTGAAGGCTTCCCCGCAATGTGGGAGAACCTCTGCCCCCAGGCACTCGCCGAAACTGCCAGGAGGCGGTTCCCCGGGGGTTCCCTCTACCACATGGCCCCCGAGGTCCCAGAGGGACCAGGCTCCAGGCGCCCACAGAGGACCTGCCTTGGTAAAACGCCCTTTACAGGCTCTGGTCTGGCCACGTCCCACCTCCCCTCTTCCCTGCCAGCATTTCCCATGGTCCTCTACCAAGAAAACAAGTGCACCCAGTCCTTGACTCAAGATCTGCTTCTGGGGGAACTAAACTAAGACGGGTCCTGAGAACATTTTGTAGGACTGTCCTCAGGACCCCTGAGCACTTCCAGATCAGAAGAAGGGCAAGTCTTAGAGGGAGCCTGTCATCGTACCCCAACCATCGGATTGAAGACCATAGCTGGTGAGAAAACGGTGTTTAAATTAATTCAGGAAAGTTGAGTAACAGCCCCCAGGTAGAATTTAGGGCACAGCGTGTTTAGATACTAAAATATGTCCCCCAGGTTCCATGCCGTTGAGCCCCCAGACCCTGCACTTCTTTGCATCTATGACCCCGTGTGAAATACACGGAGTGGGTCCCCAGCAGAGTCTGGTTTTGATTCATCTGATTCCGGGTAAAGGAGAGGCCAGTGGGCCTGAGGTGCCAGGGGAGCCTGGGCCAGAGGATTCTGCCGAGCGCTGAGGGATCTGGTCTTCCATAGCTCACCTGCCCACGGAAGACCCCCAAGTGGACACAAGTGGACCAGTGGGGCTACCCCGACAGTGCAGGTGAGGGAGTGTGGCCCAGCGCCCTCCCTGCAAGGACTTCAGGGCTCCCAACCCAGACAGTGGTCAGGAGAGGCACTTCCGTGCGCGGTTGTGGAAGCTCCAGGTGTCAGCGGCGCTCACCCACACTCCTCGCTCCTCCGACGTGGACGGGATGTTGCAGCCCCAGAACATCTGGAGGGTCTGTGACCGACACGAGGAGGATGGGGGGCTGTGTCCACCTGCTTTTGTCCTCGGTTCTGTCCATCAGCTGCCCTGGGTGAGACAGCCTTGAACCTGACCGAGTCACCGTCCTCCCACTGTGGTCCCACCTGAGTGGACGGTTAGGACCCTAGGGCTCACAGGAAGGAGAGGAGCCTGGGGCAGCGGGGCTGACTGCCCACGTGGAATGAGGGCCCGGTTCCTCCCACGCACTCTGGGCAAACCCTGGAGCCTGGCTGCTTCTCAGATGCTGTCCATGTCGGCTAAGGGCATTTGGGAATTCTTCATGCATTCAACACGTGTGCTGTTGGTACCTGCTATGTGCAGTCTGTGTGCTGTCCCGTGTGATGGACACCGGCCACCTGTGCCACCTGAGGCCCTGGCAGGTGGTAGGGTGGCTGAGGAACTACGTCGGGCATCTTTGATTTGGGTAATTTAAGCAGCTCCGTGGGGCGGTGGTGCCTTGCTGGTCAACACAGACTTGGGCTCCGCGGGCTGAGGCTCTGATCTTCACCCTCAGTGACCTGGTGGGTCTGACCTGCATCTCAGGGAGCCTGGGTGCTGTGCTGAGTTCCCATCCTGCTCTGCCAGCTGCTCCTTGGGCCCCCGACACAATGTCTCCAAGCAGGGCCTCAGGGAAGTCCTGAGGGATCCCACTCCACAGGAGGACGGAGGGTGGGGGGACCCCCCACCTGTCAGCACGTCTGTGTCTTGGTGAGTTTCATTGCCCAATAACCTTGCTTATTGTAGAAAAACTATACCCCAGAAACGCAAAAAGAAAAAAAAACAAAAAGCACTGATATGCCCGCCATCCAGACGCATCTGAATTTCTGACTTTCTGGAGGAAATGTGACTTCTTCCACTTTCTACCCTGGTTTTTCCCTCGGTTATTACAAGCACCTTTCCAGGGCAATGAATAAACATCTACATCCTCATTTTCCATGACCACGTAGAGTCCTCTGTGATTTCGCAGTTTTGAAGTGGTGTTGTCGGGGACACACCGTGCAGGCTCCACAGGGCATCCCGATCCCGAGTCCATCCTGCTCTCCTCCCACCGCCCCCGCCCAGGCCACGCAGAGACGCTCCCCAGAATTAGGCAGCAGAGAAGGCCAGGGGCTGAGGAGCGAGTGGGGCTCCAGGGAGCCGGGCAGTGGTGAGGGGACAGTGAGACCTTGAGAGAGACGAGGGCTGAGGCCGAGCCCCTGCACCCCTTCACCCTCGGGGCTGTGCTCACAGGGCCGATGTGCGTCCCGCCTGGTGCTATGATTATCCTAGTCAATCTTCCCGAGGAAGAAACCCCAGGGGACAGAGAGCCAGCTCCCTGCGTGGAGGTCATGGACGAGGGCGGACTGTGTGGGCAGTGGTGGGCTGGGGGAGGAGGACAGCAGCCCCTGTACTGCTCTGCCCCCTCATAGTATCTCTTCCTTCAACCACGTGAGCTGTGAACGTCTCTGGAAGCGTCCACCCTGCCTTGCAGATATTCTAAGCTAATGCCCCGTGAAGAGGATTTTCAGAAACAGCTGCTGTGCGTGGTGTGTTTTCTCTACTTGGTTTGATGGTGTCTCCGTCGCCACCCGCCCCCAGGGTCCTCCTCTCCTCTCCTCTATCTGTTGGTGCGATGCCCATGGCCACTTGTACCCACAGCACTGCCGTGGATGGGAGGGAGATGGTACAGAGGGCTGGGCTGTTTTTGTCTGCCCTGTCATTTGTCTGAATTTTTAAAAACCTATTTGAATGAAAATGGACTAGTTATTTTGGTGCCGTGTAGCCACAACTTTGTAGTTCACAGGTGTGCTTCCCTTATGCTCTAAGGAAAAGTCTGTGAAGACTTTGTGGGGGGAACCTTTGCTTCACAGGCATGGTGGTGTCATTTGAAGTTGTTTCCAAAGATGGGGGTCGACGCCCAGGCAGCCCTGTGTGGTTTGCGGCCTCAGCTGACACCACACTGCTCACTGATTGCGGAACTTTCCACTGACCACCCTGGCCACTGGCCACCAACAGACCAGTCGAGAAGTGGTTATCAAAATCCCAGGGCCAAGGGGTACAGAGAGGACACCCCAGCTTTAGGCAAGAAGCAACTAAGGGCAGTGGGGTTGATTGGTGGCCAGACGCTGGTGTCCAGACAGCTGACAGCACAGAAGTCTGCAGTAAGCGGCCACTGGCCAGACGGTTCTGTAGTTTGGGGACACTGTAACCGCCCAGATCCCAGCAGTGTCCTTTGTAAAGTAGAAATGACAAGAGAAATAGCCACAGCAGCTATTTCCAGATTTGGAGTAAGATTCCAGCCAGCCCAGGTATTTAAACCCTCAGTTAACGAAAACAAAACCGAAAAACTCCACCGCAGCCAAAAGCCTGAACAGGTGCCCACAGACAGAGCTCTGGCTTGGGTGCATCCAGACCCGTCGAAAGACGCGCATCCGCCGGGGCGTCTGTCCTTCAGCCCCGTCCTCCGTGTCTCTCGGCGGCCTCGGATCCCGCCCTGCAAGTGTCGCTTCAGGGTCCCTCCCCAGGCCCCATGCAGAGGGCCATCAGGGCAGGTCGGCTGTTGCAGCCCAGCCTGAGGCTCCGAGTGCTGTGCTCCCAGAGTGGACACCATGGGCCTCCTGGGCAGCTCGTCCTGGGGACCCTGCCTGGCGTCCTTCACCTGGATGGAAGGTTCTGGCCTCCCTGCGGGCCGGCAGATGTGCGTCTGCCCCTCAGCCCTCAGTCCCCAGACCCCACCGAGCGAGGTGCCTCC
Organism: Stenella coeruleoalba; assembly: GCF_951394435.1. NCBI lineage: Eukaryota > Metazoa > Chordata > Mammalia > Artiodactyla > Delphinidae > Stenella > Stenella coeruleoalba. The sequence continues at coordinate 43,686,204 of NC_137161.1, read as the reverse complement.
CTGAAGGCTGCTCGTGCCCTCTCTGCAGCAGTGAGGATGGGCCTTTCCCTTTCCCTTTATTGTTTGAGAGGTGACGCTGCAGAGGAAAGACAGGAATTCCGCAGACCTGGCCCAGCGGAGGGGAGGCTGCAGGGTCCTGGAAAGATGACCCCAGGGACGGTGACCAACCAGGGCAAGAGCCTGCCCTGCAGGAAGGAGCTGGTCCTCACTGGGAAGGGATGCCTGGGATTGGGACCCATGGGGTGCATGCATGTGTGTGTCTGTGTGTGTGTGTATCTGTGTGTGTTTGTGTGTCTGTGTGTGTGTGTGTGTCTGTTTGTGTCTGTGTGTGTTTGTGTGTGTATGTATGTGAGTCTGTGTGTGTCTGTGTGTGTATTTGTGTGTGCGTGTGTGTGTCCATGCGTGTGTATCTGTGTGTGTGTCTGTGTGTCTGTGGGTGTCTGTGGGTGTGTCTGTGTGTGTTTGTGTGTCCATGTGTGTGCGTCTGTGTATCTTTGTGTCTCTGTGTGTTTGTGTCCATGTGTGTATCTGTGTGTGTTTGTGTGCCCGTGTGTGTATCTGTGTGTGTTTGTGTATCTGTGTGTGTACGTGTGTCTGTGTGTGTATCTGTGTGTGTCTGTCCATGTGTGTGTATCTGTGTGTGTGTCTGTGTGTGTGTCTCTGTGTCCGTGTGTGTGTGTCTCTGTGTGTGTGTGTGTGTGTGTGTGTGTGTGTGTGCGCGCGCACATGCGGGGGGCAGGTGGGTACCGTGTGGACAGTGCATCACCCACTTCCATCCTGGGCCCCTAGAGAAAGTCCCTGTTTGAGATTGGGGTGAGCCCCTCCAAATTCACCTGTTTTCTCTCAGATGAGACACAAACAGTCCAGCAGGAAGCTTCTAGCACAGGCTGAGTAGAGGCTCTGATTGGCAGTTTTACATGTGTTTGATTAACCAAAACAGGAGGGACACCCGGGCTTGAGACCAGGCCCAGTGACGTCCTTACTCAGATCAGAGTCTAAGGCAAGAAGGGGGTTCAGGGCAGGTCCTGGCCCCGACACCTGCCCTGCCTCACCCTAAAACCAGCTTGAAGTCTTGGAACAAAGAGTGGACTCCAACTCTGCCTGTGCGCTTCCCACCCAGCCCCGTCCTCCGATGGTCAAACCTTCACCCAGCTGTCCGCACCCCATCCCAGAGATCCGCAGGTCTGTGAGGTTTAATCTCCCATGGAGCAACCCAGAGCCCATCCTTGGGGTTTTTCTCTTCCTGTGGGGGACACACACTTGCCAGGAGGGCTCGCCAGGCCTGAGCCCCTCTTCGGGGGATGATGGAGAGACCCCTGGTAACCTTGCTCTCCATCCCCATCTCTCCCGGCAGAGCGACTACTCCAGTGACACAGAGAGCGAGGACAACTTCCTCGTGATGCCCCCACGGGACCACCTGGGCCTTAGCGTCTTCTCCATGCTCTGCTGCTTCTGGCCCCTGGGCATCGCCGCCTTCTACCTGTCCCACGAGGTAAGGCCTCCCCATGGGTTACGCGCACACGGCTGGTGCACCCAGGCCATCGAGGAGAGCCTGCTCGGGGGCGGAGAGCCATCTGGGGGGACCGGGCAGGGGGTGCCCAGCCTCACCCCATCAGGCCCGGGACACATCCTCTGACAGTGGCCACTGGGAAAGCAGCGGGTTGGGAGCCCGGCCTCCATGCCAGCAGGACTGACCCCATGTTGGGCGCGGACTTGGTACACACTGGGAACGGAGGCAAAGCGGGTTTGGTTTTCTTTGTGAAAGGCTCACACGTAAAATAGAGTCCAGTCTTGCGGTGCCTGTGTGCTTATCCCAAACTAAGGTTCTGGAGGAAACGGCCTGTCTGGTGGGTAACCGTGCCCTCCGTGCTTTAAGGACGTCGATTCCCAGCCCTTTTTCACAGCAAACGTCCTCCATGTGCCTTCACGGAGCCCAGGTTTTGAAAGATTTCCTCTAGCAAATGGGGAGCCTTCATTCAGAAATGATCTACGTTCCCGTTTTTATTAATCAAAGGAAGATGTGTACTTGCCAATTAAAGCATGAGTTTCAGCATCACCTGTCATCCCCACCAGACGGGAGATAAAGGCAGCCCCTTCCGCTGGCCCCGGAGCCCACCGCATCCTCAGGGCACCGGGCTCCCTCTCCAGCATCCAGGGCTCTCGGGCCTACCGGCCAGGTCTCACGCTTGAAGCACTGATTCCTCTGGGCTTGAGAACAGACCCCTGGCCTCTCACTGCTTCTTGCCATTGTCTGTACTGATTCGGTTTTTTGGGTGAGTGGAGAGTCCCTTTATGTGTGTTCCCGTGTCCCCTGACCCCCTTTTCCTGACCCCACGAGGAGCAGGGGGAGAAGAGGACCCACTGGTGGCCCCCTGAGGGCAGGCACCCTTTCACAGGGACACTGAGAGGCCCCAGAGGCCCTTCCAGGGGGACGTGGCAGGGCCGCTGCTTGAGGTCCTGTCTCTGGAGGATGGACGGGTATGGGGAGGGGTGATGGGGACCGTCCTGCACCGCTGGGGTTGGGTCAGGTGGCTGTTTCACGTCCAGCTTTGACCTGGAGGATGTGTCTGAGCTTCTCTTTTGTGACTTTGTCCCACACACGCCAGAGGCCTCTGCTCTGGGGGCACAAGCCGAGGCTGCAGGGCAAGATTCCAGGCTGTCAGGGGCCTGAGCAGCTGTGGGTGGAGCGAGGCCGGGATCTCCCAGACCCAAGCAGTGGCCGCGGTCGCTGCGTGCACCAAGGATTGGGACGCACAGCGGGACCCAGACAAAAGCACATGGGCAGATGCCCTCGATGTGCAGATGGTGTCCCCAGAAGACCCCAGGCCCAGAGCCCAGCGCCCCGTGTCAGCTGCGCCCTGAGCCTGGGTTAACGCGCTGCAAACAGGCAAGAGGGTTTCTCCAGGAGAAGGAAGCTCAGGAGGACAGAGCCCAGAGAACCAGGGCCCAAGTGTAACGTCAGCCACCCCCTGCATCCCAGTCTTGACACGTGGAGGGGTGAAGGGGGCGGCCCACTCCCAGCCTCCCAGCCTGGCCTACTGACAAACCCCATCACCCCCAGGGCGTGCCCTCCAAGCCAGAGCTGTGTTCTGATTGCCACGTTGTAGAACGGGACTCATATTTTTACCATGGGTTCCACAGGGCAGATGCTCCCTGTTCAGAGAGATGCAAGTGGACATTGGTGTCACTTGTCACCTGCCAGCAGAGGCCAGGTGAGCCCTGGATAAGCGGGGGCTGGGGGTGGGGCTGCCCAGGAAATGTTGTCTACGTGCCGGGATGCAGAAGTCATCCCTGGTCTTGGCTTCTCCACGTACCCTGGGGGAGGCCTGTCTCTGGGGCAGGGCAAGCCGTGCACAGCATCCTTGTCTAAAAGATGGTAAATATAATAAAACTCCAGCCACAGTAGAGGAGACTGGCATGAGATCCTTCTTCTCAGAAAGTAACATTACCCTTCACACCTTAAGAACCTCCTAGACTCGGGCCTGATGAGTCAGGATGTTTAATACCTTTGATGGGAAAGGATTCTGATCATCTGTTAACGGCAAGTGAAACAGTCTCCGTGGAGGCCGCTGGTCACATTCTCAGGGGTGAAGAGCCAGCATTTTGAGGCCTGCGGGGTTGCCTTTGCTGTTGGAATAAGAGAAGGGGCTCTGGGGTCCCCGGCCCTCAGCCCCTCTTTTTTTTGTGCTGTGAGCGTGGACCCCTCGGTGGACACATCTCCACGGGAACTCGCGGCTGAGACCCTGGCGCGCGGGTCCCTTCAGGGTCAGCGTGGCTCTGGACTGCACTGCAGGCCCAGGAGCTGGCAGCCCCTGGCACATGGTGCTTCAGCCCAGCCTTGAGCCCGCCAGGCCTTCTGTTCGTGCCTCTTCAGCCTGACTGTAGACGCAGGAAATCGGAATTGTCGGCACACACGGGGGTCCCCAGGTCAAGGGGCACCTGGAAGGAGACGTGGGATCTTTTCTCCAACAGATTTTATGATTCGAAAAAGGCCTCAAGTAGCAGTAACAGTGGTGGTAAAAGTGTCAGAGAGGTGGGTACCACCTGCACCTCTGGGCCCCGGCCTGCGTTGAACACCGCACACCTGCCTTCTTGGGTGGTCCTGGCCAGCAGTATCGACACCCCCAGCTCAGTTAGAAACGCGTGTTGTCTGGCCCACCGACCCGCTACATCAGAGCCACTGGGAGGGATGCGTGGAAACGGCTTTTGAACAAGCCCTCCCCCCGCTCCTGATGCTGCCGTAGTCTGAGCAGTTGCACACGCGTGATCTCATGGGAAGTCCGTGACAGGGCACTGCCATCACGTCACTTTGTGGCCATGGGATCAGGGGTCAGTGAAGGCGATGGCGTCCTAAGGCCAGACCTGCTGGCGGTGGGCCTCGCCCCCGGCCTTAGTGTGGAGGCCTGAGGGCAGCGTTTGTCCACAGCTTCACTTTACTCCGGTGCTAATCATTTGATCCAGCTCCCAGTGCAGGCAAGTTTTATACACTTTTTACAGAGGAAGGTGTTGTGTGTAGTTTTGGTGGGTCCACCCAGAAAACGATGCTCTGAATGATGTGGAAGATAGAAAGGACCCCAAATTTGCTGCGCGATGGCTGTGAGCTAGTTGATGTGCCCACTTTATCTTATTTAATCTTGGCAATGAGTCTGAAAGGTGGGAATTTATTATCCCCATTTTTATGGATGAAAAGACTGAAGTTTCAAGGAATTAAATAACACAGAAATCAGAGAGGCAGCAAGTATGGATACATGATGCAAATATCAATGCTTCTAACACTTAAAATCAAATTTCCTGCAACATAACTTTGACTTTTATCTGCAAACAAAAATAGAAAAGCACAGCTCTCGCTTCTAAATCTTGTCCCCACCTGCTTGGAGCGTGTTACAGTGAGGAAGAGAAGCCTTCTAGGCGGGATTGGGCGCTTACCTGGGCACCTTCACCAGCAGGGCAGGTGTGAGCTTGAGACTGGAGCTGGAAGACCCTCCCCGACTCCCCAGCCCACCTGCGCTGCCCCGAGGCCGTGGGTCCGGAGCTCCCGCTGGCAGGAGGCCTGAGCGCTCCGTGTACTGCGTCGGCCTCAGGCATCTTCTACATTTGAGCATCTATTATGTCTTGATTTCACTTCCTAAAATGTTTCTTTCCTTTCTTAACTGCATTATTTTAACTATAATTAAATGAGAAAAGGGAACTAAGCGTCAGATTATGAATTTTATGAATAGCACCAGAGTTTCAAAGTATTCTTTAATATTTCCTAAAGAATCTCTAGCTGTCTTCTGCAGAAGGATCACTAGTGCTATCATTAGAAGCAGAAATCTATAGTTCTTCTACAGAGACCGTGTTCCTCTTACAACAGGAATGTTTCTTAATTAGAAAATTGAAGGCTGGGTTGAGGAACTTAGATTTTCTGTCACCTGAATTCCCGTTCCTTCCAGCGCTGACAGGAACTCGCCCTGGCTCTTTGCATGAGTGGCCTAGTGCAATGGGACGAAGAGAACAAAGCCCGTGGGAGCCTTATTCAGACTCAGAAGTGGCATCGCCGTGTGAATCAAGGATGGAAAGCCCCGGGGGGCTTGCCGAATCCCGGCTACACGTGTGTCTGATGCAGAGACCTGCACACCCGTGTTCTGTTCAGTCATTTCGTAAAGATGAACCATGTGGCTGATAAACGTGGCATCTCTTGAGGGTGTCCAGACCCAGCTGGGAGGAGTCACCACGGCTCAATATCGAGTCAAGCTGCTAAATGCTCTGGGCACGCGCCACACACAGGTCGGTGAGCAGCCAGCACGAACCCCTCCTCCTCTGGGCGCCCTGGAGACAGTGCCGAGCTCCCTCCTCTGAGCTGCCCACCAAGGAGGGGCTGCCACCAGTCGTAGGCTGAGGGCTCCCCCCAGGAGGAAGCAACAGAGACAGAGGTGACCTGGGGGGCCAGGGAAGACAGGGCAGGGCCGGAGAGTCTTGAACGCAAACTGGAGTCTGTCTATTAACTGAGCGTTTTAAGCCAGAGAATAAGGGTGGGCAATACAACAACGTAAAGGGTGGTCAGAGGACACGGCACGGAAGCAGCACGTTCTGCAATAGAGTCAGCTCAGAGCAGAATATCCTTTCACAAGGAAGCAAGCAGACACGTGTGCCAGGCACTGCAGGGCCTCTGCGGATTTCTGCTGCGCAGCCTTGGGGTCTCATGAGGCAGATGCAGCGAGACGGGCCTCTTCACCTCCCTCCACCCTCCCATCCGCCAGGAGCTTAGTTACAACAAAGCCTTGAGCGGCAGATGCCTCAGATGCTTTTAGGAGCTGTCACCTGTCCATCTCTAACCATTCATCTCACCAGAGAGACCGGCATTTCCACGTTCTCTTAGCTAAACCTTGTCACAAACAAAGACAGGTTTTGGAAATGCTCAGTTTTTTTTCAAAGTTGTGTGCTTAGGACAGGTGCATTACATAAAACTGGACCCCGTGTCCTCCACACACTCAGTGGTGGGGTTTATAATCATCCGTAGGTCTGGAGGAAATGTTTTATATATGTCACCATGCCCCTCTTTTATCCTCAAGTTCATTATTCTCCGATGCCCCCTGATTTATAGTAAGTTGAGTACCGCCTGGTGACTGCGTCTGTAAGCGGTAACAGATTCAGAATTAGCACAAGACCCAACTTCATACGTGAGAGTCACGGGTCCTCTAACAGGTGGAGTTATCATCTGGTTTAGCAGGGTAACTAAGTACTAAAGCCATGAACTCTGCTGGAGCCAGAGGAGGACCTGGCAAAGCCTGTTCCAGCCCCAGGAGGTGTGGAGAAGCAGGAGTGATGGGACCACCTGGGAAGAAAGATGCTACCAAGGGGGCGAGGGGGTGGGAAGGATTTGGACCAGGCCCACCTCTCCCCCCGGGTTATGGTGAGGGAGCGGCTAGGCTGCAGGAGCCCCACCAGGCGCGGGAATGGCACTGACTTTGCAGAAATGGAGTATAAACGTGACTAGAAGGATGGCCTGATATATCAGATGGATATATTTTAACCTGTATCAGGAAAACATGCAACACAGCTTAATGGTCTGGAGTGATCACTTTCCCCCTCCCCTCCCCCTTCTCTCTCCCTCCCTCCCCTCCTTCCTCCTCCCTGGATCTCTCCTGCCCCATCTCTATCTCCCTCTCCATATGTGTATTTGATATGCTGATTGTAGCTTCTGAGAGCTGTTTTGCAACTTCTGGATCTAAACAATTCTGTATAAATATTAATGATCTGGTGCAGCCAGGACAAATCAGATTTCTGATCTATTTTTCTTCCTCCAGAACGCATGCTGGAGTTGAGTCACTGATCTCAGCTTGTGTTGGTGGATAGATGAACAAATGCATCATATCTGTTCTGTTCCCTGGAGCGTATTAGATGGATTTTTTGCAGTTATCGTTTATGCATCGTCTCAGTAATTACTATCTCGATTTTGTGATTATTTGTCTGGAGCAGAGAAACCCGTGCGTTGATTGTCCAAGGGCAGAGCCCACACAGTGCCTGGGAGTCCAGAGTTAAAATCCCAGCGTGTGTTACATTCTTCCCTCTGGCCTCATGCTCACCTCAAATTACGTTTGCAAATGCGTGATCTTTTTGCTTTTAGATGATGTATCTAAAGCTGTAAGGACGTAGCCCCTAAAAGCATGGTTGGTCTTTTCTTTCCCATCTCTTCTGAGATTGAGGCTCTGCACAGGTCCTATGACATCCCGAGGACCGAACAAAAGGTGCAGTCCCAGGAGCTCCTGCTTCTGTGCAGTGGCCCGTGGCTTCCGTGGCTGTGCCTCTGAAGGCTGAGTCCAGCCTGCCCAGAGCCTAGACACACTTAGCTGAACATGCCCTGGTCCATGACAGACGCCAGTCTCACCACAGGCGTCCCTGGATGTGGCCACGGGGAAGGCCAGGCCACTGATCCATCTCACTGTCTGCAGCACGAAGCCTCACCTCACAGGCAGGACAGTACCCCCTGTGTCTGGACTCACAAGTATAGTGATGCCAACAGAACATAGAAATTCGGGAACAGTTGTGATGAGTCACTGGTTGATGAGCACATCATAGATTCTCGTGGGAATGAGGGTCATTTGGGGTACATCTCTGATGTTTTGATGTTGACGATGATGAAATTTAAGTCTTCCTCACTGAGAGACCCCTCACTGGACTACCTCAACCATGGGGCCAGCTAGCTGTACATGGGAGTCAAAAGTACTGATGACATTACACCTGCACCTTGGCTGTAAAAACTGGTGCAGCAAGAGGACGGGACCCTGGCTCAAGACTCTGGGTGGGCTGCTCTCAGGAGGGCCCCTCTTTTCTTGCTTCCTTGATGAGCTTTGGCATTTTCTGGCACTTGAAGGTTGCATGAATCCCAGACATAGAGCCTAGAAGATACTGAATTTAGAGCTGGAAAATTACCTTGAGCACAGCATGTACTGAGACCTGCAGTCTCTTACCTGTGTGTAAAGCTTCTCATTCTTATTTCCCTTCTCTCCTTTTAGACGGGGGATTCTTCATTTCTAACCTTCGGTTTTATTTAAATGATTGGTACATATAAATAGGAAGGAGTCCTTGAAACACACCTGCAGCGCGTGTTTACTTTGGTCTGAGCTTTGCGTTGCGGTGATGTTCACACACACACGAGGGCAGGGTCGAAGGAGCCCCACGTACTCAGCGTGAGCTGGTTGGGGAGAGCTGTGGAGCCGGCTGCCTCCAAAGTAATTCAAAGATAAATGATGAAGCAGCGAGTTCTTAGATGACACGACGCAGATTGCTTAGGGGATGCAGGAAACAGCAAGACGTGGAGGCGGAAAGTATCCTTTAGAACTGGCCCTGCGCCGGGAGAGAGCAACACGCAGGTGGTGAATTTGGCCCTGGACCCTTCCCATCCCCCATCCCCCATCCCGGCCCATCCATGGTTCTCCAGGAAGTGCCACAGTTTGGGTCCACTTTGGCCCATCTCAGTCCCACGTGGACAGCATCACCCCTCAAGGCCCCAGCACTGCCTGCTTCATCCAAACTGAGTGGAGGTTTCAAAGCCAGCCTGAACCCCAGAGCTTCCCCATTACCCCCATTCTGCCATCACCCCAGCCTCCTGCCACTCCTGCCTCCCTCCAAGACCACCGCCCCCATCCCAGGCCCGCACTGCCCACCACCACCAGACTGGGTCTCTGGGGGTCCCTTCTTGGTCGTCGAGAGCCACAAGAGCTTCCAAGGTGTCCAGGATGGTTCACAGGCCCAGAAAGTACCAAGAACAGACTGGCAGTGCTTTGTGGTCCTCCCGGGAATCTAAACACAGTGGAGATGTGGTAAGTCCATCTTGAGACCCTGCCCCTAGAGCTCAATTCTAAGATGATTCTCTGCATTCCTGAGATGATTTTGCATCATTTTGCCTGGCCCTCAGAGGTGTAACAAGTGCCTTGCTTTCCTCTGGAAATGACATGCAGGGTTTGAAAACCAGAATGGAGCTTGTAAGTGAACAAATCTTCATCCAGAGCCATCTGTGTCCACGTAAGGATCCCTGGGCCTTGCCCATCAGGGGCGCTGGGATTGCGTTTGTGCCTGTCCCATCGCACAGGGGGCAAGTGCTGGTCAGACCTGGGATCCTGAGTCACGCTCTGCCCACAGAGGGTACAGCTGATCGCGCTGGCTCTCAGGCTGATTTTCAGGTAATTGGCGGGGTGTCTTGCAAGGACTGATCACAGTGAGGTTTGATTTATTATGCGTGAATGTTGGATGGGGGGTGGGGCACAGAGTTCGGCTGACTCTCTGGAGTCTGAAGGAGGCCGGAGCCCCGAGGGTTGCAGGTCACCTCAGTACATGTGGCCACTCTTCCCGAAGCTGTCCGGTGGCATCCCCGGAGGCCGGAGCCCAGGGTGCAGGGAAGCACCCTCTGCAGCTTTGCCTCTCGGAAGTGTGTCTGTCCTGCGGCTGCAGCTGCAGCAGGAGCTGGCGGCTCAGCTCCGTGGTCAAAGGGCTGCGTCTGTCCTGGGCCGGCTCTCAGGCACGGTTCCTGGAGGAGTGTCTGGAATCTGCTCCCGGGCCTGGACCTGGAGATGCTCCGGGTGTTCTGGGCACCTCCATTCTTGGCCTAAGAGCCTGTCCTGAGAAAGGCCAATTCTTTCTGAAAAGTCTTTGGTACTCCTTGTCACCACCTGTGACCAGGGAGGCCCTGAGTAACTGAGTTCATTTCCCCAGAGGGCGGCCCTTCCCCAGCAGACAGAAGCCATCTGACTCCAGCTAGGGGCTTGGGCATGTGGCTGTGCTGTCTTTACTCAGGAGAGAGGACTTTGCCCTTTCGCACCAGGACAGAATCAAATGTGGCCCCAAACACCCCGCCATCCGATCGGGAAGATCGTGACTCCCTGCCGGGGCCCACCTGCTGCCCTGGTCTCCCCACAGGTGCGAGAGGAGATGGGACGCCCCGGGCCCAACGCAGGCTCCCGGCGAGCTATAAAACCGAAGAACGGCCTGGGCAGCAGAATGTAAAAGTGTCCTTGACGCCGCCTGTACTAACCTGCAAGATGATTAACTTTATTTCCCAGTAACTTAACAGAATTCAAAAGCCAGGGGACAGGCTTAAAGCAGAATCAGCTTGAGCTATATTTCTAAATATATCTAAACTCAGAGCTCTTCCCCCTCAGCTCCCAGCAGAGGATTATAATAATCGTTTGTCATGGTCAGAAAGCTTGCCTGAAGGGTTTCAGCTCACGGTGGTCTGTGGATGGAGCGCGTTGGCCACGGGGGCGCTGCAGTCCGGCTGCATCTCCAGGATGTGGTGTTCGTGGTGCGTGGCCTGAACAAGAGTTTAGTAAACACACTCTGTCTGCTTGGTTGGCATAAAGACAGAGACGGGGGAGCAGGTCCAGGAACCAGAGGCCTGGCCAAGACAGCTCTTCCCCAAACCGCCCGCTCTTCTTGGCTGGAAAGAGGCACTGTGAGAGGGACTCATCCAAGTTCCTAGGCTGAGATTCTGTGGTGGTCAGGGCAACAAGTCCACTGAGACCTCGGGAAGCAACGAGGAAATGGGACGAGGAAGGGTTTCTGGCCTTCGGGAAACAGTCAGCCCTCCTCGGTCCTTCTTGGAGGTGGTCAGGGAATAAATAAGACAGACCCACGGTTAAAGTCCTAACTGACAAGCTGCTGTCAAGGAGGAGTCCTGCTTCACCCATTTAAATGCTCAGAATAGAGTTCTTTATTACACTGAGATTAATGTAACCCAACGGGCATGTCGGGGAAAGCAATTAACAGAAGGTAACAATACCTGAGAGCACGGATCCTCAGATGTTGCCACAGTATTGCTCCCAAGGTCTTCTGTCCCCTAGAAGTTAGTGGTTTATTTTCAGAGGAGTTCTTTCAGTGGCCTCCTTTAATAAACGAAAGCGTATAGTCGAAATCAGCCAATGAGCTGTACGCAGTTATCAAATTCTGAACGACGTTAGTATCTTAAGTAGGGGAGGCAACTTCCTCGATGATGTTTTAACATCTGTTCAATCGGCCACACCTCAACCCCCTAACTCCAAGGGACAGAGCTGGGAGGACACCTCCGTGAGGACAGAGCACCAGGAACCCCAATGAGCCCGCACGTCCTGCTCGTGGACCCGCAGAGCTGACTCCTCCCCTCCAGGGTCTCCCCTCCTGGGCGGCTGGGCGGCGATACAGGACACAGTCACCCCCACATGCCGTTCCTGAGATAGGCACCCACTTCCACCCACCTTCACCCCCGTCTCCTCCTGTCCCCAGAGTCCTGGACGTCCTTTCAGCCCAGGGAGCTCGGACACCTGGATTGTCTTGCCCTCCCTGCCCCCCTCCTCTGGGGGGATTGCCTAGACCCCACGAGGGCAGGCAGGCCGTCCGGGACATCCACGGGCTTGGTGGGAAACGGGTTCATCATGATTTTCACCAACTTCTCACTGAAATTCAGTATTTCTCCTGTTTGTAAGCGTGGCCACCAGTGCCAGGGGAAAACTGTTTAACTCAGGGGAACCAAAGGGCTGATCCTGGGGGAGCCAGAGGGGTGGTCCTGGAGTGGGGCTGGAAAGGTGGTCCTGCAGTGTCTCACTGGGACCAAGGGCTCAGCCTGTCTCCTTCTCTTTCTGGGGTCATTTCTGACCCACAAATTGTGCTCCTACCAGCCCGTTTCTCTGCCAACCCACAAAGCCCCAAGGAGAAAAAGACATCATCCCAACAGCAGTTTCATTACCTTTATATTTTACTCTCATCTTTGAAGCTGGAAAAAGATGCTCTGTATTAAAATGTTCCTTCCCGCTGTGCATAATGCTAACGTCCTCCACACAATAAAGCTAAGGGAATATTCTACACGCTGAAAGTAGCTGCAGTGACCTTTCTTCTTCGTGAAAGAGTCTCTTCTTTCCCTCATGGTCCTTCCCCTCCTCCTTCGCTCTTTTTTTCCCCCTTTGCATGTCAGCTCTCAGTCCCCTATAGCCAAGTGACTGGGCCATCTTCCAGAAACAACAGCAAAGAAAATTATCAAAGGACGCGGAGGAAACAGACACACTTCTTTCCTCCAGTTATGGCCTCTGCAAAGTCCTAGATTCTTGGAGGAGGAGACTGAGATCTTGGGATGTAGCTGGGAGTGCAGGTCATACCCCGGCCCAGGGCCCTTGTCTGAAGCCCCCTGTTACTTAGAACTGCCAGAGGGTCTAGAGGGAGGCTGTGGTCTTGAGTTTATCATTTTTTCCAGGTTTATTGAGGTATACTTGGCAAATAAAACTACATATTACACTTCTAGGAGGTGATGAGAGAAATAAGACAGAGGTTGGCCTGCTTGTACCTGACCCGAAGGTGGGACCCACCAAAAGGAATTGTCTGGAAGGGGTGGGAAATACGGAAGAGCAAAGTTCAGACGAGTCTGTTGTTTCTAACTGCCCGGCCAGAAAGGCACTTTTCTCCTAGAGATTTTGCTTGTTTCTTACAATGGAGAAGAAGGTGGCAAGAATATTGAGGCTTCCAAAGGGACAGACACACACAAAAGGAAGACCAGAGAGAAGGTGTGTGGGCCCAAGACAGCTCTCCCCTCCCCTTCTCTGTCTACCCTCCGTGTGTTCCCATCCACAGACGATCTCATGGGAGCTGGTCTTTACGCGGCATAAACGGGCCATGCATGTGCGTGCACACACACACAATTTAAGGACCTTACCCATACCTTGTACTTAGTTTTAATGTTTGTAAGTCAGATAGATATAGTGGTGTCACTGTATAATAGTATAGCCCTTACTGACTACAATACTTTCATTAGCTTATCAGACTACAAATCTCCAGGGATAGAAGGATTGTCTCCTAGACAGTGACTAGAACACACCTTATCCCAAATTGCACGCGATGTGACCCAGCCTCACTTTCTTGTCTAACTTCACAGAGGGTAGATTTTCCAGTTGAGCAACACTGAGGTAGAGAAGGAGTGAACCCGAGCCTTCTGCCTTCAGACCCTGCAGGGACCAAGGAGCACCATCAAGGTCTGCACATGAGGAAACTCAGGCCCCGTGTCTAAGTGGACTCGTTAAAAGTATACCAAGAAATAAGAGGTACAAACCCCAGCCTCCCCAGAGAAATGCCCTCAAACTTTTACGGAAGGGGTGAACCCTGCTGCCTTGGGGAGCAAACTCTCGCAATCTCCCCGCACTTCCTCCTGCTTCTGCAATGAGTGTTTTGCACACCACACCTGCTCCTGGCTTTCTGATAAACCTCTGCGTTTTATTTTGGGTGCTGATACAGTTATTCCTGCAAAGAAAACTGCCCTGAACCTCGTGGCATGAAATGACCTTTTCATTGTGCTCATGGTTTCTTGGGTTGGGATCCGGGAGGCGCCATGGGGAAGGCCTGTCTCTGCTCCTCAATGTCTGGGGTCACTCGAGCCTGGAACATCTGCAGCGTCTTCACACCCATGTCTGGTAATTGATGCTGGGTGTTGGCTCAGACTTTACCCAGAGTGAGCACAGGGGCACCCAGTACCTGGCCTTCCCACGTGGTCCCTTCACATGGGCTAATTTGCGCTTCCTCACAGCATGGTGGCTGGGCTCCCAAAGCAAGTGTCCCAAAAATACCAGAGCAGATCATAAGACCTTGTTATGACCCAACCTCTGAAGCCATGCAGCATCACCTCCACCAGACCCTGTTGGCCGAGGCCTTGGTAAAGTTCTACCCAGACTCGTGGGAAGGAACATAGAGGTCAAGGATCTAGAAGAATATGAGGGATGGAAAACACTGCAGCAGCCGTTTCAGGGAAGATATAATCTGCCACAGCTGCATTTACAGGGATGAAAGAAAAGTATACACATAACATGTTTATATTATTAGGTCCATCAGAAAATGAATAATGAGAGAACAACTTTCTTTCCTAAATACTATATTCAGAAAGAAAATATCAAATGAACAAAATTTCTGAGACCTAAAATGCCTTCTAATAGTTTATGAGGTCATGACATGATTATAGTAAAAAGCAAAGGGCATTTTTACTCCAAAGCTATTATACTTATCAAATGCACACTGGCACACATGACAATGATGATGAAGATGTTGCCTAGTGAAGACAGAAGGGCTGAGAGTCTTGTGAATCTTCCGTTAGCAAAGCAAACAGCATTGTGCTGGTAAGGCTAAGTGACAGCACTAAATATTCTAAGTGATTTTTAAAATAAGCTAAGTTAACATATTTCTTCAAATATCTACAGCCTTACAGTATGTGTGTGTACAGGAGAGGAACAGAAACTACCTCAACAAAAGAGACCCGCCTTAAAGCATTTGTTAATCTCCAACATGCATCTCGTTTGTTATCCTAAAAGCAAAGTGCTGCAGGGTGGTCTCTGGCAGGCTTTTGATGGGGGCAGGGTGGGGGGTGGGGAGCAACCCTACTCTGGAGGAGAGATGGAAAGACCGTGGAGTTCATCCCTCTTTGTGGAGTGCACCCCTGGCCCACTGTGCACTCCAGTTACAAGACTTAGAGGGTCACAGAGCTTCCCCTCCCCCATACCCTTCCACCATGTGAGTATAAGCTTCCAGTATGATAACAATGGATGTGAGCTGGGGGGCATGAGGTGTATACTCTGTTTGAGGCAGTACACAGGAAAGCCCCAAAGCCAAGAGGAAAGACAAAAATAAAGACATTCGAAGAGGTACCTAAAGCTACAACAAACATCAAACACGCTTCACTTCTTGCCAGCTTAACATAAATTCTCACACTAAAGGCCTATTTACTTTAATATCTACTGCTCTATAAAGATGTCTTTATTGCAAGGCATGCTAGAAGTCAAGAAAAGTCTGAAGAGACAAAGCAATCATTAGAACCAAACTTGATTATGACTCAGATGTTGGAATTATCAAACAGAGGATTTAAAACAACCGTGTCCAATATGTTAAAAGCTCTAAAGGAAAAGGTAGACCACATGCATGAACATCTGGGTAATGTCAGCAGAGAGATAAAAACTGTAAAAGAAATGCTAGAAGTAAAAAACAGTAACAGAAATGAAGACTATTTTGTTGGTACACTTGACACAGCTGAGAAAAGCATCAGTGAACTTGAAGATGGCCCAAAAGAAATTACCCAAACTGAAACACACATTGAAAACAGTGAAGAAAAAAAAAAAGATCACAACATCCAAAAACTGTGGACTGCAAGACCATAGGAAATGGTGTAACATGTGTAATTGGAATACCAAAAGAAGAAGAAATATTTTAAGAAATAATACTGCAGAGTATTACACATGTTCCAAGAAGCAGAGAGACCATCAAGCAGAATTCAACAAAAACAAAAAGACCCTAGATGTATTATACTTAAACTGTAGGAAACAAAAAGAAACTTTTGAAGATTCCCCAAGGAGAATAAAACACCTTACCTACAAAGAAACAAGGATAAAAACTGTGGCCAACTTCTCATCAGAAACCACACAACTAAGAATGCAGTTCAATTCAATCTTGAAAGTGTTGAAAGAATAAAACAAATAAACAAAAACCTGCCAACCTGTGTGTATATCCAGGGACAATATCCTGAAAGAGTCAAGGATAAATAAAAACAATCTCAAACGAACAACTGGGGGAATTCACTGCCAGCACCCCTGAGGTCTAGAAAAATATTAAAGTTCTTCAGGCAGCAGGAGAACGATATGGGTCAGAAAACTGGACCTACATTGATAAAAAAGAAGAGCAGCAAAAAATGAATAAATAAAAATGAGATGTAATCTTTTATTTTTCTTATTCTCTAAAAGATCGCTGTCTGTTTAAAGCACGAATAGTAACAGTGCACTGGGCGATTAGGGAATAAGTAAAAGTGAAAAGTGACAACAGTGTTGAAGAGATGAGAGGGAGGATTTGGGAATATTCCATCATAAAGTACCGGCACTACACTTGAGACAATATGGTGCTATTTGAAAGTAGGCTTAGCAACTGAGATATATATTTTAAATAGAAGTATAAATGATAAGGCAATAGAGGAGATAAAATGGAATCACATAAAATGCTCGATTAAAACCAGAGAAGACGGGGACTTCCCTGGTGGTCCAGTGGTTGAGACTTTGCCTTCCAATTCAGGGGGTGTGGGTTCCATCCCTGGTCAGGGATCTAAGATCCCACATGCCTCGCGGCCAAAAAACCAAAACATAAAACAGAAGAAATATTGTAACAAATTCAATAAAGACCCTAAAAATGGTCCACATTTTAAAAGAAAAAAAACAGAGAAGGCTGAAAAGAAAATAGAAACAAATGCAACAATATACAAAGATGGTAAATATTAATCTGATTATATTAATAATCATTTATATGTCAGTGGTCTGAACACACCAGCTAAAACAGAGATTGTCAGATTGATTTTTAAAACAATGAGACCCCACTATATGTTGTCTACTTATAAACTATATACTGTCTACATTTAAAGAAACCTGTATATAAAGCCCAGACAGATTGAAAGTAAATATTAAAAGTAAAGATATGAAAAAAGATATACTATGCTAACACAAATCAAGATAAAACTGGAGTATCTTATGTGAATTTCATGCAAAGCCGACCTCAGAACAAGGCATATTATCGGGGATAAAGAGGTGTGTTGCATAATGATAAAGGGGTTAATTCTCCAAGAACAAATAACAATCGTAAGCGTAAAGTGAATGCACTAACCCCAGAGTCGAGATATGAGGCAAGACTACAGAATTAAGAGAAGAAATAGATAACAGTTACAGTTGGAGACTTCAGCCACCTCTGTCAGTACTTGATAGATCAAGCAGACAGAAAATCAGTAAAGATATAGATGACCTGAACAGCACTGTTAATCAGCCAACACTGCAGAATACACATTTCTTCTGAAGAGCACAGGGGGCGTTCACCAGGATAGGCTGTATTCTGGGCCAAAAAAACAATCCTTAAAAATTTTAAAGAAAAAATACAAAGTACATTCTAGACCACACAAGAATTAAAATAGAAGTCAGTAACAGAAACGTAGCTGGGGATTTCCCAAATTTTGGGCACTTTAAAAATGTACTTCTCAATAACCCATGGGTCAAAAATGTCTCACAGGAAATTTAAAAATATTCTGAACTAAAAATGAAAATAAAACATCAAAATTTGTGGGATGTAGTTAAAGTGGTGCTTAGAGGGAAAATTGTAGCATCAAATAAATCTGTTAGAAAAAGATATATGCATTTGATGGAACCTAACCAGCCACCTTAAGAAACTAGAGAAACAAGAATAAATTAAAGCAAAAAGAATGAAGGGAATAGTTAAAATTAGAGAAGAAATCAACTGACGCTGAAAATAGGAAAACAGTAGAGAAAATCAACAAAATCAAAAGCCAGCTATTTGAAAAGATTTGAAAAGACGAAAAACCAACAAAACTTGAAAAGTCAATAAAACTAATAAACCTCTAGCCAGGCTAACCAGTAGAGAGAGAATGAGATTACCTATACCAGGAAAGAAAGGGTCATCTCTACTGATGCCCTGGATATTAAGAGAAGAATAAGAGAATTCAACAAGTGTGAAGAGCTCTGTGCCCGTGAACTCAATAACCCAGATGAAATGGACCAATTCCTTGAAAGCAAGGAGCATTGGCTCCCCCGGAATTGCCATCTCTCTGTGCCATCGACGGTTCTCTCCTTGGCTGCATGTTGGCATCACCTGGAGACCTTGAGCAGCTCTTGTTGCCTGGACGCCCTCGTAAGCATCTTTCTGTAATCGGGGTAGGGTCTGCGCGGGGCCAGGACGCTCAGGTGTCTCCACCTTCTGACATCCTTTGAGCAAAATGGTGTTCCCTGCTCTTATGAAACCTTTCTCTTGGTGGATGTTCCAACAGCTAAAAGCATGACATCTCCCCAGTCCCAGTGCCTGGAGCTGACACTGGTTTTCATCTTCAGGCTTAGAAATGGAAAACCTTAGATCCTCAACAGCAAGATGCTTTGCTCTCAAAGTGGAAGGGACCTTTGTGAGCCTGTGTTTGAGGCCGAGGTGAAGGAATCCTAAGGAAGGGGCCCCTCAGGACTCCAGCCCCACCCCGGAAGCAGGAACCCCCTGTAGACAGTATAAAGGCTCACAAAGGATAAAGTGTTTTCACGTCACTGGGCACAGAGAACCTCGGGGCCTGAAAGCAGAGGTAGTGATAAAAAATGGAAGAATGGTGCTCTAGGCTGTGGCATATCTTTAGATCTTTTATTCATGTTGTGGGTGTACAATGTGGACGTGAAACCATTTTTGTTGGTTTGTACTTACACCCGCGAGTGAGAGGGGAGTGGTCCCCGCTGGGAACCAGGGAACCGAGTAAGAACAGCTGAAATGGGCGAGTCGTGGGTACAGCTTGCCTGTTCCAGCTCCCAGGCCGTCCTTAGCTGCTCAGCCCCCTTCCTACATAAAAATCCCTTGGAAGGAAGGAAGAGAGGAATTAGCCCCGGCTGCCAGGGCATGTGGGAAGCTTTCCGGGGCAGCCAGGGCTCTTCTGAAGCGAACACGGGCCATGAACCTGGAGTCTGGGTGAAGTGGAACATCTTCCACTCGGAGCCCCGTGTGGCTCTTCCTCCTGGCCTGTGTGTTGGTGGGGGGCCATCAATGGGGGTCACCCCCTCAAGGCCCATCGATTTATAGCAGAGGGAACAGAAGCCATCCACGTAAAGGTCGTAGTCAGTGCACAAAGGGCACATGGAAGTGCATGGATCTGGTAGGGTGTCCGTGCCTTGTAACTGCACAATGCTTTCCTCTGGGCGCTGGCATCCAGAGCCTGGGGTTTCAGAGATTTTAGGTGTTCTACCTCCAAGCAAAGGAGGACAATGGTGTACGTGCAGAGAGACCAGTAGAATCCGTCAGAAAGGGGATGACCGGCCGTGGCCAAGCTTGCTGTGTCCGCGGGGAGGCACCCAGCCCCTCACCCGCCCTTGTTCTGCCTGACGCACCCCTGTGTGGCCCTGGCCCTCATCTGAAGCTGATCCCCAGCCCAGTGCTCCAGGGACAGCTGCCTGGACGCCCCACGTCTCCACCCCCCATTTTATTCACCTGCTGGTGGGTACCCCTCTATAAAAACAGTGACATGGAGACCCTATAAAGAATGACAACAAATCAATAATGAAACAGAAACCTTTGTCGTTCATGCACAAAGGAAGGTGCACGAAGGACCAGGGAGCCCAGGAGATGGGCT
Organism: Stenella coeruleoalba; assembly: GCF_951394435.1. Taxonomy (NCBI): domain Eukaryota; kingdom Metazoa; phylum Chordata; class Mammalia; order Artiodactyla; family Delphinidae; genus Stenella; species Stenella coeruleoalba. Next base: position 43,666,592 of record NC_137161.1, on the reverse strand, counting down.
TCTGATCGTTCATCTTCAGGGGAGCACAGATGAAAATCACTGGCACACACAGCACCCGGTTCATGTTGGAATCACTGGGCCCACGGGCTGGGACCCTCCCCCACCGTTGGGAGTGGAAAATGCTGTGATACTTTCTTATAAATGTAAACATCCTTCTCCCTATTTTGCACCTAGACATCTGCCCAAGAGAAATGCACCCACGTGGCCACAGAGGTTGTTCACAGCAGCATCCTTGGTCACAGCCCCAAAATGGAACAACCAGGAAAGCCGGAAACAGCCAGGGTTGATCTCAGGGCTTCTGTGGATGGAAGCTGCTTTACCAGCCGGGTCAGCTTGGTTGGGGCAGCCTGAGCCCCTCGGTTTCAAGGTTGGCAGAACCCACTCTGTAGCTGCAGCGGCGCCCACGCCCCTGAGATGTCGGTTCCTGGAAGCCCCTGTGCTGACCCTTCAGAACCAGTTCCCTTCATACTCTTTGGGCCACCCACACTGCGAGCGCCACCTCTCTCCCATTGCTTCTAGAACCCCTGAGTTGTGGAATCTCCTGGCCAGAAGGGTAAGTGGTTCTGAAGCAACCAGTTGCAGTGATATTAACACCAGACAAACAGAATTCAAGGGAAAAGCCATAAAGAGCGACAGAGAATAACTACAGAGATAAGAGGGCAGCAAGAAGCGTAGGTAGATTAAGGTAGAAGAGTAACTAGCGTGGCTGCCGATGTGAAGGGAGAAGGGTTTACCGGGGACGTCACGGACCCGTGCCCCGTGTCATCCACAGGGTGATGCTGGGAATTAAATATGCCCCTAAAGGCCAGCCTGGGGAGCCTCTGTCTGTGAAGTCAAGGAAGGCTGGAAACCCAGGAAGATATGGGGGGGGGGCTTTAAATCGACATTTGGGGAAATCGGAGAACAGACTCAGAATTTCTGGGCAGTGGGCCCAGGTCAGGTTGAAACCATGACCTGGCATCGGCCCACAGCTGAGCCGTGAGGTGGAGAAGTTAAGCCGCGGCGGGTCTGGAGCTGAAATCTCCCCGGGGGTGCGGGCCGTGAGGGCAGAGGTCCAGCAGGGGGTCCCCGCGCCTGCAGACGCGGCCTCCTGGTCTCATCCAGAAAGCAGCAGCATCGTTCACCGGCCCCCAGGACTGTCAGCCTCGACCGCAACATTCCTTGGTCTCGAAAGAATTTACCAAAACAGTCATTTCCAAAGAAAGGAGATGTTTTAGCCTCACAGACGAGGAGGAATACGGTGAGTTGGTTAGGAGTACGCTGGACGGACCTCAGAGCACCACTCACGGTGTAAGGTCTTCTGGGGTGTCTGGACGTTGGGGGTCCCACCTGCAAAGGAGCAAGTTGCGATAATGGCATGAAAAGCCCTGGTGCTTCCTGGTGTCTCCGGCGCCTCCCCCGGTAGACAGCACGCAGAACCCTGTCCGGAGAGGTCAGCGTCGCTTTCAGGGACCCTTGGAAGGGTTGTAATGACACTAACCTGTACCCCACCGTCGCCTGTCTTTGATGGCGGCTTGCGGTGTTGACGGTTTCTGAAACCCAGGACCCAACGTTCTGATAAGAGCTTAGATTTCTAGAAGTTTCACCAACCAGGACCCTGACCACCCAACACATCCCTGTGGTCTTATCCTGTGCGCTCAGACCAGACCAGAAGAGCCCTTCATTTTCCAAATGTGTGCTGGGTGGCGCTGCCAGCCTGGGTGGGGAGGGGTGGGCAGTGAGGAGATCACTGGAAATCAGTTCGTTTTAAACCTTTCCAGTCAAGTGGAGCCCCTGCTGCCTGGACGGAGCACCTAACTTAATGACATTATCACACAGTGACAGTGTGCAGACCACTAGCAGCGTCATCTCAGTGAGATTTTATCAGAACCGTCCCGGGGACTCGGGTCCCGTCTCTCGTGCTTTGTAAGGAGTCCAGGCAACAAGAGGGTAGTTCGGCCGCTGGTGAGGTGAGCTGGGAAGGGCAGCAGGACGCTGCCCTTTCTTTTGAATATTTTGTGAGTGTTTGGGGGAAGGAGGGCAGCAAACAGCTGTGCCTTCACAAGGAAACAGGTCTCCTGTAGCCAAGAGGATGAGGGTGTGGGAGAGACGCCCGGGCTTTGGCAGACGGGGCCTCACAACTGTCTCCTCACTTCTGGAATAAATGTGTCAGAAGCCATAGCATGTTAGAAGGCCCTGGAGCATACACCGTGGCTCCTGTGAAGTTTCTTAGTTTCTTCTTGGTCAATAAAGTTGCCATCGCCTTCCGCAGCTCAGAATACTCTTCCCCATCATTTCCGGTGGCTCTTCGTGTTCTGCTCTGGTCCTCATCCCCTCCAGGAACTCAGGAGCAAAGGATGGGTCGCAGTTAATGTGAACGTGATGTGCTTGGTGGCCGGCAGCAAGTTCCTTGCCATTATAAAAATTCGGTGAATAGGCAGGCCTGGAAGCTGTCTCCCCCTGGTCGAGTTCACCTCCAGACCCAGCATACATTTCCTCTCAGGTCTGGGCAGATGTCACAGCCCTACGTGCAAACGAGGCATCTTGACTCTTCACCGTCTGTGGGTCCACCAGTGGTTGCCCCCCACCGGGCTCTGCCGCCCGACCGGCAGCCCCTACGCCACTGCCACCTGCCTGGCTCCTGACGCCACCCCTGGCATCCCCTTGTTCCCAACCCTAAGTACCTCAGCCAGAGGCAGAACCTGCCCTTGCTTCCCTCCCATGCCTGGGAGGTGGGAGCCAATTGCCAAGGTTTGTCAAAGCGCTTGAGAGAGACACACCCTCTTGAGCCGCCTTGGGAAGACAGGCCCTAAAAGGGAACAGAGATCAGAGATTAGGGCGGAGCTGCAGAACTGCCCTGCCGCCCACGGCCAAGGACTCTGCCCTCAAGGCCTTGGGAGCCTGCCGGTGGCCCTCACCTGCTGCTGCAGGTGCAAAAGTGGATTTTTTAAAGGAAGAGCAATGACTGACAAACGTGCAAATACGTTAAGAGCAGCAATATGGTGGAAGGTAAAAACAGAAGTGTATGTTTTCTAAATTCTCCACTGCATGAATATCTGCAGGTGCGATTGCTGCCGGAACAAACCAACCAACAGACTAACCAAGGGAACTGTGGGACGGGGGCAGCTGATAAACGGTGGCTTAAGTGTGAAGCCAGAACCGGTCTGACGTGAAAGGCTCCCCTGGGGTGTACGACCCTTCCTTTCCCAAGTCCACTGAGCGAACACACTGGGTTTTTTATGAGAGATGCTCAGGGCAGCCCAGAAATGTTGAAGATCAAAGGCCGCATTCTCAGGCTTGGCACTGAGAAGCTCTGAACCCAGCCGGAGGGCCACCTGCCCTGGTTCTATGCCTGCTCCCTCCAGGGGCTCCAGGGCCCAAGAAGCAGAGGTGGAGCAGGCGGGGTCCCCACGCCAGGCCGACCCAGGCCACGCGGGAAGGACAGCACAGCAACCCACGTCTGAACGTGGAGCAGCACAGACGGCGTCTCTGTGCAGGCGCCATGGCCGCGAGGCCGGGACAGGTTTAGGAGGGGCTGGCAGGCAGCCAGCCAGAGCCTCATCTCCAACGGAGCCCGGACCAGGCCCCGGCCGGTGGCCTCCAGCCCCAAGCTCAGCGACCGTGTGGGTTTATCAGCCATCAGGGGCTGCAGATCAGGCCTGAGAGCAAGTCTGGGGTAGAGAGATTCCCCCCCAGACCCAGGCCCCAGGCATCAGGCTCAGGGGGTCCCAGCACCTGCTGTGCTGAGGGGAGCTTGGGTGTCACTGCCCTGGGGCTTCCTCCCCACGACCAACACTGACTCCACAGGCTGCACACACTGGGAAGGGTAAACCGAGGCATCGGCCCGATGGGAAATGACACCTGTGGGATCAACAGGTTTTTTTCTGTTTACCAGCACTGAAATTCTGGACAGCGAATTAAACTATGAAGCAACAGGGGGAAACTCAGCATTTACGTTTAAGACTTTGGTCTGTTCCGTCCAGTCCTTTCTGTGTGCATTATTCCCTGTATAGGCAAGATTAGGGTTTAAAATATGCCTTTTTGTAACCAATATCATGAGTACTTGTCATGTAATTAGTGATGTTTGTGGTGACCTAATGTCTCACCATAGGGATATAACATGGTTATTTAATTATTCATCTTTTAAAGCATTCAGATTTTCTCCCAAATTTCCAGTCTACTAGGGAACACTGAATTTTTTTCATTTTTTATTTAAATCTTTGCTAGTCTTTGCTTCTTAAGAAACAAGCTTTTCTTAATTTCGTTGGAGCAATATAATTCATGATTATCTAGTGGCCCTGTCACGGGAAGACTTTTTAAAACAAGGGTGTTTTGTTTGCTGTGTGATTGGTTTTCTGTGCCATGGACTGGCAGGAAAATAAAAGGACCATCACGTCACCCGTAATGTAACAATCTGAGGAAGCTTGTTGTGCACAAGACAAAGCCCAGTCATGGGGGCTCTTCTTCAGGGAACATGGGGGGCCCCCAGATTCCGTAGAGGCACCGACCCAGCACCTGACAGGTTTCCGCTGGCACAGAACAGCCACCACACATGTGCCGGAGGTGTCAAACACATGGTGAAAGCGGCCACACACATGGGGCAGACATCGGCCAGCCTGCGTCCACTGTTGGATCCAAAGGGCCCAAACATTCATTTTTGTTCCTAAAAATTTTTCTCGTCCCCAAGGGGTATTTAAAGAGAAAGGTCTGATTTTTCCTCTCCTGGGTTTTAAAATCTCTAATCTCCTCCTTATTTGTTTCCAGAAAGGAAGCAGGACTTTTGCGTAAAGAATGAAATGATGGAAATAGTTTCCGTTCGTGAGCACCTGTTAGGATCCAGGAGGCAGGTGCTCTGTCACTTGACACCGAACCTGAATTCCCCATCTCTCATTCTCCATCAATGGAGTCATATGCAGACGTGCTTAGCAGGGAGTGTCTGCAACTTACCCTGACACGCATCCAAAAGAAAAAAGATGGGTTGATGGATGGATAGAGAGCTGGATAGATGAACCTAATAACATAAACAAAATGCTAATAGTGAACTGATGGGGTTGATATGCTCACTGCAGATTCTTTTACCTTTTCTGTGTGTTTGAACATCTTCCTAACACATTGTTATATTAAGGGTACGTTTATGGAAACCAGTATTAACAGCAGTCATTCTCTGTGGTGTCAGGAAGGAGGAAGTAAGGCCAGGCAAGTGAGTTGTCGGCATGGAGCTCGACGTGGAGCAGTAGGTCAGGGTGTCCTGTGCTGACATTGTCACAACACCCACTAGACAGGTGTTATAACTCTGCTTTAGGGAGGAAAGTAAAATCGGACACAGAAATAGCGAGTAGGGCTTCCCTGGTGGCGCAGTGGTTGAGAGTCCGCCTGCCGATGCAGGAGACACGGGTTCGTGCCCTGGTCCAGGAAGATCCCACATGCCGCGGAGCGGCTGGGCCCGTGAGCCATGGTCGCTGAGCCTGCGCGTCCCGAGCCTGTGCTCCGCAACGGGAGAGGCCACAACAGTGAGAGGCCCACGTACCGCAAAAGGGCTGAGCGAGTTCCCTGTCAGTGCTGGTTTGAGCAGGTGTGCCGGCCCCTCCCCCCGCCTCGCCCCCCCCCCACCCCGGCTCTCAGGGACGGAGCCCAGGAACGTGCCCCTGCACCAGACAGGCCTCTCACCTGCCCCATCCACACCCTGCCTTTTAAATAAACAGCTTATCTCAGACCAATTTAGCTCTGCAGAAAATGGACAAAGGGGTGCAGAGCTGGCGGCTTCCCTGAGCCCAGTCACCCACCAACCCCCATCAACATCTCACATGGGACTCGTCTGTCCCCCAGGTAAAGGCCAGTGTTGCTGCACCATTGTACTCTAAGTGCTCTGTCCAGATCGCCTTAGCGGTTGTCTGATGCCCTCTTTCTCCCCCCTGGGTCCCAGCCAGGATCCACGCAGCACCTGGCGGTCAGGCCTCCTCGGGATCCTCTGGGCTGTGACACGTCTTAGGCGTCCCCTGTTTCTGATGCCTTTGACATCTGTGAGGAGACCTGGTGGGGTACGGTGTGGGATGTCCCTCTATCGGGACTTGTCTGATGCTTTCCTCCTGCTTAGACCGGGGTTATGGGTTTGTGGAGGAGGAGCATGGAGGTGAAGGTCAGTGCTGCGTCCCATCAACATGACCTGTCACTGCGGATGCTGGCTGTGGTCGTGTCTGTCGGGTCTCTTCACGTCAAGGTCACTCTTCCTCCCGCCGTCCATTCCGTCCTCTGTCCTAGGAAGTCACTGCGCAGCCCACCCTCAAAGGGTGCTTTACTTCCCTGAGGCCGGAGGACCTACATAGATTATTTGAAACTTGTCTATATGGGAGATTTGTCTATTCTCCCCGGTGAACTGATTCAGCCAATCATTTATTTATATCAGTATGGACCCTTGGATGTTTATTTTACACTTTGGCTTATAATCCAATACTACATTATTTATTTTGTCACTTTGGCTATAGGGAGCATTTCCTGCGTCCCCCTGACGTGCCCGCATCCTTTTGATCTTGGAGTATTTTTCCTTTTTTGTACTATAAGATGCCGTCCCGGGCTCATCTTGTGTATTACCTGCCTGAGTCCTAAAATCAGCCGCTTCCCCATGGAGTTCTGACCCCTTTTATTGGAAAGCGGTTTTAGAAACCACTATCTGGGCACTGGGTGTGCTTGTTGCTACTGGGGTGTCATTGATTCTGGGTTTGCTCAGTAACAGAGCTAGGAAATAGGAAATACACATGTGTGTACTCGCATGTTATTGGTTCTATATGTAGAAATACATGTGTCTACATCTTTATAGAGAGAAATATTTCCATCTGTATAATTATTTTTGTATTATCCATCTGTGCCCGTATGAAGCTAGACATGAGTTCATACTGATTAGTCACAGGGGGAAACCAAGGCAGGCTTCTCTCCAGCAGAGCCCCATGGCCAGCATAGGGGGGAGGCCTGAGCTGTGGGAAGTGAAGCACTGGGCGGGGCCTCTCAGGAACCGCGGGTCCTGGGGCTCCTCTAACCTCAGCTGGAGGATGGAAACAAGGTCACTCAGGCTTCTGCACAGGACGGCACAGGGGCCGTTGCTCGTACTGATGTTTTTTGTTGTGTTTCCTACAAAATGACCTTGATGACAGGGGCCCTCGGACACCATCACGGGTAACTCCCCGCCCCCGCAGTGACCCAGGCCAAGGCCAGGTGAAGGGGCCTGGTGCTAGCACCCAGGGGAGCCTGTGGTCCCATCCGGTTCTACCCAAGCACAGGGGGTACGTTTGTTTCATAACTGATCTGTCTGCCATTCAGACCTAACTCACAAGATTTATTTTTTTTTCATGGCTTAAAATAGAAGGGTTGCTTTAAAAGGGGGAGGGGAGGTCATAAAAATGCTCCTGGAACGAAAGCACGTAAGGAAAGCAGCGTGCATGTGGGTCTGAGTGAGCCCTGGCCTGAGAGGCTTTCCCTCCTCCCCATGGAAACTGCTAAACCGCCACGTGGCCCCCTCCTCCAGCGCAGCCCCGGGTACCCGCCAGCACACAGCAAGCGGTAGACAGTCATAAATAAGGGAAATAAGCTTTGCAATGATGCAGAGCAATGTAATCCAGCCCGACAGATATTGGTGCAGGAGGAAAAATGAGCCATAAAATACCCAGAGTGCCATAAATTTCCAGAGAGATGGTTGTGGGGGAGAGAGGGTGTCTGTCACACGCCTCAGAGGCGGGGGTCTGGCGCCGAGGCCATCCCAGCTGTGCCGGGACCCAGCTCCTCGACCGGAGCGGAACCACGTGTCTGTGGAAGACGTGGATGTGGACTCCTCCAACCTTAGCGATTCCTGCCCCTAAAATAAGCGACCGTAAGGAAAACAAAGCAAGGGGAATTCCGTGGCCGTCCAGTAGTTAGGATTCAGCGCTTTCGCTGCCAGGGCCCAGGTTCGATTTCTAGTCGGGGAGTTAAGATCCTACAAGCCATGCGGCTAAAAAAAACAAAAAAGGAAAACAAAGGAGAGATATATTGCAGAGAAAGTCATGTTTTTCCTGAAACTCAAACAACAGTGTGTATTTTACAGCCAAAGGAAATGAGGACTTTGACAAAAGCTTGTGGTAAACTCAGTCCAGGACCAGACCCTGGGAGCATCGTCTCCCGGGGTTCGGGGGAGGTGTCCCCCAGCAGGGATGGAGCGCAGGACCTTGCCACACGTCACGGAGGCCTGGGGCCCAGCATCAGCCCCTGATAGGTTCCATCTGCGAGGGATGCCAGTGGACCCCAGACCAGGACGCCCACTCCACACCCCGGGTCCAAAGGCCCCCCTTCCTCTGCAGATTTCATGGGCATTGCCTTCTCACAGGGTCACCCCAACCTCCTTCATCTCCACCTGACGCTGAGCTACCAAAATACATTCACAGTTAAAGGCACAGAGGCAGGCGTGTGTGGAGCAGTTTCCCGAGCGCGGGGAAACCCCCGCCCCCCAGCACTGATGCCTGAACCGCCCTGCAGGGTTTCCACCTCCTTTGGGTTCATCCCGCCCACCACACCGCTCCCCGTGGGACTCTCTGCCCGGTGGGTCTGTGCTGCCCACCGTGGTGGCCCCCAACATTTGGCTATTTATGTTTATATTAATTAAAATTAAATGATATTAAAACTCACAGTCACACTCACCACATCCCAAGTGCTAAGTAGCCATAGGTGGCTCGTGGCCACCACGCGGGGCGGCACAGATTAGCTGCCTCCATCGTGGAAGCGCTCCCCTGCCCGGCAGCCCCGGCCGCCCTCCTGGCTGCTCTCTCTCCTCCTTCCTGGACCCCCGAGGACTGTGGACCCCTCGCCTCCATCATGCAGGCACCACGTGCTGCCCAAACTGGCCTCCAGGTCCTTGGGGGTGCCTGGCAGAGCCACCCCAGCAAGGAGCCGTGGTTGTAAACGCTTCCTTCTCGGCTACGCCTGATGCGTCTCCTCCTAATCAGCTCGTAGACTCTGCGTAAGACCCGCGATTACCAGCCGAGGGCTTCCTGGACGTGGGGGTGTTTCTGACCAAAGCATGTCGCCCTCGAGAGCTGGAAGGAAAGGCCGCTGGCTCATCAGTTCACTGAGTGGTCCTGCGCGGAGCCCGCGAACCTGCCGTTGCAATGCTCCGTGGTGAGCCTGGGATGAAGACTCGGGAGTCCCGGGGGCCTCCCCTCCCTCAGGGGGCAGGGACAGCCCCGTGGACATATAATAGATGAGGTAGGGGTGAAAATGGTGTGAAGGACGGTCATAAAAGGCCCAGCAAATGCAGAGGCAGAGAGCAGCGTGGAGAGGAAGCCGGCTCTCGCTCACTGAATCTCACCTGCATCCGTCTGTAGGGAATCAGCATCTTCCTTTCCTTTTCTCTTACTTTCCTTCTCTGGTTCTGATATCAAGATTTTACTAGTTTCACGAAATGGGTTTCTCTATTCTTTATAGATGGTTCCTATTTGTTCATTTAACTCTTGGTAGAATCATTTCTAAAATCATCTCAGGGTGTAAAAGTAAATTGTTTTGACTGTGTTTTCTTCCGGTTACTGACCCTCCCCAAGGACACCACCAATCTGGCTCCTTTGCCAACAGTGTGGATGACTTTGGCCTGTTTTGTACTCTAGGCAATAGACTCCTGTGTCTGCCTTCTTCTGTTCAACGTCATGTTCCTGAGATTTATTTCATTACCATATTGGGTACCATTGTCACTTATCCTTTTACTGTGGTTGGATGTTGGGATGACTTCCAGGCCGGGGCTCTGATGGTCGGTATGGCTACGGACATGCTTGGAGGTGTCCTTGGCGCACAGATGCATCGTTTCTGTTGAGTATTTGCCGGGAGTGGAACACTTGTATCGTGTGTGTGTGTATATGTCCAGCTGTAAGCAGTGCTGCGTTTCCCAAGTAGTGACAGGAATTCACACTCTCAGCAGGACCAGATGAGAGTGTGGATTTCCACTGGGTCTCTCTTCCCTTGGAGCCATTCTTGGGTGGCAGATAGCACTGTTCTTTTACAATGTACCGGGTGGGGTATGCCTGAGCCGTTCCTGGGAAGGAGGGGTGTGGTCTCTCCCCACCCCCAGGCTGCCACCATGGGGTCTGCCACTTTGGGGCGAGGCATGGCGAGTGGAGACAGATGGGGGTAGAAAAGTCTCACCCACTCACATCATCATGGGGGCCTCACACCTGCAAAGGGTGTGCAGCTCTCTTCCTCATCCAGGCATTTGGCGGGTTCTCTGCAGACCCCACACACACACTCGCACACTCTGCATCCTCGACTAGAGTTTGGAATTTTCCTCGGGGGTCTGCTTGCCCCTCCATTGGGCTCTGTCGGACACGGTCTAAGATAGCCCGGGCAGCCTGCGTCTGCCCCAGGAAGTACCCACTCCTCCCCTGACCGACGGGAGAGCTGGCCCGTCCCCCCAGAGAGCGCTGACCCCGGCTCCCCCCCGACGCTGCTGCCCAGCCCACCCCTACCTTCTGGGTTGTCCAGGCGGGAAGGGTCTCCTGCCCTCCATGCAGGGGACACACATCAAGACAGACGCCCAGTGTCCCATCGGAGCTGCTCTCAGTGGGACTGAAGGGGGAGGCGGCGCCTATGCCCCTCATGGAGAGAACCCGGACTCGCATTCTGGTCCCTCAGATCCCCTCCCTGCCTCCACACACCCGGCCCCTTGTCCCCTCAGGGGGCGGGGGGATGGAGGGCTTCAGAACCTCTAATTTGGTTCCGTTCTCGTTTTGGAAATTGGCAAACGCGGCTGTGCAGCCCCGTCGCCATCCTGGGCCGTTGCCTGTCGCGATGTCAAACCTCTAGCTGTTGCAAGTGAGCAAAGGAAGGAAGGAAGGAAAGGGCTGAGGGAGGAGTAAGGACCTGGGCCCCCTGAGCCGAGGGCCAGACAAACCTCTCAGGTGAGCCGGGCCTCAGGTGGGAGGGAGGCGGCGTGCACTGGGAAAGGGGTGAGGATGGCTGCAGGTCGGGGCCAGACTGGACGCACCAGAAGCACCAGAAGAAAGGGGGCCTGGCACCTGTCAGACCAGGAGACGAGCCTGCTATGAAACCAGCCCCTAAACGCTCCCAATCACCACAGAGGGAGGAAGTGTCAGAGGATAAGGGCAGCCGAGGATGTGAATTTGACTTCGTTCCCCTGCAAACGGGTCATTTCTCACCCTAGAAACCTGCACAAAACGAGCTTGCAATGTGTCTGAGGACCTTCCCGCCTTCTGATGGCCGGTTCCTCCGCGTGGGTGCTTGACCTAGAGCCGTCCCAGCCTCAGAGGCTGACGGGGGCAGCACCTGGGACGGACCTCACGCTGTATCTGGATCACGGCTCTGATGGTCAATTCTGGCCTAAGCACATTGGTCCCAGCTGTGCGTTCTCTGTTTCTATGATTTTTATTTCCTCCATTTAAATAACACTTCATTCAAGGGAGGGAGTCAGTGTTTCCATGAGTTTTAGCACCGATATTCTACTTCTGCTCTTGAATTTAAAGTTGGGTTTTCTACATAGTTTTAAAACCAGGTGAGTGAGGGTAGTTATTCACCTAAAGAACCAGAGTACATGTTTGAATGTGGAATATCCCAGTGGGCTATGCGTGAGCTCAGCACGTCCTGGGTAGGTTGGGGGACGTTTCCCCAGGTCAGGGCGGTGGCTACACCCAGTGCCCAGCGAGCGGTGTCTCGGGGGCCCAGGCACTCCCTGACTCTGACCTCCAGCTCTCTTCGACCTGAGTTAAGACTCTCTCCCTCGCCTGTGACGTATACTCCAAGCAGCGTCCATGAGGGTGGACAGCACACTCTCTGGGTCCCTCTGAGCCCCTGGCGCACAGAAGATGCTGCTCAGAACCAGGCCAGTCACCTGCACTTTCTGTTTTCTGAGCAAAAGACCTCAAAAAAGAAAGGAATGAACTTCACTTGGTGATCTCTGGCCAAAAGGGCAGGGAAGGAAAACCAGCTGCAGGGACGTTCCCAGCCTGGGGGGAGTGGGACGGCCATTTGCAGACAGGGCCCGAGGGGCTGTCCGGTGACACACGCCGTGCCCCTCCCTCTGCCCAATGTGGCAGCCCTGGAGTCGGCCTCTGGGGTCACAGAGGCCACACGGACAGAAAGCTGCCCGTGGGGACTCCCTCAGGATGAGCTTCAGCGGGACCCCCATCTGTCACTGCCCCGAGGCTGCACCCCCTGGGATTCTGCTCTTCCTGGAAGGAGGGGCCACCCACTGTGTCGCCTGTGTGTGCGTCCTTCTTCACAAGAGTTTCCTTTCAGCTGTGCAAACGTCAGCCAAGCCCCAGCCACAGCCCCACTTCTGTGCAGGGGCCCCAGGAGCTGGTCCCCAGAGACCGTGAGGCCAGGCCGCCGTCTGGGAGGGCACCCTAGGTGGACCCGAGGGCTGCGGGGCCGCAAGGAAGGAGCGGGTGGGTCCCAGTAGGGGGACGCTGTGAGCTCCTGCCTCAGCCCACAACGCAGCCAGGACGTCAAGAGACTGCAGCCCAGGCCCCTCCAGGCCCAGGCAGAGTCACCCACCGAGGGGCTCCCAAACCCCTAACCCCGGAACCTGGGAGACGTTAGAGGCTTGTTCTTGATTTAAGCTGCCCGGCTGGGGATGATGTAGGTCAGCAGAGGACAGTGAGCCCACCCGTCAGGAGAGAGGACGGAGCGCCCGGATTCGGTCCCACACCCGCGGGTCAGGCCGTCCCAGGGCGGCCCTCGGGGAGCCCAGCCGATGCAGGCATTATAAGCAGCTCACCGGGGCTTCCAGCCGTGCATGGACCCAGATGAGACGGGCAGCCCTTGGAGTTGGGAGCTCCCCGCGGGGTGCGAATGCCCGGCCCGGCCTCCCGGTGTGTCTGTCTGTCTGTCTGTGGCTCCTGCAGCAGAGCCCCGGCTGGGCTGGGGCTGGGGGGCCCACCCTGACAGAGGCCGGGGGCCAGCAGGGAGGGGCCTGGAGAGTTTGGGGTGAACTCAGCTGAGACGTAGTTACTGTTGTCCTGGGAGCTTCGTGCTCATGTTCTCTTCAATCCGCTTCATCAAAGATCGTCCACAGGGAACCCCCAGGCTCACTTCCAAGCCCAAAAGTTGGGGACGAGGACATAAAACTGGCCCTGAAGAAACAGAAGTTAGAGGAAAAAACAAAAGGACACGAGCAGACCGGAGGCCCTTCTCCACCTGACGTCTCATCAGGTCGGGGGCAGAGCTGCGGAGGACGGAAAGTCATCTCCTAGTGACCTCTGAGTCTGGGACCTCGGTGTCTGAGTAAACAGGATGCCATCTCCCATCCTGCCCGCAAAAGTAGAAATACACTCAACACGCATGGAAATGGGATCCGGTGAGAGTCGGTTTCTGGAGATGGGTCCTGAGGGGGTCAGGACATCCCACACGGGGAGTGGGCTCTGCCTTTGCCCTGACGAGGAGGACCCCGCCCTGCCGGGGGTCAGCCCTCCTCAGCGCCCCATGACGCTCCGGGGGCACCTGCCCTGCTGGCCTCCACCCTCATCTGCCATCACTCAGGGGGCATCAGACGTGATGTCACAGCTGGATCACATGATGGTCCCCACAGCCCGGGGCCTCCCTTGTCGAGGGGACAAGGAGGAGGGGGCTGGCAGTGGTGGAGGTGGAGTCCAGCACAAGACGCCAAATCAGGGCTTCCCTGGTGGCGCAGTGGTTGAGAGCCCGCCTGCCGATGCAGGGGACACGTGTTCGTGCCCCGGTCCGGGAAGATCCCACATGCCGTGGAGCGGCTGAGCCCGTGAGCCATGGCCGCTGGGCCTGTGTGTCCGGAGCCTGTGCTCTGCAATGGGAGAGGCCGCAGCAGTGAGAGGCCCGAGTACTGAAAAAAAAAAAAAAAAAAACACGCCATATCAGACACAACACCCGAAACCTCCATGTTCCCAGCTGCCTCATGACCCCGAGGCAACATGAATCTTACTAAACTAACACCTCACTGTGCAATCGGGTGACCAGAAATAGAGGCGCTGGTCTCACCTCGAGTTATTTCACTGGTGGATGAATTTTCCGGCCCCGCCATGGCAGGGAGGGGGCATCGGGCACGCAGATTCCCGCGCCGCCGGCTGAGGGGCGGAATCTCAGTACCCGCAGTCCACTGAAGGCTCTTACGCCCCAGGCTCCTCTCCGGGTAACGAGCACTACCGTTTCCTTCCCCACACCGCCGTACACTGTAAGGACCAGAGGAGGTAAGTGTGAACACACTTTAGAAAACTGTTCACGTATCTTTACCGGGCAGAAGGGGGCCGCTGAGCTGTGACGTCCCCGCCCTCGCGTCCTGGTGCCTGAGACCCGGGACTCCCGTGGCTGGTGCTCGGCTGACAACTGCCGGCCTGGGTATCCCCGGGGCTTCGCTTTCTTTCCCTTAAGCTTTGACTGCCTTGCAGGGCAGGGGGGAGCAGTGGTGAGCGACAGCCCCCCGCCTTCCCTGCACAACTCCCCCTCCGTGAGTCCCCTCTCGGTTCCCCTTGCTCATCCTGGCCCCCTTTTTCCTCTCCCTCCTCCCGCTGCAGACGAACAAAGCCGTGGCCAAGGGGGACTTTCACCAGGCCAGCACCAGCTCCCGGCGGGCCCTCTTCCTGGCCGTGCTCTCCATCACCATCGGGACCGGCATCTACGTGGGCGTGGCCGTGGCCCTCATCGCCTACCTCTCCAAGAGCAACCACCTATGAGCCTCCCCGGGCGCATGCGCATGAAGAGCCTGGGCCAGTTGTGTGCGGGTGCAGAGGAGCGGGCCTGGCAAGGGTGGACACACAGGCAGACACACCTGCGTGATGCTGTACAGTGTAAGTCATCGCCAACGACGCCATAAAGCCCTGGGACCTTCTGCCCATGGATTCCTTTTGTTTTCACCCTTTCATATCGTTTACACAGCACTGTGCAGAGCATGGGACTGATGGGCACTGCTAAATGGAAGCTCCATAGATCCCGATCCTCGCGGCTGCCTCTGGATGGATTCTGGTGGATTAACGCTGGTGCCAGTGCCTGGAATGCCATAACATTAGCAATAGACGAACAGGAACACGTGTTTATTTTTATGGAATATGGTGCAACAGGCAGGGGGCAGGGGACATGTGCTCTTCTGTCTGTGGCCCCACCTGACTCCTCTGGCACTGCCCCCCAGGCCACGTGCCTTCCCTGCAGGAAGGCCACGGGCTGGGCGGCAAGAGAGACAGAGCAGCTGCTGGCAGGACCCCCAGCTGTCACGGCTCTCCAGAGGGGTCCAGCCCTGAGAATGCAGAGCCAGAGTCGTTCCCAGGCCCAGAGTGTCACTCCCTCCACGCTGTCCCCAGCCTAGGAACGTCAGGCCTCCTCTGGAACGTGTCCATACTCCGCAGCCACCACGTGGCAATATGCAATCCCGGGGCCTCGCTGACCTGGGGCCCAGGGCAGGCCGGCCCCTCCCCAGACTCCTCCCAGAAGGACCCAGGTTTTCTCCAGGAACTCCAGGCCAAGGAGCCAAGACGCCCCCTCAGTGTAAGGATGAGCGCAGGGGGATGCTTCTACCCGCCTGCGCTGACATTCACCTTGGTGATGACAGTGACACTAGTGATCTTACAGAGGACACGAACCTTCTCTGTCAACTAAATGAATAGCTATTTTCTTGTCATTTTTTTTAAGTGCAACTATTGCTTCATGCTGCTTTAGTTATCAGATGAATGCTGAGAAATACGTAATCACAGACATTTTAATACCATTTCATTGCTGTTTCACGAGTGTTCATTGTTGAACAAAAGTTACCTTTTACCTTTTTGCTTAAGGCTTTTCTTTCTGATTAATATCAACCCTTGGGTTTCACTAATACCTTTTCCTTGTTGTTGAAGTAGCTGCAGAGCCGCCAGGGCTCAGCTGCTGGAGCAGTGGCAGGGGGTCCTGAGATGAGAATCACAGCACTCCCAGCTGCTGACGTTCCCACTCGAACACATTAGTAAATATTATTATACCGATACCCTCAGTGGACACAGAGGCCGTCTCTCCAGGGCAGTGGTTCCACCCACAGCACCTATAACATCCCTGCTGCCTGGGTCCCAGCCCCAGAAGTCTTATGTGGTTGAGCAGAGGTGCAGCCTGGGGATTACAAAGTGCAGCAGAAATTAAGAACCACTGTCCTGGAATAAGGACTCAGGTTTGATCCCCTCACTTGCCTCTCTTCTCCTCGACCTTAAACACTTAATATTCTGAAAATCATTAGCACTGCTTTCCTGGGTCAAATCCGAGGTCCATCAGGCACTTGCATCTACGGATGCACCAAAAACACGCTCTAAGGACACAGGGAAGATGCCCAGACATCCCGGGATGAGTCAGAGGAACCTGGTGATAGAGGGCTGATTTGGAACCAAACCAATCTGGGATTTTTAGCTGTCTGATCCTGGGCAGGTGGGTGCACTTCTCTGGACCTCATCTCTAGGGGAGGGTGATGGTTAGGCCGCCTCCTTGGACAGCCGGTAGGGGAAGGGGGGGAGGCCAGGCCTGGCCGCGGGCATGCAGAGATGGGCGGTCACGATCACTCAGGCCCTGAGGGTACGTCCACTGGCTGGTTTGTGCCCTCCTGTCTATTCAGCCCAATCTCTTGGGTTTATTCATCGTGAGCCATTGTGTGAAATGGTCTTTGTATGTGTCCTAAATTGTCCATTTTTAGTTCAAGAGGTGCCCAAAGTTGCGTATCTTTGAATTTGATTATGTCCTCTCCCCATCTCCTCCGCCACCATCAAGGGCTCTACGCCAGCCCCTCTGGGCTCCTGGACCCGCTTCCCGTCTCCCCCTGGCCTCCGTTTAAAATGTTTAGCCCTCCCCATATCCTCTCGGTTCCTCCAGGCCTCCCCAGGACCCGCACCACAACCACACATGGTGCCTTGTGGCCATGAGTGTGCAGGGGGCGGGGTCCAGCCTGTCCGAGGACAACTGACCGGCTGCGTGTGGCCCCGCAGCTCACTTGACAGGTGTACACAGCGCGGCCCAGCACCGCCACCAGCTCGGCCTCATCGGGGAGGTGCCTCTGTGGGCGGCCGCTGGCCACACGGCATCTTCGAAGTGTTTGGGGGCCACCGTGCGCCCCCCTAGGGCTACGTTGTCCCACTGTCACTGCAGCTGCCCCAGACGAAGCACCACCTAGGCAGGCCCTGCCCCAGGCCCTGGGCCCAGTTTCCCCACAAAGTCCCGAGAGCCCTGGCAGGTGGGAGTCAGAGCTGAGGGTGAGAGCAGGTAACTCGCCCGGCACCAACTAAGTGTCTGGAGAGTGATGACAGGCCCCGCCCAGCACCCACCCCCCAGGCCACAGGGTGCCTGGCGGAACCGCAGACACAGTGTCCGCTCCGCACCAGCTCGTTGCATTCTCGTCAAAACACTTTCTACAGCGGGGACCCAGTGCCTGTAATTTCTCCAAAGTCACGCTCCCCGAAAACAGCAAAGTCAGCTGCCACCCAGATGGTCAGACCCTAACCTGTCACCCCCTCTTACGGCACGCGGCCTCAGCCGTGGTTTACCAAAACAGTGAGGAATCACATCTGCGCCCAGACGTTAGTGGGTCAGGACTCTTAGGGACCCGAGAGGACTTTGGTTTATGTTCGCAGCCAGTCTTTGCCAGTGGGTGGTGGGGCGAGTGGGGAGGGGGCCTGAGGCAACCTCCATGGAAGTGTCGTCTTGGCAAAGGTGGGTGTCTGGTTCCTCTGCACAGCAGAGGTCCGCCCACATCCTTGCAGACGCCACAGGCTGCCGGGCTCCTGCCGCCCCGAGGGCCCTCTCTGCCCCTGCTTCCATGGGCATCCTGCTCCACCGGGTGTCGCCCCCCACCAGGTGTCCCCGCTTGCCCATCTATTCCAGCTCTCCCCAGGGAACTACCCCAGGTCCCGAGGAGAACCCTGTCGGGGAGGCCACATCCCTCGGTCACTGTGCCATCAGCGGCTGCCAGAGATGCCACAGACAGTGGGGCCGCACAGCTGCCTGGGAACGGGGTCCCACTGACACCAAAAGCCAGGGCAGGGTGTCCCTCACCCCTGCCACTCACCCTGTGCCTCTCCGGATGCTGGAGGCCACCTCTCATTCAGGGCAGCATCCGGGTTTAAAATCATCCATGAGCTGCCTTCCCGTAGGCCAACAGCTGCTACCACTTCCGGACACGAATGCCCAGTGGTCATGGCACTGAGCTGCCTTTCCAGGGCCCCTGAGGCTTTTTAGGGCCTCCCAGGGGCCCCTGTGGATTGGCTTCAGCTCCAGCCCTGAGGACAATTTTGTGTCGTCCCCTCAAAGTCCACCTGCCTTTGTTGCCACGGGTGTTGACATCTGTTGACCCAATTTGCCGATAAAGAGTTAAGTGTAGATTCAGATCCTGAGCTGACCTGACCTCTCGGAAACACACCTGTCCCGTCTCTAACCAGCTAGAGGCCAGGCTCACGTCTGTGCTCTGCTGTCAATGACCTTGGGAGCGTCGGGTGGAGCCGGAAGTAGTGTGAGGCTGTGGCTGTGATGTCGCCCCCTTGACCTCTTGAAAGCCCCTCGCTGGTCTTCAGGATGAGCTGAGCTGCCCGGAGGGGGACAGGGGGCGGGACCTCACCCGCTGGGAATCTCACCTGAAGATTCTGTTCCTGGTAGCAAACCAAGGGTGGACGCCAAACCCGCAGACAGCCGGGGCCTGCGGACGGCTGGCTCCCCGCCAGACAAGCATGAATTTGTCATCTCCCTGACCCACGGGAAGGGGTCAGAGCTCCACGTGGGTGAGGATGGACAGGGCGTTTAAGGTGCTGCGGGAATGACAGGTGGGGCCCACTGCAGCCTTGGAACAGGCTCCAGGGTCAATGACAAGGGCACGTACAGCTGTCCCACACGGCAGGGCATGGTGACCCCTGGGAGCGGGGCTCCCTGTGTGTCTTCATAGCAGAAAGGGTGTCTTGAGTGAGTCACAGGGCGGGGAAGTCACAGGGGTCTAAAGATTTTCCCACTTCTGCTGGATGGAAAAGACACACAGCAGGATCAGGAAGCGTGGTTGGGGTGACGGGGGCAGAATGTGGGGTCCTCCAGGGAGAAGCCCCAGGTGGACACACCCCAAGGGTGAGGGGGCCCGGGCTCTCCGGGGGGAAGCCGTGCATGGCCTGAAACGGCTCAGGCTTCCCGCCTCCACCAAGCCCATCAGCAGCATCGGGATGGCTCTGGCCTTTGGCTGAGGTTCCTGTTTGCCGCTGCCCCAGGTCCTGCCGTGCAGGGACACCGAGATGACTGTTCCTTTAGCTGAGCATTGCCCAGTGTCCTTGTCACCCAGAGGCGCACTCCCCTCCAGCAACCAGTGGGCTGGGGCCACACTTACCTGCCAGACAGACGGGTTCACACATCTGAATGCAGCCTCCACTGGGCACTCGACGGACCAGCAGAGATTGATTGAATTCACAGTACTCTGTAGGGGCCAGTTAAGTGCCAGGGAGGGTATCCATTGCCCCTATGGCCTCCAGGGGACTGGGCTTGTGTTTTCATTGGAATCAGGTCATTTGAGGCCAGTTTGAAGATGATAGGTAGGTAGGTTGGTAGATAGATAGACGGATAGATAGATAGATAGATAGATAGGGATGGACGATAGATAAAATACCTGCGCATCTTGGGTGGGAGGCAGGGGGTGTCTCACAAAATCCCAGCACGACACTCAGCTGTCCATTCCCGAGGGCCTTCGGTTGTAACCCCTCAGGTCACCAAAGTCCAACTTGTGACTCAGCTAAAGAATATACAGTGGCTTGGGTGGCTGTCTGTCTGTCTACACCAGAGAATCCCTATGTGGACTCAAACCATGTGTAGGTGGGACAAGTTGGGGAAGCGTGGGCATCTTCTCAGTCACCTACTGTAATGTCTTCGTTCCCTGGATGTGGTCCCAGCCAGGTTTGTAAGACACGTGTATTCTGTCGGCCTCGGGGATGGAGCTCTTGCCACGGGACTGAATTGGGTGAAGGGCTGCGAAATTTTTGTGTCTGGTGGACGTTCGTCCTGGGAAAGGTCATGGACAGGAAAAGGCTGAAAGGCAGAGAGCAGGAAGAGTCCCTGGACTTCGTGAATGACCACTTTCAGGGCCCCACCTACAAATGCCGAGATCTGGTGACTCAAGAGCTCACCAGGGGGCCTGGGCGTGGGCAGCCCTGTCCCCCCTCTGGGCAGGGGCCTCCTCTGATGGTGGAGGTGGTGGGGGCAGCAGTGTCTGCAGGGACTGAAGTCCTGCTTCGGCCCCAGGAGTCCCGAACCCTCTCCCTGCCCTTGCTGATGCCATGGCATTGTGCCCTGTCTGGCTGGAGTCCCTGGCTGCCTCCTGACCCATGAAGGCACCCAGCAGAGTCAGGCCCATCCTCAAAGGTCCAGGGGGTGCAGCTGTCACCAAGGTGGCTTTCAGGCTCCCGCAAGCCCAGGACTCCCCCCTCCTCCTCTGCCGGGCACACGGGGTCTTTACTCCCCACACCCGCTGCCTTCACTCAGCAGCGTTCATGGACCCACTGCCATCAGCCCTGCCCTGGAGGGAACGGCAACTGTCTGAACCTCAAGACAGCGGCAAGCAGAAAACACACGTCTTAGAAGATGCCTGTCGTGGTCCATTTAGATCTGGTTCAAAGGAGGAGAATCTAAACTGTAGTGATGCTTCCTTAGGTGATGAAAGATGATGGGGAGAAAGTAGAGAGGGGGTGCAGTCAACAGAGGGGAGCTCGGGCTGGGGGGCCATGGTTCTCAAACTGTTATACACATCACTGTGTGTATGGTATGTTTCATGGTTAAGAAAACTCAGAGGGCTTCCCTGGTGGCACAGTGGTTGAGAGTCTGCCTGCCAATGCAAGGGACACGGGTTCGTGCCCTGGTCCGGGAAGATCCCACATGCCGCAGAGCGGCTGGGCCTGTGAGCCACGGCCGCTGAGCCTGTGTGTCCAGAGCCTGTGCTCTGCAACGGGAGAGGCCACAACAGTGAGAGGCCCGCGTACCGCAAAAAAAAAAAAAAAAAGAATACTCAGAGACTGACTCTGCTGGGCTTGAGGCACAAGGAGGTTCAGAAGACACAGCCCCTGCTCCCAAGGGTCACCATCTCCAGTCCCAGCAGGACAGGCTGGGTCCTGCCGCCCCCTTGCAGGCATGTGATGGACCCTCGTCATTAAAGTGGGGGCAAGGTGGGTAGCAGGGTTGCCATGGAGACGGGGTCCCGGGACTGTGATTGCCTCATGATCACCAGTTCAGCCCTGCATCCTGGTTGTTGACATAACTGTACCTTCCTCTGAATTTTATGATTTTTTCGAGGACGGACATCTTATTTTACGAGTTTGTTTATTCCCTCAGCATCAGTCATTGGGGAAGCAGTAAGTGTTGTACATAGATTGTTGAATCTGATTAAATCTGATCCTCTTGAGAAAGGCCCTGTGACGCGGGAGGGTGGGAATTAGTTCTCTGATTCACAAACAGGGAAACTGAGGTTCAGAGGCTGAACGGAACTCCTCTCAGCAGACAGGGCGCTTCTTCTTCCTACAAAGGAAAATGCAACACAGGACAGGTTCCGAACCAAGAGTGTGGATTTTCTCTGCATCTGAGAATCTACCTGCCTAAAAAGAAACGTTCAAAGTATTCTGTGATGGAGGGCCTGGCCGTCCTCCCCCCTTGAGGTCGGACCTACCAGCATCCTCCAAGAGCCCAGAACTGCAGACACCCACTCTGCTTGGAAAAGAGTGCACTTAAAATTAGAGCGAGAGGGGCGCCTTCAAGATGGCAGAGGAGTAAGACGTGGAGATCACCTTCCTCCCCACAAATACAACAAAACTACACCTACATGTGAAACAACCCCTACAGAACACCTACTGAATGCAGGCAGAAGACCTCAGACTTCCCAAAAGACGCACTCAGGCGACCTACACGCAGAGGCAGGGACAGATCCAAAGCTGAACCTGAGGAGCTGTGTGAACAAAGAGAAAGGGAAATCTCTCCCAGCAGCCTCAGGAGCAGCGGAGTAAATCTCCACAATCAACCTGATGTACCCTGCATCTGTGGAATACCTGAATAGACAACAAATCATCCCAAAATTGAGGCGGTGGACTTTGGGAGCAACTGTAGACTTGGGGTTTGCTTTCTGCATCTAATTTGTTTCTGGTTTTATGTTTATCTTAGTTTGGTATTTAGAGCTTATTAGCATTGGTAGATTTGTTTATTGATTTGGTTGCTCTCTTCCTTTTTTAATTTTTTTATATATACATTGTTTTCTTTTTTCTCTTTTTGTCAGTGTGTATGTGTATGCTTCTTTGTGTGATTTTGTCTGTATAGCTTTGCTTTTGCCATTTGTCCTACGGTTCTGACTGCCCATTTTTTCTTTTGTTCTGTTTTGGTTTTTTAGTATAGTTTTTTGCACTTGTTATCATTGGTGGATTTGTTTTTTGGTTTGGTTGCTCTCTTCCTTCTTTCTCTCTTTCTTTTTTTCTTAATTACTTTTTTATTTTTAATAATTTTTTTCTATTTTAATAACTTTATTTTATTTATTTTCTTTCTTTCTTAATTTCTCTCTCTCTCTCTCTCTCTCTCTCTCTCTCTCTCTCTCTCTCTCTCTCTCTCTCTCTTTCTCTCTTTCTTTCTTTCTTTCTTTCTTTCTTTTTCTCCCTTTTCTTCTGAGGTTGACAGGGTCTTGGTGCTCTCACCAGGCCTGAGCACTCTGAGGTGGGAGAGCCAAGTTCAGGACATTGGTCCACAAGAGACCTCCCGACCCCATGTAATATCAAACAGCAAAAGCTCTCCATCTCAACACTAAGAAGCAGCTCCACTCAACGACCGGCAAGCTACAGTGCTGGACACCCTATGCCAAATAACTAGCAAGACAGGAACACAACCCCACCCACTAGCAGAGAGACTGCCTAAAATCATAATAAGCTCACAGACACCCCAAAACACACCACTGGACGTGGTTCTGCCCACCAGAAAGACAAGATCCAGCCTCATCCACCAGAACACAGGCACCAGTCCCCTCCACCAGGAAGCCTACAGAAGCCACTGAACCAACCTTACCCACTGGGAGCAGACACCAAAAACAACAGGAACTACAAACCTGCAGCCTGAGAAACGGAGACCCCAAACACAGTAAGTTAAGCAAAATGAGAAGACAGAGAAATACACAACAGATGAAGGAGCAACGTAAAAACCCACCAGACCAAACAAATGAAGAGGAAATAGGCAGTCTACCTGAAAAAGAATTCAGAGTAATGATAGTAAAGATGATCCAAAATCCTGGAAATAGAATGGAGAAAATACAAGAAATGTTTAACAAGGAACTAGAAGAATTAAACAGCAAATAAACAATGATGAACAGCAAAATAAATGAAATTAAAAATTCTCTAGAAGGAATCAATGGCAGAATAACTGAGGCAGAAAAACAGATAAGTGACCTGGAAGATAAAATAATGAAAATAACTACCGCAGAGCAGAATAAAGAAAAAAGAATGAAAAGAATTGAGGACAATCTCAGAGACATCTGGGACAACATTAAACGCACCAACATGCGAATTATAGGGGTCCCAGAAGAAGAAAAGAAAAAAAAAGGGACTGAGAAAATATTTGAAGAGATTATAGTTGAAAACTTCCCTCATATGGGTAAGGAAATAGTCAACTCCAGGAAGCTCAGAGAGTCCCATATAGGATAAATCCAAGGAGAAACATGCCAAGACACATATTAATCAAACTATCAAAAATTAAGTACAAAGAAAAAATATTAAAAACAGCAAGGGAAAAGCAACAATTAGCATACAAGGGAATTCCCATAAGGTTAACAACTGATCTTTCAGCAGAAATTCTGCAAGCCAGAAGGGAGTGGCAGGACATATTTAAAGTGATGAAAGGGAAAAACCTACAACCAAGATTACTCTACCCAAGAGTTCCTGTGCTGTGCAGTAGGTCCTTATTAGTTACCTGTTTTTTACATGGTGGTGTGTATGTGTCAATCCCAATCTCTCAATGTATCCCTCCCCCACCTTTCCCCTCTGGTAACCATAAGTTTGTTTTCTACATCTGTAACTCTATTTCTGTTTTGTAAATAAGTTCATTTGTACCATTTTTTTTTAGTTTCTACATATGGGCGATATCATATGATGTTTGTCTTTCTCTTTCTGACTTACCTCACTCAGTATGACAATCTCTAGGTCCATCTAGGTATGTTTAAATAGGAGCTTCCCCCCAAAATCGTATCTACCTGCTAGAAAAAGAAATCAGAAAACACTACAATTATATTTCAAAAAAAAAAAGATTACTCTACCCAGCAAGGATCTCATTCAGATTCGACAGAGAAATTTAAACTTTCACAGATAAGCAAAAGCTAAGAGAATTCAGCACCACCAAACCAGCTCTACAACAAATGCTAAAGGAACTTCTCAAGGCAGGAAACACAAGAGGAGGAAAAAACTTACAATAACAAACTCAAACAATTAAGAAAATGGTAATAGGAACATACATATCAATAACTATCTTAAATGTAAATGGATTAAATGCTCCAACCAAAAGACATAGACTGGCTGAATGGATACAAAAATAAGACCCATACATATGCTGTCTACAAGAGACCCACTTCAGACCTAGGGACACATACAGACTGAAAGTGAGGGGATGGAAAAAGATATTCCATACAAATGGAAATCAAAAGAAAGATGGAATAGCAATTCTCATATCAGACAAAATAGACTTTAAAATAAAGACTATTACAAGGGACAAAGAGGACACTACATAATGATCAAGGGATCAGTCCAAGAAGAAGATAACAATTGTTGATATTTATGCACCCAACATAGGAGCACCTCAATACATATGGCAAATGCTAACAGCCATAAAATTGACAGTAACACAATCATAGTAGAGGACTTTAACACCCCACTTTCACCAATGGACAGATCATCCAAAATGAAAACAAATAAGGAAACACAAGCTTTAAATGATACATTAAACAAGATGGACTTAATATTTACAGGACACTCCATCCAAAAACAGCAGATTACACTTTCTTCTCAACTGCTCATGGAACATTCTCCAGGACAGATCATATCTTGGGTCACAAATCAAGCCTTGGTAAATTTCAGAAAACTGAAATTGTATCAAGTATCTTTTCCAACCACAATGCTATGAGACTAGACATCAATTAAAGGAAAAAATCTGTAAAAAATACAAACACATGAAGGCTAAACAATACACTACTAAATAACGAAGAGATCACTGAAGAAATCAAAGAGGAAATCAAAAAATGCCTAGAAATGAATGACAATGAAAACACGACAACCCAAAACCTATGGGATGCAGCAAAAGCAGTTCTAAGAGGGAAGTTTACAGCAATAAAATACTACCTCAAGAAACAAGAAACATCTCAAATAAACAACCTAACCTTACACCTAAAGCAATTACAGAAAGAATAACAAAAAACCCCAAAGTTAGCATAAGGAAAGAAATCATAAAGATCAGATCAGAAATAAATGAAAAAGAAATGAAGGAAATGATAGCAAAGATCAATAAAACTAAAAGCTCGTTCTTTGTGAAGATAAACAAAATTGATAAACCATTAGCCAGACTCATCAAGAAAAAAAGGGAGAAGACTCAAATCAATAGAATTAGAAATGAAAAAGGAGAAGTAACAACTGACACTGTAGAAATACAAAGGATCATGAGAGATTACTACAAGCAACTATATGCCAATAAAATGGGCAACCTAGAAGAAATGGACAAATTCTTAGAAAAGCACAACTTTCTGAGACTGAACCAGGAAGAAATAGAAAATATACACAGACCAATCACAAGCACTGAAATTGAAACTGTGATTAAAAATCTTCCAACAAACAAAAGCCTAGGACCAGATGGCTTCACATTCACATTCACCAGGCAAATTCTATCAAACATTTAGAGAAGAGCTAACACCTATCCTTCTCAAACTCTTCCAAAATATAGCAGAGGGAGGAACACTCCCAAACTCATTGTATGAGGCCACCATCACCCTGAAACCAAAACCAGACAAAGATGCCACAAAAAAAGAAAACTACAGGCCAATATTACTGATGAACATAGATGCAAAAATTCTCAACGAAATACTAGCAAACAGAATCCAACAGCACATTAAAAAGATCATACACCATGATTAAGTGGGGTTTATCCCAAGAATGCAAGGATTCTTCAATATATGCAAATCAATCCATGTGACAAACCATATTAACAAATTGAAGGAGAAAAACCATATGATAATCTCAAAAGATGCAGAAAAAGCTTTTGACAAGATTCAACAACCATTTATGATAAAAACCCTCCAGAAAGTAGGCATAGAGGGAACTTACCTCACATAATAAAGGCCATATATGACAAACCCACAGCCAACATCATTCGCAATGGTGAAACACTGAAACCATTTCCACTAAGATCAGGAACAAGACAATGTTGCCCACTCTCACCACTATTATTCAACATAGTTTTGGAAGTTTTAGTCACAGCAGTCAGAGAAGAAAAAGAAATAAAAGGACTCCAAATCGGAAAAGAAGAAGTAAAACTATCACTGTTTGCAGATGACATGATACTATACATAGAGAATCCTAAAGATGCTACCAGAAAACTACCAGAGCTAATCAATAAATTTGGTAAAGTAGCAAGATACAAAATTAATGCACAGAAATCTCTTGCATTCCTATACACTAATGATGAAAAATCTGAAAGAGAAATTAAGGAAACACTACCATGTACCATTGCAACAAAAAGAATAAAATACCTAGGAATAAACCTACCTAAAGAGACAAAAGACCTGTATGCAGAAAACTATAAGACACTGATGAAAGAAATTAAAGATGATACAAACAGATGGAGAGATATATCATGTTCTTGGATTGGAAGAATTAACATTTTGAAAATGACTATACTACCCAAAGCAATCTACAGATTCAATGCAATCCCTATCAAACTACCAATGGCATTTTTCACAGAACTAGAACATATTTCACAATTTGTATGGAAACACAAAGACCCCAAATAGCCAAAGCAATCTTGAGAAAGAAAAATGGAGCTGGAGGAATCAGGCTCCCTGACTTCAGACTATACTACAAAGCTACAATAATCAAGACAGTATGGTACTGGCACAAAAACAGAAATATAGATCAATGGAACAGGATAGAAGGCCCAGAGATAAATCCATGCATCTATGGTCACCTTATCTTTGATAAAGAAGGCAAGACTATACAGTGGAGAAAAGACAGCCTCTTCAATAAGTGGTGCTGGGAAAACTGGACAGCTACATGTAAAAGAATGAAATTAGAACACTCCCTAACATCATACACAAAAATAAACTCAATGGATTAAAGGCCTAAATGTAAGGCCAGACACTATAAAACTCTTAGAGGAAAACATAGGCAGAACACTCCATGACATAAATCACAGCAAGATCCTCTCTGACCCACCTCCTAGAGAAATGGAAATAAAAGCAAAAATAAACAAATGGACCTAATGAAACTTAAAAGTCTTTGCACAGCAAAGGAAACCATAAACAAGACGAAAAGACAACCCTCAGGATGGGAGAAAATATTTGCAAATGAAGCAACTGACAAAGGATTAATCTCCAAAATATACAAGCAGCTCATGCAGCTCAATATCAAAAAAACAAACAACCCAATCCAAAAATGGGCAGAAGACCTAAAGAGACATTTCTCCAAAGAAGATATACAGGTTGCCAACAAACACATGAAAGGATGCTCAACATCACTAATCATTAGAGAAATGCAAATCAAAATTACAATGAGGTATCGCCTCACACCGGTCAGAATGGCCATTGTTAAAAAATCTACAAACAATAAATGCTGGAGAGGATGGGGAGAAAAGGGAACCCTCTTGCACTGTTGGTGGGAATGTAAATTGATACAGTCATTATGGAGAACAGTATGGAGGTTTCTCAAAAAAGTAAAAATAGAACAATCATACGACCCAGCAATCCCACTACTGGGCATATATCCTGAGAAAACCATAATTCAAAAAGAGTCATGTACCACAATGTTCATTGCAGTTCTATTTACAATAGCCAGGACATGGAAGCAACCTAAGTGTCCATCAACAGATGAATGGATAAAGAAGATATATACACACACACATATATATACAATGGAATATATATACAGTGGAATGGCACATATATACAATGGAATATTACTCAGCCATAAAAAGAAATGAAATTGAGTTATTTGTAGTGAGGTGGATGGACCTAGAGACTGTCATACAGAGTGAAGTAAGTCAGAAGGAGAAAAACAAATACCATACGCTAACACGTATATATGGAATCTAAAAAACAAACAAACAAACAAACAAAAAACGGTTCTGATGAACCTAGGGGCAGGACAGGAGTTAAAACGCAGACACAGAGAATGGAACTGAGGACACGGGGAGGGGAAAGGGTAAGCTGGGATGAAGTGAGAGTTTGGCATGGACATATATACACTACCAAAGGTAAAATAGATAGCTAGTGGGAAGCAGTCGCATAGCACAGGGAGATTCAGCTCGGTGCTTTGTGTCCACCTAGAGGCGTGGGATAGGGAGGGTGGGAGGGAGACACAAGAGGGAAGAGATATGGGGATATATGTATATGTATAGCTGATTCACTTTGTTATAGAACAGAAACTAACACACCATTGTAAAGCAATTATACTGGACAGTCATAACTAGGCTTGTGTATGTCACTGGTCCTCTGTGAGCCTCTGTTTCCTCTTCTGCCATTCCTGGTGGTGCTGCTGTGAGGGTACAGAGGAAACACTGAATGATGGCCTGTCGTGACTGGTTCCTACCAGGGAGCACCAGGGATCCTTGGGCGTCGTGGAAGGAAGAGGTGCCGGTAACTGCTGGAGGCACCTGGAGCTGGGAGCAGAGCTGCCTGAGCTTCACGTGGGCCAAGTGATTGACGTGAAAGTGCGGAGGGCCCTTCGCTCGCCAGAGCCCTGTGGCCATGGCAACCCTCATCAGGGTTGACGATCTGAGGATGATTAAGGAACATTTAAATTAATTAAGAGTCCAAACATCCCGCATCCAGGTAGGGCCATGGCTCACACATGCCCCTTTCCAGCCTCTTGGGCTCAACGTGGGGCAACTGCTGGGCTGGAGGCGGGCCCTGTGGGCGGAGTCCTGGCTCTGCTCCCAGCCCCCCAGCACTGGGGGCGTGGAGCGCGCTCAGAAACCCTCTTGTATTAACACGCTCCCGCTGCCCCGTCCCCCTCCCTCCTCCCACCAGCATCCTCGCACCCACCCCAGCCTCTGCCTTACTCTCTAAACTGTCAGCACAAGGGCATGCTGGTGCCCGCCCCCCTTTCTCCAAACAGAACATATTCTGTTTGAACCAAAATTGCGCAAAGAGAGAGTACCTTTTAGTCACACGAGGATGTGTGACAAGTGGAAACAGAAGCCAAGCCCAGAAACCTCCCTCAGATGATGGCAGTGAGCCTGGGTGTGCAGGGCCCCAGGTGGAGCCAGGGACCATGGGGCTACACTGAGGAAGCAAGCAGGGTCTCCCCAGGCCTGTGCATCTGCAGTGGGGTCACCCAGACCCCAGACTCCCCTGGGGAAGCTGCCCCCATGGCTCTGGCCAGGCAGCTCTTTGTGGAGACGGGGTGTGAGGGCAGGAGCCAGGCAAGTCGGCACCCCCGCAAGTAGCAGCGCCCAGCCCAGGCGATGAGGCTCCCTGGGAGGGCACTGCCCAGCCCTTCCTCCAAGCCCAGGCTGCAGTTTCTCCCCACAAGTGTCCATCCTGCTCGGGGTCCAAGCCACATGAGTCTCCTTCCCACACGCTAGGGCAACAGAGCCGCCAAGCCCAGAGCCCCGCTGTCCTGTGGTGAACGCGGGTGAGCATATTTCCGCCGACATGACCAGAGCCAGGGACTGAGGGCTCAGATGGGCTCCCGACACGGCTGTTTCCCATTCCCTTGGGGACTGCAGGGCACAACACCCTTCACGCACAGTCCCCACACCCATCAGAACCACGGTCCTGTGCCCTCCGCCCGGTAAGGCCTGCGACATGGTCTGGCCTCTACTGTGGACCAGACGGCACTTTGTGCCTGGAGGACTTGGCCTCACGTTCACCTTGGAACAGTGGGTGCTCAGGGCAGATGCCGGAACCCTGTTTGCAGGAAGTCACGGAGGGCTTCCTGAAGGAAGGGGAAATCGGAGGAAGACTTGGGGCGTTTTACAGCCTGGCTCAGGGCATACCACTGAACCCTGGCTTTGGGAGCCACATCGAGCGAGGCACTGGGGAGTTGCAGTCACAGAAGCCCCTCCTCCACCCCCGAGTTTCATCTGAGACATGACGGGCTCCTTGGACGCAGGAAGAAGAGGCGGGCCTCAGCCTTCCCCACCCAGCAGGGCTGCTAGAGGCCCCGGCCTGTCCTCCCAGCAGAAAGGCCTCAGGCTCGCTGTTGGAAGGCCCTTGGTACAAGGAGGCCCCCTTGGCTAAGGGACGGGGTTGAAGGGAACCTTGCCCCTTGCCTGGTTCCAGCTGCACGATGGAGCCTGACACCAGAGCCCTGGCTGCAATCCTGGCTGCGTGGCTCCCCCGTACCCCACCCCCTGCTTTCTTCATCCTCTGCCACTGGCTGGGCTCCTGGTCAGAAGGAACTGATGGCCCACGAGCAACAGGGGGCCCTTCGTTGCCAAATCCACTTCCTCCCCTGCCTGGAGCCTCCAGCCGTCCCCCTCCACCCGGGGTATCACCAGGGCCCGGGTGGGCCAAGGATCGTCCAGGACACCCCGAGTCCTCCCTGGGACAGTCTGCAGCCCCAGCCTGTTCAGTCCCGGCCCAGCAACATTGTCCCTGAGTGTCCAGCTTGTACAACCGCTGAGGTCACCTCTGTAAAACGGTGGCCTGGACGATGAATTTCTAAACGTGGCAGCACTGAGATGCGTCTGTCCCGCGCGCCCTTCCCAGGATGCGATGCTGACGACGGAGGCTAAGCCGCCTCTCTCTCCTGGGGCGTGGCCTCCACAGGGGGCCGGCCGCCTGCCACTAAGGAGCTGGAGACCGCATGGAGAGGGCTGTGCTCATCCAAATTCCTGACCCACACACGCACGGTCAATAAACAGCGGTGTGTAAAGCTGCTAAGGTCTGGTCTGGTTTGTTGTGAAGCCATGGTAACTGAAACAACAGGTGTGTCTCCAAGGACGGCTCTGCTTGGGCTTGGGGCCTTTGGGGACGCACTGGATGAGGATGTGATTACAGGTGGGGGGCGCGGGGGTGCAGCTCATCCCAGGCTCTGCTGGTCCCCCTTACATCACATCTCTTGGTCCAAACGTAACTGGGGCTTTTCTGGGGTGGCTTTAGGGTCCCCGGTGGTCAACTACAGCAGAACAGCAAACGTGCAACACTGAACAAAGGGCAGGACAGAGCGTCCCTGTGGTGGCAGGTGATGGGGTACAGAGCACTGTCCCCTGATCTCCTCCAGGTGGGTGTGCCCCCCAGGGAACCCCTGGAGCCAGCCTGTGACCCGGCACCTCCCGCCGACCCACCATAAGGCCCTCTGCATTTGGGGGTGAGCTCGGCAAGTAGCAAGGCACGTGTGAGTGAGAAATGAGATGCAGAAGGTCTCCCAGCAGGGATTCATCAGACAGCTGTAAACACATTGCAGAGTATCCATCCGATAGGGCCGCCGGCCCGTCAAAGCCTGGAGGTGTCCGAGCCCAAACGCCTCTGGGAAGCGGTCTGAGACTCATGGCCAAGGGCACCCGAGGCTGCAAAAGTCCTGCCATTTTATAGGACACAGGCACACATGAGTCATTAAGGAGAGAACAGCTGTAGAGAAGTAGGTACCAAACTGCTAATGTGATCCTTTCTGGGCAAAATTACAGAGAACATTCTTCTTATAACTTAGGAAATTTCTCCCTAAGCAGGAGAGTCTGCCTTTCTAAAAGCCTTTAAAATATTCTCAAAATCCCAGCTTCCCAAATATATATAAATAATAATATGTGCAATATATAAATATATCAAATAATATAACATAGTATACTAGAGTTTATTATTTATATATTTGGAAAGCTGGGACTGTATATTACATATTACTTTATATAATATATTAATGTTATAATATTGTGTATTCTATATTTATTTGGAAAGCTGGGGTTTTGAGAAGGTATTAAAAGGCTTTTAGAAAGAAAGACTCCCCTGTTTTGCTCCCTTTTCCAACCCCGGAATCTCAGGAGGGGCAGAACTGTTATTGTCCGGCTCCTGGAGTTCATCCTGCCCAAGGCAGGTCAGGCTGCTAGACAGGGCACTCAGGCCATCCAGCCCGGACGCCTGGCCAGGGCAGGAACACTTGACCCTGTGACCTCCCACATCACCACCAGAGAGAGGAAGGCAGCACAGTGGCACAAGCGGGAGCTGGGACTGGTCTCAGTTTGGTCCCTATGAAGCACAGCCTGTTTCCATCTCCTGGCTATTGTAAATAGAGCTGCAATGAACATTGTGGTACATGACTCTTTTTGAATTATGGTTTTCTCAGGGTATATGCCCAGTAGTGGGATTGCTGGGTCATATGGTAGTTCTATTTATTTTTTAAGTCCATCATCAGATGAATGGATAAAGAAGATGTGGCACATATATACAATGGAATATTACTCAGCCATAAAAAGAAACAAAATTGAGCTATTTGTAATGAGGTGGATGGACCTAGAGTCTGTCATACAGAGTGAAGTAAGTCAGAAAGAGAAAGACAAATACCGTATGCTAACACATATATATGGAATTTAAGAAAAAAAATGTCATGAAGAACCTAGGGGTAAGACAGGAATAAAGACACAGACCTACTGGAGAACGGACTTGAGGATATGGGGAGGGGGAAGGGTGAGCTGTGACAAAGTGAGAGAGTGGCATGGACATATATACACTACCAAACGTAAGGTAGATAGCTAGTGGGAAGCAGCTGCATAGCACAGGGAGATCAGCTAGGTGATGTGTGACCGCCTGGAGGGGTGGGATAGGGAGGGTGGGAGGGAGGGAGACGCAAGAGGGAAGAGATATGGGAACATATGTATATGTATAACTGATTCACTTTGTTATAAAGCAGAAACTAACACACCATTGTAAAGCAATTATACTCCAAAAAAGATGTAAAAAAAAAAAAGCACAGCCTGGGACAACTGCATCGCTCTGACACAAATGCACCTCAAGGACGCAGCCGTGAGGCAGGGGAGCCAGAGACCAGGCCAGGGGCCGGTGGCTGGGCACAGGGCACAGGCCTCCTGGGACTTCTTTGGGACCATGTGGCTTCCATCTTCTGTGGATCAAAGCTCACCCACCACGTGCCCAGGTCGCACCATCTGAATCCCAGAAGCAACTGCGCCCTCGCCTGCACCCACACAGGGGGACCCTGCCGCCAGGTGGCGATAGAGCTCCAGGGAGAGACCCAGGCTCTTCGCTCTGTGAAAAGATGCTGGCGCCAGGGATCTTCCCTAGGGCCAGCCGCCCCACAGAGACCCTGGGCGCCATCCGTGACATAGAACCCGTCCTGGCCCTGGGCGGGAGTTTAGCCCTGAATTCCTTCATCCCACCTTCCCAGGGGGCTGTAATCAGGAGGGGAGGGGGTGTGTGCCAGTCGCCCCGTGAGCAGGCACCTGCCTGGAGGGGCGGCAGCATCCCCTTCCGCAGAGGCACCGCACAAGAAACCTGCTCCCCGACCGGGCTTCTAGGGCTCGGACAGGTTCAGTTTAGGGAGCTGGGTGTTAAACTGTTAGTGGTTTCGAGTCTGCGGTGGTCAGAGTGTCTACACTGCAGAAATGAGGAGACGCTGCAAATCAGGGGGTTTTCTGGGTTATTTCCGTTCCACGTTGCTGGTTCACAGCACACCGCTGCTTGGTACCATCAAGTCTTTACTTCTCAGATTAAAGTAGGAAGGGTGGTCCTGGAACCACTTGCCAAGACTGCAGACGCTGTAGTGTCCTGAGATGTGCAGATTCTCTGGTACACCCCTGTCCCTGGCTCAGGGTCTGAAGGGCAGGCCTGGCCTTTGTGTTCTGACCCACGATGGGGGTCAGTTCTGTGCAGTCTTCAAGGAGGCACTGGGCCAGCCTTTCAGTTGCTTGATCCAGCGGCTCAGGGACATTGCGCCCTTGCCATTGTCCCCCCTCCCCAAGCCTCCTCTCAGGCAGTCACTTTCCTGGTGAATACAGTGCCTCTGCATTGACAGTGAAAAAAGACCTCTTTTACTGACTTTTTTCTGATGACTGCCACATGGCCTGGAAACGTACGCTGGTAGCTGGGAACATGAGTGCTGATTATTCCGTGCGTGGGGGCAGTGAGACCTTCAGTGGATGAATCACTCCCTTGCAAAAGTCTCCAGGGAGACCAACACCTCGAAATACATTTGTGTGCAGACGGTCACGACCTGCTCGCAGCCCAGAGCATGGCATCCCCGGGGCTCACGACCCAGAACCCGAGATGTGAACGTGCTCATGGAGCACCTGGAAATCGCGTGGAGAGGCAGGTTCTGATTCGGCAGGGCTGGGGCAGGGCCCGAGGTTTGGGGTTTTTAAGAAATGAACAAGCCACCCCGGCATGTCAGTGCTGCTGGCATGGGGACCACACTTGAATCATAAGGATCTTTGCTACACTGTACTTCAGAGTCCTTGTGAAGCAGTCGGAGCTCTGACTGCATTACAACGACAGCATCATCGCTCTCGGTGTATTTATTTCCTGCCTCTTCTCCCTTTCCTCAAGGTGCGTCTCAGCTTGGACCTCTGGCCCTTGTCTAAGCTGCACAGGACACTTCAAAACTTAGCGGCTTACGCAACAAGAAAGGATTTGAGCCGGGGCTCAGCTGGACACTTCTTCCTTCCAATTAGTGCGCACTTGGGCCGCGGGGCTTCAGCCAGGACAGCTGACATGGCTGGGAGTGGATGGCACAGAGCTCTCTCCATCTGACCTTCTACTGGGCAACTTGGGCTTCCTGATGACAGGCGGCCTTGAACCATTGTCCTTTGTACATGGCAGCTGGCTTCCACGACGCAGCGTCCCAGGAAGACAAACCCCAACGTGCAAGCACTTACCAAGCTCACACTTGCTAATGCCCCACCCTAAACAAC
This sequence comes from Stenella coeruleoalba, assembly GCF_951394435.1. NCBI lineage: Eukaryota > Metazoa > Chordata > Mammalia > Artiodactyla > Delphinidae > Stenella > Stenella coeruleoalba. The sequence goes on along the minus strand of NC_137161.1, from coordinate 43,631,591 downwards.
CGCCTGGCCAAGCCCCAGGTTAATGGAGCGTGAGGTCACCATGGGGGCCACAGAGACAACAGTCTGCTATGGCCTCTGACTCTGACGCCCCTGTTCATTAGTCTCAAGATCAGTTCCCTTGGAGAGTATCTCACCAAACGGCTACTTTAGGGGAGTCTCGGATCTTTGCAATTATCATCAGAGAATTGAATTCAACTACACTCAAACACTTTAAACAGTTCATTAGAAGTTCAGACACCCTCACTGTTATGCAAGATTTGCTTGCTTCAGTCATTACATTGAAAATTAATTAATTCTTTTAGTCGTATTTTTTAATGGAGAATGAATTTAATTCTTAGCAGAAATATGACAAATTTCTGCTAAAGACTGACAGCTATGGGCATGCATCACTGTTCTCCTTTCAGAAGCCATTCTGCCAAGCCAACTTTATTATTTCGTGGTAAAAGAATGGGTCAGGGGCTTCCCTGGTGGCGCAGTGGTTGAGAGTCCGCCTGCCGATGCAGGGGACACGGGTTCGTGCCCCGGTCCGGGAGGATCCCACATGCTGCGGAGCGGCTGGGCCCGTGAGCCATGGCCACTGAGCCTGTGCGTCCGGAGCCTGTGCTCCGCAACGGGAGAGGCCACAACAGTGAGAGGCCCACGTACCGCAAAAAAAAAAAAAAAAGAACGGGTTAGGACCGCCACTGGCAAAAAGAGACTTTGGGCCACAAGCCCGGGGTATTATCACTGCCAACAGAGTACTTGGCCAGTGGGACACGTGGGGTCATTACAGGAGACCAACATCTACACACCAGTCAGGACACTCAGCACACTCGGATGACATCCCAAGTTTTCCTCAGCCTTGTATCTGGGGGTGTTTTTAATAATAGGCATGGGGAGACCTCTTTGGCATTTGTGAAACTATTTTTCCCCATTTTTTTTCATTAAAAAATGACAAGAGGGCTTCCCTGGTGGCGCAGTGGTTGAGAGTCCGCCTGCCGATGCAGGGGACGCGGGTTCATGCCCCGGTCCTGGAGGATCCCACATGCCGCGGAGCGGCTGGGCCCATGGGCCATGGCCGCTGGGCCTGCACGTCCGCGGCCTGTGCTCCGCGGCGGGAGAGGCCACAACAGTGAGAGGCCCGTGTACCGCAAAAAAAAAAAAAATGACAAGAGCATGGTAAAATCAGCCAGATGGATCAAAAGGATGTGCAGTGGAAACTCAGCTTCTTCCTACCTGCATGCCCAAGTGCCCAGAAAACAATGGTGTCTTGTGTGCATATGTACACAGCTTACGGCAGCAGCTCCACACACTAAATGCAGGCGTGCTCCAGTGCGCCATTGCCCCTGTCACAGCCGATGCTTCTTGAGGGTCATTTGAACGACTGCTCAGCTTTGGACATGGCCACCGACCTGTTAGTTTCCTGGGTCTTCTGGAATCAATCATCCAGTCCCCATGAGTTTTCAAGTTTATTTACATAGAGCTAAGCAAAGTATCCTTTTCAATTTGAATCTGAATGTTTTTTCTGCATCTGTGGTTTCTCCACTTTCTCATTTTGAATTGTCCTCTTATGAGGCTGAGTTTACTGTACGACTGTGCGTGTACATACGTGTGTGTGTGTGGCAACGCACACACGGGAGTTTGTGAGTATCCACACACGTGTGTCTTCAAGTCAACTTGAGATTATTTTTTACTTCTCATTTTCTGTTTTCAAATTCACCAGGTCCTGCTTTTATTGTCCTTAATTTCCTGTCTTGCCTTTTCTAAGGACAACTTTGTTGTTTTTTCCTCTTTGCCCAAACTGAATGCTCACTTTATTTTTCTTCATACTTGTCAACAATTCACCAGGAAAGCCTTCTCGTTCTGGGTTTTTCTTTGTGGGAAGCTTTTGTATTACCAATTCAATCTCTTGTTATGTAAATTTATTGATTTTCTATTTCTTCTTGAGTCAGTTTGGGCAGTTAGTGTCTTTCTAGGAATGTGTCCATTTCATATAGATCATCTAACGTGTTGTCACACACTCACAGTGTCCCCTTACAGCCCTTTTTATTCTGGGTGGCCCACAATAATGTCCCCTTTTCATTCCTGATTTAGTAATTTGTGTCTCTCTCATCCTTTCTTGATCATTCTAGTTACAGGTTTGTCAATTCTGTTCCTCTTTTCAAAGAACCGATTTTGGGTTTCGTGCCTCATTTTCTCTGCTGTCTTTCTGTCCTCTATTTCATGTATTTCCATCTATCTTTATTATTTACTTCCTGCTGCTGCTCTGCCTTTTCTAGTTTCTTGAGATGAATGGCTAGGTTATTGACTTCAGATATTTCTTCTTTTTTAATGTAGGCATTTATGGGTATAATTTTCCCTCTGACACTGCTTTCACTGTGTCCATAAATTCTGGTATGTTGTGTTTTCATTTTCATTCATCTCAAAGTATTTCTCAGTTCCTTTTGGTTGTTTTTGACCTATTGGTCATTTAGGAGTGTATTGTTTATTTCCCACACTTTTGTGAAATTTTCAAATTTCCTTCTGGTATCGCTTCCTAATTTCATTCTATTGTGGCCAGAGAACATACTTTGTATGGTTTAAACCCTTTTAACTGCACTAAGACTTCTTTTGTGGCCTTATATATTGTCTACTCTGTGGAATGTTCCATGCGCTTGGGAAGGATGTGTCTTCTGCTGTTGTTGGGTGCCGTGTTGAGGTAACATTGTTTCATGGTATTGGAAGTCTATTTGCTGATGTCTGTCTAGCTGTTCTATACATTATTGAAAATGAGGTATTGAAGTCTCTCTTTAAATCTGCCTGTTTTGCTTCATATATTTGGGATTCTGTTGTTATCACTGTTACATCGTTTTGATGGATTTTCTATTTCATTATAAAATGTACAATTTTCCCTAGCAACAATTTTTGCCTTAAATTCTATCTTGTCTGCTGTTAGTACAGCTACTCCAACTCTCTTTGGGTGGCTATTTGCAGGCAATATCTTTTTTCATCCTTTCCCTTTCAATCGATTTGCGTCTTGAAATCTCAAATATGTCTTTTTTAGTCATCCTATCAGTGGATCATGGTGTTTGTCCTGTTCTTCCATTCTCTGCCTTTTAATTGGAAAGTCTGGTCCATTTACAAACCCGCCTTCCCCACTGGATTAACGGGAGGAGAATCCTTACTTTCCCTTCTACCCACGAACCACAAACAATCGCTCGTTCTACTCCTTGACAAGGTATCTTCAAGAGACCTGTAACCTTGACCATCATGTTACTTCTCTGGGCTCAGCTTCCTCCTCTGTAAAATAAGAAGTTGGAAGGCTTCCCTGGTGGCGCAGTGGTTAAGAATCCGCCTGCCAATGTAGGAGACACGGGTTCGAGCCCTGGTCCAGGAAGATCCGACATGCCGCGGAGCAACTAAGCCCATGCGCCACAACTACTGAGCCTGCGCTCTAGAACCCGCGAGCCACAACCACTGAAGCCCGCGAGCCACCACTACTGAAGCCCACACGCCTAGAGCCCGAGCTCCACAACGAGAGAAGCCAACACAATGAGAAGCTCACACACCGCAAGGAAGAGTAGCCCCCGCTCTCCACAACTAGAGAAAGCCGCGCACAGCAACAAAGACCCAATGCAGCCAAAAAAATAAATAAATAAGTTTATTTAAAAAATAATAATAATGTGTATTTTAGGTATAATTTATAATATTTTGAAAGTATATTTTAAAACATTGTAAAAACTAATATAATCAATTCATATTTATTTTATAATAGATTGTGAAAATAAGCCTAAAGCCTGTTTCTCATTATTGGATTTGTCATTATGCAGTGTCATAATGCCCTATGTAGGAAACATTACTTATGAAATAGTACATGTGATAGAAGCCTCGAGAATAATTAAGAATAATCTATTAAAATCATAAACAGCCTTATCTACTTTGAGACATAATGACCATAGTTTCTTTTTATATTTAAGAAAAACAGAAGGTGAAAATGCTAAAAACCTAAGGGTTTGGGGGTTAGGTTTTTGGTGGTTGCTTACAATTTTATTTTTTGTTAATGAGAATAGGAATCAGTAAATTTAGTAAATATTTGTTTTGATAAAATAAGGATTGACTATAATTTGAATAAATATTTCACTCTATGATTTGAAAATTGGGTTTCAGCTTCCTTTAGAATAATGCACACAAAACTGTAATCAGCCACAGATGTAGAGAACAAATGTATGGACACCAAGGGGGGGGGAGGGGGGAGGTGGATGGTGGGATGAACTGGGAGATTGGGATTGACGTATATACACGAATATGTATAAAATAGATAACTAATAAGAACCTGCTGTATAAAAAATAAATAAAATAAAATAAATTTTTTAATTGTAATCAGCAAGTTTTAGCTTGTGTTTATATTGAAAAAAATGGTTATTCCCCACCCCAAATTCAAAATACATTGAAAAACATAATCTTACTAAGCTGTAAGCATCACTGCTCTGGCTGTTCAAAGATACTTTTCTTTCTGGCCAAATGACATACCCAGATGATAAGCATTGCCAAAATCAGGGAGAAAGCTGATACTTTTAAATTCATGAAAACAATTAATTTCAATGTTTCTTACTCACGTTCTCTCTGCTTCACGCCCACGGGACTGTCCCCCAAGAGCAATGCTGCCTTTGGCTGTAGTCTGCACCAGCTCCGCGCTCCACTGCCCACATCTCTGGATGCAGACCCTCCCAGCACTTCTCCAGACCGAGAAAGTTTCATGTGGGAAGGGTCCCCGCGCTCACCTGCCATCTTCCGGCGGCCCTGCTTTCCAGAATAGGAGAGATGAGGGGCCAGTGGGCACCGTTAGGGGGGAAAGGGACACGGGTCCTGCGTGTCCCCTGATTGACTAAGGAGGCCAGCATGTGGACGCTGAAGATCTGGAAATCTGTCCCCTTGGTCTGTGTACCCCAGGGTGCAAGCGCCCAGGTGAGAATTCACATCTGCTGCTTATCCCCAAGTTAACATTGAGTCCACATTTCCCTCGGACCCATGACTTTCTCTGTATCTTACTCAAGGCCCAGGAAGCATCCAGGAACTCCTGAGTCACTGCGTATTAAGCCCCCACCTGCTAAGAGGCCAGGACAGCCCCGTCCACCATGGGCAGGTCTGGGCTTGGGGCCCAGGGCCCCCCAGCTTTGGGAAAGAGAGGTGGGCACACCCCCACCTGGCAGGGCAAGCTCTGAGCCCACAAACAGCCTGGATCTCCAGGCCTCGAGTCTCCATCTCTGGGGAGGCCAGGTGAGTACCCTCCCCCTCCGCGAAGGCCACTCAGTGCCCCAGAAATCCTCTCTCTTGCCGCTAAGCAGCTCCAAGCCTGTCAAACTGGAGTCTTCTCATTAATCACTCACAGACTTTCATCTCCACTGGTATTTGCTATTCGTTAATTGAATAATTAGATATAATTAATAACCTCATGCATTAGCATCATTGCAACATTATGGGTGTCAGGAGCATATAGTTAATTAGAGATTAATGTTTTGGGGCTCCAAATCAGATGCTTAAGTTGTGTGTTGGGAAAGCATGAACTGTGTCCCTTTAATTAATTTTGCAGTGTTTCTGGGGTCTGGAAAAGCAGATTAAAAAATCTACTGATGTCTTGGGATTTGATAGTTTAAGAGAAGTTCCCGGAAAACCACACCAACGTTGTGTATCAACACTTACTGAAAAACCTGCCTTTTATGGGACTACATGTAAGCCACCTTTGGGGACACAAAAATGAGTCAGATGCAGACCCGACTTTATGCCTGCAGCCAGGAAGGTTAAATCAGCCAGCACGTGGGTCCCTGCAGTAGGAAGTAGAGAGAGACAATGGCCGTGGCCAAGGGGCTGAGCTGCTCCAGATTCACGGTGCCTGTAATCAGGGGATGGTGGCTCTTTTACCAAGGTGACCCTTTAATAAACCACTAAATTCCTGTAATGAAATTTTCAGGTCAGGAAAAGAAACTCTTTGTCAAGGCATTAATCATGATTTTGGACTTAGAAAATATGGCTCTTAAGGGGATAAATGATAGACACAGGCTGTGGGAGTTGCAGGGAAGGTGAGGATGTCTCTGCTTGAACATGTTAGAACTCTTTTGATTGCAAGCGAGGGCTCCCCAATTCGAGTTGGCTTAAACAAAGAAATCAAAGGTGCAATTGGCACATAGCACTGAAAACTCCAGGAGTGGATATCAGGCATGGCTGCCTCCAGGAACTCATTGTCACTGGGAAGCTCTTCTTGTGTTCTCCCCTTTTTGGATGGGGGAGGGTTATGATTCCCTCTGTGTTGGCATTTTTGCAGCCAGGCTCTCCCCATGTATGGCCAAATGACCAGGTTTAACTCTCTGCCCCCTTAGCTACTCCAGGGACAACAATGGTGGCAGTGATGCTGAAAGAGCTGACATCTATTCAGTGGTCAGGGTATGCTGGGCAGCAACCTAGGTGTTGTGTGTATTGATTCCTTTAATCTTCAACTCTTGGAAGGGAAGGGGGGCATGTAATGGGGTGATTGAGAATCTGGGTTTAGAGCCAGACACTTGGGTTATATTCCGAGTCTTCCTCTCGTATATGTTTGAATTTGAATCGTGACTTAACATCCACGCCTCAGCTTCATCATCTACACAGTTAACGCCTTGTTTAGAGAGCTGTCTGGTGGGGCCACCTCCGCCAGTTCTGTGACCCAGGCTGGCCCATGTGTACTTAACAAATATTGGCTGTTCACTTTACCAGTTACCTGTAGCAATGATGACAGGGATCATGTGTCCGTAGCAGCAATCAGCTCAGACTTTTAAAAACAGGCCCCATGTCAAATCTTCCATTTAGCTGTCCCAGAAATTTTAACCCAAGCATCCTTCAGACAGGCCTTTGAACTGGGGAACCCCACAAAACCCTTTCTAAGACATGTTCCAGGGCTGGGGTCAGGACCCCAGCAAGAGAGTCACGTTCCTTAGGGCAGCCACCGCAGCTGACCACCAGCAGATATTTGGGAAGTCGCTTGGTGAGTGCAACAGCCTCTCTGAGCAGGTGAGGAAGGAGCCCAGCCCCGGGTCCCTGACTGCGAGGGCTCTGAGCCCAAATCCTAATGCTGCAAGGCCAGCGGATGAGACACAGCTCGAAAGCTCCCGTTCTCAGTGAACACAAAGCAACCGCGCTGGTTCCCCAGTAGTGGCCCCGCTGTGCAACCCCATCGTCATCTCGCGAGTATAGTGAGGACGGCGCTGCCTATTTTCTCTGCTAATTTTCCTGGGAGAGTGCTTCCCCGCCACAAAATGGCAATTTAACGGCTGTGTCTAAAGGAGAGAAGCAGCGTCACGGCCAGATGCAGGCAGGTCCCAGGGCTTTGTACAGATTCCGCCATTCACGTTGCAATGTGCAGGCTGGGGCACTGGGGTGAGACAAGTACAGGAATATTCCTGTCCCGGAAAAGAGAGATACTGATAAAATGTGTCTGGCTGCACGTGGAAGCAAGCGTGCTTTATTCACATTAATGCACTGAAATGTACGCCGGCCAGGACACTAAGCCTGGCTAGCCCTCGGCTGCCGTCCCCAGACAGTCACTGCCCAGCCAGGCAGCTGGCCGCTCCAAAAGGCTGCAGATCAGCAGGCAGACGGCACTTGGGCACCATCTCGAAAGATAATTGGACATTTGCTTAGTGGCCTCAATTTCTATTTCTAGCTCACGGATGCTTTTTCTGTTTTTTTCCTCTGCTGGGAGACAACAAGAGCTCCCCTGAGCGACAGCAGGGCAGCTCGTGATGGCCACACCAACACCAGCCACCTGGAGTGCTGAGGGGAAGGGTTCTGAGGTCGCCCGTGCGGCAAGAAAATAGCGTGAAAAATTAGCAAACGCCCCCTCCCCGGGCTGGGGCCTGGCGGTCTGGTGAGGTGGGGATGGGGGTGTCCATCCACCAGCCGGGGTCCGGGGTCCTCAGGGCAACATCAGTAGGCTCTGGCCTGGCATCAGAGCCCCTAGCTCAGCCCCAGACTTCTTCTCCCAGTGCGACCTCCGCTGGTCTTTTCAGCTGCCACCCCTGGACTCTCTGAGGACCCCTCGGGGATCCTGCAGCCGCCCCCCACCTCGTGCGAGCCGGGGTGGGGGGGTGGGGGGCGGGGTGGGTGCTGGTCTACATGGAGCACCTTACCCCTCCCACCCCTCGGCCCCCACGCTCCTGGGGAAATGTCGTGCCCTTGGCTGATCAAATAAGGAATCCGAGCTGACTCTGCCTTGCGTGGGTGCGGGTGTGAGAGCGCTGTGGGCGGAGGGCGCTCCCGCCCCCGGGACTCCCCCTCGGCTCGAATGCAGCGAAAGCGCCCCTTGCTTCCCCGAGATGAAGGGACCACGAGGCCCCTGCCCTTCACCCCAACCCCGGACTCCACGAGCAGGGACGCCAGGGTCACGGTAACCGTGTCAACTCCATCCCTGAGCGGCGCCCGCGAGCCGCTGATTCTCAAGGGTTCCTTCTGTCCTGCGGGTTGACTGCTTCCCAACCAGTCCGCCGTCGGCGTCCTTCTAGAGCCACGTGTAAGCAGCGCGGTGCCAGATGCCCTCCGACGGGGCTCCTGACCGTGGAGCTGGGTCTCGGCTGCCGGGGGGGCTTCTGTCCGTTGCCGCCCTGCCCTCCCCAGGTTCCCTGCAGCTGCCGGGCTGGAAGGCACGGCCGTGCGAGGGGATGGGGAGTTAGGGTTAGGGGCGTCTGATGCCCAGACTCACAGCTCTTTGAAGACACAGAGGCAGGACGGTAACTGGAGCCACGGGCAATGGGAGGTGGGGCCCCTGCCCCTCCACCGTGGGTCCTAAAGCGTCTCTGAGGGGCAGACACACCCAGTGCTCAGGCCTTCACCTTTGCTCCCCTTTCCCTCCCCACCCCCACTGCCTCGTATCCCCGGGATCACACCTCCAGCCCCCATAAAAGGTGAGAGCAGGCTCTGTATGTCTCAGGCACTGCCTTCTGGGGGACTCAGCCAGGATGCATGAACCAGAAGATGACCTCACACGGGTCACCATCCCGCTCCCGCCAGGAGCAGGGGCTGTGACTGCCTGGTAACCCTGTCCCTGGCCTCCTCTCTGTGCTGGAAACAAAGGACAGGACTGTACGAAGGCACATCTCTCCTTTTAGGATAACATACGGCCTGCCCCCCGCCACACCGGGGTTTCTCCAGAACCCATTGTTCCCCCCACCTCCCAGAATTCCGGCCCGCACCAGTTCAGGGTCCAGCAAAGAAGCTGCCCAAAGCCCCAGGAAAGAGGAGACAGGTTTGAAAAGGAGTTGATGAAATGGAATTTAGATCATTCATTTGAATGTTAAATCACGAAATTGCAGAGAACTCTGGTTATTTTTATGACACACCTTGGGAGCTGAATATTTTGACATATTAATCAGTTCTCCAAAATGGCATTTACATCAAAATTTTGCTTGCTTTTGTTGAGTTTCTGTCTTAGCTGTTACAGTTTATCTCCTCCAGGCTGGGTGAGGGGAGGATGCCATGGATGACTTGGGGCCCGTCTCCTGGCTTCCTGGGGCAGCTCCACCCCATGAATGGGAGAAACTGTCCATACCCTGGAGGAGTTCCTTGGAAAAGTTTCCCAAAATTCTGGTTGTTCACACGTTGGGGCTGACAGTAACGCCCAGCACCCCTGCAGCTGTGGAACAGGAGCGACTTTCCGAGGCTGATGGGGGGGGCCACCTGGTCACCCGGAGGTGGCCCGGCCTCGGCAGGGCTGGCAGGACCCGCTGCCATGTTCCCGCCACAGTGCACATCACCGGGGAAATGAAGGTCGCCCACCAGTGTCCTCCTGTCACAAGAAGCCAGCCAGGCTGCCACCGTGCGCAGCAGCCACAAGAAAAGCTCACGTGCTCACGTTCAGAGGGGTCCATGGATCGTGTGCCTCTGTTTCCCACTCAAGTTCAGAACCAACAGAGTCACACTAATTACCAATTTCAAAACCAACTGAGACACATCAACTGCCAATCTAGTCGTCAGAAACCAGCACCACCCATCCTGGAGACGCAGCCAAGATGCAAGGTGCGCAGACAAGCTTCCGCGTCCTGAGCCTTGGAAGAGGCCCTTCACCACCAGTGACAGGAGCGCTGAGCGCACAGCCCTCGGCCTGGGCAGGGTGCCCTGTGCTTACCAGCCACTCCCTGCAGGGAAGTACAGCCCTAAAACCAGGCAAGGAGCCGGATTCCTTCTCCCTACACTGTCCAAGAAGGAGCCGGATTCCTTCTCCCTACACTGTCCAACCCAATAAAGTGCCCCTCATCACCGGGGGAGGAAGGAGCAAGGGGGAAATGAGAGGCCAGAGGTGTTCCTTTCCTGGACGGAAACGTCCCAAGTGAGGGGCGAGGGTCCCACCAAAGAGCCCGTTTCGCAAGGTTCTAGTTCTAAACAACCCTCTGCTCACGCCACTTAAACCGGGTCGCTCTCTGTGGCCTAAAGCAAAATTCCCTAAGGTATTTCCCTCAGGAGTACCTGTTTGCACAGTGAGGTGACCGAGTGTATGTACTGAACCAAGTCCCCATGCCTGGGGACAGCGCACGAGAGCCACCACCCGCCCCCAGCAGACCGCAGCTCAGCGCAGAGACGGGGGTGCTAAGGGCTCACAGTTCACACTGGCCCAGTTCACACTCCCACGTGTGATGCCGGCGAGGAGCACAGAGGGCTTCTCACTCAGTGAGGACGGGCTGTGTTCCCAGTCCCCCAGCGCCCACCTGCGTGGCAGAGGGGCCCTCAACCCGAGGCCACAGTCAGCACATTGTGTGCGTGTACGGAGCCATGAGGGTGATGCTCACAGCATCCGGGCTGGGTCTCCCCAGAACCAGACCCTGAGGCAGGACGTGAGGGCAAGAGGCTTGTCTGGGAAGACACACCAGAGACGCAGCCGGAGCAGATGGGAGGCGGGACGGGGAGGACACCAGCCCACCAGGCTGTGGCACTGAGTGGTCAGGGAGGGGACGTGGGTGGCCTCATGCTTCCTGGCCCTGTTCTGCAGGGGAGGTTGGACAACATAGCAGTCACTCTCCTGGGCAAAGCAGCCATTCCCACCGCGCTCACCACGGCCATGGCAGGACCCCGTCCAGACCCGCCGCCCAGAGCACCACCGTCCACTGCCCTGAACTCTCAGTCGCTGTTTCCCCCCCACACGTCTGCCCATACCAGGACCACGGAACACGGAGCTGGGGAGGCGTCTGCATTTGCTGTTGCTCTGCCTGGACGCTGCCCTTGTCCCTCCCCCATCCTCCCTCCCTCCATCATCAATTCTTATCTCCTTCCTTATTCTTCTTCCTAGAACTCACCGGTTCCCAACAACCTGTGCCCTGTTCTTATTTGTCTTGTCTACAGTCTTCCTCCTTTCCCACTGGGATGAAACTCTTCATAGACAAGGATTTTTGCCCATTTATCTCACCACTTTCTCCCCCAGCACCCAGAAAATTTCCTGGCACACAGGAGCTACCCAACATATATTTGAATGAATGCATGAACTAGATCCAAACAAAAGAAGGCAGCTGAATGTGCACACTATCAAAGGCCAACTCTTTAGCCCAAAGGAGGAAACCATAGGGATGCGTTTCCACACCAGCCGCAGCCCAGCAAAGGCAGGTCGCGTCCCAGCCTCTGAGGGTCTCTCCACGCGCAGTGCAGTATGAACAAGCCCTTGCCTCAGAAACACACACAGCCTTGGTCCCTAGCCCAGCGGTGGGGACAGTCCCTCACCTCTGGGCTCTAGCCACCACCCTTGTCCACAAGGGAGTCAGGCAAAGCCTTCTTCTCCAAACTGCTTCCAGGAGCCCCGGGGTCTATGGAGCTCCTCTGCAGGGAGTGTCCAGACATCCTGCCCTCAAGCCCCGGTCATCACCGAAGGAGCAGGAAAAGAACCACTAGAGAGGATGGCTGCACCCATCACATGCTGTGCACCTGAGGGCACGTCACAGATCCCCTGTAGCCCCACAACAACTCTGTGGTTTGGGGACAATTATCACCCCATTTGCTCGTGAGAATAAGGTCTCAAGAGTCTTACTCTACATCCCAAACGCAAGGAGAGCTGGCCTTGCATCCACTCCTGTTGGACCCCAGGGCCGACGCCTGTGACCGTCAGGACCCTCCATGTCCCGCTGGGCCCCTGACTGGCCCATGGGGCCTGGAGTCCAGCACGGCACTGGCCTTACCAGGGACTCTGCTCTGGGGTCTGTTCCCACCCTGCCTCGGACGGGCCACAGCGTCTGCGATCCCTGCTGGGGGCATGGACGCCCCCCGCTCCCGCACCTCTCCCCGTGTGAGAGCTGGTGCACCCACCCAGGGCTGAGCACGACACCTGAAGGGCATCCAGGCACATGCCCTCAGATCATGGTTTCTCCAGGTGGACAATTCCCCCCTTTGAGATGTGACAGAGACCAGGGCAGCCATGCAGCTTCCATCCCAGTGAAGGGACAGATGTGGGGAGTAACATGTGCATCTCTGAACTTCAGGAATTCAGTTGCTCCAGGGTTTACGCCAAACATAGGCTCCTCGGGTGCAGTTGTTTACGTCGGCACTTTTGCAACAAACCATGGAGCTTCGCCACAGGCTGGCTTCCACCTGCCTCCCCCCTCCCCACTGCAGAAAAGACAGAAACGTCCAGAGGCCCTAGGGTGGCTTCTGAGCCCCAGCCCAGCCTGGCCACTTCCCACCCAGGGGCCTCTGCTCTGTCCCATGTACCTTTGGCCTTGCTCATCCTGGGATGACCGGGGGTGCCCTCCCTGCTCCCAGCTCTCGCCCCACCCCAGCCCGTTCCAGTTGCCAATGCAGCGCAACAGCCATCCAGAAGTTAATGGTGGGAAGCGCTGCTTCATCACGCTTCACACCATTAATTTCAGCACTGCTTCATCACGCTTTGCACCATTAATTTCAGCGCTGCTTCATCACGCTTCACACCATTAATTTCAGCACTGCTTCATCACGCTTCACACCATTAATTTCAGCACTGCTTCATCACGCTTCACACCATTAATTTCAGCACTGCTTCATCACGCTTCACACCATTAATTTCAGCACTGCTTCATCACGCTTCACACCATTAATTTCAGCACTGCTTCATCACGCTTCACACCATTAATTTCAGCACTGCTTCATCACGCTTCGCACCATTAATTTCAGCACTGCTTCATCACGCTTCGCACCATTAATTTCAGCACTGCTTCATCACGCTTTGCACCATTAATTTCAGCACTGCTTCATCACGCTTCGCACCATTAATTTCAGCGCTGCTTCATCACGCTTCACACCATTAATTTCAGCGCTGCTTCATCACGCTTCGCACCATTAATTTCAGCACTGCTTCATCACGCTTCACACCATTAATTTCAGCACTGCTTCATCACGCTTTGCACCATTAATTTCAGCACTGCTTCATCACGCTTTGCACCATTAATTTCAGCGCTGCTTCATCACGCTTTGCACCATTAATTTCAGCACTGCTTCATCACGCTTCGCACCATTAATTTCAGCACTGCTTCATCACGCTTCACACCATTAATTTCAGCACTGCTTCATCACGCTTCACACCATTAATTTCAGCACTGCTTCATCACGCTTCACACCATTAATTTCAGCGCTGCTTCATCACGCTTCACACCATTAATTTCAGCACTGCTTCATCACGCTTCACACCATTAATTTCAGCGCTGCTTCATCACGCTTTGCACCATTAATTTCAGTATGGCTGCTGCGCTGCATTGGCAACTGGACTTCAGAAAGGGCACAGCAGGGACAGTTGTGTCTGCCCTACAATGTCTGGGGCTCCTGAGCGCAGGGGGCCGAGAGACATAGGTGCTGGCAGTGGAGTCTGGCTGGCATGAGCTACAGAGGTAAGGGAAGGCCCCTGGCAACATCTGCTATGATGTGAGTCCTCAAACCTAAATCACAGACCGCGTGCATCACATCGACGAGACGTGAGAAGGATGGAAGGACCGTCACAGCCGTGGGTTATAGAGCAGCTGGTGGTGGGGAAGTATATCAGCCAGAATTCAGTGCTCGTAAGAACTGCTCCGACCCAGAGAATTCACTGGAAGTTATCAGAAGCCCATAGGTCCAGGGGCGAGGCTGGGGACAGGCGCCCCGGGGACAAGGAGAAAAAAGGATACTCACTGCAGTGGGTGATCTCTCCCGGCTGCCATCACTGGGGTGGATATAGCAGCCACCGTTGACTCAAGATGCAAACACTGCGGAGGGAATACCTGGCGGCTTGGCCTGAACTGGCCCCTACGCTGGCCCCTTGGAGAAAGTGTAATTCCCGAAAAGGAAACCAGGCTGTGAAAGGACGGGAAAGGGATGCAAGTGCACACAGTGAGGTGAGACGGAAAGAATTCCCGCTGGATTCCAGCTCCGTTCTTCCCACCCCACACCCCCCCAGACACACCACCACCTCCCACGCGCCGGGCCCAGACCGCCTCTCAGTGGAAAGATCTCGGGTTCTCTTCCCCAAAGAAGCACCTAAACACTTGCGGGCAAATACCCGAATACCAAACAGTGCTTGGTGTCTCTCCTCTGAAATGAACAAAGCAGTCCCTGCAATCTTTGTGCTTACGAAGTGTAATGCAGTCTTTGTTTACTGAGGTATTTAAAGATGGCTAATTTCCTCCAAGCTCCTAATAGTGTGAATTCTCTTACTGCTTTAAATAGTTTATAATGTATTATTTTAGATTTTCAGTAACCATATGTATTCAGCAGCTAAGGCCACTATTGCTGCCAAGTGATTTTGAAAACTGAGTGTGGACGGCTAGAACAATGCAGTGCGTGTGCTTGTTCTGTTAAATGGGAATCCAGGTCACATGGCTTTATCCCAATCCTCTAGTCCCTGAGTCCCCCAGTTAACTGGAAGCACAGACAATATACTTTTTTCCCATCTAAATAGACTCTGCTCCATACTAATTCCCAAAGGTTTTACACCGGTCACCATGTTCCCAAATTGTCCCATAAAAACGATGGCGCCTAGGGTACCCTGGCCACAAACCCCAGCTCTCCTGGCTCCTGGCACATCCGTAGCTTCCCCTGCGGGCCCTGGAGACCCTGCCTGAGGGCTTTCCTATCGTGGGGTCCGGCGGGAAGGGACAGAGGGTGGATCCCCAGAAGGAGCCCTTAGCCGACTAGAAATGGGGATTGGAGGGAGAGAGCCCAGCTTCTGGGCCCCTCAGTCCCTGGGCTGGGACAGCTCTGGCAGAAGGGAAAGTCAGCTCAGGAAGCCAGTGGCTCCAGCGGGAATCCACAAAAATCTTCAACCTGCGTTTCAGGTATTTCACAAGGAGATCTTAGATCAAAGGGTACAGGAAAGCACTGCCAGGTCCCGTCAAAAGTCCCTCCAGGGGCAGGAGTGAGGAGTACACTGACGGGCCGATGCCTTGCTGTCCCCTCCCTCACTTTCCATCCCTCCATCCCAGCCAGCGGGTCCTGGGTCAGGACCCACCACCCTCCCGTGGCCTTTGCTCCTGAGACTCCTGGAAGGAAAAAAAAATAAAATTCCGTTCAATCCCCACTATAACCTGTCCTTGCAGGAGCATAAAAATAACTGATTGCTTATGTTAAACACCTGACCAATCTACTGCGGCAGCAACTCAGAAAATCTGATAAGGTGATAATGGAAAATGTGTCACGCATGAATACCCATTTTAAAAACACACGTCACACTTCACATAAAGGTCAAAATTAATGTTATGTTGAAAACATTTTTCAAAGTACAATTATCTTGACTCGTGAAGCAAACCAAATTCCTATTTGGTTTACAGTCTCGGTTTTAAGCCACACACATTTTACCAAGAGGGCCTTACCCATCAGACTGAAGGCTGAGTCAATGCAATATTACGGGACCTTGTATCCCCCAGCCGCTGTCCTGGTCCCCGCTCAGCTGCCTCATCCTCCCGGGAGAAACTGGTGCCCCTCCTCCGCCCAGCCCCACGTGTCCCCTCCACGCTGGGCTCCGGAGCCCCTGGCCTGGGAGCCGCTGGCCACATGTCCTGCATCAGCGAGGCGTCCCCACGGCACCGCAGGCCCACAGATGGGGGCTCAGCCACTGACAGGGGTCCAGCCGGGGGACTGTCTTCCAGAGACAGACAGGACGTACTCAGGGTCTGCAATGGGGGAGCTGGTGAAGAAAGTGAGGACTATTCTACCCTCCCTGGTTTCTAAAATTCAAGTAAAACAAACGGGCAATGAGCCCAAAGGCATAAGAAATTGTGGATTCCCTTCCTGAGAGAAGAGCCGGCAGAGATAAACCAGGAAGGTGGGGAGCGAAGGATGGTCTGGACATCTGGCCCTAGGGACCTTCCTGTGCCAGGTAAGTGGAGGAGAGAAGACTGCAGGACACCCCTGGAGCCTAGAACTTGGTGGTTAAACACAGGTGGGTATCAACGCAGGCGGCCCAGGGATTCTGAAGACCAGCCCCGCTGGCGTCCAGACCCTTGGGTTCAGGGACTCTGTCCTCTGCTGTCCCCCAGTGTCTGGAACAGTGCCTGCAACAGAGCAGACATGCCAGAGGTATTTGCTGAATAAGGAGCCAACAGAAGCAGCCGACCCTACAGGAGCGAGCCTTCTGCCTGCCGTGGAATGAGTAGGAGACAATTCTGGGGCGCACGTCCGCTGCCACCAGTACCTACGGGTGGAGAAAAGTTAGACAAGTCACCTCGGATCCATTAGGGACATAACAACCTGCTTCACGGCACTACTGTTAACCTAGTGTGGACCATCCCTGGAAAAGCTGTCGTAAACCCTAACACGTTGTGCAAATGAGCTGGTGACGATGATGGAAAAGGCACAGCAGGTGTTTCAAGCCGATTTCAAACAAATAAAGGCTTAAGTCCAAAAAAGACAGAGACAGGACAGATTTCGATGTAGGGAAGATTCAGGGGAAAGACCAGACCCTGTATTCAGGAAGAGCCAGGCTCCACGCCAGCCCATGGTTGCCCCCCCTCAGGACAGTATGTTTCTGGAGGTCCGATGTCCCATTTCAAGTGAACCTGCCAAGTTTTTAATCAGATAATCATTTGGTGGAGTAAAAGCCAGACTGGCGTTGATAAGGCTGGTGTCTGTCACCGTCTCGCAGGGCAACCAGCGATGTGCTTTGCTGAGCCTCTTGTGCCTCTGGTTCGTCAGTGCAAAGGGAGAGGAGGAAATGGGCTCGGTGCTTTTCTAACGTTTTCATAGCAGAACTATGTTTTCAAGCAAAGCCCTGCACGCACTGAAGTCAAAACGGCTTGTCCACGGCAGGCACACATGTAGAAATTGTAAATGGGCACCTCTGATACAGTGAGAGCTTTCTTCCACCCACCCTAGCCCGGCCCCTTCGGTGTCGCCCTCCCAGGACCCGGGAACACATCCGAAATGCCCGAGTGAGATGACCCTCTGGGGTGCTTTCCTGCTGCAGAAAATCTGGGCATATGTGACCCCAACCAGCAGTTTTCCCATCTGCCAGTCTGTCCTCTCCCCCAGACACAGTCGTTGATTTCTTTGGAAATATGTCTTTTACTGCCCTTGTTTGAACGAGACGGCCTGAACGTATGCGCAAAATCAAAGGTTAATGGTAAAACCTCTCCGGAAAACATGCTGCTTGAACGGCCACGAGCCCCGGCTCCAGTGACTGCAGAGATCCTTGTTGGGTTTTCCTTTTGAAATCACACATGGTGCAGCCACAGGAGCCCAGGGCTGGCCGCCTCCCAACTCAGAAACGATTCCAACCATCTGCTAATGCCACCTGGCTATGGGGCCTTCCAGAGACACGTGCTCTGGGTCGTGACCAACATGCGATAAGGTCCTTCTACTGGACAAACACCCACTGGTGCTTTGTTTGTAAAGAGCAGGTAAGTGTGTCCGTTTGGGGTGCTTTGCAGGGGAACGAAGTACCCCTGCTCTTTATTGCTATTATTAAGACATCATCCGACTGAATCTTCGTACCTGCTATTGGTTTATCTTCCCCAAGGATCAAGTATGAGCATCAATCACCTCCGCCTTGGGGATCATCCTCACAGTTTTCCACTAGCCTGTGTCACTGTGGCAGGGGAGGTGGATGGGCAACAATTAGATAAGAGATGACCAGCGTCTCCCTAGAGAAGACCAGGGTCCCCTCTTTACTGTGCTCCCGTGGCCAAAGACAGGTGGAACCCAGGCAAGACAGAGATCTCCCCGTGGGGTCAGCCCACATTGGCAGCCTCTCCCCTCCCACCCGCCTCCCCCACTCCCTGCCAGCTTCACCTGGGAGCACTTCCTTAGAAATCACCTGCCCATGAACCATCTTAGGGTCTGGTTCTGGGGCCTCCTCTCTCCTCAGCCACTGGGGGTCAGCCTGGGCTGACGAAGCTTATGGAGACTTCCAGAAACTGTATCTGCGTTAGGGGCGTTGCACCCATGGACAGACACAGATCTAAATCCTCTCTCTTAGTCTGGCCCTGCTGGTCATGGGGACAAGCTTTTCTGTCCAAAGAGTAGCGGCAGCTGTCTTGTCATCTTTATCAGCCCCTGGAAATTCCAGTGCATTCCCTCCAGCGAGGGTGACAGGGCAGACACAGGACAGAGGCAGAGAGTGGAGAGAGTATCCAGGTCAGCCTGAGAGATGTGACTAGTCAATGGCCATCCCAAGAGTAAGGGTGGAAATCAGGATGGGCGCAGGGCAGGAACACTTGGTTTACTGGGGAAGTAAGCCTCGTCTTATTTGGGTCCTTAGGGCAGGATGCTGCATTGTCCTGCCCCCCAGGGGTTTTCTAGGTCACCAGAACACCCAGAGGGCGGGTTAAAACACAGATTGGGAGACCTCAGCCCAGAGCCTCTGATCTAGCAAGTCTGGGACGGGCTCCAAGAATCTGCATTTCTAACAAATATCCAGATGGTGCTGATGCTGTTCTGGGGACGCTACTTTGAGAACCTCTGGGCTGCACCAGACACTCTTGTAGACCCCACCTGGAGTACCGTTCATCGCAGCACATGACTCATTATCTGCTCAATCCTCAGGCTTCCTGAGCAGAGCAGTAATTCCTGGGTGTTTAACACAGGTCTCCATCCTTAGGAGGACATACTCTACTGAGTGAG
Source organism: Stenella coeruleoalba (assembly GCF_951394435.1). Lineage (NCBI taxonomy): Eukaryota > Metazoa > Chordata > Mammalia > Artiodactyla > Delphinidae > Stenella > Stenella coeruleoalba. The sequence goes on along the minus strand of NC_137161.1, from coordinate 43,612,571 downwards.
TGAATGGCCTCAACACTCAGGCCCTGGGGGGACCCACTCAGAAAACACACTTAGCACATACAAAGAGCACTGACTGACCAGTCACCAAGTGCCAGGCAGCGTACACCAGCCACCCCTTAAACCCCATAGCAATCCTACACCGTAGATGTGGGCGACAACCTGTTTTCACAGATGAAGGAACTGTGTCTCAGAGAGGTAAGTAATTTGACACAGCTAGGAGGGGGGCAGAATTGGAGCTGAAATCAACAGTCTGACTTCCAAACTTGTACTCATAACCCCTACACACTAACCATTATACTCTGACTCCTACTCAATGACCTCTAGACCCTACCCCTCTACATGGCCTCTACACCTTAACCCACTACACCATGACCTCTACACCATGACCTCTACACTCTGGCCCCTACACCGTGACCACTACACTATGACCTCTACACTATAACCCCTATACTCTGACCCCTATACCGTGACCCCCTACACTGTGACCTCTACACTATAACCCCTACACCTTAACCCCTAAAACATGACCCCTACACCCTAACCGCTACACTATGACCCCTATAACATGACCTCTACACTATGACCCCTACAACTCCACAGACACAATTCAAGAGGCTGCTCAAGCATCCTTCTCCCGGGAAGACTTCCCTGAGCTCCCTGCCACCCGCAGCCCAAGCGGAATTCACTGTGCATCCCTTTTGAGGGGAGTCTGGGTTCTGTTAGAGAAGTAGGGGTGGTGGAGGGAGGCAGGGGCTGGCCCCGGGGGAGCCCCGCAGCCGCACTGTAACATGGCATCTTGTTCTAAAGGTCAGCCACTGCGGGGCTTTCCACATGGAAGCAGGATCAGGCGCCACATTCTGGACTCCCTCAGCCTGCAGCCTCCAAAAGCAGAGTCTGAGTCAAGGGCATGTGGGGCTGTGATCCCAGGAGCAGGGGTGAGGGGCGGGGGTGAGAGAGGGAAGGGAACGTCCACCTTGCTGCCTGGCCGCAGCTCAGGCCCCCAGACACTCAATCGGGGGGGCACTGGGTGAGAAGCCTCACGACCCCCCTCGTCTACCCCTCGGCTCCCCAGAAGGCTGTCCTGCCCCAGATGTCCAGGAGGGATGTGTGGGGGCCACATGGGTCCAGGATGTCCCTCACTGAGGTATCAGAGAAGGACCGAGCAGGACAGCGGTCCCCAACCTTTTTGGCACCAGGGACCGGGTTCGTGGAAGATAATTTTTCCATGGACAGGGTGTGGGCATGGTTCAGGCGGTAATGTGAGCGATGGGGAGCAATGGGGGGCGGCAGATGAAGCTTCACTCACTCGCCCACCACTCACCTCTTTCTATGCAGCCCGGTTCCTAACGGGCCGTGGACCGGTACCCGTCCACAGCCCGGGAGTTGGGGACCACTGGAACGAGAGGACAGAGCCAGGCCATGTAGGGCTGTATGAGGCTGGTCGCAGCCTGCAGTAGGACAGGGGCCGGGAAGACCAAAGGGGTGCCCAGTAGGGTCCCATCCCAAGACCAGCAGGGACAGGGAGAGAGCCCAGGCACTGCCTCTCCCCGAGCAGGCCACCGAGTGGACAGATGTGTGGGTGGACAGACAGAGGTCCCACAGGTGTATTGTAAAAGCATGAAGAGGACAGAATAACTCCCGACTGAGAGAGGCCTCGAAAAACCAGAAACGACCAAAGAGAAGGTAAAGACAGCATTGGACTAGAACTTCCCCAGCTTCTGGAATTAACATATTTCTCCAAATTTTTCTTGCCGTCAGTACCAATTCACCACTGATTTCTGCGTCCACCTACCTCATCCAGTGAAGAGCAGGACGAGGGGTTGAACGGGGACGTTAAGGAAGGGAGAGCAAAGGACTTGAGCAGAGAGTTGACAGGAGATCATGTGAAAAATGGCAGCAGCATAGTAGAGAAGCCAGGCGTCATCATGACCAGGAAGCGCAAGTTAACCACAGCAAGGGGCTCCCCTGGTGGCGCAGTGGTCGAGAGTCTGCCTGCCGACGCAGGGAACACGGGTTCGTGCCCCAGTCCGGGAAGATCCCACACGCTGCGGAGCGCCTGGGCCTGTGAGCCGTGGCCGCTGAGCCTGCGCATCCGGAGCCTGTGCTCCGCAACGGGAGAGGCCACAACGGTGAGAGGCCCGCGTACCACACACACACACACAAAATGCACTTTATCTTTACAATACAGTTATTTTCAATGATAAGCATTACTGTAGAGCTACAGAAATAAAGACAGTGTGCACTGGCGTGGGACCTCGCCCAGCACCCCTCCAGCGCCGAAACCCAGACGGCTTCCTGTTCCCAGGGAAAGCCTGAGCTGTGGAAGAGCCAAGGCCGTCTTTCTGTCTCACAAAGCTGGAGACCAAGAAAGGTGAAAATGCCCGGAGCACATTGACTCAGTGTTTATTGTTTTGAGCCAACCCCTCAGGAAGGACCTGCACCGAGTGATGGGGTGGAGGCCACACAGAACCAACCCGGCTGGCACGACGGAGGAGACGCGGGTGCATCGGGGCCCACGCCGCATGCCTCCCCTCTGACCACAGGAGCACCTCCTGGAACCTTCCCCACCCACCCACCCCGCTCCCAGGCAGCACCTCTCTCCAAGGCCCTCCCGAAGCCCCTCCCTGCCTGCACTGGGCCGGAGTGTCCATAGGGAGCTCAGGTCCCTTCAAAAAGGCAGCCCGAGGCTGAGCGGCCCTCTGACCACAGGGGACCACGGCTCGGCGAGGGGCATCGATAGCTTTGTTGGGGGAGGGGGCCATCATGACCACCCTCACCTGCAGGAGGGGGAGGAGGGGTGTGCGCTCCCACCCCCCCAGGGCCAGGGCACTGACGCTGCACTGCTGCCCGGATCCCGGTGGACAGAGCAAGACAAGGTGAGTGGACCAGCAGCCAGAGGCGATGGGATGGGGTGGGGGTGGGGGGACAGGGCCGGGGGGAGGGGGTGTAAGTCCCGGGAAGGACACGCTGAGGATCCACACAGGGGCAGCTGCTCCTCACTTCTAATCGATTTTGGCCTCGTCTGCCCATCTCATGGTCTGCGTGACACGCAAACTGAAGGAGAAATTGTTTATGCCTGACTCACAACTTTTTAACCTGCTAACCAACCACAGGAGATATTCCTTGTCGACAAAACGTTTCCTTGCTGGGTCATTTGTAGAGACATGGATGGACCTAGAGACTGTCATACAGAGTGAAGTAAGTCAGAAAGAGAAAAACAAATACCGTATGCTAACGCATATATGTGGAATCTAGAAAAATGGTACAGATGAACTGGTTTGCAAGGCAGAAATAGAGACACAGATGTAGAGAACAAACATATGGACACCAAGGGGGGAAAGTGGGGAAGCGGGGAGGGAGGTGGGATGAATTGGGAGATTGAGATTGACATGTGTACACTAACAGGTATAAAATGGATAAGTAATAAGAACCTGCTGTACAGCTCGGGGAACTCCACTTCACTGTACAGTAGAAACGAACGCAACATTGTAAAACAACTCTACCCCAATTTAAAAAAAAACAAACTTTTCCTTGCCCCTGGCTAATGTAAAAGAAGTTAGCTGCTAAGTGCAGAGGTGGTTGGATTTCCACGGCCTTCTTGGTTCCGGGCCATCCTGGCCGCACACCCTGCCCCCAACAACTAGGCCAGGACTGGCGAGGTCGAACGCCCCAAACTGGGGCGAATCTTGGGGAGCATCTAAACCTGGAACCCATGTGCTGCTGGGGAACAGACATCACAGCTTCAAACTGGGCTCCCACACGCCACCCACACGCCTGCTCTTCCCTTCTAATTTGCCTGCCAATCTCTGAAAATGTGATGTTTAAGAAAGACGAAGTAAAAGATTTTAACCACTTATACCATTCCTCACCATCTTTCCACAAATAACAAAGAAATTGTCTTGTGATTTGGGTTGGGACAGTCCCTGGCAGAGAGCGGGGCTTTTTCTGACTCCTGTTTTCCCTTCAACACAGCGGGCCGTCTAAGCGTCCTTCCAGTTTAAAACTCTTCCAGGGACAGGAAAGGGGGCCCAAAACCACAGTCAGGTGGGTACGTCCAGGACGGCCAAGGCACATGACCTGTGACCTCTGCCCACACACTCATTCAGGGACCTCATGACAACGACCACTGCCCCTCGAGCAGGTGGCGTCTTTGTGCCCCACGCACAGAACTGGGGGGCGCTGAGCTGCAGGCAGGAGCTCCCAGGGTCAGGGCCACACCCGGAGGAGCCGCAGGGACCTGCTTGGTCAACAGCCCCGCCAGTGGGACCGCACCATGGAGGCAGGGGCCACAGGACTCAGAGGGCCGCACATCAGCCGGGCCCCGTAGGCCAGAGTCAGACTAGAGATAACCAGACGTGAGGTCGTGCATTTGAACTCAAAGGATCAGTCGTCCAGGAATGCGATGGCAGAGACTTAAACTGTCGGCAGTTCTGATGGAAAAGTCCTACATTTTGAGCTCATCATAAGCTTAATATGAACCAACACTGTGATGTGCTGTAGAGATGCCAATTAATAAGCTAGGACCTCGTCAGAGGGCTTCCAGATAATTTCTATGGCTACTGCCCATCACCCCCATGCCTGTGCTGCCCATCACCCCCGTGTCTCTCCCTCCTCCCTCCTGAGCTCAGACGTGTTTACAACTGTCTGTGAGACCTCCCCACCTGAATGTGCACAGACCCCTAAACCTGAACAATACTCACCAACATCCATTACCCACCCAGCACACCCGTCACACCTGCGGCCTGTTTTCCGGATCTCCTGGTGGTCCCGGCATCAGCCCCTGAGCCTTGTCTCACCTCCGTCCATGTCTCTCCCTCACCTCCTGCCAAAGCCTCTTCCTGGGAAGCAGCTGCCACTGACCTCCACACTGCTCCCCTCAGCTCAGCATCGGCACCTCCTGCCTGGACACCTGCTTCCCATCTGGCCTCTTTTCCTCGTCCACCAAAGAGCCCTGCAGAACGATTTTACAAAATGCACTTCTGACTGTTATCACATCCCTGCCTAAGGCCCCAGCTCCTGTAGAATAAAGTGAAAATCCCGTAGCCAGGTCCCCGGGGCCCCGGGTGATCAGAACCTGCACCTGTCATCTCGTCCACCTGGAGGACGTCCTGCCACGGGCCACACTTTCGTCCATGCCGGACTCTCATGCGGACAGTAACTCAGCCCTTTCAGCCCCCCTAGTTCAAGAGCTGGCCTGAAGGTGAACTCTGGAGCGTCCCCTGGTCACCCAGCCCTGCTCCCAAATCTCTGCCCTCCTCTCCACCCGCATGCACTTCACCTTGGTGATTTTCACACTGTGGAATGAATCTCTGTTTACATGTCACTCTTGGCCATGAGAGAGCAGGACACGAGAGTGTCCTGTGTTTGTAACTCCAGCACTAGGCTTAGAGCCTTCAAATACCTGCTGAAAAAAAGAAAAGAAATTAATAAATCCATACCTAAGTGCATGGATGGATGGACGGATGGATAGATGGGTCCCACCCCACCTCCATCCCTTTGCATATTGCATCTCCCCCTCCTGCCTACACCAGCGAAATCTTCCCCAGGCATCTTCTCGGGTGCCATTTACAGCAGCAGGACTGTCCTTCCAAGGCCAGCCCACGGCCCCCCAGTGTGCGAGCGTGCCTTGGGGAGGGTTTCCAGTAAGACTCGTGAAGCACAGAAGCCTCTGGGCACAGCAACACAGCCTCCGGAGGGGCTGCTTCTGGAGCTGAGGCACCACCTGCCAGAGGAGAAGGGGGCCTTTCCGGACGGGCAAGTGAACCCAGGACGAGAGAGGAGTCGTCATGTGTGTCATCTCTTACAGGAACACAAGGCCTTGATGGAAAAGGGAGCAAGGGGCCTGCCACCCAGAAGAGGTGACAAACAAACCTCCTGAACCCTTCACAGCTGTGACTGCCACGCAGCCCCGACAGTTCAGCTGGGCGGGATCCCAGATCCTTCACAGTGAAAGCAGGAGGGAACTTTACTGACTGTGAATTAACATCTTACCCCCTTTCAGAGCATCTGGCACTGGAAGCAAAGGTTCTCATTACATGCACAAGACTTGAAATACACGGGCAGTCAGAGTATTTTATCTTTCGAGAAATATTCAAAGGACATGACACCCCAGTCTTGGGAGCTCCAGCTACCTGAAGACACCCCAGCAGACCTTAAATGCCATGTCTGAGAACGCCTTCCAAGGGCGGCAGCCGCGTGGGATGTCCCTCTGCCCAGCTCTTCCCCTCTTCCTCATCGTGGCTCAAAGGTGAGAGTTACCTGAATTCCGGTTGAAGATTTATTACACCAGCTACCAAGAGACTTCTTATGTCGAAGCTTTTTTTGGGGTTTTCTGCCCTCCTGGCAAATCAGAGAGGCAAGAAGACGCCAGCGGAACAGATTAAGAGGTGAAATACTTTCAAAGAACCGCTATTATATTGCAAGGAGAGCTTCAATCTAATTTAATACACAGTTCAGGTTTTCTGGTGGTCTGGGCTTAATAGTTACTCTAAGTGAGGGAAAATGGGTATAAAAGAAGAAAGAAAGGGAAGAAAAGAAATAATTTAACTGCCATTAGAGTATTGCTATGTGGCCACGTTACAGATGCGGAAACTGAGGTTCAGAGACGTTTTTTAAAAACCAACCCAAGGTCACAGAGCTGCTGAGCTTTGATGCCAGGATGCAAGCCTGTGCATCGGCAGAGGGGGGGAAGCAGACTGGACCCCGGGTCTGCTGAGGTGGAGGGTCACCCACAGGCACCCGGCAGGCAGAGGAGTTGGCCTGTCCAATGCAGAACCTGCCAGAGAACAAGGCCGGAGGTCTGCCTTCCCACAAGGGGTCACCGAGCATCCCTGACACTGGACAGAGACTTGGGAGCTTTGAAAAGGGAAGGAATCTCCCCCAAGAAGACAACACGCCCAGGGCTTTGGGGATGGGAGTCACGCTGCCTCTGTGTGGAAAATAAGAGCTGAAAATCCAGGTTACAACAGACCTAGATTCACAATCTCCAGGCTCCTGACAGAAGCAAACGTATATCCTTTCTGGAGGTATTTTAAATTCAGGCCACAAAGAATCCCCACAGATAAACTTGAATTTTTTTAATCATGATATGTATGAGGAAACAAACCATTTCAATCTAGAATCAACGACAACAACAAAAAGTGAGGAGAGAGGATTCACTGAGAAAATGAAAGGGAATTAACAAATTCAAAAATATAAAGATGCTTAATATGCTGAAATGGATAAAAACCAAAGGAACAAGAGACTCTCAAAATTAACCATATAGTTTTAATAAAGTACAAAGTGGAATTTCTGAAAATGAAAAATATAATAATTGAAATTGAAAACTCCATGGGTTGAAGAGCAGAATAGATTTAGCTGGAGAGAGAAATAGTCCATTGCAGAGCAGAGCTGACAAAATGACACGGAAGTCTCACCTGAGAGAAAAGAAATGCAAAAGAAAGAAAAGCACTAAGAGTGGAAATCCTACCAACAAAGATAACGAAACAGTCCACGTTCTGCAGTGAGACAGCCACAACTGGTGAAAAGTATTTTTAAATAATCATAACCGTTTTGAAGTCTCTGGAAACCGCCCTAAGGGCATAGAGCAACTGAAAAGATATTTGTGCAAGAAAACCTGCTAAATCTCAGTGAAAATTACCAGAATCTGTAGCTCTTGAGCCACCACCAACTCCCTCCCCTCCCCACCAGCTGCCTTCCAGAGGGCTAAACCTTCTACCTTCTGTCTGACAAAATCGGTTTTGCATCAAAGGGAGATTTTGAGAACGGAAAATTAGAGGTCAATCTTTTTCATAAGCATAGACACAAATATCTTAAAGAAAACATTAGCAAATCCAATCCAGCAATATATGCAAACGGTAATAGCATGTCCAAGTTGGGTTTATTCCAGAAATGCAAGGTTAACCTGTCATTGAAAATCACTTACTGTGTTTCACCACATTAAAAGAATAATGGGAAAGTACAAGGCCATTATCAGTAGGTGCAGATAAGTATTTGGGCAAACAGCCACACACAGGTGGGGACACAAGGGACTATAGTGGGGCTGACCTGGGTGATGGTGACATGGAAGACCCATCAAGTTGTAACACAAACTGGGCACGTTTCCAAATGTAAGTTACACTCAATTTGAAAACCTTTCTAAGAATGATGGCCCAAATTTTCTCATAACAATTAAAGAAATTAAATAAGAAGTTAAAATCTTCTCACATACGAAGCATGATAGCCATTCTGACAGGTGTGAAGTGATACCTCACTGTGGTTTTGATTTGCATTGTTCTAATAATTAGCAATGATGAGCATTTTTTCTTGTGCCTGCTGGCCATCTCTATGTCTTCTTTGGGGAAAAAAAATTCTATTCAGGTTTTCTGCCCATATTTGTTTGGGTTGTTTTTTTGTTTTTTTTTTTTGAGGTCGAGTTGTATGAGCTGTTTATGTATTTTGAATATTAACCCCTTGTTGATCATCATTTGTAAATATATTCTCCTATTCCATAGGTTTCCTTTTGTTTTGTTGATGGTTTCCTCTGCTGTGTAAAAGCTTTTAAATTTAATGAGGTCCCATTTGTTTATTTTTGCTTTTATTTCTTTTGCCTTCAGAGACAGATCCAAAAAATATTGCTATGATTTATGTCAAAGAGTGTTCTGCCTATGTTTTCTTCTAGGAGTTTTACGGTTTCAGGTCTTACATTTAGGTCTTTAATCCATTGTAAGTTTATTTTTGTACACGGTGTTAGAGAATGTTCTAATTTCGTTGTTTTACATGCGGCTGTCCAGCTTTCCCAGCACCACTTGCTAAAGAGACTGTCTTCTCTCCATTGTATATTCTTGCCTCCTGTGTCGTAGATTAATTGACCATACATGTGTGAGTTTATTTCTGGGCTCGCTATTCTGTTTCATTGACCCATGTATCTGTTTTTGTGCCAGGACCATGTGGTTTTGATGACTGTAGCTGAGTAGCATAGTCTGAAGTCTGGGAGGGTGATTCCTACAATCGTGTATGTTTAATGAAAAATCAGTCACTCAGGATGCACCCACAGATTTGTGCACAAGGAGGTCTGTTACAGAGTTATTTACCATCATGCAAAATTACAAACAACAGGCTGCTCGGATAAGTTACATGCAAAGATTACTTTGTGTAAAAATCACATTTGCATGTGAAAAACCAGTTGAGCTAAACATTTATGGCGCGTGCACTCTTTTGTGTATATTATACTTCAATAAAAAGCTTACCCAAAAATTACACTTTTAAAGAATACTTGGGCTTCCCTGGTGGCGCAGTGGTTGAGAGTCCGCCTGCCGATGCAGGGGACACGGGTTCATGCCCCGGTCCAGGAGGATCCCACATGCCTCGGAGCGGCTGGGCCCGTGAGCCATGGCTGCTGAGCCTGCGCGTCCGGAGCCTGTGCTCCGCAACGGGAGAGGCCACAACAGTGAGAGGCCCACGCACCGCCCAAAAAAAAAAAAAAAGAATACTTAATGACATCGTTACATGCAGATAATATAATATTAAGTAAGAGAGAACTGTATACATAATAGGAGTCAAATTTTAAATACACACAACATTTAATATATATATTATATGTGTATAAATGTATGTGTATCACTGAAAGAAATCCACAAAGCTAGTGTGGGAGATTACCTGAGGATAGTGAGATTATGTGCAAGTTTGCAAACTTTTTTTCTTTTTCTTTTTTTATTCCTTTGGCCGCACCACATGACATGCAGGATCTTAGTTCCCCGACCAGGGATCAAACTTGTGCCCCCTGCAGTGGAAGCACAGAGTCTTAACCACTGGACCACCAGGGAAGTCTGCAAGCTTTCTTTTATTCATTATACTCTGTGGTATAATCATTCAAATGTTCTACATAGAGCATTATTAGATGGAGAGAGGAAGGGAGGGAGGGAAGGAGGAGGAAAAGAAAGAAGAGAGAGAGGAAGGAAGGAAGGAAGGAAGGAAGGAAGGAAGGAAGGAAGGAAGGAAGGAAGGAAGGAGGAGGGAGGGAGAGAGAAAGAAAGAAGAAAGAGGGACTTCCTTGGTGGTCCACTGGGTAAGACTCTGAGCTCCCAATGCAGGGGGCCCGGGTTCCATCCCTGGTCGGGGAACTAGATCCCACATGCCGCAACTAAAGATCCTGTGTGCCACAACTAAGACCCGGCACAGCCAAAATAAATAAATAAATATTTTTAAAAATAATAAAGTGCTGTACTTGTGCAGGCCCTGTACTCTAGGTAATATTTAAAAGAAAAAAGAGAGAGAGAGAAAGAAATTAATTTCATGGAGGCCCCTTCACTTGACATGTCACTTGACACGTGGACACGTATGGACAGTTGAAATGCTGAAAGGCTCAACCTCTAGTCAAATAGGTTTTGACGCTTTGAAAAGCATTTCCGTGCTTTGGTTGCCTGGCCCCAGTCCCCACAAAGCGCCCCAGAGTGGAGGAGGAGAGAGCGGCTGGGCGTGTTCCTCATGCTCTGGACAAGGCTGTGGCCCTGCATGCACACCGCTTCCTGGGCTCTAAGGGCACCCTCCTTCCCGGGGTGCAGACGCCCTGCTGGTGGTTGGGATGGAACCACGCCACACCGAGGCCGGCGGTGCCAGTTCCACAGTGGCCAGGAGCTGGTTCTCCAGCCACGAAACCCACTCTCGGGAAGAAAGGCTCAGAAACAAGCTCAGTCACCATGGAGGGAGGTTCAGATTCAGCCAAGATGAATCTGATCCCGGCGCGGGTAGGATCAGTCCTCTAAAAAGAAACCACGTCCAGGACACTAGGGCGCAATTACAAAACTGAGACGGTCCCTATAAAGCCAGCCGTGATCAAAGTCTTACCCAGAAGCTGCGCACTGGATTCCCAGGGAGCTCAAGCGGCCACAAGGCCTGTCGGCAGGGCCTGAGGCTGGAGGAAAACACGTGGGGAGAGTCACATCCATTTCAAAAGATGGGAAATCACTGAATGAGAACCAAAGATCTCCTAAGAATTGGTTTGAAACACGTCATTTGAGAAGGACAAGGTGAAGAGCAAGGGAGAGTGTTGAAGACAAAATGGGGAGAAAGAGAGAAAAAGAACATTTCTGAACAGCAAAGAAATCTGTAGATAATCTGTGCAAGTCAGTTTTTAAGATGAGTTCATAGAAAAGCACAACTGGGCTGCAGGGGGATGAGTACGAGTGTCATCGCCCATCAGACTGACGTATACGTTAAGTGACAACAGCCAGTGCTTGTGAACGGGACACAGAACCTCACCCACTGCTGTGAATTCCCACAGTCTTTGGGGGAAGAATCTGCCAGACCTGTCAAGGTCTCAAAACCACACACTCAATGACCCAAAGGTCTCACACTGGGAATTTATCCCACAGGAAAAAGGCAGCAGCTTCCAAGGCCTGTGACATGGTGAGGTGGTGTGAGAGCTGTGTGCTCAGATCCCAGCATTGTTTGAGGCAGCAAGAAACTGGAAACAACCTGAATTCCCAGCAAAATAAAACGATAAAATTCTTTAAAAAGAGGAGTTAAATAAACCATGGCACAGCCATTCTCTGGAATATTAAGCAGCAACGAAAAAGAAGGTGTCAGATCTCCATCTGTGTTGCCTCCGTGGATGAACCACTGTGCTGTGACGTGAGAAGGCCAGTCCCTGAGTGTGGAGTCCAGGCCCATCTAAGTGAAAAAAAAAAAAGGGCAATCTCACGTGGGTGTGTTTGCAGCGTGGAGAAAGGTGAAGGAGGATACAGGTGAGGCTGCCAACGCCAGTTACCTTGGGGTGAGCAGGGGATGTATCATGGGAATAATGAAATTTTTTACTTTTTTTTTAATTGAAGTATAGTTGATTTACAATGTTGTGTTAATCACTGCTGTACAGCAAAGTGATTCAGTTATGCATATATATACATTATTTTTTATATTCTTTTCCATTATGGTTTATCACAGGATATTGAATATAGTTCCCTGTGCTATACAGTAGGACCTTGTTGTTTATCCATTCTATATATAAAAGCTTACATCTGCTGACCCCAACCTCCCACTCCATCCCTCCCCCAACCCCCTCTCCCTTGGCAACCACCAGTCTGTTCTCTATGTCCATGATTCTGTTTCTGTTTCATAGATAGATTCATTTGTGTCATATTTCAGGGAATAATGAAATTTTCTAATTCAAAAAACTAAACTTACAATCCCAGCTCAGAGAGTCTATGTACATCTCAATTACAAAAGTAGAAAGCAGAGTCGCTGTCTGGGTGACACAGCGGGAGGCCAAGCAGCCCCGCCCTCGTGGAGTCCCCAGGTGAGGGGCAGCATCCAGCCCACCCAGGCGAGCAAGTATCAGGGCCCCTGAGGACGCTTCTTACCCGCAAAGCGTAAGGGCAAGAGGAGCAGCGGAATCTCGTCCCGTCCCGTCACACCAGGTGCTGCTCCAAACCAGGACCCAGGGCTGGCCGGTGCGGTCAGGCTGACCCACCAGGGCCCTGAGCTGAGAGCCCCCGGATCCACACAGAAGAATCACGTGTAAAGAGCTGGCAACTCTGTCCTTCCAGCCAGGTCACCAGACCAAGCAAGGGTTGGGCTGCCAGGTTTAGCACATAAAAATACACAAAATTTGGACTTTATAGAATGAATGATTTCAGTATAAGTACATCCCATGCGATATTTAGGATATACTTATACTAAAAATTTATTTGTTGTTTCTCTGAAATTCAAGTTAACAGGGTGCCCTGTATTTTAACTGGCAACCTTAGGTAACGGGTGTCAGAAGCCAGGCCAGGCCTTTACGTGACCTCCGGGCAGAAGCCACAGCACTGAGACAGGTAAGGCAGGTTGTGTGCAGTATCTAGGAACCAAGCCCCACTGTGCCTGCGGCACGTGACTTCAGCTCCACCTGTGGATCCAGGCTCCCGTCACCACCGGAAAGGTTCTCAGTTCTCCTGGTCAATAGCATTACCAACTTCTTCAGCCTCCCAACTGGCAAGCACATACCCCTGATACCGACCCAGCCACAAACTTGTTTCCCATCTGTCAGTTGGGGCCTTTTATGCTGAGGGAAAGGAAAACAAACCTAGAAAATCCAACTAGAATGGTCTTAAGCAGCAAGAGACTGGATGGGAACTCATAACTGGAAAATCTAGCAGCACATGAGCTTCAGGGTAGGTTTGATCCAGGGGTTTGTCACCTGCCACTCCAGGGGCCACTACACCAACAGCCCCGCTGAGACCAAGTCCAGACGCGGCACCAGCATCTTAGGGTGATTCCAGGCCCAGCCTGTGGCTCTTCCCAGGGATGCCCCAGACCCCATGGAGATGGACATGCCGACACATGCAGCCCCCCACGTGCAGAATGTGTGATCATGACGGATGGTTGCAGGCGGCACTGGGTGCAGGAACCCCACCCGCACAAGCACCAAGATCCCCCAGGAGGAGGCCCAGCCTGGGGAGAGTGAAGAGCCCCCAGGCCGAAGATTTGCAGGGTCCCTCCCACCCCACTGAGAACTGTATTTCCCCAGAGAGGGCCCAGGACTGCTGAAATCCATCACCAGTACAGCAGATGTAGCGACAGAAGCAGGGGGGTTCCCAGAGCAGAGGAGGAAGCCCCCAGCCCCCAGCGTGGGAAACGCCGGGCGAGACCTGCTCGTTTCTTGGATCACGGCGCCACCGTGTGGACAAAGTCTGCTCGCCACCCAGCAGCTCTTCGCAGACCAAAAAAGCACATTCCTACCCCTCCACTCAGACAACCACCGTGGACTTTAGAAAATAAAGTACACGCAGGACGTTAAGGTCTCAGAAGCCCATCGGGCAATCCTCTCCTGGGACAACCAGTTTTTTTGTGCTTCTTCTGTACATTGTTTGGGTGCACAAAAGTCACACACACACACACACAACCCTAGGCTCCTTCCAAGGCCTCCCACACTCCTGCTCTGCAGGGCTCGCTGATGCTTTTGCCAACAGTCGTGCTGGACAGGATGTCGGCTCACTCGGGCCACCATCGGGGACCCCCATGGCCAAGCTGGCATCTGCAGGCTGGCCGGTGCCAGCGTGGCTGGCACGGACAGCCCCAGGCTTGGGGCCCCAGGCCGGGGGCAGGGGGGACGGGGGGCAAGGAGTGCAGGGCAGCGGCCGGGACCACAGCGCTGGGCCTGGGCCCCAACTCTGCAGAACTTCCCGCAACTTCTCACCCCCTTGTGCCTCAGTTTCCTCAACTGTCAAATGGTGTGGGGATTTGAGAAAAGTGCCCGGCACACAGCAAGTGCTGGAACATGCCCTCTCACCAACACCGCGGCTGTCATCAGAACGAATGCAGCAACACTTCTGGCGGAGCCCCAGGCTCCCTGAGCCCGGCTGTGGCCAAGACGGGCTGCACGAGGCAGGAAGCTCGGGACCTGGAAGCAGCAGGACGGCTCAGGTGTCCGGTTTGCTCCTCGGGGGGCGGGCGGGGGTGGGGGGAGGACAGCCTGAGAACTGGACTGCTCCAGCCAACCAGCAGGGGGCACAGCGTGGAGGCCAAAAGAAAAAGTCTGGGGGGGGTGGTTGTGAAAACAGATTCCTGGGCCCCACTCATAGAGCCTGATCACAGGCAGAGCCTGAGAAGCTGCATTTCCATCAAGGGCCCAGGAAGTGCTGACTGGGCACTGGGCAGGGGACCACATTTCAAGCAGGAAGGGGTGGCAGGAAGGGTGAGTGATGAACAGACCCGCCAATGAATGAGTGGGGCTCAGTGCAGAGCCCACAACCCTCAGCAGGCCGAGGATGAGGCAGAAATAGTGCACGTACACACCTACAGTCACACACATGCACAGAGACACAGAGACACAGACACATATGAACACACAGACTCGAAAGCAATGTACACTCTCACACACAGATACATACAGGCACAGACACCTGCACAAATGTATGGGTCAGTGGTCTCCAGAAAAACAAAGGCAGTAGGGTGTGTGTATGTGTGAAGACATTTATCACAAGGAATTGGCTCATGGGATTAAGGAGGCTGAGAAGTCCAGACCTAGGACAGTCTGAGTCTGAGTCTGAAGGCTGGAGAAGACCGATGTCCCAGCTGGAAGATAGGCAGGCAGAGAGGATTCTTAGTTCCTGGGCTTAGTTCTATTCAGGCCTTCGACTGAATGGACAAGGCCCACCACGCAGGAGGGCCGGGTGCCTTAGTAAGTTTACTGGCTCTAGCACTGATCTCCTCCAGAAACACTCCTCGTGGACACACATGGGATCATGTTTGACCAAGTGTCCGGGCCCTCAGTGGCCCAGTGGACACATAAAATCAACATCACAACATATATACAAAACACACACAGACTTATACACATCTGCGTGTAAGCACATACACACCTTTCATTCACACTCAGAAAAACACTTCCACATGTTCACATTCAGACACATGTAAAGACTGGATGCACACGCATACACATGACACATGTACACAGCGCACACATGCACACTTCCCCGGGGGCCCGTAACGCTGCTCTAACCCCAGTTCCTTCCTCCTCTCTGGGCCTCTGCTCGCCCCCAGGCCTGGGCGGTGAGGTGCACCATCACCCACATTCACGGACAACAGGGCCGAGGGCCAGAGACAGTGCAGTGACAGGCAGGTCCCGTAACCGCTCTGAGCTCCCCAACCCCCGGAACTTCTGAAAGTGGGAATGAGCCACCGCACTGAGGACATGCAGGAGTGACCACCGGCTCCCGAGGTACTGCAGGGTCAAGCCGTGAGCACAGGGGAAGCCCAACTCCTTGCCATGCCTGGTGGAGGGCGCAGGCACAGTGGCCGTTTACATTCACGACATCCCCAAACCCTCAGCATAACCTGAGGAACTGAGGCTTGGAGACCCCCGCCCAAGGTGAGCCAGGTGTTCAGAGGTAGAGCCTCAAGCCTCTTGGCTCCAGAGCTCCCACTCCTAACCGTGGGCCTGGTCTAGAGGTTGAGCAGAGCGCCGGGACCTCTAGCCCAGACACTGTTCCTCTCCTTTGCCAGCTCTGAGCCAAAAAGGTTCAAGAATCCATCACTCTTCAGCAAACGCTGTTCCTCACCCGGTTCCAGTCCTGGCGAAGTTCATCCTCTGAACTGCAGCCTGCACCCTGTTTTCCTGCTACTTCCCAGGGAAAGTCACCTAATTCATGCCAGCAGGAGGACAGTCTCCTGCAGGGGGCCAGTCAGACCCCAGAATCTAGGCCTGAGGAGCGTACCCTTTGGAGAAGGAACCCCAAGTGCGTGTGCTTCTGAAAATCCCTGCTCATTTTTCTGCTGCAACGTCTCTTCTGTGTGTTTCAAGGGTAGAAAATCGCAAAAGTTTTGCTCACAGCTATCACCTCTTCCCTCCCCTGCAAATAATCGCTGTTTGGAAACTTTTAGAAAGGAAGCGGTTGAGCTTGTAGCTGCTAGATGTGGAGATGAATAGCAAGAAACCACCACCCGCACCGCAGGCAGGCGGTTCGCGGGGCGGGGCTCCCCCAGCACCTCGCTGCCGGCGCCCCTGCTCAGCACAGCCCTGCGTGCAGCCATGCATCCTGCCGGAGTACTGCTGGTCGTCTGTGGCCTCGTCCTGGGTGCCACGGGGGACCCTTCGCAAGGTAAGAGGGGACCTCCCCACCATCCAGGCGCCGTGAGCTTGACCCCCAACCCCGTTCCCAAGGCACGTTCCAGGGGACCTCACAGCAGCTGCCTTTGTGGGGAGCAAGCTTCGGCAGAGGGGGACTGGGGGGGTCTGGGGACCGGGGACGTGCCTTCTGTCCCCCACTGCTCCAGGGGTCTGCAAGTAGCCAAGGGAGGCCCGCCACGGCCCCTCCACGGAGACAGCGCACAGGGCAGCAGTCAGGCCGTTTCTATTTGATGGTGCATGCTTCCTGCCTCTGCTGCTGCCCTGTGACTTGGCTCGGGGGAACCTAAGTCTTCATCCTTCCAGCCAGGCCAGAGCTGGGGGGAGGGCGAGGGGAGCCGCCACCTGTAGGCCAGGAAATGAGGCACAGAGAGGTTAGGCGACTTGCCCAGTAACACAGCCCGTGAGCACCTGCCCCATGCGCACGAGGAAGCTGGTAGCCGGGGCTGAAGTGACCAGCGGGAGGTGGAGGATACAGCCCCCAGGTAGCGACTGGTCTTTGCCCTCCTCCCTCTTTGAAGAGGTCTGGAGCCTGGCCACGGGTGACCAGGTCTGGGGTGCCCAGGCAGGTGCCCAGGGGACAGCCTGAGCCTCTCAGTCCCTGGAAGTCACAGCCTCAGAAGTGGGTGAAACCTCAGGACCATCTCACGCACCATGAGGACGGGATATCCTGCCTCTGTCCCCTCCCCCAGCCGCGGTCTTAGCTCACACCATGAAGCCTCACAGGTCCTCTCCTCCGGGAGCTGTCTGTCCTCCTGGGCCCCCTTAGTGCCCAACCGAGGAGGCCACGCCAGGGAAGTGGCTGGACGTTCAGGCCAGGGAAGTGACTCCCTCAGAAAGCCTGAGTGAGGGGCCTGCCATCTCCACCGCACTGGGATGTAACGTTCGTGCCCTCTGTCCCGCTTTCCTAAGCTGCTTCTGCCGGCCTCACTCCCTCCCCTAACAAGCGGGGCAGAGCAGGATTGTGTGGGGAATCCTGGCCCAGGAGGTGCTGGACGCTGGCCGCCTTCCCTTGGCAGGACTGCCTCCCCTCTGCTGGGGTTTGGTGCTGGACCAAACCCTCCCCAACCCAGTCCCGCACCTGCCCCCTCGGGAGGTGGAAGACTGCCTGCCCTTGACACAGCCCTCTGGCTGGCCTGGCCCTCCCCCATCAGGCCTGCTCTCAGCCCCACAGCCCAGATGGAGGAGGGTCCAGAGTCCAAGCCACATGCAGAGGCCTTGGGACCTGGAGCCTCTCTGAACCTCAGTCTCACTGTCCATGAAATGGGTAAACCACTGCACCCCTCAGGCCCTGGAGGCGCCTGGCTGCGGTGGCCCACGGAAGGCAATGCCCCGGGCCTGGGGTGGGGGGCAGCTGCCCACCCGCACCCCTGCTCCTGAGCCTCTGCTGGCCGCAGCCCCTACGCCACACAGATCCTTTCTGCTGCCTCCAGGTGACAGGTGACGGCCCCAGCGAGGGCCTCGGGCTCGAGTGAGTGGCTTGGAGGCCCCTGTCTGGGGGTCGAGAAGAGACAGCTCGGCCCCAGACCCGAGTCCGCCCCTCAGTCCCACGGCCTTCCTCTAAGAACAGATCCTAGAGCCTTCCGTGGTGGGAGGACAGGGGCCCCAAGTGTCGCCACCTGGGTACCTGGCTTCTCCCCGCCCCTGGTGCTCAACTACGCTGACCTGACCCCGGCAGCCTCCCTCCCCAAGCCCTTCAGAACCTAGGAAATTGCTACATCGATTTCTTCAGCCACTATTCCTTCAGTTGAAAATGGAAGCCCTTTTTCAACCTGACTCTCATCTCTCCTGGGAAGCCCTCCCAGTCGGGCTCACAGGGGCCCATCTTCCCATCACAGGCCGCCTGGCAGGGTCTGGGGTCCAGCAGCCATCGTCACCAGTGGCAGGACCCGGAGACCACCCACCACAAGGGAGGCCCACGCCGGCCTGCATCCCAGGGTGGGGGGTGGGGGGGAACTGCTGCATCTCGGCATGAGGGCCAGTGACCCACCCTCTGCGTTTTGAGGTTTCTTTTTTCCAGTGGGGACACCCATTTGCCCTCAGAGCGCCACTGCAGCCATTTCCCATATTTGATAATCATGACACCATGGCATGTCCTTTATCGACAAGATCTTCCTGCGGATGGTCTCCTGTATCCCCACCACAACCCTGTGGGGTTGGCGCCATCATCACCCCATTATACAGATGGGGACACGGAGGCTCAGGAAGGCCGAGCAGCCTTTGAGGCAGACTTGGGACTCACTCTGGGCATGTCCCAGTGGATTAAGGCGGGGGCTAACCAGCATCTTGTTTGTGCCGGGGGACACCTATGCTCTCAAAACAACGGGGCTACTCATTAGTCAGAGCCCCCAGAGCACAGCCGGGTGGGTGTGGCCCCACGGAATTAAGGGCAACCACCAGCACACTGAGTTCTGGTGTCACGTGAGGGGGCGAGGCTCGGAGTGAACCTCCAGGTGGGCAGTGGACACCAGCACCCCGCTCTCTGGGCACAGCCCTCCAGGACCCTGCCCGTGACATGACAAGGGCCCCGTGATGCTGGCAGGGAAGCAGCCACCACGAGGAGACCAGCAGGGACACGGTGGGGCAGCCTCCAGTGGGGGCCTCAGTGTTTGGCTCCTGGGCACCCTGGCTCCCTTCTAGGGTCTCCCCACCTCCCAGCCACACACAGGACACTCCTGAAACAGGAAGGGGTGGGGAGCCTCAGCTGCCTGAGCAGCCCCCTCTCCCTTCCACACCAGGGAGGGAGGGGCTGCGCGGCCTGAGGCACTGGACTCTCCAAAGGGCCCAGCACCCCTGGAATCACAGCCAGCGTCCCAGGCTCCAGCGCCTCCCAGGACATCATCCCACGGCTTCATTTTTCAGAAAAGCAAGTTGAGGGATGTTTACCAAAAACATTTGCTGCTGACTCATTTTACCAGCTGTTCTTTGTCAGGAAGTTACTGTCCTCTCCTGGGACATTTGCTGCATGTTTGGTGGTAATTGGAGGGCAGACTCCATCCTCTTTAACCTGCACAGAAACAGTTAACTGTTGCCGCAACCCAAAGGGCTGCTGACCATGTCCCCCAAGCTCCAGCCCCACCTGCTCAACTGTGGATCTGCCTTGAGCCCCTCGATGTTTGTGAAGTGCCCACACACTGGTGGAGGGAACTGAGTGCCCCAACTGGTAAGGGCAAGCGCAGAGCCTGGCCACCGAAATCTTTGGGGCCAGTGTTAGTTCTGAAGAAGGGGGTGTAGGGACAGGACAGGACAGGAGCTGGAGTAGGAATCACTTGTGATTTAGGTGGAAAGTTACTTTTCAGCAAGAAACATCAGAATGTTTCCTTGACGTTTTGCTTCCCATTCTGATCACATGAGGAGAGACTCCTTGACTCCCTTGTATCAGGTTGAATAAGGGGGTGTCGAAGGGGCCTGGGGTGACTTCACAGAAACAGGTGGCCGGGAGTCCACTGGTGCAGCCTGAGCAGCCCAGGGGCCTGCAGGATCCCCAGCCGTGCTGGCTCCTGGAGCAGGTCCCAGCTGTGCCAGGGCAGGTGGGAAGGATCTGCCAGGGGCAGGTCCCGCACTGGTTCCTGCCCACGCTCTCAGTTCCAGGGCCAGCTCCACCGCCCAGGTCTGAGACGACAGGCGCTCGCATTTCTGCCCTGGGAGTCTGCTCTGGCCCCAGGAAAGCTGGGCCTCTGCCGTCCTCCCTCCAAGCCTCGCACACTGCGCTCACCCGGTGCTCTTACAATGGTGCATCCGGGGGCGGCTGGAGCCCCCGGTCAGTACCCAGCACAGCGCTTTTGTCACCCTAATCTTCCCAAGTCTCCGGCCCTCCATCTCTTGCCCAATCTCTTGCCGTCTTGAGTCATTTTTTTCAAGACCAGCTGAAGAGCTACTTCTCTCCCAAGAGCAGTAAGGGGCCCTCTTCTCTCCTTCCTGACTCAGCCCGCCCCTCACCAAGGGGTCTGCCCACCTCCCTCTTCCCAGTGCCTTTCTGGGCCTAAGCCTCCATGCCCTGCCTGGCAGGGGATGGGGGAGGGAGTCCGGCTTATTTGGAAACCTCACTTCTCTGCACCGCCCGGCCCTCCCCCACCCCGGCGTGTGTGATGAAGAGTGTTTGTTCCTCCTCACAACCTCTCCTTCTGGTTGTCCTTTCAGTCCACGTCACCAGGCCACCACCTGCCACCAGAGTGACTCACGATCCCCCCCTGTGGCCCCCGCACCCAGCCTGAAGCTAAGGGCAGTCAGGTCTGCCTCGTGCTCTGCTCTCTGCTCCCCTGGCCCATCTCCACGCCTCCTAACTGGTCCCCACCCCCAGCTCCCTCTTTGAGCCCCTTCTGCCAGATCACTGTCCTGCCCCCAACCTGGAGTTGCCCACAGCACCTACTGAGAAATACTTCTTGAGAGAAAAAGAGCACAGCTTTCACACCTAGGTTTAACCCGCCCTGCACTCCTTCGAGGCCTGTTTCCTCCCTGTAGATGGGACCACGGCCAGCCCGGGGTGGGGGGGGGGACCCCTTGGCGGTGGTGGGAGGGGGCTAGCTGGCTGGGGCCCAGGGCCCCCGGCTGCCTGTCTTCTTCCAGAAGGAGAGCCCCTCTTTGGGCTTATTCTGCACCAACCTTGCCCTGTGGACGTTCTGAAGAATCGCTCTGAAAATAGGTTTGACTTTTCAACTTTTTAAAATTAAAAATGGGGTTTTACTGTTTGTTTAGATAACTCTGCTGATGAAACCTCACTTAACTGAAGCCTATATTTCAGGAAATGTAGTTAAAAATAAGCCAACTTCAAGTTTCCTACAACCTCTTTGTAACTTTACCAAAATTGCTTAGGAACTGACATCACACGTTTGGCAGAGACATCATCAGAGGTTTGGCCTCACCTAGTTTCACTTCATTATTTATAATCATGTTAAGTTCAAGCGAAATCAAATGTAGTATACTTTATTTAAAAAACAGGTAGCAGTGGTTACCTTTGCAACACTGAGAGTGAGCTCTAATGTTTCTGTTGTACTTTTCTGTGTTTTTCAAGTTTCCTACCAAACAAGTAAGCTTATAATCAGAAAAAGCAATATATGTAATTTGTACAAAGAAAAAATAGCCGTGGATATAGACCCACAAACACATGGGCGACTGGACCGTCCACCAGGTGGTCCTTCCCGTCTGCTGTTCAGACTATGCTGACAAGCAGAAATCAAACGGTTTTCAAAACAGAAAAACACACTGGACTTCCTGTCGTCAACAGCAGGCCAGCAGCCCTCAAAGCACCAGAGTCAGAGCCACGGGCTCAGGGCCCAGCCAGCCGACCAACCCAGCTGCCGCGTCCAGAGACCTCAGCCACGGCCCAGCCCAGTCTTTGGGGACGTCATGTGAGGGCCGGATTATGGCAAAGGAGACTCTCAGAGACGTTGGGGACAAAGCTTTGTGGGGGAAGAGCGACAACCTCACCTGCTGGGAAGCTCTCATGGGGGTGGAGCAGGCCTCCCAGCTGAGGGGGCCTCACAGAGCCATCCAGAGCTCCATCTCGACCCAGGGACCCAGCTGGGGCCCACCTGCCAGGAGGGGTCCCGCTTGGGTGGGCAGTGCCAGCCCCCCTTACAAACAGGCTGTCATGAGCGCCAGCGGCTCACCCCCAGGATCATGGGCCCTCTGCAGATTCTACCCAGACCAGACCCACGCCTCCTCTGCCCACTGCCAGAGCCCCCTCCACCGCTCCACCCAACTGGAGAGGAGACCCCTCAGCGAGGCCGCATAGGGCCGGCTCTGGCCGTCCTGGTTCTCGCACCCGGTGGGGGTCTCGTGTGCCCACTGCCACAGAAGATGTCCAGTTCTAAGGAGGGCTCTGTGCAGACCTCAGGCGGCGGACGGTGGAAACAGCCTCCTCCGAAAACCTCGCTCTGGGCTAAAGGGCTCACTGACACCCTGGCAAGACCTCCCCACTGAGTTGAGCTGAGCTGGCATCCACCATGTCTCACCCTCTGCTGTGACCCACGTACAGGCCGGCCCCCAGAAGAGGTCCCAGCGTTCTGGACTGACCCTGGCCGAGGCTCCTGGACACATAGCTGCACACGGGCCGTCCTGCCAGGTGCCTGGGTCCCGGCCCAGCAAGGTCACTGACCCTGACCCCAACCCCCAGCTGAGGTGAAGGTCCTCAGCTGGGGGGCCCTGTCTCCAGTGGGACACCCCCGTCCAGCCCCTGAGGAACAAAACCCCCAAGCACTGCCGACCTCACACCACTGTTTTCCTCCCATGAGTCGAGACTTCTTCACAACCAGGGAACCGTGTGTCCTCAATACAGCGGGGTCCACACCCAGCACCCTGGGTCTGCAGTCCCAGCGAGTACCCCGTGAGGAGGGGACCCGGGCAGCACTGACCCCTCCTTTCTACATGCAACACCCAGAAGCTCGTCCACGAGTCTCTACTTCCTGTGGCTCCAGCGGGTCCACCACGTGCTGACCCCACCCCCACTGAATGCACCACAGGTGCTCCCCAAGGTCACGGCCAAGGGAGGCAGAGTGACCTTCCAGGGCAGTGCAAGGCAGTGGACCCTCCACACCGGCCAGGACGCAGCTGATCCCCGATGCAGGCCGTGCACGAGGCGCGGACCCCACTCTCCACGTGACTCAGTGAAAGAAAACAGCTGAGCTGGCCCCAGGGGGTGGGTCAGCTCCGAGTCACTTCTGGCACAAGATGATTTCAGGAAAATCTGGGGAATTCTTAGAAAAGAGAAGTAATCTACAACCCTAAACCCTCTTCCCATTCTCCCTCCCCTCAGTTTAGATTTTAATATAAAAGTAGTCCATGACCACTGCAGCAAAACTGAGAAACATAAATTTGAAATCAGGTCACCCCTGAGCCACCAACTAGAAAAGCCACCACCCACCTGCTGCCCAAACACCCCAAAGGAGGCAACACACGGGTGCCGCGGGGACCTGGCAGCTGGGCGGATTCGGTCGAGAGTCCTGGGGGCGGAGGACGGCCTTCGAGCACTTCCCCTCGGCCACTTGCTGGGGACAAGCGGAGGGGTCGAAGCCAGAGGGCGGCCTCATAGGCCACGGCCGACTTCTCGGAACACCAGGGCTCATCCTGACAGAGGCTCCAGGCCTGAGGGTGGGCAGGGGTGTCCGGGCTCCCGTAACTGTTGGAAACAACCTGGGTTCTGAAAGGACAGAACCCAGGGACACATGCGGGCAGGGACAGGACGGGACCACATCTTACCCACCTCTGCGCCGCCCACCGCACTGGCCCTTGGCTGAGGATGGGGCGACCACGGGGATGGAGGGCAGACGCACCGGGGGGCGAGACATGGACGGGCCGGCAGGGTACACGGCCGTGTGAGGGGAGAACAGGCCGGGTGGACCGGGCACCACACTGGGAGCAGAGGCGGGAGGCATGATCCCTGGACCAAGGACCCCCCCCGCCCCAGTTAACGTTCTTGTCTGGTTCTGCTTCTCATCCAGATTTTTGTTCCAAGATCCTTAACTCAGGTGTGAAGCCAGGATTTCCCAAGACTATCAAGACCAACGACCCGGACGTCCTCAAGGCAGCCAGACACAGCGCTGAGAGCTTCAACAACTGCAGCAACGACGCCTTCCTGTTCCGGGAGTCACACATCAGCAGAGCCCTCGTCCAGGTGGGGTCTGGGCTCAGGACTGCCCAAGGCGGCCAGAACCGGACCGGGGCCACCAGAATCAGGCACCGAGGCCGGCGCCGCCTCTCACTGCACCAGGCTCCTCCCGGACAGCACACAGGGAGGAGGGCGGGCGAGGGCGGCTACCACGGGCCACAAGCTGCCCCACCGCCCACCTTCAGGGCTGCCTGCCTGCCGGGCTGCCCGCAGGCCACTGCTCCACGACCCCAAAGCACTTGCGGCCACGTCCCCCAACCACTGCCCCGTCCCTGCAGAAGTGTCACACCCTGCGAGGTCCCCACGCTTCTCAGCGGCCCCATACGAGCAGCCTAGTGCTCCCCCTCCCACGGGGACACCACGAGGCAGCCAGGCCTGGCTTGTCCTGGGTCCCGAGAACACAGGTCAATGAGGGTACAGGACACAGTCAGTGACAGGACGCAGCCACTCTCGAAAAGCAGGGGCTCGGTGCAGCCGGTCAGCAAGCTTCGCAGTCACTGACCGGGGAGCTGGCCTTGGGGAGAGAGACCCACAGCCCCGAGGATGTGTGCTGCCCGACACCACCCCACAGGCTGACTCACGATAATGGTCACCCCTGGGTACAGGACTGGGGGGGGGGTGACTCTATTATGTCTCTTCTCTTTGGTAACCGCAAACTCTCAGGGCGGGATGCTGTCCCTATCATGGAGGGTGGTCTGCATGGGTATAAGTAGCCAATGTCAGGACTCCAGGGGCCCAGACCCGGGGACTGGGGTCTTCAGCCTCCACCGTCTGCAGGAGTGCATGCCCAAGCCTGGGGGGAGGGAAGTGGGCCCCCAGCTCACCCCATCTCTCACCATGTCCTAGACCCAGTGACCCAGGCCCGCCCTCTATCCCCTCAGATAGTGAAGGGCCTGAAGTTCATGCTGGACCTGGACATCAGCAGAACCAGCTGCAAGAAGACCAGGCACCCGAGCCTGGACGACTGCAGCTTCCAGACCAACCGCACCCTGAAGCAGGTAAGAGGGCTCTGGCCTCCCCACCGCTCGCCACCCCCCAGCCAGCTCCGCAGCCTCGGAAATCACCCTCGGCACTGCTCTACCTGCGAGGTTCTGACCCCACCCCTGAGCAGCGCCCACGTCCACCCCCGACACGGGAGAGCGAGAGGCAGCCCCCCAGGACTTCCCAAACGACACCCCTCCTCGCTCCCACAGGCACACCTCCAGGGAGTAAACACTGCAGGTTTGGGGGTGGGAGGAGAGCAAAAGAAAACTTGTACATAATTGAGAAATTTTATATACACACACGGGGAGAGCAGATGTGGCAAAATCTGGTAATTTGTAAATACATGTGTTGAGTATATATTTTTGAATTATTCTTTCAACTTTTCTGTAGGTTTGAAGTTTTTCAAAATAAAGTCAGGGCAGGGAGTGAATTCTTCAGTAAAGAAAACACACATGCACATGCGTGGGCGCACACACAGACACGTGAGCACACAAGCACACACGTGTACAAACACACACACACACACACACACACACACACACACACACACACACACACCCGCCTGAGGCAGTGGCACTGGGAACCCACCTCTGCGGCGGGTGAGGTTACCCTGGCGGGGTGGGAAGCCTCCGTGAAGGGGGGACTCTCAGGTCACCCTCGTTTCAGACTCTGAGCTGCTACTCTGAAGTCTGGGTCATCCCCTGGCTCCAGAGCTTCAAGGTGCCCGTCCTCCGCTGTCACTGACTCCCGCCTCCCAGCTCCATCCCTGCTGTCGCGGGCCCTGGGAAACCATCTCCTGAGAGCAGAATGGCAGACGGCTGCATTGAACACATCAAGCCTCCTCCAAACTTAACTAGTCTCCCCGACGCTGTGCACCTAGATTCAGGGTCTGCACAGACAGGGCGAGTCCTCCAGTGGGGATTACACGGGTTCTCGACCCCGAGGGGCCCTCCCACCTCACTGCCCTGAGATCCCAGGCCCTCGAGGAAAGCCCAGAGGGCCATCTTTCCATCTGAATAACTGTCCCTGCACTGGGCAGGGACCAGGCATCAGTGATGTCTTGTGTGAATAGTTAGGAATAAACCTGAATAAAGAACTGATCACCTTGAAGCAATGCCTGCTGCTTGACCTGCTAAGGGGAGAACGGGGAAGTCAGGAGGCCCCCTTCCCTCCACAAAGCCCTGGGGGGCCTCGCCACTGAACCGTACTGAAGACCAAAGCCCCAAGGCCCCCCACCTCCAGCTGCGCTGTCCTCTGCGCATCCCACCCCCACGTTCTCTGCTGCCTGAGGCTCGGCAGCTGCGCCTGGGCAGGTAGGTGGGCAGGGACGGAGCAGATCCCACGGCTCGGCCCGGACAGGGAGGCAGGGCGGGGGACCTGCTGGGCGGGGGCACCGCCGTGGGTGGGAAGGCGGGAAGGCCTTCGCAGTGGAGGCGGCACAAGGCTGGGCCAAGCGGGAGCAGGGGACCCAGACGCCTGCACCGTGAGCCCGGGCGTCCTCGTCCAACTACGGATCAGCGCCAAACGTGCTGTCACCTTTAAAAGAACGACTCGGTAATTCACAGGAAACAGAAAATGTGCATTAAATTCGGCGACTTAGCTCGCTGTCATAAACGTGACAAACACGAACCCCCAAGTGAAGTTCCTCTGACTCCTGCGGCGATTAAAGTCACGATAATTCCACAGCCGCCTCCATTTCTGCGGCCACTAATTCAGGGGCAGTGGCGGCCACTGTGCCACGCGAGGCTGGACTCATTCGAGACTCTGAAGGCCCCTGAAGGCAGCCCTCTCGTGAACACAAGCAAGTTCAGCCCCTGCTTGACCCCGTCCGTCAGCAGGACGGCAGGCACACCGGGGTCCAGCACCAGGGCCAGACGCTTCAGGACACACCTGTGGGGCCCCCGTGACTGATGCAGGGGACACAAGCTCTAAGGTCCCCTCCGTCCTCACTTTCAAACACGCACCAGAGCACAAGGCCAAGTGTCTCTTGACAACTGTGAGACCAACCGGACGCTGCCCCACAGGCCTCACATGGTGTGAGAAAGGGAGGTGTGACGGGGAGCAGCCTCATGGCACCCCTGCCCCCAACTCCCCCGTGCCCGTGACAGCGTCACTTACCACAGGGAGTGGATGTCAACCAGTGGTGGCCTGAAGTCCCATGCTGCCACCCAATTCTACCTGTTTCTTAAAACTTACCAGCTTTGCTCTAAGAGGGAATGATTCTGACAGTGGGAAGCTGCACCTTCATCTCATTCACTGTCACTGGGAAAATGTAAAGTTAAGGACACAGGATTCTAAGACATACGGTACCAGAATTATGACCAAGAAGAAGAAACACTTGAGGGCTCAAACTGACCAAAACCAGTCAAACTCCCGACAGACAGGCCTGCCCTGCTCTGTGTTCCAGAGCCTCCCCGCCAGGCCCTCCACCCCTGCTCACCAGCCATGCAGACTCTGGGATCCAGCTTCAGGGCCTCCACTCCAGATGCAGCCCAGCCCTCCCCGGGTTGCAGACAGGCCAGGCCCTGAGGAACGCAGCCACCCAGAGGACCACCTGCAAGGCTTAGCCCCGCTGCTGTCCCACCTCGGTGCCCGGGACATAGCCACCCACAGGCCTGACCCCTGGACTGGGCAGCCACCCTGCCTCCTCGCCCCCAGCCGCCTGTGCCCCTAGGCAGGTCCCTCCCCAGCCTTGGTTCCCCCATGAGACGCGGCCACGTCTCTTTATATCACAAAGAGGTCAGTGCACATGACAACTCAACATGGCAGAGAGAAGGCTGATGACAAAAACCTCAACGCAGGGCCTCTGTCCTATAAAAGGCAGCAACTGAGTCCTGATGGAGTTTTTGTAATGATGACAAAGCAGCACACAGTGAATGAATCACTTAATTTAATTTTAAGATCATGTCAGTAATTCCCATTAGAGTAAATCCGTTTCATGTTTACAACAAAAACCTATCATATATTTAAGCCTAACGAGGTTTATTTTGCACCTCATCATGGCAAATTACCAGATAAAATACAGGAAATGACACTTTGAGACAGAAAATCAACATCTGAGTCAAAGCAAAAAAAAGACACCTTTGCTGAAAACTGTGAAAAGCTACCAGCTTCTCTGCACTGAGAGCACAGCCCTCAGTTCCCAACCAAGAAGAAATGTTCAGGGTCAGCACGCTTGGGTTCTGTGTTTTCGAGGCAGAATGGTCAGGTTTCACCTTACTATTCCTGCAGACTCGATACACACGTGCACTGCTGCCTGTTAAAAAGCATTTCCTATGAAGTTACAACACCTGACAGGACACGGGTCACATCACGGGCCATGCAGCCAGTCTGACTCTGCTGTACACAGCTATGCGTAAAGCTGGCCCCAAGCAGGCAACTCGGAATGAGCCCCCATCAGACACTGACTCTCTCCCCTAAAATGGCGCAGAGCAGGGAGGGGAAAGGAGCTATGAACCAGCACAAGACACAAACGGTTCAAGTCTCACCACGATGTCGGCCATCCTTGACGTTCAATGTCATCCCCTACTCAAAATATTGCCTTTTCAAGTTACAAAGACAATTCCAGAGACACAATCCCTGATGTGTTCTCACAAATACGCAGGAAAGGAAGGAGCAGACATCAGCCCCACCTTGCAGAATGGAAACAGGAGAGGAGTGTCACGTGGACTGAGTCAGCGTGGGAGGCAGGCGGCCACAGGGGAGGCCCCGAGCAAATCTAAGCATGACCCCAGCAGAACGGCCCCTACGACAGGCGGAGGACAAGACCTTACTCGCTGTTAAAGTAGATTAAAGCACAGAAGAACTTCCCAGGCAACACCATCAAGAGGTTAATCAGCAGAAAAGTCCATTTAATTACCATAATCACATGGATCACCCCACAACCGGGACCATGTGTGGACACACCCGTCAGGATACAGAGCAGCGTCAGGCTTGTAACACTAGAGCAGACGCAACCCCAGCACGTGCACTATTCACACCTGGGTCTGGAGTGAGGAACCAGGTGTGTGAACAGGACTCCTGGTGCCCAGTGCCCACCTTCACTCCCCATCCTCTGATCCACACGGCACGCTGTCCATGGAGAAGCCGGTGAGTCCTCTGAGCTGCTGGAATCAACGTGCTCTTCCTCCACACACACCCGGGTCCTTGCCTGCAGAGCGCTGGCAGGTACCCGGGTAGGGAGGGGCCAGGTGCAGCAGGAGGGTGGGAGCCACGGGAGGGACGCCCAGGGCCGAGGCTCGGGTCTCACTTGATTCTGGGGAACGTAGCCGTGCCCTCTTCACCTGCACAGCCCATCCGAGGCTTCACACAAGTTTCCTCTGAGCTCTCTGCGCCCTCCCGGAGCCCCTCTCACGAAGACAGGTATCACCCATTTAACAACAAAGACATCGAGGCTGGCGGGACACAGCCAGCAGCAAAAGCGAGACGCCAGCCGACTCACCCACAGCTCCATCCCCACACCTGAAGCCTGTTAAGTGCACCAAGTCCCCGGGGCCTAAAGAATCACTGCACTTGGGAAGGTTTTTAAGAGACAAGGGACTCATCTTCCCCAGGGCAGATGCAAGGCCAAGTCCAGGTGTCCAGGTAACAGTGCCCCGAGAGGCTGCACCACACCTCTGCGGACCGGCAGGTGCAGGTGGGAAGGGTGTGTCCACGCACCTCCTGGCCCAGGGGTGGCGCACAGGGCAACGACGGGCCTAAGCAGACTGCAGGCGTAGTCTGCAGAGGAAAGGGGACCTAAAGGAGCCCAGGTACAGGTGCCCGTCGTGCTCGTGCACCTCGCTCACGTAAGCAGCCACCTGCCCATCGGGGTCGTGCAGGCTCCTCCGGAAGGCCCCGCTGTCACTGAGCTCCAGGACGAGGCTGTACCGCGGCACGAACTTCATCACCGTCTCCTGGCTGAACAGCTGAAAGGGAAGCACAGTGAGAGGAGAGCGTGACACGGGCCACGTGGAGTCCTGCAGGCCGGGCACTGTGGCTCTTGTCACCTGCTGGGCACGTCCCACCCACCCTGCCCCCCACCTCCCCACCGGCTCGCTTCCACACGGCACTGCAGCTGCCTTTTTAAAATACCGGCACACCCCACACCTGAACAATTCAGTCAAGAAGTAGCTTGTGGAGCCAAGCAGGGTAGATGCGTGCAGGGGTGGCCCAGACCAGAGAGTCAGTCTGAGCAGGGAGAGTCCACGCTGGAGAAGAGAGAGGGCCGTGGCTCCAAGCAGGGTGTCAGGGCCCAAGCAGGGGAGATGGTGTCCTGCAGCAGGGTGACCTGGCACAGGCCATGAGCCCTTAAGAGGTAAGGCCCCTGCACACGGCTGGGAGGAGGGAAAAGGGCTGGCATGGGTGCTAGAGCCCTAGCCGGGGCCATGTGATGCTGGGGCCACAGGACAGCCGAGCCACATGACAGCTGAGGCCACGTGACAGGGGACAATGGCTACAGACAGGGACAACTGGGGAATCTGATCGCATAGGTATGAAGGAGCATGAGACCCGGGTTTCTCACCTTAGAGAAGGGAAGTACAAACACAGACAGTAAGAAAACTGGCATAAATCCTGTGGTATGGGACCGGAAGCAGAGATACAGCCTTACTTACGGTTTTCAATTTAAAGAAACAGATGAAGACACATAAATGTAGGTGTGAGGGTCTGTGCACGAACACGTGTGCATACATACCCAGCTCTCTCACGAGGGCCTGGGAGCAGTGACCCCCCGTCAGTAAGCACACTTAGCACCTGTCCACTCTAGGAGAAGCCGGGCCCCCTGACAAACGGCTGATCCCAGAGCCGGGCAGGGAAAGAACAAGAGGAGCCTGAACAATGTGCGGGGCCAGGAAGCAGGAACTACTCCAAGAACGACTGGGACACATGCAAAGGTCAAGGGGCCATACGGAAGGGGCTCCCACTGGCCACAGCCGGACAGTGTGAGCGTCAAAGTAAGCAACGATGGTTAACAGATCATAATCACTGATGAAACCATCAACCCCGAGATCATAATGACACTTACTAACTATCCCCACAAAATACTTATTAATTACAAATGATAAAGAGTAACTTCACAGCAGAAACCCGGCACCCACCACTGGATGAGGTGACGGGCACTGCAGGGACAAGTGGACACCACGCACCTCCCGACAGGTCACACTGAGGGCACTGGAGAGGCACAGCCTGAACCTGACCGTGAGAAACACCAGGCAGCCCGAGGCAGGGACATTCTGCAGCAGAGCTGACTTGGGATCCTGACGGTCAGGTCTGGGAGCCGCTCCAGGCTGAAGGGGACAAGGACAGGTGGCGACTAAGCCAGCCCGATCCTGGGCCCAGTCCCATTACAAAGGACACCCCTGGGCCACTGACGAGCCTGAGCTGGGTCTGTGCACCGGAGGGTCACCCGTATCAGCGGGACATCCTGTCCCAAGGGAGTCATCCCTGCTATAGGAACAGCGCTTGGAGCATCCGGGGGCGACAGGTCAGCCACCTGCCTGCAAACAGCTGAGGGAAAGACATCCTCTGTTCCCTTCCTGCTGCTTTTTAGGTCTGATGTTGCCTCAAAACTAAAAAAAGAAAATCCTCAAAGACTTCAACAACATTCTGAAGAAAATCTAACCTCCTTTTCAAGTCTCCAAGGCCTGTGGTCCTCTCCCACCTCCCACCTCCCACCTGCCCCAGACCCACCATCTATCTCCCAGCCACATGACGACGCCGGGCCACTCCTACCCAGGACGCCCATGTCCGGGAACACGCCCACCCCGCTGGCCCTTTCTCACACACGGTCTTGGCTCCTGATGCAGACACTGTTCTAGGCGCTGAGGATAATGGAGAGAACTCAACAGAAGAAGCACTCAACAGAAGAAGCACCTCTGCTCTGATGGTGCAGAGATGCAGTCTATCAACCAGGGGGGAGATGCGATCACCACGGACAGAGCACATCCTCTGATGGGTACCAGCTTCAAGCACTCACTATACTCAGCTAAGGGCATCATCTGCATATTCTCATTAAATTTTTCCATCACCTAATGAAGTGCTATTATTCTTCCCACTTGACAGATGGAGAAACTGAGGCAGAGAGCCCACACCCCCTGCCCAGGGCCCCACAGCTAGTCAGGCCTTCCTCAAGACCCTTCTCCTTGCACACTGCCATTCTGCGCCCTCCAGGCCCCAGCGAACAGATGTAACTCTGCAGCCGACGATGCATCATTTCTGAACAGTGACCTGCCGAACTTGGAACAACACTGAAGGCCATGGGCCAGCCTCACTGAGAAGGTGCCCACAGCCCTTGGCAGGGCCCAGACACAGGGCTACGTGCCACACAGACTCAGCAACTGCTGCCCAGCACCTTCCAGGACCTTCAGGCTCAAATAGTTTAGTATTTGCAACTAAGGACATGGGCGAAATCCCATGAAGGGCGTGATGAGGCTCCGAGGAGGCAGGAGGAAGCAGGGCAGGAGGAAGGGGCACCTGCAACCACTCAAGGAAGAGCTGAGCTTGCTGAGGACGGGGTCTCGGGGAGAGCGGAGAGCAAGAGGCAGGGCTAGAGGCCCCAACAGGTCACAACGGGGAGGGTGATGATAAAAATACCCAGACAAGGAAACCAAGAGAAAAAACTCAGAGGGCTCAGATGTTTACATTTACGTTACAAGGCAAAGAATAAAATATGTTTTAAAGAAGTCATTAAAAGCACCAAATACTATAAGCAGAACTAGAATTTTCAGAGCTTCCATAAAGGTCAAAAAACCCATAATTAGATGCATTTTCATTTTGTTTTTTGAAATCAATAGTTCTCATAGTTACCTTAAAAATCATTCTTTTAAGATACGGTCTCTCAGATAAGAAATCCAACATGGAAAACCCAGGATTGGAGCGAATGGTCGACATGCCGACCCAGTAACCCCCGGAGCTGCTGGCTCGGATGTTGTCTGGGAATCCAGGCAAGTTCTCCACAAACAGGTCGGCCCCTCCCTTCATCAGGCCAGACACGTAGAACCTGAAAAATTCGCCCAAGCAGGCAATGAGTGGCAGCCCCCCAACTGAAGGAAAAATTTTAGCCAAGCACCAAATTGGTCTTGGTCCCAATAACCAAATGGATACAACTGTAAACCCGTCCATCACGAACGATGGCACGGCTGCTCCAAGAAGCCCTCAGAGCCCTGGGCCCACCCAACAAGAAGCAGGTGCGGGAAGCAGGGCCGGACCAGGCCCACCAGCAGGGAAAAGGGCCGGGATCGCAGCCAGCATTCCATCAAGACTCTCCCAGCCCATGACGCGCAAGAAGGCTGAGGAAGGGAGAGGGAAGATGACTCTCTCATCACACAGGACAGGCACCCACTGCGTCCCAGGCTCTGCAGCTGACACCTCACAGCTGCCCGGCCCACAGCTCGGTGGACTTGACATCAGCTCACGCACCTCCTGATCCTCGCCATGGTCAATTCCGCCACCAGGACAAAGTCCTCCGCAGGCGAGAGCTGTACCCCGTTGGGAAACCGCAAGTGGTCCAGCAAAACCTTTACCTCCTTGGTCTCGGTGTCGTACTCCAGCAGGCTGCGGGCGCCAACAGCGGAGGTCACATGGGGTGTCTGGGGGCCCCTGCTGGGTTAGAGCCCTGCTCCCGGTCTGGGCCCTCAGGCACCCTCCTCCAGACAAGCCCACGGTCAGCTCTCTCGCGGACCTGAGCACTGGTTCAGCACCAGGGAGGGCCACCGTGGCTGCAGCCTCACAGGAGTCCCCTTCAGAGGTCGCCTGTGAGGTCTCCCCCCGCTGCGAGACCACACCCTCAGACAGCCTGGCCATTCTACCTTCATTTCTCCAAAGAAGAAAGTGAGAACATCTCGCTGTTTCATTGTGTCCGCCACCTGTTTCCAGGAGACAGTAAGATCCTCCCTTAAAAGCTGAGTACTATGCTCAGAAACACCCCAACAATTCCTGGATGTAGTAAGCTCTGCGAAGTCACCCTGCCTGTCTACGGCCTCCCTGAGGAGAAGATCCAGAAGGAACACTCACCGACCATCATCTGTCCCCTCCATCACCAGCAGCAGATAATCTCGTCTTTGCCATTTGCTGCTAGAATCCGTAAAATAAATCTTCCTCCCGTCCCGAGTTACTGTAAGATCATTCACGAAGGACATCTTCCTCCCCTCAATGGGTGTCTCGGAGGACAGCAGCAGCTTTACTTCACCTGAGGGAAGGCAGGGGGAGGAAGAAAAGGAAAGAAGGGAAGAAAGAAAGAAGAAAGAAGGGGAGAGACTTGCTTGTATTCTAAGAACGTGTAACTCAATAATTTCAAAATATCAATCGGCCTAACTGATTTACAAGGAAAAACTAAATGAGCTTCTCCGTGTCCTGACAGAAGATTTATTCCTTCTTACAGTAAAAATCAGTGTTTTCCTTTCTTTCTATTAGGTGATGAATTTTTTTAGACCAGCTCCACTAAAGGCAGAATCCCCCCTCTAAGGATGAGGAACTCCTTTTATCAAGACCAACTGACTTAAAAATCTGGTAAGAATCTTAGGTTAAAAAGGCAATTTTCTATTTGTCTGCTTGAGAGAAATATAGAATGTTCACCTCATCTGCTTTTAAATTTAAAAGGCAGGAATCATAGTAAATCTTTTTAGATTGTAGCACAAACGTTCAAGGAGCGCTCAGCGCTTCCCACATATAATCCCATTTAAACCCCCCACCACTATCGCGCAAGGCAGGCACTCCCGTCAACCCTGCCCCGTGGGTGAGGAAAGCAGGCACAGAGAGGCTGAGTAACTCTCACACAGCCAGCACCCAGCAGAGCGGGGGCCGCCCAGGGGCCCGGTGCACCACCCACGATGGCAACTCCTCCCTCAGCATGAACCTCCCGCTGAAGCACACACAGCAATACTGTGGCACTGATCGAGGTGACATCGTGCTCAGTCAGGGGAGAGAAAGAGGAGAAGGAACTGGAGGAAGGAAAAGACAGAGAGGCAGAAAACAAACAGCAAGACCAGATGCAGAGAAATACAGAGAAGTAAAGATAGGAAGAGGAGCCTAACATCCTCAACATGAGTCCTTCTGAGATTCTGTGGCTCAAACACAAAGGCCAGGGGAAAGGAGGGAATGGGCCAGAAGCAGGCATAAGTGAGGAGCCACACGGTGTGAATACTGGCTGGTATCTGCAGGTAATATTTTCAGTTCCATTCAGTGAATAAGAAAAACATCAGGGTCTCCAGTAGACTGTACTGAACAAATTCTACTAAATCCATTTATAAATAAATGCACATACTGTTTAAAAGATCAGCAATCATCATAGAAGGAAACAAGTTACTGTCACTTACGTTTCCAGGGGTTTACTTCAAATAGCCCTTTGTATGCATCAGCCACAAAAAGGGTCCCGTTGGGCCCGGCCCGGATGCCCAGGGGTCTCCCACAAGCAGGCTCATCATCTCGGGTTTCTAGGGAAACAAACAGACAGGAATCAGTGGCTGGTCCAAGATTTGTGGCCCCTCAGTGTCCAAACACTTCCTCCACCCCGTCCTAAACCTGCATCATGCTGTAGAGAACAAAACAGACCATGGCTTCAGAGACAGACTCGGCCCCCCATGTTCCAGCCCCCCTAGAGCTTAGGACAATTGTCCAGCATGTCTAGAGGGACCACGCGAGAATCTGGATGTGGACATAAGCACAGCAACTGATACCCAAGAATCAAGTTCACATCAGCATCCTGAGACTCAAACAGTTAACTCAGGGACGTCAGCAGACACAGGCCCCACTCCCAAATCCCCCAGAACCTCAGGAGTGGGATTTAGGCCAACAGCTGGACCTGAATGCTGTGCCCATCCAGGGACATGGCAGGGTCCCTCCTCCCGTCATAGAGGGAAAGCTCCTATGTTCCTGCTGAGACCCACTCTCCTGCTCTGCTACCTATACTCTTTTTAAACCCGTGGCGGAGCATATTTATTGCTGGGCACTCACTGCAGGGCACTTACGGCAGAGTGCTTACTACAGGGTGCTCACCGCAGGGTGCTTACTGCAGGGTGTGCTCCTCAGGGTGTATACTGCAGGGCACTTACTGCAGAGGCACTTACAGGCAAAATACAGAGTGGGAAAAAGCAGGTTAAATACCCAAATGTAGAGTATGATTCCATCACATAAAACCATGTGTGGGTGTGAGTATCCATGAACAGAAAGAAATCTGAAAAGTTATTCATTAAATTGTTAACACTTACATCTGAGAAGACTCTGAGGTGATTTTTACTTTCTTCTCTGCGTTGTTTGCATTTCACCATAAAAATGCATCATTTTTAGAAAAACATTCTAGCTCTTAAAAAAATAAGTCTGGGAGCTACCAGTTTTTAAACAGTGAGTTTCTAACAGCTGAGTGACCTAAGGGTATTTCACTCTGGATGCAGGGCTGAGG
Source organism: Stenella coeruleoalba (assembly GCF_951394435.1). Lineage (NCBI taxonomy): Eukaryota > Metazoa > Chordata > Mammalia > Artiodactyla > Delphinidae > Stenella > Stenella coeruleoalba. The sequence goes on along the minus strand of NC_137161.1, from coordinate 43,576,025 downwards.
TTCCTGAGGGGCTAGTACAGGAATGCGCTCCAGCACGTGAGGAACAAAGCCCAGCACCTCCTGCAGCAGCTCTGGGGTGTGGGGGCCCGGCAGGGCCACGGCCACAGCTGGATGGGAAACTGCAAGCACGGGTGGTAAATGAGGAGCCCAGGCAGCCTCTAGCTGGGCCGTCAGGCTCTCCTCCTCCAAGGACCCGACTTCTGGGGAAGACAGCTCCTCCTGGCACCCTCCTGGGTGCCTGGAAGAGACACACGTCAGGGGTCACTGACTTACTGCATGGGCCTGAGCCAAACCGGGCGATGGTCTCTACTTCACCGTTTTCAAGTTTTACGACTCGGCCATCTGCTGTACCAGTGAACATTACATCTGTTTAAAGACAGGAGGGAATAAGGGTATTACTGGGTTAGCCTAAAAACTGTGCTCTCACAACCTTCTACAACAGAGGCGGCCAGTCTGTGCTTTTTATCTCCAGAGAGGAAACGGCAGTTTTGAAGATGAAGGCAAGTGGTGTCTGGGGACAAAAGTCTTAAGACGTGCAGCGATAAACCCCACGGGGGCCTCAGACAGCATGGTCGTGACCCCGAGGCTGGATCCAGGGCACAGCAGACACCAGTCAGGGATAAAAGCAGGATTTTCTACCCTCAAAGAAGCGGGGACCCTCGGGCTGTTCACGTCTGCTTCATGTCAGTGTCTGCTGCTGAAGCCGATTACACCCAACCAAAGGGGAAGAACTGCTAGGAAGGTCCTCGGTGTAAAATTAAGTGCTCACTTCAGCAGCACATACACGAGAACTGGAACCACAAAGATGATGTGCAAATTCATGAAATGCTCCATATTTTTAAATGTATATTGCAAACTCTAGGGCAACCACTAAAAAAAGTTTTTAAAATAAGTATAACTCATATGCGAAGAAAGGAGAGAAAACAGAATCATAAATGTTCAGCTGAAACTAGAAAGTCAGAAGGAGAGTGGAAGAGAAAATAAGAAATAAAAAAACAAAGGCAATGAACAGAAAACAGTAACAAATATGGGAAATAGAAATCCAACTACAGTTAACCCTTGAACAACCTGGGAGTTAAGGGTGTCAACTGTCACCCTGTGCACTGTCGAAAGCCTGTGTATAACTTTATGGTCAGCCCTCACATCCTCCAGGTTCTGCATTCAAGAGGTTCTGCATCGCAAGGTTCTGCACCCGTGGATTTAAGCAACTGCGGATCGAGTAGTGCTGCAGAATGTATTTACTGGAAAAAAAATCCACGTGTAAGTGGACCCACGCAGTTCAAACCCGACTTGTTCAAGGGTCAACTGTATATCAATTATCATTTTCAACATCAATGGTATAAAAACCCCAATTAAAAAACAGAGACTGTCAGAGTGTATCAAAAAACAAGACCCAACTATATGCAGTCTACAAGAAACCCTCTTTAGATATACAGACACATATAGATTAAAAATGAAGGGACAGAGAAAGATATACTACACTAACACTAATCAAAAGAAAGCTGGAGTAGTTCTATTAATCTCAGAGCAGCTGCAGACCTAGGAACACAATCAGGGATAAAGAAGGCCTCCACGTAATGACAAAGGGTCAACTGTAGAGAAGACATAACAGTCCTTAATATGTATGTGCCTAAAAACAATCATCAAAACACATGAGGCAAAACTGACAGAACTGCAAGGAAGCAGATGAATCCATGATTAGGGGAGGAGACCTCAGCATACCTCTCTCAGAAATGGACAGATACTGATGGACAACAAGGTCTGACTGTACAGCACAGGGAACTATATTCAATGTCCTGGGATAACCCATAATGAAAAAGAATATGAAAAAGAACGTATACATATGTGTAACTGAGTCACTTTGCTGTACAGCAGAAATTAACACAACATTGAAAATCAACTATACTTCGATATAAAAAAAATAAAAAAGAAATGGAAAGATCCTGCAGACAGAAAATTAGTAAAGACACAGCTGAACTCAACAGCATCACTGACTAACTGGATATCAACTACCTCAACCAAACAACAGCAGAATATATATTTTTCTCAAGTTCACATGGAACATTCACCAAGACAGACCATATTCTGGGCCACAACACACACCTTAACAAATTTAAAAGAATAAAAATCATACAACGTCTGCTCTCAGACCAAAATGAAATTAAACTAGAAATCAGTAACAGAAAGAGAGCTGGAAAATCACAAAATACTTGGAGATTAAACAACGTGCACTTCTAAATAACACATAATTCAAAGAAGAAACCTCAAGAGAAATTAGAAAACATTTTGAACTAAATTAAAATGAAAATACAACTTATAAAAATTTTCTGGCTGCAGAGAAATCAGGGCTTAGAAAGAAAGTTGTAGCATCAAAGGCATATATTAGAAAAGAAAAAAGACCTAAAATCAATCATCTAAGTTTCCATCTCAGGAAACTAGAAAAAGAAGAGCAAATGAAACCCCAGGTAAGCAGAAGAAAGAAATAATAAAAATTAGAGCAGATATCAATGAAATTGAAAACAGGAAATCAATAGAGAAAAATCACCAAAACAAAAGCTGGTTCTTTGAAAAGATCAATAAAATACTGGGTTGGCCCAAAAGTTCGTTTGGGTTTTTCCGTAAGATGCTACGGAAAACCCAAATACACTTTTTGGCCAACCCAATAAATAATCCTCTAGCCAGGCTAACAAAAGAGAAAAGATAGAAATTACCAATATCAGAAATGAAGGCGGGAACATCACTATAGACCCCATGGACATTAAAAGGATAATAAAGGAACACTATGAACAACTCTATGTCCACAAATTTGATAATGTAGATGAAATGGTCCAATTCCTTGAAAGACACAATCTGCCAAAACTCACACAAGAAGAAAAGAGACAATCTGAATAGGTCTGTATCTATTGAGGAAATGAATCAATAATTAATAACCTTCCAAAAGAGTACCAGACTGAGATGGGTTCACTGATGAATTCTATTAAACATTTAAGGAAGAAATGATACCAATTTTCTATAATCTCTTCCAGAAAATAGAAGCAGAGGAAATACTTCTTAACTCATTCTATGAAGCCAGCATCACCCTAATACCAAAACCAGACAAAGTCACTTCAAGAAAACTACAGACCGGACTTCCCTGGTGGCGCAGTGGTTAAGAATCTGCCTGCCAATGCAGGGGACACGGGTTCGAGCCCTGGTCCAGGAAGATCCCACATGCCGTGGAGCAACTAAGCCCATGTGCCACAACTACTGAGCCTGTGCTCTAGAGCTCATGAGCCACAACTACTGAGCCCACGTGCCACAACTACTGAAGCCTGCACACCTAGAGCCCGTGCTCCGCAACAAGAGAAGCCCCCGCAATGAGAAGCCCGCGCACTGCAATGAAGAATAGCCCCCACTCACCGCAACTAGAGAAAGCCCTCGCGCAGCAACGAAGACCCAACGCAGCCAAAAATAAATTAAAATAAATTAAAAAAAAAAAAGAAAACTATAGACCAACATCTCTCATGTACAAAGATGCAAAATCCTCAAGAAAATATTAGCAAATCAAATCCAACAATGTATAAAAAGAATTATACACCCCAACAAAGTGGGATTTATCCCAAGTACGCGAGGCTAGTTTAGCATTTGAAAATCGGTTAAGTAATCCACAGTATCAACAGAGTAAAGAAAAACTACATGAACATATCAATAGATGCAGAAAAAGCATTGACAAAAACCCAACAATCATTTCATGATAAAAACTTTTAGCAAATTAGGAGTTGAGGGGAACTTCCTCAACTTGATAAAGAATATCTACAAAAAACCTACAGTTAACATCATACTTAATGGTGAAAACTAGACGCTTTCCCACTAAAATCAGGAACAAAGCAAGGATGTCTGCTCTCATAACTCCTTTACAATACTGGACTGAAAGTTCTAGCTAAAGCAATAAGACCAGAAAAGGACATAAAAGGTATACTTATGGGGAAGGAGGAAATAAAACTATCTTCACTTGTAGATGACATGATTGTCTACGTCGAAAATCCCAAAGGATCAACAATAACAAAAAAAACTCCTGGAACTAATAAGCAATTATAGCAAGGCTGCAGGATACAAAGATAATATACAAAAGTCAATCAGTTTCCTACATACCAGCAATGAACAAGTGAAATTTGAAATTAAAATCAGAATACCATTTACACTAGCTTCCAAAAGAATGAAGTATTTGGTTTAAATATAACAAAATATGTACAAGATCTAGATGAGGAAAACCATGGAACTCTGATAACAGAAATCAAAGAACTAAATAAAAGGAGAGATATTCCATGTTCATGGATTGGAAGATTCAACATTGTCAAGAGGTTCTTCCCATCTTGATCTATAGATTCAAAGCAATCCCAAGCAGCTATTTTGTAGATATCCACCAAATGATTCTAATGCTTATATGGAGAAGCAAAAGATCCAGAATAGCCAACACAAAAAGCTGGAGGACTGACACTACCTGACTTCAAGACTTACTATAAAGCTACAATAATGAAGGCAGTGCGGTAATAGCAAAAGAAGAGACCAATAGATCAAAGTAACAGAATACAGAGCCCAGAAATAGATCCACAACTCATCTCTAACAAAGAAGCAAAGGCAATATAATGAGGTACAGATGGTCTCTTCAACAAATGTTGCTGGAACAACTGGACATTCACCTGCAAAAAGATGAACCTAGACACAGACCTTACACCCTTCACAAAAATTAACTCAAAATAGATCACAGACCTAGATCAAGTAAAACACAAAACTACAAAACTCCTAGAAGATAAAAAAGGAGAAAACTTAGTTGACTTTGGGTGTGGTGATGACATTTTAAATATAACACCAAAGACATGATCCATGAAAGAAAGAATTGATAAGCTGAACTTCATTAAAACTAAAAACTTCTGCTCTGAGAAGGACACCATCTAGAGAATAAGAAGACAAGCCACAGACTGGGAGAAAATATCTGCAAATGATGCATCTGATAAAGAACTTGTATTCAAAATATATGAAGAACTCTTAAAACTCAACAATAAGAAAATGAATAATCCAATTTAAAAAATATCCCAAAGACTTAAACAGACACCTCACCACAGAAGATATACAGATGGCAAATAAGCATATGAAAAGATGCTCCACATCATATGCCAGCAGGACATTGCAAATTAAAACAGCCATGAGATACCACTTCACACCTATTAAAATGGCCAAAATCCAGAACACTGACAACACCAAATGCTGGCGAGGATGTGGAGCAACAGGAACTCTCATTCACTGCTCAGGGGGAATGGAAAATGGTGCAGCCACTTTGAAAGACAGTTTGGCAGTTTCTTATGAAACTAAACATACTCTTATTATATGATCCAGCAATTACTTTGGTATTTGCCCAAATGAACTGAAAACTTAAGTCCACAAAATAATTTGCACACAGATCTTTACAGCAGGTTTATTTATAATTTCCAAACCTTGGAAGCAACCAAAATGTCCTCCAGTAGGTGAATGGAAAAATAAACTACGCTACATCCAGACAACAGAATATTATTCAGCAATAAAAAGGAATGAGCTATAAAGCCATGAAAAGACATGGAGGAACCTTAAATGCATATCAGTAAGTGAAAGAAGTCAATGTGAGAAAACTATATGCTGTATAATTCTAACTCTAAGACATTTGGAAAAGGCAAAACTAAGGAGACAGGAAACAGATCAGTGGTTGCCAGAGGCTGGGGGCAGAGAGGGATGAAGAGGTGGAGCACAGAGGATTTCTGGAGAGGCAGTAAAAATTTTCTGTATGATACTATAATGATGGATGCATGTCATTAAACATTTGTCCAAACCCATAGAACGTACACACCAAGAGTGAACCCTAATGTAAACTGTGGAATCTGGTGATGATGATGTGTCAATGGAGGGTCATCAATTATAACAAATGTACCATCTTATGGGAGATGTTAATAACGGGGCAAGGGACTTCCCTGGTGGCACAGTGGTTAAGAATCCGCCTGCCAATCCACAGGACACAGGTTCAAGCCCTGGTCCAGGAAGATCCCACATGCCGCAGAGCAACTAAGCCCGTGCACCACAACTTGAGCCTGCGCTCTAGAGCCCGCGAGGCACAACTACTGAGCCCGCATGCTACAACTACTGAAGCCCCCACGCCTAGAGCCCGTGCTCCACAACAGGAGAAGCCACTGGGATGAGAAGCCCATATACCGCACGAAGAGTAGCCCCCGCTCAACACAACTAGAGAAAAGCCCGCGCACAGCAACCGAAGACCCGATGCAGCCAAAAATAAACAAATAAAATAAATTTTAAAAAATAATAATAATGGGGAAAGTAGGGGGTATGGGATATATGGTAAATATCTGTACCTTCCCCTCAATTTTGCTGTGACTCCAAAACTGCTCTAAAACATAGTCTATTTAAAAACTTAAAGGATGTTCATCGGCAACTCCGGAGGCTAGTGCCTCCCTCCACTGTCAGCAGCAGTGGGTCCCCAGGGCCTTTGTGCGGTTCACACCTGCAGGGGGTAACCAGAAATATCACCAAAGGACAAGCAGCTCCTTTAAGAGAGAAAAGGGAGGCGTGATGAGAGAGCAAGATGAGGCATCAGGCCAAGTAGAAAAGACAAGAAAAGCATTCTCTGAGAGATTTTTTAAAAAATCACTATAACTCCTCAAAGTTCCAGTTTTAAATGTCAATACCGGGTTTTTTTAACCAAAAACACAAAATCTGTGAAATTAATAAACATCAAAATCTTTTTAAGAGAAACATGAAGCTCTATCACGAAGTGCCCATCCCTCCTGAACAATTCTGACTTTGCCACCAACTGGCAGAAACACTCAGTCCTTGGGCCAGCCAAACAGTTGGGCTGGGAAAGAGGGGCTGGTCCACAGCAACAGAAGTGGAGGTGTGGGCCTGACAGGCCTTCGGAAGGAAACAGAAGCACGCTGGCCACCCATGCCCACAGCCGTTCCACCGTGCTTTGGAAAGACGGCCAGTGAGCAGAGGTGAGAAGTGGCTGGGAAATCCTCACATCTCAACCCTCGGCAAACTTTTCATTAACTATATTTTTTGATTCCTGAGCTTAACTCTCATTCTAACAGACAGAAAAGACCTGTTCCAGGTTGCTACAGACTCAAGAATTAGAACCAGACCCTATTCCAGTTCTTAGGTTTGGGCAAGTTTGAAGCAGATTGTTACCCTTAAATGTACCCACCAAAGTGAGCTTTAAAAAAAAGTGGAAATATTGAGAATGGTTCCTGTTCTTTTCAAAAATGAAATCTACACAAAGACAATCTGTGCTAGGAACGTCCTATCAAGTAACACCTACCCAATGTGATAAATGAACTGAACACCAATGTTTGTCCACATTTTTTCCTTCCTCCTTTCACTTTAAAGGGTCCAACAGTTTGAGCAGAATAAAATGCTTCACAGACATGAACTCAAAATCACCCAGCACTAAAATGGCCTGCAACTCAGAGAGGTGAGAGGCTCCCGCAGGGCATCTGGTAGACAAACACGTGCACGACCGCAGCCAAGAAGGCTGCCCAGGGCTCCCCACGGAGCTGCCCCCACAGGACCCCACTCAGGCAACAGACAGCGCCAAGTCCCAGGGGTCTACTTACCCCCGATATGTGCTATGGACTCTGGCCCAACAAGCTGATTTTCAAAAAGCCTTTCCGCCTGTCGCAACTTCGTATTTGGTTGCAGGACACCAAGCAAGAGCGGGGGTTCTTTGAAGCTGTAAAATAACGCAATTATAGGGATTTGTCTATAAAAGTACATGAAGAAAGTATTTACGGAGGGCCTACAAGGACCTACACGCATAACTCCCCATTCTTTGACAAAGAGCACATGTTCCAATAACATCCTTAGTTGCCAGAAGCACAAGTTAAGGAAAAGAACTTCCTGGGATATCAGGAAAGGTCACAGCACAAAAGAGAACTGAGAACGTAAGCAAGGCTGATGCAAGAACTCCGCAGGAGCAGCTACCCGAAGCCACCGGGCCTCCGCCCACCCATCCAACCTGCTCCACCCTGCGGTTCACACACCCAGGCCTTTATTCTCCCCCGGGGCTGCCAGGCCATCCGGGTCCAGCTGAGACGGAGGGAGCGGAGTGGACATTTCACAGTGACAGCCTCACCTCCCACTCCGGAGGGGACAGAAGACGGCTGGGCCTGGCGCCACAGCCCCAGCGTCCGCACACGCGCACCTGTCTCCCGCCTGTCACTCTCGGGGGCCCCCCAGCTCCCTCTGGCCTGGACCCCTCCCCGCACGAAGAAGCCGCCCCAGGAGCTCTCCCCTCTCCACACACAGGCAAATACGCCATTTCTCCCAACCCGTCAGCAACTCTTGCTGATGTCACCTGTACAAGTCAGGTCCTCTGCTGCCAGCCTGGTCCACGCCACCATCTTCCCTCCCCACCTCCTCCCTTGTCCCCCACAGTCTGCTCGCAACCCAGCAGCCCACCTGCACTTTAGGAAACACAGATCACGGCAACCGCCCCTCAAACCCCTGCAACGGGCCCTCTCCCCCGGAGCCAAGGTCTTCCATGAGCTCCTCGCCCTGAAGTCCGGCCACAGCCTACTCTCCTCCCCTCACTCTGCCTCCCTGCTGGTCCCTGAGGGCACCAGGCATCTCCCATCCTAAGTCTGCTGCCTCCTCTCCATCACCTTCTCAGTGAAGCCTGCTCCCACCACCCAATTTAGCGTCCAACATGGCCCCCAGAAGCACAGACCCCACCCCACTCGACTTTGTTGGCAGCACTTTTCAGCTCTCACTTCTCTATGTCAACTGTCTGTCCCCACAAGAACACACGAGATCAGGGATTTGTTGTTTTTTCCCTGTTGTATCCTGAACACCTGGCACCCAGGAGGCTCCCGGGGAGTACCGTGGGAGGGAGGGAGGAAGGGAGGAGAGCTCCCACTTCCCCCCCACTTCGCCCACCAGAGTGGGACAACCAAGGCGGGGGGCGGGGGTGATGTGGGAACGCTCCACCCCCATCCCCCTCCAGGCAGAACTCTTCACTCCCTTCCGCCCCCTACTCAAGACACAGCCCAACTCCCCCCAAATTAAATCCCCCCGCTTCACCATCTGCTGCCTCCCAATTATGGCTTTCTACCTGCTTTTCAAAAACACACTCTTGGGTTAACTAAGGAGTTTTATTTCCAAAGGGGGAGAGCAGGACCATGACCTGCAACACACCTGGGTTCAAACTCTGCCCGGGAAGGTCACACCTCCCAGGTGCAGGTACACGTGTAAACGGAACAACAGACGAGCACACAGAGCAGGGGCAGAGGAGCCTCCCCTGAGACTCAACCTCCCTCTGCCCACGTGGACGCTGCCGGTTTCCCTACACTCAGGAAGTCCTCAGGGAACGGCTGCAGCATCAAACTAGTCAGTGTATCACGTGCTGTCCCTGCCCCCAAGGAGTCTGAGTAATCTCCACGGGGAAACAAGGAAACATAGGAGAAAATGCAAAGGACACACAAAAAGGGCCCCCAGGCCCGCCGCTGGGTGCAGAAGCATCAGGGAACAGCAGCCCAGGAGGCCCAGCCCAGCACCTTGGGCCGGCCCAGGTCCATGGACTCGCATTAACTCATTAATTGTTAACTCCTATTCACTCGTGCTACTCCCCCTAACTTCAGTCACCACTTATGCTCAGTTTCCAGTTTTATCCTGTTTCTCCCCATGGTTCCATTTGATCAGGATCACTCTTTAGTCTTCCTTCTGAGGTGGAACTGAGGAAATGCCCCCCCGACTGTGAGCTGTGAATGTGTCTCACAAGCATGTGGCCAGGACACGGCCCATGGGCCCCAACTCAGCAGTGGTCACCGCAGCCTCCACCCACCACTTTGTGGAAAGGACTCAGCTTCCATCCAGAAAAGAACAGAAACATTATTTTTCATAAAAGGATAGGACTGTTTCTGCCATATTTAAACCATATTTTTCAGTTACTGTAAAATTTAACACAAAAAACACAGTGTTTTAAAGAAGAGATTTTTGTGGCTATGATTTAAAAAACCAACAGGAATAATAATTCTTCTAGCAACTGAAAGCTATTACCATTACTGTCAAAAGTATGCATTTTATTAGCAGAGTGAAACTGTAAAACTCAAAGGTAATAAATAAATAGTAGCAATAAAATGCTACAGGTGGTCAGGGATGTGAGGAGCAAATAGAAACACAAAAAATAAAACTCAGGCAAGGCCCACGGGAGACCTGCAGGGGAAGGAGAGAGACAGTGTCCCATGCCCCCTGACCCCTTCAGGAGGGATACACACTGGGGTCCTCAGAGATGCTCAGGAAATCTTTGAGCCACCCAACCCCTCTGGTTCCACGAGCGGACGCTCCTGTGCAGTGAGGACCACTAAGCTGATGCAAGTGCCAACCACAGGTGACCACACCACTGGGCTCCCATCTCTCCACATGCAAAATGTATCCTGACGTACACTGAGCAACACCCTCCAGGAATCGGGATGTCACTTATGTCGTGTCCACTAGTCCCCAATCTTCCTAACAAAGAAAAGAAGGCTGCTCTGCACAGCAGGATCTGGCCAAGTCTGGCAGCCTTCCCGCTGACTCTGCTCCCTAAGGACTGCCACCAACTGCATAACAAGCCACCCTGGAAGGGTCTCCCCTAGTCTTGCGCCCTCTGGGTCTGTCTGTCCTCTGTTTTCCTGAATCCCCTGCAGACAGAGCCCCCAGGACACCTCCCCCAGCTGAGCCCCACCAGCACTGAGACTGCACTGCTCACCCTAGTCGGTGAGTCTCCCCCTTCCTTGTTCATTTTGCTCTGAAGGGAGTTTTACAAAAGTCCTGTTTGCTGCTGTTATCAGCACTTTTCCCCAAACCCCAGATCGTTCCCGTTCTCACCATCTGCCAGCCTTCTGCCTTCGTTCTGGCTTTGGGGGCCCACAGCCCCAATGTGGGCCCAGTCATTCCCTAACTCTGAGCCCAGGAGAGGCCCGTCAGCCACACCGGTTTCTCTGGGTTTCTCCTCACCCGGCACATCTACTCCACAGACAGGGCTCATTCTGCACAACCTCAAAGCCTTCCTGACCTCGCTCCCCTCCAGGCTGTCAGGGCTTCACACCTTCTTTCCCCGAATTTCTTCACCACTCTGCACAATAAATGACCTCTACTGAGATCACAGGTCTTCGGTCATGGAAGCTCTAACCCTCCCTGCCCCTCAGATGCCGGATGCTCACCTGCTCCTCACTGCCTCCTCTCTCCAAGGCCGGCTCCCCAGCCCAGGTTTTGATCCCCAGCTGTGGACACAATTCATGCTCCTGCCTGGCCAACTGGATTATCCAGAAAGGCCCAGGCAGTTTGCATTTGGGGCAGGCTTAGCCGCATCCTTCTACCCAGTGAGGGGGTCGGCAGGAGGGAGCCCCTTCGACAGGACGCCCAACACACCACCATGAAGCCTCAACTCTCACTCACAAATCACCAACGTGTTATTCAGTTGTACCTGTTAGATTCTCTCTATACTGAGACAGGGTTCTTATCTAAAGTTTTAAAGTTTTACATGAACTCACTCATAGTAAACTTCAGACAGCCTCATCACCCTGGGCGGTTCTGAGGGGAAACAGGAACTTACTGAACCAGACTGCACAGCCCTTGATGTCATAAATAATCACACCAAGAGGAGCCTGGCTCTGCGTGACTGTAATTACAAATGTGAATACATTCACAAGACCCTGAGGTGTACACTATTTTTTCAAGTTATAACGGACTGCATTACCCACAGATCCCCACTGATAAAGGGTAACTTAGGAAAAACAGAACAGTAATTACAAGGTTTACTAAAAATCAGCTACTTATAAATCCTTATTCCAGTAAACATATTTGTGACTGCTGAACAAATAGCACTTATCAATTTTAAAAAAAATCAGTTACTTAAAAAATTTAAAGAAGGCAACTTGAACTTAACCTTCGTTTATGTGTGCTTTTGACACTTCAAATGAATTCAGGTTAATCATCTCTAATACTTAAGCTTCTCTTGTTTGGGATTTTTCTGGTTTTTAATTTTGCTTTGTACAGTTTTGTTTTTGAAACAGTAACATGGATAATACTGTACAACATCTAACTTAACATGAAACAAAGACACTAAAGAAATCACAGATCTCTACTTCCCATAATAACCTACCTTTCAGAGCAGGTTGGTTTATCAGTCGAGAAGTCATTTCAGCCCGTTTACTATATTTTGTCAAGCAGCACCCCCAGCCCCCCAAGTTGTGCAACAGCTCACCTGAGAGGCTGTGGGTCTATGGGAGAGTCCAGCAGCATCATGGCACCAAGCAGGGGGACGGTGAGGAACACAGCCAGCATCAGGAAGGTGGCTCGGAACACTCTGCCACTGAAGGAGCTGCCGGAGACAAAGCACAGGAAGGCACTGGGCAGGGCTCAGGCGGAGTGGCCGCAGTCTCGGCCCTCTGGGCAGGGGCAGCCCTCCCGCCTGGCCTGCCCGCCACCACCTCCACGTCAGTGACTAAAGGTCAGCACTGTGCACTCCATGCCCTTGCTCTTTTGTTAACCTTTCAGCGTGTGGGACACTCCTCTCAGTTATTTCCAAGGTAGTCTGCTAAGCTGTATCTTGGATCCTCTAGCAGAGGTTAAAAGTGGGCAACCCAAAGAACTGATGGGCACAAAGTGACAGAGGAGAGAGTGGCGCTGAGGCAAGGAGCCACCCTCATCCACGGGGAAGACAGCATCCCTCAGCCACCACCTCTAGCCGCCTGGACTCAAAGAAGCAACGCTCAGAGACAAACTCAAGAAGGAAATAGGGCTTCCCTGGTGGTGCAGTGGCTAAGAATCTGCCTGGGCTTCCCTGGTGGCGCAGTGGTTCAGAGTCCGCCTGCCGATGCAGGGGACGCAGGTTCGTGCCCCGGTCTGGGAAGATCCCACATGCCACAGAGCAACTAAGCCCGTGCGCCACAACTACTGAGCCTGTGCTCTAGAGCCCACGCGCCACAACGACTGAGCCCACGTGCTACAACTACTAAAGCCCACATGCCTAGAGCCCGTGCTCTGCAACAAGAGAAGCCACTGCAATGAGAAGTCCACACACTGCAACAGCCCTCCCTCGCCACAATTAGAGAAAGCCCGTGTGCAGCAACGAAGACCCAACACAGCCAAAAATAAGTAAATAAATACATAAAATTAATTTTAAAAAAAAGAAGAAGAAGGAAACAGAAGCAGAACGTCCTGAGCATCCAACCCCAACCATTTTGGGCATCGCACCTCTAAGAGCTCAAGAGGTGACCCCAGCTCTTCTGCCTGGGAGAAGCTGGATAGATACAGACAGTTAGAGAACCTACAAGATCACACCTCCAGGCCGTCACTGCGAAAGCCGTGCGGAGACCTGACAGTGCCCTGGGACCTCTAGCGAAGCGTGTGGACAAATGACCATGGGGGACTGAAACTCCTCTCCAACAATCTTCACACACATCCTCACTCACCCATGGACCAGGGAGCACGTGAAGCCTCCTGCTAAGAAATAAACTGCCCAGGATCACTGTTTCCTTGCATCAGCGTATTCAAATTCACTGAACACCTGAAATCAAGAGTAACTTAAAGCAAATTAAAATCATGAGTTCCTAAAGTGGAAAATCTTTTTCTAACAAAAAAAGTTGACTTGAAAAAAATCAGGACTCACACTTAACAAAGCAACTTGACGTGAGGGCAATGTTTCACTTGACTTTTGACAAGATGGTTTCAATGAAGAATGCAGAAATGTGGGGGCCTGGGTGCCAGCCCCAACTGTCCCAACTACAGCCACGCCACTTCAGGTGAGCTGTTGCACCCCGAAGCCCACGGTTCCCTACTGTGACTCAGGGTTTGTGGCAGAGTAACCTCAAAGTCCTACCCAGTTCTGAACATTCATGATTTTAATAAGCAAATAAAGCAGAAAACAAATCGTTCTGCTTCTACTGGGGGTAGGTGGAAATGAAAGAATGACAGAGTGCCCCCTGCAGACACATGGACAGCATGCTGAAGTGCTTGAATCCTGCCCTCAGTCTAAACAGGAGGAACAGACTGTCCTTAGAGCTGCCAGGAGGAACGCGGTGGCCCTGCTGATACCTTGGTTTCAGCAAAGTGAGACTGTGCATGACTCCTGAGCCCGAAACTGTGAGAGAATCAATTTGTGTTGTTTACATTAAGTGTGTGGTTGCTTGTCATGGCGGCCACAGAAAACTAATACAGTTTTTTTTTAATTTATTTATTTTATTTTATTATTTATTTTTGGTTGCGTTGGGTCTTTGTTGCTGCACGTGGGCTTTCTCTAGTTGCGGAGAGCGGGTGCTACTCTTCATTGTGGTGCACGGGCTTCTCGTTGCTGTGGCTTGTCTTTGTTACGGAGCACAGACTCTAGGCATGCGGGCTTCAGTAGTTGTAGCATGTAGGCTCAGCAGCTGCGGCTCGCCACCTCTAGAGCGCAGGCTCAGTAGTTGTGGCACACGGCTTAGTCGCTCCGTGGCATATGGGATCCTCCCGGACCATGGCTCGAACCCGTGTCCCCTGCATTGGCAGGCGGATTCTTAACCACTGAGCCACCATGGAAGTCCTAATACAGTTTTCTGATTAAACTAAATCTGTTACCTGGAAATGGGGTGCTGCTATAACGAATACCTAAAAATGAGGAAGTAGCTCTGGAATCGAGCTGTAGGTGGAGGAGGAAAGAATCGTGAGGATCAGGAAAGAAAAGGTCTAGATTTCCTCGAACTGACTGTTGTTAGAAACACGGACCGTAAAGACTCTGCTGGCAAAGGCTCAGTACGAAGTGACAACAGACTGTGAGCTGAAACACGGACACGGAAGGCACTGCTGGTGAGACCTCAGGAGGATGCCAGGACAAGGACCAGACCTGGAGGAAAGCAGCAGAGAGCCGGGCTGACTGTATCCCACAGTGAGGGGGACAGCACGCCTGTACCTGATGAGCCAGGACACCTCCAAGCAGAACTGAGGTGCACCTGTACCTTCATGCACAGGGGACAGCGCTGACCTTTGACACTTCCCTTCTGCTAATGAGTATCCCAAACTGCACCTATTTTCCCTCTAATAACCTCCAAAAAGCGAGTTTTGTTCCTAGCCCCCTTTTCACATGGCGTTGAGGACGCACCCCCAGTAGATGAAACGCCGAGTTGCCAGGCTCCTGGCAGAAGACAGGTGACCAGGAAGGGAAAATCAGGCAACCCCTCCCTCCCAGGCCGGTCTCCAAACCCCATTAGCCTTCTTCTATCGTGACTGACTCACGTGGTCAAGGGTACAAGAACAGAGAGCATGCAGTGCACACGTGGCACAGATGAGCACTGACCACCAGACACAACAGCAGGCGGGCACGACCTGAGAGGCCTGCGAGGGGCAAGGAGCAAGGGCCCCGAAAAGGGTGATGACAAAGATGGTGAAAACAAGAGGTGCCATGCAACGTGCTCAGGAGGGTGACCAGGCAGAACCGGACCGTCTGCTCCAGGACGAGGCAAGTGGATGGGGCACGGTGGCCGGCGCACAGCCCACTGCCAGAAGGACGAGACCGAGGGCCAGGTCTGACCCCAAGCCCACAGTCACTGCTAGCAACACCACTGCCAAGGACCAGAGGAGACACCTGGACCTGGAGCCTGGAGCAGCGTTTGAAACACTCTGCACAAGCTGACTGCGTCTGCCCTTCTGGGCGTTGCAGGTAAATGGAGCTACCGGTGTGGCCTCTGTGAGCCGCTCCCTGCGCTCAACACGACGTGTCCGGCTTCATCCAAGCTGCAGCACGTGTCAGCACCTCCTGCCTTCCGCAGCTCAACACCACCAACGTTTATCCGCTCGTCTGCTAACGGACACTTGGTGGGAGGGGAGATGGGGAGTGATTACTTAATGGGAACAAGGAGTTTCATAGGATGACGAAAAGTTTTGAAACCACGGTGGTGGTTGCCCAACGCTAAACATCACTGAACTGTACACTCTGAGGTGGTTCCCTTTATTTTATGTGAATTTCACCTCCAAAAAAGTTAACGGTGATGAAAATATTCTTAACTTAGACTGTGATGACTGTTGCAAATCTCTCTGAATAAACTAAAAACCCCTGAATTGGACATTCTAAACTGGAGAATGATGGTATGTGAATTACATCTCAACAAAGATGTCAAGAAAGTAAACAAAGTCAGTGACCAACTCTGCAAACCGCCCGTCCACAGGCTGGGACATGCATCACTCACTCGGTGCCCAGTCTGTCAGCGTGATGGCCACAGCCAGTGTCTGCACAGCAAGAGGGCATCTGCAAGGGCGCAGGGAAGGAATGACTGGTCCTGTGGTTCCTTTAAAAGTGGAGTCCCAAAGAGCGGGCCACACGGCACTGCACAAACCCTTCCTTCCGCAGGGCCCCCACAAAGAAGGACGGGCCGTCCTGCAAAGGGGGCTGATGTAATCCCCCTACCCCCGGCCCCTGCTCCTCAGGGGAAGCTGCCTTGTGCAAACTCACCAACGAAAATGGTGACATTGGCCAAAGAGCCCCTTTCCCTTTTCCTTGCTGAACACGATTCCACATAAGACAGATCTGTCCCATCTAGCTCGGACTCTGTGTTGTTAACTCTCCTTTTCTACACTGTTGTGTACATTTGAAAATCTTAATTTAGGAATGTGATTTAGAGCTTGTGGCAGCGTGCTTGAAGACCTGGTTGCCCCTTCCTACGACGGGGAAAACGAGGAGTCCAGCCAGGACAGAAGGCAACTGCATACAGCTAGAAAGGCGGCTGGAACTCAGACAAAGGCCTGTGTCCACACGGCCCATCCTTGCCGGGGACCCAGCCAGCCCCCTCTTACAATCAGAGTATAAAGAACTGGAGAAGAACTTGGAGGCCACCCAGCCCAGTGCTCCTGAAGGGGGCACCTCCCCTGGGGCAGCTGTAAACAAGGCCCAAGATTCTGTCTGGCAGGTTCAAGCCCCCCAGTTGTGCCTGATGTGCGGCCGGACACCGCTGACCTGATCCAAACCCCTCCCCAGTGAAAGAAGTCCATCAACACCCTGGCTGACCGCCAGCCAGCCCCTTTGGAAAGTTCTGCACAGGGTCAAGTTTTAGAAACAGCAGCTCGGCCCCAGGCTGTTTACTTCCTCACTGCAGGCTGAGACACATTAGCTCAAAAGACCCATCAGCGCCAAACTCCAACTTTACATATCCAATTACTTTAAAAATAGCCCAAACACAAATTTTTAGCCATTTAGAGCCTGCCTGCTTTGCATTCTCTGCGAAACCTCACCAGACAGCTATTACCCACCGATAAAACAGCCTCGCCACTCCCACCCCACTCCTGCCCTTGGAGCTCTCTGACCACCTGCCTTGACCCGGGAGCCTCTCTCATCCCCTCCCCCGTGAGATTCCCCCACACGCAAACCCGTCAGTGTCACCCACGAAGCTCACGTGGCTGCTGCCATCCCACAGTCACATCACTTTCCTTCATCAGCACCAGCATCCCTCAAACCCACTACATAACACCAAAAAGGGACTGAATTTTTAATTTTGGTTCATTTTAATTAATTTAGACTTAAGTAGCTACATGTGGCCAAGTGGCTGCCACATCAGACAGCACCACCTGGGAGCCCACGAGCATTTAATGACCACCTCCACACACGGCAGGCATGCCAGGCCCCATCAAGTTCCCGCCCTCCGTGCATCCTGGTGTAAACACGGCCCGCCGGGGAGTGACAAGCACACAGGGGAACAGTACAGCAGGTCGGGCAGAGGGTGGGGAGGGCTCGAAACCCATGAGCTCTGCCCAGAAACTTCAGGAGAAACCACTGAGCAGAGCCATGCAGCCGAGGAAACACAGGACTCAACGAGCTCTCGGCACAGGCAAGAGCTGCACTCCCCTGGGCACTGAGCCTGTAACTGCTGGGTGCACAGGTCCTGGGGGTGAGGTCGGAGGGCTTCCCACCCAGGCTCTGGGCACATGGTTATTTTAGCCCAAGGTTCATTAACTCTTTGACAGGCCCATCTCACTGCCAGCTCCTGTGAACTCAGTCAGCCACAGTTCTGCCTCTCCTGCACGGCTGCCCCCACCACACACCTGCCCTGCGTCCACTCGAATAAAGGACCCTCCATTCATCCGTACTGTTTTCACCGACAAAGTGCTGCACGTGCCCATCCTACTCTCCTTCCCAATCTGGGCTGACACATCCCAGAAGGTCAGCAACTTCCCTCCCAGGTGCCATCTGGGAAATCAACTTGTTTGCCCCAACCTCTACACCTGCACCCTGAAATTTCCTACAGTCTCTAAGGCAAGAGAGCAATCACAGTGACGCAACAGGATTTGACAACTACCATGGGCTCAGCCACGACTTACAAAATCCTGTTGCGGCACCAGCCAAATGCGGCAGAGGGCATTCTCTAACCACTTCTGCACACAGGACATCAGGGCCTCGAGTCGCAGACAGAAGTCCTGACCAACAGATTCAGTGAGATCAAAAAAGACCTGTGATTTTTATGGAAAACCTGTTAGGCCCAAATCCAGGGGAGACTGGAACCCAAGGTGCCAAGTATACCTGGAACCTGAGAGTCACACACAACTCTTCTCAATGCTTCTCACTGTCCAGCAGCCAATTCTGTCCTTCATTCATTTTCATGTCACTTGTGACTTCATTCCTCTGTAACTTTACATAAACCACGTCACTCACAGAGACCTCAATGACCTCACCAGGAAAACAGAGCTAATGCCACCTTTCATGCCAAGAGTCAGGAGATTGAGCAAGGTATCGTTCAGTGTCCTGTCCACCGAAATCTATTGTCTTGCTTCTGTTAACTGAACAGTATGTCCTTCAAGGCTTCCTTTATTCTGTTCAGCATGTCTAAAGTTTACTCTATCATCATCACGTTTCTACTTCCTTCAGATTCCTTTACTTCACCCATTATACACAACGTTTTCCCGTCTTAGGGTGAACCCTCAACTTTTAAGGTAATCCAAGATGACAATCAGATGAACTACTAGAAACCACCACAAAAGAAGTGAAAAATAGAGAAGAACTGCATGGTAAAAATAAGAAAAAACTAAAGAATTACAATATACACATACGAAAGAAGGTGGGTGACAGGAAAGATACAGATACAAAGTTACAAAGATACAGAAGAAGAGCAAAGAAGAGAAAGAGGGAAACACAGGAAAGCCAAGAAAATGTCTTAAATCAACACAGTGCAAAAGGCACCCAGGGAAAGACCAGCAACAGGTGAGGACTTTGGAACATTCAATTACCCCTACCATTAAGGAAAAAACCCCCAGAGAAACTGAAAAACAGTTGAATTAACTCCGCCCCCTGCCCTGGGGCCTGGAGTGCCTGGGGGAGCCCAGCTGAGAGTTGGGCCCATGGCACGAGTGCCCTCGGGCACTCTATGCCCTGCACCTTCAGATAGACCCAGGCCAGCTGCTTCCTGGTCTTCTGGGCATGAGTGTGTAGAGACTCGGTGTGGTGTTGGCACAGTTTCTGGAGCACAGCACTGCCAGTCCGATCATGTGTGCTCTAAAGGCTCCTGAGTCATCACCAGATGATTTCACAACACCCACAGTCAAAAAGGTGTCCAACCTGTCCTGGTTTGCCCAGGGTCAGCACTTAGAGTCCCACGTCCAGGACAAACCAGGATAGCTGATCACCCTACAGTGAGAACTATATACGAAACATATATCCAACATTTCCACTGGCCCCGAGACATATTATTGAAAACTCTCCATGAATCTCCTTTCTAGAGCCCAAACGCTCCTCTCTGCTATGTCTCTCCTTCAAATGTGTTCCTCTCATTATCATCAGGGAATAAATTCGGTCTCTCTCGGCAAAAGCTGTCCCGCATTCAGTATGTACCATACCCGCTGGCACTCCAAGAAATATTCCCAATATTTCTATCAACATATAAGTCAATCAGTTCCACACTTTGAACTTGGTCTGTGTGGGGCCTCTTGGTTCTTCCTAAAAATCCAAAGTTAGGACACTCAGGGCATAAAGTTAAGAGGAGAATTTTATAGGCTTATGCTTGTTTTTAGCTAACAAAGCAAAGTATATTTAAATTCCGGAAGGTCCCTATGCATCTCCGTCCCTACCAGGAAAATGTGCAAGCCTGGACCCTCACAAAAACTGCCCAAAAACGTCCCTTCGGCTCCCCGTTCTTCCTGAAGGCGCGGCAAGATGGGCAGGTGCGGAGGCCCTCTCCGCGCGCCCCGGGCTGCTCCGCAGACGTCCCCACGGGGAAGTGCGGCAGGGCCGGGGGAAGGGGGGCCTGGGAGCCGGGCAATGACCGAAGGGACGCAGGTGCACCGCGCGACGAGAGCCCGCTTCCTCCCGTGAAGCGAGGCCCCCGGGGACTAAATGAGGCGCTCGCCGCTGTCACCGCCTCGGGGTCCGGGCCCGGCCTACCTGCCGCCCTTGGCCTCCGGGACCCGGGCATCATCCGTGACAACCTGCGGCCGCACGGGCCGGCGCTGCCGCAGCCCATCTGCCTCGCTCATGGCGCCCGTGCGCCTGCTGCCTGAGCCCCGTCCCCCCTGCCTACGGCCCGGCGCGCGGAAGTGACGAACAGGCCCCGCCTCCCTCCTCGGCCGTGCGCGGAAGTGACTTGGGCCCCGCCCCTTCCGGCCGCCGGGGCGGGAGTTGCTACAAGGTGCTCACCCGCTAGTCCGAGCCCGCGCGCCGTCCTGGAGGCGGCTTCCGGCGTCTGCATCGCCGCGTCCTAGCCCGCCGTCCCAGCCTTTCACGTCCGTTCTGACCTCGAGGCGAGGCCCACCAAGAATCCCGTGGCCGTTTCCTAACCGATGGGGTTGAGGGGAAAACGCGCCGGAAAAGGGCAGCCGGCCGTGTTCGCCATTGTGTCGGTCACAGCGACGTTCGGCGGTTTGTAAGCGTGTGGACGGAGCTGTCGCCAGGAGCAGCGGACAAGCCGAGGGCCGCGCCCGCCGACTGACCCGCGCGATCTCCTCCCGGAAGAGCCGACTCTAGCCGGTCGTCGTGAGACACTTTGGGGTTTTAATGAGGAATTTTGCCGAAGGAGACCAACGGGCTCGTGAGGGCGTCCGGCAGATGACGGAGCTGAAGTTGTATGGGATTGGGGAAGACACTGGGAGGAAGTTTTCCCGGCAGAGGAAGCCGGCTCCTGTTACTCGGCAGCGTCTCCAGAAAAGGCCACTCAAAATGAAACCCTGAGAATCGATTTTCTTGCTAGTAGGCAAGGCGGTCCCCAGGCCAGTGTGCCACGGCCTTTCTGGGTGCTCGAGGGCACCGGACTCCCACCCAGCTGTCCCCAAGAAAAGCTCGGAAAACCCAGCGTGGGGGAATGAAGATTCCTTGTGTGAATCCAGGTCGGCAGGGTCCCGGATTATAGTTCAGGCCTTGGCAGCATCTTACTTCATTCCCCGCGGGATGCAGCCAGTACAGCTGCTCTGCCAGGGATGGTTTTAACAGCGCTGCATGATCGGCCCTTTCCTGCCTGTCTGGAGTGTCCCTATCCTGAATCCTGTGTTTCACACACTCAGGATTGCTTGCTATTTCTAATTCTGTGCCTCCCTGCCTTGGTCCTTATTGTTCCTTCACCTCCACTTGGTCAGACCGGTTTTATCACTCAGGACCCACTTCATTTGCTGAAAATCCCTCCCCTAATTTCGCAAGCAGGATATCTTCCTAGTGTTTAAGGCACTTTCACTGTAGTTATTTGTGTTCCATGCCAACTGAAAACAGCCAGGAACATGGCTGTACAAGAAAATAATAAAAGGTTAGGTTTATTCAACTTGCTGCAGCAAAGGAAGGAACCAGAGGACACGTGAGTCTCCTCAAAACAGGGGTGTTATGGAAGGGTCCTCGAGGGGTGTGGGGCTGTAGTTGGCCGTAGATGGTCTTGGCAAGGATGGGTCAGAATTTGTAATCGGGAGAGCCACTGGAGGGGTCAGTGGTTTTGTCTTGGAGCACGTACTCTGCATGAGCTGAGTCACGTGTGTTGCACGGCATGGTTTAGTCCTGTTTTTCTGTTTGGGTGTCATGGTCAGGCCCACTTTGCTAGCTGTGGTTTCTTTCCTTCTCAGTCCCCCCACCCACCCTCCAGCATAGCTAACACCCCGTTCCTGGCAGGGGGGTGGGACCACTCTGATTGGTTAGATCAGGTCCCTCAACCTCAGTGGTGTTGACAGTTTGGGCCAGATAATTCCTTGGAGGGAAGGGAGAGTGGGGAGCTGTCCTGTGCACTGTAGGATGTTTAGCAGCATCCCTGGCCTCCACCCACTAGATGCCAGCAGCATTCCACCCAGTCATGATAATCAGTAATGTCTCCAGACCTTACCAAGTGTCCCATGGGTTAGACCAACCAGAACCCATTCCCCTCACCCTGAGCCTGTGCCAGCGGTGCTGCTTCCCAGTCACTTGTTTTTAAGTCACCTGTGCCAGGAGGACCGTCCCGGGGTTAGACGCCATAATCAGAGTCTTGAGGCCTTCACAGTGTCGGCACCTGGACTGAAAGGCATGACGTGAGGGTGAAAATAAACACGTCTGCCAGGCAGCAGTGGCAAGTGCCCCAGCTGGTCACTGTGATCCGTGTTGCCCCAGGATGCTATCACTCTTTAAGACGGGGGTTCTCAACTTTAGCTGCACATTAGAATCATCCAGGAAGCTTTGAAATATCCTGATGCCTCAGTCCCATCCCAGAAATTCCAATGTAATCGGTCTGGGGTGTGGCTTGGGCATAGGTAGTTTTAAAGGGTCCCCAGACACTTTTTCTTTTTTTCTTTTTTTTTTTTTGGCTGCGTTGGGTCTTAGTTGCAGCACTCAGGATCTTCATTGCGGCATGTGAGATCTTTCACTGAGGCGCGCGGGCTTCTCTAGTTGTGGTGCACGGACTCCAGAGCATGCAGGCTTGCTAGTTGAGGCGCATGGGCTCTCTAGTTGAGGCGCGCGGGCTTAGTTGCCCCGCGGCATGTGGGATCTTAGTTCCCTGACCAGGCATTGAACCTTCTTCCCCTGCATTAGAAGGCGGATTCTTTACTACCAGGGAAGTCCCTCCCCAGACACTTTTAAAAGCCGAAGTCGAGCATCACTGCTTAGAGAAGAAATAAGAAATAGAGACACATATACAGCATTCCAGTTTGGGGGGGACAGGGGTCTGAGTCCAGTGTCCCTAAGATTGGAGACCAAGAGAATCACCCCACCACCACTTTGCTTTGGAAGCCTCAGAGACTGTCTGCAGGAAACATGAGAGAGGCAGCTCTGCGCCGTGAGGGGCTGGGGGGACTCAGGCATGACCCTGAGGGCTTGGGACCGGAGGGGCTGTGACTTGTCAGTGGGAACACAGATTATGATGAGGAATGGGCTGGGTGGCTTCCCACACGCAGGCAGTTTCCTATCATGACCTTGACGGGAGTTATCTGGGTGTTTGTTTATGTCAATTTGTTAAGCTGTACGTTTATGTTTTGAATACCTTTCTATATATGTTTGTTATATTTCATCTCCAAAAATGTCTGAAAGCAAGCTGTTGCCTAGTTTGAAAGCTGTCTTTGTCCGGATCACTTTCTTAAATTGAAATGGAAATGCATTTAGTGTTGGGCTTGATCAGTGATCCCCGAAACTGGACCAGGGCCTTGCCAACTGTGCAAAACACCTGGGAATTGTTGAAAGCCCAGATTCCCAGACCCCAGCCTCCCAAAGACACCACATCCTGACACCATCACCTTGAAGGATAGGATTTCAACATGTGAATAGGAGGGGAGGGGGGCAACATTCAGGCCATTGCAGGGGTCGAGCATTCCTTTTGATCCCATGGTGCAAAGATGGGCATGGATGTCCATTTCAGTCTTGTTTCTAATGTAGACAAATTGGAATCACCTCAGGTGTCCATTAATAATGGTTAAATAAATGCTCAAATTCAGTGGTTTGCCATGTGCAATCAATACAAGGAATAAGATGAGGAGATACCTGCATTATATTGGGAGGGAACAAACAAGTACAAAGTAATATGTAAAGGGCCTCAGTAACTTACGGGAAATGCTTGGGTGAAGTGGATGTTGGAATTCAGAACCTTTCACATTTAAGGAACATTATGCATGACTTTCTGTTCGTGTGATGGCAGATTAGATAACTGAGACTCACGCTGGCAGTGAGGACAATGATGAACGAAATATTTGAAACATCTGCGTGAAGACACGGGCAAGCCCAGCATGGTTATCAGGTAACAGAAAGGACAGAGAGAGGCCCAGGAAGATGAGCCCAGGGTCGGGAGCCACTTTTCCCCCCGAGTGCATTCGCAGGTCCGGAGGAGGAAGTTGAGAGGCCAGCCAGTTCCGAGACACATGTATAGGATTCCTTGTGAGTCCTGCCAGGTCAGCAGCGGTTGCCATGGTGTTAGTTACCCTCCTTCCCTGTTTCACACCCATCCCTCAAACTTGTTCCTGGAATCACATTCCTAAGTAAGAACAGGGAAGGCTGCATACAAGCCTTTATCTCAGGCTCTGCTTTCAGGGCAGTCGAGACCAAGGCAGGAAGAGAGACTAGAACATGAGAAGTTCCAACATGTGGGATGTCTGCGTCCTCAGAAAAGAAGCGAGAATGACAAAAACTATATTTAAAGATATAATGAATGATGGAGATATTTCCAAAATTGATTCAGGTGGACATCAAGCCACAGACCCAAGAAGCCCTATGGAGCCCAGGCAGGATAAATAAAAACAAGTCATTGAAAAATAATACTGTGGAACCAAAGACAAATGGTTTTCACAGACCAGAAAGGATCTGTTTGCTTGGTTTCACCGTGTTACACAGCAGAAGTTCCCAATGATGAAGGAAAAGCCTCTAACTCAGATTGGAGGTCACCACCTTGCCTCCTACCCCCCCAGAGTCACTGCCTCTGGGAAGGCTTTCTCTGGGCCTGCACCTGGGTGCTGCTGTCCCCGGCCCAGATACCAATACAGAGGCCAACAGTAAGATGCCTTAAAAATTATAAAATAAAATGTAGATGTTCCCCTAAGCTCTTCCAGGAGGGGATCTGAGCATGGGGGTCAAAGATGGAGTCAGCTCCATCCAAACCCAGCTCCGCCACCTTCCCGCCTCCTCTACCAAGTGGGGACAAGTGTCTGCTCAGGAGGCGCCATGGGGATGAAGTGGGCTGAGGAGTGGGGCACCTGGCAGTGCTCCTTGCCCACTGTGCTCAGCAGCAGAAGCATTTCTGTTCCGACATTGGGTATTGTGAGGGCTGGAGGTGGGGGCAGGTCAGTCTGCGAGGACTCGAGTTAATTTCACTCGAGTCAGGCCGAGGCAGTGGGGTGAGAATTCACACTACCTTTCCTGCACTACAAGTTCAGCAGCTGTGGGTGAGCCGGGACCGGCATTTGCCTGAATCACCTCGAGATTTACCCTTAGATAAATGTGCGGTCACATCACGACGGTCTCTGAGTTCTGCCTGGTCCCTTCGCTGCTTCCACACCATCCGACATCCGTCTCTGCTCTGCATTCTGCATCTTGGCCACTCCGAGTTGGGTCTTTGTCGGGACATTTCAGCCTTGACAGAAGATCCGAAGCAGGAAGTGAAGCCTGGGGCCGGGATGGGCAGGGGCAGCTCAAATGTCCCTGCGCATCCCCCGGCTGGGCCCCAGGCAGGCCCTGCTCGAGGCTCACCTCCGTGTCCTGTCCTCTCTCAGTGGCCTGATGCATCACATGGCCAGGGACTGTGATGCTGGGAATGACCTTCACAAGCCCCCAGCAGCCAGGAGACGAAACCAGGGTGGCTTCACCAGAAGGCGGCGGGGGCGGGGGGGGGGGGGGGGGGGGCGCTGCACAACTGGACTTGTTAAAAGCTGCTATAACCCTCTCCTGCTGCCCTGCCCCGGGCCAGACTATTCTGATAAGAGGAAAGTCCTGCTGTGACTTCCCAGGCATCCAGAGGTGCAGATCTGGGTTGTTCCCCGGTGAGCCGCCTTTGTAAACTCAGCATCCTCCACAGCCTCCCTCCCCACACCTGGGGCTCGGCATGGACGCTCTCCCTGGGACAGCCCAGCTCCTGCTCTGGAGGAACATTTCTTGTCCCACCTCTCAGGGCACCAGTTCAGTGCGTTTTTCTCTAAAGCCTGCATCTCATCCACTGAAGGACACAGAAACCCTGCCCACCCCTGGGCAGGGGGTGGGTCGCAGGCAGGCTGAGCTGCTCACCTGTGGGTCTGCATGGGCGGTGCTTGCTGGGTGTGGTTTTGCATCCTCGTTCTCTGTGCTCTAGGCCAGCACCCACGGTCAGGGCTCCACGTGACGAGGGGGGTCTCGTGTCGTCCAGCGTAGTAGCTCCTGGCCATGTGGCACCTGAGTATTTAACTATGGCCACTGCCACCAAGGGACTAAGTATTTTATTTTATTGTTTTTTTTTACTTATATCTAACTAGCCACCTGTGATTAGTGATTGGCCAGCACAGTGGTCTAGAGACAGGTTAAGTTTACCCAATAACAGTTTAAGATAGGTGAGCGCTTGTTGTGTATTTCCTCCCCGTAAGAGTGAATTTTTTAAGTGTTCTCTTTTGAGTGAATAGGTCTCTTCCAGTTTTGTGCCAAGGATTATATTCAACAACAAAGAATAGTGTTATTTGATCAAAAAACATCACCACAAAAAAGAAGAGAATGAACAAAATAAAGCTTTATTTGAACAGCCCTGCAGATCATTTTGAAGCACTGGTCGCTGTCCCAGCTTATAGCTGTCATTTCATAAGTAGCGCCCTAACCATAATCTGCCAAGTCCAGCAAACTGCTGCCGGTACAGGTGGTGAGAGCTGCCAATCTGTGCTACAGCCGAGACCACCCGTCCTCACCTTGTCACCGAGAGGCCAGCACAGCCACGTATGGTGGGTGTTGAGCACTCCAGGTCCCCGTGAACACCTGCACAGCTGCAGGGTACCGCCCTCTGTGGGGTGCAGGTTGAGGCAGCCCTCCCTGTCCTCCAGGACCCAGCTCAGCAGGCCACCCGCCCAGCACACCACAAGTGGTCCCTCTCGTGCTTGGCTATCAATAGGCACTTTGCAACCTAATGGTCGACGTTGTCTTGCTAAGTCCAGAGAACCGAAGGCACATTGGAAAAGGGAAAGACATGGCTCAGAGTAGGGAGGTAGGGCAGTTTTCAGGGACCCAGTTCCGGCTGCATTACTGAGTCCCTGGCTTCCCTGAACAGCCCTAGGCATGGAGCGCGCCAACTGGCTGCTGAGTGTCCAAGGCCGGGGGGGGGGAATGTTTCCAGACCGCAAGCTGCAGAAACCACATGTGACCGGAGCCCTTCAGAGCTGAAAAGGGAGCCCATCCCCACAGGTGCTTTTAGCAGTTAGGTTTCATCACACACAAACCAAGAGAAGTGGAAACATACACCAAAAACAGATGCTGTGGGCTTGAGAGATTTCAAGATGGCTGTGTTCAGACAGAGGCACAAACATTTCCAATTCGGATTTCAAGTAGGCCAAATGGTACCCAAAAGTGCACCCTCCAACCCTCCACATTTCCCCAAGAGCGGAAGCAAAGAAGGAGCTTTTCATAAGTGTTAAGAAGAGTGTGTACAAGTAAACCACACATTGCACGTATGTGTTTGCACCATTTTTCTTCTAAAATATAAAAGTATAAAAATAAAATTTCCACCTTGCGTTTCTAGAAACACCTGGAGAAAACATGACTGCTTGTAGTTGCCAGTCACCTGAGCAGGCACAGGGGCTCCACCTTCCTGTGCTGTCGGGAAGGCACGGGAATGGAGGTGATGGACTTTTCACCGGGAAACCAAATTCAGGGCAAGTGGGAGAAAGCTCACCCTGTGTGAGGACCTGTCATGGGTCCCCACGTAGAGGGAAGGCAGGGACTTGGGGCTTCGCGTGGAGGGTAGCGTGGGTTCCGCTGGGGCGTCTAGGAACAAGCCGACTCGGGAGCTGTGTTCTAGGAGCGTAAGTTTGGGGCCTGGCTTGGGGTCTCGGCAGAGCCATCGTCACTGGGCGGCCCCCCACTTGTCTTTGTACTCCTGGTAGGCACTCAGTATCTCCGTGATGACAGTGGGGTCCTCCATTGTGGTGATGTCCCCCAGGTCCTGAGCTCCGCCTGTGACGATCTTCCTCAGGAGCCTCCGCATGACTTTTCCAGACCGAGTTTTTGGAAGACGCTTCACTACCTGGCAGGGAAGGCGCAGCATTAGACTTCGGGTGGTGCCCAGACTCCCAGCCCATGTCCGATGGCGTTGAGATGAGGAGGGTACTACTCAAGGGAGGACGCCCCTCCCTGGGGACCCAACAGGAATGGGTGATGTACAGCCCATCCCAGAGAAGAGCAGGGCCGTGGCCTCTGGTTTTATCCTCCTCCATCTGGACCTAAAGCTGAAATCAGCTGTGGTCAGGGGTTTAGCTGAGCCTCCACCGGGAGGCTCTCCCCTACCCAGGTGGACCTCACTGCCGACATGCGTTTCTCCTGCCCGCTACACTGGGGGGTTCCCAGGTGGCAGCAGAACCAGGCATTCTCGGGGCGCCTTGTCTCCTCCCCCAGCCGGGGCCGTAATTGGCTTTTTCTAACATAAGAAGCAAGGGGTGCTCAAGAGGAAAATGTCTTGCTTAGTGTTTGAAACTTAGCCTTTGACATTTTCCAACTACGGGCATCCAACGTCAAGGCGATATGTTAAGGGATGCGTTTGGGACCTGTAACAGTGGCCTGTCTTTTGAAAGAGTCCAGTTAGCTTACGGGGAGTTCAGGTGAAGCTCTGGTCACCGGACCGACAGTCTGACTTTGTACGGCACTGAGTGAAGCTGGGCCCTCCTGCCACCGAGGCCCAGCTTCCAGCCAAGGAAGGAGTGAAAAGCCAGCAGGGCTTAGAAGGTGGCCCAGTTCCTCCTTAAAACTGACCCCAACATAGGCTCCCAGACAGGGTCTGGTGGTGTCTCCTCACCGTCCCGGGGACCTCTGGTCCCACTCCAGGCCTCTGTTTACAATCCACGATGCTCCACGGCCCAGCCCGGCCCCTGCACAGGTGGCTGTGTCTCCCTCCGTCCGAGGACGCAGCAGCCCACCGCCCTTGCCCACCTCCTGCCACCGTCCCCCGTCAATGGTGGGAAGCGAGGAGGAGCAGTGCTGTGGCCCCTGAGGCGCGTCCACTCACCAGGACCTGGTCGGGCACCGCATACTTGGCGATCTTGGAGGCCACCACTGACCGGAGCTCCTTCACCACCACGTCTGCGTCACCCGCGTCATCTTTCAACACGATGAAGGCAAACGCAGCTGGAAGGAGACCAGAGGTTCAGGCGCATCAGACCACGACCCACCTCCCGGGGCAGCATGTTTCACACAAATCGCCATAAATCCGAAGGGGCTTTAAATCATACGCTGGTGACCCTGTGGCAGCTGGTCTCTTTAGCTGCAACCCCAAAGGTGCATTTCCATTTTCATTCAAGGTGGAAGTGACTCCATTGGCTCCTCTGAGCGCCCCAGGTGGCGGGCATGTTTGGAGAGACCCTGGAGCCGTGACTCACGTCTGTCTGCACACCCGTGACACAGCCGTGACGTGGGCTGTAGAAGATTCACTCTCCACCCCGTGTGACAGGTGTGGAAACACCGCCCAGGCACTAGTCTCTGGGCACGTGTCCAGCCTGTGGGCACCAGCCACGTGGCTATTTAAAGGTAAGTTAAATGTAAAATGCAGCTCCCCAGTCACGTGAGCCACGCGTAGCCGGGGCCCACCGTGTGGACAGCACAGACAAAGAATGGCTCTGTCGAGGCAGGAAGTTCTGTTGGGCTGCGCTGGTCAACCAGTATTTTAGCACAAACACCAGGTTTTGTTTTCAGTACTCCAGTGAGGATCAGAATGGCTCCCACGGGTGTCCAGCACGTTTCTCCTTAACCCACCGGGGATGATCTCGCACACGGACCCAACTCCAACTCCATTTCTCTCCACGTGAGCAATCGCTGTCCCAGCGCCACTTAGGACGGTCTGTCCTTTCCCCCTGACCCGCACTGTCCTGCCTCCAAGCCAAAGCTCTCTCCACAGTCTCCTTCTTGCCCACTGGCCTGTCCGTCCCTGCACCGAGCCCACCCCATCCTGATCTACACTCCCTGCGCACCACCTAACCCCCACTGGTCCTGTCTGTCTGCCTCTCCCCTCTCCCCCAGCCCCTCCAGCACATGAGCCCCCGGGGCAGGGACTTAGGTCGCTCTCCAGGTCTGCGTCCTAATCACACGAGACCTGGGGGCTCCCCTCTGTCAGATCGAGTGCAGAGAGAGTGGGGACAAATACACACCCACAGCTTTTGCTGTTGTTCATGTTTTACAAGTGGACAAATGCTCAGATTTGTTAGAAATCAGGAAAACGCACATCCTCATCACACCCAATACACAAATTCTCCCCCAAAGCCTGGCAGGCAACGCCGGAGTCGCTTAGGATGCAGGGAAGGGCTGCTGGTGGGAGCGTGATGTGGGCCGAGGCCCCTGAGACGCACACTCGAGGGCCCGTCCTGTCTCATCCCCTCGACCCCCAACAGCCCCCCACATCCCCG
The DNA here is from genome assembly GCF_951394435.1 of Stenella coeruleoalba. Classification (NCBI taxonomy): domain Eukaryota; kingdom Metazoa; phylum Chordata; class Mammalia; order Artiodactyla; family Delphinidae; genus Stenella; species Stenella coeruleoalba. The sequence continues at coordinate 43,545,539 of NC_137161.1, read as the reverse complement.
CCCCTGTTATCATGGGCGACATCCTCACGGGCACATCCTTCTGTGGCAACTGAAAACGCTTGTTTAAAACACTTAAATGAGTGTTCAATTTTCCAACAGGTTGGCTTAGGGACAGTATGTAACAGAAGAAGAGCACACAGACGTGGCTGGGAGGCAGGTGACACTGGGTCATGGTGCATCCTGACAGCAGGAGGGAGAGTGCCCCGGCCACTCAGCCAGGCAGTAGACGTCAGTGTGCCCAGCAGTGCAGCATAAGGTCAGGGAGTGTCTGGGTCGCGCCCGGCCAGGCCAGGCCAGCGTGACTGCTACATGCCTGGCATTACAACACTCAGGTGACCCGGCCCCTTCCCAGACCCACCCCTTAGGAACTGACGGACTTTGGAACAAAGTGTGTCCCCAGTAAGGACCGGTCCAATCACTGGCTCTGTGCTCCCCTGGCCCATCGCTGTGCAGGGGGAACCACAGGTCAGACTCCTCCAAAGAGTCTCAGGCCAGTCAAGGAGCCGCTGCAAGGCACGGGGTGCTGTGACGGAGCACGTGTGAGGGACGTGTGGGCAGCACAGGGCATTTGCACACGCTGTCCCTGACAGGGCCACAAGGGCCCTGTGGACGGGGAGGAAGCTCCCCAAGCTCAGCTGGGCCAAACAGGTCACGACTGCTTGTGGGTGAGTGTCCTTAAAGGACGGCAGAACCAGGACATTTCAGAGTCCTGACTTTTTTCTAACACTTGTGCCTGTTCAGCCTCCTCACCCAAAATCTCCACTTGAGAGAGACGTGAACCAGCAGCCTGACCCACGAGAAAGCCCTGGCCCCCGCCCACCGAGTCTGCTTCTCATACAGGAGCCGTGGCCCCAGGGCCAGGAGGGTCCTCGGGGGACACGCACCTTCTCCCTTGATGTCGTGCGGGTAGCCGATGACGGCGGTCTCGGGCACTGCAGGGTGGTCAGCCTGGGCGTGACAGAGAACGCAGAGGTGAGGCAGCGACTCAGCCAGTGACGAGCACCCCAGACCCCAGGCAGCGGCAGCCGGTGGCGGTGCGGGCACAGAGGCCGGCTGAGCTCACCATGGCATCCTCAATCTCCGCCGTCCCCAGCCGGTGGCCACTGATGTTGATGACATCGTCCATCCGCCCCGTGATCTGGTAGTAGCCGTCCTCAGTTCGGTAAGCCCCGTCTCCTGTGAAGTAGTAGCCTGCACCACAGTGGGGGATTCAGCACCAGCTCCGAACTGGGACCCAGCAGGGCTCCCACCCTTCCATGAGGGACACTCCCTGGACAGGAGGAAGCGCCGAAGCCCCCCTGCCGACGCGCCACCCCCCATGGAGACACCTCTCCGGTGCTGCTAAGCTGGTGCCAGTAAAGGGCAGAGGGGCTGCCAGACAGCAGGAGGCTGCGAACGTCTGGAAGCAGAAGATACGAGGAGCCCACTCGAGCTTCCCCAAAAGTGTTGCTGACATGCTTGCAACTGCAGAGCATCGGTTCCCAGGGGCACACGTGTACGTGAACTCCCACCAAACGACACGACACAAGCCGGGAAGACAACCACATGGAGACCGGGGGGGAGGCCTGGAGCCACCACGATTGTCGCCAAGGTGGCGTCCTGCTCTTCTCCTGGGAGCCCATGGCCTGAGCCCCTGGGAGAACCCCGAGCTGGACCGCTCCTGGCTCAGAGGTAAGGAAAGGAGGGAGCATTCACGCAACCCCTGGCCCCTCGGAAACGGTTCTGAGACCGAGTCCAGCGGCGGCAGGAAAGGCTCACCCGGGTAGGCCTTGAAGTAGGCGTCCAGGAATCGCTGGTGATCTCCGAAGATGGTCCGGGCCATGCCTGGCCAGGCCTGGGACAGGCACAGAGCCCCGGACACATCTCCACCCTTCAGGACATTTCCCTGCAGACCCGGGAGATGGGGAGACAGAAGGAGTGACCATCTCGCGTTCTCCGAACTGCCGGGCCTGAGACAGGAACAGGACAAGTGCCCCAGAGGGAGCCTCCCGGAGCTTTCTCCTCTGAGAGGAGACCCTGCGGTGGGTGCCGCGCGACGGGGGAGGGCAGCCGAGGCCAGGGGGTGGCGGGGCACGTGGACAGGGAGACTCACCTTCTCATCCATGAGAACAGGGACGATGCCAAACAAGGGCCTCATTGCCATGCAGGGCAGGATTTCTGCCCCCTCCTCCGAGGGCCGCGGCGAGATGCAGATGCCCCCCGTTTCTGCGGGGAGGACAGAAAGAAACACCAGTGGGCCTGGGGCTACTGACACGTGTATCCAGACCGTATGGACACAGGGTCCACACACACAGCTGCTCTCCAGAGTGGGAGGGGGTAGACCTGCCCATCCGGGGCAAGAAAACAGCCCCCAGTGACAAAAGGACCTCTGAGGAGAAACCAGGCTTGGGTGCCGGTCCCCTCCACTGTGGAAATGAGAGCGGGCCGGGGGCCAGGTTCAGCCCCAGGAGCCACGGCCCCCATCCCGTGTTGTGGGGACGTGGGGACGTCGGAAAGGAGGGCAAAGGGAAAGAACGCCCACGGGTCCTGCCCCCAGGCATTTCTCTGGCTCCGGCCTCCATCAGCCTGCATGGGAAGGGCCCCCCCAAGACTCTGCTGTAGGGAACACCTGGGGCCTTCCTGAACCATGAGGCCCACGCCACTGGGAACGTCTCACTTTCTGGCTTCTTGAAGGACGAGACCTCAGCCATGTTTATTACGTCAGTGGTGGTCTCTTGCCGCCAAAATCCTCATAAGTCAGACACCCCAGAGGAGGGGGGCAAATCAAAACACAGTGGTGCAGAACCTTTCCCTCTAGATCCAAATCTAGACTCAAGGTCGCTTAAACGGCAGGACCCATCACTGGGCTGTACCGGGTTCAGGAGGTGGGCCGCCAAGGAAGGGAACCTTTGCAGGGCCCTATGTCGCCCCTCTGCCCCCTCCCGGGCCCCATCTTTCAGACGAGGAAACCAAGGCTCAGGGAAGCCTTCACACCCATGTCTCACAGCTGCAGAGCGGCAGCTGCTGCCCCAAGCTGCCTCTCCCCACACGCCAGGTGCACGTTGAGCTGACGCTCCGTGCTCCCTGCCCCTCCCCCGGGGACGTGCTCACCTGTCTGCCACCAGGTGTCCACCAGCGTGCACCGGCTGTCCCCCACCACTCTGTGCAGCCACTCCCAGGCCTCGTGGTTGATCGGCTCTCCCACTGCAACCACACGAGAGAGAGAAGGTGTTAAGAGACCTCCAAAAGGCTGAAACCAAAAGGAGCTGATTTCACGACGAAAACAGCTCTATAATTTTCCCAAAAGACACAAAAGGTGACTTGAAAAAGCAGTGAGATCATCAGGTTTATGGCTATGGAAGAACACAAATGACAATGAGATATTTTCACCATTAGAGGGTCAAAAGCCAAGAAGTTGGCAAGAGTGTGGAGGAAACAGCACCACACACACTGCTGGAGTGCGGTTTGCAGAGCGATTCGGGTGTTTCTCTTCCCGTTTAGAAGTGCACACGCCCGTGGCAACTGCTTTGGATGCCTGCTGGTGACGGAACCCACTAAAGCCAGACACACTCGTCCTGTGACTGGAGAAGGTCGCTCCAGGCAGCCACCCCCAGAAGCAGACACGGACGGGGATGTTCCCATGGCCAAGAGCTAAAAACTGTCCGTGGAGAGGAAAATGGCGAAGTGAATCATGGCACATTCGTGAGGGACCACCACCGGCCAAGGCATGAATTGGCCCAGGTGCAGGAGCCGCCGTGCTGTTCACCCACCTGCCAGCACGGCTCACTGATCCTGATGGAAGAAACACGTCCACACATGGAGGTGCGGGAAAGTCATTCTGGCTCACACACCCTTTAACTCAGACCTTATGCTAACTGGAACAGCCTGTCTGTGGCCCGTCAGACATACACTGCACATCTGCGTTAATCATTAAAGAAAAGGGCAGGCTGTCCAGAAGTAAAGAATGTCTGAAAATAGAGATAAATGCCTCCCTGGGACGCCAATGCTGGGACTCCTTTGATGATAAGACTCCCTTCCCAGAGCCAAGGCTATACTGACTCTCTGTGCACGTGCTGATCTGCTTTTTTGAAACCTTGAAGGAACTATCCCTGACTGGTTTGACGTTCTTTGTCCTGATAAGACATAAAAGTGCTGAAAACCATGCTTCTCTGGAGCACTTCCCTTAGAGCTTACAGTCCTCAGCTTGGTTTGAATAAAATTCTTTTCTATTCTTATTATAGATTGGTTACTGATTATTTTCCTCGACAATACCCTGGTCTCAGGAAACCCCCGCAGGGCTCTGCTGTCGGAGCCCGTTATGCAGCAGGGGTGCCCCCAAGCGACACAGAGCCCAGCCAGCTGGTGAGGACTCCCTGGGGGGAGTCCCTGCACGCTCGCTCCTGCCTGGTCCAACCAGAGAGTGGCTCTGGTCACAGCCCTTAGGGAGTGAGGCCCATAGGAGCCTGCCCCTGGCCTAGGGGACGCGCAGCAGAGCACTCTGAGCACCTGCCTTGTCACCTGCGTCCTGCTTCCTTAGTAACCGAATCCCCTGCAGGAGAACAGGCCTGGCGCCTTCCACCTCCCAGGACCACCTCAACTCAGGGTAACCCAGGTCACCTTTCCAAAACGTTCTCACATGACTTGGCGACATCTATCCTGATGACGAGTGGAGATAACCTTTGATCTCACAACTCCCTCCCTGCCTGGAAACACGCACCCAAGGGCAGAATGGCAGTGATGACAGCGCTGGGAACAGCAGGGGGTGAGATCCTGGGCAGCCACTAGGGAAAGGGCTCGGGCCTGACCTTCCAACGGTGGTGAGTTTTCATAATGAAGACGGAGCACAGACAACATCACAATGCTGAGCCCCAGACCCTTAACAGCTGTGGGCTCCCAGAAGGGGCTTCCACGTGGGACATTTGCTTTCTACTGGCTGCAGCCGCATCATATGAACTCAGCGCAGACACAGCCTTTGTGATGAAGCCATCCAGAGACCTGCTCTGGCTCTGGCACACACATGCCGCCTGCAGCCGCTCACCTGAGCCCGGGGCCCACAGGGAGGATCCTGCAGCCGCTTACCTGAGCCCAGGGTCCGCAGGGAGGAGCGGTCATACTTCTTCACCCAGGAATCCTCGAATTTCAGCAGCAGCCGGAAGGCCGTCGGGGCTCCATAGAACTGATTGATCTTCAACCTCTGCACCATCTCCCAGTACCGACCTACGAGAGGCCCCGGGTCACGTCACCTCCGTGAGCCTTACTTAGAGGCGGCCCACGTTACCAGGCGCCGGACGTGTGCAGACACCCACGGTGTCCACGAAACGCACTCTGCATCCACCTCTGGGACGGGAGGGGCTCCCCATGGGGCTGCCTCCTGCACTCCCCGCGTCAGAGGCTGCAGCCTCCGCCTGGCCCTGGGTGCCGACCCACACGCTGACAGCCCATGTCCTGACCCACGGGACACAGCGAGGAATCAGGTCAAAGGGATATTACCGTGAAGTAGCACCAATGCAGAACCGCATTCAGGCACATTTAAATGGTCTCTAGTGGCGACCCGTGCTTCCCCTGGAGCAGCAGCGGCGCCCAGGACGCACGCGCCCCGTCAACCCCCCAGCTCGCCGCCACCACTCTGCACACAGGAGGTTGAGGCCACCTGAGACTCGGCTCTCATCCCTAGCCGGGCCCCCTGCACGCCCTCCAGGAGCACATCTGGCCCCTGCAGGAGGCTGGAGAGGACCTGGAAGCGGGGGACCAAAGTTCCAGGCACCAAACCGTCAGCGCTGTGGACCGCCTGGGCAAGAGCCTGGGCAAGAGCCTCGCAGAGCCGCCAACCTTCAGTCACGTTTGAACAAACACTTGAAGACGCTGTGCCACAGGGAGGAAGATGCCAGGGGAGCAAGACGTGGGTCCTCAAAGGGATCCCTCTCCATGGTGGCGGCTCCAGGCCACACACCACAAGCTCGGCCCGAGTGGCCTGAAGGCACGGGCAGCAGGGCGCCCGGGGAGGCTGGCCACTGGCCTCGGCCTCGAGGAAGGGCAGGATCCGGGCAGGTGGCCGCAGAGGTTAGGGGGACACTAGCGTGGGTGGTCTCCCGAAGGCTCCAGCGACTGGAGCCCCTCCCATTGCGTGTGTGATCCCACTGCAGACCTGGCCCGGCCCCTGCCGCCCGGCAGCTTTGTCACAAGAACCCACGAGCCCGACCCGAGCAAAGCCTCCACCCCGCAGCCCGCACCCCCAACCTCTCCTCCTTCCTCCTGCCCCTGCTGCAGTCCGCACCAGCGTCGGGGTAAACCGGGGTGCTCTCAAAAAGGACGCTGGTCGCTCCATTGCACAGAGGCCCGTACACCACATAGCTGTGTCCCGTAATCCAGCCGATGTCAGCCACGCAGCCAAAGACGTCACCTGGCCGGTAGTCAAACACAAACTGCAGAAACAGGAGGAGGGGCTGTCAGGAGCCTGTCACCCGTTCCCACACATCACAGGGCGTGTTCTGTCACCGAGGCACAGCTGCTCCCATGGCCCCCGAGAGCAGGAGTGAGGGCAGAGCACCACAGCGGTGATGAGAGGGGAATCACTGGTGACAGCAGCGCCAGGCCCGCAGATGACAGCAAAAGAAGCCAGACTTTAGAGGGGACACTCTTTGAGCCCCAGCACAAAGCCCATGCATACGCTGGAGGTCACCTAGTACTAGTCCTGAGGCGGGCGGGGATGGGGGTTTTGGGGGAGCGGGCGGATGTCAGGGCCTGAAGGAGCTGGCCACACGTGTACCCACAGGTAAAACTCCATCCAGTCCTATGTCTAAAATAAGGGCACCTTTCTGCATTAAGTTACACCATAGTTTTTTTTGTTTTTTTGTTTTTTTACACCATCGTTTTTTAACACCATCGTTTTTTAAATCCTTTTAAAACTGCAAAAAACAAAAGCCAAAAAGGCCAAGAAACGCACCAAGCATCATCAGCTTCTAAGAGTCTGAGAGACACGGGCATCTCCTTATTCTTGCCAAAAAGTCAAACCTGAACCTGACCCTGTCTGCGGGTCCACTTGCCCTTTTGCAGGAGATGCTGAGGACAGAGAGGCACACAGCCGGGCGCTATAACCGACAACATTCAAGGAAATGAAGGGATGGAGGAAAACCCATTGGTTAAACTTGCCTTAAAAGGCTTACCCAAAACAGTCAGTGGGCAAGAGTAAGCTACAGTACCTAGGGATGCACATTTGGGTGACAAAACTAGAAAGGGCAGGGACACTATGGGCCATGAAGGGGCTTCTGTGTGAGGCTGGCGATGTTCCAGTTTTTGACTGAAGTGAGTTTGTCCAACAATAATTCATTAAGCCACACATTTGATTTCGGTGGTTTTCTATATCTGTGTCCTATTTTGCAATAAAGATGTTTTCTTAACCTTTGGGCGAGAGGCCCAGTCTCTTGCTGCCACAGACACACACTGAGGTCCCCCAGGAGTTTCCAGACAGCACAGTGGTCTCGAGTCTGCCAGGGTCCTGTGGAGCCGTGACCCAAGGCAGAGGGGTCTTTCAAGGAAACCACTCCCACTGCACTGGTGAAGCAGGACTCCCACACCCCAAGGCCCACAGCATTCCGGAACTGAGAGGATTTTTAATATGAGGACCCACAGTGCCACATCTTTCAAGGGGCTGGCGACCTCTCTACCTGCTGTTCTTGGAAGGAGAACAGGTGCCCGGGACCAGCCACTCTCCAAAGGGCACCCTGACCCCACTGCTCACCCTGAAACCTGCCCACGTCCCCACCGTCCCTGCAGAGTCAACTGTCCTTTTCCCTGAAGAAACCAACAGTCCTAATACCGTCAGCGGGTACGCGGACGGACACACACACACACACACACACACACACACACGCACACAGACGTACACTCATAGACACACGCTTATGTACAGAAGGCTGAAAGTTTCTATTCCTAATGCTTTAAAATGCCCTCACTGTATTGAAGAGAAATTCAAAAGATGGTCCCGTCCTCACATCCCCACTTCTTTTGCTCATGTAGGCAGTGTCCTGGTAACGCTTGAAAACAAAAAATGAAGACTCTTTCACCACATTTACAGCTCCCCTAATGCTAATTTTGTTATAAATTGATGGAAACACGTTGACCCATTCTGTGACCTTCTTGGTGTTCGGTCTCAGTAGCTACATTTTCCAAAGTGTTCTGACCTACACAACGTGTCATTCTTTGCAACATGCCCACCCAGAGCTGAGCAAGGGGCTTTCAGACGAGAACAGCTCTGTGATGCTCACGGTCACCCAGCGGCCAGAAGACAGCGGCTTTAGCATGGACTGTGTCAAGCATAATACCTCGTCTTCCCGGCCTGGTTCTGTGACACGTCTATCTTTCTGCCTCACTTCCGCATCTTCAGTGCTGCCCGCAAGTGGCTGCCACTCCCAGGCCTCATCTTTGCCCTCCCAGGACCCGCTCGTCGTCCGTGCTCATCCGTAAGGTCCACCTCCGGATGACCAGGCCTGGGATATATGCTGATACGACCGATCAGCATACCCCACTCCCACCCCCACCATAGTGACTGAGTGGGCAGGGCCCTGGTCCCCAGCCAGACTGTAGGTGCTCTCAGCGTCCAAGCCCTGCCTAGATGCGCCTGGGCTTCCCGGTCACATGGCCAGTCGGCTCCCCTGCTGCTGGCATTGCCTGGGGCTGAGTTCTGCCTTTAGCCAGAGAGAGAGTCTAGTCCACAGACGATATCCTGAGACCCCATCCCACCTGGGAAGCGTCAGCTATTCCCCAGGGCAACCAGGGATGCATGTTAACCAAAATCCCCCCACCCACCCATGTTTAAATGAGTGCTGATTTTTAAATGCATTTACTATAATAAAACTGTGGCAGATCATTTGCTTTATAATCCTTAAAGGATGGTCCCCTGTAATACAATTTCCATACACTAAATTTAAGCCTCCTCATAAAATCAAGTCTTTTTAAAAATTTTCCTTTTAAAATGTGGCCCCAGTAAGCAGAGCCTAGAGGCCACAGCACTTTTAGGGGCCCATGAAAATGTTTTACTTTCTTTCAAAATCAGATGAAAAAGATATCTTAAGTAGAAGAACGCGTCTTAACAAATAACAATAATGTACTCATATCTACACCAACCTTGTTGTATAGGAGAAGGGCACAGGAAGGCCAGAGCACTGGACTCCCAGCAGCTGAAAGCAGCCGTGCCAGCCAGCACGTCAGGCCTAGGGAGGGCTTGGCACACGTGTGACGGGCTAAAGACCAGCAGAAGACACAGGTCCAAGGACCCAGGCCCTTCCGACAAGGACAGAAACTCAGCTCCCCAAGCCCACCCCTCCACCACGCTGATGCCAGGACTCCCGGCCCTGCTCGTGAACACGCGAGGAGAAGACGTTAGCAGGAGCTCTGGCCCCCCGCCTGGAGCCCCCCGGGGCAGCGCCCTACCCGGTGCGTCACAGCGGCGTACAGCAGGTAGCCCGCCTGGGTGTGGACAAGCCCCTTGGGTGTCCCAGTGCTCCCCGAGGTGTACAGCAGGAAGAGCGTGTCCTCACTCCCCATGCTCTCTGGGGCGCACACTGGCTCCTCCTTGGCCATTTCCTGTGAGGGAGAAGACCAGACAGCCCGTCAAGGGCAGTGACCTCGCCCCTGCACCCGGCATCCCCGAGAACACCTCTCCCCCTCGGCCTCAGGACTCGGCAGACAGGGTTCAGAGTTCACCTTCTCTAGCCTGCCCCAGTTTAATTCCAAATAAAAGGATGGATCCAGTCATTTCTGTTATGTTAAATGTTTCCCTCTGTCTGTGGAATTTGAGTTCCATGTTCCCTACCCGGATGGAAGCCCATCAAATAGCAAAGGGGAACTCTGGGCACCTCTGGGGGACCCAGACTGAGAACCACAATCTGACAAGACTCAGACTCAGTTAATCCAATGACAACCTCTTCTCCTCAAACTATACAAAAGGAGATAAACCCACCTGCTCAAGGGGGATGTCCAGATCCCCCATGTGGACCTTGTTGTCTGTCCTGTGAGCCACGAGGACATGCTGGACGGTTGGGCAGAGCTTTATGGCTTCGTCCACAATCTTCTTCAGCTCCACCACACGCCCTCCCCGGAGTCCTTGGTTGAAGGTGATAACCACCTTGCACTTGGCTATCGGAGTCAAAGGCAGGTATTTCTGGTCAGTTTCCTCCCCACTCCGACCTTCACAGCCCAGACAGCCACACACCCCAGGCCTAAGGGTGTGATGGATAAAGTCCATCCTTGAGCAAGAGAGTCAACACAAAAAAGTGAAGTTCCACCTGCTTTGGGATCTTTGTGCTCAGAGCAGAAGCGCCAGCCTCTTCCCAGCTCTGGGAGGAGCAGGTGTAACTGGAGCTAAGCCACTGGAAGCTCAACTCTGCCAGTCTCCCGCTCCCTCCCACCTGCCCCAGGGCCTTCCCAGGCTACCCTCCACCCACCACGCCCCAACCCGGGATGACCCGGAGGGATCACGGCTGAGGTGGGCTATTGTACAACTGGCCCCTGAGAAAGAGCCTGGAACAACCATCCAGCTGCCATGCTGATGGCCAAGCGCAGCCCTCAGACCTGTGACGTGGGCACCGAGGCCTGATTTGGAGCCACAGGCGGAAGTGTTGAGGAATCACCCCACCCAGTAGTCCTCAAGCAGCCCCTCGGGGTTCATGCTGACGCCCGGGCCCCATCGCCTTCCAGGGTTTCCCCGCGGTCTGAGCCCTGGGCACCCACAGTGGGAGCTCCCCGGCCTCACTCCCTGCAGCCCGCAGCACCTTCCAGGACCACCTCCCCAGTGAACTGCCTGCACTTGAACTCTCGCCTCAGGGCGGCTCCTGGGGGCCCTACCTGAGGCGCCAGTCTCCCTCAGCTTTCCAGTCTGAAACGTGCTTTCTAGAGACATGCTCACAGCCTCTCTTCCTCCCAAGAGCCCTAGAGGCGGCACAGCCCCGCGGGCCACCTGTGACCCCTCCAGCACAGGCCTTTGCCTGGGTCAGAGAGATGCTCTGGACTGCTTGGGGCGCCTAGGACAGTGTCATCAGCTCTGCACGCCAGGCCCCGGCCACACACACTGTTTGCTCCTCGAGCCTTGGCAATCGGTCACCGTGGGGAGACAAAGTCAGGTGGACAGAGCCCACCTGAGACGCTCAGGCCTACATCCCTGAGCTGGGGCTGTCCAGGGAAGCTCCCTGTGGGGCAGGAAGGGAGATGGCCAAGCAGGTAGAAAGCGACCCTGCTCAAGGGGATGAGAGACAAAGCAAGCTCAGGACCCTCTGGAGAAAACAGTGGCCCCGGCCCAACCTGGGTGCTGGAATCCCGGCCTCCGAGACACAGGCCTCACTCCCGGTGCCCATCTGTGCGAGGCCTCCCTGCCCGAGTGGTTCTCCAGGGCAGGAACCTCCGGGCCCGACACGCCCAGTCCCCAGGAGGTGCTTGAGGAGCACCTTCTCTCTGCGGTCCCCGAGGGCGGGCAGCGGGGCCGTGGCACGTGCACGGCATCAGCACAGGCAGGATCAGCAGACACTTTGGTCTGGGGAGGATTCACTTTCACCCTGGCTTTTGATCAGGTCTCAGCTTCTGTATTTGTTTTTAATTGCTCCCATAGCCAATTACCACAAATTTAGTGGCTCAGAACCCCCATTTTTTTTTTAGCTCACGGTTCTATAGTCTGGGTGAGCTCGGCCGTGAGACTCTAAGCTGGGTTCTCTGCTTAGAGTCTCACGGCCAAAATCAAGGTGCCGGTGGGGGTGGGGGAAGATCTCACCCGGAGGCTCTGGGGAGAATCTGCTTTCAGGTTGCTCAGGGTGTTGGCAGAAGTCAGGTCCGTGTGGCTGTAGGACTGAGGCCCCCATTTCCTTGCTGTCAGTCAGGGGTCGTCCTCAGCTTTTAGAGCCACCTACACCCCATGCACACAACCTCCTTCATCCTCAAAGCCAGCAAAGGCAGGTCAAGTCCTTGTCACTTGGAATCTCTCTCACCTCCCTCTCTGCCACATGTTTTCTGCTTCAGCCAGAGAAAGTTCTCTGCTTTTAAGGATCGGTGGTTACACCGGGCGGACCAGCATCATCCCCCCACTTTGGGGTCCCATCACATCTGCAGAGGCCTTCCGCCACGTAAGGTACATATTCACAGGTACTGGGGAATTCGGGCGTGGACAACTGCTTGGGCCACTAATCTGCCCTCACAGCATCTCGCAGAGCCATTCTCCACCCTCCCCACGCCTCCCTCTCTCCACTCCTCACACAGCCTAGACCAGGAGGGAAGATAAAGGAAGAGGAGTGGCCAGAGACCAGAGGCCAGGCCAGGGGGCCGGGGCCGTAGAATAGGACATACTAACCGGAGAAGCTGCCTACTCACGGTGAGACCTGGTCGCCACACTGACACTCTCCTTCCCCGTGGTGGACAAAAGACAGCTGTGAATTCTCTGACCTGGTCTCACGCCACTTCTCATGGACAAGTAGGGTCTAGGCCCCCTCCCCTTAAATTTGGGGTGGCTACAGACTGGTTTGACCAATGGAGTAGAGCCAGAATGATGCTCTACTGATTCCAGGGTCAGCCTGTAGGGCGAGTGGCAGTCTCCTTGCTTCCTCGTGGAGCCATAAGCCACCATGTAACAAGTCTGACCACCTGAGGCTGCCTTGCTATGGGGAAGCCCAAGTTAGTCATGTGAAGAGGCTACATGAACAGAAAGAGACCCCTGGCCACCCCCAAACATTCAAACCAATCCAGCCAATATCCCAGATATCACAAAGCAGAGGGAAGCCATTCCCACTACGCCCACCTGACTCCTGCCCCACAGAATCATGAAACATAATAAGAAAATATACTGTTCTAAGTACTTACTTTTGGAGTAGCTTGTAACACAGCAATAAACCAAAATACCACCCTCACTGAGCCAAGAGAACACAGACACTTGTCCCAACAGGGTCTTGCCCCCAGGAAACTGACACCTGAATAGCTGGACATGGAGGCTGTAGGGTGCTGGGGAAGAGCCACTTAATGGCAAAGTTCTAGAGAAAAGTTATAGGACTTTCCCCTGCTGAGTCCCTCAGAGCTGACTGGGCCCCTGCCTTCCCATGGCCTGGCTGTTTAGGATTCCTGAGTTCTGGGAGTTGCCTGGCATCCAGTTACTAATTCTCCAGAGTCAATTGCTTTTGCTTGTTTCAAAGAATCTTAACAGAAACACTTGGTAACTGTGGCCACATCAGCAAGAGAGGAAAGGAGCAGCTAATGTAATGTTAAAAGCATTGGTAGAATGCCTGGGTTCAAATCCTGGGTCTGTCACTAAGTAGCAGTGTGACCTTAGGCAAGTCACTTAACCTTTCTGTGCCTTAGTTTCCAAGACCAGATGGCTTCACTGGTGAATTCTACCAAATAGATAAAGACAAATTAACAGCAATCTTTCTCAAACTCTTCCTAAAAATTGCAGAGGAGGAAACACTTTCTTACTCATTCTGTGTGGCCAGCTTTACCCTGATACCAAAACCAGACAAACAGATCACAAGAAAAGAAAACTATGGACCAATATCCCTTATAAACACTGATGCAAAAATCCTCAACCAAATGCTAATAAACTGTATCCAGCAGCATATTAACAAGATTATACATCATGACCAAGTGGGATTTATTCCTGGAATGCATGGATGGTGCAGCATACGAAAATCAAAGATAGATATACAGATCAGTGGAACAGAATAGAGAACTCAGAAATGAGCACTCACATATACAGTCAAGTTATTTTTGACAAGAGTTCCAAGACCATTCAACAAAGGAAACAATAGTCTCTTCAATAAATGGTATCACTGGATATGCACAGGCCAAACAAAATGAAGCTGGGTCCTTACCTCACACCATATGCAAAAATTAACTCAAAATGGATCAAAGACCTGGGACTTCCCTGGTGGCGCAGTGGATAAGACTCCGCGCTCCCAATGCAGGGGGCCCAGGTTTGATCCCTGGTCAGGGAACTAGATCCCATATGCATGCTGCGACTGAGAGTTCGCATGCCACAACTAAGAAACCCGCATGCCACAACTAAGGAGCCCATGGGCTGCAACTAAGGAACCCTGGAGCTGCAACTAAGGAGTCCTAAGACTTTGCATGCCACAACTAAGGAACCTGCCTGCTGCAACTAAGGAGCCCATATCCCACAACTAAGGAGCCGGCAAGCCCTGGAACTGCAACTAAGGAGCCCGCCTGCCACTACTAAGATCTGGCACAACCAAAATAAATAAATATTTTTTTTAAAAATGGATCAAAGGGGGCTTCCCTGGTGGCACAGTGGTTGAGAGTCCACCTGCCAATGCAGGGGACACGGGTTTGTGCCCCGTTCTGGGAAGATCCCACATGCCGCGGAGCGGCTGGGCCCGTGAGCCATGGCCGCTGAGCCTGCGCGTCCTGAGCCTGTGCTCCACAACGGGAGAGGCCACAACAGTGAGAGGCCCACATACCGCAAAAAAAACAAAAATAAAAATAAAATAAAAAATGGATCAAAGACCTAAATGAGAAAGCTAAAACTATAAAAAACTCTTAGAAGAAAACACAGAGGCAAATCTTTGTAATGTTGTACTTGGCAGTGGAGTCTTAAATAATATACCAGAAACACAAACAACAAAAGGAAACAGATGAACTGGACTTTATCACAATTAAAAATTTTTGTACTTCAAAGGACAATACTGAGAAAGCAAAAAGACAACCCACAGAATGGGATAAAATAATTGCAAATCATATATCTGACAAAGGTACAGTATCCAGAATATCTAGAGAACTCACAACTCAACAATATAAAAAAGACGAACGACCAATTAAAAAAATGGGCAAAGGACTTAAGTAGATATTTCTCCAAAGAAGACACAAATGGACAAGCACATAAAAAGATATTCAATGATATTAGTCATTAGAAAAATGCAAATCAAAACTACAATGAAATACCACTTCATACCCATTGGGATGGCTATAATTTTTTTAAAAAGGAAAATAACAAGTGTTGATGTGGATTTGGAGAAGTTGGAACCCTCATACATTGCTAGTAGAAATGTAAAACAGAATAGCTCCTTTGGAAAAGTTTTGCAGTTTGTCAGTAAGTTAAACATAGATTTACCATATGTGCCAGCAATTCCATTCCTAGGTATATACCCAAATAATTGAAAGCAGGTATTCTTATACATAAACGTTCACAGCAGTTCTATTCACAATAGCTAAAAAGTAGAAACAAGTAAAAATACCCATAAACAGATAAATGGATAAACAAAATGTGGTTTATCCATACAGTCAAATATCATTCATCTACAAAAAGAAATGAAATACTGATACACACTACAACATAGATGCACCTTGAAAACATGATGCTTAGTGAAAGAAGTAGAACACAGAATGCCACATACTGTAGGAGTTCATTTTTACAAAACCTCCAGAACAAGCAAATCATAGAGAGAGAGAAAGCAGATTAGTGGTTGTCAGAGGCTGGATGGAGGGGAAATGAGGAATGCCTGCTTCATGGGTATGAGATGTCCATTTGGGATGACGGGAAAGTTCTGGAATAGTGATGACGGTTGCACAACATTGTGCATGTGCTTAATGTCTCTGAACTGTACACTTTAAAATGATTCAATGGTAATAGAAAAAGAGAGAGGGTAGAAATAGCAAGAGTATTATCTCATATAATATTATGAAGACTAAGTTAAAATGAAGAGAGATGGCCTTCACAAACTGCTGAAAACAAAACCTGGTACACAGTAGGTGCTACAGAGTTCAGAGAGAGAGAGAAAGGAGTAGCAGCACCAATGCTTGAAATTAGAGGGGAAATGTTGAAAGGGAACAGAAAGGCTCCCCAGTCTTTCCTAAAGAGAGTGGTCAACAGAGGTCTGAGAACTATGCCCTTCAGCTCTGTCCATTACCCAAAGGGAAGTCTTCTATGAGACACAAAGAATTCCCAACAGCCCCCAGGGGAGCCAGCTCAGGGAACCCTCTAGGATCTCAAGGGAGCAGGGGTCAGGCTGCACAGACATGAGGCCACCATTCAGACACTCAGCCCTCCGACACCAGAAAAAGGAAGGAGACAATATTGCTCTGCACACCTGTCTGGGAGGCCCTGACCTACCTGCAGACAGAAGGCCTTAAAGACACACCACGAGGCCCACACCTGACTCCAAGCCTCAGGAGATGGCCCACCCCATCAGTCCTCATCACAGAAGGCTTCCAGCTGTTGACCTGTGGAATCTTCCCCATATCTCCCCAGCCTCATCTCACCCTACGTTTCTTCCCTCCTGCACTGCAGCCACACAGCCTCCTCCAGTGGGTACATATGCCACTCCCTCCACCTGGAATCTTCCCTTCCTTCATCTGGTTAAATCCAATGCACTCAGATCTCAGCTGATAGAGCAAATGTTCATTCAGCCATGCGCTGTCCCTGGTAGTGTCCATCATCTGTATGTGTGACTTTCAGTGATGTCTGTCACCACGCTAAGTCCCTGAAGGCTAGGCGACCCAGGTTCCTCCCTCCCTCCCACTGCCCACGTACTCACCATCATTGATCCTCGCAGCCAAGGACCCCGCACTGAAGCCAGCAAAGACAACAGTGTGGATGGCTCCAATCCTGGCGCAAGCCAGCATTGCGGCCACAGCCAGCGGGGAGACAGGCATGTAGATGGCTACCCGGTCCCCTCGGTGGACTCCATGCCTCTTGAGCGTGTTGGCCAGGCGGCACGTGGTCTCCAGCAGTTCCCTATGGCACAAGGAAGGGAGGGCTGTCAGAGAAGGGGGAGGGCCAGAACGCATAGTCATTTGGCTGGAATAATTCTGCAAACTGCAGGCACTGGAGCCCCGGCCAGCCAGGGGGAGGGCAGCCACTCCAACACTTGATGCATGGAAGGCTCTTTTCAGAAAGCATTGTAACTTTGTAGGCTTGTCCTGACACAGATTCACGGCCACACTGCTGAGAAAAATCGCCTGTCCCTGCATCCACTGAGAGCAGAGCTTCTCAGAGACCTGGGTCATCCGGTCCCGGAGCCTGCTGACACATCCTCCCCGAGAGGCCCCTGTTCTCTGGGTCAGCACAGGCCTTGCTGGGCAGGGGACCCCGGGAAGGGGACCCCAGCTCTGCGAAGCCTCAGTGATTTGGGAAGGAAAGCGACCCGCAGCCCGGGGCAGGGCTGGGTGTTGAGGGACCAGGACACTGTGCCCCGCCTCCTGTGCCCACATGGCCCCTGCCTCCACTCCAGGGGCTTAGGCTTGGCCAGCCAGTCAGAGAGCAGCATCCCGCTGAACAAGCTGATATGCTTGGGGTTAGCACGTGACCCAACACAACCCCGAGAGGATGACAGCCTACCAGAAACCAGAGCAGGAAATGGAGGAAAGTGCAGGAGAGCAGAAGCAGGTGGACGCTGGGTTCAGCACTGCTTCCGACGTGGTCCCACTGAACCCCACTTCCCACAGGAAGGGACATTTCCCATTTTCACTGCTCTTGTTTTATTGTATTTGTTTTTTATATATATATATTTTTTATTTTTCTTCCAAAGAAAAAAATTATATTGCATTTGAAATTCATTGATGGTTTCTTTTCAATACAGCATATGAGGACACAAATTTAAGGGTCACTGTAGACTTTTAAAGCACATACAACATCTGTAACTTAGTTTCTTAAATAATTTTTAAGCAAAATCAAAACAATTTAAACAGAAATATTTTAAACACTCAAAATCATAGCTCCAATGTTGCTCATAACGTCAGTGTGAATGACTTGCTGTATTCGTTATTTAACAGAAAGCTGGCATGGAAGGGCAGAGTAAGTCCACCCCACCCACGTGGCTCTACCCTCCTGGCCAAGACCCAGGAGCGTTTGTGGTTGCCCTGTGCTCAGAGGCCCAGAAAGGGGCAGCCCAGCAAGGGCCAGCAGGAAATGAAGGGTGGGCAGTGACAGGCCTTGGGGGAGACCAGACGAGAGATCACTAGTGTAACCAAGCAGGACCTTATGGGGCCTTCCAGGGACAGACCCCGCCCCCATATCCTCTGCTTTAGCTCCTCTCTAAAGTACCTAGATAATAGTATCTGATGCACATTCCTGAGTTGTTTTACAGATGCTAAAACGCCCACCAGACGGAAGAAATTAACTACTTGTAGCCTCTGGACCTACTGGAGCCTGAGGATTGATAATGTTAACAGCCCTGTTAGTCACCATCAGCCAGAGAACTGTGGTGAGCTGATCACATACCCTGGGACTCCCCTCCCTCACCTTGCCTCTAAAAAGGCTTTCCTGAAACCCGTCGGGGAGTGGGGTGTTTTGAGCACCAGCGGCCCTGGACTCCTTGCTTGGTGTCTGCAGTAAACGCTGCACTTTCCTTCACTCCAACCCGGTGTCAGTAGATTGGCTTTACTGTGCACGGGCAAGCGGACGGACCCAAGTTTGGTTCGGGTAACACGAGTGCAGCCTGCGCTCCCCCTCGACTCCTGCCCAGGCTGGCACACTGCCTCTCTGGTAGGACCCTATCCTTTCTCCTTAAGGCTTTAGGAGGACAAAAGCACCATTCACTGACCCCATCCACCCCGCACCTGAGCTTGTGATGAAAGAAAGAGCACCCCGACAGCCCCCAACAGCAAACTCCCCGGAGCAGGGCCCAGAAACACGCCTCCTGCGCGCGGGGAGGAGGCTAGGACACTCTGTGACAGCACTCGAGAGGCAGCTACGGTCAGTCCCACAGAAGGATAACTTCAGCCCAGCGCAGGTGCCATTTTCAACAGCGCTAAGGACTTAAGGAGTCGGTGCTGGGGAGATGGAGGCTCAAGTGCGTCAGAGATCAGTGGTGACGACATCCAGTCCTTTTTCTGCAGACGGAAGGCAGCATTTTGAAGTCGAGGAAGGCACAGAGCCGCCCAGACAGAGAGGCCTGGGTTACTTTCTGTAGGAGTTGCACGGGCATGGGAGCTCACCTTTCTCAGCTGCCACAAGATCACCTGAGAAACAGCAGGCCCCTTCCACCTTGTTTAACTGTCACGAGTGTTAATGAAAAGCTTCACCCACTCAGGACTCGGCCAAACATTCAGTAGAGATTATCTTTACCATCAGACGTCTTTGTTTGAAATTACTTTCTAGAAGTACTAAAATCAACTAATTCATTTTGATGAATTTGTAAGATGTTAAAAATTCCATTCTAGGCACCATGGGGGCGAGTAGGGCACCAGACAAAAGAAATGAGAGGGGAAGTGTCCTCCTGCAATCCAGCTCCCACTAGGGAAATGAAGGCACATGAAAGTGTGATGGGCGTTTATCACCTCAGCTTCTGGTACAATTACTGAGGCAGCAGGGAGAGCTTTCTGGAAAGGTTGGCCGTGGGGAGGAGGAGAAAGGCAGCAAAGGGGAAAGGACTCCCCTTCAGGGGCAGAAGTTGCCTGGCGGTCAGAGCTGGGCAGCTGACCTATAGCCCCGGGAAGGTCTGGAGACCAAGCTGAGGTAGCCCAGGTGTTCCCTGGAGGATCGAGGGGCCTTCTCATGGGCCCTGGAACTGAGTCTGCTGGGTCCCACACCCTTGCCGCTGCATCCAGAGAAGTTTCTGGTAAAGAATCTGATCGGGGTAAATCTCTCGAGTTCACTCCCCTTCCCATCCTCTCTGCCAAGGCCATAAAACTCAAGGTCGAAGAGATCCTTGAAGCCTCCCTGAGGTTCCTGGCCACAGCGGTCCAGCCTCTGCTTAAACATCACATTGCTGGGAATCACCCCACACAGCACTAAACAGTCTTCCTAGAATCAGGCCAAGACTTGTAGCTGTTCCACTTCCAACCCTTGGTCCCAGTTCAGCCCTTTAAAGATGTCCAGAGAAAATCTGTCATTCAATGATAGCCCTTCAGATTTCTGAATACCCCCCACCACTACCTCGCAAAGCCTTTTCTCTCCCAGGTTCTCTCGCCCAGCCCTCCGTGACGCCACTCCCATTCTCTAGAAACCCCCAGGTTACCAAACGGACCCCGGCATTCCCATGGTATCTGCCCAGGTCAGAATATGGAACGCAGACCCTTGACCCCAACTCTATATTTAACCATGTAAATGAAGAATACATTTATTTTCTAATGCCTGACAAAGGTGGCCCAAATTCAACATGAGGTCACTAACCCACTGACCATCGCCACACACAGAACAGGACTCTGAACAGGGGTCCTCCATGTCACAGTCAGTAAATTAATTTTTAAAATCGGACTTTCCAGACTGTCCATTTGTCCCTATTTAATTCCATCTCAATTTCTCCTCATCTTTCCAGTTCATCCATTATATTTTTAAACTTGGATTTTTCATTTTAAGCTTTTGCTTTTCATTAGCAATCTTCTCCAGACTTAGACCACTGGAATATATGGTCAGCAAACCTAGGTCTTCAAATCACAAAAAAGTAAGTGCTATTCAAGTGATCCTGTTACGTGAGGTACTCAAAAATCATTCAAAAGCAGTTCTTGGATACTCATAACTTCTCAGACTTTCACAAACCGAAATGCTGTTTCTTATCAAACAGAGAACGCAGCCACTCAGTGATGGGTGCTCTGGGCTGACTGCAGGATGCACTGGCTTCCTCCTGGCCTGCGAGATCTTTCCAAGGGACAGTGACACGCAGCTTTCTGAGAAATGATCTCAACAAAATGAGTTAGAGTTCTATTTTCAAGTGCCAGGAGAAATATAGCATTCGTCATGCAGGTTCTGAATAAGATATCTACGTTCGTCTGTGAGTAGACTCCTCAGGGCCATGCCTTCCACGTGGACGCATGCAAATGACAGGCACAAATACACAGACTGGCCTCATATTCAGGGTGCTGAACACCAGCAAAATGCTGCCTGGCCTTGGGGGAAGGAAGGAAACCTTCTACAGCCAACTCTAAGCTTCAAGTGGGAGGAGCATTCATCCAATGCTAATCCGTAACCAACACGACATCTGCCCAGACACAGACGGAAGAAAGGCACCTCTGGCCCAGCTCAATCCAAAACAGGACACAGCTGGACAGCCCCAGGGGAAGTAAGATAAGCCGGGTGTGTTTGTGTGCGTGTGCGTGTGCGTGTGTGTGTGTGTGTGTGTGTGTGTGTGTGGTGCTGTTGTATTTAAGAAACGCATCCGGAATGCATGCCTTGCTTACTTGTTACCATTACCATTACTCTGGCTCTTGTGCTCATTAAACACTGGAAAAGAGGCTACCTCCTTCTTTGTCCACCTGCCCCACTGAGTATGAGCTTTACTTGGGCAGGGATTTGTTCTTTGCCTTCCTCCCAGCGTCCGGAACCGGGCCTAGCTCAGAGAAGGTATGCAACAGATATCTGTGGACTGGAAAGGAAGAGCAGGTAAGCAAGAAAGGACGAGAGCCCTGGCGGGTGCAGGGCGACTGGAGCCCGAGCTCTAACCATGAGCGCCGGGTCCACCCCGCAAATGCCTCCCAGCCTCCTGTACCTCCTGTACCCTGGCAGGAGACATCCTGCCCCTCAGAGAGGGCGATGGGCAGGGCCGCCCCACTGATAGGCCAGCACACAGCTCCTGTCCTCTGCGTTTCCTTCTGCCGATAAGGGAAGGAACCCGGGGAACTGTGTCGATGTGTGTGTGGAAGGCCTGTGACAGTCACTTCTTTCCTCCAAGCCTGGTGCTGAGGGGAGGGGTCAACGCCGTGGTCCAGATGCAGGACTGGACAGGACACATCTTTCTTCGGTACACTTCTCTAGACTTTGATATTCTCTTCAGCAAGCCATTTCTGGAAGATGGAGGTGGTGAGAGAAGCAAGGGCTGGCTTTCGGAAAGCGGAGCACGGCAAGAGGGTCCCCTTCTCACAGGGAGAAGCTCACCAGGCCTCGGGACCAACTCCTTCCCTCTGGCTGACTCCTCTGGCCCAGACATTACTGTAGCCACTAAATCTAATCTAACGTAATGACATGCGCTTACTCTGCTACTTACTGCCACCGAGAGAACAGAAGCCCAGGAAATTCAGCTGGGCAGGCTCATAACCCAAGTATGAAATTCCTCTCACGTCATGATTTGATCACGTGACCATGACCTTGAGCGAAGGTAAGCTGCAGTGAACTGTAAAGCAGCTGCCACATGTCGACACAAAAACGCCCAAGCTGCCGTTGCCAAGGAAGGCCCCGCATACACTCGGCGTTCACAGGAAACAAGAGCTGAACTGCCACAGCTGACGCCAGGCCAGCCAGTGGACTTGCAATCACTAAAGCTGCATGTTTTCTAAATTTATTACAAAAAATAAATGTATTCTCCTTGAGGTTTTGCTACACTCTGCAGAAAGTTCTGGACTCAGAGAATTTGCCTCTCAGGAGAATGCCTCAGTGAACGACATCTGATCAGAGATGGGGCTCCCACCCAGCTCCCCATACACCCAGGGTCTAGACTGTCTCAACCATAGAATGGCCTAATAATAGGACCACTACTAAGGTGGTCTCGAGGACTCCTGTGGTCTGAATGTCTGCAGAATCCTAACCCCCAAAGATGATAAGATGATAGTATTAGGAGATGGGGCCTCGGGGGGGGGGGGTAATTAGGGCACGAGGGTGGAGCCCCATGATGGGATTAGTGCCCTTATAAGTGAGACCCCCACAGAGCTCCCTTTTTCCTTCCACCATGTATGGACACAAAAGGAAGGCTCTGGCTGTGACCCAGGAGGAGGGCCTGACCAGCAGGTGACCGTGCTGGCACCTTGATCTTGGACTTCCAGCCTCCACAACTGTGAGAAATAAGTCTCTGTTATTTATAAGCCCCCCCACTCCGCCCAGTCAGTGGTGTTTTGTCATAGCAGCCCAAACAGACTTAAGACCAAATATGAAGTCCTAGGCACATATAAAGGGATCCTATAAACAGTAGCTATAATTATTGCAGAATGGCAGAAAAATAAAGTTGGTGAAAATCAGTGGTTCCTTAACAGCAGGAAGGAGAGTGAAAATGCCAGTTTGCTTTTGTGTAAATCTTAGGCAGCCGTGTCACTGGCTCAGGGTGAATGAGAGTCACCAGTGTATTTGAATGCGGTTCGAGAATCCCTCCCCTGAAGGCCCACCTGCTCCACGCGCCCTGCCGTGGCTGTTGATGGGAAGCCCTCGTTTGGGGTGGGAGGTGGGTCTGAGGATGCATCATCCACAGTCAGGGCTGCTGCCAGCTACAGATTCCAGGCACTTGGCAATGGCCTGGGGTTCCGGGAGCCTGGAGGGAAGGTAGGCCCACCGCCATGCCTGTGCACCCCGCCCATCCGCCACCTGCCGTGTCACCCCACCACCTCCACCAGCTGCCCCGTCTTCTCCAGCCACGCTTGCCACCCACTGTGACCACAAGGAGCCTCCTCTCCGGGCCAGCCTCGGCCACCTGCAGGCCCACGGGCTCCTGCCTCCTCAGCCTTCCCCAACCTGCTCGTGTTACTGCCCAGGGAAGCCTCCTCCTGCCCGCCCACTGCCACCACATGCACAGTTCCTTCAGTGACAGCAGGAACAGCGCTGGTCTGAACCCTAGGCACATCCGTGGAGCACTCACAACAGCCCGTGGGCTGGGGGCTACCATCACGACCCCATTTTCCAGATGAGGAAACTGAGGCACAGAGGAGTTAAGTGACTTCTCAAGGCTATTCAGCTGAAAGGGTCAAGGGTCAGGTCAGGATTCAAACCCAAGCCTGGCTCCAAGGGCAGCTCTCAAAACCCACAGCTTCAGAATAGCTGACACCCTATTTCAAAGGTTCCCAAACCTGAGGATGTTTGCCGTCTGCCAACTCCATCGTTATTTATGTAACATTTTTCCTTGGATTGAAATGAGCAAGAGAAGTGTTCAAAGCTGCTCACTGTGGTTGAATCGAGCCTTCCTCTAATCAGGACAGAGCAGAACTGGGGCGGGGTGGGCGTGCTTTTCTTCACGCTTCAGTGTTTGGCTCCACATTCAGAACCACCTGCCCCAGGGTCCAGCTCCCCCTCAGCCTAAGTCTTTCTCTCCCACTCTTGACGCAGCCCTGGTGGAACAGAAGTGACGGGTCAGACTTGAGAAAAGGTCTGCCCTCTTCCCTGATTCACGCCTGATCTCCCTTGGACCTCGGCACTGGCCTTCAGCCCGAGTCTTGTCTCCGGAAAAGAAGTTCTTTCCTTTCCAGACTCAGAGCCCTGCTCACATCGAGGCAGGCAGTGCCAACACACGAAGAACCCCAGAGGCTCCCGCAGGCTGGTAGCCCTGAGCTACCAAGGACAACCAGCAGGGAGAATGGGGCTGTCGGCCCAGATGGAGCAAAGGAATCCACCCTCCCAGTGGCCCAGAAACCTCGCTCCAGCTTCCCAGAGGAAGTTTAACTGGATCTGTTGATGGAAAATTGCCAGGCCTCTCCCCCATCCAGATCCCCTCTGTTCCCAGGTTCGGATGAGGTCCAAGACAGACACAGGGGGTCAGGAGACAGAATGAAGGGCCAGGCAGGCCCCCTAACCTGGCCCATTGCCCCTCCTCTCGTACCCAAAGTGACCCCTCCTGCCTCCAGGGCCCCGAGGTCCCCAGAGCCCCTCCAGCACGTGCACTTTCTGCTCCTCACGGCCCCGCCGTCACAGCAGGACTCCACAGTCTTTAGGCCCACCTTGTTCCGCAGCCATCCCTTGTCCCTCCTAGATGCCACCTGGAGCCCTCAGGCACTGACCTCTCCTCCCCAGCTGGAATCGCGGTTAACATGCGACTCCTTGTCTTGGAGGTCCTGGAACACATAGCCCTGGTCAGTGAAGGGGTGCGATGTCTGCACACAGACCTACAGGCCTGTCACCAAGTTAGCGCCACAGGGCAGCCCGCCATTTACACCTTCACCGCCTCCAAGATGCCACAGCACATCTCGCAGATCAGACATTGCTGGGTCCAAACCCTGTTTCTGGCATTTCCAGCAGGGTGAGCCTGAGAGCCCCCTCAGCTCGCTGGGCATCAGGTCCCTCACTTTACAACCCAGGGTGACCGGGAATCCAAACGAAGATCGTAAGTGCCAGGGGCCCACACAGCGGGGGCTGCCCCAGCCTTAGGGTCAGGGCCAGGGTTAGGGCCTGGGGACCTGGAGGACAGCCAGCCCCTGGCTGGTTACAGGGAACCCTCCTGCAAGCGGGTCTTGGGCAGCAGACAGAGGGTCCAGCACGGGGGGCTACATGTCAGCCGAGCGTCAGGGCGGCCCTGCAGGGTCTCAGGGCTGCCTGCCGGGCTGCTCCTTCCAGGGGCCTCGATTTGCCACCTCAGCCGGAAGAGGAAGAGGCCAAGGAGCAGGCGGGGAGGGTGGGGGAGGGGCCTGGAGTGACAAGCACCCGAGCAGGCCTCTGTGCTGCCCCGGAGGGGGCCCAGCACAGCCACAGCAAGGCTGTCGGCCCCCCTCCCACCACCAGGTCTGCAGCTGCCGGAAGCCGAACCACACAGCTGGAACAGAAGCACCTCCTTAAAGACTGGTCCCCAAGGGGCCAGCGCCCCTTCCCTCCGCAGGCTGCTGCCCCTCCACCTCCCGCAATGCAGCCCCCTCCAGCATCCCCTGCACAGCAGAGGGGAGTTCACAAAAAGCAGGCATCCAGCTCCAAGGGAGACGTCTGTTATGTGTGGTCCTCCAACTAAACGTCCGCCAGAGGGTTCCCAGAAAGGGCCCCATCAAGGAGGTTCGACTCTCTGTGGAGGTCATTCCTGCTGCAGTCCCAAGACAGGGCCATTGTAAAATGTGAAATTCCAAGAGCCTCAGCTTGCCCAAAAGAATGGGAAAGAAAACTAAGTGTTACGTATAGAAAGATTCAAAGCACTTGCCAGCTTCAAAATCTGGAGCCAAGTCTTAAAGGAAAGTTAAATGCTGGTTTAAAACCAGCTCCATCCACGTAACCCAGAGCTCCTACCGGATTCTGGGAGCCAGCACGGGGATTCCTGACCAAGTTTTGCAATCAGAGTTACTCAGAGGTCAGCAGGGGACACTGCACACAAGCCTGGCAGCCACTAGCTTCCGGTGCCTCCACCGAGGAGAGCCCACCGACAAACCCACTCACCCTGCCTGCCAGGGGCCCCTGTCCTGGAGCCTCATGGTCACCGGCCCTGGCTCACCCCAAAGCACCCCACCCTCAGCCTCACTATGTCCATTAATGATCTTCCCCTTCAGTTGCCCTAATATTTTAATAAAGGAGTTTGCTCACTGCAAACTCTAGTTAATCTGGGGGTGAGAAGCACCAGGTGCAAGGGTCGGGGGGCTGCCTTTTAGCGGGCTCCAAACTGTTCTCCTGAGGTGAGGACCTCTCCCTGCAAACCCCACCCGGCCCTCCCGGCCGCAGCAGCCGCAGGGCCACCCGTGCCCTTCCCCTCGTCAAATCTGAAATCCTCTACTGACCTCCCTTCACCTGCCCCGACCTACAGCCAAATCAGACCCACATCCTCCCAGACCCAGGTCTGGGCTTTCATTCCCCTGTGCTGCTCAACACCCAGCACCCAGTGGAGGAGAAAACAGGGTCAGAGAGCTGGAGATTTGCTCCAGGTCACACACAGCTGGGGACAAAGCAGGCGGGAACACAGGCCTCCACCCACCCCGCCACCTCACCCCACAGTGCGCTGGCCGGCCCTGCCCTCAGCCTCCATGCTCGGGCCTCCCCTCCTCGGGCTCCCAAAACCCAACCCCCCAGCACTTCCTCAAAGTCTTCTCCAACGGCGTTACAACAACTTCCTGCTTCCTCCCACCAGAGCCCACAGGGCCCTTCCGTGACCTTAACAAGTGGCCACGTAAAGACACCCGGGGCCCGGGGCACAAGCCAGCTTCTCAGGAGGTGCCTCCAGGCTTCAGAGCTCGCGGCACCCTCTACCCAGGGGTGCTGGTGTGGCTGCCCCAGACAGAGGGCCGCCCCAGGGGCTGGGCCCCATTCTGTATTCTCAGTGGGCCCCCCACGCTAGGCACCAGTAACGCCCAGTGCCTGGTCGGCTGGCCCAGGCAGGAGGCGTCCTCCGCGCTGGCCAAGGGGCTCTAAGGCAGGCAGCGGGGAGGGGGCCTTCCGTCCGCTCTGTGCCTCTGGGCAGGGGCTCCCCACTGTGCACGCCCCACCATAAGAAGGCCCAGCTGGAACAACTACAGAAATCATCGCCTCTAGGGCTGGACCCACAGTGGAAACTCCACTCGGCTCACGTGTGGGCACATGGGGGGTACCAGGCCTGCTCTCCCCGCTGCAGCCCAGACGCCCAGCTCAGCTGCACAGCCTGGCCATGACCACAGCAGTGCTGCCCTCACGGCAACCCGCGTTCACAGAGGAGGGCCAGGCCAGGGCTAAAACATGCTACAGATTAATTAGAAGGTCACATCTTAGATAAATAACAAGGGCCTACTGTAGAGCTCAGGGAACTATATTCAATATCCTGGGATAAACCATAACGGAAAAGAATATGAAAAAGAATATATATGTGTATAACTGAATCACCCTGCTGTACAGCAGAAATTAACACAACATTGTAAATCAACTACACTTCAATAAAATAAATTTTTAAGAAACTTTTTTTTTAAAAGGACTCATGTCTGGACCCCTGTTCAGAGAGCCTCACACGGGAGATCCTGGTTCAGAGCCTGGTGAATACTCTCAGGCTGCTCTCGTCTCTGTCCGAGCGCAGGCACCCTCCACTGAGAGGTCCTGAGCACAGAACACCAGGACCAGCCACAGCGTCTGCTCTGCTCCATGCCCTCTGCCCGTCCCCAGCTTGGAAACCCCTGGCCCAGAGCCCGGGCTCCAGGCAGGCAATGGTCTTGAGCCCCCGCACCACCTGCCTAGAGGACAGGGATTTGTGTTTGTCCACATCCCCATCGCCAAGGGCCTCTAGAATCTGTCTGCTTAAACTGAATGTGAAGGACCATCTTGCGAAATAAGCACGTGGACGGCTGGAAAGAACTGCTCCCAGTGCTATCTGGCTGCACAGCCTCGGGGAGCCACCCAGATTATGTGCCTGCCTGGCCTCTGCAGCCCTGGCCTCGGAGGCCTCAGGCGGTGCCAGGGGGCCCAGGTTTGCAGGCCTGCTGGCTCGCTGGGGAGAACAGCTCCCTCAGGTCAGTTCTGAACACACCTCTGGGGAGAAGAAGGCTGGAAATCGGATGGGCGGCCCTCTGGCCCTGGCTCCGGCCTCAGGTCACAGGCTGCCCTCTTCCCCGGGAGACACGTGCAGGCCATCCCAGGCTGATCCCAGACAGCGGAGGTCCTGCCCCTTCGCCTCCCATCAGGGAGGGAGCACCGCGCCTGAAGGACAGAACCCCAGCCCACGAGGCTGTCCTTCTCCCAGAGCCACGCAGCCGGCGCCAGCATGAGGCGCCCCACGCGCTGCCTAGCAGGCCGCCGAGGCCTCAGCCCGTCTGCCAGGGTGCGCCTGGGAATTGCCGCCAGCCAAGCAACAATTGCAGGCGGGGTGGGGCCGGGCTGAGGACACTCTGCTGCCCCGGGGTTCCCAAAGCTGGTCCTGCCAGGCCTCCCCCACCCTAGGGAGGTGCAGCTGCACATACACCCCAGTGCTCAGAACCTTGAAGACAGCAGACAGGCCACCCCCAGGCAATGGCCCAACTTCCAGAACAGGAGCAGGGTGGTGCCTGCAACCCGGGAGAGCGGTTCCGGAGGATCCTTGAACACCAAGAGCAGGTTGTAGACACGTGCACGTTTAGGGCGTGTGTGCGAGGGCGTGTGCAACACATGTGGACCCACATATCACTGGGCTTGGGACAGGAGTGGGTTCACGTTACAAGCTCTCTGATGATTCTTCAGAAGTGCACCTCTTCAGAAGAATTCAGCAGACGCAGGAGGGAGAGGCTCTGTGCACCTGAGGACTGAGATGGGTCCCCCAAGCTTAGGACAGACCAGGCAGGCGTGGTCCCCAGGAATCCACCTCCAGCACCCCAGCCCGTGAGAACCACATCCCCACGCAGTTTCCTTCAAGGGCTCAGACCATGGGTCTGGAACTTGGTCTTCAGGTCGCCAAGGCCTGTGACCATCCTGGGGCACCTTGGGTGCCACCATGTGAGACACTTGGCAGGAATGCACTTTATCTTAGTGGCAGTTTGTATGCTGGCAGGACGACAAGCACCAAGTGTAGTCAGCTCTCCTCTGAGACAGGAGGAAGAAAATCTCATGTCAAAAACCTAACATGACCAGGAAAATTATGAATCCAAGTCCCTCAAAAACTAGCTGCAGGGGCTTCCCTGGTGGCGCAGTGGTTGAGAGTCCACCTGCCGATGCAGGGGACACGGGTTCGTGCCCCGGTCCGGGAAGACCCCACATTCCGCGGAGCGGCTGGGCCCGTGAGCCACGGCCACTGAGCCTGCGCATCCGGAGCCTGTGCTCCACAATGGGAGAGGCCACAACAGTGAGAGGCCTGCGTACCACAAAAAAAAAAAGAAAAGAAAAGAAAAACTAGCTGCAATTACAGACAACCCGTTCACACACTTCTCTTTTCCCTCAAACAGTAAATAACAACAGTCACCTGGCACTAAGACCAGCTGAAGTTTGTAAAACCATTTCTTCAGGCTGAGCTTGTTTATTTTTAGAGAGAGAATAATAAATTCTTTGCCTGTACTTACAGGTTTATACCTTGCCCGGGGCTGCTCTGCTATGGAAATGAAGTTGTTCTTTGTTTTAACAAGATGGCTGCAGTCCTGAGACTCCCCCCCAGTTACAAACACACACTCAGCAGTCCAG
This sequence comes from Stenella coeruleoalba, assembly GCF_951394435.1. Lineage (NCBI taxonomy): Eukaryota > Metazoa > Chordata > Mammalia > Artiodactyla > Delphinidae > Stenella > Stenella coeruleoalba. The sequence continues at coordinate 43,515,940 of NC_137161.1, read as the reverse complement.
CCGAGCAGCTCTCAGGGGCCTGACTCGGCCCAACCCCAGTTCCGGGTCCTGGTCCACGGGAGGACCGGAGAAAATTAGCCCACAGCTGAACTCCCCTGACCTCCTCCACCCCCACCCATAGAGACTTAATCTACTGGACAATCACAGAGAGATCAAGTCGGGCCAATAAGGGTGAAGAACAGTGGAGCAGCTTGTCTATTAGAGCAGTGCCCCCAACTCCAGTGTGCAGGGCCCGGGGGTCCCAGGCCACAGTGCTGCTGATGCGTGGACCCCATGGAGTCAGGAGGGTGTCTGTCCAGGGGACCCAGGTCAGTGCAGTGACTGGCAGTAAAGGCTGGGAGGGACTGTGACGGCCGAGGGGTATTGGGAGCAGGGGAGGGACAAGCAAGGCAGGACGCACTAGGAGCCACAGCAGATTAACGAATGTCACTTTGCTCCATCCAGAAGTTCAGCTGAACACAGCTTCCCCAGGCTTGGTGCCCTGGATCTGTGATAAAACCTGCGTCTGAAAAACAAGCAGGAAACCAGGGGTCCCCGCGGTCAGGACCTGCTCCTCTGAACCCTCCTCCTGAGATAGCGCTGGAAAGGTAAGCTGAAGCTTGAGCAAAGGGCTTTTCCCGCAGGGATGCGGTGACAGACCAGAGACCTCTGAGCAAGCCAGTCCCGGGAGGGGGCAGGGCTTTAAGGCCAGCACCTGCCCCCAGACGCCGGGTCCGCTCAAACCCCCCAACACACAGGCTTGGCGTACACGATACGTGAAGAATTTATTTAAGGAGTCACAGATACAAATATCAGGTGTAGCCCCTTTTTGTTTGTTTTATTTTAGCCCCTTTTTAAAGACCATTTTATTTGTTGTGCCACAGTTGTAAGCACACTAAGAGGGGCTGATTTTAGTTACCCCAGTGTGTACTTTATTCAGTCCATGTTCATGTTTACTTTTCCTGAGACCAGAGAACATTTCCCAAGAGGAAACATGGCCCCTGATACTCATATAACCCCCCGCCCAGAAGAGGTCACAGTCACACGGGACCGCACCAAGAGTCTGCCCTGTGCCTTGAACGTTTGTCATATTTGTTTCTGAGGACCCAGTTCCTTCCAGGGGAATCTAGAGACAACAAGTATTGCCCAGGTAGGCAAGGAGGCCGGGGCTCCTCCTGTCACAGCCCGGCAGCAGCGTTTGGTGCTGACGTCCAGCACGACAGAGGTGCCCTCCCTCAGGGGACACATGGTACCTGTAGGTGATCCTCACTTCAGTTCCAGGCTCATCCTGCTCCCAGATCAAAGCGACGCTCTCCGGGGACTTCCGAACATGCTGATCCAAGCAGTTGACTGCACAAAAACAGGTTCATGGACGTTACACTTGGTGCCACTGGAGTCGGAAAGGGGAGGGTCAGGTTTGCAGTGGTTTGCGCTGCTCTCACTGGGGTGGACCCTTCCCTCATCAGAGGCGGGTTTCTACTTCCTTGCAAGGAGAATGGTGATAGACCCTGCAGAAACGAGGTGTCACTACACAAAGATGACCTCGCAGGTACAGGTGACCCCTGGGAATGCTCTGAAGCAGGTGCTTCACACCAGGAGTCCCAACCCCGGCCCCCACCCAGGGGACCCTGACCCGACTGGCCCCGTGGTTTTCAAGGCTCCCCGGCGGTTCTAACGTGCACGGCCAGGGCTGAGTGCCGCAGGCTGGGCTGTGGGAAAGAAGACTCGATGCAAACAGGGTGCCCCAAATCAGTGCGCGTGCGTGGGGTGGGCTCTCGTGTGGTGGGCTCTCGTGTGGTGGAGGTGCGATCCAGGACAAGGGCCCACATCCCTTCTCAGGTGTCCAGCCAGCACCCTCCCCCAAGAAGTGATGCAATGATGGCAAAATGCCTTGCTAGTTTTCCGGGAGGCTCTGCTCCCTTCCCCTCCATTACCCAAGCTCAGGTCACATGACTGCCCGCAAAAACAGGTCAGTTGTGCTGGTTTACCGTCAACCTGAAGATTAGTAGGATCATGTTCATTGCTAACCTCCTATTCACCACCACTGGCTGGACTGCAGGGTGAGCTTGGCTCTGGCCGGTTTGTGCCAGAGCCCCTTCCAGCCGGCCCTCGTGGCCTGTTTTCATTACGCACTTCCCCATCAGCAGAGGAATAAATACCACAAACAGCTCTGGGGGCAGCAGCCACTGCTCACCTGGTCTTCAGGGTCACCCTCATGTCCAGGTACATAAATTTTTCTTTTTTTTTTCTTTTTGGGGCAGTTACTATCTTCTCCAAATCAATCTCCTCCTACATAAATGGGAGATGCACCCACTGCTGCATCTAACTCACAGGGCTGGGTCAGAATCAGGTGGAAGGCAACACTGAGGTGCTACCACAGGAACACAAGGTCAACTACCACCTGATAATCACCCTGCTGCGAGTCACTACAAATATTCCTGATGGAAAACCATTCTGACAAAAGTCATGGGAGGCCCTCCCCATAACAAACCACGTGATTCCCATAATCCTCAACAGGGTGAACTCACATGAAAACATTTACAAATTTTAGCTTGTGTGTATGTGTGTGTGTGTGTGTGTGTGTGTGTGTCTGTGTGTCTGTGTGTCTGTGTGTGTGTGTATCACATTTTTCCCTCTCAGGTTATTTTATCTGTCATTTACTCTTACAAATTAAAAAGTTTCATTTCAACTTTCTGGCTCCTAACAAGTATATAAATTATACCTCAAAAAATTTAATAAATAAAGATAGATGTCATGGGAAAAATTACTACTTACACAGGAAAGTTCTTTGAATGACTAGAAAAATAGAAGAGAAAAAAATGCCAAAAAAATAGAAGAGAGGAAAGCAAGAAGGCAAACTGAGAAGGGGCTTGGTGGCAAAACCTGGATTTACACAATAAACCCAACATCAATGTGTGTGTCAGTCTGGTCCAAAGTTTAGAAATCAAGAGTTTTCACACTAAAACCACAGATTTCTGGCTTCTCTTGAACAAGCAGCAGATGAGGCCATACTCTCGCCTGGCAGCTGAGGTGGTGACCACTCTCAGCAGGGGTAGATCCCGTCCCCTCCCCTCACTGGCCGTGCCGAGTCTGCTGAAGGCCTTCCTGCCTCGGGGCCTTTGCACAGATTCACCCTGTCTGGGGTACACCGTCCCACCCTCACCACTCCTGCCCTTCATCTGGTGCCCACCCTCCCACAGGTCCCAGCCTACACGTCCTCACTCTGTTATGGAGCACTTCTCTTCCCTTGGACCTCATGCCTCCCAGACTCTTAACTCTTCCTGCGATGTATCCAACTTGCTGCCCCTCTGTGGGCAGGGGCCAGATGCCCTGTTCCTGTTTGGACACCTGCAGCCTGACCCGGGGCTCAGAGCAGAGGAAGCACCTAAGCTATGGATGACGGATGGACCTCCCAAGTCCCTGAGCTGGAGGGCAATGTGGGGTCCAAATGACACCAGGTTGGCTCCATGCCCAGGGGAGGGAAGAGACCTCATCTTCATGGCTTAGTCCCTCAAGAAGTTTTCTTTTTGGTCTAAATTAGGGCTTCTAAATGCCCCAGGATCCCCAGAGGACTCATGAGCATGTAGCGAGGCCCCACCCTAAGTCTCTGACTGAGCAGGTCGGGATGGGCCTAAGCATTTCACTTCTACCAAGATCTGACATGATGCTGTGGTCCAGGACCACGCTCACACAGGCGGACATACGCACACATGCACTCACGTCTACCTGGTATGAATATTACCAATTCCAGGGGGGCTTTCTTTTTCCAATGGGGACAGGAGTAATTAAAGACTCTTGCGAGCTCTGTAAGACATCTGGCCACGCCTCCACTGGATGGCAGCCTGGGGTAATGGTTAAAACCATGCTCTAGAGCCAGGCCGCTGTCCAACCACTCGCTAACCGCTAACTGCAGACTCACTTGTTTATCTCTAAACAGCACCGCTAAATCTCACTCTCCTAATCCGTGGTGGTGGTAATGATTCCAGACTCTAGGAGTCACGGTAGTAATTAGATGCCACTGGAGTTTTCCTGCCATGGGGTCAGATGTTGTGGCTGTGTCCCCAAGGGAAACACAGTTCACAACTGCCATGGACAACACTCAGATGACACAGCGCCCAGAGAAAAGCACAGTGCAGGGTGTGGGGCGACGTGGCTCTACGATGCCATGTGTATGTTGGCTCTTAACACGTATGCATGGCTCCCGCTATTGCCTCAACAGCAGAGAGGAAAACAGAAGAGGAAGGAGGAAGGGAAGGAAACTCTTACATCCCCCATTTTTAAAAAAGTCTCCACCCAAAGAACTGGGCAGTGGGACAAGGGAATTTCCTTTCCAAGTATTTCCAAGAAGCGCTGGGCAAGAAGAGAGTGCAATTTAAGGCTTGGCTCAAACCAGACCTCTTATTTCAAGCCTTTTCCAAGTTTCCCAGCACACAATGATCTCTCCCTCCCACCACACCATTCAGCGCTCACTCATCTTCCCAGCTCGCTAAACCCTCCCCCATCCGGGTCAGAACGTCCCTGCAGGCAGAGACCATGTCCCTAAGATTCCTTCAACACGGGAGGGGGGGCAGGGGATGGTGGAACACACTTCCTAATTCTCCCCTTAGCAGCTGTAAAAACCTTGAGAACATTCCCCAGGGTGGATCTGCTCCTTTACTGATCTGTGGTCCATCTCATTAGAATGCAGGCTCCGAGGCACTGGTGCATTTTCTGCACCGTTCACCACCAAACATGAGTTGGAGCCTTTATTTCCCCATCTGTACAAGGGGGCCACCAGACACTTCATGTTGGTGTCACAGGTATGATGGGAGATGAAGCATCATCTCATTCACCTAAGGACAGGTCTGCACCCGGGCCTGTCACAGCTCTGCAAGCAGGTAAGCTGGTGTGTGTGGTGGGTTTGGGTTTGTTTTTAAGAAAAGGTGATGAGAGGGTCATCATTTCCATCATAAACATGTACACACAAAGGCAGACATTTTCATTCAACAAACTCTTGCTTGTTGTTTAAATGCATCCCTGCCCCTCCCCACTTTACAGAAATTCAATTTTAATCCGAAGAGATAAGGGAGTTAATATTCACAAAAGAACTCACAATAGGTTTTCTTTAAATAGAAAACCTCCTTGGTACAATTTGAGGTATTACATCAGTCACAAAAATTGTATTTGCCAACCTTCCAGAAGCATCTGCTATTTAAAGTAGGTCGCGTCTCTAACAACTGGGGAGGATTCAGACTTTTCTGAGGGACACTCCTTCTGAGACCTGAGGTCATGTGTCCACTTAGAGTTCCTTGAAGGACCTGAGAGAGCTACTTCAGTCGCTGGAAGGAAATGCAACGCGGGGGGCAGGCTCTTGCCATCTCAGTGTGTCTGCCATCTGAATTATTCGAGGCACATCATGAAGAGGAGAGAGCTACAGCGAAATAGTTTCCACTGCTGCAAGGAACGTTCTCAAAAGCGTCCAAGGAATCTCTGTGTTCAATGCTTAGTTAACAACAGTGTCTCTATACCCGAGCTTGAAAGTAAGAATAAACACACTTGTTTTTTAAAATCAGACTCAAAGGAGAGTTTAGTTTTGTGTTTTGAAAGCAATGCGTCACTACCCTCCAGTTCTGCACTTGCAACTGCCTGACATCTCGGAGTTTATACTCAAGGAGCAAAGACATCTGTTGAGCCCTACAAGGGAAAGAGCCAAACTTCAAAAGCTGGAAAGAATCCTTTCCAGAACGTGGCACTGCAGGGGGGTGTGGCTTTACCTCCCCAACCCAGGGCCTCTGACACCACGACCTACCCACCCCTACAACAACAGCCTGGCTCTCCCAGGATCCAAGAAGGGCTTTCAGAGCCACGTCAGCCACCTGTGTGCCCTCCCCAGCCTGCTTCCTGGAACAGGCTGATCAGGTGGAAATCCGCATGGTCCCGTTCAGAGGAAGCACAGCAGGCTCAGCAGCACTGATGAACACCAGGTTCAAGGTCCCAGCCTCCCTTCCGGGATTCATTAATAATTAACAAAGGCCAGTGATTGGGTGCAAGGAATGTTCTAAAGACAGCGCAGAGTGCTTTCGAAGTGTTTTCTCATTCAATGGTAACAGCAGCCCCAGGTGTCCCCAGGTCACCCGGCGCTGGTCAGAAGCCTAGCAGCCTCTGCCTTGGTCTCTGGGACCTCTGGCCACCAACGACCCTGGGCCTAGTCACCACCCTGTGAGAAGCCCCTTGTAGGTGCTTTGGGCCACAGCTCCAGCTGAGCCCAGCCTGCAGTTCAGGCCCCAGACTTGGGAGTCAGCAGCACGTAGATGAAGAGAGTCAAGTCGATGACGGAGAGCAGAGGCAAGCCACTGCCAGCCCTGTCCAAAGTCCTGACCCACGGAATCCGTGAGACTAATAAAATGGCAACAATAGGAACTGGAACAGAATTCAGTTACGCACTATTCTCATGTTACAGAAGAGGAGACGCACGAAAGAACAGTTAGGGGAGAGAGGGAGAGATAAATTGGGAGATTGGGATTGACTTATACATGCTACTATATATAAAATAGATAACTAATAAGAAGCTACTGTATAGTGCAGGGAACTCTATTCAACACTCTGTAATGACCTATATGGGAATAGAATCTAAAAAAGAGTGGACATATGTATATGTATAACTGACTCACTTTGCTGTACAGCAGAAGCTAACACAACATTGTAAAGCAACTATACTCCAATAAAAAAATTAACTAAAAAAAAAGCACTTGGCAAGACTTTAAAAAAAAAAGAACAGTCGGGGAAAACAAGGATTCAAACCCAGGTGTGACTCCAAAGACACACCTGGAATGACTCAACAGTACAGAACCACCCACAGACTCTTTTTGTTTGTTTAACAGAGTTCTCTCTGTTAAACAATTCCCAATTCTGCCCACTTTAGCAGGTTGGACATAGGTCAGTGGTTCTCAGCCTCAAGTATGTATCAGGAGCACCTGGAGGACCCACCCCTGGGTTTCTGGTTCTGGCCACCTAGGATGGGACCTGAGAACTTGTATTTCTAAAAAGTTTGCAGGTCGTGCTGATGCCACTGGTCCAGGGACCACACTTTGAGAACTGTATGTACAGACCTTCCTGAAGGGGTAAAGGGAGTTTCAAGCGATGCTCCTTTGGAACAAGCCATCATCACACAATCGTCACACAGACAGATCATGCCAAAACACCCCACCCAGCCCACAACTTTCTAGTGGCTCCCAGGGCAGCCATGGCTTGGCCTGGTCCTTTTTCATACCATCACCTCTGTGATTTGCAGACACTGGCGAACAGCAGAGATATTCCTGACAGATGAGTGGGTTGCATACACATTTGAGGTGAGAATGCGGCTGAAAAGCTGTTTTTCTACAAGGCAGTTTTCTGAAGTTCAGTTTCTGGCTAAGGTAACCATAAAGGAGAAATAAGTGAAGAAAAGGGGGCAGAAGAGTTGCTTGCTGCTGCACCCTGACCCTGACCTTGACCCTGACCAAGTGAGGCTCAGGAGGCCCTTGCTGCCTGTCCCATTATGTCTGTCGTTACCCATCCCCCCCACCCCACCCCACCCCACCCCCCGACCCCCGTCTTATCTGAGACTGAAAGGTGGCACATGTTCAGAGTCAACCTTGAATGTCCCGCAGCCTCAGGCCTCCCAAGTCCAAGGCAGCTTCCAAAGGAGCTGCATCCTTCTGCGCCGTCCCTCTGCACTCAGCTCTCCCCCATCCAGGGCGCATTCCGCCAACCCTGCAAACCTAAGGGTTTGGTTTTTTCCCAATAGTTCAAGGACACTCGCTGCTGACTCAAGTTTAGAGAAAACACTTCTCTACTGAGTCATTTTTATTAAACCAGCAAAGCAATATACCATATGAAAAAAAATCTGGTCTGAAGTTCCCTTAAGTTTCTTTGTTTGAAAAATAACTGCAAGATACTACCTATAATTCTATGACTATTTCTGAATTTCACAAGTTGAAATCACTACTACTTATTGGTCACCAGTAAGTGCCAGGCCCGTTCCATCGCTCTATGTGCCTTGGCCTCACAACCAGTCCCTCAGGTGGGCATTACTGCCTCCGGTCTACACAGGAGGAGACTGAGGCTCAGAGGAACAGAAAAAGTGGGCCAGTAAATGGTGGAGCCTGGGAGATTCAGACCCCACTGCCCAGTTCAGGCCTTGGCCACCAAGACCTACAGATCCTTTCCTTAAACACCCCCTAGATCTCACCTATCCCCAGTTACCCACTTCCTCCTTGACAGGCAGCCCCTCTGGCCGCCCCACCCGAGGCCTAGCCTGCCTGGGCCCTCCCTCATTTCCTGGGCCTTCTCCGCTTGCTGGGCAGGGGGTGGGTGCAGTGCACCCTTCCCCACCCCACCCCAATCTTGACAAAAACAGTAGTGGATCCAATCTCAGCAGACACCAGAGGACTGACTGGCGGTGGAGCTGGTTTCTGGGATCTCAGTCGCACGAGGTCTAAAGCCAGCCCCGTGGGTCTTGGGGGCGAGGGGGAAACTGAGCACTGGGAGGCCCCACCATTGCCTCCTTCCCGCCCGCGGGCTGACTCCCGCTGCCGGCCGGGCTTCCTCCTCCCCGCCACCCGCCACGGCTCGATTTGTTTACACGAGCAGGGCTGCTCCCCAGGCGGGTCGCCGGCCGGCACCCGGCGGTGACATCGGCCAGAAGCTTTTCGGTTCTGTCTCTGGCGCCGGGGCGAGAGCAGGTAGTCCTGCTCCTGGAGCCCCTCGCCGCCTCCACCGCGGCCCGGCGCGCTCGCCGTGCGGGACGGTGGGAGCCCCAGTTAAACTTGGGGGACGCCGGGTGCCCGAGCCGGGACTGGGGAGTCGGGCCGGGCCGGGAGTCTCCGGGGCTAGTGGTTGGGGGCGGGGTGACTGCGCAGCTCGCCGGGGTCGAGTCCCGAACGCTGAGGAGGGAGCATGTGGGGCCGCCGCCGGCTGGGCTCGGGGTCCCCTCGGGCCGCGTGAGCTGGGGCGCCCCGGCCCCCAGGCCCACTCACCGGACACGTTCAACTGGCCTCCCAGGAACCAGCCGATCCTGCCGCTGCGGAAGTCGCAGTCGCTCACAGTGTGGTAGGGGGTGTCCCACACGAGCACATCCCGCGCCAGCGGCCCCCAGAAGGCTGCCGGCTCGCTGGCGGCCAGCGCGATCCGCTCCTGGTACGAGCCGGCCGGCGCGGCGAGGGCGGAGGCGCTGCCCCAGAGCCGGGGGGCCGCCAGGCCCCGCGCGCCCACCCCGCGAAGGCCGCCCAGGAGCCGTACGACACCGCGGCCCAAGCAGCGCGCCGCCATCGCGCCTCAGAGCCCTGCGCGGCTGTGGCAACCGAGCCCTCGCGTGCCCGCGCCCCGCCCGCCCCGCCCGCCCCGCCCGCCCCGCCCGCTCCCGCCCCGCCCTCCGGCCAACGCCCAGCCCAGGCCCCACCCTCCGGTCAACGCCCCGGCCAGGCCCCGACCCCCGACCCCGCCCTCCGGCCAACCCCGGGCCCTACCGGTCCCAGTCTGAAGAATCTACCCGCCCCACCTCGTCCCACCTCGTCCCACCTCGCCTCTCTTCTCCCACCCTAGAGCGGAGCCGGGAAGCGAGAGGGAGCAGCTGGGGAAGTGGTCCCAGAGCGGGCTGCCGGGGTTTCAGTTGGTGCGTCCTCAAGCCCCGACGGCTGCGCCGCGCGGGGACCTGCAGATACGCGCGCCGCGGACGCAGGCTCTCCGGGGCGCCCGGAACTGTCTGGCATGGGAGGGAGCCGGCTCGGCCTCAGGAGACCGACGGAGCGAGGCGCTTAGGTGGGTCCGAGGACCACCAGTTAGGTCAATTCAACATCTCAGAGGCTGAAGGCAAAGTATTCATCCTTTTGGGCGCCCTTGCGAGTGAACCCTCTAGCGGCCTGGTTGGCCTGTACCCGTCCCCCGCCCCCCACCAAGATGCCCACACACATAAGCAGCCCCTGTGGGCTATGGGCTGGCCCTGGGCGCAGGAGGCTGTGGGGACCTGGGGCGGTGGTCTGGGGTCCGGTGCTTTCATGTGGTAGAGAAGTAAACGCTCCCCTAACCGTAGCTGATTTGGAACCCTGGGGAGTTGTCGCTCAGTGCTCCAGCATCTGTGGCCTGGGTTCAAAACCCGGCATTTCTAGCTCTGTGACCTCGGGCGAGTTCCTTAACGTCTCTGTGCCTACCCCACCTCCACTACTGAACTCACTGAGTGCCCCTTCCAGGTTGCATGTTTCAGGCACCAACTCTTTTATTCTTATGCAGCCCTGAGGAGGGGGAAACAGGAGTGATACCTCCCTCCCTGGGCTGTACCCAGGAAGCCCAGTAGTGGGGGTGGTGTTCTTGTTGTCAAGCCAGGAAAGATAGAAGGGAACCCACAGAAACTTGTCTCAACCAGACTCTTAAATATTACAGCACCCACAAACTAAATACATAATAAATAAGGTAAACAGAAGGAAAAGGGTAGTTTTGAAAACTGGTTGGTTGAGTTCTAGGCTGGGGAACCAGTGATAACTAGCACTAGACATGGGCCCTGCTCTGTGCCAAGTGCTTGACCTGCATTTTTCACTTAATTTAAAAATTACCTAATGCTATCAAGTCCCGCCCACTCTCAACTCCTGAGTGGAACAAATGAGGGCACTGAGCCCTAAGAAATAGGCACATGGTGGGCAGAACCCTACTCCCACCTCAATTTCTGCTTCACCACTTGGCCTGAATCACCTTTTTAATAGAATAAATAAAATTGAAATAGGGAAAGACCATAACTGTGGCTGGGGGCCCCAAAGATGGCCATCAACTTCACCCCTTTGTGTAAGTGAGAAGCTCCCCCTCAAGTGGGCAAGCAGTGCTGCTCTGACTGTCCCAGTCCAGGCCCTGCAAGGCCACAGCTGCAGCTCCTGCTGTCCTGGAACCCAGCGCCATACTGTAAGCTCTAGCCTTCTGGAGGAAGAGACCCCATGGAGAGAATGTTACTAAATGCAAGTCCGTGTGCCTGATGCACTGTAAGGCCAAACATTATCAAAACATCGGAGTTTGGAGCAGAGAAACATTCATTGCAGGGCCATGCAAGGAGACAGGCGGCTCATGCCTTCAAAGCCCTGAACTCCCCAGAAGATTTCAGCAAAGCCCTTTTATAGGAAAGGTGAGGGAGGGGCGTGGTTAGTTGTTGCAGACTTCTTGGTGTCAGATCCTTTGTTCTTGAGGTTAGGTCATGGCCAGGTGACGATGTTCCTAGAAAACCTCCACCAAAACAAATGTTATTCTCTGTTCTGACAAGAAAGGGAAGGGGAGGCATTTAGTTCTGTCTCCATGCCTCCTTGCGGCTTTTAACACTTAACAAATCCCATAAGCAAAGCAACATCATTACCCTTCATTTTACTTGTTCAAGGTCCCAAGGCTTGACTTTCACCCTCCAAGGCTAAAAGGAGGGGGTGCATGTGCTGGCCGGTTACCTTACCTGGGAGCATTCGTCCAGCACCCAGTCTGGCTCCTCCTGCCAGTGCCCAGGCCCGACTGAAGAGAGAGATCTCAGCTGGCGGCACCCTCACGGCCAAGTCCCCAGACCCTGCCCAGCCATCATCACTGAGGGAGCCAGGTGCCCAGGACCCAGCTGGCCCTCAGGTCACCCAAAGTGGGGCCAGGTCCCTCAGACTGTGACCAATGGAGACCGCCGCCGCCATCAGGTTGCGGAGGTGGGGATGGGGGAGAGGTACGTTCTGCTTCAAGGCCTGGGCCCGGCCAGTGGGCAGCCGAGGCCAGGGCTCTGGAGCTCCGTGGGACACAGCCCCCAGCCTGTCCCCAGGCCCCCCAGGGCAGATGGCCGCAATCCACTTCTCAATTCACTCTCTGCCACCAGGACACCCGCCAGCTGACTGTAACAGCCACATAAAGGTGGCTCAACTGCCCCACCCCTATTACAAGAACAGTGGGCAATGTACATGGAATTGACTCTAAAGAAAGAAGTACAGGCGCTTCCCTGGTGGCGCAGTGGTTGAGAATCTACCTGCTAATGCAGGGGACACGGGTTCGAGCCCTCGTCTGGGAGGATCCCATATGCCGCGGAGCAACTAGGCCCGTGAGCCACAACTACTGAGCCTGCGCGTCTGGAGCCTGTGCTCCACAACAAGAGAGGCCGCGATAGTGAGAGGCCCGCGCACTGTGATGAAGAGTGGCCCCCGCTTGCCACAGCTAGAGAAGGCCCTCGCACAGAAACGAAGACCGAACACAGCAAAAAATAAATAAATTAATAAACTCCTACCCCCAACATCTAAAAAAAAAAAGAAAGAAAGAAAGAAGTACAAAGCTGGTGTTTCCTTCAGGCTGGGTAAAGAGAAGTGATTGTGGGTACAGAAAACACTGCTGAGCCAATCGGGTGGTACAGATTGCACTTCCTGCCGCCCAGTTTACCCAGGATGAGGCCACTGAGGCCAAGGCCACCAGCTGCCTCCTGGAAGCGGCTCTCTGGGAACTATGGCAGGTAGAGCCATACCCCACCGCCCGTCTGGCCACATCCACAGAGCAGCTTCCCATGGGGCCTCGGCAGTTCTGAGAGCAGCCGGTCGTCTAGGCAGCGTGGGTCACAGAAGCCCCTGCCCTTAACACAGGCAGGACCCTCTGCTGCAGAAGGCTGCAAGTTGGCAGGTGCGATGTGGGAGGCCTGGGAGGGTTTTCAGGGGAGCTGGGCTCACTTTACGTCTCAGGCCTGATGTTCAACTCGGAGACAGCAACCCTCACAATCCTAAGAGAAGGTTGCCCTGGTCCCCACTTTACACATGAAAAAACAAACACAGAGAGGGGACACACCCACCTAAGGCGGCACAGCTGTCAAGTTGGGGGCCTTGGCCCCCAGCGCTCACAGCTTTAGCAGCTTTAGGGTGTTTGACTTCTTAGGCCCTACCTCCCACATTGCTCGGAGCACTGGACCCTCCTGAGAAGCAGCTTTGTAGATACAGGTTCGGGAGACCCACCTGTCCCCCTCAGCAGACCCAGCACTGAGCCACCAGAGCTCCCTGCTCCTTGGCCCCTGTTCTCCTCACTCCCACAACTCCCTTCAGTGATGGACCACCACCCACCCCGTGTGCCTGGGCCAACATGGAGGCTGTCAGCTCAACAGCAATGAACTAGACACAGCCCCTGAGCCCAAGGGCACGACCAAGGAAAGGGGGAGACAGGGAGACAGGCACCAAATCAAATGACTGAAATGCAAAGCAAAACCAATACAGAAAATCCACACTAAGAGCCTTGAAGTGGGTAGGAGGAAGGAGAGGATGCAGCTGCTGGGGGTCTGGGATGGGCTGCACAGGGGTATCAGGCTCCCTGCCCCCAGGCCCGCATTTCTCGATGTCCCCATGACCTCAGTGGCAGCGATGACGTGTGGGCACACTCGTATCCGTGGCTTCAGCAGTTGGGTCTCCAGGACCCCCACGCAGCACCCTGTAACCCTGCACACCAGATCCCCGGGAGGGAGCATGCACACAGCAGCCCCAGGGCAGGAGGGTTCACCACCAACGAGTGGGAGAGACCAGATGTGAAAACCAGAACAGACTCCAGGTGGCACAGGGCTGGCAGTGGTGTCCTCCCAGAGCTGGAGACCCCCATCTGCTTAGGATGGGGCCACGTGGAGCCAGCAGACCTCGGGGTGGGTCTGTTCTCATGCAGCTCTTGCAACAAGCTCCCTAAATGCTGTCAACACCAGATCCTGGAACCCCTTAACTCCCTCTAGCCCTCTGTGAGCAGGAAAGACTGAGGTGTCATCCATCCACAAACCACAAGAAGGACTTTGGCTTTTGAGTTCTCCGTGGCCCCCAGCAGACACTCCCACAGTCCACAGCGGTCAAGAGCGCCATCAGAGAAGACAGTGGCATCTCCTGTGATGTGTCTTTGGTACCTCCAGGAACCGGTTCTCTCGCTGCCCAGGTCCACAGGGACCTCACAGCCACGGCCCCTCCCGCCTCTCTGCATGGACACTTGCTGTGGCAGCAGGCCAGGGGCAATCACCAGACACAGAAGGTCCCTCTGAGGGCGGAGCTCTAGGAACTGTGAGCCGTGGCCACCGTCACCCGTGGATCAAGCCCTGCCTTCCTCCTCCATCCACCTCGAGGAAGCCGGGTGGACAGAGGGCGCTGTCAGGGAGCCAGGACAAGTGCACCAGGCCCTTGCACTGCCCCCAGCCCACCGTGCAGTAAGCGCCTTGGTGTTGTCATGTGCAAGATGAACGAGTGGGAGTCAGACCCTGAATCCTTCGGCTCGTGAACGCCAGGTGCTGTGTTCATCCCGATGGGGATATGGCAGACAGAGTATCCGGCTTTTTCTGTTTCCGTAAAATCATAGCTTCTAAGGCATGGGGGTCGCACAGGCGTATTTAAGGGCTAATGAGCTTAAATCTCATGCCCTCCCCGCCCCTTCCCTTGTCTTTCTTTGGCTCCCAACTAGTAGACTGCCCCCTCCCAGCTAGAGGGCTGCTGTTCCCCTCAGTCTGCTGTTTCTCCTCCCACTTCAGGGCTCCAGCAGTGAAGTCATGCCTCCCTCCCCTCACCCCCGAACCCCAGCTCACTTCCTGCGGTCTCCTGTTGAAGCCGGTCCCCCTAGAACCAACTGTATCCTGGACTCAAGTGCAACCAGGGATAAACGGATTTTGGTCCAACAGCTTCTGGGAATGGCAGCAGTTCTGGCTGGGAACGTTTGTATTTTGACACGCATAAAATTAAAAACTGAGGGGCTGGGCAGCTAGGGAAGGTGCTCTTGGGTGAGTCTCGGAGTTTCCTTTGAGACCGAACCGCGAGCAGCGGGCAGGTAGAGGGGGAGGATGCGTCTACTGCCAAGGGCAAGGGGGCAGGACGGCCAAGGGCAACACTGCTTAGAAGAGCCAGCTCCCACACCAAGACCTCATCCTGAACAGCCTGTGGGTTTCCCACACACGCCAGAAAGCCCCCGTGGCCACTTGTCCTCGCGGTTCATCCTGCAGGTCCATCGTCCGGCAGAGGCCTGTGCAGTGCCCTCACTCTGAACCCGAGGTCCCGATGCTCAGTGGTGGCTGCCCTGTCCCCTTCATGGTCTCAGGCCAGTGGAAATCCCTGCTCAGACGCTCGTTTGGCGGTGATCGCCCTGGATGCTGGGCTCCTCAGGATCAGAGGAGGATGAGAGGTACGGAGTGAAACCAGGGAGACGCTTCTGGGCTGGTCTGAGAGATCGGTCTCTTTTTCTGCCTGAGACAGCAGAGGCAGCTGAAAACACATCACCGTCCCTACCTGGGGCCTCAGGAATGTCTCTGGGGCTCCCCAGCCTCTCAGCTCAATCAACCCAAAAGTGAGGGTTTATGATATGAGCACGACCTTGAGACAAAGGCCACGACAGGGAAGGGTCAGCCAGCAAACATGTGCTGACCGCCTGGGGTGGACACCGCTTCCTCTGGGGCTGGCCCCTGGGGGTCCCAAAGAAATTAAACAGAGCCCAGCCCTGAAGGCACCAGCTGAGAATCCCAGAAGCTGTGTGTGGATTGAGCAGGGGCCCAATGAATCTGGATTGATTGATTGATTGTGGATTGATTGAATGGGAAGATGAGGGATAGAAAACAAAACAATCAAATTTCTAGTACCCAGTGCCCATTTGGACAAACTTTAAAGCTGGCCAACACTGCCACCTAGTGATGGATTCTGCCTTTAACTTTGAAGTTGCTTCAGGACCAGTGGACAGGAAGAACACAGCGTGGGCCTCGAAGCCACATCTCCATCAAGGGAAGTCCAGGAGCATATCCTGAACAATGAGGCCCTCATCAACGAAGGCTAGTTGCGTCCAGAACAGCCCTGAACTTGAGGGACAGACAATCTGGGGAAGGAGAGGAGAGATCTAGTGTAAGCGGCAGAGAGAGATTAAGGTGGTGGACTGGGCATAGGGAATAGCGGGAATTATTTATTTTAAATGATGATAAATTGAAAAAAGATGAGGCCTTTGTGTCTGAGTCCGTGTGGGCTCCTATAACAAAGTATCATAAACTGGGCAGTTTAACCACAGAAAGGGTGGCTAACGAGACAGTTACATGACTGTAGATATTTCAAAGGGGAGACGACCACCACCGGTGACTCAGTGGGTGGGTTGGAAGGATGGGTAGAAAAACAAATTCCTCTACACAAACGGGTTCAAGCTGTGCTTTTAGATGTCTGACCCGCAAGTCAGGCCAGAGCAGAGCCACATGCCTGCCAACAGGTGGCGCCAGCATGTTATTGGTGATGATTGATTTATTTATCCGTTTATTTTGATGGAAAGGGCAAAAAGGCAGCCAGCCTTGGATGAATTTTTAAGTGGGGAGGATCCAAAGAAGTCAGAATGAAACCATGGGTCTCTACCATTCCCTTTTGATAGATACCTTTTTTTTGCCTGCGTTGGGTCTTCTTTGCTGCACGCAGGCTTTCTCTAGTTGCCACAAGCGGGGTCTACTCTTCATTGTGGTGCGCAGGCTTCTAACTGCGGTGGCTTCTCTTGTTGCGGAGCACGGGCTCTAGGCTTCAGTAGTGTGGCACACGGGCTTAGTTGCTCCGTGGCATGTGGGATGTTCCCGGACCAGGGCTCGAATCCGTGTCCCGTGCATTGTCAGGCAGATTCTTAACCACTGTGCTACCAGGGAAGTCCCTTGACAGATATCTGTGTGGAAGCCTTAACTTGGAGGGCGCTTCTGTAAGAACAGCTTTGCGCACCTTTCCTTGGGCCCAGATGTCGTGGGTGTGATTCTGCTCTCACCAGCCGGGTAATAGATTTGGGAAAGAATACAATACACTGGGGAGATCAGTGCTTTCTGTCCTAAGGTTGTTGAACCCTTTGCATCATCGGGGAGCCTTGCACGTGGGGCGCGCACTAACAGGGACCATCAGTGGTGACAGGGACACAGCACGCTTATTTTGGGCAGAACACAGCTGTGTGAGAAACTCCCCAGAGGAGCAAACTTTGGCAACATCAGAGGGTGTAGCTGAAGGTGGTCATGCACCAAAACAGGGTATGAAGCAGCCTGTGGGGTCCCTGATGAAATCCTGTGAACGGGACCTGAATGAGCAGAAGTTAACATTGGAAAACAGAGAGTTTCACAGTAATTCTCTGAGAGCAGGTCTCCCTAGAGCTATACCCAAGACAAAATTCTTGGTCCCATTCCCAGGATTCTGAAACCTTTGCAACCCCTACTCAGCTTCCAAAGTGAGGCTCTAAGAATCCCAAGACCAATATCAGATCGATGGCCCAGGGTTCTTTGGCTGCCATTACACATGTGTCAAATCATCGCATTGTACACCTCAAACTTACACAATGGTATATCAATCAATTATATCTCAATCAAGCTGGAAAAACAGAGATAAGGGGTCTGATGGTGTATGCATCTTAATCTCAAATGGTTCGGAAAAATATAATGTGTGGACAGAGAGATGAGATGATAGACGGATGGAAAGAGGGGCTGAGGTTTGGTAAGCCTCGCTGAAGAAAGACCCACAAAACTGTCAGCAAAATAAAATGGTTGTTTTGAACCACAGCCTTGGGGCAACTGAAGCATCTTCCAGACCCAAACATCTAAAAGCTTTATAGTTCTGCCTTTCACATTTGTCTAATCCACCTGCACATATTTTCCTGTGAGGTGTGAAACTGATGTCCATTTCATTTTTCCCCGTTTGGATAAACAATTGTCCCAATAACATATCAAACAGTGAGCCCTTTCCTTCGTGGCCGGCCTTGCCACCTCTGTATCCGCATGCGCGTATGCTCCCTGCTATTGGGTCTGTCTGCTTCCCCAGCCAGCACTCTCAGGCCTGACCATACAGCTTCACCCAAGTGTCCACATGTGGAAAAGCAAGTCGCCGCCTCCGTCTGCTTCAAGGCTGGCTTAGCTCTTCTGGCCCTGAGCCTAATAAACTTGAGAATCAGCTTAGCAAGTCCACTTAATTTCTCTGCAGCTCAGTTTCTCACCTGCTGTGAGAATAAAAAAAGACAATATGGACATGATTTGTAGACCACAGAGAATGATAGTTTTAGTTTATTGTATTTATACTGGTAAACTTAAGAAAACGACACTGATTGCTATATCTTGTTCTTCTGTCATTTCTGAAAATATCTCCTGGAGTCACGCATGTTTCTCAGGCACTGATGTGCTGCTCCTGTCACCAAAGTGCAGCGGGGGTGACACTGGTTCATAGGAAGAGTCTGTCCAAATTGGCCTTGCTAAAATTATAATTTTTTAAAAATCTCCTTTTAGGCTTTTATAGCCACATTTCAGCTGGAAAGCAATTTTGAAAGCTGGAAACAATTCAGTCCTGCTGTCAGTGGTCAGATTCCAATTTGCTGCATGATTTGAGTAAGGGCTGAAGGGGACTCTGTGTTTCCTGTCAAGTTGGCACTTCTGGTGACCTGCCAGGAGATGCAGGCAAAATACGGACTCTATCCTTAAACGTTTTCATTGTATTTTTAAATGAGATTTTGTCCTGTATGTGCTTAGCCCTAAATTGAGAAAGAGGAATTTCTATTTTAATAATATTATTAATAATAATAATCACTATTTTATTATATTTTTACATACTAACTTTACAAAACTTAGAAAGTATGAAAAAAAGACCAAAAGTATCCATTTACCTATGATCCAAAGATAAATGCTCTGAACCTTTCAAAGGAATTTCATCTGCCTTCTTTTCTTCTTTTTTAGTGTCACATATACTATTTCA
The DNA here is from genome assembly GCF_951394435.1 of Stenella coeruleoalba. Taxonomy (NCBI): domain Eukaryota; kingdom Metazoa; phylum Chordata; class Mammalia; order Artiodactyla; family Delphinidae; genus Stenella; species Stenella coeruleoalba. Next base: position 43,497,293 of record NC_137161.1, on the reverse strand, counting down.
CATCCTGCCTGTGGCCAGCCTGTCCCTTGGCTGGTCAGCGGCCACTCCTTTTTCTTTGCTGGACGGAGCCCAAATATACTTAGCTCTAGGGCGAGAGAAGCTTGGGGAATGCAGGTGCATTTTTGGTCTAAGCCCAACGAGGAATTCTGCCCCCTTGACTTACGATTGGTTTAGGCCCAAGAGTGACAGAAGTTCTGACCAATGGGGAGTGAGGAAGCCTGTCGAGCGCCAAGCACCCTGGCCTGGACAAACAGGACAGGCGAAGGAGGCAGAAGGACAGACCCTACCTGGGTCCCCCAGCTGCTGGAAGGCGCAGCCCGGGTTTAAGTTCACCAGACAGTGCATGGTTGTCCACGTTGGGCATGTCCCTCTCCTGTGCCCAGCGGCCCCCGGGTGGAGTTCTGCTGTGCCCCTGGGGCTCTTCTTAAACGCTGTTTGCACAGTGTTCCAACCGGTTATTATCCCATGATTTACTTAGTGGATCCCATGTTGCTAAATAATGATGATGACAAGTGTTCTCACTGGGGTCTTGATACTAACGGGAATGCCAGTAATAGTGTAACAATAGTATTTATTTTGCTCTTTCTCTACCATGCTGGAAACCGAGGTAAGCACTTTACTCACATCCTTCCATTTAATCTCCACGAAAACAAGGGTGTTCTATTATGATCCCCATTTTATGACTGAAAAAACTGAGACATTAGTGTCCTTATACATTTAAAATGGTCTATATTACTGGTTCTAGTCCCTTTCTCTTTTGCCTCTTCCTGTTTTCTCCTTTTTTAGATAATTTTGCCTAGAAATTTGTCCACTATTTGTATAGTTCTATGGCAGTTAAGTTTCTTTATTTCATTTTTATTCTGCTTTACATATTTTTTTCTACTTGTATCCTTTTTTGGGTTCGTTTAGGAGTTTTCAATCAGCTTATAATTACGTTTAATTTTTTTTTAATTTTTAAAATTTATTTTTGGCTACGTTGGGTCTTTGTTGCTACGCATGGGTTTTCTCTAGTTGTGGCGAGTAGGGGCTACTCTTCACTGCGGTGCACAGGCTTCTCATTGTGGTGGCTTCTCTTGTTGTGGAGCACGGGCTCTAGGTGTGTGTGCTTCAGTAGTTGTGGCTTGTGGGCTCAGTAGTTGTGGCACAGGGGCTTAGTTGCTCCATGGTATGTGGGATGTTCCTGGACCAGGGCTCGAACCCATGTCTCCTGCATTGGCAGGTGGATTCTTAACCACTGAGCCACCAGGGAAGCCCCCACATGGCAACATCTCATGAACATCTTTCCATGTAAGTATGCCTCATTGTTATCATTTTTAGTGGCTGCATAATATTTTATTTGATGAGTGTGCTGTATGTAAGTTGCACAGGTTACTAGCTCCCTCCCCCAAACTCAAGCCTGGATAAACTAGGAAGAGAGATGGAGGCAAGAATCTGAGAACCGGCCTGAGGCAGCAGAGGGTCCAGAACAGGTGTGGCCACATCGCTCAGGGCCTGCTCTGCAGGTCCAGCGGGACAGAGAGAAGGTGACTTCCAGATTCTTCCCAGCACCTGCCCTCCCGTCAGCCCCAGGCTTCAGCTGAGCTCTTGGTGCCAGAATGAATGAGAGAAGGTGGGGCTCATTGTTAGCTGCTGTTGCTGCAGTAAGGATAGGTGACATTTAATTTTCACAAAAGTCTGGGACAATCACAGGATAAGAGAAACAGACCAAAGGAAGGAAACTGTGTTTTCTCATTCGGAGAGACGGCAGAGCTAGGCCCAGCCCGAAGGGCGGCGGCGCCCATTCCCAGAGGAAGCCACCTGCTTAGAGGGTCCTCACCCTCCTTCCCACGCTTTCTTCTTCAAGGAGAGCCGTGTTTCCCCCTCAGCCTCCCCATCAGCAAGGTGTAAGCTCTGGACTCTGAACTCAGAAAAGAGAATGAGACACCGACGCTGCCCCATAGGAGTTTACAGAGCGACACAGGGTAAGTGCTGCAGCCCGAGCGTGAAACACTTGGGGTACAATGTTTCCAGGCTAATGGAGGCGCCCTCAGCAGGGGCAGCAGGAGGTGCACGTGCAGACAGAGGGGGTGTGTGAGACACCAACACACCACAAAACGTTTATTTTAAAATAATAAATAAAGGAAATACAGGCGAGGAAACAGTCACGAAATCAAGTCACTAAAGTGCTCTCAAACATAAATTTTAAAAAACCAAGAAGCCTGGTCTGAACTTAAAACACTGTTTATAGATATTCAACAGTTGTTCGGATATGGTCCTGTGCTGTTTCAGAAGGGAAGGGAGAGAGGACTTTCTTGGTTGGAATGACAGACCCGATCAAATGACACTCAGGAGGACATAGAATCATTGCCTAACAAGAAAATGAAAAAGTCCAAAGCCAAGTTCAAGGTAAAAATGTTATGTTTCATTCGTATGAGGTCTGCATGAAGTCTTCAGTATCTATGAAGATATATGATTCTCTGTAGGTTAAATAATTTTGTATTTTTGGATTCAGAGTAAGGACAGCAGACTTAACCTGGGAGTCTACACAGTACATTGAACCAAATCTTGGGATGTCTGGCAGTGAAAATGGGTTTTGGACTTAATATCCTCCCTCCTCAAGTTCTACAGAAGAGAATAAAAGTTTTACACCAAATTAACTGATTCATGTGCCTTTAAGGAATGATTTCCATTCTAGAATGAAATGGAATTTTCCGTAAGTCACCATTTGTCTTCTTAAAGCAAGTGGCATTGCATTTCATCCTGACACCGGAAGAAGAAAATCCAACTGAGAGTATTTGTCTTCGACAACTTTTGTCTTTTGAAAAAAGCTGGTGAGGAATGTGCACATTTCCAGCCTTTGGTGGGGGAGAGGGGACCTGCAGCCTCATAAGGCCCCCTCCTTCCCTGGCTGGAGCCCCTCTAGCCCCTCAGAGTCTGAACATCCTTGGGCACCAGACCCCTGCTGCGCTCTCTTGGTCTCCTGACGTGTGGTGCTGGAGAGATCAATGGCCACGTCTTCCAAGCCGCTCTCAGGGCTGCCTTCCTCCAAGCCCCTCTGGGGTCCTGCCTGATGTGGGCTAGAACCTTCCTTGAGATGGTCAGAGCCCCAGAGTCCTGCCAGCTTTTCTTCTCTTTCTGCTCTCCTTATCATCCCTGTGGATTTTTTATGCATCCCTTGCAAAAAAGGAAAATAAATAAAAACATATCTCTAAATACAGCAATTAAGTCAATTTCTTCCATGTCACTGTTCTCTAAATCCCATTAGAATTTGCCTTATTGGTATCTGTCTTGGGGCCTGCAGGAGAGTCTCGTAGGTAACTCTCAACATCAGGGGTTGTAGACTGGTGTCTGCCAGCTGGACACAGCCAGCAAAGTGCCTTGTTTGGATGACATGGTGATTTTTAAATTTTTATTTTAAAACTTGTTGGCAACATTTTAAAATCAGGAGATTTACATCAAAAGTCAAACTTCCAGCTTCTCTCAAAAAGTCAGACGTCTGGCAGCACGAGGCCCAGTTTCTTGTTCGGCCACAGACCTGCAGACTCAGTAAGCTCCACCCCACCTGCTCGTGTAAACTCAGAGGGGTGGGCCCGGTTACCTGCCCAAAGTTCCCTCCAGGCTCTCCAACCCTTGAGGGCAAAGGTGATTGGTTTCTTCAGTCCCGGCATAGTGTCAGGTGGGTAGGGGTTCAAAAAGTGTTTGCTGAACAAAACCCCTCTTCCTCCCCAGCCTAAAATGTCCCCTCGGCCCCCTAATCCTAATCTCACACCCTGCCCAGCGTGCTGTCTGTCACTCATTCCTCCAAGCCCGAGTGTCTCTGGTAACAGCCAACAGACCAGGAAGGGTGCCAGCTCCTCAGAATGACCAGCCTCAAAGCTTGGACCTCACCAGTGAAGACTGTCCCAGCACCAAGAACTAGGGGACAGAACAGCTACACGGCAGATTATTAATGGCCGAGCCAGGACCAGGAACTGGACCTCCTGAGTCCAGGGTGCAAGGGGTTAACAGTCTGCAGGTTCACTGCCTGCGCCTTCCCGCTTCCTATTACCATGAGCTCTGAACTGTATGGTTTCCAAAACCTCTAACAGCTCTCAACATTTGGGAAACATATTTCATATAATGAAAGTGTGTCATTCCACTCATAAAACCAGGGCCTGATTGGATCTGTCTACACACTGCCTACGTAGTTCCAATGAAAAATAAGGCAACTGATCAGAGTCCAAGCCTTGTAATTCATTAAAAATCGGATGTGATATTCTGGGCCTGAATCTGAGTAAATTTACATTGCTTGGCTTGGCAACGGCCACCGGGCATGGGGACCCCCAACATCTCTGGCAGGACGCGGCCACAGGACCCTCTTCCTTACCCAGGAGCCAGGGCACACAGGACCCCAGCAGGCCGCCCTCCGCGGAGCCGAGGACTGAGTCGGGCAGCGGGATGCAGTGTCGCACCATCGCCCCGTAGAGTCCGTACTCAGCCATCACGCTGCTGCCGTCCCAGCGCTTCTCCCGCTTCCGCCACTTGGCCCGCCGGTTTTGAAACCAGACCTGGATTGAGGCGGGAGGGGAAGCAGAAGGGCTTACGGGAGGAGACCGCAGCGCAGAGGGGCACAGGTGCACCGTCTTGGGGGCACCTGGGACCCAGGCCTTTCTCGTGGCTCGCAGGACTGGTCGTGCTGGGTGATCGGGACCAGTTTCCACCGAGGTCTCCACGGGGTCAGGGATGACAAAACAAAATCAGAGTATCCCACAGTGTGTAAAGAAGCTGATTTTTACACTGATGGGAGCAGTTCACCAGGGCAATGGTCTCTTCTAACCTCGGTTGTTGGATTGCTTTATCTTAATAATAGTGTCGACTATTGTTAAGCTGTTTAAAAAGAGTGAGTGGCATATCTTCTGACCTGGCGAGGATGTGCTGTCAGCAGAGAGGCTGAGGCACACACAGGACGGCTTTCTAGAAAGACAAAGACCAATCCTGTGTGCCCGTGAGTGCATGTTCCAGGGCCAGATGTGCATATGGCATGGGGGCAGTTTGCAGAAAAGCCTCGTCAGGCAATTTACACTGGTTTCTTTGAGGGCTTGCAATGGAGTGATAGTCATTTTTTCATTAATATCTTGACATAGTTTCTAGATGCAGCACACACTGTGTAATTTTTAAGAATGATTTAATAAAAGGAAAAAAGGCTTGACGGTTACAGGGGTCATCCTCTCTAAATGAACACAAAGGAAAGCTCTAGCATCTAAGTAACCTGCGGTTTGGGTGTGGAGGGGGAAGCGCTGGGCTGTTTAGAGGTGGCTATGGGCTGACTCATTGCATGTAAGGGCAGCATGTTCTCTGTGGTGTCTCTGGGTGGTGGGACCTGCACCTGTATTCGGTCTTCGGGGAGTTCGGTCTTCACGGCCAGCATTTCCCGGGCGTACACATCAGGGTAGTGGGCCTCGCTGAAGGCCTTCTCCAGCTCTTCCAGCTGGTGGGCTGTGAAGACGGTCCTGGAGGGAGGCCCGAACACACACGTGGGCACATGTCCACAGGAGGCTGCAAGGCTTCCAGCCTCAGAGGACCCCATGCCTGGCCCCTCTTTGTCTACTTCATGAAAACTGGACGCCCCACCTCTGAATGATTAGCCTCTGGAAAGTCCACAATTTAGTTCAGACCAAACAAAGTTCTTTAGGTCTTTTTTTCTCCTCAGTGAATTCCATCAACTCATTCTAAGAAGACCCATTTTAAAGCCCCACAAAACTGTGTCTTTAAAATGCTACCAAGGCTGACCTGCAGCCCCCTGGGAACTGCAGAATTACATTCCCAAGTGGCTACTGAGCCCTTCCCGCTGCTGCCCTAATGCAGGGCCAGCTGGTTCTCAGGCACTGTGTCCCAAGGAAAGGGGTGAGGGCAGGTACCTATGCCTCCGCTTCTTCCTCTTGCCGGGGGCGGGGGACGCCTTCAGGTCACTCCTGTCTTCACATGGGCTGTCCTCATCTGTGAGCACAAGGAGAGAGGGAGGACTTTCAAGGTGAGCACATTTTTCACTTTGTTTTCTGGATTTTACTTTGAGGATTGACGCTGTGAACCTGCTGGGGATGCGAATATTTACAAGTTCGCATTTTTCACACCACGCTCCGGGTGCTGAGCTTAGCACTGCTCGTGCATTGCCACCGTTCTTCTCCATAAATTAAAACAACTCCAAGACAGCTGCTATTATTATTCTCTTTTTACAGAGGAGGAAACCAAGTCACAGAGAGATTAAGTAACTTGTCCAAGGTCACACAGGTAGTCAACAGTGGGGTTGGGATTCAAACCCCAGACTGTGTGAAGCCAAAGCTACTTGAACACTAATTGCATTTCCTGTCCCTTCAGCTTCCAAATGCATCCCCTTCCTTCTGCCTCTATCTCACCTTCCTCATCTTAACCAATACACCAACATTTCTCAAAGGGAGGACGGAGGTTTGTGACATCAGACCCTCATCAGAGCTGGCCCCCTGCCCTGCTGTACCGATTCCAAACCTCTGGAAGTGGGATCTGGGAAATTCATTCTTGGCAAATGGGCCCAGATGATTCATAGATGGCAGGTGAAATAATTTTAAGAACCCACTCCACTATGCTTTATCTTTTGAGATCCATTATATCAAAAGATCTAGGTTGAAATGAAGGTTAGAAGACCAAACTATTGTCAGGTTCATTGTTAAAAAGCATATTTGCTTCAAAACACTAACAAGTGAATTAAGAAATGCAAAAATAGTAAAAATAATGTCAGTTTTACTCCTACATCAATTACTTCACCAGAAAAATTGGATTATAATATTATGCTATCCATGCTGTCCAATCTGGTATACCAATAGATATATAAGGTTATTGAGACGTGAAATGTGGCCAATCTGAATTGAGACCAGCTGTAAATGTGAAATAGTCAGTGGATTTTGAAGACCTAATACCCCCCAAAGTAAAATATTAATAATTTTTATATTGAGTACATGTAAAATGACAATGTTTGGTATGTATTGGATTAAATAAGATAGAGTATTTAAATTTGTTTCAACTATTTATTTTTCCTTTTTAACGTGGCTTTGAGAAATCGTTACTTGCAGTCACATGATGTTTCTACTGGACAGTGTTGGTCTTGGTCTTGAGAAACGCCCTCACAGACTAGGATGCGGTTGCATTTTGCCTTTAGTTTTACGGTCCTCACATGGAAAGAGCCCATCCTATGAAGGTGGTTCCTGCATTTTTAGTGAAACAACTAATAGTGGGGTTCATTTGATCTTATCTAGACATTCATGAAACAAAGTCCTTTTAGAGCTGGGTGGACGCTGGCCTGCCTGCTGATCCCGTCTGCTTATTTTTTTTATTTTATTTTATTTTTTTTGCCTTGCTGCGGGGCATGCAGGACCTTAGTTGTTCCCGGACCACCGTACCCGCTTCAGTGGAAGCGCGGAGTCTTAACCACTGGACCTCCAGGGAAGTCCCCCGCCTGCTTCCTTTAATCAGCAGTGGAGACCACTACACTCTTTCTGCCTCGGCTGCCTGGATGCTCAGCTCTGCGGTCCGCTACATAGTTTCTCTCCATCCACCCCTTCTCGTGTAATTCTCCGTTCTCTTCCCCCACACCCCAAACCTCTCTATTTCTCGGCCCTGTCTTTGTAGATTTCCATTGCTCCCTTCTGTTCCCCACAATCCACCCCGACTTGTCTGAGGAGATGGGCACAGCTACCATAAGACGGGCGAGCTCGCTTCTCATGTGCTGGAAGGAGGGGAGAAGCGCGGTACCCAGACTCGCTTTACAGCACAGGGAGGACAGTTCCAGGCCTCCGCCCCGCGCTCTCCAAGAGCCGGACAATTCGTCAATCAATTCAGCGAACCCTCCAGCTCTGGCGGGCACCGGGTTCTGTGCCACTGACAAACGAGGCAGGGCCAGGCCTCCCGCCCTCCACCGTTCCCAGAGGCCGAACCTCGCGCGGGCACGGGGGAAAGGCCCCCGGAGACCGCGGCCGGGTCGCTAAGACCCCAGGGTGGGTCCAGACCGGGTGGTGGTGGTGTCCGCGGGGCAGCGGCGACCAGACCCGGAGGAGAGGCCAGGGGCAGAGGGCGCGGCTGCGAGAATGCCTTCCCCGGCGAGGCCACGCTGTGGGGTCCCGACTTCCCTAGATCTGGGGGGCTGCGTTGGGCTTGGCGGGGCCCCGGAGTGTCACCCTGCGCGCCCGAGCCGAGGGAAGGGACAGGAGTGGCACGGACTGGCCTCCTTACCGGACGTCGAGACGCTCTCGCTGCGCTTCTGGAGGGCGGCCGGGGTCGGCGGGCGGCCGGGGACTTGCGGGGCGCTGGGCTCAGGCCCCTCGGGCGGCAGGAAGGGCACGTCTGCGAGGAGGAGGCAGGGCGCCCGGGCGGCCGCAGGGGGCTGCGCGCCGAAGCCGCAGAGGAGGCCAAGCCCCAGAGGGAGGGCCCCGCGCGCCAAGCAGGAGCCCCAGAGCCGTGGACCCGCGCACGGCGCGGCCGCGGGGCCTTCGCAGCCGGATCCCGGCCCGGGGCCAGCAGGTGCGGGCAGCTCAGCCTCCAGGCCCAGCAGGTCGGTGATGGCAAAGCCCCGGGGGCGCGAGCCGGTGGGCGGGCCTCCGGGCACCAGTGCCCTACTCCTGGCACGCCCGTCGGAAAGCGCGTCTCGACCGGTCATGGCTTCTTAGGCGGCGAGGCTGGACCCTCTCTCGGTCACCTTTGCGGAGGGGGCGCAGCTCTGAGGACGATTTATACAGTCGGGCGCCAGGAGGGCTCCAATCAGCGGGGCGCGGATGCGTCACGCCTTGGACCCCGCGAGATGGGGACGCCACCAGTTTCCCTCCCTTCGGTCGCCGCCCTCCCAGCTGCGGTCCCCTCAATCAGCTCCCTCTCCCCTCTCCCCTCTCCTTTCCAGTTGTCCCCCTGCCCACCCCCACTCCCGTTCTCGGTGGGAGGAAAATAGGCCGCAGACAACTCTATTCCTAAAGTAGAGTCGTCCCCTCCCGCAACCTCTACTCTGAAAGCCGCAGGTTCCAGATCCCGATTCTGTTCTCTCCCCTTCCGGATACCCCGGCGGAGGCCCCGCTCGCAGCCTCCCTGAAGCCTCCCTCCCCGCATCCAGTCGCCCATTAAGACCAAGGCCCCATTCCCAGCCACACCCTCAACACTACCAATATGACCCCCTCCAGCCCTCCAACGCCACCGCTGGAGGCAAGGCCTTCCCCGAACATCCCCAAGGGGAAAGGAGTGGAAAACGTTCATTTAACCCGTGCCCACTCCAACTCCAGCCAAACCCACCCCAGCGTTCTAATGGCCGAGCCGTCGGGGTCGCAAAATGCACACACTGAAGGAGCTGAAGAAGAAAAAGGAGAGAGAGGCGGGAGCGGCCGGGCCGGGCCAGGGCGTCGGAGAAGGGCGCCAGGTTTTGCAAACTGCATTACAGGAGGTCCAGTGAAATCAGAATTTCAGATGAACTGTGATTCTTTTCAATTATAAGTGTGTACCAGTATTTTATCTGGCGACCCCTAAGTGGGGATGGTAAATTGGAAAATAGGACCTGTCTACTGGGACCCACCCCTCTTCATGGAGGCTAACAAATTATTGTCAGATTTTATGACTATTCAAAGAAAGCCTGATTTTCACGTGCAGCGCCCATATTTGTTAAAGTGGGCGCGAAACGAAACACGTGGGTAAACCTCTCCTGGCTCGCACTCCGAAATTTTGAGCCCACCCAACCTGAATCGCTCGGAGCCCTGAGCCCACCCTTCTCCAACGCGGAACCCGGGAAGCAGAATCTCTCAGTCCCGCCCCTGAGGGCGAGCGGCCAGGCGGGCGCCCAGCGAGGGGTGCGGCAGCTCTCAGAGCGCCGCGCGGACGCCCCACGGGTCTCTGCGCGCACCATCAGCACAGCTGGAGCCGGAGTCGGACCCCGAGCCGAGCGGGGACGAGCCGGAGCCCGAGCCAAACCGGAACCCGAGCCGAGGAGGAACCCGAGCTGGAGCCGAACCCGGCAAAGTGGATCTCCAGCTGGCTGCGCCTCGGGGTGGGTCCTCTGCAAACCTGAGGATTAAACGAGGGGCTTCCGATAAAGATAATTACAAGAGGCTGCGCATTAACTTCTCATTATTAAAAGAAGACCCAAATCTCCCCATCGCAAGCTGTTCCCGGGATTAGCAAAACAATAACTTTCCTTTGGGATAATTGTCCTTTGAGTCGCTCGGGGTGGGGGCGGCTTCAGACGCCAGCGTCGTTTTTGGCTCCGCCAGTAATTTCTCCCTAAATTTATCTCTGGGTTTAGGGGAAGGTGTTAGGGGTACAGGACCCAGCCAAGATGCTCTGGCTCTTGGCCCGGCAGAGCAGAAGTTTGTAAATAATAATTTGGGGCCTCAGTTAAGGAAGACAGCTAACGATGCACACATTTGCAGACGTCCGGAGCAGGCAGGCTGGACAATTGGCCTTGAGGTGGCCCCGCCCGGGACATTTGCAAGGGCCGGTCTCAGAGGCAGACGTGTGCGCCGCACCGGCAGCTTGGAGGGCCGACGGCACCCCCTCGCCTGGGCCCGGGTCTCGAAGTTTCTGTCCCCCAGCCTCTGTCAGAGGAGGCCTCGAGTAGATGGCCAGGGATCCAGAGGTACCAAAAGGCCATCCGGGAGGAGGCCAACTTCGACAGCACCACACGGTGACCGCCACTCAGTGCCAACAGCACACCGGTTTCCAACCCCTTCGGAAGGATATTATAAAACCCATTTTGCAGATGAGAGAACCTGAGGTGTATTAACCCGCTCACACCTGACACACCTGACACGGAGAGAGAAATCAGGAGAGCAAAGCGAAGCAGAGAGAGACCCCGAGAGCCCCGAGGTTGGAGCTATAAGGGGACATTGCAATTCCTGGACAGAAGAGTCATTGCCTCCTCCTCCGGCCACACCGCGGGAGGGACCAGGATGGAGGGAGAGCTGAACCCCGGGCGCCTTCCTTTCCGCGGCGTGGCGGCGGCGGGAGCCCGGCGCGGGCGGGCATTCTTACTGCCCATTCCCGGGTAAGAAGCGCCCCGCCCTGCTACGCTAATCCGCGCCACCACTCCCACCCCTAGCTCCTGAGGGGGATCGCGGGTCCACTCGCGCCCCTCGACTCTGCGGGATCGGCTCAGAAGACCCCACCCCTGGGGAGCCGGCGAGCGCTCTGCGCAGCGTCCGCCCAGTGGGGGAAGCGCGTCCAGTGCTTTAGGAGACTTGGAAATGGAGCGAGCCGGCTCCGAGCCCACCCACGTTCCGCGCGTCCCTCCGGGCGCTCGGGCGGTTGCCGAGTCTACGCAAGTGGGCGACAGCGTTGGGGAACCCCTCGGCCGCCGGCGGGGTGGAAGGTAGGCGCCTCCCAGCTCCCCTCCCAACATATACAAATCTGCGGACAGAGCCAGAGCCATCTAGCGCGCCCCGCCTGGGTCAACCCCCGGAGTCGTTTTGGAACCCTAAATCCGTTAAGGGGTCCGGATCTGCCTTCATCAACCAGGATTATCTGGGATTTAACTAATCAGTAAAGGTTTCTCCGCTCAATATTTTCCAGGGAAAGTTTCCAGCCCCTGTCCGTGGCCAGCCACGAATGTGCTCTCCGCTTCCCTCGTTCTCCCTGCCTGGACGCGTCCCGGCTCCTCGCCACGCCAGGCTGAGGCTGGCCGGGGTGTAAGTGGCTCAACGACAGCCGTCTCGGGCTTTTCGGAGCCGCCCCCGGCCAGGCTGGTAGCATAAAGCGCAGATGCGCTAGGAGTGGGATGCGCACCGCGAATAAAGAGCGTCGCGTGTGTCTGCACGTTGGAACCCTAGGGCTCTGCTCCTCTGGAGTTTCCTCCCGCCTCTGACTGCTCTTTCTCGGTTGCTTTTGTGTCCCCTTTAAAGGTTGTTGTAGCAGATGCTGTTTTGCCCTGTCCACATCTGTGTCCTGACCATTCCACCTGCAGCCTGCAGGGCCTCCAGTGCCCAGGACCCACGCCTTTGCCTGGGGACTTTCTCTGGTCTGCAGAGTCCTCTGGCCAGAGGGGCCAAGGAGTACATGCCCTGAGAAGCCGAGGGCCAAAGAAAGCAGGAGTCGGTGTATAAACACGGCCCCAGGTCTTCAGTGGGATAGCTCAGGCCTTCCAGAAGTCCACAGCTGGGTTTGCTCAAGTTATCACTAATTATCACATCCCATATTGCTTTCTTCCTAAGTGCTATGGGTGCCCCACCCAGAGCCCCTTTCCTGGGCTCTTGCACCGCCCCCCACCCCATCCCTACACCACCCAGTCCCACACCTCACGCCCCACCCCAATGTAGGCTCTTGCCCCTGATCAGGAGAACTGCCCTCTGCGGACAAAAGCCTCTAACCCAGGCCACACCCACACCCACACCCACACCCACACCCACACCCACACCCACACCCACACCCACACCCACACCTACACCCACACCCACACCCACATACACAATGGTTGATGACTCATGTGACTTGGTAGGAGGCTGCCCCCTTACCCTCGGAGGGACAACTGTGCAGAGCCGTCTCTGCTTCAAACCCCTTTCGGCTCACAGGTCAGGCCAAGGCTCACCTGGACCCAGGTGTTCATCTTCATCCACCCTTTCCCTCCTCTCTGGACCCCTCACTGCTGAATTCCCCCTCCCTCCCCCCCATAAAGCTCATGCACCCACACCGTGCTTTGGGCTCTGCTTCTAGAGACCTGTTCCTGTCTCGCTGTTGGACTCCCCTACTGGCATTGCCTGAAATCCCCTCCCAGGAAAACGACTTATCCTGGAGACTCAGAGTCCACTCTGGGTTTTGTACAGGAGTAGTGGTGAGTGTCCAGTGGCTACTCTGCACTCCCTGACGCTTCCCCACTGTTCCCTGAATAATTTGGCCTCGTTCACAGATGCCTGGCCTGTCACGGCCCTGCTCTTTTTCTCCAAACTTTCCTCAGTCTGGGAGAAAAAAAAAAAGTGATGCCGTCCTGTAAACTTCTTTGCAGCACGAATTGGCTGGCGGTGGTTCCTATGGTTTGCATCCAAGAACGCTGTCTTGGGCACTGGGCTTCCTTCCACCTCTGGGGTCGCCCCCACCATCTTTGTGCCCCTTCCCACGCCCCCAGCAATCCGTCTTTATTCCACAGCCACAGTGACCCTGCCGTGGAAGCCCAGTCCAAAGGGCTCCTCTGGCTGAGTCCTTCCCAGATTCCCCTCACCCAGCCGTAAAAATCTCTTCTGGGCCAGGTGCTGTGCTAAGCGCTAGACACACATCAATTAATTTAATACTTGTGACCAACCTAATGAGGGGGGCCTATTATTATCCCCATTTTGTGGTTGAGAAAACTGAGGGGCAGAGCTGCAACTAGCCTGGCAGGCCTTGGAGAGGTCGGGACCCAAAGCCTGACTGTCGGGCCTGAAGCAGCGAAGTCAGGATGGGGAAAATGACAATGTCAGGGGTTCCCTACACTTTTCTGAGGTTCAGCATTGGTTTTATTTTGAATTTCTAGGTGCTGAGGGCCTATGAAGCCCTCAATCTTGCACTGCTCCAGGTGCCATCAATCAGCGGTGTTGTGGGCTTGAGGCAGATTTCTACAGGAGTCTCGGGTGCCCATGCTCCGTCTCTGCTCTTTAGGTCCTGAGATAACAGGGGAACCCCAAGTAGGAACCCAGATAACACTTTGGCCCCCGGGACTGTATTTCCCTTCTTCCTTCCCTGACCTCCACCCACCTCTGTCCTCTTTCCTCTCTCCACCCACTTCCTCCTCAGCTCCTCCTTCACTTCAGCCCATCAAAAGAGCTCATGGCCACACTCCTCGAGTCCCATCTGTAAGTCCAACGAACCCGAAGACCAGATGAAACGCAGGAGCGAGCACAGCACCCAGCACCGAGCGGGGATCCCTGAGCAGAGGAAGACTCCGGGAAGGCCTGCATGGCCTCCCCAAGGGGACAGGGACCTGCAGTTGGAAGCAGGTGTGTTGCTTGGGCATCAGCAGGGTGGGGGGGGTGACATAGGCTATGTCGGCCAACAGGTCATGGGAAGGGGTCACTAAGGGCAGGTGGGTGCTGTGGGTGACTTTCATTTCCAGTGTCAAGTGTTAGGTCATCTACTGGCAATTGAGAAAACTATCTAACAGCAAATAACATGCTTTTAGCCAGTTCGCAGTGGCAGTGAACACACGATCACCGCCCTGACTCACGTGTAGCCACCCAGGCTCTTGGCCGGGGTGAGATGTGTTCTCCCGGGGAGGCGGGGCTGCAGGTTCCTCACCGGAGACACAGGCACCTCCCACCTGAAGGAGGTCCTCCCTTGCCCCACTGCACTCAGCTCCTGCCCTCTCCCCCCAGTGCACCTCCACGATTGTAATTACTCATTTGCCTGCTGGCTTACTGCGCCTTACCTGGCCCCCTAATCAGACCCCGAAGCTGGCACTGACTGATGGCTGCCCACCAGCCCAGGTCACCTGCAGCACCTGTAGACAGTTCCCAAACACACCTCAACAGCTGCCCCTCTGCCTGACGATGTGCACAGGCCCCGGGAGCGCACCAGCCGGGCCTGGGGGGGGGGGGTTAACGCCCCCAGCAGCAACCCTCCAAGGACGATTGGGAGTTAGTGGGTAAATACCTCAGCATCCTTGTCAGTTTGGGCTGAGATGGGTTCAGTCTCAGTCGCTCCCAGCACCCGGTCAGGATGGAGACCCGCAAACCCCACTCAGTATCACCGCCTTCCCTGTGTCTTGCCCCCTCATCAGGGCTGCCTAGTTTCACCTTGCAGACGAAGTATTTCACCCAATCCCCGTCCTCAGGGTCTGCTTTGGGGGGACCCACCCCTAGACAATCGGTAAGCTCCACAAGGCAAGGGCCGGGCCGTCCTGGCACCCGTGGGCCCGGCATCTGGCGCCCGTGGGCCCGGCATCCGGCGCACGGCCAGGATTTGCTGAGGGAAAGAATCCGCGGCGGATGGACGTGAACTTCAGCGGCGCGGCACTGGCTCGGTACTTCTCCTCGAGAGCCCCTCCCTCACTCCCAAGGCCAGGTCGGAGGAGGGTGGGCTGAGAGCACGGCTCCCCCCGCGCAATCCGAGGGCTGGAGGGGCAGGAAGGAGCCCCACATCCGAGCCACAGCCCAGGCCTCCGACCGGCCCTCCCATCGCAGGGATGGGCTGTGCGTTTTATTCCTGCCTGGTACCTCGTTTTACAAAGCTGTTTGGTTCACTGCTTCCACCAAAGGTTTTGAGATGTGTGCCGCAGAGCAGCCACCCTGCAGCTGTGTTTCGTTCGCGTGGGGTTTTCACTGGTGAAGGCTGAGGGCCGTGGGGCCGAGGCCGGGCTGGGTGCTGGGACCGCGGGGACCTGGCGGAGCCGGCCATCTGCGCGCAGGGCCTGGACCGTGTGCTCTGCTGACTGGGTCTGACTGCGGAATCTGTTCGTTCTGGCTCACTCCCCCCCCAAACACGCTAATTAATGGCACCCGCAAATCAACGGGCGGAATCCTCATTAAAGAGTGGAGGAGGAAGCGGGAAAGGAGAAGGTAAGACTGAAAATCCACCGTCGCGGGCGCTGGCCACCGCGCAGTAGTTAAACAGCTTCCTGAACGCAACAAAGATGCCTCTGTTCAGAGGGCAGCTCCCCAGAGAGAGGAAACGGCAAACACTGGGACACTTCATTCGTAAAGCACAATTACCGGCAAGGCTTTCAGATACCCAAGGGGAAGAGCCTTCCTAGCGGTTTCTGAACCTGGTCCTCTCGCGCTGGGAGGGACACTCCTCGCTTGCTGGGCGCTCGCTGTGATTCCCCGGCCCGAGGTCCCCTGCATTTCATTTGTTCTGAGAAATGATCAGATTTTATCCTTTTTAATATTGCCACTCCTCAGTTATGTTAGTAGGGCAATGCTGGGAATGAGTTACGAAGTTATTCCCTGTGCGTCTATCTTCTGAAAGAGATTGAAGAGAAGTAGTATACATTCCTCCTTAAGTGTTTGATAGAAATCGGCACTGAACCCATTGGGCCTGCTCCTTTCTGTTTGGGAAGGATATTAATTGCCGATTCAATTTATTTGACAGATATAGGCCAATTCAGATTGTACATTTCCTCTGGTATGAGTTTGACAGATTACGCCTCTCAAAAAATTGATCCAGGGAATTCCCTGGCAGTCCAGTGGTTAGGACTCTGCGCTTTCACTGCTGAGGGCACGGGTTCCATCCCTGGTGGGGGAACTAAGATCTGCAAGCAGTGCAGCACAACCAAAAAAAAAAAAGTTAATTAAAACAAATTGATCCTTTTCATCTACGTTATCAAACTTGTGGGCATAGAGTTGCCATAGTATTCTTTTATTATCCTTTTAATATCCATGGGATCTATGTCCCCCTCTTTTATTTATGATATTAGTAATTTGTGTCCTCTCTCTTTTTCTTAGTTTACCTGCCAAAGTCTTATTGAGTTTATTGATCTTTTCAAAGAACTGGTGTTTGGTTTCATTGGATTTCTCTATTGATTTCCTGTTTTCAATTTCATTGACTTATTTTTTTTTTGAACAAGCTGTCATCTGTTAGATGAATTAAGAATTTTTTGCATGAAAGTTTTTATTTTACCTTCACTTCTTTGATACTCTTCCTTTCTTTATGTAGAGCCAAGTTTCTGACCTGTATTATTTTCCTTCTCTCTAAAGAATTTCTTTAACATTACCTTGCAAGGTAGGTCTACTGGCAATAAATTTCCTTAGTTTGTGTTTGTCTGTGTTTGTTTTATTTCTCCTTCATTTTTGAAGGATAATTTCACAGGGTACAGAACTGTAGGTTGGTAGGGTTTTTCCTCTCAACACTAAATATTTCACTCTACTCTCTTCTTGCTTGCATGGTTTCTGGGGAGAAGTCAGATGTAATTCTTAACTTTGCTCCTCTATTGGTAGAGTGTTCCCCACCCCCACCCCGGCTTCTGTCAGGATTTTTTCTTTACCTTTGCTTTTCTGTAATTTGAAAATAATATACTTATGTTTCGTTTTGTGGAGGGAAGTTATCCTACTTGCTGTTTGAGCTTCCTGGCTCTGTGGTTTGGTGTTTGAAATTATTTGATGAAATTCTCAACCATTTTCGTTTCAAATATTTCTTCTGTTCCTTTCTTTCTTCTCCTTCTTGTATTCCCATTATGTGTATGTTACACCTTCTGTAACTGTCCCACAGTCCTTAGATATTCTGTGCTGTTTTTACATCAGTTTCTTGGCTTTTCCGTTTTGGAGGTTTCTGTTGAGTTTGGCTTAAGCTCAAGAGATTCTTTCCTCTGAGAATGTCCAGTTTACTGATAAGCCCATGAGAGACATTCTTCCTTTCTATTACAGCGTTTATCATCTCTAGCATTTCTTCTAGGTTCTTTTTTAGGATTTCTATGTCTCTGCTTACATTGCCAATCTGTTCCTGCATGCTGTCTACTTTATCCATTAGAGCCCTTACTATATTAATCATAGCTGTTTTAAATTCCTAGTCTGTAATTCCAACATCCCTGCCATATCTGGTCCTGATGCTTGCTCTGTCTCTTCAAATTGTGTTTTTTGCCTATTGGTGTGCCTTGTAATTTTATCTTGTTAGACAGACATGATGTAAATAGGCCTTTAGCAATGTGGTGGTGAGATGGGCGGAGGGGAGAGGAGGCATTCTATAGTCGGATGATTAAGGCCTCAGTCTTTCAGTGCCTGTGCCTCTTAGCCCTGAACTTCACAGGTGCTTCTGTTTTTTTCTCCCCCTCAGGTGGGACAGGATGGCTGGAAGGGGCTGAAGTTGGGTATTTCTCTTTATGCAGTGGAAGGCTAGGGCTGACTAGAGTTGGGTAAGCCCCTCCCCCAGGCCCTGATAATACCCCAGCTGGTGAGGCTCTGGTTAACTCATTTCTCCTGAGGGCAGACCTTGTTAAGAACAGAGTAGTACAATGTGTTCAAGATTGTTCCTGGTGCCCGCCCCCTGCGGGAAGCTCCTGGGGGGTTTTCTCTGATATTTACTGTGGGAACCTGGTGGGGCTCTTGGAGGGAAATCTCACAGAATTGAGGCAGACACCCTATGACCAGGTTGCCCCTGGCGTTTTCCACTTTCAGGCTTTTCCACACTGAGCCTCCAGCAACTTGTCAATCCCAGGTCAGGTTTCCCTGCCCTGGTGCCGATTCCCACAGAGGCTGTGCTCCTGTTTCTGCTCCGGTAAATCATGATTCTTTCCAAACTTAGGGGCAGCAGTGTGGTCACTTCTCTTATGCATCTAAGAAGAATGGTTGATTTTTTCAGTCTGTTCAGTTTTTCACTTGCTGTTAGGATGGAGTGGCAACTTCCAAACTCCTTACATGTGGAACCAGGAACCAGCTGTCCTGGGGCTTTGTCATGTGCTCTCTAATGATCAAAGGTTGTCCCATGTTCTGTAGGACTTCAGCTGAGGTCATCTCACATAAGTTTTCCTGACCCTCCATTTGTGTTTACTTCTAGCTGACAAGAAGATACCACCTGATATCAGCCAGCTACCACTTTCTCTGTTAATTCTAGGCTTGGATGTTTCCTGGACCAATGAGTTAATGTAAATTAGAACCCCAGGCCCACATGATGGCAGGCTTATGGCTACAGATTATCAAGAAAGGCATTTTCCTACCCAGGGCCTGGTCAGACAGGCCAGGATAGACAGTCTTCCACAGCCTCCCACCCTTTGTTCATGGTCTTTCCCAGAGTGGGATTTCAAGGGTATCACCCCCTAAGGGAGAAACGGGTTCTGAGTGTCTTATGTTAGGGAGTAAAAATGCAGCCAACACAGAGACCTTGCCACATTAACAGCGAAAGAAAGATAACTGGTTCATTGCTGGATAAGCTAACAGAATACAAGCATGTAAGTAGCTCGCAAGAGACTACGAAGTCAGAATAAAATCCCACACAATTTATACAGCATAGCAGGTTCAAAGTCTGCTTGGGAATCAAGGCAGTATTTGCTTAGCTAACTGACCTCCTCTGAAAAGAAGAATAAAACTTCTCTTATCTCCCAAAAGACAAATGTTTACACCTTAAGATAGGCATTAACTCCACATTTCAAGTGGATTAGGAGGCCCATGACCCAGCAGAAGTGACTGGTTGTAAAACTGAGGACTGGGCTTTTCTGGTCCCTAGAGAGACTTGTGTACATTCCAAAGGTTAGAGAAATGACTCAAGCCACTATGTGCCCTGAAGAGACACCCTACTCAAGCCACTATGTGCCCTGAAGAGACACCCTAAGACGGGGAGAGTGAGAAAACTGCCTCTTTCCCCTTCATTCAGTTTTATTTACCCTTATACCGCCTCATACAGACCCAAGTCCTTTCCTTCTATTAAAATAAAATCCCCTCAATGCAATGTGGTATTCTGGCTTGGGTTCTAGAATAGAAAAAGAACATTAGTGGAAAAACTGAGAAAATCTCAATAGAGTTTGAGGTTAATTAATAATAACGGGCCGGCATTAATTTCTTCATCTTGATAAACATACCGTGGTGACGTCAGATGTTAACACTAGGTCCTGGAGTGTATATGACTTTGTCTGCACCTTTTAACAGCGCACTCTCTGTTTCCTACAGCTCTCCAGCTCTCCTGTATAGAAGCCCCACTGGCCGTCAAAGCCAGACGTTCTGGGGGATGATCATTTTGCTGCAGGACCCCCGGGCTGGGGAGCCTGATGTGGGGCTCAGACCCCTCGCTTCTTGGGGAGAACCTCTACCATTGTGATTATCCTCCTGTTTGTGGGTCGCTTACTTGGAGTGTGAGTCTAGACTATACTGCATCTGCCTCTCCTACCTGTCTCGTTGTGGTTCCTTCTTTGTATCTTTAGTTGTAGGAGATCTTCTCTGCTAGTCTGCAAGTTGGTCTCTTCGATAGCTGCTCTGTAAATGGTTGTAATTTGGGAGGAGGTGAACTCAGGGTCTTCCCACTCCCTCCTGTAAGAGGTACGGTCTTTTCAACAAATGAGACTGGAATAATCGGACATTCATAGGCCAGAAAAGAAACAGACTGGACACAGACCTTACACCTGACCCCAAAATTACCTCAGGATGGATCGTAGGTTTAAATGTAAAGCAGAAAACTATAAAGCTTCCAGAAGATAACATAGGAGAAAACCTGGGTGACTCTGTTTGGCAATGAATTTTTAGAAACACCACCAAAAGCACTATCCATGAGAGAAAAAGATGATAAGTTGAAGTTTAGGAAAATTAAGAATGTCTGTTCTGTGAAAGACACTGTTACGAGAACAAGAAGACAAGACACAGACTAGGAGAAAATATTTACAAAAGACACATTTTTTTTTTTTTGGAGGGGGCACTGGATCAAAAGACATATCTTTAAAGGACTTGTATCCAGAATATAGAAAGAACACTTTATACTCAACAAGAAGAAAACAAGCGACCCAACTTAAAAATGGGCAAAAATCTGAACAGATGCCTCACCAAAGAAGACAGGTGGCAAATGGTCATATGAAATGACAGTCAACATCATATGTCATTAGGGAACTGTAAGTTAATACAACAATGAGATGCCACTACACACCTGGACTAAATCCAGGACACTGACAACCCCAGTGGCTGCCCGAATGTGGGTGAACAGCAGGAACCCTTGTTGTTCACGGCTGTTAGGGATGCAACCTGGTGCAGTCACTTCGGAGGACAGTTTCTGACACAGCTAAACATAATCTTAATGTACAATCCAGCAATCATGCTCCTTGGTGTTTCCCCAACAGAGCCGATAATTTATGCCCTCGCAGAAACCTATATATGAATATAATAGCCACTTTTTTCACAGTAGCCAAAACCTGGAAGCAACCAAGATGGCTCTTCAACTGGTGAATATGTAAACAGAGTCACAGGTCCAGACGACAGAATATTATGTGGTATTTAAAAGAAATGAGCTGTTAAACCATGGCAAGACATGGAGGAAACTCAAATACGTGTTTGTCAGTGAAAGAAGCCAGTCTGAAAAGGTTACGTGCTGTCCGTGAGCTACATGATCCCAGCTCTATGACATTCTGGAGAAGCCAAAACTGTGGAGTTGTAAAACCATCAGTGGTTGCCAGGCGGTAGGGGTGGGGTGCAGGGAGGGATGGCGAGGTAGAGCACAGAGCATTTTCCAGGCGGTGAAACAATTCTGCACGACGCTGTAATGGTGTATGTGTGACATTATGCGTTTGTCAAATCTATAAAATAGGCAACACAAAGAGCAAGCCCTGATGTAAACTATGGACTTTTCTTAATAACTGTGCACCAACACTGGCTCATCAACTGTAATAAATGTACCATAAAATGCAAGTTGTTAATAATAGAGGACACGGTGGGGGGAGGGGTGTATATGGGAATTCTCTGTACTTCCTGCTCAATTTTTTAAAATATAGAGAAGTGGTGGGGAGTGTAATTATTGAAGCTGTCACGGCCCACAGAAGCCGGCTCCCAGCTCTCCTCATGCCCCTGGTTCTCACCCTCATGTTTGGTCCCTGGAAATTCCCCCTAAATGTTGAGAGAGAAGCTATGACTCTGAAAGGATGTGTGTTATATTTTATTTCTAGGGTAGGTTTTCCGTTTAATCAGTTCACAAATTGCTGCTGGAAACGGAGCTCGAATGCTCTGCTTCAGATCAAATTTTCAAGGCTCTTCTGGTTGCAAGTGTCAAAACCAGCTTGAATCAATTTAGGCAAAAGGCAAGTTTACTGGCTTGTGAAATGTGACGCCAAGTCTGATAACTGAGGGGGGAGGGTACAGGGTGCAGCTGGCCCTGCAGGAACCCCTGGGGACTCTCTCCCTCTGGCCCACACCCCTGGGCACAGCTGGCCCTTCCTCACCTAGACCACACACCGTGCCAGGCCACCACCGGCCCTGTGGACCGTCCGGAGCTTTGGGGGTCAGTGTGAGACCCCATGTGCGTGAGGACCCCACCAGGCTGGAGATGAAAAGCCTTTCATCTTGTTTATTACAGGAACAAAGATCTGTCCCAGGAACAAAACTGTGAAATCAAGGTAAAATTGGAAAACGTACATTTAGAAACATTCCTGGCAGCTCTGAATAAAAACCAACATAGCCCATCAATTTCCATTTTATATGTTATCTTAAAGTGCTTAAAAATAAAAGGCGGGACAGATGGCTGGAGAGGCGGATACACATGTATATAAACACACATAGAAATTGACTCTATAGCTACTTTTATGACAGATTTAACACAGCCCCTCCAGGCTGAGAGGGAGGAGTTAATCCTACTCAAATGAAGCCGGTTTTCTCAAATTCAGAGAATTGATTCCTAGATGATGCTTTAGGAAGCTGTTTCTGCTGGGGGCGAGTGCTGTAATCCCGGCTTAGACGCCAGTGGCCACAGTCGCCTCTAAGCGCGTCCCACGTCACCCCCCAACAGTGAGAGGGCAGAGCGAGGGCTGCTGAGACTTGTGCCGAAGTTAAAATATATTTTCATTTATAGTTTATATTACATGGATTTCCAGTACCCCACAACCTTTCGGTAAAAGTCAATGAAAAGACTTCCCCTACGAGCCTAGATGAATGTTTTAAAAATTTATAAAATAGGAACATATTTCTAACATACATCTTCTTTGTTTCCACGCGGATAGAATGTTGATCAGTCAGAAGTAAAGGTGACGATGTCCGTCCTTTGCCTCCACTTCAAGATGTGCAGCAGAGACATTCCCTCTGCGAGCTTCCCCATAACTGAGAAGGCTGGGGGCGCAGAGCTGGCGCCCTTCCTCACACATGGTGTTCCCAAGATGGGTTTTGTGTGTGTTGAATGTTCTGGTTCTAAGGAAGTGCAGTCGGATGCTTCGCGCCTGCCCAGGTGACTTCTGGGCTGGTGCTGACCTCCCCCCGCTGCTGTGAGCATTGGCAGCCATGGGCTCACGGGGGTCCCCTCCCTGGAGAACCACCCAGGGGGCCAGAGCCACCTGCCCCAAAGTGTCCGGGGCTCAGCTTCCCCCAGGACAGCCACTGGCTGACAGAAGGTCCTCAGGGGTGACCCCTCCCTCAAGAAGGGCTCACGGTGGTACAAGTCAGCCGCTCCCCTGCCCGTCCCACCTCCTCAGCCCTTCCTCCTGGGGTCCCTCCCTCAGCAAACCCCTGCTTCGGGCTCTGCTCCCCGGAAACCCACCCAAGCCAAGCGGCTCCTGAAGGATGGGCCTCCAAGGCTTCTGAGGGTTGGTGACTGTCACTCGGACTGTTACACTAAGAAGGGTGTGTGCTACTGTTCTTCAATTTTACCTCCATAAACCTGCCTTCTAAAAAAAAGATGAACCGCCATGGGAAAAGAGTTGCTGTTCCACCTTCTGTGGAGAAAAGATGTCTGTTTACAAGATGTTAACCAAGAAAAAACTCGAGAAAAGCAAAGGGAAGCATGGCCAGGGACCCACTTCCTGCATTTGAAACACTCTCCTGCCGCCCCTGTGGGCAGCATCTCTCGGGAGGGGAGGGGGACTGAGCTAAGGGGTGGGTGGTTCCCACGGTGTCCTGGGTGCTGACCAAGGGCAAGCATGGGATGAAAATCTCCCTCTTGGGAGAAAAAGAGGAAGCAGGAGACGGGGAAGAGAAGGGAGAGGCAGGAAGGGAAGGCGTGGACCTAGGGCCTCCAGAGGCCTCTGGGAATCATCATATGGTCAGGGCTCTTCCCTTCAAAAGAGCGCTGCTCAAAGCTCTACAGGCCAGCGTGGGACTATTTGGGGTCTGGCTTGGTTTTTCTCTTGTTTGTTTTAATTTTCACTTAACATCTGTGTGTTAATAGAAAGTCCCCCTCGCTGAAGGATTTGCTGGGATTCCTGTAATAAAATAGAGGGATCTTCAACAAACGCTAGAAGAACCCTCTGCAAACGTGGAATTTTTCGAGTGATTATGAGGCTCAGAACATATTGTCACACGAGGCTGCAGGCCGCCCTCCCCAGTGAGTGCGGTGACAGATGTCCCCGTTCATGTCCAACGATCAAACATCGTGCAGAGGCCCCTCCCCTCATCCACAATCTATTCCCCTCTTCCTGAGGCCAGTGTCACTGCTTGTCAAGAAACCCACATTTCCCTGCAAGTTGCCAGCCTTCTCCAGACGTGAACCCATGTGCCCTTCCCTGCCCCATCCTTGGCCTGATCCTGGGACACCACGCTGAGCACAGAGGACACTTGAGGACAAATAGCACCATTGCTGCCAATTAAAAAAATAAAAAAGCCAGTGTGGACACATCCTCAGATGAGCATGGCTACAGGCAAGAAAAGCAATAGGGGAAAAAGCTCGTGAAGATGGTGACTAATCCACTCCTGGGAAGTTATCCTAAGGAAGTAATTTAACAGAAAAAAAGATGCTCAACGTCACTAACCATGGGGGGAAATGCAAATCAAAACCACAACGAGGTATCACCTCCTACCTGTTAGGCTGGCTTTTATCAAAAAGACAAGAGATAACAAATGTTGGTGAGGATGTGGACCCAGAAATTTCCAGAATTGGAGACCCCAAGTCCCGGGGTGGGCAGGATGAAGCCTGAGGCAAAAAGGGGGAAAGTCTTCAGGAGGGACAAGTTGACTTCCAGGGAGCCAGCCCCTTGCACCACAGGGCACTCCTCCCCACCCTCCAGAACGTCTCCAGAGGTGAAGGCATCGAACACAGTGGCGGGCAGGGCTGAGGCACCAGACTGAAAGTGGCAACTGTGAGAAAAAATCCTGAGACCACTGCCCCGCCCCTGCCACCTCCAGGCCCAGGGCACCAGCTTGGTGTCTGATTACCTGCAGGGAAACCCACCACACACACTCACAAACTCACACTCACACATAGAACTTTCATCTGGTTTTAGTTACTCATTCTCAGTACGAAAGTATAGCTGGAGGCAGCCCTTAATGTTGGAGACAAAGACCAAAACAAATCATGGAAAACTAGGGGAACGCAGTGGAGATAGGGAAAACACAGAATGCACAGCTTTAAAAGAACTATAGTTAATATCCTCAAAGAGATGAGAGATGCTGTGTCTATGAAATCAGAACAGACAGGCTTTTAAAAAAAGGAACAGTTAAAAAGTAAGAATGACCTCTGGAAATTAAACACATGACAATAAAAGCAGGAGTTTAAGATAAGGTTGAAAACGGGGGACTTCCCTGGTGGTCTAGTGGTTAAGACTTCCAATGCAGGGGATGCGGGTATGATCCCTGGTTGGGGAGCTAAGATCCCACACGCCATGCGGCACAGCCAAAAACAGAGGTTGGGGGCTTCCCTGGTGGCGCAGTGGTTGAGAGTCCACCTGCTGATGCAGGGGATGCGGGTTCGTGCCCCGGTCCGGGAGGATCCCACGTGCCACGGAGCGGCTGGGCCCGTGAGCCATGGCTGCTGAGCCTGCGCGTCTGGAGCCTGAGCTCCGCAATGAGAGAGGCCACAGCAGTGAGAGGCCTGCGTACCACAAAAAAAAAAAAAAAAAAAAAGGTTGAAGACAGCACTCAGAAAACAAGTGGAGAGAAGCAAGGGGTTGAATAACAAGAGGAAAAAATGTGAAAAAATTAGCGAATCACTTCAGGGATACAACACATGGCTGATGAGAGTCCTAGAAAGAGAGGGCAGGAAAAAATGGAGAAAATTATCAGACAAAGCACATGAGAACATGTCCCGGAAGAGAAGAACTTGTCTTTCCATCTAAAGCAACAATGGAAGCCTGAATACAGTACAGTAGAATATTTTCAAAAGCTGAGAGAAAAAAACTGTCAGCCTAGCATTATATACAACTGATATTATCTTTCAAAAACGAGAGCTAGTTCACAGATAACATAATCTTCTATGTAGAAAACCCTCAAGATTACACACGCACACACACACACACACTGTTAGCAGGATACAAAATCAACACACAAAAATCAACTGTGTTTCTATACACTAAAAATGAACATCTGAAAAGGAAATTGAAAAAAAGTTCCATTTATAATAGCATCAAAAACAATAAAACTCTTAGGAATAAACCTAACCAAAGAGGTGAAAGACTTGTATGCTGAAACTACAAAGCATTGCTGAAAGAAATCAAAGAAGACACCAATAAATGAAAAGACATCCTGTTTTCAAGGTTTGGAAGGCAATATTGTTAAGATGTCCATACTACTGAAAGTTATCTACAGATTCAATGCCTCACCTATCAATATGCCAAAGATATTTATGGCAGAAATAGAAATTCTAAAATTCATATGAAATGTCAAGAGACCTGGAATAGCCAAAGCAATCTTGAAAAAGAACAAATCTGGAGAACTCACACTTCTCAGTTTCAGAACTTACTACAAAGCTGCAGTAATCAAAATAATGTGGTACTGGCATGAAGACAGACATGTAGACCAATGGAGAACCCAGGAATAAACCACTGCACGTATGGTCAAATGATCTTTGACAAGCATGCCACATCCATACAGGAGGGTAATGAAATTCCCTGTCTAGGAATTTCCCCCATGCAGGGGGAGGATGGAAGAATGCACTCATGAAACAAGAACAGGATGTTATCAAAAGGAACAGAAAACAAAAAGGAGCTCTTGGCATTTGAAACATGTGGTAGCAGAAATTTAAAACTCAATATAAGGGTTGGGAAGCTAAAAATGAGGAAATCTTCCTCCAACATAGAGAGCAAAAGAAGGTAGAAATAGGAGACAGGAAAATTAGAGGATCTAACAAGGAAGTTCCACCACCCAATAATAGGAGTTCCAGAAAGAGGGAACAGAAAGCAGAGAGGAAAATGGAAATTAGCCTACTCACCTAAAAGATTTGTCCTCAGCGATAAAACACATTAAATGAAACATCTAAGAAATGGCATGGATAAGGCCAGGCTCAACGTCAGAGGATTTTAAACCTAAATGTGTGACGTGGGGATTGCAAATTCAGAAGCGCAAACACCAAGTGAAATGCATGATCGTTGACTGAATCTTGGATTGTAAAAACCAGCTCATCACGGCCATGTGGGAACAAGGGCCTGGAGTCTGTAGATCTTCTGATCTCTCAGTAAAATGCAGAAATCCAGATTTTCATGTAAAATACCTATTTTTTAATGTAGCTCAAAGTTTCGTTTAAATAATCTTTGGGCCAAACAAAACTTCCCTGGAAACCACACAGGACCTGAGGGCTGCCGCTGGTGAAAGGACAGATCGTCCTGTTTAAATCACTGTGCCCCCCCACCCCCGTGTAGACACCCATGCTCTGCCACTAAAGACCCATCATTTCTGCTGTCGTGTCTGCGTGGAAGCTCAGAATATCTGGCATCTCATTCCTGAGAACCCTGCACTATACACTTACAGGGTGAATTTTATGTGCACGAATGATACCTCAGTAAAGTTCCTATGTTTTTAAAAGGCCAAACATGCTCCAGTCTAACCCAAAACTTGAGGAGCTGGGGCGCCGTCCACTGACGGCAGGTCAGGCAGCACCCACGGCCTCATCCTTTCCTGCTCCTGAGTCGTGAGCCGCATGGGGAGTTCATACTGAGTTTCCCTTAATTCACTGTGAGTTAATATTGAGGGCCCATTAATTACTGATTTCTTCCAGATAATACTTGTTAAAGAAGAATTAATACTATTGTTTTAGAACAAATACTGCCCAAATACTGTCTTTAGTAGGATTGTAATCAGCTTTACCCACTTTCCATCTAATCTGATCGAAGCAGATTTTGCACAAAATCTTTTTTTTTTTAATTTTGTTGCTATTAAAAGGTCACCTATGTGGATCTGCCTCAAACTCTAAGTTCCTGGGATGAATTTATAATTATAAGTTCATAGATGACCTAACCAAGGGTTGAATTACTATACTTTTAATTAAAATAGAAAAAAGGGAGCGAGAGAGAGAGAGAGAGAGAGAGAGAGAGAGAGAGAGAGATGGATTTTCACGGATAGTGGAATTTGTGGGGAAATGTTGGTACTGCATTACTGAATATATTTTAGCCTATTTTTCCCAGCTCTGTGTTTTAAGTCTGTTCATCATAATGCCCTTTGACTCTCTGCACTTACTCCATCATAATTATCCTTTAATACTCTTATAAATGAACTTTTAGCTTATCTTCCATTAATTCTCCGGAACAAGCACAGCCATTGAAATAAAGCGTTTAACCCTTTTGTGTTTGGTCTTCCCCTTCCCCGAGGCAAGGAGGAACTTCCTAGAGGGGAATTTCATTGCACTCCTATATGGACGTGAACAGGAGCGGCAGTCACCCGCCTCTGCTCCCAAACCCAAGTGAGATTCACAGCTTGTGTGTGAGGCCAGCGAGTCAGGAGGGCCTCCTGGCACCCAGTGGGGGAAAGGCGAGGGCTTGGGGACACTCAGCCCGGGATCAGAGCCCCAGGAGATGCATGGGCCCTGGGACAGCATGATGCCCACGGGAGACGGGGACCTGCCCCGGTCTTTGAACACATGAGGAAGCTCCAGTTTAGACTCCAAGCAGCTCAGATGGTCAGCTAAGAGCCCGGGGCCATGCTGGCCTGGGTCTCCCTCTGCCACCTGGCAGCTGTGCGACCTTCAGCAATAGTGTGGCCTCTCTTCAGTCTCCCGTCTGTAAAGCGAGAACAGTGTGTGCTCCACAGGTGTGGGAAGGACGGACGGAACCCGGCGTTAAAAACTAGACAACAGGCCCACGAGGAGGTGCTCATGCTGCGTCACCAAACCCAGACCCCACCTCACTACAGTCTCGCCTCCCCCAGAAGTGGAATCGTAACCGTGTCTATCAGCACTAATGAGGTCATCTGCCTGATCTACCCCTGCCGTCCCCTAAAGGGAAGTGACCTTGCTATAAACAACATGCTTTTTTGTCTCATGGAACTTCCTTGTTCCCGCTCCCCCTGCCTGTGAAAGTCTTTCACTTGGTACAGCTCCTCGGAGCTCTTTCTATCTGCTGGACTGAACACTGCGTGATTGCGTTTTTTGCTCAAGTAAACTCTTACCATTTTTAATATGCTTCATTTCTTTCTTTTTCTATTTTTGGTTGCACTGCATGGTTTGCAGGATCTTAGTTCCTCGACCAGGGATTGAACCTGTGCCCACGGCAGTGAAAGTGCCGAGTTCTGACCACTGGACTGCCAGGGAATTCCTTTAATATGCCTCAGTTTATCTTTTAACACAGGGCAGGGGGAGCATTTAGTCCAATAGGTGAGACTCACGGGCCAGGCCCCCTTCAGGTCTGAGGGTGCTTCCTGTGAACGCCCGTCACTCTGCCTTCCACCCGACTGCTGGGAACGCCAGAGCGTCAATGCCCAAAAACAGCCCCAAGCCACAAGGGCAGGAGCTGACGGCCACAGCTCCAACTTCCTGGCCTTCAGGAAGTGCCCCGAGTCCGTGCTCACCGGTCCCCAGAGCCCACCGAGGCAATGCCCCGCCTGCCCATCCTCCACTCCCCTGCTCAGGTGTCCTGGTATCAGCAGAGACACTTGGCGGTAGCTCCTTTGTCCCAGCCCCACCTCCCACTTCCCACCAACACTGAGCCCCGTAAGTTGCCTCCACTTTTTTTCCAGCTTCATGTTTAGCTGGCATCTTCTGCCCAGCTACCAATCGACCACATGTGATCAACCCACTTACCTTGGCCACCGTCAGGAGAGCTGCTGTGCACACAGTCGGAGGGAGGCTGTTTCGTCCTGGTGGGCTTTCCCCAAGCAGGGGCAGCCGCTGTCTAACTGTGTCTACATGATCCCAGCTCCACGGAGCCCCGCACTGTGCCTGACCCCCAGGAGATGCCAAAAATGCCAGTCCTCATCCCCGTCCTCAGGGAGCTGGAGAAGCCAGGTTACTCAGAATAGGGGTCCCAATCTGGGGCCCAGAGAAGCCGAGCCCAGACGGGCGTTCACAGGCTCTGGTTCACAGAAGGGCAACACCTAGGAAGAAGGAGGAAGCAGGGCAGGAATGCGGTTTCAGGTGAAGTTTGGCTCCAGCCGGATCCCGCAGGAGTTCTGGAGCTCAAGGGCCCTGCAGGGACTGTCCTGTTGAGACAGGAGGCGGGGGCTTGGTACCCAGAGGTCCTCACCCTGGCTGGGCAGTCAGAAGCCTCAGGCGGCTGGGTGCCAGGGGGTGGAGGCCGCAGCTCTGGGCCAGGTGGCTTCCCCTCCCCAGAGGGGTCCAGGAGCAGGTGGCAGGAGCGGGCTCCAGCCCCCTCAGCAGCTGGGGAGGACACACCCTCTAACCAGAAAAGGACACGGGGCAGGAGGATGGGGGGGGCGTCTGGGCAGACCACTGGAAACATCTGCTACTGACACAGGCTGGGACCTGGGACCTGGGACCCTTTGCTGCGGTGCTTGCACCTGGACAAACCTTTCCTCAAGCAACAAAATACAAAGAAACTATAAAGGACTAAAAATAACTGCACGCGGTTGGGGCAAACTACGAACAGCAAGATATGAACAAATTAGGAACAAGAAGACTCAAAACCCAGCTGCCACTTTTGAGGTGCGGGAGCAAAAGCAGGGTACTGCCCACAGCACCACCAAGGGGGCGCGCAGACCACCCAACTCGCCCCTCTGGCCTGACCTCTGGACCTGAGAGCAGCTCGCACCTCCCTCAGCGAGTGAGCAAGGGTACCTGTTGTTCTCCCTCCTTCCTGCTGCAGCACAAGCCCCCGTAAAGCCTTGCCTGGATTCCTCGTCTGGCCTCTTATCAATTTCTACTGATTAAAACCCCAGTTGGTAACACTACAATGGCCTAAAGCTCTAGAGAGTAAGCCAGAGCTGGTCCAAGGACTCAGTACAGAAGGTTCAAGGAGCCAGGAGGTACAAAAGGACCAGGGGTCAAGGTCAAAGCAGGATCTAGCAAAGGAGAGTGTCTGATCCAATCCTTGTGTTCCCGTGCAACATTGTTTACAAAGGATTACATACAGATAAATCACATTTAGTTCTACAGTTCCTGCGCCCAGTCTACTGAAAAGTGTCAACTTTCATGAAAGCAGTGCTGTCTGGGAAACCCAGAGCAGCTGCAACTACCTGAACAGGCAGGGGGCTTCCCTGGGGACACTGTGGGGTGATGGTGGGAGGGGGGACCTCCCTGCAGGCCTAGGACTTGGCTGACCGTTACGGCTGTTGCCTGCCGACCCCTCGGCCAGGCGCCCCCTCCCTCTGGTCTTTTCTCTCCCAATCTCCGAGAAGACGCTCCCTCGCCCACCTCCAGCCCGCACACACTGTTCCTACACCCCTTTCTCCCTGGCCCACTCTTCACCTCTTCCAGCCTCGCCCGAGGCCCCCTCCTCCAGGAAGCCTCTTTGGCCCAGCTGAGCCATGAGCCAGGCACCTTCCTCTGAGACCCCTTGTGACCTGAGCCGCCTCTAGCAGGTGCCTGGGGGCATGAATGTCCCGTGGGGGCCATGGGCCTATGCTCCGCAACAGCTGCCAGCACCCGAGCCCTTTTCTCCGCCTCCCGAGCCCCAGCTCCCTTCTCCGTAAAATGTGCCCTTTTTCCCTATTGGGTTGGAGTTAGCATGCTGGGTATGTGGCCAGCACATAGTAAATGACTGGTAAACACCACCGAACAGACTACAAGCCCCTAAAGGTACCTAAGACGCCCATTGGCAAAAGCTGGAAAAAACAGAACGGAGAAGGAAGCTGTTTAAAAGCTTTCTAGCTCAGGGAGGTGTCACGCCTGGATTTTAACTTCTCACCATCACGACCCTGTACTTATTTACTGGTTTTCATGCCA
This sequence comes from Stenella coeruleoalba, assembly GCF_951394435.1. Classification (NCBI taxonomy): domain Eukaryota; kingdom Metazoa; phylum Chordata; class Mammalia; order Artiodactyla; family Delphinidae; genus Stenella; species Stenella coeruleoalba. Next base: position 43,465,733 of record NC_137161.1, on the reverse strand, counting down.
TGTGGAGAATGGCTTCAAAGAAGGCAGGGACCCACGGGGAGAGAGACCAGAGGGCCAGGTTGATGCCCCAAGAGATAAAACCACGAGACAGTCAGTCAGAGAGGCAGCATCAGAATCTATCAAGTAATTGTTATTTCACTGGGAATGGAAAGCAAATGAAAAAGCCTGGAAATCACGGTCAGATGAAAATGGTGTGGGCTCCAAAAATGTCTGCAATCCACATCACATCTGAAACCCTTCTTAAGAGCACAGTTAGATTTAACCTCTGCAGATAAAGAATTTGCTGTGAGTGTGTATGTGTGTGTGTAATCAACACTCCCTTTGGGTGGATGCTGGCCCAAGGCTTAGCAGAAAAATGGGGAGGGGCCCCAGAGAGCCTTCTTTCTCATCCTCCCACCTGGGGCATCCCCATAGAAAATGGGGTGCAAGGAGCCAGCCGATGCCCAGGAAGTCCGGGCAAGTGATGACAAAGAGAAATACGAGTTGGGAGGTCCAGATCCAGCCCCACCCCTTGGCTCACTGTCTGGCGCTTCTCTGGTCTCCACTTTGATCATCAGTAAGATGATTAGAGGTTAGGTTAGATAGAGTTGTGTGCTGTGTGTTTAAACTTTATGTTTGGAAAAGGAATAAATGCAGACGGTTCAAGCTTAAAATGACAGAAGGATATTCAGTGATCATCTCCCTCCCACCCCAACCCTACTTGTGCTTGCTCCTCCCAGAGACAGTTTACACATTTCCTAAGAAATGCATCATTCACCATATTTATGCAAACCTCCCACACCTGACACTTTTCACTCAACACACCTGGGAGATGGTGCTGCGTCAGCAGGCAAATGCTATATCTTTTCTCTTTCTTAAGGCTGCAGGGTCTCCCACTATAATTTTAAGTAGTTTTTTAGGGTTACTTCCAGCTCTGAAAATCCAAGTTATCCATTCAAACCTCCCTTCGGCCTGCCCAGAGTGGGCGGCAGGAGGGCTCGGCTCTCCTCCCTCACAGGTGCTCTGGTGGGACCCTTCCCACAAATGAGCCCGTCCCTCTCCTCAGACCTGGGACGGTCGGATTATAGCAGAATGGCATCTCAGCAGCAAACCAGCCTGAAAAGGGTCTGTTCCTATGGCTGTGCTCACACACAAGGGGTGGAGGCTTCTGTTACCAAATGTGGGAAACTCGAGAGTGAGCTGACCCCGTGAAATACTCAAACACGCACCAGGAAACGCTTGACCCCAAAGGACTACCCCTGCCTATCCCCAAAGCTGGTCTGTCCCCTTGTGCCAGGATAATGCTCCCACCAGGCTGGTTCATCCCCTAGAAAAGAAAAAGAGAATTAGCTCCTGAACACAAAAGAGACGGCATCCTCCTTGGAACCCCTTGTCCGGCTAGAGAAGTACACCAGGTTGGACCCACCAAACTGTCATACCTGTGATAGCGCCTAAGGGTCTGGCAGACTGCTGACCCTGCCTCATTCTGGAGGGCAAGCCTGGGGACTGGCCAGGAGGTGGGCAGGCGGGTGAAGAGAAGAGGTGGAGGCAGCCTGAGATGGCACCAAACAGAGAGAAAGTGAGGCAGATGTGGGATGCTGACTGGGAGAACAGAGCCTTCAAAGACCATCGGATCTACCAAAATCACCCGACGTTTGTGATTGAAAGGTGATGGGGAAATGAAAAACAGAGAGGTGGAAAGGATATTCTGAACAATGAGAAAGACAGTATATTAGTTACCCAGTGCTGTGCAACAGATTACCCTGCCACTTAATGGTTTAAAACAGCAACAGTCATTTATCGTCTTACGGTTTCTGTGGTCAGGAGTTCTCTGGGCGCTGCTACTGCAGGGTGTCTCATGGGGCTGAATTGTCTAGAGGCTTGACCGGGCTGGAGGACCCCCACCCACGCTGCAGCTGTTGGTGGGAGCCCTTTGTGCCTCTCACAGGGGTCTCTGCACAGCGGCTTGGGCGCCCTTATGGCCCGGTGGCTGGCAACCCACCTCGTGAGCCGTGCAAGACAGAAACTGCAGTGCTTTTGCGACCTAGCAGTTGGAGGCCAACCTAAGTCGGTGTGCGCAGGATGGCACAAGAGTGTGAATCCTTGGGGGCAGGGGACGTCGGCAGCCATATTGGAGACTGGCATCCCGGACCAAGTGAGCCAAGACATTCTGGAAACAGGATACTGAGAGCGGCCAAAGCAGGTCCATGGATTCTGTAGATATCGGAAGAGGATGATAAAGGATGGAGAATTAGCGAGGAGAACAGGAACATTAAAACCTTCTCGTACTTCCATTGGACAGTGGTACCCAGAACTTTTTCTTTTCTCATCTTTGTTATTTTAAATCAGTGGTCCCTAACCTTTTGGGCACCAGGGACCGGTTTCATGGAAGACAACTTTTTCATGGATGGGGTGGCGGATGGTTCAGGCGGTAATGCGAGCGATGGGGAGCGATGGGGAGAAGCAGATGAAGCTTCGCTCGCTCCCCTGCCACTCACCTCCTGCTGTGAGGCCTGGTTCCTAACAGGCTGCAGACTGGTACTGGTCCACGGCCCAGGGGTTGGGGACCCCTGTTTTAAATTATTTTAAATGATATCAGTAATGCACGCATACATCTTCATTACAGTGCATATATCTTCCTTGTAATGAAGATATATGCCCTCTTTCCTCCACCCTCAGAGGCTGTCACGGTGCCACATTGAAGTAATATCCCAGTTTTCTCCTTACGTTACATCTGATGTGTGTGTGCAGGTATGAAATGGACTTAATTTCACGAGAAATGTAATCTAATTTTCTGGGGTCTTTTGCATAAATTATATCATACAGTGTCTCATTGCCCTTCAAACTACTTTTCCACTTATCAAAATGTCTTAGACATTCCATGCTTGTGTATAAGTCCACCTCATCCTTTGTAAGTCCTGCTCAGGATTCCATACTGTGGATGTTCCAAGGTTGTAACTATTTGCCTAATGAAAGAGAGCTAGTTTGTCTGTATTTTTCCTTTTACTAACAATGATGAACTTTGTATATTAATCTTTGTACATTTACTTCTGTGTAATTTATCATTTCTGAGTATATTTATATTATCTTCAGTCATCCGTTTCTATTTTATTGTACTGTGATCAGTGTGATCTATATCATGATTTCTATTTTTTTTATTTTATTGACAACTTCTTTATGGCTTAACCCATGCCCAGTTTCTGTGACCACGCTATGAATGATTGAGAGTAATGTATATTCTCTGATGGGTCAAAAGACCTACTATCTATTATAGGAAACTTGTCATCTGTGTTGTTCAAGTGCTCTGCTTACTTTATCTTCTCCATCTGTGTCAGTTTTGAGAATGTCCATTAAAAACCTCACACAAGATAGTGGAGTTTTAAATTTCTCTTTGTGTTTCTGTCAGCTTTTATTTTCTTTTTTATAAACTTATTTATTTATATTTTTGGCTGTGTCGGGTCTTCGTTGCTGCACGCGGGCTTTCTCTAGTTGCCGCGAGCGGGGTCTACTCTTCGTTCCGGTGCACGGGCTTCTCATTGCGGTGGCTTCTCTTGTTGCGGAGCACGGGCTCTAGGCACGCGGGCTTCAATAGTTGTGGCTCTCGGGCTCTAGAGTTCAGGCTCAGTAGTTGTGGCTCACGGGCTTAGTTGCTCCGTGGTATGTGGGATCTTCCCGGACCGGGGCTCGAACTGTGTCCCCTGCATTGGCAGGCAGATTCTTAACCACTACACCACCAGGGAAGTCCAGCTTTTATTTTCTATATAAAAGTCACTCATGTTTATTCACCGTCAGCTGTTGTCAGACCCAGTGGTGAGGCCTTTCCCCGTGTTATTACCTCCTTTCTCCCTCACAGCAGCCTAGGGGGAGGGAGGCATTACCATCCTTGCTTTTCAGGTGAAAAACACAAGGCACAGGGGCGCTTGGAATCGCACCCTGGAAAGGAGCTGAGTCCAGAGCGAAGCCTGCACGTTGCCACCAGGACATGAGTTCTCACCGCTGTCACCTCAGCGCCACCCTCACTCCACACACCACTTGGGGAAAAGCTACCAGTTCCTATGACACTCTGCCTCCTGAGCCACAGGAAAGTTTATATTTACTGAAAGTGTTCTTTAGAGTTACAACGTGAACTCCTTTACCTCCTGGCTTCTTCCACTCAGCATCACGCTGTGAGTTCACCCGTGACACGTGCACTGTGTTCATTGCTGCTGCTGTGTAGTATTTCACGACCCACACATCCACTCTGCTGTGGGTGAGCATTTGGGGTCTCTCCAGCTGGGACTATTACATGTAGCACCGCCAGAGGGGACGCAGTGAGCACAGGTTCCCAGCAGAAGAATCGCTGGGTGGCGGGGGGTTACCTGGGTCCGCTCTCGTGGATACCCCCAAACACTTCCCCGAAGTGCTCGTCCCACAGTCCTGTTAAATTATCCTTTGACTTCAGACTTAATATTTCCCCTAGGAGGGAAAATACGCCTCTACTGAGCACCTAATGTATCCAGCCGTGTTCCCAGGCCAAGCCTCTGCACTACCAGCCTTTAATGAGGCGGTGCTGGGGCCATGGCTCACCGCGGGACACGCTTCCCAAGGCTTGGAGCAAAGGGCCACGTTCACATGGTCAAGACTGTGCTTGAGTATCTTTCAGGAAGCCACTGTGTAGAAGACTGACCTACCACCTTTCAATAAACTCAACCGTGGAGGAGACCATCCGTCTAAGAAAATCAGGATTCACTCAGTGTGCTTCACATATGGGAGTGTTAGACTCACACTCCACAATGACATGGGGCTGAGAACAGCCAGGGGAAGCATCATCTCTCTGGGGTACATGCTTATTAGGGGCAGTGCTGACTGAATGACCACCGCTACTTAAATTGTTCTTTCTGATCCTTTCTGTCTCCCTCTCTGTCTCTGTCTCTATCTTTCTCTCTGTCTTTTCTCTCTCTCCCTTTCTCTGAAAACTTGTATAGTTGTATTTACAAAAGTCATACAATGTGACTGCATTTTATCACCCTTTTTTATTGTTTGGCTGCATTGCACGGCTTGCAGGATCTTAGTTCCCTGACGAGGGATCAAACCCAGACGCCCCTCAGTGGAAGTGCACAGTCCTAACCGCTGGACTGCCAGGGAATTCCCTATCATCCTCTTTTTAAGGAGGATGCATCTAAGGTTCAGAGAGGCTATGTAACTTGCCCAAGAACACACTGTATTCAAACACATGACACTCTAACCCCACAGGGCATGATCTTTCAGCCACACAACCTTCCTTACAAAGCAGGCAGGATCATATTATAAAGAATGTAAAAGACTCTTACAACCAGTAAGTTCCGTATATGTGAGCAAATCCTTAGGACACCAGAAGGACTTAGTGAGATTTGCATGGAAATTCTTTGATATTTCAATGCTTACTTATTTCTCAGCCATGAGGCTTTCCCCAGTGACCTGGAAGGGGTAGATTATACTCAAGTGTGCCCAGAAAATTGTTAATTTTCTAATTAAACCATTAGCTAATGCCATATGGTTTACAGGTCAAGAGAACCACATGTAATACTTGTTCATGTCCGAACTGCGGCTTTCTCTCAGGTCAAAGCTGCAGCTGTCCACTGTCTTGGTCTGTGGTTCTGAACACGGAGCCGTGAGTAGATTCTTCCTCCTCCGAGTGGGTCTGCACGCAGACCCAGGTAAGGAGTGCCCCCGCAACCTCCCAGCCCCTCCAGAAGCACAGGACAGGAGCACAGAAGATACCTAGCTAAGCTCCGCTGCTGGACAAGGGCTCCTGCTGGCCTCCTGGCCGGGAGAGGTGGCCATTGCTCCAGGGGAGTGGGTCCTCTCCTCTGGGTGTGGCCTGGGCATGGCGATTCTGCCGTCACGTTCCAATGGTGTAAGTGCAATGATAGTCAAGGGGAATATCCCGGTATCTTGGGCAGCCCCAAAGAAAGGGTAGGGTAAGTGGCTGTGGTCTAGCGTCTTCTCATTGGAAGCCTCAGGTCTCCAGGGGCTGGGCCAGCTCATGGGTACCAGCTGTTCCCACCTACATGACCAAACCACCAACACCCTCCCATTTCAAACACAGAACCTGCACTTAAATCAAACTGCTGAGATACAATTAAGTTGCTGAGTCTGATTTTACTTTAAGGCCTCGGTTTCTCAAATAGTTTAGGGGACACTCTGGTGGCCAATGGTGGGAGTCTCAACACCAAGTGACACTTACTTGGGAAATCAAAGTCCCCCTAGGTGACTGGGCCAGGAAGTCTTGCCAAGAACGTTGCCAGTAATGTTGACTGCCCTTGCTCTCAGCCTTTTCCTCCTCCAAATTATTTTCTCTGCGGGAATCCTGTGACATCCTTTCTTGTGCCTTTAAGGCAAAGGAAACGGTCTCATCAAGCCCTCTGCATGGCAAGTCACGCTGTGTGCACTGCAACTTTAAGAAAAATTTTAATAGGAAAGGAATCTTCCTAAAAGCATTTTCTGATCATTGTCGAAGAATTCAATCCCCTCTTTTAGCTTAGAGATAAATAAAGTCCTGATTACTGGAGCAAAGTACCTTGAGAATTTCGCGTTTATTCCCCTGACGACATAATCCTCTGCCGATGAATTGACCACATGACATACACGCTCCTGTAACGCCCACGTGTTAGTGTCAGGGAACAAAATCACCATCTGATTTGATTATTTTTGAGGGAGGAGAACCTGAAACCACATAATCATCAGACACAAAATAAGCTGTTTATCCCATTTTACATACACTCACAATCACCATCTCACTTTTGAAATGGCTGTAAATTACTCTCTGAAATGACTCCTTTTTCTGATTATAAAAGTCTTCATGTCTGCTGTAGGAAATAAGAAAGTAACAATCACCCTAAGCCCATGACTCACAAATAAGTCCCATTAACGTCTTTGGTATATTCCATGCATACAAAATGTTACAACTCAGTGTCACAGTAGATACAGCTTGTCGCACTGATTTCTGTTTTTCACTTCACATCATTTACCTGCAGTTTTAACTGTCAGTCAAAATGCTTCAAAATCTGGAAGGATATATGCCAAGGTAGAAACAGTGACAACCTCTGGGTGGTAGGAATATGATGCTTTTATTTTCTTATTTCGTGTATTTTTTTTCTAATTTGTCTAATTCCCTACACATTCATTGCACATTTATTATTCTAATGTACATTTATTATTATGAGGAGATTACTTTTAAATTTGAAAAGTTTTCTTCCCCTTGGCTGTGTAATAGTTCTTCTTGTGGATACACTCTGGTTTACTTAATCTTCACCCAAATGGTGGACATTAAATGCCCTTTCCAAGGCCAGAAGTGAGTTCCTGTAGCCATACGTTTTTGTAAAATCCACAACAGACAACTACCATGACCACAGGCATTTAAGACGTTCCGACTTGACCCCCTCGCAGCCCTGTGTGTCAAGTTTGCTAGGAGGTCAGGGGCATTTGGGGGAAGTTGAGTTGAGGATGCAATCACTTCTGGTCGTAGCTAAGTTACTGCAGCCGTCCTAGCTTGGGGATGCTTTCAGGAATGCTCCTATGTTATCAAATCCACAAGGATTTAAGGGCCTTTGAACCTCTTTGAATCCTACCCAAAATTAATATGGCAATTAGATACCAAAACCAAAAACACATGGACATGGATGGACCTGGAGGTCCATTATGTTAGTGAAATAAGTCAGAGAAAGACAAATACTGTATGATCTCACTGCAGAGACAGGTCCTGAGGGGCCGAGTCCAGAGCATCTGTTTCCCAAGGAGCTTGTCTCTGTAAGTACATCAGGGCTGCATCTATACGCGAGGGGCAACGGAGGGCCCTGTGTGGGAAAGAGGGTCAAGGAACATTCACTCCCAGCTCAGACTGGCCTGGAGCCACCACCGGCAGAGTCTGACATCTGCTTGGGGAATTCCCTGAGGAGGTGAGGCGCCAGGCCAGGCAGGTGCCGGCAGAGCGAGCCTCGTCTCCAGGCTGGAGCAGGCGGCCTGAGGGACAGGCTGCCCTTCCTGCAGGAACACAATGTCAGGACCACGTCCAAACACTGGCTACTACTGCCCGTTTTCACAAGAACACCCTTCCGATAGAAACAACAAGAGTGCACCAAAGAGCACACATGCAGGAAATGGGTGAGATTCCACTCGGTTTTGAAGGGCTTCGAGGATCAGCCACCCGGAGAGAACTGCACGGGCCTCGGTTGGTGAAAAGTCAGGTCTCCTGGATCAGGATGGCCAAAACCATCACTGTGTCTGCAAGCCCCAGCTGTCAGCCAGCTTCGTTTTAAAAAAATTAGTAAACATACTGCTCAAAAGTTCAAAGTCATGGGGCTTCCCTGGTGGTGCAGTGGTTGAGAGGTCCGCCTGCCGATGCAGGGGACATGGGTTCGTGCCCCAGTCTGGGAGGATCCCACATGCCGCGGAGCGGCTGGGCCCGTGAGCCATGGCCGCTGAGCCTGCGCGTCCGGAGCCTGTGCTCCGCAACGGGAGAGGCCACAGCAGGGAGAGGCCCGCGTACCGCAAAAAAAAAAAAAAAAAAGTTAAAAGTCATGATAAACAAGGAAAGACAAGAAACTGTCACAGATGGAAGATTAAGGACCCATGATGACTAAATGCCATGTGGAGTCCTGGATTGAATTTTTTTTTAATTTTTTAATTTTTATTGAAGTATAGTTGATTTACAGTGTTGTGCCAGCCTCTGGTGTACAGCAAAGTGACTCGGTTATACACATATAGACGTTCTTTTTCTTTTTCTTTTGTATTCTTTTCCATTATGGTTTACTGGACTGGATTCTGAAACAGAAAAAATGCCATTAGTGGAAAAACTGGTGAAATCCAAATGAAGTCTGTGGTATAGTACATAGTGTAGTGCCCGTTTTGACAATGTGACATTGTCACGTAAGTCACCCTACCACCACCCCCGGACATGCCGGAGTCCCTTGGGTGCTGTTGCCAGGGATGGCCAGCAGCTCCGGGGCTATGTCACACCTTGGCCCTGAATTCCAGGACGATGAGGAAAAATAAAGGAGTGAGACTTGCCTGAACCGTCTCTGCCCTTCGGAAAGCAACGCCCTCCAGCAGCAGGCCAGCGCTACCCTGCTCTCTGCCCCCTTCTGAACATGGGGACATAGCTGACTCGTTTCAGAGATTTGACCATCTTGCCAGTGTCTGCCTGCCCTGCAGCCCAGCGTTCACGTGTTAAACCACCATCCTTCCCATGAAGATTTCTGACAGACCACACAGCCAAGCCCCCGCCCACCCACCCGCCCTCAAGTGTGTATAGGGTCCCTCAGTCTAGCCTCGAGCGGACAGCTGGTCCCCAGAAGGCAAGGCCTGATGCAGGCTGGGGAGTGATCCCGGCTTGCAGGCACAAGGGCTGGTGGAGGAGGGTACCGATGCTGGGGAGCATTACTGGGTTGGTCAACGTGTCTGAAGGGGCCTTGAGGAGATGTCACCTCCCTATGGGTACCCACACCCGTGCCTGGGGAGCCCCAGACCAGAAGGTAGATGCAGGGCCGGGCCAGGGCCGACCCACCAGATTATTCTTGGGCAAAGCAGAGTCGGGAAGGTTAAGAGGAGGGGTCAAGAGGATGGTTGGTGGAGGAGGTGGGATCCAGCCCATCCTGAGGAGGAGATGCCCTGTCCCCTCCTCTCAGCCAGCCCCAGCAGCTCCCAACCAGAACTCCCGTGAGGTCCTTACTGAGCCCACATCAGGGCAGGCAGAGGGGCCCAGGAGCCAACATCTGCAGGGGCGGCCCCCAGCCACCCACAGAGGATATATGGTGGATGGAGACCCCAGCTCCCCGCCGGCCCGAGGCCCCCAGGAGGCTCTGAGACCTGCCTGTGCTGCCTGGGATGGACCCCTCCGGGCTTGAGCCCCACTGGGCTGGGCCCTCATCTTTTCAAAGCCTCAGTTCCCTCCTCTCTGAAATGTGGGTGATAACATCAAGTTCCCAGGCCGTTGTTGGTGAAAGGAGCCAGGCACAGGCTCATAGCACAGCCGCCTGGGCGAGCCCTGCAATCAGGGCCGCAGGCTCATCTACAACCGTCTTCACATCTCTGATGCCTCTGAGGCAGAAAGCCAGCTGTTACTGGTGTCGCTTGAGGAACGAGAGCAGAGAGATGCAAGAAAAAAAAATGAAGAGCACAGAAAATGGTAAAAAAAAAAAATAAGGGCAGGGGAATTCCCTGGCAGTCCAGTGGTTAGGACTCCATGCTTTTACTGCCGTGGGCCTGGGTCCATTCCCTGTCTGGGGAACTAAGATTCTGCAAGCCACGCAGCTTGGCCAAAAGAAAGAAAAAAAAAGGACAAATCTAAATAAACACCAATTGTGTAATATAGTATAGGTTAAAAAATTTAAATATAGTGTATAAATCTGGAGGTGGTAGTGGTGAATGAAGTAGTGTCCCAAGTTCCCCAGTCATTAGGGAAGAGGGAAAGGTGATGATTAACTTCGGGCTTTGATGAGTTAAATATGCTGCGCCGACCTTTAAAAGAATGCAAACAGTGTGTGTAACCTTTAAATAAGTAAAGGGGGAGAAGTAACATTATAAAAACATACCCAATGAATCAAAAAGAAGATGAAGAAAAACAAATATAAGAAGAGGGACAACGTACAGAACTAAGGAAGAGTTTAGCAAGGAAGCCAGACACAAAATTATTAGTAAAATATCTATTCAAAAACAAGCAAAAAAATGTAAAGCTATTATTTACGTTATCAAAAATAAGAAGTAGCTAGGAATAAATATAACAAGACACATATAAGAGCTTTTATACAGAAAATAATACAGTGTCATTGAAAGATGTTAAATATCAAAATTAATGAAAAGATATGCCTTGTTCACAGAAGTCTCAGTATCCTAAGATGTCCATTCTTCCCATATTGATTATAGGTTATATGCAAAACCCAAAAACCCAGCAGGTTTTGTTGTTGTTGTTATTAGTGTATATATTAAAGTCATTCTAAAATTCATTCAGAAATTAAAAAAAAAAAGAAAGGAGAGTAGATTTTAAATCTGCATGATGCAAAGAATTTTCTTCCAGCAACAGTTGTGAAATGCAGGAGGCCTTGGCATTTCTTTTAAAAGAGGATTCCATGCTGCTAGGCTTGGGTGGTTCCTGAGAGAGAAAAGATAGAGATTGTTCCTCAAGGTCCCCCTGGAGCCTCAACATCCTGATTCCATGATTCCTCACAGCCCCTAATTAAATTGTCTGACTAATCCTGCTCCTTGAGCCCTGCCCTGGCCTGTCCTTCCTGGCTGTTCCCCACACACCCTCCATGCAGGGGACAACTCGGACGGCCTGTTTGCAGACTCGCCGCCCCTCAACAATACGCTGTACAGACAGACTGCCCTGTCCGGCGGTCACCCCCTTTTGTGCACAGGCAAACTGCTAACGGGCAGTTGGAATGTCTTCTGAGCAGACAAAAGACCCACTCAAGTGTGCAACTGTTTGGGGGCAGCCGCCACTCCCTCCGCGGGTGGTTAAGGTCGGCACTGCCCCGGGGCCAGCTGCCGAGTCCTGGGAGAAGAATGGCGCCGGCATGTGGGCTGGACAAAAGCCGCTGGCCCCGTGCCCAGGCCAGCCCGCTTTGCGGGGCATCCTCAGCATATGGGTCCCCAGGGCCTTTGCTCATTTAACTATCATGACTTCGATCTTGGGGAGGCAACAATATTTGTAGAACTTAAATGGGCCGTGAGACTAAATTAAATTCCCAAGGCAGCCAGACCAAGATGCTAATTGGCTTGGCTCATGGTTCTTTCCCTCCACAAAACAGATTGTCTCATTCTGCAGGGGGACTAATTATTAATTGAAGCCATGAATAGAAAGAGATGGGAAGGACCTGTCACCTCCTGCTTAGTAAATGTTAAAGCTTTGTTATTCACGGGCACAGTAGAGAACCAGAGGCCTGTGGGGAGGCAAGTCAGGGATCCCATGGGTACCAACTGGGTTGTTCTGGGGTTGGGGAGACAAAGGCCATGGAATCTGAGGCCACAGCAAATTCAGACTTTGGACAGATCGATGGAGTTTGTATACAAGTCTCAGTTTTTTACAAAAGAGTGTAATTCTGACTTACACTGTCAGACGTTAAGAGTTAAAAAGTCCTTCATACTAATTTTATTTTATTTATTATTATTGTTATTCTTTTATAAATTTATTTTATTTTTATTTCTTTTTGGCTGCATTGGGTCTTTGCTTTTTCTAGTTGCAGCGAGCGGAGGCTACTCTTCGTTGCGGTGCACAGGCTTCTCATGGCAGTGGCTTCTCTTGTTGTGGAGCACGGGCTCTAGGGGCACCGGCTTCAGTAGTTGCGCTGCACAGGCTTAGTTGCTCCACGGCATGTGGGATCTTCCCGGACCTGGGCTCAAACCCGTGTGCCCTGCATCGGCAGGCGGATTCTTAACCATTGTGCCACCAGGGAAGCCCTCCGTACTAATTTTTTTTTTTTTTTTTTTTGCGGTACGCGGGCCTCTCACTGTTGTGGCCTCTCCCGTTGCGGAGCACAGGCTCCGGACACGCAGGCTCAGCGGCCATGGCTCACGGGCCCAGCCGCTCCGCAGCATGTGGGATCCTCCCGGACCAGGGCACGAACCCGTGTCCCCTGCATCGGCAGGCGGACCCTCAACCACTGCGCCACCAGGGAAGCCCTCTCCGTACTAATTTTAACTTGTGTCCCATTATGAGACCACATCTTTACACTATAAATTCATATTTTCCATGAATTCAACAGTTACCTTGTGAAGGGCACCACTCCACTGCACTTTATTTTGGTATATAAAAGGCATCTACTTGTTAAATGCAAACAACTGAAACATACTATAACTCTTTGGTAACCCATTTTTCCCCAAAATTTTAGTACGAAAAGTTTCAAATATACAGAAAAGTTCAAAGCGAACCCCCATTTAGCCACCACGTTCATTCCCCGGTTATTAAAACAGCTACATCTGCCTCATCACAAATCTACCCTCCGTCCAGGGCTCAATCCATCTAAATTGACATCTAAGCTGCTGACATCCATGTCCTTCCACTAGACACTTCAGCACGTGCGTCATTAACCGGAAGTCAACATGTGTTTGTGGGTGTTTCTAGGTAAAACATATATAATGTCACTCTTGACTCCAAAGCGCCCAATTCCAGAGTTTGGACAAAAGTGTGCACCCATGGCCAAACCCCCATCAAGACACAAAATATTCCATCACCTTAATAAGTTCTCTGGTTCCTCCCAGTCAACCCAGCCCCACGCCCAGCGCACCCCCGTCCTCACCCCCTAGGCAACAACTACTGATTTTTCCCACTAAAGTCAACTTACTTTTGCAATTTGCATTTTAATATTCCTAGAACCTCAGTAAATAAAAGTGGCCCAGGACTCTCTCGAACTCTGTGAGGTATAGAGAACAACCTGAAAAAAACAACCTTGATGGTCTGTTACATAGCACTATTGTGGCAATAGCTACCTTGTATGCAAAGCCTATTTCTCCCAAAATAACATCTAACATTTGTCATTTACTCTGTGCCAACTGTGGGGTAGATATTGTTGTTAATTCCTGCGTTATACATGATAAGAGTGGAGCTCGAAGAAATTGAGGAAATTCAGGAAATTTTCCCGTTTGAGTTTTCTCTTCATACCCGAGGACACAGTGCTCATCCCTGACTCCACACAGCGAGGAGAAGTGGGCTAGATTCTCTCTGAACTCCCTTTCTGCTCTACAACCCTAAGATTCTATGAATGAAGTTGCCAATGCCCTGGCCCGTAGCCCTCAGACCCTATCTTTCCAGCACAGACTATGGTCAGCTCCAGCTGCCAGTATCTGATCTCCACGCCTGAGGGCTCTTTCCAAGGTTTGCGTGTACAGGAGGCCAGACATGCAGGGGAATTAACACTCGACCAATGGCTGATAGGATCTGATAGATAAACACCCCAGTTCCTTCCTGCCTCAAGCTCTTCTTCTGGGGGACCCAAATTAAGGTAGCGTGAATCTGGAAATATTGCTGTGAAGCAGAGGACACCTGGCTGAGTGATCTGGAGCTGAGCCAGGTGTGGCCGAGTGGATGCCCTACACACTGTCGGGGCAACGATGGGGAGCGAAGGCGCACGCGACTAGGAGGCTTTCAAGGGTCAGCAAGGGTTGAGGGGAAGACAGGGGTCAAAGAATCAGAGGGAAGAGCAAAGAAGCAGGATGGTTCTGCTCAGACAAAGCCTCGAAGCCTTGGGAGTCTCTAGCCTGAGGTGAGTGTGGACACTAACACACAGAGACTTATCTGTGAATCAGGTTGGTAGCTGCCACAAGTCAACTCTTTCTGTTCATGACTCAATGATGGACACTTCCTTAAAAAAACAAACAACCCAATCCAAAAATGGGCAGAAGACCTAAATGGACGTTTCTCCAAAGAAGACATACAGATGGCCAGGAAGCACAAGAAAAGCTGCTCAACATCACTAATTATTAGAGAAATGCAAATCAAAACTACAATGAGGTATCACCTCACACCAGTTAGAATGGGCATCATCAGAAAATCTACAAACAACAAATGCTGGAGAGGGTGTGGAGAAAAGGGAACCCTCTTGCACTGCTGGTGGGAATGTAAATTGATATAGCCACTATGGAGAACAGTATGGAGGTTCCTTAAAAAACTAACAATAGAATTACCATATGACCCAGCAATCCCACTACTGGACATATACCCTGAGAAAACCATAATTTAAAAAGACACATGCACCCCAATGTTCATTGCAGCACTATTTACCATAGCCAGGTCATGGAAGCAACTTAAATGCCCATCGACAGACGAATGGATAAAGATGTGGTACATATATACAATGGAATATTACTCAGCCATAAAAAGGAATGAAATTGGGTCATTTGTAGAGACGTAGATGGACCTAGAGACTGTCATACAGAGTGAAATAAGTCAGAAAGAGAAAAATAAATATTGTATATTAACGCATATATGTGGAATCTAGAAAAATGGTACAGATGAACTGGTTTGCAAGGCAGAAGTGGATACATAGATGTAGAAAACAAACATATGGACACCAAGGGGGGAAAGTGGGGGTGGGTGGTGGTGGTGGGATGAACTGGGAGATTGGGATTGACATACATACACTAATTTGTATAAAATAGATAACTAATAAGAACCTGCTGTATAAAAAATTAAATTATATTTAATTAAAAATTTTTTTTTAAAATGATGGACACTTCCTCACCATGACGTACAATGAAGCCACAGATGTAGCCAAGATGCTCAAGCTTCGGGGCACACCATGATCTTCAAACAACTACGGGAACTTTCCCTCAGAATAAGCATTTGGAGTGGAGGTCATCTCCAGCAAGTCCAGCCCTGACACTCCAGAGAAGGAGGGGCAGATCAGCACAAACCATACAAGGGGCCACTTTTTTTTTTTTTTAGGGTTCTTTTTGTTTTTTTCTTTAGGCCACGCCACGCAGCTTGTGGGATCTTAGTTCCCTGACCAGGGATCGAACCCAGGCCCTCAGCAGTGAAAGCGTGGAGTCTTAACCACTGGAATGCCAGGGAATTCCCACCTCGGGCCATTCTTAACAAAACTATCCACAGAGTAATGCTGGTGTCCAGAGAGGCACCAAGCCCCAAGCCAGACATGCTGACGAAGAAACTCCAGACTTAGCCCATTACCCTTCACCTTCTGTCCATCCAAATATCCCCCGTCCTCTGAGGGTCCTCCACAGGCCAAGTTCATCCAGGCTTCCAGCCCCATGTTGGTCTCTCCAGTGTGGCAGCTAAGAGTGTTTGCTCTGGAGCCATAACAGCTCGTATGACTTTGGGCAAGTTTTCTATGTCTTTGTGCCTCAGTTTCCTCATCTGTAAAATGAAGATAATCATAATTGTCTCAGGAATTCATTTAAAGGGTGCATGTACCAAAGTGAAGAAACCTAGCAGATTTATTTCAACCAAGTGAGTAAAGTTAACATCACCCATCGTGAGCCATCATGGGCTCCTGACGTGAAGCACTGACAAGAACATGACATCACCTGGGGTGTTACCCCCCAAAGTTCCTAAGCTGCTGTGAAGATACGTCAGGCAAACCCGAACTGGGAGACATTCTACAAAGTAACTGGCTTGTTCACTTCATAAATGACAGGGTCGTGACATACAAGAAGGCTAAGGAACTGTTCTAGACTGAAAGAGACTGACAGAGACCAGTGCATAAAAGATGTGGGCTGGAAAGGAAGGAAGGTAACGGAGAGAGTTTATGTTCTGTTTCATTTTTACTACAATCGGTGAACCTTGGTCCATGTGGATTTCGTGTAGAATCAGTGTTAAGTTTCTGATTGTGATAAGTGCACTGTGGCTACACAGGAGAGCGTCTTAGCAAGAGCCTTGGGAAGAGACTAATTACAGCTATTAAACTAAGCAATTAGAGTCTGCTCCACAGCCTACTATGGATAGCTTCGTTGCTTAATTGTCTAGCAGACGGAGGTTTCATCCTCGAGGCCTCCTGTATTCTTAACACTCAGAAGGTCTACGATACTGGCACACAGATTTGTTTATCCAACAGACGCTGAACCAGATCTGGATTTTCCAGCCTCTGTGCCAAGCTGGGACCGCGGAGTCGAGTCCAGGTCCAGGCCCTCAGGGTGTCTGTTCTGGTGGGAGAAGCTGAGAGGCGCCTTCAAGGGACGAGCAAAGAGTGAGCACTGATTGGTAAAATGAGAAGAACAAAAGGAATTCGAAGGAGGGAGAGGAATCTGTTCAGAAGGAAGATAGAAATGACGGGAAGAAGAAGTAAAGGAAGATAGAAATGACGGGAAGAAGTAGCAAGATCCAAAGCCCCTGTTTAAATTACTTTTTGTGTGTTTTTTATGAGATGAGCTTGGGCTTGCGGGTAGAGGCGAGAAGACGTGAGGTGATGTGTGCAAGGGCAGTCAGGGTACCGCCATTTCTAACCGCAAAGACTGGAGGCACGTGGCTAAACACGTCACATCAGTGCGTCGGGATACCATGCAGCCGCCCAAAGGGCTGATCTCCTCTCTGAGAGTCACCATTGTGGTTACTGGGAGGGAGGTGTGACTGGAAGAGGCAAGGGGGCTGCTGGGAGCTAGGCGTGCTCTCCATCATGAGGGGTCGGTGGTGACGCTGTTGTGAACGTCTGCAAAAAAGCATCAGGTCTCACACAAGATTCGTGTTGCTCACCTGCTGTAAAAAGCTATAGGTCAATTTTTTTAAGCTTCAAAAAATATTCTCTTTGTATTTATTGATCAGTAATTATCTCCAAGAGTATATTGTTAAATGTAAAATGCGTACAGAACAAGCTATCGTGAACGCACTCCTTGCTGGGGGGAGGGGTTTCGATAAAGGAAATATATACTCATACCCAGAACGTCTGTCACTAGAAGGAAGGAGAAAGGGGTAAGGCGTTGTCTCCAGGAGAAGAGAGAACCGGGTGGCCTTGGGCCTGGGGTGGGTGCTCACGTGGGGAAGGAGTCAATTAAACTTTTACTTTATTTTATTTACTTATATATATTTTTTGCGGTACACGGGCCTCTCACTGTTGTGGCCTCTCCCGTTGCGGAGCACAGGCTCCAGACGCGTAGGCTCAGCAGCCGCTCCGCAGCATGTGGGATCTTCCCGGACCGGGGCACGAACCCGTGTCGGCAGGCGGATTCAACCACTGCGCCACCAGGGAAGCCCCAATTAATCTTTTAAAGCTAGGGGAAATCTGAAGCATGGAGAAGTTAAGAGGGCTTCCTTTGTTATTTTAACCCCACAGATGACAGTTGTAGTGTGGGTTTAAGTCACTGGAAGCTCCCAGTCTGAGGGAGGAGGCGAGTGCAGATACATGATATAGGAAGCCTGCTCAGGGAGTCTGGACTGGGGGCAGCTTCAAAATTGTGTTTTTCTCAATAAACTAAACATAACTGAGTCCTAGGTCAGATCCTATAGCTCAGTTTTGCCCTAGCTTTTCAACTCAACCAAGTCCTCTTTAATTTGTTGAAATTGGACAGGCATTTACCTGCACACTTACACAGCACTCACGGCCAGAGAGCTTACAAGGTCCGTTAGGCAGAGGAAAACCACGTGAAATCACTATTTAATTTTTGGAAAGAGAAGCCCCTTCCCCCCACCCCCCACCCCCGCCCTTGGCCTCCATCTCTTGGTAGTATACTGCCACCTGGCGTCCCCTCAACAAACTGACACCAAACACATTCTCAGAAGTGCGAATTCAGAAGTACTGAAATAAGTAAGGTGGAGAATGAGCCGTTTTATTATAATTGAAAACTGTATTAGAAATCAGTCCACACAGATGAAGAGATACTTGTGTATGTACGAAATTCTTCTGGAGAATACAAGCAAGCTGTTAACAGTGGTTGTCTCCAAGAAGAGGGACAGTGTGCCTGGGAACACTATCACTGTATTTTTTTCCCCCGACCAGGGATCGAACCGGCACCCTCTACATTGGAAGCGTGGAGTCTTAACCACTGGACCACCAGGGAAGTTCCTAATCTGTTTATTAAATTTCAGTATGTTAACAAGGAGGCCATCTTTTCTTCATTCATTGATTCATATACCTAACAAATACTTCCTGAATGTTTACTCTGTATCTGCAGGAACAAAGGTGAAGAAAACAGACACATTCCTGCCCTCCTGAGGTTTAGACTCTTCTGAGAGGATGGCCTTGGACAGCACATGTTGAAGGTTGCAGAGCCCCATGAACCTTGGATGACTGACGGTGTGGAGCAGAGCTCCCAGCCTTGGGTCAGGGAGATGGGGAGCTATCCTCTTCTGTTTGCTTAAACCTACGGTGGGGTATCGTTGTTTCAGCCCTTTGCTTTATCCTAGTTTATATGACACTTCACAAGTGTGACCTAATGGGTATTTTATTCACCCAAGAGCTGAAACACACACATTCTTCTCAAGTACACATGGTAAATTTACAAAAAGTAGCTACAGATGGGGCTACAAAGCATGTCTCAACAAATTTCAAAGAATGAGTGTTACAGAGATTATATCCCTAGACCACAATGCAATCAAATGAGAATTTACTAAGTAATTGGTTAATTTTTTAAATTAATTCAAAAATTTAAAACATTTCTAAGTAACTCATGGGACAGAGAAACATAATAATGGAATTTAGAAAAAAACTTCAAATTGATAATTTAAAAAAGACAATAATGCAAATTTGTGGGATAAAGCTAAGGTGGTACTTAAAGGGAAATTGAAAGCTTTAAATGCATTTATTAGAAAAGGAGGCTAAGGGACTTCCCTGGCGGTCCAGTGGTTAAGACTCTACGCTTCTACTGCAGGGGGCATTTTGATCCCTGGTCGGGGAACTAAGAGCCCGCATGCTGCACGGTGACGCCAAAAAAAAAAAGGCTGAAAATTAATGAGATAATTAGTTAGAAAAACAAAAAACAGAATACACTTTAAAAATTTAGAAATAAAGAAATATTGAAGATGAGAGGAATTTAGAAATATAAAACAAGGATTCATGGTCTGGTGAGGGCTGGCTTCTCACTGCAACCTCACGTGCCAGAAGGGGTGAGGGATCTCTCTGGGGGCTCTTTTAGGAGGGCACTACTGCCTTTCAACTTCCAGAGGCCCCGCCTCCTCATACCATCACCTTGAGGGTTAGGATTTGAACATATAAACTTGGGGAGACACAAACATTCAGACCATAGCATTTTACTAAGGAAAGACCTGGGGGAAGAGATTTCCAAGCAGCAGATAGCATATGCAAAGCCTATGTTAGTAAAACTAATTCTAGAAATTCTAAGTGTGAAATATTGTGAAAGCGATGTTGTGAGTGAGGTAGACTGAAGCAGAGCCATCATAGTTCCGCAATCAATGATTTCAAAACAAAAGAATGCGGAAACCCATGCTCCTATGCGCTACTGTGGGCATGTCAATTAGTACAATATGTAAGGAGCAGTTTAGCCATATGGATCCAATATTTAAAAGAAAAAAAGGGAAAGGACGTACCCTTTACCATAGCAACTCCTCTTCTAGGCATTTTCCCCACAGATATACCTTCACATGTGCATAGAGACAGTCCTCGGGATCCCGTAGCATTATTCATGACAGCAAACTTGTGGAACAAGGGACGGTGCTGGCTAACTGCTGCCTGAACAACCAAATCTCCCGGTTTGGCCTGTGTTGGGTCGTGGAGATATTGAATAACATCCTCCGACCTGAGAAGGAACCTTGAGACTGAAAGATGAAGCGGCAACTCTATAGTGCCATTATGGAGTTTATTGTGGGTAACTTATACACAGGCAGATGGGTGGAGGGACGACCCAGAGGCATTCACAACTGCACTCGTTGCTGCCAAAGGGGTACAGGAAAACTTAAAGGGACCAAAGCTAAAAATAGAATCTGACTGCTGGAGAGAAGCACATCCACACTGATGGGAACCAGAGGTTTTTAATCTGCTGGGGAGGAGGGTCTCGACCTTTAACCGTCTGCATCACCAAAAAGCACTCTTCCAGTTTTCACATCAGATGAGGCCAGGGTAAAGGTTGATGGGAGCTTAACTGGCTTGGGCTCATTCCTTGTGAGTGGGCTAAAGTTCAGTCACCCAGAATAAGGAAGCGGTAGCACTGTGGGCCCAAGGTGGAGCTGACCAAACAGAGCCAGTGTTCACCAAACAACCTGATAAACGAGGCCAGAGTCCCACCAGGTGCTGGCAGTGATGACACACTCGCCTTGCCCAGTCCTGGCCTAGTACTTTGTCCCTACATCCCACCTGTCGGCACCCACTCACTCTCTCAGGTGTCCCTGTCTCAACAACAAACTCAGGCCACGTGGAGGGGTGGGGAGGGGTTCAAGACCAAGGTTCTCCGAGGGCCAGGCCTCGAACGGGCACACCCACACCCCATTGGCCAGACGCCGTCACGTGCACACACCCACAGCAAGGGAAGCTGGAAGTCGGGCTGCCTTCTGGTGAGGAGAGGAGATTGACCGAGGGGACACGTGGGCCGTCCTGCCAGCAGGACCCTGAGTAAACGGGGCTGCATGGACGACCGACCCAGGCAGGAGCCGGCAACCTTGGCGGCCTCTGGGAAGAGACGAGAAAATGGGGTCAGGAACAGGAGGGGCTTGGTGGCACTGCCTGTCCTGTTGTGGTGGCATTTTCTATCGTGCGTTACCTTAAGGGAAAAGAAAGCCTTTAGGTGGGCGGGGCGGGGGGAGAGCCCAAGGAAAACCACAATTTCCACAGCTGGTCAAGGTTGTGAGGCTGCAGGACTGACTCCTCGGCCAGGGACGACGATGGCCCTCTCCGCCGTGCCGCGCGGGACCCTATAAGCGGGGCCAAGAGCGGGGGCCACAAGGCCGAGACCCCGCTTCCCCCACAACACCGGCCAGGCTCTAGGCTAGGGGGATCCGCCACCGGACCCGGGCGGGAAGAGTCACGGCGCCTGTGCAGTGGGACGCACCACCGCGCCTGCGCACTGGGCTGACGCGCGGTGCACGTGGGCGGGGCCCCGCCTCCAGATCCTCCTCCCGCAGCCCGCGGGTGGAGGCCACGCTGAAGCCGGTGGGGCGGGAGCGCGGGGAAACCATCTCCGCGGCCCGCGCACTGCCCCGGGACTGGCACCTCGCTCCGTGGGTGGGGCACAGGGCCCTGCAGGGTAAGCGGCGGGTTCCGCCGGGCCCGGGATATCTATGCACGTGGGCCCCCTCGGGCACTGTGCGCTGCGCCCTGGAGAAGGGCCGGGGCGGAGCAGGGCCGGGGGCCTCCGGGGCTCAGACCCAGCGCCTGGCAACTACCCGGTCTTAAGCGGCAGCGCCTGGAGGCGGCCTCAGGGTCACTGGCAGCCAGGACTCCGCTGACCAGTGAGGGGCGCGGTCGGTGTTTTGGCACCGGGTGGGCAAGACAGTCGGAGTCTCCACCCCCAGGGAGCCTGTAGCACTGCTGTCTTCATTCATTCATCCAGGGTCTGCTGACCCGCTCCCAGCTCTGTGCCGGGCTCAGGAGATCCGATAGGGGCAGGACAGGCAGGGGAGAAAAGCCCGTTTAAACCTACCAGGAGACTTAGTATTTGTTCATGTGCTTTAATTTTGTATAGGTTTTAAGCATGTGCGGCAGTCATTTGCACGCACGGCCGTTTTTGGGTATTTTAACCTTGGGATAGAACTTGTATTTTGAGAGCCGAGCTGCCGTCCCCAGCTCCTAGAAAGCTAGTCGGGGGAGGGGGATGGGGCGGGGCCCGTCTGGACATCACTGCCACAGCCCCACACCGAGATTCTCCTCTCTGACCGCGTCTCCCCCTGACAGAGGGAGGCACCCCCGCCCCAGGAGCCCGGTGAGAGCAAGGTTAGCTCAGCCAAACCTCTGTTTGCCTTTGTGCACCTACATCCTGCCCCACCCCCCAGCCTACTCCTCATTCCCTCCAGGCTTACCTTTCCTTACAGCTTTGTTCTAGACTCTCCTTTAAAGAACAAAACTCATCTAAAATTGTTTTCCTTGGTGATCCTCTGGAGAGGGCCACTGTGGTGTTAGTGGTGTCACAGAAATGTGATCTGCCCCTCCTTAGCTCTGGACAAGCACCTTACCCCATGGAATGAAACTGGCTTTTAGGCTCGGGCCTCAGGGCCCTGGAGGTGATTGTGGGCCAGGCTGTCCCTGGCTCTGTGCCCCCTCAGGGTTATGTTCTGTTTGGCCTCTGTTTATGTCACCCTGAACTTGGTGTGTAACTTGAATGATTATGTGTATGTAATTTCACATGAGTGTTTTTCGGTCGTCTGAAGTAGTCTTATATGAATAGGGAAAGTGAAGTGATGAAGCACATGTGATTTGGAGACGGAAGCCAGAAACTCCTCTGCCTTGCCGCGTGCCAGCTCTGTGATCCCGGGCAAGACCGTTTACAGACATTCCCGGGCCTTGGTCCTGTTGTATGGAAGTAAGTCGTCATATGTCGTGTGGTATATAAGTGCCAGCCTGTGGGCCTCTGCTAACAGGGTCTAGCATATTTAAAGGGGTATTTTTTAAATGGGTAGACAAATTTAATGAAGAGCAACCTTTGCCTCGAAATTTAATATACTACCTGTTAGTCTGATCATCTATGTTATGCTTCTTAGACTAACATAGGACATGATAAAATTGGACTACGTAAAAGGGTTTTATAAAACGCTTTCAGAGTTGTAAGATGTTAGTATTGTTTTTGTGTCCTCACTAATCATCCTTGGAAATAGTAGCTTTAGAACTTTCCCTAGAAATACTTTTTTGTTAAATGATCACTTAGCAGTGGGAAACTTTGGGTTACTCTAACCTAACCAAAGGAGACCTCTGACAGGGCCTGTTGCCAGGTGAGAGCTGGCTGCCTGGGGATGGCTTCCTCAAGCACCAACCCCAAACCTGTCACAAGGCTCAGTTCTGTTTCTGACTGATGTCCCGCTGTCATTTCAAACTCGACGTGTAGAAAACCTGGTCACTGCTGTCTCCTGCCCCATCCCACACGGCCATCACATGGGTCCTGAAGCATCATCCGTGCCTCTTGGTGAATTGCTGTGTCATCAGCTCGCTTTCTTCACCAGCAAGCGATGGCTGAGCAGCTGCTGGGCTCTGGCCTTGTGTCATGGGTGGGAGATCAGGATGACTGGGCTGGTCCCTGCTTCCAGAGAGGCACCATCTCACCACAGGGAAGGGAGACACAGATGAACAACTCCACATGCAGCTTACTCAGGGAATGAGAGTGGAGAGCACCAAGGAACACAAAGGAGGAGCCTCCGACTGCAGGTTTCAGAGCGGCAGTGAGCATAGCATTTTGGGTAGGTTTTGCAGGGGTGTGGATAAAGGACCAAAGAAATAGGATGCTTAAAAAAAAAAAAACAGAATATTTAAGGCTGTCCTAGATAAAGGCCTGTGTTCCAGACTGCTGTAGCAGCACAGACTCATCATCATCACAGACAATGGTGGTGCTTGGTCAGGAGGGGGCAGGGAGTCACGGAGCACATAGTGGGTGGAGGTGGTCAGGGAAGGTGGGGATGACAGCTTGTCAGCTGAGGCTTAGGGATGAGGACCAGGTCGGCCCACCTGAGCAGGGCCAAGAGAGGTAGAGACTAAGCACAGAGGCCGATGGGGGCCAGGCCTGGGTAGCGGTATGATGTTATTCTGAGAGTGAAGTGAGGCCTGAGCTGGGGCTGGGGAGGGCGAGTCTTGGGGAGGGAGCTGCTGAGAGAGCCTTCCCTGAGGCCCCTTGTGCTCAGGGAGGGGTGCATTGTCTTGTCCCCCCGCCCCGTCCGAGCTTGGATGGTGAGCCTCTGGGAGGGCCTCTCCCCTGGCAGGGGCACAGGGCTGGCCCAAGGTTTGGACAGTGCTCCAGGGGCCGCAGGCATCCAGGTGTGACTGTAGGGCTGGATTCCCCGCAAGGGCCACTGTTCCGTCTCTCCTACCCCCAGACAGCCTGGGGTTGGCGTGAGGCCACCACAGGCTGCCCCCTACGCTTCTAGGCCCGGCCCCCGCTCTCCCTCCCCTGTGAGGGCCTTTACGCTGTCCTCCAGCCCTTCTCCCCCGCCACCATCCCTGTGTCCTGAGCACGGCCCACACACCCCCAGGGCTCTGGTCCACAGACACTCGCCCTGCTTCCCACCCGGCACGTGCCTGTCTCCCTCCCGCTGGACGTCCACTCCACCTCCCACGTTGACAGCCAGGGTGGACAGATGGTGGACGTCCCCAAGGGTAGGGGGAGCCCCGAGAGCCAGGCACCTCGCTTCTCGTCCTCTGAAGTCTCAGGTTCCCGCCCAGTGCCTCCGCTGAGCAAGTGCCTCCATTTTGGGGTGCATTGAACCAAACATAGGGGCGCTGAGTGGATTTCCTTTGCTCTGGGCTTTGAAAGCACATGGGCATCATTTCCCTCTCGGCAGGAACATGTATATGAATGACAAGAGGTATCTGTTGTGAAACTCCCAGGAGAATGAGCCGTTTCCCTGATCTGTCTGTGGCTCTGCAGTCCCCAAGGGACAGGATCTTAAACCTTTAAATATAAGTTACCAACAGGGGAGAAAAAGGGAGAGTGGAGAGAATGGACTGCATGTACATCTCTGTTACCTTGAAAGGTCTGGGGACACCACGCCCACGTGGCTTTTTTTTTTTTTTTTTACATCTTTATTGGGGTATAATTGCTTTACAATGGTGTGTTAGTTTCTGCTTTATAACAAAGTGAATCAGTCATACATATACATATGTTCCCATATGTCTTCCCTCTTGCGTCTCCCTCCCCCCACCCTCCCTATCCCACCCCTCCAGGCGGTCACAAAGCACCGAGCAGATATCCCTGTGCCATGCGGCTGCTTTCCACTAGCTATCTACCTTACTACGTTTGTTAGTGTGTATATGTCCATGCCTCTCTCTCGCCCTGTCACAGCTCACCCTTCCCCCTCCCCATATCCTCAAGTCCGTTCTCCAGTAGGTCTGCGTCTTTATTCCTGTCTTACCCCTAGGTTCTTCATGACATTTTTTTTTCTTAAATTCCATATATATGTGTTAGCATACGGTATTTGTCTTTCTCTTTCTGACTTACTTCACTCTGTATGACAGACTCTAGGTCTATCCACCTCATTACAAATAGCTCAATTTTGTTTCTTTTTATGGCTGAGTAATATTCCATTGTATATATGTGCCACATCTTCTTTACCCATTCATCCGATGATGGGCACTTAGATTGTTTCCATCTCCGGGCTATTGTAAATAGAGCTGCAATAGCAGCGAGTTTAGAGCCGTTTGCCTGGACCAGCACCTAGAGGGTATGCTCAGGCTGTGGGGCTATGGCCCAGGTCAGCACCTGCAGGACCGACAGCCTTGGACGGGTTGTCTAGTCTCTATGAACCTCAGTTCCTCTTCTGCAAAATGGGGATCCACCTTCCAGAATCATTCTGAGGATCAAATGAAACTTCTGACTCACAGGAAAAATGCAGACCTGTGGACAAAGTTCTGGTTGAAGGAACTTTTTGTCCCTGAGCGCAGGGATTTCTGACTTGCCCTAGAACCTCGCAGCCTAACGGGTTTTTCCTGCCTCTCCTCCCATTCCACCAGCCGCTGTGGCACAGTCCTCAGCAGACAAGGAAATGAGAAAAGTACCAAACAATGGGAACCTGAGGGTGACGAAGGTGGCGTACCCGCTGGGGCTGTTCGTGTGCCTGTTCATCTACGTCGCCTACATCAAGTGGCACTGGGCCTCCGCCACCCAGGCCTTCCTCGGCATCCCCGAGGTGGCCACGGGGGCCCGGAGGGGCCAGCAGTCCCACGGTCCCCCGGGGACAGCTGCCCGCGGGCCTGAGGTCTTCTACGGCATCATGTTCGACGCGGGAAGCACTGGCACCCGAGTGCACGTCTTCCAGTTCAGCCGGCAGCCTGGAGGTACCAGCTAGTGAGCCCTGGCCGCGCTCCCCTGTCCTCCGTCACACAGCAAAGCGTGGGCCCTCAGGGTGGGCTGGACCCCCGGCCTGGGACTCCCCGGGGAGCCTGTCGCCAGTGCCATTGCCCAGGAGTCCCAGATGTCCTCATTTGCACTGGCATCTGGTGACCACCTAGGGGCAGCTGAGATCCCAGAAGGCATTGGGGTGGCCTGTCCCCTCCCAGCGTCCCAGGCAGGTTGGGTGGCTAGGACCATGACTTAGGCCAGGGGTGAGTTTAAGGAAGGAAGTAGCCCCAGGTTCAGACCAGTGGGAGCGGGGAGTCCAGGAAAGTCAGGTACATGAGCAGAGACCTGGAGCCCAGGCCAACACGGAACGGCCCAGTGGGGCCGGGCAACAAGGGTGACAGATGGCAGTGGCCTCAGTGAGAGTAAAGCTGGGACCAGAGCCTGTGGGCCTGGCTTCCCAGGGAGGTGCTGAGGAGGAGTGAGGGTGGAGTTTGGGCATCTTCACCAGCGGGCTTCTCCCCTGGGGAGACCCCCAGCGCCGCCCAGTCCCCCCTCCACTCCTTATGGGTCGGTGTTCACAGCTGGGGTCCCTCCCCTCTGCTTCGGTGCTGACCCTTCTGGGCGTTTAACTGAACTGGTGTTCCAGATGCCTTTAGTAGGTCTCTTCAAACCTCTCATGGCACGTTTATCTACTTTTCATCTGCTCTATTTTTAAACTTGTTATAATGGTTAAGTATTTATATGCTGGACTTAACCTACCTCCAAAATTGGTTTTGAAGCTAAGTTTAAGGCAACGTGTGTTGGCATGTAATCCTTCAGTAGCCATGAGCCGGCGTGTTTTCTTTGGAGAGACCTCCTTACAGCAAGTTTGTTGCTGATTTTTCCTCCTTGGTCTATGTGTCTGCATTCGGACAGCACCCCTTGGCCTCGGTGTGCCTGGGAATGCTCTCCCTTGCTGTAAGCACATAAGTCCAGGCCCCTAATAATCTAAAACACTCAATTTTTAAAAAGAAGGCTGAAATATTCTTTTTTAAAAAAATAGAATAGAATAGAATGTATAGAATAGAATGTATTAGAATGTATAATGCGTCCTATCTAGAATTAAGAAAATGATTTTCACTTTGCAGTTTGGAATCATTTGCCCTGCTCCTCCGTTGGGTTTTTTTCTGTTTTTTTGTTTGTTTGTTCTTTGGCCACGCGGCTGCGTGCAGGATCTTAATTCCCAACCAGGAATCAAACCATGCCTGCTTGAGTGGAAGAACAGAGTCCTAACCGTAGGACCACCAGGGAATTCCCTGCTTCTCTATTTGTTGAATCAGCAAGAATTAACTCTGTTAAAATTTAACATTTTAAATGGGTAGTTTTTGGTATTTAAATTATACCTCAATAAAGTTGATTTTTTTTTTTTTAAATAGGAAAAGTTCTGGCCAAAACATTAAGTATAATATTCATTGTGTAGCCAAACTAAAGAGGCAGAGTTTAGATGAGAAACAATGCAGGTCTGTTTTCAGAAGTCTGCCTGGAACGTGTGGCTCCTCGTAGTTGTATAGATTCACGTATCTGTGTTTGTATTCACACTTGTACCTGTTCTAAAACATGATTTTCCTTTAGAAACTCCCACCTTGACCCATGAAACCTTCAAAGCACTGAAGCCAGGTCTTTCTGCTTATGCTGATGACGTTGATAAGGTAACAGTGTTCTCTCGTCTCTCTTTGCTCATCAAATTTGCCTTCTGTCGATTTGTTAAAGTGACTCTCTTTCTCTCGGATGCAGAGCCGTCCTCCCAGAGCAGCGTCTCTGCTGTGCTGACCTGGGACATTTCACTGCGTAGGACAGTCTATGGAGGACACTGGCACCCGTGGGAGGTCCCACCACCACCCCACATACACTACACACCACACCACACACACTGCACACGTATACACATAAACACCACACGCAGAACCACACCACATACACAGCCACACACACCACACCACATACAGAGCGCACACACATACACCACATACATCACACACATATACACACACACACAGCCACACGTATATACACAGCCACGCCACATACACACCACACCACACGTGCACAGTACACACATACATATACACCACACACACACACCACATATATCCCCCAGCTGGCCCGCATGCCGCCCAGAAGTTACGGTGTGATTTAAAAGCACAGATGCTACAAACTTAGAAAAAGCATTATTTGAAAGTTTAACTTTTTTTTGTTTCGGTTTCTCTGATTGAAGATGACAAATGTTCACTAAAAAAATTAAAGTCAAAAAAATGTATTATGCAAAATCCACAGAACCAAATAAGTGTGTAAAAGAAATTTAGCTGAACCGTCAAATGGTGACTTTGGTAAGTTGGTGGCGTTTACACTTCTGAGCTGCACGAACACAGGGCACCTGTGTTCCAGGGGGCTCCCGAAAGCAGCCCCTCATGCAGCTGTCAGTTCCTTTGGCCCCAGCACGTCTTATCAGAAGCTGACGCAGCATTCTTGCCACAGATGCATCCTGATCCCAGACAGTGAGGTCACGGCCTTGCTTTCCTGTAACTTGGTTAAGAAACAAATTGAAAACAAATCGAAATGAGTGACTCTAGAGGTTAAACCTGATTAAATGATATATCTTGGAATAAACTCATGGGGCTTTTTATGTATTTTTATAAATTTATTTATCTATCTATCTATTTATTTTTGGCTGCATTGGGTCTTCATTGCTGCACGTACGCTTTCTCTAGTTGCAGAGAGAGGGGGCTACTCTTCGTTGCGGTGTGTGGCCTTCTCGTTGCGGTGGCTTCTCGTTGCAGAGCACAGGCTCTAGGCACACGGGCTTCAGTAGTTGTGACGCGTGGGCTCAGTAGTTGTGGCGTGCGGGCTCTAGAACACAGGCTCAGTAGTTGTGGCTCTGCGGCATGTGGGATCCTTCCGGATCAGGGCTTGAACCCGTGGCCCCTGCCTTGGCAGGCGGATTCCCAACCACTGCACCCCCAGGGAAGCCCCTCATGGGGCTTTTTAAGTCTTACTCGTTCAGGCAGGCAGCACACATTCATGTGGGGTGACTGGTACAGCTTCCCAGCAGACCCCTCCCACTTCCTCCAGGAGGACAGTGTCCCTGGTTTCGCGCTGTCCTGTGTTCCCGTCCCCTCTATTTACACACACAGTGGAGCACGTTCACGCTGTATGCGCTTTGCTCCCGGGGCTGAGCAGTGTGCCTTGGAGACTGTGCCCCGTCAGGAAGTAGAGTGCTCTGTCCTGCCATGCGTGTGCACGTTGCACTTGGAGAGCCAGCCCCTCCGGAGGGCCTGTAGGTGACCCCCGCCACCCTTCGCTCCTCACGGTTTGGGAAAGGCTGCTCTGTGTCATCTCATGTGCACTTCGTTCCCCTCACATGCCAGGGCGTCGCCTGGGTGAACTCTTGGGGGGTTTCTGAGTGAGAGGCACACGTGTCCCCCACAGGCATTGCTAACCACCCCCCCAGCATCGTACCCTCCACACGCCTGGTGAGGCTTCACGGCAGTCGTCCCCTGCCCTGCCCAGCCCGCCCCCCACGGCCCTGGTCCAGCATGGAGAGCTCAGCATTCCGGCAGGTGAAGTGATTCCTCGGTGTAGCTCTTCATGGGTTTTAGTGCCGTGAGGGACCCCAGAATTCACTCATGGTGTCCAGGGGCGTCGCAGCTCGTCTGAGGCTGCTTGGGGCTGGTGGCAGGGCTGGCGGGGTTCCGGCTGCCAGGCGTGTAGAACCCTGGCCCGCTCCGCTGCCGAGGGTCCGCCCCACGCTCCTGCCTGCACCACTTGAGTCGCTGTCTCTGCTGATTTGGAAAATTAGAAAAAATACGTTGATAAATTAATAAAACCAAAAGGGTGGGGAGCACCTGTGACCCCTGCACGCTGAGTGCAAACCCTGCTCTACCCACCATGTTCACAGAGCACCCCGGGAATTCAGGAGTTACTGGACATTGCTAAACAGGACATACCCTTTGAATTCTGGAAGGCCACCCCCTTGGTCCTCAAGGCCACAGCTGGTTTGCGTCTGTTACCAGGAGAAAAGGCTCAGAAGTTACTGCAAAAGGTGAGCTCATCCAGTTACCCCGGGGCGGGTGACTTGAGATAACTGAAAACATGGAACATCAGCCCGTGTCCAAGCAGGCAGACAGGCCACCGAGAAGCTCCCCAAGGAGGGAAGCATGTCGAAATGTTAGCAGTGTCGCCTTCGGTGGAGGGGTTGTGGCTGAATGATGCTTTCTTTCTCAGGATGTTTAAAGCTATTCATGTTTTCTAGAATGAATCTGTTTTATAAAAAGAACAAGTTGGTGTTAAAAATATATTGTGTTTTTGAAGGGCTTCCTTCCATCCAAGAACTTGCCGAGTGTCTAAGGCCGTGGGACCTGAATTCTTGACATTTCGGCTCAAGCCAGCCATCCTCGTGGGAAGTGCAGGCTCCGCTCTTGGTCTGATGTTCAGATGTGACTGCTGAGGAGGCCCCTTTGTGTCTGCGCAAGCCCTGCACCTCCCTGCAGGCAGCTCTGGAGCCTGTCTTTGACATGTGCTTGCAGGGTTCTTACCATCAGGAATCAGGGAAAGTGTTCTCAGCAAAGTAGTCCTCCTCCACACTGTTTCTGAACCTGTTAGCTGCTAAATGACAGATGGTTGCAGGTTTGTCAAGGTCCCTTATAAAAACTACTGAATACCTTCACATGCTCGAGTTGGATTGTGGGACACAAGTGCAGACGTACTGAAGTTTCTATGTATCAATAATTGCTAAAAAAAAAAAAAAAAAAGGAGAAGGAAATAAAGCCAAACACAGTTGCTCACCGCTTTCGCTTCCCCTGTGCCAGGTCCTCTCCCAGGAACATGCCCACCAGGCCACGTGGCGGCCCAGGGCTGGGATCTGCCTTGTGGGGCTTCCCACCCCTCGTGTCCTGTCCTAAAGCAGGGCAGTGATTGGGACTGTGAGTTTAGATTCTAAACGATAAAGGCTTGTCTCTCTTTACATTTAGGTGAAAGAAGTGTTTGAGGCGTCGCCGTTCCTCGTAGGGGACGACTGTGTTTCCATCATGAACGGGACGGACGAAGGTAGTCGCCAGAAGCTCCATGTGCCATGAGGCTGCCCCTCGAGGCGGGCTGCATGCGGGGCTGCTGTCAGCATTGCGCTGGGAGCCTTCCCTGGTTGAAGGCACAGACACCAAAGTGCCGGTCCCACCCCGGTCCGCAGTCTGACCGTCTCAGAGCACTGTATTCTTGGGGCCAGTGATAGAGACATTCTCCTCGTGACTGGCTCCAAGCCTGGCATATATCACATTTCTGAAAACAAATCATCTTTTCTGATTTATTTTTTAATTAATTAATTCATTTGGCTGTGTTGGGTCTTCTTTGCTGCGTGTGGGCTTTCTCTAGTTGCAGTGAGCGGGGGCTACTCTTCGTTGCAGTGCGCGGGCTTCTCACTGCAGTGGCTTCTCTTGTGGAGCATGGGCTCTAGGCGCACAGGCTTCAGCAGTTGTGGTGTGCAGGCTCAGTAGTAGTGGCTCACGGGCTCTAGAGCACAGGCTCAGTAGTTTTGGCACACGGGCTCTATAGTGCAGGCTCAGTAGTTGTGGCTCACGGGTTCTATAGTGCAGGCTCAGTAGTTGTGGCGCACGGGCTCTATAGTGCAGGCTCAGTAGTTGTGGCGCATGGGCTCTATAGTGCAGGCTCAGTAGTTGTGGCGCATGGGCTTAGTTACTCCACAGCATGTGGAATCTTCCCGGACCAGGGCTCGAACCTGTGTCCCCTGCATTGGCAGGCGGATTCTTCACCACTGCGCCACCAGGGAAATCCCACCTTTTCTGTTTTAAGAACATTTAGAGAGAATCCCCAGTTGCTGATGCGTTAAAATGTTGCTGTTGCATTAATTCTAAGGGAGAGTCACTTCATAAGGTTCCTTACCAGCCCCTGACTTTAAACGTGACCTTCAGAGTTTGTTTGGGTGGAGGGAAAGGGAACATTTGTTTCTCATCCCACCTCTTCCAGAAAGAGGCAGTTGCTAAAGAGTGTGACCAAGAGATGTGACAGTTGGCTGAGCACGCTGATTTTTAGGTGGTGTCTCTAGAGCAGGCTGCCAGAAGCAGCTGGATGGTTCTATGAGTGATGCCCGTGTCTGTACCTGATCTGCAGGCTGAGAGTAGTGAGGAAGTGGCCTCCCTGTGCTCCTGAAATCGGAAAGCTGTCATGAGTTCCCATTGCTGTTTACAGCATCTCAGGTGATTCAGATGCTGTTTGTGACCCTCTCTTGCAGGTGTTTCCGCGTGGATCACCGTGAACTTCCTAACAGGTGGGTTCCCTTCATCATAAAGCCAGCAGTTCACAGACACAGGTCTTTAGAGCAGGGGCCTCATTTCCACTCTAAAATAACCCTTCGGGTTGCTGACCCGAAGTCGGGTGTTGGGATGGGTGGGGCAGCCACCGAGCTTGCAGATGCAAATGCTGGAGATGCAGGGGGTCCTTCTCCAAAGGCTCAGCTCTGCCTCTGCTCCCACGGCGGCGTCCCCTGGCCACCGTCCTCATTCCTGAGAGAAGCCCTGAGTCACACTAGTCAATATTGGACGTGACGCGAATGCTGATCACCTTATAATTGAAGTCCTGCTGTAGGTAGAACAGGGAACAGTCATTTTTCTTAGATTACTCTCAGGATGCGGATTTTTGTCCCTTTGTTGTAATTATGGACAAGACCAGTGTGTCTGACAGATGGATGAGAAAGCAGGAAGTTTCCTGTAGGAGTTGCCGCCCCGGGGATGGGGAGCCATGTCAGGTGACAGATCAGGAGCCCAGGCCCCAGGAGCACAGGTTGTCCTTCGTTCAGATGAAAGCCACCACCGGGGCAGCTGTCCTTCACGCCCCCCAAATGCACATGGACATTTTCAAGTGGCCACAGCTTCTGTCTGTCTTGTTCTCTTTCCACGGAAGGGCCTGGCGTCTAACCTCCCCTTTTCTGCTGTTCTGTTTACTAACGGGCATTGCTGTGTGGATTTTACTCTCGGTGCTGCAGGCAGTCTGAAGACCCCCGGGAGGAGCAGCGTGGGCATGCTGGACCTGGGCGGAGGGTCCACCCAGATCACCTTCCTCCCGAGATTCGAGGTAACCCGCCGCCGCCCCCAAGGCCACCTGCCCCGTGGGGGAGCCTCAGCCCCGGGGGAGGTCTGTGCACTCAGCTTCTCTCCTGAGGGTCAGATCACCCGCAGCGAATGCTTCTTAGTTTGATTTTAACTCTGCCTGGAAAAAAGAAAATAGGAATCTGGTCTTCAGCAGGGTGATAAACTAGATACTACCTGGAGACCTTGGGGCAGAGGGTGTGGGGTGGGTTCTTCCCCAACCCCCCGCAAGGGCTTCCAGGGAGGGGCCGGAGTCTGACTCAGATGGGACAGAGCCTCAGGCCTTTTCAGGATGGATGTTCTAAGGCAGGGGTCCCCAACCCCCAGGCTGCGGACTGGTAGGACCGGGCTTCACAGCAGGAGGTGAGCGGCGGGCAGCAAGCGAAGCTTCATCTGCCGCCCCCCCATCGCTCGCATTACTGCCTGAACCGTCTCCCTGTCCGTGGGAAACTTGTCTTCCACGAAACCAGTCCCTGGTGCCAAAAAGGCTGGGGACCGCTGTTCTAAGCGACACGAAAACGTTTCCAGTTGAGACTGCGTGCTGTTTTTAAAAAGCACTTTCCTCATCTGCCACTTTTTAAATTATTACTATTATTTTTAGTTTTAATGGAAGAGCCTTGGGACTCCCCTGGCGGTCCAGTGGTTAAAACTCTGCGCTTCCAGTGCAGGGGGCATGGATTCGATGCCTGGTTGGGGAACTAAGATCCCGCATGCTGCGTGGCATGGCCAAATAAATAAATAAATAAATATAAAACTTAGCATTAATGGAATAGCCTTAAATTTACGCATAACTCTTCTGGTTGGGCCGTATTTCCCAGAATGGGTAAATGTTACTCACAGGGAGGAAAGACATGGGACTTCCCTGGCAGTCCAGTGGTTAAGACTCCACGCTTCTACTGGAAGGGGTGTGGGTTCAGTCCCTGGTCGGGGAACTAGGATCCCACAGGCCTCTTGGTGCAGCCGGGGGGAAAAAAAAAAAAAAGAGGAAAGACAAAGTGTTTCACTGCTTGCTCCAAGCTGTTTCACAGCATGTGATTTGATGAAAGGCTAATTTAATTGAATACATCCGTGAATATCCCTGTTCTTTCAAATGAATTGAGGGAGTGGGGGACAATTTTTTATAAAGGCCAGCAGGAAAGGTGCTTTAACCCTTGTGTTCTTCCCCAGGGCACCCTTCAGACCTCCCCGCCCGGCTTCCTCACGTCCCTCCAGATGTTTAATAGGACCTACAGGCTCTACTCCTACAGGTTTGTTTTCAGGACTGAGCGTGGAGAGGTCCACTGTCCAGGCATGTGGCTCAGCTTAGCACTGCAGGCCTTCCCCAGCCTCCGCCTCCCGCCTGGGAAGCGACCAGGGTGCTGGGCCATAGACTTGGTCCCAAAATCCCTGCTGCGGACCCCCCTGCAGCCTCTCCCTCCCTCCCTCCTTCCTTCTTTCTTCCTCTTCTTAATCCTCCTCTTCCTTTTTTAATTCACCTGTAGTAAGATTACATTTCTTCTTTTGTACTTATTCTCTTCTGCCTTGGAAAAGGTTTTTGGGAAAGTGGGGAAGAGTCCACAGATGGTGCAGGAAGTTTCTGGGCCGTCTTTTTCGCCACATGGCGCCTTTAATAGGTTCTTTCCGTGAGGCCCGTCCACACCATAAAGCTGGGGACCTGTGTGTCGCCCTCGCTGGTGTCCACAGCTCCTGGACGAGCTCCCACCAAGTAAGAGCCTTCGCTGTCGAGCTGAGGCGCTGGATGCCCTGAGCCCCACTGAGGGAGCTCCTGCAAGAAGCAGGAAGCTGCTGCCTTGCCCCTGGTTTCCTCCTTCCCCCCACATTTTGGATCCAGGCTGGCGAACGTGCTGCAGGCGGAGTTGAGGGAGGCCTCCGCTCACCTGGGTTCTCTCTCCGCAGCTACCTGGGGCTCGGCTTGATGTCGGCGCGGCTGGCGGTTCTAGGCGGCGAGGAGGGAAAGCCTGGTGAGTGGGGTTCAGAGCCCTCCCGGCCAGCAGGACTCGGGATCCCCAGAGGGTCCCCCCCCCAGCCCTCGTTGGTGGGCCCCTGAAGACCTTCTCAGTTACTTTTAAAGAAAGATGCTAGTGAAGCGGTTTCTGGATCACCGAGTTGCAGGGGGTTCTTAGGAACCCAAGGAACTGGGTGTGAACGGAGTTGGCTTGTTTGTAAGGATTTACCACTGGGTGCACGGTGGGGGGGCTCCGACGGGGGCTTCAGGGGAGGTTCTGGCTCCTGAGAATGTCCCCTGTGTTCTTCTGCTCTCGAGGGGACTTGGAGCGGGCTCTGCCTTCCTCCAGACGTGGCATTTGGGGACGAAGCCTGTGTCTGTTCCCAGGCCCTCTCTGCGCCATCCTGCCCTGACGTGCTTGGCTTGGGACAAGCCAGGCGTTGCTGGCGGGCGCTCGAGCCCCTGGGACATTCAGGGGACCACATGCCCGAGGCGAGCGGGGGCCCTGCTCTGAGGCCGCCTCGGCCTGTCCCCTCGAAGGCCTCGGTCAGACGTGCGCAAGCCCAAGCATGTTCTCGGCCACGCGCACCCCCGGCCCAGCACTTCCGCTGCCTCTTCCAGGGCCTGGCTGTTCTGACAGAGCGGGAATGTTCCACTGGAATTGTTTTCCACGCACATCCTGCTGTTTAACCTCGTAACAGTGGCCCCTTTTTTGCAAACCAAAAACGCGTCCACGTCTCAGAAACACCCACGACCACACTTTGGGCCAGAAAACACTTGTTAGCCAGTGGAGGACGGCAGGCACCCACCTGCCCGTCTGTGCCGGCCTCAGGGTCCTGTCCCTCCTGCACCCCAACCCGGCAGAGCGGCGGGGAGCCGTGTGTCTTCACGTGGGGCTGTGACAGCCGCCAGAAGGGGTGCAGACCCCTCGCTGCCCTAGGGAGGCGTCTCCCGCCGTGTGAGTCGTTGTCACTCAGCAGACCACCCACCGCCCTGAGTAGCTGCAAACAGCAGTCGTCTTATCTCAGGATTGCACAGGCATCCACTCGGAGGTCCCTTTGCTGGGGTCCCTAGGGTCCTGTGAGGTGGCATTTTGGGCGCGTGTCTGGCCCCTACCCCGCAGAGCAGCCTGCACTTCTCCCTGGCGGCTCAGAGGAAGGAAAGCCTCCTGAAGTCCCACGGCCTTGTGTCCTGCACGTTCCGCTGGTGCAGGCGGGCCCAGGCCAGAATCAGGCAGGCACAGGGACCCATTCGGCAGGACGCCAGGAGGCGTGTCCCCGAGGGCTGGCGTCCTGGGGCCCTGGAGGCTGCCCCACGGGGAGCCACTGGGGTCGTCATGAGCGTCGCCTGGAACCCCGAAGCCCCTCTGTGGCCGTGAGCTGGGAGTGGCTCTGCTGGGCTTCCGCCTCCCGAAGCTGACTCAGGACGCTTCCGCAAGTCCATCCCGCGGCAAAAAGGAAGCGTGTTCCCTTGACCCTCCCAAGCCCTCGGTGCTGTCGGCCTCCCCTCAGCGGGCCCCGTCTCAGCTCCAGGCCTGCCCTCACCCCACCACGGTCGGTGCTCTTTATCCGACTCTGTCTCTTTCTGTTTCAGCTGAGGATGGAGCAGAGTTGGTCAGCCCTTGTTTGTCTCCCGGTTTTCGAGGAGAGTGGGAGCACGCTGAAGTAACGTACAGGGTGTCAGGACAGGAGGCAGGTACGGCACGTTTATCCTCCGTGGGTGGCTCGTGAGGGTCGACGGCAGCCCCTTCCCTCCGGACACCTCAGAGAAGCAGAAGTGTGTACTTGCCCGCAAGCCGGCTATGGTTCTGGAATCCCCAGCTCCTGCGGGGTCCCTGCACAGGGCTCCCTTGTCCGCCGCTCTTCCAGGGACCCGATTTCCCAGCAAGCCTCCAGTGAGGGAGGATCTGGACGTCCCTCGGCTTCGAGCAGACAGCCAGGTGTGGCTGCGGGCCTGGCAGCTCTGTGGGAAATGGCTTCTCCTCCCACACGCGCCGCCTGTGCTCCAGCGAGGGCGGGAGAGGCCACAGAGCCCCAGGCCTGTCTCACCCACAGGGTCCCGTGGCTCTGTGCTCTGAGTTTCTTCTAAAAGAGATGCTGAAACATTGTGTCCAAGCTGGGCCCGTGGGCGTGAGGTTTGCCTCTGGTGACAGGGCTGTCGCTACTCACAGCACTTCTGACGCCAAACGTGTGGGGGTTTTCCCACAGCGGCCAGTTCTCTGGCAGCGGCGGGTGTCCTGCGATTCACTTCGTTCCGACACTGACTTCCGGAGTCAGTGCAGCCCCCATCAGATGAGGCCCTCCCCGACCTTTGCAAGTGCTGGGCCTCCCATTCTTCCGACCGACCGGCGACAAATCAGGGGTTCCCACGGCCTCCTCCTCAAATTTGATAATTTGCTGGAAGCACTCACAGAACTCAGGGAACAGGTTCCTATCACTGGTTTCTTATCAAGGACACAGCTGAGCAACAGTGAAATGGGAGAGAGGCACAGGGCAGGCGTGTCAGGAGGGCGCCCGGAGCCCCCCTCTCCCCGGGAGCCCCCCTCTTCCCGGGAGCCCCCTTCCCGGGAGCAACCCCCTCTCCTTGGGAGCATCCTCTCCCTGGGAGCAGCACCTCCATGTGTCTCCAACCCGGAAGCTCTCCGAGCCCCATTGTGTAGGGTTTCTACAAGGCTCATGGCAGAGGGACTGATGAACTCAGTGGCTGCTGGTGACTGACTCAATCCCCAGCCCCCTGCCCACTCCCTTGGGGGTGGGGCTGAAGGTTTCAGCCCTCTAATCACCAGCTCCCATCCTGAAGCCATCAGGACCCACCCGGAGTCACCTCGTTAGCACAACCCAGGTGGACTGAAAGGGGCTTATTATGAATCACAGAACGTCTCTCTCACTCTCACCACTCAGGGTCCTACAAGGCTTTACAACCTCTGTGCCAGGAACCCAGGGTAGAGAACAAATGCACGTTCCTTACTATCCAGTGATAAACGGAAGGGGGCTGTGGGTACCAGGGGGGATCGCGGTCTAAAGACGACCAGGGAAGGCCTTATGGGTTGATACCTGAGACAAGACATGAAGAAATGGGAAGTGAGTGCCAAGCCGAGGGAGCAGCACATGCAAAGGACCAGAGGCAGCTGCTATGTTTAAGGAACATGGAAGAGGTGGTGTGACGGGTCAGACGAGGGAGAGTGCAGGGAGATGAGGTCCCAAGTGCAAGGGCGCAGCTCCCAGGGCCCTGGGAGAGCTAAATGGAGCTGCCGTCAGACGTGGAGCAGGGCTGGGGCAAGCTCAGACCTGGGTCCAGGTGTGGGCTGTGGGCATCCATGTCCACTGACTCAGTCTTGTGTTGTCGCTCTCCTTCTGAGCAAGGAGTCAGTGACCAGCCCTGTGAGCTTGGCACGCTGCCTGTAGGCCCCAGCTTCCTCATCTGTGACAGCAGGGAGGTGCAGGCCCCACCCAGGCGGCTGGTGAGATGGGGTGGGACAGTGCACACTCGAGCTCAGCACAGGGCTGGCAGGGTGAGCGTGGGGTGGACCCACTGGGCTGCGTCACGGCAGCTGCAGGCGCCCAGCTGGAGGCGCGTGACCTTCAGGGTCGGGCCACACTCTCTCGGGCCACCTTTCATGCTCACAGTTTCTCCCCTTGAGCTGGCCGCAGCACGTGGCCCCTGAAAAGTTGCTGGTGAGCACCCCCAGGTCGCAGTCACCCTGGGCTATGTGGTCAGGCGCCCAGAGCCCACTGACCGCTGAGTCTGCTCTCCCTTCGCTCCAGCGGGGAGCCTCTACCAGCTGTGCGCCCGCCGAGTGTCCGAGATCCTCCGAAACAAAGTGCACAGGACGGAGGAAGTGAAGGACGTGGATTTTTATGCCTTTTCCTACTATTATGACCTTGCCGCAAATGTGGGCCTCATAGGTAAGGGTGGGGCTCGGTTGGGCTGTGCAGGGACTTGGGTGTGGGTCCCCGGGTGGAGGGCCCGTCAGTCACATCAGGGTGATAGAAATGGAGGGCGGGGGACGTGTCACTGAGTAGAGAGTAATAGTCCCCCTTTTTATAAATAAGTCAGTTCTCTGAGCCGCTCAGTGCAGGGAGGCTTCCTCGCTGTCGGTTTATTCTCCTTTCGCCGTGTGATTCTCAAACCGTCAGCCACTGGCACCCAGGCCAGCAGGAGGACTCAGCCCACCCCTCAGATCGCCCTCAGGAGCCTGGGGGTATCACCCTGACCCCTCCCCAGCCTGCGATGCCGTCAGGACAGAAGACGGTATCGTGAGTCTGGGACCGGTGCTGGTCAGACCAACTGGAAACCCTCCAGAGGGTTGTGAGGTCACTTCAGTGGGTCGTGACCCGACATGTGTTTTGATGAAAT
Source organism: Stenella coeruleoalba (assembly GCF_951394435.1). NCBI lineage: Eukaryota > Metazoa > Chordata > Mammalia > Artiodactyla > Delphinidae > Stenella > Stenella coeruleoalba. The sequence continues at coordinate 43,425,995 of NC_137161.1, read as the reverse complement.
AGATTGAGGATATTAGAACGTGTTGCCCGTGGCAAGGGTGAGAACGTTAATGTCCACAGAAAGCCGCCCTGGAGAGACCGAAGCTGTCAGGTTCCGGCTCGCTGGGCCCCACTGGGCTACACTCTCGGACCCAGTGTGAATGGCAGCCAGCCGGTCCAGGCGGAAGGTGACCTCTCACCCCTCACCTAGGCCCAGGCCCCTCCCTCTGGGGCACCCCAGCAGCTACCCCTCGGCCGGCTGGTCTGCAGGTTCCCTGTAGCTGGAGCCAGGGCACCGTCGTCTGCACGCCGATGCCCAGACGTGCGGCCACCTGCATCTGACCCCCCACCCCCAGGGTACCCCAGGCGCAGGCCCAGGGACCTCAGTGCTGTCTCGCCTCCACGGTGCTGGTGCAGACTGGGTGCCCCGTTTCCTCCACAGATGCAGAGAAGGGAGGCAGCCTTGTGGTCGGAGACTTTGAGACTGCGGCCAAGTACGGTGAGTGGCCTGGAGGCAGGACGCTGGCCCAGGCATGAGGCAGACGCTGGCCCCAGAGCTCCTGGTCGGCCCCTGACTGTCGACCGGACGAGCCTTCGGGGGTGTGAGAGTGTGTAGGGGCCGCTGAGCTAGCTCAGACCGCAGGCCCACCGCGCCCTGTGTGGCCTGGGCAGTGGAGGCAGGCGTTTCTAGTCCCAGTGTTGTGAGGAACAGACTCCCTTGATTTCACTTTTTCTGACTCTTTCTCTGTGACTCAGGTGACCTCAACTCCCCAAAGCGTCCCAGCAGATTCACAATTGCCAGGGACCCCTGCACCACAGGGTCCACCGCCCCCCCTCCACGTTCCCCCACCCAGGAGCCCTTTTCCCCTCAGTGTGCCGGACGGCGGAGACCCAGCTGCCGCGCAGCCCCTTCCTGTGCCTGGATCTCACCTACGTCAGCTCGCTGCTCCACGGACTCGGCTTCCCGGGGGACAAAGTGCTGAAGGTGGGGACTCCCCCGGTGCCCCCAGCCCCCACCCGTCGCGAGCACGTGCCCGCCTTTCACACGCACGTGCTCCCTTCCACCCCCCCGCCCCTTGTCTTTTCAAGTTGACCCGGAAGATTGACAACGTGGAGACCAGCTGGGCTCTGGGGGCCACTTTTCATTACATCGACTCCCTGAGCCGACAGAAGAGCCCCGCCTTGTAGCAGCCCAGCTGCCAGCCATCCCCGTAGAAGCACTGTCTCTGCGAGAACAGGCCCCTTTGGGACCCCCAGTGTGCGGGGAGGGGGTCATGGCACAGGCTGAGACCCTCCTCCCCGTGACCTCACAGACCGGCCCCTGGACGTGCTGGAACACGGCCCAGGACTTGTTTCCCGGTGGCCAGTGACCAGACAGGGTAAGGGGCACAGGCTGAGGCCAGGGTGGCACAGCCGCTGTCCCCACCGTCCCATCGCAGGGCTGGGGCGGCTGTGACACACGTCCGGTGACAGGAGTCTTGTTTTGTCCCACTGCCCCCAGCGGGAGCCCCCTGGGCTGGTGGGCCAGGCGTCTCCTCCGTGGGTGTAGACTGTGACGTCATCCAGAAGCTGCTTCCTTGGGTCCTCGGGTGGCTCAGGGTTAGCTGGCGGGTTGGCGCTGAGACTGGAAAGAGGGGCTGGAGGAAATGCCTCTTTGTGGCCCGTGTGCCCTGGCTTCTCGAAGCGGTCTAAACGTGAGCGTGAGCTGCTGTGAGATATCTGTGTCTGTGAGTGAGTGATGTCTGTGTGGTGCTGCGTGCTCGTGTAGCAGCTGTGTTCTGAGCCCAGTGGATGTATCGCTGCCCTGAGCCATTTGCAGCCCAGCGGTGTCAGTCGGGCTGGAGCCCCAGATGCACCCTCTCACGGCCCGTCCCCGCAGGCTCGCAGGATGCTGGCTGAGCTGTGCACGGGATGCTGTGTCCCAGGCCCGCAGCCGTTCCTGTGGCATATGCACTATTCACGGAATAAGCTGAACCTCGTGTGTTCCACTTGAAATAAAGGGTTTTCCAGGGTTTCTGCTCCTCTGATTCCTCTCGGTGAGCACCAGCCGTGTCCCTCCACCCCGGGTGTCAGGCACCTGAGGTCCCTGTTCACCAAAGTTTAAACAAAAACCTGCCCAAGTGGGTGACATGTGATGGCAGGATTAAATCCTGTCTGTACATCTTGGGGAGACAACAGCAGACGGACACACAGAAGCCCCTGTCGGGCCCTCCTGGCGTCCCCTGTCCGGGACTGGCCCTGTGGAGGCCCAGGCTGTTCTGGGGTCTGGCCGGGCAGAGCCCCCTCGACTGTGACTCGTGGCACTGCCGGGTGAGGATCTGGGCTCATCACCTCCGGCGGCCGTGGGGTCTGGAGCGAGCGCCGAGCTCCAGGTTGCAGTGTGTTCAGCAAGGATCTGGCTTTAATCCGGGACAGTCGGAAGGGGATCACGGGCCGGACAAAGACTGGACAGACCCCTCCCAGGGCTGCAGCGGGTCCAGAGTGACGTGACTGCTGAATAAGCCCACGTGTTAGGCCTGTGGACATGGATCCCTGACCCTGGAGTGGGCAGGCCCAGGAGAGGGATGCAAGTGTACAACCTGAGAAGCGCTAAGCCTGCAGGACAGCCACGTGGGGAGTCCCCACCCCCTCCTGCGTGTCCTGACCCAGTCTGGGTTGGGGCGTCGCCACAATCACAACCCTAGAGGGCTGGAGGGAGGCCACCAGGATGCAAACACTGGAAACTGGAGCCAGCTGTCCTCTGCCCGGTGGTTTGCCTGAAGTGTCAATACTGGGGTAGGGGGCAGAGGTCTGCATGCGACACAGCAGGAAAAGACAGAGCAGGAAGATGCTTAGCCACGTCAGCACTAAAGCTCCAGGCTCCACTTGACAAGGACATGAAAACCAGCTCCCCTCCACCCAGTACCCCTGCCTTGGTGGGCCTCCCAGCCCCTTCCTTCCATGATACCTTACAGTTTAGATACTTAATGGACTCCAGAGGCAAGGAATCAAAAATGCATGAAGGCAGAAGTGAAAATTGATTTGGTCTGTTTATAGGTTGGTGATCTCACATCTGAAAAAGATAAACAACTGGACTTTTCCCGAGAGATTCCCAAATAAGTCATGGAATGTTTTGAGCTGAGCAGAATATGCAAGTCATTCGCTGAGTGTCTTTGTGATAATGAAGTAGGCTCTTGTTTTTTAAAAATAGCCACACGTGCACATCCCAACACGTGAGTGATGCATATGCATGAAGAGGCTCCCGCCCACACGCCCTGCCCGTGTTTCCCGCACCCCACCTTCCCGCCCTCACTCAGAACAGCTGCCCCGTCTGGAGGACAACCCCGCGGTGTCCAGATGTTTGCACTCCCACACCCGTGTGTGTGAGCTGGCCTGACATTGCGGACCCAACTGCAGGAACGTGCTTTATTTTGTCTTAGGGTGCTTCTTAGAGGGGATTTTAATAAGGAATTTAAAATCTAAATTAAATTGCAGCTTGAGCTGAATGATGGTGGAGAGGCTCGGATCAACATAAATTAGAAAATAATGGAATTAAACTGATTTTTACTCCCTATATGAAATGTACCCTCTCGATACTCAGAATAGTTCAACCTACTTCCCCTTTGTCTTCATGGGGTTAAGTATCTTGAGAAAATAGAAAATGTGCCGGGAGCTCTGTGTCTTAGGTGACTCACTGAGGCGTCCCACTGGGAGACCCAGCCTGGACTTCTGGGGTCCAGTTCTGAGGGGGTGTTGTGTGGAGTTGGGGTCTATCTTCCCTGCCCTCCTGGAGGAGATGGACGAGTCTTAGGGGTGATATAAACGGAGTGGTTGAAGGGGCAGCCTTGCTGATCTAGGGCACTGCTCGAGGTGACAAGCACCTGTGAAGATCAGGCCCTGGTGGGAGCAAAGTCCTTTAAGAAGCAACACTTTTCCAGAAGACAGAGTTGTGAGACCCCTGGAGGAGCTTCCAGAAGGACTTCACTTGAAATACCCGCAAGGGTTTGCCTGCTGCCCTTATGCCGCCTCATGCAGAACGGGAACAGCTCCCCCAGGCAAGACATCATGTCTTGAACTGTTCTTTTCTTAACTGAGGTACAATTGACATATAACATTGTATCAGTTTAGGTGTACAACATAATGATTCCACATTTGTATATGTTGTGAGGTGATCACTGATAAGTCTAGTTAACATCTGTCACCGTACATAGTTACAGAATGTTTTTTCTTGTGATATCTACTCTCTTAGCAACTTTCAAATGTACAGTACAATATTATTAACCATGGCCACCATGCTGGACGTTACGTACCCAGGGCTTTTATTTTATAACTGGAAGTCTGTACCTTTTGATCTATCTCACCCACCCCCCCACGCCTTACCTCTGGAAACCACCAGTCTGATCTCTGTTTCTATGACTTCCGTTTTCTAGATTCCACATGTGTGATCATATGGTATTTGTCTTTCTCCGTCTGACTTATTTCACTTAGCATACTGCCCTCTAGGTCTATCCATGTTGTCGCAAATGGCAAGATTTCATTCTTTTTTTACGGCTGAATAATATTTCACAGTTTTTCATCCATTCATCCAGCAATGGACACTTAGGTTGCTTCCATATCTTGGCTACTGTAAATAATGCTGCTATGAACATTGGGGTGCATGTATCTTTTCTAATTAGTGATTCCATTTCCTTTGGCTATATTCCCCGAAGTAGGATTGCTAGATCATACGGTAGTTCTATTTTCTATTTTTTAAGGAACCTCCAGATCATTTTCCACAGTGGCTGCTGCAATTTATATTCCCACCAACAGTGCACAAAGGTTCCCTTTTCTCCACCTCCTTGCCAACACTTCTCTCTTGTCTTTTTGATAGTAGCCATTCTGACAAGCGTGAGATGATATCTCATTGTGGTTTTGATTTGCATTTCCCTGATGATGAGTGTGCTGAGTGTCTTTTCGTGCACCTGTTGGCCATCTGTATGTCTTCTTTGGGAAAATGTCTATTCAGATCCTCTGCCCATTTTTAAACAGATTGTTTTGTTTTTTGCTATTTAGTTGTATGAGTTTGTTATGTAATTTGGATATTAGCCCCTTTTCAGAGATATGATTTGTAAATATTTCCTCCCCTTCAGTAGGCTGCCTCTTTTATTTATTTATTTATTTTTTTTTGCGGTACGCGGGCCTCTCACTGTTGTGGCCTCTCCCGTTGCGGAGCACAGGCTCCGGACGCGCAGGCTCAGCGGCCATGGCTTACGGGCCCAGCCACTCCACGGCATGTGGGATCTTCCCAGACCGGGGCATGAACCCACGTCCCCTGCATCAGCAGGCAGAGTCCCAACCACTGCACCACCAGGGAAGCCCAGTATGCTGCCTCTTTGTTTTGTTGACGGTTTGCTTTGCTCTGCAGGGCAGGAACATTTTAAATTGTGGCTGCTTTGCCAGATTTCCCTACAACTCCACTGGCAGCCCTGGTTCCTGCTTCCCAAGCCCTCATCAACACAGCCATGGCCAAGCTGTTTGCTCTGCCATTCTGTCAGGTAAACAATGAAAACTGATAGTTTTACTAGGTACTGATCTAATTCATCTTGTGTGCGTGTGTCTGAGTATTTCCTTTTCTGTGAACAGGAACATGTACATGTCCTTCTGTACATGTCCATTGCCAATTATTCTGTAAGAGTATGGTCATTTTCTTACTGATTTTAAGAGATTTTTATATATTAAGGAAATCAGCTATCGTGGTAGAATGTGTTGCAAATTTTTCCCCATTTTATTATTACTTTTTGACTTTACAATATTTTTTCAATACACAATTTTACTATGTTAATGTATTTAAATACATCTAATTGTTTGTTTGGGGTTTTTTTGGCCGTGCTGTGAGGCTTGTGGGATCTTAGTTCCCCAACCAGGGCTTCAACCCAGGCCCCGGCAGTGAAAGCACCAAGTCCTAACCATTGGACCACCAGAGAATTTCCTAAATGTATCTAATTTATTACAGTTTGATACAATTTATCTTATTTGATGAATTCTGGGGTTTGTGTCATAATTAGAAAGGCTTCCCCAATGAGACAGTTTTAAAAGTTAACCAAACAGTGTTTTTAAAATGTAGTTTTAGTTTTTACATTACTTTAAGAACCCCCCACACATGCTTTTGAGTACTCTCAGGCACAGCAAATCATTGTTTCGGGGTGGATATGATTTTTAGAACAATTTCAGAATCATTGGAAGGCAAATATGATATTCGAACTGGGATAATACCATTTTTGGATAAAATCAAGGATGGCAATAAAATCCTGAGGCATTCCCAAAGGGAACTTTCAGAAGGGTGCAGAATCATCACAGGTCAGTAATATAAATACAGAGTCTCCCGAGGTAAGAACTGTGAAAAGCCACACTTGGGTGTGCAACTTGTGGTAAAGTTGTTTTTAAATGACTTGTTTGGAGACCATGAAATGTGAGGAGTGTTCATCCTTGTAGAGGAGACTCTGTTTTCTCCTTCTACTCCACTCACCCCTCACTCTGCTCTCAGTGCTTCACCCTGAGACCAGACGCGTGGGGCTTTTTCCACCAGGCAAATCTCAGACACCAGCTGGGTGCCCAGCATTCAACTCCGTTCTGACACCATCTACCTGGAGGCGGCGTCAGACCCCACAGGTGAGGGCTCAGTCCTGCAAGACTGCCCACCCTTCCGAGGCCCTTCTCAAGTCCAGGTAGTCAGCTGGGCTTCTGATCGACCAGCTGTAAATCAGAGGTTCCTATGACCCCCTCCTGAGATTCTGTAGTTTGCTAGAGAGACTCACAGAATTTAGGAAAACAGTTTAGTTCTTATTGCCAGTTTATCACAAAGGATACAAACGAACAGGCAGGCGGAAGAGACACGAGGGGACGGCATCGGGGAGGGTGCGGGGCTCCCACACTACCCGGGCCCACCACCCTCCCGACTCCTCACCACCCTGGGAGCTCTCCGAACCCTGTACTCTGTGGGTTTTTATGGAGGCCTCTCATTACGTAGGTTTGATTGATTAAGTCATTGATCTCCAGCCCCTGTCCCCACCCCAGAGGTTGAGCCTAGGAAAGGCGGAATCTCTGAGCGCTCTAATCACTTGGTTGGTTCCCCTGTGGTTACCTAGAGGCTTTCCAAAAATCATCTCATGAATGCAAATTCAAGTATGATTGAAAGGGCTAATAGGACTGAGGACAAAAGACCAAATGCAACAAAAGATGCTCCCATTGCTCTTATGCTTAGGAAATCCCAAGGGTTCGGGGAGCTGTGAGCCAGGAGAAGGGATGAAGACCAAACATATATTTCATACTATAAATCATGACATCACAGGCCTGGAAAGAGGCTTTAGGTGGGTGGGGTTCCCACAGCCCTCCTCAATACTGTAAGGGTTGGAAATTCCCTGGTGGTCCAGTGGTTAGGACTCCTCGCTTTCACTGCCTAGGGCGCAGGTCCGATCCCTGGTCAGGGAACTAGGATCCTGCAATCCGCCTGCCCTCCCCCCTCAAAAAAATACTGTAAGAATTATCAGAGCCTGGCCCCGCCTGTGTGGCTCCAGAGGCCAGAGCTCAGACTACAGGGAAGTTGCTGATGAGGAAAGATGTCCTGAAAGAAGACGGCTCTTCATTCACACACGTCAGCATTCAAGGGTGCCCGAGAAAGGGGTCCCTGCTTGGGGTGAGAGATCAGAATCGGGCACCTCCAAGGCCTCTTCACACTCAAGGTCCTTGGATTCGCCTTGAAAATTATGTTGAGTTTGTGGCGGGATAAGCACACCACATGTAGCATCTCTCTATTTTGAGCTACGGTAACGACAATGGCTTGTGTTGATGGAGGCTTACTGGGTGTCAGGCATGGAGCCAGTGATTTCAGCATCACAGCAGCCACGGGCAGGTACCCGTCATCTCTGTCACACAGCCCAGAGGCTGGGACTGTCTGAGCTGAAGGTCAGTGGCTGAGGAGATGAAGGGCCCCATTAGGACCCAGGTCTGGAGGCTTCCGAACCCCAAGCTGGTGTGCCTCCCAAGTTAAGAGTGTCTCCAGATGAAATTTTTCATCACATCAGATCTTGCATGTAGCTATTTATCAAAAGCAGGTTTCTCTGCTGAAGAATCAATCATCACGATCATAATGAGCATGGAATACTTTTTTTATATATATAAATTTATTTATTTTTGGCTGCGTTGGGTCTTCATTGCTGCGCAGGCTTTCTCTAGTTGCAGTGAGCGGGGGCTACTCTTCATTGCGTTGCACGGCTTCTCATTGTGGTGGCTTCTCTTGTTGTGGAGCACGGCCTCTAGGCACTCGGGCTTCAGTAGTTGTGGCACGCAAGCTCAGTAGTTGTGGCTCATGGGCTCTAGAACGCAGGCTCAGTAGTTGTGGCGCATGGGCTTAGTTGCTCTGCGGCACGTGGGATCTTCCTGGACCAGGGATCAAACCTGTGTCCCCTGCATTGACAGGTGGATTCTTAACCACTGCACCACCAGGGAAGTCCAAGCATGGAATATTTAGAAAAACAGTTATAGAGTCAAGAGAAATAAAAACTAGCTCCAGGCCTGACTGCCTCTAGCATGTTAACAGTCCCTGATGTCTTGCTTTTCTGTGTTATTGATTGGCGGATAGAGGTTTCTGTCTAAGAGCTTAAGTGCAGTCCTGTAAACCTTAGTGTCTGCCTCAGATCGATGTGGCTCAGAAGCAGATATCCCCCTATAAGGTATTCTCTCCGGAGGCCTCTCTGAAGGTCAGGAGAGCGCCAGAGCTGCATGTTTGTGGCACAGAACACAGGCAGTGGGATGGCTCCGAACATAACTTCCAGGGCTCGAGGTGCTCAGCACATATGGCTGGGGGTTCTCCAGACCCACCCAGAGGACAGCTCAGGATCAGATGGGTTTGCACATGAGAATGCCAGAGCTCAGAGGCATGCAGGGACTTGTTCTAAAGCAACAAGGAGAGAGGGGAATATAAACCAGGGTTTTCAGCTTTCTGGGGAGGAAGAGATTTCTAATGACTTTTTTAAATGACTCTCTATGCATTGGAATATTATTTGGCAGTAAAAATGACATAATCTATAACATGGATGAACCTTGAAAACTTTAGGTCAAGTGAAAGAAGCCAGACACAAAAGATCACATATTGCCTGATTCTATTTACAGAAAATGTCCAGAAGAAGCAAAATCCATAGAGACAGCAAGCAGACTGGTGGTCACCTGGGGCTCTGGGTGGGGATGGGGGAGAACTGGGAGTAGCTGCTAATTGGGGGCGGATACAGGGTATTGGGGGGTGATGAGAGGGTTCTAAATTTAGATTATGGTGATAGTTGTACAGCTCTAAAAATACTAAACACTATTGAATCAGGCTCTTTAAGTGGGTAACTTATAGTATGTGAGTTACATCTCAATAAAGCAGCTTAAAAACTGGACTGGAACTCTGGGAAGGGAGCTGCCTAAAACAGTAGGTTTCCCCGCACAAAGTTCCCCTTATGCTTAACCACGTCTTATCATTTTGTTCCAGTCTGAAAGCACAAGATCCTTTCTTCCTTTTTCAACTCTTAGGCTTTTTTAAAAATTGATTTCGTTCAATTCATTCATTCATTTTAATTTAATTGACATATAACACTATATTGGTTTCAAATGTACAACAGAATGATGCAATACTTGTATACATTGTGAAATGATCACCACAAGTCTAGTTACCATCCACGACCTTACATAGTTACAAAATTTTTTCCTTTTTTTTTCTTGTGATGACAACTTTAAGATCTACACTCTTAGCGACTTTCAAATATGCAATACAGTATTATTAACTATAGTCACCATGCTGTACATTACATCCCCAGGACTTATTATTTTATAACTGGAAGTTTGTACCTCTTGACTCCCTTCACCCATCTCACCCACCCCCGCCCCCCACCTCTGGCAGCCACCAATCTGTTCTCTGTATCTATGAGCTTGGATTTCTGGTTTGTTTGTCTGTTTCGTTTTTTAGATTCCACATACAAGTGAAATCATACAGTATTTGTCTTTCTCTGTCTGACTTATTTCACTTAGCATAACATCCTCTAGGTCCATCCATGTTGTCGCGAATGGCAAGAGTCCTTTCTTTTTTATGGCTGAGCAGTATTTGCTTGTATACACATACCACATCTTTATCCATTCATCCATCAATGGACACTTAGGATGTTTCCATATCTTGGCTATTATGAATAATGCTGCAATGAACATAGGGGTGCATATATCTTTGAATTAGCGTTTTTGTTTTCTTTGGATAAATACTGAGGAGTGGAATTGCTGGTTCAAATGGTAGTTCTATTTTTTGTGCCAGGTCTTAGTTCCTGCATGTAGGATCTTCGTTGCGGCATGCAAACTCTTAGTTGGGGCATGAGGGATCTAGTTCCCTGATCAGAGATCGAACCCAGGACCCCTGCACTGGGAACGTGGAGTCTTAGCCACTGGACCACCAGGGAAGTCCTTCTTTTTAGTTTTCTGAGGAATCTCCATACTGTTTTCCATAGTGGCTGCACATTCCCACCAACAGTGCACAGGATTCCCTTTTCTTCACATCCTTGCCAACACTTGTCTTTTCATGCACTTGGCCATCTGTATGTCTTCTTTGGGAAATTGTCTATTCAGATTCTCTTCTCATTTTTTAATCAGGTTGTTTATTTTATTTCTGTTTTTGTTTTTGCTTTGCTATTGAGTTGTATGAGTTCTTTATGTATTTTAAATATTAACCCCTTATCAGATATGTGATTTGCAAATATTTTCTCCCATTCAGTAGGTTGCCTTTTCATTTTGTTGATGGTTTCCTTTGCTGTGCAGAAGCTTTTGAAAGACTTGTACACTGCAAACTATACGACATTGATGAAAGAAATTGAAGAAGACACAAATAAATGGAAAGATATTTCATGCTGTTTGGTTTGGGTGGAGTCCTACCAGGAACTCCCACTGGGAAAACAAGAGGATATTTGGCTCCACAGGAAATTTGGGGGGCAGAGAGGGAAGCTCAGTGTCCTGGGTTAGCAGTGCAAATAGGCTTTCAGCAAGAAGACTTCCTTCACTTCTCTCTTGGATGGACCCTTCATGCTCAGCTCAAAGCTTCAGCTGGAATGTCTCTGCACAGAATGAATCTCAGGAGGAACTCAATGTTGCTTCCTAGAGGCTTGGATTTGCAAAGGCTTCCTGTTTCATGGAGGCTGTTTTTGGTACTTAAGCTCATTCTAGCTTTTACTTCTGACCTAGTGAGTTGTTTTTTTTTTTTTAAAGAATATCTTTATAGAGGTATTTTCCTACAGTAAAATGCACAGATCTTAAGAATATAGTTCAAACCACTGTGACAGAGGCACTCATATAGCCCATATCCCTGTTCTGTCACCCCAGAAACTCCCCAGGCAATCCCCCTTCCCTTGGCCCCTGGGGGACCGTTCTGAATTCCATCACAACACATTACCTTTGCCAATTCTGGAACTTCATGTCAATGAAATTGTACAATATGTGCTCTTCTGTGTCTGGCCTTCCACTTGGCATAATGTCTGTGAGACTCACCGGTGTCATTCCTTTTTATGGTTGAGTTAGTATTCCACTATTTCAATATCTTACTTTGTTTCTTCACTTTCCTGTTGATAGTCACCTGGGCTGTTTCCAGTTTGGGGCGTTAGTGATAAGGCTTCTGAGAACATCCTCGCACAAGCTGTTTTGTGGGCATAGGTTTTTATTTCTCTTGGATGGATACCTAACAGTAGAATGGCTGGGCCACGTAGCAAGTGTATGTTTAACTACTGATTATTTTATTATGAGAAACTGCCACACTGTTTCCAACGTGGCTGTAATGGTTACACTCCCTTGAGCAGCACTCCACCGCCCCACCACCACTCTGTGCTGTTGGTCACTTTCTTTTTTTCTTTCTTTTTTTTAAAGGCTGCTTTTTTTTTTTTTAAGAGCATTTATTTAGTTAGTTTATTTTTGGCTGCGTTGGGTCTTAGTTGTGGCACGCGGGATCTTCATTGAGGCACACGGGATCTTTCCTTGTGGCACGCGGGCTCTTCCTTGTGGTGCGCGGGCTTCTCTTTAGTGTGGCGCACGGGTTCCAGAGCGTGTGGGCTCTGTAGTTTGCAGCATGCAGGTTCTCTCATTGAGGCGTGCGAGCTCAGCAGTTGTGGCACGTGGGCTTAGTTGCCACGTGGCATGTGGGATCTTACTTCCCTGACCAGGGATCGAACCTGTGTCCCCTGCATTGGAAAGCGGATTCTTTACCACTGGACCACGAGGGAAGTCCCTGTCGGTCACTTTCATGTTGACCAGACCATTGTATGTAGCAGGTAAGTCCTGCTGCCTGCTGGGGTTTTAATGTGCGTGTTCCCAATGTGATCTAGTGAATTTTAAAGAGGCTTCAAGAATTCTGCCCAGGCCAGCCACCTCCCACGCCTCAGTCCACCCTCGCCTGGAATGCGGCATGTAGAACCATGGGGATTCGCTCTATTTGGGGTACATTCATGGGGCATGCGAGTGTGAGGCAGTGCTGGGGACATGGGGCCCTCCCCCAGGAGCATACACTCCAGGTCAGGGGCAGCACCCTCTGTAAGGGGCAGATTCAGGCCATACAGTCTCTGTCACGATGCTCAGATCTGCCGTGGATGTGTGAAAGCAGCCCTAGAGAAAATATAAAGGAATGAGTGTAGCTGTATTTGTAGACACTGAAATTTGGATTTCATGTAATTTTCGTACATCATGAATTATCTTTCTTTTCACTTGTTTCAATCATTTAAAAATGTAGGGCTTCCCTGGTGGCACAGTGGTTAAGAATCCACCTGCCCATATGGGAACATATGTTTATGTATGACTGATTCACTTTGTTATAAAGCAGAAACTAACACACCATTGTAAAGCAATTATACCCCAATAAAGATGTTAAAAAAAAAAAAAGAATCCACCTGCCAATGCAGGGGACACAGGTTTGAGCCCTGGTCCGGGAAGATCCCACATGCCATGGAGCAGCTAAGCCCGTGCGCCACAACTACTGAGCCTGCGCTCTAGAGCCCACGAGCCACAACTACTGAGACCATGTGCCAAAACTACTGAGCCCACACGCCTAGAGCCCTTGCTCTGCAACAAGAGAAGCCACCACAATGAGAAGCCCGCACACCACAACGAAGAGTAGCCCCTGCTCGCCACAACTAGAGAAAGCCCGCGTGCAGCAACAAACACCCAACGCAGCCAAAAATAAATAAATAAAATAAATTTATAAAAAAAAAATGAAAACGTAGACAGCGTTCCTAACTTAAGGGCCATATAAAAACAAGGGGTAGGCCAGCCTGGGCTGAGGGTGGGCAGAGGCAGCCCCCCGAGATGCCGCTCGAAACCAGGCCGCAGGACCTTCACTTCAAATCCGCCCCTCCAGTGAGGGACTCCCCAGGGGTGAGGGCTGCAGAGGGCAAGATCCAGACCAGGGAGGCCTGTGGATGTTGGTTGTGTGTCCTTCGCCGCCCCTCACAGCCCCACAGGCTCCACAGTTCGGGGGCTCCTTCTCTCTCCCCACCCCCAGCTCTCTCACTGACCCCAGCTCGGACCACTTCCCCTTCTGCCTGGTCCCTGTGGGATGGGACACATAAGAATGCCTGCCCGCTGCAGTCGGGTGCCTGCCTTCACCTGTCCCCTCAAGTCCCCCAGGCCCAGCCTGAGGACCTGCTAGGGAGGGGCTGAGGCTGGTTTACCAAGCTTACCTGGCTGGGGTTGTGGTTTGCAGGAGCTGTGCTGGGCTCAGCCCTCTGCGGAGGGGCTGTGCTGTCTGTAGCCTGGCTAGGATGATTCTGGGGAGTGTCTGGGAGGCAGGGGAGCCCATGAGGAAACTACCACAGGAATCCCAGCAAGAGGACCCAAAAGAGCAGCTAAGGATGGACTAGATAGGGAATAAAATGGCTGGAGGACCCAGACTTCATCTTGGAGGACCGGCTCCTGAGAGAGAGTCCTTGGGAGCTTGGGAGAGAAGGCAGGCCCACCAGGCCTGATGCTATTGGCACTGGATATGCGAGCAAGCAGGAAGGCTTTGGCCTAAAGAAGGATCTGGAGCCCCGTTGGGTGTGGAGGGAGGGCAAGGAAACAGGATGAGCTGTGGAGAAAGATGGTGGAAGGCCCTGGGCCGCACCTGTGACCCCCCCCCACTGGGGCCCTGCCCCAGGACCACACCCACAGACACTCCCCACATGGGGGAGCTCCCACGTGTGCAGTGATGAGCTTGCACACCACATGTGACCGAGCTTTTCCAGATGCCACGGATTCACCCACTCCCCCTCCCTGCGACCCCTCCCCCCCAGCTATGTCCACCTCTAACGCTCAGCGCCATCCTAGGTCTGCAGGCCCAGAGATTGGCCAGTCTTAGAAACTCACGTGAGTGGAATCCTTCAGGCTGTGCTCTTTAGCGCTGCCCACTCTCACTCAGCACTGTTCGTCTGCGTATTGGATGTGGTCTATCATTCTCACGGCTGGGGACTGTGCAACTGTGGGAATATGCCACAGTTTATCAGTCCAGCATTGGTGGGCATTTGCGTGGTTTCCAGTTTGGGACTGTTCTGAATATTTGAGTATTATGAGCATTTCTGTACATGCCTTCTGGTTGGTATAAGCATTCGTTTCTGTTGGGTATTTTCTCTGGACTAGAATTGCTGGGTCAGAAGTAGGTGTTTGTTTAGCTTCAGTGAATACTGCCAGTTTTTCAATGTTAAACCAACCTGTAAGGACTCTCCTTGATGCAGAGACCCCAGAGGTCAAGATAGGATCAGGGAGGAGCAGTGGGAGCAACACTGAAGCCGGGGACCCGAAGACGGCCCTGGGGAACAGCAGCGGTGGTGCTAGCGGGTGTAGACTGGAGGGTTGCTGGTGAGAGTGAGCAAGAGGGCCCCAGATGAGGACCTGCAGGTAGGAACCAGGTGAGCAGCTTTAGGGAGGGGGACGAGCAGGAGGAGACACCGTCTCAGGGAGTGGACATGAAGAGAGTTGCTGGCAGGAATGGGCCATAAGTCCAGGACCTCACCCTCAGCTCTGGAAGTTGAGAAACTCAGCAATACTCCTTCACCCAGGGGTCGGTGCGCGGCCCCTCCAGCAGGCCCCTCCCATCCTGCGACCCCGCCCTTCCTCAGGCCCCGCCCCTCACGTGGTCCGGCGCAGCGCGCAGGCGCACCCTCTGCACCTCCCTTCCTCGCCGCCGCAGCGCAGTGCGCAGGCGCGGCCTGGCAGCCGGCGAAGCTGCAGCATCCTCCGTGCGGGCGTGTCCCCGCGGCTTATCTTGCCCTCCTCCTCCTCGTCCTCCTCGGACTGCCGGCGCGATGGCGAAGCCGCTGACGGACGGCGAGAGGCGGAAGCAGATCAGCGTGCGCGGGCTGGCGGGGCTGGGCGACGTGGCCGAGGTGCGGAAGAGCTTCAACCGGCACCTGCACTTCACGCTCGTCAAGGACCGCAACGTGGCCACGCGCCGCGACTACTACCTGGCGCTGGCGCACACGGTGCGAGACCACCTGGTGGGCCGCTGGATCCGCACGCAGCAGCACTACTACGAGCGCGACCCCAAGGTGAGGCTGCACCGGGGTGGGGAGAGACCCCCGGTGAGGAGGGACCTCCCCGCGAGATGGGGAGAGACCGCCCCCAAGTGAGGATAGACCCACGGGTAAGGAGAGACCCCCTAAGATGGGGAGCGACACCCCGCCCCACCCCCCCACCCCCGGAGTTGAGGAGAGATCACCGGCTGAGACGGCCCCGCACACGGCGTCGCCTAACCCTCACCTCGCGTACTGGGCGGCCTGGAGCCCTGTGGTTGGGGCCTAATGTCCGGGCGGGCAGAGATGGGGGGCGTCACTGGGAAGCCTGCTGAGGAGAAGGAGCCCGCAGTGATGGACTCTGCCTTCCAGGCGCTCACACCTGCCTTGAAGAACTTCATTTAGCTTAAGGTTGGCCGACGTTAAGGAATTGTTTTCTTTTTACAGTTTACACACATGTAGGTTTATGGTAGAAAAGTACAAAATACACGAGAGAAAATTTGCTCATCACCTCCGTTATTAACTGTGTTAAAATATAGGTGCACGTCCTTCTACATCTTTTCCTGTTCTTGAATATATATGCACACTTTTAAAAAGCATGTTGTATATATAATTTTGTGGCTCTTCTGTTTCATTCATCAACATTTGTAGCTTTTTCAACAGCTTTCCAAGTCAGTAAATATGATTCTCCAAAGTGGTAGTTTTCGGTTTGATGGGTATGGGCTTGGCCAGGCCCCTGCTACCAGTTTTTTTTTTTTTTTTTTCCTGCTACCAGTTTTGTTGGTTGGTTTTTGTTTTTTTCCTCTTGACCGTGGAAAGTTTTATCTTTTCTACTATACTAATGTAGAGTGAAAACTGGTGAGGAAAGGACACACTTGCAGGCCTGAAGCCAATTTGCAAAGATTTGACTTGCAGTGTGCACCTGAGCACTGGGCAGTTGCTTTGTTGATAGTATTTTACAGTGTTTTTGTAGGGCGTTAAGAAATGTTTAATAATTGCTAAGTCTGAGATTGGTTGCCTTTCCAAACTTATTCTTTCTGGGGCACTCTTTTTTTCTAAAAGAGAGGTGGTAAAAAGGACAGATTTGTTAGAATACCAACTAGGATCTTCATATTTAGTATGCAAGACAGTGAAGAATGGAGTGGCACCAAATGGCTGAAACAGGTTATTTCAACAAGGGCTTGGGATGACTTTGCCAGGGAAACTGGCCAACAGGCAGTGGCTCCCCCAGAATTCCCTGCTGATGGCAGAGCTCTGATTTGCAATATCATTGTTCTTCATGTAGCAGGTGACACCTCTGACGGCATATTCAAGGGTATTTCCCTGCAGCTGGACCAGAACACACCGCAACACCGTGGGGTCCCATTAGAGTGTTTATTTATATTTAGATCCTGAAAAGGCTAGTGATGGGCTCAGGGATTACAGAAATAACCTTTCATGAACAGGATTAAATCCCTCTAACAAAACAGGTTTGCTCATCCTCACTGATTGCTATGGTGGCTATAGGTGTAAACCTTTCTCTTCTTTAAAGCCACACAGCCTGTAAATGGAAGGTGGTTTGCTTGTCCTGGATAGGAAGGTCATTTGAAAGTGGAAACTTGGAATTTGAGTGCTTCAGTCTGGCTAATTCATGTTGAAAATAAGCTCATCATCTCCTTTTTCTGCAAAAGTTACATGTTTGCTTGTAAAGGACAAGAAACAAGCCCCAGGAGGATCAGAGCTGAGGGGACGTGGAAGGTCTCCCAATAAGAATCCTGCAGAGCCACACCCCCAGCCTAAGAGCGGCTTCAAGGATGTGAACCACTGCACTGCAGACTTAGGCAGCCTGACGATCTAAACAATAAGTTAAAGTGCTTGTATTTAATATTTTTATTTACTTTAAAACAGTTATGCAAGTCCTTGTGATCATTGGAGAAAAAATTAGAAAACACAGATAAGCCAAAAGGAAAAAATTAACTGTAATCTCACCACCTAGTGGTAACACTGTAAATGCTACAAACATCTTGTGTTCCACATCTTTTTTTCTGTGCAGGTAGAAACATTTGTTTTTATTACACAAACTAGTATAGTGCTACGCTGCACCTATTGTTTCATAACTCTCAAGCACTCTATTTTTGGTAATAGTAGAAACGGTTGAAGCTCAGTGCTCAGAGGAAGAGTTTTCAAGTAAGCTGGCAAATCAGCAAGTCAAAAAATCAGGCTAAAATTAAGAAGTCTGCTCTTGGCAGGAGGCAGGCTTAGTTCTAAAGTCGGCTCCAGGCGTCTCTGAAGTGATGGCAAGGTCAGGACTCCACTGCAAACTCAGGGACGGAAAAGAGCTGGGTGGTGAGGGATGGCTCACAGAAATCCAGGCTCCTCCTGGCTTTACCATTTGGCCTGTTTGACCCTTGGGCTTGGGTGGATTTCTTAACCTTTCTTGGTCTCAGTTTCTTCATCTTTAAAATAAGGAAGGTCAAGCTAGGTAATCCATCCCTGAGTACCTTGCCATTCTAAAACATTACAGCTTTGTGTTTGCTGATAAAATGTTTCCACTTGATATTAACATTCCATCCAAAAAGAATTTGAGAATGCTTAAGCAAGATATGCTGCAAAAGTTTCAACTTCATAGAAGACCTCAAAGAGAAAGTTGGGGCAAGACAGTAAGGGTAGGAAAGTGGGTTAAGTTCAGATACATGGTCAGGAGACAAAATGCAGATGTAAGTTCTGGCAACCAAAGCAAATTGCAGATCATGCCCAGTTATGGGAGTCATGGAATCTCTGCAGTAAATTCTAGAATGAGCAGATGCGAGATTTCTTCCATGGGTCTTTAAAGGAGATGTTGTACGATGTGGACAGCTGGCCTGATTGCATCCTTGTAGTGGATGGACTGGCCAGTTTACCATGGCTCTTCCTCATGAGCTCTTGGCATAACCATAATGGTGGACTAAGGAAAGGAGCTCTACCACTGGGTCCAAACAGCTGTCCTAAATATTTCTAGTAAGATAATCATGATGAATACAATTAATCTTATGGTTTGGCTGGATCTGGGAGTTAAAGGAAGATGATCTAGAGCAGTTTTTTGTTGCCTTGGCTGCACACAACCCCTACTTCTGAAATTCTGTTTGAATTAGGCAGGAGTGGGTCCAGCACTGGGATCTTTTTGACCCACTCAACTGTTCTGATGTGTTTGCCCTCATCTGTGTGAAGTTGACCTTGTATCCCACGGGCAAGCTTCCCTGATAGCAGAGAGCTCAGAGTTACTTTCTCTGGCCAGAAGCAGGGGAGGGGCAGATGTTTCATGTTGCTGATTACCCTGACAGCTTGCCAAATGGAAGGTAGGCTGAAGCCGTCATTTATGAGATTAGGAAGCTTTGGATGTGTGCCGTGATTTTTCTTAGAAGACAGTCTAGCCTCTGCTCCTGCAGGCTGTGATGGTTAATTTTGTGTGTCAACTTGGCTGGGCTATGGTGCCCAGATATTTGGTCAAATATTTTTCTGGTTGTTTGTGTGAAGGTGTTTTCTAGATGAGATTAACATTAAAGTCAGTGGATTTTGAGGAAAGTAGATTACCCTCTGTAATGTAGATGGCCTCTAATCAGTTGAAGGCCTGAACAGAACAAAGACTGATACCCCCACCATAGCCACCTCCCCTCTCTTCCTCTCCACATCCCTCCCCAGCCAGAAGGAATTTGCCGGCAGAAGGCCTTTGGACTACAAATGCTGCTCCTTCTTGGGTCTTCAGCCTGCAGGCTCACCCCAGCAGATTTTGGTCTTGGACCCCCATGATTATGTGACCCAATTCCTTAAAATAAATCTCTGTGTATATATCCTGTTGATTCTGTTTTTCTGAGGAACCCTGACTTACAGTGTTGTGTAAGTGGATGGCTTAGGCAGCCTTAGGCAGGTGCTGTGGATGGCTAACCCTTTGTATCTTTATGAAATATTGTAACCGATCTTATTTCTGCATCCTAGCCCTTTATAGATGATTTTTTAAATGTTTATTTTATGTGATTTCAGACTTTTACAAGTTGCAAGAATGATACAAAGAATTCCCATATGGTCTTTATCCGGATTCCCCAAACATGAAACATTTTTAACATGTTTGTTATGTCTTTCTCTCTGTATAACTACATTTTTTCTGTGAACCATTTGAAAGTAAGTTTTAGACTTGATACCCCTTTACCCCTGAAAACTCAAATGTGTAACTTGGAAAATCAAGGAGATTCCCTTATACGACAAGAGCATTTGGAAAAAACTCAGGGTGTTCACACCAACACAGTGTTGTCAACTGCAGACCTTAACCAGCTTTGTCAGCTGTGCTGCTGATAAGAAATACAAGGAAGAAAACTGAGAGCACTTTACACATCTTTCCAGATATACCTCCTTTTTTCCCGCCCATTAAACAGAGCAGGCTCTAACCCATATGGAAACCCACACATTTTAAGAGATGAAGCAGGTAAACAGCAGGCAGCAGATAGCTGGCTCTTTTCTGCCTTGTAGAGGATGGGGCTCTTAGGATATGGCGAAGGGAAGAGAAATGAACACAGAAATTTAGAAAGGTAATTGGACAACTGAAAAGTCTGGTTAAATTTCCTCGAAGATCAGGAACAAGACAAGGTTGCCCACTCTCACCACTATTATTCAACATAGTTTTGGAAGTTTTAGCCACAGCAGTCAGAGAAGAAAAAGAAATAAAAGGACTCCAAATCGGAAAAGAAGAAGTAAAACTGTCACTGTTTGCAGATGACATGATACTATATGTAGAGAATCCTAAAGATGCTACCAGAAAACTACTAAAGCTAATCAATGAATTTGGTAGAGTAGCAGGATATAAAATTAACGCACAGAAATCTCTTGCATTCCTATACACTAATGATGAAAAATCTGAAATAGAAATTAAGGAAACACTACCATGTACCATTGCAACAAAAATATCTAGGAATAAACCTACTTAAGGAGACAAAAGACCTGTATGCAGAAAACTATAAGACACTGATGAAATAAATTAAAGATGATACAAACAGATGGAGAAATATACTATGTTCTTGGATTAGAAGAATCAACATTGTGAAAATGACTACATTACCCAAAGCAATCTACAGATTCAGTGCAATCCCTATCAAACTACCAATGGCATTTTTCACAGAACTAGAACAAAAAATTTCACCATTTGTATGGAAACACAAAAGACCCCAAATAGCCAAAGCAGTCTTGAGAAAGAAAAACGGAGCTGGAGGAATCAGTCTCCTGGACTTCAGACTATACTACAAAGCTACAGTAATCAAGACAGTATGGTACTGGCACAAAAACAGAAATATAGATCAATGGAACAGGATAGAAAGCCCAGAGATAAACCCATGCACATATGGTCACCTTATGTTTGATAAAGGAGGCAAGAGTATACAGTGGAGGAAAGACAGCCTCTTCAATAAGTGGTGCTGGGAAAACTGGACATCTACATGTAAAAGAATGAAATTAGAACACTTCTTAACACCATGCACAAAAACAAACTCAAAATGGATTAAAGACCTAAATGTAAGACCAGACACTATAAAACTCTTAGAGGAAAACATAGGCAGAACACTCTATGACATAAATCACAGCAAGATCCTTTTTGACCCACCTCCTAGAGTAATGGAAATAAAAACAAAAATAAACAAATGGAACCTAATGAACTTAAAAGCTTTTGCACAGCAAAGGAAACCATAAACAAGATGAAAAGACAACTCTCAGGATGGGAGAAAATATTTGCAAATGAAGCAACTGACCAAGGATTAATCTCCAAAACATACAAGCAGCTTATTCAGCTCAATATCAAAAAAACAAAGAACCCAATCAAAAAATGGGCAGAAGATCTAAATAGACATTTCTCCAAAGAAGATATACAGATTGCCAACAAACATATGAAAAGATGCTCAACATCACTAATCATTAGAGAAATGCAAATCAAAACTACAATGAGGTATCACCTCACACCAGTCAGAATGGCCATCATTAAAAAATCTACAAACAATAAATGCTGGAGAGGATGGGGAGAAAAGGGAACCCTCTTGCACTGTTGGTGGGAATGTAAACTGATACAGCCACTATGGAGAACAGTATGGAGGTTCCTTAAAAAACTAAAAATAGAACGACCATACGACCCAGCAATCCCACTACTGGGCATATACCCTGAGAAAACCATAATTCAGAAAGAGGCATGTACCACAGTGTTCATTGCAGCACTATTTACAATAGCCAGGACATGGAAGCAACCTAAGTGTCCATCGACAGATGAATAGATAAAGAAGATGTGGCACATATATGCAATGGAATATTACTCAGCCATGAAAAGAAATGAAATTGAGTTATTTGTAGTGAGGTGGCTGGACCTAGAGTCAGTCATACAGAGTGAAATAAGTCAGAAAGGGAAAAACAAATACTGTATGCTAATGCATATGTATGGAATCTAAAAAAAAAAAGAGGTTCTGGTGAACCTAGGGGCAGGACAGGGATAAAGATGCAGACATAGAGAATGGACTTGAGGACACGGGGAGGGGGAGGGGTAAGCTGGGACAAAGTGAGAGAGCAACATTGACAACTGACATACAAACACTACCAAATGTAAAATAGATAGCTAGTGGGAAGCAGCTGCATAGCACAGGGAGATCAACTCAGTGCTTTGCAACCACCTAGAGGGGTGGGATAAGGAGGGTGGGAGGGAGACGCAAGAGGGAGGGGATGTGGGGATATATGTGTACGTATAGCTGATTCACTTTGTTATACAGCAGAAACTAACACAACATTTTAAAGCAATTATACTCCAATAAAGATGTTAAAAAAAAAAAAGTCTGGTTAACAATGCCTTCAACAGGATCTTCTGGAATAGGAATTACATGTAATTTCAGTTTTAGCTGAGTGTCTTTTCTCAGCCTTGAAACACCATTGTTTTTTTAAAGGTGAAAGTAGCTCTGTTATAACACTGAGTCCCAAGTGTAGTTTGACGTGGTCCAGATCACTTACTATAAATTGATTAGGCTCTGGCTATCTGTCAGGGACAAGGTGGCCTCCGTGATTATCTGGCTCTGGGATGGGGTGAGTAGACGCTTTGTAGAGCTTAATGGCACATAAGGTGGGAGGCACAGGACTGTGACACTGACATCATGTAACACAAAGTGAATTTGTTTCCTGCAGAGCTAAGCGATCTCTGAGTGTAAAATCCCTGTAGATTTTACAGGGATAAAATACTGTAATTTTATCATATTTTACATTTTCCAAGTTGACTTTGCGCAAACAGACCTGTGTTCTACTCCTAGGTACCAGTACCTAAAATATAAGAAACGACATTCGTGGTCCACGTTGAGACACAACCCACCAGTTAGGGGAAGCCAAGGTTCCCCGGCACTTGGCTCTGAAAGAAAGTACGAGTGTGACTTCATAGGTTGGGCCTTAGGAGGTGTGGTAGATAACGCTCGGCGTCCTCACACAAGCACTGTAGTGGTTTTATAAAGCTGTCTCCTCCAAAAAGCCCCTCAGACGCAGTGGCGTGTACACGGGGACATGCTCAGTGAGGACAGGGGTGGAAGGGCCCCTCCCCCCAGCAGCCCTCCTCTCGCTGAGCTGCCCGGGCAGGGCGGCAGGCTGGAGGTGACCTCAGTGCCTTTGTAGAGGCTGGGGGGCCCAGCGGAGCTGAATTCTGTGTTGGGTCAGTGGTCAGTGTCCCTGTGTCATGTCAGGGCCAGCTCTGGCTGGAGGGAGCCACTCTGTGCTGCGAGAGGGCAGCTCGTGGGTTAAGACGCCGCTGCGGCACCGATAGAATCTGATAGACAAGAGGAGTGAGGCTGCGTGTTCCTGGCGCAGGCGGACACCTTCCTGGCCAGATCTGCCTGTAGAATCAGGTTCTTGCTGGTGGTGAAGTCGATTGCCCCAGTCTGTGCTTCAATGCCCTGAGTGTTGAAAGTTATTTCTTTCCTTTTCCTGCAGAGCGTTCAGACCCTTCTGTTAAACAAGGACTCTAAACACACTTTTAGGAGAGGGGAAAGAAATTGGAGGTCTCAGAAAGTCCAGTTGTATGTATTAATCTCGGTTGTAGAGAGAGCAAAATGAGGCTCTACCTATGGGCATTAAACTCCATTTTCACAGAGTTCATTAACTCCTAAGATTCTTTAGGAGAGTAATACGTTGTATAATGTTTGTGTTGATCATATTTTCATCTTTGTCAAGAGCTTTGTTTATGCTTTTCTGTGATGTTACTTGTTGGTGTGGGCTTTGCGTGTAATAAATAAACTCAATTTATAAAAAACTTAAGGCTGCTTCTAGGCCATTTAACACTTGTTACAGCCATATTGCAAAGAAGGGACTCTGCAAGAAAGATCAGTGACCGAGTTCAGGCCTGCAGATGGCCCCCCAGAGCTGTGTGGCAAGGTTAAGGGGTCCCTGCTGTTCTCAGGCTCAAGCAGGTGAACATCTGGTTCTCTATTGGCACCCCTGAGCCGGGAGGCCCTGTCCAAGGTTGCACAGATGGCGCCGGGGAGGCTGGAGGGGCTGGAGAGGTAGGAAGGGGCTGGGCCGGGCCTGCGATGGCCTTGGCCATCAAGCGGCAGAGTTTGCGCCTGGCAAGGAGCTGGCCCTTTGAAGGTGGTTTTTTTCCAGAATTGTCACCCTGTTCTTTAGGTTCCACACCCCTCCCTGAAAATCTGGCCAGGTGAGGGGACCAGCATTGCCGAGTCCCAGGTAGGCATGGTGCTATCAGAGACATAAAGTGACCAGGTCGCCCCACCGGCCGCTGGTGGGATGGGGACCCAGTCCATGTGGTTCAAAATCTGTGCATGTCATTGGCCGGCTTCTCAAGCGCCTTCTTCAGTTTGATGGTTTCACGCTGAACCATCTTAAGGAAACTGGGGAAAACAAAATCAACATACGTGGGGAAACAATAAAAGTTCTCAAGTCACACAGACAAAAACAGCAACAGAAAACAAGGCACAAACCCTGAGTCCAGAGCTCCAGCCAGGCACAGTCTGCAGCGGTGCCTGGTGCAGAGCTGACCGTGGTCGGCCCTTTCTGAGTGGGCAGTGCTGGGGGGACCCTGGATGCCATGCTGCTCCTGCTGCCCTCTTGTTCAGGATGCCGCAGGAGGCTGCCCAGGCAGGTTTACAGAACTAAATACACAGCTGAACCCTGGACACCCATGTTGAACTTGGGAGGAAAATGAAAGAGATCCAGAGGCTTTAAGACTGGGCCCAACATTTTATCCCTCAGCACCCATCTCTTAGAAAAAGAGATAATCAAGCTATTTTCATAGTGCTAGTTAAAAGTTGGAAACTGTAGCAGAAAGATCGAACTACAGCTTTTAAAATACATATTTATAGTTAAAGGCAAAATAAAAACATCTTGATCATATCCCTGACCTGCCAACTTTTTTTCTTTTAATATTATTTATTTATTTTTGGCAGTGTTGGGTCTTAGTTGCGGCACTCGGGATCTCTCAGTGTGGCGCGCAGACTTCTCTCTAGTTGTGGTGCGCAGGTTCCAGAGTGCGTGGGTTCAGTAGTTGCCGTGCACGGGCTTAGTTGCCCCATAGCATGTGGGATCTTAGTTCCCTGACCAGGGATCAAACCTGCGTCTCCTGCATTGGAAGGCGGATTCTTTTTTTTTTTTAATAAATTAATTTATTTTTGGCTGCTTTGGGTCTTCGTTGCTGCTCATGGGCTTTCTCTAGTTGCAATGAGCAGGCTTCTCATTGCAGTGGCTTCTCTTGTTGCGGAGCACAGGCTCTAGGTATGCGGGCTTCAGTAGTTGTGGCTCATGGGCTCAGTAGATGTGGCTCTCAGGCTCTAGAGCGCAGCCTCCGTAGTTGTGGCATACGGGCTTAGTTGCTCCGCGGCATGTGGGATCTTCCTGGACCAGGGCTGGAACCTGTGTTTCCTGCAGTGGCAGGTGGATTCTTTTTTTTAAAATTATTTTTAAAGGTTTTTAAAAAAAGTTTATTTATTTATTAATTTATTTATTTTTGGCTGCGTTGGGTCTTCGTTGCTACACACGGGCTTTCTCTAGCTGTGGCGAACGGGGGCTACTCTTCATTGCGATACATGGGCTTCTCATTGCGGTAGCTTCTCTTATTGCAGAGCATGGGCTCTAGGCGTGCGGGCTTCAGTAGTTATGGCATAAGGGCTCAGTAGTTGTGGCTCACAGGCTCTAGAGCGCAGGCTCCGTAGTTGTGGCGCACGGGCTTAGTTGCTCTGTGGCATGTGGGGTCTTCCTGGACCAGGGCTCGAACCCTTGTCCCTGCATTGGCAGGTGGATTCCTAACCACTGCGCCACCAGGGAAGTCCTGGAAGGTGGATTCTTAACCTCTGGACCACCAGGGAAGTCCCCTGCCAACTTTTTTTTTTTTTTTAAATATAAATCTGATCCATTCATTCTTTCTTTCATTCTTTCTTTATTCATTTTTGGCTGTGTTGGGTCCTTGTTTCTGCTCGCGGGCTTCCTCTAGTTGCGGCGAGTGGGGGCCACTCCTCATCGCGGTGCACGGGCATCTCACTGTTGCGGCCTCTCTTGTTGTGGAGCACAGGCTGCAGATGCGCAGGCTCAGTAGTTGTGGCTCACGGGCTTTGTTGCTCCATGCCCTGCCAACTTTTTATAAAACCTGTTGGGAGAACCCCATAAATAGGCATGGCCTTCATGTGTGCCTAGAGGAAGGGAATGGCTGCTCAAAACATTCACTCACTCTCTGGGACAGCTGGGTGTTGTCATCTCAGTGTGTTTTCACTTTGATTACTAAGCCCCATCTAGAGGGAGGTGTGGTACCGTGCTTTGGGAACCCCATATAATAATAAATCAGTTCAAGTATAGAGTAAATAGCGTCCAGGACAGTGAAAAGTCAGGAGGAAGCAATGGGCCGTGAGCAGCAGTGACAGCGGTGGTGGAGCAGAGGGCAGCTCTGCAGAATCACTCGTTACACTGCGACGTGTTTGTGATTTAAAGGACACTGGAATTTTTTTTGTACGTAAGCATGTTCTTTCAATTTGTAGATTTAATATATATGTAAAGTTTTCTTAAATTACATGTTGAAAAGTTTTTTTAACATTTTATTCATTTTCTTTCTTCAGGAACACTGATTATGCAGATGTTAAGTATTCTTTGTCTTCCGTATGGGTATTTTTCTCTCCAGTCCTCTTCATGCTTTTCCCCCACTTTGCTCACTTTTCCAGCCAGCTTTTTGTTTTCAGCTGTGCCGCTGTTTTGCATTCAGTGCTGCCTCCATTTCTGTGGTGGTTTTATCTCTTATTTATTTTACTTCTTTCCCGTGCTTGGTTGAGTCCCTTTGTTACCTTATCAGTGTTTCTTGATATCTTAGATGGGTCTGTGTTAATGGATTTCATGTGGCCCTTGGTAAATGTTGGGTGTCCTTTGTCTGTTGTATTTCCTGTCTGTTCTGTTTTTCTTCTCAGGGTGTAGACCCTGAGCTCCATCTCTGAGTGGAGGGGATTCTTCCTGAGCCAGTTGCTTGCAGCTGGATGATGGGGCAGGGCCTGCTGTGTGCAGCATGGAGGGAGCAGCCCCTCCTGGTTCCCAGTTTTGTGGTGTGTGTGTGTGTGTGTGTGTGCATGCGCACACAGGTGTGAGCGAGTGTGTGCCGTGGGTGTGAATGCATGTACACATGTGGGTGTAGACATGTGTGCACGCATGTGAGTGTAAAGTGCTTTGTCCCTTCATTGGCCTCAGAAGGCAGAGACCAGCAGTGGACAGTCACCCTCATCCTTCTCCTGCAGCTTGGTGGTGAAGTGTTACAAGGGGCAGTTTCTGGCTGAGTTCTGCCTCCCTCAGTTTCCACCTCTGTTTTCCTAGGGTCAGTGAGTTTTAGGGAGAAGTGGGTAGAGACATTTTTATCCTACCACCTTTATAAGTGGAAGTATTCTATCTTACATACAATATTTATTGAGATAAAATTCAGATACCATACAATTTACCCATTTAAAGTATACAGTTTATTCAGTGGTTTTGATATATTCAGAGTTTTGTGCAACCATCACCACCGTCAGTTTTATAACATTTTCGTTACCCCAGAAAGAAACCCCACGCTTTTTAGCTGCTACCCACCCTAAACTCCCTGTCCGCCTGTCTTAGGCAACTACTAATCTACTTTTTGTTCCTGTAGATTTACCTATATTCCATATAAATGGAATCATACAATATGTGGTCTTTTGTGACTGGCTTCTTTCATTTAGCATAATGTTTTCTAGGTTCATTCTCATTGTAGCTTTATCAGTACTTGATTCCTTTTTATGGCCGAATAATATTCCACTGTATGGATCTGTCACATTTTATTTATCCATTCATAAGTTGGTGGACATTTGAGTTGTTTTCACCTTTTGACTATTAAATACCAGTCTTTTAGTGGACACAGGATTTCATTCCTTTTGGATATATGTCTAGGAGTGGAATTGCTGGGCCAAATGGTAAACTGTTTATCTTTTGAGGACCTGCCAGACTGGTCTCCAGAGTAGCTGTACCGTCTTACATTCTCATCAGCTAGTTTTCAGATCCTTGCTAACCATTTGTTATTATCTGATGGCTTATTAATCATAGTTGTACTAGTGGATGTGAAGTGGCATCTCATTGTGCTTTTGATTTGCATTTCCCTTATGATTCATGATGTTAGTCATCTTTTCATGTGCTTATTGGCAATTTGTATTTTCTTTGTAGAAATGTCTGTGCAGATCCTTTGCCCAACCTACCACTGGGCTGTCATTTTATTATTGAATTGTATATATATATTCCAGATACAGATCTCTTACCAGCTATGTGATTTGCAAATATTTTCTCCAAGAAGAACAGAGCTGGAGGTATCATGCTGTGACTACACTCACAAAGCTACAAAGCTACAGTCATCAAAACAGTATGATACTGCAACCTAAATGTCCACTGACTAATGAACAGGTAAAGAAGATGTGGTACATATATACAATGGAATATTACTCAGCCATAAAAAAGAATGAAATAATACCATTTGCAGCAACATGGGTGGACGTAGAGATTATCATACTAAGTAAAGTAGGTCAGACAGAGAAAGACAAATATCATACGATATCACTTATATGTGGAATCTAAAAAAAAATGATACAAATGAACTTATTTACAAAAAGGAAACAGACTCATAAACATAGAAAACACACTTATGGTTAACAAAGGAGTAAGGGGGGTGGGGGAGGGATAAGTTAGGAGTTTGAGATTAACATATACGCACTACTACATATAAAATAGATAACAGAGACCTACTGTATAGCACAGGAAACTCTACTGAATATTCTGTAATAACCTATAAGGGAAAAGAGTCTGAAAAAGAATATATATATGTATAACTGAATCACCCTGAAACTAACACAACATTGTAAATCAAGTATACTCCAATAAAAAAACAAACAAACTAACAAAAACCAGTATGGTACTGGCGCAAAAACAGACACATAGATCAGTGGAACAGAATAGAGAACCTAGAAATAAACACACCCACTTAACGGGCAGTTAATCTAGGACATAGGAGGCAACAATATGCAATGGGGAAAAGACAGGTGGTGCTGGGAAAACGGGGCAGCTACATGTAGAAGAATGAAATTAGATCATTCTCTCACACCATATACAAAAATAAACTCAAAATGGATTAATGACCTAACTGTAAGACCAGATACTATAAAACTCCTAGAAGAAAACATAGGCAGAACACTCTTTGACATAAATTTTAGCAGTTTTTTTTTATCTTAAGGCGAAGGAAACAAAATAAAAAATAAACAAATGGGACCTAATTTAAACTTAAAAGTTTTTTTTGCACAGCAAAGGAAACCATTGACAAAACAAAAGACAAGACCTACTGAATGGGAGAAAATATTTGCAAATGATACGACCAATAAGGGGTTAGTATCCAAAATATATAAACAGCTCATACAACTCAATATCAAAAAAAAAAAACTGATTGGAAAATGGGCAGAAGACCTGAATAATCATTTTTCTAAAGAAGACATACAAATGGCCAACAGGCACATGAAAAAATGCTCAAAATCACTAATCATCAGAGAAATGCAAATCAAAACCACAATGAGATGTCACCTCATACCTGTCAGAATGGCTATCATCAAAAAGACCATAAATAACAAATGTTGGCAGGAATATGGAAAAGAGGGAACCTTCCTACACTGGGAACGTAAATTGGTGCAACCACTATGGAAAACAGTATGGAGGTTTGTTAAAAAACTCAAAGTGTTAAAAAACTCAAAGCCTTATGACCCAGCAATTCCACTCCTGGGTATATATTCGAAGAAAATGAAAAAACTAATTTGAAAAGATATTTTCACTGTTTACAATAGCCAAGATATGGAAGCAACCTAAGTGACCATCAACAGATGAATGGATAAAGAAGATGTGATATGTGTATCACAGTGGCATATTACTCAGCCATAACAAGAAGAATGGATAGACTTGGAGGGTATTATATGCTAAGTGAAACAAGTCAGACAGAGAAAGACAGATACTGTATGTTATCACTTATATGTGGAATTTAAAAAATAAAATGAATGAATATAACCAAACAGAAATAGGCTTGAATATACAGAGAACAAACGTGGTTACCAATGGGGAGAGGGAAGAGGGGAGGGGCAAGGTAGGGGTAGGGGATTAAGAGGTACGAACCCCTATGTATAAAATAAATAAGCTACAAGGATATATTGTACAGCACAGGGAAATTTTTTTTTTTTTTTTTTTTTTTGCGGTACGCGGGCCTCTCACTGTTGTGGCCTCTCCTGTTGCGGAACATAGGCTCCGGACGCGCAGGCTCAACGGCCATGGCTCACGGGCCTTAGCCGCTCCGCGGCATGTGGGATCTTCCCAGACCGGAGCACGTGTCCCCTGCATCGGCAGGCGGACTCTTAACCACTGCGCCACCAGGGAAGCCCAGGGAAATATTTTATAATAACTTTAAATGGAGTATAATCTATCAAAATTGTGAATCATTATGTTGTACACCTAAAACTAATATAATATTGTAAATCAACTATACTTCAATTAAAAAACATTTCCCCCTTTTGTGGGTTGTCTTTTTTACTTTCTTAATTGTATCAAATGTTTTAAATGTTGATGAAGTCCAGTTTATCTGTTTTTTCACTTGTGCTTTTGATGTCATGTCAGAAGAAACCATTGCCTAATCCAGGGTCACAAAGAGTTGCCCCTGTGTTTTCTCCTAAGAGTTTTATCGTTTTGCCCTTACATTTATGTTCTTGATCCATTTTGAATTAATTTTTTGCATATGGTATGAAAGAGGAGTCCAACTTTATTCGTTTGCTTCTGGATATCCAGTTGTCCTAGCACCATTTGTTGAAAAGACTGTTCTTCCCCACAGAATTATCTGGGCACTCCTGTTGGAAATCAGTTGGCCATAAATGTGAGGGTTTATTCTGGACTCTCTGCGCTATTCCATTGCTCTGTGTGTCCTTCTTTATGCCAGTGTAGTCTCACTGACAGTAGTTTTGTAGTAAGGTTTGAGACCTGTGTGAGTCCTCCACTTCTGTTTCCTTTTTCAAGGTTGTTTTGACTATTCCAGACCCCTTGCATTTCCATCTGAATGCTAGCATCAGCTTGTCACTCTGCAAGGAAGCCAGCTGGAATGTTGACAGGGATTGTGTTGAATTTGTAGATCATTTTGGGATCATTGCCATCTTCACGGCATTAGGCCTTCCAATCCATTGACATGGGATGTCTCTCCGTGTACATAGGTCCCCTGTCTGTGTGTTTTGCAAGTTGGGAGCCTCTTTCTACCTGGCCCATCCTTTCAGGCTGCTTCTTGGTTCTGAGGAGAGTAGGTTAAGAACAACTACAGTGAAGTGTGAAGTGATGGTGTGAATGCTGCTGGAAAAACCCAAAGGGCAGCACCACTAAAACGGCTGTTGGCTGGCAGATGGTCACCAGGTTTGCTCAGATGTTTCTGGTCAGCTGCTGGTCAGAATTCTAAACAAGGTATAAGAAAGCGCCTTCAGCGTGTCTCTGCCCACATGGTAGGTTCCGAAGCTGCTGGTGCGGGGCTCAGCAGGTCGCCCTCTGCAGGTGTCTCCGTGAAGTGCACAGGCCCCAGCAGCCCTCTCGCCACCTGAGGAGAAGGAATCCAGGCCTTTCTTCTCCCTGCATTCTGCAGCCCATAGGGAAATAGATTTTTTAGATTGCATATTTTGGAAATTTTATAGGAAAGGTAAAACCGTAGCGCAGCCAGCGCTCTCCCCGGATTCACACCTGAGACCGAGACGTGCTCTCTCATCATCGTGCACGTGCACAGCTCACAGACACACACCTTTTCAAGGCCTGGTTTTGCTCTTTTACGTTTTACTTAGAGGCAATATTAGGTTGACAGAGGGTTGCAAATAGAGTGTAGCATGCCCACGTGCCCTTCACGGCTGCCCCCAATGGTAACATCCTGAGTGACCACAGCACAGGTATCAAAACTAAGAAGTTAGCGCTGGCTCAGCACTTCCTGTCAGTGCTTCCTCTGATGGCCTTTCTCTGTCCCGGACCTAATCCAGGGTCCTCAGGGCATTTAGTCGTCCTGTTTCCTTAGTCTTCTATCTGCAGTGGTTGTTGGTCTTTCCTTGTCCTCTGTGATCTTGACAGATCTGATGGATGCTGGTCAGGCAGTTCCACAGATGTCCCTAACTTTGGGTCTGACCAATGCTTCTCACCGTCAGTCTGGGGTTGGGAGTTTTGGAAAGAAGACCGTGGAGGCGAGGTCCCCTTCTCATGACAGCATATCACCCGACCTGTTACTGGGGAAGTTAACCTTGATCATGTGGGGAAGGTATCGTCACAATCCAAAATTGTGAATTTGCAGTTTTCCCTTTCCAGACTATTTGTCGGAAGGGAGTTGCCATGACCAGCCCACCCTCAGCGGGAGGGGGTTGAGTACCACACCACCTCCTGGAGTGAAGGCTATCAGAGAATTGGGGGGCATCTGCTAAAACCACCACGGCGATTAAGATTATTTGTGGGGAGACACTTGGAGGGCTGTGTAGAATATCCAGTCAGTCCCTAGAGCCACGGTGGTCACCTGCGCAGCTGTTCCTGTGCTGTTCTCATGGTGGTTTTCCATTCCTCCCCTTCCTTCTGCGTTTATTAATCAGAATTCTTCTGTAGGGAAGCGTTTTTCCCTTCTCTCATCAAGGCCTTACTCTTTTTTTTTTTTTTGAGCGTTCTAGTTTTATTTTATTTTATTCTTTTAGCCGTGCTGTGCAGCATGAGGGATCCCAACCAGGGATCGAATCCATGCCCCCTGCATTGGGAGCGTGGAGCCTTAACCACTGGACCTCCAGGGAAGTCCCAAGGCCTTACCCTTGACAGCTGGAGGCAGCATGGAGCCCTGTATGAGAGCGGGACTCTGCGGGCCAGATCTCAGCTCTGCCACCGCCTCCCGTGGCCCATTGGGTGGTCGTGTGGGCAGGTGGCACCAGGCGCAGGAAGTGTTGAACCCTGTGTGGCCCCCAGCGAGTGTTGGTGGTCGTCACCTCGTTTACATGGAGGTTTACCTCTCAGTCCCCCAAAGCCAGCAAACAGTCAGCAGGTGGAAGTAGACGTGTCCAGCCGTCTATCCCGTTGTGTTGACCGTGCCGTTTGCACTGAGTACTTAGTGCAGGTATCAGAAGCTGTGCATCCTGCAGGGCTGCTTCACCCCGTGTGAGCGATGCGGTCTCCTCCTCGAGGGCGTGGCTGGGAAGAGGCCCCGCCAAGCTCAGACCTGGCTCTATCTGTCCTGGGAGTCTGTTCCCCACTACTGCCCCTCCCTGCCTCCCTACCTCAGGCAGTGGTTCGTTTCCATCCCCTTGGGGACTCCAGAAGGGCAGTGAACAGACTACTTTCGAAGGGCCCCCACTACGGGGCTGCCCCTGGAAAGCTGAGGTTGGCCAAGGCTGAAGGGAGTGAGCCCATTTTAGGGATGTGCAGGTAAGTGCAGGGTTGACTGAGCGAAGCCCCTAAGAAGGTCTTCTCGGCACCGGACTCTTCTCGTGTGTGGGGTGGAATGCACAGTCTAAGATGCTTCCTTTTGCTTCCTCAGCGCATCTACTATCTTTCCCTGGAATTCTACATGGGCCGCACACTACAGAACACGATGGTGAACCTGGGCCTTCAGAACGCCTGTGACGAAGCCATCTATCAGGTATGGGTCCTTGGGGACAGGATGCTAGGTGGCCTCTCGTGGGCACTGAGTCTTAATCCAGGCCCTGCAGAGGTGAGCACTGCCATCTGGGACGGGGGAAATGGCTCGGGCGTCGGGGAGAATGGGTTGGTGGGCGACACTCCTGCTCAAGGGGAGAAAGCACAAGTGGATGGGAGCTAATGCATTGGAGGGCAAGGACTGGGTGCGTCGTGATGCCAAGGCTTGACGCTTCTAGATGTTTGCACTCCGTACCCCAACCCCAGGCGGGTTTACCACATGGCAGAAATGGCTGGTATATCCCATTTCTCTCCATTCTATTGAGCCAGTGACCCACCGCCAGCTCCCCTCCCCCCCCCCAAGCCACTGGTCCTGCCGTCTAGTTATAAAATTGCCCTTTCTCCCCTACTCAGAGTAAACACTGCCTGTGCCTGAGCTTCGTCTTTGACAGCTGTTCACTCAGAGGCCTCCCCCTTTCACGGTTGATTTGCAGTTTTAGGGCAGAGCTGGAATAGGCCGTGTCTGTTTACTGTGTGTGTACCCCCTCTGTGGACACTGTCTCCCTCCCGCACCGGACGCTCAGTGTAGGATTTCTAGAGTGTGAATGGGCAGCACCCCTGCCCTTTGCACGTATGTGGAAGGGTCCTCACCAGAGTCGTTCCTTCCCCCAGCACCTGCCCCTGCCTTTGCTTTTGTTTGGTTTTGGTGTTGGGGTGGGAGGTGCTCTGGGGGCTTTGTTGGAAGCAGGGTGGTGTGAGCCTCCTGTGGCTGTCAGGCCCTGACATCACAGGGGCTCCTGTCTCCCCTCCAGGACTTAGGGGAGCCAAGCATCTGGGACAAGTAGTTTCAGTTGGCACAATAAAAACTTGGAAAAAAAATTGACTCTCCCAAATAGGAACCTTAGGCTCACAGTTATCTAAAAAGATGGAGGTTATCCTCCCAGGTGATTTGTCATTTGAGTTTCATTTACTGACTGTGAATGTTAGAACATGTCTGTAAGGACCACGGAACAGTGGAGTTTACAGTCGTATAAAGCATTTCAGTTTTTGAAACATTTTCTCTGTATATTTCTTACAGGTAGTAAATATTTTAGGGAATGTTTATCCATAAATATGCATTATCTGTTTATAATGTTTTTAAAATATTTACTTAAAGTGGTTGTTTATTATTCCTGAAGCCAATTTTTTTTTTTTTTTTTTTGGCCGCACTGCAGGCTTGTGGGATCTTAGTTCCCCGACCAAGGATTGAACCCTGGCTCTTGGCGAGGAGATCACAGAGTCTTAACCACTGGACCACCAGGGAATTCCCTGTTTATAATTTTCACTACACAAATAAGATGTTAATTATAGAAACTTAGAAAATACAAGGAGGCATATATCTTTCTAAACATTGTACATTTTTTTCCCTAAAAATGGTATTTCACTTGCCATTTAGCTTTTAATTAAGCTTGTGTTTGAAAAGTTTCCATGATGACAGAACCTGAGCATCTTCAGGCACACGTTTGCCTGGCCTTCCTTCCAGGCACAAGGCGGGTACCAGACGCTGTGGGTGGGACTGTCAGTGATGCAGGGCTGGAGGCCTCCTCCCTCCAGGCTCCCCAGTTACAGTGCAGTGTCAAAAATAAAACATGCTGCCGCTGCATCACCCAGGGCTAGTTCTGGGAGCGGGTTGCACCAAAAACTAGAAATTCAGAAGAAGCCAGTGTCTCCTAATTGAGCTATCAAGGACACGTTTAAAATTTTTTTATTGTAGAAAACTTTATATATGGAAATTGAGTGACTGTTACGATGAACTTCTTCCACATACCATCACCTGGCTTCACCAGTCCGCAAGCCCAAGTCCTGGCCGGTCTTGTTTCCCTTATGCCCCCACCACTCCCAGATTGTTTAAGCCAATGTCAAATATAATATTTCACTTGTAAATATTTCAATGGATATTTTTAAAGATAGGGTCATACCATTATGACCTCTAAAATATTAACAATTCTGTAATATCAGTTTTTCAGGCAGTGTACAAATTTCTCTGATCGCCTTAAAAATTTTTTAAATAGTATGTTCAGAAACTTAGTTGCATCTGTGCAACTATGAGCATAATCTATGAGCGTTTCCTCTTTTTTAATTTGTCTGCCTTGCAGTGTATTTGTTGAAACTGGGTTTGTTCTGTAGAGTGTCCCCAGCTTGTGTTTAACCTGCTGCTTTGTCCAAAGGATGTCTCAGCACTTCTACTCAACACTGTACTGATGGAGCCGGGACATTTAGCCAAGAAAATGAAATAAGAGGTATCCAGATTGGAAAGGAAGAAGGGAGGCTATCTCTACTTATAGATGACATGACCTAGAAAATCCTAAGGATTCTAGTAAAAATGTATTAGTACAAATGAATGGGTTCGGCAGAGTTGCAGGATAAAGATCAATATACAGAAATCAGTTGTATTTTTATATATCTGCAATGAACAATCCTAAAATGAAATTAAGAAAACAATTCCATTTAAAATAGCATCAAAAATAATAAAATACCTAGGAACAAATTTCCAAAAGAGACACAGACTTATGTTCTGAAAACTATAAAACATTGTTGAGAGAAAGAAAACCTAAAAATGGAAAGACATCCCCTGTTAATGGCTTGGAAGACTTAATGTTAAGATTGCAGGGACTTCCCTGGTGGCGCAGTGGTTAAGAATCCACCTGCCAGTGCAGGGGACACGGGTTTGATCCCTGGTGTGGGAAGATCCCACATGCCATGGAGCAACTAAGCTCGCGAGCCACAGCTCCTGAGCCTGTGTGTCACAACTACTGAAGCCCATGTGCCCTAGAACCCAGGCACTGCACCTACTGAGCCCATGCGCCGTAACTACTGAAGCCCACGCACTCTAGGGCCCACGTGCTGCAACTACTGAAGCCCGCGTGCCTAGAGCCCGTGCTCTGCAACAAGAGAAGCCACTGCACCACAACGAAGATTAGCCCCCGCTCACCGCAACTAGAGAAAGCCCACGTGCAGCAACAAAGACCCACGCTGCCAAAGAAATAAAGATTGCGAGACTCCCCAGACTGATCTACAGACTCATTGCCGTCCCCAGTAAAATTCCACTTGGCTTCTTTGCAGAGATTGACAAGCTGATTTTAAAATCCAGATGCAGATGCAGCAGATCAGGATTAATTAAAACATCTTGAGAAAGAAGAACAAAGTTGGAGGACTCACATTTCCAATTTCAAAACTCACTACAAAGCTACAGGTGTGGTCCTGGCATAAGGACAGACAGTTAGAGCAGTGGGATAGAATTGAGAATCAAGAAATAAACCCTCACATTTATAATTGATTTTTTTCCCAATTTAAAAAAATTGAGGTAAAATACACATAATGTAAATTTACCATCTTAATTGTTTTTAAGTGTACAGTTCAGTGGTATTAAGTACATTTATATCATTGTGACACCGTCACTACCGTCCATCTCCAGAACTCTTTCATCTTGTAAAACTGAGACTCTATATCCATTATATACTACCTCCCCACCCTCCCCTTCTCCCAGCCCTTGACCACCACCATTCTACTTTCTGTCTCTGAATTTGATACTCTGGGTACCTCACATAAGTGAAAACATACAATATTTGTCGTTCTGTGACTGGCTTAATATCTCCAGGGCTCATCTGTGTTGTAGCATATGTCAGAAGCTTTTTCAGGCTGGATGAATAATAGTCCACAATGCACAATCCACAATTAATGCACAAAAGGTTTTAATTTTCATGAAGTCCGGTTTTATTTTGTTGCCTGTGCTTTTTTTTTAATAAAAATTTTTTCATTATTATTATTTTTTATTTTTTTTTTTGGCCGCACCGTGCGGCATGTGGGATCTTAGTTCCCCGACTAGGGATTGAACCCACACACCCTGCATTGGAAGTGCGGAGTCTTAACCACTGGACGGCCAGGGAAGTCCCCGTTGCCTGTGGTTTTGGTGTCATATATGGTCAACTGATTTTTTTTTAAAGGAAAAGTGTACCAAAACAATTCAATAGAGAAAGAATAAATAAACGGTGCTAGGATGCTTAGACATCTACTTGCAAATGAATGAAGTTGGATCCCTACCTCACACTACATATAAAATTAACTCAAAGTGGATCAGAGACCTAAGTGTAAGAGCTAAAAATATAAAATTCTTAGAAAAATATATACAAGTACATCTTCATGATTAGGCAATGGATTCTTAGAAATGACACCAAAAGTACAAGCAGCAAAAGAAAAAAATAGGTAAATTGGACAAAGGACATCAAAGGGCATAATGAAGAAAGTTAAAAGACAATCTACAGGGCTTCCCTGGTGGCGCAGTGGTTGAGAGTCCACCTGCCAATGCAGGGGACACGGGTTCGTGCCCCGGTCCGGGAAGATCCCACATGCCGCAGAGCGGCTGGGCCCGTGAGCCATGGCTGCTGAGCCTGCGCGTCCGGAGCCTGTGCTCCGCAACAGGAGAGGCCACAACAGTGAGAGGCCGGCGTACCGCAAAAAAAAAAAAAAAAAAAAGATAATCTACAAAATGGGAGAAAATATTTGTAAATTATATGTCTGATAAGGGTCTAGTATCCAGAATGTATTAAGAACTCTTACATCCAAATAACAGAATGACAGACAGAAAAGTTGCTCAGTGTCATTAATCATCAGGGACATGCAAATCAAAACCACAGTGAAATACTACTTCACACCAACTAGAATGGCTGTAATCATAAAGACAGAGAACAAGTGTTGGTGAGGATATGGAGAAACTGGAACCCTCATATGCTGCTATGTTGAGAAGCTAGTGTATTAAATTAAGAATATGCAAATTATGGCCAGCTGAAAGAGGAGGCACAAGCCACCCACGTGGGGTCGGCATCCATGCTCCCACTTTGGGGAAAGACACACCCTGGGATCACTTTGATTGAAGGTGCAGTTGCAATACACCCACATGCAGTAGGTAAAGTCACAAGACTTGTTGCTTACGGAAATGGGGGTTGGGGGGAAGAGCAGTCCTCTGTCACAGGTTGCCAGCAAGCAGGAGATAGAGAGCAGGGCAGTAAGCACTTAGTACTTACAAGGTGGTTTCAGGCCCAATTCTAAGTGGTTATTTTAAAAGGTTATTTTTTACTGGGAAAAGCAAAGTGGGAACGTGGGTTGGCAATCCTCAGCTTGAGTCCTTATCTAAATGTCCAGACTCTGAGTGTGAGCAGGGCTGTCATACTGTCAAATGCCGAGGCAGCAACTCATCGTCACATCTGGTAGGAAAGTAAAATGGTGGAGCCACTTTGGAAAATAGTCTGGCAACTACTCAAAAAGTTAAGCATAGCATTACCGCGTAACCCAGCAATTCCACTCCAAGGTTTATATTGAGAAAAATGAAAACATACTTCTAGTGGGGGGGGAGGGATAAATCAGGAGTTTGGGATGAACATACACACACTACTGTACATAAGATAGATAACCAACCACGACCTACTGTATAGCACAGGGAACTCTACTCAATATTCTGTGATAACCTATATGAGGAAAGGATCTAAAAAAAGAATGAATATATGTATAACTGAAT
Source organism: Stenella coeruleoalba (assembly GCF_951394435.1). NCBI lineage: Eukaryota > Metazoa > Chordata > Mammalia > Artiodactyla > Delphinidae > Stenella > Stenella coeruleoalba. The sequence goes on along the minus strand of NC_137161.1, from coordinate 43,386,834 downwards.
CAGTTTGCTGTATAACTGAAACTAACACAACATTGTAAATCAACTATACACGAATAAATTAAAATTAAAAAAAAAGAGGGCTTCCCTGGTGGCGCAGTGGTTGAGAGTCCGTCTGCTGATGCAGGGGACGCGGATTCGTGCCCCGGTCTGGGAGGATCCCACGTGCCGCGGAGCGGCTGGGCCCGTGAGCCATGGCCGCTGAGCCTGCGTGTCCGGAGCCTGTGCTCTGCAACGGGAGAGGCCACAACAGTGAGAGGCCCGCATACCGCAAAAAAAAAAAAAAAAAGAAAGCATACATCTATACAAAAAATTGTACATGAATGTTCATAGCAGCATTATTCATAATAGCCAAAAGGTGAATACAACCAGGTGTCTTTCAATGTGGCATGGCCATACAGCGGACTACTACACTGTGATAAAAGTACTGACACAGGTTACAACATGGATAAACCCGGACAATAGTATTCTAATTGTAAGGAGCCAGATACAAAAGGCCGCATATTGTATGTCTCCATTTACAAGAAATGTCCAGAACAGGCAAATTTATACAAACAAAAAGTAGAAAAGTGAGGGAGGGGGAAATAGGGAGTGACTGCTACTGAGTAGGGGGTTTCTTTCTGGGGGGATGAAGTTCTAAAACTGGATAGTGGTGATAGTTGTACAGCTTTGTGAATATGCTAAAAACCATCAACTTGTTCGCTTTTGTGGTCTGTGGGTTATGACTCAATAAGAAAAAGTCAGGTTGTTAAGAGAGCTCTGTTGTGCTCAGTTTCCGTCTTTGTTTCCGAAGCCCACTTTAGGAAGGTTTTTTTTTCCCCCCTTTATTATTATTTATTTATTTATTTGGTTGCGCCGGGTCTTAATTGTGGCTGGCAGGCTCCTTAGTTGTGGCATGCAAACTCTTAGTTGTGACATGCAAACCCTTAGTTACAGCATGCATGTGGGGTCTAGTTCCCTGACGAGGGATCTAACCCGGGACCCCTGCATTGGGAGTGCAGACTCTTCACCACTGCGCCACCAGGGAAGTCCCAGGAAGGTTTTAGACTTTGTGTCAATTAGCTGCTTCTGTGCCTCTTCTGAATGCTCTCAAAGTCAAGGCAAAATTTGCCTTCCTAGGCTGAGTTGTGCCTACAACATTCCAGGTAAAAACGTAAAGGAACAAAACATCTTGCCCACATGCACCCTGGGCCTGTCTTCCTTGAGTGTCTGGTCTCTGAGCTAAGAGACGTGTCAGGAGTAAGAGGTTCCAGCGTCAGGTTTGGAAAATGTGGCAGTTAAACACGTTTCTTAATGCTGAGCTGGTAACGTGTTATTAGGTACATCCTATAACCCCCACACACCCAACATATTTTGGTGGAGCACACTCTTTGAAACTGCTGTAGGAGTCAGTATTTTGAAATTTCAAATTGGAAATTTGGAAGTCAGTGTTTCGAAATCTTAATCAGATTGTTGTATGTGTTAATACCACTTGATTTAATAGATACTAAATCATTTCTTTATGACTGATGTTTTTAATTTTCTCACAACGTAGCTTCCACCCTTTGCAGTTTGTGAGATCCTCAAAGTGTGGTCTGGAGACCCCCGGGGTCCCTGAGACCTTTTCAAGGGGTCCTCTGAGTCAGAACTATTTATTCTTATTCGCACGAGTCTATGTACGGTAGGCTTTCCAGGGGCTCTCTGTGTGTGATATCTTAACAGATTGAATGCCATTAAAGAGATTTATAAAAATGTAGAACACTGCCACCCTTTTCATTATTTTTTTTGGTTGTTTTTAAAAATGTAGTTATTTTCCATTAAACAGTGTTGTTTGTGTTAATATGTAATGGGTTTGTTGTTGTTTTAAGATGAATTCATATATACTTCAAAAAATTTCTCCATTTTAATTTCTAATTTGATAAATACTGATAGATATAATCTCAATAAACAGTAACTCTTTAGGTCTTCCTGAAATCAAAAAGTTTAGAAGCCACTGATCAAGGTAATTAATGAGGGAATTCCCTGGCGGTCCAGTTAGGACTCTGTGCTTTCATTGTGGAGGGTGAGGGTTCAGTCCCTGTTCGGGGAACTAAGATCCCACAAGCCATGTGGCATGGCCAAAAAAAAAAAAAGTAATTAATAAGCAATTTGTCAAGTTTAATACACTAAAGCCAGATTAATGGCTTTATCTCAATTATCCTAATTGAGAGCCTTAAGATCTGCGTTCTTTTATTTGTTTGTTTATTTATTTTTGGCTGCGGTGGGTCTTCGTTGCTGCGTGGGCGTTCTCGTGCTGAGCGGGGGCTACTCTTCATTGCGGTGCGTGGGCTACTCATTGCAGTGGCTTCTCTTGTTGCAGAACATGGGCTCTAGGCGTGCAGCTTCAGTAGTTGTGACATGCAGGCTCAGTAGTTGGGCTCACAGGCTTAGTTGCTCCGTAGCATGTGGGATCTTCCCAGACCAGGGCTCGAACCTGTGTCCCCTGTGTTGGCAGACGGATTCTTAATCACTGCGCCACCAGGGAAGCCCCAAAGTCTGCATTTTTGAATGGTTTTAAATCAGGTGCTTTCTCTCTGATGTTTAACCTACCATATCTGTTTCACAAGATTGTTTGAATGCAGTTGGAATAGATAGGAAAAGTGCTTTTAGGTTTTGGCTTTAAAAGATGTCATGTAGGGTCTCCCCAGTGGCGCAGTGGTTGAGAGTCTGCCTGCCGATGCAGGGGACATGGGTTCGTGCCCCGGTCCGGGAGGATCCCACATGCCACAGAGCAGCTGGGCCCGTGAGCCATGGCCGCTGAGGCTGTGCGTCCGGAGCCTGTGCTCCTCAACGGGAGAGGCCACAACAGTGAGACGCCTGCGTACTGCAAAAAAAAAAAAAAAAAAAAAAAAAGATGTCATGTAAATATCATTAGACCGTGGGAAAGTAGAGAGTTACTAAAAGCATTGGCTTCTTTTTAGGATATGTGTTATAATCTGTCCACTGTAAGTGGGTTAATAACGTGGCAGTCAGTATCTCTGGCTATTAAACCACGTCTCATTTTGACTGTTAATTCTTAAGTCATTCAGCAGCTTTTGAAATACCTGGAAGCTTTCATTTTCATGCATTGATTAAACACCAGATTTATTTAAAAATTGAAGTATACTTGGTTTATAATGTTGTGTTAGTTTCAGGTGTACAGCAAAGTGACTCAGTTTTATTTTTTTTCAATTATTTTCCATTATAGGTTATTACAAGATATTGAATATAGTTTCCCTGTGCTACATAGTAAATCCTTGTTGTTTATTTTATATATGGTAGCGTGCATCTGTTAATCCCATACTCCTAATTTATCCCTCCCCACTTTCCCCTTTGATAACCATAAGTTTGTTTTCTATTTCTGTGAGTCTGTTCCTGTTTTATAAATACGTTCATTTGTACTGTTTTTTAGATTCCATGTATAAGTGATATCATATAATAGTTGTCTTTCTCTGTCTGGTTTACTTCACTTAGTATGATAATCTCTGGGTCCATCCATGTTGCTGCAAATGGCATTATTTCATTCTTTTTTATGGCTGAGTAATATTCCATAGTAGATTATATACCACATCTTCTTCATCTGTTGATGGACATTTAGGTTGCTTCCATGTCTTGACTGTTGTGAATAGTGTTGAAATGAACATTGGAATGCATGTGTCTTTTCCAATTAGAGTTTTTTTCAGATATATGCCCAGGAGTAGGATTGCTGGATCATATGGTGACTCTATATTTAGTTTTTTGAAGAACCTCCAGACTGTTTTCCACAGTGGCTGCACCAATTTACATTCCCACCAACAGTGGAGGAGGGTCCCCTTTCTCCGCATCCTAACACCAGATTTTAATGTTGGATTTGCAAGTCTAAAAGAAGGCAGACTCTACCCTTTGATTGATATAAGCTTATAAGATTTAAATATCTTTCTACCTATCGCTGAGGGAAAATATTAAGTAATATTAAAATGTTACCTCTGTTTTTATTCACAGCTGGGGCTAGACTTGGAAGAACTGGAGGAAATAGAAGAGGATGCCGGCCTGGGGAACGGAGGCTTGGGGAGGCTGGCAGGTAACCCCAGGCTCCTGTCCAGGACAGACCTTTCCTGACACGGTGCCTTGGTCAGAGAGCAGCACGTGGCAAGGCCAAGATCAGCCATGCTCCCAGCACTGGTCCGTGGGGATAGATTGGTCCCTCAGAGTGGATGGGACAGTGTGTCCTCTGGGTCAAAATCTTTGCCACCAGTAGGGGAAAAAAATGCAAATTATATATTCTCTTTCACACAAAGGGCGCTTCATAATTATGGTGACCAGGCTTGCCAGTATTGGGGAACTGGTGCCAGGAGGGGTTTGCAATATACCAACCACCTCCACAGCCAGTAACTGGGAGAAGGACAGAGGGCTAGAAACACACACGCACAATTTATGAATGTAGCCCAGCGTAAAGCAACTGTTCCTGCTTTACTACAGTAAACAGATTGCTCTAAAATAGCAGAGCTGTTTCTCTTAGAGCTACTGCTCCTTTGGGCCACCCTATTTGAGAATATACCCAGTTTGAAGTTTGTGGGGGTTTTTTCTGTTTTAATTATTTTCGCCAGCCTTTATGAGGGGGAAGGAGCTGGGTTAAGAACTTGGAAGTGGAAACAGCAGTCACAGTGAGATTTGATGTCACTGTGTCCTTCAAGGCTTTTGGGCACAGTGCTTCTGGAGCAGAGATGATCAAGTTCTGTGCTGCCCTTGTGTGTACGGGGCCCTAAAGTGATACACTTTGCATTACTGCCCCTTTTGAGAGCTGTCATTTTGTAAAGGGAACAAATGCCCTAAAATTTATCTGGGTGAGTTGTGTGTATGTGTTTATGTTTTCAGAATTTAAGTTAAATTCTTCAGAAATTATAAGCGCAGCGTATGTTTCTGTCCAACACAGCGGCACCCGGCTCTAGGTTAACCCTCGGCCAGGCGTGCCCCGCCTCCAGGGGAAAGGCCGTGTGTGCCCCACTGGCGGGTGTGGGCTCTGTGTGGCCTGCGAAGGTGAGGTCACACGCACCACGCTAAGCCGTCGCTTCCCGCTGCAGACGGCGTTACAGCGTCCAGGCCGGCAGGCAGAGGGCAGCCCCTCGGGCTTCGGTCCCCTTCGCCCTGACGGCATTCCGTTCAGCGTGGTCATCTCCCCACTTAGTCCTTGCTCAGTCAGTAAAAACTGAAGTAAAAACCCAAGGTCTAGCGAAGCTCCAGGCCGCCCGCCCTGAGGCTGGCGTGTCAGCTCGTGTGCCGTTCCCGCCCCCACGGGTCCTCAGGCCGCATCAGGCTGCTTCGCGTCCACTCCAGGCATCTTTCCTGCCACGGGGCGGCGCCACCGGCCTTCCCCCTGGACTCGTCTGGGCCCCTCTGCTTCCACGGCTCCCCTCGCCGTGCAGACCCGGGACACCCCCAGCCTGCGGTAGCTCGTGTGCGGCGTCCCTCCCGCGAGAATGATTTCCTCAGAGCGAGAGCCCAGGCCTTAGTTTGTGGGTCTTCTTGTTGCTCCTCAGCAGAGGGCCTGACACCCCCAGGTCTGTGCATGTTTGGTAAATTGGCATGTGTCTTATGTGCTGGTGTTTCGTCGTTAAAATTTTGTGTTCTTTTTAATCCACAAGTTTAATGAGGCTGCCTTCTGAATCTTTAATCAAATCATGGTGGTTTGCTTTCAAGACGTTTTGATCGGAGCAAGGGCTCCCTTTGGCGGACCCTTCCGGGGGCCCTGGTGGCACTTTGGCACCTGGGTATTTGGTGCTGTGGGTGCTGAAATGTACATTTGCAGGCCCCACTTCTGTGCCCTCTTTACCAGTATGTGGGCAGATGTTTTGTGATGTTGCTTGGATTTCAAGTAGAACGTGTGAGGGTGGGGCCTGCAGCCTGAGTGAGGGTCCCTAGGAGAACGTTGGCAGGAGGGGACAGTGTGTTGAGATGAGCTGAGTTTGGCAGTGTCCTCCGTGGGATTCGTCCCTCTTCCCACACCCCCAGGTAGCCCCCGTGTTGATGTTGTCTTGTTCTGGCTCCGGGCTCTCAGGCCAAAGGGCATCAGAGTGGGGTTCCATTTTCCTTTTCATGAGACCTGAAGGTGACCGGTCACCACTGGGCCACTGCCTGATGCCCTGGGGGCCGGCCCTCCGGCGCCTACTTGACTTGGCGTCTGGGCCTTGGCTCCAGAGGCCTTGGGTCTACTGATCGTCTTCGATCCCAAGAAGTTCTTTGTGTTTGGACTTTCAGCCTGCTTCCTTGACTCGATGGCCACCTTGGGCCTGGCGGCGTACGGCTATGGAATCCGCTATGAGTTTGGGATTTTCAACCAGAAGATCGTCAATGGCTGGCAGGTGGGTGCGATTTCCTTCCCTTGCTCACTTGCAGCTCTCGTGCGCATGAGAAAATAGCCAGGCACCGTCAGTTCTGTGTTTGGACTTTCTGCTCCTCCTGGAGAGGCTGCGTGCCGGTCCTCGGCAGGGCAGAGGGGGGCAGGTGGGCAGTGCTGGGAGTTCTGGGCACTCCGTGCTTTCCACATCGTCCCCACGGCCGGCAGTGCCCGTCGCCCACATGTGCTCATTGCACACGGCTTCTGTGTGGCGACAGGACGTCTGGTGGGCTGGGGCCAGAGCCCAGCTGGGCCTCACAGGAGACACTGTGGGTTGAGGACGCCACCAGCTGGTGGTGTTTTCTGTCGTCTCTCACAGAGCAAAGGCACCCCCCAGCCCAACCCCACCGCAGAGGAGGATTGGCCTGGAGTCGCTAGGAGAACAGCTATTGCAGGCTTTGCTCCCACCTGCCCTCGCTGACACCAGCGAGGTGGTGGCGTCCTGTGGGGTTAGGGGCTGGACTCTGCAAAGCAGTGTGGCTCTTAGGAAGAATGAGCCTCAATTCTAAAGCGTCAGGCAGAGAAGTAACACGGTCAAGACCCTGCTGGTAAACGGGGAGACTCAAAACGCAGTCCCACCTTCCTTCTCTTAGGTGAGGTGGGCGTTTCCCCTCACTTCGGCATTTCAGAAAGGAAGGCAGCACTCTTCCACTTGGGTGGAGAATAGTTTAAATAATTTGGGGTCTAAAAGTCACAGATAAAGCAGGGCTGGAGTTAGGATCAAAAAGCTGGTAACAGGAAAGTCGTACAGTCTGAACGAAGAAGCTAATGATCGGGGTGATGGAAGTGTCCTCTGTCTTGATGGGGTTTGGGTCACACAGGTGTGTGCAATTGTCGGAACTCACCAATGTTGGCCTTAAGATTTATGCATTTCACTGTGCGTCTGTTAACCTAAAAAATAAACACTGTGATGGACTGTCCTTAATGACATGCCTGCTGAAGTGTTCAGGGGAAGAGTGGACAGATGTCTGGGATGAACTGCTCACTTTGAAATGCATCAGAAAAGTAATGGATGGATGGAAGGAGACGTGGTTATCAAGTATAGCAAGATGGAAGCAGTGACAGAGCCTAGGTGGAGGGTGTGCAGTTCACTGTCAATTCCTTGGCATTTCTATGTGTTTGAAAACGCTCATAATAAAACGTTAGCCAAGAAAATTATGGCCAAAAGGAAAAGGAAACAAAACAGATTTGTAGCCACTGGTTAATTTATAGAAATACTCCCTGTGACCTTGAAAGGAGAAATGCACTTTTCCTCCTGCCACCTTCTGGGTGATTTTAGTCACAGTTCTTTTTGTTCTTTTTTTTTCTTTTTCTTTTTTTTTTTTTCTTTTTTGGCCACACCTCGCTGTATATGGGATCTTAGTTCCCCAAGCAGGGATCGAACCTGCAACCCCTGCATTGGCAGTGCGGAGTCTTAACCACTGGACCTCCAGGGAATTTCCTAGTCACAGTTATTTATGTGAGTGTTTCTGTCAGATGTGAGCCAGCCTTTGTACATGTGTGGTCTGTGGCCCATTCTAGCTCTTTCGTAGTCGAGGTGATGTGTGTGTTTGTAAGACAGAGACTCTGAGGCTCCTCCCTGGCTGGTGGGTGTTACAGTCGTAAGGAGGAAGGTTTTGGTGGTGGTTTCTGTCTCTGTCTGTTTGACCACAGACACTTCTTCCTTCTGGTTCCCTGTTCCTGTGCCTCTTGCCATCATGCGTAACAATTTAAAGACAGTCCTAGGTTGATAGGCCGGTGGTAAACTTGCCAACTCCCACGCTTCTGTCAAGGGAGCTGCTCAGTCAGAATGCTTTTAGCAGAGTTCAGCTGTAGCACAAGTAAATGTGGGCAGTGGTCACAAAGCAGCATTGGTGGCCAACGGGGGCCACAGACCAGCCTTCCTATCAGAGAAGGGGCTCCAGAAGGGAGACCCCCTTGCCTCATGCACTTGGGAAGATGCTGCTTCTGCAGACAGCTCATTGAACTGCTCTGTGGAGACAGCCAGGCTCTGATGTTGGAATCTCACTAACGTACAGGAGGTCAGAGGCAGGACCCGTCCTGTGATGAGTATCTGCCTGCACCAGGCAGAACAGTCCTGCGGGGAGTTCTGTGGAGATGGGCACAGTGAAGCAGTAACCTCAGCCACGTCACTGTCCTAAAAGCATGACCCAGATGCCCCTTCTGGGGACTTGACTTGCTTCTGTCTGTGACTTGGCCGTCCTGGACGTGTGGTGTAGACAGGGCCATCCTTCTGTCTGTGACTTGGCCGTCCTGGACGTGTGGTGTAGACAGGGCCATCCTTCTGTCTCTGTGACTTGGCCTTCCTGGACGTGTGGTGTAGACAGGGCCATCCTTCTCTCTGTGACTTGGCCGTCCTGGACGTGTGGTGTAGACAGGGCCATCCTTCTGTCGGTGACTTGGCCGTCCTGGACGTGTGGTGTAGACAGGGCCATCCTTCTGTCTGTGACTTGGCCGTCCTGGACGTGTGGTGTAGACAGGGCCATCCTTCTGTCTCTGTGACTTGGCCTTCCTGGACGTGTGGTGTAGACAGGGCCATCCTTCTCTCTGTGACTTGGCCGTCCTGGACGTGTGGTGTAGACAGGGCCATCCTTCTGTCGGTGACTTGGCCGTCCTGGACGTGTGGTGTAGACAGGGCCATCCTTCTCTCTGTGACTTGGCCGTCCTGGACGTGTGGTGTAGACAGGGCCATCCTTCTCTCTGTGACTTGGCCGTCCTGGACGTGTGGTGTAGACAGGGCCATCCTTCTGTCTGTGACTTGGCCATCCTGGACGTGTGGTGTAGACAGGGCCATCCTTCTGTCTGTGACTTGGCCATCCTGGACGTGTGGTGTAGACAGGGCCATCCTTCTGTCTGTGACTTGGCCGTCCTGGTCAGGTGACGTCACGTGGATGGAGTCATGCTGTGTGTGGACTCTGCGTAACGTCTCGAGGTTCGTTGATGTGCCCCAGGACTTCTTCCTTTTACTGCTGAATTCAAGCAATTCTTAACGTCTTTTTACTTTGATTTATTCTTCTAATTTTATATGAGTTTTTTCTTTAACAGTCCAAAGTGTTCATTTTTAAACAGAGCCTTGACCAGAATTGGAAACCTTTGCGCTGTAAATAGGCCGCAGTTTTGTTTCCGTGCCAGGCAGCATCGTCTGGATGGTGTGGTCATTGCGGGCGGAGGGCAGGGTCTGCCAGTGCCCGGGACCGTCTCCCCCGCCCTCACCTGCCGCCCTTCCAGGTGGAGGAGGCGGATGACTGGCTGCGCTACGGGAACCCCTGGGAGAAGGCGCGGCCGGAGTACATGCTGCCCGTGCACTTCTACGGGCGAGTGGAGCACAGCCCCGAGGGCGTGTGCTGGCTGGACACACAGGTACCACGGGCGCTTCTTGGTGGGTGGGGGGCTGAGCACGGGGACCCTCGGCTCCCCTTGGGGCTTCCCTGTGGGACCCACTTCCGCACGCTCGGTCGGGACTGTCCAGACACCAGCTGTGGAGCCACACTCTGTAGTTTAACGGGAGCACGGCACCCCCGGCCCCCAGCTGGGCCCTGGGGGGCCAGGGCAGGAGCACCGAGTGCTTGGCGGAACACGGTGCCGTACCGGCGGGTGCACACGCGGAGTCCAGCCTGGGCTCAGAGACCGCGGAGGCGGAGGAGAGCTTCTGGGGGTGGGGATGGGTGGTGGTCGCAATACGTAAGAAAGACGCCACCGCAGCAGTGTGGGCAGTAGAGCATAAACAGAGCAAGCCCGTGAGTCACGGGTCAAGTGAGTCATGCAGACTCAAGTCTTAACTGGGGCTCATGGAGCCAGGGCAGGCTGGCGGCCTACGATGCCAGAATAAGTTGGATTTAATTTGGAAAAGCAGAGAAGGGGGTCTGGTTTTCTAGGTGCGTGTGCTTGTAGATGAATGAAAGGCCTGGAGGCCACTCGGCACCCCAGGCGCCCTGCAGTGAGGGCCTTCCCCTGGGGGACTGGCCGTGGAGAGGGAAGGAGCAGGTTGCAGGTGCTTTGCAGGGCTTGTCAAGGCCAGGCAGGGCTGGGGAGCAGGGCTGTGGGGAGACGGGAAGGGAAGGGTGATACTGGGGCTTTAACCCGGGGCCCTGCCCCATAGTCCTTTGTGGCCATTGGAGCTGCCTTCAGCTTCTGAGGCCGCACACGAAGCACCCCCGGAAGCAGGCCTGAGAAGCCTGTGGGAGGGTCTGCGGTGGAAGTGACCTGAGGCTTGGCCAGAGCAGAGCTGGTGCTTCTGGACAGATGGGGCTTGGGACGGGGGTGGAGGGCAGGTCCGGTGTTTTCTGTCGGGAGGGAGTGTGCAGGCTGCTTTGGTTTTGCTGAAGTTCGAGGTCAAGGCGACAGGAGGAGCCTCGCCGCAGACGTGGGAGATGGTCTGAAATAGCAGCTGTCTGTGGGGAGAGGTTAGGTGAGTCCCGAAATTGCCCACGCAGAGTTGAGTGAGAAGAGGGCAGGTGTGGAGGGGGAGGCCAAGGACACGGGAGGAGGGGCTACCGAGGAGCCAGGTGACAGTCGACGCCGGTGTCGAAGGTAAAGCTAGAGAGGGCCTGGCGTGTGGTCAGGGCCCACCGGAGGCGGCCTCGGGTGCTCCCGGCTCAGGACATGTGCGAGCCGGGGCTGCAGGTGCCAGGGACACGGGGCAGGTTGGGTGTGTTTGAGGAGGAAGGAGCGAAGCCAGAGGAGGGTGGGCCGGTGGGCCGCTTCCTGCGAGGCCGAGCTGCCCCAGCCCGTGGGGGGAGGTGGCCCAGGCCTGGGGACCGTGTCTTCCCTCGGCAGGTGGTGCTGGCCATGCCGTACGACACCCCGGTGCCGGGCTACAAGAACGACACCGTCAACACCATGAGACTGTGGTCCGCCAAGGCGCCCAATGACTTCAAGCTCCATGACTGTGCGTCCCCTCCTGTCCCCATCCGGTGGCTGATCCCAGACCGACCCCGTCTGCACCCACAGCCCACGAGGCTCCCCACTGCGGGAGGGCTGAGGGCAGTTTCCCTGTGAGCCCTGGACTTCCCAGGGACCCCGCGCCGTCCGGAAAGAGCCAGGGGTCTGGGGCGGGGTGTGGGCCGGTCGGCGTAGCAGCTGTGGGACGCCTTCTGCTCGGAAACGCTGTCCTCAGACCGATCAGGGCACATGAGGGCCTCGGCAGGCACGCGGGTCCTGACTCCACTCTCTGCCCTCAGTCAACGTGGGCGGCTACATCGAGGCGGTCCTGGACCGGAACCTGGCCGAGAACATCTCCAGAGTCCTGTATCCCAACGACAACGTGAGTAGCTGCTGCAGGTGGTCCTCGTCCGCGCCGTTCCTCCAGTGCAGGAGCACCCCTGCAGGGCTGGGCTCCAGAAGGGCCCCTGTGCTGGCCTCAGGCTTCTCAGGTGAGGCCACGAGAGTGACCTCCTCAGAGTGAGGGCGGCACGGCATCCCTGACGGGGTCCAGGAGCACCTGTGTGCTGTTAGCCCCTCCTTTGCCCTCTGCCCAGGGGAGCTCTTAGGAGGTTCCTGGCCTCACACCTACGCTCCCCATAAGCACACGGCCACCGAGTGCAGGGCCGTGGAGGCCTCAGACCTCACGTCCAGCCGTTTCTGCTCTTCAGCACCTGGTGCCAGCTCCCCAAGAGTTGGTTGGCGCGTTGGCGCGTGGGGCCAGCAGTGCCTATTCTGCAGGGACGCCTTGAGACGCCACGTGGTCATGGTTTGGAACGCTCTTAGCAGGTGTCCCCACTTGTGAGGCGGGGCCTCAGCCACGTGATCCACTGCCACCAAACGAGCCCCTAGGATTTGCCCATCTTTGTGGGTTGTGTGTTTTTCTTATTTTATCAGGGAAATACATGCATGTAGCAGCAAAGGGCCCTGTGCTGAAAGGCTCATAAGAAAATGCCTTCCCCCAGCACCCCCCAGAGATTCCGAACAGGCTCATGCTTCAGGCATGAGGCCTCCTGGAATGTGAGGCACCTGGGAGATTGCTTTCCTGGCCTCGGCCCCAGCACTGGGGATCGAGGCATTGCACCCCTGGGCCGCACCCCAGCCTGGGCCCTGTCCCCAAGGGCCCATGCAGCGGAGGCTGAGCCGGGCATGTCCTCAGTTCTTTGAGGGGAAGGAGCTGCGGTTGAAGCAGGAATACTTCGTGGTGGCCGCCACCCTCCAAGACATCATCCGGCGCTTCAAGTCGTCCAAGTTCGGCTGCCGCGACCCCGTAAGGACCTCCTTCGAGACGTTCCCAGACAAGGTGCGTGTGTAGAGGGCTGAGCGCCGTGCCGGAGACGGGCTGTTCCCGGGCTGGGCCTTCTCCTTCCAGCTGCAGTGGGAGCTGGGCGGGAAGCCGCCCCCCAACCTGGGCCTCCTCGTGCCCGGGGACCAGGCCGCCTTCCTCCTCGACCAGGGCTGCCCTGGGCCTCAGGAGGCGTCGAGGCAGCAGGGAACGCTGTGAAAGGTCCGTCGGGCAAAGCGGCCAGTTTGCAGGCTCAGTTCAGTAATCTGAACACAACCAGCCAGTGTCCGTCAGGCAGGAGCAGCGTTCCAAGGCGGGGAGGGCTCTGGACGCGCGCTGCGGGGCTGGCCTGCGGGTCCTCCACCCTGACCTGCTCCCTGCACCTCCGCGGCTTTCCATGCTGGGCCTGGAGCCCGTGCAGTGCCATCCGCTTCCTGCTGCCAGCCCTATGACCAGGCTCCTCGGGGCGGGCAGCCGAGGACCCCGGTTCTGCACACACAGGCAAGGGACTGAGGGGGTCACCCCGTGTAAACGCAGGTGGCCATCCAGCTGAATGACACCCACCCGGCCTTGGCCATCCCTGAGCTCATGCGGATCCTGGTGGACGTGGAGAAGGTGGACTGGGACAAGGTGAGCACCGGGGGCCCGAGCACAGTGTCCCCAAACACCTGGCACGGGGTGACCTCCCCGCCTCTCCCGACAGCAGGGGTGAGTGCTGAGCTGGTCCACAGAGGGAGGCCTCTCTGGTGGCCTCAGGAGGACAGAAGGAAGTTGTCCTGGGAAGACGGGGCTGTGGGGAGAAGGACGTTCCAGGAGCGGGTCTGGGGTTTCTCCCAAGGGCAGGGCACAGTGAGTGGGCGCAGCAGTTTAAGGGCCAGAGAAGGGTGGTGTTCTGGAAGACAAGAAAAGGATTCTGACACTTCTGAGAGCTTCTCACCTATATTTTTTCATCTTAAAATTGTGGCAAAAAACCCAGACGGGTTCGGTTTAAAGAAATACATCGTTCACACATTTATAGGCTCGTTCTCCCTGCTTCACATATTTTGGTCCTAGGTTCTTTAGTGGGGTTTTGTTGATCTCATTTACTTAAATCAACATATAAAACCATTTTTACCCCATTTTTTAGCACCAGAGCCCCTTTCTGGTTTGGGGCTGCACTTCTGGGTGGGGCTGGGCAGACCCTGTTCTCCCCTGGCCAGCGGAGGGCAGGGCCAGACACTTGACCAGTTTCCTCTGGACTGTGGGTGTGAAGTCGATTTGGTGGAAGTAAAGCAAAGCTGCCTGGAGCTCTGTCTGGTTTACAGAGGAAAGTTGCAGTGGTTCCCAGGTAGCAGGTAAGGTGCTCATTCCTGCGTGTGCTCTGGGTCAGGATGTGAGGTGCACGTGGGGCGTGTCAGGACAGTGAAGGGCGCAGGGCTCACTGTGGGTTTAGGAAGTTCTGGGCCCCGGAGAGCAGAGACGTGCGGGGCCCTTCCTGGTGGCATCTGAACACCTGCCTCTGACCCTACACGTTCCCCTCACCTTGGCATCTGGCCACGAGCTGCTTTTTTCTGAATAAAACATTGGGGTGTTCTGGAATGTTGTAGGCCTGGGAAATCACAAGGAAGACCTGTGCATACACCAACCACACGGTGCTGCCCGAGGCCTTGGAGCGCTGGCCTGTGTCCATGTTTGAGAAGCTGCTGCCACGGCACCTGGAGATCGTCTACGCCATCAACCAGAGGCACCTGGATGTGAGCACGCCCTTCCTGTGGGGATGCGGGAGGGGAGAGGGCTGCCCTGCTCTGACGGGCCCTCCTCTGCCCTCCACATCAGATTGTCTGGCCCGGGACAGGTGCTTTACTTCTTGAAGGGAATAGCCGTTCGAGAAGAGGACTTTGGGGTCTGGGGCTGTCACTTGGCAGAGCTGTTGCCTGGTCCCCACGCTTGGACCCCTGCTGCGTCGGGGGGAGTCTTCTTCTCATTTCTGAGCAGGTTCAGGTGTGAGTGTCTGTTCCTGGAATGCCAGAGGCCTTTGTCCCGCGACATCACTGCAGCATTTGGGTGATTTGGAAACAAATCACCTTTGTCTTTCCTCTGTCACCCACAGAAAGGATAGTGGTACACGCACAGGGGAACTTAGAATTCAGGTGTGATTATAGTTCATTTTTTTAATCTTTTGGTGAGAGAGTAGCCATTCCCACTGGTAGACTGCGCTTATACCCTGCCTGGGCCAGCGGGGACAGCATCCCCATCTCTTCCTGTACGTCACACGGCACCTCCTCAGCTCCTCCGAGCCCACGGGCCGGGCCGCCGCCCCCAGGCCGAGGCAGACCTTCGCCCGGGGCCCAGTCAGGCTGGGCTGCAGCCGCCCTGGGCCTTTCTTGGGGAAAGCAGCCCCCCGCCCTCCTGCTCACTGCTCTGTCTCGGCAGCACGTGGCCGCCCTGTTCCCCGGGGACGTGGACCGCCTGCGGAGGATGTCCGTGATCGAGGAAGGGGACTGCAAGCGCATCAACATGGCCCACCTATGTGTCATCGGGTCCCACGCTGTCAACGGCGTGGCGAGGATCCACTCGGAGATCGTGAAGCAGTCAGTGTGAGTGGGGCTTGCGCTGGCCTGTGCCAGGGCGAGTGAACTGCCCAGAGCGTGGCGGTGGGAGGGTGAGGCTCTGACTCGGTGGACGATGCTGGGGGACCGAGCCCTCTTGTCACCAGGAGCCCTTCCCGTTGTCTGCGTTCTCGGTCTAGCCAGGCAGAGGCTCTCCTTCTGGAGCACGTGCCACTGGCTGTGGGCCTCGGCGCCCTGCCTGGGGACAAGAGTCCTGGGCCCCACCAGGGTGGAGGTTAGGGTGTGACGGGCTGGGGCTCATCCCCGAGAGGAAGGAGGAATTCTTAGATCAGATTCCCTGCTTCTGCCCCCTCTTTGTGGGATGTGGTCTTGGAATTCCTCCTTTCCATCCCCGCCGCAGACCTGTGGAGCGCCTCGTGTGGGCGCCCGGCAGCCCTGGACGGGTCTGTCCGTGTGGAGGCTTCCAGGTCCTTGGTGCTGGCCTGAGGCTTTGTGTGATGTACTGTTTAATCCCCACTGTCCGTCCACTCTCCACTGTCACAACCACTGGGAGGTGGCCAGGCTCCAGCCACATGCCGGCGTGGAGTTGGGCTCCGTGGGGGATGGAACAGAAAGGCTGGGCTCTGGATCGCCCAGCGGCTCCCTTCAGAGGGCCCTGTGCCTCTCGCTCACCTTGTTTGAAACAGTGCTTGTGACAGTTGCCCGTTGTCTGTGTTTTTAGCTTTAAGGACTTTTACGAGCTGGAGCCAGAGAAGTTCCAGAATAAGACGAATGGCATCACGCCCCGACGGTGGCTGCTGCTGTGTAACCCGGGGCTGGCGGACATCATCGTGGAGGTGAGGCCAGCGCCTCTGAGCCCACCCGGAGCTGTGGGCAGGCAGAGCGAGCGGCAGCTGCCTGGGGCCGTGTGGGCGGTGACCCGCTCCTCAGCGCGTGGACAGCGATGGCTTCTGGACGGGTGCGGGCGGTGGGGACCCACTGTCGCCCTGGGTGTGGGGGGCCGGGCGGTCGGCCAGCAGCCCTGGCGGCCTGTGCAGGAGTTCAGAGGGGAAGCGCTAGGCCCAGCTGCCCCCGAAGAGGTTTGTGAGCCGGGGACGCCGTCGTTGTTGACTTGTTCCCATGCTCACGCGCTCAGCGAGGAAGGAGACAAGTCACGCAGGGGCCAGGCTGCGTGCTGGACATGGGGGTGCAGCGGGGGTGCTGGGGGGCAGGCTGTGTGCCAAGGAGGCTTCTCTGGAAGGGACGGCAGAGCTGAGGTCTGCCTGCCCAGTTACCGGGAGGGCCCGGGAGCAGCGCTGCAGGGACGTGACCACCTGCAGGCTGGCTGGTGCGGCCTCGGTTCAGGGCAAGGCCACGGAGACGGCCCAGGTGTCTGGAGGCCAGTTTTCCTCTCGGTCCTAAATTAGAAACAGGGAGACTGAAGCTGGGGTTTGTTTGGAAACAGCGCTGTGCTGCAGTGTCGGGGGCAGGGTAGGGTGCCCAGGCCGGGCAGGAGCGGCCGGAAGGCCTCCGTCCATCTGCGGTTCTGGCGGGTGTGGGCCTTGGGGGTGGGCGGAGACGGGCCCCCAGGTTTCAGGCCTGTGGGGAGCCGGGGGAGGCGCGTGCATTTGAGGGCACGTTTCAGTGGTCGGGACTTGACCAGCGCCGGATGTGCGGTGTTTCCTGGGAGCGGGTGTCGTGGGAGAGGAGGGGGCCTGGGGCTGAGGCGGGCAGAAGAGGTGCAGAAACCACGTCTCCCTTATGACTCGGCAGAGAATCGGGGAGGGTTTCCTGACGGACCTGAGCCAACTGAAGAAACTGCTGCAGCTGCTCAGTGACGAGGCACTCATCAGGGACGTGGCCCAGGTCAAGCAGGTAGGCCCGGTGGGGGGCCCATCCCCCCGCTCAGCCTTGCAGAGGGGGCCCCGCTGAACCCTGAGCGCACCGCCGCCCCAGGTCCGGAGGAGAGCTCGTCTGGAGGGAAGCAGTGGGAATCGATGCAGGTCTCGCATCTGCACTTGACATGCTGTCCGCACACCTGGGCCTCCCTGTGGCCACCTCACCACCAGGCAGCCTGACCCACTGGGCGGCCTTTGAAGACCGAGACTGACCCTCCACTGTGCCAACAGCCTGGCCTCGGGGCCCCAGAAGTAGTCTTCATTTTGGAGTCTCGCCCCCCACCCCAGGTCTCCTTGTCTCCATTTTCTGCTTTTCTCATCCTTTGCTCCTCTCCCTGGGTTTGCACATCTACTTTCCTGTTTCTCTCCACGCTCTCGTGCGGATCCACTTTCAGGATCACGCTTCCCCCTTCTGCCCACCAGGCTCCGGTGACCACCTGTGTCCCTCTGTGTCTCCCCTGGGGTGGCAGCGTGTCCTGGGCATCCCCTCCCTGCTGCGTCTCGGACACCAGCCCTGGGGGCTCGGCCCTGTGCACATCCCACCATCTTTACCTGTTCTCCCAGGAAAACAAGGTGAAGTTCTCTGCCTTCCTGGAGAAGGAGTACGGGGTGAAGGTCAACCCCTCGTCCATGTTCGACGTGCACGTGAAGAGGATCCACGAGTACAAGCGGCAGCTGCTCAACTGCCTGCACGTGGTCACCCTGTACAACCGTGAGTGCTCCGCCCTGCGCCCCACGCCCCTTCCACCGGGCCTGTTTCTCACGTGGCCACTGGGGCGGACGTGGCATATTCATTTTGAGTGGCACCTTCTGGTTTTCTGTGTTCAGAGCAGAGCAGCTACAAGGAGTGAGACGTGAGCTCAGAGGTTGGGGAGCTCGAGGCCCAGGGGCTGCACCTCCTCCAGAGGCTGGGTTTTAGGTCTGGTGTAGCATTTCTTTCATACTTAGTTATTATCGTTATTAGACTTCTCTTAAGTTATTTGGAGAGATTATACTTAGCAGGTGAGGCATTTGAAGTATACTCATAGAAGATGAAATAGTATGTTACATCTATACACCTTAAACTATTTAAGTGGCATTTGATCTTGAAGCACGTGTGAATCAAAGGCCCACCTAAGGGCTTCCCTGGTGGCGCAGTGGTTGAGAGTCCGCCTGCCGGACTCGGGTTCAGGGGACACGGGTTCGCGCCCCGGTCTGGGAGGATCCCACATGCCGTGGAGCAGCTGGGCCCGTGAGCCATGGCCGCTGAGCCTGCGCGTCTGGAGCCTGTGCTCCGCAACGGGAGAGGCCACAACAGTGAGAGGCCCGCATACCGAAAAAAAAAAAAAAAAAAGACCCACCTAAAAGTAACTATGAACATTTGCTACTTCTATAAATAAGATAATAAAGCCTCAAGGAAAAATCTGTTTTTTTTTTTTAAAGTTCTTTATTTAATTTATTTATTTTTGGCCGTGTTGGGTCTTCGTTGCTGTGCGCGGGCTTTCTCTAGTTGTGGCGAGCGGGGGCTACTCTTCATTGTGGTGCGCGGGCTTCTCATTATGGTGGCTTCTCTTGTTGCGGAGCATGGGCTCTAGGTGTACCAGCTTCAGTTAGTTGTGGCACGTGAGCTCAGTAGTTGTGGTGCACGGGCTTAGTTGCTCCGCAGCATGTGGGATCTTCCCGGACCAGGGCTCGAACTGTGTCCCCTGCATTGGCAGGTGGATTCTTAACCACTGCGCCACAAGGGAAGCCCAAAACGTGGTTCTTAAGATCTTGTAATGTAGTAAAGCAAATACTAATTTTGAAAATAAAGGAACCAAATACTTTCCAAGACGCAGAGCTCCCCTCGAGAACATCAGCTCTCCAGTTGCCAGTGAAGGAGACTCCGTCTTGAGGGATCCGCTCGCTCGTGAGACAGTGAAGTGACAGGATGGATGCTAGTTTGGGTTGAATGGTTCTGACCCGACCCTCAGAAAAGGCCCAGGTGAGGGCCCTCCTGTGCGTTTGGCGGAAGGGCGCGCCTTCCGGGCCAGAAACAGCAGTTCACGGAGACTTTGTTTTGTGCTCTTTGCTGTGGTTTTCTTCTGCAGTTGTGATTTTTCTGCATTTTCTTTGTCGTTTCCCGGGCGGCATCCCCGAATCCCCTGCCTGTGAGCGGCAGGGCCAGTCGCTGGGTGGCCTGCCCTTCCTCCTGTCACCTCTTGTGACCGGTGCCTTCCTGCTGCCCAGGGTGCTGCTTCTGCTCGGCTTGTCAGCGTCCGGGGCGCCTGCGGCCTTCCGATGGGGCCCTCAGGGCACGTGTCACCCGCCCCCGCCCGCTCGTCCACCCGCGTGTGTGCAGCGCACAACGTGGTGCCGCCCTGCCATCCTCGCCTCGACCTGACCTGGGTTCCGCCTGCGATGAGACGCCCAGTCCTCTTACAGGGCCGTCCGGTCGCCCTTCTGCCCAGCTCCTGTGCCCCGAGGTCTTCCACGTCCACAGTAGTCTGTGGCCACTTGCGGGAAGGGTGGTTCCGCTGAAGCGATGTTCTCAGTCTCCCGTTCTTTCCTTGAGCAGCGCCCTCTGGAGGGTGGGTCTGGAGTGAGCTGCTCTCTTGTGCGCATTCCACTCGGCTGTGTCTTGGGTGCCGGCTGTTGTGGGTCCATTTTCCTGATGCTTAGGCACTCTGAGGATGCTGGTTGATATCTTATATCATTTCTAGGACGTTTCCTTGAAATACATTAAAACGTGTTTGGCTTTCTTCTCCTGGGGCTCCAGTGACGTGTGTGGTTGGTTTCTTCCACCACCTTCTTTTTGCCTGTTGATAGCTTTCCCTCCTTTTCTGTTCCATGTTGTCTGCTGGTCCCGCTTCCACACTCTGTGTGTCTACTGTGTTTTCTGCATGTCTCCCCGCCCTCCTGGCTTCTGTGATCGGGCTGCACTCTGTGGGGCAGTTCTGCCTTGTCGCCTGTGTTCTGCCTTCTCCCGGGGTCTTGGGTTTCGGCGCTATGGTCTCCCATCTGCGTCGACAGTCCTCACAGGTTGGAGACTCACAGGGAGGCTGCTTCCACTGCCCTTGTCTGTGGCAAAGCTGTGTGTTCGGGTTGGTCACTCGTGTCTGAGGAGCTGGCCGGGGCCTCGTGAGCTCAAGGCAGCCGCAGGCCTCCCCAGCTTGTGATGCCTCTCTGGGGCTCCAAGTCAAGGCTGGCTCAGGAGGCGCCATGGCCCTGTGGGCCTCTGTCCACAAGGATGTCCAGACCCCCTTTCCAAGGTTTCTCTGTAGGAGGGGTGCCGACAGGGTCTGCCCGCCCGGCCCCCTGGGGCTCTTTCCTGCCTCCGCTTCCCCTGCTCACAGCCCCCGGGAGGCTGGGGTTCCTGAGACCCTGAGTTCACAGCCCTGTCTCCCACCCATCCCATGACCCAGGAGGACTTGCTCAATGATCTGGAGTTAGCGTATTTTTCTTCTTTACTAGTTTTA
Organism: Stenella coeruleoalba; assembly: GCF_951394435.1. NCBI lineage: Eukaryota > Metazoa > Chordata > Mammalia > Artiodactyla > Delphinidae > Stenella > Stenella coeruleoalba. Next base: position 43,366,399 of record NC_137161.1, on the reverse strand, counting down.
GTAAAAATGTAGTTTGTGGGGTTTTGGCTTTATTTTTTTCCTGTTCTCTTTGTTACTCTGTCCACAATCTGGAAGCGGGAAGATTCAGAACTAAGGGACGGTCATGTTCCTACTAGAACCTGAAGACAGAGGTTACAGATCAGCCGCGACCCTTTAGTGGCTCCTGTAAACCTTGCGGCCGATTCCTGACTCTGGTGAAAGCCGTCTAGGGCAGCCTGTCACTTCTGTAGACACTCCCTGCCCCCACCCCCCAGCTGAAATCTGGAAACCAGTGGCCTGGTGAGGACATCTCATTCTGCTGGGGCTGGAGGTGAGCTGTCTGCTCCTGTACAGAAAAGGTCTGGGGGGCTTCTTAGCCTCTGTCCCAGTGACAGAGCGGGCTTGGGGTCTCACTGACACCTCCCGCAGGCTGACGGTGAATCATCACCATCCCAAGGTCACCCCATTTTTGAGTACCCATCACATGCAAGGGCCTTCAGTCCTGGTGACCAGACCCAGAGAAGCTCCTGTGTTGGGCTGTTCTGGACACAAAGGCACAGCTTTTCCACTGAACTTTCTGGAAGAGTCTGCTCCTGGCTGGCCTTCCAAGCCAACCTGGACCAAGTGTAGAATTCTGTAAGCGGGAGCTCCTGGCAGTGCAGCACCTGTGTCGGGCTGGCCTCTGAAGACACTGTCACTGAGGCCTGTCCCAGGGCTCAGGCATGTCTGGCTCCAGGGGCTTCACGTGGCTCTCTGTTTGTCCTGCAGGAATAAAGAAGGACCCAGCCCAGACCTTTGTGCCCAGGACCGTCATGATCGGGGGCAAGGTGAGGGGACGTCTTCTTGGTTCCTGCTTGGCGTTGGTTGGGGATGCACAGACCACCGTGCTTTTCAGCAGCGTCTCTGCATCGGGGCTGGATGCTGCGGGTGGCCGGGCGCCAACCTGCACACACAGCCCAGAGGTCCTAGCCCCAGGTGTGCCTCTGGGCCAGCTCAGGCTCCATCAGCTCAGCCACAGGAGGGAGCTGGATGGGGCCCCTGCCTGCCCGGCCCAGGGTGGTTCCGCTGAAGCGATGTTCTCAGTCTCCCGTTCTTTCCTTGAGCAGCGCCATTTCTCTTATAACTGGGGATTTCATGGGGCAGCGCCATTTCTCTTATAACTGCCGGATTTCCACGCCTCCCCTGCACTGGTGCGCCAAGTAGGCGTGAGTCGCTGGCTGCTTCGTCAGCCAGACGTGCGCCTGCTCTCGGCTCAGCCTGGCCTTATTCGTTTTATTTACATGTGCTTTTGGACGTGGGATCTCAGAGTCCCAGCGTATCGCCGGCAGGCATCAGTGGGTCCCATCACCCGGCTCCGCGCTCTAGGGCCCGCGTCCCCACCCTCTGCCACTTTTCCCAGAAGCCTGGGCACAGCTGCTTCACGGGGGCTGCAGGTGGGCCCAGGACTGTCCTCGCCTCTCACTTGAGCACATATGAAGGTGGAGGCACCTCACAGGCAGGCCCGTCTTGTTCTGTCTCTGCCACCGGCCCCCGGCCCCCCGACTCCTGATGTTTCTAAAGCAGACTCCGGACAGCATGCTGGGGTTCTTTTTCTTTTCTTTTTTTTTTATCTATTTCATACATATTAGTGTATATATGTCAATCCCAATCTCCCAATTCATTCCACCACCACCCCACCCCAGCATGCTGTTTTGTCAGTATTTCTGTATGCATTTTAGAGATGTGGACTTTCAAAAAGTTAAAAAATGTTAATTTTTAAAAAATTAACATTTTTAAAAAGAAAAAAAGAAGTGTAGAACATCCACAAACCTGTCCCCCAGACTTTTGCTGAACCATTTCATAGTAGATGGATTACAGACATTATAACACTTCAACCCTAAGAACTTAATCAGTTGTCTTCACAGTGATGTTTTCCTGCAAAACCACACAGCGCCACCATCACACCTAAGACACTTGACAAGAATTTCTCCACATCATTAAATATCCAGCCAGGGCCACACGCAGCGGTCTTGTGACAGCTACAAATACCTTGAGCTTGTTTGAATCAGGACCCAGCAAGGTTCTCACATGGTGACGGGCGGCTGTGTCTCTTAAATCTCTTCATCTGTAGGTTTTTCTCCACGTCCCCCTCTTTTTTTCCCCTGCAGTTTGTTACAGAAATCGGGTTGTGTGTCTTCCCCAAACCACGTCCCTCTGGTATCTCCCAGTACTTTCCTTGGTTCCCTGCGTTTCCCTTAAGTCGGTAGTCAGTTCTCAGAGGTCCTTGTTCCCTCTCTCCATTTTTGAAAAAACCAACTAGAATCAGAAAACCAAGCTTGAGGTTGACAGATTTGTGCACGTGGGTGAGGTGCCGTCATGAGAGGCGCTCGGTTGAAGCCGAGGAAGCGGGTGGGGCGCCGCGCTCTGTGGGTCCGTCTGCCAGGTTGAGGGCAGGACACGCAGGGATGCCGTGGCCTCAGCCCACCCCTCCCCTGCCGTGGGACCCCCCCGCTGGCAGAGCCACTCGGCTGGGCGTGTGCAGCCCGGGCTCCGGCGACCCTGCCGTGCCCCTGAGCACAGGGTGTCTGCTGAGCGCCCCTCCCCCTTTCCAGGCGGCGCCCGGCTACCACATGGCCAAGATGATCATCAAGCTGGTCACGTCCATCGGCGACGTCGTCAACCACGATCCGGTTGTGGGCGACAGGCTCAAAGTGATCTTCCTGGAGAACTACAGAGTGTCCTTGGCCGAGAAAGGTGAGCCTGCCCTACCTGGGCGCAGCCAGTGGTCCTCTATGGTCAGGGCCTGTCTTGCTTTCAGACGGATTAACAGCCCCAACACCAGGCTGCCCAGCCAGAGGGCCCCCCACCCCCTGGCCTGGCTCTGGGGGAGCCCTGCTGCCACCGAGTGTGTGGGTCGTCCTCGGTCTCACACATCCTTGGTCTCTGAACTTCCCACTGCTCCCCCTCCTCGCTCCTCTGCCCCGGGGCTCCCTCTTGCTGGCCCTCCCCGTCCCCCAGAGGGTGCTTCTGCTCATCCCCACCTGTCCACTCTGGCCTGGCGTCCTGCACCTGCTCCGGGAGGGTTTAGCCTGGGGCCACTCCACTTTGGGGGTACTGGGTGTGTGTTGCCATCTGGAGAAGGGCCTGTGGCCAGATGTGCCTCGGAGCATAGCTGTCCTGAGCTGGACAGGCCCTTCTAAGCCAGCCACTTCCGGAGACCTGGCAGGAAGTGCTGGGAAACCTGAGCCTGGACTTGTGGCCCGAGTAGCAGCCCCTCTGATCCATGAGACTGTGCGCTGCCCTCCAGGCGTTGAGTGAAGGGCAGGCTCACGCACTCCCTCCTCCTCTGTTGCGGGCGGATCAGGACCATCCCTGTGGTCCCGCCACTGCCATGGACCATGTGTGGCTCGGGGGTTGGGTTGGGGTTAGTGTTTCACTGAGCTTCTAAAGCAACTTACGGCCGCTGCCTGGCACTCCCAGGCCAGTTCCTGCGCTTCCTTAGAACTGACCTTGGGGACAGCCAGCCTGGAGTTGGGCCCCACACCCTCCCCCAGCTCTTGGACTGGCTGTGGTAACGTGTCCACCATCCCGTCTGCCCATGTCCCTCTGCCTGAGGGGCCGGGGGTGCCTGTGTCTCTATCCTGGCACCTGGACTTGACCTTGAAGAAGGGGCTGGGCTCTGGTCTTGGCTGACCCCGAGTGCCCTTCAGCTGGGTTAGGGAAGCAGCATTAGCTCTGAGAACGAGCTGAGGACGTGGGAGCAGGGATGCCAAGGCAGGCAGGACGGAGGCTGCGTTCCTGCTGCCACATGGAGAAACTCACGCAGGGAACCCACGCTTGGGAGAAGCTGCAGGGCCATGGATGGGGTTGTGTCTTGGCCACTATGCCAGTCTGTAAACGGCACAGAGTGACTTCGGTGCGTGTGGCCACAAGAAGATTGTCCCCCCGCTGTCCCCAGTCCTTTGGTGCTGTGAGTCGGATTCCTCTTTAAGCCATTTAAGGAGTCTGCGGGGCTGATCGAATAAGACAGCAGTGATGTCAGGATACAAGGGAATGATGACAACACCAGGCTTTGATTTGGCCCTGGTCCGTGGAAGGTTCCAGAACAAAGGTCCTTTGCCACCTGCAGGGCTTCTCAGGCGTTTCCACTGTGGATCCTCTGCCTCAGGGTGCCCTGGGTCAAAAAAGGGAGCCGTACAGGTGGTGTGGTCAGTGCATGGTGTTGCTGTGCTGTTCCCATTGCTCTCGTGTTGAGCGGTTCATGGCTGACGGGTCTTGCTCTCGCCGCCTTGCAGTGATCCCCGCCGCCGACCTGTCACAGCAGATCTCCACCGCGGGCACCGAGGCCTCGGGCACAGGCAACATGAAGTTCATGCTCAATGGGGCCCTCACCATCGGCACCATGGACGGAGCCAACGTGGAGATGGCTGAGGAAGCTGGGGCCGAGAACCTCTTCATCTTTGGCTTGCGGGTGGAGGACGTGGAAGCCCTGGACCGGAAAGGGTGTGTGTCCCTCTCAAGACCTCAGATCTCCTCTACTTGTTTTTCACACCCTTGGATCCTGTGAGGGGTCCCAGCCCGGCCTAATTCTGTGCAACTGAAGTTGCCTAGTTGCCTAAAATCCCTCAGGGGAGTTGTTGAGGCCTCAGGCACCAGCTGCTGAACCCAAACAGTCGGAACCTTGTCAGCCTGTGAGCGCTGGCCCTTTCGGCCCTGTCCCATGTCTGCCACACGCCTCCCTCTCCCCAGACTCCCTAATGGTCGCAGGGTGTCTCTCCAGCTTGGTTTCACATGTCATTTTCTTCTGCAACATCCTGGCACTGGGCGCGGGGGCGGGGCTGCTTGAGCATCCTCTCTCGGAGGACTGCATGTGACCTGTACGTCCTCTAGCAACCACGTGTCTGTAACAGTAAAAGGAGGAGGTGGAATTGATGTGCTCACGGCCCACGTCCACCTCCCAGTGCCTGCGGTTGCCAACCCCACCTGGCTGTCGTGGGCCTGAGGCACAAACGGCCCCAGCGTGTGCCCACGAGGCTGCCATCTCCCCACAGGTACAACGCCCGGGAGTACTACGACTCCCTGCCCGAGCTGCGGCAGGCCGTGGACCAGATCAGCAGCGGCTTCTTCTCCCCCAGGGAGCCCGACTGTTTCAAGGGCGTCGTCGACATGCTGCTGAACCATGACAGGTGAGACAGGCCCCTCGTGCCTCACCGATGGGTCAAAGGGTCCCCTGGCAGGCTGAAAACTGCACGTTGTTTGGGGCCAAGCCTGGGCCTCGGTGAGGCTCACCCTCACCTCAGCCCACGGCCAGAGGCTCGGCTGCACCCAGGGGCCAGGGTTTGTGGGGCTTCTGACGGTGCTCAGCGAGCCTGGGGGCCTGGTGGTGGGATTGCCAGCTGCCGAGCGGAGCCCCAGGCCCCCGGCACCAGCTGACCTCCTTGGACGGGAGTGACAAGCGTCGCCTGGGCGGGTTGGAGGCGACTTCCTCGGGGCAGAGGGAGCCTGGGTTTAATGGGGAGCCCAAGAGTGGTTCAGGTGGAGTGAGCTTGTGAGGCCGTGAGTTACCACATGGTTAGTGTTTTACGACGAGGCCGTTGACACGGGGTTCTGCTCCCCGGGGCACAGCTTTGCACAGCACTTGTTATAGGTCGGCAGTGCTCTCTCCTCTGACGACAGGCCTCTTCTCCACCCAGGTGGTAGAAGCTGAGTCTGTCAAAGGCTGAGAATCGACCTCTATCCCACTTGCAGTTCCTTTGGTTTAGTCTGTCACTTTTTTTTTTTTTTTTTTTTTTGTGGTACACGGGCCTCTCACTGCTGTGGCCTCTTCCGTTAAGGAGCACAGGCTCCGGACGCTCAGGCCCAGCGGGCATGGCTCACGGGCCCAGCCGCTCCGCGGCACGTGGGATCTTCCCGGTCCAGGGCACGAACCCGCGTCCCCTGCATCGGCAGGCGGACTCTCAACCACTGCGCCACCAGGGAAGCCCTAGTCTGTCACTTTTTGATGAATGCTGTCAGCTGGCTTCTGTTAGACCCAATCGATCGTAACTCCACACACGCCCGGGGCTGGGAGCTTGGCCCTGCTGAGGTCTGTGATCAAGGAGGGACTTTACAGTTTCATGAATTGTGTTTCTTACTCAATCGTAAACAAAACGTGTTTCTGTGTCCATAAATCCTGCACCACCAGTTCTCAGCCCGTGAGATCTGAGAACAGATGGTGATGGAGCCTGTGGTCACCCTGTGCCCTTCCCCTGGAGGTGAAATCGGCGGAAGGCCTCAGCCTGTGCAGCTCTGACCCACGTGCACGGGTTCTTTAAAGAACACTGGGTTAAAATAAGGTTTTTCTAGAATAGCGTCCCCAGGACAGAAGTGTTGCTCACAGAGTAGTCCCTGTGGCCACCCCTGTCCTGCAGAGCATGAGGACGCAGCCAGCCAGGCCCGTTTCCTGACCTCCCACTCGTCACCCACCCAGCCCAGCTTCCTGTCTCCCATTTCAGGTTCAAGGTGTTTGCGGACTATGAGGCATACGTGGAGTGCCAGGCCCGGGTGGACCAGCTGTACCGGGTAAGGTCCTTGGGCCCTGGCAGTGAAGCAGCAGGGTGTGGCTGTGTCCTGCTGTCTCAGGCCACTCCCAGGAGGTCACAGTTCATCTAGTGGCCCAGAGCAGGTTGGGCTTCCTCATTTCCTGCTCAGGGACTGACTCGGCTGGCCCTCTGCCCAGGCTGCTGTCCACACCAGCGCACCTTCCCCTGCAGCCTCTGGGCAGCTGCCACAGAGCGCAGGTGAGCAGGGCAGGAGTTTCCTTCTGGAGGTTCTGCACACCCTAGCCCGCCATCTGACTGCCCACGTGGGTGTCATCAGGAGAGCCTGAGGTGAGGGATGGGCCTTGTGAGCAGTGAAGACCTTTCTGTGCTTAAAATGAGAAGATGAACGATTCCTTGTAAAAGTGACAGATCTGACAGCAAGTAGAACAAGGACTTGTAGCTCTAAGGAGCCGAGTTTCTAAGGTGGGGCTGCGGGAGCCAGCTCCCCAGTCCGCGGCCCTGTGTCCCTGCCTTGGCGTGGCCCACAGAGAGTGTGCATGTCCAGTGGGGTCTCCTGGGAAGACTCAGCTCCTGAACCTGGGGAGGGAAAGGAGGGTGTTCCACCCTGTGCACCCAGCCAAGGATGGCAGCAGGAGGGGACGCTGGCGATGGGGGCGTGACTGTGCAGTTGTTGGGGCAGATGGTTCATTGCCCAGGTCGTTCAAGCAGATTCTTGGACACGGCCTGAGGGGTTTGTGTGTCTGAGTTGTTGCCCACGTCTCATCCCTCCCACCCACCCACCCCCGCCTCGAGGAAACAGCCCCTGATGTTCCCTCCTGTGACAGAACAGGAGAGGGCCTAGAAACCGAGTGATCTTCCGGGCTCCGGGAGGAACTTTGCTTTCCTTTCGGGGAGGCCCCTCCTGGTGCTGGCTGCAGTCTGGGGGCGCATACTCCTCTGGTGGGGTGTCTGTGCATTGGGTGTGCCGCACCCCAGCAGGACCTCTGTCTAGACATCTGGAAACTTTCCTGGTGGGTGGGCCCCCTTCCCAGTGACCTCTTGGTTGGCTGCCCAGTGTCTAAGTGCATCTGGGAACAGCCCGAGGTCACCGAGCACCGCTTCCCTCTGCAGAACCCCAAGGAGTGGACCAAAAAGGTCATCAGGAACATCGCTTGCTCGGGCAAGTTCTCCAGTGACCGGACCATCACGGAGTACGCCCGGGACATCTGGGGCGTGGAGCCCTCTGCCCTGAAGACCCCGCCCCCCAGCCTCCCCAGGGATTAGGCCTCCGCCCTCCCCCTCCGGACCAGAGGCGTTTGTTTTCTTGCTGACTGCCCGTTTCCAAGCACTTTGCCAGCACCCTGCTCTTTTCAGTGCTGTTTCCGGGACGGCCATGGGGATCCGGGTGGTGGCTTTCGGGGGTTGGGTTGGGTTGGGGGAAGATGCTGAGGTGAGATGCTCCCCCGTTTCCTGCAGGCAAGCAGAGCCCACAGCACTGAGCAGGGCAGCTGGCCTGCTGCTCTGCCCACCTGTCCCGTGGAGGTGGGGGAAGGTGGACTTGTCTGCTGGGCTCCCCGCAGCCTTGCACACGCCTTGTGTGAGCTCGTTTTTAGTTCTGAGCCTCTGGATTCTGGGGTCCGGCCAGGTAGCCGTGGTAAAGCCTGGGGCCGTGTATGCTTCTGCAGCACCTCGTCCAGTGTGGCCCCAGCTCTGCCTCCTGGCCATGCAGGGAGGGTCCACTGTGCTAGGCCACGTCCTCATAGCTGCTGTGTGGGCACCCAGCCCGGGGTTTCCAGATTGATCAGATAAAGAGGCCCCAGGACAACTGAGAGTGACACTGGGGACAACACCTGTGTCCAGCGTCTAGGGAGCTTTGGCTGGGACAAGGCTGGCTGATGCAGAATTCGTTTGGTTTTGCTTTTTCATAAGATTTTTCACAAGGAAATGAAACTAGCTAAAGCCTTTCCTTGTTTTAGCAACTAAAAATAGCACTTTTGAAGTTTAGTGCCTGGGGAGGCAATGCTGGGATGTTCTCACCTGGCCCTGGGGACCCAGGTGGGGTCCCCACCTCTGCTGGGTGAAGCTGAACACCCAGCCCCGCTGCAGATCTGTGCCCGTCGAGTCCAGGAGGGTGCGTTTCCGGTCTCACGGGAGGCCAGCCTCCCTCCTCCCAGCAGCATGACAACCTGGTCTGGAAAAGGACTGAGTGGGCCCAGAGAGGAGCCCACTTTCCATTCTGCCCAGAGAGCAGGTTGGTGCTGGGGAGGGCGGGTGAGCAGGTGGGAAGGACAGGGCCAGGGAGCAGGCAGGAGCTGTGGGCGGAAGCTTCCGGAGGCTGTCTCCTCAAATGCTGGACCTGGGTGGCACAGGGTCCTGCCTTCATCCCCATCCTGACTGCTCACGTCACCAGAGGCGTGAGGGTCTGTGGTTGCATCCCCAGCGCCTTCTGCTGCCCGTCCCTTAGGCCGAGTGTAACCATCACTGTGCCCCTCACTGTCAGTCACTGCCTCGTGTGAGAAACGGATTAAACCTTCCTGCTTGTGCTCAGTTGATCTGGCCTCTGTGTGTCACTCTTGTGCCCAGGGCAGTCCATGTCCCAGCCGGGCTAAATTATGGTCCATCATTCCAGGACTGAGAACAGAAAGTTCTCTCACCCCCAGCTGCATGTGGGGCTTAGAGCCACGAGTGCCTGAACCGTCAAACCCAGCCACTTGGAAAACTGTCTCCTGGGTGTTGGCATTTTTGGTGTGAATTGTACTGTTTTTTGCACCCATCTTTTGCCACCCACTCCTGGTCCTGGGAAGTGGAACGCCCTGGGGACCAAAACTCCTCCCCCCCCCCGACCCCAAATTGTATGGCTGCAGGTTAAATCAAGAACCCAGAGGGATGTGACTCGGGGCTTATTGTTACCCAAAGTACCCAAGAACGCCGTGGACCCCTGCTGGTGGTGGGATGTGCGAGCCGCCCCTTGGTTGGGGGCACCTGAGATGCACATTCCTGGTCTCAGGTCTGGGGCAGCTCCTGGGACACATGCATCTGACGACCACAGTTCACAGCTGTGCACATCTCTTGCTGTTGCTGACCACCGACTGTTGTGACCCATTAAAGGGTCAGTTCTAACCCACAGTGTAAGCTTAGTCGCTCAGACCGAGGTAATAAGCTGAGATGCCACCAGGCAGAGATGTGTAGACCTGATTACTAATTACCTGACAGCTGACAAGGGCGGCAGCTACCAGCCCCACGATCCCTTATGCTTCCTTATCTTCAGACGGTCAGACACCTGTAAAAACACTAACAGCTTGTATTTTTACTTTATAGCCTACCTTATTCCCCCCCGCCAAAAAAAATCTGAGGCAACTTACATAGACAAAATTTTAAGAAAAACAAGATGCAGACTTGAGCCCAGGCAGAGCAGGCCGGGTCTAGACGGCCTCGTTGGTCAAGACGAGCTGGGGATGTGGCTCTGAGCTGCAGGGCCTCCAGGAGCCTCAGTGACTGAGAAAAGCACGAAGGGGCTGCCCTGGCCAGGCGGGCACTTAGTGCTTTAGTTACATGAAGACGGTGTCAGGTGGGGATGGGTGTCCCAGCTCTGACGGAAATCCAAGGAGACATGAAGCTGGGGGATGGGGTGGGGCCCTGCAGGCTGTGCTCACACCTGAATTAGATACCAGGAGTGCAGAGCAAACCCGTCCAGTAGAAGATAACTGACAAACTGACCTCAGGAAGGTCTGTTCCGTTTCAAACCTGGTTTAAGAAAGACATGGGTTTTCCAGATACAAGAATCACGTTGGGCAGCTCTAAGGTGCTTCAGAAAGAGGGTGTGACCTGCTTCTGGGCTTCCAGCCAGGGCATAGCTGCTAACAGGCCACAAGGGGGGCAGGTAAACAAGCCCCTCCCCACCCTGGGGAATCTCTGCGCCGCTGAGACTGGAAAGTGCCAGAGCCTGACGATCTAGGGGAGGAAGGCCTGCCATCAGGAGAGACCCGGGTGGGCTGAAGTCCTCCGACCTGGGACAAACCCTGTGCTGCACAGCTCGAAGCCCCCTTATTAAGCCACACACCCTCTCCTGGGAGAGAGCGCACTTAGCGGGGAGGTGAGAAGTGGACAGCTGGCAGGCGCTGGCTGGGAGCGGCGCACGTGCAGGGGAGGCTGGTTTCGCAAAAAGCCAAACAACAGAAGCGCCACCACCAGTGAGTGAACAGGGCAATGCTCGCGGGCCAGAAGAGTCCCTGGACTCCAGCAGCCTAAACCCCACCACCTGTCCATCGACACGGCAACATTCAACGAGCTTGTTAACTATAAGGCTGGAAAGGTCACCTGCGTAGGCCTGGTTTTTAGAAAAATGCCATCTGCTCCGCCTGGAAAAGCCATCTCCACCTCCCCACCGTGAACGTTCCTTTCCCCAGAGATAACGCCCCTCCGTGCTGGGCCTCAGTGTCTGGAAGGAAGCGGGAAAGAAGGGCCCATGATCCTTGGCCAATACCACCTCCCATATGGTCGGGTCCTGAGAGTGGCCTGGGACTGTGGGTAGGGCCTGGGCTGGAGGCGTCACTGAGAGATCAGACAGACCACCACCACGATTTTATTCTTAAATAAATGCTCCGTCTAAGGCCAGGTTAGGTAGACAGGTGGGTGGAAATCGGATGAAGGCAGACCACGGGCACCTCCCCCGCTGGGAGCAGTGGGGCCGCCCAGGGAGGCAGGGACACCAAGGAAGGCAAGCGGGGTGCACAGGGCAGGAGGGGCTAATGGAACCACTAGAGTCCGTTCTGGGAAGGGACAGAAAGAACCCAAGTTTCCCCACATTCTTGAGGGTGGTGCCAGAAAGCTCAACGTGGTCCCAAGACCCCACGCCTCCTGCCCCAGGCTCCTGGTGCCCAGCTCAGGAAGTGTGGGATCAACTAGCCGATGGCCAGAAAGTTCTGTCACTGTCTTCCCAACAAGACCTCAGGTTGAGTGGCAGCAAGAGGGAGAGAGGGCCACATGCCCGCCCCCTACGCTGTCCACAGAAACCTGTGCTCCCAGCCACCCGGGGCGGGCGCCTCAGGTCTGCCAGGGCCTCCTCTGCCTGGCCCGCTGGCATCCGAGTTCTCTCTCCAGGCACATCTCCAGGGTGCCGGGCTGGCCGGAGGAAGGGGGGGACAAGGGCAGACATCTTCATGCTCCTTCAGGTGGCGAGTAACACTCAGTGCTGGTGCCCTGGTTCCGACTTCCCCAGGAATTCCCTGGACCAGAGGAGGAAACCTGTCGGCCAAACCTCTTGAGACCAAACCTGAGACCCCACCTCCTGTGGTCCTCCTACAGCCCACCTGGGGAGGCCGCAAAGGAGCCTGGAGGACCACACTTCCGCTCAGAAAACCCCGTGAGTTAAACAAGCAGGGCGCCAAAGGCAGTGCCCAAGTTAAGTCCTGACACACAGGATCAAGGATGGGGTCACTAACTGCACCCCGATGTTGGAGCCATTCTCTGGTCTACATTTTATGTAATGTATTCCTTTTATGGGGAAAAACCATAGTCCCAGAGCAAACCCATACTCATTACTGTCCCCTCGCAGCAACCCACATCCGGGAGGCAAGAAACTGCAAAGGAACGCCCCTGGAACCTCAAGGGCAAAGTGTAACCACTCGGCACACACCTCACCAAGGGCCGATTCCAGCACCCCGGGCTCAGCAGAGGCCCCCCAGCCGGGACGTGCAGGCTGCCTGCACCCTCCAGCGGGAGGCAGGGAGTGCCTGGTCCATCCAAACCCTTTGCTTTGCCACCAGTGCACCCCTCATCCTCAGGCTCTGCGCCCAAGCTCGAGATGGGTGCCCGGGGTGGCAGCCCACGTCCTGGCCCAGGATTTCAGCCAGCGCAGTGCAGCCAGGGGCACAGCCTCCCTTCCAGAAGCAGCTGGGGCTTTTGAGGAGCTGGCCCAGACCTGCACCCCCTGTGCCCCACGCACAGGAGCAGCAACCTGACGGGCCTGTGGGAAGGGATGGAGGCCTGACCCAAAGCAGCTGTGGTGTCTGCGCTGCACGACCTGCATCACAGGGAGATCACAGCCCTACTGACGGTGGGGACGGCCCAGGAGGGAGGGGTGACACTCTTGACCCCTCACTGTGACTCGGCCCCGAAATGGCTTTTGCAGCTGCGGCCGCACACGCCTGAGCCATCGCCACGCAGGACGGCATCGCAGGTGAGAGGAGAGCGCCTCACCTCAGGATCCGTGGAAGCTCAGGGCTCTTGTAGATGTACTTGTGCCTGTAGCCAAGGTCCGAGTGGAAGGGGATGAATTGAACCTTGAAGTCTCGGAAGCTGCGTGACGGTGCAGCAATGTTGTAGAGCTGGGGGAGGGAGAGGCGGGTCAGCGCCCAGGGCCTGGGGGTGACCTGCCTACTGGCCTCCCCCTGCAACAGAGAGCAGCCCATGGCCACTGTCTCCAAAGAGCAGCCCAAGGCCCCCAGGCACAGCACCCTGCAGCCTGCCTCGCCCACAGCAGGGACCCTCGGGGCCACCACTCAAGACGCTCTCCATCCTCACGCCTGTCTTGCAGACCGCCCTTCCTCAGGGGCCTGCAGCACCACAGAGAGCCACCTGCTACGGGATGCGGTGGTGGCCTGAGTGCCAGGAGCAGCCCCGATGGCTCAGTCCCTGGGGCTGGGTGGGCTGTGTGCCTCAAACTTTGCCGTGTGCCTGGGTCAAGGCCCGCCAACAAGGTGGCTCAGGACCTATGCCACCTCAGCCCCCTCCTCACGTGCCCGAACCAGCTGGAGGGAAGGACCTGGCCCTCACACACCTGCCTCAGGCCTGGTCTGATGTGGCCTGGGCGTTGCGCCCTCTAGCAGGCCAGCGCCATGGCCAGACAGTGCTCTCTCCCACCCTACCCCCACCTACAAATTTAATCAGGCTTCCTGGCAGCAAAGGCAAAGCAAATACAGCAAAAGCAGACACAGAGGCAACGTGGCACCCTCTGTCGTCAGTCCCATCCCAGAGGCAAGAGAACAGGTGAGAGTTCTGTACCAATTCCAGCCACTGGGGGAGCCTCGTCATCAAGGGTGCTTTCCCTCCAGCCAGTAACTGGCAAGCCCTCCTGACTGAGTCCCCTGTACGGGGGACCCAGGAGATTTTCATTTGCTTATTTTCACGTTTCCTTCTGGGGCGGCATCAGCTGTCCAGCCCTGCCCCGACTCTGCTGCCAACCTCCTCTGCCCTCTCCCTCACAAGGGGCCCTGCCAGCAGCAGGACCCTCCACACCCGCCTGGCCTAGCCTGGACCGAACATGAGTTTGCCCGACGCCCGCTGGACACCCACCTTTCTGCCAAGCTGGAAGGGCACGACAGGGTCGTCCTCGGCGTGCAGGATGAGCAGGGAGCAGGAGATATGCTTCACGCTGCAGGGAGGGAGAAAGGTGCTGGACCGGCCCCCAGGAGGAGCTGGGGTCTCCTGGGCTCCCAGCCCTGCCCACAGCAGGGACCTGACTTAGAGAGCGCTTCACCGTGGTGTGGAACGCCTCAAACTGGGCATTTTAATAGAGAACTAGCAGTTGATTTCTTAGATGTTTCCAACAATATCTATTCTAGGTGACAGGTGTCAGTCAAATCTAGAGATCAATTCATTCACCAAATCGGGTCCCTGAATATCTCCTGGAAATTAAAAATTATTTTTTTTGCTAGTAGACTATTCTTAAAAAGTTACAAAACAACATTTACAAACGAAGTAATTTAGGTGGGCCAGGAAACTCACTCAGATGAACTTTACTGGACATCTGTTGGCAAAAGAGCCACCCTCTAATTCATCCTTCGTGTAAATGACATTTAAGGTCACTCCTGAGAGTTTCGAGTAAATGAACATTCTCAACAGGTTCACAGGATCCTGTTCTTCAGCAAACCACCTAACAGAAGGACTGGATGGGCCTGGGGTCTCCTAGGCGCCCCTCATTGAGGTCTCATGGGGAGCTGCTGGACGCAGCAGACACCTGTTGTTGGAGATCCCATGCTGATCTGGGGACTTCACGAGGGCAGCCCCGGGGCAAGCCTGTCACCTGGCAGGACCAGGCCTGGGGGCGCACCGCCCCTCAGAGGCCCAACTCTGGCAGTCTGCAACTGCTGCTAGCGGCTCGCGCTAGTGGCTCGCAAGTTCACCCGCCCACCATGTTCCACTCCCAGGGTGGAGGGCTGCTGGTGTGCAAGTCACGCTTTGACGGGTGACATCTTTTCTGGACTTCCACCCACAAAGCTGCTTCGTAGCTTCTCTGACTCTGGAGGCCCCCCTCACATGCTGTCACCTTACCAAATATTTGGGAACAGACCTGCCCACCAAGCTGGGGCTCCTGACTTCCAGTGGGTGAGGGCCGGCCGGCCCACCAGCACTCACACAGGCTCAGCGGGGGGGCAGCCAAAGGTGGCTTTTCTCATCGTTGTCATTTTTAGAGGGAACCCAGTCTACTCAGATAACTCTTCTTTGAAAAATGTAGATTTTTAAATGTTAACTGCATATTCAGATAAGGATTTTTCCTTTTTCTTTTTTTTGAAGAAATTAAACCCCATGAAATTAAGATATCACAAAGATAATGTCAGCAGAATCTGAACATTGTTCAAAGAAACAGTCCTTAAATAGAACATGTAACTGCTGGTTTACCTCAGAGAAATACTTTTAATATTAAACTTCGTAACATCTTTCCATAACCAAACACAAAACCAGTGGCTGAGGCAAAGTCATTTTTTGAATAACAGTTACTATTACTGCTTTAATACCTGTTTAGGAGTTCTGGTTTTGACATAATTTTCAAATAAAACAGCTTTATGGACCAAAAATATGTTGTCTTCCTACTCTTTAATCTAATCCTACAGTCTTTCCACATTCCTGGTTCTCCTTCTCTAACTGACATTCCCTTTACAGAGATGTGTTGCTTAGAAAAGATCCCTATGTATTCAGAATCCTATCCTACTTGGTTAACGTGACTCAAGACACTTATTCTGGGGGTTCTTGGGGTTTTTCTAAATTCTCTTCCATGGTACTCACTTTTCATCATTTGCAAACTGAATTCCACTGCTTGTGATGGGATCAAGGAAGAACCAGTCAAACCCAGGGAAGTATCGATAGATCTGGAGGCAACATGTAGACAACAAGCAGAGGATCAATTAAAACACCCCCCGCAGGGCTGAGGGTCCAGACAGAGGTGCCGTGTGCCCGGGGGTCACTCCTGCTTCTGAGCAGGCTGACCTGTGGGCCCCCTGGAGCTGGGGGGGGGCGCCCCTGCCCTTCCTGACCCCCGCCCTCAGACTCCCTGCTCAAGAGGCCCCCAGACCAGCTGCAGGGGGGCTGCCCGCAAACAGGGCTCCCACACCTCAGACTAGGAGACCAGGCTTCCCACACACAACAGGCTGCCACCCCCAAGGAATGGGGTCCGTGCGACTCGGGAGAAGAGCAACATCAAAGGAGACCCAACAAAGGACTCTTCTGTCTGCAACGGAGCAGCATGAGGTCAGGTGGGGCCAACATGGCTCCCCTGGACACACGGAAGCAGTGGGAGGAGGAAGAGGAAGCAACAGGGTACAGAGGACCCTCCTCTGGGCCCGGCCTGTAAATGGAGGGTCCAAGGCCTCGAATCCGGCCAGTGACGGCCCAACAGCATGTAATCCCCACCAGGGCTTCCCCGGGGTGCCCACCAGCTCCACTCCTGGGGAGGCAGCCAGGACAGCGCCCTCAGCCTGCACTGAGCCCCATGGGCAAGCAATGCCAGGGGGGCAAACCGTGCCAGGGGGCAAGGCCTCCTATGGGTACAGCCACCCTCAGGCAACCTGGCTGTGACCCCATCCTTCTACCTGGCACGAAGTTATAAACATCCTGAGCGGCTCTGTAGTCAGGCCAGTGACCAGAACTAAATGAGAATTAACTTTTAATAAAGTCTGTATTCATTAGACTATTTAAATAATTTTATGATATTTAAATTTATTTATTATATCTATTTACTTAGTCATTTTTATATTTTATAGCAATTATTTTCATTATAAAAATAAGTCCATTTTTAATAAGATCTGTACTTGCCACTGAGAATGGATGGCTCTTAGCTTCTTCGCGGATGTTAGTAAATGGAGATTCCAATATGAGGGCATCTGGAGGTGTCTCTAGATAAACAAACGGGGAACTGGGAGGTGAGCAAGAAACCCCAGTGAGACACAGTCCTCCACTCCCCATTCACGCACCCTCCACAGGACAGCGGAGCCCGGCCCCTGGTGAGGCCCCGCCAGCCGCTGGCGGATCGGGGGAATGGGGGTGGGCCCTCAAGGGTCTGCTCAGGCCCCCACCTCAGTGCCTTGCTCTCATCTCACTGCACGGCACGTCCACCACCACCCACTTCACGAGAAGCCCCAGGGCCTGGAGCACAGCCGGCTCCCCAACGCTCCACCCGCCCATGGGAGCCGGGCCATCCCCACGACATGTGACCCCACACGAGCCCCTACCTCGCTCACAGAGGCGCCGCACCAGGTTTGTGGCCACTCTGGAAAGAAAAAAAAAGTTCAGCTGAATTATGACAAAAATTGTTTCAGATGAGATCCTCCTAATACTCAAAGGTGACCGAGGAAGCCGGGATCTGCGAAGTGACCAGTGGGGTTTTGGGCGGGGGGAGCACAGATGCCCCAGCCGTCAGCCAGCCCCTCCGACAGGGCACCTCCATGTCCCCGAGGCATGCACCTCACCTGGAGCAGCCCCTTCAGGCCACACAGCGGCGCCCCAGTTCACACCCGGTCTGTATGGGTGCCGCCGGGACACGGAGGAGGACAGTAGGGCCCAGGGCCGCCCCGCCAGCAGGGAGAAGGCTGCAGTCTGCCTGCACAGCTCCTGGGGGCGGCAGCACTGGCAGTCTGCCAGGCCTGGGGGCCTCCTGCCTTCCCGGGACCAACCTGGGCGGGTCCCATGCAGACACCCAGGGCAGGATGGCCTGCTCTCCTGTCCAGGGTTCAGTCCCCCTGCGAGGGCAGGGCAGGAGGCCCTGTCCCGGGCACTGCCCAGCCTGCGGCCCCAACCCGCCTGCAGCCACCGCGTCCAAAGGAAAGGCAGCAGAAAAACAGCAGGTGCTGGTCTTGGGCTCCTTTAGAAACACTGGCCCCTACGCCCGTGGAAGCGATGCAGGCGGCTCACGTGGAACATCGAAGTGCTTCCTGTCTTGGCAGATGGAGGAAGGGAACCACCACTGCTGCCTCCCCAAGTTCTCCGGTGACGACGCCAAGCATGGGCTAAGGGGCCCACTGTTTGCAAAGAGAATCAAGGCCCCGGCTCCTGGGCTTGCTGGGCAGCACATATGTCCTCAGCCAGGCCAAGGGAAGCCCGAGTGCCCTGTCCCGCTCTGCTCGGACCCACCTCCTCAGGGCACAGTCCCGCTGAGGCGCGTCTGCATCCTCCCTGCGGAGGAGACGGCACCTCCACGACTGCTGTTGTGCCTCCCGTCACTTCCTGGGTTGAGGAGCTGAAGTATCTCAAGCCCCTCGTGGTCTCTGTGGTGCTTCATCCCCTGCCCCCATCACAGCACTAATGGTGCTACAGGGTCCAGAGGACACCGGGGCCCCTAGGAGAGCCTGGGCTGGACAGTCGCCTGTGAAGACCTGCTCTTGCAAAGGCCATGCGGGGAATTCTTACCCGGTGCCGAGGGAATGGCCCCAAATATACACAGGGTTGTCTCCACTTCGCGCTTTGATCCAGTCAAAAACATGGAGTGCGTCGTACGTCATGCCCCGCTCCGACGGCGTTCCCACTGAGTCACCCCAACCTGGGGAAGCAGCAGCAAGAGGAGGACGTCACACGCAGCCCAGGGGACCTCGAGGGGCAAGCCCGCCCCCTCCCGCTTCTCAGCAGGAGGCCCAGAACGTCTGGGGCCTCAAGGTCTCGGCCAAGCCAGCTCTTCTTCTCCCACCTCCTCAGCTGTCACAACCTCTGAACCCAAACGGCCATCCACCCGCCCTCATCTGAGTCTCGATGAGCAGATGGGGTGGTCAGACACGCAGACCCCTGCCGGCCCCAACATCTGGGGCTTGGCACCAGGATGAGGCACTGACAGGCTCAGCCAGTGAGAGTCCAGTCCACCCTGGGGCCCCTGAGCCCAGCCCTGACTCCATGGCCCAGCTGTGGCCCAGCTGTGGACAGGCGTGGAGAGGCCCCCAGACAGGCAGATTCCAGGCTCAGGGCAACTCTGACCCAGAAAGGAAGGGGCTTTTAGCATCCTGTTTGCTTAACAGAGGAAAGCCAACTGTCTCGGCCCCTAAACCTTGACCTCCCAAGGGACCTTCCCTCCAGATTCTCAGAAAAGTCAAGTTGTGACTGTCATTTCCAGCAGCTCAGCAGTGAGTCATCATCAAATGATCTGAAAGCACCACAAGGCTCAGAAAGAGCAAGTCCTGCTACACAAGCAAAACCCAGAGGCAGGGGCACCACAGGCCACCTCCCCGGGGCATCCCAGACCCAGATTAGGGAAGGAGCCAATGTCAGGGACAAGGCCAGTGTGAGGGCTTGGGGCACTGGTGGGGGCAGGGACAAAGAGACAGGGAGAGACACAGAGAGACAGAGACAGGGACAAACTCTCGTACGGCTTAGAAAGGCAGAGACTCAATGGGAAATGAAAAGAGGAAGTGATAGATGGGATCTTATTTCTGTTGCAAGAACCAGGAGGCGAACAAGGAAGAGGCCACCCCTCTCACTACCCTGAGGTTCCAGCAGCAGGAGCAGGAGGAAAGGATGGGCCTCATTTCAGAGTTTCTCCAACCCAACACCCTCCTCCTGATGGAACACTCTTCCACAAAAGAACCATCCCTCACCCTATGGTCGGCAGAATAATGGCCCCCAAAGATGTTCATGTCCAACCCCGAAACCTGTGCCTCTGGTACCTTACACGGCAAGGGGAATGAAGGGTGCAGAAGGAAAGAGGCTGCGAATCAGGAGACCCTGGGATGGGAGATTATCCTGATCAGCGTGAGTCCCAAGTAATCACAGGGTCTTTATGATCAGAAGAGAGACAGAAGTCAGAGCCAGAGTGATGCAGACTCAGGCCACAGGCAAGGAGTGAGGGTGGCCTGGAGAAGTTGGAAGAGGCCAGGAACCTGACTCTCCTCTGGAGCTTCCAGCCGTGCCCACACCTTGACTTATCCCAGTGGCTAAAGATTTTGAACTCCTGACCTCCAGAACTTCAAGATAATAAGTCTGTGCTGTTTCGAGACATTTACGTTTGTGGTAACCTGTTGCAGCAGCAAGAGGAAACTCTTCCAAAGTTCACATCCAGGTGATGTCAACCGGCTCCTGAGTCTGCGGATGTGGACCCCACCCCCTTACCCCCAATCAGGGTGAGCTGGACAAGAGGCCTTTAGCCCTTTGACCTCTCCCGCCAAGGACTGTCCAAGGCACACACTTGCCACACAGCTGCTCCCTGACAACACAAAGCATTTTCCTCACGCATCAAACTGTGGGAGGCTAGAAAGAAGAAATACTGAGGGGCGAGAAGATGAGTCTCTCTCTTCCCTGTCTCCATAACATCAACAAAACCAGCTGTGCTGAGCATGAAACGTGTCCAGCTATGGGGAAAGTCTGAGTCCAATAAAGAGAAGACAGTACTTTCTACTTATAAAATGTGGCTGACAGAGGGTGTGTGCTGGGGTTCCAGGCACCCTACAGGGGCGGATGCACGCAGGACACACCTCCGAAGACCCTGACCCTCCACCACCTCCACGTGCTCACAATTGCCACAGGTCACGGCAGAGCTGCCAGCCGCACAGGAGCCTCTCAGAGCAACACCTGCATATCCCACACCGACCTGGAGGAAGCGGGGCAAGTACGGAGCCCTCACCTCTGTAGTCAAAGGTAACCACATGGTAGCCAAGGGAACTCAGCACCTGGAAGTGAAAAACAAACACCTGGGCAACATGGCTCTGACTAAACCCACTAAACCCAAGCAATTCCAAGTGACTTTACGTAATTTGCCAATTTCTGGCATATGATCTACAAAGTCCATTCATCCCGATCTTGGAAACTATCCCCAGAGGCAGCAAAATGGGAAGCATTCCATGGGGAGACGTCCATAACAGGCAGTGTTAAAAAGTCAACAATGAGTATTAACTCAAAATTATTAGGGGGACCCCCTTCTGTTCACGCGTCCTGGAAAGAACAGCCAGAAGCAGGAGGCAAGCAACGCTCCATCTGTCACAGACCGTGTGGGTCACACCCCATGGGCACTGCTCCATCCAGCTGTCCACCGTGTGGCCCCTTCTGTCTGTCATAAGCTAAGGGCACCGCTCTGTCCATCATAAACTGTGTGCCGTCCTCACCTACCTTGTAAAGCTCCACCCGGTGGTCGCCTCCTCTAGATCATCAGGGAAAGGAAACAAGCATGGCTGTTAGTGCATCTTCTCAGAAAGGGGGCCCAGGATCAACACGGTAGCATCTGGGCCCTTAGTGCCTGGTCCCCAAATCTACACGGGAGGGTGATGGACAGGTCACCTCCTCCTCAGGGCACCTACATGGCTCCCAGCTTGCCTCCACAGTATGGTGCCAAACGAGGGACAGTCTGAGCATTTGGGGGATATTTCTTAACTATTACCTCACCTTTGGTTTGAGTAGGCCATACAAGCCTTCAGTGCAAACCCCAGAAGACACAAAGGGCCCCTCAGCTCCCCAGTGTCCAGGACCACCCATGAACACCACGGGGACAGGCCACAGGCACCTCCTGCCCCAGCCTTTTCACCTACAGAGCCACAGCCAACTCTCAGAACTCTCCTCCTCGGCCATTCACGCCCTCCCCTTGTGGTCACTTTGGTTCTTTCCCACCTGCTGCTAACTGAGGTTCTGCTGCTGCGGCCACCCCCTAACATCCTTCCACACACGTGTGTCCGAGGGGGGATGCTGGGTCGAAGGTGCCATCGTGACCTGACAGCCACTGTGAGCCTCCTGGCCCCTCACCAGCAGGCTCCAGCTTCAGTGGCGCGGCCGCAGGCGCCACTGCTGACACCACCTCACGCCCGCACCTCTCTCCAAGGACTGTCCACCTCCTTCTCCCTTTCTGCCCAGATGCTGGCTGGCTGTTACTGTGCACAGACACCCAAGCGGGGATAGAGCTGCCTCGGGAGAGGGAAACACATCAGCAGGCGGGCTCACCCTCACCAGACTTCTCAGCTCTCTCCCTTCTTTATGAGGAGCATTTGGCCAATTTCCGGGGTGTGTGTTCACAGAGCGAGCGTCCTCAGGGGAGGCGAGAGCACAACGAAGGAGAAAGCCAATATAACCCAGAAACAAACATTCAAAGGACTTCGCTTCAAGACCAAAAAGAAATACTGCAGCGTCTTCAGTTATCTTTGCAACCATTTGTCGTGGCTCTTTTCTAAACGTTCCCAATACCCTACCTTGAGCAAGAAGGGGGATTTAGAGCGTGATGGGGCTGGGGGCATCCTGGGGGTCCGAGTCTCAGGGAACCACGGCCGCTGCTGTCCTGCCTGGCCGGGTGGCCGCCAAGATCTGCAGCCTGAGTAGTCCTTGGGGATGGGGGGTGGGGGGTGGCAGCAAACCTTCAAAGTCACAAGATTCCTTCCATCCTGAAGTTACAGATAGACTTTGTCTTCTTTACCATGTGATTGGCACTGCTCACAAAGAACTCCAAACTTCCCTCATTTATAGAAAGAGGCTACAGGAGCTGTTTGTATTCACTTGCTCTTTGAAAAGCGGAAGAGAAACCCGCTGTAGCTTGTCCCAGACGAAGGGAAAGCAGACTGCCAAGTGCGTGCTGAGTCAGTAGCTCAGCGCTCCGCTCTCCCGGCTCAGAGTGTCCTTGTGGGGCCCACTTCCTGGACATCCTGCTACATCCTCTGTGTAGCCCCTCTGCCCAGATGCCCGCTGTGGCCTGCTTTGTCCTCCTCGCCGGTTCTGCCTGTGAAATGACTGACCCCAGCCCGGCCCCGCGGTGCCCGGCCTCCTGCTGCTTCTTGCTGGCTCTCTCTCACGAGACCCAAGGAACAGGGACCCTCCCAGGGGTTTCAGGCAATGCTTGTTCAGAAAACGCCCCTCTTCCTCTCACCCCACCAGCTCTCCTGCAGACTCTTCTCAACAAGGCTGACCATGTGGGCTGGAAGGAGCCCTCTTTGAACAACGGCTCCAGTCCCCGCTTATCTGAAAGACATCCATTAAACCTACTCTCGAACAGCACCTGGGCGAGGGCTTTATCTGCACAGACGCAGATGCTTCCTTGATGGCCCAGTGGGATGCGCTGGCACTGCCGGCTCAGGGCTGCGAGTACCCTGGCCTGAGAGCGTGGCATGGCAGCCCCCGAGGACAAGCTTGTCCCTGCATGCTCAGCTGGGTCTCTTCATGGGACTCCCCCACCTTCAACGTCACCCTGGCCCCCCCCCCCGGAAGCATGCCTCCCCCTCCAGCAGGGCACATCTGCCAGCGAGAAAGTGTCCTCAGACCAGACAGCAGATGCTGGGTGAGCAGGGGCGACTTCCTGGGCACACAGTGGCTCTGCAGGGTCTCAACAAACCTCGGCTGAGGGACCACGCCTCCTGCCCACTGAGAAGCCTTGTTCCCTAACCCAGAAAGAAGGACACCCCTCCGGCTGAGGCTCTGGGCCGCTCTGACAGACGCAGCAACCTCCATCCCACCCCAGGCACGAGCTTCAGACCAGGGATTTCTGGACACAGCTGCCCACATCTGCTCAGCCGGTGGCTTCCAAGCAAGCAGGCCCGGTCCACCTTGCACACAGCCCTGCTCTGCTCTGGGCCTGTGGGAACATGACTTCATGCAAGCTTCTCCCAAACCCCAGACAAACCCTGCCTCTTCCTGTGTTCTCAGGACGCCCATGTCCCAGGTGCACCCACGCTCTCACTGCGATGGGCCCCACCTCACCTGGTGCCCGCGTTCCCGTGCAGGTACAGGATGATCGGGTGGCTAGAAGCCAAGGCATCCTCATACCACATCTGGTCCTTCCCTTGGGCATTCTTCCACCAGACAGCGGGGACAGTGTGCCTGGAAGCAGAAGCAGAGGGGAGCGGCAGGTGACGCGCCTGCAGACGGGATGCCCACGGCTCAAGTCACAACTGAGCGGACAGCAGGAGGCCGGGTGGGCTGACTCCAAGCTGTGAGGGCAGCTTCTGGCAGCTGAGGCAGGTCGTTTCCTGACTCACGGATGGGCCCTCTCTGGACCCCAGAAGCTTGCCCCGGCAGCAGTTACCAGGGGTGGGGTGACAGCCGCTCCTCCTGTATAAAGGGGAAGCTATGCGAGCTCAGACCCCTTCCAGCTGGGTTCCAGCACAGAACGGGCACTGAATGGACACTGAGCAACGCCACGTCCCCTCAAACTCATCCATGTCTTTAAGTACATGATTTAACTCACGATGCAAGACATATCATGCTGTTATATGTACTAATTCAGCAACACGGGTCTACGGGCTGGACTGGAAGCCCGGCAATCCTTAATGCACCATTTCTAACACAGAGCCTGTCCACAAGCCATCTTGGCACAGACGCACCTCTGCAGGAGACGTCACAGGCCCACGTGAGCAGTCCTTCCATGCCCGGCCAGGCAGGTGGACACTTGTCTATGTGGCCAAACCCTCCTTTAGAGAGGTGCTCTGGTTCATCTTAACTCAGGACACATCAAAGTCACTGTTCATCACTGGGGAGGGTCTGATTTAACACCTTTTTTCTGTAAAACTTACTCAAATTCATTCTTGGGAAGTTTTAAAAACATTACATGGCCGATTTCTTCTTTTCTAAGTGTTAGCATCTCATTTCTAACGTAGTCTCTCTGACCCATTTCAGAGGATTGCATTTTGGGTGGTTCTGACCGCTGCAATTATCACTCTCCCACAATTACAAACCTATGAGAGGGAAAGGTACATTTGGAAGGTGCTGGGAGCTGATATGCCTCCAGTAGCCAGCCTACCCAAACTCGGAGCTCCTGACAAAGGCCCAGGCAAGCTCTCCATCCCTGGGCTCCTCCCCCTGCCTGGCAGAGGGGAGCTGTCCTCCCACCACCACCCGCCTCCAGCTCCTCTGCAGCAGGACATGGCGAGGTGCCAGTGAGGGCAGGTGGTGAATGGAGCTGCTGCCACCCAAAGGCCCGCACTGTGATCAAGACAGCGCAGGGTGCAGACCTGGGCGGGCAGTGGTGCCCACCAGCACACAGCGGCTGTCGCGTCCCAGAGACTCATGTGGTCATCACCAACACAACCTTCACAGGTAACTGTCCACAAATACCTGTCCTGTAACACGGCTGTTCTGCTCGAGGAAGAAGCCTGGCTGAGCCCACAACTTCAAAGCACAGACCCTCTTAACCATCAAGAGAGCCGCCAATTCCCCCAAACACCTCTGAGCAAAACATGTCAGGCTTCTGACTGAAAATGAAAAGGCACAGCGGCCTGCATGCACACACTGGTCGTAAATGCTCCGTTAAAACAAGCCAGAAATGACCAAAGACAGCCCCAGCCTCAGCCACTACGAACCAGAACCTCCCTCTCACTCTCTGGTCTTTACGCAGGAGCCCCTGCCCTCCGCACAGCACAGGCAAGTGATTCAGAGCACTTCACTCAGAAGCTTCTCACGTCCACAGCAGTTCTACTGAGACAAAGGCAGCAATTCAGAGCTGCTTCTGAGAGAAAGAGAAGACGCCACAGGAAAGCCGGTCCGCTCTGGTTCTGTTGTTTGTAAACACCAACTAGTCCACAGAAAAAGCATTAAATCATATTCCAAAGAAATGCCAAGAAGTCACAGAACTTAGGCCCAACCTAAATTTATGGCTAAAAAAGTAAACGCTAAGAAAAGAGCAAACGCCACCACTATCAAGAGCTGAGAGTGCTGTGTGTGAAAGAAATGCAGCTGTTTTCAACAACTGGGTGGGCCCTTCTCTGCAAGACAGGTGTGGCTCAAGCCTGCGCTCACGATTCTGTGATATATTCTGTTTCTGGCTTTCTTCTCTCCTGGAAACGAGGCTTTCTGCAAAAACCAATCTGGTTTGAAAACCTCAGAACAGAGCTGGTGCTGCCATCCCGTGCCCCATTATTCAAGGAATTTAGCTGAGATCTTTCCTTTGGAAACAGCAGGCAAAAGATAAAAATGGACAAGCAAGAGTTTCAGAGACCGCTCCGCTATCAAGAGGCGGTGCCCGGCCCTGCAGCCCTGAGGCTGCTCACTCACCAGACTCCAAGGGTCACGTCTTCCTCTGGCTGGAGGTAGTAATTACAGGTGTGATTCAAACCTTGATCCTGTGGTTTTTTCAAATCAATGAAATAGGGAACGCGCACTGTGGGGGACAAAGAGATGGAAACCAGGATTAGTGAGGGTGGACGGACACACGTACACAGCAGAGGTGAAGCTCTCAAAAAGTGCCAAGTACTTTCCCAACGCCATACTGCCTGGGCACAGGGCCCTCCAGCCTCAGGCGGGGCTGGAGGTAGGTGTATCTACAGATCCTTCAGCAAGGACGAGGTCCAAGGAGAGACCCACTGAAGGCTGTTCAAGGTGTGAGAAGATGCAAGGAGGGAAGGAAAGATCCTTGGGAGACGGGAGGGTCGGCCTGGCCATGAGAGAGGCTGGAGACAAGGAGGCTACGACTGAAGGCTGGAGCCAGGGTGCTGGGGGAGGGACTGTGGGAAAGGCGACAGATGGATGTGTGTTCTGGACCTGGGGCCACGGGCTTGATGACCACCTGAATGTGGGTGCGGGCCAGGTAAGTGGGATTCTGAGGTTCCTAGTGCTGTCATTTAACAGAGAGTGAGGCCGAAGATGAGGAGTGGGTGCCAGAGGTGGAGGAATACACAGAACCCACAAGCCACACAGAGTCGAGGGAAGGCATGGGAACATGACAGCAGCTACTCATTCAGCCCTGAATTTAACAGGTGACCTGTCGACAGGGCAACGGCTGATAAACTGCATTGCACACAACGATGGGAAGCCCTGGGCCTTCAGACAGAGGCAGCCGATATCGACAGACCTGGAGGAACCTCTGTGAATTACAGGCAGGTGAGAAGAGCAGGGAAGGAGGGTAAGATCACTGTGCTGCGGCTACGAAATCCCATGTCGCCACTGTACAAGCAAGCAACACCAATGCCAATACCAACACCAACACAGTGTGGCTTGGAAAGAAAGACAGAGAGACACACCAGGCTGTGAACATGGGTTTAAAGTGTGTGGGGGGTGGAGGCGAGTGTGCAATTTTCCCCTTGTATACCAGTGCACTTTTATTGCTTGAGATGAACACAATTTTTGAAGTTATATTTAGTTGAAAAATGAAAAACAAAAAACCAAACCCTGAGATGGGATTTACTCACATTATAGAATGGCAATTCCCAGAGTGGGTGGGGACAAAGTACAGTGTAGCCCTGACTTCCAGCCAGTCTTCAACAAGGAAGTCATGCAACTCTGGTTTTCTTTGGTGAAGAGAGTAGTTTCATTGTGTAACTCACACGGCCTCTCGGCACCAGAGCCCTGCATGCCCACTTCACGCCCCAGGGCCTTTGCACCTGCTGCGCCCCCAATACTCTGCGCCCACATACCTACATTCCAGCTCTTAATTCGTCAAATGTCCCCACAGCTCAGTAAATGTTCACTGAAGAAATGAAACAGTCAACTCACGAGGACATAGAGATATGCACATGCTCCTTCCCCCCCAGGAATTCCCTGAGCATTTTAAACCACGGGGAAGACAAATCCTCCCACCAGGGCTGCTTTTGAACCTCCAGCTTCTTAATCCATCTCTTTTCCAAGCAGCAGGCTACATTTTAAAAACTTTAATTATTTTCTCTCAAAAGAAAACCGGCACTCAAAGGAGGTGGCATCCTATTTACTGGTGCACCTTCCCGGTACTCTGACCACCGTCCCTGAAACAGGCTGGTACGACTGTGACCACAGCACTTGCTCAACCATGGGTCACATGTGATGATGCTGGGATTTGCACCCAGGCAGCCCGACTCCATAGCCCACACTCTTGACTAATCGGATAGGAAGTGAGGAAGGTAAACTGGCTCTGATCCTGGTGGGCCCTGAATGTTCTCGAATTGGGTCCCCCCAAAAGATATATTGAAGTCCTAACCCCCAGCACATCAGAAGGTGACCTCATTTGGAAACAGGGTCTTTACAGAGATAATCAAGCTTAAGTAAGGTCATTTGGTGGACCTGATCTAATACGACTGGTGTCCTTATCAAAAGGGAATTTGGATACAGACAGACAGAAGGAAGCCAACATGAAGTCACAGGAGAAGGCAGCCGTGTGATGGAGGCAGGGGCAGCAGCTGTGCAGCTACAAGCCAAGGAACACCAGCCACCACCAGAGGCTGGGAAGAGGCAAGGAAGAGGGAGCCCAGGCCTGCCCACACAGGGATTTCGAAGCTCCAGAGCTGGGAGAGAATACATTTCTGTAGTTTTAAGCCACACCGTCTGTGGTGTCTGTTATGCTGTGGAGTCAGAGTTCACTCTGACAACATTCTCAGGGAGGGCTCCTGACCAGCAGGCCTAGAAAGGTCTCCCCTGGACGCGTCTCTTCCAGATGGAAGTGCCCACTCCTGCCATCCCTGGTGACGGCTCCGTGCTGGGGAAGCCGAGGCTGCAGCGTCAGGTGGCGGTTCATCATCTGACCACTGAGGGGAAATGACTTTGTCAGTAAAACTCTGAATATGTCCAACAAGTGCTGATTCAATCAACTCTGCTCCTGAGGCCAGAGTGCCCGTGCTAAAGGGAAGGTGGGCACCATCGAGGGCTGAGGGCACTGCTGTCAGGCCTCACGGGCTCTCTCCCAGAAAAGGCAGCCATGCAGCTTACACGCTGCCCCAGAGTTCCGAGAAGGCCCCTGCCAGTGAAAAGCATCTTCCGAAGATTAGCAGTTAATCTTAAAAGCTTCCAAGCCCGAGAAATCTAGAACCAAGAAACTCAATTCTGCTCTAGGACAGCTTGGCTCCCACCAAGTCCATCCTCCGGTTCACTTTCATTTCTGTTTTAGAAACCGTGGAAAAGGATGCAGTTAATGCACCAAGTGCAGCAGGTGCTGCCTGTGTGCCTCCCCTCCAGCTAGTGAGAGGTGCCTGGTCAGTCCCGGGGGCTGAGACAGCCCCAGAGGAACCACCTGGCCACTACTGGTAAAAGCAAGCAGAACTTCTGCAAGACAAAGGAACGGAGTCAAGGGGTGCAGGGCCCCAGGCTGGCCTGAGGAGGGTCCAGGATCTGCCTGGACCAGAACACGGCTCACTCCTGCTGGCCTTCGTGTGGCCACAGCCCTTGGCCCGTGACTCTGGGATGCAGGCTGGAGCCCACCCTCCTGGCCCCTGCTTCCACCGCAGGGCTGAAGCAAGGAGAGAGCACCCAGCCCGCCAGCAGTCCCCTGAGGTGGCAGGGGCAGGAGTCGGGAGCTCCTCATCGCTATCAATTACAAGCTCCGCCTCACACAGAAGTTGAGTGCACAGCCCAGGGACCCAGCACACAGGCCCATGCAGCTGTCAGGACCAGGCCTCTGGTTTCTCCTGCTTCCCCAGCTGTGTATCATCCACCCTCTGACCTCGCTGTCATTTATCAGCAACCACAAACATCATCGGGAGCGATTTAGAAAGGACCCTCAAGAGATGGTGCTCGGTAAGCAGTGAGTAAACACATGAATGAACAGAAAACTGAGTCTGCCATCCTTTCCTCAGCCAATCTAGAAGATACTGGTGGGGTGAGAGGCCAGAACTCCTGGGCTGCAGAGAACACGTCTGACTGCCTGAGAACTTTGAACATCGGGGCTATGCCCCATCCCAGGCACTGAGTAAAGACCACCCTGATATACGGGAAGAGGTGGGGCACCAACAAGGGAAGGGCCGGGAAGGCCCTCTGGGTTTTCTCAAACGCCAGTTCCCCGAAGGGCTCTGGGCTTCCACAAGAAGAAAGGGATAAGGAAAGAAAGCTATCAGGGATCACAGGGACTGCTAAGGGGAAGGAAAAAGAGGAGGCTGAAGGACTGCCATCCCGTGGAAGCTGTAGTGGACAGGCTGGCCTTCTGCTTGAACAACAAATGAGCAATTCATATATTAACCCTAATCTCCAAAAAAGGCCCAAGGCAGTGTGCAGACAAGAGCAGTTTTATACCAGCCTCTGAACTGAAACATTCCTTCCCACCAGGAGATGGTTCTAAATCCCAGGGCAAAGACTGTGACAAGGCGCTGCTATCAACACAACATCGCCGGGCTGAGGGCGGGGGTACCGACTTTTGAATGTGAGTATCGAAAAGCACATATATTTATGCTTACACGTACAGACACACACAAAAAGACCAGCAGGAAATCATAGATGCTATCCTTCATCTAATGCTTATTTATCTGAGTTATACATTTAGTTTCAGATAGAGTTGCTATGAACTTAAGACTATCTTAATCGTGTTTTGGGGCCCAAAAGATTGTTACACTTCCTGCAATATCCAAATGGAAATCCACAGCTCACAATTCACATCTTGAGGAGACAAGAAGGAAGGTGCCCCCCGAACATGCAGGTCCTCCAGAAGCGTGAGATGAAACTGCCAAGTCACACCGCAAGACAGCCTGGAGATCCCCGTCTCCTCCACGGGGAGGGGCACACACAACCATCCCACTTCCACACAGCAGGCATATGGAAACAAGGAGTTGGGGACGGGTGTCTCTCTGGGGGGTGCAGGGCGGCCCCACGGCCCAGCCTGGCCCTCCTCTTCTGTGCCATGGAGCCCAACCCAGAGAACCCAGGAACATCCTGCCATTTCATTAGGAAATCAACAGTGCAAAATTTGTGGGCTGTGTCTAAAGTTACCCCAATGATTGACCTAAAGAAAATCAACTCTATTCAAATATTTGCTGGGACCCCGCGGTGTGGCAGCCCAGAGGGCAGCAGGCCACCTGCTGCCAAGACACCTGCCCAAGGGGCCTGGAGTTGTCCGGAGGCCTGCCTTGTGGGAAAGCTGTGCAGGGCTGACTCTAAGGTCTGCTATTGGGAAATCTGCAGCCTGTGGCTTCGTGTTTGCGTGTAACTCAAACTCTCTTCTGTGCTAGACTGACTGTGGACATTTAAGGGACATTACAGTCAGAAAAAAACAAAACTTTCTTGATTTTAATAGGTTGTGAGTTCCTTCTAAGTTTGTGCTTCTCACAAGCGGTGAAAACTCAGGGATGATAAATTCCTGGAAGTTTAGCCACGTTTATGTTAGAAAAATCAAATGCTTCTTAGTGTACCTACATGTGTTTTACACTTACTTTATGACACCCAAATACAAAACGCATTTTAGGTTTATGAAGTATTAAATATCCACCTCACTATTTCTGTTCCTCCTCCTCCTGTGCCTCTTTAGAGCAGACATTCCCTTTCAGCAGCGACATCCACTTTTCTGTGATCAAGTCTACTGCAGACTTAACACCCCAAACTCATGTGCCCCAATGCACACGGGCCTCTGCAGAGTCTGCAGCACTGGTGTTACTCCAGACGAGGGGCCACCCACCCCCTGCCTTGCAACACCTCCTGTCTGTCCTCTCCTCCCACCTCCTCTTCACCAGCTCCCCTGCTGCCTCCATAGCACCAGCCCAGCTTCCCAAGCCTCCAGCTCCGACACACACAAGTTCAAACCCACTCCTTGCAAACCAGCACAGCCAAGAGCGTGCAGAGCCTGCCTCACCTGCCCTGAGTGCTCCCCACACCTGACTGCAAGGCCATCTCTCATGAGGCACCTGATGTGTGCCAAGCACCACGTTCTATCCGCCGACCTCGAAGGCCCGCAGGCGCAGTCCCTTCCCGCCTGGCCTCATCTTAAAGGTGTAAAAGGATGCTCCATAAAAGGATTATTCCTGGCAACCGTATACCTTCCACTTCATAAACCTGATACTTCTACCCTTTTTCCTCCCACTTGCCCAAAAGTAAACATATAGCATGAAAAAAAAAAAAACTTTGGAACACATCAGGTCCAAGTTAACTGAAGGAGACTATAACACCTCGAAAGCCAGCATATAATTCCACAGAAACCAAAGTATGTCAGGTTTTTTGTTTTGTTTTTTATTTTAACATCTTTATTGGAGTATAATCGCTTTACAATGGTGTGTTAGTTTCTGCTTTATAACAAAGTGAATCAGTTATACATATACACATGTTCCCATATCTCTTCCCTCTTGTGTCTCCCACCCTCCCTATCCCACCCCTCCAGGCGGTCACAAAGCACCAAGCTGATCTCCCTGTGCTATGCGGCTG
The DNA here is from genome assembly GCF_951394435.1 of Stenella coeruleoalba. NCBI lineage: Eukaryota > Metazoa > Chordata > Mammalia > Artiodactyla > Delphinidae > Stenella > Stenella coeruleoalba. Next base: position 43,334,747 of record NC_137161.1, on the reverse strand, counting down.
CTTCCCACTAGCTACCTACCTTACTTACGTTTGGTAGTGTATATATGTCCATGCCTCTCTCTCGCTTTGTCACAGTTCACCCTTCCCCCTCCCCATATCCTCAAGTTGTCAGGGTTTTTTAAGGGGGAAAAAAAAAAGATTTTTTTTTTAATTTAAAGAAAAAAGGCCTAATTATTTTTAAGGCACTATTTTCAGTGGTCACCTTTTCCAAGGACAGTTAACCTCCTAGACTGCACAAAGGACAGAGCATCCCCAACATGACAGCTTCAGAAGACTCTCCATGTTATCAACATTTCTACCCACCTCAGCTGAAGAAAGACCCCCCCACCATGCAGTAGTCACCTGTGCACACAAATGCCAACCCTGAAGAGCAATGCCCTCGTTACAAACATCTTTTAACTGGGAGGGGGCAAAGGGAACCTTCTGGACAATAAAAAGGCTCTATTTCCTGATCTCAGTAGTGAATATATAAATACATAAATCACCATGAAAATGAACTCCTACTAAAATGAAAGGAAACATGGACACACAGCACTTACCGAAATTCAAGAAAATCAGTTTGGCCTGTATCCCAGGACACAGTTTGATGAGAAATGGAATGGCCACGTACAACCCCACGACACAGAGGAGTATCTTCCTCAGTCGGAAGCACAGGCCCTTTCGCCTGAAAGAGAAAAGCAGTGAGCAGGTCAAAGGCAGGAGTGAGTCTGCTGTGGTTTACTAACAGCATCACTGACCACGATCCACACCTATTGTTTCCAACAAGAGTATCACCAATGATAAGAGGAGCCTCCCACCCGCTTTTGCCTTTTAATTTGCGCTTAGAACTCTACCAGAAGGGTAAAATTTGTTTCCCCGAAAGCCAAAGAAACAGTCCTGCTGATTTCCTTTGTATGCCCTGGAATCAGAACCCAGCACAGCCATCAGATCCTCAGAAAGTGCCCAACTTCATGTCAGACAGTAGCTGCAACTTCACCTCAGGAGAGTGGCTGCCTCTGAGCCTCTGACTGCCCTCCTGCAAGCAAGCGTGGGCTACCCATCAGAGGAAGCACGTATGCGACAGAACCTGCCACACCAGGTCCCGGGAGGCAGCTGGCCGGAAGGCTCTGGCCATCACTGCATGTTCTCATATTTCTGCCCGCATACCCTCCAGAGGCCCCTTTTCCGGGCACCTCGGGCCAGGTCATCACCCCAGGTCTCAAGACTCTTCTAATCCACAACCAGCTCCAAGACTTCCTCATCCTGTTCCTGATCCCCTGTTAAAAAATGTCCCTAGCCCAGAGAGTCTCAAACTTCTTGGACTAAGGGCCTCTCTACAACTGAAAAATTGAGGGCCCAAAAGAGCTTCTGTTCATATGATTTGTGTGTATTACTCTTTGTTTTATGAGAAATTAAAGAAAAATTTTAAATATCTATTAAGTCATCTAATAACAATAAACAACAATAAATATAATTAACATGTTATAAAAAATGATTATATTTTCCAAAACGAAAAATTTTAGTGAGGAGATTTTTACAAATTTCTTTGAGTCAGACAGCTTAACAGAAGACAGATGGGTTCTCGTATCTGCTTCTGCATTCAATCTGCTGCAATCCCACACGTCACGCAGCATCTGGAAAGCTCCCGAAACCCCATGAGAGAATGAAAGTGAAAATGGCAAACAGCATCTCAGTGTTACCATGAAATCTCTCTGACCTCACGGACATGCTGAAGGGTTCTGGGGACCCCATGAGCCCCAAGCACACATGGAAACTGCTGCTTATCTGAGCATATCAAGTCTCAACCTCAATGGGTTTAGTTACTTATTTCTGGACTATTTCGAAAAAAAGTAAGGTGGTTTAAAAAAATATACCTTGAACTGCTGACACATGCAACAATACAACAGAAGGATCTAAATGCATTAGGCTAGGGGCTTCCTTGGTGGCACAGTGGTTTAGAATCCTCCTGCCAATGCAGGAGACACGGGTTCGAGCACTGGTCGGGGAAGATCTCACGTGCCACAGAGCAATTAAGCCCATGCACCACAACTACTGAGCCTGCGCTCTAGAGCCCATGTGCCACAACTACTGAAGCCCGCGCACCTAGCCTGTGCTCCGCAACAAGAGAAGCCACCGCAATGAGAAGCCCACGCGCCGCAACTAGAGAAAGCCCGCGTACAGCAATGAAGAGCAAATGCAGCCAAAAATAAATAAATAAATTTATAAAAATAAATAAAATTTTTTAAAAAAAGCATTAGGCTAAGTTAAATAAGACAGACACAAAAGACTACATACTGTATAATCCCATTTGTCTGAAATTCCAGAAAAAGCAAAACTACAGAGACAGAAATGCAGAACAGTGACCTCAGAGGCTGGGAGTAGAGGAAAGAGATTGCAAGGGGCACGAGGCAACTTTTGCAGTGATAGAAATGTTCTTTATCTGGACTGTGGTTGTGGACACATGAATGTATATGTTGGTAAATTTTATCGCATGTAAATAATACTTCAACAAAGCTGATGTAAATAATACCTCAATAAAGCTGATGACAAATATGCATATCTGACGATGTAATCCTTTCACTCATTCACCTGGCTCAGCCACCAGTCGTTACTGAGCACTGGGCACTCCTGGGGCAGTGGACAATAAGGGCAGCAGAGGATGCTATCTGCGTCTCTGCTGTGCTCTCAGCTCAGCGGGGCGGACAAAGGGCTGTGAGAGAGGCATCTGGTGCAGGGTGACCTGACCTAGTGTGGGCTTCCAGGGAAAGGGCCACTGGTGGAAACATTAAGTCAGGAATACAGGAGTTAACTAGATGATGCAGGAGAAGTTTAAAAGGGCATCTTAAATTCCATGTACAGTCTACCCATTCACTGAGGAAAGGCATATGATGTAGTGGTTAAGGTGCCGGCTCTGAAGTCAAATGATCTGGTCCAGCATCCAATCTACCACTTACTAGCTGTCATATTCCTCTTGAACAAAAAATATATATATAAATAGAAATGAAAAAAATGTATCTACCTGTAGCAATAAGGATCTTCTACATTAAAATCATTTTCTTCCAGATTGAGTTATTATAATTATTATCATACACATTAATCAAAATGACAAATATGTTATATTTTCGGTAAATTATTATTAAGCATGAAAAGTAAACTTTTTTTTTTTTTTTTTTTTGAGCGGTACGCGGGCCTCTCACTGCTGTGGCCTCTCCCGTTGCGGAGCACAGGCTCCGGACACGCAGGCTCAGCGGCCCAACCGCTCCGCGGCACGCGGGATCCTCCCGGACCGGGGCACGAACCCGCGTCCCCTGCATTATCAGGCAGACCCTCAACCACTGCGCCACCAGGGAAGCCCCGAAAAGTAAACTTTTATTGAAAATACATCTTTAAATGAGATGGATTCCACTACTTTCCCAAATGCATCATGTCTCTCTCTATATATTACTTATTGATAGAAAAAAGTGGGGGGGTTAGCATTAATTCTATTTCTGTTTTTGGTTTTTAAACATATAAGTATTGAGAACTTGTTCACATCAGTAAAAGGGAGTGGAAGTTTACTAGTATCACCACTTCTTCAGGGTTACATGCTCAAAATCACACAGTAAAAAAACTCAAATAAGCCCTTTATCATTTTTGTTGACAGCTAAGAATTTGACACCACCTGACTTGTAAAATTTTGATGCAGTCATTAGACATTCACTTTCTCAGCTTTTACCAAGAACTGAGCCCTCTTGCCTTGACCTTGACCTGCCTTTAGCAAGAATCCTGCTAAGCCATCCCCCACCTTGATATCTGATCAAGTCCCTCATCCCCCCACCTTTGATGTCTAAACCCTTGACCTGCCTTTAGCAAGAGTCCCTCCACCCTTGATATCTCCTCAGTAATTTTTCATCCCCTGATCCCCTAACTCTACTTTCTGTCTGGAAATCCCAAGCCGTCTCCTCAGAAGGCATCCCAGAGAGGGCTGTACGCGTGCCCGACCTTTCTACCGGCTCCTTCTGTCCACCCTGCCAGGCCTTTTCCTTCCCACCCCAGCCCCACCTCCCTACAGCCACTAGAGCTTTAGGCCCCTGCCTACATGGGGGGCTGTTAAGGGACTCAGGGACTCCACACAGCCTCTACCTGAGGATGAAAAGGAAAAATGACATATTGGAAATAGGTCAGGTGTTTTACCCACGCAGCTGGGCTGTGGAAACACCCAGACTGCTGCTTGGTATTCTCAAAAAGTCCCTCACCTGAAATTCAGTCCATTGCCTCCACAGGATTACATATCATGGGAAATGAAAATCTTAAAAGTCAAATATAGTAAAAAAGCATTAGTCCTCATCTTGAGCAGGTACCTTAAATTGTTCCATTTCCCCAAAACTAAATTCAGATAAAAAGATAAATAAAGCAGGGCAAAGACAAGAACCAACTCTTACGTTACATAAGCTGCTGAGTTTTGTGTGACTGTGATTATGCTGACTGGTGGCTCAGCTGTCAGGACGAGTGCAGTAAGATCTCTCTTTGTATCTGACTGTTTACATATGTATGGACATATGTTTGTGTATGTATGTACATATGTAAGCTACAGCTGACCCTTGAACAGCGAAGGGGTTAGGGGTGCCAACCCTCCATGCAATTGAAAATCTGAGTATAACTTAAAGTTGGCCCTCCAGTTTTGCAGTTCTGCTTCTGTGGATTCAACCAACCATGGATCATGTGGTACGTCTTTGGTGGTAAAAAATCTGTTTATAAGTGGACCTGCCTGCATAGTTCAAACCCGTGTTGTTCAAGGGTCCACTGTATTTGTGATGTTTTCCTAGCCCTGGATGGTATTACCAAATTAATTTATAAAACCCCCTTAAGGAGCTCTCTTCCAATTGGCTTAAAGAGAAATAAGTGACAAGTTAAATATTCCTAAAACTCCCAGAAGTATAAGAACCCAAATATTTTTCAAGCTCATGTATAAATAAAACCAGTTTAGTGGTGTCAGTTTAATAAAAGCAGTTGTCCTCTTGAAACAGGAGGGAAGGGGGCAGGGCACAACCTTTAAAAGAGTGACACAGCCAAAGAACAAGACAAAAACTGGTTAGAACCAACTAAATCCAAGATGGTGGAAGATTCGACTTCCAGTAGACCTCGAGCCTCATTATATGCTAATTGTAATGCATTCGCTAAATGACGTACCCACCAGTGCCATGACAGTTCTGAGGCCAACCAAAAAAGGCCAAAAGCGAGCGGTGGCCCAATTCCTAGAAATCCCTGCCCCTTCCCCCGAAATAGCTGGAATAATCCTGCTCATTAGCCTATGAAATTTACCCAGCCCATAAAAACTAACCACACCATATTTTGGGGACTCTCACCTTCTGAGATGGTCCACACTCTGTGGAGTGTGTTTCTCTCTAAATAAATCCACTTCTACCTATCACTGTGTCTCTCAGTCGACAAGACATAAAGAACCTGAGCTTCGTGAGTCCTGAGACCAGCTGTGTGACCTCAATTAAAAGACAGTGGGGGGGCTTCCCTGGTGGTGCAGTGGTTGAGAGTCCGCCTGCCGATGCAGGGGACACGGGTTCGTGCCCCGCTCCGGGAAGATCCCACGTGCCGCGGAGCGGCTGGGCCCATGAGCCATGGCCGCTGAGCCTGCGCGTCCGGAGCCTGTGCTCCGCAACAGGAGAGGCCGCAGCGGTGAGAGGCCCGCGTACCGCAAAAAAAAAAAAAAAAAAAAAAAAAGACAGTGGGTTTTGACCAGGTTCAACTCCCGGCATGTGGGTTCAAGTCCCACCTGAAGTGCATGGTTTCACTCTGAGTTATCAGCGTTAAGTATAATATGAGCACACATTATTTGACTAATAAACCCAGGTAGAATAACAACCTAATATAATCTACTAGATTATTAAGATTATAAAAATTACAAACTCAACCTAAGAATAAAAGTACAAGTAGATATGCAGTAAAATTGCTTGAAATCCATTATTTCATGTATATCAAGTGCAGCAATAAAACAAAACCCACGTATTTAACTAAGGTTTTTATTCTGTGATTTTTTTTGAAACTTGCCTAACACACGTGTTATAAAAATAATAAACAGGGAAATAACTTGATGATGGCTAGCTTACAGCATTCATGAAACAATCCCAGTATAACTGTTAAGAACCAGTGTATCGGACTTCCCTGGTGGCGAAGTGGTTAAGAATCTGCCTGCCAGTGCAGGGGACATGGGTTCAATCCCTGGTCCAGGAAGATCCCACATGCCGCGGACCAACTAAGCCTGTGGGCCACAACTACTAAGCCTGTGCTCTAGAGCCCGCAAGCAACAACTACTGAAGCCCGCGCGCCTAGAGCCCGTGCTCCACAGCAAGAGAAGCCATCGCAATGAGAAGCTCGTGCACCACAACGAAGAGCAGTCCCCACTCGCTGCAACCAGAGAAAGCCCACGAGCAAAAACGAAGACCCAACGTGGCAATCAATCAATCAGTCAATAAATAAATAAATATAAAAGAACCAGTGTATCAGGCTGACGTGATATAAAAGTTTTATGAATGGATTTTTCAACAATAGCTGAAACCAAGCAGGACTCTGTGGGACCCTCCTGGGCACAAAAGCCCTTCTGCAACCCCTGTTTCTAGGAGATAGGCTTCACTCAGCCTCCTTGACCTTCCCTGATTTCCAAAAGGCAGATTCAAACAGTTGCTAATTGGGGAAGGGAGGCAATGAGAAACAAGGGAGGGGCAGTCAAGAACAACAGTGCACACTTGGGGCAGGGTCCTGGTTCCTCCTCAAGGGATATACAAAACAATATCTTTGAGTGTCTTCTGCAGGAACTAAGGTCCCCATCCAGGCGGAGGATGGTAATTTCAGGCTGAGCACAAGATTCCCGTAGCACCATCGTAATACCTCACCACCAACCAATCAGAAGAAAGTTACACACCCTGCAGCCCTCACCCCAAATTTTGCCTATAAAAACTTTTCCACCAAAGCCATCAGGGGTCTTTGAGCATGAGCCACCGGTTCTCCTTGCTTGGCCCTGCAATAAACCTTTCTCTGCTCCAAACTCTGATGTGCTGGTTTATTTGGCCTCACTGTGCATTGGGCACACTAACTTCGGTAACAAACATTTATCTTTTTCCCCCTACCTGATCCCTCCAGAATTCAGAGACTCTGACTATTCTTATTTTCATGGCAATGTAGTTACTTGCATAACTTCAGCAAGAATCCGTCTTCCTTGTGCAGAACACAATTGGAAACACTGATTATATAACCAAGGCTTTGACTGGAATGGCATATTTTAAAATGGTTCATAGAATTGTATACGACCAGACAGCTTTAAGGAACTAAGGCTGACTTTATGGAACCAATGTTTACAAACACCTCTTAGAAAAATAGGCCTGGTACCTAATTTACATAGCTCCCAGCCTTACTTACAGGTCACTTCCTGGCAGGCCCCAAAACTGTAGGATATTTTAAGGACTTCAGGAAGATAGGAATTCATCCAAATCTGTAGGTACTGCAGTTCTTGACTTGGCTTCCTAGCTTCGAAAGACTTTTAAAAGTCTGAGATTCTTATAAAATGTTCCAGCAAAGCAAACTTTTAAGAGGCCTGTGTGGTCAACTGGCATGCTTGCTGCACTTATGTAAATGATTAGGCCAAATCTTTTTTTTTTTAATAAAGAAAAATAATCTTACTTTGAGTATCTCTGATCAAAGAAGGACACGACTGTGGAGAGAAATTTTATGTTTCAACAGAAAACTGTAACACACCCTTGTGGGTTATTCAGATTTCTAGTCCTGTTCATTATCTTTGAGGTTTTATTATCTATCTGTAAACTGGTCTAGATCCTGCCCTCTTGTACATTTTATCAGTCTTCACCAAATTCTCAATTCTTTGGGTTTCCTTCAATGCCTGGTTACAACCCTCCAAGTTAACATTTCTAATTTTCTTCACACCCTCTGACTGCCCAGTTCCTCAATGGGACTCCAGGCTGTTGTGCAGTTTCCCCTTCCCTGAGGATCAGAAAAGTCCTTCCAGATGAAGCTGGTCAACTTGATGTAAACCTTTTCGAGGCTTCACCACAGCAGATCACGTGTGGGATGCCATTACCAAAGACATTCAAACTGCAAACCAGGAAATCCATCTTATTGCCATCCTCCCTCCACAACCTAAAAATGCTTCAAACTCAACGTTTAAATATCTTCTCAACTGACTGCCCTCTGGACTCAGAAAATGGGTTTAGAATCTGCTCCAACCATTAATCTTTGTTTTTCTTTTTGTTTGCTTGTTCTAACCCAAGGTCTTCTTTCCTACTGCAGATTGCCTACTTCTCACCTTCTCAGCTGAGTCTTCTCTCTGCAGCAATCAACCAGCTCCTTGCTTGTGAAACTTCTTGGGAAGTTTCAACTGGGGGAATGTGGGGACTGACAACCCAAAAGAAATGGTCAAAATTACTTCAAAATGAAAACATCTGATTTCTAATAGATGCAGAAAGAAATCTCATTGGAAATTCCCTCCTCTGCCTAAGGCAGAGCTCTAGAAGAGTAGCTGCCACAAACTGCCCTTGGGGAGGTCTCCAGTCAGGGAGGTGACTGACCTTGGGCACAGGACATCCAAAAACACTATATCAACAAGCCTCAGTCCTGCCCCTCCCCTTTATGAAACTGGCAATATAAACCCTTTCCCTCTGGCTGTTTGGGTAGCTGCTCTCCTTACAGAGCACTCCCACATGCGTAATAAACTTTTTTCCTGTTAATCTGTCTACTGTCAATTACTTCAGATGTAAATTTATGCTGGAAAAGTTTTTCTCTCAGCAGCACAATCATCGGGTCTGGCCATCTTTCTCCAACAGATGAAGTCCTTCCAGCAGGGACCCCGTCTTTCACCTTTGTCTCTGTGGTAGCTAAGTCAATGCCACGCCTACAGTTTGTGCTCAGTGAATGTTTGATCAAAGAATTACTGCCCCATGATCATTAATGCAGAAAATTATCAGAACCACCACCAATTTCTCTGGGCTCCAACTACACTTGAGTTCCACAGTTTTTTTCTATTTCATAGTTTGTGTCTTCAACCAAGCATCTACACTGAAAGTTACTCTGGTTGACAGTCACTTGGTTGTGTATTAGAATCTTTGGAGAAATTTACAAAATATCAATGCCTGGAACTTGCTTCAGAAATTCTAGTTTTGGAAATTCCCTGGTGGTCCACTGCAGGAGGCATGGGTTTGCTCCCTGGTCAGGAAACTAAGGTCCTGAATGCCGTGCAGCGTGGCCAAAAAAAGAAAAAGAAAAAATAATAATAAAACTAAAGAAAGAAAAAAAAGAAATTCTAGTTTTATTGGTCTGAAGTATGACTTGAGGAGACCACAGCTGCCTGCCCACCCAGCAGCCCCTGAGCACCTCAGCACTTGCTGAGACAGGAAGGGGGCAGGGCATAACCTTTAAAAGAATGACAGCCATCAAGGACACAACATAAACTGGTTAGAACCAACCAGCTCCAAGATGGTGGACGAGTTGACTTCCACTAGACCTTGAGCCTCAGTATAGGCTCACTGTAATACAACATGCTAAATAACACATCCACAGGCGCCATGACAGTTCCAAGGCCAACCATAAAGGTCACAAAGTGGACAGTGGCCCAATTCCTGGAAATTCCCATCCTTTCCCCAAAATAGTTGTAATACTCCTCCCACTCATTAGCCTATGAAATTACCCACCCCTATAAAAACTGACAACCCCGTACCCTGGTGCCTCTCACCTTCTGAGATGGCTTACACTCTGTCTATGGAGTGTGTATCTCCCTGAATAAACTTCCTTTTTTAAAAAATTAATTAATTAATTTATTTTTGGCTACATTGGATCTTCGTTGCTGCGCACGGATTTTTCTCTAGTTGCGGCGAGCAGGGGCTACTCTTTTTTGCGGTACATAGGCTTCTCATTGCGGTGGCTTCTCTTGTTGCGGAGCACAGGCTCTAGGTGCACGGGCTTCAGTAGTTGTGGCATGTGGGCTCAGTAGTTGTGGCCTGTGGGCTCTAGAGTGCAGGCTTAGTAGTTATGGCACACGGGCTTAGTTGCTCCGCGGCACGTGGGATCTTCCCAGACCAGGGCTCAAACCCATGTCCCCTGCATTGGCAGGCAGATTCTTTACCACTGCGCCACCAGGGAAGTCCCCGAATAAACTTTCTTATTACTTTACTATGGCTCACTCTTGAATTCTTTCCTGCGCAAAGCCAAGAACCCACACTCAGTGGCCATCCCCCGTCCCAGGAACTCACCTGAGACCTGGGACATGACCATCCTCTCTGGCCCCACTTTCTTTCCTGCGACACTGCCACTTACTTCACCTTCACGGCCTTTCCCTCTGTCCCTGCCGAGCCAGACTCAATGCCCATGATCATTAAGGTGCCACCACCCGCACTTCAGAGTTTTGTATGGCATCTCCCTTCCCCTGGGGTTGGAACAGGCCAGTAAGGGTGCTGAGCACGCCTGAATCCTTCCTGAGAGTCTCTGCAGAAACCTAGGAGGGGGCTTCCCTAGTAGCGCAGTGGTTGAGAGTCCACCTGCCGATGCGGGGGACACGGGTTCGTGCCCCGGTCCGGGAGGATCCCACGTGCCGCGGAGCGGCTGGGCCCGTGAGCCATGGCCGCTGAGCTTGCGCGTCCGGAGCCTGTGCTCCGCAACAGGAGAGGCCACAACAGTGAGAGGTCCGCGTACCGCAAAAAAAAGAAAAAAAACCAAAAAAAAACAAACTAGGAGGGACAGAGAACTGGGGACAAAGGAAGCCACCCTGAAGTGGCCAAAGGAGCCCTTCAGTCTCTCAGGACAAGACCCGAAGGTTCTAATTTTAAGACTTAAACCACTTTCATAAGCAAACAAACAAAAAGGAGTTTTTGGCCTCGACAGATCAAATAAGCTCAATGAAGCAGGAAACTATCTGGCAGTAAGCAAAAAACCAATAACCAGAATTTGGCCCTAAGGACTGCTCCTACCTGCAGTGCCAGTTCACCACTGTGGGAGGTGGAAGCCAGACACAGGGGTGCATGCTGTCCCAGAAGCAGGATGGGAGGCAGGAACGGCAGTGAAGGAAACACCTACTGGCTCCCACAGTGGGAGGACTCTCCTGCAACTGACCTCAGCTCTGGTGCCAAAACAGGTCCTTCCACAGAAGTTCATTCACACTTATGGCTGACTTCTTGGCATCAACTGCCAGGCCTCATGCCTTCTGGGCTAAAATGTTGTATGTAAGTCCCAGGTTCCAGATGAGAAACTGAGGCTCGTGTATGAGCACACGGTCCATGTGGAACTGAACGCAGGCCATCTTTCCTGATGTCCAAGACAAAGACGTTCTTGGGTCAGACCATTCACAGAGACACACAGGATCCCAAGCGACCTGGGGAACATGACGACACCAAACCAAATCCAGCAAGCCAAACTACTGAGTCCGCAAAATCCTATGCAAGACAGGACTGTACTGTCAGAAAAAATTAATAAAGGTTACACTAGAAGAAAAATGAACTTGTCTGGTCTGCTCAGCTCTTGGCCATCCATCCCATCTTCTCAGAACGACAGTCTTCACACCCCCTCCAGCAGTTCAGACCAAGAAACTGGCCCCATCGCTTCTCTGTCTGCTCGCTTATCTGACCTGGGCTTTCCCTTTCCTACCTCTCTTTTTCTTCTCCTTCCGTGCCTTCTAAAGAGATACTCAAACATAATTAAACTGCTTTGAACAATGGCAGCATTATTTCTTTGTAAGAGGTTTGAGCTGTCAAAGTCTCTCTTTGGAACAGGAAATGGGAAAAATAACAGTACCATCATTCCCAAAGGCCCCCACCTTATATAAACACTACCATGTCCTCCGCGGGGCTAGAGCTGGAAATTCTGTATTATATGGAACCAGCAGGTGTTAAGAAGTGAACCCTGTCGGATACTCTGTCAATCCGCAGCTGGAAAACAGTTCATGCAGGACATCAAGACTAACAGGGGTTCACTCTCATTCTCTGCTAACAAAGGAAAGATTTGTTACAACAAAGATTTTAAACAACAAAGTCCTGTCCCCGTTTTAAGGTCAAGACAGAAAATAAGAATGAGGCTGCACTCATCATGTTTAATGAGAAAGGCTGTGTCTCTGAGCTCAGCCTAAGAAAACTTCCTGTGGATGGAGCTGTCATTAAAAAAAAAAATTTTTTTTAACCATTTCCTGCCAAAAGAGCAAAACCCCTTCTTTGAGCAAACTGAGAAGGTATATATTTTTAAAGATCTTTCATTGCATGCCACCAAATGAAAGTTGTCATTTATACTTTAAGGAGGCTGTCTTCTTTTTCCCCACTTTGAGCTGTGAAACACTGATGGGTAGATAAAGAGAGGCCTTTCTTGGGACTTCCCTGGTGGTGCAGTGGTTAATACTCTGCACTCCCAAAGCAGGGAGGTGGGTTCAATCCCTGGTCAGGGAACTAGATCCCACATGCACGCCGCAACCAAGAGTTCGCATGCCACAAACATGGAGCTGGCGAGCCGCAACTAAGGAGCCCGCCTGCTGCAACTAAGACCCAGTGCAACCAAATAAATAAAATTACATTTAAAAAAGAGAGAGAGAGAGATCTTTCTTGAAAGAACAGAAGCCAAATCTAGGAACCAAGGAAGCCCAAAAGATGTTCTTTACTGAGGAAAACTTCAGTGAATGAGCTTGTTTATATCAATGTAGTTCCTGCACTATGGAGATGAAAAACAAAAGTATACCTTAGTGTGTTCCAGTCAAACAGCACCTGCCAAACTGAACAGGAGAAAGGATACCTAAGGCCAGGCCCCCACAGTAACTCCTGCTGGTCTGCCTGCTCCCAGCACCTGACGCTGTGGAGGCTTCATTTCCCACAGGCCCTCTGCAGGGCAGCTGGCACAAGCCCTCAGACTTCCTTAGGCAATAAATGCTCAGTGCTTGCAAGATTCTCTATGCAACTAAGCCTATCAGCTTCCAAACAGCCATTTCCCATGCGCTGCTCTGACACCCAATGGTTTAAAACTGTTGGGAACTGGCCACCCTCTCTTTCCTGGACATGTGACCTCAGCCAGCATACCCACTGCTGCTGTGGACGTGTCCACCTCTCTAGCACCAGGACTGGAGCCCTTCAGGGACCAACCTGGGGACCGACTCCACCTCCACAAGCCCCGGTGAGCAACCCTCAGATGCGCCCAGACAGGCAGAAGGGCTGCAGTTCTGGGAAAATGTGTGAGGAGGCAGGTGCAGAAATGGCACCTGCTTCCCCTCCGATTTCCAAATTGATAGTGATTTGCTTTTCACCTTACTGTTCCCGAGTTAGATGTTTCAATAACCTACCTGCCTGATTCCTCTACCAGGGGAAGGAACAGAGTGCTGGGTGAAGACTCAGAGCAAGGCCCCCATCCAGTAAAACAGCCCCTCAGGCAGCTGGGGCCCTTGCGGTGTTTCCCTCCAGCGGGAGCACCTGTAAAGTGCGAGGCACCGTGCTCCCAAACCTGGGCTCTGCATAGCAGTGGAGACAGAGATGGCCTGTCACTCCTCACAGCCCGACTCTCTGAGCCTCGGTTCCCTCGCTCTAATGGAATCTACCTGACAGGTCCGTTGTGCAGAGTAAACGAACAAGGACATGAAATGCTCAGCATGGTCATGGTCTCGGTCTCGCACATGGAGAAGGAACACTGAGCTGAACTGAAAGAGCTTCTGTCCTGGGCTGGCTTTGTCCAGCTCTGCTTGGCTGAACCACCCAGCTGAGCTCTAATTTCCTGCTCTGGTATCCTAAATTACAATTACTCTTTAACCACGTTATTGCTTAAAAGCAGTAGTTTCGTGCTTCAGAAATGACGCCAGTAACGTGGCATGCAGCATCAGAAGGGAAGCTAAGTGGGAAGTGGGTGCAGGGCTGTGGTGGGGCTGCCAGCCTCCTCCGGGGTGGACCCCACCCGGCTCTGGCAGCTCACAGGCAGACCCACCTCACTTCTGTGGCCCTCGGTCCCCAGGACACTTGCGTTTTCTAGCAGAGTCACAGGACCTTCCTGTTCAGCTTGAGTGGTGTTCTGCCCTAGGCCCCCAGGACATGCCCTAAGGCAGCGAAGAGGGGAGCACAGTGCTCTGTGCTGTGGGCCCAGTGCTACTCAACTGTCATCTGCTAAAAATAGCCGAGCCCATCAGCTCTTGCACAGAATACATGGCAGTCGCCAGGGCCGCTCACCGTCCTCTCTGGCTCTGTGCCTTCCTGGGCCCAGGGCAGGATGGCACACCCCCCTTCCCCTTTAGAGTTAGGGGCGGCCAAGTGACTTGCTTTGGCTAAGGAAATGTGAGCAGAGAGACCATGTCCCTTCCGCTTCAGGAGCAGCAACGGCCCACAAGGTGGAGGGAGGGTGTGTGGAGCTGGAGGCCCTGCTGGCCTGGATCCTCAGTGACCACAACAAGCAGAGGCCACACCAGACACACAGTGGGGTAAGAAATACACCAGTGACCCAGGGGTTCTGCTGCATGACCTGGTCTGCCCTGACCAACACTCAGGTCAGATCAACAACGTGCAGGCCTCAAAGGACTGAGCTCCAGGTACAGCGCTGTATACCCAGCTATCTTCAGTGTCTCCATGTGGAGTCCCACAGGCAAATCAAAACTACCATGTCCAAAACCAAATGCTTGATCTTCCACCCTCTCCCCCTCTGCTTCCATCTGCTTCCCCTCCAGTTCTCCATCTCAGCAAATACCTGTGCCCGTGGAAGACCCCCAGCAGTCATTCCCGATACCCCTTCTTGCCCCACCTCCACTTCCAATGCACACCAAGACTCCAAAACATTTCAAACCCATACACCTCTAGTCACCTCGTCTCTGCCTCTCTGCTCCAGGCCAGCCACATATCTTGCCTAGACCAGCAGCCCTAAACTTTCTTGATTACACATTCAATCAGTAACATTTTTGGAACATGCCCTCAATAAATACATTCGTTTTAAATTAAACACATGTATAACTGGGTGGTTAATATCTGAATATGAATATAATTAGAAGTCCCAATATTTCCTTCCCAGACCTTAATGACTGTGTCTCACCCACCTCCTGGGTGAACCCATCCCATTTTGGAGATCAATACCTTGGTCTTCTGAAGAGATTTCTTAAATGGAACCCCCAACCCCCACCTTCCTGCTATACAGCCAGAGAGACCCTTTTCAAAGGCAAACTTGGTCATATCACTGTCTCACTTAAACCTTTACATGCAAGAACATCTGAAACAGGTCCCAGGGAGACTGCCCACCTCTGACCCTCGAGCTATCAGTTACCTGCACGGGCCTAATGCTTCCCCACCTCTGAGACCAGTTCATGTCCCCAGCCCTGTGCTTCCTCCAGGTTTCAGCATCAAGGCTGCTTGCTCCAAAGTCTCCCTGGCTGTTCAATCTAATTGTGCTCTCCTCTTACAATTACTTATATATTAAGGATATTGTCCCTCTGTCTGACATTTTATATATTTCTAAAATATTTCCCTCTGTCATTTGTCTTTTTATTTGGTAAAATTTGTAATTATAGGAGAATATTAAATTTTTTTCTGTTCTTATTGTATTAGTCTTTTTCTTTATGCCTTCTTCCTCTAAGGGTATACATTCTTCTCTGACCTTGACACTGGATAAGTATTCTTAAAAAAAAAAGCGAAAAGATAACCTATGGAATGGGAGAAAATGTTTGCAAATGATGCGACAGACAAGGGCTTAATCTCCAAAATATACAAACAGCTCATACAACTCAACAACAAAAAAACAAACAACCCAATCGAAAATGGGCAGAAGAACTTAAAAGATATTTCTCCAAAGAAGACATACAGATGGCCAGTAGGCACATGAAAAGATGCTCGACATCACTATGAGACAAATGCAAATCAAAACTACAATGAGGTAGCACCTCACACTGGTCACAATAACCATCATTAAAACATCTACAAATAACAAATGCTGGAGAGGGTGCGGAGAAAAGGGAACCCTCCTCCCACCTGTTGGTGGGAATGTAAGTTGGTACAGCCACTATGGAAAACCGTATGGAGGTTCCTAAGAAAAATAAAAATAGAATTACCATATGATCCAGCAATCCCACTCCTGGGAACATACCTGGACAAATCTATAATTCAAAAAGATACATGCAGGACTCCCCTGGTGGCACAGTGGTTAAGAATCCGCCTGCCAATGCGGGGGACACGGGTTCAAGCCCTGGTCTGGGAAGATCCCACATACTGTGGAGCAACTAAGCCCACGTGCCACAACTACTGAGCCTGTGCTCTAGAGCCCGCGAGCCACAACTATTGAGCCCACATGCCACAACTACTGAAGCCCGTATACCTAGAGCCCGTGCTCCACAGCAAGAGAAGCCACCACAATGAGAAGCCCACGCACCACAACGAAGAGTAGCCCCTGCTCACTGCAACTAGAGAAAGCCCGCGTGCAGCAACGAAGACCCAAGGCAGCCAAAAATAAAATAAATTTATTTTTTTAAAAAAAGATACATGCACACCTGTGTTCATAGCAGCACTATTCACAATAGCCAAAACATGGAAACAACCTAAATGTCCATTGACAGATGAATGGGTAAAGATGTGGTACATATATACAATGGACTGCTACTCAGCCACAAAAAAGAATGAAATAATGCCATTTGCAGCAACATGGATGAAACTAGAGATTATCATACTAAGTGAAGTCAGAAAGAGAAAGACAAATACCATATGATATCACTTATATGTGGAATCTAAAATAGGGCACAAATGTACCTATCTAAAAAACGGAAACAGACTCATAGACATAGAGAACAGACTTGTGGTTGCCAACGGTGGTGGGGGAGGGAGAGGGATGGACTGGGAGGCTGGGGTTAGTAGATGCAAACTATCACATTTAGAATGGATCAACAACGAAGTCCTAATATATAGCACAGGGAACTATATTCAATATCCTGTGATAAAACCATGATAGAAAAGATTATAAAAAAAAGAATGTATATATGTGTAAAATTGAGTCACTTTGCTGTACAGCAGAGACTGGCACAACACTGTAAATCAACTATATTTCAATTTAAAAAAATCAAAAAAAATTTCTTATTTTTCTTTTACAGCTTTACATTTTACATTTAATCCTGGAATATATTTTGGAATATGGTGGGAAGAAGGGTTGAGTTTATATATTCCTAAATAGTTACCCAAAAGGTTTTCTGCATCTACAATGCTGCCTTGAAGAGACATTAAAATTTTATATACAAGGCTAAAGATGGTAGATTTAACTGTTCTTTCTCAAAACCCCACAAAAATGACAGTGATTTTTTTTTTAAGCATAAAACCCTAGGGGCAAAGAATGAGAGGAGAGACACCCAAACTTTAGAAGCTGGAAAGCTTCCAAATTTAGTTGACACCCCCAGGAGAGTCCTAATCCAGCATGCAAAGAGATAAGGCACGTGACAGGTGGCTCCAGTGCCTGTGGAAGGGGCTCAGGCTGGGACCCAAATCAGGAGGACAATGTGAAAAATCCCTGCAGATCCTACTTCACTGATGGGGCCACTACCCCACCCCACCAAAAGACTGAAGGTTTATTCTCTACAAAAGGTAAACAGAAGGTTTCTGGACTACAGAGGGCCAGATACTCTAAAAAACAGAAGAAATACATGAAAGTTTAGAATGCAGAGAATCCCAGTCTTCTTCCTCAGTTTCCAGAGAGGTGGTGAGTTCAGGAGCAAAAAATACACGGCAGCCTTCACACTCTGACTACCCTTCTGCTGACCTCCCAGTCCCTGGTCCCTGGCTTCCTGTTTGCAACCGTGGGAGACGTGTGTTGCTCAGAACTACTCATGACCTTGCGTCCTGCCTTCCCTAAAGGAAAACTGAGGCAGACTGATCCCAGGCAGAATTGCATTAAATCTATTTGGGAAAGAAACACCCACCATCTTTTCAATATAATGGATTCTCATCTAAAAACAAATGTATCTCTCCACTTAAACAAGTATTATTTTATGTTCTCAGTAAAGCTGAATAATTTTCTTCATAGAGATGCTATGTATTTCTTATATATTTATTCTTAGATATTATACAGTTCTTGTCTTTAATGTGAAATAGAGCTTATCCTGTTACATTTTTCTAGCTGGCTAGTTACTGGTATATAAGGAAGCTATTAATTGCTGTATATTTATTTTGCATTTGAAAATCTAACTGAGCTCCAATAGTTCTGAGAATTTTTTGGTTGATTTTTATTGGAGTTTTCCAGTTAAAAATTCATTATCTGCAAGCAAGCAATGAAACTTTTTGCTCCTCTTTATAGGTTTATCTTTTAACATTTTCTTAACTTCCCATAATATCTAGAGTATTCAGAATAATATTTTACAGTAGCAGTGAGTACAGATGAAAAGTCTTGCTTCTTCAATTGAATTTCCATTCATCTAACAAATATTTATCAGGCATCTACTATGTGCCAGGCAGTAAATAAAATGTTTGACATTTTACTTTTTATTACAATGTTGGTTGATGAGATAGATGTCTTTGATCAATATTTAATGTTAAGTGTAATAAATAGTAGACTTGTCAGTGAAACAGTAGAATATGAAGGTACAAAAGGCAGCTTTAGAAAAAACAAACGTAAGCATCTGCATTTCCATCCACTTGAGAATCTCTAAGCCTGGGGTTTCTTGTGCCGCGAATGGAGTAGAAAAGCCTCCTGCTGCACCACAGCAGGTAACAGGGTGACCAAATGCCCCAGGACCATGCCATCCTGCCCTCTGGGTCAAGGCCATTCTGAGACTCTACTGAAGTAGCTCTTGAATTCATTCTCCTTCCATTTTCATTTGACCAAAACAAAGACTCACAATGAGACAATACTGTGAGAATTTATCTTCAGTGCAAAGGGCTACAGAGCTACAGTATTTTGTGACATTTTCTGTTATTGAAACACGTAGCACATGTAGAAACACATATTAAACAATGAAGTTCCATCTTCACCTATGTTTTGGCAAAGAATAAGAATACTGACAGGGGGGACTTCCCCGGTGGCGCAGTGGTTAAGAACCGGCCTGCCAATGCAGGGGACATGGGTTCAATCCCTGGTCCGGGAAGATCCCACAATACCTCAGAGCAACTAAGCCCACGCACCACAACTACTGAGCCCGCATGTCACAACTACTGAAGCCTGCGCGCCTACAGCCCATGCTCCGCAACAAGAGCTCGCGCACCTCATCAGAGCAGTCCCCGCTTGCTGCAACTAGAGAAAGCCCGCATGCGGCAACAAAGACCCAACGCAGCCGAAGATAAAAATAAATAAATTTATATGTATAAAAAAATACTGACAGGGAATTCCCTGGTGGTCCAGTGGTTAGGGCTCCTTGCTTCCACTGCGGGGGACACGGGTTTGATCCCTGGTCCAGGAAGTAAGACCCATCAAGCTGTGCAGTGGCAAAAAAAAGAATACTGACTATACCAAAACAGTAAGTATGAGCAAACACCCTGCCCACTGCCAGAGGGCCCTGCTCTCTGACCAAGCAATTCCATCCACTCTTAAGGACTGACCACAAAGGAGGAGAGCATCCTAGCATGTCAGGAAGGCTCTGCACAGATGTCCTCTCTGTAACACAGTCTGTGAGAGGAAAATGGAATATGCTCGCAATACGCAACAGGGATTACTTTTTCATAGCTTTATGCCCTCTCTGATAACAGATAAATGTAGAAAACTTGCAAACTGCATAAAAGCATTGAAAAGAGAATAAAAATAACCCCAAATCATATGATCCTATAGGAGCCTCTGTTAATATACTAGCATAGTATATTCTTATAAACTTGATGCCATATAAAGTTAGGATCTGTGGTGGAGATGGCTAGCAGATCTCCAGAAGTCTGTACTCACCCTTCCCTAGGGCAGAGGTGATGATGGGAAATGTCTACATTTCCAGTCAGACTACATTTCCAGCCCACCTGGGGAGCAGGCGAAGCTGAGTGAGCAGGCTCACCAGAGCAATGTGATTCTGGCAGTGTGCGTGTAGTTGTCGGTACTAATTTGGTAAAGTAGCTGGTATCAATGCTGACATGAGCTTATATTCTACATGCTTATTTTTGTTTTTCGTTTACCAATAATTCTGTTAAAGGTCACATGTTTACATATTTCAAAAAGTAAAATATAGTCTCACTGACAACTCGCCTCCATGCATTCGGATAACCACTTTTATTACATACTTATTTATCCTCCCAGCGTTTCCTTATGCAAATACATGTACATGTTCTCATCCTTCTCTTTCTCATACAAAAGGGGGACACTACACACTGTAAGCTGTTTCACACCTTGATTTTTCTCTATCAACAATATACCCGGGCAGTCCCTCCCTGTCAATTCACACCTATGTTGCAGCCCCACAATATTTCACTGGGTTGATACATCCTAGGGCATTAAACCAGTCTCCTACCACTGGACACTGAGGCTGTTTCCAGCAGTCAGTGCACCACGAATCATCTGTACAAGTGCAATTTTGTATGTGCAAGTGCACACTGGATAGTCCCAGAATGGAAACTGTTGGATCAAAGAGTAAATGCATCTGTGATTAAGAGATTACTCTCAAATTCCTGCTTCCCTCAAAGCCTCACTAGCAAAATGGTTGTCTAAGATGCATGTGTGCCAATCTGATAGGTGAGAAATGGCATCTTGGTGTAGTTTTGATCTGATTTCTCTAATTATGAATAAGTATGGTTGAGCACCCTTTCACATACTGAAGGGATATGGTATTTCTTTTTCTATTAATTATGCATGCCCTTTGCATATTTTCCATTGGGTTTTGATCTTTTTCTTTTCAATTCCCAGAAGCTCTTTATCTATTAAAGCAATTAGCCCCTTATCTAAATGAGTTGCAAATATTTTGTTCTTTTTTCATTAGTGATATCACGCAGATGTTCTTTGTATTCATGTTTCTGGAATTTCCGTCCTGTCTCAATGGCTTGTTACTCGGAGTTGCTGCCATCCTGCAGAACCTGAACACGGCAGCATGGTCCAGTCTCTACTCACACTCCCCTCCACAGGGCTCCTGGCACTCCTGTATGTTGTTTGTTCAGAAACAGCTCGTGTGGAACCCGAGACAACCAGGTTGGCATTTTTACTTGGAATTTTGTTAAATGAATAATCAAACTTCGGGAGATTAGGCAGTTTATGATGCGAGCTTTCCAACTCAAGAACAAATAGGTCCTTACGTTTGTTCAAGTCTACTTCTGTGTCCTCCGAGAATGTCTGAAGTTTTCCTCTTACAGATTTTGTGTACTTCTTTCCAAGGCATTATTCCTTATAGGCATTTTTTGTTATTGACTTTATTTGGTCTTCTCTTCCATTATATCTCACAACCAATTTTTGTTGCTCTGCCTCCAGTGGCTGTGTGACCCTAGGCAAGCTACCTGTCTGTGCCTTGATTTCCTCATCTGTGAAATGGGGACTACAGTACCTTGTGAGGTAGTTGTAAACATTTAAAAGTTAATACAGGGGGGCTTCCCTAGTGGTGCGGTGGTTGAGAGTCCGCCTGCCGATGCAGGGGACGCGGGTTCGTGCCCTGGTCCAGGAGGATCCCACATGCCGCGGAGCGGCTGGGCCCGTGGGCCATAGCCGCTGAGCCTGCGCGTCCGGAGCCTGTGCTCCGCAACGGGAGAGGCCACAACAGTGAGAGGCCTGCGTACCGCAAAAAAAAAAAAAGTTAATACAGGGAATTCCCTGGTGGTCCAGTGGTTAGGACTAGTGCTTTCACTGTGGTGGCCCAGGTTTAATCCCTGGTCAGGGAATTAAGATCCTGAAAACCACATGGTACAGCCAAAAAGAATAATAAAAAATAAAAAATAATTTTTATTTTTTAAAAATTTATTTTAAAAATTTGTTTATTTATTTTTGCCTGCGTTGGGTCTTCATTGATGCACATGGGCTTTTTCTAGTTGCGGCGAGTGGGGGCTGCTCTTCATTGCGGTGTACGGGCTTCTCGTTGTGGAGCACAGGCTCTAGGCATGCGGCCTTCAGTAGTTGTGGCATGCGGGCTCAGTAGTTGTGGCTCACGGGCTCTAGAGCGCACGTTCAGTAGTTGTGGCGCACAGGCTTAGTTGCTCCATGGCATGTGGGAGCTTCCCAGACCGTGTCCCCTGCATTGGCAGGTGGATCCTTAACCACTGCGCCACCAGGGAAGCCCCAAAATAAATTTTAAATAGATAAAAATAAAAGTTAAAACATGTAAAGTGCTTAAGAAAATGGTATCTGGTAAAAAGCACTCAATGTTATTTTTATTAACTCTTTCTGTGACTATCTTTATTGATTCTTTCCTTTTCTTTCTCTTCATTTCTTTTTGATTGTTCTGTCTCTACCACTCTCCTTCACTTTCCTTACCCCCATCTTCAGCAAACACCAACTTGCTTGATGCTATTTTTGAAAGACAGTGGGGCATCCAGGATACAAGACTACTGCTTTAAAAGTTCAGCAAACACAGCCTTCTTGCTCTTGAGGGACTGCAGACCAAGACCTTGAGCGTAGCCTTGGCTCTTAACAAAGGCCTCCTCAGCAACACAGACATTTAAACACAGTGAACGTGCTTAATGCTACTGAACTATACACTTAAAGGTTAAAGTGGTCAATTTTGCTTTGTATATTTTACCACAATAAATTTTTTAAAAGGCTGTCTCATTTGGGAAATTATTATAACTCCCTTTTCACTCAAGAAGCATTGTTTGCCTAGCACTAGAATTGTCAGTAAGAGACAATACAAGTCTCTAAGCAAAGTAGTAAGCACCCTACCAACTAGAAACTACTTACTCTCCAGTGCTATTTTCATAGCAAAAAAGTATCTGAGAAAGTTCTGAAACCTGTAGCAATACAAAGCAAAAAAATGACTTAACAATACAGGTAATTTAATTATCTCCAAAACAAAAGTATAAAAACAAGGAAAACAAATTCACATGCAAAACAGGTGTCTCTTGCGAACTTCTTTTAAATTAACAGAGAAAGTAGATGGGGTAAGTGGACAGGGAAACAGAAACATTATACCACTCACTTTATACTTGTATAATACTGATAAACCTTGTTGAGATATTACTACAACTCCATAAAGCAGGTAAAATAGGTAACACTCCCATTTTAGAGATATGAAAACTAAGCTCACAGTTATTAATTCACTTGCTCAAGGTAAGGCCTAAGCTGAGGATGAGCTTGTGTCCTGGGCCTCTCAGTCTGGCCCACCCTTTCCATTCCACCAAATCCTCATTGGGAATGAATTAAACATTGCTAGAAATCCCAAAAGTAACTTGACCCTCAGCTCACATGGGTTTCTCCTTGGTGTTTCAGCTCACCTGACAATGCCCATAATTTCAGAGGCTGGTGGCAATAAAACCAAAAGAAGTTCTACACTGAGCAGGTGGTGACAACAACGTGGACAAGAATGAAAGCTGGGGGAAAACTTTTTTCAAAATGCTCATGTAAAAGCTCAATAATATTTATTTTGTTTTCTAAACACATTTATTGAGGTATAATTGACATAAACTGCACATATTTAGTGTATAATGTGATAAGTTTTAACCTATTAAACACTTGTGAAACCATCACCACATTCAAGATAATGAACATACCTATCACCCCAGAAGTTTCCTCTTGCCCCTTTTTATTCCTCCCTCCTGCCCCTCTCTGGTCCCCATTCCCCACCCCCAAGCAACCACAGACTTTCTATCACTACAGGTTAGTTTGAATTTGCTTGTTTTACCTAAATGAAATGGATTCTTTCACTCAGCACAATTATTTTGAGATTCATTTGTTCACTTACTCCTGTCTGTATCAATAGTTCACTCCTTTAAAAAAACTTTTTTAGAGCAGTTTTAGCTTTACAGCAGTACTGAACAGAAGGTGCATACAACACCTCCCCACTGCCAACTTCACCCACTTTTTTTTTTTTTTGGCCACACCATGTAGCATGCGGGATCTTAGTTCCCCGACAAAGGATCGAACCCATGCCCCTTGCATTGGGAGCATGGAGTCTTAACCACTGGGCCACCAGGGAAGTCCTGTCACCCACTATTACATCCCCCACCAGTGATAAATTTATTACAACTGATGAACCTCCACTGGCACATCGTCACCCAGAGTCCATAGCTTCCTTTAGGATTCACTCACAGTATACATTCTAAGAGTATGGACAAATGTATAATGATACGTATCCACCACTGTAGTACCATGCAGAGTAGTTTCATTGCCCAATATATCCTCTATGTCCCAAGTTCATTCCTTTTGATTGCTGAGTAATATTCCATTGTAGGGATATATATATATAATTTGTTTTTACATTCACTTGTTGGACATTTGGGTTGTTTCCAGTACTTGCTTGTTATACATTAAACCTGCTATAAACATTGTTTTTCTGTTTTCTATTTTTCTGATTTGTTTGGTATTTATCATATGCTTCTTTCTGGTTTGGGTTTAATTTGCTCTTTTTTTCTAGTATCTTAAAACAAGCTAAAGTCATTGACTACAGACCTTTCTTCTTTTCTACTGTAAGTATTTATGTTATAAACTCCCCAAGGATGCTTTAGGGGCATACATGTTTATTTTCATTCAGTTCCAACTATTGTCTAATTTCCCCTTTGATTTCTTCCTTGACTGGTGGCTTATTCAAAAGTGTGTTATTCAGTACTCAAATGTTTGGGGATTTTTCCAGACATCTTTCTATTATTGATTTCTAATTTAAATCTTTGTGGTCAGAAAACAGACTTTGCATGACATAAATTCTCTTAAATTACTGAGACTTGTTTTATGGCCTAGAATGTGGTCTATCTGGTAAATGTTCCATGTGTACTTGAAGAGAATGTGTACCTGCTATTGTTGGGGGAACTGTCAACCAAGTTAAACTGGTGAACAATGTTGGTCAAGTGTACTATATCCTTACTGATTTTCTGCTTCCTGCTTCTATCAGTTATTGAAATCTCTGATTATAATTGTGGATGTGTCTATTTTCCTTGCAGTTCTATTTCTGCTTCATGTATTCTGAAGCCCTGTCAATTATGTATTTAAATGTTTAGGACTGTTATGTCCCCTTGATTATTTTATCCCTTTGTCATTATGAAATGATCTTCTTTATCTCTGGTAATATTCTTTGCTCTCAAGTCTACTTCATCTGATATTAATATAGACACCCCAGCTACCTTCTAACTAGTGTTACCATGGTATGTATATATTTTCATTCATATAATTTTAACCTTTTTGTTTTATATTTAAAATGCCTTTCTTTGGTAGGCATCACATAGTTGGATATTGCTTTTTTTAACCAATCTGAATCATCTCTGCCTTATAATTGGGTGTTTGGCCCATCTTGCTTTTTGTTTTCTATTTGTTCCATGTATCTTTGTTCCCCTTTTCCTCTTTTTCTGCCTTCCTTTGAATTAACCAAGCATTTTTTTATGATTTCATTTTATTTCCTTTGTTGGGTTCCTATTAACTCTTAGTTTTGTTACTTTAGTGACTGCCTTAAGGTTTACAGTATCCATCATTATCATATTGACATCCAAGTGAGATTATACCATTTCACATATAACATAAAGATCTTATAATAGTTTACTTCCATTTCTTCTCTCCTGGGCTATATCCATTTGTTGTCATGAATTTTACTTTATAGATGTTATAAACTTCACAAAGCATTGTTACTACTTTTATATAAGCAATTTTAATATAAAGATATTTAAATAATAAAAAATATAGCTTACATATTTTCTCACATAATCATTTCCAGTGTTCTTCATTCATTTGTGTAGATTCAGGTTTTCATCTGGTATAATTTTTCTTCTGCCTAAAGGACATCCTTAAACGTTTCTTAGAGTGTGGGTCTGCTGGTGATTAATTCTTTCAGCTTTCATGTGTCTGAAAACTTCTTTGTTTTTGGAAGATGTGTTCACCTGGTAAAGAATTCTAGGTGAAGTGTGGCCAAGATGGTGGAGCAGGAGAACCCTGAGCTCACCTTTTCCCACAGGCACACCAAAATCACAACTATTTACAGAATACCTGTCTATGAGAAGAACATAAAGACTAGCAGAAAAGACTTTCCAGAATTAACTGTATGAAGAAGGAACCACAATGAGACAGGTAGGAGAGGCAGACCCACACCCCAAGTAGGCAACACACTGACAGAAGGATAATCACAATTGCACATGTTTTCCCCAAGGAGTGAGGGGTCTGAGCCCCACATCAGGCACCCCAGTCCAGGGGTCCTGCACCGGGAAGATCAGCCCCCAGAACATCTCACTTTGAAGGCTAGTGGGGCTTCTATAAAGGAGAGCTAGAGAGCTACAGGAAACAGAGAGTGTGCTGTTAAAGGGTGCACACAAAATCTCACATGCTCCAAGTCCCAGCAGAGAGACAGTAATTTGAAAGTAGCCTGGGTCACACCAACTTACTAATCTTGGAGAGCATCCTGAAGAGGCAGGAGGCAACTGGGACTCCCCTTGGGGACACAGATACTGGTAGCAGCCATTTTGGGGAGCTCATTCTACCACAAGAACAGTGGCACTGGCAAGCACCATTCTGGAGTCTTCTCTCTAGCCTATCAGGGTCAGGGGCTTATCCGCCCACCAGCAGGCTGGCAACAACCCCAGGACACCGCAGGGCATGCAGCTAGATGTACCAGGACTCAGCCCCAACAACCAATGGGCCAACAGCCACTGCACGAGGCAGGACCTGGCAGTCAACCTGGCCCGGGTCCAGGCCCACCTCTCAGCATGCCCACAGTAGTAGACCCTGCCACAAAAGAAGGGCCCATGCAGCCAACATAGGGGGCACCCCTAGAGCATATAGCTCTGGTGGCCAGAGGGGAGTAGACTGCTAAGCCACACAGGACATCTCCTACATAGGGCCACTTTTCCAAGACCAGGAGACGTAACCAACCAACCTACCAAATACAGGGAAATAAACACAGAGAATTAGACAAAATGAAACAACAAAGGAATCTGTTTCAAATAAAGGAACAAGACAAAACCCTAGAAGAAGAACTGAGCAAGACGGATATAAGCAAACTACCTAACAAAGAGTTCAAGGTAATATTCATAAAGATACTTAAAGAACTTGGGGGAAGAATGGATGAACGCAGTGAGAATTTCAACAAGTTAGAAAATATAAAGAAGAATCAAACAGAGCTGACGAACATAATAACTGAAATAAAACTACACTGGAAGGAATGAACAGTGAATGAGAACAAATCAGCAAACTGGAAGACAGAGTAGTGGAACCATCCAGCCTTAACAGAAAAAAGAATTTTTAAAAATGAGCATAGTTTAATAAGAGACATCTAGGACCACATCAAGCATACTAACATTCACATTATAGGTGTCCCAAAAGGAGAAGAGAGAAAGAGGCAGAGAACTTATTCAAACAAATAATAGCTGAAAACTTCCCTAACCTGGAAAAGGAAACAGACATCCAAGTCCAGGATGCACTAAGTCCCAAACAAGGTGAATCCAAAGAGATCTACACCAAGACAAATTATAATTAAAGTGGCAAAATTAAAGATAAAGAATCTTAAAAGTAGCAAAAAAAAAAGGGCAATTAGTTATGTGCAGGGGAACTCCCTAAGACTATCAGCTGACTTTTCAGCAGAAACTTCACAGGCCAGAAGGAAGTGGCATGATATATTCAAAGTAATGAAAGGAAAAAACTCTATATAGTAAGTCCCCTACATACAAACGAGTTCCATTGCAAGAGTCCATTCATTAAGTCCAATTTGTTCATAAGTCCAACAAAGTTAGCCTAGGTACCCAAACACAATTGGCTATATAGTACTGTACTGCAATAGGTTTATAATAATTTTCACACAAGTAATACATAAAAAACAAACACAAAAAATAAAGAAAACACTTTTAATCTTACAGTACAGTACCTAGAAAAGTCCAGCTACATCATCACTGCTTTTATACTTCCTTCCAGATATCCTGGGCTTGAAATAAAGACACTGTACTACTGTACTCTATACACTACTGTAAAGTACACAAAAGGACAACCACTTGTAGAGGATGCATGCACGTGACAATGTATGCCAGACACATGAACTAACTTACATGACTGGACATGTGAGCACATGTTTCCATTTTTGAAAGTTCACAACTTCAAGGTTCATATATAGGGGACTTACTGTAACCAAAAATACTCTACCCAACAGGGCTATCATTCATATTTGAAGAAGAAAGAAAATGTTCTACATATAAACAATAACTAAAAGAATTCAGCACCACTGCATTGGCATTATGAGAAATGTTAAAGGGACTTCTCTAAGCAGGATTTAAAAAAAAAAAAAGGAAAAAACCACACAACTAGAAATATGAAAATTATGAAAGGAAAAAATCTCATTGGTAAAGGCAAACATACAGTAAATGTAGTGCATCAACCACTTATAAAGCTAGTAGGAAGGGTAAAAGACAAAAGTGGTAAAATCATCTATATCCACGATAAGTAGTTAAGGTATACACAAAACAAAAAGATGTAAAACATGATGTCAAAAAAATTAAACATGGTGGGAGAATAAAAATGCAGGGTTGTTAGACTGAATTTCAACTTAAAAGATCATCAACTTAAAATAATAACACAAGTTATTACTAACATATATTACATATGTGTGTCTGTAATTGTTATATATGAACATCATGGTAACCACAAACCAAAATCTTACAACTCTCTCTCACACACACACACACAAAGAGAAAGCAACCCAAATATAACACTAAAGATATCCTCAAATCACAAAAGAGCAAAAGAAGAAGGAACAAATGAGAACTATAAAAACAATCAGAAAACATTTAACAAAATGGAAATAAGTAGGGACTTCCCTGGTGGTACAGTGGTTAAGAATCCGCCTGCCAATGCAAGGGACACGGGTTCGAGCCTGGTCCAGGAAGATCCCACATGCCGTGGAGCAACTAAGCCCATGCACCCCAACTACTGAGCCTGTGCTCTAGAGCCCGCGAGCCACAACTACTGAGCCTGCATGCCACGACTACTGAAGCCCGTGTGCCTAGAGCCCATGCTCCACAACAAGAGAAGCCACCACAATGAGAAGTCCACACCAACGCAACAAAGAGTAGCCCCTGCTTGCCACCACTAGAGAAAGCCTGTGCACAGCAATGAGGACCCATTGCAACCAAAAATAAATAAATAAATTTATTTTAAAAAATGGCAATAAGTACATACCTATCAATAATTACTTTAAAAGTAAATGGACTAAATGCTCCAATCAAAAGGCACAGAACAGCTTAACAGACTAAAAAAAAACACGACCCATCTATATGCTGACTACTATGCTGAAGAGACTCATTTCAGATCTAAAAACACAGAGACTGAAAGTGAGGTAATGGAAAACGGTATTCCACGCAAATGGAAACAAAAAGAGAGCAGGGGCAGCAATACGTATTATCAGACAAAATAGATTTCTGAACAGACTGTAACAAGAGACAAAGGACATTAAATAATGATCAAGGGATCAATCCAACAGGAAGATATAACAAATGTAAACACATATGCACCCAACATAGGAGCAACTAAATACATATAGCAAATATTAACAAACATGAAGGGAAAAACTGACAGTAACACAATAATAGTAGGGGACTTTAACACCCCACTTACATCAATGGACAGATCATCCAGAGAGGAAATCAATAAGGAAACACTGGCCTTAAGTGACACACTAGACCAGATGAACTTAAAAGATATATCAAGTCTCAATAAAGTTAAGATGGAAAGCATAGCAAGCATCCTTTCCAACCACAGTGGTATGAGAGTAGAAATCTACTACATGGAAAAAACTGCAAAAAACACAAACACACATGTGGAGGCTAAACAATATGCTTCTCAACAAACAATGGGTCACTGAAGAAATCAAAGAGGAAATTAAAAAATACCTGAAGACAAATGAAAATGGAAATACAATGATCCAAAACCTATGGGACACAGCAAGAGCAATTCTAAGAAAGAAGTTTATAGTAATACAAGCCTACCTCAGGAAACAAGAAAAATCTAAGGAACTAGAAATAGAAGAACAAACAAAACTCATAGTTAGTAGAAGGAAAGAAAAATAAAGATCTGAGCAGAAATAAATGGAGACTTAAAACAACAGCAGAAAAGATCAATGAAACTAAGAGCTAGTTCTTTGAAAAGATAAACAAAATTGACAAACCTTTAGCCAGACTCATCAATAAAAAAAAGAGTGGGACCAAATCAATAAAATCAGAAATGAAAGAGAAGTTATAAATGACACCACAGAAATACAAAGGATCGTAAAAGATTACTACAATTAAACACCAATAAAATGGACAACCCAGAATAAATGGATAAATTCCTAAAAACGTACAATCTCCTAAAACTGAATCAGAAAAAAACAGAAGATATGAACAGAATGATTACCAGTCATGAAACTGAATCAGCAAAATAAACAAAAACAAAAAACAAAACAAAACAAACTCCCAACAAAGTCCAGGATAAGATGGATTTATAGATGAATTCTACCAAACATTTAAAGAAGAACTGATACCTATCTTTCTCCAACTACTGCAAAAAAGGAAGAGTCAGGAGTGCTTCCAAAGTCATTCTACAAGGCCAGCATCACCTTGGTACCAAAACCAGATGAGGATACCACAAAATAAGGAAAACAGAGGCCAATATCCCTGATGAACACTGATGTAAAAATCTTCAATAAAATGTTAGCAAAATGAATTCAACAATACATCAAAAAGATCATACACCATAATCAAGTGGGATTTATCCCATGGATGCAAGGTGTTTCAATATCCAGAAATCAATGTGATACACCACACAACAAATTGAAAAATAAAAATCATATGATCATCTTAATAGATGCAGAAAAAGCTTTTGACAAAATCCAATACCCATTTATGATAAAAACTTTCACCCAAGTTGGTATACGGGAAACATACCTCAACATAACAAAGGCCATCTATGGTAAGACTATGCCAACATCATACAAAAAGGTGACAAGCGGAAAGCATTTCCCCTAAGATCAGGAACAAGACAAGGATGCCCACTCACCATTTTTATTCAAGATAGTATTGGAAGTCCTAGACACAGCAATCAGACAAGAAAAATGAAAAGAATCCAAGTTGGAAAGGAAGCAGTAAAACTGTCACTGTTTGCATATGACATGACATTATATATAAAAAAATCCTAAAGACACCACCAAAAAACCTATCAGAACTCACCAATGAATTCAGTAAAGCTGCAGGATGCAAAATAATACAAATCTGTTGCATTTCTGTACACTAACAATGAACTATCAGAAAGAGAAATTAAGAAAACAACCCCATTTACAATTGCATCAAAAAGAATAAAATATCCAGGAGTAAATCTAACCAAGGAGGGAAAAGAGCTGTACCCAGAAAACTATAATACACTGATGAAAGAAACTAAAAAGAAACAAATGGAAAGATATACCATGTTCATGGATTAGAAGAATCCCAAGACAATCCACAGATTCAATGCAATCCCTACCAAATTCCAACGGAATTTTTCACAGAACTACAACAAATAATGCCCAAATTTGTATGGAAACACAAAAGAGTCCAAAATAGCCAAAATAATTTTAAGAAAGAACAAAGCTGGAGGTGTCATGCTCCATTATTTCCAACTATACTACAAAGCTATAGTAATCAAAACAGTATGACAACACTGTAAATCAACTATACTTCAATTTAAAAAAAAAACAACAGTGGGACTTCCCTCGTGGTCCAGTGGGTAAGATTCCACAGTCCCAATGCAAGGTGCCTCAGTTCAATCCCTAGTCGGGGAAAAAGATCCCACATGCATGCCACAACTAAGAAGCCCACATGCCGCAACTAAAGATCCCGCATGCTGCAAGTAAACATGCTACAAGATCTCGCGTGCCGCAACTAAGACACAGTGCAGCCTAAACAAACAAACAAACAAAAACAAAAAAACAGTATGATACTGGCACAAAAACAGACACATGGATCAACAGAACAGAACAGCGAGCCCAGAAATAAACCCACACTTATATGGTCAATTAATCTATGACAAAGGAGGCAAGAATATATGATGGGAAAAAGAAAGCCTCTTCAATAAACGGTGTTGGGAAAACTGGAGAGCTACATGCAAAAGAAGCGAACTGGACTACTTTCTCACACTATATACAAAAATAAATTCAAAATGGATTAATGACTTAAATGTAAGACCTGAAACCATAAACTCCTAGAAGAAAACATAGGCAGTATGCTCTCTGACATCAAATAGATATAGATATATAGATATCTCCTCAGGCAAGGGAAACAAAAGGAAAAATAAACGAATAGGACTACATCCAACTAAAAAGCTTTTGCACAGTGAAGGAAACTATCAGCAAAACAAAAAGGCACCCTACTGAATGAGAGAAGATATCTGCAAACAGTGTATTTGATAAGGGGTTAATAGCCAATATGTATAAGAACTCATACAACTAAACATTAAAAAACAAACAGCCAATTAAAAAATGGGTCAGAGGACCCACACAGACGTTTTTCCAAAGAAGATACACAGATGGCCAACAGACACATGAAAAGATGCTAGCATCACTAATCATCAAGTAAATGCAAATGAAAACCATGAGATATCACCTCACACATGTCAGAATGATTATCATCAAAAAAGACAACAAATAACAGATGAATGGATAATGATGTGATACACACACACACACACACACACACACACACACACACACAAGACCATTATTCAGCCATTTAAAAAAAAAGAAATCTGGGAACTTCGCTGGTGGCACAGTGGTTAAGAATCTGTCCACCAATGCAGGGGATATGGGTTTGAGCCCTGGTCCAGGAAGATCCCACATGCTGCGGAGCAAGTAAGCCCAAGCACAACTACTGAAGCCCGTGTGCCTAGAGCCCATGGTCCGCAACAAAGAGTAGCCCCCGTTTGCTGCAACTAGAAAAAGCCTGTGTGCAGCAACAAAGACCCAACACAGCCAAAAATAAACTTATTTTTTAAAAAAATGAAATCTGTCTTTTGCGACAACATGGAGGGACCTGAAGGTATTATGCTGAGATAAGTCAGACAGAGAAAGACAAATATCATATGATTTGTCTTGTATGTGGAATCTAAAGAACAGAACAAACAAAACAGAAACAGACTGATAGAGAACAAATTGGTGGCTACCAGAGGGGAGGCATGTAGGGGAATAAGTGAAATAGGTTAGGGAGATTAAGAAGTACAAACTTCCAGTAAAATAAGTAAGTCACAGGGATGAAACGTACAGCACAGGGAAGATAATCAATAATACTATAACTCTGTAGGGTGAGAGATGGTAGCGACTTATCATGGTGATCATTTTGTAATGTATAAAAATACTGAATCACTATGTTGTACACCTGAAACTAATATAGTAAGTCAATTATACTTCATTTATAAGGAAAGAAAGAAGGCAGGGAGGAAGGAGAAAGAAGAAAAGAGGAAAGAAAAAAGAAAAGAGAAAAGAGAAAAGAGAGAATAAATTCTAGGTAGACAGAGGTTTTTTGGTTTTCTTTTTTTTTTCAGTGTTTTAAATATGCTGTTCCATGGCCTTCTTTTTTTTTATCACAAGAAATCTGCTGTCACCTGCACATTTGCTTTTCTGTACATGTCTTTCTTCCTCTGGCTGCTTTTAAGATTTTTCTCTTCATCACTGGTTTTGAGTAATTTGATTATGATGTGCCTTGGTATAGTTTTCTTCCTGGTTTTTTTTTCTGTTTTTTTTTTTTTTTTTTTTTTTTTTTGCGGTACGCGGGCCTCTCACTGTTGTGGCCTCTCCTGTTGTGGAGCACAGGCTCTGGACGCGCAGGCTCAGTGGCCATGGCTCACGGGCCCAGCCGCTCCGCAGCATGTGGGATCTTCCCACACCGGGGCACGAACCCGTGTCCCCTACATCGGCAGGCGGACTCTCAACCACTGCGCCACCAGGGAAGCCCCTTCTTCCTGTTTTTTGTGTGGGTGATTCACTGAGTTGAGTTTACAGTTTCCATCAAGCTTGGAAAGTTTCTGGCCATTATTCTTTCACCTATTTTTTCTTTCTCTCCTTCTTCTGTGGGAACTCTAATTACCCATATATTAAGTTGCCTGAAGTTGTTCCACAGTTCAGTGCTACGTCTGAAAATTTTTTGATTCTTTTTTATATGTTTCATGTTGGATAACTGAATCTTTCCTTCCACAACATCTAATCTGCCATTAATGCCCCTCAGTGTATCTTTCACTTAACACACTTGTAGTTTGTCATCTTTAGAAACTTGATTTGGGTAATTTTCATATCTTCCATGACCCTACTTAACTTTTTAAACACATGGAATATAGTTGTAATAACTGTTCTAATGTCCTTTGCTGACTGTACCATCTGTGTCAGTTCTGGATTGGTTTTCATTGATTGTTTATTCTCATTACAGGTTACATTTTCCTGTCTCCTTGCACTGTGCTCCCCAACTGTAATTCATACATTTAGATACTAACCCCAGGTGCTAAGAATGTGACTGTATTTGGAGATAGAGTCTTTAAGAGGTTAAATTAAGTTAAAATTCGGTCTTTAGTGGGGACTTCCCTGGTGGTCAAGTGGGTAAGATTCTGTGTTCCCAATGCAGGGGACCTGGGTTTGATCCCTGTTCAGGAAACTAGATCCTGCATGCATACCACAACTATTAAAGAGTTCGCATGCTGCAACTAAGAGTCTGCGTGCTGCAACTAAGACCCAGCGCAGCCTAAATAAATGTATGTTAAAAAGAAAAATTGGTCATTATGGTAGGCTGTAATCCAATAAGACTGGTGTCCTTATAAGAAGAAACCTGGACAGACATGCAGAGGAAAGACCATGTAAGACACAGGGAGAACATGGACATCTACAAGCCAAGGAGAGAGGCCCCAGAAGAAACCAATGCTGCCAACACACTGATCTCAGACTTCTAGCGTCCAGAATTGTGAAAAAATAAATTTCTCTCATTTCAGCCACCCAGTATGTAGTACTTTGTTACGGCTGCCCAAGCAAACTAATACATCTGGTAATATTTGATTAGATATGAGACATTGTGAATTTTACTTTGTTGGGTGCTGGATATTTTTATGTTCCTATAAATACTGAATCTTGTTTCAGGATGCAGTGAATTGGAAACAGTTTGATTCTTCTGGGTTTTGTTTTTATGATTTGTTAGGTGGGTCCAGAGCAGTACTCTGTCTAGGGCTAATTATTTCCCATTACTGAAGCATGACATTCCTGAGTGTTCTACCCAATGTTCAGTGAATTATGGTCTTGTTAGAGGGAACTGGAACTGTTTCATCTAAACCTTTCGGGAAGTTCTCTCCCCAGCCTCAGATAGTTTCCTCACACATGTGTGCTGAGCAGCACTATGTTGAATACTCAAGGTGCAGAGATCTCCAGATTCTCCTCTGCAGATCTCCAGAGTTCTCTCTGTACCGATGTCTCTCCCTGGTCCTCTGTCCTATAAAGTGTAGGCATGTTGGTGTCCCCAGACTCTCAGCACCTTATCCACAGCTCAGGAAGTCCACCAGGCTCCACATCAATTTCCTTGTCCCTGTGATACAGCGGGGAAACTCTCACGGTAGTAAGCTGGAGTTGCTGTAGGGCTCACTTTGTTTGTCACCTCTCCAGAGACTACTGTCTCTCGTTGCCAGTGGCCAGTGTTTGGAAACCTTGTTTCATGCATTTTGTCTGGATTTTGTTGTTGTTTTAGTTATTTCAGGGTAAATTCAGTCCCTGTTACTCTATCTTCAGTGGCCAGAAGTGGAAGAACTGTATTCCTATTAAAAAGTATCTATATTTAGTTTTCACCAATTCCTCTATTACTGTAACCATCAAAATTATTAAGGAAGAGTTTTTCGCTTTATTCCATTATATTAATAGATATATTTCAAAATACATCTTATATTATATATTCCATCATATATATATGTGTACATACATATATATATATATATATATATATTCTATTATCTCATTATATTCTCTCAGAAGGAACAAAAGAGTAAATCCAAAATTCACTCCCCAAGACTAATAGGTGGACTTCTACCTAGTTTATAGGTGGAAACCTTAAGAACAATCTTCAAACTCTTATTCAAACACAGTATTGGGAGTAATTTCACTGAACAGAATTAAAAGCTTTAAGGCCTTAATAAAATACACAAGTGCAATCCCATAAATGTCTTTGTTCCCAGAGAAGAAAACAAAAAGTCATGAGGATGCTGGCAGAGTTTAACAGCTGGGTGACCTACTGTGAAAAGGCCTTGTTCTCCTGACAGTGATGAGGATGTTTTATCACTATAGTATAGCTTGTTTTCAAGTGCTTCATACACAATTGTTTTACCTCCTGTTAAAAAACAAAATTCATCTGAGCAAACCTTAAAGATCTTATTGGCTTTATTCAACAATTCATCAATCGGGCAGCATCTCATGTAGCAAACAGAAAGGAACTCCAAGGAGCTGTACAAAATGAAAGACTTTCACAGGGAGAAGAGAGTGGGAACAAGGAAGTTTTATGAGACAACAGAAGCGAGTTATTTATTCCACGGTCACTTTCCTTTAGGAGACAACAGGGGTCTATCAGGCAGATAACCACATTAGTGCTGACCAGGTGATTCCTGATTGACTGGTTGAAGAACCCATTTCTAGGAGAGCCGAGTCTCTAATGAAGTTAAGTCTCCGTTTGGTGACGTGGGCTTATTTAGCATAAGCAACTCCATTTTGGGTCTGTTATCTTCTTCTTAAAGCTATCTTGCTTTATTTATTTAATTTGTTTTTGGCTGCGTTGGATCTTCATTGCTGCACATGGCCTTTCTCTAGTTGCGGCAAGTGGGGGCTACTCTTCGTTGCAGTGCACAGGCTTCTCATTGCAGTGGCTTCTCTTGTTGTGGAGCATGGGCTCTAGGCGCACAGGCTCAGTAATTGTGGCATGTGGGCTCAGTAGTTGTGGCTTGCGAGCTCTAGAGCGCAGGTTCAGTAGTTGTGGCTCACGGGCTTAGTTGCTCCACGGCATGTGGGATCTTCCCAGACCAGGGCTCAAACCCGTGTCTCTTGCATTGGCAGGCAGATTGTTAACCACTGCGCCACCAGGGAAGCCCTGTTTTTCTTTATAGCACTTTACCACCTCTTGAAATTTACTGTGTATTTACATGTACCTTTTTTGCTTTCCTTCTCCTTCACGAGGAGAATGTGAGCTCCACAAGGGTTGGGACCTGTCTGACTCTGTAACATTTTATCCACAGCCTCCAGCACACACTACGTCTTCAACAAGTATTTGTTAGATGAATAAAAGAATAAACATGCAAGCAATCTTCTCAATATATGTCACACTGTTAACAGTAATTATCCAGGGGATAATTCCACTTTCTCAATTATATTCTGTGTTTTAAATCTGTATTAAGAAATCTTTTTTTACTTTTGTAATCAGGAAAAAAAACAAAATGAGAAGGGAACAGAGGGAAGAAGACAGGATCTCTCAAGGGCTGCCTTTCACCATGGCAGTTGCCATCCCTTGCGGTGGCCTCATACCTGAAGATCCCTGCCTTGGTCCCTGCAGAATCTCCCTTGTGCTTTCTGTTGAGGCTCTGGGGCTATACTGGCAGGCTCCCAGCTGGCCTCCACTGGTGTAACAGTCCCTTCCTTCTGGAACCCAAAGCCAAGTATCCGATGTCCTAGAATGGCAGTCTTATTTTCCTTCCCGTAGGTTCTGCCATGACATGCCTTGTCAAGGTGTGCCGTGTTCCTAAACTGTGAACATTTCTTTTCTTTTATCTACAGAAAGCTTGGTATGCCAGGGATGCATTGACAGGATGAGTTATATCCTGTCACTGAAGTGGGAGCCTAAAAGATGAGATACTGTGAAGATAAAACAGCACAAAAAATGTCAGAGCAACAAAGGATGAATGTGAGATCAGACTAATCATCTCCAGCCACACTTGCATTTTGTCTCTTCTATAGACATAATAAAAATGCTTGAAGAAACTAACACACCACTGCAAAGCAATTATACTCCAATAAAAACGTTAAAAAAAAGATACTGCCATCTTTCTTCTTTCCCAGTGCCTAGCTTGATATCAAACAAACAATAGAAGCAAGTTAACTGTTTGTTGAATACAATAATCTATGAGCACCCAACACTGACACGGCCACTTTCAGGTAGGAACCACATGATGTTCCAGGACTAGGAATGGCACAAGTCAAACATGAAACAGTAAAGAGTCTGTGTTGTACACATTATTAGGAGAAAGAAACAGTTGAAAGTTAAAAGGCATATATCTCTTTTAGGACCCTGAACTATGGCATCCAAACGATCTGCTTCAACACTGAACATTCTTACCTTCCCACTACGAATAGTTCAGTCAATATATCTGAACCTTGGGACTTCCCTGGTGGCACAGTGGTAAAGAATGCGCCTGCCAATGCAGGGGACATGGGTTCAAGCCCTGGTTCTGGAAGATACCACATGCCGTGGAGCAACTAAGCCCGTGCGCCACAGCTACTGACCCTGCGCTCTAGAGCCCGCGAGCCACAACTACTGAGCCCGCATGCCACAACTACTGAAGCCAACGCACCTAGAGCCCGTGCTCCGCCAGAAGAGAAGCCACCATAATGAGAAGCCCACGCACTGCAATGAAGAGTAGTCCCTGCTTGCCGCAACTAGAGCAAGTCCAAGCGCAGCAACAAAGACCCAACACAGCCAAAAATAAATAAATAAATTTATTAAAAAATATATATGTATATATATCTCTAAACCTTGTGTGGAGATCTGAAAGTGTGATAAGAACTGAAAATAACTGCAACTTTCTTTTCTTTACCCTAATGCTCAGGACAACTTTCAAGCTTTAAGGACAAACCCTAAATTGCAGCATTCCTGAGATATGCTTGTATTCCTTCATTGACACTCCTTCTCTGCCTTCATCTTTGCAAAATGAAATTCCTTCTGAAACTCCTCACACTGACACTCATCTACCCCCTTCTCTTTTTACCTTCTCAGGGCATTTCCATACCTGGTAAACAGATTACACATGATTAAGACAACTAAAGCCCATAAGTATCATCTCAAGACAAATTCTATTTAGAAACTTCTATTTGTGTATTAGCAAAACCTGAGAGGTAAGAATTCTGCCTACGTCCCACATACTCACTCTGTGTTGCCCTCCGTTCATGTTGATCTCTTCCCCACCTCCACCTCAAACCCAGCTTAACACCCCCGTCACTGGGCCATATGCAGGGCCCTCCGGGGGGCAGCTGCCCTCAGGCCCCCCAGGACCAGGCAGTACTGGGCTGTGCAGAACACACATGGCTTCTCAGACACACAGCAAGTCACAGCTGAAACGACTTCCCATGAGAACCACTTCTGTCATCCATTTTTGCAACACCGCATGTCAAAAAGAAGAGTTTCGGGCTTCCCTGGTGGCGCAGTGGTTGAGAATCTGCCTGCTAATGCAGGGGACACGGGTTCGAGCCCTGGTCTGGGAGGATCCCACATGCCGCAGAGCAACTAGGTCCGTGAGCCACAACTACTGAGCCTGCGCATCTGGAGCCTGTGCTCCACAACGAGAGGCCGCGATAGCGAGAGGCCCACGCACCGCGATGAAGAGTGGCCCCCACTTGCCACAACTAGAGATAGCCCTCGCACAGAAATGAAGACCCAACGCAGCAAAAATAAATAAATTAATTAATAAACTCCTATCCCCAAAATCTTCTTTTTTTTTTTTTTTGCGGTACGCGGGCCTCTCACTGTTGTGGCCTCTCCCGTTGAGGAGCACAGGCTCCAGACGTGCAGGCTCAGCGACCATGGCTCACGGGCCCAGCCGCTCCACGGCATGTTGGATCTTCCTGGACCGGGGCACAAACCCGTGTCCCCTGCATCGGCAGGCGGACTCTCAACCACTGCGCCACCAGGGAAGCCCCCCAACATCTTCTTAAAAAGAAAAAAAAAAGAAGAGTCTCTGCCAAGGAGCTTGACTGTCCGTGTTAATGAGACTTTAGCAAATAATGGTAGGAAACATCTGATTAGGTTAAGGATAGAGAGGTAAGACCAGGTCCAGGTTGAGAACTGAAAGGGAAATACCTGTAGTACCTCCTCTCCCCTTGGCACAGGGCTTTGCTCTTATTCCACAGAGAAAACAGAAGCACCCAGTAGAGAACCTCCAGTGCTCCCCACACACATCTAACCACCTCCCTGCAGCTTCACAGCACCCTTGGCCTACCTCCCTGTCTGAGGACCGCTGACTTGGCCTTGGGGTACTGGGTCCCAAAGACACCACGCCACCAGCACTCGGCATCACCAGTCTTTCCCCTCCTGGACTATCCTCAGGAGCACACCAAGGCACTCTACAGCACTGGTCAGAAACTTCCTCCTACTCCAGTTACCCACCCCCTCATTTCTGTTGCCTTTTCTGGCAAAACTCCTTGGAAAAGCTATCTGCATTTCTTCTCCCTACTTCTCCCTTGAGCCACTCCATCAGGCTCTTGCCTCCACCACTCAAATTAACCACACTAACAACCACTGATCCTTATGTCTCCAAATCCAATGGCAGATCACACTCTCCTCTGCAACAGGCTTTCTTCCAATAGCTCCCTTGACCCCTTCCTCCCAGCTCTCCTCTCAGCTGCCTCCCTCCAGGTCTCCTTGGTTTGAGGCTCCCCTTCTCCAGCCCCTACCTGTCCAGGGCCCAGGGTCCAGCCTTGGGATCCTGTCGTGACTCTGAACACTACCTGCAGGCTAACGTCAGATGTTGGCCCCAGCTCTCCCCTGAACTCCAACTCCTACCTATTCCACTTGCATGTTTCATAGGCACCTCCATATGCCCCAAACCAAACTCATTTCCCAC
This sequence comes from Stenella coeruleoalba, assembly GCF_951394435.1. Taxonomy (NCBI): domain Eukaryota; kingdom Metazoa; phylum Chordata; class Mammalia; order Artiodactyla; family Delphinidae; genus Stenella; species Stenella coeruleoalba. The sequence goes on along the minus strand of NC_137161.1, from coordinate 43,293,968 downwards.
AACTGCCCCATCTCAGCACATGGCAGCTCCACTCTTCCACTGCTCAGAAGAGAACTGGTGAATCCTGTGACTCTCCTCGCTCTTTCTTACTAATCCATCAGCAAATCCTGTTGACACCTCCTTGGAAACAGATCCAGAATGCAACATTTCTCACCTCCACAGCTACCCCAGGCCCAAGTCCCCATCATCTGTTGCCTGGATGACTTCTAGCGGGTCCCCCTGCTCCTGCTGCCCTTCCAGTCTGTCTTCATCCCAGCGATCAGAGTGACATGTCAATGACATACATCATACCCAGGCACTCCTCCACTCTAAAGCAGCCAGTGGCTTCCATTCAAATGTCCCCTTATGAGAAAGGCCTCCTGTATACATGCCTCAGCTGCTCCTTACTGGCCCTACTTTCCTCCTCAAGCCCTGAGCACCTGACACAGCACATACTTGTTCGCTTGTCACCTGCCTCTGCCACCAGAAGGTAAAGTCCACAAGACATGACCCACATCCACTGCTGCAGCCTCAGCACTTAGAAGAGTTACTGTACATACATCAAACTTTGCTAAATGAACAGGTGAAAAAAAAGTGTTGAATAACCAAAAAGTATTGCTTAAAAACGTTCTATTACCAACAGATGTGTTAACTGATCATGATGACAACTACATGCATGACAACTGGCTGAGAAGACATACTGTAATAGTTTGGGGGCAAGGACTTCCCCGGTGGTCCAGTGGGTAAGACTCCGTGCTCCCAATGCAGTGGGCCCAGGTTCCATCCCTGGTGGAGGAACTAGATCCCACATGCATGCCACAAATAAGAGTTCGCATGCCATAACTAAGAAGCCTGCATGCCACAACTAAAGGTCCTGTGTGCCACAATGAAGATTCAGCACAGCCAAAATAAATAAATAATAAGTTAATTAATTAACTAAAAAAATTGGGGGGCAGAAAGGGAGGGAGGGTACATTCTTCTTGACCTAAGTTAACAGAGCTTTCTCAATACTCCAACAAATAACACTAGCAATAATATTGGGGATGACCAAGATGCCACTGACTGAGTGCTCACTGTGTGCCTGGCTCTTTCATACACTGGACCCTCACCCCAATCCTATAAGGAAGATTATTTTTATCCCCACATTATAGAGGAAGAAACAAACTCATAGTTAAGCAACTCACCCCAAGCCACAAACCTGAAAACACTCACTTGAGACTCAGTTTCCATTCAAGCTTTCCCCTAAAATATCAAACAATACTAAGATGGGCACCAAGCCTAAACAACGGGTCCTTCTACTAACTGGACACCTCAGGCTGGGTTTCCTGGCATCACACTTCCCTGTGTCAGCAGCCCGTGTCCTCACTGACACTCCAGACCCTGGCCCTCAGTTCAGGAAGAGACAAATGACCTACCCACTCTCCATGTGGACACCCAAGTTCTGTGGCATCACGTCCGGGTGAAAAGCATTGACTTAATCTGTCAGTTTTCAAGATAACATTGCAGTTAAAGTTTTCCCGTAGACTGCATTTTGGAAGGAAAAGTGCTCTAGTGGGAGAAGGAGGAGGATCATGAGTCTGGAAAGGCATCCTGTCTCCACTGCTGTCAGCAGAACCCTGAGAAAATGACCCATCTTCTAAGCCTCTTCCCAAGGTTACCTCTGTGATACGTATCTTCTGGAGATTTTAATCTCCTGCATTTGAGCAGTGTATGCTCAACATTACTGTAGAAGACAGACACTCCCTTGAGAAGGGAGAGTATATGCTGGCTGAAAGGAACTGGGAAACAAGCAGAGATACAGGACACTAATCTCACCAAAAAGGTGTGAAGTCCCAGGGTCCCGGGTCCAGGGCTGGAATGGGTCCCTGATAAGATAAACTACAACTGGGAAGAGAGGGACCAAGTTGGGGGCCCCATTTGAGGCACCATAACAAAGCCTGCCCCCCTGCTTGTCATGGTCCAGGCACAGACTCTACTCTGGGGAGTGGGAGGAGAAGGGGGATGGAGAAAAGCAGACTTTAAGGACAAAAGCTAGCTCCGAGACAGACATTCACCTTGGTCACCCGCCTTTCTAGGTTATGGTGAAGCCAACAGCAGCCCTGCATGAAGTTCCTTCTTTTGGATGAAGAAGGAGCCAAGGGTGATGCCTGAGTTCTTCTGTATTTACAAACAAAGGTCATCAGCTGTGAAATCTCCCAGGGGGTCCACTGATCTCCCGTTATCTGGCAGATCGGGCCCGTGAATTGACAGTCAAAGGATAGTCTAGTTGACTGAAACAGAGACCTATACATCTCATTACTGCCTCCTTAGGCCCAATTTAGACCACTTATGCCTTTATTGCATATTGCCAAGAACTCCAAGATTACAGAAAAGAAAATGAAAGGCCCACAGAATCCCTCACTTGCCTCCTTGTACCAGACATACGCAAAGCAAAAATAGTATCCAGTCCCTCCTCTTATGGAGTACACAGTTGACATGTAAGTCAGATAAACATTTACCTTCAAAAATAACCCTTTAGGGCTTCCCTGGTGGCGCAGTGGTTGAGAGTCCGCCTGCCGATGCAGGGGACATGGGTTCGTGCCCCGGTCTGGGAAGATCCCATATGCCGCGGAGCAGCTGGGCCCGTGAGCCATGGCCGCTGAGCCTGCGCGTCTGGAGCCTGTGCTCCGCAACGGGAGAGGCCACAACAGAGCCCACGTACCGCAAAAAAAAATAATAATAATAATAACCCTTTAGTCCAACAATTAAAACAAACCAAAAGGGAACTATACTCAGTATGTTGTAATAACCTATAAGGGAAAAGAATCTGAAAAAGAACATATATATATATATATATTATATATATGAATCACTTTGCTGTACAACTGAAACACAACATTGTAAATCAACTACACTTCAATTAAAACACACACAGACTTCCCTGGTGGTCCAGGGGTTAAGAATCCGCCTTCCAATGCAGGGGACACGGGTTCGATCCCTGGTCAGGGAACTAAGATCCCACATGCCCTGGGGCAATTAAGCCCGTACACCACAACTACTGAGCCCACAAGCCGCAACTGGAGAGAAGCCCACGTGCCCCAACTAAGACCCAAGGCAGCCAAATAAATAAAATTAAAAACACACACACAAACTGGTTTTGGTTTTGTTTTCCCTCCAAGGTTGTTGTCTTCATCTGAATTAGTTGCCAGCAACATTTAAAAAGTTAGAGATCACAGATGCAGGCTTACACCCAGCTACTCTTCAGGAAAGACTGGAAGATCTGGCTGTCCTGGAACCACATTCCTGCTGGGGAGCAACAGGAGAGACTGCAGTAGCTGCTGCCCCCTTCAGATAGAACACGTTCTCTCCATCCTGGCCTCCCAGAATAATAAACAAAAAAAGGTTTACTTTGGGAAAAAATATTTTTTTATTTAGGAAAAAATCCACTTTACTCTGTGTGTGTGTGTGTGTGTGTGTGTGTGTGTGTGTGTGTGTGTGTACTAGAGCAAGAAAAAAGGGGAAAAAAGTATAAGTATATAAAATAGGAAACAAGACTAGGGAACAGCCCCAGGTACAGAGGAAAAAGCTAGATATAAAAGATGATTTACTATAAACATATAAATAACCAAAACCGAACCCAGAAAGAGAGCGCAAATCTAAGAAACTATAATAGTTATCAAAGTGCTATATTCTAAAAAAAGGCACCACACTTAGGTAGTTTTACAGGTGAATTCTACCAAAATTTAAAGAAAGAGATCATTTCAAAAGTGTTTAAACTGGCTAAAGAAGAGAAAGAGAAAACTTTTAATAAAGCTATAGAAAACACTAAAACAACTTGGTAAAGACGGCATTGAACAAGAAAATTACAGACTAGTCTCACAAATAATGGTGTAAAATATTAATAAATAGAATCTGTCTACACCATAAGAGTTATCATTGGGTTTCCCTGGTGGCGCAGCGGTTGGGAGTCCGCCTGCCGATGCAGGGGACGCGGGTTCATGCCCCGGTCCAGGAAGATCCCACATGCCGCGGAGCGGCTGGGCCTGTGAGCCATGGCCGCTGAGCCTGCGCGTCCAGAGCCTGTGCTCTACAGGGGGAGAGGCCACAACAGTGAGAGGCCTGCGTGCCACAAAAAAAAAAAAAAGAGTTATCATTGATGACTCAATAATGATGATTCAATAAGATAAAATGATGATTCAATATTATAAAATCTATTACTACAACTCAGCATACTAACAGGTCAAGAGATAAAATTTATATGATAATTTCACAGATGCTAAAACAGCATTTGATAAAATTCAACAACCATTTTTGACTTAAAAAATGACAAAACAGCAACACACCCCTTACTAAAATAACTAATGTGGCACAAACACTAAAAGAACTCTCTTTAAAGTCAGGATACCCAGTATCATCCCTATTATTCAACCTCGTTCTGGAAATACAATGTAACCAAAAAAGAGAAAGAAACAAAAGACATAAGAAAGTAGAAAACGAGACAAAATTCTTATTATTTGCAGCTGACATGATAGTATACCTGGAAAATTCAAGAAACAACTGCAAAAACTACTTGAAACTAAGATTATGTAAGTTGCTAGTTACAGAAGTAATAAATACAACCAGTTACAATATGTAATATAAGAAAATATTCTATTTTCAATAACAACAGAAAGATAAAATAACTAGGAATAAACTTAAGAAATGTACAGGATTTTAAAACTGACTTAAAAAGACATTTCTGAGACAGGGAAATGTATGTGTAGACTGGATATTAGATAATATTAAATTAATTACAGATTATAAATTGTTAATTTTGACACAATACGATAATAGCTTTGGGGTTAGATATATTTCAAAAAGTCCCTATTTGTTCATGATATACTGCGAAATATTTATGGATGAAATCATTTGCTTTAAAATAGCCTAGTCCCCCACCATACTAAAAATGGAGGGGAGGAGGAAGAGATGATTCAAGATTGGCAAAACATGGAAAACTGTTGACTATTCATTATATTATACTGTCTCCTCTACTTTTGTATATTTGAACACGTGCACAATAGAACGTTAAAAGAAATGTGCAGGAGGACCCAAACAAAGGCGGATCATTAAAGACGTAAATAATCCCAAAGATGTATAATGAGCTTAGAAAAACACACAAAAATTGCCACCTAACCATTAAGAAATGCAAATTAAAGTTACAAATCAGATGTCATTTTCATCAATCAAGTAGAAAAAGATCAAAATATCTGGTAATGTTCACTATTGGGGGGCAGGCAACTGACACTACTGGAGGGCGTGTCAGTACAACTTCTTGGGAGTGCACTTTGGCCTTTGCTTTCAAAGTCATAAACACACATCCCTTGGCTCAGCAATTCCAATTCTAGGTATCTATTCTAGATATTCATTCACCAAGTATTTTCTCCCACCTACTATGTGCGAGGCCCTGGAGACAGACGCTGAGAGAAAAATTGTCCCTGCTCTCAGAGGGCTTCCGTTCTCGTGAAGGAGACTACCCACAAAGCAAGTCAAGTGTGCAGGCAATCACACCGTCAGCTAAGGCAGCGGTCCCCAACCTTTCTGGCACCAGGCACCAGTTTCATGGAAGACAGTTTTTCCACGGAAAGGAGGGGGATGGTTTCAGGCAGTAATGTGAGTGATGGGCGGGGATGGTTCAGGTGGTAATGCGAGTAATGGGGAGTGATGGCGAGCGGAAGATGAAGCTTCGCCTGGCCTCCCGCTGCTCTGCTCACCTGCTGTGTGGCCTGGGGACCACAGGGGACCCCTGAGCTAAGGGATAAGTGCGATGAAGAAACAAGTAAACAGAATAGGGGGGTTGGGGGCGGCAGGAAGGCTATTTTGGATGTGCTGGTCTGGGAAGGCCTCTCTGAAGAGGTGACAGTAAAGCAGAGACCTGGTTGAAGGAGAAGACGCAGCAGGAGAACATCCAGGAGAGCATTTCAGTCAATAGGGAAGGAAGCCATGGGCTGACACACAAATTTGGCCTTCCCGCCCTCTGCTTTTCTTTTTATTCCCGTAACAGCCTTTTGTTTATCCAAAGGATATGGCACCACTTGAATGTCTCTCTTTGTCTCCAACTCAAAAATAAAAATAATCAGATCCTTTTAATACAGTACATCTTTCAAGGAAGGTGCCAGGCCAGCACTGTTTCCCCAAACATTGTGCATCACAACTTGATTTCTTCAGAGGAAGAGTTCCCAACCTATCTAAGTGCTATGTCAAGCTTGTTACTAAAAGTGCATTAAAGCCAGTTGTGAGTTTTTAATGCAGATAAACCTTTCCACAGAACAGCTTAGTTTCACAAAAGATACTCACCAGTTGCTAGATAATTTTACACAAAAACAAAAATATTGTCAGTCCCTGAACTTCTGGCAGGACTGGGAACCACTGACTTAGAGAGGTATATAGTTTAATTTCATGATCTTTCAGGCAATGCAGTTGATGTTTTTAGGGGCTATTTGGATAAATATTTTACACGGAAGTGGCCAGTGTCAATTAAGGGCATTCCAGTTGACCCCGAAATCAGTGACTCTGCTACAACACCTGAGAACATTACATACTAACTTCTTCAAACACCACTGAAACATCAAGACTTCAAAACTGCCATGAGTGATACGTTCTACAAACAGCCAGACTATGGGGAGAGACTTGCCCGCGTGAAATATGCCCCTATCCCAACTGTGAGATTAATTTAACATAAACGCATTCATCTCCCCAAAGGGAGACCGAAAATAACCAGGTGACTTCCGGACGGGACGGAGATTCCCAAGGAGACGACTCCTGCGGACACATTCCACGTACCACCAGCCAGCTGCTCGCGAACGCCGGGCTTCCCCCCACCCCCTCGACAGCCGAGGATGCGGTGCACCCCATGTCCCTGCACACGGCCGACCCCTCAACCGTCCCCGAGGGACCGGCAGCTTCGAGCAGAGGGTGCCGCGGAGACTCAGGCACCGGTGAGCTGCCCACCCGGCGAGAGGGACGATGGGTCGGAGTCGGACGCAGAGCAGATCGGAGCGGAGTCAGCGCTCCCGGGCGTCCAGGAGCTCGCCACCCTCGTCGAGAGGCGCTCACCTGCCGGTCACTGGAGGGCCCCCCCAGGCCCGCCCGAGAAGGAAGGGGGCGCGGGGGCCAGAGGGGGACCACGGGGGAGGCACCCGGGGACGCCCGGAGAGGGTCGGGGGGCACGCGGGGTGGAGGGCAAGTAGCTCCGGAGGGTTGTGGGTCCCGGGCCGCCTCCGCCGCTCCTCACCTGCCCAGCGCCCGCTTCATGCCTGCGTCGGCGGCGCAGCGCGGCTCGGCCGGCCCGGGGCCCGCCAGGTACAGGTTCTGCTTCAGGCGGCAGTCGGCGTCCAGCGCCGCGGCGGCCGAGCCGGCGGAGGACGAGCCCGAGGCGGCGTGGCGCTCATGCTCCAGGGCGACTGACTCGGTCCGCTTCCTCATCCCGTGGCCAGCACCGCCGGCCTCACCCTCGCCCCGGGCCTCGCCACCCGCCGCCGCTCAGGGGAGCAGCCGCTCAGGTGAGCCACCACCGCCGCCGCCGCTTGGAGCCCGCCGCCCTGACGTCCCTGCCGGCCGGGGTCGGGGCGGGGCCGGCGGCCTCCCTGCGCTGATTGGCCAGCGCTGAGTGGCTGTAGGCGGGTACGCCGGCCGGGGCCCCCTACCCGGCGCCCGGCGCGCCCAACATCCCCAGCGGCGATCGCAGCCATCTTGGACACGGGCAAACGAAGCCGCAAGGCGCGTCACCGTTCGGGCGCGGCTGACTGGCGGAGTAGCGCTGGGCAGGGGTCGGGCTAGGTCAGACACGAGGCCGCCTGGTGCCCACTGCAGCGGCCTGAAGGGTACTCCGCGCATATCCCCGGCTCTCTGACTCCCCCCAACAGTGGAAACCCCCGAAAAGGTTTTATAAGAATTTACACAACAAAAAGAAAAAGGTGACATGACAATTCTGTCCTAATAATGATTTATAACTATTTTCCCACAAGGACTTTTCTTTAAAAAATATGTGATCTGGTAGTTTTGTTTTTTAATTTGAAACAGAAATGTATAGATATTTCTTTTTTTTTTTCTTTTGGGCCGAACGTTTGAAAACTGAGCTGCTTAAAATTTTTACTTTTTTAAAAAAACAGTATTTTAGATTTTTATAAAGCAGAACTAGCTGTTGGGGGAAGAATCCATTTCACAAATTCCCACTTGTGAAACACAAATTAAGTACTAATTCAACCCATCCTAAAAACAGAAAGGAAAGAGCAGTTTCACCTATTCAGTTTTATAGCTTTGGCTTTCTTTAATATGGCATTATTTTATTTTTTTTACAAATGATGTACAACCAAGAGATTCGCTTATTTATTCCAAAGTAACTTGTAATTTCAACATTTGTGCCAGTGAAAACTATTGGCAACTGATAACTTAAGATCAATTAGAAACGTCTTTAGAAATTCAATAGCTCCTTATATTAGCTTTGTAATGATACTTAGAAATTGCAAAAGAATTTCACTGACCATATTACTAAATATCACAACCAGCATTCATATTTGTCCAAATATACTTTTGGTGAATTCTTTAAAGTAATGTAGAAGCACATACTGGAGACTGGGAATCCAGAAAATAAAGTGTAAAACATGTTTTTACTCTATCACTCACTAAATCCTTTCCAATCAATAGAAAAACAAAAAAGCTAGGAAGGGAGGACTGGAAAGAAGAGAGTAAGGGGTACTGAGTCTTTCTTGCTGGTATTAGGCCTTGCTCCAGTCCTCAACTCTTGGTCCACACTCACTCTATAAGTAATCTTATCCAGGCTCTAATCTTATCCAGGTCACCCTACAATGGGGACACCTACATTTGTATCTCCAGTCCACACCTCTTCCTTGAACTCCAGGCTCCTCTATCCAGTGGTCTACTCATCCACTCTGACATCCAACAGGCACCTAAAATCATGTTCAAAGCTGAGCTCTCAGCTCTTCTCCCACCCCAGCTCCATCCATAACCTTCCCCACCTCCAGAATGCTCCCAGCTCCATCCATAACCTTCCCCACCTCCAGAATGCTCCCAGCTCCATCCATAGCCTTCCCCACCTCCAGAATGCTAAGTCCATCCTTACAGTTCCTCAGGCCAAAGCCTTTGAGTCATCCTTGATTCCTCCCTTCTCATGACACAGCAGGTCTATCACCAAGCCTGGTCAGCTCTCCTTTCAAAATCTATCCAGGATCAACCACTTCTCACCACCTCCACCATGGGCCAAAGTGCCATAATCCCTCACTTGGATTCTTATAATAGCCTAAATGGTCTCCTGCCTCACTTCTGTCTACTTAATCCAGTGGCCACAAAGGTCTTTTTAAAAACTCTAGATCCAGTTCTGTCACTTATTTGCTCAAAACACTTCAATGGCTCCCCACCTCGTGGAAAATAAAACCGAAAGCTTATGAAATGGGCCAACGGGCCTACTTGACTTGGCCTCAGCCACTGCTCAGCCCTCACTCTGTTCTCAGCCACCAGCCTCTCTCTAGCTCACCCTGCTCCAGTATCACTGCCTCCTTGCTGAGGCAGGGGCCCCAGGGTGTTGGTGGCATGTACATGAGTCATCATATCCACATGGCTAACTCCCTTCCACTTTAGGTCTGTGCCTTCTCGGAACACTAACTCGAAACCTTCAGGCCCTCTCACTGTCACAGTTCACCTTCCCTGACTTACACTCTTTTTTTTTTTAAATTTTTATTGGAGTATAGTTGCTTTACACCATTGTGTTAGTTTCTGCTGTACAGCAAGATGAATCAGTTAGAGGTATACATATATCCACTCTTTTTTAGATTTCCTTCCCATTTAGGTCACCACAGATCATTGAGCAGAGTTCCCCATGCTAAACAACAGGTTCTCATTAGTTATCTATTTTATACATATATGCCCTGACTATTTTATACATATATGCCCTGACTTATACTCTTCTTAGCACTTTTCACCAATATATTTGTCATCAGTATATCTGTATCTGCGTATTGCTGTTTCCCACACTAGAACTTAGACTCTGACGGCAGGGACTTTGCTGCTTTATCTTCAGTGTCTAGAACAATGCTGAATATGCACTTCATAAATATCTGCTGAAGGAATAATGAATCATCACAAACCCCCAGAAGTGGGTACTACTGCCCCCACTGTATAGGTAAGGAAGTGAGTCTCAGGCCTGAGGTCTGAAATTGAAAAGGTTTATGGCAAAGGAAGGTTGTGGATACTGGTGTTCCTTGGATTACACTATAGAATTGTGTATTTGATAAAAACACTTAGCTAAATTATCCATTACTGTAGAGCTGGGAAGGAAAGGTCACTCAACGTAAGGATAAGATTCAGAGGCTTTGTAGACCATTCCCAGGCTCATTTCTCAGACCACACATCTACTGTATCTATACTTGCAAAAGAGGAACAAAGTTTCTAGGGTTAGATAGAATGGATCCAAGTAACGTTGTTTGTTTATTTTATTTATTTATTGGCCGCTTGGCATGTGGGATCTTAGTTCCTGACCAGAGATGGAACCAGCGCCCCCTGCAGTGGAAGCGTGGATTCTTAACCACTGGACTTCCAGAGAAGTCCAAAGTAACACTGTTTTAAAAAAAAAAAAATAGCCACGGGAATTCCCTGGTGGTCCAGTGGTTAGGACTCTGCGCACTTCCACTGCAGGGGGCATGGGTTTGAGAACTAAGACCCCGCATGTCACATCGCGGGGCAAAAAAAAAAAAAAAAAAAAACAAAAGCCAAATAAAACGAATTGTTTCCATAGCAGTAATTCCCACCTTTGATTCTATATGGTTATGAAAATTTCCGTCATCATCTCGGCGGGAATATGGCTATGTGTATTCATGTTAATCAAGGGCAATCCCCAACCACCACCTTGTGAGTTATTGTACACGTTTTTAAATGACTGATTTAATATCAAATGTAGTACGGTGGAGTTGAAGGCTTAAATACAGGGTCTGTCACTTTACGAACTGTGTGATCTTGGGCAAGTTCTCTAACTTCTGTTTTCTAATCAGTACCAAGAGTCTTAATAACCACTTTAAGGATAATCGTGAGAATTAGGTGAAGTATGTCACAGTCCCTAGCACACAAGAGATACCCAATAAAAGTTGTTTTCCCTTTACCATCACACAAACAAACCCACACTGGAAAACCGAACAGACGCAACGCTGGGTGCTAACATCACTGCACACCTTTGCCGGGTCTGCCTTCTAGACCGCATCGTGCGCGTCCCCGTTAACCTAAACGAGAATGAATGAATCCAACGGAAAAGGGGACGTACGTCCATCCCGAGCTGTGCTGCGCGGGAGCTGTCCTGCGGCTCAGCCTGAGCTCAGACCAAGGTCTGGACAGGAGGGCTGGGCTGAAGCCACACCAAGGTTCGTAACCGCCCAGGTGTGGGGCTTCCTGTGGCACTGCGGCTGCAGAGCGGAGGCAAATGTCCCCTGGCCGCCGCCGTAGCCTGGAGGCCGGCAGTGCGCTCCTATTGGTTGCGCGTTTGGGCGCCAAAGCGGGGCGGAGGCGGGGTCGGCCCAGCGCGTCGCGGACCTGTAGGAGCTGAAAGCGTAGGGCCTGGTTAGGCGGCCGTTTGACTGAGAGCCGGTTGTCTGTAAGGGCCGGCGCGACCACCATGTTCTGCGAGAGGGCCATGGAGCTGGTCCGCGAGCTGCACCGCGCGGCCGAGGGAAGGCTGCCGGCCTTCAACGTGAGGGCGGCGGGCGGGCGGGCGCCTCCCAGGGGTGGCTTTTCTGGGGACTGCGCAGCCGGGACGGGACGGCGGGTGTGCCCGTGGTTCTTCGCGGTGGATGTGGCCGGGTTGGTTTCTGCGGCTTCCCGCGCGCGGTCTGGACGGTCGGCGCCTCGCCCCGGTGACGCGCCGGAGAGGCCCGGAGACGGGTGCTGGAGCGCAGGTGTGAGTTGCACTGGGGAGGTGTGGACCGGGGTAGCGGGGCGTTAGGGCCGCGCCTGGGAGGATGCGGTGAGCGCAGCCCCGCCGGGGAGCCGGCGGTGCGGACACCCTCTCCCCGCCGGCGAAGGGCGACCGGCGCTGGGTGCGCGGGCCGCACGGGGGCTCCGGGGCCGGGATGTTTGCTGTTCACTCACAAGGCATTTCAGGGCAGCGATGGGGTAGCTCTTCGTGTTTTGAAGATAACTGTGGCGGCACTTTGGGGAATGGATCGAAGAGAAGAAAGAGTGGCTCTGGGTGGTTACAGTAGACCACACGAAAGCTGTGTATGGTCCGAACTGCCCGGTCAGCGGGTGCTGAAAGCCGTGTCCTGAGACAGCAGGACTTGTAGCTACGGCTGGAGATGGGATGGATAGTGGGAGAGGAGAGGGGTCGGCATCTCCGGAGGTTTCTTTCTCTGGTAGCGGAATAAACATCGGAGGTCAGCAGGAAGAGTGTTTGGGGAAGGTGAGTTTTGTTTTGAACATTAAAGAGCAGTTAGTTTGACACTTAGGTCATTTAACGGATGGGGAAACTGAGCCGCGGAAATTATGGATCCAGTTAAGCAACTTGCCTGAACTTGCAGCATATTGGAGCCAGAGCCTCAATCTGAATGCAGGTTTCCTAGAGTCCAGTCTGTTGTTCTTGCAACTTCAGACAGTTACTTCATCTAAAAAGTTAGGAGACCACAGTGGGAGGTTCAGTAGAGACGCTGGAATGCAGAGGGGTGGAGGCTGTCAAATGTGGTCCCTCTGGGGTCGGAAGACTAGGTCCTTTGGGGGTCGTGGTACATGGGAGGAAACCAGCCCAAGGGCTCAGAGACTGCCCACGGTGCTGGCTATTCAGACCCTTAGTCCAGCTCTCTTTTTCACTCACATTTTAGGATAAGTGTTGGTTTCGCACTTCGGGGTGGGGGGCTCAGGGGCGGACTTAGAAGTTGTGAAATCACTCGCTTTTCTGGGTCTTAGTTGGCGGAGGTGCACCTTTTCTTGCAGTCGTGCCTGCCTTCGAGGCCGGCCACTGGCACAGCTGAGCTGAGACCAAGAATTGATCTGATTGACCCCACACACTCTTGACCACACAGACTTTCAAGAATTATTCCTTCCAGGCAGATGATGGCTGGTTTAGAGCAGGGACTCTGCCTTGTTCGTTCCATAATCCCTCATGGTTAGGTGCTGTGTTCAGCCGATTGGAATGATTATGCACTTTCTACATGCAGAACTGGTAATCGTTTAAGTGAGTTTTTAGGAAAATTATTTTAGGTATCTTTAAAAAGTTATTTCACACTTGTCTTTTGTATACCTGCTGATCTACTAATTGTGCAAGAGTTTCAACTATTCCTTAAAACAATATTTGTAATAAATGGAATATTTAACTGAATTCTAATAAATCAGACTTTTCTATGATCTCTTTTAACCAGCTGATGAAAGAAAAGGTAGAAATCATGCTTTCATTTTTTCATCAAGAATCATTTCTTATATTCAAGCAGGGTTAAGTAAAGTGTAATTCTGTAATTATACCAGTAGTGCCAAAGCACTTTTGCTAATGCATATATTTTGGCTCTAAAAGTAGATGGGTTACTTATCTTTGTTTTGTTTTGGGTGGGTTTTTTTTGGTTGTTGTTATAGCATTAGTGGTTTTTTTCTCCTTTTTAAAAAGTTTTCAATTGAAGTATAGTTGGATTACAATGTTTCAGGTGTAGAGGTTGCTTGTTGACAGACTTATTGTGTGACATTTATGAATTTTATAATTCTAATGTTTTTATCCTTCCAAGGGAAAATTTTGTGTGCGTGTGTGTTTTATATCTTTATTGGATTGCAATTGCTTTACAATGTTGTGTTAGTTTCTGCTGTACAACAAAGTGAATCAGCTATATGTTTACATATATCTCCATATCCCCTCCCTCTTGAGCCTCCCTCCCACCCTCCCCATCCCACCCCTCTAGGTCATCACAAAGCACCGAGCTGATCTCCCTCTGCTATACCGCAGCTTCCCACTAGCTATCTATTTTATACATGGTAGTGTATATATGTCAGTGCTTCTCTCTCAATTCGTCTCACCTTCCCCTTCCCCCTCTGTGTCCACAAGTCTGTTCTCTATGTATGCATCTCTATTCCTGCCCTGCCACTAGGTTCATCAGTACCATTTTTCTAGATTCCATATATATGCGTTAAAATATGGTATTTGTTTTTCTCTTTCTGACTTACTTCACTCTGTATGACAGACTCTAGGTCTGTCCACATCCTTACAAATGACTCAATTTCGTTCCTTTTTATGGCTGAGTAATATTCCATTGTATTTATGTACCACATCTTCTTTATCCATTCATCAGTTGATGGACATTTAGGTTGCTTCCATGTCCTGGCTGTTGTAAATAGTGCTGCAGTGAACATTGGGGTGCATGCATCTTTTTGAATTATGGTTTTCTCTGTGTATATGCCCAGTAGTCGGATTGCTGGGTCATATGGTAGTTCTATTTTTAGTTTTTTAAGGAACCTCCATACTGTTCTCCATAGTGGCTGAATCGATTTACATTCCCCTCAACAGTGCAGGAGGGTTCCCTTTTCTCCACACCCTCTCCAGCATTGATTGTAGTTTTTTGATGATGGCCATTCTGACTGGTGTGAGGTGATACCTCATTGTGGTTTTGATTTGCTTGTCTCTAATGATTTGCCTAATGATTTCTCTAATGATTTGCTCAAGTAGAAAAATTCCTTTGACCTTTCTATTTTCTATTCTAGCAGTGGGATTTTTTTTGGTAGTAACCTTTTAAGATCATTTTCCAATAAATAATAAATTATTTATGTACTTTTGTCATGCATTATTGCTTCTGTAGGGCTATTGATTTTTTTTGTCATTAGTTTCATCGAGGTATAATTTATATACAACAAAATACACATTTTAATAGACATTTGAATTTTGACAAATGTATACAATCCTTATAACCAGCAACCCAATCAAGATTTCTGTCACCCCAAGGATTCCCTTTTCTCTTTTGTAGCTACTAGCTACCTCCCATCTGCAGCCTTAGGCAACCATGGATTTTCTTTCTGTGCTACAGATTATATTTGTCTTTTTAAATGTATTTCTGGAGTCAACATGCTCGGAGTTGCAAACTTTTCTGGACGGGGCCAGTTGGAAGCATACAGTGTGTACTCCTTTCTGTCTGACTTCTTTTCTCAGTACAGTATATTCAAGATTATCCTTAATCAGTATGTTAATTGTGTATTTTGTGTTAGTAATTCATTTCTTTTTATTTTTTTAAATTATGGTAAAATATACATAACTTAAAATTTGCCATTTTTAAGTATACACTTCAGTGGCATTAATTATATTCACATTGTTGTGCAACCATCACTCTTATTTCCAAAACTTTTCATAACGCCAAACAAACTCTATAACCTTTAAGCAGTAACTCCCCACTCCTCTTTCCCCTCAGCTCCTGGTAACCTCTAATCTACTTTGTCTCTGTGAATTTGCCTGTTTCAGATAAGTGGAATCATACAATATTTGTCCTTCTGTGTCTGGCTTATTTCACTAAGCGTAATGTTTTCAAGGTTCATCCATGTTGTTGCATGTATCAGTACTTCATTTCTTTTTTTGGCTGAATAATATTACATTGAATGGGTATACAGTATTTGGTTTATCTGTTCATCAGTTGGACATTTGGGTTGTTTCCACTTTTTGGCTGTTATGAATAATGCTGCTCTGAACATTTGTGTACAAGTTTCTGTATGAACATAGGTTTTCAGTTCTCTTGAGTATATACCTGGGAGTGGAATTGCTGGTTAATATGGTAATTCTGTGTTTAACTTTTTGTGGACTCATCAGACTGTTTTCTACGGGGCTGTACCATTTTACATTCCTACCTGTATTGTACAAGGGTTCCAATTTCTCCCCATCCTCTCCAACACTTGTTATCATGGCCATCCTAGTAGGTGTGGAAGGACTATTGTGTTTTTTTTTTTTTTTTTGGCTGTGTTAGGTCTTCGTTGCTGTGCGTGGGCTTTCTCTAGTTGCGACGAGCAGGGGCTACCCTTTGTTGTGGTGCACGAACTTCTCATTGCAGTGGCTTCTCTTGTTGCAGAGCACAGGCTCTAGGCGCGAGGGCTTCAGTAGTTGTGGCACATGGGCTCAGTAGTTGTGGCTCGCGGGCTCTAGAGTGCAGGCTCAGTAGTTGTGGCGCATGGGCTTAGTTGCTCTGCGGCATGTGGGATCTTCCTGGACCAGGGCTTGAACCCGTGTCCCCTGCATTGGCAGGCGGATTCTTAACCACTGCGCCACCAGGGAAGTCCTGTACTATTGGTTTTTGATAACAGACATAAATCAAAGATAAACATAGATAAAATATTGCTACAAACTTGGTGGGGGAATTAATGAGCGTAATTTTATATGTTCTAGGAGGATGGACTCAGGCAAGTTCTGGAGGAGATGAAAGCTTTATATGAACAAAACCAATCTGATGTGTAAGTTGATAAGATTGATATTTTAAAACAGTTTAAGAAATATGATATTGAAATCAGATAATCTTAACATTAGTTTTAATTTTTTTAATTTTTCATTATTTTTAAATTAATTAATTAATTAATTTATTTTTGGCTGCGTTGGGTCTTCATTGCTGTACGCGGGCTTTCTCTAGTTGCGGCGAGCGGGGGCTACTCTTCGTTGTGGTGCATGGGCTTCTCATTGAGGTTGCTTATCTTGTTGCAGAGCACAGGCTCTAGGCACGCAGGCTTCAATAGTTGTGGCTTGCGGGCTCTAGAGTGCAGGCTCAGTAGTTGTGGCGCACAGGCTTAGTTGCTCTGCGGCATGTGGGATCTTCCTGGACCAGGGCTTGAACCCATGTCCCCTGCATTGGCAGGTGGATTCTTAACCACTGCGCCACCAGGGAAGTCCCAACATTAGATTTTAGATATGATTTGCTTTTTCTAATTCTCTGTGAGCCTGATCATACCCTAACTATACAGAACTAGAGGGATTTGTGTTAATCACTGCTATGTCCATGGGGATTCAAACAGTGCTTGGCATATGGTAGATGTTCAATAAATATTTGTTGTTTGACTGATATGACTTGAAATGAATCGGGGTGGACCTAAAAGAGATGAGACAGGAGTAAGTAACAACCTTAAGTGAAATGTATTGTTTCCACTGCTTGTTTTCATCAGAAGAAGACTTAGTGGGTTAAAAGGAGAACAGGCAGTTTGTAAACTTAGCAGGAGCAGCAGTGACTTACAGTATCTTGAATGGAGTTCACTGAGAACTAGTGCTACAGAAGGCTTGGTAGGTGAGAGGGTTCTTGAGTTACAGACTATTTAGAGCCAAGCATGGTAGTTGGCCCAGTGGAGAACTTGGGCTGAATGACCAACTTCACAGGGTCCTGTGATTTGGTGAAGAGTAAGACACAGAGTACTAACTGCTGGATCAAAGGCGAGGTCTTCAGATCTCAACCTGTCTGCAACATGAGGTTTCATGTTTGGCCTTGTTAGGGAGTGTTTTCATCAGTTAGTTGGACATAGAAATCAGTACTATGCTGTTAAGATTTGTGGAGTACACAGAACAGTAGGCACGTTTTGCAGTTACTGTATTTAAGGATAGATACAGATGGAACAAGGAACTGAACTGCAACAGGTCTGCAGTAAATGTAAGGGAAATGTAAAGTCCTGAACTCAGGTTCCCAAACTGTTCATTTGTTCATTCAGCAGATATGTACTAAACAATTATGAGCTGATAAATGGCTCTGGTATTTCAATTGTGAACAACATAATCAAGATTTTTGCCCCCATGACCCTCACAGTGTAAGGCAGAAGGCAGATATTAAATACAGATACACCAAGTTGGAATACATGCTATGAAGGAAAACAACAGCACTAGGAGAGAGAATAATGAATTGAAAATATTAGTAGATTGAGGAATCAGGGAAGTTCTCTCCAAGGAAGAGACATTTCAGCTGGGGCCTGAAGGAGAAGCAGGTTTTAGCGAGGCAGTAATTGGGGCAGAGAGCATTCTAGGTGGAGGAAACAGCATATGCAAAGACCCTGAGTCATGAAAGAGGATGGGATGTTCAGGGAACTGATCATTAAAGAAAGCCAGTGTGGCTGAAACTTAGTGAGCAGGCAAAGGGTGACACCCGGTGAGATTTTTAAGCATGTGGGGCAGGTGGAGGCATGTTTGTGTTTTAAAAGACCACCCTGGCTGCTGCTGTGGTTAGTAAATGGAGGGGCTGAGAGGATAGGGAGGCATGCTGGTCATGCAGGTGGCAGGAGAGGTACGCCAGACTAGGGAGAAAGTGAACAGTTTATAGACATATTTAGGAGGTGGCCTAACAGGCCTTGGTCCAGTAAGAGGATGATTTTCCTGTATTCATACCATCTGGAAATTCATGATCCAAAATTCTGTGCCCTATCCTCCTAGTTTGGTTCTCGGGGGTCAGTCACTATTACCAGTTTCTGGTTAAAATTATTTGTCAGAAGAACTCTGTTCCTATTTAATTACTCATGTGTAAATGTGAGTTTTTTAAGGAAGTTCTTATGTACCTAATAAAGTACTCTGATGTTAGATTGGCTGTATTTTATTTGTGCTATTTCTTTATAATCCAGAGCACATTGTAAACAGTGTGGAGAATAGGGAATTCCCTGGTGGTCCAGTGGTTGGGACTCTGCGTTTCCACTGCAGGGGGCACGGGTTCGATTCCCGGTTGGGGAACTCAGATCCTGCAAGCCTCTTGGTGTGGCCAAAAACAAAAAACAACAACAAAAAAATGTTGAGAATATATCTAACGTTTGTAGAGTGGCAGAAGTGTATAGAACAATCTGGAAGACATGGTAAAATGGGACATATATTTTACCTCTATTTTCAGGGCCTGGAGCAGGCACGTATATTTTGTATTTGTTTCCTTTTAAAACTCCAGAGTAGATTCTAATTAATTCTATATACCTGGCTTTGTTTTGTTTTGTTTCCAGTTTTTTCTTTTTATTATGGTAAAATACACATCACATAAAATTTGCTATCTTAACTTTTTTTTTTTGGCCACACTGGGGGGCATGTGGGATCCTAGTTCCCTGCCCCCTGCCCTGCAGTGGAAGTGTGGAGTCCCAATTACTGGACCACCAGAGAAGTCCCCCATCTTAACCATTTTAAAGCGTACAGTTCAGTGTATTCAGTACATTCATAATGTCATATAGCCATCACCATCATCTCCAGAACTCTTCATCTTGTAAAACTGAAACACTATACCCATTAAACAATTGTACATTTGGTTTTATTTTATTTTATTTATTTATTTATTGGCTGTGCCACAAGGCTTGTGGGATCTTAGTTCCCTGACTAGGGATTGAACCCGTGCCCTCAGCAGTGAAAGTGCAGAGTCCTAACCACTGGAGCACCAGGGAATTCCCAAACATCTGGTTTTAAAGTGCAATACTCGTCTAATAACCAAGGAGATATATATTTTATAGGGTAAAACCAAAATTTTCTCCCTTTCTGTGTGAAGGACCCTAAAGTACAGAACATGCACATAGTTGAATATCAATAAATATTTGTTGGATGAGTGGAGGACCACCTGACTCCAGAATTCTTAGCTCACATTATTAGAATGAGGATTTGGAAGTACCACAAAAAGAGGACTCCATAGGATCAGAACATGATGTGAGGCCATAATCTTATGCACCGTGATATTCGATCTGTCTCTTATCCCACCATGAAAAAGGGATTCCAAAAAGTGAGGAAACACAATATTTGTCTTTTGGAGACAATGGAGATTAATCAGTGTGCAAAATGCAAAGTGCCACATGGCTAAACAAAACACTGGGAGTGTGATCCTAGGCAAATTAGTTAGCTTTTGGCTTTTTTAATCTTTTAACATGTTAGCAAAAGCTCTGATGAGACAGGTACTATTTGGGTAGGTTAACTGCTAACATAAATGGATAAAAACAAGCATGGAGTCACTTGTTAGTTGGCTTGGAAAATTCGACATATACTGAAATAGACATTCTTTTCCTCCTTAAATGTTTTACCAGGAATGAAGCGAAGTCAGGTGGACGAAGTGATTTGATACCAACCATCAAGTTTCGACACTGTTCTTTGTTAAGAAATCAGCGCTGCACTGTAGCATACCTGTGAGCTTCTCTGTGTTTGCTGGGGAGGCAGGGAGCAGTGGAGGGTTCCCATGTGGTTTCCTAATTAACCATCTTATATGGATAACAGGAATTCTTAGATTTGTCTCTCTTTTATGAGCGTTCTAAATTCTTCTCTTTTTTCTATTTAAACTTTTTTTATAATGAAAAATTGCAGTATTCATAAAATTAGGGAATAATATTACAAACCCCCATGGAGCCATCAGGTAGGCTTAACAATTCTTAACATTTTGCCATAATTGCTTCATCTTGTTTTATTTGTCTATGCTAAAACATTGTAGAACATCGGGCATTTTACCGCTGAATACCTTAGTATGCATCTCTAAGAAATAAGGACCTTATGGACCTTTTCTTACATGACCACTATGATTCTCATACCTAGAGGAATGAACCCGACTTCACAGCATCCATCCATACTGTATTCCTATTCTCCCTGTTGTCCCAAAGATGTCCTCTTACAATGGTTTGTTTGTCTCAGGAACCAAATAAAAGTCCACATGTTAAATTTTGGTGGTTGAGTCTGGAGTCTCTTTTGATGAAAACAACTTCTGATATCCCTCTGTTATGCCATCTAATACCTTATTAATGTCCTAGGTATGACCGATTGCTTCGGATTAGAGCACTCAGGTGGGAATGTGGCAGTGTCTTGCCAAGTGCTTTACGATTTCACATGTCTGCTGAAGAAGTAAGTCAGCATTGTTGTTCAAGTTTGTGAATTTGGAAAATAGCTGAGGTTATGGCAGTGTTCTGAAATAGTATTTATAGTGTTTCAAAAATCTTTTTTTGTTTTAACATTTGTTTTTGAGTAATTTTTGGTCTCTAGTATATACTGTGATGAGAATGATAGGAGTAATTCTAAATGCTATATGGAAAACTACTATTACTTAACAAAATAAAGGGTCCCATTATGTTACTTGTTAGTGATCCATCAGTAGGATGAAAAACCTGGCATTATTATTGGGAGATTTTCCATAAAATATGTGGGTATACATAATTTGCTTATCAATGTGAATACTTGAATTCTTGATTTATCCAGTCATTAAGGGACAATATTTAAGGACACAGGATTGGAGCCAAGCAAACCTGTGTACAAACCTTGGCTCTGCCACTGTCAGATCTTGGGCAAGTGACTCGACCTCTCCCTGTGCCTAAATTCCCTCATTTACAAAGTGAGGGTCATACTGCCTACAGTGTTGCAGTGACTTCGGACACTACCTAAAGTTAGACCAAACTTCATAGGTTAAGACTGCTCTCACTTCAGATACCAGCCGTAAAGTTTGAGGTTCCCAAGGCCACCCTCCCTTCTGACCAACTGGCTACAAATTCAGAGGTTCCCACCATCCCCTCAGGTTTGGGGCTTTTATCCTCTTGATATTAGTCCAACTTGGAGAGAGGAGAGGGGAGCTGGAAGTAGAGCTCAGTCACCTGTGATTCAATCAACCATGATTTGATCAATCGATCAAGCCTATGTAATGATACCCCAGAGCTGTGTGAGCTTCCCTGGTTGACAGTACTTTGTGTGTGTTGTTACATATCAGTGTGCCAGGAGGGTGGTGTGTCCTGATTCCTCAGGGAGAGGATACTCGAAGCTTCACATTTGGGACTCCCAGACCTCATCCTGGGTGTCTCTTCCTTTGGCTGGTTCTGATTTGTATCTGCAATAAAACTGTAATTGTCCAGTGTAGTGCTTTCCTGGGTTCTGTCAGTCATTCTGGCAGATTATTGAACCTGAGGGAGGGGTGTGTGTATGTATGCGCACACACACACTTTACTAATGCAGGTTATGTGTATAGTCTTTTAGAAGTTATCTTGTTTTACCTTTCACAAAGAGATTTACAGTACTGGAATAGATTTTTGTGAATAATGTAAGAGCCTAGTTGCATTTTGAATATGGATATTGAGATGGCATCATTTATTGAAAAGGTCCTCTTTTCCCCTTGCTCTGTGCACAGTGCCACTTGTCATAAATTGAATGTCAATATATCTGTGGATTTTGGATGGGGGACTTTCTCTTCTTTCTTAGTCTATTTGTCCTTGTACCAATTTCATATTGTTTAAATTATTGGAATTTTATAATAAGTCTTGAGTAAGTGTTCCCATCTTGTTCTTCTTTTTCAATGTCTTCACTGCTTTTGGCCTTCTGCATTTCCTTGCAAATTTTAGACTCAATTTATCAAGTTCCATTTTTTAAAAAATTGGGGTTTTGATTAAGATTGAATTGGATCTATGGATCAGTTGATGTTATTACAATACTGAATCACCCAATCCTTGAAAGTGGTATATCCTTCCACATATTTTGGTTTTCTTTAACTTCTCTCAACAATTAAAAAAAAAAGCCAGATTTACTGAGATATAATTTACATCCCCTAAAGTTTATCCTTTTAAAGTGTACAATTCAGTGTATTTAGGATATTCACAGAGTTGTGCATCCGTCACCACCATCTTATCCAGAACATATTCTGTCCCCTCTTCCCAGGCCCTAGAGGCCACTACTCTGCTTTCTTCATGGATTGGCCTAGTATGGACTTTTCATATGAGTGGAATTGTACAATATGTGGCCTTTTGTGTTTTTCACTCAGCATGTTTTCAAGGTTCATCCATGTGGTAACACATATAAGAGCTCCACTCTGATTTACGACTGAATAATCCCATTGTAGGGATGTACACATCTTATCCATTCATCAGTTGATGGACATTTGGGTGTTTTTCTCAACAGCATTTTATAGCTTTCAGAAAACCTGTCAATACAGAGTTTGAAGTTTGAAGAGATCATAATTCTGAAATGGTGTATTTTTCATGGTTTGGTTTCTGGTGGAAAGTTCCTTAGGTCTGTGATTAAGTATGCTGGGATGTAAGTTCTGTGAGAACAGAGATGTTTGTTCACTTTGTTAAATGATCCTAAGTACCTAGACCAGTGCCTGGTTCATAACAGGCAGTCACTAATATTTGTGGTTTGAATGAATGGTCATAGTAATGATACATGTGGGGATGTGTGCTGTTTTTGAAAGGATTAGTATATAATTTCTGCAAGTTTGTTTTCTTACAGCTTTGTCAAATGGCCATCTTTATGTTTGTAGATGGAATGGTTCAATCGTTACAAAAAGTCCCTTGCTACCTACATGAGGTCGTTGGGAGGACATGAAGGTTTGGACATCACACAGGATATGAAACCTCCAAAAAACCTATACATAGAAGTAAGTATACCTTTTTAAAATGGATTTTTCTTTAATGCATAGACTGTGATGACTTTTGTTTAAGGGGTGATGTGGCACATATATATACAATGGAATATTACTCAGCCATAAAAAGAAATGAGATTGAGTTACTCGTAGAGAGGTAGATGGACCTAGAGTCTGTCATACAGAGTGAAGTAAGTCAGAAAGAGAAAATCAAATACCGTATGCTATCACATATATATGGAATCTAAAAAAAAGGTTCTGAAGAACTTAGGGGCAGGACAGGAATAAAGATGCAGACGTAGAGGATGGACTTGAGGACACAGGAGGGGGAAGGGTAAGCTGGGACGAAGTGAGAGAGTGGCATGGACATATATACACTACCAAATGTAAAATCGATAGCTAGTGGGAAGCAGCCACATAGCACAGGGAGATCAGCTCGGTTCTTTGTGACCACTTAGAGGGGTAGGATAGGGAGGGTGGGAGGGAGACGCAGGAGGGAGGAGATATGGGGATATATGTATATGTATAGCTGATTCACTTTGTTATAAAGCAGAAACAAACACACCATTGTAAAGCAATTATACTCCAATAAAGATGTAAAAAAAAAAAAAAAGAGGGCTTCCCTGGTGGCACAGTGGTTGAGAGTCCGCCTGCCGATGCAGGGAACGCGGGGTCGTGCCCCGGTCCGGGAAGATCCCACATGCCGCGGGGCGGCTAGGCCCGTGAGCCATGGCCACTGAGCCTGCACGTCCGGAGCCTGTGCCCCGCAACGGGAGAGGCCACAACAGTGAGAGGCCCGCGTACCGCAAAAAAAAGAAAAGAAAAGAAAAGAAAAGGGGTATATGAATATATATTAGTTTATACAGGCATACCTTGGAGATATCATGGGTTTGGTTTAAGACCCACAATAAAGTGCATATTCAATAAAATGAGTCATGAAATGTTTTGGTTTCCCAGTACATATAAAGGTTATGTTTGCACTATAGTGTAGTCTGTTGAATATGCATTAGCATTATAATGCTAACCATCATCTGACAATGCAGGGTTGCCACAAACCTTCAATTTGTAAAAAGGGCAATATCTGAGAAGCACAATAAAGCAAAGCACAAAAAAGAAAGGAAACAAACTCAAACCAAAAATTTTACCTGTAGGTGGTGGCAGGAATAGGATGGAACAGCTAAAATTTTCTGACTGTACCTGTTTTAAAATTTTAACTTTGGAACCATGTAAATATTTTACATATTGTTAAAACAAAATGAAATCAAAGTGGAAAACCAACTTATACATTTTGAAAACAAAATGAAACAAATGAACCTGTGTTTTCATGTTGGTAGATTAGTCAAACAGTGGTTATTTAAATTACTTTAAAACACATAGATTGATTGTATTTCCCTAGTAGGTACATACGAAGGATGAAAAGAATTACAAAGAAATCTTAACCTGTTTTTAGTAATCATATTATTCGTAATAATGTTATTAGTAATAATATTCCTAAGAATAATATAATATTCTTTAATAAACAGTTTATATATTGAAGAATAGAGCAAAAAAGTAATAGCATGGACTCATGTTGAATCATCTCTTCTAAAGAAGCATTTCTTAGCTCTGTCCACTGAAAAGGCCTAGAAACAAGGACCAACCCAGTAGCCATGAGCATCCACATTCTTGAGTCTACATGCCATTTCCTGTGAAAGGAAACCAGGACTCCTGGGGGGAAAATGGCCGATTCCAGGGCTCAAATAGATTAAAGATGTACAAGCGGAGCATGGAAAGAAAGAAAGTATCAAAGACTAGAAGGGGAGTGCTGAAAAGACTTGGGATCTGATTCGAAGGAGCTCCCATTAGCCAAAGAAAGGACAGTTTGAGCATCAAAATGATAAACTGCAGTGAATTGCATCACATCAATTGCGTTAGAAGCATGAAAATGACACCTAACAACAACAGTTTTAAAACTGAAACCTCTTTGGGTCTCCTTGGAGAATATGAAGGATGCAACTCATTTTGGAAAATGGTAAATGAAAGAATGGAGTCAAGCATCCATCTTCCGTTACTGCACAAATTCTATCTGAGGGTAGCCAAATTGTTTACGAGGGAAATCTCTTCTGTATAGAAGAATTCCAGCTAATAAATGCAGAAGGAATAAAAAAACTACATTAATGCCATTTTGTAGCCCTAATGCATGGAGGCAAGTAGCTGCTAAAGCATTAGGTGAAAAGCTTAAGAGAGACCTTAGTAGTGGATGGGTATGGATAGCACCTAGGCCCATTGATCAATCTTAACATCCAAAAAGGGACACCAGGATTTCCCTGGTGGCGCAATGGTTAAGAATCCGCCTGCCAGTGCAGGTGACACAGGTTTGATCCCTGATGCAGGAAGATCCCACATGCTGTAGAGCAACTAAGTCTGTGCAGCTAAGCCTGTGCACCACAGCTACTGAGCCTGCACTCTAGAGCCCACACGCCACAACTACTGAGACCACATGCTGCAACTACTGAAGCCTGTGTGCTCTAGGGCCTGTGTGCCACAACTACTGAGCCCATGTGCTTCAACTACTGAAGCCCACACTCCTAGAGCCTGTGCTCTGCAACAGGAGAAGCCAACCGCAATGAGAAGCCCATGCACTGCAACTAAGAGTAGCCCCCGCTCGCTGCAACTAGAGAAAGCCCGTGCACAGCAATGAAGACCCAACACAGCCAAAAAAAAAAACACAAAAAACCCAAAAAACAAAAAGGGACACCAGACATTTTGTGCTTCACAACATCATAACACCATTTGCCAGAAAACTAAACCTGATCTGATCCAGCCCCTACACCTAACTTCCAGTTTATAGGAAATTCAGGGATGGGGGAACATGTTAAATGACCCCACAGGCGTCCACAACAGAATCTATTTTTGGGAAACTACCAAACTGCCCAGTTTCTTTAACAAGTAAGTTGCCAAGGGAAAGGGGAAGGGGGAGAACCCTGTAGATTAAAGGAGCCTTGGAGACATATCAGAAATGTATAATGTGTAGCTCTCGTTTGACTCTCATTTGAGCATGGCAACTTAAAAAAAATTAATGCGACAAAATGGGGAAATTTGGATTCTAACTGGGTATTTCATAATATTAAAAATTTATTAATAAGGTGTGATAATGGTATTGGGATTTTTTTTAAACAATCTTATTTTATAGAAATAAGCACTAAAATAATTATAGATTAAATGAAATGATGTCTAGGATTTGCTTCAAAATAACCCAGAAGTGGGCGAGGGAACAAGATTGGCCACATGTTGATAGTAGTTGAAGCCAGTTGGTGGGACATTGAGTTTATTAGCCTTTTTACTTTTCAATGTGTTTGAGATTTTCCACAATAAAAGTCTATTTAAAGAAGCAAAATGCTGGTGGTGGGGGGGATTTTTCTTGTATTTCTCAAACCAACTTAAAATACTTTTGGGAGTCATGGTAGGATTGCAGAGGAATCACAGGACATGAAATTATCCAGGAAAAGTAGGAATCAGAGACTTGCCATTGGAGTTGGCTTTGCTAACACCAGTGCTAGTACTCTGGAGAATAAACTGAGGTCTGAACTCTCATAGGAGATGAAAATGCCCTCCCGCCTTTCCTGTGGCAGCACTTGAAGCTGAGCCAGGTCTGAGATTTCTGGGGCTACCTTTGAATGTTCCTTCTTTGCAATTGCAGAAGTGGTTATCAGGCTCCTTACCCCTCCCACCTTCCAACTAAGAGCCTCTCCTGATTCATGTAGCATGAGTCTGTATCTTTTCTTTCCTAGTGTGCCTCTAAGTAATACTGGGAAAGAGTCTGAATCAATCAGTCAAAGGAGATTGGCAGAATCTGTAAAACAAATCTTATAGACTTATGTCCTGTTCTCAGATATTGATACTTTATGGGAGGAATCTGTAAGAGGCAGGTTGGGGTAGATCTAAAATGTTCTCTTTTCTTTGTAGATATGGGGTTTTTTTTTTGTTTTCTTTTTAATTTTATTTTTGTCTGTGTCAGGTCTTAGTTGTGGCACGTGGGATCTTCGTTGAGGCATGAGGGATCTTTCGTTGTGGTGTGCGGGCTTCTCTGTAGTTGTGGCGTGCGGGTTTTCTCTTCTCTGGTTGTGGTGCATGGGCTCTAGTGTATGTGGGCTCTGTAGTTGTGGTGCAGGGATCCAGGGCCTGTGGGCTCTGTAGTTTGCGGCTCGCGGGCTCTAGTTGAGGTGCGCAAGCTCAGTAGTTGTGGTGCGTGGGCTTAGTTACATGGGCTTAGTTGCTCTGTGGCATGTGGGATCTTAGTTCCCTGACCAGGGATTGAACCTGTGTCCCATGCATTGTAAGGCGGATTCTTTATCACTGGACCACCAGGGAAGTCCCTGTAGATGTGTTTTCAACTGCTTGATTTTTCATAATTTGCAGAGGGAAAACAATCCAGTGACATTGTCTCTTTTTGGCAGCTCCTTAGGTTTCCTTGCTGTCAGTGCTGACATACACATATTTTCGGAGATTTGCCATTTTTCTTCCTCCCCGTCAAAACAGGACCATTGGAACCACTAGAATACCACAGGAAGGAGTACTAGGCCTAAGTACACAGAGAAGAAATAAAGAGAAAGCCTAATACTTTTAATATGGGTATATATAAATCCCCATCTGCTTTATGGTTTCTACATATTAAAAAGTAATTTGGATAAAACATCAGTTTTTCTTTTCAGGTGCGGTGTCTAAAAGACTATGGAGAATTTGAAGTTGATGATGGTACTTCAGTCCTATTAAAAAAAAATAGCCAGGTATTTATTGTCTTAAGATACTTTAAATTTTGTAAGAGTGTTGAATGATGAAAATGTTGGAATCAGTAGCAAGGTAAGTATCACCTTGTGATGATCATTTGTATCGTAGGAATAATGTTTATTATAAAATACTCTTTTGTCCTTTTTCTAAATGTAAAGGCGGGAAGCAAACGTTGCATATAGTAAGAAAGGGTTAATTACAGTTGACCCTTGAACAATGCACAGGGATTAGGGGTGCCTACAGACTCCCCTCTCCCCACACAGTTGGAAATCTGAGTACTTCTCTCTGCCTCAAAAACAAAGGGTTTGATAAATGACTCACCCAAAGGCTGGAAGCTAAAACAGTTTGAATAGAATTAGGACCCAAGCCCTAGTTCTTTTGATCCCACCTGTTGTGATCTCTAATTGAACATGAGCTTTTCCCCATACTTAGTCAATTTAAAGATCTGTAAAATGAAAATACAGGTTTTATATATGTGTATGTGTGTGTGTGTGTGTGTGTGTGTGTGTATATATATATATATATATATATATGCATATTTGAGTGGAGTCATGCAGTTCAAACCCATGCTCAAGCATTAGCTATAATTTACTAGGGTATTACTTGAATTTAATACTAAGCATTTCCCTGGGAATTTGCCACAGTGGGTCTTACTCTAGTTAAGGGGCTACTATGTTGTTGCATTTAGCTCCTTTCTTCAAATTATTATTTATTAAAAAGGTGCTAAGCACTAGTTTTCAGCCTATACTTCTTCACATTGTAAATCTTAGTTCTTTAGCTAACAAATAGTGATATGTATCAAAAAATTTCTAAGTATTTAATATATAAACATAATAGAATTTAATAGGGAAAGACTGAAATTGTGAAATTGTAACTCACTAAATTTTTCCTTACGAAGAATCTCAATTTATTGTTTCCTTAGAAATCTTCAAGTTCACATTAGATGAATTCACAGTAGCTAAATTTATTTTATCCTATCTCTATTTTCTGTAGTCATATTAGCATAGGAGGAAAGGTGAACTAGTAAAAACCACTCTTTCCTTTGTTGCCTGCCATCTTGTTATGAGACGGTCGGTATTTAATGACCCTAGTCACTTTTGTTGACTTCTGTTTGTTCTGTTGAGCCAAAGAATCGTTCTGGTTATGTGGTTCTTAGCTCATTTCCCTAAGGGAGGGTGAGTTGGTCTCTTATTTTACTAGTACCCTTGGAGTTTTAAATAGTTTCCTGAAACAAAAGTTGAAATTATTAAAGACAGATTTTCAGGGTACCCTAAAATCTTTGGTTGTTAAGGCAAAAGTTTCCCTTCCAAGGATACTAATGAATAGAAAATAGATGGTGAAGCTCTGGGTTCACAAGAACAAAGCTAGCCTCATAAAGCAAGATGTGAGAAAATGCACTTCACCCCAAACAGTGTCCCATGGTTGAATTTCTTTCTCGAGCTTTGTGGCCAGTCTTCCCACCAGGTGTACTAAGACTCCTCAGCAGGGAGGGCCTGGGTGGGGCCAGGGCGGCCGAAACCCAGTCCCTCCTCCATCTGCTGCTGTTAGACGATTGCTGTTTACTGTGTGGCGCATTCAGAAGCCTTCCTCTTAATGAGACCTTGTCTCTCAGTATCACCCTATAAAAATGGGGAAACTTAAAAGCAAAATCTACTCTAACTGATATTAAGGGGCTTCTAAGATGTCTGAGCACATCTGAAACCAGTTTTCTATAAAATCTATAGTGTAGATCACCCACATAATATACAATATTAATAGGGAAACATTTTCCTACTGTACATTCCTTTATTATTGAGTCTATGGCAAGCATGCTGGTTGTCCAGAAATCAGAACTCCCTCTTTTTAGTAGATATTGGAATAATTGTTAAATGAGCAACTCTATAGTTTTTTCTCTCTCTCTTTATTTTTTTTTACATTTTATATTCTTAAGGCTTTTTAAAAATTCGGTTAAATTAGACAACAGTCCTTGGCCCATGGGTCTTCAGGACTGGTTTGGAGGAGTTTCTTTGGTCATGGGTCTCACCTGAGACCTTTCCGCTTCCTTGAATACTTTGCATACTCTCTCCTTCAGTTACTTTCTAGGGTTACCTACACTGCACTTTCTAATGTACTGTTTCTTGTTTTTACCCAAGTATCTCTGTCTCGTCTTTGAGATTTCTTTGGTCACTTGTGAGCTTGGAAAGTCTTCCTGCCTCACCTCCAGCACCTCCCCGCTCCAGAGTTTACTAAATGTTCACTTTTGTTTTAAGCCCTGGTGTTTTGAGAGGGAATCAGACAAGGAGACTCCTTTCCACCTCAGAACGAGAGCAGTGTCCTCTCAGGAGACGTTGAGGATGAGCCTTAGCCAGGCACTGGCATCCTCACACACAGCGTGTGACCAGCACCCATGTCATAGGTTACAATGACTTTTAATCCTTGGAAAATATGGGAGAAGAGTTGCAGTTAGTAGAAGAATGACTGTTCAGACTCAGATCCTAGAAAAGGTTTAATGGAGAAGACACTCCTTCCGTTTGCCTTCCTAATGAGCTGTTGCTGTACCACTGGTGATCCAGTGCCCCAAATCTCACCTACCTGGGTTTTCTGTGCATAAATTTTTTTTTTCGCGTTACACGGGCCTCTCATTGTTCTGGCCTCTCCCGTTGCGGAGCACAGGCTCCGGATGTGCAGGCTCAGCGGCCATGGCTCATGGGCCCAGCCGCTGCGCGGCACGTGGGATCCCCCCGACCAGGGCACGAATCCGCGCCCCCCGCATCGGCAGGCGGACTCCCAACCACTGCGCCACCAGGGAAGCCCCTGTGCATAAATTTTAAAATGCAAACATTAAGGAAAATACCTACTAGAATTCAAAACTCTTTAGTTAAATTTAACTTAAGCAAAACGTGAATTTGTTTATAAAATTCAGATTTCAGTACAGCTCTAGGTGACATCCATTTCAGTTGATTAAAATAGCAAAAATACTTAAGTTTAGCTTTTAACCACTTAGCTGGTGGAGTTTGAAATATATATATAATGCGTTGCTGCTTTTTAATGATGCATCGTGTAATTTAACATTCTTTTCATTCCTTTTTCTTCCTTCCCCTCTTCCCTCAGCACTTTCTACCTCGGTGGAAGTGTGAGCAGCTGATTAGACAGGGCATCCTGGAGCACGTGCTGTCGTGACCTCTCGCCAGATGGCTGCCAAGGCTTCCCCCGTTCGAGGCTGGACTCAACCAAGGACACTTCTCCATCTCCCTCTCCACCTCCCCCAGGCCCACCACTTTTTGGTTTTAAAATTTAGACTTACTTTAACCAGGAATGCTTGGCCAAGGAGTATGGTTTGTTTTTCTTTTTCTTTTCTTTCATTTGAACCTTAGTTTCTCTTTTATTTAATTTCCAAATATAATTCTATAACCTTTTATGGTAAACATATTTTTGAATCTATGTTGTATGCTTGCCTTTTGAAGCATCAGTTCTCAATAGAGAGTTTGAATTCTTGCCATACAGAGACTCCACATATCCAATCTGCTGTCCACAGGTCTAGAGGGAAGTCCAGGATCAAGACTCTAGCAGATTCTGTGCCTAAAGAGAGTGCTTCCTAGTTCATACACCGCCATCTTCTCATTCTGTGCTCACAAGGTGGAAGTGGTTTATTTTTCTATTGTACAGGATTCTCCCCTTTGTGTGGTACGTTGTATCTGTAATCACAACATTCCTACAATTCCCAAAATACTATATACAGTTCCCAAAATACTATAGTGTGTTTTTGTTTAATGAAAGTAAATTATCAATATTACATTTTAATCTCTTTTAAACAATGAGGAAGTTCCACCTGGCTGTATAGGGAGATAGGAGGTCCTTGTGCATCTTGTGTTGCTGGAAGTGTGCATTGTGCAAGCCAGGGAGCTGAATTTCTGCAATTCCTGTTTCTAAATCACATGGGCAGGTGGAGCTGATGGCCTATAAAATTTTCAGCATATTTAATGTTCAATAACATGTTAACTTATCACCTGGCTGTTAAGGAAGAAAGGAAGGACACAATGGATTTTGCCCATTTCCAGCAGTGGTGGCTGATCTAGGTCATGCGTGTCTGCGAGCTTGTGGGGTGAGCACCAGGATCTCCCCTTTGGAAAGGGAAATTGAAATTGGGGCTAGGAAAGGAACTTTGTGCAGTTTCCCCCCAACAGTCACAGTGACCAGAAAGTCACATGAAGAGCTGGTCAGCTAAGTGGAGCGCAGTTTCTGTTGCCTGATAAACTGAAAATGGTAGATCGGAGAGGCACAGAGTGGTCTTGCCTGGTGGTCAGTGGCCTTTCCGCACCAGCCCCTCCATGACCAGTGACTAGAGCCAGTCAACATAAATCAATAAAACCTACAAAATTTTAACTTTTCAACTAGTATACATTCACTTCAAATAAGGAATATACTTATTATTTTATTCTGGGAATTAAACAGAAAAGTACAACATATATCAATAATTTACGTATAGGAATGATGCTGGGCTGTAATCTCAGGCATTCAAATTTAAAATCCAGATAAACACAGTACCTGACACTCTCTGTGCAGTTTATTTCTTAAACAGGCGAATGTTTCTGGCCAAAGTTATACTCAAGAAATCAAGCTATAGAGAGGCTCTACCTAGGATGTGGATCTGCATATTTTCACAACACACGTACTTAGGTCAGTAGGCAGCCCTTGACAGACTGTTTGTTTTTGTTTATGTATTTTTATGGCCGCGCCACTCGGCTTGCAGGATCTTACTTTCCCGACCAGGGACTGAACCCATGCCCTCAGCAGTGAAAGCACAGAGTCCAAACCACTGTACTGCCAGGGAATTCCCTCATTTTTAGAAATAAGTCCTCCCATCGGTTCGTAGCCACATCAGATTTTCATCTGAATCTCTGGCAATAAACAATATGGAATATTTCCCTAGTGAATGGGATGGATGACAGTTTTAACTGTCCATCAGTGGTCACTTCCTTCCCTTGCATTTTGCTCTTCCAAGCGTGTGGAACCATGTTCAGGTGATCCCAGAGTCCGTGTGAATCAGCCGTGAGGACAGACAGCAATGAAGGCCATTGCCCTGTTGCCAACCCAGCATCATTCCTGTATGTAAATTATTGATATATGTTGTACTTTTCTGTTTAATTCCCAGAATAAAATAATAAGTATATTCCTTATTTGAAGTGAATGTATGCTTGTTGAAAAGTTAAAATTTTGTAGGTTTTATTGATTTATGTTGACTGGCTCTAGAATTGTGGCTAGAATTTTTAAATATATGGTTTTTTTCTTATTATAGCGGTAATATATGCACAGTTAAAAAGGTAAAAAAAAAATACAGTGTAAAAAATGAATACCACCATCCAGCGTGTCCACCGTTAACTGGTTACGGATATAAGTGCAATCCCATTTCTTTTTAGTGCTTGCCCAATTACTTTCTAGTTTTTGTTTCTAATATGAATGGAATCTTCTTTTCTATTATATTTTCTAATTGGTTTTGGCTGATACATATAAAAAAGCTGTAAATGGGCTTCCCTGGTGGCGCAGTGGTTGAGAGTCCGCCTGCTGATGCAGGGGACACGGGTTCGAGCCCTGGTCTGGGAGGATCCCACATGCCACGGAGCGACTGGGCCCGTGAGCCACAGCTGCTGAGCCTGCGCGTCTGGAGCCTGTGCTCCACAACAAGAGAGGCCACGATAGTGAGAGGCCCGTGCACCGCGATGAAGAGTGGCCTCCGCTTGCCGCAACTAGAGAAAGCCCTCGCACATAAACGAAGACCCAACACAGCCAAAAATAAATAAATAAATTTAAAAAAAAATTCAAAAAAAAAAAAGCTGTAAATTATGATGATTTGGCCACATTCCTATATAAACTCATTTCTTTTTCACATTGATATTGTTGTCTAGAACTGTCAGGAAAATGTTGACTACTGCTGGTAATAGCTAACAACTTATCTTTTTCCTGACTTGACTGGAATGCCACAGTCTTCTTAATCTATCCCATACTTCTCCAGGAAAACTACCAAAACTTGTGGCCAGTGCAACTTGAAACCTCAAAATAAATTTAATACCATAATAAAACAAAACAGTGGTAGTTAACAAACATGATTTTTCCAAGTACACTTGGGGAACTTAAGTGATGATCATATATGATTTCTCACTTAACTCCTTAAAGTTTATGAATTATATATATAGAATTTTATTGTTGAACTATCTTGCATTCCATTTTTAACATTCTTCTTGGCTGTGATGTGTTAACCAGTGAACTGCAGGATTTGATTTGGTGTTATTTTATTGTGGAATTTTGCAACTGTGAGTGATGCTGGTTTATAGTGTTTGGGAAGAGGGAAACGTGTGTGTCTTCACATATGTGTCTATACTTCGTCAGTGTTTTCAATAATCTGTTCCTATGAAACAGCCATCTGAACACAGTGGCTTTAAATGACACCATTTTATTAGTTCTCCCAGTTCTGTGGGTTGAGTGGGCTCAGCTGGGAGGTTCTGGAGATCTTGCTTTGTGTCCCTGATACAGTTGCATTCAGGTGGTGGCTTGGCCAGGATGGCTTGGCCTCTGGTCTCCATGTGGGCCTCTCCCGTGGTTCTCTCCAGCAAGCTGGCTGGGCTTCTCACCTGGCAGCTTAGGACACCTGCAGTGTTAAGAGGGTGGATGTGGGTGCTGCTAGTTTTCTTTCTTTCTTTTTTTTTTTTAAATTTTTTACATTGTTTTTAAAAAAAATTTTTTTTTTGGCTGTGTTGGATCTTTGTTGCTGCGTGCGGGCTTTCTCTAGTTGCGGCGAGCAGAGGCTACCCTTTGTTGCGGTGTGCTGGCTTCTCATTGCGGTGGCTTCTCTTGTTGTGGAGCACGGGCTCTAGGCATGCGGGCTTCAGTAGTTGTGGCACGTGGGCTCAGTAGTTGTGGCTTGCGGGCTCTAGAGCGCAGGCTCAGTAGTTGTGGCACACAGGCTTATTTGCTCCAAGGCATGTGGGATCTTCCCGGACCAGGGCTCAAACCTGTGTCCTCTGCTTTGGCAGGCAGATTCTTAACCACTGTGCCACGAGGGAAGTCCCGCTGCTAGTTTTCTGAAGGGCTAGTCCTAGTACTGAACTAGTACCATTTCTGCCAAATCCAGTCAATTAATACAGTCATAGGCACCCAGATTCAGTGAAGAGGCCACGTGAACCACATGAAGGC
This sequence comes from Stenella coeruleoalba, assembly GCF_951394435.1. Taxonomy (NCBI): domain Eukaryota; kingdom Metazoa; phylum Chordata; class Mammalia; order Artiodactyla; family Delphinidae; genus Stenella; species Stenella coeruleoalba. The sequence goes on along the minus strand of NC_137161.1, from coordinate 43,258,797 downwards.
AGAATGAGAGGCCCACAGTCAGATGGGGTGTCAGTGTTCTGGTGTCTCTTTTTAGTGGTGCTTATTACTTTATCTATTTCTAATAGAAATGTACCTTTTAAAATAGCATTAATACCTATAGAACCATCTCAGTATGAGTCTTCTTTGGAGAGAGATGTTGATCTTTGATGAATTTTTTATTTTCTTTAGTTTATGGTCAAGTTTTCTACTTTTTCTTAAGTAAATTTCAGTTAATCATGTTTTTCTAAATATTTTATTCTATATTTCGAAATGTTTTAAGGAATTGTTTTCTTTTCTCTACATATGGTCATTCCTAATATGTATCTGTCTTCCCTTTTTTGTTTTATGTAACTAAAAGAAGTATCTGTGATGATAATGCATTAATCTTTTAGGATTTAGAGGAGGAAGATGTAGGTTTCAGATGATTTCAGATGATCTTTTGCTTTTCACAATTGATAGTAGTTTTGGATGAGTTGAATTTATTCTATTTTGTAACTTTAGAAAAAACAATATTTTCATATAGTACAACATGTAATAGCAAAGAAAGCAGCCATCTGCAAGTCAAGGACAGAGGCCTCAGGAAAAACAAACTTGCTAATAACCTTGGATTTCCTCCAGAACTGTAAGAAAATAAATTTCTTTTTTTTAAGACACCCAGTCTGTAATATTTTGTTTTGGCAACCCCTGCAAACTAATAGAGGTTGTTAAATACCTTTGAGAAAAAAATCTATTGCTCTATTGATGGACACTTGAACAGTTTCCATCCTTTTGCTATTATAGACAAACCTATGTGAGTAACCTTGTACATATATCATTCTATACATATACAGCTTTGTCTGTAGGACAGTTATAATTTTGATGGCTTTTGCCACAATATGTAGGAATTAAAGTTTGTCCTACCACCAGAAATAATGAGAGTCACTCCCCCCTACCCTCTTTGCTAATAGTGTGTTATTCCCAGTTTGGGGCTGTTACAAAAAAGGTGCCAGGAACATTTGCGTACAAGTCTTTTATGGACAAGTATTTCCTTTCCTCTGAGGGAAATAACTAGGAGTAAAATGGCTGGGTCATACTGTAGGTATGATTTTAACTTTTTAAGAAACTTCCAAACTCCTCCAGGGTTGTTGTGCATTTTGCATTCACACCAGCAGTGTATGAATTCCAGTTCTTCTGCATCCTCTCCAACACTTGCTACGATTAGCCTTTTAAATTTTACCCATTCTAACAGGCGTGTAGTACTATCTTGTTAAGATTTTAATTTGCATTTCCCTAATGACTAATGATGTTGAGTATCTTTACATGTGATTATTTGGAATGTGTATATCTTTCGTTGGTGAGTTTGTCTAAATCTTTGTCCATTTGTTAAAAAACTAGGTTGTTTTCTTATTGAGTTTTGGGAGTTATTTATATATTCTGGATATAAGTCCTTTATGAGATATATGCTTTGCAAAGATTTTTCTCCCAGTTTGTGGCTTGTCTGTCTATTCTTTTTTTTTTTGCGGTACGTGGGCCTCTCACTGTTGTGGCCTCTCCCGCTGCAGAGCACAGGCTCCGGGCGCGCAAGCTCAGCAGCCATGGCTCACAGGCCCAGCCACTCCGCAGCATGTGGGATCCTCCCAGACCGGGGCACGAACCTGTGTCCCCTGCATCGGCAGGTGGACTCTCAACCACTGCGCCACCCGGGAAGCCCCGCCTTTTTTTTTTCTTTTTAAATTATTTATTTATTTAGTTTGGCTGCGCCAGGTCTTAATTGAAGCATGCTGGATCTTTGGTTGCAGCATGCGGACTTTTTCGTTGCGGCATGCATGCGGGATCTAACTCCCTGACCAGGGATCAAACCCAGGCCCCCTGCATTGGGAGCACAGAGTCTTACCCACTGGACCACCAGGGAAGTCCCTTAACAGAATCTTTTGAAAAGTAGACATTTTTGGTTTTGATAAAATCAAATTTATTCGTGTTTTTTTATGCTTTTGGAGTCATATCTAAGAAATTTTTTTCCAGCCCAAGGTTACAAAAATTTTTTTCCTTCATCTAGAAGGAAACTTTTAGGTTTTACACTTAACTTTATGATCCATTTTGAGTTAATTTTTGTATATGGTGTAAGGTGTGGATTCCAAGGTCACGGCAGGGGTGTGGGGATGGTATATGGATATTCAACTGCTGTAGTACCTTTGTCCTCACAGTACACAAGTGAATGGTTTGCTGTGCCAAGCAGTCTATTCACAAAGCAGGCCTTGGGGCTGGGCTTCACCCACAGCATGGAGTTTGCCCACCCCTGTTCTATTCCTTGACCTCTGTAGTGATCTTCATGATTTCCTTCTGTCTGTTTACTTTGGGGTTAATTTCTTCTTTTTCTAGTTATTTAGGGTGGAAGCTGAGGTCGGTGATTAGAATAGTTCTAGAAATAGATAGTATCTAGTTTGCTCCAAATTTCTACTTTTTCTTATTTGTCTTGGCTGTGCTAAGTCCTTTGCTTTTCATATGAAATTTAGGGTCAGCTTGTCAGTTTCTGCCAAAAACAGACCTGGTAGCATTTTGTTTGGAACTGCATTGAATCTGTGTATCAATTTGGGAAGAACTGACATCTTAACAATATTGAACCTTTCAGCCCATAAACAGCCCAGCTATTTTTGTCTTCTTCCTTTTCTCTCAGCAATATTTTGTAGTTTTCAGTATACAGGTCTATCATATCTCTTGCCAGCATTTCATAGTTTTGATGCTGTTGTAAATGGTATTGTTGAATTTCAAATTCTAATTGTTTATAAATAGAAATACAATTGATATTGAACTTGTGCCCTGCATCCTTGCTAAACTCACTTTTTAATTCTAATAGCTTTTTTGTAAATTATATCAAGTCTTCTACGCCATGGTCATGTTTTCTGTGAATCAAAAGTTTTATTCCTTCCTTTCTAATCTAGATGCCTTTTATTTCTTTTTCTTGCCTAACTGGACTAGTTAGAACCTTTAGGAGAGTACCGGATAAAAGTGGTTTGAACAGAAGTCCCTATCTTGTTCCTGATCTTAGGTGGAAAGCACTCAGTCTTTTACCATTAAGTATAACATAACTCTGAGTTTTTTGTAGATGCCCATTATCTGGTTAAGGAAGTTCCCTTCTATTCCTGGTTCACTGAGAGTTTTTATCAGGAATGGATGTTGGATTTTGTCATATCCTTTTCTGCATCTGTTGAGATGATCATAGAGTTTTTGTCTTTTAGTTTATTAGGGTCATCAAACTTTATTTTAGACTGCAGTCCACATAGTCTCTGTTACAGCTGCTCAGTGCTCAGTTGTAGCACAAAAGCAGGCCATGGAGCTAGCTTTCACATACAGCATGAAGTTTGCCAACCTCTGTTCTTCTATTCCTTATTCCTAGTGATGTTTATTATTTCCTTCCTTCTGCTTACTTTGGGTTTAATTGTCTCTTTTTCTAAGGTGGTAGCTGAGGTCACTGATTTCAGACCTTTTTTTTATGATGCAGTTACTTAGTGCTATGAATATTCCCCTAAGTACCACTTTTACTCCACCCCCACAAATTTTAATGTTTTCATTTTCAGTTAATTCAAAATATGTTCTAATTTCTTCATTGCTTTGTGGGTAATTTCAGTTTCCAAATATTTGGGATATTCCAGATGTCATTCTGGTCTTAAATTCTAATTTAGAAGAACCTACATTTTTTTTTTTTAATTTAGTGGAGTAGAGTTGATTTACAATGTTGTGTTAGTTTTAGGTGTACAGCAAAGTGATTCATTTATACATATACATATATTCATTCTTTTTCAGATTCTTTACCCATATAGGTTATTACAGAATATTGAATAGAGTTCCCTGTGCTATACAGTAGGTCCTTGTTCGTTATCTATTTTATGTATAGTAGTGTGTGTATGTTAATCCCAAGCTCCTAATTTATCTCTCCACCCCCCCCCCCCACATTTCCCCTTTGGTAACCATATGTTTGTTTTCAAAATCTGAGTCTGTTTCTGTTTTGTAAACAGAATTTGTATCATTTTTAAAATTAGATTCCACATATGAATGATATCATAATGTTTGTGTTTCTCTGATTTACTTCACTTTGTATGATAATCTCTAGGTCCATCCTTGTTGCTGCAAACGGCATTATTTGTTCTTCCTTATGGCTGAGTAATATACCGTTGTATATATGTACCACGTCTTCTTTATCCATTCCTCTGTTCATGGACATTTAGGTTGCTTCCATGTCCTGGCTATTGTAAATAGTGCTGCGTTGGGGTGCGTGTATCTTTTCAAATTATGGTTTTCTCCGGATATATGCCCAGGAGTGTGATTGCTAGATCATATGGTAGTTCTATTTTCAGTTTTTTAAGGAACCTCCGTACTATTCTCCATAGGCTTGTACCAATTTACAGTCCTACCAACAGTGTGGGAAGGTTCCTTTTTTTCCACACCTTCACCAGCATTTATCATTTGTGGACTTTTTGATGATGGCCATTCTGACTGGTGTGAGGTGATAACTCACTGTAGTTTTGATTTGCATTTCTCTGATAATTAGTGATGTGAAACATCTTTTCATTTGCTTTTTGGCCATCTGTATATCTTCTTTGGAAAAATGTCTATTTAGATCTTTTGCCCATTTCTTGATTGGGTTGTGTTTTTTTTGACGTAGAGCTGCATGAGCTGTTTGTGTATTTTGGAGATTATCCCTTGTTGGTCACTTTGTTTGCAAATATTTTCTCCCTTTCTGTGGGTTGTCTTTTTGTTTTAAAGTTTCTTTTGCTGTGCAAAAGGTTTTTAAGTTTCATTAGGTCCCATTTGTTTATTTTTGTTTTTATTTTCATTACTCTAGGAGGTGGATCAAAAAAGATATTGCTGCGATTTATGTCAAAGAGCGTTGTTTTGTTTTGCTTTTTTAATTTATTTTTTGGCTGTGCTGTGCTGCTTGTGGGATCTTAGTTCCCCGACCAGGGATCGAGCCCAGGGCCCATGGCAGTGAAAGAGCTAAGTCTTAACCACTGGACCACCAGGGAATTCCCTAAGAGTGTTCTGCCTATGTTTTCCTCTTAAGAGTTTTTTCTCTCTGGCCTTACATTTAGGTCTTTGATCCGTTTTGAGTTTATTTTTGTGTATGGTGTTAGAGAGTGTTCTAATTTCATTCTCTTACATGTAGCTGTCCAGTTTTCTCAGCACCACTTTTCCCCATTGTGTATCCTTGCCTCCTTTGTCATAGATTAATTGACCACAGGTGCGTGGATACAAGAACCCACTTTATAGTGTTGAGTCCTCCTATCCAGGATCTGATCTTTCCATCTATTCCAGTGGTTTAGGGTTTTTCGCATTCAAGCATGTACAATGACTGTACAGACAGATAGTGGGGAGGTGCAGCAGCTTCAGGACAGCAGTTGCCTCCAGGAAGGTTGAATGCAGTAGAACAGGGACTGCGCTTTTATCCAAAATGTTGTAACAATGTTTTTAATACATCTGAATGTTTATGTAATACATATGAATGTTTCTTATGAAACTGTTTTTCTATATCTTTGAAATATTTTATAGTTTAAAAAATACTTAGGGGCTTCCCTGGTGGCGCACTGGTTAAGAATCCGCCTGCCAACGCAGAGGACACAGGTTCGAGCCCTGGTCTGGGAAGATCCCACATGCCGTGGAGCAACTAAGCCTGCGCGCCACAACTACTGAGCCTGTACTCTAGAGCCCGCAAACCACAACTACTGAGCCCGTGCGCCACCACTACTGAAGCCCAAGAGCCTAGAGCCTGTGCTCCGCAACAAGAGAAGCCACCGCAATGAGAAGCCCACTCACCACAGTGAAGAGTAGCCCCTGCTCGACACAACTAGAGAAAGCCCAAGCACAGCAATGAAGACCCAATGCAGCCAAAAATAAATAACAACAAAAAAACACTTAGAAATCAATTTTAATAGAAAAGAACTTTTATTGCAAATACAGTGACTCTTCATATTACAGTAGTTTACTCTGATAAACCAAATGGCCATAATTTATGTATATTTTGGATATAAAACTATACTTTTTTTTTTTTTTTACATATAATATACTTTCCAGTGTGATGACACTTCAATGAGGAAAAGATTGCATTCACAATAGAAACCATCCTCCCTGAGTCCACAGCCCTAAAATAACAAGCACTGTCCAAACATCCCTGCAGTGGAGCTGACCCCAACAAAGGGGCTTCCCCTCCTCTACCCCTCATCGCCAGTTGACAGTCACAGGAAGTGAAGCATTTCTGGAGTGTCTGTATCCACCCACTATGGAGAATGCCAGTGACTCAACCAGAGCAGCAACAGTGAAATGGCAGAACTGCAGAGCCCTGACTTTGCATTTTAGTCTCTGTAGCCAAGGTCAGAAGTCAAACATTAAAACTATTTTACCATTTACCTTGCTGAGAGCCCCCATAACCTGTTCCACTAGTAAGCAGCAAATTTAGGAATTTTACGTAGGGACCACTAAAAAAATATATAGTCTTTTCCAACATGTCTGTTTCCCCAGCATCTGGCACATAGTCGACCTTCATTAAATGCTTGTGGGGCGAACAGAGAGTCATAATCCTCATCTGTCCAGGGGTGTGTGGCCAATGAGCCATAGAAGTTACAGCATCACAGTGGTTTACTTTTAAAAGATGTTCTTTGAAAATGAACTCCAGGAAGAAAAGCAGTCTACACAGAGAGAGATGCTGAAGCGATCTTACTGAGTAGTTTGTTGAGAGCTCTAACTCTTTCTTCCAAGAATCGGGATTTTTTCTCAGCACCTCGTTGCTTCTCTTCAGTGACCTGAAGCGCTTTCGTTAGGTGAGCATTTTCCACATAGAGCTCCTTGAGCAGCAAATCGGATCGTGTATTCTTTTCAAACTGGACAGGGGAGAAAGCCACACTGCACTGTGAATCTAATGCAGAAATGCCACGCTACCAGCTTGCCCCTCCCAGTCTTCCACGTTGTTCAAACCACAGTTTGGGGATTCTTAACAAATTGGAAGCAAACATTGGATGTAATGACAATTTTTGTTATCCTGGCGGGAGAGAGGAAATTGAGAATCTCATGAACTATGTGGTAGAGAAAACTTAAGCCAATTTTGCACAAATTGATTTTTACCATAAAATGAAGACAAAAAGACCAAAATCTGTAGGCCTCAAAAAGGAAGGAAATTGTCAAGAGTACCCAAAATGTTTGGCTCATCTCAGTGTGCTCTGCAGGCCCATCCCGTCACCCAGGACACAATGAGGCACTGTGGTCACCACACACACAGCAGCTGTAGAGGCTTCAGTGATGGGGACACAGGCCACACTAGTCAGGATGCTAAGACACAGGGGTCCCAGATTTGCGCTTCGTGAGTCAGCACTACATACATTCACTCAAGTAGTTAACTGGGCAGCTCCGTTGGCCAGGTGCTGCCCTAGCAACAGCCCTGCTCTCACAGGGCATGTATTCCAATGGAAGGAGACAGACCAGAACCAAGCTCGCAGTTTTGGGTGGTGGGACTGGTGGTGGACCAGTGTTGGGTGGTGGGACCTGCTAACAGAAAACCCAGGAGGGGACGCACAGCTGAGACTGAGGTGAACAGAGAGGGCTTCTCTGTACGTTGACATTTGGACGGAGAGCTGAATAAAGCACCGGGTAAGTCAGCGAGGCTGTCCGGCATGAACATTCCACGCAGAGCTGGCACATGTGGGGATGACAGGAATGGCCAGGAGGCCTGTGAGGAAGTCAGAGCTGCCATGCTGGCTGGGCAGGGGGCCAAGGGGAGGGGAATAGGTCCTGCAGAACCTTGAAGACCACTGTAAAAACTGCCTTTTACTCTGAGGGATGTGGAAAGACTGGAGGTTTCTGAGCGGAGGAGGGCCAACACCTCCGTCACATTTGAAGGTGACTGTTGCCGCTGAAAGCACATCAAAGGAAACAAGGACACCAGCTGTTAGGACCCAAGAGATGGGGGCTCTGTATCCCACGCTGAAGGATGAGATGGGAAGGGGTCCATCAGGACTCCAAGGTTTTGGACTTGGGCGGGCAGGTGAGGGCACAGACAGCTCTGAAGGACTCCTGTAAAGAGGAGCAGAGAGCTGGTAGGACCAGGGCTCTGGAAGGTGGTGTTGAGACAAGGCTCCAGAGGAGGGAAGGGCTGGGGCAGCGGGGAGGGGACACGGGCACATGCATTTCTTTGGGCACTTCTGGTCTTCCAGTGAAACAAGCACAGAGCACAGCTGAGGGGAGAGGTGCTGGAGGTCAGAGACAGGAGGGAAAGGGCCCACTGGAGAGGGCAGTGGGGGCGAGGGTGTAGTTGGGACAGCTCCCCGGCCACCCTGGCACCTCCACGTGCAGGAGCCTCAGGATTCACCTGGGGTTTGGGTTGAGGTTTTGCCAGGAGTGACTGCGGGAGTCACCGAGTCTGACTGCTGGGAAGGAACGTGAGGACCAGGGACAGAGAGGGTGGGAGGATGGCAGTGCCGGCAGGGGAGGGGCTGCAGAGATGCGGGGGTGGTCAGGAGCCGGTGGCCTGCACAGAGTGACGCTGCCCGGGGACCTGCAGCTCCGGATGCCGCAGATGAACCATACTTGACTGCTATGTAAGAAAAGTATTTCTACAGATTCTCATGTTTCATTTCCTGTAGCTCCAAGTAGAACTTTTAGGGCAGCAATGGCCTCTCTCTCCCCTCTCCCCCTCTCAGCGATTCCACAGGACATGGGGTTCTCTTGGGTAATGTCTCCCTGATCAGCTACTTGAATGCCCAAACGAGGCGTCATCACTCACCTGCTCTTTCAGCTCACGCACTTTCTCTTGGAGGAGCGCTTCCACGTTCTTCAAAATCATTTCCACCTCCTCCACCCGCTCTTCTGCGGCTTTCAGCTGTTTTTCATGTGCTTCCTGCACAAAAGGAGGTTAGAGACGAACACTGTACATTTTAAAAAGAATCATCACGGGTTTATTTACTTTAGAATGGAAATTAGCTGAAGTGTGCAAATCTGAGTGTGTGGATAACCTTTCATCCCTAGAGGGATGGTTAGAAATGTCTCACAAGCCACAAAGCTGCATTTCTCATTGCAGTCTAAGCAGATCAGCAGACTGCTTTGTGCTAGGATTTGTTCTTTGAGTCCTAAATGACTCAAAGGTGAGTTTCCCCAAACACGTTAGTCTTTCTAAAGGATTTGACTAAATTTCTTTGTTTTGTCAATAATCTCTCACAGCTTAACTGTCTCTCCAGCATAACGTTTTTGCAGAATGCTGAAAGGCTAGTCTTCATTAGAATTTGTTTTACAAACGTCGAATTTCACCCACCTTTGCAGGCTTGCGCCAGTTCCTCCCTCGTGAAGGTGCCTCACCCTCTGGCCCCCCCCACCCCCCCCACCTCACGAACTCTGAGGACCAAGATGTGCCCCGCAGGCTTACACTTTAAGGTGCTCACTCACTGGTGCCTGAGAGGGTGCTTTGAGGTGGGAACCACTGCCACCAGAAGTTGACAGAAACGGAAGCACAGAGAGGTTAACTGGCCTGAGGTCACTCGGCTGGGGTGGTGCAGCCAGGCTCCAGATCCCTGCAGTGCGTGCTCTGAGCCACTGTCCTGCTGCCCTTTGAGGCTGAGACTCTGCTTCTATGTGCCTAGATGCCTAGGGCAGCACCTGGCACACAGCCGGGCTCCCCAAGTCTGTGCTGTCACTGTGCTGACCTCTTGTCCAACCGCCCCCCACTCCCTGGCTACCTTTAAACATGCCGAGCACAGCCCACCTCAGGACCTTTGCACCTGCCTGTACCCTCACAGGGCTACACAGGCAGGGACCCTGCCCATCACCTCCCTCGCGGCCCCGCGGCCCCTCTAGCACCATCTTTCAGGCCTGGAAGCGGGGACCGTGTGTGTGGCTGCGTGGCTGGCTGCAGACACATGCAGCCCGGCAGACAGACTGGGGGGCTTTGGGGTGCCTTCTGGGTCAGCTGCTCAACGCCCCCCAGTTCTCAGGGAAAGTTGGGTCCCATAGCTTCCATAAACCAGTCCTCACGTAGTGGGACATCTGCGGGGCCATCTTCCCCTGGGCACCTGGGCAGCTTTTGGCTAAGTCACCAGAGAGCCAACCTTACCCTCCCCGTCACCCTCAGCCGGCCCTCGGGCCCCTGTCCTCACTTACCCATTCCTCCACCTGGAGCTGCCGAGCCGCCTGCCGCTCCCCTTCCAGCAGCTGCTGCAGCTCAGCCACGCGGCCCCGAGGCACCAGCTGCTCCATCTGCTCCTGCAGCTGCTGGACCGCGTGGGCGTGCTGGGACTGGGCCAGCTTCAGCCTCGTGGTGGCCCCGTACAGCTGCCCGGGGAGAAGGCACCCAGTGTTGGGGTGACTGCCCAGAGCTGCCGGGTCACTACCAGGCACAGAAGACTGCATCCCTACCTTTAAGGTCACCCCACAAGGAAAGTGTCTGCAGCAAAACCCACGATTCCTAAAGAGCCCGTTTAGCTGAATTCTGACGCCCAGACTCCATGCAGCTGGCACTTCTGCACAGTGAGAGCCAGGAAGGCCTGCCTGTAATCCTCCACGTGACCTCCCGCCGGGTTACGTAACCTTCTGTCATGTTTACCTTCCGGGTACATTACTGGGGTGTAATTCCTTTAATACTGTGACCCACGCCAGCTGTGTACGGCAACCTTCCTCTAAGTGAAGAGTTCATGCTCCTGACACCTGGCTGCGGCCGGGGTCCCAGAGGTGGGTTACACAGTGATCAGCGAGGGGCTGAGAGCAGGTGTGGATGGACCTCAGCACCCGCTCCCTGGGCACAGAACCCACTGGGGCGTTGGTACCAAGCTGTCCAGAGCCTGGCCACTTCCCCTGACGGACCACCTGGGAGGCCGGATCTCAACACCACTTCTATCACTTGGACTCTGGCAGATTCGTCTGGAACACACAGAACTTCCCTGAGACCCCACAGACAGGAGAGGCAACAGCTCTGCCAGGGGTCCTGCCGAGGGCAGGCTGGAGAGGAGGGCGCTGGCCATGCCAGGCAAGGGCGAGGCTGTGAGCCCGCAGCCCCACTTCCCTCACCGTCCCGTGTCACTGCGTGTCTGACGGGTCCCCCCAGAGACACACCCATACACACGGGTCCAGCAGGGCAGCTACCGTGCTCTTTGGGATGAAGAGAGGGGAGGATAGTTCCCACACACCCTCCACCAGATGTAGCCTCCTCCCGACTTTCGAGATTCAGATGGTCACTCTGCAGTCACTCTGGCCCATGTCTGCGCCCCCACCCACCCGAAAGTGCTCTTCACACCCCCTGCCCAGGTTCCTCGCCACCCGCTCTCCACTTGGCTGGGTGGTACATCAGCACTGCCCGACTGAGTGCCCCGAGCCCCCTCCTTGTGAAGTGAGGTGCGGGTGCAGGCTGGGCTGCCTCCGGAGAGCCCTGCTCAACTGCCACGTGAGGAGGGGGACGTCCGCAGAAGAGCAGTGGGGCCACTGCAGCCGGGAAGCCAGGGCCTTCGCGTTCTGGATGCCCTCAGACAGCAGCCCCTCCTGCCCTGAATCCAAGCTGGACTGGCAGAATGTGGGGAAGTGATATTCAGAACTCCTGGGCACCGGCCTCAGAAGCCTAGCCACCTGTATGCTCTTCTGGGGGCGCCTGGTTGCTGTACCTCGAGAACCCCATGCCGTGGAGAGGCCGGTGCGGGTGCCCCAGTCCATGGCACCCCTGTAAGTGCCCTCTTGGACGCCTGGCTCCCCTGCTGGACCTGTGACCTTGGAACCACTCATGGCGCACCGGTGACCACTCCCTCCCTCCCCCATGGCTCTGTGTGCACCTCACCTCCACACACCCAGAGGGTCCCTAGGTGCCCTGGAAGCTCCTTACTTCCCTTCTCCACTTTCATACAGGTGTGTTTCATGGGGGTCCTCGTCTAAAGCACAGAAGGGGACGCCAGCTCATGTCACAGCAGCCTGCCTAAGTGCAGTATCTCCTGCCGTGACGGCAGCTGAATGTTGGGCAGCCCAGCGGGCACGGAGACCTCCGGCAGCCCAGCCCTCCTGCCAGCAGATGGGTCTAACTCCTCAGCCTCAAAGGCTCAATCTAGCCCAGGCAACTTCTCAAGGTTCCTTTGGCACTAAAAGTAGAGAAGGGAGCCCCCAGTACGTGGCGGCACCTCGGGGAAAGTGCCTGCTTACGGCGGGGGGCTGAGCCCACAGGAGCCTGACAGCACCTCATAAGGCCCCGGTGGGGGGTCCCGCACCCAGACCGACCCCTCTGCAGCCCCGGGCCATCTGAGAAGTGACTGTTCACACCAGGTGACCACAGCCAAGTCCAGGAGTCAGGCCAGGGGCCAGTTGGGGAACCTGGTCCAAAGGCTGGGCAGAGGCATGCGGCTTAGAGACCCTCTCCCACGGCCCTTTTCCCGCTGCTGTACCCTGGCCCTCCAAGCACACCCCAGGTCTGAGTCCACACTGGGCCCGTGGCCCTCAGGGCACCTCACCCTGTCACCTCCCTTCTCCTGTTCAAACTCCTCAGAAGAACCAGCCCTGTGTCCCTGAACCTCACGCTGTCAGGCACCCGCCGTCCCTCCTGGGCCCACTCTGCTCACATATGTTTGTACCAGACCACGAACTCCCTGCCTCCCCTGAGCCTGATGCGCGCTGGACAAATGCTGCGGCAGGAGAGCAGGTGGAACAGCCACAGGTATGTGACACCTGGGCTCCACTGGGGGCGCGGAGCGGGGTCACCTCGGGGGCTGCTCTGCCCTGTTGGCCTGGACCTCAGAGGCCACCTGCCGCGTTCCCTGGCCCCTCCATCTGTAGAGGGCACACCGGGAGGCACTGCTATGGCCTCCTCCCCTCGTGAGGAACAGGCGCAGCTCTTCACGTGGCTCACTTGAGTTCAACCCGACCCTGGACTGAGCCTGACTCAGTTGGGCCTGGCGGATGCCCAACTAGCCGGGTGACCTGAGGCAGACCAACGATGCCCCTGGCTGGACTAGTCCCGGCCAGGCTGTCAGAGGCAAGGCTGACCCCTCCCGGGCTGGGACCACCGCACACACCCACCTGGTCCCGACTCTCTTCAAGGGCCTCTCTCAGCTGTGACTGTGCCAGTCTCAGGCTCTGACGTTCCTGAGTCACGTGTTCAAGTTCAAGTTCAAGTTTTTGGATTTGGTTATCCTGTTTTTTAAAAATCAATTTCACAAGTATAAGAAGTATCTTAGCAATGTGATACACGTTTAATGCAGAAACTTCAGAAAAGCAAAAATTACAAAATTCAACTCATCCATGATCCCAGCAGCCCGAGGACCCCACCCGACATTCTGCTGTATCTCTTGGCCCTCCCTCCACACGCACGGACTTCTGTCACTAAGACGTTGTATGCTGTGCTTTCCCCCTCTTATTATATCTTGAGTGTTAAATACTTTTCAGAAACATGGTTTTTAATGGCTGCACCATCATTTACTGACTAATTCAATACTGTCGATGATTTAAAGCTGATTCCAATTCTGTTTTGCTATTATAAATACCACAGCAATGAAAATACTTCCAGCTAAGTCCGTACACAATTTTCAGTAAAGTTCCCACTAGCAGAACCATGAAGCCAGAGCGCACGGACGTTCTTGATGCTCTTGACGTATATTTTGCCATACTGTCCTCCGGAGAGGTTGTACCAACTTACTCTCCTATCATCAAGGTTTAATTCCTCTCTACTACTTTTTCTAGATACCAGGCTTTGTAAAAGCTGCTGAAGTCCACATATTTTCAGGGCTTGCTGGTTAAGTCCCTCCCTTTACCTCCAGGCACATCAGGGCTGTTCCTCATCTGTTTTAGGCCAGCCTGTCTGCCCCTCCCTGCCGCGCCGGCCACTCACCTGCAGCTCCTCCCGGCATGCCGCCTCCTCCAGTCTCTGTGTCAGCAGCTGAACAGTGATGTGATTCTTCTTGCTCTGGGCCTGGTGGGTGGAGGCCTCCTCTCCCAGCTGCAGGACCCTGTGGTTGAGCTGGGACAATTCATCCTTGCATTTCTGACTCTAGAACAAAAAGGAATAAAACACAGATGAAAAAGTTTTTTTTGTTTTTTGTTTTTTTGCTGTACGCGGGCCTCTCACTGTTGTGGCCTCTCCCGTTGTGGAGCACAGGCTCCGGATGCGCAGGCTCAGCGGCCATGGCTCACGGGCCCAGCCACTCCGCGGCCTGTGGGATCCTCCCAAACCGGGGCACGAACCCGTGTCCCCTGCATCAGCAGGCGGACTCTCAACAAAAAGTTATTTTTTTAAACCAACAGCATTCCAGGGTTCTCAACCAGGGACACTCTTGCTCCCCGAGGGACGCTTGGCAATGTCTGGAGACCATTTTGGTCATCACAGCTAGTGGGGTGGGGTTACTACTAGAAACTAGTGGGTGAGGAGCTCAGCGTCCCCAGAGTGATGGGCTCTCTGGCCACGGGGCAGAGGATGAACTCTGGTCCATCCAAGAAGCAGCAGGCTGGGCACCAGGGGGGCTCACAGCGCATCAACATCCAACCACTGCTCTGGAGAACTGGCATGGTTTTCTTGTTTCTCCCACGGTTATTTCTAACATTATCTTAAGCAATTTGAAGGGAAAAAAAACCCTCGTTATACTTGAGGCACGTGATTCTCTTCAAATCACTGTCATTAAACACAAAATCCGAGGCTCTCGGTGGGGGGAGCACACTGATAAAATCTCCCACTTTGCGGGCAGCGGATGCTGGACCCTGGACGGTGTTGCCTGGGATGAAACAGCAGCCAGCAGGTGACACACGGAAGTGCGTTATTTCCAACCGGCTGTCACACACCTTCACACAAACCACGTTTCGCTCATCTGCTTTTCCCCAGCAGCCGCTCTGGAGGCCGAGGGTCTGCAGCCCTCCGTGCCTCAGAGCGGCGTCCACACACAGCTGTTGGGCGCGTCACTGTCGCCCCAGGGCCGGATGTTCCCACCACATCAGCCAGGCGCAGGAAGAAGCCGGCTGGGGCGAGAGCTATGGGTCTCTCCAGGGGACAGCAGAGGTCTGAGAAGCCAGAGGTGACAAAAACACTCCCAGAGGACTTCGCTGGTGGTGCAGTGGTTAAGAATCTGCCTGCCAGGCTGCACTGAATCCATCTGGTTGTGCCTTCCACACACACACACACACACACACACACACACGTATAATGATTGATTACTTAGAACGAGTTCCTCTAGGATGACATTTTCTTCTCTAAATTAATTTTTTCTTTAAATTTAACCTTCAGTTTTGAGTCACTCAGTTGGCTGTTTCATCATATGATTCTTTGGTTGTCTCCCAGTGATGCCAGATGGGATCAGTACAGCCCCAGTTGCTAATGGGCTGCTAGTTGCTAATACCTATAAAATACCACCCACCCCCACAAAGGAGAATCATTTAAGAGTTCTTCGGACTTCATCTTCAAAAGTAGCCAAAGAATTCATGTGACAGGTTATCCCAGAAAATCTTTTGCAGTTAGTGAAATTAGGGTATAACTAAGAACATTCGGAATACTACACACACAGTTTAGGTGATCTTGGTATAGTGGTGGGACAGCAGTAAAGTATTTAACATGTACATGCTCTGCTGGGGGAGACTAAAGGGAAAGAGGTGTTCAGCCTAGAAAAACATTTCGCAGTGGATTTCCTATGAAGTCAATGTGTCTTGGGTTTAACTTTGAAACAAATTAAAACATTTAAAAACTGACTTACTAGCATTTGTGGATTTCAGATTGAGACCCATGTAAAAGCAGTGCTTTATTCTGTGAAAAAAAAAAAGAATCCACCAGCTGATGCAGGGGACGTGGGTTCGATCCCCAGTCCGGGAAGATCCCACATGCCAAGGAGCAACCAAGCCCGTGCACAACAACTAATGAGCCTGCGCTCTAGAGCCCGTGAGCCACAACTACTGAAGCCCGCGCGCTCTAGAGTCCACGTGCCGCAACTACTGAAGCCCGTGTACTCAAGGGCCCGCGTGCCGCAACTACGGAGCCCGCGGGCTGCAGCTACTGAAGCCCGTGCGCCTACAGCCCGTGTTCTGCAACAAGAGAAGCCACCGCAATGAGAAGCCCACACATGCAACGAAGAGGAGCCCCCGCTCGCCACAACTAGAGAAGGCCCACGCATAGCAACGAAGACCCAATAATAACAATAATAATAAAAATTAAAAATAAATAAAAACACTCCCAGAAAGAGTAAGAGCTCAGCAAGGTGTCAGGACACAAGGTTGGCAGGTGAAAATCCACTGTACTTCTATGTCCTGACAGTGAACACGCAGAATCCCATGTGAAAAACAAAACACCATTTCTGGCTTCTGGTCTGGCCTGCAAAGAGCTTGGAAGTCATCACTCCCATCCTCCCAACAAGAAAAAGCTGAGTAACTGAAAACTCAACCACTCTTCTGAGACCCATCAGAGAACTGAGGTCACAGGGCAACTCAATGCCCTGAAAACTGGAGAGACGGGCAAAGAGAGTCACAGCTCACCAGGAGCTGACGGCTGGAGCCCGAAACAAAGTGGCTACTGTGGACGGAACTGTGTCCACAAACTCTCGGCTGTGTCTGGAGACGGGGCTTGCAGCAGGTAATTAAGGTTAAATGTGCTCAAGAGGCGGGGTCCTAATCTGACAGGACAGTGACTTTATGAGAAGACACAGTGAGAGGGCATCGTCTGCAAACCCGGAAGAACCTTGCCAGAACCAAGTCAGCCTTGCCTTGATCTTGGACTTCCGGCCTCGAGAACCGTGAGGCAATAAACTTCCGTGGTTTAAGCCACCTGTCTGTGGCATTCTGTATGGAGCCTGAGCGGACTAAGACAGTGACCATTCTGAAGCACACAGAGCGCTCTGTTCTCCTGCCCTCAAGGGAAATGTCCTTTTTACCAGATCAGAACCAGCGTGGGGAAGGGGATACCCAACTGCAGCCCCCTCTAAACTTTCTGACTCAGTACACACCTATCAGAGTGGCTAAAATAAAAGAGTGACAACACAAGCGTGGGCAAGGATGTAGGGAAACGATCAAGCACACATTGCTGGCGGGAACGGAAACTGTTACAGCCACTCTGGATAAGAGTTGGGCAATTTCTTAAAAAACTAAACATGTAACTACCACACAACTCAGCCACTGCTCTCCCGGGCATTTATCCCATGAAATGAAAACCTATAACCACACAAAGACCTGCCTGAGAATGTTCACGGCACCTCTGTGACAGCCCCAAACTGGAATCAGCCCAGCCGTCCTTTAAAAGGTGAGCGTTAAAACAAGCTGTGGGCGACTTCCCTGGTGGTCCAGCGGTTAAGACTCCGTGCTCCCAAGGGCCCGGGTTCGATCCCTGGTCAGGGAACTAGATCCCGCAGGCCACAACGAAGATCCCACGTGCCGCAGCTAAGACCATGCGCAGCCAAATAAAAAAATAAATATTAAGAAACAGAACAAAACAAGCTGTGGGACATCAATGCCTTGGAAAAGTGTCCAGCGACAGGAAGAAGCTAACCGGGGACACACAGCCGGGAATTATGATATGTGAGAAAAGGCAACCCCAAAGTTCGTATTCTGTATTCCTTTTGTACCACATTTTGAAATGACACAATTTTGGAAATGAAGGGCAGTTAGTGGTTTTCAGGGGTTAGGGGCTGGGGTAGGTGGGCAGGAAGGCGGTGGGTGTGGTCATGAAAGTACAACGTGAAGGATCTTTGTGGAGCTGGAGCTGTTCAGTATCTTGACTGTGGTCATGGAGACACGAACCTACACAGGGGATAAAATTGCATAGAACGTGACACACACACGAGTACACAAGTAAAACTGGGGAAACCCGAGTAAGGCGCATGGATTGTATCAATGTCGACATCTTGGTCGTTGATATTCATTATGGACTGACCCCTGCCAATTCACATGTTGAAGCCCAAACCCCCAATACCTCAGAGTGACTGTATTTGGAGATGGGGTCTTGAAAGAGGTGATTAAGGTAAAATGAGGTCATATGAGTCCAATATGATGGTGTCCTAATACGAGATGAGGACACAGACACATCCGAGGGATGACCACGTGAGGACACAGGGAGAGGACAGCTGTATACAAGCCGAGGAGAGAGGCTGCAGAAGAAACCAGTCCTGCCCTGATCCTGGACTTCTAACCTCGAGAACCATGAGGAAATAAACTTCTGTCGTATAAGCCACTCACTCTGTGGTACTTTGTTATGGCAGCCCTAGCAAACTAACACAGATAATATTATCCTATAGTTCCATAAAATGTTACAACTGGAAGAAATTGGACAAAGTCTATTTCTCTGTAATATACTTCTCATAACCACTTGGGAGTCTGCAATCATCAATACTAATTTCAATTTTAAAAAGAATTAAAAAACAAAACCAAGAATGACACATCCCAGCTTCTGTGCTTCAGTCCAAAAGCCAGTAAGTGAGACCAAATACAGAAGGCATTTACTTATGGGGCAAAGGGAGACCAGTGTGGAGGTCAGTGCTGAGTGAGACAGGGCATTTACCTGCAGGGTAAAGGGATTAATCAAAGAGTTAAGTAAATCTATTGAAGATGAGGAAACCAGGTTTTTCATTGCTAGAGGCAAGAGTTACAAATATGGAAAGGGAGAAAACTAGAATTATCCCTGTGATGTTGGAATTGCAGATAAGAGTTTGAATTCATGGTTTTCAGTAGGGAGATATATAAATAAGTATACCTGAAACCATGTGCATGTGAGCCTAATAAATATATGTATACACTCCCTAGCTCTATGCACTGACTGCACCTGGACATAGCGATGCCCCAGGAGCCGTGAGCACTCCTAGTGCCCAGATCTTGGTCTCTAAATACCATTCGGAACTAAAAGTCACCAAGGGCTCCTTGGAGAAATAACTGCTTCCAGGACTGGGGCAGGAAGTACTAGATGAACCTGGAATATCGTGAGGCACCAGAAAGTGAGGAAGTGTGTAAAGAATGACCAGGACCTGTCAGGAGGACCCAGAAGTCCCCCTGAGGGGGCTCTTATTGGCCAAATCTGGGATAATCTGAGCATAAAAATAAATACTGATGGTAACATATTAATAACCCATTGAATAAAACAGGAATCTATGATAGTAACATAATGATGAATAAATAAATGGAGGGCTTCCCTGGTGGTGCAGTGGTTAAGAATCCGCCTGCCAATGCAGGGGACACAGGTTCGAGCCCCGGTCCGGGAAGATCCCACATGCCGTGGAGCAACTAAGCCCGTGCGCCACAACTACTGAGCCTGCACTCTAGAGCCCGTGAGCCACAACTACTGAGCCCATGTGCCACAACTACTGAGCCTGTGCTCTAGAGCCCATGCTCCTCAACAAGAGAAGCCACCGCAATGAGAAGCCCGCGCACCACAACGAAGAGTAGCCCCCGCTCACCGCAGCTGGGGAGAGCCCATGCGCAGCAACGAAGACCCAATGCAGCCAAGAATAAATAAATTAAATAAATAAATTAAAATAAATAAATAAATGGAGAGAAGAAAAAGCTCTTCCTTACACTAGAACACCAATTAACAAATATAAAAGGAAGCTGGGATTAGTCACCAACTGGCCACCATCACAGTAATAACTGACTCCACCAAGAAACAGAGGATGCTAAAACAAGGGGGTGAGAGTTTGATGAAGAACAAGATATTCACATCATGTCAAAGCATTTCCCCATAAAATATTCAGTAATTACCAAGGGGAAAGTAACTTTGTGGAGAAGCCTGACCAACACCACCTGACCAAGAATCTAAGTTGATGTCACTAATGCTTGTGTCCCTGGACTGGATGGGATGAGAAGGACACAGCATCACTTTGGGGATATTCACACATAATCTGAATCCAGTCACAGGGAAGCACCAGATACACCGAAACAGCCACTTGTAGTCTTCAGAAGCGCCAGGGCCTAACAACAAGGACAGGTGGACTGAAGCCACACGAGGGCCTGGGCTGGCTGATCGGGCAGTTTCACGGTCACACTGATTTCCTAATTGGGGTGGGAGAGGGCTGATGGGTCAGCAACTCACTCTCAAATCTTTCATAACAAAGTTCTGTGCTTCCTTGTTGTAAGCTTGAAATTATTTCAAAATAATGGAAAAGGGAGGGTGGCATCAGCTTCATGCCAGGTGTCAATACTTCACCTGTGTGCAGAGCTCTTCCATCTCAGAGCAGGCCTTTTCCTTCTCTCTCTTTAAAAACTCAACTTCCTCCCTGTTGAAGAAGCAAAGTTAACAGTATCACTGACCACTCATCGCTCACGTCAACTCGGCGGCTTGGATTCGTACACCTGCTCCTGGGACCCTACAGCCACTGCTCTGTCACTGTCCTACGCTATTGCTGCTGCTGGTCCAATCGGATCCCAGCTTCGGAACCAGAGGAACCCTGACAGCACTGTAAGAACAAACCCTCCAGGACGTTCCTCAGTCACACACGTTAATCTCTCCCTAGCACATGCGACTGCTCTTCACACCCAGCAGCATAAACACCAACACAGGCTTACATGCACTGACGTCTGAGGTCAAAGGGGGTCCCAGCACCAAACTTAGGGAAAAATGGTTCCTGGAGGGAAAAATCTTGCAGATTTCAGAACTGCTGTAACCTAACAGAGATCGCTTATTGACCATCCACTTTGGATCCCAGGCTTTCATCATCAGGCACTTTAATCAAACCAACACCGCATTCTCGGCAGTTTAGAGCCGAGCTCATCTTGAATGTCATTAAAAAAAAAGCCAAACAAACCGTCCTTGGATGAGGCTCTGATGGTGAAAGCAGAAATCCACTGACAGGCAACCCCGAGCCTCCGCCGCAACACACACACACACACACACACACACACCCCTCCTGCCTCAGTGCTCAGGCCCCCGACCCCTGACTCTCACACACACACACACACACACACACACACACACGCACACACCCCTCCTGCCTCAGTGCTCAGGCCCCCGACCCCTGACTCTCACACACACACACACACACACCCCTCCTGCCTCAGTGCTCAGGCCCCCGACCCCTGACTCACACACACACACACACACACACACACACACACACACACACCCCTCCTGCCTCAGTGCTCAGGCCCCCGACCCCTGACTCTCACACACACACACACACACACACACACGCACACACCCCTCCTGCCTCAGTGCTCAGGCCCCCGACCCCTGACTCTCACACACACACACACACACACACACACACACACCCCTCCTGCCTCAGTGCTCAGGCCCCCGACCCGACTCTGACACACACACACACACACACACCTCCTGCCTCAGTGCTCAGGCCCCCAACCTGACTCTGACACACACACACACAGACACACACACAGACACACACACACACACACACACACACACACCTCCTGCCTCAGTGCTCAGGCCCCCGACCCCTGACTCTGACACACACACACACACACACCTCCTGCCTCAGTGCTCAGGCCCCCAACCTGACTCTGACACACACACACACAGACACACACACAGACACACACACAGACACACACACACCTCCTGCCTCAGTGCTCAGGCCCCCGACCCCTGACTCACACACACACACAGACACACACACACACACACACACACACACCTCCTGCCTCAGTGCTCAGGCCCCTGACCCCTGACTCTGACACACACACACACACACACACACACACACACCTCCTGCCTCAGTGCTCAGGCCCCCGACCCCTGACTCTCACACACACACACACACACACACACACACACACACACACGCACACACCTCCTGCCTCAGTGCTCAGGCCCCCGACCCCTGACTTTGACACACACACACTCACACACACACACACACACAGCTCCCGCCTCAGTGTTCAGACCCCCGACCCCTGACTCTGACTCACTGAAATCGACAGACCAGGAATGAACCTCGGAGAAAAGCACAGCTGAAACCATTATCGGAACAAGAACAAACAGATTCTACTCGCCCAGAAAGGCTGCAAGAGTATCTCTCGCCCCTACGAGAACGCTCGATGCCTCCCCCGAGCCTGAGCACGATGAGCACTTCTGCAGGGTGAGCAGTGCCTGCAGAGCAGCGTCAGAGGCACACGGGCCTGCGCTGGAGCTGGTGGTGCTGACCCGGTACCTCCTACTTCTGCGAGCGAGGAGCTCAGGAAGGAAGGTGGCTGCTGACATCTGCAACGAGGCCCGAGCCCCGCTGTGCCTGGCAAGGCTGGTCAGAGGGCAGCACGGCTCTCCTGGAACGCGGGTTATCTGTGAACACGTCCCACTTTCTACAGCAATGCCTTCTACGCTTACTCTACGAAGAGCGAGCCCTGTCAGGGACCGGGGTCGGGGTGGGACCGTGGAGACGGCCCTTACCTCTGGGCAGCCTCTGTCCTTCCTGCAGCTTCAAGCCCTGTCAGGGACCGGGGTCAGGGTGGGACCGTGGAGACGGCCCTTACCTCTGTGCAGCCTCTGTCCTTCCTGCAGCTTCAAGCTCTTGCTGGATCCTCGTCAGCTCATTTTTCAAAAACGTGTTTTCTTCAGAGAGCCTATCCAACTTGATCCTGCATGAGAAATTCAAGAAAGGATCAAGAGTGGGAACTCCAGAAGCTGGTCACCCCCACGCACTCCAGCCTTGCAGTGACCCTGCAGCCACACTTCCCCTTCCCTAGATGAGGGCGCAGGACACCACTTCCTTCGCTCTCCTGTATCCCGTGTTAACCTGCTCTGGTTTGCATCTCCCTAGAGATAAGCTATAGAAGACAAAGCTTTCTTAGCTTCTAAAACGGCCACACAATCAGCAACTCCCTGGTGTATTCAGCACCTTGGATCTTTGTGTTCACAGCTGGCCTGTTCCTGCATCTTATAACCTCCACTGAAATGTGAGTGCGCCCATGGCTAGCACCAGTGCAAGATGCTGGGTGAGTCCTCGCGAGGTCACTGCAAGGAGAGTGGCCACCCCCTCCCCCCTCCACCCAGGGGACTCCAGCACAAAGCTGAGGAACACAAGGACTGGGGAGGCCGGATCCCAAGGGAAGACTGCCGCCATCCTACACCCTGAGGTCAGTACCAGGAGGAGCCTGGGACGATACCCGGCTCAGTGGACAGAGGGTAACCTGATGCAACATGGAGCCTTCAGGGGGAAAAGCAAGTACCGACAGTGGCTGCCGGGACCAAGTCTGCCCGGAGCCCCCCTGGCTTCTGATGCTCTTAGAGTCTCCCTGGGAAGGTAACCCCATCGATGTGTGACACACGAGCAACTGACAAGTAAAGATCACAGGGAGGCAGCCTGAAACCCACGCCTGCTGCCCAGAGAGTCTATCCTTAACGCATGTTGGTCTTGCGGACATTTATTCCCCTAAACAGGTCTCTACCTGGCATTAGCTTCTTTTCAATCTAAAAGTACTCAAAGCCACATGACCTCATATGTTTATGTATTATTCTTATAATGTCAAGCGTAAGTATCTCCTTCATAAGCGTAAGTACCACTTCACTTTTCCTCATGAGGAACTAGAGAGAAAAATAAAGACATAGAAGTCAACGGAATTTTCAAAGCAGCAAAGGATTTCAAGCAGGGGAGTGACACAAATGAGGTCTGTGTTTTGAACTGTCATTCCGGCTCCACGATGGAAAACAAATTGATTCAAGGCAGGTGTGTGTGTGTATGTGGTTGGCAGGAGATTCTGCCTCCAGCTTCGGGGACCTCAAATAAGATGGCGTTGCTCCACCCCAGCTGCCCACACTCACCACATAACCAGAGCAGAGCTGGTCATCTAGTGTGTGATGTCCTCACAGAAGGTAATGGAAACCTCCAGGGGTCCCCAAACAAAAAAACCCGGAAGCTGAAACCAAAGCCATGAGCATTAAGCAACACAAAAATGGGGTTACCCTGAGGCCAGCACCTACACCAGTGTGGGGAAACCACACCGTGGATACAAGCACTGGGCCAGTTCCCTGGAAGAGGTTAAAGTGGTCTCAGATTAAGAGGCTTCCAACTCTTGGCAAAAGCAAAGCACATGCTTTCTGCAGGGAGCACCCTCTACTACAGCTCCCAGGATTCCCAGAGATAAACGTCACGTAAGCATGAGCTCACAATCAAAGATCACCACAATATATGTGGAAAAGGACCCCCTATGAGAGTCAGAAGAAGCCAGAACAACAGAATTAGATCCTGTAGGAACCTCCGATACTGGAATTATCAGACACAAACTACGGATAAATATTATGAAATGTTTACTTAACTAAAAGATGGAAATTTTAAAAGGGACAAGCAACAAGAAGCTGTCAAAAATGATCAGACAGGACTAACTAAACAGAATTTTGGAAAATAAAAAGTCAGTGTCAAAAGAAAAGCTCACTGGCAGGATGTGCCACAGACAGAAAAGAAGTCGGAGGTAATGAAAGAGAGGCTAAGAAATGGAGGAGGAAGGATGCCCAGCATCACTGAGCACTAGAGAAATCAAATCCAAACGACAGTGAGGTACCACCTCACACCGGTCAGAATGGCCATCATCAAAAAACTACAAACAGTAAATGCTGGAGAGGGCGTGGAGAAAAGGGAACCCTCTTGCACTGTTGGTGGAAAATGTAAACTGATACAGCCACTACGGAGAACAGTATGGAGGTTCCTTAAAAAACTAAAAATAGAATTACAATAAGACCCAGCAATCCCACTACTGGGCATATACCCTGAGAAAACCATAATTCAAAGAGTCACGTACCACAGTGTTCATTGCGGCTCTATTTACCATAGCCAGGTCATGGAAGCAACTTAAATGCCCATCGACAGACGAATGGATAAAGATGTGGTACATATATACAATGGAATATTACTCAGCCATAAAAAGGAATGAAATTGGGTCATTTGTAGAGACGTAGATGGACCTAGAGTCTGTCATACAGAGTGAAGTAAGTCAGAGAGAGAAAAACAAATACTGTATGCTAACACATATATATGGAATCTAAAAAAAAAAATGGTTATGAAGAACCTAGGGGCAGGATGGGAGAAAAGACATAGACCTTCTAGAGAATGGACTTGAGGACACGGGGAGGGGGAAGTGTAAGCTGGGACAAAGTGACAGAGTGGCATGGACATATATACACCACCAAATGTAAAATTGATAGCTAGTGGGAAGCAGCCGCATAGCACAGGGAGATCAGCTCGGTGCTTTGTGACCACCTAGAGGGGTGGGATAGGGAGGGTGGGAGGGAGGGAGATGCAAGAGGGAAGAGATGTGGGGATATATGTATATGTATAACTGATTCACTTTGTTATAAAGCAGAAACTAACACACCATTGTAAAGCAATTATACTCCAATAAAGATGTTAAATAAACAAATAGATAGATAGATAGATAGTTAGAAAGAAATGGAGGAAAAGTGAAAAGACCTAACATCATACATCCAGTTGTAGAGGACAGTGAGGGGAGAAGCAATATTTTGCGAATAATGGCTGAGAGTTTTTCATAGGACACAAATCTATACATTCAGTAGACAATGTTTTCTAAGTAGGATAAGTAAAAAGAAAACCACACCTATGTCCTACGACCCAACAATTCCATTCTTATGTACACCAGCAACCAGAACAAAAAATGGGGCTCCCCAAAGCCCCCAAGGGTTGCCACTATCCTGACTTGGAAAAGTGACCCCTGGGGGACTTGTGCTGGGGACACAGATATGTCCAATTCATCAACAATTCTTCCAACTGCACACACGTGTGTATTTTTCTTGTGCGTATAACACTTTAATAAAAAGTTAAAGTGAAAGAATACACACCTAAACATACCAAAGAAAACCCACAGAAGATGGAGAAGTTAATAGAAGCCAGAGGATACAACTCAGATCACCATTCTCAGGTTCTAGGGTTCAGTCCCACGGACCCAGACTAATGGCCTTTCCTGTTATTTGGGGGCTTTTAGGCCTTTTATCCACCTCCCCAAGGACCATGAGATGACAGACGATGGAGACCGTGTTGCCCTTGCTACCAGGCGAGTCAGAGGCAGGAGGTAAACTGAGTCAAAATTCTACAAAGCAAAGGGCTTCAGGGCCTAAGCCCTAGTTAATACGTATTTTTGAAGTCAGAATGTTTGGGAATTCCCTGGTGGTCCAGTGATTAAGACTCCATGCTTCCACTGGAGGGGCACGGGTTTGATCCCTGGTCGGGGAACTAAGATCCTGCATGCCGCATGCGCAAAAAACCGAAAAGTCAGACTCTTTGTAAAATAGCCTGTTCTTTCAGGGCTCACGTGTCTGCACCAACAAGAACCCCTCAGGTAACAGCCATTGGGATGCTGAGCCGTTTGCCCAAATCCAATTTCAAATTCGGGTTCTGAGCAAGACACCCTGGACGCGAAATCCCGAAAGGATGTGGTGCCGGACCTGACCCGCTGCAGCGCCTCGTCCAGCTGGTCCCTCTCCTGGGCCAGCTGCCGCGCGTGGCCCCGCTCCAGCTCCACGGCCCGCTGCAGCCGGTCCCGCAGGCCTTGGACAGCCTCCTGCGACTCCTGGTGCAGCGTCGCCAGCTCGGCCTTCTGACCCTGCAGCACGCCAACCTCGAGCTTGAAGGCCCGCTCCAGCTCCTTTCTCTCCTCTGCAAAGGCCCTTTTCATCACCTCCATCTCCCTTTCATAGTAATTCACCTGGGAAAAGAAGCGTGAGTGATGTCAGCCAGGGGCCCCTAAACATGATCTGCCTGACGATACAAGGCTGCCCGGCACAGCATCCAAAGAGCGGGGGGCCCGGCCTCAACGAGGTGCTGGGGCCTGTGAAAGGCTCCCCAGGGCCCGTGTGGCCGCCTGCTTCTGTCACGTCCCGTAACCTTCACTGCGGCCTAGGGGGGCAGGCCTGGCAGGCGCAGAAAGGCTGCTGGGGGCCGAGCTGGGCTGGGGGCCTGGCAGCAGCAGCAGCAGGAGGGCAGAGGGGGGACAATGCCTACCGCGAGGCCGCAGTGGCTCTGAACCCCCTGGAGACCTGGCGGGCAAGGCCACAGCAGGAGCCCAGGGGCAGCACCACAAGGAAGAGGTGGCCCTGCCTCGCTGGCAGTGACACCTGACGAGACGTGGGTACCGTCCCTCAACAAAACCCACCACGGTTGGGTCACAGAGCTGGAGGCATGTTCACCCAAGAAGACAGGCCTGGCCAGGGTGGCCCGGGAGGCCCCCACGCAGGGCAGTCCCAGGGTGCTTCAGCTGGAACGCAGTTGGGAGCTGTGACTCCCCAGCACAGAGTAAGCAGGGAGGTCTGGCCTCAGCGCAGCCCTCGTGACGCTGGGATACCACGACCCTGCTCCCTCCCATTAGTAGCTATACCTTCTGTCCTGCCTGCTTCCGAAGCGGGTGTGAGGCAGAACATCAATGTCACGCACATTTCCCTGCAAACCTCCGTCCCCCTGAGCGCGCTCACTATGGGGCAGACGTGTGCGCAGAAGCGTTCCAGCAGCAGGAAGCTCCCTGACCCCTCTGGCCTCCCTCAGCCCCCCTGACCTTGGTCTCCAGCTGGATCTCGAGGTCTTTGTAACGTTCCTTCACCTGCTCCAACATTATTTCCGTCTCTATACTCACTGGGACGGAATCACCCACAAACGTGAAAATGCCTGCAACAAGAAGACACTTCCGTTTTTGTCTTGCCCAGGACGCTGCGGGGTCTGATCCAACCTCCAAGCCGACATCTGGCCGAAGCACAGCCTTCCGCGGGCACTTTCCGCAAGAGGAATGCAACGCTGGCAGTAAGAGGACATGGGCCATGGACCATCCGTTGCACCGAGTTCTCAAAGCTGGCATCTTTACAAACCAGCATTTCGAGTCTTTGCCAGAACGCAGATCACTCAAAGGTATGAATGGCGAGGAGGCTCCCTGCCAGATTTGCCAGGCCCTTGAATTCCCTGAAAGATGCCACATGGGGTACACGTCCTGCCCC
Organism: Stenella coeruleoalba; assembly: GCF_951394435.1. NCBI lineage: Eukaryota > Metazoa > Chordata > Mammalia > Artiodactyla > Delphinidae > Stenella > Stenella coeruleoalba. The sequence goes on along the minus strand of NC_137161.1, from coordinate 43,230,989 downwards.
CTTGACCGTGGCAGGCACACACAGGGATGGGGACAACGGGAAAAAGTGACCACAGCACAGACAGTGCTTTAGGATGAGCCATGACGAAGCTCTGTCTTTATTCTTTATTTCGCCTTCCTCCTTTTCTCAGAGGCCCTCCCTACTTTCTATTACATCACACAAATCATGGGGGTGGGGGTCTTAACAAAAAGTCAGGCAAACTCAGCATTGTGGAGGCTCTGACAGACTGTAGGAAGAGGGTGTGAGCCACACCTGGCCCAGAAGACCGTCCCCACCGGCAACATCACCCGTCCTTACAGCTCGCCCCCAAAGGGCGCCTGTGAACCCACAAGCGCGGCCAGCCCTCTTGGGCCAGGGGCCCCCCCACGTTGTGCGTGTTGGGGGGCACACCCAGGGCTTGACTCAGAATGTGTGTGTGACCGCCGCTGCTGGTCCACGGGCCAGAAAGTGAAGGGAGCAGACACACCCTGACCTCTCGCCCAAGTTGTTTTCCACGAAAAAGAGTGACAGGCTCAATGACATTCTGAGAGAACTCAGAGTAAGTATCTCAGGAAAGAGAGCATCCCGCTGCCCTGACAACTGGAAGCCGCCACCTGGGTCTGGCCAAGTGGCGCCCGTCAGGAGTGGCCCCAGCTGGATGCACTGCCGGCCCAGACTCCACAACCCACGTGGCCCCCGCCACCACAACTCTGCTGTCCTGACTGTCCCTCCTCCTTTGAAGGGGCCAAGAGAAGCTCTATGGTCAGACGAGGGGGAAAGTGTAAGAGAAAATGCTCCAGCTGGGAGAGCGCTCTGGTCGTATCAGTGCCAACACGAAGCTTGGGGCTGCCTTTGGTGCCACACCTCAGAGGCTTCTGGACACGGCACCCTGGGCACAGACCCCGTCTCTCTGCTCCCTGCGTTACGGATCGTGGCTCTCGACAAGGGTCACATGCTCTGTGCAGCTCAGTCCCCTCCAGGGACAGAGGAGGTGACAATAACCCCCTTCCCCATGGCCACACTGGCACCAGACACTCATCTGGGGATCAGATGATACCAGCTCACCAGCCACATGCCAACACCTCCTGGCTGAGGGCAGCGGGGCTGTGGGTCTCGGCAGTCATCAGCTCCACTAATGCAGCTGCAGGTGAGGGGCTCCCTTCGGGCCCAGGTGCACAGAAGACCCCACTCGGTTTCCCTTGGAGGCTCCCATGTTGACTTTCCTGTTTTAAGTAACAGCTTTAGGACGATACGGGAGCCCAATGCTCTCAGGGTTACAGATGAGAGCGACACGTCCTCTGGGGCTGCGTCTGCGTGACATGTGACCACAGAGGCGGTCGGGCTGCTGGGCCGGGGCTGTCGTGGTGGTTCCCACGGCAGCAAGGGGCGTGGAGCCTGGAGCACGTGAACCTGTAGTGCCCGCCCCGCCCAGCTGCCAGGGTGGGCGCAAACCCCGTCCTCCCCAAGGACAGCTGTGGCCTCAGAACCTCCAGCCCCGTCTCTAGAAGGAGCCAAGAACATTAACCTCTCGGTGCTTGCAGCCTGTCGAGACCTCCCGGCTGGGAGGCAGGAGCCTGGTTTTTCCGACTGACGCCTTTGGCGTCGGCTCTGCACGCAGCAGGTGGAAGGGCCCTTCCCAGGCGCCATGGCCCCGCCCCATCTCAGACCCCTTCCACAGCGGCCCGCCGGCCTCGGTCCACACGGTTTAGCATCTGCCTTGTACGAGCCGTCACAGACCCGAGACCAGCCTGTCCCCTGTCCCCGCAGCCTCCTCTCTCCTCCCCTCCCCCAGAGGACCGTCTGTGTGGAGCATCTCCTTTGATGACCAACTCCGGCCCCCTCCCCGGGACCCAGGAGGCTCCCTGGGACATGCCTGCCCTGAGGTCACGGCAAGGTCCTCATAACCTTCACCACTTACTTCTACCCAAATGGTAGAACCCTCATCCTCCTCCATCTCCCTTGGGGCTCTGGGGGGTCACACAGAACCCTGGCCTCAGGTAGGCCCCTTCTCCCACACAAGAGGTCGGAAGGGCTTGTGACCACCTGTGCAGCTGGCCAGCCCCACGCTCCCCACCCCCCCCCCGCCCCGGGAAGGAGCACACGACCCCCCACCTCAAAACACCGGGCTCCTACCTGCCGGGCCGTGTCCCGGGGGCAGCTGGCCGTGCCGACTCGGGGGCAGCTGTGCCCGCAGGCCTTCCAGTGCGGCCTGCAGCTCGTCGTTGCAGTCCTGCAGGTCCTGTGGGCAGAGCCAGACCCTTCCTCCAGCCACTGTGGCCACTGGACCCAGGAGTCAGCCCCCAGCTCAGCAGGGCGGACGGGGCACCGAAGCTGCGCCCAGGCACCTAACTGCTCCGTGAGCGACACGGGAGCAGGGGTCACTTCGCGACATCTTATGCCCGGTACCACCTTCCATCACGGGATACAAGGAGGGGACTCAGGGAAAAAAAGTGCAGTGAAAGTGAGAAATGGAGAAAATACAGAGAAACCACAGGTGGTTGGGTAAGCACGCACATAAGGGGAAGAGGGCACTTGGGGGCGTGAAGGCTTAAGAGGAAGAGTCTCTGGGAATTCCCTGGAGGTCCAGCGGTTAGGACTCGGCGCTTTCACTGCCGGGGCCTGGGTTCGATCCCTGGTCGGGGAACTAAGATCCCGCAAGCTACACAGCGCAGAGGAAAAAAAAAAAAGAGGAAGGGTCTCGTTTGTGACAAGCGTAATTTGTCCACCCACGAATGAAATATACCTGAACAAGCACATTTGGTCACCTGACTTTCAAAAGGCCAGAAAGGGTAGCGTTCACATCCCACCTTCCCAGGTGGCCCCAGAGCCGGCACCGCGGCCACATGGCTTTGGGTCCACGTACTCTTCCCCCCAACCCCGGGTGGGCTGTGGCCGCCCCACCTGGAGGACAGCACGCGTGATGCAGCTTCCACCCGGCTTCTCCTCCCGGGAAACTGGCTCTGGGGGAAGCCAGACCAGCCAAGGCCATGGCATGCCCTCAAGGCTCCACTTCCCTCCCTGATTTTTTTTCTTTTTTTTTTTTTTGGCCACGCCCCATGGCATGCAGGATCTTAGTTCCCGGACCAGGGACTGAACCCCTGCCCCCTACACTGGGAGCACAGAGTCCTAACCACTGGACTGCCAGGGAAGCCCGCTCCTCTCTGATTTTTTAATCTATTTGAGTTTCTTCTCCAGGCAGCTCTTGTCAAATAAAACTCATCTTCCTGAACTCCCCGGTGGCCAGTGCCTGGTTTGTCTCTGCATCCGCCCTTGGAGAAGGAGCCTTTCATCGGCAGTTCTAGGCGTGTGGGAGAAGGGACAGGCCCTGCAGATCTCAGAAGAAGCACAGAAGCACAGATTTACTAGGATCAGTCCTTCAGAAACTCCTGGGCAAATACACAGTTTCCCCATGGAGGGAGCAGCTCCTTCCTGGGGGAAAGGGCAGGGCCGGGATGTGGGAGCCGTGGGGTAGACCTGCGGGGCGGCAGGTGTGGGCACTCCCGGTCCCTCTACCCCACGATGTCGCCACGCCAGCTACTGAGCATGTCAGGTGTGGTCAGTCTGGATTGAGGTGTGTGTAGCATAAACTCTACACCGATCTTAAACACCAGATTCCCAAAAAGGGATGTAAAATATCTCATTTAAAATGTGTTTATATTGATTATATGTTGAAATAATGACACTGTGGATGTAATACAGGGAATAAAATGTAATTAAAATGATGAATGTCACCTATTCCTTTCCTTTTTTTATGTGACTCCTGGAAAACCTGAAATTACACGTGACTGGTGTTTTTACTGACAGTGCTGACCTGGCAGGAAACACTGACAGAATCATTTCTACCCAATGTCCTCCCCCCTTGGTGGTTCTTTCTGCCCCTCAGATGGGTATTTTAAGAGCATATGCACGTCCCACAAATTCAGCAGCGCCAGAAAACAGGTCCTTAGGTGCCATGCTGGGCACAGACTTCTCTGCTCTCAGGCACCACTGTCGGTTCTAACCCATGAGGGTGTCATGTGCTGTCCTGGGTCCCAGACAGTCTACCCAGCGGGTGTCCCAGGGCTGGGAGCCAGGGTGCCTGTTTTCATGTGGGCTGCATGTGAACTTGGGGGTGCCTGTGGATGCCCAGGGTGGTCACAGGGTCATAGGGTGTTACTGTGCTAGCCAGGAAAGGCAGCACGTCCACTGCACACACTGTAGCGCTAAGGCTCTGAGGGCTCTGGACCTGTTGAGGCGTCTCTTCTCGTTAGCGGGAGAAGCGAGCTCAGCAAGGAAGCAGGGGAGGGTGGGATTTCAACAGCAGCTTGGAAAGCATCGAAAGCATCGGAGAGGAAGGTGGAGGCGGCAGACCAGCTGGGGAGCCGGGCCGTGCTGAGTCAGCACACACAGAGGGGCTGACCACCCAGGCACGGGCAGTGGAGGGGACGTCTGTCAGGGCTGGTGTCTCAGTCCATCCGGGCTATTGTAACAAAATTCCACAGATGGTGAGTTTATAAACAACAGAAACTTACTTCTCACAATTCTGGAGGCTAGAAGTCCATGACTGAGGTGCCTGCAGATTCAGTGTCTGGTGGGAGCTTCCCGGTTCATAGACGGCCATCTGTTCCCATGTCCTCACTTAGTGGAGGGGATGGGGGAGCTCTCTGGGGTCCCTTTATAAGGGCACTAATCCCCTTCATGGAGCTCCACCCTCATGACCTAATTGCCTCCCAAAGGCCCCACCTTTGAACACCACCACAACTGAGGGAACAGGCTTCAACATATGGATTTATGGGGACACACACATGCAGCACGTAACAGGGTGGAAATGGGTAAAGAGAAAATCTGTATCTGGCACTTCTGACCAAGGACAAGCTACTCCATTATGGTGTCCACCCGAGGGAGCAGTGAAAATATGAAACCACAGAGAACCCCTAAGGAGGAAGCGATTAACATTTTACACTTCCCCCAACTTTTTTAAATCTTTTTTTTTTGGCTGCACCTCGTGGCATGTATCGTAGTTCCCCAACCAGGGATGGAACCCATGCCCCTGCATTGGAAGTGTGGAGTCTTAATCACCAGACCACCAGGGAAGTCCTTACACTCCCCTTTACCAAAGTCAGCCTTGCCCCAGAAAACTGAGGCTGACAGCTGAAAGAAAGAAAGAAAAAAAAAAAAAAAAAAAGCCGAGACAGTAGTTGAATAGGAAGGGAACTCGGCAACAAGGGAAAACATGGTTTCTGTGCTAGCAAATATCCTGCTTACAAGCACGGGGAAATGTCAAACAGTGACTTTGGAAAGATGGGTGACACACAGCAGGGAGGTTCAAGGTCGTCTCTACTCTGGAGACTGATGATAAGAAACACCCTAGGCCCGAGGCAGCGCCCCCAGGAGGCTGAGCACACGCAGCACGCAGATCTTGGTCTCTAAAGCCATTCTCTCCAGTTAGGAGCCAGGACTCACTGGAGAAATAGCTGATTCCAGCGCAAGGGCAGGGGAAGCATAAGAGGAGTCTGGAGCATCTCACTGTGCTAGAAAGTATGGAACAACTTAACAAAACATGACAGTGACAAGTCACAAGGTCACGGCTGCGGCCGGAAGACACTCCCACTGGCCAAATCTCACATGACTTGAGCACCAAAGTAATTCGACATAGTAATGAATTATCAATACAAACCACTGATGAGAATGGCGATTCCTGAGCCCATACCAACCAGATACACAGATAGATAGACAGGACTTCTCTGCCTGATGGCAGATGCCAAGTGCCAACTGACAGATGTGGAGTGGATGATGGAAAACCATCCTTTTGCAACAACCATTGTGGCAAAGACGGGAGTTGGCAGGAATCACTCACTGATCCTAAATCCAGTGAAACTTCTGATGCAGAGCAGGACATCTGCCTGGTCTTAAAGTGTCACCCCACACTGAGACCAGGTGATCAAAATTAACATCACCTACATTGTGCAGCTGAGAAGGCATAACCTCAATTTAATCCAAAGGAAGTATCACGAAAACACAAAATGAGAACGTTTCTATTGAAAAGGAAGGAGAGACTGTATTCTTCAAAAATCTCCATGTGAAGGACAAAGAAAGGCTGTGGGAATGTGCTACAGACAGTGTGTCTCCCCAGATTCATACGTTAAATCCTGATCCCCAGTGTGATGGTATTTGGTGAGGCTTTTTTTTTTTTTTTTGCGGTACGCGGGCCTCTCACTGCTGTGGCCTCTCCCGTTGCGGAGCACAGGCTCCGGACGCGCAGGCTCAGCGGCCGTGGCTCACGGGCCCAGCCGCTCCGCGGCATGTGGGATCTTCCCAGACCGGGGCATGAACCCGTGTCCCCTGCATCAGCAGGCGGACTCTCAACCACTGTGCCACCAGGGAAGCCCCCTGGAGGTGAGGCTTTTGGGAGGAGATCAGGTCAGGAGGATGGAGCCCCATGACGGGGTTTGTGCTCTAATAAAACAGCCCCCAGAGAACTCCCTCGCCCCTTCACAGAAGGACACAGTGAGAAGACAGCCGGCCACCTGCAACCCAGAACAGAGGCCTCACCAGACACTGAATCTGTCAGCACCTTGGTCTCAGACCTACCAGCCTCCAGAACAAAGGAACTAAATCTCTGTGGCTTATAAGCTCCCCGGTCTATGGTATCTTTGTTACGGCCACCTGAATGGACTAAGAATGTTCCAGATTAGAGGACATCAGACTCTGGCCCTGGCCCTAGACTGGGTCCTGCACTGGAGGAAGATGCTCTAAAGAACATTGTTAGGGGAATTCCCTGGCGGTCCAGTGGTTAGGTCTCTGAGCTTCCACTGCTGGGGACCCAGGTTTGATCCCTGGCCAGGGAACTAAGATCCCGCAAGCCAAGCAACACAGCTAAAAACAAAAAAGAACATTGTTCGGTTGACTAACAAAACTGAAACACAACAAGCAGGTTAAAGGACTGTATTGGTGGAAACTGTGAAGTTACTAAGTATCCTCAGCTACCCAGGAGGTGTTGGGAAGCTGGCTCTCTAGGAAGAAAAGCCCAGCTTATAGCTTCTGCACATTTCTTGGTGTAAATAACTCCCCCATCGAAGGTTTAACAAGAAGCCAGCAAAATTCCTGAACATGTAACATCAACGTCGGGCACCTGCACGGCACTTTGAGGTTGAAGGGTCGGCCTGCTCTCAGGAAGTGCATGGACCAGTTCGGGCTGGAGGGTCGTGATCGCCTGACCCACCTCCGATGTACACGTGCGCGTCCACATGCACACGGTGAAACGTACACAGCAGGTGGACTGGGGCAGAGGCATCCAGGTGTTCCCCAGACTAGTTTCACTTTTGTAACTTCACGTATTAGAAATTACTTTCAAATAAAACGCTTTTTTAATGCTCTGTTAGTTTGAAACAGCCAAAACTATCCCCCAAAATAGAGAGGGCAAATTTCTAAATAAGTAGCTTAGCACTAAAATGTAAAATATTCCTGCTGATATTTGAAAAAGTAAAATTTTGAGAATCAAAAGTGAAATCAGCAGCAGCTGTTAAGTGACAGAGTCATGTGAAAAAATGAAGGCAGTTACATTTGTTTGAAAAAATTCAGGTGCACTAAAGCAATGTATTAATGCATGGTTAGCTACAGGTGCTCAAAGTGAGAGAGAAAACACAGCAGGAAAGAGAGTTCCTTTCAGAAAGTCAAGCGGCACATTCCAGCTGCACCACATCCCCTAATCACAAACCACACACACCACTCGGGCACCCGAGGACGGTAAGAGCTGACCACACGCAGGCGCACACGGGATTCAGGATGTGGAGGGCAGGAGGTAAGGGTCACGTCACACTGCAGACCAGCACAGGCTCACCTTTATCCTCTGGTGTGGCCAAAGCATCGTGTGCAGAAAGACAGTTCTTAACATTAATTGGGAGGGAAATCATTAAGAGGCAAATGGATACTAGACCCCTAACTCCAAATGATAATGTTCTATCTGCTGGAGTCCTCGGTAATCTCGAGAGAGTAACGGGTTATGATCTGTTTCCCCAGCACTGACATTGTTCACCACCTACGCCCTCTTCTGCATAGCGGCAGCGCCAGCCGAGTGGGCTCACATTGGTAGATTTGGCCCAGGAAATGCAAACACTCAACCACAGGAGACAAGATGAAGCCCTACATGGTGCCGGGACACACAGAGGGGGACTTAGGACAGGGGCTGTCTCGCCACCTGGGCAGCCCGTGTGGGGCTGGGCACACGTGCTGAGCAGGCAAGTCCCACCCGTCTCCTTTCCGAACACGAGGCTCGGAGGACCCCATTGGCGGAAGGCAGGCCGAGATCAGAGGCTCTGCCTGCTCTGCTCATACAGGGATGCTCCTGTGGACCCGGGCTGGACCACCCTCCACGTGGAGGCCAGGGGGTGGGAGGGCCCACCCGGGTCTGAGCGGACAGATCCTGACGACCCCGCAGGTAGGGGGCCACATACCCGGCACTTGAGCTTGTACTCCTTCAGGACCTCTGAGAACCGCTCCTCCTGGGTCAGGAGCTCCGTGCTCTGTGGCTCGAGCTGAAAGCCAGACGCAGGCAGGAAAATGAGGGCCGGGACCTGAGGCCAGGTAGAGGGTGTGTTGTCACCCCCAGACGCTGTCCCCACCAGGCTTATTAGCATCTGCAGGTACAGCTGCCCATTCCTCCTCTTCCTCCCCTCCCCTTGTCTAAAAGGTCTCAGGGCAGAAGGATGTTTGGAATTTATGGAAGGCGGCCATGCTCCCACCTGGAGCCTGGGCTGCCTTCCTGCCTTGGCCACCTGGGAGGCCCCCTGCCTGGACCCTGCACCTCCCCTCCCCTCCTCCTCTGAAGGTGATGGTAAGGGCCAGCTGGGGCGCCTCTAACCTCTCCTCCGTGCCCACCACCACCAAGACCCTGTCACTGGGGTCTGTGCAGAGGGTGCTGACTGCTCCAGGCTTTGTCACTAAAAGGCCAACGTGCAGGGCATCACCCGGGCGTCACCAGCACCCCTGCACTGCATGAAGTGGAGGAAAACACAGGGAAAGTACCCGTGATAATTTTCTCTCCATTATAGAATTTTAGGAGAAAAAACCTAAATTCCATCGCCTGTGTATTCTTCGTCAAGACCCTGACGCCCTTTACCCGGCGCCCAGGGGCGCCTCTCTGGAGACTCAGAATCAGCAGAGGACCCACCTTGTCCTTCAACACAAACTCCAGATCATTCTGCAGCTTCAGGACCAGCTTCTCCGACTCTGCGAGCTTCTCCACGACTTCAATCATCTCCTTCTGCAGTCGACTGTTTTCCTACAAGACACAGGCCAGCGGTTGGCCGGCTTTGGGGACGGAGGAGGGAGCTGTGTGGAAGGGCTGCCCCCTCCGAGCGAGAGGCAGGGCTCATGAGCAGGGAAGGTGGACCCCACGGAGCTCTTGGGGATACTCCCCCTTTCCCACTGCCTCGACTTCTTCCACCCACCCAAGCTCTCGGACAACCCTTCCCGAGCCGTCTTCTAAAAAACAAATTGAAAGCTGTACCACGACGGCCCAGGTGTCCACCAGGAGCAAGGCAGTGTCCTCAGACACGGGAACCAAAAAGAAGGCATATGTCCAGCCTGTCCTCCAGGGGGACGGAGGCGAGGGAGGCAGGGCAGGTGCGGACAGAGCCCACAGCCCCAAGTTAGGGAAGGAGGAGGAAGGGGGGCCGGGGACACCTCACTGGAAGCAAATGCAGGGTGGGTGCCGGTCGTGGGGCGCTCTCCACAGTCCAGAAGACTGCGTCTGCTCCAGGGCTGGGGGCGCAGGCTGATGCTTTTGTCTTTTGCTGACCCCACTGGTGCTCTGGTCCCAGGGGTGCAGCAGAGGCGGCTGCAGCCGCTGACCTAGAGGCCCTCGGGTCCCCCATCCTGCTGCCCACATGGCTGGAGATGAGGGACCATGTGTCTCCCAGAAAAGCCAGGACGCTTTCTGCTTTGGCTGAGAAATGGGCTCTTTCCATGGCTGCAGGAAAGGTTCTTTAGTGTGAAACCCCCAGCACCACGGGGAGGGTTTAATCCTGGACCAGGGAGGTGTGGGTGTGGAGGATGGACCCTTAGGCAACCTCGCCTCCGTCTTTTTGGGTGGGAGGCACCCCTCCGACCCCCGTACACCTCTACCTTCAGGGCCAGGCTCAGCTTCTGGCGGAGGCTGGCCTCCTCAGCCCGAAGGCGCTGCAGGTCCTCCTCCAGCACAGCCCTCTGCCGCCGGGCCTGCTCCCAGGACAGCTCGCGCTCCACCTCCACCTCGGACCGCAGGAGACTCAGCCTCTCCCTGTACCCCTGCTCCAGGCGTCTGCAAGGCACATGGCACGTGGTTCGTCGGGCTCCTGAGGGGCGCCACCTGGGCCTCTCCCTCCCCGGGGTCTCTCGCCGGAGCACTCGGCCACAGCGTCTGGGACTCGTTTGTCCACCCTGGCAGACGAGAGAGCTGCAGATGCTGTACCATTTAAGGATGCGGGGCCTCCTTAAATCCCTCCTCGGGGCTGGTGGAGGTGACCCCACACAGACAAGGTGAGCCAGCGGGTCCCTTGGCCTCTGGGGTGAGCTAGCGGGTGACCTCTGGGTAGGTCTCTGACGCTCCTCGGCCATTCAACCTCCTCCACATCGTGAAAAAATGAATCAATAAATAAAGGCGGCACCAAAGCCTTCGGTGACCAAATGCGCACAGAGGCCCGCCTCTGTCACGAGGACACAGGCATCAGAAAACCAGTACGTGGCGAATCCCAAAGCAGCCAGAGAAAGGTGCAGAGGCCCTTCCCCTCAGACTCGTTGTGGTCGTTTGCAATAACCATTTCTTTGCAGCATGCAGGACTTTAGTTCCCCAACCAGGGATCGGACCTGTGGCCCCTGCAGTGGAAGCACGGAGTCGTAACCACTGGACCGCCAGGGAAGTCCCCGCAATAACCATTTCTATCAGCAGGGAAAACAGTGCTAGATCTTAGCTTTATCACTAAAACAGCTGCCTAACAGGATTCTCAGACCCAGTCTATCTAGATTGAAGACGAATGAAACTCTTCGGCAGAGCTTGGCCACGTCAACAATCGAGCATGAGAAATACTGGGCTCGGCCTCCCTCAATCTCACCCCAGAGCTTCGAGGCGGGGGCATGAGGGGAAGGGGGGCAGCCATCACTTAGGGAAAAGGTTTGACGAGTGTGATTAATCTAACAGTCCACAAATCTCGGGGCTAATTTTACAAATACAAATTTGATCATATCACTCCACTCTTTAAAGGGGAAAGGTGCAGTAAAATACGGCAGAACAGACCCACATCACGGGTGCTCCGTGGCCGTCAGAAAGTATATGCAACACAACACCATTCTGTAAGTAATCACGTGCACGGAAAAGCGAGGGACTCACAACAAATGTTAGGAGTGATAACCTCTGTGGACGTGAGACTTTTGCTTTTATTTTTCCTTTTACTTGGTATTTTCTTTCTTTTTAATTATTTATTTATTTATGGCTGCATTGGGTCTTAGTTGCCGCCTGCGGGCTCTTCGTTGCGGCACAAGGGCTTAGTTGCCCTGCGGCACGTGGGATCTTAGTTCCCCGACTAGGGATCGAACCTGCATCCCCTGCATTAGAAGGCGGATTCTTAACCCCTGGACCACTGAGGAAGTTCCTACTTGTATTTTTTAAGTTTTCTACAATGAACATGTATCATTTATTACTTTTGTAATAAAAACAACCTAACACAACCACAAAAACTATTTCTAAAAACGTATCAATGATGCCCCATTGCTCACTGGGCAAAATCCAAACACTCGCGTGGCCCTCGAGGCCTCGTGTGTTCCCCCACCAGATTCTTGGACTGAGATACGGCCTTGGAGTCGCTGGTTCTCTGACCCAGAGAGAACTTCCCTGAGTCCCTTCTGGGTGGTTGGGAGAGTCAGGCCGACCGGGCCAAGACCAACGCAAATCAGTTCTCAGCTCCCTGACGGATCGTCTAAAATCGTCCACACTTAAGCTTGTGGGCGCTGGGGTGGGGGGCAGCACAGGCCACAGAGGAAGGACGTGTGCGGGTCAGGCTGCTCCAGAGCAGGGAGCCCCAAGGACCCCGCGTCCCCAGGCCTCGCCTCAGGACACAGCCCCACGTCCGCCCACGTCAGGGATGCAGCAGAGCCCAGCTGCAGTAAAGAGCTACCGGGAGGCGGGTGGCGCCTCAGGAGAGGGGGAAAGGCTTTCAAAAAGGTCAGAAATTCTTTCCTCTGGTTTGTCCACCACCATCCCGGCCAGCTCACCAGGAGTCCACTCAGGCCACCCAATGGGCGATGCCCGGTGTGCGGTTTTGGGCCCCGGCCTCCCTCCTGCAGAACCAACAGGCTGCAAAGCCATTCTCCGGTCCTCTCAAAACGTCCACCCGTCTCGCTGATCACAGGCACGGACAGAAGACTCAGCTTGAGTGGGACAGACCCCGACAGATGGAGCAGAGAGTGAGGCCAGCAGAGCACTTTCCCCTGCAGACGGTCGTCACAGGCACTCGGCCAGACGCCATGCTCCCAAACGAAGGGCAAGACTGCTTCTTAAAATGCACTGTCTTCCCTCAAGGAAGGACGTCAGCAGAGTGCTGGGTTCAGGTGAGACAGCAGGGCCTCAGCTGGTGGCCGCCCGCGTCCACTGCCCACCCTCGGCCGGGGACCCCGGCGGGACCTACCTGACCTTCTCCTCTGCGAGCTGCTCCAGGGCAGAGTGGAGGTCGTCCGTCTCCTTCACAAACTCCAGGTGCCTCTGCTCTGCCTTCTCCAGGTCCTGCCTTGCCTTGTCTCGCTCCCTGGCCATCTGCTCCACCTGCCCCCTGCGTGAAGGAGGCGGGGTCAAAGGGGACACCGCTCTGGGCCCAGAAAGCCCGTCTGCAGGAACAAACACAGCTGGGCTAACGGCGCCGAGCAGCGGCCAGCGCTGGGCTCTGACCCACCTCCTCCCAGGGCCGTTTCTATAGTTACTGTGCCCGGTTTACAGAAGCACATACAGTGACAGGCCAACTGCCTGGCAAAGGGGTTTCTAGCAGGTTTCTGAACCAGGAGGTCTGAGCCTAGAACGTGCAGCGTGCCACCCCTCCAGATGGCCTCAGGACAGGTAGGAATTTATCTACGCTCCCTCTTGCCTGCAGCTGGGCCTCAGGCCCCAGGGGTCCCTAGCACCTAACCTGGGACTGGATGCATGAAGGGGAGGAGGCTGGCCACCCATTATCCTGCCTGGCCACAGCCCTGCCACCTGCAGCCTGGCATCAGAGTGACTGTGCAGGGAGTTGCCCAGAACAGAGGAGACTCCCGTATGTGGCCCTGTCCCTGTCTGGTCACCCTGGGTCCCGCCCAAGGCTCTGTGCAAACCATCTCTGGCACCAGCTATCCCGGTGCCCGTTTCTCCCACTGAAGAGGCATCCCTGTCCCAAAGCACAGTCTTTCTCTGGTCCCCTTTGCCGAACTGCCTGACAGAAGGCTCATCTGTTGGTACCTAATGAGATGCAAAGTCTTGAGGATCGAGGTTGGGATTTCTGCCAGCCTTTTCTGTAGCTTCAGAAAATCAATAAACACACGAAAACCAATCTTTGTGCCAAACTGCTCAGCAGACGGACGGCCTGAAAAGCCAGCCAAACCCAGAGCCAAACCCAATTACAATGGTTTGTGTTCTTGGCCCAACTGCCGTGCTGCGCTTTGTGACTGTGTTCGAAGCATCCTTCTTTCTCTTCCTGCTGGGTGCCCGAATCCGGGGGCAAGGAGGCCAGTCTAGCCAGTGGCACCCACACACCCTCCCCGTCGGGGCTCTTACTGGCGGAAGCTCAGCTCCTGGCGGTAGCAGGCCAAGGCCGCCTGCTGAGTGGCACCGCCCACCATCGTGAGCTCGTTCTCAAGGGCCCAGGCCAGCTCCAGAAGGTTCACCTTCTCGTCCACACTGAAGTCGAGGCTCTGAAAATAGCAAGACCCATCAGCCAGGTGGGATGAGTGGGTCTCCAGACGCTTCCGGGCTCCCTCAGGACAGTCAGGCCCAGACCACGCTGTCCCTGCACCTTCCTTTGCTCTCTGCAAAGTCTCTGCCTCTTGGGTGGAGCCTTTCCCCTGCCCCAACCCCGCTGATGGTCTCCCCATCCTTGTCAACCCCAGTGTCCCCCCATCCCCACTACAGTCCCCCCAACCCTGTCAACCCCAGTGTCCCCCCATCCCCACTACAGTCCCCCCAACCCTGTCAACCCCAGTGTCCCCCATCCCCACTATGGTCCCCCCATCCCTGTCAACCCCAGTGTCCCCCCATCCCCACTACGGTCCCCCATCCCTGTCAACCCCAGTGTCCCCCCATCCCCACTACGGTCCCCCATCCCTCTCAACCCCAGTGTCCCCCCATCCCCACTACGGTCCCCCAACCCTGTCAACTCCAGTGTCCCCCCACGCCTCGAGGGTGGGCATGACCCAGGCTGGACAGAGTCCCCCTCCCTGGACAAAGTGACAGACACAGAAGGGGGCATGTCCCAAGCAGAGGACTTTGGGGATTGATAGGGAGGCCAGAGAAGGGCTTTTTCCCTGTGAAATCAGGTGTTGTATAAACCACGTGGGCCCTGGGGAGCTGCACAAGGGGACTGGACCTGAGGCCAAGGCCCCCACCAGCAGAGTCCAGACAACACCCGGAGCTGGGACCCCCGAGCCTAACGTCCTTCTCCGACTGACCACGAAGGTCCCTAACCTCCTCCTGCCCAAGCTAGTTTGACTTGGGTTTTTGCCATTTCAGACTCAAAGAATCCTGACTAATATGTCTCTGAACCACACAAACAGATACAGGAACAGATGGGGGTTCTGTTGGTGGACACAGGACCTATCAGAGAAAGATGAGCCACAGCCCAGCATTCCAGACAGTCACACTCATTCGCCCTCGGGATTCTTGGAAAAGTACAGTTAAAAGAATGGAAAAATTTTGTTTTACGTATTTTACCATAATAAGAGAAAGAGACAGTAGGACAGGAATGCCCGTCCATCCTGCTGGCTGCCCAGTAAGAACACTTTTGCCACGTCTGCTCCTGCAGCGATGGGCACACTTGGCTACAAGGCCCAGACACACGGGCGGGGCAGGCACATGGCAGGGCCCACGGGGAGGCCCTTCCTTTAACTTATGAGGCGGAGACTTGAATCTCCGTCCTTCCCCATGGCCGCGAGCGCTTCTGGAGAGAAATGACACTCAGCTGAAGCATGTGCAGCAACTGGGAAGCTGAAGTTCTGACACAAGCGCACACTTCCCAGCAACGAAACCACGGGTGGGGGCAGAGGACAGAAAGTGGTCCCAGCGGCAGCTTCCCAATTAGAAAAACCACGTGGCACAACGTGGGCGCCTGCCTCCTGGCGTTCATGCCCATGTACTCCTTCTGTGCTGACCGGGATGGACCTACGTAACCCCCGGGATGGTGCCAGGGTAGCAATGTGTGGCTTCCCAGGCCAGGGCGTGGGAGGCTGAGGCCCCTCTCCGCTCTCCTGGACGGGGCTCTGGGGAAGCCAGAGCCATGCTGGGAGGAGGCTCAGGCTGCCCTGGGGAGGAGCCCAGGTGGCAGGGAGGGGAGGCCTCCAGCCTCCGACGAGGTCCACTCTCCATCCTGCTGGGCCTCGGGAAGACCGCAGAGCAGTCTCCTGGAGACCCCAGGCTAGGAACACCCGGCTGCGCGGCTCCCGATTCCTGAGGAGGTCAGGGATCCGCACAGAGCAGCCCTGGCGGTGGTCCCACAGACATTCGCGTGAGGTCCTGAGAAGCTGGGTGTGGGAGGCCAGCACGTCCAGGCCAGGGCTCGCCTAGCGGGCTTCCTCCCCCGGGGAACACACCTCTCTCAGGCAGGTGTGCTCAGGGGCAGCTGGCGGTCCCGCCCAGTGTCACAGGTGACCAGTTACGGACCTGCTGCACCAGGACACCCCGACTGCGTGCCAGCTCGCCCGAGAGCCACCCTGTGTCGGGGGACAGATACACCTGGGGGGCCACGTGGAGGGTCCTGCTGAGAGGAGTTCAGTAACGTCACTGCCTCTCAATTCAATGGAATCAAACCCTGAGCAACTGGAAAATCATAAGTTGCTAAAGGAATGGAAACTTGCTGTGACAGCAAGAGAGCAGTGATAAGAGTAAGTCCTGAAGTGTTGGGGGCAAGCGTGAGACTCGTCACTGGCTGGATCCTGACGGCAGCCAGCCCACCTCCAAGCGCAGGGAATCAGGAGCAGCGTCTTAGGGAGAATCTCCAAACCATGAGCCTCTGGGACTTCCCTGGTTGTCCAGTGGTTAAGGGCTCCGTGCTTCCACTGCAGGGGGCACAGGTTCGATCTCTGGTTGGGGAACTAAGATCCTACGTGCCGTGTGGCACAGCCAAAACCCAAAAAACAAAAAACCATGAGCCCCTCTGCTCTTGGCCCTCTCCGGGGGCCAATTTCAGTGGTCCGGCCTCAGCCTCTGGTTCTCAGAATAGTCCTGTGGGCCAGCTGTCCAGGGATGGCCTTGCGTCAGGCTCTGCCTGGGCTGCTGGGCAGCGGGACTCTGCAACGGCGAAGCTTAGGTCCAGGAGAGTCTGGCCTGAGGAGTCGGGCAGACTGTCTTAAAGGCTGTTTTTTTTCTCCTTCCTGTTCTATTGGTCTGTGCCAACATGGACATTTTTGGAGGCAATACAACAGAAGCTATCAAGAGGTAAAATGCGTACCTTCAGGAATCCGCCCTACCGAGAAACACCAGCACAGGGGCAGAAGGGTACACGTGCATTACAGGTGACGACATTCATAACAGGAAAAAAACATACGTGTCCCACGACAGGGAAAGGGTAATGTAAATTAGCAAGGTATACGGTATGACACCAATTTTGCAAAAGAAAATTTTTAAATGGGAATGTCTAAATATGCATTTCTTTCCTGTGCCAGGGAAGAGCTCGCAGAATGTCCACCAGATCTTTACGTGTCGCCATCCCTGGAGACCAGGAGCAGAGGGGGGCAGGCTTTATTATTCTATAGATTTCTGTAGAGCTGAAGCTTTTTTTCACAATGGAAAGTGAAATTTGGAAATGAAACTAACTCATCTAGTTCGCCACACCTGCCCCAGCACTCTTCCCTTGCTGTGCCCGCCCTGTGTGCACCTGACTTGCCACCCAGGGCAGAACTCCCTCCAAAGCCCCAGGGCTGCCCTGTGTCCCCACAGAGGGGACTTGACTGACCAGGGAGAGCACAGGCCTCCTCGTGTGTGACCACTGGAGGGAGGTCGGAGGGCGGGTACGGGGAGAAGAACTCCCCACAGAGCTCGTCCGGGGAGAGTAGAAACGCTCGGACGTCTGTGACAGTGGTGTCCACTAAGACGTCCCTCCTCCAGGTCAGCAGATCAGCTCCGGGGCTGACACGCACTGAGGGGGAGAGTCTAAGATGCTGAAACCTACCTTCAAACGGATTTGTTTCAGGCTGTGGTTTTCTCTGCTTTTTACTTATTATGTTTTTAACACTTCCTATATCTTAATATCAAAAAATAAAGAAAAAAGTATTACGATGGGCCTTCCCTACACAGGGCCTGTGTCTGCGGTGGGGGGGACGGGGGGAGCTCCGTCCAGCCTCCCCTGTAGGCAGTGGCCCCGCCCGCCTAGACGCCTCTGCTGGGGCAGCCGTGCGCGACCGGTCCAAACCTGCAAGACCTCCCTGCCGTTGTGCACCCCCTCCTGGGCCCACAGGGTGATGATCTGCTCCGGGAAGGCGAAGCCGGCGCCGTCGTCCACGCTGCACAAGAGGCGCGGGCCCGAGCTCACGGACACAAGGGATGACGTGGTGGTCTGGCCACCACCCTCCTCTGGGACCTGCACGTCGGGACAAGCTCTGTGAGCCCCCGTGGCCTCCTCATGCACCCTCCCCAACCTCCCTGTCTGTGTGGCCTCCCCGAGGCCTGTGAACAGCGCTGATTCCTGGGGCGCCCGCAGGATCTGACTCGAGCCCAGGGCTCAGCGCTGTCCACGCCAGGCCATGCAGGGGACGCCCAGCGCCTGCCAGGCCCTGAGGTAATTTCTCCCCAAACCACTAATGGCTTCCTGCTGAGGGAAACCTGGTCTGTGCAGAGAAACCCAAGACGGGCTTCAGAAGGAGGGCGGGGGTGGCCCAAGCGGAGGACGCGTGTCCTCAGGATTCAGGGTCAGAGAGTTTTAAGACAAGGGCAAAAAAATCCCTCAGCCAGAAAGTGGACCGGTGAGCCGAGGTACTGCAAGAATCCAGCTGTGGGGCTTCCCTGGTGGCGCAGTGGTTGAGAATCTGCCTGCTAATGCAGGGGACATGGGTTCGAGCCCTGGTCTGGGAGGATCCCACATGCCACGGAGCAACTAGGCCCGTGAGCCACAACTACTGAGCCTGTGCGTCTGGAGCCTGTGCTCCGCAACAAGAGAGGCCACGATAGTGAGAGGCCCGTGCACCGCAATGAAGAGTGGCCCCCTCTTGCCACAACTAGAGAAAGCCCTCGCACACAAACGAAGACCCAGCACAGCAAAAATTAATTAATAAACTCCTACCCCCCAACATCTAAAAAAAAAAAAGAATCCAGCTGTACTTCCTGCCCCTTGGAGGGCAGGGCCCTTCAGACACGCGTCCGCAGTTGGGGCCAGAACAAGGAGCAGCTGCTGGGGCCCCCAGACCACCAGGCCCACCTGCTCCCCTGATGGAGCAGGAGAATCTCCGTCTGGGCCCAGGTGCGAGGCCCCATGTCACCACTCCAGCCGCGCTGGCATCCACATGCACAGGACACAACCCCATGGCCATGTCAGCACTTCCCCGGTAGGAACGGGGGCCGCTGTACCTCAGAGGAGGCCCTCCCTCCCACAGGCTCTGGGCACGACTGCACTGTGGTCTCTGCCCTCAGGTGGCCTGGCACCATCCCTCATCTCTCCTGGTTCCTTCCCTGTCTCAGTGGCTTCAGGTGCATAAACCTGGTTCTCAGACGCGCCTGGCCTAGCAGAGAACAAGGGCACTGTTCCTGCATCGCTGTCCACAAACTGCGGGATCAGCCACGTCGCCAAAGAAGCCTCAGCAAGACTCCCCAGGACAACCGTGCCCTGTGGTGGGAGACGGAGGCTGACTGTCCTGGGATTGAGAAAAACCAGATGCACCGAACATCACAATTTAAATAACCACCTAAAATCTGCTCTCCTCCAGCTGGCCTTGTACAGGATAAAATTCAGGTATACAGTATGGGGAGAGCACAGCTCCAGGAATCCTTGTTAAGGCTAATCCTGGGGAAGACACAGACCCGTCAGTGACTCTGCCCTCCGGGGAGGAGGGAAAGGGGGTGCTCTTGTTGGAACACAGTGTACCCCACATTGAGGCATAACAAGGAACTGTCAGGGAATCCTCATAAGACCCCTATGAGGTAGGTGTGTCCATTTTACAGACAAGGAACCTGAGGCTCAGAGAAGGTGAGTAGCTCACCAGTGACACACAGCTTGGCAGGAGCAATGCCAGATCAGCCCAAGGTTGCACAGCCTCCCACAGCACACGTGTGTGTACACATCCCGACCAACTGCTGGGCACCCTCTGGGGGGACCAGGCAGAGAGGTCAGGCCTGCAGAAGACGCTGAAGGCCAGAGAATGATGGCAGTCGCTCTGGGGTTCAAGAGTTAATCGTCCCATTTTACCTGGTAATGAGACCAGGACCCGCTCGGTTTGACAAGTGTGGAAGATTCCAGAAGTTGAGGGGATCCATGATTGAACAGGCCAAGCTGGAATTCCTCTAGACTCACTCTGCCGTCGCCGTCTTGGTCCAGCTTGTTGAACAGGTCTTCAAGTTCCTAAATAAAGGCCCCCAGGCATCTTCTCAGAGGCTCTCCCACCGCAGCTGTGCCCACCCCACCCAGGCCTGGCCCCCACCCTCCCCAAGCAGGCGGCTCGCTGTCCTATCCAAACAGCGGTCTCCCCGCTCTGGCTTGTGAAATCCACACACCTGGTCAGTTTCCATCCTGCTGTGAACGGCCACTTGCGCTTCCCAAAACCCACAAACACCCATCCCGTGTCTGCCGTGCCAGGAGCTTGCTGGATGGCGGGACACGTACGTATGGAACGTGGCCTGGGCCCCCAGCAGCTCAGAGTCGGCAAGGGCAGGGCTGAGAGCACTTCAGTAAGGAGGGGCCTGTTCCATCACACTGCCCTCCACTTCCCCTGGCCCCGCAGGAGGGAGGGGTGAGTACAGCTGCTGGGAGCATAGCAGACGCTGCGGGCATAGCAGACGCTGCGGGCACCGCACTTGGGCTGGGTGGCAGATCTGGGCCACTGAGGAGGGGTGGGGGAGGAGTGCCCCCGGCAGAGGATCCTGCGTGAAGGCGGCCAGAGACGGACCTTCGACACAAGCCCTGGGAGTCAGCACGGGATGTGAGACCAGAAGGTGACAACTGAATCAGTGTCTGGCGGTGAAGGGGTTTTCCAGGCCCAGCACCAACCATGACCGCCACAAAGACCCAGCCCATCAGGGAGGTCCACCCCGCCCTCTCTCACCTCCTTCTCCAGGCCCTGGAGCCCGACGCTCTGGCAGAGCAGGGCCAGTTCCTGTTCGGTGAGGTGGCCGCTGCTGCCCACACCCAGCTCTTCCCAGAGGCCTCGGACCCGGCTCTCGGGGGTGTCGAAGGAGGAGCTGCAGGGCTTCCGGAGGCTCCCGAAGACCTCAGAACCCCAGGTTGGCAGCTGGCCTGAAGCGGGGGACACATACCAAGGCTGTAATTTACTCTGAAATCGGATGGACTGATGAATGGGCAGAGGGACGGGCACATGGACACATGTGAGAGACAAGCTTCAAAGGAGGAATCTAGGTGGTGGGTACACAGTGCTCACGGTACAACTCTTCCACTTGCATTCTATGCAAGTTTTCACAATCAAATGGAGGGATCTGCTGCATGTGGGGAAAGCACTTTCTTTTTTCAAAAAAATATTTATTTATTTAGGTTGCTCCGGGTCTTAGGTGCAGCATGCAGGATCTAGTTCCCTGACCAGGGATCGAACCTGGGCCCTCTGCATGGGGGCCACGGAGTCTTGCCTACTGGACCACCAGGGAAATCCCAGAAAGCATCTTCTGAAGGAAACCTGCGAAGCCACAGCACTGAGAGCACAGCTGCAAGGTTTGTACTTAGAACAAAAAGGTCAGGTTTAAAAAACTAATTTTTAGAAACTCTTCAAACCTACCCAAAGTAAAGAGCACAGTCCAGCAAAGGCCAGTGGTCCTGTTCCTTGGGCAGACGGCCACCCCGGCTTCATCTATCCCTGTTTACTCTTGCCCAAGTATTTGAAAGCAAAATCCAGCTGCTGTGTTCTCACGCCTGTGTGTTTCGTGTGTACTGCTGACCCCAATGCCACCATCACCCTACAAACCAACAATGGTTTACCCAGCTCTCTCTCAAGAGTCTCCCGACAGTTGATTTCTTTGAATCAGTATCAACACAGAATCCTCCCTGTGCGTGTGGTTACTCCTCTCAAGTCCTTGGAACACGAGCACCTCACTGCCTGCCCCACTCTGCTTCCTCGCATGCCTCCATCGCTAACATCGCCTATAAACCGGAAGTTAGCATCAAAGCCTAGCTTGGATGCAGGCTCAGTTTTATCTTTTTTCTTTTTCTTCCCGGCAAAAACGTCCCAAGGTGGGCTGTGTTCTCCAGGCCACCTCACAGCAGGAGGCACAGGTGTCTTTGAGATGCAAAGACACCTCAGTGAGTTTGGAGGACAGATGGCCAGGTTTCATAACTTTTCTACTTTAGCCAGGTGGCTTACTGAGGTTTCTGAAGCTTTGCCAGAGAAACACCCTCTGGAAGAGGAAAGACCTTGGGGGTGCCCACGAGGAGCTCTCCTCGCATGAGCGAGGCTTCAAAGCAGAGTTCCCTCCACGCCCAGGCCACACCACCCGGCCCAACACAGGAAGAGGGCTGCCTGCACCTGACCAGACCTGGGCTCTCGGCCAGTGGTCTAGAGTTTTTAGGAGAGGAGCCACCTTGGCGTTACTCTGATAACCCAACTAACGATCAGAAAGCCACTTTGCCAAGGAAAGCTAGGGCCTGTGTGCTCACGAATGATGCTGTGGGTTGAGCTGAGGAAAACACAAGGAAAGGGCCACCTCTGAGATCCCTTCCAGCTTAAAACATCTGAAAGTTCTGCGTGACAATAGAAAAGCAATTCTGACACCGGGGTGTATTCTCATGGCTGGCAGAGGAGCAAATAAGTCCTCTGAGGTCTGACAATGACTGTTCACACACCAGTGTCAGTTCTAACCTGGAGGGAAAGAAGAACTCCAACCTGTCTCTGGGCAGAGTCCAAAATGACTTGGTGAATAACCTTCCCAGGAGCCCTTCCTCTCGTCCCCTAGATTTACAGAATCCGGGGAATTTAGGGCATGGGTTGACCGCTCTTCCGGACACAAAAGCGTCCATCTGCTTCATCCAGTAGCACAGGCACTCCGGTCATTCCCCTGACGTCACCAAGCTCAACACTGAGCCAAGAGCCTCAGCCCCCCAGGACCACAGTCTGGATAATGCTCAGTGCCAGTGCAGACCTCTCACTCAGGAGAAGCTCAAGGTCAGCTCGGGTCTCGCCAGCTCGGGTCTCGCCCTCGAGCCGTGTTCCTGCACGTTCTGCCCTGTGACACACTCCAGCGGGAGGTGTCCTTAAGGCACCTGCAGACCTACGTGCTGATGCACCCAGATTTGCTAAGCACGCCTGCGGCTGCCTTCCGGGTGCTCCGTCAGGCTCTCCAGGACCAGAACCACGTCTTACCCTCGACTCGGGGCAGACAGGGCCCCAGGCGGCAGGGAGGCTGCTGGCCCAGGCCAGGTGCTTCAGGAAGGAGTCCCCAGGCCCACGCCTGCCGGCTGGGGTCATGCTGGTCCTCCCAGACCGTGAAGCTGCTCCCTTAGCCAGTGGTCCCCGCTCGAGGGTCTGACCTCAGGGGTCTCCCAGAGCTGGGACCCTGCCCCCAGGAAAAGGGCCCCCCAGGGACACCACCCACACCGGGCACTTCTCAGGAAACTGTCCTTGGCTGGCAGCCTAGCACTGGCCAAAGGTGGCACTGATCACAAGGCTGGGCTTTACCTTTTGCTTCAAACAACTCATTCTGAGGGTCCTTTGCACTTTCAGCTTCTTCATCGGACTTGAGACTCTGGAAAAACAGAAGGAAAAGGACGTGTGAGTCCCCAGAGGAAAGGGTAGCGGACGGAGCACCGGGAACAGTCTGGTGGGGCTGGTGGGGGGGACACCTGAGGAAGGGGAGCCCCAGCCCACAGGGCAGCCCTGGTGGTCAGCCACGAGGCCGCGTGCACACCAGCTCCCTCTCTCAGACCGCACACTGCGGCCTGCACTCGGCACCCTCTGCATCCCGCCCCTCATGACCCATGTCTGTTGGCAACAGTCAAGGAAGAGCAGGTCTCTGACTCCCAGGTGCTCCGGAGACAGCAGGTGATCTGCTGAGACCTCAGTGCCCAAGGGGCTGGGCCACCAAGAAGTCCAGTAAAACCTCATGCTTCTGTGACCGAGTCTGCGGACCACAAAGTCAAAGTCTGCTTCTGATTTTGGAAGGAACACTGGCTTGACCAGGACTCAGCACTTAGAAATGGCGCTGAACTGAGGCTGGAGCTCTGGGGGCAGGTGGTATATCTTATTTTTCTAATGCATTCAACCTGCTGACAACCCTAAAGGCAGCAACCCTAGGGTCCTAGTTCTGGGGATCAAAGATGGTTTTAAGAAGCAGAACGGCACCACAGAGATGGCGCGGACCCATGAAGCCTTCCATCCCTGGGGCCAAATTGAAAGAGAGAATAAAGCAGCAAAGGCCTAGGGTTTATTGGTGCCCCCCAAGTGCAGCACATCCCTGAGAGAAGCGACTCCAGGATCTAAATACATATTTATTTGCTTTTCCTACTGGTCTCAACAAATGTTGAAAATATAAACAAATTAATATGGGGGCCCAGAGCTGTCTTATTAAAGGGAAGCCCCCCTAGAGCCTCATCAGACAGAGGTGGACATCATGGGGTGGAGGCAGGAACCTTCTGGAACCCCGAAAACAGGTCCAACGGGCCATGATTAACCCGTGGGGTGTGGATCTGCCCCGTGGATGTCCTTCCTGACACAAAGCCCTCGAGGCTCCTGCAGTGGACAGCTCAGGGAGCCTGGGGTCCCCGGAGGCACCTGGCATGACATGCTGCCAAGCTGTGGAGGGTGAGCCTCAGTCGCGCCCAGGGCTGCTTTCTCTATCCTCGGCTGTAACCTTCCTCTCCTTCTGGCAGTGCCAGGGGAGGGGGCTCGTGGTGAGCAGGGCATTCTCCATGGCCCCCGTGTCTGAAGAAGGACGCTCTGTGGCCCGAGTTTCCATGCAGACAGCGAGACCCAGAGACACCTTAAAACTAAATGTCACTCCCCAAAGTGCTCTGGTGATGAGATAGATGCCCCCTCCCATCTTCCCGTATCGTGTCACATGAGCAGTGTCTATGGCGGGGGGCATGCGTACTTGGGCGAGGGCAAAGCGGGGGTCGACCCACCTCCACACTTTCCAGAGACGCAGAGCGTCGGAGCTGGCTTCTCACACTGGGCCTGGCAGGCTGCTCCGGTAAACACGGGGCTCCACCCGCAGCGTCACAGGGCTCGGGCCAGCTCCGACGGCCATACCACTTAGAGCCGCTCACGTACTTTGGGGGGACGGCCCGGGGGGCACCTGGAATAAAAACGGGAGGTGTTGACAGCCTCTGGGCCCACGTGTGCTGCCAGGATGCCCTTTACGAAGGTGCAGGTTCGGGTGCAAAGCGTGGCTCTCAGGGACACACATGGAAAACACCTGGAAGAACACAGGGAACGGTCGACAGTGGGGCCGGGGCTGAGACAGCCAGGCCGGGAGGCAGGGACTTTCCATCCTAAATTCTAGGTGCTGTTTAAATGTTTCCAACCAAAATACGCTTTTGTTATGCAATAAAAGACTAATACAAAAAAGTAGCTTTTTACACAAGGAAAAAAGCCTCCAATAATCCAGCAACATACTGCTCTAGAGACCAGAAGGTCACGTCCCACCCACCCCCCTCACTACAGGACCCCCCTGCCCCCCGGACGGGATGCGGTAGGCAAGGACCTCAGCATAGCTGGGGAGCCTCAGACTCCACGTGGGTCTGAAGTCTGGGATAGAGGCAGGAGTGCATTTTAGTTTGGGATTCATGAGAATCCCATAAGCCCTAATAAACCCCTGGCACCTTTCTTCCCTCCTTACCTGCCCACGTCTGCAGAGCAGTGGGGACCCTGCAGGCAGAGAAGAAATGATGCTGACTCTGTAGGGAATCTGGGCAGCTGGAGAGAGATGGGGGAGGGCGACGTGGGCCACGGCCAGGAGAGGACACAGGTTCAGAAGGAAGCAACCAGAACGTGCAGGTTGGGGGAGAGGATCCAAGGAAGTAAGGCCAGGTCGGGAAAACAGGACCGTTTCACACGGATGCGTCACGCTTCCTAAGGCCAAGTACCACCTCCCTTGTCTCCTCTGCACCAACTCTGCAGCCCCTGACCTTGGGACCATCAGAGGAGGAGGCTGGGTCCAACCTGGCCAGTGATGCCAGTGACCAACAGAAACTAGGAACAAGGGAGGATTTTGGGGAGGAAGCTGCTGAGTTCCACTTGAGAGCGGACATTTAAGGCAGGCTGACCATGACCCCAGGACACTCGGAGGTTATCACGGGCCCTGCCCGGCCCTGTAATCTCTCCCGTGTGGGAACTCCGGGGGCTGCTGGAGAGCAGGGAGCGGACGCCCTGGCAGGGAGGAAACAGGAGGCCCTGAGTGCCCCACGCAGTGGGGAGGGGCCAGCACACAGGCTCCGCACCTTTACTGCGGGGGGAGGTGCGGGAAGAGGAAAGCCACGAGAGGTGGGAGTGGGCAGCTGCAGCACATTTGGGAAATCAGCTGCAGAAGACGAGGAGGGGCCTGACGCACGTGGGCCCTCCCCGGGGCCCGGCCCGCTCGCGGCTCACCTGGAGGTCGTGACCCAGCACCACGTCTGCCCCCTGTGGCTTGACCTTGCTCCTGCCCTTCCCCTCCTGAGTTCCCCTCCGACCCAACCCGTCCTTGTCGGAGTCCCACCCGCCCTGGATGTGGCCCCGGAGTCCCACCCGCCCTGGATGTGGCCCCATTTCTTCATCATTTCAGCAGGTCAGCACTTTCCTCAGAGGAATGAGATGCCCAGAAAACACACAGCTGTTTCATAATGTTCCCCAAACGTGTCACCCCCCTCCCTCCAACAGAGAGAAACGCTTCTCTAGAAAAGAGTGTCCACGTGGCAAATCACGACAGGAAGGGGGCAGCTTCCCACCACCCACAGAACACAGACCGCGGCCTCTTGGCGGGAAGCACTGGGGGTCACAGCCAGTCCCCACCCGCTGCCCAGACGGCCCGCAGAGCACAAGGCCAACGGTGCCCTGTGCTGGACACCTGGCTGTGCCTCCTGTGTGTGCGTATTTATTTATAGGAGCAGAATACCAAGGTCTACAAGTGAAAAGACATTGGTTATATGTTCTGTAACGGCCTTTACTGAAAGGAGCAGAATGACGGGGAAGCGGGATGTTCCTCAAAACCCCGGGGCGTTTGGCCCCCTGATGACATGCTCATCCCTGGAGCATCAAAGCTCCAATCATTTTTCCAGTCACAGTGGGAGAGGGTGGGAAGGACCGGCAGACAGATTAGAAAGCAGGAGAGAGCGACACTGTGGACAGGGCCAGGGAAGGAGGGATGAAGCCCCTGGATGGGGGAGGCTGGGAAGGTGGCTGCGGTGAGAAGCTGAAACGCGCACGGCCCTGGAGGACAGGGCAGGGCTCACCCCGGCTCTCACAACCTGTGGCTGCAGGGCCACCCGGCGCCCTGCCTCTGTGCACAAGCCCCGTCCGAGCCGCCTCAGGTGGGCTTACAACCGTGTAACTGAGGAAAGCACTGAAAATCGAAAGAAGAGAAAAACAACACAAAACAAAACCGGGGGGCTTCCCTGGTGGCTCAGTGGTTAAGAATTCTCCTGCCAATGCAGGGGTCATGGGTTCGATCCCTGGTCCAGGAAGATCCCACATGCTGCGGAGCGACTAAGCCCATGTGCCACAACTACTGAGCCTGCGAGCCACAACTACTGAGCACATGTGCCACAAGTACTGAAGCCTCTGTGCCTAGAGCCCGTGCTCTGCAACATGAGACGCCACCGCAATGAGAAGCCTGCGCACCACAATGAAGAGTAGCCCCTGCTTGCCACAACTACAGAAAGCCCGAGAGCAGCAACAAAGACCCAATGCAGCCAAAAATTAAATAAATAAAAAAACTAAAACAAACAAACCAAAAAAACCGGAACTGGTGTGGAAAAGTGCCAGTCCTGAAACAGCTTCTCCCGTCTTTGGAGGAAGTGAGGACACACCCCACAGACGCACACATGTTCCAGCATGGAGAGGGGGGCAGTGACAGAGGCACGGCCTTTCTTGGGCACATCCACGTTCACGGTCACACTCCAAAACCCTGAGTCGGGAAAGGCAAATGGGCTTCTACCCATCTCAAGGAAGACAAGTGTGAGACAAAGCAGCCAATGACCTGAGCTGCAGGGCGATGGGGCTGCTGGCGGGCTGACTCCTCCCCCCCGCATCAGGGCTCTGGCGTGGCTCCAGCAGGAGGAGGTGGGGCAGCTGACTTCAGCCCCAGGGGCGTGGGCAGGGCCTGGCTCCAGGCTGCAAAACCCCACCTGAATAACAGGCAGGAGTAGCCACAGGACTTCTAGGACGGTTCACTGGAATCTACATAAAACGTCCATTAGCCCCAAGCCTGGCACACAAAGCCTCCCTCACGGTACCCCTGGTGCCCAGATCATCGTGCACCTGCTCCCAACCAAGGGCCTGCCCGGGGTCCAGGAGCAGACCAGGGGGCTGCTGCGGGGCAGACTCCTCAAACGCCTGCCCCACGTGGGAGGGAGGGACTGGCTACCACTTCACTCTCCTTCCCGACACTCGTCAAACACAGCCGTGACCAGCCGGGGCGCATCAGGTGCTGCCCGCAGCAGCCGAGCCCGAGGGTCCAGCACGGCTTCGAATGAGCATGTCCGCCATCACCTTCCGACTGGAACCCGCGGTCCACACATCGAGCAGGCCTCCCTCCAAAACCCTCCCTCCACCTCCTGACCAAAGCCACCACTTCCGTTTGTTCTGAAATATTACCTTTGTCCCACTGGCCCTGCTCGAAACCAAGATTCTCACAAGTCCTAGGAGCACTGAGCGCTACTGTCTGAGACAGAAGACAGGCTGAGGGCTGCCTCGGCTGGTGGCATCCTGCCTGCTCGGCCAGCCTCCAAGCCCTGACTAACACCTCACACCTGCCCTGCGCTTTTGATTCTCCAATGCTTCCACCCCCGACACTCACTTTATCTTGTCAACACCCTATGCTGTAAGGACAGCACGTGGTATTAACTTGACATCTGTGATACTGTGATTTATAATAAATATGTATTTGGTCTTCCATCCCTGGCACAGCTCCTAAAACCCTTGGAATTTCCTAAGTGATGAGAGCAACCACACCTGAGTTGATGTTGGTGCGGTGACTTGGAACCACACCTCAGGATGGGCTGGTTGCCAGGGAAACCAACTTTCAGCCCCACCCCCTGACCTCCAGGGATGTTGAGTTCAATCCCCGATGCCCAATCATTTGATCAGTCATGTCTGTAACGAAGCCTCCATAAAGCCCAAAAGGACGGGGTTCTGAGAGCTTCCGAGTTGAACATGTGGAGACTGGGGAAGAGTGAGGCCTGAAGGGGGCATGGGCGCTCCGAGCCCCTTCCCACAAGCCCTTCCCACAAACCTCTTATCCTGAGTCATATCCTTTTGTAATAAACGGTGATCCAGTAAGTAAATGGGTTTCCCTGGGTTCTGCTCCAGCCAATTAACTGAACCTGAGGAGGTCGTGGGAGCCTCTGATCTAGAACAGGTGGGTCAGAAGCACAGGTGACAACCTGGATTTGAGATGGCTGTCCGAAGAGGGTGCAGTCTTGGGGGACTGAGCCCTTCCCCTGTGGGGTCTGACGCCCTGTCCAGGTAGACGGTGTCAGAACAGAGTTGAATTGCAGGACACCCAGCTGGGGTTGCAAAACGGCCTCGTGTGGGAAAAACCACATATAGCTAGTGACCAGAAGTGCCAGTATATTCAGAGGATTGTGTGTATTGTAGAGGAAAACAAGAGTCTTCCCCTTACAACACCATTTTACAAATAAGGAAGCAAAAGAAGAAAGAACCCAAACGTCAGTTCCAGTCTACGCAGCTTGGCAGAGACAGACCTGCTGCGTCGTTTGGTGAGAACATCATACTCCAGAGGTCACGGACTCACGGGAAGAGACGTAACAGAGACCAGGAAGGCCTCTTACCTGGCTCCAAAGACCCGCTGTCTTCATCTGAGGAGCCGACACCAGCCTGTGATGACAAGACGGCCACGAAACCGTCCTTAAATTCCTCAAAGTTAACCTGTGGATTTGAGAAGAGAGGTCAACGCTACTTTCTGCAGGTCACATACGTGACACCCTGGCCTTTTGGTTTTTCTCAGATGGAAGATCTTATGAGGACATTCATTTTTTCAAATATTTACTTAAGATTTAAAAGAATTGAAGATGTAATAAGGCAAGTAAAAGTGAACCATAACCCCATCACCAAAAAACACTATTAACAACTCCATAAAAGTAAATCAGACCACAAAATTAGAAAGCAGTGTAGAAAAGAGGTGTCTGATGACCACAAACATTAACACAAAAAGAAAAAGAAAAATCTGGGCTTCCCTGGTGGCGCAGTGGTTGAGAGTCCGCCTGCTGATGCAGGGGACGCGGGTTCGTGCCCCGGTCTGGGAAGATCCCACATGCCGCGGAGCGGCTGGGCCCGTGAGCCATGGCCGCTGAGCCTGCGCGTCCGGAGTGTGCTCCGCAACAGGAGAGGCCACAACAGTGAGAGGCCCACGTACCGAAAAAAAAAAAAGAAAGAAAAATCCACGTTCTCACCACCCACCAAGAAAGAGAAAACGGCAGCACCTGGGCGAGCCCTCCACCACGGTTCCTTTCCTGATTAAATCCCCCGGCCCCTACTCTGACTCTAATAACATCCTTGCTTTTATACCTCATTTGCATGCACCCCTTAACAATACAGTTTACTTCTGCCTCTTTTGAAATTTGATCTAAATGGAATCATGTGTAGATACTATTTTGTGTCTTAGACTCAATATTACTTCTGTGATATTCATGTAACTTGCTGCGCATGACCCACCCATTTTCTCTGCTCTGCGGTGTAACTGAGCAACAATTTATTAATCTACCCTCCTGGGCTTCCCTGCTGGCGCAGTGGTTGAGAGTCTGCCTGCCGATGCAGGGGATGCGGGTTCGTGCCCCCGTCCGGGAAGATCCCATATGCCGTGGAGCGGCTGGGCCCGTGAGCCATGGCCGCTGAGCCTGCGCGTCGGAGCCTGTGCTCCGCAACAGGAGAGTCCATAGCAGTGAGAGGCCCGCGTACCGCAAAAACAAAAAACAAAACTACCCTCCTGCTGGTGGATATTCCCATTGTTTCCAGGGTTTAGTTATTTTTAAAAAACCAACAAAAAACCCCAGCTTTGAACAGTTACACTCTTTGGAGTATACGCCTAACAATGGGATTGCTGGGTCACAGAATATACATTTAAATCCTCTTGGTGAATTGAATCTTTTATTACCATAAAATGCTGACCCTCCTTAGTTCAGTAATGCTTTTACCACAAAGACTAGCTTTCTTATGGAGTATTTACGTGTTATATCTTTTTACCAAACTTTGTTTTTTTAACCAAACTTTTAATAATGTCAATTTTTTATATCCTTATGTTTTAGACATGTCTCTTATGAACAGTATATAGTTGGATTTTTTTCCCCAATCTGAAAATCTTTATCTTTTAACTGAAACATTTTACATTTAATGTCGTTACTGATATATTGGGTTGGCCAAAAAGTTCGCTTCTTTCCATAATATTTAGATTTAAATCTACTATTTTATTTGTGCTTTCAATTTGACCTGCCTGCGTTTTCTCCTTTCTTTCCTCTCTTTCTTTTAGGACTTCATTTTTCCCCTTATTAATTCAGAAGTTATACAGTCTATTTCCATTCTTTTATTGTTTATCCTAAAAATGACAGTACACATCCTTAGCTTGAAAGTTTACTATCAATCAATGCTTTTTGTTTCAGCAAAAACATAATTTATTAAAAAACTAGTGGAAATGATCCAGATGTCCAAAAAGAGAATGGGTAAATAAACTGTGATTCAGTCAGACAACAAAAGATGACAACAGGGGAAAAAAAAACAAACCACTGACGGAGACAATATATCTGTGAATATAGCTCACAGACATAATACAGAGTAAAAGAACCAGAGAGTATACACTGAGCATATGCTGTGTATTTTCCCTTGTATAAAGTTCAGAAATAGGCAAACAAATCTATGCTGTTGGCATCAGGACAGTGGTAACTGTTGGAGGCAGAGGGACCGCAAGGGCACCTGAGGAGGGATGCAGGATGCTGGCGGCCCAGGTGTGTTCAGGGTGGATGTTCACTGAGCTGCACTCTTCAGCTCTTTTCTCTACCTGTGCTTCTACTTAAGTCCCACAGAAAGAAATCAACACAAGAGCTTACTGTCACCAGTAAGTGCAGAAAAAGCAGGCCTCGGCTGTAGGTCCAAGCATGCTTCCCACACCCGGCACAGAACTTGAATGAGCACATTCTGTTGCTGCCGATGGGCACTAAACGCAGCTGTTGGCTTGGGGGCACCTCTGCCTCAGTCACACACGTATCAGATCTGACACTGGATTACTTGTTTGTTTATTTTCTGTCTCCCCAACTAGCATGTGATATCACAGTGACACACTGTAAATACTCAACAAATACCTAACGGATGTGTTTGCCTCTATATCCTCTCAAAACTGAGCAGAATTCACCTTCTCACAGGTGCATTCTTTCACCTTTGTTCTTAAAGAGTATTCTTTTTTTTTTTTTTGGCCACTCCTCGCGGCATGCGAAATCTTAGTTCCCTGACCAGGGATTGAACCCTCACCCCCTGCAGTGGAAGCTCAGAGTCATAACCACTGGACCGCCAGGGAAGTCCCCTTAAAGGGTATTCTTGCTGAGTATGGGATTCGGGTTGGCACCAGTCCTCTTTTAGTACATTGGAGACACCTTTCCATTGGCTTCTGCCTTCTACTGTCACATCTGAGAAGGCAATTGTCAATCTAACTATGGCTGACTTTCAGGATATGTCTTTTTTCCTCTGGCTGCTTTTAAAAAAATTATTAAATGTTTCATTTTGAGATAATTATAGATTCACATGCAGTTGTAGGGAAAAAATACAGAGAGATCATGTGTACTCATCTCTGGCTGCTTTTAAGATGTCTTTGTTTCCCTTCAGTTTCACAATAATATGGCCAGATGTGGATTTCTTTTTATTTATGCTACTCAGAATTCCATGGGTTTTTGGAATCTTAAATCTGTTTTGGAAACTTTTTTAGCTATTATCTGTTCACGAAATCCCTCCTCATTCACTCCTTTCCTCCTGGGATTCCAACCAAAGGGATGTCCCCCGGTCTTCACCTTCTCTTTATAACATCATGCTGCATCCTGGATGAGTGCTCTTTTCAGCTGTGTCTAATCTGCTGTTAAACTCTTAAAAGTTGTATTTGGTTCTTTGTTCAGATTTGTTATGTCACTTTTTAGAGTTACCTCTTTCCTGTGGATATTTTCAAGCTTGTTTTTTTTTAAATTAAAATTTTTTATTTTTATTTTTGGCTGCATTGGGTCTTTGTTGCTGCACGCGGGCTTTCTCTAGTTGCGGTGAGCGGGGGCTAGTCTTCGTTGCGGTGCATGGGTTTCTCATGGCAGTGGCTTCTCTTGTTGCAGAGCATGGGCTCTAGGTCTGCGGGCTCAGTAGTTGCAGCACACGGACTCAGTAGTTGTGGCTTGTGGGCTCTAGGGAGCTTGGGCTTCAATAGTTGTGGTGCACGGGCTTAGTTGCTCTGGGGCATGTGGGATCTTCCCGGACCAGGGATCGAACCCATGACCCCTGCATTGGCAGGAGGATTCTTAACCACTGCACCGTCAGGGAAGTCCCTCAAGCTTTTTTTTAAACCTCTCCTAACATAGTAACCATAATTGGCTTATACATTGTTTTGTTTTGTTTTGTTTTGTTTTGATTTTGCAGTACGTGGGCTTCTCACTGTTGTGGCCTCTCCCGTTGCGGAGCACAGGCTCCGGATGTGCAGGCTC
Source organism: Stenella coeruleoalba (assembly GCF_951394435.1). NCBI lineage: Eukaryota > Metazoa > Chordata > Mammalia > Artiodactyla > Delphinidae > Stenella > Stenella coeruleoalba. Next base: position 43,197,801 of record NC_137161.1, on the reverse strand, counting down.
AGCGGCCATGGCTCACGGGCCCAGCCGCTCCACGGCATGTGGGATCTTCCCGGACTGGGGCACGAACCCATGTCCCCAGCATCAGCAGGCGGACTCTCAGCCACTGCGCCACCAGGGAAGCCCGGCTTATACTTTTTGCCCAGTAATTCCAATACTTCACATCTTTGTGCTCTGCTTCTGTGGCCTGTTGTTTCTCTGGCTCTCACTCATCTTTATTTTGTGCCTAGTTATCCTTGACTGTATGCTGGTTATTGTATATGACTATTACTTAGGAAGAACTACAGACCCAGGATGAGGGAACTTTCTCAAGAGAGGACTTCTGTTTGCTTTTGCCACGTGCCTGAGGGCACCGCCTGTGCAGGACCACCTGATCTAAGTGCAAGGCCTGAGGTCACCTAGACCCCTGAGCGCACGCAAGCCCAGACAGCAAAGAGCACAACGGCTGATTCACTTACCCTATATCTTTACCCTACAGGTGCACCCTCAGGATCCTCCCTTAAACTGGGGGCTGGTTCATCAGTTTTTCCTTGGGTGAGCCTGTGTTTAGACATGCATTTCCCTGGCCCTTTAAACCCCCCAAATGACACATCAATTTCACAGTTGCTATTTAAGACCAGAAAATATTCTCAGGGCAAATGGGGTTTTGTGTGCTGAGCTGAACTTCTCTCGATACGTGACTTAGCATAGATTTTTAGGTTGTAATTCCCCCTGACTTGTTTGTTCTTTACCATTTTCAAGATCTTTTGTTTTTTCTATTTTGTTCAGCCTTTTTAGTAGCACTAACTGGAAGGTAGGCCTGAGTTTGCTAACCTGCCACTAGGACAATGTCTGAAGTCTCTTCCCTTTTATAGGGATGAGGCATAAATTTCATCATTTGGATCTACAAGAATGTGTTGAACTAATCTCATATTCAAAAGGCTGTTTCCAGTCTTTTGCCACGTGAATCAATACTAGAATGAATAACCTTGCATAGAGTTCATTTTACAAAGAGAGACGTTGTATTGCTTTCATTTTTACATTCCTAGCTTCTAGATTTGCCTTGCACATAAGAGCTCAAAAGTACTTGTTGACTACATGGGAGCAGAATGAAAGGGCCATTTTGCTTGATCCAATCTCAGATTTCTTTTGCATCTTTGATAATATTGATACTTATCAGCTGAATTTCTTCTGATCCATCAAACAGGAGGCAATCTGATTGCTGTTTTATCTGACACCATTTTGACTGTGCTTGTGTTTGCTTCTGTGCCCTCTCCCTTCACAGCTCATAAAAGAAGGAAGGGTCAGCCCATGGTATCAGGGGTTTGACCCAACAGGATACACCATCATCCCTGCTCGATCATGGACTCTCCTCACAAATGAAGAGGCTGGATCCTGTGATCAAGAATCACTCTCAACCTTAAAATTATTTTCAGTTACACTATGTTATCAATTATTTTTTGAGAGGAAAATTCTTTTTCTACCCAAATTTAAAATACTCAAGATAAGATCCTCACCACCGGTAAAGAAACATGAGAAATAACAAAACGCATATGGAAATTTCCCAAGTCACAGGACTCTTAGGCCACGTCAACTTTCTGGCTTGAAATTAGACCTGATAATGTTTCTTTAACGGGAAAAAGGAATTAAAAACAAGCATATTGGGACTTCCCTGGTGGTCCAGTGGTTAAGACTCTGTGCTCCCAATGCAGGGGACCTGGGTTTGATCCCTAGTCAGGAAACTAGATCCCGCATACCGCAACTAAGACCCAATGCAGCCAAATTAATTAATTAATTAAAAAAAACACTCATAGCATTAAAAATTACCTTATTAAGTCAGATATTATAATATTGTTTCTTCATTGTTATAACTGGATTACTGTATCAATGACTAACATTTCTGTGGTGTCATATATGTCAGTTCCTGCAAGGAAACTGAATATGTGATATTTGAATTGAAAAGCCAATCCATTCTCCTGGACAAAGGATTTATCTTGTTTTTCTTCAAAACTTCCTGAAATCTCCACCATTTGGTTTCTGTCACAGAAAATGGTGACAATTACCTGGATACTTCTGGCTTGACACTGGTGTCCCTAAAACCTCTACAGAATGTTCCACCTAAATGCTGGCTGTGTGCGCTCCCCCGCCTGTGGATGAAGCAGGGGAACGGTAACAGCCCTTTTCCCTTTGCAGCTACTCCAACACTGACCTTCCTCCAAGTGTAACTCAGGGTTTCGAGGTCACGCTTCCCTTCTCACAGACAAAGCACAAAGTAGAGAAAGGCCAGGAATGATACATCCTACAATGAATCTGGGCCCCAAAGTGATTCTTTTGGTTTTGAATTTTCCGAACTGTCAAAAATCATCAAAGGGGGCTTCCCTGGTGGCGCAGTGGTTGAGAGTCTGCCTGCCGATGCAGGGGACGCGGGTTTGTGCCCCGGTCCGGGAGGATCCCACGTGCCGCGGAGCGGCTGGGCCCGTGAGCCACGGCCACTGAGCCTGTGCGTCTGGAGCCTGTGCTCTGCAGTGGGAGAGGCCACAGCAGTGAGAGGCCCGCATACTGCAAAAAAATCATCAAGGAAACCATCTGTTCATGCTGTTTTTTGTTTTGTTTTGTTTTGTTTTTGCCACACACGGCATGTAGAATCTTAGTTCCCTGACCAGGGATTGAACCTGTGTCCCCTGTGGTGGAAGCGCAGAGTCCTCACCACTAGACCGCCAGGGAAGTCCCTGTTTGTGCTGTTTTAACCAGAGTGTTGATTTTCACAAATGTGCCTTTTGCTTATCTAGCCTCCAAATACAATTCCAGGTGATATCAAGAGGGGCTAGGACATTTTCTATCAAAAACACACCTGATTCTTAAGTCCAGAAAGAAAAAGCAGGAACAGAGTAAAGAGATAGAAAAGGGTGCAGTGGGTTTGTGAGGCTGAGTCCTCCACGCAGGGGGTGCAGCACTGCTGACAGCTCTGGCCACATGGCCTCGAGGGAAGTAACAGGAGGTCAGATCCGCCTGGACCCTCCCCCAGGGCCAGCAGGGAGGGGTTTTTGGTTGTTCTTCTTCATTTGTTTTTGCCCAAAAGTCAACTCAGAATATTTTCAGCTAGATTTTTTTCTCATTCAAAATGAAAAGAGTTTTACTGAGTTCTGTGGAAAAAATGCCCTTCTTTCAAAGGTAAGATTATAGCCACTGGGTTTTTTTCTTTTTTGGGCTGCGCCATGTGGCCTGTGATCTTAGTTCCCTGACTGGGGATCGAACACGGGCCCCTGGCAGTGAAACCCCGGAGTCCTAATCGCTGGACTGCCAGGGAATTCCAGGCACTCTTTTTAAAACGAATGTGTTAACATCTGGACACATTTAAGAAGCAGGAACACTAAGAAGCTTCTTAATGTTTCAATCAGGAAAGCAAGTTGTGGTCCAGGCTCCAGATTACCATTCTAGATGACCTTGAATTTCCTAGAGAAAAGAACTCTCTGAGTGCCTACTTCCTATCTGGGATAGATACACTCATAGAGATACACTCTGAACACAGGGAGCCTTGGTTCCTGCAACAGCAGTGGGCAATGTTCTGTCCAGCTGCTGGATGAATTTCACGCTGGGTAATTTTACGAGACAATGTGCCTTCGAGGTACTTTGCAGCTGCCTCTGAATGACCCAGTGTGTGAGCTGCGCACAGATCACTGCGTTTTGTGAACCACATGCACCACCCATACCAACCTTCCACTCCCTGGACGAATCACCCAAGCATCTTTCTGGAAAAAACAGAACAAAAACAAATCTCTGGAAGTTACTATGCTTTAAAAAAGCAATCTTAAGGAACTTCTTTCTACAACATAGATGTTGCACAGAAGGAAAAACAGCACCCCATTTCCTCCTAACTTTCCTTTGATGAGTATCTCCAGTCAGTTGGTATTTCTCAGATGCCAGCAGCTATAACCACACACTCTCTGTGCTTTTCTTTGTGAGAATGAAGTCAATGAAGTTACCCACCCTGGCAAAGTGGTCGTTTCCGAGAAGTGTTTGCAGAAGGACAGGCAGCTGCTTTTCCAGATGAAGCTTCAGGCAGAGTTGGGTCAGCTCCTCCCGGTCCAAGAAGCCTGTCCCCGTGGTGTCACAGCTGCTGTAGACATCCCTGAGCTGCGAGACATAGTGGCTCTCTTCCTCTTCGTCCATCCCATTGCAGGCTGCATGCAGGGAGAAGACAACGGTGCCCTCTGACTGCCACTCCCACCTCCCTCCACGGCAATGCACCAGGCAGTGTGGCCCAGGGCAGGGGAGGAGCTGGCATGTGGGAAGGGGCACCAGGGTCGTCTCAGGACACGTGACGCTGGAGGAAATCAGGAGAGGCCAGAAACGTGTTCCCACGGGACTCGTTCTCCCTCACTGGCTCAAAGAACCAGAATTACTTTGTTCTGTAAAAAAGTATCTATTACAGAATAATCAGAAAAAAAGAGATAAAGAGAAAGAAAATCATCCAAAATTTCACCACCTGAAAAAAAAATCATTTTACTACTTTGGCAAATATACATTCTACTTTTTCTCTAAACATATACACACAGGGCCGGCTGGACGCCTGGCACACTTGCCCGAACTTCTGCCCCAGGATTCCGGTCTTGGGCAGAACTCAGGCTGGAGGTCAGAGGGCACCGAGGGCCCTCCCAGGAGCAATGACAGGCCATCCTCCTCCTGAGAGAACTTGCTGGTCTGCCGCCTCCCCCCCGACCCCTGCCTCCATGCAAGGGCTGATTCAGGGGCGAGGACCCTGCACACTCAGCCCACATCCCCTCGGTCATGCCAGCTTTGCCCAACACACAGGTCAGCTCCTGACCACTCAGAAACACTTCTTTTCCTCTCCTTTCCCTCATCCCCAGAAATCTGAGACACTGTCCCAAGACAGCAGGTGATTCGACTCTGGCCATCCAGGCACAGGCTAGTGGTGTGACTCAGGCCCAGCATTCTACAGGTCAGGCAAAAAGATCTTTCAGCCGCCATTTGCTATGACACTTCCTAACCCCCACCCAAGATAAGGTCCATGCTTTGCTTTCAAAGTCCTGGGAAAAACACTGGGAGAAAGGAGGCACTGCTTCTGGTCATGTGTGCCCTATGGAATTCGCCCTCCTCTCGCCCCAGGATTGTGTGTGTGGGGGGGGGTCTTTCTGTAGCTGAGATACCACATGACAAACCTCAGTGCTGAGATGGGCCAAGAAGGCTTGGAAAAACTCCAAGGGCACCTTCATCTGGGAAATACAGTCCGGGCTCAGGTCTGTACCACGACCACCGCATTGAAGTCACACTGATGCACGTGGATTCCCCGCGACTCCAGAGTCCCAGAAAAGGGCTCAAGTGACAAGTCACTGGACACTCTAAATACCTTGGAACTATGGAAGGTCTCAGGGGTCATGTAGAAGTCTGAGTGGGGCTCAGAATCCTGCTGTTCACACACCCCCATTTGCTGGAAGCTGAAGGCATTGATTTGGAGGGGGATACATGTGGGAGGGGAGAGGGGAGTAACCCAAGACACGCACGCAAGCACACACACACGCAGAGAGAGAGAGAGAGAGAGAGAGAGAGAGAAACTAATATCCCCAGAGAGATGAAGGAAAAACATTAAAATCATGCAACAAGATAGACTACTGGACAATAGGGATGATTAGACACCAAGGGAGGTTTCCTGACATTGACATATGATAATCACAATAAAAAATTCAATGGCAACACTGGAAGACAAGGACAAAATACATCTTCTATTAAGTGTACCCGAATAAAGAGACCAAAAATGAGACAGAGAAGAAAAGGAAATTAAAAATCAATAAAGTAACCAAAAAACATAAAGACAGACATAGACCAATGGAACACACTTGAGAGCCCAGAAATAAACCCTTGCATACGTGGTCAAATGATTTTCCAAATGGCCAAGACCACACAATGAGAAAAAGACAATCTCTTCAATAAACGGTGCTGGGAAAACTGGATATCCACATGCAAAAGAATGAAGTTCAACCCTTACTTTACACCATAATCAAAAATGAACTCACAATGGATTCAAGATCTACACATAAGATCTAAACTATAAAATTCTTAAAAAAAAAAACAGAGGAAAAGTTTCATGATGTTAGATTTGGCAATGATTTCTTAGATATGACACCAAAAGCATAGGCAACAAAAGTAAAAATAGACAAGTGGTACTATATCAAACTTAAGAATCTGCACATCAAAGAAAATAATCAACAGTGTAAAAAGGCAACCTACATACAGAATGGGAGAAAATAATTTGCAAATCATACATCTGCTAAGAGGTTAATGATCAGAACAAGTAAAGAACTCCTATAACTCAACAACAGAAACCAGTAACCCGATTAAAAAAATGGGCAAAGGACTTGAGTAGACAATTCTCCAAAGAAGATACACAAACGGCCACCACATGGCCAAGCACATGAAAAGTGCTCAACATCTCTAATTAGGTCCACACAAAACAAAACCACAGTGAGATATTATCTCGCACCCATTAGGATGGCCACTATAAAAAAAAAACAAGCAAACAAAAAACAGAAAACAACAAGTGTTGGTGACGATGTTGAGAAATTGGAGCCCTTGGGCACTCTTGGTAGGAATGTAAAATGGTGTAGCTGCTGTGGAAAACACTATGGAGGTTCCTCAAAAACCTAAAAATAGAATTACCATATGATCCAGCAAATTCCACTTCCAGGTATACACCCCAGAGAACTGAAAGCAGGATCTCAGAGTTACCTGCACTCCTATGTTCCCTGCAACATTATTCACAACAGCCAGGAGGTGGAAGCAACCCAAATGTCCATTGACAAAAGAATGGATAGAGAAAATATCAATAAAATGGAATATTATTCAGCCTTAAAAGGAAGGAAATCCTGTCACCTCCCACAACATGGACGAACCTTATGTTGAGTGGAATATGCCAGTCACAAAATGACAAATACTGTATGACTTCACTTCCGTAAGATAACTAGTCAAAATCAAGGAGACGAAGTAGAGTGGTGGGTGCCAGGGGCTTGGGTAGGGGGGTAGGAAGGGTTGCTCAGCAGGTACAGAGTTTCAGTTTTGCAAGATGAAAAAGTCCTAGAGATCTGTTACACAGTAATGTGGATACCAGTTAACACTACCGAACTGTATATTTAAAAATGATTAAGAGGGTAAATTTGTTTAAATTTTATTTTATTATTTATTTATTTATTTTATTTTATTTTATTTTTGTCTGTGTTGGGTCTTAGCTGCGGCATGCAGGATCTTCATTGAGGCATGCAGGGTATTAGTTCCCTGACCAGGGATCAAACCCACGTCCCCTGCATTGGAAGGCGGATTCTTTCCCACTGGACCACCAGGGAAGTCCCAAGAGGGTAAATTTTATATCATCGTGTTTTTTACAATTAAAAATTTAAAAATAAGAAAAAACTTTTTTTAAGGAAAAAAAGTTCAATATTTGGTGGCTTGCTTTCTGAAATTGCCTGGTTCTGTTCTGTGGCACTTTTACCTGGATTTTCTTTCCTTAAAAAAAAAAATTCAGGGCTTCCCTGGTGGTGCAGTGGTTGAGAGTCCACCTGCCGATGCAGGGGACACGGGTTCGTGCCCCGGTCTGGGAAGATCCCACATGCCGTGGAGCGACTAGGCCCGTGAGCCATGGCCGCTGAGCCTGCGCGTCCGGAGCCTGTGCTCCGCAGTGGGAGAGGCCACAACAGTGAGAGGCCCGCGTACCGCAAAAAAAAAAAAAAAAAATTCAATATCAACAACCAAAGTCCAGGCATCCTCTAAAAGCCCAGGAAAGGCAACCAGCTGATGGGAAGGGGGGTTCTAGAAAAATACAAGACGTTTCCAAGCAGAGAGACTGCAAAGTCCCACCGTGAGGGCCAACAAATAAAAACATCCAGACTGAGTAAATGCTCAAGAAACTTCAGAGCAAACAAACAAGTCCTAAAAATGTCTAGAGAGAAAAGCCATTCTGCACTCAGCGCCAGGCGCGACTCCTGCAGCAAAAATGGGATTGGAGGCTGAAAGACATCCTGAGGAAAGCGCACTTTCCACCCGTCTGGAAGCTAGCGGACGGGTACTTCAGCCAAGGAGGAGGAAGATGCAGGTTGTAGATCTGGGTCCCCTGCAAGCAGTGGACACCGTTCTAGGAGGGTGGCCTGGGGCAGGGCCACAGTGCAATCCACACAAACTGGCCACTAGGGACCCTACGGTCCCGTATCGTGGGACCATGTGGAAAACAACATGGGTGGTTTCTTCTTCTTTTTTAAAAAATATTTATTTATTTACTTATACGGCTCCGCCAGGTCTTCATTGTGGCATGTGAGATCTTCGTTGCCACGTGAGGGATCTTTAGTTGCGGCACACAGGCTCTTTTAGTTGCAGCGGGATCTAGTTCCCTGACCAGGGATCAAACCTGGGCCCCCTGCATTGGGAGCGCAGAGTCTTAACCACTGGACCACCAGGGAAGTCCCCAACATGGGTGGTTTCTGACAGAACTGATGGACCATTTGGAAAAGAATAAGGATGTTAAAAAGTAATTATGGAAAAACCAAGAAAGCCTCCGTAAAGCCAAGCTGGGCACAAGAATGGAACTGTGACTGTGCCCCAGACAGCGTCCCTGTGGTAGGTGGACAGCGCATCTTCCGTGGGGGGTGGGAGAGACAGGGAAGCCTCGAGGTGAGGGCGATCTGAGGTAGCAGCCTGCCCGCTTATGGCCCAGGGGATGTTTCTCAGGCCTCCATAAAGCAGCTCCAGACAGGAGTCCAACGGCATTTAGCGCCTCCACAGCTGCTGTGTGCCCTCCTCACCTGGGGAACTGGCTCCACCTCCCGCCGGCCCCCCACAGTGAGACCCTGAAGCCAGCACAGAGCCCGAGTTGAGAGACTCGCTCTGGTCAGCGGTCGGGGTTGCTGACTTGAGCTCTGGCCCATCCAAACCCTCTCTACTGGGAGCACCGCGTCATCAACCAAAATGGGAGTGAAGGGCAGGGAGCGGACGGTACCGCCTCCCAGATGGTCTGCTCAGCGGGATGATCTCGCTAAGCAAGGGACCACTGTGTCCTCACTTGGGCTCTTCCTCGAAAGAAGACACTAACCCTTGTGCAGCCCCCCCACCCCACCCCACCCTGCGTCTGCTCTTGCCTTGGGTTCTGAAGGCCTCCCTCCAGCAGGCCTCCCTCCTCGGCCCGTCCACCTGCTGCTGGTCCACTGGGTGGGCATGGGGCGGGCAGGGATGGGGGCTCAGCAGGCACCGCATCTCAGACACAGCAGGAGGTGACGGAGGATGCTCTCAGGACACGCAGCTGCACAACCCTCCACACTGGTTTGCAAAGTTGGCTCTTGGTGTCCGGTGGGTACTTAAGACAAGTGCTCAAACCGACACTGAAATGGACTGGATTGAGGTCAACCCCCTTCAGGTCCCAGGATCTGACCCCCCGAGCCTCCAGGCACCAGATCCCCCCTTAAACCCTGCTGTCTGCACGTTAGTGGCATCACTGCAGCGTGGGGAGCCCAGAGGCCACCTTCCTGCTGCCGAGGTCAAAGGAGGCCGGCCAAGGGCTCCCTGATAACATTTTAAAGCATAAGAATCTTCCTGAACCGTGCAAAGGCCACCCTAAAAGACCCCAGACATGGGCAACACTGCCTTCACAGCTGAGGTGATCCATCCCCTATCCCCATGCCTCTCTGCAAGGCTGCAGGGCCCTGGCCAGGCTCAGCTCTGGGCCAGTCAGAGCTTCTGTCAAATTGGGTCTAAAACACCACCTTTGCTGGGCTGCTGAGGGGAGGGGCAGGTTCCAGGCCCTGGTACTCATCACACCACGAAGGACAGCAGAATCACCATCCCGCACACCGGTCCCCAGGCTCCTAGCCTTCCTGCTGCTCAAATCCTATTTCCAGAAATGTGTCACTGGGAAACCCCGCTCCTCCCGACTGGGAAAAGCAATCAACCTAAACCACAGAACGCAACAGTGAGAAGGACAAGGACCTTAACCATGCCCCTCCCAGCAGGGAAACTGTAGCTCTGTTCAGACGCCCTGAGGCCTGTGTGTGAGGGCAGAGAACGCCGTCCCCTAGACGACCCCTAGGTTCTGTTTCTTGCACAGAACCCCGGGAAGGAGAAGAGAAACAGGGGACCTCTCAGGCGGGGCCCCGCCTCCTGCGCCACCCATCCTCGGCGCCCAGGCCTACTCACACGCGAAGTGCAGGCCGCACAGCCAAGTGGTCGTTATAAATAATAAACACCCAAGGGCCTCTTCAGTTTCTTCTTCACCCAAACTGAATTATTTAATCCTCTCTGGATTCCACAAATGCATAAATGTCCACACATCGAAACTATCAGAAAACCCAGCTGCGTTCAGTGCTGACTGCAGACAGGGGACAATATTCCAGGTAAAGAGGAGCCCTTGGCTTATTACGGTTTGATTCTTGTGAAACTGGAATCAGTAGACTCTCAACAATTCTAATGCTCTAAAGCTTAATTAAATATATGAGCATAAACTTTGCTACCAGGTGAAGCAAAACACTGTTTTCATCCTGGGGAGAAAAACCTGCCCTCAAACAAACTGGATACGGGCCAAGAAACAGCTGCTGACCAGCACCCTGCAGGACCACGCAGCCCTCTGGAGGGAAGGTGTAGGTTTGCATTTAACTGATGCACAGCGATGAGGGAATTTAATCTGTGGCCCTGGAAACCCGCTGGGTATCGAGGACAGGGAACCACAGAGAACTGTGGTCTCTCACAAGCAGCTGGGTGTGCCGATGTCTGTGGACCCAGAGCATCGCACCCAGAAACAACTCCAAACAAGGCCCTCCATAAGAACCTGTAAAAGCCTGCTGACCCAGAATGAACAGCACCAAGGTAGCATTCTAGATGGGACGTTCTGTATCTGGAAAGATGTTACGACCCAGATAAAACACTGAAGCCCAGCCTTGGGTTCCAGAAGAGCAGGTCTTGGCACCATGTCAAAGAGCCTTGGGGTTTTAATCAAGCTCCATACTTCAGCAGTTCTGAGCCTGTAGGATTAATTTCTGCATTAACTGTTTTCATGTCTTCTTTCTTGTTTTTCAAAGCTTATACTATTTATTGGGCTTCCCTGGTGGCTCAGTGGTTGAGAGTCTGCCTGCTGATACAGGGGACACGGGTTCGTGCCTGGGTCCGGGAAGATCCCACATGCCGCAGAGCGGCTGGGCCCATGAGCCATGGCCGCTGAGCCTGCGCGTCCGGAGCCTGTGCTCCGCAACGGGAGAGGCCACAACAGTGAGACGCCCACGTACAGCAAAAAACAAAAAAACTTATACTATTTATTTACTTTGCCAACATCGGCCCTAACTATCTCAGCAATAAGGCTCGAGAAGCTATCATTTTTATTAAAGGGATTTTCCAATCCCAACAATATAAAAATAAGCTGATGCGTCATTTAATTGGCAATTAATATAATATTTGCTCTTCCTACAAAGTAGATATTTAGACTAAAAACTATAAGGATATCAAACTCTAAAACTGTCCTAGAAAACCTGCTTTCTAGGGTCTCCTCAAGAAAACATTGTGGGACCCACTCACCTAACATAAAAACTTTGTACCCTTTGGCCAATATCTTCTTGGTTCCTAAAGATTTTTGTTTTGTTTTGTTTTGCGGTATGTGGGCCTCTCACTGTTGTGGCCTCTTCCATTGTGGAGCACAGGCTCCGGACGCGCAGGCTCAGAGGCCATGGCTCACGGGCCCAGCCGCTCCGCGGCACATGGGATCCTCCCGGACCAGGGCACGAACCCGTGTCCCCTGCATCGGTAGGCAGACTCTCAACCACTGCGCTACCAGGGAAGCCCCTGAAGATTTTTATAACCACATGTACTTCTATTTGTGCTAGGACTATAGCTATAGACCCAATGGTTATAAAACATCTACATAACTGTAGTTATACATATTATACATACATAATTAGTTATACATGTACAAGGTTATCCACATAAGGTTCTACATACAAAAAAATGAGCTTTCTCTATATGTATCGTTACATATATGCAAATGTAGAAAACCTACTCTCAGTATCAATATCAACTTCTAACTTAAATTCAACTAGAAAATTCTACCATAAAGAAAGCAATAGTTTCTCTTCTTTACTAAAAATAGCCAATAACAGTGTAGAAGAAATGACAGAACTGGAAAATTACAATTTTGAATCCCCGTTGTAATAGGTGATAGGGTAAGGATCATTAATGTATGATTAAAAACAGTGGGGAGGGAAAAAAAAAACAGTGGGGAGGGAATTCCCTGTGGTTAGGACTCTGTGCTTTCACTGCCGAGGGCCTGGGTTCAATTCCCTAGTCAGGGAACTAAGATTCCCACAAGCCACACGGTGCAGCCTAAAAAATAAATAGATAAAAATAAAAATAAAAACACTGGGGAGAGGTGACGTCATGCAAAGTGGCAGGGGACGACACTCCACCAAAGCAAAACTGAGCCATAAAGAGTGACTAGAAGGAACTATATTGAAACTCTGGAACCAGATCAGACACTTAGAGCAAGGTGATGAAAACAGGGGGCTGATGTTTGTAAGAGAGCAGCGATCAGAACCCCAAAGAGCGCCATTCAATCACCCATTTCACAGATGAGGACCTGATATCCTATAAGTAAGCACAGAGGTGGATTTCCTCAGTCAGCTGAAGAATGTGGACGGAGGATACACGGGCACAGGTAGGGTGCAAAGGGAACGTTTCCCTGCCATTCCAAGTGTGTGGTGCTTCCCTTAAGCTCCAGGTGAGACCCTCTATCCATGTAAATGCCTGCTGATGCTTATAACTGTACACACTGTATACAGCTCAGTGACCAAAGAGCATCCCCCATGGGTTCCCTGCTGGCCTCTTCTCCTGTCTTAGACTTTGATGGCTTTCAAGAGGTACCAGATGGGTAAAACCAAGAGGCTGGAGCTGCTCACACTCACTGTTCACAGCTCCATCCAATTCTGTCTCAATGGCATCACGTTGGTAGCTTAAAATCTTCTCTGGGGGGACTATTTACACACAGTCATTGGAAGATGCTACAGTTCAGGGCTTTGGGGGGTAGTTGTGTAAAGCTTTATCAGTATACTACACCATGGCTAGAATATAAAAGACTGATCATATCAAGTATTGGTAGAGACATGGAGCAACTGGAACTCTCAGATCTTGTTAGTGGGGGTATCAATGGCACAAGAGCTCTAAAAACCTGCTCAGTTTTATCCACCAAAGTTAAATACATACCCACTCTACAACATGGCAATCCAACTCCTAGGTACCTACTCAACAGAAACCATGGATTTGTGTACCAAAAGACACACTTTCTTAGGCAGCATTATTCATAGCACCCCAAACTAGAAGCAATCCAAATATCCATCAGTAGTAAAAATAAGTAATTGGTGGCATATTCTGGGAAACTGTAAAGCTATGGAGAGGAATGAACTACATGACAACCTCAATTTTACAAACATGATGGAAGAAGCAGATATTGCATGATTCCACTTGCATTAAGTTCAGAAGCAGGAAGAATCAATCCATAGTGTTAGAAGTTAAGATAGTGGATGGCAGGGAGGGAAAAATAAATAGGAGAACATATGAGGGGCTGTTCTGGGGTTCCTGAGATACTCTGCTTCTGACTAGGATGGCAGTTGCATGGATGTGTTCACTGTGACAGTTCATCATTATCTGTGCACTTTTCTCTGTGTGTGTGTGTGTGTGTGTGTGTGTGTGTGTATATACAACTATATATATACATATCTATATATACACACACACATATATATATACACATATATATATATATACATATACATATATATATATATATTTACTTATTTTTGTATGCATGCATGCCGCGCCTCAGGGTATGTAGGATCTTACTTCCCTGACCAGGGATCTAACCTGCGTCCTCTGCAGCGGAGTCCTAACCACTGGACTGCCAGGGAAGCCCCTCTGCGTTTTTCTTCCATACGTTACACTCCAACTTCAAACAGTGAAGAGGGAGAGTATTAGAAACGCTGATGGCACGTCCCTGGTGGTCCAGCAGGTAAGATTCCTCGCTCCCAATTGCAGGGGGCCCGGGTTCGATTTCTGGTCAGGGAACTAGATCTCACCTGCCACAACTAAGATCCGCCACAGCCAAATAAATAAATAAATATTTGAAAAAAACAAAACGCTGACCTTCCACACCCACCTCCTGGAACAGTGGCAGGTACGTGTTTTACGACGGACTCCTGTTGTTTTGTCACGGCTAGAAGACGGATGTTTTAGGAAAACAAAGCCAACCTGCCAACTGTTTCCCCAAAGCCACTCCTGTTGCCCCTCCCCCAAGGTGATTTCTAAAACTGTATGAGTATTTTCTGTAAGACTCTTCATAAGACCTGGCAGCTCTGGCTCCTTCACTCCACTGGTGTGACGGAACCAAAAACATGCAAAGCCATGGAGTCCATGCTGGGTAAACAGTCGCACATCATGTGGCCTAAACTGCTTCTCACAGATGCTACAAAGTCAGACACTGTCCAAGACAGGAAAAATAGAACACACTTGACAAATTGTCTAAAAGTGAATCATACTTTAGCTGTACTCTTCATGGAGCAATAAAAAGAATAAATAAAAAGAAAAGTGACTCTGACATACCCTAATTAAAGTCAACAAAATGCTATGGGCTTGTCCTTGAGAATCTTGGGGATATTAAAATAGCCTGCATGTAAGGAAGGAGCAGTGTATGGGGGACCATATCTCTCTTAGTCTGTTATGGCTACTATAACAAAATACCATAGATGGTAGTTTATAAACAACAGAAACTTATGGCTCACAGTTCTGTGGGCTGGAAGTCCAAGATCAAGGTGCCAGCCTGGTCACGTTCTGGTGGGGCCCACTTCCTGAGTCTTACGCTGGCACCTTCTTGCTGTGTCCTCACCTGGTGGAAGGGATGAGGGAACTCTGTGGGGCCTCCATATAAGGGCACTAATCTCATTCCACCCTACTGACCTATGTCAGCACCTCCCAAAGACCCCACCTCCTGACACCACCACGTTTGGGGGTTAAGATTCCATATATGAACCTAGGGAACACACACACTCAGACCACAGGAGTATCTTCCAAGCTCAATTCTAGAACTTCCTAAACATTCCAAAGCTAACTTCTTCAGCCATCACCATATGTGAATTACACCATGCACTTTTATTTAAGGGAAAAGAAAGCTTACAAGGTAAAGTGGCTAAGATATTATTATGAACCAAATGTTTGTGTCTCCTGAAATTCATATATTGAAGGCCTAACCCCTCAGTGTGGCTGTATTTGGAGATGGGGCCTCTAAGGAAGTAATTAAGGTAAAATAAAGTCACAAGGGTGGGGCCCTGATCCAGTAAGATTCATGTCCTTATAAGGAGAGACATCAGAGAGCTCTCTCCCCACAGGTGAGCTAAGATGTGAGCAGACAACAAGAAGGCAGTCGTCTGCAAACAAGGGGAGAGTCCTCACCAGAACCAACCCTGCTGACACCTGCATCTCCGACTTGCAGGGTCCACAGCAATGAGAAATGAACTTGTATTGTTTCAGCCATCCAGTCCGTGGTATTTGTTATGGCAGCCCAAACAGAATCATACAGATTTAATAGCTTTTGAGAAAATGTATTTCATCTTTCACATATGGAAGTAAATAAAGTAAAAGACTTCTTATTTTTTTAATATTTATTTATTTATTTGGCTGTGCTGGGTCTTAGCGGTGGCACTCGGGATCTAGTTCCCTGACCAGGGATCGAACCCAGGCCCCCGGCATTGGGAGCACAGAGTCTTAACCAATGGACCACCAGAGAAGTCCAAATGACTCATTAAGAAAGATTCACGAACAAACATTTCCTAAGCCCCTTCTATATGCTAGGCTCCAGATGCTGCTCTCATGAACTAATGTTAGTAGCAAGGATTTTGCTGCCATGATTCCAAGGCAGAAATCGATGGAAATGAAGAGACCACTGGAAAGGCCTCTAACTTGACAGAGGACTTGGCTAGAGATACCGCCACCAGCAGAGGGAGGTTCAACCATGTCTGGGTAGGAACTGGTCATGCAGAGACGTCCAGTTTGTGCAGCATGTGAAATGGGCTGGTTGGGTATGAAAACACAGCCAACCAAGAGGAAAACTGGCTCGTGAACACACGGATGCTTGATTAGTCCAGGTGAATCATTAATTTTAGAAATCCATGAAGATCCAAAGATAGAAACTATCAGATGAGCAGAAACTCATGGAGGCTGCAGGGTCTACGCCGTGCAGGCTGGGTGGCAACCTGTCAGCAGAGGGAGGGGAGGCCCTGCTTGGCACTGCCTGTGATGGGACCTCCTGTGGGACTGGGAGACATCGAGTCTACACTGGGGCAGGAGGAACAACACAGACCCCTGCCTGCCCCACAGATTTCGCCTTAAATTTCTGAAAGTCTCCAAAATCAGACAAGGACCTGCACTGCTAGATTCCCCAGAGCTTTGCAATTCATTGCTACATTTGTCACAAAGATTTTTTTAAAGATTCAAATTTATTAGTAAATGCTTTATTATCTGAATGAAAACTATTCACTAATCTGACTAGTTACAAAGTTAATAACAAAAAAATTAGTAACCTTCACTCCTATAGTCAAATAACAAGCAGTTAGTAGATATAATGAAGAAAAAGGCCTATTTACATTAAAATAAATACACAGGATGGGCTTCCCTGGTGGCACAGTGGTTAAGAATCCACCTGCCAATGCAGGGGACACTGGTTTGAGCCCTGGACTGGGAAGATCCCATGCCACGGAGCAACTAAGCCCGTGCGCCACAACTACTGAGCCTGCACTCTAGAACCCACAAGCCACAACTACTGAGCCCGCGTGCCACAACTACTGAAGCCCACAGACCTAGAGCCCATGCTCCACAACAAGAGAAGCCACTGGAATGAGAAGCCTGCACACCGCAACGAAGGGTAAGCTCCGCTCCCTGCAACTAGAGAAAGCCCGCATGCAGCAACAAAGCCCCAACAAAAATAAATAAGTAAATAAATAAAATACACAGGAATAAGCTTAAGGAATGTTCAAGATCTGTATGAAGAAACGTTTTAATGTTCCTGAAAGGCACAGAGAAAAGACTTTAACAAATGCAAAGAGATACCACGTTCTTGCAGAAGGAGGCACAAGTCTCCTTCATCTATACATTTAACGTGTCTGCAGTAAAAATATAATGGGGGGCTTCCCTGGTGGCGCAGTGGTTGAGAGTCCGTCTGCCAATGCAGGGGACACGGGTTCGTGCACCGGTCCGGGAAGATCCCACATGCCGCAGAGCGGCTGGGCCCGTGAGCCATGGCTGCTGAGCCTGCGCATCCGGAGCCTGTGCTCCTCAACGGGAGAGGCCACAACAGTGAGAGGCCCGCGTACTGCGAAACAACAACAACAACAACAACAACAACTCTATATATATATATATATATATATATATATAAAATGGGGTATTTTGGGGATATAGACAAATTGTTTCCAAGGTTTGAATAAATAAGCAGAAAAGTCAGGATTTTCTGAAAAGAAAGAAGAATAAGAGAGGACCAACCCTATGAAGTGTTAAAACAATTACAAAGCTGCAATAATTTAAAGAAGGTAGTATTTATTAGTGTAAGTCCAGAGAAAAAGAGCCACTGAACAGAAACAGAAAACGTCTAAAAAAAATAGATGAAGACGTACACAGGAATCTAGCATATGATCCAGGTGACACTGCATAGCAAAGTAGAAAATAATTCATCGAGGAAACGCTACCCAAAAAACTGATTAGCCATATGTCAAAAAAAAATTTTTTTTGGATACCTATCTCATTCTTTTCAGCAAAGTAAATTCCAGAAGAATCAGAAATTTAAACAAACAAAAAATTAATCTATAAAAGAACTAGAATGAAATGCAGCTTTTGCATCATCCTTAAAAGAGTGGGAAGTGGGCTTCCCTGGTGGCGCAGTGGTTGGGAGTCCGCCTGCCGATGCAGGGGACACGGGTTCGTGCCCCGGTCCGGGAGGATCCCACATGCCGCAGAGCGGCTGGGCCCGTGAACCATGGCCGCTGGACCTGCCCGTCCGGAGCCTGTGCTCCGCAGCAGGAGAGGCCACGGCAGTGAGAGGCCCGCGTACCGCCAAAAAAAAAAAAGAGTGGGAAGTTTGACTTAAAAGTCAAAATTTCTATGAACAAAAGAATAACATCAGAAGATAAATAGCAAAGAAAAAAACTTCTAATATAAATCACAACAAAAGGCTAATTTACTTAACAAAGAGCCCCTAAAATCAATAATGAAAAAGATTTACACCTTAAGTGATCTAGCAAAGGAACTAGATTGCATACAAGGAAACACAAACGGCTCTTAAGCATGTGAAGAGATGCTTACCTGTACTTACTCATCAGAAGAGAAATACAAACGAAGCACAATGACATATGACTTTCCACTTATCAGATTGTGGATTGGTTTGCTGGGGCTCCATAACAAGGTACTATACACTGGGTGACTTAAAACAACAGAAATGTATTTTCTCACAGTTCTGGAAGCTAGAAATCCAAGACCAAGGTGCTGGCAGAGTTGGTTTCTTCTGGAGTATCTCTCCTTCCTGCTGTGTCCTCACATGGTCGTCCCTCTGCGTCTGCCTGGATCCTAATCTCTTTTTCTTGTAAGGACACCAGTCACACTGGACTATGGCCACCTGTTGGGCTGCCCCCCTGAAGGGCCTGCAAGCCTTGTAGTTGCCCTGCTGCGAGACCGAAGAAAGACCCCAGATACAGCGACAGAGACGTCCACGGTTTATTGAACAGAGAATCTTACAAGTCTGAAGTAGAAGGTCCTCAAGAATTTTGCTGCAGCTCCTGGGATGGCCCGGCTGGTAGGTGTGGTCAGGAAGCAGCTGTGTGCCTCCGTCAAGGTGCTTCAGCTCACAGGGCCTGGGCTTCCTGAGACACCAAATGAGGCCAACCCTTATGGCCCAAGGCACCTTCCATGCTCTGACATCCTAGTTCTCTCCGGTCCAGCATGATGATGTCTTTGGGCTCCACTCACTACTGAGCTCCGCAGGTGTCCAGGGGTGAGGCCGCAGAGACACCAGGCCTTTGAGTCCACGCCTCCCACACCCGGAACCCCCAGAACCAAGTTTTTCCCAGACACTGTCTCCTGTCTCCCTCTGGCCTTTGCATGGACTCTGGATCAACGTCTGCTGAGTCTCACTTTCTCTCTCCCTCTCCTGCTCTGGGCTGGGGAAAAGGTGACATGAATTTTTCTTTGACATCCATGCAAAGACTGGCAGAAACTCATTATGCATCATTAGCAGAACACTAATTATGTAACCAGAGGTACTGGAGCACAGTGCATGATGGTTAAACAGACCCCGTCTTAAACATCAATAGGGAAACGCCCTGATACTTTGGAGCTCCAGAATCGACATTCTGGAATGACACTCAGAACGACAACTACATTTGTCATTCTTTCCAACAAACTTCACAATGTCCTGAACACACTGAAATGTTTTTTAAAATGTGTCTACACGGAAAAACTTGATCAGGTCAGTCTCAGAACACGAAAGACAGTATTTACTAGGCTCTAGCCCAACTCGCTGTACACATGGCCATCCACAAATATGCAGCCAAAGATGAAAATGGATCAGAAATGGACTCAAAGCTGACAGGACAGTGAAAAAGAACATATAAATAAAACATCCAACATAACATAACGGAGGGCACTTGTCTCTCTTTTCCAGACACTTTGGATCACATCACATTTACTCAAAGGAAAAGGGACTGCCCAACAGACATAGAAAAGTGAATGTATTACAAAGCTATTTCCCTTAAGCCTTCTCTCATTTTCTCCCTCCTCCACTCAAGTAAAAGATCTATTAAAAGAACTGTAATACGTAATCCTCTGGGCTTGTGAGGCCAACTGCACCTTTACCCTATTAATCAAACACTGAAGTGGATTCCAGAGGTTTTGTTCCAAGCCAGGCTGACACAACGCAGACAGACACCACCTCCCAACGATCTTCTGTGGGAATCAGGGTGGGCTCCACGCCTGGCCAAGGCCTTCGGGTGGAGTCAACTCAGCCAGGTCTAGAAACGCCCCCTCGGGAGGCTGGAAAGATCCAGGTGCCAGGCTAAGCCCAGGAGAGAGCAACAGAGGGACGGAGCAGGTCCTGGGAAAAGGAAGGAGACACAGAGGAATTCAAACAAGCTCTCTGGTCAGTCCTCACAGCTTCGATGACAGGTTCTGGATGGGCCCCCCTGGTGTGCCATTAGTTCGGGGATCCAATAAATGAGCAACTTCACCTCTGACGAGAGCCCCCCTGAACCAGAGCAGCTGCACACTGACTTACCTCCCCACGGCTGCACGTGAGGACACAGGCCTCAGGGACCTGCAGTCTCTCCACCTCTCTGCTGCCAGAAGTTCTCTCTCATCCTTGCTTTACGCTAGAATCTTAACTGAAGCACTTTGGGAAAAGAAGAGTGTGATCTAAGGCAAAGGCTGGAGGAATGGCACTTTAAATGGAGCCGTGCGCTGATGGGTCCTGGGTGTCCCGACTCCTCTGAGCAACTGCATCCCTAACCGGTGGCTTGTGGGCAACATCAGGAAAGGCTTTTTCTCATTTCCTTTATGGTTAGAGACAACTTTGAGAAAAAGAATCATCATTCCACAGCGAAGATACGTTCCTCTGGTTCAAAGGCGGTGCAAACTGGCCTGAAGAAATTCCAGCTGGGTTAGTGGGGAAACACGGGTCACGAGGAAAGCCTGAACAATACCTCATTCCCTTAATGAAAAATACACACCATGCACCCCGGATTGTGTGAGCCTGGGTCGAGAAGGACTGTCCTTCCCACGCCTTTCCCCACGGGGAAGACAATGGAGAAGGAAAGAGCATCCCAGTGACATACCTGCGACAGGTGAATGTGGGCTCGTAAAAGAAACCATGGTGCATCATAGACAGAATGACACTCCCTACACACCTGAATTTAAGGTTTGTAATTTATATGCAGTACCAAACTTGTGATCAACTCTGCAGCAGCACGGAAGGGAGACCAGTGGGGGAGGGGACAGCTGGGGGAGCAGCTGGCAGGCTGGGGGTGTGGACGCCGATAATCCATTAGGTGGCATGGGCAGGAGGCGTCCTTCCTTGTTTTACAGCTTGTGGACGGAGGTCATGTGATATTAACATTTCAGGTCACATTACTGTTACACTGTTTGAAACTCTTTAAATACTAAAACAACCCTACTCCATTTTGCAGGTGAGAAACGACAGGTTTCACTATATTTGCAGGTGTATATTCCTTTGAGGCTCATAGGATTTGATTCATGATTTGAGACCTTTTGCCAGTTTTGGAAAATCCTCAGCCATTATATCTTCAAATATTGCTTCTGCCCCATTCCCTCTCCTCTCCTTCCAGGACTCCAAGGACAGGGGCGTCAGACCCTTTCACGCCATCCTCTGTGTCCCTAACACTCCTCTCTCGTCCACATTTTTGCTCCTTTTGTCTACATGCTTCCCTCTGGATGTTTTCTGTAAGATCCTAACGTTTTCTTCATTGGTGCATATTCTAAACATATCCACTAAGTTAACGTTAGTTAGTTATTACAATTTTTAATTTCTCTAATTAATTCTTTTATAAACTATTATGCCCTTTGGAATAGTTCAGCATTCTGATAACATCCTAAGTCAAGATCACAGGTTGAGGGCTTCCCTGGTGGCGCAGTGGTTGAGAATCTGCCTGCTAATGCAGGGGACATGGGTTCGAGCCCTGGTCTGGGAAGATCCCACATGCCGCGGAGCAACTAGGCCCGTGAGCCACAACTACTGAGCCCGCGCGTCTGGAGCCTGTGCTCCACAACAAGAGAGACTGCGATAGTGAGAGGCCCGCGCACCGCGATGAAGAGTGGCCCCCGCTCGCCACAACTAGAGAAAGCCCTCGCACAGAAACGAAAACCCAAGACAGCCAAAAAATAAATATATAAACAAATGTGGGGTTTAAAAAAAAAAGAAAAGAATTTTTAAAAAAATCACAGGTTGAGATGAATAAAAATGAGGTTTGGTTTCTGAGAAGGCCAATCTGTTCCAGTTCACTCCTGCTCCTGGGAATGATCTTCCAGGTCCTAACCTAAATGCAAGCAGTTTGCCAGGTGCTCTACCTTGGTGAGGTCTGGACACCAGTTTCTGTCCACCTGACCCTGTGAGGCTGTCAAAAGTGCTGCTCAGCCTCCTCGCATCCTTCAGAGTATATGACGGTCCCACAACAGTGCAGCCCCAAAGGCCAGACTCCCCTTCCTGGGCTTTCACCCCCTCCAGGGCTTGACCTGTTCATGTTTTACTGCCTCCTAGTTCTCCAGGGTCTTCGAATGATGGTAAAAAACAGTCTGCCCAAATGTTTCCACTTGACTACAGCAGGAAATCTAAATGACCCAGTCCGACATGATTACATTCTAAGGTAGTTCCCAACCCTACTTATAGTCAAGGCTCACTGCTTTACCCACATACTCACTAGGTTTTTTTTGTTTTCCCATTCTTCTTGCATTTTTTTTCATTTTTTTCCCTTTATTTTAATTAATTAATTTATTTATTTTTGGCTGCGTTGGGTCTTCATTGCTGCGAGCAGGCTTTCTCTAGTTGCAGCGAGTGGGGGCTCCTCTTCATTGGGGTGCGCGGGCTTCTCACTGAGGTGGCTTCTCTTGCTGTGGAGCACGGGCTCTAGGCACAAGAGCTTCAGTAGTTGTGGCATGTGGGCTCAGTAGTTGTGGCTCACGGACTCTAGAGCACAGGCTCAGTAGTTGTGGCGCATGGGCTGAGTTGCTCCGCAGCATGTGGGTTCTTCCCAGACCAGGGCTTGAACCCATGTCCCCTTCATTGGCAGGCGGATTCTTAACCACTGCGCCACCATGGAAGTCCCTCCTCTTGCATCTGACTTTCCATCTTGAACTATCTTTCTTTTGCCTAGAGTACAGCACTTAGAACTTCATTTTGGGTCTGTGGGTGGCAAACTGTTTTTGTCTGTTTAAACTTTCTTCCTTTCATCTTCATTCTTTTTTCCTTAATTAATTAATTTATGGCTGAGTTGGGTTTTTGTTGCTGCGTGCGGGCTTTCTCTAGTTGTGGTGAGTGGGGGCTACTCTATGTTGCAGTGTGTGGGCTTCTCATTGTGGTGGCTTCTCTTGTTGTGGAGCACAGGCTCTAGGTGCATGGGCTTCAGTAGTTCTGGCGCGCAGGCTCAGTAGTTGTGGCACACAGGCTTAGTTGCTCCATGGCATGTGGAATCTTCCCAGACGAGGGCTCAAACCCATGTTCCCTGCATTGACAGGTGGAATCTTAACCACTGTGCCACCAGGGGAGTCCCTCACCTTCACTCTTTTTTTTTTTTTTTTTTTTTTGTGGTACACGGGCCTCTCACTGTTGTGGCCTCTTCCGTTGCAGAGCACAGGCTCCGGATGCGCAGGCTCAGCGGCCATGGCTCACGGGCCCAGCCGCTCCGCGGCATGTGGGATCTTCCCAGACGAGGGCTCAAACCCGTGTCCCCTGCATCGGCAGGCGGACTCTCAACCACTGCACCACCAGGGAAGCCCCCCCACCTTCATTCTTGAAGGATGTTTCCACTGGGCATAGATTTCCTTTATCATGTTGAAAATCATCCATCTTCTGTTCATTGTTACTGTTGAAAAGGCAGTTGTGGGCTATCTGTTGCCCCTAAAGTAATCTGTCTTTCTTCTCTGGCTGCTTTTAATAATCTCTATTTTAGTTTGTTTTCTCTCATTTCTATTAATACATTTACACTATGATGTACTTTTTAATTTATCCTGCCTGGGATTCACTAATTTCTTGACTCTGTGGGCTGATGTACCATTAGTTCTGGAAAATTCTCATATATTATTTCTTCAATTATTGCCTCTGCACTGTTGTCCCTTTCCTGCTAAGACTCAAATCACAATGTGTTAGAACTTTTCCAACAAGCCACTCTGTCACTTATTCCTGTCACTTCTTTAGTTCTACATGCTGCATTGTGTATAATTTTTACTTACCCACCTTCCAGTTTACTAATTCTTTCTCCAGCTCCATCTAATCTACTGTGAAGCATGTCCATATCGATGGCTTAATTTTAGTCACCATATCTTTAAGTTGTAGGATTTCAATTGTGTTCTTTTCTAATTTGCTGTGTTGCTTTTTATTACTTTTTACTGAATAATTCCATGCTGAAATTTCCAAGCTTGGCTTTTATTTCTTTTGTTATGATTAGGATATTTGTTTTAAAGTCTCTGTCTGATCATTCTAATATCTCATGTCTTTGTGGCTCTGTTTCTGTTGTCTTTTGTTCCTGCTGGTCCTGGTTCATAGTATCTTGTTTGTTTCTTTGTGTGTCTGGTTATAATTGACTATCTGTGAACATTGTACATGAAAAATTACTTGGGGTATTATTTTTTGATGCATGGGATAATTAAATCTTCCTCTGGAGAAAATGTTCAATTTGCTTCTGCCAATAGTTTTCTGTGGGCAATAACAATCTGAGACAAATCCTTTTTTAATAGATTTATTTATTTATTTACTTTTGGCTGTGTTGGGTCTTCTGAGACAAATCTTAAACTACATTCAAGATTTCAAATTCTTTGAACCACAGAAGTTGTATTATACTACAAGCCACTGCAGGTAAATGGAATACTTCTACTACTTTCCCCAGTCAAAAGGAGGGATGGTTTGGTTAGTTAAATAACCTAGAAACAGAAGTTTTACCTGAAATTCTCTTTACTGAATAACCTATCTTGGATATTATTCCATATGTGTATGCACAAATACGTTAAGATGTAAATGTAAATATCACTCAGTTATAGAAAGAGCTTCCTCATTCTTTGCTACACCTACATGTACCACATTTGCTTAACCAATTTCCTATCAATGAGCATACATTGATCAGATATATATAAATACATATATTTCTTTTTCATGTTCTTTTCTATTATGGTTTATTACAGGATATTGAATATAGTTCCCTGTGCTATACAGTAGGTCCTTGTTGTTTATCTATTTCATATATAGTAACTTGTATCTGCTAATCCCAAACTCCTAATTTATCCCTCCCCCCATCTTTCCCCTTTGGTAAACATAAGGTTGTTTTCTATGTCTGAGAGTCTTTCGGTTTTGTAAATAAGTTCATTTGTATCATGTTTTAGATTCCACATATAAGTAATATCATATAATATTTGTCTTTCTCTGACTTCACTTAGTATGATGATCTCTAGGTCCATCCATTTTGCTGCAAATGGCATTATTTCATTTTTTATGGCTGAACAGTATTCCATTGTATATATATACCATGTCTTCTTTATTCATTCATCTGTCGATGGACATTTAGGTTGCTTCCATGTTTTGGCAGTTGTAAATAGTGCTGCTAGCGTTGCTATGAACATTGGGGTGCATGTATCTTTTCAAAATAGAGTTTTCTCCAGATATATGCCCAGGAGTGGGATTTCTGAATCATATGGCAACTCTAGTTTTAGTTTTTTAAGGAACCTCCATACTGTTTTCCATAGTGGCTGCACCAATTTACATCCTGACCAATAGTGTAGGAGGGTTCCCTTTTCTCCACACCCTCTCCAGCATTTGTTATATGTAGACTTTTTAATGATGGCCATTCTGACCAGTGTGAGGTGATACCTCATTGTAGTTTTGATTTGCATTTGTCTGATAATTAGCAATGTTGAGCATCCTTTCATGTGCCTATTGGTCATCTGTATGTCTTCTTTGGAGAAATGTCTATTTAGGTTTTCTGCCCATTTCTTTTTTTGCTTGTTTTTTTATTATTGAGTTGTATGAGCTATTTGTATATTTTGGAAATTAAGTCCTTGTCAGTCGCAGTATTTGCAAATATTTTCTCCCAGTCCATAGGTTGTCTTTTTGCTTTGTTTATGGTTTCCTTTGCTGTGCAAAAGCTTATAAGTTTGATTAGGTCCCATTAGTTAATTTTTACTTTTACTTCTATTGCCTTGCGAGACTGACCTAAGAAAATATTGGTACAGTTTATGTCAGAGAATATTTTACCCATGTTCTCTTCCAGGAGTTTTATGGTGTCATGTCTTATATTTAAGTCTAAGTCATTTTGAGATTATTTTTGTGTATGGTATGAAGGAGTGTTCTAACTTCATTAATTTGCATGCAGCTGTCAAACTTTCCCAACACCACTTGCTGAAGAGACTGTCTTTTCTCCATTGTATATTATTGCCTCCTTTGTCAAAGGTTAATTGACTGTAGCTGTGTGAGTTTATTTCTCAGTTCTCTATTCTGTTCTATGGATCTATATGTCTGTTTTTGTGCCAATACCAAGTTGTTTTGATTACTGTAGCTTTGTAGTATTGTCTGAAGTCTGGAATGGTTATGCCTCCAGCTTTGTTGTTTTTCCTCAGGATTGCTTCAGCAATTCTAAGTCTTTTGTGATTCCATATAAATTTTAGGATTACTTGTTCTACTTCTGTGAAAAATGTCATGGGTAGTTTGATAGGGACTACATTAAATCTGTAGATTGCTTTGGGTAGTATGGTCACTTTAACATTATTAATTCTTCCAATCCAAGAGCAAAGCATAGATTATTTCTAATATTTTGCTGTTATAAACAATACTACAGTAAATAATCTTATACATAGGTCATTGAGCACATGCATTAGCACATCTGAAAGATGTATTACTACAAATGATGGAAATAC
Organism: Stenella coeruleoalba; assembly: GCF_951394435.1. Taxonomy (NCBI): domain Eukaryota; kingdom Metazoa; phylum Chordata; class Mammalia; order Artiodactyla; family Delphinidae; genus Stenella; species Stenella coeruleoalba. Next base: position 43,171,137 of record NC_137161.1, on the reverse strand, counting down.
TGGGACAAAGGATCTGCACACTTACGATTTTGATAGATATGGCCAAATGCTCTGCATCTAATTTAAATGGGACACACCAGCAGTTTGTGTCCTCATACCCTCATCAACACAGTGTCACAAGTATTTTTATTTATACTTTTGGGTTGTTTTTTTTTTTTAGTATTTTTAAAATTACAAGACAGGACAATATAATATATATTACTGCAACGTTTTTTTTTCAATTAACAATATGTCATGAATAATGTTCCAGGTAGATAAACAGAACACTAACACACTTTTTCTAAGTAAAATTTATACTGAAGTATAAATATTCAGGACTTCTCTGGTGGTCCAGTGGTTAAGACTCCACGCTTCCACTGCAGGGGGCACAGGTTCGATCCCTGGTTGGGAAAGATCCCACCTGCCATGTAGTGTGGCCAAAAAAAAAAAAAAAGAATAAATATTGAAAGATAAAAGTACACAAATCATAAAAGTATGGCTCAAGGAATACTTACAAAGAGAACACACTCATGTAACTACCATCCAGAATAAGAAGATACTGACAGAAGGCCCCATTAGTCATTATCCACAAAAGTAATAAAATGATTCTAACACCCAGTTCCAACGTGTGTGTGTGTGTGTGTGTGTGTGTTTTCCCACACCACCAAGCAATTCTCTGATACCAGCTGGATGTCCTATAATTCTACTCAAATTTTTTAAAATTAATTAATTAATTTTATTTTTGGCTGCATTGGGTCTTCGTTGCTGCGTGCTGGCTTTCTCTAGTTGTGGCGAGCGGGGGCTACTCTGTTGTGGTGCATGGGCTTCTCATTGCGGTGGCTTCTCTTGTTGCGGAGCACAGGCTCTAGGCGTGCAGGCTTCAGTAGTTGTGGCATGCAGGCTTAGTAGTTGTGGCTCCTGGGCTCTAGAGCGCAGGCTCACTTGTTGTGGTGCACGGGCTTAGTTGCTCTGCGGCATGTGGGATCTTCCTGGACCAGGGCTCAAACCCATGTCCCCTGCAATGGCAGGTGGATTCTTAACCACTGCACCACCAACGAAGTCCCTCTACTCCATTTTGACAGTATCCACCCAGAGACAGCATCAGACCCCACAGGCTAAGGGCTCAGTCCTACAAGACTGCCCCCCACCCCGACCTTCTTCAAGCACCAAATGCAAGTCCAGGTCATCATCTGTGCTTCTGACTGAGAGGCTATAGAATGGAGGTTTTAATGACACTTTCCTTGGGTTTATTTAATTTGCTAGAGCAACAAAGAGCAGGGAGATTCAGGAAAGGAGTGATAGACACTGTGTCCATTTCCCATTTTCACAGCTTCTAGGCTGAGGGAAGCTCCAGCCCACACCATGTGAAGTAGCTAAAACTTTGATAGAAAAACACAGTTTTGATAGCTTACAGAGTTTGAGGCAACCACAGCCACTGAAAAATGAGCGAGGAATCCTGAAAAGGAGAACACCAAAGAGAGAAAGCTCTGAATTCTGCAAATGTTACCTAACTCTGCAGAAAACCCATGGACTATGCATGTGTGGAGCAGCCTCCAAGTCGCTCAGACACGAATAAAAGAACTGAAATGAAATTTGAGCTGCTTCAAGAGGCAGTTTTCAGTCTGAGTCCAATCTCACTGCCTACTAAAACAAACACAAATGAACACTCTTCAGAGAAATGTAACAGAACCTTCATTCTCCACAACACAACTTCACAATGTCAAGGATACAAACCAAAAGTATTCACAAAAATGAAGAATCAGGAAAGAGTAAGCCATTCTCAAGAGAAACCACAACCAGAGATTAACCTCAAGATGAATGAGATGTTGGAATTAGCTGCTTTAAAATCCTCTGCCAGCATAATTATACTCAAGGATGTGAAAGAAAAGATTCTCTTAATGAATGCACATATCGAAAACCTCACCAGAGAAACAGAAACTATAAGACAGAGTTAAATGGAAATCTGAGAACTAAAAAACACAACACCTGAAATCTGAAAATTCCAATGAAGGGCTTAACAGCAGGATGGATATGACAGAGGAAAAAGTCAGCAAACTTAAAGATAGATGAATAGAAATCATTTAATCTTAAGAAAAGAGAAAAGGGAATTTTTAAAAGATTAGCCTCAGGGATTAAAGAGACAATTGCCAAAGGTCTAGCATACATCCTAGAAGGAGAAGAGAGAGAATTAGGCAGAAAAACAGACTGAAGGACAAATGGCATAGATTATCCTAAATTAGGTGAAAAACAAAAATTTACAGATTCAGGAAACTCAGTAAACTCCATTTAGGATGAATGTTAATAAAGTTATACCCAGGCACATCAGAGTCAAACTGATAAAAACCAGTATAAGGAGAAAATCCTTGAAAACAGCCAAAGAAAAACAACACATCACATATAAGGACACAACAATTCAAAATGACTGCTGACTACTCATCAGAAACAATGGGCTCCAGAAAACGATGCAACTTCATCTTTAACATGCTTAAAACAAAACAAAAGGAAAACTCTGTCCAACTATAATTTCATACACAAAAAAATATCCATCAAGAGTGAAGATAAAATAATTTTTGATTTAAAAAAAGCAACTAAGAGAAATGCCAGCAGGCCTGTTCTAAAATAAATGGTAAAGGAAGCTCTTTAGCTGAAGAGAAATTATACCAGATGGAAACATATTTTTGGAAAGGAATAAACAGCATCCAGAAAAGTAAATATTGGAGTAAAATAAGAGAAAAAAGTCTTAAACTTGGAAAAAATACAAACAACTAAAGTAAAATAATCATAATGTTGTCTCGTCAAATTTATAACATATGCAGATGTAATACACATAAAATCTAAACTATCATGAAATGGGTGAGATGGATGTATACATTTGCAGGATTTCTATATTACATGTGAAAGTGGTAGAATATTAACTCCAAATAAACTATGAAAAGTTAAGTCTACAAAAAAACCTGCACACAAATATTTACAGCAGCTTTATTCATAATTGCCAATACTTGTTAATAACCAAAATGTCCTTCAATAGGTAAATAGATAAACTGTGGTACATCCATACAATGGAATATCATTCGCCACTTTTAATTAATTAATTTTTGGCTGTGTTGAGTCCTTAACTGGGGAAGTCCCTATTCACCACTTTTAAAAAATGAACTATCAAACCATGGAGGAACCTGAGATGCACACTACTAAGTGAAAGAAGACAATCTAAAACGGCTGCATGCTGGGGCTTCCCTGGTGGCTCAGTGGTTAAGAATCCGCCTGCCAATGCAGGGCACACGGGTTCAAGCCTTGGTCCAGGAAGATCCCACATGCCATGGAGCAACTAAGCCCATGTGCCACAACTACTGAGCCTGCGAGCCACAACTACTAAGCCCGCGCGCTACAACTACTGAAGCCCACGCGCCTAGAGCCCGTGCTCTGCAACAAGAGAAGCCACTGCAATGAGAAGCCCATGCACCGCAACAGAGAGTAGCCCCCACTCGCCGCAACTAGAGAAAGCCTGCGTGCAGCAACAAAGACCCAATGCAGCCAAAAATAAATAAAATAAATTTATTTTAAAAATAAATAAATAAGTAATAAAATAAAAAGGCCACATGCTATATAATTCCAGGTATATGACATTCTGGAGAAAGTAAAACTGTGGAGACAGTAAAAAGATCAGTGGTTGCCAGGGGTGATGATGGAGCATGGCTGAACAGAGCACAGGGAATTTAGCACAATGAAACTTCTCAGTATGACACTGTAAAGGTGGAAACGTTATTATGCACTTAAAAAACCCACAGCATGTAAAACACAGAGAGTGAACCATAATGTAAACTATGGACTCTGGGTAATAATGATGTCAAGCAATGTAGGTTCGGTGAGGGATGTTGATGGTGGAGGAGGCTATGGGGTGGGAGAAGTATATGGGAACTCTCTGTACTGTCTATTCAATTTTGCCGTGAACCTAAGAGTGCTCTAAAAAAATAATGTCTATTAAAATTTTTTTAAGAAAACAGAAAAAATGTTGGATAAAATACTGATTATGATACAACATTTATGACCCTTGAGAACATTATGCCTAATGAAAGAAGCCAGTCATAAAAGACCACATATAGTATGACTTCATGCATATGAAATGTTCAGAATAGGCAAATCTATAGAGATAGAAAATAAATTAGTGGTTGCCCTGGGCTAGTGGGGGCGGGGTGTCAGAAAGAAATGGGGAGTGACTGCTAATGTGGAATTCTTTAGAAATGATGAAACTGTTCTAAAATTTGTTGTGGTCATGGTTGCACAACTCTGTGAATATACTAAAAACCACTGAATTATACATATTAAATGGGTGAATTGATGATATGTGAATTATATTTCATTAAAGCCTGTCATTTTTTTTAGAGTAAAGCTGCAATTTTTAAAAAGTAACTGGTTAGAACCCATACCACGCATACTTTAAACATTAGAATGCTGAAGAGACCATATTAATAGACTTCTAGAGACAGGGTTTTATCAAAGATAGACTTTTCATAGTGATAATTCAGCAGGAAGGCACGTCATAAATATCCACATGCTTAACAATAGAGTCTCAAAATAAACAAAGCAAAAACTGAAAGAACCAAAGATAGAAATAGACAATCCCACAATTATAGTTGGAAATTTTAACACCAGTTTCTCAGCAGGTGATAGAACTAGATTCCCCACCCCCCCAAAAAAAAATCAGTAACGATACAGATGATCTACACAACACCATCGACTACCTTGCCTAAAAATAAATATGCTGGGACCTCCCTGGTGGTGCAGTGGTTAAGAATCCGCCTGCCAATGCAGGGGACACGGGTTCGAGCCCTGGTCTGGGAAGATCCCACATGCCGCGGAGCACCTAAGCCTGTGTGCCACAACTACTGAGCCTGCACTCTAGAGCCCGTGAGCCACAACTACTGAGCCCATGTCCCACAACTACTGAAGCCCTCGCGCCTAGAGCCTGTGCTCTGCAACAAGAGAAGCCACCACAATGAGAGGCCCACACACCGCAACAAAGACCCAATGTAGCCAAAAATACATACATACATACATAAAATAAATATGCTGAGTACAGTGAGCAGTGGCTAAGCATTCATTTCATAATAATTTTTTGTCTCCTCAGAAAGTATAAGGATCTTTCAGCGGTCTGAAATCTTTCTTTAAGTCTTCGTAAAGAAGCTGACCAAGGTAATTTGCACTGATGCCTTCTTCCTTCTTAACATCCTTTTCCAAACACGAAGATTCATTCAAAACCATTCCATTTCCCCCAAGGCACAGTCCCCTTATTCTTTCCTCTTAGACTTTTTTTTTTTTTCTTTTGCGGTACGCAGGCCTCTCACTGTTGTGGCCTCTCCCGTTGCGGAGCACAGGCTCCAGACGCACAGGCTCAGCGGCCATGGCTCACGCGTCTAGCCACTCAGCAGCATGTGGGATCTTCCCGGACCGGGGCACGAACCCGTGTCCCCTACATCGGCAGGCGGACTCTCAACCACTGCGCCACCAGGGAAGCCCTCCTCTTAGACTTTTAAATTCTCTACTTCCCAGAACCCAGGTGGTTTTGATAAGAAGCCCTGCTTCCCTTCAGAAATGTGTTGAGGGCCAATCACAGTGGTCAGTCAGAGGTAGGGTGTATCCAGGCGGGTGGTTTTTGAGTGCTACAAACACCACGCAGCAAAAAATGGACCTGGCCTGTATCCCCATTTCATCACATGGCAGCGGACCCCTGGAAGGCATTTGTTCATTTCCTAACAGCAAGCAGCGGAGTCAAGGCACAAGCTGGAGTCTCCTGCTTTTCCCGGGAGGTTGTTTCACCGCCAACGCCTTGTGATGTTCTCCAGAGTCTTAGGTTCCATAACACTGTTACTTTTCAGCGGCTACCCGCCAGGTTCTGCCTCAAGAGACCCGTACAACCGCCTTCAACATAAGTGACTATCATGTAACGACCTGCATATGGCCTGAAAAGACAGCCCCGTGTCCAGAGCATCTGCACACCAGAGAGCCCCCATCACACGGACGAGGCCACACTGGGGGCTCACGCGCCTCCATCCTAAGGATCAAGGGCCCCAGGGCACGTCCTCTCCCTCAAACCACTCGCAGGTAATACAAGTTGCTCTGCATCTGTGGGACCAGGCTAGGACAGCAGGGAGGACATTAAAGAGGAGGTAGCCCGTTCGGGGCTACGTACACCATGGGAGGATGCCAGGGACAGCTTATTTTTAAAAAGGAAGAAAGAAAAGCAAGTTGCAAAACTGTATTCTTTCATTCAAGAAATATTTACTGAGGGAATTCCCTGGCAGTCCAGGGGTTAGGACTCCGTGCTTTCACTGCTCAGGGCCCGGGTTCAACCCCTGATCAGGGAACCAGGGTCCCACAAGCTGCACGGCGAAGCCAGAAAAGAAAAAGAAAAAGAAGAAATATTTACTGAGCGTGGGCCATTCTAGGCACTTGGGACACTGCAACTAACGAAACAGACAAATGCTCTCGACTCGGCAAATAAGCAAATCCTATCTTAGATGGTGCTAAGTGGTACAAGAGAAACAAAGCAGGAGCGGGTGGGGAAGTTGGCTCACAGTTTTAAATGGGTGGACTGGGAAGACCTCCCTGTAAGGTGGCCTTTCTGCACACCTGAAGGTTCCCTCCCTTGGTCTGCATACATATGCTTCACAACCAGCCAGGTTGGCCTCAAATGATTTCAGGAGGTCCCTGAACCCCTGAGTACTCCCCTGCCTTCTTCTGAAACCTGAAATTCCTTTAATGAGGGTATAAAAAAACCTGTTTAATTACATACTCTCAAAGAGGAATATCTGATGGTTTTGGAAAAGCTGGCAGGCAGTGCTCCCATGTCACCAGGCGACCATGGAAGCACATGGCTGATGGCTCGGCTTTGCTCTGTCTTGGGAGAAGGGGGGCACCAATTCCAAGAAGACAGGGGATCACTGAGTCAGGAGGAGCAAAGGGGGATATCAGATGGCACTCATCCAGGCTCAGCTACCTCTGCCTGGTTGGTGCAGGACAGAGCAGCTGTCTGCTGCGTGGTGCTTAGGTTGTGCGGCTGACACCAGGCAATTCCAGTACACTAACCATGATGTTTACACAAGACAATTTAGCAGTCGCTGAGCACCCCGGAGACTCACCGATCACCAGCACTAAGCTGAATCCTTACCTTCTGCACCATCCACACTAAGGGGAGAGGAGAGCTCTCTAGCAGACCTGCTCTGAAAGAAACGTTAAAGAAAATTCTTCAAATGGGAAGGAAATAATACCAGAGGGAAAACTGAAATTTCAGGAATAATGGAGGAGCAATAGAAATGGCAAATAACTATGTAAATATGAGACTTTTTTGTATGTACATGTGATGGATGGATGTATGACAGCAAAAAGCAAAACTTCTAACACTGAAGCAGTTTCTGATGCATGAAGATGTAACACAAAGTGGTGGTGTGGTTTCTATGTTCCCCTTGAAGTGGCACAATCTTATTTTCAAGTAGACAGAGAAAAGCTAAATATGAGTACTGTAATCTCTAGAGCAACCACTATACAAAGATATATGGTTAAAAAATTCAAGAGTAAAACAAAAAACTTCAAGAGTGATTAAAATGGGACACTAAAAATATAGTCAATAATAATGTAGGGGAATATAGTCAATAATAACGTAATATCTTTTATGGTGACAGATGGTAACTAGACTTATGGTGATCATTTTGAAATGTACAGAAATATCAAATCACTATGTTGTACACCAGGAACTAACATAGTGTTGTAGGTCAATTATACTTCAAAAACAAACAAACAAGCTCATAGAAAAAGATATCAGATTTGTGGTTATTGGAGGAGTGTGGGGAGGGGGAATTGGATGAAGGTGGCCAAAAGGTACAAACTTCCAGTTATAAGATAAATAAATACTAGGGATGTAATGTACAACATGATAAACACAATTAACAAACACTGCTGTATTTTTTTTTTAATAATTTTTTATTTTATTTATTTTTGGCTGCGTTGGCTCATTTGCTGCGCACGGGCTTTCTCTAGTTGTGGCAAGCGGGGGCTACTCTGATGCGGTGCAGGAGCTTCTCTTGTGGAGTACAGGTTCTAAGCGCACGGGCTTCAGTAGTTGCAGCATGTGGACTTCAGTAGTTGCAGCATGTGGGCTTCAGTAGTCGTGGCTCGCAGGCTCTAGAGCGCAGGCTCAGTAGTTGTGGCTCACGGGCTTAGTTGCTCTGCGGCATGTGGGATCTTCCCGAACCAGGGCTCGAACCTGTGTCCCCTGCATTGGCAGGCGGATTCTTAACCACTGCACCACCAGGGAAGCCCCACTGCTGTATGTTATATATGAAAATTGTTAAGAGAGTAAATCCTAACAGTTCTTATCACGAGGAAAAAATATTATTTTTTCATTTTCTTTTATTTTGTATCTATATGAAATGATAGGTGTTCACTAAACTTATTGTGGTAACTATTTCATGATGTATGTAAGTCAAATCATTCTGTACATCTTAAACTTACACAGTTTTGTATGTCAATTATATCTCAATAAAACTGGAAGAAAAAAATGAAATAATAAAAAGAGAAGGAATACTAAGAAACATTCAAGTAATCCAGGAAAGGAAAAGAGAGAAATAAAAATATAGAGGACAGTTATATGTCAACTGTACCTCAAAAAGCATACATACACACACACCGGGGACAAACAGAAAACAAATAATAAAATGATAGACCTATATCCAAACATATTAATGGTTACATTAAATGTAAATGGTCTAAACACAGCGACTAAAAGAGAGGGACTATGAGACCCAAATACATGCTCCCTACAAGAAATCTACTTCATTTTTTAGTAGAAGGACGGGTAAAATAAGCCATACAAACAACATTTCTTTATGTGAAGTGGCTATATTAACACCAGAAGTAGACTTTGGAGCAAGGAAATTACCAGAGATATAGAGGGGCATTAAATGACTTCAAAATGTCCACTCACCAAGAAGACATAATAATCCTAAATGTAGATACACCCAAAAATAGACCAACAAAATACATGAAGCAAAAATGGACAGAACAAACTTCTTTTTCAGTTCCACAGCTTTCCTGGGGCAAAATTCTCTGGAGCCAGCAACACATAAACACATAAACAGTAGGTGACAACTGGAGGCTGGAGATGGAGAGATGGAGTTTAAAACTCCTGGGCTGGGGGAAGGGAGAAGAGATGACACACATTCATGTGTTTTACTTCCAGGATCCCCACCAGGTCTTCATGGTAAAGACTGGAGAAAAAAAAAATCTCTCATGATTTGGACAGGGAGGAGAGGAAAACTTACAGTTTTGAAATGCACCCAGAAAAAAGTAACCATTTTGAAAAACCACCCATAGCAAATGCCTTGCCTCAAAAGAAAACTATTTTATCAGAGTCTTATCAGACCTGTGGGGAAGGGCAACTTGACAACTGGAGCGTCTTCTAGCCTTCCTGTCTTACAACAGGGAGGAAAAACAACAACAACCAAAAAAAAGAAAAAAAAGGAAAAACTAAGAAACTTCTGAAGGGCACAGTCCAGGACCTCAGGCCCACAAAAACAGTCTGACTCACAGGATTACAGAATGCTTTCCTCACCTAGCAACTCACCACCACATGCACAGGGCTCCAGTAGAAAAGCAGTTCATTACACCAAGAGAGCTGCAAGACACAGATTCCATTTCAGATAGAGTTTCTGGGGAAACCTATAGACAGTAGGGAGACAACAAAGGACACTTGAAGAATCTGAAGCCTCTACCACTTCAGCAAACGTCAAACACAGTAGGAGTTAGGATCCCTAGCCAGAAAAACATAAAACCTCACACTACACATCTACTTATTTCAGTTCCTATTATCCGATATGTCAAGTCCAGTTTTCAACAAATAGTTACAAGGTGAGCTAAAGGCAAGAAAAAGCAGAATTTGAGGAGATAAAGCAGGCATGAGAACCTGACTCAGATATGGCAAAGATTTTGCAATTATCAGACTGGGAGTTTAACTATGATTACTATGCTAGGACCTGTAATGGAAAAAAAGTGGACAACCTACAAAAACAGATGGATAATATAAGCAGAGAGATGGAAATTCTAAGAAAGAATCAAAAGGAAATGCTAGAAATCAAAAAGACAGTAACAGAAATGAAGAATGCCTTTGATAGGCTCATCAGGAGACTGGACATGGCTGAGGAAAAATCACTGAGCTTTAATTTACGTCACTAGAAACTTCTCAAACTGAAAAACAAAGAGAAAAAATAATGGAGGGGGGAAAAAAGGAAAAGAATATGCAAGAACTGTGAGACAATTACAAAAGGTGTAACATAATTAAAATATGAGAAGGGACTTCCCTGGCGGTCCAGTGGTTAAGACTCCACACTTCCACTGCAGGGGGCATGGGTTCAATCCCTGGTCGGGGAAGTAAGATCCCACATGCTGTGCAGCACAGCCAAGAAATAAAAAATAAGAATAAAAATAGGGGCTTCCCTGGAGGCGCAAAGGTTAAGAATCTGCCTGCCAAAGCAGGGACACGAGTTCAAGCCCTGGTCTGGGAAGAACCCACATGCCGCGGAGCAACTAAGCCCGTGCACCACAACTACTGAGCCTGCGCTCTAGAGCCCGTGAGCCACAACTACTGAGCCCGCATGCCACAACTACTGAAGCCTGCATGCCTAGAGCCCGTACTCCGCAACAAGAGAAGCCACTGCAATGAGAAGTCTGCACACCACAACGAAAGAGTAGCCCCCGCTCACCGCAACTAGAGAAAGCCCATGTGCAGCAACGAAGACCCAATGCAGCCAAAAATAAATAAATAAATTTATAAAAAAATAAAAATAATTTTTTTAAACAATGAGAAGGAGAAGAAACACAGAAATGAGCAGAAGAAACATTTGAAGTAATAATGGCTGAGAATTTTCCAAAATTAATGATAGATCCCAAAGTACACATCTAGGAAGTTTGGAGAACACTAACAAGGATAAATATCCAAAAAACTACACCTAGGCATATCATATTCAAACTGAAGAAAACCAAAGACAAATCCTCAAAGAAGCCAGAGGAAAAAAAAAATCTCACCTGTAGAGGAGTAAAGAATTACATCCGACTTCTCAGAAGCCATGAGCAAGAGAATGGAGTAACACATCTGAAGCATTGAACGAATAAACCACCAACCTGTAGTTGTATATCCAGAGAAATTATCCTTCAAAAGTGAAGAAGAAATAAAGACTTTCTCAGACAAACAAAAACTGAAGGAATGCATTGCCAGGAGACCTGCCTTGCAAAAACCGTTAAAAGTTCTTCCGAGAAAAGGAAAATATATATAGGTCAGAAACTCAGATCAACATTTAAAAAGGGAAAGCATAAGAGAAAGAATAAATGAAGGTGAAATAAAGTGTTTCACTTTTCTTTTTCTTTTTTTTTTTTTGGCCACACTGCATGGCTTGCGGGATCTTAGCTCCCCAACCAGGGATTGAACCTGCACCCTCGGCAGTGAAAGCACGGAGTCCTAACCACCAGGCTGCCAGGGAATTCACTCATTTTTCTCATTGACTTAATAGATAACTGTTCAAAATAAAAATAGCAACAATGTGCTGGGTAATCATAGCTTATGGATACATGGAATGAATGACTGCAATGTTATGAGGAACGGGAAGGAGGACTCGGGAATACTCTGTTATGAGGTACCTGCACTATCTGTAAAGTGGTACAGAGTTATTTGAAAGGGTACATAGGGACTTTCCTGGTAGTCCAGTGGCTAAGACTCTGTGCTGCCAATGCAGGGGGCCCGGGTTCGATCTCTGGTCAGGGAACTAGATCCCATATGCTGCAACTAAGAATTCAAATGTCATAACTAAAGATCCCACAGGCTGCAACTAAAGATCCTGCATGCCGCAACCACATGCCACAAAGAAGAGCCCGCATGCGGCAATGACGATCCTGCATGCCCCAACTAAGACCCAACGCAGCCAAATAAATAAGTAAATAATTATTAAAAAAAAATTGGACATAGATTAGTTGCAAATGTATATTACAAACTCCAGGGCAACCATTAAAATTCTTTTTCAAAAGAAGAATTGATATGCTAAGAGAAGAGAGAAAATGAAATCATATAAAATGCTCAATTAAAGCCAGAGAAGACAGGAAAAAAGGGGAATATATTTTAAAAAGGAAACAAAGAATAGTGCAATGAATGGAAAACAGTTACAAATATAGTAGATATTAATCCAACTATATCAATAATCACTTTCAGTGTGAATGGTCTGAATACACCAATCAAAAGACAGAGCCTGGGGGCTTCCCTGGTGGCGCAGTGGTTAAGAATCTGCCTGCCAATGCAGGAGACACGGGCTGGAGCCTTGGTCTGGGAAGATCCCACATGCTGTGGAGCAAGTAAGCCTGTGTGCCACAACTACTGAGCCTGCGCTCTAGAGCCCGCGAGTCACAACTACTGAGGCTGCACGCCACAACTACTGAAGCCTGTGTTCCTGGAGCCCATGCTCCGCAACAAGAGAAGCCACCACAATGAGAACCCCGCATACTGCAACAAAGAGTAGCCCCTGTTCGCCACAACTAGAAAAAGCCTGCATGCAGCAACGAAGACCCAACGCAGCCAAAAATAAATAAATAAATTTTAAAAAGAAGACAGAGCCTGTTAGAGTGGACAAGACCCAACCATATGTAGTCTACAAGACCCAACCATATGTAGTCTACAAGAAACCCATTTTAAATATAAAGACACACATAGATTGAAAGTAAAGGGATAGGGACTTCCCTGGTAGCGAAGTGGTTAAGAATCCACCTGCCAATGCAGGGGACATGGGTTCGATCCCTGGTCCGGAAAGATCCCACATGCTGCGGTGCAACTAAGCCCATGCACCATAACTACTGAGCCCGTGTGCCACAACTACTGAAACCCAAGCACCGAGAGCCCATGCTCCACAACAAGAGAAGCCACCACAATGAGAAGACCACGCACCACCCCGAAGAGTGGACCCCGCTCTCCGCAACTATAGAAAGCCCGTGAGCAGCAACAAAGACCCAGCACAGCCAAAAATAAATTTAAAAAATAAATTTATTTTTAAAAAAAAGTAAAGGGATAGAGAAAGATTTACCATGCTAACACTAATCAAAAGAAAGCTGGAGTAGCTATGTGGATCTCAGACAAAGCAGACTCAGAAGAAGGAAAATTATCAGGGATAAAGAGGGACATTACAGGGGCTTCCCTGGTGGCGCAGTGGTTGTGAGTCCGCCTGCCGATGCAGGGAACGTGGGTTCGTGCCCCGGTCCGGGAAGATCCCACATGCCGCGGAGCGGCTGGGCCCATGAGCCATGGCCGCTGAGCCTGCGCATCCGGAGCCTGTGCTCCGCAACGTGAGAGACCACAACAGTGAGAGGCCCGCGTACCGCAAAAAAAAAAAAAAAAAAACCTAAAAACAAATATATATATATATATATATATATATATATATATATTTGATAGAGTAAGAATAGTGTTTGCAGCAAACTCTGTTGGAACAATGGAATATCCATATGCAGGAAAAAGAAACAACGAAAACCTCACACCTTATACAAAAATTAACTCAAAGTTTATAATTAATCTATACATAAAACATAATAGTACAACACTTTCAGAAGAAAACTTGGGAGGAAATCTTTATCACTTGGAGTTAGATGAGTTCTTAAAAAGGACACAAAAAGTAAAATCCATTTAAGACATCGATAAATTGGATTTCAGCAAAATTAAAACTTTTTGATGTTAAAGGTACTGCTCAGATAATGAAAAGGCAAGCCACAGACTGGGAGAAAATCTCTGCAAATTACATATTCAACAAAGGACTAGCATAAATAATATAAAAAGAACTATTAAGGGGAATTCCCGGGCAGTCCAGTGGTTAGAACTTGGCGCTTTCACTGCCAAGTTCGATCCCTGGTGAGGAACTAAGATCCTGCAAGCCGCACGGCAAGGTCAGAAAAAAAACCCCAAAAAAACCCCTATTAAAACTGAACATTTAGAATACAACCCTTAAGAAAAACTTGCAAGGCACTGGAATGGACACACTTCCAAAGGAGATACATGGATGGCAGATAAGCACATGAAAAGATGCTCAAGGGACTTCCCTGGCGGTCCAATGGTTAAGACTCCTTGCTTCCACTAGAGGGGGCATGGGTTCGATCCCTGGTCGGGGAACTAAGATCCCACATGTGGGGGATCTGCACCACAAGATGCAGCGGAAAAAATTTTTTAAAAAACAGAAAAGAAAAGATGCTCAACATCTTTCCCCAATAGGGAAATTCAAATTAAACTACCATGAGATACCACCACACACACCTATTAGAATGGCTAAAATTAAAATGTTTAAGAAATTCCAATACCCAGAGCTGGCAAGGACAGCAAATGAAACTCACACATTGGTGCTGAAAATGCAAAATGTGCAGCCACTCTGGGAAAGCAGTTTCTTATGAAATTAAACAAAGATTTACCATGGGACCCAGCAATCCCATACCTCAGTATTGACCCTAGGAAAATGAAATGTTTACAAATGCAAATGTTTACAATAGTTGCCTTCGTAACTGTCAAAAAGTGGAGACTATCCTAACGTCCTCCATCAGGTGAATGGATGGACCGGGTGTGGTAACCCTCACCTGAACGCTGCTCTTAGTGAAAGGACAAGCAGCCACACCGACGCTGAGAGAAACAGCCAGCTTAGAAAGGCCACGTGCTGTAAGATTTCATTTATGTGACATTTTGGAAAAGGCAAGACTATGCGGTCAGCAAACACGGGCAGGGTTAGGACTACCCAAGGGTAGCACGTGTTTTTGGTGATGCAACTGTTGTGGTCTCATAGTGGTGACAGTTACACAAATCTGCATATGTTAAAACTCTTGGAACTATACACACGCATGCACATATAAGTCAATTTTTGTGTAAGCAATTATTTTTTTAAAGGGAGAGAGAGGTCATTTTCCAGAAACTTCTGCCTTCAGCCCTGTAACATAAGAGCCCTGGAAGCAAGGGAACACCAAGGTCTGGTACCATCTTGGAATGGGAAAAACAGATAAAACACATATTGTGGGTTTTTTGTTTGTTTGTTTTGGCCACATGGCATGCAGGATCTTAGTTCCCCGACCACCAGGGATCGAACCCACACCCCCTGCAGCAGAAGTGCGGAGTCTTAACCACCGGACAGCCAGGGAAGTCCCTAAAACACATATTGAATTTCAATAAATTATCCTGCTGCAGGCTTACAAACGCTAAGCATGTATAGCTAGCTTGACCAAACAAAATCACTTCCGTTTTCCTCTGAGGGTCTGTTATTAACTTCCCAGCGGGTTTCAACCTCACTCCCGTTTGAGCAGCAAAGGTGTGGAATGTGAAGCTGCAATTCCCTCTCATCCCTCACCCAGTCTCAAACCCTGGGAACAGGACCAGCCCCAGTAAATGGAGGTGGTCAGGTCACCTTCTCCCTGGAGGCCACTGTGGAGGAGAGATGTGGGTACAGATGCATTCCGAGAGACAAACGAGTAACCTACATTTCTCTGCTTGAAGTGAGAGGCGAGGGCGCGCTGGAGCCAGCAGGAAGGCGGGCAGAGCAGAGACTTTCCCAAATGGGATGGACAACTCACACCCAAGGCTGTGAGCCCCATGACACTTATCATTAGAGAAATGTTATTAGTGGTCACAGAACCACCTAGAGCTTTATCAGCAAGCCAGCTGGAGCATTTGATTCTCTATCACAGCTAGAAATTCCAGAAGAGAATTAACATAAACACTAACTTTTTTTTCTTTTCCAAAATATTTGAGATCCAAACTTTGAGGTGAATGGATGTTACTGTGAAGGCTCCTTGTTCACGCATTAGTCAGAGAACAGACCAGAAGGTCAGCGCAAGGGGCACCTGCTGGCTTCAGGGTCCCACACCTGCAAGAACAATGCTGTCAAGATACCCAAGAACACAGGCTGAGTTCTGCATGATCTTGCTTTTCTTTATCAAAAATAAGCAAACCTTTAATAGGCACAATCTTGCTAATCACTAAAGAAACCAAATTAAAACAACACAAGCAAGAGGTTTCCACCACAGGGTGCATGTGAGCTGACTCCACCTGCCCGGCCCTGTGGGGTCAAGGGCTGACTCTCCCACACCCCTCGCAGAGAGGAGCTGTTGAGGATGTTCTGGTCAGAGGCCCCACTGCACACTCATCCCACCAGCCACATAAAGGAGCAGTGGCGGGGCTGGAGGAAAGAGGCGAGGGGTGTGCTTTCATGTCCAAAGAGAGAGAAAATAGGAAGCCTGAAATTTTTCATTGAATGCTATCTGAAAGTCCCTAACTGCTCAGAAAAAACAAGAAGCCTAACCAGAGGGAATAGCTCAGCACACCAGGTGAATGTTTTCAACAGCAGTGAAAATGGACAGACTTGCAAACTGCATGAACACACAAAGCTCATCTTTTACAAAACTACAGGGACTTCCCTGGAGGCCCAGTGGGTAACACTCCACGCTCCCAACGCAGGTGGCCTGGGTTAGATCCCTGGTCAGGGAACTAGATCCTGCATGCATACCGCAACTGAGTCCACATGCTGAAACTAAAGATCCCACATGCTGCAACTAAAGATCCCACAGGCCGCAACGAAGATCCTGTGTGCTGCGCAACTAAGACTGGGGCAGCCAAAATAGATTAAAAATAAAACACTACATAAATTAGCAGAAAAAAACAGAAGTCTAGCACACATTTCAACTCCACACAATACATTCATCCACACTGGAGGAAATGAGGACAGAACCTGCCGAGTAATGATAACGTCTTGGTGAATATATTCTTTTCCTTTAAGTTACCCGTGTTTATCAATTTTTGAAATGTTTGTATATTTTGTTCGCCATTCTGAGTAGTTTCTTTCTGTGGGATAATTGTTGCAATTTATTTTTATTTCAGTCAAGTGACCTTAAAGGTTGAGAGAGAAAAATTAAAAGGGCTCTAGGAGTTTTTCTCAATGCCCCACTCCCAGCTGTGCAAGCCCTGGAGTCTACTTTCTGTGGACAGTCAGAACCACTGGATATATGTCTCGACCTTTGACACCTCCATAGGATGCTTGCTTTTGCTAAATAATCTTGTGACAATATAAAACTAGTATTTCTTAAGCACTCATCCTGTAATGGGCACATTCCTAAACACTGAGGGATTTAGCTTTGTGAGGGAGGCACTATTATCAACTTTCTATTAAAAGCAAGGAAAATGAGGTGCAGAGAGGTTAGGTAATTTGCCCAAAGTCACAGAGCTAGTAAGTGAACACACACTGAGGTCTAACCACACAGTTAGAGCTACCAACCTTAACATACTACCTCATGCCTACTAATAACATGTAAACCCACAAAGCAGTTTTGAATAGTAAAAAAAAAAAAAAAAAGAAAAAGTTTTTCCATGAATAAGTGCAGGAATCTGAAACCCAGGATAGGAAAATGTCTCTTCTAGCTCTAAACCAAACTAGAAAGTCCTAATGTTATGCAAGAATTTTGTCTTAGGAAACCTAACTATAAGGAGAGAACATTAACTTGGATAGTCTCCCAAATTAAAAAGCAGTACTTCAACCAAACATTCCATGCCCCAGTCCATTTCTATTCATCTGTTAGGAAACTTTCTCTGTGCCAGAACCTTTCTTGTGTTGTGTTGATAATAAAGAAAACAAGAGAATAAAGTAACACGTCCCGCAAAATCAATTCAGAAAACCCTGCACACAAATTACCCCCTGCTCACCGTTATCCTACCTTTCTTATCTTAAATTCCAGCCATGAAGTTAGGAGCCTAAAGGCACATCACACAAAACTGTTGATCTTGTTTGTTCTCTACACATATTTAAAAGTCCACAGAATCCAGCAGTGGCCTGAATACCCTGGGTTTCTCCTTCTAAAGAATGAGCCTGCTGTGAAGGTCACTGTCAACACCAACAACTCAGTGGTCCCCAAAGCAGATTCAGAATCACCAAGAAGTAATCACCCAAAATGCAAATGAAACGTGGTAGCGGAGAAACTAGGCCACGGGGAAATCACAGTATTTTGCTACTGCAGTTGCTATGCCAAACAAAATAAAGGAAAATGTTACCATCCTGGGCTGATTCAAAGTTTCCCAAGTCAAATGGCGCTACAAAGACTCAGATAGAGCCATTCCCACATCTGACACACAGGGGTTCAAGAACTAGTGAGACAATGTGGTGCTACAGTAGTTCCAACCACACTCACAGTGGCCCTGGCGTGGAGATGAGCCCAGAAGCACCAGGCACGGCCAGTTTATAAAACGCACCTGCTCCTGATGGAGGCTGCCAGCATCCGGTGTACAACCAGCCCCACCCGACTCACCCATGAACTGCACACGGTACCGGAAAGAAACCTGGGAGGAATTGCTAGGAGTCAGTGAGCAGCAGGGTCGGCCATACACTTGCAGGAGCTCAGAGCAGGGTCTACCTAGGGCGAACTGGCCACTTGACTGATTGTAATTTAAAGTCTTCCTAAAATGCTCTCATATTTTAAGTCACAGAATTTCAGAGTTTTACGGTAACTTAACTTGCCTTGTACATTATCTTGACAGACTTGGGGAAAATATCCTCATTTGACAAATGGGGAAAATGAGGCACAGACGTTTGGAGCCCAAAGACACTTCAAGAAATAGGCAGTCTAGGACTTCCCTGGTGGCGCAGTGGTGAAGAATCCACCTGTCAATTCAGGGGACACGGGTTCGATCCCTGGTCCAGAAAGATCCCACATGCCATGGAGCAACTAAGCCCATGCGCCACAACTACTGGGCCTGTGCTCTAGAGCCCACGTGCCACAACTACTGAAGCCCGCGTGCCTAGAGCCCATGCTCTGCAACGAGAGAAGCCACAGCAATGAGAAGCCCGGGCACCGCAACGAAGAGTAGCCCCCGCTCAACGCAGCTAGAGAAAGTCCACACACAGGAAGACCCAACACAGCCAAAAAAGAAAAAAAAAAAAAAAAGCAGCCTCTGTTCCAGGTGAGACTGGAACACACACACCCCATCTCCATAAGCACTGACAGGTCCCTGTGCTCCTCCCATGGGGCCGTTCTGGAGCCAACTCTGGTTAAAAATCAGGTTTACACTCCCTGAGATAGGGAACCCAGAGGAAGAGCAGTTTGGGGTGGTGGAGGTGAAGACAGAAATCCAGCCTGGAATGTGTTGAGTTTGAAATATCTAGCAGGCACAGAGGTGGAAATGAGCAAATGTAGCCAGATATCTGGCCTGGAACAAAGACACGAGCTGAGAGACTGAAAAAACTTTACACATGAAGCTACTCGAAGCACTGTCTTCTTTTTCCCACTTCTCAGACAAAGCCAGAGAGAATATCATATTTCATCAAATCCACGATGCCACTGATTCTAAGACAAATCACTAAGAAAGAAAAACTGATGTCAAAACCTGACACAATGAATTCTAAGAAAGCATTGATTATAAGATGCACCCCAAATTCAGAGATGTTATAAGATGAAAAAAAATGCATCTTAGAAGAGATGAAATATGGGACTTCCCTGGTGGTGCAGTTTAAAACTTCGCCTTCCAACGCAGGGGGTGTGGGTTCATTCCCTGGTCGGGGAGCTAAGATCCTACATGCCTCACAGCCAAAAAAACAAAACATAAAACAGAAGCAGTACTGTAACAAATTCAATAAAGACTTAAAAAAAAAAAGAAAAGATGAAATACCACAAACTTTTATTGGTGGAAGGTATTTAGATTGCAGTGAATCCAGGGTGGACACTTGTCTTTGTAACTTTTTATTCTGATATCATTTCAAATGTACAGAGAAGTTGCAAAAACAGTACAAAGAATTCTTGAATACTCTTTACCCAGCTATCTTCACCAATTAATTGTTTTCACTTTGCCCCATTTATCATGTCCATGTGATCATTTTCTTTCCCACCCTCTCTCTCCTTCTCCCATTGAGTTTCAGACTTTGTGCCCTCTTATCCCTAAAGACTTCCATATGTATTTACAGACTCAAGGACATGGTCAGAGCATGAGGATCAAACTCGGGAAATGTGACATTGCTAACATACTACTGGCCAATCTACCTTTACCCTCACATTTTGTCCACTGTCCCAATAATGTCCTTTATAGTCACTGCCCCGCACAAATCCAGTCTATGGTGAAACACTGTATACAGGACTTCCTTGGCAGTCCAGTGGTTAAGACTCTGTGCTTCCAATTCAGGGGGTGTGGGTTCAATCCCTGATGGGGGAACAAAGATCCCACATGCCGCACGGTGCAGCCAAAAAAAAAAAAAGAAAAAAAAGCACTGTATACGGTTGTCAGATCCCTTTAGCACTTTTTCAATTGGAATAGTTCTTCAGTCTTTGTGTTTCTTCACCCTGAAACCATGAAAGTTTTGAAGAGTACAGAGGCCACTTCCTTTATAGAATGTGGCTCAAATGTAGTTTGTCTCAGGTCTCCGCACAGTGAGATTCAGGTTACGGCGGGAATACCCCAGGCAAGGTGGTGTCCTTCTCTGTACCTCTTTTTTTTTTTTTTTTTTTTTTGCGGTGCGCTGGCCTCTCACTGTTGTGGCCTCTCCTGTTGCGGAGCACAGGCTCCGGACACACAGGCTCAGTGGCCATGGCTCATGGGCCCAGCCGCTCCACGGCATGTGGGATCTTCCCGGACCGGGGCACGAACCTGTATGCCCTGCATCGGCAAGCGGACTCTCAACCACTGCGCCACCAGGGAAGCCCTCTCTGTACCTCTTATCAGGAGGTTAACTGGGACCTTAACGTTGATTGCTTAGTTAAGGGGCGTCCACAGCAGGGCAGTCAAAGTCTTATTTTATTTGTACAATTTGGAATAATGAAAATTCAAAAAGAATTTAAAATGTATCAAGAACTGCTTAATTTTAAAGCCACATTGCTGCATGAACTATCAGCTATTTTTTTAACTCCTTTGCTACAGTGCAGGGCCGTCTAAGTCTGAATTACACAGGACCCTGCAAACATCCTATTTGAAGAGGTTCTCTGAGGAGTGCTACCAGCAGCGAGAACAGGCCATTAATGTAGATTATGAGGTTTAGAAATTGGGCATTCATGTTTCTGGCCCAGTCAGGGGGCAAACTCGCCCTGTCATTTTCTTCGTCTAGATCCTCGGAGAGCGGTGACTTCACTGGAGCCGGACCACAGAATCGGTCACCTGGGCCCAGGGAGCTAACCAGTGGGGCTGCAGTCAGCACAGAGGAATCACCCCCCGGGACAGAAGGCACCGCCCTCCCTGTTATCACGGGGTCACACATTCCCCAGTGTGAGGGGAAGAGTCTCGTCTGTCCAAAGCTCGGTCGTCCCTCCCCAGCTGCACAACTGATGATTCTGCCTACTTTCGCCTGGTTTTGTCCACTTCCATGAAGGAAGCCGGAAGCCAGGAGGCCATGTGGACGGACAGTGCCAGCACCTCCCCCCTCGAACCACCTGAGTGCAGGGCAGGTGGACATACTCTAGATCCGGTGAGCTCTCCCTGGGGTGTGACAGCCTGCTTGTCAAACTCTCCACTGAGCAGACTGCCTTGTTGGTTTTGAAAGAATTTACAACCATTTACAAAATTCCTGTGCCCTGAAACTAAACTCCAAGTCTGTGAATGTTTCATTACATTACTTGATGTTGGCTCTTATGTTCATGCCGTCTTGTAACCCTGAGAGCGACCCCACGGCCCCGTGTGAACCGCGCTCCGACGGATCTGCCCTGGCAGGACCAGTCCACTGCCCTCCGCGGGGGGGCTGGCAGAGGCTCAGCCCGACCCCAGCATCAGACTCTTTTGTTGTTGTTAGTTGTCGTTGTTACTTCCGAGGGCACACACAGCCACGAGGCCCACAGGAGGCAAAGCCCAACTTATTAAGCCATCCACACTCTTGCCCACAGGCAGAATTTGGGTGGACGGTTCCTCTCTTGCCCTGCACTTCACGTGTCTAGATAGATCATGCAAGTCACAGGTTTGTATCAACACTGAAAACTCCTCATTTTCTTTCTAATGTAAAGAAATGATGCTGTCACTGAGGCGGTGAGGTACAGTCTTCGAGATGGGAATGACAGCACGCCCCAGCTCAGCCGACTGCTTGCTGTGAGCACCTCCCAAAGGAATTTACCCGAAGCACTGAGAACAGAGCCTGGCACACAGTGTGCTCGGCCAAAATTTAAACACAGATCGAGAGACGGGGCTCCACTTCCGACAGTAGCTTGGCCAGTGCACGAGCTCAGGTACTGGGGACATGCCACCTGTGTGGCGAGCCACACAAGCCCTCCGGTGACCAGGCACCCAAAGCCTGTCCCCCGCAGTCCCCACACACCCCGCTCCCAGGGAGTAGCGGCAGGGAAGTGGGGGGACCTGACGCAGATTGGGGAGGGGGTCCTCTCCCAGCCAGTGACCGGTTCAAATGGCCCGGAGGCCAACAGGCGTTTTACTCCTCATTCTTTTTATTTTATTTTATTTTTATTTATTTACGCTGCGCCGGGTTTTAGTTGTGGCATACGGGATCTTCATTGCGGCATGTGGACTCTTAGTTGCAGCATACATGCAGGATCTAGTTCCCCGACCAGGGATCGAACCCGGGTCCCCTGCATTGGAAGCGCAGAGTCTTACCCATTGGACCACCAGGGAAGTCCCCACTCCTCATTCTTAAAGCGAGCCATGAAAGCCAAACTCCCTCTCCCTCCTGATGTGAGGGAGACAGCCACCACCAACATGACACTGTGATGAAGAGGGGCAACCTGGCCCCAGAGGCTGCTTCAGCCACTGGAACAACCCATCCTGAAGCCTGTACTTTCCTCTTGGGACCTCTATTTGTTTAAGCCAAGACTGAGTCAGGCTGTCTATCACAGGCAGCTAAAAACATAACTGATGTATACCTACAAATGTAACATTCTTCACTGGAAACTTAAAAACCTAGAGATTGTGAAGACTGATTTCCCTTCAGATCTTTAACAATCACAGTAAATGATGACCATTTTGAGAAACTCCAACATACCAAAATCTTAACTTATTAAGCAAAGCAGATCCCCAAACAAGGTAACTGGGTTATAAGAGCATGTGTCACATCACAAGGATTTGCCAGTTTCCTCTCATGAAATACAAAATAACTGTCAACACACAAAAGCTGGTATGTGCCAGCACCTTCAGGGCTTTGGTTCATTTGAGACTATGCACCAGTCTTGAGAAATGAAAAGGCATCATCCCTTGAAGTCTAAGGAAGGACAATCCAGGGTCGAGAGAGAGAAAAGTGCACCCACCAGCAGCAGATGCAAACTCCAACTTCCATCAAGAGGTTAAAAACACAGAATGCTCCAAAGGACTCCTTTGTCCCACGGTTCACAAACCAAAAGATGGCGACAGTCAGGATCCTTTGGTAGAGAGGTTTCGCCAGGGGCTCAAGGTTACCTCAAGGATGGGGAAAGGAAAGCCTTCTGCTGTCACCTCCCTCCAAATAGCTCCAGGTAGGGTCTGACCCAAAGTTTTGGCCTCCTGCTTGTGATTAACCAAACTGCTGGCCTTGAGCCTGAATTCCTAATTCGTACTTGAAGCCAAGGACTAAGCTAAGCCCAAATCTAAAGTCCAGTTACAGCCACTGCCACTCAACTTTTTAGGGAATGACCACGGAATCGGAGAGCAAAGTGGCCACAGCACTGGAAACACCCTTCCAGGCCGGAAGGCACTACTCCTTCCAGTCAGGAGCCACACCACAGCCCTGACTCCCCCTCTGAAACGTCCACTTCAAGGCCACGCCAGACACTGTTTCTTCTAGATCTGTCTTGAGTCAGGGAAGGAGAGAGATGTTTAGCAACCGCCTGTTTGTGGCAAGATCCAAAGCTAAGCGTCCAAGGTGAAAAGAATGTCGTCAGAGGGCTCTCTCACATGCCCCAAGTCCCAAACGCCATGTGTGTCATCTTCCAAAAAAACACGAAACGAACTATCCAGTAACCAGCACCTAAAGCTACTCATAATAAAGGGGCAGGATCTGAACACCCTGAATACTTACAGTTAGAACTTTGCAACTCTTTTGTTACTCTATTTCCCACCACCAGATGTTCACAAGGGCTAAGGACACAAAACCCAAGACGCACTAATGTTAAGGGATTCACAGCATGGCATCAGCAACGGCACAGCTCGCCCACCTCCGAGCAGCCCTGCAAACCGCAATGTCTGGGGTAAACATGAGCTAGAGAAAAACAGCTTTCCATCAAAGTTTATATAAACTCCTCAGTTGAAGGGAACCTCCCTGGCGGTCCAGTGGTTAGGACTCTGCGCTTCCATTGCAGGGGGCACATGTTCGATCCCTGGTCAGGGAACTAAGATCCCGACAAGCCCCGCGGCATGGCCAAAATAAAAAATAAAAACATAAACTCCTCAATTGAAAAAATGTTAAAACCCTAACTTTTCCATAAAATGTTCTCTTTCTAATTTGATGATGAACGTTATCTGAAGTTCAGGTTCTTTGGAGATGGCTTGTTATTTTACCATTTGTTATTTTACCATTCTGCAAAAACGATTATCCTCTATTTTTTATTGAACCTGAGCTGTATATTTGTTATTTGCCATATAGACCAGTTCAATCTGTAATAGCTTAAACCACTATGGATGATGTGTAAATCAAACAGAAAAGGGACAGCGCGGTGGTAGCCGCTTCCCTAACCGCCTTAGCTTTTTTTAATATACACTTACTCCTGCACTCGGTTCATAAAACTGAGAGGCTGCTGACTTAGCCTTCTGTTTAACCGACCAGTTTTAACTATCTTTTTTTTTTTTTTTTAATTTTCTGGTTTTAAAAGTATCCTAAGTCCGATGTGGAAAACCTGGAAATCACAGCAGCTGCCTCTAAGGAGCAGATCACCGTCACTCAAGAGTCGCTCCGTCTTATCGACGGTGTTGGCGGTGGGAGCGCGAGCGTCACTCGACCCTCCCGGCGCTCCAGCTCCACAGTTCTTGCCCCGACCCCTCCCTGTTCCACAGCGTGGCCTAAGTCTCCAGTTGCAGAAGGGAACCCCGCGACCTTCTTCACTTCCATCCTGTGCAAATACACGGAGCTCCCTACGCGGAGCTCCCAGTAATCAGCACGATTTATGGGTTCTGCGACTAAGCGCACTGGCGGGAGGAAAGCTGCGCTTCTGCAAACAACTCACGACAGACAAAACTCGCAGCAGACTTTTCCGCCCCAGAGCGTGAGTCCCTATTTCTAACAATTTTTCCATGTGCAAACTCCTGATACACCAAAACAAGCAGGTAGGTCCTACAGCTTCGGCATAGTGGGGGGATGTTATTCAGAGCTCACCCCGTGCAGCAACTGGACGCCAGCAGCCGCCCAGAGGACGGGCCCGGCAGCCCCGCGACCCCAGCCGATCGCCCGCCGGCCACCTGAGCCAAGGTCCCGGAGCGCCAAACTAGACGCGGCCCGCCGGAGGGCCTGGCTCTACCTGACCCGCCCCACGCTCCAGGGTCTCAGGAGAAGCGGGGCCCCCAGGCCCGGAGGCGGAGCGAGGCGCGGGCCCCTGGCACTTGGTCCCTACCAACCCACCCTTGTGCGCCCCCTGATGCACTATCACGCCCCGCGGCCGGCTCACCTGGGCGTGGGGGCGTCTCCGGTTCCGCCTGCGCGCGTACAGGCCAAGGGGGCGGGCGGGCGCTCTTCTTCCACCAGCGTCCTGCAGCCGCTCTTTGTGTCTGGAGGGCCCCGCGCCGCGCTCCTCCCGGCCTTCAGGCGCCGAGGCTGCTGCAGGCGCGGGACGCGGAGCGCCGAGCCCGGGGCGGGGCCGAGGGGCGGGGCCAGAGGAGGCGGGACCTGAACCAGGCGCGGGGCGGGGCCGAAGAGGAGAGGCGGTAGAGTGGGCGGGGCAAAGACGACGTGGGTGCCCTCCGTTGCAGGGACAAAACCGGGGGCTAGGCAGGAGGGGCTGGGGCCAACAGAGGAGGGGCCATCTTAAGGGCGTCGGAGGGGCGTGGTCTGTGCTGAGTGGGTGGGGCCTGGTGGGCCGGTCCGGAGTGGTGGGGCCTCTTCGGAAGTGTGATGGGTAGGGATGCGAACGCGGGCTGGGGCTGCCCCGCCGCCCCGGGGGCATCTCGGAAAAGTTTAGAGCCTCTGGGAATGAACCCAGGGGCGTTAGTGATCTCTGTGAGCGATGCACCATTGTTCACAGGTCTCGGTCTAGCATCCTCTTTTGGAAACAAGCCGAGGAGGCCAGCCAGGCAACACCCCAAATCGCAGTTGAGGAAAACAGAAGACATAAAACTTTCGGTTATTGTTTTTCCATCATGTATTCAATCAATTAATGTTTATTGAGCACCTACTAGTGCCAGGCAGTGTCCTAGGGGCTGAGAATACAGCAGTGACGATGGGGGGAAGACGTTGGCAAAAACAACCCCTGCTCCTCGTGGAGTTTACACGCTAGAAGACAATTGAAAAACTTAAGGGAAATATACAAAAACGTTAGATAGTTGTAAATGCTAAGAAGCAAAGTAGGAGAGGAACTTAAGGAGTGCAGGAGGTTGGCCAGCAAAGGTCAGCGGGAAGGTCAAAAGGCCAGAAGCAGTGAGGGAAGGAGACAACTCTGGGGGACCAGCCGATTACACCTTCCTGGGTCTTTATAGTCTGTTACTCTGGTTTTCTCTTTTAAAGCCCCAAACATCCAACTGCCAACTGGATATTCTACTTCCGTGCTCCACACACAGTTTAAACGCAACCAGTCAACAGGTCTCAAACTGAAATATTTATCTTTGCCTTCAACATGCTTCTTCTTATGGGTTCCCCATGTTGATGAAGGTCACAGCCATTCCATCACCTGCTCACATTTACTCAGCTGCCGGGTCCTATAGATTTCTGTGTCCTCCCTCTCAAATCCCAGCCACACCACCCCCTGTGTCAGGCCCTTGGGTCCCCTCCCAGGACCACCGCAGGAGGATTGCTAAAGCTTTTAAGACCACTGTCTGCACTTTGTGCGTGCCACCTCCATGCAGTGGCCAGATGTACTTTCTAAAACTTACACCTGTGTTGTCCCTCTCCTGCCTAAAGCCCTGCAAGTTCTCCTGCTGAAATTATTCTTCTAGACCTGGCCCTGTCACCTTTCCAGCATTACTGCCCAGCTCACACAGCCTTCAGGCAGCGGGGCCTTCCTGGTTCTCTGTGAATGAGGCAGACCCTGGGCGTTGCAGACGCCCTGGTAACCTCTTGGCCAGTTTTCAGCATTCAACCCAGAAATTCCCCCACCTGTGTTTGCCCCTTTCCTCTGCCCTCCCAGGACACCCATGCTCACTTCCAGATTTGTATCATCTTCACTTTGATAATCTGTACATCAGTTTGCTCTTTTGGCAGTTTCTGAGCTCTTGCGGGCAAGAGTCATCTTTTTTCTCTGCCTGCGCCGCTGCCTAGAATCCAGCAAGCGTTGTTTGCTTTGCTAAGTGATAGCGTGGGCTATGCTGACACCGTCCCTCTTTGACCTTGTTAGTGATGCTCCTCCGACTCTTTGCTCTTTCCTCCCCCTGCTGATGTGGAAGGGGAAGACTTACTAGCATAATAATACATCAGTATGATGAAATAAGCTGTAATCTAGCATGGGGAAGGTGTATATACTTTGTAGGGACTCCACTTTAAAAGACGTGAAGATATAGAGCAAAATGGTTTGGGAAGGAGGTAGGAAGAAAGCTAGACTCTCGGGGAAAAGGGTAGGAAACTGTGGGCAAGGGACTGAGGGGAAGTAGCAAACTTCACAGAGTGAATGGCAACCAGAGGGGGTTAGTGAAGATGTGCTCACACCATGCTCTGCTGGTCTGAGTGAGGCTGGAGCCCTTCTGCTGTGCCTGCGAACTTCCTCAGCCAGGGAGGGGCACAGCAGCAGGCCACACCATGCAGATGTGGTCAAGCTGCCAAGACCCTGATTGATTCCAGTTGATGGTATTAAATTCCCAGGGGTGCATGCTGCCAGAGGGAAGAATGTCTTTTCACTAATGTTCCTTACTCTCTGCTTGGATTTTCACTCACCAGATGGAGAATGAATTTGGGATCAGATGATGCAAATCATAGTGCCATTTTACTGGCTGTTTGACTGTGGACCACCCAGTCATTTAACCTCTAGTATCTTCAGTTTCCTCATCTGTAAAATGGAAATCTATCGATAAAAAATAACCACTGCACGGGGACTTCCCTGGTGGTCCAGTGGTTAAGACTCCGTGCTTCCACTGCAGAGGGCATAGGTTCGATCCCTGCTCGGAGAACTAAGGTCCCACAAGCCGAGCAGTGCGGCCAAAAACAAACAAACAAACAAACCACTGCACAAGTGTGTACTAAGTTTAAAGGAGCTAATCAAAAATATAAATGCCAGTGGGTAGGTCCCACCCGCCAGAAATTCTGATTTCATTTGCTCAGGAAAGAAAATTTGAGTCACTCTTGACTACCTCTCTTCTACCCTACGTTCAATACATCATCACATCCATGTGGCTCTCCTACTTTAAAACTTTTTTTTAAATTTTGAATTAGCATTAAATTTATAGAAAACTTGCAGAAGTAGTATACAGAGTTTCCATATACTTCTCACCCAGGTTCCCCTACTGTTAACATCTTACATAATCATGGTATAGTTATCAGAACCAGGAATTTAACATCAGTACATTACTATTAACTGAAGACCTTATTCAAAAAATCAGAAATGGACTTCCCTCGTGGTGCAGTGGTTAAGAATCCGCCTGCCAATGCAGGCGACATGGGTTCGAGCCCTGGTCCGGGAAGATTCCACATGCCGCGGAGCAACTAAGCCTGTGTGCCACAACTATTGAGCCTGCGCTCTAGAGCCTGCGAGCCACAACTACTGAGCCTGCGTGCCACAACTACTGAAGCCCGCGCACCTAGAGCCCGTGCTATGCAGCGAGAACCTACCTCAATGAGAGGCCTGTGCACTGCAATAAAGATTAGCCCCTGCTTGCTGCAACTAGAAGAAGCCCGCGTGCAGCAACGAAGACCCAATGCAGCCACATAAATAAATAAATACATTAAAAAAATCAGAAATGTCTCCAAGGTATCTTGCTTAGGTGGAAGATGAAGTTGCGGTGTTGTCCAACACTTTAGGGAGAAATTATGTGCTCTGTTCTCACCATGACTTGCTAGTGGAACATTGACTGTAATTGTTTTATAAACTGAGTATTGTTTAAATTTAACCAGAGAGGAGGCTCAGGGGTAGAATCCAGTGCCTTCATTTAGAAGCATATTATCTTGCCCATGGCCTGCATTTAGAAGGAAAACTGATGGCAGTAGGTCAGTAAATGAAGTTGGGAAAATTCTGTTGGGTAGTTTGTAAATCTTGTCCTATGAGAAATACTTTTAGTCTGTCTCTAGAGCATACTTGATGTCTGGAGAGACTAACAATGCAAGGGCAAGAACATTCAAGACATGGGGTGTGGGTGTCACCCCCCACTTGAGATGTGAAAGAGAGAAGCCAGGCTCTAGAGTTCTGAAGACCACTCACAACATAAGATATGCCTGGGGACTTCCCTGGCATACTGGTCCCTTAACTACTGGTCCAGTAGTTAAGAATCCACCTTCCAACGCAGGGGCCGCGAGTTTGATCCCCGGTTGGAGAACTGGGATCCCACACGCCGCAGGGCAAATAAGCCCAAGCGCTGCAAAGAAGAGCCCGCGTGCCGCAACTAACACCCGATGCAGCCAAAAATAAATAAATAAATATGTGTTTTAAATATTAAAAAAAAACATAAGATATGCCTTACCAGGTTACACCCAAAGCCCCCACCTCCCAAATGTTTCTCCTCCCATCTCTCGATGTGCTGTGACAAAATGACTTTCGTCTTCCCCCAAACATCCCGTAACCATGTATTCCTTTCCTCAAGGCCTTTGGTGACTCCACATTTACTAGATAGGGAATCCAGGTTCATGTCCCTTGTCCAGGATAATACAGACATCCCAGCCCACCTTTCCAACTTCCATCTCTTGCCTCATGAACCCCTGGCTCCAGCAAAGCCATGTACTGACTGCCTACTGAGAGTGCCCTTGGCACTACTGCCTTCATGTTGGTGACATGCAAGTCTCCCTTCTATCTGCTTGAGTCTATTCATTGGTCAAGGTTGTGCTCCAGCCTGGCCACTTCAGAGAAAACCCCCCAGCCATTGAGTAATAGTCCTATTCTGCTTTGTGCCAATTGTTCTGGTGTCCTATCTATGTCACTATCTGAAGTTCGACTGGTAGGGCTTTCTTATTTGAGTCCCACCAGTTTTTATTTTATTTTTGGCCACACTATGCGGCTTGCAGGATCTTAGTTCCCAGACCAGGATCAAACCCGTGCCCCTTGCAGTGGAAGCACAGAGTCCTAACCACTGGACCACCAGGGAATTCTGAATCCCAGCTAGATTATAAACTCCTACAGTCAGACACGATGATTTTTATGTCTTTACATCTCCCACAACACATTACTAGAAAGCCTGGTAAGTGGTAGGGTTTATTACTTTATTGGATTCTCAGGTTGATTTTATGTTTCTGGCAATTGTCTCAATTAATGTTGAGTGGAAAAGCATAGTTTTTCTCTGTGATATAGATATCCTAATTTTTCTTAGATAACCTACCATGAAATTGCTATCTATGAATTCCAGTGTCATGCAGGAAGTTGAGAATGGCCAGCAAACCCTCAAATGGCTATGCTTTGCCAAACAGCCACAAGACACTGCCTTTGTTTTTATAGCATTAACTCACATAGATTTTTCATAGTCAGTTCAACTTAAAACAACAACAATCAGATGACTTAACAGAGAACTTTATCCTTTAATCCTTTTAAAGGATTTATCCTTGTAAAGGAAAGATTTGCCATATTCAGGTTCTTAGAACATTCCCTGGGCGTCATGGCTAAGCGCTGACCTCAGCACGTTTGGAAAATATATTCATTTATGGATATTGTTGCTTCATTACCCTTTGATGAGCCTTGATAACTCACATACGCCCAGATTAACTCAATCTGATTATATCTAACCCTTGCAGTAAATTATACTTTCTTTTTCTTTTAATAAGAACTTATTATTTTGGAATAATTTTAGATTTATAGGGTAATTGCAGAGATGGTACAGAGAGTTCCCATATACTTCTCACGCAGTTTCCCTTAATATTAAGATCTTACATAACCATGGTACAATGATGAGAATTAGGAAATTAACTACTAATGACATGACTGTTAGCTAAACTCCAACTTCATGGGGATTTCAGCAGCGTTTCCACTAACGTACGTTTTCTCTTCCAAGCTCCCATTCAGGATCTCAGATGGCATTTAGTCATCATGTGTCCTTAGTTTCTTCAGTTTCTCACATTTTCCTTGTTTTTCATGACAGTTGTGAGAAGCTCTGGTCAGGCATTTCATAGAATGTCCCTCAATTTAGTTGTGTCTGCTGTTTTCTCATGATTATACTGGTGATATAGGCTTTTGGGAGAACACACAGAGGTGAAGTACCCTTCTCACAGCATCATATCAGGGGTACCTCACATCCTCCGAACATTATTGGTATTGTTAATCTTGATCATTTTGTTCAATCGGTGTCTGCCAGATCTTTCCACTGCAAAGTTTCAATTTTTCCTTTCCATACTCCGTTCTTTGGAAGCAAGTTACTAAGTCAATCCTACACTCAAGAAGGGGAGGATCAAACTCTACCTCCTGGAGAGGGAAGTATTTACGTATTTTATTTAGAATTCTTTATAAGGAAGATCTGTTATTTATTTATTTGATCATTTCTTTATATCAGTATGGGTTCATGTGTTATTTATTTTATACTCTTGGTTATAAGCCAGTGCTATGTTATTTATTTCATTGCTCAAAGTTTTCCAGCTTTGGCCATTGGGAGCTCTTTCAGATTAACTTCTGTGTCCCTTTGACAAGCCCCCATCCTTTTGCTTTTGGAGCACTTCCTTAGGTTTTGGCACCTTAAGATGTTCCAGACTCAGTTTATACTTTGCCTGCCCCAGTCCTAGTATCAGCCATGTCCCCGAGGAGCCCTGGTTCTTTGCACTGAAAAATGGTATTTAGAAACCAAAATCTGGATGAGGGTATGCTCACTGCTATTGGAGCTGTCACTGCTTCTAGGCACTCTCAGGACACAGCTTCAGGTAATATATGTATGTATAATGACCCGTGCATACTAACATAATTACAAATTATCTATCTATCTATATCTATCTATCTATCATCTATAGATCTCAATTTACCTATTAAACTGAATATGAGTTCATACTGATGTCTCCTACTTAAAGGAAATTAAGGGACTTCCCTGGTGGTCCAGTGAGTAAGACTCCGCAATTCCAGTGCAGGCGGCCAGGGTTTGATCCCTGTTCAGGGAACTAGATTCCAAATGCCACAACTAAGAAGTCCACATGCTGCAACTAAGAAGTCTGAATGCTGCAACTAAGAAGTCCACATGCCACAACTAAAGATCCCGCATGACACAGTGAAGATCCCACATGCTGCAACTAAGACCCAGTGCAACCTAAATAAATAAATAATTTTTAAAAAGTAAATTAAATTTAAATTAAATAAAAGTAAATAAACTGAGGTGGTTCTAATGCCTTAGCAGCCTATGTAAACAAACCAAAACTTAAGCCTGAAATGCCTCAAGGTTAAGAAATAAACACCTAAGGACAACCAATCACAAAGAGCCAACCAGGCTTTCCCAAATAAGGCAACCACTTAGCACTATAGCCGATCAAATAATTTTCTTGCTTTGCTTCCACATCTTCTCTATAAAAGCATTTCCCCAGCTCTTGTCAGTGGAGTGCTCCTACCACTTCCAGTTTGGTGATGCCTGATTTGAATCAATTTTTGCTCAAATAAACTTAAATTTTTAAATATACCTCAGTTTATCATTTAACAACAGTAAGTCAAAGTATAGATACACTTATCATCTTGAATCAAAATGCTGTTGACAGAAGAACATGTTTTAGAAATTACTCCAGTTTGAAGGCGTTAAAGTAACCAGATTAGGCCCAAGATGGAGTCACTCATGCTAAGCCCCACATCAGCAAACCAAAACTTAACTAAGGCTCAGCTCTCCCAGAAAAGGCAGGCCTGGGTCCACCAATCACACTTCCCTGCCCGGCAGAAGTTACCTGAGCTGCTCCAAGACTGCCCTTTGCTCCACAGAAGGAAGGAACCCTACTTAGCGAATCAGCAAATGCCCAGGATAACTTCCTTGTTCCCACTCACTTTGGTCTATAAAAATCTCCCACCTTGTACAACCCTTGGGAGCCCCTTTCTATCTGCTGGATTGGATGCTGCCCGATTTATGAATCACTTTAAAGCCAATAAAATCATTAAATTTACTCAATTGAATTTTAAAGATCTCTAATTTCTAGAGAAAAAGGTAAAGGAAGTAATTGAGAAATGAGGGAATCTAAGATGTTCTTGCTATGGGATTTTTTTCTTTTATTCCTGGAATTTTCTGATTTAGAATAAAGTTTCCCTTTAAAGGCACGTATGATTGCCTACAGTCAAGGCTCTTGAGGGCCCAGAACCCCGGGTTAGTTCTGGCTCCTGAAGAGTTTAGATTGCACCCCAGTGGAGTACAGCCCCAAGCCCCAAGGGTTCACTGGACAGAACACCCAGAAGTGGTCCAGGGCCTCTGGCTCCTTTGTTTCCCTGCTGTGGACTCAGTGCCCAGGGCACCCCACTGCACGCACACACACACCTGGTATGTGTGTATGGGTGTGCACTGCTCAAATGTTCGCTGGCTGAATGATACAATAACCAAGTCTTGCAAGTCTAACAGCTATTACCTCCTGTATTAATCTGTCCAGGCTGCCGTTAACAAAATATCACAGACTGGGTGACTTAAATAACAGGAATTTATTGTCTCACAATTATGGGAGGCTGCAAGTACAAGATCAAGGTGTTGGCAAGGTTGGTGTCTCCTGAGGCCTCTCTCCTTGGCTTGTAGATGGCTGTCCTCTCCCTGTGCTCACGTGGCCTTTCCTCTGAGGGCATGCATGTCCCTGCCTCTTCTTATAAAGATACCAGTCCTATCGGATTAAGGGTGCACTCTTATGACCTCATTTAACCTGAATCACCTCTATTTTTAATATTTATTTATTTGGCTGTGCTGGGTCTTAGTTGCAGCATGTGGGATCTTTGTTGCTGTGGGCAACAGGATCTTTAGTTGCAGCATGTGGGAGCCAGTTCCCTGACCAGGGACCGAACCCAGGCCCCTGCATCGGGAGCGCAGAGTCTTAGCCTCTGCAGCACCAGAGAAGTCCCCTGAATCACCTCTTTAAAGACCCTGTCTCCACATAGTCACATTAGGGGTTAGGGCTTCAACATATGAAATTTGGGGAAACACAATGCAGTGCAGACACCTCTCCTCGCCTGCAGGTCCCTCACCCTCCTTCTCCTTACATACGTAATTCCTTCTCTTCTCTCTCCATGGACCCACTTTCTCTTTTTCTGTGGTTTTGCTTCATTCGCTCTTTTAAGCATTCACTCAAGAGAGTGGAATGTGCTGAGTTCACAATCCTGGGGCCCGTGGTTTCGCCTCAGACCTGTTTTGCTTGGCTTGACGATCAGGGCCCTCCTGCGGGTCACCCCCTCTGGGTTTGCTACAGTCCACACCACCTCTGTGCCCTCGCCCTGGGCCCCCTGGCTCCTGCTCAGGCTGGTCTGGCCCCCATGGGCATTCATGAGTGGAACCCCCAAACTAGACCCTCTCAGTCCCAAATTGTAAGAAGAATCTGACCTGCACAGTTGGGCTCACTTGGTGGCTGCCGACCCCCACCCCTCCCCAGCCAGAGAAGTTCAGAGAAGAGGCCAAGGACAGGAGTCCCTGTAAGAAGGAGCTTTGGTGGTTCAGAGGCAAAGACTGGCAAAGAAATAATTGGCATCCCTGGTCCACATCTTAAAGGAGATTCCCAGCCTTTCTCTCTCTGCATCTGTCTCTCTCACCCAGGCATGTTTTAACCCGGTAAAGGAACCATTTCTTTCTCACGTTGTTCTTATTCGGCCACCACACACACACTGTTAACAATACAGCACGACACACACACGCACCCCACTAGTGATACCCCACACCACCTACACACCCACTACACACAAGCCCACTACACAGATACCCCACTAGGCAAACGCATACTCACTACTCACACCCCCACCTGCAACCTCTCCTCACACAACCCCAAAACATATACACCCCACCACTCACATGATTCCACCAAGAACCTCCCACTACACATACCTCACTACTCACACAACCGACTGGTAAGCACTCCACTGCACATACGACTCACACACATATACTGCAGTACTCAGCACACATAGCGCTCACACACACTCCTACCCCAGTTACCAATGCTTACACACAGCCTACTACATACACACACAAAACCCCCTGCACACACACCCCGCTACTCACATATACACATGAACACAGCCCACTGCACCCATATGCCTCAAACACACACCCATGCACACTCACCCACACACTATATTCACTCCCCACCACTCACACACACCCCACTACACACAGACCTCACTATGCACACAATCTACACCCCTTCTACATATATGTACATACACTACATATATGCAACCCACTTCACATATATGCACCTCTACACACAGACACATACACTTTCACTCCACTAGTCATACCCCCATATCCACACACACTCATCTGTCCCATTACACACATGCACACAGACCCATAGACTCATACACACAAGTTTTACCCCTCCTTTTCTAAAATGTTGCTGACAGTGCTCTCCCCACCCCTGAGCCTCATATCCAGGACTGTCCTTCCTACCTGTCCAAATTTCATTTGTAACAGTTCCTTACTGAGATCCCTTTCTTCAGCCAGGCTGATCACCTTCCTTCTTTGGAGACTGTGAACTCCTCCTGATTGCCTGGCACTCAGAAGGGGTCCAATAACTTTGCGTTGAACTGAATTCTCTCTGTAAATGTTCTCTCCTTTCTTTGCCCCAATCAAATATTTACATCCTTCAAGGGGACTTCCCTGGCGGTCCAGTGGATAAGACTCCATGCTTCCAATGCAGGGGGGGCGGGTTCGATCCTTGGTCAGGGAACTAAGATCCCACATGTTGCACAGCACAGCCAAATATTTTACATCCTTCAATACCCAGCTCACATCCTCAATGAAGCCACCATACGGTAGCTCCCTTATTTGATATTCTGTTAGGAAGTGCTCATTTGGGAATTCCCTGGTGGTTAGGATGCTCCGCTTTCACTGCTGAGGGCCCGGGTTCAATCCCTGGTCGGGGAACTAAGATCCCGCAAGCTGCTCGGCCAAAAATATAAAAAACAAAGGAAGTGTTCATCTGTTTTGCACTATACTCCTTCTTCCTTATGTACCAGGATATTAAAATTGAAACTGTGATCTAAGTCAGTAGATATTAGACACCAAAGTGAGTGTAAGACTTCCTGAAGAGTTTTCAAGGTAATTAGTCAAGAACTTGTTTCCTGACTTTTGAGCTCCCTCACCCATTTCACAAACGTAAGAGTTGAGAAAGTAGAGATGGAGGTGGAAGGGAATTTATGGGGTTTCTTTGGAGAGAGCTACTGCAGCCCGTCCCATGACCTTGGGGAGTGGCAGAGGAACTATCTCCTCGACCTCAAACTTAAAGAGCGGGATCCAACGATAAAACTCAGAGACAGGTTGACATGCACTTGCTGCAGAAAGCATGCAAGTTCAAGGGTCCTAGCAGGGTAGTCAGCACAGTGGAGGGATGTGGGTGGGAGTATAACTCCACTCTCATTAATGGTGGGGCAAGGACATGGGAAAGAGGCTGATCTGGACCCACGTAGAGCCCTTCTCATCCCAGGAGGGCTGCCTGGGAGAGGAAGGGGATCCCACTGGTGAGAGTCAGTGGTGAAAAGGCCTGCCAGATAACCAGGGCCAGGGGGGCAGCCCGCTGGCGAAGGGGCCCAGGAGCAGCAGTTGGAGGAGCCCAGCGGGGGCCTCCAGAGGCCCTGGCAGTGCCCACAAGGTAGTCACTTGAGAAAATCTGTTGGGCCTGCAGGCCTCAGAGCCAACTCAGGACGGTAGCAGGCTCCAGCTAAGCGACAACCACCCTTTCCGCACACCATCCTCCTCCACCACCCTGCAGCCCCCAGCCTGCTCTTGACCAAACATGACAGTGTGGATTAATCTGTTAGGCTGCACATTCTTCATGTCTGAGTTTCCATCTGGTCTTTTGCCCACTGGCAGGGAGAAAGCTTCACCCCTGAGTCGAGGCTAAAGGAACAATAGGTGACAGGGAAGTTTCATTATGATTACATCCCAGTATCCTCCTTGCTCAGCATGCTGGTTACATGCATGTTTCCTACTAAGTTCTTTAGTTTTTATGTCTGACCACCTGGTGTTTCAAACGTGGCGCCTCTATCTTCTTTCACCTGCCACACTATCTTGACGCTTGACTGGGGAGTTAACACTGGGCAAGCAGGGAATCTGGCAGAGCTGGGGGAGGGGGACTGGATGTGGCCCCCCTCTCCTGCTGTGGTAGACGGGCTGTCTCACCAGCTGCGGTGTGTACCCAGTGTACTGACTGTTCTTACTTTGGCTCCATGTTGTTTATCATTCTTTAAGGGAGGAGCCAACCCACTGAATTTCCACAAACTTTGCTCATTCCAAGGAGTTAAATGTAACAACAGCGCTGTTTTCAGAGGAGCACTGTGAATATCTTATTTCAATGACATCTGCTGGACACTCAGTGAAGCACCATATGTGTGATTTTCAAAGTGTATTTTGCCAACTATTATTTTATTTACTTTATTGTGTTTTCAAGCACAGATTTCAAACTTGGGAGATGTACAAAAAGATTAAACACACATCTCTAATTATTAGGAACTCAGCAAGTATAATATGGGTGATATAAACCAACAAATAAACCGTCATAAAATTTAACTTTTAAATCATTTAAAATTGTACAATTTAGGGGCATTAGTACATTCACAATGCTGTGAAACCATCACCACTATCTAGTTCTAGAAAATTTTCATCACCCCAGAAACTCTGTATCCATAATGCAGTCGCTCTTCATTCCCGTTTCAGTAAATTAAGTCATTTATCATCTGTCACTTTAAAAAAGCCTGGGTTGAGGATCTTTTCCATAGGTCAGGCTGATACCCAGAAAAAAAAAATCATAACATCTTCCAAGAAATCCATGGAAATAACTGTATTGTCAATGTCATATATGTGAAGACTGGTTAAAAAAGTATGCTTTGACCCATCAAGGTCATGTGACTTTTCTGTACTTTTTTTTTTGGCCACATTGTGAGGCTTGCAGGATCTTTGTTCCCTGACCAGGGATTGAACCCAGGCCCCGGCAGTGAAAGCACCAAGCCCTAACCACTGGACCGCCAGGGAATCCTCTATACTGTTAAACTTCATTGTAAAAGTATAAATTGAATGTACTGCACTCAAAAGGATTTTATTATAAAGAAATCTGAGTTTACGTCTTAGAAGTGATCATAGGAACAGAGTTGCCAAAAAAAATAAATATCTATGTACAAGCAATGTTGAAAATTCAGAAACACAGAACATAAGGAGACCCACCATGATGATGAAAGTCAGAGAAGGAATGCTGTATACAAGAATACAGAGAATAAGGAAGTTGGGGAAAAGATCTTAAGAAATAAGCTGCATATATAATTTAAACAAAAAAGCTGTGGGCATGCTGTAAGTCTCTACTTCAAATGAGCAGCCTTTCTCAAGCTGTGGGTAGTGACTATGAGGCACAGGCACTTGACCTACATTGAACACAGACTAGAAGAGAACAGCTTCCACAATAAAGGCAAAAGAAGGAAGTACCCAGCTAATACTGCTTCTACCCCAAACCCAATGGAAACTATCATAAAGGAATTTAAACACACACACCAGGAAAACAGGCGCTGACAACAAAACTGTGGAAGCCAGAAAGCATATGGACGAGTGGCAAAGGAGTCAGTAGATTCAAGAAAGCTGAGTCTAGACCAGCTTTTCTAAACGCTGAGAAATCATGAGGTGCACAGTGACTCCTCCAAAGATTCAGGCACTGATACCACCAGATGCCTCAGTCATGAAGGAGAAGAGGGAGCTGAGTTAAGGAGGATGGGGTAAAAGGTGTTCCAAATACAAACGGAGGGAATTCCCTGGCGGTCCAGCAGTTAGGACTCGGTGCTCTCACTGCCGGGGCCTCAGGTTCGATCCCTGGTTGGGGAACTAAGATCCCGAAAGCCGCATGGCGTGGCCAAAAGAAAAAAGAAAAAGAACGAAAACACGCAAATACAAATAGATCCCTAGACCCCTGCCCCCTCCAACCTGAAGTCCTCATTCAACAGAAGTCACAATGTTTCTATGGAAAGAGTAAAACAGAGGGTCTCTAGACCGGGAGAGAGCACACACAACTGAGCTCAGGTACAAGAGGAACAGGGATTAAGTGACCACATGCCTCTCCCCCCACCACACACCTCCTTCCCACTCAGCTCCCAGGTGCTGACATCAGACCTCTACCCTCCGTCAGGAGTCAGAGATTCTTCACTAGGGAGCTAGACCAAGAGGAAAGACCTTCAGACACTGACCCCAGGGGTTCTTCATATAACTGCCTACCCAGATACACTATAGAAAAGGAACCTCTGAGTTTACAAGACCCAGCCACTCTTGCGGAGCTTCCAATCAGCATTTCCATCCTTTCTCGTGTGGTTCACTGGGCATTTAAGGAAAGCCTCTAGGGTGAACAAATAGACCCAAATAAACAGATCAGAGACACATGGAAGATACAGTGGATTCCGTGGATTCTTCAAAAACTTGAAAAAAATTTGAGAGGTAATATTCCACTCAAAACAAAAATGAATGTTAATCAGGGTCCGCATGCCACAGCTACTGAGCCCACGTGCTGCAACAACTGAAGCCCTCACGCCTAGAGCCCGTGCTCCGCAACAAGAAGCTGCCGCAATGAGAAGCCTGCGCACTGCAACAAAGAGTATCCCCTTCTCGCCACAACTAGAGAAAGCCCGCACGCAACGAAGACCCAACACAGCCAAAAAAAAACCATTAAGAAGGAACATTTATATAAATCAACATACTCCAATAAAATTCTTTAGGGCATCCCTGGTGGCGCAGTGGTTGAGAGTCCGCCTGCCGACGCAGCGGACACGGTTCGTGTTCCGGTCTGGGAAGATCCCACATGCCGCGGAGCGGCTGGGCCCGTGAGCCATGGCCGCTGAGCCTGCGCGTCCGGAGCCTGTGCTCCGCAACGGGAGAGGCCACAACAGTGAGAGGCCCGTGTACTGAAAAAAAATTTTTTTTAAAAAGGGAAGGAACACTTAGAAAATCGAAGAAACTTGGATATTGAAATACATGATGCCAGGCAGGAAAGAAAATTCAATAGGATTGAAAGGTAAAGTTGAAGAAACCTTCCAAAAAGCATTATAGAACAAAATAAGAGATGGAAAAATAGGAGAGAAAAGAAAAGAAAGTGGAAGGTCAGTAGAGGAGGTCCAACATCCGAATAGTACGAGTTCCAGAAAAAGGAAGCGGGAAACACAGTGGTGAAGCAATTATCAATTAAGTAATTACATTTTTCCAGGACATAAGGTTTTGTTTGGAAAGGTTCAAGAGTGCCAAGAGTAGAGGATGAAAGCATAACAAGATACATCATTATTGACCACAGGGGAAAAACCAAAGTTCTAAGAGCTTCAAGAGAAAAAGAAAATTGTCACTTAAAATGGCTGCTAGACCACAGAGCAATGCCTTTGAAATTCTGAATGACATCCAACTACATGCTGTTAAATTATCAATGATGGGAGAAGAGAATAAAGGCATTTTCAGACACTTAAGATCTGAATATTTTTCTCTCTCACATTTATAGGGAAACTACTCAGGATGCATGCCACCAAAGGGGGAACAAATCAAAAAAGGGAATACACAGGGCACAGGACATCCAACCTAAGAGGCAAAGGGAAACTCCAGGATGGTGATATGTACCAGAAGAGGGCAATTAGACTGGGGCAGAAGCAAGGGCTTCACAGCTGTACTGACCTCAAAGTGAACAACTGGCCCAGTGAAAGCCAATGGAACCATCACCTTTATCAACAACAGTGGAAGGCTGAGATCAAAGATGTATGCTCCTAACATGAACGACTCACAGAAGCTTCATAACTTTTTAAATCAGTTTCTTAGCAAGATCATTGCCTCCTAAAACTGAAAAGCAGGAATAAAAACCTGCCTGAATCAGAGGAATTCTATATACTCATACCTACCTATATATGCAGATACACAGGAACTGCTGACAGCAGAGGCCTTTAGGGCAGGCGGGTTGCTGGAAAAGAGATGAGACGGACTTTTTGCTATTCACGTTTTCATTCTTTGACTTGTGTACCACAAATACTTGTACAAGTACCACAAGTACTTGTTCAAAAATGAAAAAAATATATTCCCCAATTTAAAAAATGATGGAATGAAAACAACCTGAGCATCATGCATAGCAAGGAAGTAGTTTTGTCTGTTAAATATATATTTAATATACACACGCTGATATTAACTAAATGTTCACTATAAATGTGTTTAATGGGTTGTGACAGAAAATGTTTCCTATTGTGGGTTGCAAAGAAATCTGAAAGTGCTAAACCAAGTACCTCTGTAACTAAGAAAACTGTCTTTCCTACAATATTCACACTTGCTGGGTCCTGGGCACCACCATATCTAAGATGTTCATGCACCAGTGGGTGGACATGTGTATGGAACCAGAAAACATCCATCATTGTGTCAGTGTTCCAGGGGCAGCATCCACTCGTGTCTACTCTAGGCCTTCCTCTGTAATGAGTGTTTGGGAGAGCCTCTGGACAATTGAGAATTTATGGCTTTCTAGGAGTATGGGAAACTATGAAAAACAAAATATTATTCTAAAACAAAAACATTATTAATAAAATAGGTCTATTCCAAGATTTCTTAATATCTTCTGTAACATTCCACTCAGAAGGCAGAAAACCACAAAGTTCTTCCCTAAGGAAAAGTGCAAATGGAATGTAATATTACATTACCAAAAACTCAATTATTTCATTCCCCGCCACATCACTTTTGCTGACGAACTGCTCATATAACATCCTAGGAGGTCTGCTGCCGTGATCTGGGAGCAATGAGCCTTCTCAGTGAGCACAGTGAACGTGCCATGTCTAGACCCATCCTGTGGGTGAGCTGAAAGGACAAGCTCTCAGCACCACACTCAGCCCACTGGAGAAATCATGCACACAACTATTTTCCTGTCAACATCCTCCAACTTAACAATTTTCAAATAGCTACAATTATAATTGAGGTCACATGGACACCGTACCTGGAAGAGCTATACACAAACATTCCCTGTCCACAAACGTTCAGCTTCAGAGCGAACAGTCAAGGGCACAATCACATTTTTAAAAATTAAGAGTGAGAAGCGCAACAGGCACATGCACAATGGCAGAGGATCCTGTTCTTCGCAGAATACTTGAAGGAGCCCTAGCTAAATACACCCCAACTACCGAACATCTTACACTAGTAGTTTCCTATACAAAAGTTAAAAAAAAACACCCTACCAAAAAACAACCCTAATCATTATTTCTTTTTTCCTTAATTAACCATTTTACTCTAAGTTTGGCTGGTGAAATCATGAG
The DNA here is from genome assembly GCF_951394435.1 of Stenella coeruleoalba. Lineage (NCBI taxonomy): Eukaryota > Metazoa > Chordata > Mammalia > Artiodactyla > Delphinidae > Stenella > Stenella coeruleoalba. The sequence continues at coordinate 43,128,543 of NC_137161.1, read as the reverse complement.
ACTTTCTAGCCTAATGGTCTTGAGACATTTTTCTAGTTGCAAGATGCCTCCCTATGGAGTTTTAATTACTAAGCTCAAAGCAAACTCTGAAATGGATACAGAAATCTGTGAAACAATGACATGGTTCCCAAAATTTTAAAAACAGGAGACTTAAGGCAGATGGTGACACCAAAAAGAGCCAGTCAAGTATTAAAATGGCACTCTGGAAATGGTTCATAGCAAAACCTAATTTTCTACTAGTTTTCATCATATGGGTGAAACTATCCAGTCAGCAGACAACAGATGCGGGCAGCACGATTAGGCCACACCAAGGCAACTTCCAGGAAAGTGACTTCTGGGGCCATGTGGCTTGCACTCATCCACAGCAAGACAGACTGGTCCCTCAACCTCACTGCGTACCTGGGAAAAGATAGTAAAAGTACTTCCATAAGAGGTAAAGACTAACAGGAACCTATAAGCTCACCCTGGAAAGATGTGAAAATGTAACGGAAAAGGAGCACCATGTGCTGATTTTAACAGCTTTTTTACTGGGGGAATTTATTGGTCATGTACACACCATAGGAAAATTATCCCCCCCCACCCCAAAGGTAATGCAGAAAAATTAGATTCATAAGAGAAGTATACGTACCAAGTAGGCAAAAATATGGTGCATGTTTTTGAAACAGAAAATATGAAAATAATTTCACTGTGAAATGCCTTGATTTGCGAGTTGGTACTTAGATTAACCAGATCCAACTGCTCTAATAAATCTCTAGTATATATGTTTTAGAATAACTATTTTTAAAAAAATACCTATTTTTAAGCCAAAACATAAAATCTGTATTTGTGCACCCATGTATAAGTTATCCTCCTTGGTATCTTCATAGTTCCAAGATGCTAAGAGATTAACAAAGTAATTTTTAAAAAATATCTCAAGCCACAGATTAACAAATATACTTCCTCAAGTTTTCTGGGTTACCCTACTAAAAATAACTTATAATAATGTACTCTGGATTTTCAGATATAAATACCAGTCAATGGTTGGTTGGCCATTACATGACAAGTATAATTATCCTTAGAACTAGGTCATAGTATATAGAATGCCTTAACTTTTCTTAGTTCAAACCCTGTAATTTGACCCTAAAATTCGTAAGCATACCCTTTTCTGTGCTTTAAGCAGACACACTGACTTTGCAGTCTATACTTTGTAAGAGAGCAGGTAACTCTAGCACGGAAGAAACTATATAATGCGGCCTGGGGGATGACTTCAACGGCACCATTCCATTTTTATTTATCCAGACTGTTGCCTTCAGCCCTGCATTGAGGCCTCCTTGTATATCGGTTTCTAGTGTGTCACCAACCATCACACAGTCCCCAGGCTGTACTCCAAGGAGATCACAGGAGTAATAAAATATGGAAGGTGCCGGTTTCTCCTCTTTCTGCTCTCCACCTACAACAATAGCGTCAAAATAGGACTGACAGGCACAAGCCTTGATCTTCTCCCTCTGGGTCTGTTGTTCTCCATTTGTTAATAAAAGTAGGCGGACCTCCTTTCGAAGTTCAGTGAGCATGGCTTTGACATCTTCTGCTAGTGTCATATGCTGTAAACGTGTAGATTTCCACAGGAAATAACATTCTTCAGCTAATTTCCTATTGGCCGCACCACCTTTTGTTTCCTGGATTGCTTCTTCCCAGTGTGAAGTCCTGAGATCAGTAATGCAGCTTTTAGAAGGATGAAAACATTCCTTGCTGAGCTTAACTTGAACTTTGTTACAGATGATTTCAGCCTCTTCTTTGTAATGGTATTTTGATTGTAAGAGCTTTATCACCTAAATAAAGGAAAATAACTCCATCAACATACTTCATGTCTTTAATACTTATCCTGTGAGCCTATAAACCCAGAGCACAGACAGATTCTAACTCCACTCCTTTGTCTTAAGGAAGCTCTATTACTACACCATTTCTGTTGGGAATTGGTCTTATTTTTAAAGAACACAAGAGTGAAGATTTCCCAACCTTTCTAGACAACTCATTCATATTTTTTTACCAATTTTTTCTAAGAAGATTCTTTATATATATATATATATATATATATATATATATATATAAAAAATAAGAATCCCTCATTTGTCAGTTTAAGTCTACCACCTTTCATTCTGGTCATGAAGACATGAAAATAAAACTGTGCTTATATTTAGTAAAACATAAAATTTCTAACAACTGATATTTAGACTCTTCCCAGAAATAACGCTAGTTCACCTAACCTTTCCTCATCTTATCCATTTTACGTTCTGAAGGCCTAAATTAGGTCCTAAAGGGGACCTAATTCTGTACTTTTAAAAACAGGTATATGTAGCTCTAATGGAATCAGGCACGTTCTGTGACCTCAGCAGTTTAATGATGGTGCTTCTTCCAAACTTAGGATTCCAGATAAAAAACTTCAAGTAGTTCTGAGTCTCCCTCTTTGTCACACTGGTTCTGAATCCCTTATCATAATCTTTCTTATGTTCCCACAGCTCTTTATCTTGACTTTTTATGAGATTAGGTTCTTATCCCTTTGGCCTATCTTCTTACCAAGATGCTAATGTGGCAAAGCATTATGCCCAGTACTCACATATATTATTTCGAATCTTTCCTGCAACTCTGCAAGGGAATTTCCTTTCTGAGATGAGGGAATGGAAGTTTAGACCTGATAAATAACTTGCCCTAGCTGAGATTTAAGCCCATACTTGCCTAACTCCACAGGCCACATGCTTGCGTTTATACTATGTATTCGGCACTGGAGACTGGACCCTTTGTCCTCATGAACTTATCTGGTGCGGAAAATAACCACCACAAATGCTGGGTTGAGTGCCTTGACAGTCACACAAAAAACTGGAAATAAAATGTAAGGAGCAACCCCAGGGTTGTTGGGTAAGGAGGGCAGAGGAAGGAACATTTAAACCAAGGCGTTACCAAGCCCAAAGGTGGGGATGGGAGGAGGATAAAATCATTCTAGACTGAAGGAACAGCACAAAGACACAGTACTTGAAATTCTGTGAACTGGGAAAGGCAAGAAGCTGAGCTCAGCCACAGTGGAAGGCAAGTGAGGGCGAGTGCTAGAGATGAGGCTGGGTAGGCTGTAGCTACCGAAATTCCCTTGGCACACCTTATGTCCATACATGCCAAAGGCTTCATACTGCAAGTGCTTGGGCTTCTCTGCCTGGGAGCTTTATCTCGCCATAGGGGCACCCATGCACATAGGCTAGAGCCTGAGTATAGCCCAAGAAGCAGGTCTCAACCAATAAGAAGCAGATATTGGTGGGTTGCCCCTTGGAAGGGACAAGTAAAGTATGTCTACATGTGTCTCCCAGAGTCCCCAACCGTTCACACAGTTCCCTGCTCATGAACACAGACTGTATTAGATTCCTTCCCTTCCCTGTCTGACTCCACCACTCCCTACAGTGCTTCCTAGGGTCACCTTCCAAGCGAACTGCTTGCAGTTGAAGCCGCCTGTCCCAAGGACATCTGGGAAAGTCGATCATGCCAAGGCAATTTTGGATCTTTGAGGATGAGGGCAATGCACACAGCTGGGGCTAAAGATTTTCTGTTGTTGAAGTGAAGCAGTCAAAGTCAAGTTAAATTGTTACCCTAAACTCTATAGGGAATAAATGATCTGCTACTCACACCAGACACTCAATTCACCTACTGAAAAGGGGAAAGAGCTGAAGAGACACATTCTTCCTCAAGCTATTTGTGTTAATCACAAAACATAATAGTTAAGAAAAGTCTTACTAGTCAGAGAAAAATAAACCAGCCCTGAGAATTTTAGGTGAAGGGAAAACTTTGAAATTTCTTGCTTTATAAAGTTAAAATTCAATGAACAAATCAAGCCTTTTCAATCTCCATAGTTATGTCACCATCTTTTCTAGCAATATCAACTAAATTACTCCTGAGCTATGACTGAAGGTCACTATACAGTTTTAGCAACGCTACTGCTACACAATAAAAGGACACAGGCCTCTAGGACTCCACAGTACTTGCGATTCAACAGGAACTGGCTCACAGTTCATAAATGAAAGCTCCCAATAAAGATCCAGTTTCCTATAAACTGCAATTGGCAGTTTGTTAAGCACATTCTTGGGATCTGAAAAAGCAGATTAGCTCACCTTAAAGGGGAGATTCTTGTAGAAGTATATTGCTCCCAAGTTTCAAAACTGCCTCCCATTACATTCCCTGAATTAACTTTGCCATTTCGTCACACAGAAACTAATTACATATTCATTTGGAACAACAAGTGGCATTTTAATAATATTAACAGCTTTGGGAAAGATGTTTATCAGTCGTTCACATATTAATATTAGTTCAAACAGAAATAATACCTAAGGTGAATTAGTCCACATTACTGGTGCAAACTCTCCTAACACCTGCACTGAGAGAATGGGAGTCTAAATTTAATTGGGGATGGAGGGAAAAGATCTCTAATTTAGAGGTGTGATGACATTCTGCATAAGGGTAAGTCAGGCCTGAAAAGGATTCTGAGTAGAATGAGCCCACTAGGCACGTACAGGTCTGAAGAAGGGAGAGCTAAGACAGTGAGAGAGGGGAGATCAATTTCTAGACACAATATAAACTCAAATTCCATCTACTTCAAAACTCTATTTAAGGCTCTATCGCAACACATACAAAAAGGAAACTCTGTCGTACTTCCTACTTTCTGGACCCAGACTTAAATACCATTAGTACTAGTGTTTAGCTGTGATTTAAAAAGACTTTTTGAGGGCCAGTGTGGGAACCATGTAACACATATGATAAAGATATGAAGTGGCTGAATTCTAAATAAAACTATTTTAAAAAATACATGCTCACAAAACATGATGGCTGCATACAGACTAACAATTCAAGCAGCCCTCCTGTTATTTATTTTTTTTGTGGTACGCGGGCCTCTCACTGCTGTGGTCTCTCCCATTGCGGAGCACAGGCTTCAGACGCGCAGGCTCAGCAGCCATGGCTCACAGGCCCAGCCGCTCCGCGGCATGATCTTCCCGGACCGGGGCACGAACCCGTGTCCCCTGCATCGGCAGGCGGACTCTCAACCACTGCGCCATCAGGGAAGCCCCCTCCTGTTATTTTTAGTTCAAGTCTTTGTTCAAACATCATCTACTCTATGTGGCCTAATCTGACCAACCTATTTTAAAAATGCAATTCCTTCTCCCCTCCACTTTTTCTGACACACTTATAAATAAAAGCACATTTATTACGTTCACTGTCATACCCATTAGAAAGTAAACTCAAAAATGCAGAAATCTTTTTTGCTTTGTTCTCTGAGAAACCCCAATTTTCTGGAGAAGCCTTCTTCTTGAGTAGTGACACTGAAAGAGGGTGGAAATAGCTTTCCCAGATGATTTAAAAATAAATTAAAGCTGATAGCCAATATTTTGTAATAACTATAAATGGAAAGTAACCTTTAAAAATTGTATATATATAAAAAAAGAGGCTGAAAAAAGAAAAAAAATTAAAGTGATATATAGTCAGTATGACTCCTTTTCCTCAAGCCCAAGGCAATGGCTAGACCTTTCCCCCTCCCTCCTTTCATAAATCATTCAGTGATTCAGAAAGCTGGCATGTTACATTTGAATAGGCTAACATTTGTGGGTGTTGTATTCTTATGTGATAAAGCGATCCTAGATCCTCGTATAGTTAATTCTGCACATTTCATAGGATATTTATAAAGCAAATGGTAAGAGAACCAAGTCTGGAGAACTGGACTTTTATCCATCCATTCAACATTCACCCTGTGTCAAACACAGGGTGATGAATAAGACAGTTTGTTCCCTCTTAAGAAGCTCACTATTTAGCTGTGGGCATGTGAGTTGGAATGTGGAGGATGAACTGGACATGGTAAGCCTGGCATCAAGACCATAGTAACAGTCTTGGTGAGAGACAAGTCCAGCTTTAACTAAGACAAGGACAGAGGGGATGTGCAGGAGAGGACACACTTGGTGACAGAGTGGACAGTGGTATAATTCTGGAACACTGGACTGTATGTACTTCCCATGCATTACATTAAACCTAGCTGATAGGGTTTTTGAGAACTAATTTCACTATTCAAATATCACTATTTAAAGATTTGAGGCTTAGAGCAGTTAACTAACTTGTTCGGGTGCTTTCACCTAGGTATTGGGAGAGCTGTGATTCAATCTCAACTGTCTAATTTTAAAGCCTAAACTCTTGGCGTATAGCAAGGATTGGAATAAAACAAGAACTTAATGACAACACACTGGACTTGGCCTGCCAAAAACACACAGGTAAATATGTACAGTTTGCAGCTAGAGATACTGGAGACAATATAGCAGGGGATGGTGCCCCTGAGGTCAAGATCAAAGGCATGAAGGGACAGTCAACAGTGTATAATATTTTGGTAAAGTCATTAAGACAGACTTAAAATGTCCAGGATTCTGGCAATTTGGGAGGTGCCTATAGATGGTGAGTTTATTTCATTCTAGTGGCAAAAACAAAAAAACCACACTACAGTGGTTTTGGGAATACACAGGAAGTAGAAACATGGAGATAATGGTATAGATTTCTCTTGAAAAACATGGCTGTCAAGAGAGGTAGTATCTTGTGGAGAAATAAGGGTCCAAGGGAAGCGTTCTTTTTAAAGTACTGGGCATTTTAAAAGATTCTGCATGAATTATTCACATTTGCTTATTTTTTTTAAGCTCAAAAATTGACATAGGTTTGTTGGCCTTTTTTTATTTTTTGAAATAATTGTATAAAATAATCGTTAACATTTTTCCAATGCATATTTTGGAGAATCATTCTGCTAAATTGTTATACACAGTATCTCAATTAATTCCCCAAAACAGTCTTTTAAAGTTGGCCCTAGTGTCGTATTGTAATACAGATGAGAAACTGAGGCACTGAGTTGAATTATTTGCCCGAGATCTCAGAGAAAATTGTGGAGCCAAGATTCAAACCCAAGAAATGTGCAAGCTGACTATTTATGATTAAACACTGATTATATTGCTTATGGAGTATCATAAGAGAGTGTAAAGACATCTTTATCAAACAAATAAAAACAGAGTATTGGATGGGCTTCCCTGGTGGCGCAGTGGTTGAGAGTCTGCCTGCCGATGCAGGGGACACGGGTTCATGCCCCGGTCCGGGAAGATCCCACATGCCACGGAGCGGCTGGGCCCGTGAGCCATGGCCGCTGAGCCTGCGCGTCCAAAGCCTGTGCTCCACAACGGGAGAGGCCACGACAGTGAGAGGCCCGCGTACCGCAAAAAAAAAAAAAAAAAAAAAAAAAGAGAGTATTGGACAGATCCGAAAACGCAGCAGGTGTGGAATGCACCGAGAAAGAGGACGAAGAGGCTGAAGATCCAGGGAGACACAACCTAACTAATGAAGCATGAAGAGGACGGGACACTCAGGGCTGAAAGGATTTAGCTTCTGAAAGTGGGTTTTTCAAATATGGTAATCCTTAGTTTTCTCTTTAAAGCTGAATGCAGACGAAAGAAAGCAGGGGTGGCTTCGGGTCTTGAACAGCACAGGAAAGGTCTGAAAGAGCATCAGTAGGTACAGAAAGGGGAGGATGCGGCGGAGCAAGGCCTCGTGAAGGTAAACCTACTGAGGGTCACACGCACGGCAGGAACACCTGCGGAGAAAACTCCCTCGAGTCGATAAAGTCCAGGCTCAAAGGTCCAACGAAGAGCACGCGGTGGGAGACCAGTCTCCCGCGGTCAGTCCCGGAGAGCCGGGTGCCCGCTCGTCCCGGCGGGTCCAAACCTGTCCCGGCAGAAAGCCAGGCGCCTGGCGCGCGCCCGCCTTTCTGTGCGGAGGCGACTCTGCCCTTGTGGCAGTTTGGCGACATCCTTCCGGAAGCCCGAACGCTGGGAGCGCCCTCAGGTCGCAGACTCCCCGCTCTCTGAGCGAGGCCGCCGCCGCGGGCCGGCACGAAGGGCCTCCGGGACCAGGGGCGCCGCCGCGGAGGGAGCCGACAGGGCAGTGGGCCGGCGGCCCAAGGGGGCGAGAGAGCGCGCGGGGCGGGGCGCCGGGCTCGCCAGAGGGAAGCAGTAGCCGGAACGTTACCTCCAACATGCCCTTCCGACTCGCCCCGGCCGTGTCGATGAGCGTGTTGTCCAAGTCGAAGAAGACAGCCCGCACCCGGCTCAGCCCCATGCCGCCGCCGCCTGCGCGACGCGCCAACTCGTAGCCGCCGCGCGCGCCTGCGCGAAACGGGCCGGCGGACGGTAAATACCGGGGCGCAGCCGCGAGGCCGCCCGACCCTTGCCCACCGCCGGGGAACTCCCGCGAGATGTCCCCATACCTGAGTGGCGCGGAACAGCGACGTCCCGCGAGACTCCGGAATCGTGGTCCTAGGGAGGGCCGGGGACTCGCCGCCGTCATGATGCTAGCGGTTGTCTGAGTCGCTGACGTGTAGGGGGTGGTCGGAAGCGCGGCTTCCTTCTTGGTGCCTCTCTGTGCTTATCTCTTTTCTCATTTTGCACTCCTTGCGTGAGGAGGACGTCGTGACTGCCCGCGGGAGGTTTTCTGCGCCTTGTGGCGACCGGGAGGAGACAGAACAAGGGGCTTTTCCGGTCGGACCGGGTGTCCTGGCCCACGCAGCTCAGGCGGCTTCCGAGCGTGGCCGGGTCGGGGGTGTGTGTGTGTGGTTACGAGTCTGCGGCCCCGCTGGATGGCAGGAGCCGGCTCAGAGCTGGGGGACGTGTTGGAAAGGTGTATCCTGGATTTTGGAGCCGTTGTTTGACGGCTCTGCCTGAAGACCGAGGGCTCCGTAGTGTCTGCCCGATGTTTTGTCCACCGATTTGATGGCTTTTCCTGAAGCCTTGCATTTTCCGGTCCCTGGGTGTCTTTTTTACTTGGGTGATTTTCAGGTATAGCCAGAGGCTGAGGTACCTAGAGAGTCTGTTAAACCTGCAGAAGGTCAGTAACAGTTGTTTGCTTTCTGCTGTTAGCAGAATAAGGATCGTGGAACTAATCTCTAATCTTCTGTCCAAATTGTCTCTGTTGGGTAACCTTACCGAAATTTGGACATGTGGTCATCATCAGTGACCAGAAATTGTCTATCAGGTAGAACAGGGCCACCGGCCAAATCTGGCCTGCCACCAGATTTTGTCGGATCTGTGAGCAGGGTGGTTGTTAACATTTTTTAAAATAATTGAGAAAAGAATCAAAAGAAGTGTATTCGTGACACGTGAAAATTATATGAAATTCAAATTTTAGTGTACATAAATAGTATTTACGTATTGTCTTTTGCTGCTTTTACCATACAATAGCAGAGTTGCATAGTTACAAGTGAGACCATATGGCCTGCAAAGCCTAAAATATTTACTATGTGGCACTTTGTAGAAAAAAATCTGCCCACCCCTGAGATACATGATTAACAGTTGGGCTGCTGGTGTTCAGTACCATCAGATCAGTTGTCTTTTTGTTAATAGGTTTTTATTCTGCAGTGGCAGACTACAGTTTCCATGTTTTGGAGCAGAATCGCAGGTGACCTCTCTTTGCTACTGTGGAAAATAAATGAATACCCATGCCTCAAAAACATGACTGTTGATGTGCAGGGCTAGTCTATCAATTTTGGTCATTTAGATTAGCAATCGGCCGAAATTATGAGTGCATTAATTAGAGTTACTTTTTTTAATTGCCTGAATTGTAAGAATAAATTTAGCATAAAACTGCATATGGGCACATGAAGTCTATAGGATTGCAGCCGTTTTTTGTTTGTTTGTTTGTTTCTTTTTGACCACACTGTGAGGCATGTGGGATCTTACTTCCCGGACCAGGGATTGAACCTGTGCCCCCTGCATTGGGAGCGTGGAGCCTTAACCACTGGACCGCCAGGGAAGTCCGTATCCTTTTTCTGATGTGCATATAGTTTATTGAGTTAGGCACAAATCCAAAGTCAGAGAAGGTGCAGCAGTCTGCATGTATAATCAGTCCTCTTGACTTAATGGGTTGGGTGTTTGACAGGTTTCTTTTTGTGACAAGTACTCTAATGGCATTCCATGACCTGTCCAACTTGGCTGCTTGAAGGGAGGTGATGGCCAGGTACAGTACACTGACAACTTTAGTTCCTTCTAATTAAATGTCTCCAGGCTTTAGGTTGTTGCAGTTGATGTTTGTGAACCAGTGAATTTTCCTGTATGCTTTTAAGGTGGTGAAATGTACAGGCTCCTCATTATAAATGAGCCTCAGGTTATTAGTACGTTACTTAACTGGTCAGCTTGACAGATTTAACACTACTACCTAGATGTTTTTGTATTTCCAGGAAGCAAGGTCTAAATAAAAGATTGGTAATTGTGAGACTTGGTCAAGGAACACAAAGTGAAAACTAAACTGCAACACTTGTCTCTCCTGCGTCCTGCAGCATGGCACCATTGCTGTGCAACTGCTGCTACCCAACATTGATCCTGTCTTGTCCTACCCTAGGGAAAGTCTTTCCCAGACCCTTCCCGCCCTCCTCTCCTGTACAAGTTCATTACAACTCCATGACTTCAAAAGAGAGGCTTGCCCTGTGGTTTAAACTTTAAAGGTTTTCTCAGAATGGGGCATTGCTCAGTTGAGGGGCAAGATGGAAACAACCAGAAGAGAATTTCACAGGCTCCCACTACATCTACCCACCTATCATCAGCTATAACCACCTACGCTGCCTGATAACCTTAAATGAGCCACCTCTGCTGCCTTCTGTGGCTAGCCCTTTCAGCTGTTTACTAGATTCCTGCCCCTACTTGAGGACATCTTTTCAGCAATTCTTTCCTCCTCTCTTTTACATCAAAATTTTCCCATCTGTTGGATACACCCCTCTCACTCCCAATACTTTATTGAAAGTACTCTTGCCAAGTCACCAGTGACCTTCAGCTTGCTAAATCCAATAGCATTTCTGGCCCCATCTTCCTTCTCTTAATCAGCAACATTTCACGTAGCTCGTCCTTTTCCCCGCCTTGGCTTTCAAATTTTCTTTTCTGCTCCTGACTACTCTTCACAGTCTCCTTTGCTGGTTCCCCCTCATCTCACTGACTTTCTGTGGTTCAGTGGCTCCAGGGCTGCCTAACTACACTCACTGCCTTGGAGAATCTCATTCATTCACTTGCATGACTTTGAATACCATCTATATATTATATGCTGATGACTCATAAAATGCTATCTCCTCTGATCCCTTGAGAATTAGCTTGGCCAAAGAATAGAAAAATAAAGCCAATAAACATTTGAGAGGTGGTTAATCACACTTGTATTTTAAGAAATGCAAATCCAAACTACAGTATGATGTCATTGTTAACATATAGGATAAGCAAAAGTTAAATGTCTAGGGCCTCCCTGGTGGTGCAGTGGTTAAGAATCTGCCTGCCAATGCAGGGGACACGGGTTCCAGCCCTGGTCCAGGAAGATCCCACATGCTGTGGAACAACTAAGCCCGTGAGCCACAACTACTAAGCCTGCGCACCTAGAGCCTGTGCTCCACAACAAGAGAAGACACCACAGTGAGAAACCTGTGCAAGGAAGAGTAGCCCCCGCTCTCCACAACTAGAGAAAGCCTGCACACAGCAATGAAGACCCAATGCAGCCAAAAATAAAATAAATAAATAAATTTATTTTAAAAAGTTAAATGTCTAAGTTATACCTCAATATTATTAAAACAAAACAAAAACTAAAAACAGCTTGCTGTACAACCTGGTCCATCTGATCCCATATATGTTACATAAAGTAAAAATTATTCTAGGAATTCCCTGGTGGCACAATGATTAAGAATCTGCCTGCCAATGCTGGGGACACGGGTTCGATCCCTGGTCTGGGAAGATCCCACATACTGCGGAGCAACTAAGCCCGTGTGCCACAGTACTGAAGCCCACACGCCTAAAGCCCTGTGCCCTGCAACGAGAAGCCAATGCAATGAGAAGCCCGCACACCGCAATGAAGAGTAGCCCCTGCTCACCGCAACTAGAGAAAGCCTGCGCACAGCAACGAAGACCCAATGCAGCCAAAAATAAATAAATTTATTTTAAAAATTATTCTAACTCATTAACACATGATTTTCTTCCTCTGCAAAATGGAGATTCCAATCCTAACTTGCAGGTTGGTTGAGAGGGTAAAATATGGCAATGATTACCTGGGACAGGACAGTTGCTCTGTAAATGCTAACAATCATTTTCCACAAGACCCTGTCTATACCAGGAGTGCATCAGCCTGAATAAAGTGCTGAGAGAAGGAGTGCTGGGACGATGTTGCAAGTGCCCTGAATGAGGGCATAAGATCTGGGGAATATTCCTTGTGAAGAGGCCTAGCTGACCGAGAACCAGCTGAGGCTCTGAGCCCCAGATGGGACAGTGCAGGTCACGAGATGTCAGACATGAGCAAAGGACACCCACCATTGTATTCAGCAGAGAAGGCACTACTGGAAGGCAACAGGTTAGGAGTACCCACCAGAGGCTGGGCTGTCCTCCCTTTCCCTAGCAGAGAGTCCTCTCTTGGGTGGGCAAGGCATTGGAGGAAGTAGAGCTAGAGGCTAAAAAAGGGTGTGATCCTGAGAATGTCCCTTGAAATTCCCAAGCCTGGGGAATGGCCTCCTCTTGTTTTAAAAAAAAAAGTATTAGTCCTGTCAGAGAAGAAAAGAACTATGGACAGCTTCCTAAGAATAGGCCCAGGGTGTAGGTATCAGAACACAGCCTATCCTGACATGATACTGACTCTGAGCAGAAAGTTTGTCCTCTTTGTGCCTCTGAAATAATGAAGTTTTACTATTAGTAATATTTAACACTTATTGAGCATTTAATATACACCATAGATGGTTCCCAGTGTCATACAAGATTTCCTCATTCAATCCTCACAACGATCCTATTAAGTGGTTATTTTTTTACCCATCTTTTTCAGATGAGGAAACTGAGAGTTTAAATACGTTTCTCAAAGTGATGGAGCCTAGGTCTGAAGTCTCACTGTAAAGGCCATGCTCTTAAACCAGTTGGCCCAGAGTTTCTGCCCAGCCCAATCTTTGAACTTTTGCAACTTGCCTCCCAGCCTGGGGGCTTGAGAGCAGTTCCCCCTTCCACCTGTTGGGAAGGTGTTTCCAGCTTGGCACCTGTCGACTTAAAAAATATTCACAACAGGTCTTCCCTGGTGGCGCAGTGATTGAGAGTCTGCCTGCCGATGCAGGGGACACGGGTTCATGCCCCAGTCCGGGAAGATCCCACATGCCGCAGAGCGGCTGGGCCTGTGAGCCATGGCCGCTGAGCCTGCGTGTCCGGAGCCTGTGCTCCGCAACGGGAGAGGCCCCAACAGTGAGAGGCCCGCGTACCGCAAAAAAAAAAAAAAAATTCACAACATAAAAGTTGAGAGTTATGTTTTATTCGGCAGGAAATTTTAGGACTTCAAGCCCGGGAGGCAGCATCTCAAGTAACCCTGAGAGAACTGCTCTGAGGAGGTGAGGTGGGGGGGAGCCAGGTTATACAGAAATTTGCAACAAAGGGCAGATAGTCCAAACGTCAAAAGATTATTGTTGGGACTTCCCTGGTGGCGCAGTGGTTAAGACTCTGTGCTCCCACATGCATGCTGCAACTAAAAGTTCGCATGCCACAAGGAGCCGGTGAGCCACAACTAAGGAGCCTGCCTGCCGCAACTAAGACCTGGCACAACCAAATAAATAAATAAAATAAAATAAAAAATAAAATTTCTAAAAATAAAAAAGATTATTGTTAATTAAGGAACACCAGATATCCCAAGTTAAGGAATTTAGTGCTTTTCTATGTATGGGAAGATGCAACAATCTGGGCTCACTGAAATCATTCCTTTGATGTGCACCTCAGCTATCTGGGTATCCTGTGTTTTCACATCCTGAGTTTCCTCAGGGCTCACCATAGGGAGTGATGAGTCTGATGGCTGCTAGATGGCAGGTATTCTTTCCTTCCTGAGTTTCCTTAGGGCTCACTGGCTAACGTTGGAGGGCTGCGATCTCTGATGTCTGTGACTGATAGGGCAGGAAATATTCCATTTCTCAGATCCTCCTCTTGGTCAGGAATTCAACCAATATTTGGGAAACATTTCATGACCAAATTTTGTCCTGTGGCGCTGGGAGGCTCATCCTAGATCAGGCGAAAATTCCTGTTGATGTGCTACTCCAGGAGCTAATTTACGGATTAGGCCCTGTTGATAATTAAAGATTCTCTGGATCCTCTGTCTTACTAGTCTGTTATGATCCAGGAAATGTTTTCCCTTATGGCTTCTTCCCATATCTAGAATCACACTATTACAATTATTCTATAAGAGTCATAAATGTGATCTATCTTCTCAAGATGTTTAGCCATCATCAGTTTTGTTGGAGGCCACATTGAGTACTGTAAAAGACAACAATCTTATAAAATAGACAGGATATAAGTAATGTAGGTAGGAACATTACAAAGTCATAGTGCAGCAGGAAGACAAATCATAAACAATTTGGAAACAAAGAACAAATTAAAACAATCATTAGTGTAATTAGTTGTAATTAGTTGTACTCCAGCTGCACCAAACCACCAAATCCACAGGAGAGCCAACTGGAGAAACCAAACTCTGGAAGGATCAGGTGGAGAGAAAAAGATAAATGTTTCCTCTCTGTTTACAAAGGTATACTTTATCAACTTGTTGTAGGTCATAGCATAAGAGAAAAGGTTTTTCTGGAAAACAAAGCTTTAGCTAGTGTATTTTCAAAAAGTCATAAAGTTATAAATCATACTCATCAGTTCATTCAGTCTCATGTAATTAATTCCTGTTGATCTGGATGAAGTAATCAGGTTTTCCATTAGAGTTTTGTCATTTGTTACCCAGTTCATTGGTATTATCTAGATCTATCAGAAACTTGTATTCGTTTCAAAAGTTCTCTTTATGAGTCTTCTTGAAAATCTTCATTTTGTAAAAGCATCAATGTAAAATAATGATTGTCTATAAAAGTTAAAACTTAAAATAGCATGGAAAAGATTTGAGTACAGTGCAATTAGCAGGAAACCTGTATATTTCTGTGACATAACATTTTTGGATAATAACTAGAATTATGACTGATAACATTATATCAGGACATATCAGATGTTAGGGATTCCTTATAAATTTTGGAATATCTGTATTAATAACATTTATCCATAAACTATAACCTGAGGTTCATCTCCAATCACTTGACAATGTTTCTGAAGTAATTAAACATATCAAATAAACTTAGTTTAACATTCCTCTCTGAGATGTCTCAGAGATGTTCCTTTGAAGCATCCCAGAGTCAGCTGGAGGCTAAAAGAGCTTTAGTTCGATTTGATATTTGGGAAGTTTGTTTAAAAATATCAGAAAGGTTTTTAAAACACAACAGATCATAGGTCTCTATAAAACAATACTTATTCATTTAACCAAACTCACGAATAGATTACTTAAGGGCACAGAAACTCACACAATCTGTTATCAAAAAGGAGCACTCTAAGAAACTTTGTTCAAATTCCAGTCATGTACTGCCTTACTTAACAAAATCCATTTACTTAATTAACTTCAATCTAAATTTAGTTAATCCTGACCATGTATAAAATTTTTCCTTAATAAAATGTAATTCCATTCATCATACCTTCTTTACTGAAAACACACATTCTACTTTCGTACTGTATACTGAAATGCTTCCTATTAGCTTTAATTACATGTTTAAATTAGAATCCTCAACTCTTCAAAACCTTAATTTTTAGTGAAAAATAAGAAGTAAGCAATTATGAACTTTCTTTTACATTAGCATTCTGTAGATTGGTGAACATAAATACCAGTGGTAATTTCTAAATACATTCATTTTCTTATAGAGGACATCTCAAGGTGGCACCAAACATTTTCATTAATAGTCCTAAATACCTTTAGTTTCTCTATTTAGTAATTGATGTGTCAGTATCTTATTTTTTTTGCAATTATATAGCTATTCAATAAACCTCCATCACTTAAATTAGCACAACACTAGAACTTTAAGTTACCAAATATCTGTAAAGATCATCTTAAGTAGACATTTCTAAAATATAGTTTGAAAGAGTTTACCCAAAATCTCTTGTCTCATTTACGTATAAAGTCTCATCAAGTTATTTTCCTTGCAACAAGATATAAGGTCTTATTTAACATCTGTTAAACCTAGGTACAATAAAGTATTATACTTAATGACTCTAAAGACATGTCTATAATAAATAGATCAACAAACTTTAATACCAGGTATCAAATTAATATTGAATATTTCCCAGTTCACGTGAACCTGAAAGTCATTCTGGCTGGTTTCTTTATATTTAATTTGTAAGCGCTTTCTTTTAAATTAAATAGAGCTCTTTATAAATTCAACTTTGATAATACCTTCCAGAGGTAGAGATATCTCATATGTATAATGTGCACACAGACATATAAACAGACAAAACTAGAGATCTCATGGCTTCACTTAAAAAAAAAAACTTAATTATGAATCAGGTATTACAATATAAACTTACCAGTTTACAAAGAACAGTTGGAATACATTAAAGTTGCTTGCTCAGATGACCAAGGCTTTGCTATTTGTAAAGTTCAGCTGAGGTAGCATTCCCAGCGGTTTGAATTTTAAAAGTACCACTTTGTCATTATTTTTTCTCTTGGTTTCAGGTCTTGCCTGACTGAGCTAATGAGGCTCAGTCCCAGGTCCTCGGGCCTGTAGTTACATTTCTGGTTTGTAGAGATTGGCAAGAGAAAGACAGTTGCTTTTAGTTCCCCAAAGAACAGGTCTGTCACCAAAAGGATACAAAAAGATTGATTTGTCCAACTATGTATTATATCAGTGAGAAAATTTCTAACTAACTGAAGTTTACTATGTCAACTACAAATTGGCACTTGCCACCTACTTCTACAAGAATTAAATCATGTGCTGCTGCAGCTGATGACTTTCAACACCCCCTGAAAGGAGTTCAGGGTGGAGAGCAGAAATGAGGTGCTCTGTGCTCTGGGAAAAACTGGCAGAACAGGTCTTCAGATAGTTAGATACTTTAAGGAGCTGATTTTATGAGCCCAATTCTTATGTCTCCTCATATGTAGAAAAGCACTAAAATCTTTCATGGTGATGTCTGCTCCTCGTGACTAGCAGTAACCCTCAACAGACTAGCAGAAACCTTCGGCAAAAAACATGTGCTTGATTGCATGTACTCCCCCTTCACCAAAATCACATATATACTGACCTTTCCCCGACCTGTTTGGAGCAGTTTCTCAGAGCTATCTGAGATACTGTCTCCCAGGCTATAGTCCTCATTTTGCCCCAAATAAAACTTAACTCACAACTCTCACGTTGTGCATTTTTTTAAGACCACAACAAGGGCTTCCCTGGTGGCGCAGTGGTTGAGAGTCCGCCTGCTGATGCAGGGGACGTGGGTTTGTGCCCCGGTCCGGGAGGATCCCACATGCCGCGGAGCGGTTGGGCCCGTGAGCCATGGCCGCTGAGCCTGCACGTCCGGAGCCTGTGCTCCACAACGGGAGAGGCCACAACACTGAGAGACCCACGTACCACAAAAAAAAAAAAAAAAAAAAAAAAAAAGACCACAATGAGTTCTATGTTCTAGAACTTCAGAGTATAATTTATCCTGCCTTCAAAGGCTTGTATGAGGCATTCAGGAAAGACCTTCTTTCTGAGTTTACAAGTTAAACCCAGAGCAAAATCACTATTTTTTTTTTTATTAGCCCTTGAATGTTAGTTCCCAGTTTTTACTTATTTGTGTGGCTCAGGTAACCCTATTCGTTAGGGGAAACACTGACTGAAACCGCCCACCCTGCCCAGGCCCAATAGTAACCACTTGCATGAGTTATCTTAAGCAGGAGGTCCTGGTAAGGAATGCAGAACTAACAAGATACCATCAACCGGAAGAATTTGGGAATTCGGGAAAGGTCAAAAGGAGAGGAGACGCCAGTCCATATGTCCTCCCAACCTCCCAGAATCCTTCTGGCTGGAATCCATCTTGGCTGAGCCATGCATGAGCCACCAGGAAGGACCCTGAGTCAGAATGATTGGCCAGAGACAACCTGGAAACGAATCCCATCACCATAAAACCCAAGACTGCGAGCCATGTGGCAGAGCAGTCGTTCTGGGTTCCCTTACCCTCCTGCTGTCTGCCCGGGTGCCCCTTCCCAATAAAGTCTCTTGCTTTGTCAGCACATGTGTCTCCTCGGACAATTCATTTCCGAGTGTTAGACAAGAGCCCACTGTCGGGCCCTAGAAGGGGTCCCCCTTCCTGCAACAGTTGGAAGAGAGAGCCTCTCCATCACTGTCTGGCTGCTTCCTCCTTGTCCTCTCATCACCCGACAACTCTCTCCAGTTCCTTTTTCCTGCTCAGATCGGCCCAGGGAAGAGCAGCAGATTTGAAGCACGTCCAAACAAATAATGGGGGAAAAGAATCAATGAGGCAACAGAGTGGGGGAACGTAACAGCATTCTCCATGTAGGCTGAGAACCCCCTGCTCTAGCTATTTTTCCTCCACCAATTCTTGTAGACCAATGCTGTCCAATAGAACTTTACACGATGCTGGGAATAATTCTACGTCTGTGCTGTCCAATGCAAGAGCGCTAACTCCATGTGGCTATCGAGTACACACAATATAGTTAGTGCAACCGAGGAGCTGAAATTTTAAAATTGTATTTAATTTTAGTTAATTTACATCTAAGTAGCTGCATGTGGCTGGTAGCTACCAGATTGATAGCACAGTCGCCTGGTAGGGGTGGGGTGACCACTATCACATCAAGCTGGTTTAGCCACCTCTTATGTTCCTTTAGGCGTGTCTGGTGGCTCTTGTTAAATGGTCTTCAGACTTAGGGTTTGCATTTGTTTTATTTCATTTTTTTTTTTTGGCGGCCCCGAGCAGCTTAAGGGGTCTTAGTTCCCTGACCAGGGATCAAACCGAGGCCCTCGGCAGCAAAATTGTGGAGTCCGAACCACTAGACAACCAAGGAATTTCCTGTTTTATTTCAGAGACAAGGAAAAAAACCCTTCCAGTTACCATCCTGATATTTAACAGATGAACTGTCTATTCTTCAATCTCAGGCAATTCTCAACTTGCATACTGGTCTCCTTCCCCCTTGCAATGAATACTCTTGAACTTCCCTCTTCCAATTATGCCCTCTTTTGTTCCTTCTTTGCTGAGTTACCTTTAGCATGCCAATGTTGCGTTATATTTCATCCTTTAAAACATCTTCTGGACTTCCCTGGTGGCCCAGGGGTTAACACTCCGTGCTTCCAATGCAGGGGGTGCGGGTTCGATCCCTGGTGGGGAACTAAGATCCCACGTGATGCTTGGTGTGGCCAAAAAAAAAACCCCAAAATAAAAAAAAAAACAAACAAAAAAAACCAATAACGACAACAAAAAAGCTCAAACTTCTTCTCTTGACCTCACTTTTCCCTATTTCTCTGCTCCCTTTTATAGTAAAACTACTCCCAAAGAGTGGCCTAATTCTCTCCACTTCCTCAGCTTCTGTTTGTCCTTCAACCCACTCTAATTGGACTTTGACCCCCAGAATCCTACTAAAACTTCCAAGTTACCAAAGCCAGTGGTCAATTCTCGAGTCTCATCATGCTCACGGCAGCATTTGCCACAGTTGATCACACTATTCTTCTTGAAATATGTTTTTCCTTTGTTTCTAGTTCAGCATCCATTCATTGAACAACTATTTATTGAATATTACTTGAGAAAATTGGGAAAGACTTTGAAATGGGGGGTGGGGGTTTCTAGAGTGTCCTTCCAGAGATTGCCTCTGAATTTTCTCTGCCTTTCACTGACTTTGAACTAGTTCATAATGCTGTAATTTATAGAAAACTGATAACAAAGCAAATTATTCTTGGCCATACACATGCTAATGAATTATGTTCTGTAGAATGCAATTAGTTATTGCCCAATAGGTAGATCAATTTTGCATTCATTTGGAAATTTGCTTTAAGTATTCCTTACTGCCTATATATATATATGATTCTTGGAATTCTCTTTTGAACCAATTGTAGCCTCTTACTCGTTTTCTTATTAACTAATGAGTTAAAATCTTAGACTCATTTTCATTTTATATTTCTTTGTGAGTCATGATTTTATCTTCATTAAATTTGTCCCTGAACAGCTTGGGCACCATTTTTTTGTTTTTGTTTTTTTAATTGAAATATAGTTATGTTAGTTTCAGGAGTACTACATAGTGACTACATTTGCATACATTATGAAATGATCACCATGATAAGTCTAATAATCATCTGTCACCATATAAATTTAGTACAATATTATTGATCATATTCCTTATGCTGTATATTACATCTCTATTTATTTTATAACTGGAGGTTTGTACCCCCTAATCCTCTTCACCTATTTCACCCCAACTCCCACCCCCTTAGATTCTTTTTTTCTCCCACCATAATTTTCTTCGGGCCTAGAAGAGTGCCTGGCACACACAGTAGGTGCTCAGTCAGTATTGTTGAAAAAACCTTGGAGCCACTAACTTAATAAAGGGCATCAATTAAAAACTTGCGGCTAACGTCAGGCTTAACGGTGAACAAAACTGAATGCTTTCCCCCTAAGATCAGAAAAAAGACAAAAATATCTACTCACCACTTCTATTTAACATTGTACTAGAAGTTCTAGTCAGGGCAATTAGGCAAGAAAAACAAATAAAAGGCATATCCAGATTAGAAAGAAAAAAGTAAAACTATCTCTTTTTGCAGAAGACATAATCTTATATAGAAAACAGCTTTAAAAAATTGTTTTAAAGATTTTTTTGATGTGGATCATTTTTAAAGTCTTTATTGAATTTGTTACAATGTTGCTTCTGCTTTATGTTTTATTTTTTTGGCCGCGAATCATGTGGGATCTTAGCTCCCTGACCAGGGATCAAACCCGCACACCCTGCATTGGAAGGCGAAGTCTTAACCACTGGACTGCCAGGGAAGTCCCAAATCACCTTTTTCTGAAAAAAATTAATTAATTTTTATTGGAGTATAGTTACTTTACAATGTTGTGTTAATTTCTACTGTACAGCAAAGTGAATCAGCTATACCTATACATATATCCCCTCTTTTTTGGATTTCCTTCCCATAGAAAACACCTTTTAAAAATTCATGAAAAAACTATTTGAGCTAATAAATGAGTTTGGCAAGGTTGCAGGATACAAGATCAATATACAAAATCAACTGTATTTTTATTTACTTGCAATGAGCAAACCAAAATAAAATTATGAGAATAATTCCATTTATAGTAACATCAAAAAGAACAAGATACTTAGGAATAAATTTAACCAAGGAATTGCAAGACCTTTACACTGAAATTACAAAATATTGTCTGAAGAAATTAAAGAAAAACTACATAAATGGGAAAAACTCATGGTCACGAATTGGAAAATTTAATATTCTTAAGATGGCAATTCTCCCAAAACTGATCTATAGGCTCAATTTAATTCCTATCAAAATTCCAACTGCATTTTTTTGCAAAAATAGACAAGCTAATCCTAAATTTTATGTGAAATTGTAAGGCAACCCAAATAGCTAAAATAATCTTGAAAAAAGAAGAACAAAATTGGAGGATTCACACTTCCTGATTTAAAAATTCACTGTAAAGACACTAATCAAAACTGTATTACTGGCATAAAAGTAGACATACAGATCAATGGAATAAAATAGAGAGTTCAGAAATAAAACTCATACATCTATGGTCAATTGATTTTCAACAAAGGTGCCGAGATTATTCAATGGGGAAGGAATATTATTTTCAACAAATGTTCCCGGGGCAACTGAATACCCACATGCAAAAGAATGAATTTGGTCTCCTACCTCACACTAAAACTTGTGGAAGGAAATTGTGTTGGGGAGCCCATAGCTGGTGTATTAAATTCAGAATACACAGATCGGGACTCCCCTGGCAGTCCAGGGGTTAAGACTTGCCTTCCAGGGCAGGGGGTGAGGGTTCGATCCCTGTTCGGGGTGCTAAGATCCCACATGCTTCCCGGCGGAAAAAACCAAAACAAATTCAATAAAGACTTAAAAAAAAAAAGAAAAGAGGGCTTCCCTGGTGGCACAGTGGTTGGGAGTCCGCCTGCCGATGCAGGGCACACGGGTTCGTGCCCCGGTCTGAGAGGATCCCGCATGCCGCGGAGCGGCTGGGCCCATGAGCCATGGTCGCTGAGCCTGCGCGTCCGGAGCTTGTGCTCTGCGGCGGGAGAGGCCACGGCAGTGAGAGAGGCCCGCGTACCACAAAAAAAAAAAAAAAAAAAAAATACACAGATCATGACCTGCTGCATGAGGAGGCACAAGCCACCCATGGGGGTTGGCAAGTAGCTCCCTCAGCAGCCAGGCTCCCACTTTGGGGAAATGAAACCCCAGGGTCATTTTCATTGAAGGCACAGTTTCAATACACTCACATAACGGAAGTTACAAGATTTATTACTTACAAATCCCAGAAATGGGGGAGGGGGGGACACAATGAGCTGGGGGAAGGGCAGTCCTCCACTTCAGGTTACAAGTGAGCCGGAGATAGAGAGCAGGGTAGTAAGCATCTGTTGGTTGGGGCAGACTTTTCTCGGGTTCAACTCTAAGTGGTCATTTTTAGTAATTTTCCTGGGAAAAACAAAGTGGGAAATTGGGGTGGGTATCCTAAACTCAGATTTTTATCTAAATGTCCAGACTCTGGGTGTGAGCAGGATTGTCATACTGTAAAACGCCTCAAAAAGTCTGTTTTCTCATCACAGAAAACTGGGTATAGGGCTTCCCTGGTGGCGCAGTGGTTGAGAATCCATCTGCCAATGCAGGGGACACGGGTTCGAGCCCTGGTCCGGGAAGATCCCACATGCCGCGGAGCAACTATGCCCGTGCGCCACAGCTACTGAGTCTGCGCTCTAGAGCCTGCGAGTCACAACTACTGAAGCCCGCGCTCCTAGAGCCCGTGCTCTGCAACAAGAGAAGCCACCACAGTGAGAAGCCTGCGCACCGCAACGAAGAGTAGCCCCCGCTTGCCACAGCTAGAAAAAGCTGCGCACAGCAACGAAGACCCAATGCAACCAAAAATAAATACATAAATAATAAATTTTTTAAAAATGGGTATAAATCTTCATGACCTTGGATGAGGCCATGGTTTCTCAAGTATGACACCAAAGCACAAGCAGTAACAAAGAAAAGAGATAAATTTGACTCAACAAAATTGAAAACTTTTGTGCATCAAAAGGCACTCCTACAACATTTTAAAGACAACCCGCGTAATGGGAGAAAATATTTGCAAATCATATATCTGGTAAGAGTCCAGAAACCAGAGAATATAGAAAGAACCCCTCCAAAAAGATAAACAATTCAATGAGAAACTAAATACAGCACTTGAACAGTCATTTCTCAAAAAAAGATATACAAACGGCCGGGCTTCGCTGGTGGCGCAGTGGTTGAGAGTCCGCCTGCCGATGCAGGGGACACGGGTTCGTATCCCGGTCCTGGAAGATCCCACGTGCCGCGGAGCAGCTGGGCCCGTGAGCCATGGCCACTGAGCCTGCGCGTCTGGAGCCTGTGCTCCGCAACGGGAGAGGCCACAACAATGAGAGGCCCGCGTACCGCAAAAAAAAAAAAAAAAAAAAAAAGGTATACAAACGGCCAATAAGCACATAAAAAGATGCTAAATACTGTTAGTTATAAGGGAAATGCATATAAAAACTACAGTGAAATATCACTTCATATACAAATACAAAAGTAAAGCCACCAACAGGGAAACTAAACCCAGGACCCCTAAAAGGCTGGGACCAGCATTTCTGCCAATCATCCCCATAAGGAAAGATCTTGGGCTAGGTTGAGGCTTTGTTAAGACCCAGAACTTTGCCTTCATGCATCCACTTGGACCAGCTCATGCATTTGGTAGACCCTGTCTCTTCCGGTACATTTTCTGTCATGAATGAGATCTGAGCGACTCTTGGAAGCATTACACTCAGAGGCAGGGAAGGAGGGCTGGTTTTTGCTGTATAACAAACCACTCTTAAACTTAATGGTTCAAAACAACATTTTGTTGCCCATAAGCCTGCAGTTTGGGAAGTTCTTGGCGGGGACAGCGCATCTCTTCTCCACATTGCTCCCCTGGAGCAGCTCAGAGGTTGGGGGTTGGAATCTTTGAAGCCTCACTCATCAACATGGTGGTTGCTGCTGCTGCTAATATTGATGATTGGTGGTCAAGGCTGACTGTCAGCTGGGCTTGTGGCCAGAACATCTACAGTGGCCTTTCCATGTGGCTGGCGACAGGATTCCCAGGTCAAGGATCCCAAAAGGGCCAGCAAAAGCAATGCAGTCCTTTATGACCTTGGAAGTCACATAGCATCCCTACCACCACCTGGATGCAAAGTGAAGGAGGAACAGAGACCCTCCTCTTGATGGAGGAGAGTCTATGCCCATTGAAAGAAGAGTATGGGGGAGGGTGGGACATGATGATAGGACCATCTTTAGAAAATACAGTCCTTCACTGAGGGCATGAGATTTAGATTCCTACCAACTACCCATATCGTGGTATGTGTGTGTGTGTGTGTGTGTGTGTGTGTGTGTGTGTGTGTGTGTGTGTTATGTTTCTCCTTTAACCTACTCATATCCATGGGCTCCCTTCTGCCTGGCGCCTGACCTTGGAAAAAGCCCTTATCTCTCCATATCCCAGGCTGTGTGACACCTTGGAAGGTGTCAGGCTTTATTTAGTACTTGTTAATGAAATCTGCAGAACTCTTAGGGTTATAAATCATGTGCCGATAGTTCTGGCTTTGTGCTTAATGGCAAAGCTAAGACGAAATGCCTTCCTCTTGGGTTCCCAGCACATCATTAATTTGCATTAGAAATATTACCACTCAGCAGTTTCCAAAGTTTTCTCTTTAATAACACTTTCATCCCATTAGTACACTTTATGGATCTCTTCTCTCTCTCTCTCTCTCTCTTTTTTTTTTTTCCAGAATGAAGAAATCCAAATTATCTTCCTCTGATTACCCTGAAGTACTTACTTATTCCAAGATTCTGCTTTTGATGGTTCCCTCCTCCAATCAGGCAGCCTGCTGAGTCTCCTTCCTTTAGCCCACATGCCAAAGATGTCACAAAGATCAAATGAGCTTGGATCACACACATGGCAGGGTCCTAGCAATAACAAGCTTATCAGTTAGGAATTCATTGGGCTGCAAGTAACCAAACTCTCAGTAGCTTATCGAATAGTGATTCATCTGTTTCACATAAAAAGTCCACAGGTGGCTCTTGTTTCTAGTAGTGATAGACTAGCTTATTGCCCACCAACACTCTCACCAAGAACAACCCCAAAAGCTGGAGAAAACATATGAAATATGTTTGAGTCATCAGAGAGCTACCGAGGCAATGAGGACTTGCAGAGCCAGATCCCAGAGAGAGGGGAAGTGCAGAGAGGGGAGTCCCACTAAATTAGTACAACTGAGGTTGTGTGGACACTAGCCTATCAGAATGGAGCAGAGACCTGAGGACAGATGCGGTTCTGGGCATGAAACTTGGAACTGCTAGAGGTCTTGGTGATCCCAGGGGAGGAGTTGTGAGGCGGGAGTGGCAGTGAAAGGACATTTGAAGAGCTTAAGGACAGTGACTATTTACCAACCAATAAAGCATTGTTTCAAAAACTTAACTAGTACCAGTGAATCTAGGAAAAGTTAATTACCTACCATAAATCTCTGAGAGGCACAACCATTTGTTAAATCCAGGTATATCAGAATGTCATTTTTATACCAGGTAACAAGTCCAACAAATTTCTGAGTGGCTTTGATTAAATCAGGTGAAGATGAGAAAAGGTACTGGAACTTCTTATGGGAGAGTGTGGCCCAAGGCTTAGGAAAGCACCAAAGAGCATCCCCGCCTCTTCATTCATTTGGTCATGGGACAAATGTGCATTGCCTGGAGTCTGCTGCAAGCATTGGTGACCTATTACACTTGAGACTAGGAAAACTGAGGAGCTTCCCAAACCTGGGCGTCCTCCCCAGCAACCTGCCAGCCTCTGCCATTCCTTCCTCTGGCAGAAAAGCACCTGTGCTAGTTGTACCTGTGAAACGTCAAGTTTCTGGACCATAACAGGTTAAAGAATGGCTGCTCTAGTCCCCAGTCCACCTGTCCCCTGGGGAAATGGGATCCAGGTCTGGCAATCTGGAACACGGGAGCAGGTGCCGTGAAGAAGCAGGGCACTTAGTTGGGTCGTGCTAGGAAAGGGGTTGGTTGGGAGCTTTTCTCCTGTTTAAATTTGAGGTGGCGCTGAGGACCAACTTAACTGCACAGGGAGCAATTACACATTTGTCTTTGAGAATAATTGTATTTCTAAAACTGATGCATGAAGTTTTGAAACTTTAAAAGAAGAAATAAATCTCCACCTAGAACAAGCTTCCCCCCTATTTTTCTTAAAAATAATCCTATTTCAAACTGTTTTTATCTTTCCCATTATATTTTGGTTTGACCTTTAAGTAAAGCCCTTTCTTAACCTAGCAGCCATTTTATTCAGCTTCCTGACTTGAGAAAATATTCCCTGCCTGTTGAGTACTAAGGTGTTAAGCCAATGTTTGCCTAAACTTTGCTTCAAGCATAATCTTACCTTTTATTTTATTATTATTATTTTTTTGCGGTATGCGGGCCTCTCACTGCTGTGTCCTCTCCCATTGCGGAGCACAGGCTCCGGACGCGCAGGCTCAGGGGTCATGGTTCACGGGCCCAGCCGCTCCGCGGCACGTGGGATCTTCCCGGACCGGGGCACGAACCCGTGTCCCCTGCATCGGCAGGTGGACTCTCAACCACTGCGCCACCAGGGAAGCCCATAATCTTACCTTTTAATAAGACACACTCAAAAGGCTGCAGTAGAAGTTTTTCATAGCTCGGAATCCTGTTCATACCAGGAAGGGGAGGAATTGAAGAACCATCTTGTTTGATTAGTAAGTCCCACTGCAATGAATCTGAAAGCGATAGGTGTCTGGAAGTCAAATATTATTCCATCCTCCTGCAGGGATAGGAGCTTGCAGGGGATTCTGACCATAGACAGCTTGGAATGTTTGCCACTCTGAAGTGGGAGTAGCCTGGGACAAACCTGAGCTGTTGAGAGGGGAATCTTTTTGTTTTGGCTTTTTTCTATTTTGGGGGGTGGGCTGGGATGGGGGCCTGAGGGGAAAATCCCAACACTTCTACCATTCTGCCTTCCACCATCTCTTCCCTGAGTGGAGAAGGAATTGCAAATCTTATTGGTCAGAAGCTGAGATGCTCACTAAGCCAAGTTCTACTAGTGCGTGGGGACCACTGGGCTTGGAAGACATACAGCTCTGCCCGACCTTCTTTTTCGCCTCCTGCATCTTTGCACACCAGGCCTTCTTCCTACGTTCAGTTTTGCTTCCAGCTTCTCTGGAGAGGGCCTATCTGTTAAAGATGGAACCAGTCATCCTTTTTGTCTTGGTTTAGGTTTCCCAAGAAACAGACCCTGAAACAAGGATAGGAGTAGAAGTAATTTCTTTGGGATGGTGATTCCAGGGTTCAAGATAGGGAAGTGGGAAAGTGAGGCAGGGAGGAGAATACGGTCACAAAGGGTGTGTTATCAAGGAAGTCATCCCTGTGGGCACTTGGACCTCAGTTTCACTTGGGACACCTAGTGTAGACTATACATCTAGGAGTTATCCCCTCCAAGGGTGGAGTGCTGATAAATGACACACCAATCCCCATCCATCACTTGTTAAGGTATCCTTTTATGGGGTGTCAATCCTCTGGTACTTCCAGACAGCCCTGAAAGTGTAGAGCCAACTCCAGTGACCAGAAAGGCCATCAGGCAAAGAGATGCAGTTGTCATGGGCCAGGTGTCAGGAGCATCTGCTCTGCTTCCTCTCTCTATTGCGTGACTTCTCCATTTGTAGTTGAGTGGGATCCACCATTTGTCCACACGGTCAGTGGAATCCTGTGCCACAGACCCAGGTGACCGAGACGCAAGGAAGCAGGAATGCAGAAACCTTACTTCCCATCAGAGCCACGCTCTCCAGTCCAGCCTGTGCCTCAGAAGCCCTGTACTAGAGATGGGGGCATCTTTGGATGCTTGTCCAGTGGTTAATTAAGCTGATATTTTGCAACTCACTTGGTTCTTTCACCTTGTGGCTGCCCCACCCTTGTCAGGAGTCTCGGGAGGGGAGAAGGCGTGGAGTGTAGGATTTGCAGGACCCAAACCCAAATTCCAGCCTGTAGTGTGTATGTTAGCCATCTTTTGCTTTCCTGTTTTTCAGATTGTCCATTTTGAAAATTATAGTATTCTGTTACGTGAAGGCGGGAGATTTTACAGAGAAGGGCAGGAATGTTTTCTTTCTTTTAAACTTAAATTCAATAGCAGCTTCAAAAAAAAAAAAAAATCACAGCAGCCCCGTTCAAGCTCGTGAGCCATGACAAGCAGAGGTTAAGTTTGGATTTCACTCAAAAGTCTACATTCATTTATGCTTCCTCTGTGAGATAAAGTAACCAATTTCAAATTCGGCTGTAGGTCTCCAATTACGTATCTTTTTTAAACAAACCCACAATTCTAACAGATGAGTGCTGTGTGATATCTTTCTCCCCTTCTCAGAATTGAAGTGCACACTGAAAAGTCCATCACACGTTTAGCTATCAATGTTTAAGTAAATTCTTCCTCTATGGAATGAGAAATGTCAACCTTAGGCTAAATGTGCTGTGTTTAAATTTTAATTGTAGCCGCAAATGTACAAAGACTCTATAAATATACCTGTGTGCCTAGGAAGCTCTCCAAAGAAAGGTTAAACAAGATGACAATAGCAAAGGAGAAGTAAAGGGGAAGAGAGATCCCCGTTAGGTAAAGGGAGCTGGTGCTATTGAAATTGACAATGCATGCATTACTGAAGGGTAAGAGAGTGCTATTTTTGCTTGAGAAATAATAGAGTATTATAATCATCTTCTGGAAGAAGCTGTAAAGCTAGGAGGACATGATAGCTGTTTGAAAAGCAATTAAGCAGTCTCCAAGTCCTCTAGGACTGAAAATAAATGCTGGAAGAAATGTGAATAGCTTGCTGCCCCTATCATGTGTCAGCCCTTCACCAGCCCTGAGCCCTGCCAGAGCTGATGAAGGGCATTTGGTGAAATGTTACATGGGAAGCAGGGGCATGCAGAGCTAGAGCATGAAGCAAAAAGACTGTGTTTAAGATCATGGAGAAAAGGATTTGCCAATGGTCATTTGTAACAGGCTGATTGCAAAACGGATGTTCTCTGTGCTGTGTCATAAGGTGTGGGGTATGCGTGTCAGGATAAGTTCACACAGACCCATTTTTCAGGTATCCAGCTCTACCTAATGGTTCCTTACAAAACAAATACAACCTAGAGTGGACTCGGAAAACAAGCACAACTGAAGGTAATTGCTTAGGCCTTCCTTGGATTTGTTATTCTTTCAAACTTCATTTATCGATGAGTATCACCCCTTACAGTAGACTTTCTTAACCTGGACGCTATTGCCACTTGGTTCTGGATAATTCTTGGTTGGGGGCTTTCTTGTACTTTATAGGATGTTTAGAAGCATCACTGGCTTCTGCCGACTAGAGGCCAGTAGTGCCCTGTTCCAGTTGTGACAATCAAAAATGTCTCCAGATACAAATGAACTTATTTACAAAACAGAAACAGACTCACATGGAAAACAAACATGGTTACCAAAGGGAGAAGGGGGTGGGGGAAGGATAAATTAGGAGTTTGGGATTAGCAGATACAAACTAATATATAGAAAATAGATAAAAAACAAGGTCTAGGGCTTCCCTGGTGGCGCAGTGGTTGAGAGTCCGCCTGCTGATGCAGGGGACACAGGTTCATGCCCCGGTTCGGGGAGATCCCACATGCTGCGGAGTGGCTGGGCCTGTGAGCCATGGCCGCTGAGCCTGCGCGTCCGGAGCCTGGGCTCCGCAACGGGAGAGGCCACAGCAGTGAGAGGCCCGTGTACCGCAAAAAAACAAAACAAAAACAAAAACAAAAACAAAACAAGGTCTTACTGTATAGCACAGGGAACTCTATTCAATATCTTGTAATGACCTATAATGGAAAAGAATCTGAAAAAGAATATATATGTAACTGAATCACTTTGCTGTACACCTGAAACTAACACAGCATTGTAAATCAACTATACTTCAATAAAAAGAAAAATGTCTCCAGACATTGCCAAATGTCTCCAAGATTGGGGGATGGGGTCAAAGTACCCTCAGTAGAGAGCCACCCTAATAGATCAAGTAGAAATCCAGATTTTCTTTCCTTTAAACGTATTCCAGCGTGGTGCCGAGGACGGCCTGTGATCTTGAAGCTAGGTTGTCTGGCTATAGATCCCTGTCCCTACATTTTACAAAAAAGTGATCTGGGATGCTGAGTCTTATGCCTTCAGCCCCTGGAGGGGGCTGTGGGTTGTATTAACTGTTTTCTAGAGAAGCTTCTACTCTGAGCTCAAGGTGCTATTGCTGCTTTCCTATACAAATGAATTAAATCAACTAAAACAATCTATAAACTCTGCGGGGCTCCATATGCAAGGAAAACATGAAAAATGAGTCTGAAAGTGAAAAGTCAGTGATGCCCTAATGTGTGAATTTTAAAATCAGTTGAATTTATTACAAGGTCAGCAGTAATGGTGTATTAATACCCCGATCTATGCCATGGGACAAGCAGATTTTTAGAGTGTGTGTGATGGAGGGGAGGGGTGGAGTGTGTAGTAGAGTCCATCTCAGGAGGCGCCCCATACTGTTGATTCTGAATGCTATGAAGGACGCTCACGCCCTGACTTGCAGACTCAAGTTTAGAAACTTCTCTCTGTAGGCCAGATCCCAAGTTCACCAGTAGATGTCACCCTGGTCCCACCAAAGTTTCTCACTGACGCACACCAGAAAGTTTCAGGGTCCACGGAAGCAGGTTGAGGAGGAAATCAGAGACGAGATTAGCCTCCTCTTGGTCACAAAGGATAAAGTAGGGATAGGATGCTGTGAGGATGAAGTGAAATGGAGGACCTTGTGCAGAGCTGGGGCTACAGAAGATAAAGTTGGTGCACCCCCGAAACACCCCTGAACGCCACTGTAGTGTTGTTCATGCATCTCAGCACCTATGGCCTCCTCCAGTCTGCTTTGCCCTAAGGTAGAGAGAACCAGAACTGCCTGGAGATGATGTCCCACCACTGCAACCCTTAAACAATGACCAATGGGCCAGAAGAACGCTCAGCCGCCTTGACTCGGTCTGGATGGCCCCCGAAATGTCACTTCCTGCACCTGAGCCCTGGGTGGGTGGAGGCTGGAGCAATGGCTTCAAGGCCTTGCCTGGTTTGCTCCTTGTTGAACTGCACCCCGCCAAACCGTCCCCCCTGTCTCCCCCTGCCGCCTTCCTGCTGCCCCTGTCTCCCTCACCTGCTTCCCCTTGGAAGTCATTCTTCCATAAATCACTGTACATGAAACCTCATCTCAGGGTCTGCTTCTGGGGAACCTCATCTAAGACACTGGTTTACAGTTGATGCGCAAAAAAAGTTGGTTCCTTTCCCCCGTGATCATCTATCTGTCTGCTTCAGGTAACAGTGGGATTTACCCAGAGTGGCCCCAGCGCGCCCCTGCCTTTTCCTGAAGGAGGACCAGCATCGCGAGTCTATCCAGCTGACCTGTTCTCTGTCTGCTGTCCCTCTGAGCCCGGCTGAGGCTGGTTCTGGGAACCAATGTGTCTCTTGTGGTCCCTGGGAGTCAAGATTCAAGGTTTTGTCTGCTGATCCATTTATGCTGGCACTGATACTAGTAACCTAAGGCTCAGGGAAAGATCCAGGAGCAGATTAAACGACCCTTCTGTCATTTTGGAGTCAGGAGGGGCAGAAGAGAGGAGAAACAGCAGGAGAGCATTGACAAGGGCTGAGTGACAGTGGGTCCAGGGACCCTGACTCAGGCTTTCTGTCTTGGGTTTGTAGAAATTGAAAAGCTGGCATGCAATTTTTTTTTTTTTTCCCAGCTTGACATAGGATGGCTCAAACAAATTAACATTCCCATCTCGACTGACTCATTTGGCCAGAATAAATTCACATGCTGCAGCAAATAGGAAAAAGGGAGAGAGAGGGTAAAAAGAGATGGGGGCGGGGCGGGGGGAGGAGGGGGAGATGTTAACAACACAAGCTCATTTTTTACCTCCAAAATACACTGGCTTTAGCGTAGCACACTCTTGAGAAAAATGATTAAAACAATTGCTCACATGTGACAGAATAGTCATTTCCATTTAGAAAAATGTTTAAGTCATGGGTTGGGGAGCCTTCCCTGTCTTTGTTAATAATGGTTTAGAGTGTAGGTTATATAAAACGTGTGGATCAATAGATCATTTTCCTGATTAAATTACCGCTACACCACTGTATTTGTAGGTGATACAGCTGAGAAGACGTAGTAGCATGGAAAGGCCTTTAAGTCAGGAAAATTGTATTTCAAGGGTAGAACATGGAATAGTATTAGTTTGTGTGATTTTCCTTTCTCTCTTTTTCTTTTTCAGCATTTCAGATAGATAAGTCTGCTTGTTGAAGAAATGAGATTTTTTTCTTCCTAGTGCTGGTTCCTACGTCTTCTTTCCATTCAGAGCTGAAATACCCACTCCCTCCAGAGATTTGTTTAAATACTACATGAACTAGCTTCCTATTTCCCTGTATTGAACTGGATCCATGAGGGCACAGCCAATAAACACGAGAAGCAATAAATGCCCACACTTATCAAGGGTCAGGAGCGCGTGACACCCAAGGCACTGACACCTTCAATTTGCCTTTTTCTAAGCCTATGAAATATTCTAGGCTTTTCGAAAACTTGACTGCACAAAACCAACTGCTGAATGTAACCACACTGTGAACGACGAACTAAGTCAACTGTGACTCAAGTATTTTTCGCACAAACTGTGTCTTCACAAAAGCCACTGGGGCAGGGAAGGGGGTGGGGACGCTAAAATATGGATGCTTGCGGTAGAAGTTGACTGGAGGCCTGACCATCCTGGCAATCCCCTCAGTGACTCCGTTTCACTTTGCCATTTCACACAGCAAGTTGGAAGAAACCCTTGTTAGGCCTGGTTAGGAAAGGGTCTTATGAATTCACGGCCAGGAATGGAAAAGATGGATCTCTAATCTTAATATCTGATGGGGATTCTGATTTACCTCTTGCAGGTTTGCAGAGAGCAAAAGCAGCTTGCCTGGGACTCTCCTGGCAGTCCAGTGGTAAAGAATCCGCCTTCCAACGCAGGGGACGCGGGTTCGATCGCTAGTTGGAGAACTAAGATCCCACATGCCGGGGTGGGGGGCAACTAAGCCCATGTACCACAACTACTGAGCTCGCGCGCCTCAACTAGAGAGCCCATGTACCACAAACTATAGAGCCCATGCGCCCTGGAGCCCGCGCCACAGCTAGAGAGAAACCTGAGCAGGCCACGCGCCCTAACGAAAAAGATCCCGCACGCCACAAAAAGATCCTGTGTGCTGCAACTAAGACCCAACGCAGCCAAAAAAAAAAAAAAAAAAAGAAAGAAATAAGGAAAATAAATAAATAAAATTAATATTTTTTAAAAAAGAGAGAGAGATTTACTTAAAAAAAAAAAAAAAAAAGCAGCTCACCCAGCCACCAGCCCCTTGAACAAGAGGTATGACTTTTAACAAAAAGGAACGCTATTACATTAGTAATATGCTGCCCAGGGGTGGGGAGAGATGAGCTCACGGTGCTTTCAGCAGGTAATCAAAGCCTTGCCTTAAATTGCCTTTTCTTGCCTTTTGCTGAATGTTTGTTCCAGGGAAATAGCCAAGAGAGGGAATTCTGAAGCCTGTACTCTGAAAATGAGGTGTCTTGCAGAACAATGGACTCGTTAATTGGGTCAACCTTAATAGTTTCTGCAGGACTGCAAGAGATTTACCCCAAAAGACCTCTAGCCACTAATTTATTAGTCATCCCAAGGATATGTCACTATTGCAGGCACTCGGAAGGAGCGGCTGAAATCAAGTGAAGTCGCTCTTAGCTGGGCATCAGATAGGGAGAGTCTGATGGCCTCCTGCCATTTGCAACATCCTTTGAGGACACAGGAGGGTGAGAGAGGGAAGAATTTGAAGAAAGAGAGCACGGAGGCTTATAAGGGGACAATATCTCCCTGGTGCCCAGGTATTTTTAAATGTTTCTTTGACAGAGCACCAGAGACATTTCCCTGGTAATGAAGGCAGAGAAGAGGTACCATCTCAGACATTAAATATAACATTTGTCAAGCTTGTGTGTGTGTGTGTGTGTGCGCGCGTGCGCGCGCGCGCGCATGTGCCTGTGTGTCTGCATCTTTGTGCTAAGTATTTGCAGAATGTCTTGCAAACAACTTCAAAGAACCTAGGGAGAAAAACAGAAGTGTTCTGGAAAGAAAAGGTGCTCAAGATATACTTTTGGTTCACTTAAAGAAAAATCTGTAGTTCTCCCAAGGTTTCAAAAATGTTTTAAAAGCCTCTTAAATTAAAAAAGTTAATTTTACTAGCATTTATTACACGCCTACAGTGTACCGTGCACTGTGCTGTGTGATTTTACAAACACTATCTCATTTAATTTAATCCTCATAATTACCCTCAAAGTTAGTTATTATTATCCTCAAAGGCATTATTCCCACGTGTAGATGTGCAAATTGGGAAGCAAGAGGTTAAATGACACAAACATGGTGACACAAACAACAGAAGTCTGAGCCTTCGTCCCACACGATATGGAAGAGTCACAAGGGGTCTGAAATCTACAATGATTCCCACTGCAGGAATTCCACTGGCTTTGACATAACATGAGGCATGAACCAAGTGCAGCCTGTTTGGATTACTTGTATTCATTATATTTGACATAGCAAAAGTGTATCCAATATAACATCATGTACTCTAGTAATCTATACAGAATAACCTCCTCGTTAGGATACATTCTGTTCACGCATACCTTTTTCAAGGAGTGGAAACCACAGTACCTCAGTCTCCACCTGGGTCTCTGTTGTGATCCGAGGAGGCGTTCTCTCTTCCCAGTGGCTGCCTGCACTGCCATGTGCTTTGGGTCTTGTACAAGGCTCTCCACAGAGTGAGGGTCAAAATGTCTGGCCAGAGACCTGAACTTCCAGCATCCAGAGAGCAGAGAGACAGCATCCGGCTCTGCAGATACAGCGAGTGCCATCAAGGTACGGACCCCAAGTCCTCACGCTCTGGTGGGGCACCCCCTTTCTGAGCTGGATTTCCCAAGAGGCATTGTAATTCACACCCCTGCTAGGATGGCGATATACAAATGAGACAACCCTACTTGGCCGAGCCTAAATACGATTAGTTTGCGGCTGAAGCCCATCTGGCTCTAGGTTTCATGGGTGAGCAAATTACATATGTTGATCTTTAGAAGGTGTGGTGACCCTCACATGCTGGTGTTGATGAAGGGCTGTGTCCAGAACTGGGATCTCAAATCTAAATTATACACGTATATTGTACACCATATCCCTGAATGGCTGGTGGAATGACTTGGGACTATGAGAATTTCAGGTGATTTTTTTTTTTAAAAATGAAACTAGGAAAAAGTACACAATCTGGAAAATGTTACAAATATCTTTGATGTAGACGTTCCAGATGGTCCGATGGGGAACTGCAGTTTCTGATCAGTGAAGCATCTGGAGGGTTAGAGCACAACTCCAGGAGTGACGGCCATTCTCATGCAGCCCTCTTGGGTCAGATAATAGTGGCTGCCACGTAGGGGTCCTACCATGTGCAGACCCTGTGCACACGTTGTATTTAAAATTTGCAACAACTCAGCCACGAAGTTGTCATTAACCCCTTTTATTTTTTGGCCGTGCTGCACGGCATGCGGGATCTTAGTTCCCCAACCAGGGATAGAACCTGAGCCCCCTGCAGTGGAAGCACGGAGTCTTAACTACTGGACCGCCAGGGAAGTCCCTAAGGCCTTTTATAGTCAAGAAAACAGAGGTCCCAAGAGGTTAGAACCATATTCAGGCATGCACAGATAGGAAACCGCGGCACTGACATGTACATCCCACATTCTTCCATGGTGCCCTGGGCTCTGTTCTCATCACCCAATTTTTCTGAGCCACCAATTCCACACATCCCATAAGCAAGATTTCAGGTTTTTGCCTGCCAGCGTCCACCATGCCCTGACTCTTTTCGCCTTCGATGGCTTTCTGTACTGGCCTTGTCCTGCGCTGGTACCCACTCTGAGTAGCCCTGCTCTAGGCAGTCTCCCACTTGCCCTAAGTGGGCTCATGGAATCGACTTGTCTACGCTACTCATGTCCACTCCCCGTATTGTTTCCTTATTCTTCCATAAGCAGAAGTCTTACGGAATTAAATGTGTATGCTTTTCCCCTATTCATCTTTCCTACACCAGTTTTAACTCTTATGTCCAGCCAAAGAGCCTAGAAGAGTAGAAGGAAGTTTTTCCCTTCCTACATGTGTCCATGAATCCCTGAGGGTCTTGTTAAAATGCAGATTTTGATTCAGAAGGTCTGCAGTGGGCCCTGGGACTCTGCTTTCTAATCAGCTTCCAGGTGAGGCCATCCTGCTACTGGTCCAGGGATGGCATTTTGCTTTCCCAGAGCCTAAAGATGGTGTTTAAAGTTCCTGCAAGTGCTTTCATTCTTTTACTGCAGATAAGCCCCCAAGGAGATTTAAATCAATCAATGACCTCCAACTCCTACATGAGACCAGTCCTGGGGGTGGGAGCAGATTTGGGCCAGGAGGGAGCCTATAGCTGGAAGCTGTGTGCCTGGGGCACTCCAGGCTGGATGCCTGAAGCCAGACAGATAGGGGCTTTGGACAGAGTGAGGGCACAATGGGGGTGCTGGGTGTCTCGAGGGGTGATGGGGTGTCTGGAATGGAGGGCCAGCAAGTAAGAGGCAGAAACAGAGGTTGGATAAATGCCTCTTAGCTTAAAATTGTGTTGAGAGCTCTAGATGTTGCATGAAATCTTTTACGGAATAAAGTGAGATAGAAAAAAAATAGTAGGTGGGTTTGGGTTTAGGGGGCTTTTTCTTGGGAGTGGGGTACCATTTTATTTGACTGACCTCCCTAAGAGTTTGGCAAAAACATATTCACCTAAAGTCACAATGGGCACAGCTGGAAAATGACTCTGGGGTCCAAGCCTCCAACTTGTCCTAAATGCCCTTCTCTTCATGATTGTGGGATGCTCAGACCCCAGAAAACTGAGGAACAAACCCCATTCCCAACCCCCACCTCCCAGACTTTCTATTCCTCAAGGTGAAAGTGTTTTTAAAAAAATTTTTAAACTCAGAAATTGTGAAAAAATTTTTGAGTGTAGTACAGGCATTTTAACATGTTACATTACATGTAAACAAACAAAAGCTCATGACTACATCAAAAGGATTACATTAGTAATACACAATCAAAGCCGATTTCCAGTTACATGTAGAAAAACTTGTGGGTCCATCAGGACCACCAAACCTGTATCCCCTCACCAGATTTCTTAACACATCACCCTTGATGGGGGAATTTGCACAGGAAGAGGAAATTCGAAGTTGAAATAGAAGTGGAGAAAATAACCCATAGACTTTTTTTTTCTGTATATTTCGACTTGAAGATTGAATAATATCCAGTAACAGCACATAATAAGGGGAAACTATTCCACTGCAAATATTTCATAAAGCACCCCACCACCACTTACTAAAATTTAAATTTTTTAATTTATTAAAATTAAAATTTAACATTATTTAAAATTGGGGGGAGAGGTAAGTTGATCATTTAGAAGGTCAAATGATTCAACTGAAATAATTTGTGAGACATTTTTTTAAAGAGAAATTTAGAGGCATAGTCCAAACATCTATGAGTCCAAACAGCTCTTTTTCTTCCCCAACAGCTTCACATCCCAAAGGCATCAAATATTAAAAGCAACAACAATCCTAGAATACTCCTTGATGACATAGCCCCTTTGTGCACATTATAATACTCCAACTGGCCAGAGAGACAAATAAGTAGAAAACGTCATGTCCGAAGAAAAGACCTATGACCTAAGTTTATATGGGGCTCCAAAGAGCTTAGAAGAATTACTATTTAGAAATAACTATAAATGAACTACCTTCTATATGATCCCTGTGTAAGAGAAGATTCTCTAGGCTGAAAAAAATTGTCTACTTTCAATTCATCCACTTAGCCAAAGGTCACCCTGTCCCAGTGGGTGGGAAGACCAGGCTCGGAGAACACCCCCTCCCCCCTGCCCTTTCCCCCTCCTTCCTCTCTCCTCCCGCCCTCCCCTCCCCTTTATCTGCTATCTCCAGCCCCAAGCGAAACCCTTGAAACAAAAGTCAGAAATTAGGGACGTGTATTTTTTGGTTATTTTCGCTTTTTTCTTTGTTTTTGGTGTTTCCTTTCTATCTGCAAATTTGTCTAACTTCTTACTCGCAGAAGAAGTCAATATCCTGGAAAAAAACAAAAGCAAAAAAAGATTGAACTGAGCGTGCAGGGTCAGAAAACAGATGTAGATTCTTTACTTCAAATCATATGTCATCAAAGGGAAATTTGGATTTAAAATAAGCAAAGTCTGAACACCAAAGACTATGACACAAGTATTACTTTAAGTCAAAAACTACTTAAAGTAAAGATTCTCAAATACACTTTTAATTTATGGTTATTTGACACTCTCAAGCTCAATGCTAAGACATGATGACAAGCGAGTCGCATTTGTGTAGGTTGGCAATGTTTTGAAGTTATTTTGCACAGCCGTTAGCTCCAGGAGAATCGTTTCAAAACAACCACCTTGCAAAGTAGCTCAAAGGGGATCTTTTATTTCTGTTCTGGGTATACAAGACCCCAGGGCATTAGGAAGAGTACAATTTTTTTTCATGCATAAGTAGAGTCTATCTATCACAAAAGTAGGCATTCACACATTTTCCAGAATGTTTTGATTTTGTCAAATACAGGTGCTGATTTTTTTCTCAGCCCAAGTCTTTACTCAACAAGTGTACCCATCAGTAAGAGTCAGTTAATATTATGTTGGTTTCTTTCTTTGTGACATGGAGCCCTTTCCAGGATAACTTGCATCTAAAACAAAGGGGGTTGGTAGAGAAATTTCACTAACCTTTCAACATTGATAGTAGGTATAAAAACTCCCCCAAATCTCGTTGTCTAGAGATGTCACCACTGAAAGTGTCAGGGGGCTTTTCATGATGCACCTTGAAAGTTGCATGATGCATTATTCACACCTGCCTACATCTACATTATTACCTTGAGATCTGAGTCCTTCCCTGGCACCTCCAGGACGCTTACCGTGGTGGGAACTTCCTTGGTGGCTTCTTGGTACACGTGTTGCTCCTGGACCAAGTTGCTGGGGAAATAACCCACAGTTCCCATCTCGTCCTCAGGTTGATCGCCATAAACCTGAGTGCCCAGAAGTGTCACAGTGAGGGGAAAGCTGATGTGAGTCGTCTTTTAGAAACCCTCAGGCATCCTCTTTGCTATCCATGAGAATTACATAACTGCCAGTGCTTTGCTTCTCAGTCTGGATTCTGGGGGGCTCAGACCCAGATTTGAAGTCAACCCACAGAAACTGTGTGTGTGTTCTTTTGTGGCCTAATCTTCCTGGTCTCCCTACTTTAGCATTTCTCTATGCAATCTTGTGAGCTGCCTGAAATCTTTTTTGGAACCCATAAATAGAGTCTGCACCTTTTTAAAAAAGGTAAACAGACACTGTTATTTTAAAGGACTTTTAAAGGACTCTCTCTATTTTTAAAAATTCAAATGAACAGGTCTCAAGTCAATCTAAGATTTAATTCTTTATTACTTGAGAATTTATCTCTGGTGCTGGAGCTGCAGCTGCAGTGGAGGACAGTAAATCAATCCGGTTTCATCCCTCCCTAGGGCCCACCCCTGCACGTTTTAACTGAAGAAAGCAGATTCTTTGGAATTAAAGACGGTGCTAAAGTTTCCTTAAAAATATTGAAACGTAGCCTGACTGCCAGTACACATGCCTTTTACTTGGCAAATCCACTCAAATATTTTTGAATAAGTTTCAAACTCTTTGGGATGTTCAAGCCCCCATGTGTTTGACTAGATTTCTTGCCAAACCATCAAATAAACCTACATTTGGTTTTGTTATGAAATTTTCTTTGTTTCTTCAAAATGCAATAAAAGCAAATATATATGAATTTTTGCACTGGTATCCACAGCATCTATATTGTTCTTAACAGCTAGTTTTAAATATTAAAAGGCATTGCAGATAGGTAACAGAGGAAAAATTAAGAGAAACATATGTCAAGATGTGTATATATATTAAATAATCTCGTCTTACACTGCCAGCCCAAAATTCTCCAGCTTCTTTTTCTTTTACCAGCTTTGAGTAAACATAGATCCACTGCCCTTTTTTAACGTTAATGAATCTACAGTCTGGGGCACTGTAATCTTCTTGAGCTCGGGCC
Organism: Stenella coeruleoalba; assembly: GCF_951394435.1. Taxonomy (NCBI): domain Eukaryota; kingdom Metazoa; phylum Chordata; class Mammalia; order Artiodactyla; family Delphinidae; genus Stenella; species Stenella coeruleoalba. The sequence goes on along the minus strand of NC_137161.1, from coordinate 43,088,226 downwards.
AGAGAAATAGTATCTAGAAGAAAAAAACACTGAAATGTTTATCTAGAAGAAAAAAACATTGGCTCCTGGATTTTATCACAGCAAAAAGGCAGAGCATATAAGAAAACTAGGAAATCAGAGTGACTAATACCTCCTAATTTATAGCTCATGTTCAGTTCCAGAAGATAACTAAAGTATTAAAGCAGCACCCAGCAGAATCTTAGCCAAGTGAATTCTTCATGGTAAGACACAAAAGGCACAGACCAGGAGAAACAATGCTAATCCCATGCACATTAGAGAAAATTCACTTACAAGTACAATTAGATTTTATGCTATTGTTGCATATTTCTTTTTTGATTATATAATAGAAAGGTAAGGAAAGGCATAAAAAAGTCCTTACAGACACACTCGTCATCTGCACACAGCTTCCTGGAAGCAAGTCTGTCCATAAATATTCCATGCACGGCACATATGGCCACAAGACCTGGGAGGAAAAGTAACAATAGTCTTGCCATCTTCCTTTTTTGCTGTTTTTGCTTTTGCCCTTTGAGTGGAAGTGGAGACTGACTTCAGTGCTTCCTGTCTTTTATGTGAAAGCCAGACATCTGGGTAAGTCCCCCGGCCAATGAGGAGGTGGCTACCGTTTCTCTGCTTTCATAACAGCTACTGGGCTCTAGGGGCTAGTTAGCATCTGATTTCCCAAAGAGACTCAAACTCTGTGTCTTTTTTACACACAAATTGTATCCAAAATGGTCCACCATTGTTAAAGTCACTTTCACTGTGGTTTATTGTATCAGGAAGACATTGTTGAAAGAACTATGAGAATTTTAAGTCATTTAAAAAATGTTTTTAGTTCAAACCTCATAGTCTTTCAATGTACGAGCAAAGATGTACTAACTGCAGGAAACTGTTGCAGATGTGAGATCTATACCCTTAATACAAATAATTTTGATTTAAACATTTAATAAACATCTGGATTTATATAATAGATAAGTTAAGGATGCTTACATTTACAAATCATTCATGATAGGATTCTTAGGAGTCATGTCTGTTGGGGCAAGCATGGACTGTAACACAACAAGACCCTACTAACGGGGGGTGGTGGGGGGAGAAGGGGTAGGTGGGCTGGGAGAAATGGAACAGGCTTTTTTTCTACCTCCTCTCTCGGAGATTTTTGAAATTCAGTCTCAAAACGCTCATGGCTCATAGAGGAGGGAGTAAAGCTGGAGGTTTGTTTCTCCTCGAACCCCCATGCCTGCCTGGCCTGCTTCCGGGCATCTTTCCCATGGGAAGAGGGGCACAGTTACAAGTCATCAAAGTTGAAGCGCTGGGACTTCCCTGGTGGTCCAGTGGTTAAGACTCCATGCTTCCAGTGCAGGGGGTGAGGGTTCAATCCCTGGTTGGGGAATTAAGATCCTGCATGCCACGTGATGCAGCCAAAAAAAAAAGGGACAAAGTTGAAGCGCTAATACCTGTCCCCATCTAGTCAACAAATATTTCCTGAGCATCTGCTATGTGCCAGGCACTGTTGTAGGCACTAGAGACAGCCATGAATTAAAAAAGGTCTGCACCCAAGGGTTTACTTTCTATTGGGAGAAGGAGACAATAGGTTTCTGCATGTTGTAGGGTGTTTGGGATTTTTTTTCTCTCATAAGGTGGCCCCCTGCCCCCTCATTATTTCTAGACTAGAGGCCCTGTCAGGCTGCCCTGTTGAACTTGGTTGCTGATAAAGTTTTAGAGCAGAACCCCCTTTTCTCTCCCCCGAAACACTGTCACCTGACAAAATGAGGGACGAGCATTCAACTTACAAAATAGGTACAAAACAATTTTCCAAGGGATAAACTGGTAAAGCAAAATATAGTACAATGAAAAAGTTTGATTGTTTTAGGGATGTGTGTACGTAACAAAGTTTTACTGTTTGGGTGTGTGTGGTGTAGGGGTGGGAGTGGCGTGTTCTTTTCAAGGGAGGATCTCTTATACGGCTGGCCCTGATGTGGAAGCTCGTGAAATCCAGTATCTTCATTATAGACGAGGAAGCTGAGGCTCAGCACAGGCCAGAGCTGCCTTTCTTCACCACTCCAAGGGTCAGCCAGCAGGACTGTGGTCCAGTGCTGTTTCCATGCATCCACTGTCAACTTAGAATTGGGGTTTTAAGTTCTTTATTTCCTGTTTCACTTCAAGGAAGGGATGAATTAGAAATCATTTTTGAAAGCAGAATGCCAGTGCATTTTTTCTTCCTATAATCTAGGGGCCTAAGAGGATCTCTCGGAAAATGAAAGCATCGATCAAAATCCTCTTTATCCTGATCAGGCAGCTGTTTTACAGACTGCGACAGTCTCCAGCCAGCTGTCAACACAGGAGAGTCAAAAGACAATTGCCGTTTGAGAGGCACTTTCAGAAATGAAGACTGCGCAAACTCAGATGGCCACACCCTAGGCAGCTCCCCAAAGCGGAGTGAAATGTTGAATACAGCCACGTCTGAGCTGTCACAACAACGTAGCCAACTAAGCTGATGCTGACACAAAGCCATCATGGGCCATTTGAAGGTGGAGAACTAAGAAAAGAGATGCCAAGCCTTCTGAGTGCATCCTGGGCAGGCCTGGTACGTCCCAGCATTCTGCAGTAGGCAGAGACCGGGTGAAGACTAGAGGCCTCTTTGTAAAATTTTGCTCACAAATAGGAATTTAAACTTAGAATAACTCAGCAAGCTGTCGTGGCCAGTAGCACACTCGAGTCACCACAGCACATTAGGAGGGTCCAGAGAAGGGCTCTGTCCTGAGCTTACTTCCCTCCTGCTTCTGGATTTTCAGATAGATTCTTTGAGGCTTTAATCCCCCAAAGACATTTTTTTTTCCTTTAGTTCCTAAATTAGCTTCTCAGTCTGGGGTTCTTAAAATGGAGGCTGTGGTTCCTTTAGGGTCTAAAAATGGGCTTTTACAGGGACTTCCCTGGTGGCGCAGTGGTTGAGAGTCCGCCTGCCGATGTAGGGGACACGGGTTCGTGCCCGGGTCCGGGAGGATCCCACATGACGCGGAGCGGCTGGGCCCGTGAGCCATGGCCGCTGAGCCTACGCATCCGGAGCCTGTGCTCCGCAACGGGAGAGGCCGCAGCAGGGAGAGGCCCGCGTACCGTAAAAAAAGAAAAAAAAAAAAAAAGGCTTGGACAAGTGGACGGGGTGGAAGCAGCCTCCTCGCCTTGACGTACAAGACCCTGCATGATCTGGCCCCTCCACCCCTCTGAGGTCACCTTCTGTCACTCCCCCTCACTGGCTCTGTTCCTGGCACACCAGCCACTTGAAAATGCGAAGCTCATTTCTCCTTTAGGCCCTCTAAGCTTATTGCCTGGGATACTTTTCCTCCAGATACTGGTCTTCTGCTCTCTGATAGTCAAGATGTCTCCACCGACAGACCAGTTTAACAGAGCCAGTCCCGCACTCCCGCAACCCAATCCATCCATCACTTGACCAGTGGTCACTGTTCTGATGCACATTTCACTACCTGGCATGCCTTGTTTACTTACTTGGTGATTTGTCCCCCTGACACCACAATGAAAACTCCACGAGGTGGGGACGTCCACTGCTCTATCTTTAGCACCCAGAAAAATACTCGGTACTCGTAAATAGGTATTCATTGAATGAATGCATGATCCCCGAAATTAAATGCTTAGGTGTATACATGCATGTGTACTCTTTTTTTCTGGGCAAAGTCCCTAGGTTTTATCAGGCCTAAAGAGATGTTCATTACACCCCTCAAATTAAGACTCATTGACTAAATGATTAGGGCAGAGATGCTGGGGTCCTGCCATCAAAGCATGGTCTCCAGACCGGCAACTTTAGCATCACTTCATAAAGTCTCTCAGACCCCAGCCCAGTCCTGCTAAATCGGAATCGACTTTTTAACAAGATACAAGTGATTCGTATGAACATTAAAGTTTGAGAAGTGCTGCTCGAGGGCAAATCAAATACAGCACAAATTTTTAGCCAGGATTTCACATTCGTCATCAGGTCTTTGCTGGATACAATATTTTCAAGGGACAAAATGCCTGTTAAGTACCCAAACAAAATACTTTAGGCCTTTAAGTTTAAAATGGAGATGTGAGACTCTCCGAATAGTTTCCATTTTGACGCTATCTTCTATAGACTACCTTTGAAAAATATAATTTGAACTAATAATCTAATCATATAAGCCACTTCATAAAGGTAGAAATCTGCTTTGTTAGTTCTTAACTTTGACTCACGTTGGACTCAATCGGGGAGCTTAAGAAATATTGACGACTGGGTTTCACCCCTAGAGATTGGGATTTAATTTATCTGGGGTGTAGGTTAGGGATGGGCATTTGAAAATATCTCCCAGATGATTCTAATATGCAGCCAAAGTTGAAAGTTAAATGCAAGTTGAAAACTGCTATATTTAATGGATAACAACATCTGCTCCCTCTAGACCCTCCGTGCAACTCCCACAGATCAGTAAGTTAAGGATGGTCAGAAGATCCTAGTTTGATCGAATCTTTTTCAAAATATAGTTACTAAACACATGGAGATTAATGGGCCTCGAGAAGAATAAGTTACAAGTAAGGAGAGGGGAAAGGCTAGAATAAACTCAGTGCTATTGGGTTGCAATCAGAGGTACTGTTGCAAATTCATTATTTTTAGTATAAAAGGTTAGGACAGGCTGAGGAACTGACAGGAGACTAAAGAGACATGACAACTACACTCAACACATGATCCTGGATTGGATTCTCGGGTCATGATTGGGACATCAATCAATAGGATGGGGACTTCCCTGGTGGCACAGTGGTTACGAATCCACCTGCCAATGCAGGGGACACGGGTTCGATCCCTGGTCTGGGAAGATCACACATGCCATGGAGCAACTAAGCCCGTGTGCCACAACTACTGAAGCCTGCACACCCTAGCGCCTGCATGCCGCAACTACTGAGCCCATGTGCCGCAATTACTGAGCCCATGTGCTGCAACAAGAGAAGCCACCGCAATGAGAAGCCTGCGCACCGCAACAAAGAGTAGCCCCCACTTGCCACAACTAGAGAAAGCCCGTGCAGCAACGAAGACCCAACACAGCCAAAAATAAAATATAATAAAATACAAAAAAATAAATTGGATGAATGTTATTCCTTGATGTTGCTGGTCATCTAGAAGTTATGTGGAAGAGTGGTCTTGTACTTAGGAAATTCACACTGAAGTTTTTAAGGGGGTAACAAGCAATCAGGTCAACACACTGTCAAATGGTTCTGCTAGGGCTCAGGGTGGGCCTCCCCGAAATAAGGTATATTGATTATTTTGAATTAGTTACTTAAGGAACCGCCAATGCAAAAGTGACACCCTGACCCTCCTTTCTGCCAACCAGAAAGCAGGAAATAAACCTCTCATGTGAAAGATGCACCCCCTGCACCTAGAGGTAGGACACCCCTTTCACCAGAGATAGGGAATTCAGGTCAAGAAGCTTGTATAAACAAGCCTTGTTACTCCTTTACTACCTCAGGGTCGAACTGTTCAGATTCTTCACTAATTGAGCACCCCAAACCTAAGTTTCTTTGCCATGTCACTTCATCTCTAGTTTATTCTTTCTCTAGAAGGTATAAAAGCTGCCTGCTTTGGCCACTACTTAGGTCTCATTTCTATGAGACCTCTGTCTGCATGAATTAAAAATTTTTTTCCCCCGTTAATCTGTTTTGTATCAATTTCATTATTAGTCCAGCCACAAGAACTCAGGAGGGGTAGAGGGGGAAATTTCTCCTCGACAGTTCAAAAATATGTATGGGAGCTCTGCGTACTATTTCGGCTTTTATATAAATCAGAAAATTTTTCAAAATAAAAAGCTTTCAAAAGTAATCAAATGTCACTCCTCTGCTTGAAATCTTCTTCTAACAGAACGTATGTCCAACACAGACTTGTACGTGAATATTCACAGCCACTTTATTCCTAATGGCCCCAAACTGGAAAGAACCCAAATGCCCATCCACTGGCGGAACAAACTGATCCACGCAACAGAGATGAATCTCAAAAGCATCCTAGACAGGGCACAGTCGCAGTGACAGAAAGCAGATGGGTGGCTGCCTGGGGTCGGGATGGGGGGATAGACTGACTGCAAAGGGGCACAAGGCAGCTCTTGTCTTTGAGGGGTGACAGAACGCTCTATATCTTGATTATGACTCTCACACAACTTATACAACTGCCAAAACTCATCAACTATTGATAGAGTACTAAGAGTAGCGGGGGCTACGAGCTCTGTAGTTGTGGCTCGCGGGCTCTAGAGCACAGGCTCAGTAGTTGTGGCACACAGGCTTAGTGGCTCCGCAGCATGTGGAATCTTCCCGGACCAGGGATCAAACTCGTGTCCCCTGCACTGGCAGGCGGGTTCTTAACCACTGCAAAACCAGGGAAGTCCTGTGAAACATCTTCTGAGACAAGCTAAGGACAGTCACTGAGAGCAAGCAGTTAGAAAATGTACTAGCAAATGGCATTGCTGTCAACATGCAAGAGCATGGTCTTTTTTCTAGTAACTCACTGTTAATACATTTTACGGACATACATGAACTTGACAACTAGGTTAAAAAGTTATTCATAAGAATCAGACTCTGCAGGTGGAAAGTTAAGGGATAAAAATTATTCTGCTTTTTCCTCCTCATGTATGCACAAGAGTGATGTGATAAAAATCTACATAACTCTGAAAGTGGTCTTCCTATAAATATGTATCCCATATATATTCAATACATAAAAAAATCTAAGTGATAAGGAAAAGTCTTGTTCCAGGAAATATTAAAACAGGAACACAAAAAGTGATTAATAGTCACTTTACCATGCACTATACATAAAAAATCGACCACTTCTATAGACACCTGTGGTTTTGCTAGCAGGGGACTTGAATCAATAGCCTTAGGTAGAAATCAAATACTACAGAAAATGAGCTTTGGAAATATCTGAGCATCCGTGTTCAAGAAGCACAAAGAGGCAGCAAGATTAGGATTGGCAACCTTTGCAAGTCAGCCTACTAGTCTTCAAAAAGATTACAGACTAAAAATCTTTCCTTTGGAGGTTGTTCAATAACGAGGTTAATAACTGAGCAGGTATTCCTTAGGAACGACCCTGCCTCAAGAGGGTAAGAGCATAAAATGTGAAGTCTAAAGACAATATTCCCTTTCCATCTGTTTTCCCAGAAAACAGTAAGTACAGTTACTCCTAAATGGCCTTTATTCAATTAAAAACTGGATGAAAAGATTTGTGAAATGTCTACTACCAGCAAATACTATGCTCATTTATTTGAATATGAAGATGAATTTAGATCCTGCCCAGGTCCCACCTTCTTCTCATATCCAGGATATCATTTTTATCATTAGTAAAAGAATCATTAAAAAAACTAAACAGGGAATTCCCTGGCGGTCTAGTGGTTAGGACTCGGCACTTCCACTGCAGGGGGTCTGGGTTTGATCCCTGGTCGGAGAACTAAGATCTCCGTGTGGTGCACCCAAAACAAAGAAAAATCCCACAAACAAAAACAAACGAAAAAATGAATTCCAGGATGGCAGTTCATACACATAAAACATTACAGAAAATATAATCAAGTGCTTGATCTAATTCTCCTTTACTTTTATTAAAGTGGTTCAATGTTTCTCTACCATTAGCTACTCCAAAATAACACTAGAAAAGCATCTACCATTAGCTAATCCAAAATAACACAAGAGGGGACTTCCCTGGTGGCGCAGCGGTTGAGAATCTGCCTGCTAATGCAGGGGACACGGGTTCAAGCCCTGGTCTGGGAGGATCCCACAAGCCGCAGAACAACTAAGCCCGTGAGCCACAACTACTGAGCCTGCACGTCTGGAGCCTATGCTCCGCAACAAGAGAGGCCGCGATAGTGAGAGGCCCGTGTACCGCAATGAAGAGTGGCCCCCGCTTGCCGCAACTAGAGAAAGCCCTCGCACAGAAATGAAGACCCAACACAGCCCCAAATAAATAAGTAAATTAATTAATTAATTAAAAAAAAAATCAGAGAGAACATTTCCTGGCTGTGGTCAGAGGAAGTCCTGGCTACTGAATTAAAAAAAAAAAAAAAAACACACACAAGAAAAGCATCCTATTACAGTTTTATATACCTTAAGATGTGTTCTAGACTAGCATAAGCATTTGATGATAGGACAGTGGGCCAATAAATGAAATATTATGTACAGAATACAAATAAAAGTTTATTGTACAAAATTAAGGCCTTCACAGTTCATAGTTCACTAAGGCTAAACAAAGACTAGGTAATGTTTTAAATCCTTTACAAAAATTTCACATACACTTTCCCCTACCCCCAACTATTAAAGTGGCCTGACCAAATGTTATCAAAACGAAAACTATACATAACACCAAGTCCTTTAAAGGCAGCTATCCCAAATCTTATTTCTTGGCATAGGTGATCTTCATGGCATGGGATGGTGTGATCTTAAATCCCTGTAAAGCATCCCTGGCAGCTCCAGCCTGTCCATCATTTTCAAATTCAACAAAAGCAATATCATGCCTCCCAGGTACCAAACGTACTTCCTTGAAACCAGGGAACCTATAAAGAATTAAAACAATTTTTATATATGTAAACAATTTATATACATGTAAATACAGAGATGATATCAAATACGCAAATGTCTGTGTTTAAATTTGGTAAGCAACTTCCTGATATGAGTCCAGGAAAAGTATCACATCCCAGCAAGAATCCTGAGTGGGATGAAAGAGCCTAAATTATAATTAATACCATGAAAAGAACTGCAGGAATCATGTAAGCTAATTCTGTTTTTGTCATTTCATCAAAGCTTTGTTTCCTGTTTTACTCATCAACTAGAATTAATAATTCAAACATTACAGGTAATCTAGCTTTTTATTTGCTAAATCTGCAGACTGGCTTCAATTCATGATTAATCCTGGAGCAACTCAATGAAGCTGTAAGGAGTTACTGTGTGATATACAAACGGATTCAACCCAGGGAAGTGCTATCTGTCCTGTCAGGAGACTCTCAGAACACAGACTTGTTTATGAAAACACTTACTGATTAAACAGCATGGATAACATCATCTCATTAGTCTCTTCTGGTAAATTATTAAGGAATAAAATATAGTTTGGAGGGTAATCAGGGACCTATTAAAAAAAAAGGCAAAGTTAGTTTGTAAATATAAAAAGTACAGTAAACCATTTGGCTCTTACATTAAAATCTAAACTTCAGAAAACTACATTCCACCGTTTAAGGCTTGTGAAATCTTACTACATCAAACACTAAAGCTGAGAAACAGTGACACCAGAGAAATAAGCAAAAACCTAACAGTAACCAAACAAGGTAGACATTCAAGTCACTTAATAAATATCTGGAAGATTATAAATCTTATTAACAGTTTTTAAGTATTTAACTAACGGTATTTAAAACAATATTTAAGTTTTAAGCATCTGGAGGTCAGCTGGAACGGGAGGATTCTGTCGTCTGGATTATATAACCGATGCTAACAAACCAGAGAAGGCATCGGTGTCACCCATCCTCAGCTGCTTAACCCTCAGATATTCAATCCTCTGCGCTATCGCTCACTACCTCCCAGTGTGTGAGAAAATCTGGAAATAGAAAGATTTCCACTTAGAACCACTGCTTGGCAATTTTTAATGTTTTTTTCTTCTGAGAAAATGAGATATACATGGCATCTAGTTACATACAAGTAAGTGCATACAGACACTGTTAAGCGGAACTATAGGAAAAGGTCTTTATATGTAAGAGCCTCTGTCTTCAGGCTAATTTCGTGGAAGAAAAAAGATGAAATGTAAAGAACAACTTAGGGCTTAGAGAATTAAGTGCTGGCATTTGTGAACTGGACTATAATTGTTGAAAGACTTCAAAAGAGTAGACAATGCAAGAAAATGCAAATAACTTAAAATCAGAGGAGGAAAACCTCAGTGGTGCAAGGAATTCCCTGGATATAAGGACCCTGTCAGACCCTAGCACCCAAGGGATTAATCGGGAAACCATTAGTACATAACTCAGGCTTTCTTTTTGAGGCCTTTATTGGGAAGCTTAGGTAAAGAGTTTCTAAAACTCTTTGGTAAAGAGTTTCCTGATAAGTCTATATCAGGAGACTTAAATATGTATGTGCTGAGGAAATAAGAGCAAAGGCAACTTAACTGTAAAACAACTTTGCTCTATGAGAAAAGATGGGTTAGTGCTTCAGCTAATGGGAATGGATACCAAGCCACAAGCCTGGAAAGCTCTGGGCCATGTACTGTGCGGTAAACAACCATTTTGCTCCTTGACCTCATAGAGCTTAGGATCTATCGTTTTGATTCTGTCATTGACTCACCATGGGAAGCAAGGAATAAAGTCAGGTTTTGTTTTCTCCCTCTTAAAGAAGATTAAAACGTTTTGATGAATGAGTTTCCACATTATTGTGGCTTATACATGGAATCATTTTGTTTTTGGAGACATGCACGTTGTTGTAATTATTGTTATTGTCTTGTAATTTTATTTTAAAGTAAGTATCACATGGAAAAAAATATTACCTGAGGATTTGGTGCTGCATTTCCTTGGGTATTAGCTGAATTTGGTGTTCCCTAACCCAAAGAAATAGAGAAAGAGTTAACATTTCCAACCCCTCTAAAAAAGCAGCAGGTATTTACATTTTAAATTACTTCATAAAAATAAGATTAACAAACAGATTTTTTAAATCTATTTACTTTCACTGAGATTTTACATCTTAAAACTCTGACTCCAACATTTATGTATTTAACTTGTCAAATGTTTTTGAAAGGTCTATATCATAAAGTTCAACCTCTAAGCTTTAAAATTATGGAGAAATATAAGGACCAGTCTTTCCCTTTTTTTAAAAACAACTAGAAAAAAGTCAAGCATTGTACTTAGTACAACTGATTTCTAATCACTTTCAATCCCAAAGCAACTACTTTCTGGATGATAATTTCATCTTTATCTGGTACTTTAAATTAGATTTTGAATTCCTGAACTGTTCAAAGAAAGCAGCTTTCAGTGGCATACTCATGATTAAAGATAACATCTACAGTATTATTTATACACAGAACTCGAAAAATAAGCCAATAGAAATTAACAAATTTTAGAGAATGATGGAACTAAATGTCATGCAAATTAAAAAAAACTGTTCAATATAAATCTGCATATGTAAAGGTTTATATTTTAATCTGTTGCTTAAACACAAATATTGGAATTTTAGAATTCAACCATTCCAGCTTCTTAAAAATCTACCTTTAAACACACACATGTGTACATGTGTGCCTCAAAGATCACCCCTCAAATGGAAGACAGACATCTCTATCAAATTTTTAACACCAAAAAACAAAAATGAACTTTTGCCCATCTTACCTGACCAGGTTTTTTGTTCATGGTTGTTGCAGTCTGTTCCACAGTTTTGGCTTTTTTCTTTTCTTTTTTCTTTTCTTTGTCAGCAAAAGTGCCACGCATTTTAGATATTATATCAGAATCTGTTTTTGCATACTGGATTCGCTGTTTTAATTATTTGAAAACAAGTTACTTTTCATCATGCTGACGGCTGTTTCTACACTTGTTATTAATATTTCAAATTTCATTATGCAAATACGAGCTAATTTTAAACACATACTTAAGGAAATCTATCAAATATACTGAGCACCAAATGAAAATAAACTGTGACCCATGATTCACAACTGCGACAAAGTTAGATTCAACTGTGTTTATTGTAAGAAAAAACCATAGATTTTCATATGAGAAAAACAGGACTGAAATATCTGCACCACTACCCCTCTCCATTTAAAAGAACAGAGAAAACTGCATTGGAAAGCTGTCTATCCCTTACAGAGACACATAGAGGGTCCATATATGCATAGAATTTGTTACTTCCAAAGTTAAAGTACCAAAGATTGAGAATGACTTTCCCTTGAATCTGGTCTATTATTTTTAAATGAAATGACTAACAGTGGCATCCACTTAAATTTAAAAAGCTTTGAAAGGAAACAAAAAGATGGCATCACAGCTAGTGCAACCAGGTCACTTGCATGAGTAATACGCCACAGCCAGCAGGCACAGCACACACGACGGAACAAGCGTTGAGAAACACTGGTCTAGGACAGCATTTCATGAACTTTAATGTGCATCCAATTACCTGGAGAGCTTGTAAGAGTGCAGATCCTGATGCAGGGGGTCTGGTGAGGCCTGAGATTTTGCACTTCTAACAAGCACAAAGGGGATGGTGGGGCCCACACTTTGAGCAGTATGGCCCTGGCCTAAAGCATTACTGCATAGTTGAATGTTCGGGGGAACCGAGGGGGGCGGCAGGCCTCCCACGATACCTCAGTCCCTGAGGCTTCCTCTGGCTGCTGGACCATGGCAGCTCCAAGTGGACTTACCCTGCGAGCAACTCTGCTAGTCTTGCATGTCATCATCTAACCAAAAGAAATAGTTTGGGACCAACTCTGACTTGCTCCCAGGGATTCCCGCCCAACTCCCTTCTTCCTGACCTGAACAGATCTTGGGTGATCCTGTATTTGTCCCTATGACCTGTGAAAATTTCTGACCTCAGCCCTCGCTCTTAGCTGGCTGGTCTAGAGCAGCATTTCTCAACCAGAGGTGAATCTGCCCACGAGGAGACAGCTGGCACCGCTGACTGGAGACACTGTGTGTCGTCATGCTAAGAGGGCAGAGGCCAGAGATGCTGCTAAACACTCTTCCATGAACAATACAGCCCCAACAATAAAAAAGTATTCAGTTCAAAACGGCAAAAGTGCCAGCGCTGAAAACCCTGGTCTAGACTAAATACTGGTCAGGAATAAAAGTCCACCCACAGCTTAGAGAAGGTGCAAGATTTACATTTATACCAAAGGTTTCATGACAGAAGTCCTTAGGAAGATGGTTCTACTTTACTGAGGTATTTTTGGAATTAAATAACCAAATGCCCTTGAATCACAGAGAATAATTTTGTTCTGAGTTCCAAGTTATAGAAAATTTTGTTCATTTCTGATCTGGTGTGTTGGCAACTGAAACCACCTAAGTAAGTATAATCAAGACAGCTCAAGGAACATTCTTTTCTTCCTTCCAGGATGCAGGAGATTTGGCAGTATCTACTACTTTCCTGAAGGCAGAGAACAGACGTCCTAAAATACCTTCAATATGAGATCAGTTTAACGGGCTTTCTCCATTGATTTTAAATAATTAGCTGGCAAGGTGAAGCCGGTGCCAAACGCAGCAAACGATTTCCAGCCTTCCTGCATCTCAGTCACAGGCACATGCAAACTTGTCATCCCAACTAGCAAACAGCCCTAACACCCTCTACGAGAAGAAACTGTTCCTTCATACTAATGTAACTGTACATTTAAACTAAAACCCAGTCTTATGCTACTGCCAACTGAGATCTCACTTATGCTACTTCTTTACACTACTGAGAAAGATAAACTGGTCTCAGGAAATGCCAATTTACTGAAAATTGGGGTATGCAGGTACTATCCCCCAGTTTTCTGCAACAGGACTTTCTATATATATGGTGCCCAGTCAGGTGGGAAATGATGGGAAAAGGAGAGCTGGACGGAGGACGGGAAGAAAATGTGCTCCAGTAACAGACAAACAGCGCTCAGTCCTGAATTAAACAGCGTGGTACCAAAGTCCTCAGACTACTGACCACAGCCAACACTGCCTGGTGTTGTACGTTAGGTCTTCTTGAGACACAGCACACTCATCGATCTGCACACCTTCTGTGGCTGCTTCTCTGGCCCTAAAGGCAAAGTTAAGTAGCTGCAAAAGAGATTATCTGGCTCATAAAGTCTAAAATATTTACTATCTGGCCCTTTTACAGATAGGGTGCTGAATCCTAGTTTAGGGGGAAAAAATCACAATATTGTGTGTCCAGGAGATTAGCTTTCAAGTCCTGATGATGCCACTGGTTACAGTAATAGAAGCTTTCTGTGCCTGATTCTTCATTTGTGTTAAAAAAAAAAAAAAAAAGATCAGATGAGAGGTCTGCACTACAGATTATGGGCCAAATCCAGCCCATGGCCTGATTTTGTATGGCTTATTAGTTAAGTACTTTTTTCTTTCCTTTTCTTTTTTTTTTTAACACAATTTTTAAAGGATTGTTTAAAAAACCACACCCACACCCCCCCCACACACACAAGAATATGCAATAGAAACCGTATGTGGCCCACAAAGCCTAAAATATTTATTATCTGGTCCTTTATAGAGTTTTTGCTCGCTTCTGAATTAAACCAAAGAATATCCAGTGTGCTTATTATTATTGTTTTTTTTTAAACAGGTGAAAGTGAACATGAGCACAGAGCCAGTTAATGGCAGAACTAGATTGAGAACATGGGTCCTTGAAACTCTGGGCCTCGGCTCTTTCCCCAACATCCCTTCCCATCACATTCCAGTTGCGGAAGAAAAGCACTGAAATCCACACCCAAGGTACTACGTACCTATTCACACACCTAGAGCCCCTTGCTATATACACTGTCTCCACCCTGATCCAATCCTGTACCATCTCTGACTTAATACCAATGCCTCCTGAGTTCCCTACTTCCATTCTGCCCTCCCCACAATCCAATCTTCATCCAGCAGCTAAATGTGAAATCTCATGTCACTCCTGAGTTTAAAACTTTCCACGTGTGACTATTTAATTTCCATTCATTGTTATTCATTAATAAAACCTATGACTTTACAACTATGAACTGTCCTCAGATCAGTGCTTTGACTGCATAGCTTCTGACACGCAGTATTTCACTATGGTACTTTCTGAAACTTCAGACTGGATTCCCTCTTTGACCCACGATTTTTGTTTTGTGTTGGTTTACAAGTTTACAGAGGTTTCTTTTTAATCTTCTGAGTAATTATTAATTTCTAGTTCTTTTGAGATGAGAATATTGCCTATACTGCCATTGTTTTTAAAATATTCTACATCTCAATGTATTTTGTTTTTGCCTATTTGAACTATCATAAATCAAGAAGTGAATTATAAGCTCTACTACTGTGTTTCTATAAAAATAAATACATAAATAAAATAAACCGAAACCCACTCTTCACTGAAGGCAAAAAGCAACAGCCATATTTTCAAGGGTATATTTATACATCTATCATACCATTAACAGCAATTAATGCCAAAATAAGAATGATTTACCATCGGTTTGCCATAAAATGGAAATCCTTGTAACTGTCTCAAGGCATTTGTGGATGAGCCCAGTTCCTTAAATATAACAAAAGCTTGCCCCCTCATCTTCATGGTCTTTAGAGCCACAATATCTACGACGTGGCCAAACTGAGAAAACAGGGCATACAGGGATCTCTTCAATTCTGCACAAAATTAGAGGGGAAACCAGTTATTTGTGAATGAAACTACGACAAAATTCTTCATAAAATGACATGGCACTGAGTGCCCCCCCATTTATTTATACAAAGTTACATATTTTAATAAAAACATCATACTATTCCCATTAGCGGTCTAATTTTAAGTTTTTGAAACCATTTAACTATGAGTGAAAACAGATTCAACACATTTTCAGCCCCTACCTATTTTTATCTTTAAAAAGCCTTAAAATCCTTACACGATAAGGGATAAAACATTATTTCAGGCACTGAGAAAGATGACTAGATGAGAATTTTTGAAGCTGTATAATTTTTAAGATGGTTGTAAGCAAACACACTTCAGTTTTTTTAAAAAAAGCACCTACCTTCTTTTTTAATTTTGTCATTCATATTGTTGATATAAATTGTGTGATTTGGTCTGATATCCATGTTGTGGGTTAAACTGTTCAAATAGTCTAAAGAGACAGTAAATATTCCGTTATTAAACAGGGAGGATTCATTCATATGATAGTATGGCATTAAGGACACAGCACAAGGGTACTAACTTTTCAATTCTTTCAACCCCCAATGTCAGAAAATATCAGTTTGGCAGTAGTATTTAAAATCTCTCGAGGACTTCCTAGCCCTCTTTTTTAAACAAAAGGAGAACAGTTCTCAGGCTGAAAACTTGGTGGGGCACTATTATCTAGTCAGATTTTAATAACATTCTTTTATTCCATACATTTATTTATTTTTATACTTATCTTTCACTTATGACAAGTGATACTGTTCTCCCATCTACCTAATAACTTTTCTTTTTTAACAAAATTTAAAAACTGAGATTTCAAGAAAAATGAAAAAAGAAACGAGCAAATGTATATCCAGTAAAAATCATAAAGATAGAACATTAATGGACTTCCCTGGTGGCGCAGTGGTTAAGAATCCGCCTGCCAATGCAGGGGACACGGGTTTGAGCCCTGGTCCGGGAAGATCCCACATGTCGCGGAGCAACTAAACCCTTGCGCCACAACTACTGAGCCTGCGCTCTAGAGACCGCTAGCCACAACTACTAAGCCCACGTGCCACAGCTACTGAAGCCCGCGTGCCAAGAGCCAGGGCTCCGCAACAAGAGAAGCCACCACAATGAAAAGCCCACTCACCACAACAAAGAGCAGTCCCCGCTCGCCACAACTAGAAAAGCCTGCGTGCAGCAAATAAGATGCAACGCAGCCAAAAATAAATAAATAAGTACATTTATTTAAAAAAAAAGAACATTAATGAAGTTTGCCAAGAACTCTTTCATGGATACTCTTACAAAGCCCTTTCATACTATTACTTAATTTATCACCAACAGCCCTCACTCCAAAGTCACCTCTAATGAGAGACTGGAGCGGTACCGCCTGATGGTTAAGAGCTCAGATTCTAGAGCCAGCCGGATCTGAATTCAAATCTGTCTATGCTTCTTCCTAGCTGCTTGACTGAGAGCAAGTTCTAATCTCCCAGGTCCAAATCTGTAACACGGGGATGGTAACAGAATCTACCCAGTAGAGCTAGAAAGCCTAAATGAAATAAAGTTCTAGCAGCTCTGGAATCAGAAGTAAGCACTTCGAGCAGCTGTTACTAACGTCTTTTACAGGTTAATGCAAGTCCTTGCCCAGTTACATAGCTGATAAGCAGGAGGCCTAAGAATTCAGCCCGTGTTTTCTGTCTCTTGCACTTTTCTTTCACACCCACCACACTATTTCATTTTTCCCCACTGTTTTAGTTGCAAACTGTGGCCTTGCTTTATTTCCTTGGTGCCCCGCATATTTCTTCGTTCCATGAACATTTACACCCACAGTATGTGCACAGCATAGGATGACTAACAAGGAAAGAGCCCACAGACAAGGACTGTACTTGTGCGGGTAACAGGGGAAAGGTAACGCTTCTCAGAGGCTTGCGACGCCCTAAACTGAAACCTGGGAGACTGGGGTCGCGAACGACGACGAGAGGGAAGTGACAAGGATCAAACTTAAGGCAGAAAGATCAGAGGAGAAGTTCTCGCTTTATCTCACGCGAGGTTTGATAGTGGCCGGGGCTGCTGGGGTACCGGGAGTCGCCTCCCGGATCCAAAAGGGAGCCTCCGGCAAGCACTTGAAGGCTCAGAGCGAGCTGTAAACGACTCGCACCAGCGAAAGAACACCAGTTATCCATAACTTCATATGCGCGAGGGTCCCCGCCTCTCCAGACCCAGGCACATTCGCCCACGGCCCCGGCCCGAAGCCCCAGGAAGCGGCCACACGATCCCCGGCTCCGACCCGTCCCGCCAGAGACAAGGTTCCTAAGTCCAGGGGCCTAGCCAGACCCGAGCGTCAGTTTCCATGCCTCCCTCGCTTCCTCGCCGACCCTCCGCGAATACGTTCCGGCCCTGGCGCCGCGCCCTGCCCACCCCCAGCTCCCGCAGGAGAGCGTATGACCGAATGGCAACCCGCAGCCGGGAAAGCGGAGAAAGTTAAGAATAAAGCGCTCCAAGCTGGGCCCGTGAGCCATGGCCGCTGAACCTGCCCGTCCGGAGCCTGTGCTCCGCAACGGGAGAGACCACAACAGTGAAGGGCCCGCGTACCGAAAACAAAACAAAACAAAACAAAACAAAACAAAACAAAACAAAAGAAGAGAATAAAGCGCTCCAACTCACCGGAGGCGTCCGCGGCGTCCCGTACAACTCACCGGAGGCGTCCGCGGCGTCCCGTACGAATCACAAGCCGGAAGCCGGAAGCCGGAAGCCGAGACACCGGAAGTGACGATACAAGGCGCCTCAATCGAGGGCCGACAAGTGAAGAAGCCGAGCCCGGAGTGGATCGATGCCCCGCGGTCTCCAAAGCAGCAGTTAAGAATCGCTCCGCGCATGTGCACACATGGCGGGCGGAGAGAACAGGTGCGAAGGGTAGCCGAGAAAAGGGAAGGAGGCTTGTGGGAATCCTGTGGGGTTAAACTGGAATGCTGGGGCCGCGGAGTAAGAGCATAGGGAAAGGCGGTGGTCATTTCCCTCACCATGAGTTTGCGCTGTTCTGTCGCATGCAACAGGTGCCTTCCATCTTTCCAAATCTTATATAGATCTTCCTAGACTTATGATGGATTTACGTCCTGATAAACCCATCTGTAAGTTGAAAACTATAAGAAGCAAATGCATGTAATACACCTAACCTACCCAGCATCACATCTTAGCCGGGCCTATCGTATAAGTGCTCAGAACACTCACATTGGCCTATAGTTGGGCAAAATCATCTATACAAAGCCAATTTTACAGTAAAGTGTTGAACATCTCATGTAATTTGTTGAATACTGCACTGAAAGTGAAAAACACAGTGGTAGTCTGGGTACAGAATGTAGTTAACCCTCATGATAACGTGGCTGCCCCGTGTTGCAGGAAAATGGGGCCAGAGAGGATGGTCATGTCCCAGGTCTTGGGCGAGTCCCTGGGATGGGCACCAAGTGAGGGTCCTTGGCTTCGCTCAGGAAAGAATTCAAGAGCAGTGGCAGTAAAGTGAAAGCAGGTTTATTGAGAGGGATACACATTTCATGGGCAGAATGCAGTCCATCTCAGAAGGCGAGAGTGCCCCAGGGTGTGGGTGTGGTTAGTTTTTATGGACTGGGTAATTTCATAGGCTACCCAGTGGGAGGATTATTTCGACTATTTTGGGGAATGGGTGGGGGTTTCCAGGACTTGGGGTACAACCCACTTTTGGGCCTTTTTTACTTGGCCTCAGAACTATCATGTCGTTTAGCATATGCTAATGTATTACAATGAGCGTATAATGAGGCCCAAGGTCTACTCGAAGTCAAATCTTCCACCATCTTGGGTCTAGTAGGTTCTAACCAGGTTTGTTGTATCTTCGATGGCTGTGTCGTTCTTTTAATGGTTGTGCCCTGCTCCTTACTTCCTGTCTCAGCTGGGAGCTGTGGCTTGCTGCCCAGCATTAGGACACAGTGAATATCTACTGCATATCGCTAGCCCAGGAAAAGCTCAAAATTCAAAATTTGAAGTCTGGTTTTTATTGAATGCATATCACTTTAACACCTTCGTAAAGTCAAAAAAATCATACATCGAACCATCATAAGTTGGGGCTCCTCTGAAAAGTTTTACAGGCGCAGCCCCTAATGCTGACTGTAGGGGCAGATGCCCTGGTTTCATCCTTCTCTGAGCTCAGGCTGCCACCAGTTTACCATCACCTTCAGGGTGGCCAGTATCCACCCCTCAAGTCTTCTCTAATTCTTGGGACTCTGAGGGAACTCTTCTCCAACACTTTACTGAAGAGCTTGAATCCCAGAGGCAGCTAATTTGAGGCCCCAAAGTGGAGGGAATTGTTGTCTCTGTCCAGCTTCTCACCTGATAAGGCAACCACCTCCAGTAATAACCAAACACCAATAAGATCATCTGCCTAAACTCACTGAAAAAAAAATCAATTCCCTACCACCCTTCCCACCTTCTTCTCTCCCCACAGAATGGGTTGACTGTTCTAACGTCAAGTTGTTGGTGTTTAATGGCAAGCAGAATGGGAATTCCAAAACGTACATACATTCATTCATCCACTTATGAAATGTGTGTAAAGCATCATCTAGAATGTGAAATGGTTGTTGAGAGCTAAGAAAAATCAAATTTTATATCTTCCCCTTAACTAATCTCTCTGAGCCTCACTGTCGTCATTTGTAAACTAGGGATCATAACAGTACCTCCTTCTGGAGTTATTGTGAGTATTAAGAGAGCAAAATGTGAAGTAATCAGCACATCGCCAGGCACCAAATAACGGGTTCATAAGTGTTATTTCCAAATACTAGCTATAACTTGGACATATGGATAAAGAGGCCAAATAGATTTGTTTTTTAAGCTGGGGATTTTTATTTTAAAAGATCACCTAAAAGTGCAGCAACTTAAAAATAATGTAAGCTTCTTGAGGGTAGGGATATTTCTTTGCTTTGTTCACTGAAGTACCTTCAGTAACTAGAAAAGTGGCTGATAATAAATATGTATTGAATAAGCGAATGAAGCTTCATGGATAATTAGGCAACACTGAACAAATGTGATGTGTTAGGAAGATGCACATAAGTGTAAGAAATAATATTAAGCAATCACAGAAAAGCAGTATTTTATTATGTAGATATAAAAATTTGAAGGAATGTAAATAGTCCTGCCTCAGTTAAGGAGTTAGAGAGAATATCCTTAATGCATTAAAAGAGAATATAAACTAAATAAAAACATTTCTGAATAGCAAAAGACAAGCTGCCCTGCACATTAGTTTGGTCATCTGAGCAATTAGTTAATTCTGTTTGATGATAATGAGGTTGGCAATTCTGTATTATATAAGTGGATCTGGCTAAGAGCTCTTTATAACTATTGAAAAAGGGTAAGATAAGACTTTGCAAAGACACTACCTGGGCAGAAAATACCACAGGAAATGCAGAGACCTAAAGACAGAGGGCTTGTAGTGTTCTGTTAATCACTGAACAATGGCTACTATACATTACACCGTGAGAAGGAAATCTTCTAATGCCAGCTCAGTGGCAATGATCTGTAGGCTCTTTCCCGGGTTCTAAAAGAGCCAGTGCATTTTCCTGTCCTTGGGCAGTTGCTCTGGGCTTTCCAATAGCCTGTTAATGGTCCTCAATGGTTTCCTGAGTGATTTGGAGAAAACAGTCATTGAAAGTAGCACTGGGAAAGAAAAGAAGGGAAGAAAGGAGCTTTTCTGGTTTTGTGAGTAGCATTGCACAACCTGGTTACGTAGCTATATTAAGAGCATTGTAACACCCAAACTTTGGTTAGATGCACTGTGAAACAACCATCACTCCTTTATAACCAAATTCACCTCTTGAGGGTCATATCAGAAGTCAGATGTCAAAAACTCACTTTTTAAAATTGAAGTATAGCTGATTTACAATGTTGTGTTAGTTTCAGGTGTATAGCAAACTGAATCAGATATATATATATATATATATATATATATATATATATTCTTTTTCAGATTCTTTTCCATTATAGGTTATTACAAGATATTGAATATAGTTCCCTGTGCTATACAGTAGGTCCTTGTTGTTTATCTGTTTACATATAGTACTGTGTATCTATTAATCCCGAACTCCTAATTTATCCCTCCCCCTGCCTTTGATAACCATAAGTTAGTTTTCTATGTCTGTGAGTCTATTTCTGAAAAACTCACATATTTTCAAAAATACTGTAAGAGGGCTTCCCTGGTGGCGCAGTGGTTGGGGGTCCGCCTGCCGATGCAGGGGATGCGGTTCGTGCCCCGGTCCCGGAAGATCCCACATGCCTCGGAGCGGCTGGGCCCGTGAGCCATGGCCGCTGAGCCTGCGCGTCCGGAGCCTGCGCTCTGCAACGGGAGAGGCCACAACAGTGAGAGGCCCGCGTAATGAAAAAAAAAAAAACAAAAAAACAAACTAGAAGAGCAAACTGGTTTGCTCTGAGTTCTGCTGAGTTCAGTATCTTAAATTTCAGTTAGGCAACATGATTTACTTTCCTGTGAAACAGGATTTTTATTGAACTGAACCCAGAGGCAGCACTATAACAGCTAGCCAAGCTTAATGTAGCTACTGATGAGGAAACTTGCTTATTTTAGGGGTAGCAGAAAAATTACTACCAACAGTTGGGAATAAAATGGTGTCAAGACGTCTAGATTATCAGGCTAACTGAGGCATCTCTTAGTGACTCTGAATACAGAAATAGTTTTGTAGCTTATCTGCACATGTTTTATGTCTCTCATTAATGTTTTCAGTATCTTGCTGCAGTCGTTTTGAGGCAGAGCCATGTTTAAAGGAAAATACATCATAAAACTGGTGGATAAATTTTGGCTTATTTATGTTAGATAGAACCGCAAAATATATGACAACTTGTTTGTATCTTCTTTCTCTCCCCAGGTGGTGATTACATTAAGAAATTTATGTAGAGTGACATTATTTTCACAGCAAGTGTTAAACAAATTGAAGCGTTACTGTTGAGCCTCACATCGGGTTTACCTTTCCTGGATGGTTGGGATTACGTTGGCTGAGACTTCATAAAAAGCACCCCCAGCCCCACAATTCAGGGAGGAAATCATTTCATGCAGTTATTTCCTTTCATTTCACTTCAATCCTTCTGTTTTATTCTTTTTGGAAATACTCATATTTAGGGAAGCAAAAACCCAGAAGTGATGACTATTACCTCTGATATGTACTACATTGTTAATGTTAGTAATAGGAAGTCTTTCACATACATGAGAATAATATCCTCTCCCCAAAATAGGTGGCATCTGAGATAGGCTATAATAATATGTGCTTTCCATAAAGCTTGGGAGCAGTATTTTGCCTTTGAAGACTTGAGGACTAATTCAAAGAATTTTGGGGGAAAACCTGAACTTCTTACTATTCAGCATTATGTGTAAACTGTGCTCTGCATGGTACAATCTGACCTCTCCTTGAAGTCCACTAAAGTAACATCACACGACTGCCATTCCCTTCAAGACTGGAAAAATGAGATGCCAGTCCTATGAGGCCCACCCAACAAGCAAAATATTAGGCAGATAAAATTCTTAAGTACAGCAGGTTTTGCTTCCATGATTCAACGCTGTAAATTTTTTTGCATCTTGAGCCCATGACAATTTAAAACTCCAAATTTTAAAAAGGAGACCTTTTTAAAATTGGGACCTCAATTATGTAATTTCAAGCATGTTATGTCATTGATTTCACGGGCATACCCCAGATATCCTAATCAATCCAGTGTTCCTCAAATATTAACGTGTACATGGATCACCTAACCATTTTGTTAAAATCAATTTTTGATTTGGTAGAGCTGGGACAGGGCCTGAGACTCTGCATTTAGAGCAAGCGCCCACCAGATGCTGATGCTGCCATTCCCACATTTTGGGTTGCAAGACGCTAAGCGTTTCCTTTTTAAGAGTGTTTGGTCTACTATCCAGTATCCCACAGTAGTTAGCTCTGGGGCCACTACCAGATACAGAATACTATGGTATGCAAACACAAATCGACTTTCTTTCAAAGGAGGTGGTATTTATCTGAAACATTCCTTTATTTTAACTGTCTTCACCTGGGCACTTGGAAATAAATCTTAAGTGAGAGTGAGAAAGTCTGGACTCTTTGTTCCCTCGTGACAAGAGATTGCCTGGTTGTTTGTGAGGTCCTGGGTCACCTTCTAGTTTTTGGTAGTCATTGCAACAGTGCACAGACATGCCGGTTCTTGTCTCCTTCCAGGCTCACGGAGGGCTTATGCTTCTTCACACCCGTTGCAAATTGGCATGGTTGTGTAACTTGCTTTGGCTGACGAAGCATGAGGACATGAGATATGCATCACTTTCAGGCAGAAGCATCAAAAACCAGTGCACAATTTACCAAGTGTCCTTTTTCCTGTTTTTGTGCTCTTGGAAACATATCCAAGATGGAATCTCTGTCAAGCTTAGATCCCCGAGCGACTACAGCATCAGAGAACAGATCCCCTACACACACATACATCAGTTCAAATTGGTCATGTAACATAAGCAAGAAATAATTAACTAAGATTTAGGGGTTATTTGTTAATGTGGCATAGCCTAACCCAACCTGACTTGTACACTAATTTAAACCACCTCTGAGAAGTAATTCTTAGAAAGTTCAAAAGAGTTTTATAAAACAGTTTCACAATTACAGACTGTTTTTAAGTGCATGAGAGGTTATGTATGTGAGGTGAATCATTCATTTTGAAGGGAAAATCAAAGTAATCAATTTATAACTGTATGATCTATCTTCTGAGTGACCTTCATTGAGTAATTTAATCCCAGGTTTATTGAGCACCTATGTAAAAGGACTGTATAAGAAAATATCTTGAAACCTAGCTGAGAGAAGAATTAGTGGCTGGTAGCATTTTCAGATACCTTCAGAGAAGGGTTCTGAAGAAATAAAGAGATGTCATGTTCACATTCTAATTTTAGGGTGTCAGAATCATCTTGCAACAAGGGACCAGGATATGTTTAAAACATTTCAGGCAAGATTTAACATTATGAGACAGTTTGGATTCTTATCACAAGGAATTTGAAAGAAAAAAAATGAAGCCTCCAGTTTAAATTGCAGATTATGTTCAGACAAGACAACCCTGAAAATTATTTCTATCTGGGGAATCCAAAACAATTATGTAAATGAGGCTGGTACTTCCTATTCTATTTTGTTTAAGGTGAATGTGTAAATTTCTTCAATATCCCCTGGCAGAAACATCATCACACGGGTTAATGAGTTTATTAAAATGGATGGTGAAAAAAAATAAGAAATAGTGTTTATCTCTTATTGATATTGGATAGTCTCCCTTTAATCACAGCCTTTTTTTTTCGGCTTTAGTATGAAGCTACTTTCCGACATATAAAATTACCAAATTACTTCAGCTACTGAATATATTAATATAGCTTATAATACATTTTATCATTTCAGTAGAAGGTTCTAAATAAGACTGGTCAGCTTAGAAGCCAGAAAGAAATTAGTTCTAAGTTATTTCCTCACGACTGAAATTGCAAATGTCAGATTCCATTACAAGTGGCTAAGACAAGAGCTCCTCCCTTGCTTCACTCAGTGCAGGGTAGCCCAGAAGTCTGTGCACTAAGACTTTGGGACCCTCTTACCTTTATTGAACCCCTATAACATTGCGCATCCTGTGTTAACTGCTGAAGACCTGGCAGTGAGCAGCACAGATGTGCCACCTGCTCTCACAGAGCCTCCGATCTCTCGGAGGTGTCAGCCCAATAAGTCAATGTTTGTGAGTTGTGAGTAGCTACTGTGGATAACAAACTACCCCCAGACTTAACGGTTTAAAACAACAACTGCTTGATTATCTCTTATGGACTCTGTGGGTCAGGAATTCAGAGGCTGGGTGATTCTTCTACTCTAGAGCCACTGAAACACTCTGTGGGACTCGGCTGGTGGGTGGGCTGGTCTAGAGGCTCCCAACAGCTGAACTCATGTGTCTGGGGGCAGGAGTGTCTAAAAGACTGAGCTCACAAGGGACCGTCAACTGGAGTGACGAGGCACGGTGTTTCCAGCCTGGTGGTCTCAGGGCAGTTGGATTTCTTACACGGGGGCCAGGTTCCCCCAGACCAAGCATCCCAAGAAAATTAGGTGGAAACTTCATGGCCTTTTTGGACCTAGACTGGAGAATCACACAACAAAACTTTTTAACGATTTCTTGTTGGTTACAAGTGAATCATAAGGCCAGCCTAGATTCAAGTGAAAGGAAACTGAATTCTATTTCTTGCTGTAGGAATGATAAATTCACACTGTAGAAAGCTTGTGGAAAGGAGGCTACCATTATGGCCATCTTTTTATTTTTATGGTGAAAAAAATTTATATTTAGAGTTAGCTGGACTCAGTTTAGATGAACCCAATTTTGTTGGCAACATCCAAAGCATCATAGAAGGGAGCCAATCGAACATATGTCTTCTTCTCTCCATCAGGCCTGATCTGGTGTTGACCTTGGCCACATCAAGGTCATAGAGCATCTTCACAGCCTGTTTGATCTGGCGCTCTTTGACTTTGACATCCACAATGAACACAAGTGAGTTGTTGTCTTCCATCTCCTTTATGGCTGACTCAGTGATCAGGGGGAGCTTGATGATGCCATCATGGTTAAGCTTATTTCTCCTGGGGGCACTCTTCTGAGGATATTTGGGCTGCCTCCAGAGCTCCAGTGTCTTGGGCCATCGGAAGGTGGGGGATATGTGAATCTTCTATATGACCATCTTTGAAAATGCAATCTACCAGAGGAAGAAAGAAAGAAAAAAGCAGAGGTGGAGGGAAAGATTTTATAGACCTAAAGGTAAGAAGGAACAGGCAGTTAGAAAGATAGTAAGTAGGAGGAAGGCAATGGAGAGTTCCCCAGGCAGAGCAAATACTTCTTGCAGAGGTCCTGAGATGAAAAGGAATTTGCCAAATTTGAAGAACTAAAAAAATTAAAAGTAAAACAATAAAAAAGCCAGTGTATCTGGGGCTTCCCTGGTGGCACAGTGGTTGAGAGTCCGCCTGCCGATGCAGGGGACACGGGTTCGTGCCCTGGTCCGGGAAGATCCCACATGCCGCGGAGCGGCTGGGGCCTGAGCCATGGCTGCTGAGCCTGCACGTCCGGGGCCTGTGCTCCACAACGGGAGAGGCCACAACAGTGAGAGGCCCGCGTACCGCAAAAAAAAAAATAAAAAGATAAAATTAAAAAAATAAAAAAGCCAGTGTATCTGGAGCATGGAGGGAGAGGGTGAGGCTTCACATATCAAGAGATCAGGTAGCATCTTGCAAGCCATGTTAAGACATTTGGAGGCTATGTTAAGAGCAAGGGAAATCAGATGTTTGAGCAGAGGAGGAACGTGCTCTGAGGTTCTGTGTGGATCTTTCTGAATGAATTGGAGGGTTCAAGTCTGGGCCAGTTAGGAAATTGTTGCAGTGTCCACACTGATGATGAAGATGGTCTGAATTAATGTGGCAGCAGAGAGACAGATTTGAGTTCTATTTAGAAACGTAATTGACAGGTCTTGCTGGTGGAAAAAACGTGGAGAGGCTAGGGATTGTGAGATGTGTTAGTTTCCTAGGGTTGCTGTAACAAGCTATCACAAATTGGGCAGCTTAAAAATAACAGAAATTTATTCTCTCACAGTTTTGCAGGCTAGATGTCTGAAATCAAGGTATTGGCAGGGACATGCACTCTATGAAGCTCTAGGGGACAGTCTATTCCGTGCCTTTCTCTTGGCTTCTGCTGTTGCTGGCAAGCCTTGGTGCCCCTTAGCTTTGCAGACACATCACTCCAATCTCTGTATCAGTCATCACATGGTGTCTCTCTCGTGTTTCTCTGTGTCTCTTCTCCTCTTTTTATAAGGACACCAGCCGTATTGGATTAAGGATCCACCATACTCCACTATGTTGACCTGAAACAAACAGACTGCCAGATATTTCTCCAACAAAGATGGGTTTATTTGGGATCAGCAGAGAATTGCAATTTGGGGGTCTGCAACCACGTGGAGCCACACGTAAGGGAAGGAAGGCGCTTTTATAGAGAAGGAAAGGAACTTGGCAGGGCCGTAGTAAACAGAGTCCAGGGGTTTTCATTGGCTGAGTCCTCCCCAGCAAAGAGGAGAGTCTTTCTTCCTCCTGTTGGGCTCTGCTACCATCACAGGGTGTGAGAGCTCCCTTTTCTGGTCTCAGGACCCCATTTGATTGAGGTTTCTGTTCATTAAGTGTTTCACAAGTGTGATCTCATCTTAACTTACATCTTAATTACATGTACAAAGATTCTATTTCTAATAAGGTCACACAGGACTTCTCAACATATCTTTTGGGGGGCACAATTCCACTATATGAGGAAAAGGAAGGAATAATCAAGGATGCCTCCCTGTTTTCCAGTGTGAATGCTTGGGGAATAGTGGTGCATGGTATTGAGGTGACAGCAGGCTGGAGGAAGCAGCTAGGCAATCAGGTATTTTACTTGGAACAGGTTAAACTTCAGATGACTCTGAGACATCCAGGTGGAGACGCCAAGCTTGGACAGACAAGTCTGGAGGTTTCGGAGGGAAATCTGGACGGCAAGCCCTATGTTGGAGGAACTGTAGCCTGTTGAGGGACAAGCAAGGGAGTGCAGGACAACTGGCTGGCGGGAACAGAGAGAAAAGCCTAGAGCCCAGGGGACCTCCATTCCATTTCTCAAGACAGGAGGGAACACCAAGGCCAATGGTGTGCTGGCAAACGTGTGACAACTAGCTCCCCAGGGGGGAGGAGAGGAGAGGAAAGCCCTGATTTGGAGAGTGTGCCAATTCCCAGGTTGCAAATATTCCCACCATGGCCACAGGCCTGCAAAATTCCTGAAAATTTCAAAATCGATCCTTGCAAGCTGGTCCAAGCTGGCTCCGGGACAGCCCTGAAGTCAAGGCCCTGTTTCATGCCACTAGTTGTGCGAGCTGATCAATTAACTTACCCTCCCTGGGCGTGGTGTCTTCATCTATAAAATGAATGGCTGCTCCTAACGGTCCCTGCCTTCTCTCACAGAGCATGAATCCCAACAGCAACATTTTGGTTCTGTCCTGATAATAATGAGGCCCTCTGAACAGAGTATGTGGTATTTTTACAGCTAAACAGTTGAACGGATAAATTATAGGTAGTGACACTCCTGCTCAGTGACTGTCAGTTCCTGGAACTAGAAATGCACGTGGTGGGGAGGGGTAGGTATTGAGGAAGGGGACATAGACTCCACCTGTGATGAGAGACGTGGACAATTTTTTTTTTTTTGCGGTATGTGGGCCTCTCACTGTTGTGGCCTCTCCCGTTGCGGAGCACAGGTTCCGGAAGCGCAGGCTCAGCAGCATGGCTCACGGGCCCAGCCGCTCCGCGGCATGTGGGGTCTTCCCGGACCGGGGCACGAACCCATGTCCCCTGCATCGGCAGGCGGGCTCTCAACCACTGCGCCACCAGGGAAGCCAGTGGACAATTTTTTGAAGCTCATGTGGGACCAGAGATATTCTTGTGTTCACTTTTGGAAAATACAAACTGCCACATGAGCTTTCTAGAGGAACGGTTTTCTCATATCTTTGGGTAGGATGTCAAGGCAACATAATCATGCCTCCCCCAAGGTACCTCAAGTCTTTTGGGCCATGGATGTCTCTGATACAAAGGTCATAACAGAGGTCTGAAGGGAGGAGAGGTATTTCGTCTCCTCCTTATGGGAGGAGAGGTATTTCTTCTTTTTCCCATAGTCTTGAGATCAACCCAGAAGCAAGGGAAGGGGAATAAACAGGACTGACCTAATAGTGACATTCATGAATAGTGCAGGAAGCCAAACATGGGGCTGGGTGTGTATCCCTCTCCACTGGGATGCCTGTGGGGAGGGAAACACCATCAGGATCCATTGAATGGCCATAGTCTGCATGTTGGGAAAGTATGGATTATACATTTCTATCCATCTGCATCAGTGGGAAACGTCATGTTCAACAGAGATTGATTTGTAACAGCAGAGATTCATTTGCAGTGGCTTAAACTCACAAAGGTTTATTATATAAGAGACAACTGAAAATCAGCAGGTTAGGACAGTTCCACAGTCTTCATGGGTTAGTTTTCCCTCTATTTTTCTGCTCTGTTTTCTTGCTCTATTTTTCCATATCCATTCAAAAGATCACCTCATGGTCCAAGGTGGCTGCTGGAGTTCCAGCCATTGTAGCCACATTCCAGGCAGCAGAAAGGAAGATGGAGGAAGGCTTACCCCACTGTCTTTTAGGCAGGCTTCTCAGAAGTCTCAGACTATACTTCTGTTTATATCACTTTGGACAGAACTTAGTTATATGGGCTCACCTAGTTACAAACAAGGCCGGGAAATGTACTCCTAAGCAGAAGATGTTGCCTGTGGTTTTGTTTTATAAAGACAAAAAGTGAAAAATTAGTATTTGGAGGCAAGGCCATCTATGTTACATTTCCTACTTAAGAGGTAAAAAATGATACCCACCAAGTTAAATGCATCATAGTGACCTTTCTAGTGATATATAATTGTGATAACATTTATTCCTTTTAAGTACCTACAAGAAATGAGAGATTTACTTCATTATTTCAAAATGTGAGGTGGAAAAAAAATCGGTAGAATCCATTTCCCTACTCTAAACAGTTGACGACAACATACAAACCATGTTTTAAACCTCCCCCTAATTTCAGAGCACCTTTTGCTCCAAATGACTGAAGTCGCAGCTAACGCAGGATACAAGAAGACAATCTGGAACTTAAAGGATGGCACTCTCATTGAAATGTTCCATGAGCTGATGCCTGCGCCTCGTGTTTCTGACATAATCGTGCCTCTCCTCGAGGTGCTGACAATTTAGGCAATTGTCAACGTTAAAATATTTGCTCAGTGTTACATAGACACAGATGTGCACGCCCATCTGCACAGAAAATGTCATGAAATGTTGCTCTAGTTTTCTCTGCCTGCAAATATCCTATACTCACAGGCCCACCCGAAGTCCCATTTCATTCCTGAAGCTTTCCTTGGCCCCAGTGCTCTGTCGTCTCTCCCCTCTCTGCACTCGGGGACCAATTCTACTGTTTGCATTTAACAATTAGTACCCAATACTTAACACACACTGAGAGAACATTTAACATTAGTCCCAAACACTTTAGTAGTTACTTGTGGCCTGTTAGTGTCATATGTAGAATTCTTAACTTTCCAAATTGAGCATGACTTCTTTGCCTCATACCTTCTCTGAATCATTCCACCTAAGGCATTAAATGTTTCCAGGTTGGTAGAGTCCTGTAGATTGCTCCGGCAGTAGGCATCAGAAACCAGAGGAGAGTATACTAACCAGCTCACTGAATGTTTCCATCAAGAGAAAAAAAACCTCACTCCATACCTGTGAGTCTCAAATGCAAATTGTAACCCACATTCTAGAATAGCTAAAATGGAGAGGGCAGACAATGCTTACATATTGTTGGGGGAGTGTATATTAGTACAACCACTTTTGAAAACTGTTTGACCGGGCTTCCCTGGTGGCGCAGTGGTTGAGAGTCCGCCTGCCAATGCAGGGGACGCGGGTTCGTGCTCCGGTCTGGGAAGATCCCACATGCTGCGGAGCAGCTGGGCCCGTGAGCCATGGCCGCTGAGCCTGCACGTCCAGAGCCTGTGCTCCGCAACAGGAGAGGCCACAACAGTGAGAGGCCCGCGTACCGCAAAAAAACAAAAAACTGTTTGACCGTATCCATTAAAACTGAATGTAGGAATATTTTATGACCCAGCACTCCACTCCAAGATTAATGCTCAATAGATATGCATAAAGATATGCAAAATCAGCAACAACAAACATGCACTAGAAGGTTCAGAGCACTACTTATAGTATTCCCAAACTGGAAAGTACCCACGTGTCTTTCAATAGTATAATGGATAAAGACATTGAGTAAGTGTATATTCACACAATGGAATATTATATGACAACAAAAATGGACCAACTCTTGCTACATGCAACAACATGGATAAATCTCACAAATATAATGTTGGGTGGAGAAAACCAAACATAAAAGGGGTCTTACTGTTTGGTTTCATTTATATACATTTCAAAAACTGCTAAGTGGATTAGAAATTAGAAATCAGGATGGAGGTTGCCTGAGGTGGAAGGGGTTGCCCTGGGAAAGAGGCACAATGAGGGCTCCTGGCATGCTGGGGACATTGTACTTCTCACTCTGGATGCTGGTTCCATGGGTAGATGGATTCCCTTTGTGAAACACAAACTGAGCCATGCACTTATGATTTGTGCAATTTTATCTGAGGATGTTATACTTCAATAAAAAGCACGCTGGAAAACAAACACAGAAATGGCAAGCTGTGGTTGGCAAACAGTGGGTAATCACCCATTCCGAGTTCCCTGTGTGCTACTGGGCAGTGTGAAATGAAGGGTTTATAAGAAAATCTCCAAACTTGCTTGTAGCTCTAATATCCTATGCTTCTATGATTCCATTGGAAAGACTAGAAGAAAATTCTTTGACTTTAGTTCACGGTAGGAAATTCTGATTGCCAGGGAGGGGACCCTGCGACCAGCCAGCCCTCTCTGCCTGAGCTGACTATCCATGTGTCCCACGTCCTGGGGGGCAAGCAGTGTGTGGTGGGGCAGAGCATCCTTTCCTGAAGAGGTGAGAGGCGGGAGGCTGTGCTGCAGCCGTACTTCCTAGATTTCTCCTTCACCTTCTCGTCCATCATCCTCTTTCTGTCTTCCCTTGTCAACAGCTCTCCCGGCTGGCTAGCACCCTTTTCTTTCAGGGCTGACAGTTGGCTGGGACAAGTTCCCCCTTTTCTCTTCCCTCGTTGGCACCTGCCTCGATTCACCTTATTATGGCTGCGGCTGTGAGCTCATGCAACCTTTGTGTGCCGTGTTCCCCACCCACCTAACAGCCGAACCTGCACTGTTAGCTTTTCCTGGAGGCACACGGCATCAACATCTAAAACTTGAAACGCTCTCCCTCTCTGCCTTACCTCTCAGTGGCATACTTGTCAATTTCAATGTGCTGCACTACACCGACTGCTCAGAAAAGAATAATCAAGGGAGAAAATAAACAATCGTGGTGCTACAGACGGGCGGAGGGATCAAAGGTAGACATGGATGGGTGACTGGCCCCTCTCATCCCATCACTTAGTTAGTAAGCACTCTCTGCTCACATATGGGTTACAGAAAATGCAAACCCTGCCAGGTGAGCTCTCCACAAGCTCCTGACCTAACAGGGATGCCGGATGCCGGCAAACGTATAGGTAATCAGCAGTGAGAAACCTCAAATTAATAATAATGCAGTGACGAAATGAAGTTGACACAGGGACACAAAAGGGGCATGGGGCCCTCCAAGACGGCATCACATAAACAAAGCTTCATGGAAGGCAGACAGGTTAAAATTGGAAACACTTTGATCGCAGCCCAAGTCTGAGGCTGGTTTGAGAGATTAATGGAGCATGAAGAAGGCTGACTCCGTAATCATGAAACATAGGGATCCCAAGAGCTGGCTCTCTTAGCTTAACCAGGGGGCTTGTGCTGTAGGAGGGAGCGGGATAACTAATGTGATTGTGTGAAGCTAAGGAAAGTTTTGAGCAAGGATAAGTAAAATCTAGTCCATAGTGGAAGCGTTAAGTCAAAAACTGTGAATGTTCTAACCCTCATTATACTACAAGCATTGTTGTAGGAAATTGGCCTTTCTCCCACCCCACCCTCTTCCACCCAACGCACAGTCCAGACCCAAGTTCTGCCTGCTTTGGGTCCAGTGCATTTGCGGGGACTCAAGAGGTGGAAGAGTGGGGAAAGTAAAGAATATGGGTTCATTCCTTCCCTCCATTCCCACTCCTGATATACAGTCATAAAACAACCTAATCCAACCATTAAAGAATGAGACCGATGTGATGGGACCCGTCGCATCCATTTCTAATTTCTGTGATGTTTCTGGTCCACAAACCAACTGAGCATAATAGAGAAAAACAGCCCGAGTTCTATTGGAACTGCGTGAAGTAAAATGCTCCCGGTGCTCAAGAATGCATCTCACTGCCCACGTTAAGGCTCATTGTCTATAAAGCCACCGAAAGACGAAAACTATTCAAAGCTTAATAGTAAAGGTCATAAGAGCAAACGTTTTTATGGGTTTCCCATGTGCCGGCCACAATGTGCTAAGCCCTTGATGGGTATGTCCAGCCATAGTACTGGGATGGAGTTACTGGAACTGTGCCTCTTTTAGAGAAATAAGGAAACTGAAGGAGAGGCATGTCCATTTCTTTCTTTCATTCATTCATTCATTCAACAAACGTTTCTCCTATTGCTTGCCTGGATATAGGGGGTCTGCTCCTCTGCAGGTGAGTGCAGGATCAAGAGCTGGTGCCTTAGTCTGCTTGGGCTGCTTAACAAAGTACCACAGACCGGGTGGCTTAAACAGCAGAATTTTATTTTCTCACGATTCTGGACGCTGGAAGTCCTTGAAGATGTGGTTTCTCCCAAGGCCTCTCTCCTTGGCTTGCAGATGGCCAGCTTCTCTCCATGTCCTCACGTGGCCTTTGCTCTGTGCTGTGTATCCCTGATGTCTCTGTGTCCTAATCTCCTCTTCTTATAAGGGCACCAATCAAACTGGATTAGGGCCGACTCTCTTGGCATAATTTTAACTTCATCACCTCTTTAAAACCCCATCTCCAAATATAGTCACTTTCTGAACATATGAAAGAGGGAAGGGCATGGACACAAGTCATCCCATGACAGCTGGGAAGACGATTTGATTCCTTGAGCAAGATAGTGGGACCTTAACTTCATCCTTCTAAGCTGAGGCTGGAAGGTTCCTTTTCCCCAGCAACATCAAGATTCACAAGAAGGTCTGAACTCGGAGTGGCCGAGTAGTGCGGCGGGTGAACTACACCGAAGCATCCCCCATGTTGTTTGTTATCCAGCCGTCCACCACCTGCAGTACAGTGGTGGCCTGTGTGGGCCAAAGGAAGCAGCTGTGTCCAATTGCTCAGAACGTTTGCTAAAAACATTGAAAAGGAAACATCTGCTTATACTATATTTTTCTTTCTTTTTTTTCCTTTGAATGGTTCAAAAGTGAACAATGTGGATTTCAGTAACCCTGCCACACAGAGCTGGATTCCTGCCTTCAGTAATTCTTTTGTGCTTGTCACATACATACTCGCTCTGAGGCACTTCAAACACTGTTGATTTATCCTTCCATGAATTTGAATAAAGATAGCGCTAGGAGCCAAGTTGGTCCTGCTCTTTGAATGGGATTTCACGGTCTATCTGCAAACTTATTAAGAGCACCTACTCCTTCCAGTTTTCCAGATTTATTCCGATTACAATTTCTCTTAGTCTTCTTAATCTTGAACTAAAGAGCTTTGGGACCCAATAGTGTATTATATCCACCAAAACACTTACTTACTTTACTTCCATCCCTCGAGACATTGCGGAAGAACCACTTAGAAATGTTTGTAAATGTGGCTGGGAAATCACAATGCGTACCTTCACAGTGCTCTGAAAATCTGCTCCCAACTTTACATTTCTACCTCCCTTTAGAAGGCAGCCAGTCATGAGAAAATAATGATCAGTGTATGTTTATATACGAGCATTTTTCTCTCTCCTTTTCAAACCCTTTGCAAATAGTCAACACTGGGAAATCCAGGTACTATGGTACATGGCATCATAGCTGCTTGTCCTGAAAGGCTGCAGAAAATGTGGTGCAGAATCTAACTTCCTCTTGCTTTAAGTCAAAAAGGCTGCCTTTGGTGGAGAACGAAGGGCAACCATCTGCTTACTCAGAGGCGCCCCTCTTTGCACAGGACAGGAAGCTGGGAGGACGTGTGTTTTGCACTGGTTCTAACATGGATCCTTCTGTGACTTAGGAGATCATTTTACATCCCATTGCCTCGCGTTCCTTCTCATTAAGATGGCAGGACTTCACCAGCTTTCCCTCTCACAGGAGTATGGTGTGGAACAATTAAGGGTTAATTAATTAATTGGAGAACAACCATGCAAGAGAGAGAATGAGGACTCCTACTGCATTTCCTTGGCTTTGGGTAAGGCCACTCCTAAATCAGTTTTAATCACAAGCTTAAGCCCTCAAGTTTTCATTACTAGTTACATTTTGAGGTTTAAAATGAACATGAATCTCTTGAATATAATGTTTCCCAAATCAGATATTTTGTTTCCCCTGCAAGACTCATTTCTAGTACCTACTTCACTGGGTTAATCAATAAGTTATCTTGCATTAAATTTAGTAGCTCTATCGTGAGTCAATGAAAATGACCGGGATTTTTTTTCCTTTGCTATTGAATGTTGTTGTTGTTTTTCTTGCTTATTTAAGTTAAATGGAAGAAATCCCATTGTTCAATACGAGTTTGCTTATTTCCATCTTTTACTTTCAGAGATAATCTTGGCCAAAACCCAGGACAGAATAATGACAGACCTTGGATGGAAAGCCAATGACTTTCAAAAAAATATCGCTGGTCACCTGCTGATTATCCAAATGCTGGCTTTGTTGGGAGAACATGATGAGACTGTTTTCCTCCCTGTCTCCCTCCTGGTGCTCGTGCCGTTGATGGGAGATGGGCTGGAGTATATATGTGTAGACCAACAGGGCTGCATGAACGGACTTGCCTCCCTGCTGCTGAGAGGGCTGGCGCCAGTCCTAGGCTCAGCCTTAGAGAACTGAGGTTCAAGTGCCTTTAGCGCTCCAGATCGGTGATGCCCAGGTGGTTCCTGACCACCTTCTTCTATTCCAAACAGAATGGGATCTCTGATTCGTGTTCTGGAGAATGCAAGGCTTGCTCCTCTATCTTACAGAGCAAAGTGCATTCCCACTCCCATGGCCATAGCAAATCAAATTGCTTTATGTTGGAGGTAGAAAGCCTCTAACTGAGCCTGGAGGTGTAGCTGCCACTGTTTTCTAGTTTCCCCAAAAATATGCTGTTCTGGTCCTCAAGGAAACATATGCAGAATCTACTCAGTGTGGAAAATCAGCTCAATTTTATTCCATTCATTCAACCAATGTTTATTGATGATTGACATGTGACACTAACTTCTAGGAACAAGAAGAAGGTGGAGGACACAGTCTGTCTCAACGAGATCAAAGGTAACCTAAGGTGGGAGAGCACAGCAAGGTAGGAAGGTCAGGCCCAAGTCCATTGGTTTGATCTTGTCATAGGAAATCTGGTCAAAGATGGAGTGGACAGGTTGGAGAAAGAGAGATGAAAGTTTTTCTTTGGGGATTAAGTATCCAAAGTCCAAATCTGGGAATACTTATTGTATTAAGTATGTCTAAATAGAATACTTCTATTCTTGGAATAGAAATTCCTATACTTTTGCTGGGTGCAGAAGAATTTTTGTTCATGTAAATTCTTCCAGATAAAGAATTTGTTTGCTTTTATACACCTTATGTCAAATTTCTTCTTATTAATAATGGAGTGAGAAGAGAGGCCTCAGAGATAATCCAGTCCAAACCCTTCATTTTATTTTTTATTTATTTATTTATGGCTGTGTTGGGTCTTCGTTGCTGCACGGGCTTTCTCTAGTTCCAGCTAGTGGGGGCTATGTTTTGCTGCGGTACGTGGGCTTCTCATTGTGGTGGCTTCTCTTGTTTCAGAGCACGGGCTCTAGGTGTGTGGGCTTCAGTAGTTGTGGCATGTGGGCTCTAGAGCACAGGCTCAGTAGTTGTGGCGCATGGACTTAGCTGCTCCGTGGCATGTGGGATCTTCCCAGACCACAGCTAGAACCCGTGGTCCCTGCATGGGCAGGCAGATTCTTAACCACTGCGCCACCAGGGAAGTCCCAACCCCTTCATTTTAAATGTTAAAAAATCTAACTCTGAAACTACATGATTTGCCCAAAATCACATTGATAAAAAAAAAAAAATGGTGGACTGGGTCTGGAACTCAGTCTTCCTACCCAATCTCGTGTTATTTCAGAATAAGAAATTACTATGTAATTGCTGTAATTTCCCCGTGATATTTTTTTCTTCGTTGCTTGAATTTTGTGGAGAAATCTTAAATGTGTCTGGGTAAACTGAATTCATAGAATTAACTATAATGTGACTTGATAGATTGCAAAATGGCCACAAATTCTTTCCCTCTTTCACTCCTTGAATATATTCTTTACCTTGTGACTGACTGGCTTTAACCAATGGGACATTAACAGGTGTGAGGCAAGCTCAGGCCTCAGGCGGGCTCATGCTTTCGGTTTTACCCTCTTTCTGCTGTTGGGTCCCAGCTTCCCCGTGAAGGAGTGGAAGCTAGGCTGCAAGCTGATGAGAGATGAGTGGACCAGTCAGACCAATATCCCCATCACCTCTACCAGTAGCCCAGCAGCCCTCGGCCAAATCACCCACTGACCACAGATGCGTGAGTGAGGCCGCCTGGGCTCAGCTAAGCCCCACCCGGACAGAAGAGCACCCGGTCAATGCCTGAGCTGAATAAATGACTGTTGTTTTAAGCCCCATAATAGTTAGGGTGGTTTATTGCAAAGCAAAAATCAGCCACTACAGTGAATGTAAGGATGAATGATAAGCATAGAAGTGAGTTCAAGAGGGGAGAACATACTATTGCCAGTCAGAGTAAATGGTCAGAGGTTTCTTGTGAAACCTAGACTTTATATACAAGAGAGCAGAACCTTAATGCTGAATTTGCTATTTTATGGAGGAAAAGGCAGAAGTTATATTTCGTTTTCTCCATAAGAGAATCTTCCTCATGGGATGGATACAAGTTCTCATTACACTTATTTCCTAACTTAATATCAAGTCTTGGCCAATAACTGGCCACTAATTAACATGAAATTGCAAATAAAACTTTCTATTAAGAGCACAAACACGTATGCAGGCACGTGCACACACACACGCAACACTGTCGGATGCAGAATTGTGCCTTCTCTTACAGGGTCATTTATCTGGAAAACTGCTTATTGTTGTCTTTTTGAGCCAGAGCTCTGTTTACTGTGGATTTCTGCCAAGATAACCCTTGGCATTCTTCAAAGGTTTCTCTTTTAACAAGAGCATCTCTATAATGAATATGCTTTCAAGGAGTTGAAATATAACCCTGACAGAATATAAAGATAACTCCTTGTAATAAATAAATACAACACTATTTCCTGTGCTCTTTGAGAATAAAACTTAAAAGAAAACAGTTTTTAAAGTCGCTTCAGAAAGAGATAGGCTCCCGACAATATTCTGTAACTTCTTCCCATTGCACCATCTTAGAAATTATAGGAGAAATATATATTTAAAAATAAATATATAATCAGGATGGAAAACAAGAAGAGGTTTTTTTGGTAGATCAGAAGGAAAGTAAAATTGTACCGTACAAAGTGAAAACCCATGTAGGAGAGGACTTCTGTACAATGTGGGGCGCTTCCAGCCTAGAGGTGGCAAAGATAGGGGTGGGAGGGGACCTGGGGTGTGGTGGCTTCTGGATCGCTGGTTGGGATACCACCAACAGACAAACCGAACAGTTGACTCCTCTTCCCCTTCCAACTCTCTGCGGGGCTAGAAAGTGCTCAACAGGACCATCTTAGTCCAAGCAGAAGAATCTGGCATTCAGATGGGACAGGAGGGACAACACTGAGGACGATGGTGACCAAACGTATTAGAAATTGCTCCTGTCCAGAAGGTGGCGTGCCCTGCTGAACAACACATCCTGTGCCCACCTGCTACTCTCCAACCTGGAGAGAGGCTGCGGTCCACACCACCTAGAAGCAGATCCCCCTTACCCAACATAATGAATGAATCATTGAATGGGTTGTCATGGCGAAGACAAAATAGTCACAGAGTCGGGGCAATAGGAAATCGGCAAGAATATGCAAACATTTGAGTGGATCAACAAGTGGAAAAGCAGCACCAAACTCAACAAATT
Organism: Stenella coeruleoalba; assembly: GCF_951394435.1. Lineage (NCBI taxonomy): Eukaryota > Metazoa > Chordata > Mammalia > Artiodactyla > Delphinidae > Stenella > Stenella coeruleoalba. The sequence goes on along the minus strand of NC_137161.1, from coordinate 43,049,109 downwards.
AAGAAACAGAGTTGGGCTTCCCTGGTGGTGCAGTGGTTGAGAGTCCGCCTGCCGATGCAGGGAACACGGGTTCGTGCCCCGGTCCGGGAGGATCCCACATGCCACGGAGCGGCTGGGCCCGTGAGCCATGGCCGCTGAGCCTGCGCGTCTGGAGCCTGTGCTCCGCAATAGGAGAGGCCACAACAGTGAGAAGCCCGCGTACCGCAAAAAAAAAAAAAAAAAAGAAACAGAGTTGATTATAATCCCTATTCTATGACAAATCTAAGAAGACACTGTAGCCATAAAAAATGCTCAGTTAAAGATCTAGGAAATATTTTTTAAATGTATTGTTGAAATTAACAGCTAAGTAATGGGCCGAACAGCAAAATAGACATTGGTGTAACATAAACCAGTGGCCGGGAAGACTAAGGGGAGGAATTCTACCAGAATGCAGGATTTAAAAAGCAAAAAATTATGGGGTATAGAAGAAAAATTAAGGGGTTTGGAGGAACAAGTCAGAAGTGCCGACATCTAATGAGAATTTTAGGAGAGAGCAGAGTGAATGGAGTGAGAGCTCTGAAAGCAATACTAGAAAAAGAAATCAGAACTAAAGAAAACCATCACGCAAGTTGAAGAGGCCCAACTCTTGTGTTATCAACAAGAGATGTATCAGTAGTATAAGCATGTCAAAAGGTTGAAAATAAATACATATAAAAGCTATAGGAGGTACATGCTACCAAAATAGAACTGAAAAACAACACTTCTAGGCAAAGTTAGAACTGGAAAGCATTAAAGGGACAAGAGATATTTCTTTTTTCTTTTTTTTGTTTTTTTTGGCCACACTGCACAGCATGTAGGATCTTAGTTCCCCAGTCAGGGACTGAACCCACACCCCCTGCATTGGAAGCGCGGAGACTTAACCACTGGATCGCCAGGGAAGTCCCGAAGAGATATTTCATATAGATAAAGGGAACAACTAACCAACGTAACAGTCACAAACTCTCGTCCCTTTATTTCCCAGCTTTAGAATATTTAAACAAAAATAAATAGAAGGACAAAATCTTTCAAAAAAATTCATCCCAACTGATAACAGTGATTACATCTGGGGAGTGGAGTGAAACTTGGGTAACAACAAAGAAGACTTTTCCTAACTCTGTATTACTTGAAATTATTTTTTCAAGTTAGATGTATCCATGTATTAGTTTTATATTTAACACATTTTAAAAATAAATAAGATTTTACATATATATTTTTAAGTTGTTCCATACTTAGTAGTACTTTGAATATTTAAGCCAGGAATAATTCCAATCCTGGCCAAAACTTTTTCACCTACTAGAATCTTGTTTGTCTCTGCCACACAGACTTTATCACTAAATTTCTTGCCTTTCTGCACTGTTGTCGGGTTGTTAAATGAATTTCAATCATGTAAGTTCAATCAGAGTATCCTGGATGAAAGGGATTTTTCTGACATTCTAATAGAATATCATTAATAGTATTTAGAAATACTATTTTTAATGAATGCTCATTATGTGGTACTTTATGCATTATCTCATTTAATCTTCTCAATAACCTTTGAGAATAAGTACCATTACAGATCCCATTTTACAGATGAGACGATTGAGGTTTTAGGCAGAGTAAATAACTCGTCCAAATTCTGAGAGCAACTAAGAACAGGAAGAACCAATATTTGAAAGTAGGTCTGCTTGATACAGGATTCTGAATTGTAACCACTGTGAACAGACCTGGGCTCATAGAACCTGCTCACCATGTCTCAGTGATCAATCGATGATTTCACATCTCACGGACAGTCTTCAGGTTGCAACACCCTATGATGTCAAGAAGAGGGAGTTGAATCAGAGAGTTTGAAGGGTCATAATGAATAATTTAAACCCGAGAGGGCCTCAGCATTCATTTTACAGGTAAGGAAAATGAAGCCCAGAGAGGTTAAGGGAGAAGTCCAAGGTCACAGAGCTGGACCCTGAAACAGCTAAGATGGAAACTCAGCTCTTCTGGATCCCACTGCAGCTCTGTAGAAAGTAACATCAGAGGACATGGCTCCGGCAGCTTCTCAGCAGTGCTCCTTCCACATTCCTCCCTGCAAGTCTTCGGGCTGCACTGTCCCTCTGGAGTGCCCTGGCGGGCACCCTTCCATGTCCTGTAGCCCCAGCACGTAAATCACTGCTTGGAGTGTCTTCAAGTGTGCCACAGGGACTCACTACGGGTGGCTTTTTTCTAAGGTGCTAAAATCAGAGATGGTTCCCAGAGCAGAATGCAGGACGTCAGACATTCAGAGAGATGCGGAGGGAAGAAAACCAGAGAACAATCATAGACAGAGAACAGAGAGATCCTGAAAATATCCAGGAGAAGAACTGGGGCTGTACATGGGACAGAATAGGTTCAGATATCAACACGCAGAAGGTCTGGATGAGAGCCATCCCAGAACCTTCTGCTGTGATTCCTGAGCAGTTTCTCCTTGTGCTGTTGTGGTTTCCTTCTGTGTGAGCGGTCACAGTTAGAAATACCTAATTTTGGTGTTTGCCCAACATAGAAACTACAGTCTGTGAGGTGACCTGTAAAGGAAAATGGCTCTTTCTTTTTTTAACTTTTTAAACGTTCTATTTAAACTACGTATTTCAAACTTACAGGAGAGTTTCAAAAATGAAACAGTGAACACCTGTTTACCCTTTGTCTAGATATACCAAACGTACTGCGCCACACATCTCTATGTATTTTTTCCTGTTTTTTTTTCTTGTTGAACCACTTCAGAACTTCCGACATCATAACTCTTTACCTCTCATATCCTAAGAACTTTAGCCCTCATATCCTAAGAACAAGGACATTCCCTTCTGTAATTACAATACCATTATCAAATCCTGGTTATTTTACAATATTGGTAAAACGTGATGATCAAATATACAGCCCGTATTCAAATTGCAAAAACTCTCTCAATAACGTTCTTTCTTCTCCGATCAAACATTGCATACAGCTGACATTTCCCTTTAATATGGAACAGTTCTCAGCCTTTCTTTGTTCTTTATGACCTTGACATTTTGAAGAGGACAGGCTGGTTGTCCCTCAATTTAGTTTTGTCTGATGTTTTCTCATGATGAGAGTCATTCGGTATTTATGGCGGGCATACCACAAAAGTGAGGCTGTGTCCAAGGGAAATAGCTTTAATCACAATATTTTTATATGATAATTCATCCTGTCAGATATTCTGTTTCTTGAGTTCAAGGAGTACGATGTTAAATGACACCAGATTAGCCATAAAGCAAGCCCAGAAAGAGAGTACACACTCAAAAGGCAGGTCCCGCTATTGACCATATTTTCAACTGCATTCATTACACAATAGAAAGCAACTCACTCTCTACCCAGGTCATATCATACCGACCTCTTTATCTGTTTCTACCATAATGACATCCCTGAGCAGCATTAATTTCTCTAAAGAAGGAAGGGAAAATTCTACTTGGAAAATTACTCCCCATTTAAATCGGTCCATAAATGAAAACTTTGACACTTTCATCACCAAACATAATCATTTCCCTTTGGAATCATCATAGTCTTCAAAGGATTTGAAGAGCTGGAATAATTCAATCAACTTCCCATTTCTTACCACTTGAATTTAAAAAATGATGGGGTGAAATGTCACCTTTAAAGATATCCATGTCATTATGTATTTATAACGTGTTTATGTTAAGGGCACGTTTCATCTAAGGAGCTCATAATACTGAGTTCTGAAGACTGAAAGTGCCTTCTCTGTTTACTGGTTTCTATTTCCCAAGCTCACCCTCTTCTCTCCATGACCTGCCACCCCCAGTTCCAAGCCTCCACCATCCTCCTCAAGACTGCCCTGTTTCCTAACTGCACCCAGAACTCTTGCTCCCCATAATCCAGTTTTCACCCAGCGGACAACATGATTCCCTTAACATGTACGTTACATCATGCTACTTTTCTGCCTGATACTGTTCAGTGACTTCCTCTTTTTTTTTTTTTTTTTTTTGCGGTACGCGGGCCTCTCACTGCTATGGCCTCTCCCGTTGCGGAGCACAGGCTCCGGACGCGCAGGCTCAGTGGCCATGGCTCGCGGGCCCAGCCACTCCGCGGCATGTGGGATCTTCCTGGACCGGGGCATGAACCTGTGTCCCCTGCCTCGGCAGGAGGACTCTCAACCACTGCGCCACCGGGGAAGCCCAGTGACTTCCTCTTTATTGCACTTAACTTAAAATCCAGAGCCCTTACCACAGGCAACAGGACCCTGCCCACCTCTCCACTGCCTCTCCTGCTTGCTCCTTGATCAGCCTGGTGCAGCCACACTAACTCTTCTGTTCCTTGAGGAGCTTGTCTCCTCACCTCAGGGCCTTTGCACTTGCCGATCTTTCTGCTTGGAATCTTTTTTCTTTGGCTTGATCCTTGAGCATTCCTTCTTGTCATTTGGGGCTCAGCTCAAATGCCACCTCATCAGAGAGGCTTTCTAGGACTCTGTCACCTGAAGTAGCCTCCACCCCAAACCAGACTATGTATGCTTTTTCTCCCAGAGTATGTATTCACTTCCCTAGCTTTACCCATCACTTCTGTACTGGTGAATCCCAAATTTCTCTCTCTAGTACCTTCAGATCATTGCCATGTGGAATTGTTTTGGCAATTTGAAGCTTTCTTAGGACTCCTCAGCAAGTCTGAACTGGTTTGTCCAGATGGCAAAAGGCCCAGGGTGCCTCGTTATTCAAAAGAGTCTATTAATTTCTGAAGGGTAAGGATGAAATCTCACTTTGTTTCTGTATCACAGTCTGGACATCCACTCAGTAAATGTTTGAAATCTTTTAAACTTCAAAGAAAATAAAGACTTTACTGTGTTAGTGCATATACACATGTCACATGGCTTTTTCTGTGTAATAAACCACTCCAAAGTTAGTGGCTTAAGACAATAACCATTTATGAATACTTGGCTTATGACTCTGTGGGTTAGCTCTGGGGGTAGGGCTCTGCTGGTTGGTTCTTCTGGTCTTGGCTGGGCTTACCCGTGCATCTCAGTCAGCTGCTGAGTTGGCTGATCTAGAGGTACTTCAGGTGCTCATCTCTGCTTCCCATGTTCTCTCATTCTCCAGGAGGCTAGCCTGGGCTTGTTATCATGGTGATGATGGAAAGGATCCCAAGAGAGCAAAAAAATGTGTGCAAGTTCCCCTGACACTGAGGCTTGGAACTAGCACACTGCAAGCTCTGCCACCTCGTAATGGCCAAACAAGTCCCAAGACCAGCCCAGACTCAAGGCCTTTATCTCTTGATGAAAGATGCTGCAAAGTCACATTGCATGGGGGGTGTGGGTGCAGCAAGAGAAATTATAGTGGCTATTTTTGCAAACAGTTTACTGCAATAACTAATGGTTGGCTCAGGGAATGCATCTCTGAAATGTGGCTGCTTAAAGTTAGAAGATAACCAGAAAATGTTAGTTAGGCAACTAAGTCTAACTTCTTTTTCTGTTTTTGCACAAAATCCCATAAAGCATGACCTGATCCTTGCAAGTGCACTTCAGTCTATTGCTTCCAGGGAAAGAAGTTAGAATTGCAACTGCTCCAGGACCAGGTGGCCCTAATGGGTCAGGTCATGACAAGCGCAACAAGTAGTGCCTCAGAGAGCAGTCTCCATGGATCTGCCCTAGAAAAGCTCAGTTAATCAATAACTTGTCTGAATGCGTGAAACAAAGGCTCAGCTTATTGCAGGGTGGCAGAGAGGAGTTAAGGCTTCTAGGTGTATTTGGTCATTCCTTTCCCACCTGTCTTGTTGATATGACAACTGAAGCCTGACTCTTAGGTTCATCAAATATACAGGGGTATATCTGAAGTGCAAGAGGACCGCTTTGATGGGGATTTTTTTCTAACTTCAAATAGGCAAGTGCTACTTCCTGAATTTTTTTATTGGAGGTCCTGAATGGAAATGTACATGCTTATCAAATAATCAAGGCTTTCTCAGGTGGATGAGGAAGGTACTAATGCTTTTCTTTTACTTTTGGCCTCACCGCACGGCACGTGGGATCTTCGGGCATGCGGGATCTTAGTTCCCCGATCAGGGATGGAACCAGCGCCCCCTTCATTGGAAGCTCAGAGTCTTAACCGCTGGACCGCCAGGGAAGTCCCGCTAATGCATTATTAGAATCCTTGGAATGCTTTTCAAACACATTGGAACCCCACAAGCAAGAAATTTAAAATTTAATTGGTTTAGGGTGGCCCCCTTTCATGATTTCGTTTTTAAAGCTGCCCAGGTGATGCTAATACGCATCTGGGGTCTTGAATGTCTGTGCTAACGTAATGAACCCAGAGTTATAAAAAATGGCCAGTGTAGTTAAAAAGGCACTGTGGGAATCAATATATTTGTATCTTAATTCTGGCTCCACCACGTTCTAGCTTTTTGGCCTTGAGAAACCTCAGTGTCCTCATCTGCGTAATGGGGGCAGTAATAATACCTATTGTACAGGGTTTGCTAGGGCAAGAAATAACATTTTTAAAGTGTATATTAAAAGAGAACTAAAAGAAATATCAAATTATAAGGAATGGTCAAGACCAGATGAAAGTGCTTGGAAATGCACAATGGGATGATAAAACTATTAATCAAGTGTTTACTATATAAAAGTCAGGATACATATTTGTACACCCATGTTTTGGCAACATTATTCACAACAGGCAAAAGGTGGAAGCAACCCAAGTGTCCAGTGACGAATGGATAAACAAAATGTGGTCCATACATACAGTGGAATACTATTCAGCCTTAAAAAGGAAAGAAATTCTGACATGCTGCAACATCGAAGAACCTTAAAGACACTATGCTAAGTGAAATAAGACAGTCACAAAAGGACAAATACTGTATGAGTCTGCTTATATGAAGGATCTAGAGTAGTCAAGTTCATAGAGACAGAAAGTAGAATGGTGGTTGCCGGGGCTGGTGGAGGAGAAATGGGGTGTTGTTTAATGGGGACCGAGTTTCAACTGGGGAAGATGAAAAAGGTCTGGGGACGGAGAGTGCTGATGGGTACACAACAGTGTGAATGTGTTTAATGCCACTGAATTGTACGCTAAAAATGGCATAAAATAAATTTCATGCTATGTATTTTACCACAATTTTAAAAAGTTAAAATAATTGTTTTGTTTTGTGGGGAAAGGAAACAAGAGGTTCTGATTGGAATGGGACACATGGGAGGATCCAGGGTCACCAGTGAGGTTCTGTTTATTGAGCTGAGTGGTATTCCTAAGGGTATTTCCTTTATAATAGTTCATTATTTGTTTTATTTGATTTTCTGTCTCTGTTTTACTTTCTAGTAGAAAGGTTTTTTTAAAAAATAAAGAAATAATATATAAAACACTTAGAAGCGTGCTCAGCAGATAGATAGCCCTCCATGCATGCGAGTTATTGTTGCTATTACTCCATGAATCATCTCTGTCCCGCCTCTCTCCACCCACCTCCACCACCACCCGGCATGGTGACCTGCTAAGGACCCAGAGAGGCTGCCAGACTGAACCTGAGGGCTCCAAGTCTGATGGAAGAGGCAACACCACTAGCCCTCACCTAAGTGCTGGGAGCAAAGGGGAATCATAGGTGTGGTCATGGGGCGGCATCAGTTGGGGTGCCTTCCCGGGGGGAAGGAGGGAACCCAAGCCTATTCTAAACAGAGAGAAGCTGAGTTCATCTCCAGGGTACATTTAGTCCTGTTTTATTTTATTTTTTAAAAAATATGTATTTATTTGGCTGTGCCAGGTCTTAGTTGCGGCACGTGAGATCTTCATTGCGGCATGCAGGATCTTTAGTTGCGTGCCGCAACTAATAGTTCCTTGACCAGGGGTTGAACCTGGGCCCCCTGCAATGGGAGCGCGGAGACTTAGCCACTGGACCACCAGGGAAATCCCCATTTAGTTCTGTTTTAGAACTCCATGCTCAGGGGTACTAGGTGCATTAAAATTGGTGACCAATGTAAGATGATGAGCTAATAATTATTTCAGGTTATAAGTGCTGGAGGCATTCAGAGCAAAAGGAAGTGGCCTTGAAAGATGAATGAGGTTTGGAAAGGCAGAGGGAAGATGGCAAGGGAATGGTTTTCCAGGAGCCAAGATACAGAGGAACTGGCTGGCATCTTGTGACTTGGTGAAAAGACCAGCTGGCACCAGAGGGACACATGGGGGAAATCAGGTTACACAGGTCGCCTGGAGCCAGACTTGGGATGGTCTTGGATTCAGGTGGAGAAATTCACATCTGAAATGATGGGAAATAGGGGTCCATGGAAATTTCTTGAGCAGAGGTAGTGAAAGGATTTATTTCAGCTACAACCCTCAAGGAAGACAGAAGGGGCTGGTGGGGGAGAAGTTTGTGAGACACAAGAGAGATTTATCTGAAAAGAAAATCAACGGGACTTGGTACCTAACTAGATACGGGGAATGAGAGAAAAAAATACCAGTTCTAGCCTGAATTAAGGAAGGTGGGCAGTGTCCTTCACGAGATCAGATTCTAGCATTTTTTTTTTCTGGGCTCTAGACAATCTCAACTTTGGCTGCACAGTTGAATCATCTAGAGCTTGTATCAAGATACAGATTGATTCAATGTGCCCCGGGGCAAAATTTCTAACAGGCTCCCTGGTGAGGCTGACACTGCTGGTCCACAGATCAACCACACTTTGAGATGCAAAGTTTTAGAACAGTCGTTTCCAACTTGACCGCGCATGAGAGTCTTCCAGGGAGCTTTAAAACATCCAAACACCCAGATCAGACCCCTTCAGTCAGCATCTCTGGGTGGTAGGATGTAGGCATCAGGATTTCTAAAGCTCTGCAGGTGGTTCACACCCACAGGCTAGGTAAACTGGGCTTTAGATCCTCTCAACTGCAGAGTTTAAAAGAGCACACTTAAAGCCTTCAAAGGTTTCCTGGATATATTCTCCAGGGAAAATGACTTCCCCAAGATTCTTTTTGGAGTGGTTCAATAATTAGCCTTTTAAAACATGTGTGCACCCAATAATCAATAATAACAAAAATCAAATTGTCCCTTAAGATGAGGGTACCTGAGCAAAATAACTGGCAGTGGATCGTTAATGCTACTGCTGCGAGCACATGTCTTTTAACTGCATGGAGGAGATGTCTTACAACACCTGCAAAGCTGCATGATTTACGAGCATGAATGCACGGTGCAGAGCCGCTGAATTGCCTCAGCTCATCAAAGAAGCTTCTCTGAGAGTTATTTTGAAGACTTCCTGCTGGGTCTTCAGTCCACATTTCTGTATACCCATCTCTGAATGGTCAGGGCTGCTGCTCCTAAGGCCACAGGTGCCTGGACTCAGCCCTCTGCTCCCTGTTAGTCTTACTGTGCTGCAAAAACACACAGGCAAGTCCTATACCATGTAGCAATTAAAGTCCTTTACCACAGACTGCAAATCATGGTTGTAAAAAAGAGCTCCACCCGCGGCTTTCTCCCAGTGCCTTGGGATTTATAGCAAGTGGTCTTCATTCTCCTGGGTATTAGAATTACACAATGCCCATGCTGGGCAGAGAAGTTTAGGAGGCGGGGTCTGGACCCTCACCCAGTGCACAAGTGCATTGTAATCCGATTTTCTGCTGGGCAGCCTGGCTGAGATACAGAGCGAGAGCAGTTCCTCCTGGGTGCATAGAGAGGCAGTGTGGTATCATGCAAAGAGCCTTAGTGCAGGCGCCAGGAGTCCTGGTTCTTGCTGGAGTCTTGTGTTTTTGTAGCTGGAGTTTCTTCATTTGTAAATCTGGAATTAGATGGCCTTCTTTGTGAGGTTATTATGATCAGGGACATGCAGGTAAATGTTTAACAACAAGCTATCTGGGGTGGCAAAAACCTGATTTGTATGGTTTGCCCATTTCCATGGTGTAAATACCCCCACCCTGGCCTATATCAAACTACCAACCTATGGTAGCAAGCCATTATGCAGTGTTTCCATCATTCAGATACAACAGACATAACTACAAGGACATAGATACCTGTAAAATGTAGTAAAATAGTTAGGAAGTGATGGGTTTTGTATATTCATCACCCTTTGTAAAAATACAATTCATTTCATTTTAAGTTTGTATATAACTTAATTTTTAATAATGGATGACTTAAAAACCAGCTCACAAAATTCTTAAAATTGTTTAAGTTGGCTCTCACCAGCCAGTAGAAGATGGTTCCAGCAATCTCTTGGACGTGATGATTTAATGAAATAATGTGTAAAAACATCTAGCATAGTCATTGGGTGTTTGTTTGCTAGTGCTGTCATAACAAAGTACCACAGAATGGGAGACTAAACAACAGAAATAGGGATTTCCCTGGTGGTGCAGTGGTTAAGAATCCACCTGCCAATGCAGGGGACATGGGTTCGATCCCTGGTCCAGGAAGATCCCACATGCTGTGGAGCAACTAAGCCCGTGTGCCACAACTACCGAGCCTGCACTCTAGAGCCCGCGAACCACAACTACTGAGCCCGCGTGTCACAACTACTGAAGTCCATGCACTAGAGCCTGTGCTCCACAACAAGAGAAGCCACCGCAATGGGAAGCCTGTGCACCGTAATGAAGAGTAGCCCCCGCTCGCTGCAACTAGAGAAAGCGCGCAGCAACGAAGACCCAACACAGCCAAAAATAAATTAAATAAATAAATAAATAAACAGAAATATATTTCCTCACAGTTCTGGCACCTGGAAGCCCAAGTTTAAGGTGTTGGAAGGGTTGGTTTTTTCTGAGGCCTCTCTCCTCGGCTTACAGACAGCAACCTCCTTGCTATGTCCTCACGTGGCCTTTTCTCCTGTTTGCACATCCCTGGTGTCTCTTCCTCTTCTTATAAGGACACCAATCCTATTGGTTTAGGACCTCACCTTTATGAATTCATTTAACCGTAATTATCTCTTTAAAGGCCCTATCTCCCAATATATTCGTATTGGGAGATAGGGCTTCAAGATAGAAATTGGAGGGGGGGTGGACACAATTCAGTCAATAACAGCATTTAATAAATATGAGTTGAATATAAAAAGTAGAGCTTCGACGATGAGCTGAGAATGACCCATCTCCCTCTCTTACAGGAATTATGTCTCTTTTTAGATCCTATAGGTAAAGAAAAGACTTAGGTTAGGCTCGAATAAACCTTGCCTGGCGGGGGGGGTCTGCCCTCACTGTGCTGGGGCTCATATGCAGATGGTCCAGCAAAGTATAAAGGGCTGAACAAGTGGAAGATTGTTGTTGTGGTTACTTATGTCCTTTTCTACCATGACTGGTTGTCGTGGTTGTTACTTTAGTACCAGCTAAAACTTCTAACTCGTGCATGCCCTTAGGGATGTTGTGTGTGCAACAGTCCATCAGAGGTGTGTAAGTCCATCGTGGGTGTGTAATTACTTAGGCTTTTTGCTTTCTAATTCTTCATGCCTAGAGGCTATGGAGCATGGAGGTCAAGAGTTCAACCTCTAAAACCAGAATGCCTGGATTTGAATCTCAGCTCCACAGTTATATCGTCTTTTTTATTTTTTTAACTTGGATAAAATTTTATTTATATACCAAAGGGATATAAAGGGATATTAAAGCCGCCTAATCCACATTTCCAGTGAAGGTGTCTAACTTAACATACACAGGTATTTTCATATCACATTACAGTTGCTGCAGAAGCTAAAGCCCCCCATCCAAAGACCACTAGGAATACAACCATCCTCCAAATGTTTAGGTTTATTTAGCTCCCTGCAGCAAAGGGGAGCACACCCCAGAGAAACCATGGACCTCTGAGTAAGAAGGAATTAGGGTGGGACTGCAGTGGGATTGGTCTTGTTGTGAGTGTTTCTAGGAAGTTTGAAGGAGGTTGGGGGTGACACTGTTGGATGGGACCTGTCAATACTAGGGAGTCATTCAGTGATTGGGTATCAGGATCATTTTTATCTGGAGGACAAGAGTATTTTTTTAAATCAATTAATTAATTTTTGGCCGTGTTGGGTCTTTGCTGCTGCGCACATGCTTTCTCTAGTTGTGGCACCACTCTTCGTTGTGGTGCGCGGGCTTCTCATTGCGGTGGCTTCTCTTGTTGCGGAGCACGGGCCCTAGGAGTGTGGACTTCAGTAGTTGTGGCATGCAGGCTCAGTAGTTGCGGCTCATGGGTTCTAGAGCGCAGGCTCTGTAGTTGTGGCGCACGGGCTTAGGTGCTCCACGGCATGTGGGATCTTCCCCGACCAGGGCTCGAACCGGTGTCCCCTGCATTGGCCAGCAGATTCTTAACCACTGTGTCACGAGGGAAGTCCCTGGAGGACAAGAGTATTAAAGCAAGGCTAAAGTTGCAAGTGGTAAAGAAGCTGTAGTCACTTGTGTTCATCCTAAGAGGGGAGTGTTCAGTCATCTTTGTGTTTCTAGAGTGTCCTTGTCTTTGTCCATTTAAAGTACTGTCACATGATGATGTACTGTCTGATGATCATGTATATTCTTTGAGCATTGTTTATTTCAACTGGTTTCATTATAGCCTAGTTGCTTTCAGGGCTGTTTCTCAAAGGTATCTCAAAATAGCATTCTTATCACTACTTAGCTATAATACTTATTAAACAGGCAGCTATTTAAGACATGAGTATATTGTGATAATGATCGCATGGTATATGTAGGTCAAATCATTATGCTGCCCACCTTAAGCTTATGCAGTGCTGCATGTCAATTATATATCAATAAAACCAGAAGAGGGCTTCCCTGGTGGCACAGTGGTTAAGAATCGCCTGTCAATGCAGGGGACATGGGTTCAAGCCCTGGTCCGGGAAGATCCCACAAATAAGCCCGTGTGCCACAACTACTGAGCCTGTGCTCTAGAGCCCACGAGCCACAACTACTGAGCCCTCATGCCACAACTACTGAAGCTGGCGCGCCTAGAGCCCATGTTCCGCAACAAAAGAAGCCACCACAATGAGAAGCCCGCACACTGCAACGAAAGAGTAACCCCTGCTTGACACAATTAGAGAAAGCCTGAACCCAGCAATGAAGACCCAATACAGCCAAAAATAAATAAATAAAATAAATAAATTTATATATTTAAAAAAATGGAAGAAAAAAGTTATGAGTAAAGATGCATACATATTACCTTATCGCACCTATTTTGTGAGATATATACACATGTATATTATTGTGACGAGTGTGTTTCAATATAATTGTAAGTATTTAATAATTTTATGTGCATTTTATTTTATGCATTTAAAAACATTATTCTGAGAAAGAATCCATAGGCTTCACCCAACTGTCAAAGAAATCCACAGAATCCGGAAGTTTAAGAGCATCTGATAGCCCAACTCTGATTCTACAGGTCAGAAAACAGGCTTGAAGAAGACAAGTGGCTTTCCTGAGATTGTACCAGACGTCAGCGGCAAAGCAAGGATCAAGATCCAGTTCTTCTCCCTCCTAAAGGCAGTGAAGAAAGGAGAAAAGAGTGAAAAGGACATGGACTTTGGAGACGGACAGATCAGCATTTCTTGGGGTAATAATACTGTCTTAGCTTGGGTCTCCTTCAAAATAAGACATGTGGCAAAACTTCCTCTTAGCATTTTACTGAGGGGTCCAACCCCAGGGTGGCAAGAGTGAGGAGAAAAAGAAAGTGAGACAGGGATGGAAGGAAAGCAGATACCAGGAGGCTGATTATTGAGTTCACTGCAAGAAAAAGCAGACAGCTATTTAATCACGAGGATGCCCAACAGGCACAAAGAATCAACGTCACAGGAAGAGTGAAGACACTGAGGGGACACCGAGCCCCACGTCGACAGCTGGGAACACACTGTCTTCACAGCCCCGGGTTAGGGGAACATAGAGAAGTTTGGCAAGAACACATTCGTGGATTAACAGGAGATAAGTTGATGGTGGCAGCAAGATTTTCCATCGAGGGATACTTGGAACTGAGGAAATTTGGAAAGGTGCATAATTTGGACCTGATGTGAATCTCTCTCATACCACTGTTGTGGGCATTAGAAATAGAGCACTGAGCTAGGAAGCAAATTCCAAAGTTGGAATATACAACGTAACTGGCAGCACACACCTCCTTTGTGTTCTTTCCACCGGACCACAGAAGCTTCCCTTAATGACTTTTTCTCAAGGAACTCAGAATGTGACAGTCTCTTCCTCAAAAGTGGTCCTCAGACTTGGCTGCACATTGGAATTAGCTGGAGAATTTTTTTTTTTTTTTTTTTTTTTTGGTACACAGGCCTCTCACTGTTGTGGCCTCTCCCGTTGCGGAGCACAGGCTCCGTATGCGCAGGCTCAGCGGCCATGGCTCACGGGCCCAGCAGCTCCGCGGCACGTGGGATCTTCCCAGACCGGGGCACGAACCTGTGTTCCCTGCATCGGCAGGCGGACTCTCAACCACTGTGCCACCAGGGAAGCCCTTAGCTGGAGAATTTTTTAAAAATAATGATGACTGGGTCCTACCCTGGTGATTCTGGCTCAGTTGGTGTGGGGTTCAGCCTGGACATCAGCTGATCTCAAAGGAAGGTTTGGGTCAGATTGCAAATGCTTAATTGCCAAACTGAAGACCTGCAGTTCTTCAGTTGGTCTTAATTTCATTCTTTAGTTCAACCTTCTACATTTCTTGGATTCATTTTGCTTGAAAATTCCACTCTGGTTGCACCTTCTCTGTGGCCTAGGCCAAGAGTACCCTGACATTCTTCCCATTCCCTTCTCATCTCCATATCTATGTCCGCAGGCACAAGGGATGGTTCAAGAGGACCTCTTAAAGCAGTTTCTGCTTCTACCCACTTCATAGCAGGCAATACAGGCAATACTGTTTTTTTCTCCATCACTACTGTCTGTCTGTAAATATGAATGTCACACCTGCTAATTGAGATATCCAGTTTTAGGCATTTCAGTTTGAATAAGTCTAAACTAGAGCTAAAGTATTAGGGGCCACTGCTAATTGAAGATCACTCAGGAATGAAAGTGACAGATCACTAAGGTTACTTATCAGTAAAATAGAGAGTTCAGGATACCTAAACTCCCAAGATCTCAGACTTTGGGGAAGGGGTGGTGAGTCACTTGAACAATCCACGTTGGATAAGCTCTCTTTCATAACGTCCTTGCAGATACCAAATGCCAAAGCATTTGATTTATGTAAATAAATTTAAGCCCCAACTTTTCAAAAACACAGCTATTGGATAAAATGCGGGCCAGCGGAGGTCCTGTTGAAGTTCACCATGTCGTAGTGCTGCAGAATAGAACAAAGCTGCCTGTTGCAATGAGAGACACTCAAGACATTGCTAGTCTGCACACAAATGCAGGAGATTGTAATTCAGGAGGTGTGCAAAGAGTTGCCTTATTGCTATTCAAAAGGCACGTTCTCATTTGAAAAGTCAAGGAAATCGATATGCTGTAGCGACTGAGGCATTCAGAGGCTCAAGGCACAATAGAGAATGACCCCCTCCCCAAATCCACAGATCAAAGTCAAAGCTCTAGTCCTGCTTGGAAGAGCAGAGCCTTGGAAACTCCACAAGGCAAGAGCTTGGCCTTGTTCCCTAGAGAGATAGAAGGTTTTGGTTATTTCAGAGAATGAGAGAAAGCATCAAAGGTTGAAAATAAACATTCCAACTTTAGAATAGTTATCTAAAGTCAGTGGAAGCTCTTGAGAATGGCCATCATTCGATTGTGTGTGCTAGTGACAATGCCTGCTACATCCAAGATCAGTAAGACGTACTTTCTCTTTACTCTCGACTTTGAAATAACATTCAAACCAGATGCAGAAATAGAAAAGGAGAGGTCGACTGGCATCACACAGTTCCCTCAAAATCCATTTCCTTAGTTTGCTATTTGGACATAAGGAAGCGTATGCAAAATTTATCATCCTTTATTTTTTTCATAAAACTTAAACAATGCATTTATGGAGTACCTACAATGTTCAGGTGACTATGTGATTGTGACTGAAACACATCTTTACTATTTTAATATTCGAGTCAGTTCAACCTGTGAACTCAGCCTTGTGCTGGACCCCTGGGTGCCCAGTTGTCTCCGTGCCTGGGACCGTCCTGCTTTTGGCACTGAGAGTCCTGCATCCTGAGAAACCTCTCACTCTCAGGGAAACTGGGACAATTGGTCACTCTACTGGGCACTGAGGAAATCACCAAAGGAAGAAAAGTTTCTAAACCTAAGGAGTTTACAACTTAATTCGATTTTTTAAAAAAGAAAGAAATCCACACATTACACTGACAGATACCAATTCAAGAAAGAGTATGATTAATACAAGCTTACTCTATGATTAACATGGAGTAATATTGGAAAAGTGTGCTAGGGAAGTGCTTATGAAAATGGCTTCAAAGGAAGGAGAGGTAGGTGAGCTTTAATGTTCTTAGAGTTTTCAAGTGTTGGCTCAAGTATTTACTGAGGGATAAGCATAGTGTTAACGTCATACAAGGCACATCTCTGCCTAGAGACGTGCTTTCTAGTCTCTGTACCACTAATCCTCCCATTATTGTGAGCAAATCACTTAAACTCTCTGAATCTGAGTTTTCATATCTATAAAATGGGTATTATAATATGCCCTTCCTTATCTATCTCCTAGGGATATTGGGAGAATCATATGAGATGAGTGGTATATATAGAAGCATCTTGAAAACTACAGAATGCAATACAAATTTAAGGGAGTAGGTAATGTTATTGTTATAATTGCTGATGGACAATAAATCCACAATGTGACTTCAGTGGTCTAGAACTATGTTGGCCAATACAGTAGCCACTAGTGGTTATTTGAATTTAAATTTAAGTTAATTAAAGTTAAATTCAAATTTAAAAATTAGTTCCTCTGTCACCCTAGTCACATTTCAAGTGCTCGATAACTGTGCCTGGCTAGAGGCTGCTGTATTGGTCAACGCAGAGAATATTTCCATTACTGCAAAAAGTTCTACCGGACAGAGCTGGTCTAGAAATAAATGATTGAAATTTTATATCTTTTTGTTTCATAAATTTAATTTTATTACATGATTTGATAGTTTTTTAATTAAAGCTTAGTGAACATACTCAATATGGAATAACAAAGAACAAATTTAGTCTCTTTCATGAAACAACCAGAAACTGGAAAAAAAAAATAAAACAGTGGTTTTTTCAAGACACTGGGCATTTGTAAATGAAGGACAGTGGTTCCTGAGAGACAACAACAACAACATAAATAAAGTGATGTCCTATGTTTGTCCAGCTTATTGCCTTGAGAGCGTTTTCAGGTGAGGAAGGGGAATCCCACTGGAGCCCGATGGGCTCCTGGAGTAGAGCAGTGTTGAGAGTCCAGGGAGATCAAGAAGGCTTGAGTTCCTAAGACAGAGCACCTGGGAGGTGAGAACTGCATAAAATGAGAACATCATAGATCTGAAGGGGGTGTCCATCAAGAATTGAGCAGTTTAGTGATCAGGATATGCCTGTGAGGAACCTATCCAAAGGGGTAGAAATACATTTAAATTGGATCAGAGGTAACAGTGCCTATTGACAGATGTGTTTAGAGCAGTTTCCTTTTCCCCCAACCAGACTGGAAAACATCATGATGCACAGAACATTGGCTCGATAATGGGGAATAATTAGCTCTGGACTAAATGGAGTTCTATTAACCTCTAACAAATTTAAAAGTGCTAGAGAAAGAATCAAGTGGCCTTGAAGTAACTTAAATGAATCCCAACACAAAGTGCAAGAGAAACTGTAGGAATACAAAACCAACCAGCACCCCAAAAGATAAAAGGGTAATCCCTCAAATTCAATAAAAAAAAATTACCAGGCATGGCAGTAAGCAGAAAGATTTGTCCCAAGATAAGGAGAAAATTCAATCAATCAAAATAAAGCCAGCCAATATTGAAGCAGATGTTAGAATTAGAAGAAAAAGACATTAAAACAATCATTTTTACTGCATTGTACATTGCATCAAATATTGTACATTCAAAAAATTGAAACTAGAAAATGAAAACTACAAAATGTTGAGTGAAGACATGGAAGATATAGAGAAGATGAAAATTAAAATTCTAAAAGTGAAGACTACAAAATGTGAGGTGTAAAATTCACCAAATGCATTTAATTTTCCATTAGACTTTGCAAAAAATTCATAGTGAAATTGAAAACACAATGATAGAAAATATTCAAAACTATAGAAACTACTCAAAAAGAGAAAATGTAGAGTAAAGATATGAAAAGAGCATATACACAAGCTATGAGACAACCTCAAACAAAATGTACATGTAATTGTAGTTGCCAAAGAAGAGGAGCATAGATAGGAAAAAATATATATTTGTAAGAAATAATGAGGGAGAGTTTCTTAATTCAATGAGGTCTACTTGCAAAGAAAATGCACATAGACATTACTTGAAATTTTATATCTCGAATATGGTGATACTATGTCTTTGAGGTGGGGAATTTCTTTATAATAGCAGGAAGGTAGTAATGACCCCAAACTATCTGGCCATAACTCAAGTTGAGGTGACCACTACTGCTGTTCACCATATAGTTGAGTTCTCTGTCTCTTCTGGGTACATGTTAGCATTGGACTTCCTAGAGCCCTGGGTGGTTGGTTGGCAACCATGATCAATTCTGAGCAATAAGCTGTGAGGACAAGTGATGTATGTCACTGCCAGGTTGAGCATTTAATTACTGATGGAAAACCATCCAGGGCTCTCTCTCTCTCTCTGCTCTTCTATAGTTACTAGACACTTCCCCGATAATGCCTGTCGTTCATCCTGGGTCCTGGAGGGAGATCAAATGCGCAGAGGCAGAGTTCAGTTCCCAGCTGACCCTTGATGGACACACAGAAGGAGCAATAAATCAACCTTTGCTTGTGTAAGCCACCGGAATTCAGGGACCGTTTGTTATCTTGGCACAGTCTAGCCTATCCTGACTGAAACATTAATCTTGAAGTAAGAACAAAAAGAGACATGATGGGTTAGGTCTCTGATTCTAGTTATTCTCTAGCTCAGACCATTCACCAAAACACACACACACACACACACACACACACACTCAGACCCAAATGCACGTGTAGTAAAAACAGAAAACAAGAAAGACACAGCATAGCCCAACCTACCCACAAACGCATGCAAGCTGCCCTGTCTCACTTCCTTTTGCTAAAAGAAGATTCAAAACCACGTGTAACCCACTTACCATAGCCCAATTTTAGAAACAGAGTATAATGTTCCCATTTTCTTTTATGAGGCCTCATGTCACGAGGACTAGAGTTGATGTAACCAGAACCTGAGTTTTCCAGGGTGGGGTTCATACCCTGTTTACCAGGAGGTACCTCTCATCTTGGTCTCTGCAACTGTCAAACAGAGGAAGCAAGAACGATAGCCATCTCAAATGAGATGATTTCCCCTCCCCAAAGGAAGTGTGGAATGTGTTGAGTTAGTGGCAGAGAGTACTTAATTTTTGAAGAATGGAAGGGAATATACTGGTTCAAATTATTCATGTTCTGCTGCCGGATCCCAGGGCAGAGGGTCCACTTTAAGATGCCAGGCAGCAATTTAGCTTTTTGCATATTATACTAAAGAGGTGCCCTTGGGAAAACTTTGAGAGATGCAGAAATCTTATCATTCTATGGAAATATGTTGAAGCATTCCCACGGACAAGGATACAATATTCCACCTGATGCCTTTCTCCCTATTCGTCAGCATTGCTCAGCCCGGCGTCTACCCGCCGCTCCCACCCCACCTCCTCCTTCCACCCAGTTCTGTACAGCATGGAGCCTGTTGGCAGGATTCTTTGCTGTCATAGCTATGATGCAGTGTCTGCAAGAGAAAGGAAGGTGCCGACTTTGAGCGCTCTATGCCAAGCGCTTCCCTCACATGAGCTTTTCACCCTTCACAAGAACACTGAGGAGTAGCTAATATGATCTCCATTCTTCAGACGAGAAAACCACGGCTTAGAGATGTTGCCTAACATGTTTGTAGCAGACTCACCACTCACAGACACCTGTTGACCCATCAGAGGCACCTGTCACCTTTTGCCTGGTTTTCTCTGGCTGCAGAAGCAAAGTCAGACCGCAGAGCAGAACAGAAAGGCTGGTGAGTTAACACCCCTAGGAGCAGTCCCTGAGCCCCATGGATAGATGTCAGTGGATAAATACCCCAGCTTCCCCTCCTCCTGTATGGGATGGCGCTGAAGCCCACTCTGCACAGCCCCTCAGAGTCCCCTGGTGGGAAGGAGACGCAGTTGCCCACAGAATTAAATTTCTTATTATCATACCTTGTGGAAGTATCCTTCCCTTCCCTTCCTCACTTCCCCATTCCCATACCTGTGCTTCCTAGAATCACCTCCCAAGTTGACTACTTGCCCTCAAAACTTTTTCTCAGAGTCTGCTTTCAGAAAGAGCCCAATATCAGACAATGTTCAAGTCCATATAGTTAACAAATGCTAGAGCCAAGATTCAGATTCGTTTGACTCAATACTTTCTGCATCAAGGAGGAGAGAGAATTTCTCAAATGGTCTCTTGTCTCCACTCCAGACCATTGTGGTGGTCACTCCACAAGGGTCCTCACCAAGGACCCCTGTGCTCCCCAGGACCCTGACTTGACCCTTCCAGAGACAGCAGCTCCACAGGAAATCCACCTCAGAAAGACCTCTTGGCCCTTGAACATCTGAGAGAGTGGGTAACACGACAGACAGATACCCTTCCTGAGAATCCAAGAAGGGTTTGGAGGGGACGTTTCTGGAAACTCGAAACATGACTCATTTATAAACAGTTAGTGTAGTTAGGGAGGAGAAGCTCCATTCTGCCTTTACCTCTTTCATCATAGTTACATCATGGCCATAGTTTCATCCTAGTTACATCAATGTCCTCAACAGCGGCCTCTCCATTTGCCCACTCTGGTCATGGGCCATGAACCCAATTACCTATGCTTGGAAAGTCGCTGCAAGGATGAAGTTCCTTTATAGATAGATCACAGCAAGCCACTTGAGGAAGGAAGCATTACCCAAACTATTGAAGAATGATTAGTTTTCACTGTAGCTTTTCCTTTTGATGCCTCACCCAATTTAATCTGACAAGTCAACTCCAGTCGAGAAAGTCACCACTGTGACTGCCTTCAGAAACAAGGGGACACATTAGGAAATCAGAGTCAAGAGTCCAGCCACTGGAGAAGGGGGCATTGCCCGGCACAGCCTGGACCATAGTGGGCACTTAGTAAATACACACACAGGAAACTGAGTCACAGTTTTCCTTTAAGTCTGATAAGATGTGTGAACTAAGGTCATGTGATCTAGTTTTTGAAAAAAAGGGATAAAAGGAAGAGGTGATGAGAAATAGCCAGAAGAATGTCAGTTCACAGATGTCTGCTGCCTTGATATCCTTGAGATTCTAGCTTTCTACAGCTACCCTTTTTCTTCATATTAAAAAGCAAGGGTTAAAAATGGCTTCATACTAAAAATGCCTTGTGATGT
This sequence comes from Stenella coeruleoalba, assembly GCF_951394435.1. Classification (NCBI taxonomy): domain Eukaryota; kingdom Metazoa; phylum Chordata; class Mammalia; order Artiodactyla; family Delphinidae; genus Stenella; species Stenella coeruleoalba. The sequence goes on along the minus strand of NC_137161.1, from coordinate 43,027,777 downwards.
TTTAAAAATCATTTAAGTAGATCTTAAAATTTTTCATCACTAGAAAAAAATTTGTAACAATGTATGGGGACAGATGTTAACTAGACTTATGCTGTGACCATTCTGCAATGCATACAAATACCGAGTCGTTACATTGTAAACCTGAAAATAATATAATGTTACATGTAAATTATATCTAAATTTTTAAGAATGGCTTGTGCAATTTTAAGAGGTTCACTTGGACCAGAGATGGGACAATCTGAGCACTAATAAAGATAATAACTACAAATATAATAACGTGACAAATTTGTTTAAATACATGAGTTCATAATCATTTAAAAATTTAATTGGAAACCGTTGAAGGATAGAAGTGAACCAACAAACCGTTTTGAAAACTGGTAAATAAAGGGAATGAGTCAATAAAAAAGTATGAAGAAGTCCTGTGCCCTGTAGAAAATAAACAAACAGAAACCTCAATTAAATAGAGTCGGGCGACCAAAATGGGGAACGCTCACACCCTGCGATGGTAGCAGAGCCCAGCAGGAAGAAGAAAGACTTCTTTCCTGGCAAGAACTCAGCCAATGAAAAATCATAGATTCTTGTTTACTACAGCCCTTCCAACTTCCTTGTCCTCTCTATAAAAGCGCTCTCCTTGCTTTGTTGTCTGGGGACTTTGCACATGGCTCATCGTGGTTGCAGACCCTGAGTTGCAATTCTCTGCTGATCCTGAATAAACCCATCTTTGCTGGAGGAATATCTGGCAGTCTATTTGTTTCAGGTCAACAGCCCCCCGCCATGTACTCACAGAGGTCCAGATCCTGGCCAGTCACCTCTGAGGGGTGTCGGGGAGGCGTTCTTTCTCCTGAAGTTATCCTCCCTGCCATATGCTTTTCCTTCCCCACTGTTGCCTTCGACACCCAGCTCCTCCTGTGGGAAGGCTCCCACAGCTGCAACCTTCCTTCCGTGTTCTCAGCCCATGCTGGACACAGCTGGCTTCCTTCTTTCCCCAAACACATAATTGTCACAAGCCAGTTCCATTTGGAACACTTTAATTGAATTCTTGGGGAAATGGTGGCAGAAGGAAGCACAAAAAACAAAACAAAACAAAACAAACAACAAAAAAACAAATTAAAATTGAATGGTAGAATCTGCATTTTGAACTACTTTGACCACATTGACTCCTTGGGAAATTTCTTCCATTTTTGGTGGATTTTCATTATCTACAGATGGATGACTACATGCCATCCATATATCTTGGGTTTCCTTCCCTTTTTCTTCCCCCCTCCTTTCAAATATCCTTCAAAACCCTTCTCCCAGTTACCAGAAGCCCCTACCAGCCTCTTCAAACTTTCTTAAGCGTTTTATTTTCTAAGGCAAACATGTTCACGCTTCCTTGATTAAATCCCTCCTCATCCAGATTATGCCCTGGAGAGCTTGACGTATATATGATCAAATATGCCCATTAAAATTGCTTTTCTTAAACAAAAGAGAAATTTCCCACTAATTAGAATTCTAGCTTTTGTGGGTCTCTCTGACTCAAACTCCAGTCAGATTTCTTTTTTTTTAATTTTCTCATTATAATGAAAAGTCTCTAAAAATTTTAAAGGCTTAATTTCAAGTACTTGTTGGTGCTATTAATCAAAGACGCAGTATGTATACATTTCAAACAAACTCTATTCATCAGCCTGCCAATTATTTTTTATTTTGTGTGGTCTGTTTTCCCCACAGGCACCAGCCATCACTTACCTTTCATCCAAAGTGTGTGCCTTTCAGCCTTGTTCATTGTAGTGTTAGTCTATGACCTTCGAAAACAGACTGTTGCTTTGTTTGGGAAAAAATCTAATTACAGTCGTTAAATGAACTGGAATTAATTAAGTTGGGGATACTTGACATTTATAGTTAATTAGTCATATCTATCATAAAAAGAAAAATTGGGCTTTTTATCTCTCTGTTTTATCAACCGTGCTGAAAATCTATAGCGTTTCCAGAAGTGTGGGCGCGGGTGGAGTGGGGTGGAGAACCAAGGCTCACAGCCTGTTTGACCCAGAAGAAAACACAGGACACTATTGAATTATGGCTTGAAATTTCTTAGCTGGAGAGAACCCTCTGGAAAAGAATCATGGGCTTCTGCATTGCCAGACAGAGACTTTGGAGGTAGCCTAGTTTGGGGGCCTCTGCACAGAAAACTTGCTATATCGAGGAAAGGGGCGCTGTCCTCAGTGCTTGTTGAGTCTCCTTCCCTCAACATTCCCATGCTTTCATTCCATCCCCTTGTGTCCAAGATGAACAACATTGGCCACCACCAACCCGGAGATGAGTTTCTAAGAGCTCATTTGAGGTTTGCTGGAGGTACCTGAGGTCATGACCCTTCAGCCTTCCTGTTCCACTCCCCAGGGGTAGAAGGGATAATCTACAAAGGAGGAAGTTTTTAGTGTCATCATGTGTGTATTCATTCACAGAAGTGGAAAGAAACATGAAAGGACGAGGGACTTCTGTTTTATTTCTGTGACCCTATAAATGAGCTGTGAGCTGCCTTTCAAGAAGGCTGGGGCACTTCATAGTTCCATCAGCAATGTATGATGCTTCTCCCCAGAGTTATACTGATGTTATAACTCTTTTTTTTTTTTTTTTTTTTACAATTTTTCAATCTGATGGATGTAAAGTAATGCTTTATTGTTAGGTTAAGTTGCATTTCCCTGATGACTAGTGAATTTAGCATCTTTTCATACGTGTGTTAACCATTTGGCAGTATCCAACAGAGTCTAAATTGTATGTTCTTTTTTTTTTTTTTTTTTTGGCGGTACGCGGGCCTCTCACTGCTATGGCCTCTCCCGTTGCGGAGCACAGGCTCCGGACGCGCAGGCTCAGCGGCCATGGCTCACGGGCCCAGCCGCTCCGCGGCATGTGGGATCTTCCCGGACCAGGGCACGAACCCATGTCCCCTGCATCGGCAGGCGGACTCTCAACCACTGCGCCACCAGGGAAACCCTTTTCAAAGTTTTTTTAAAAAAACTATACCTCAAAGCAGAAACGAAACAGATCAAAGCTGGGCTCAGCTACATGAATTAGGGCAGAGGATTTCTATCTCTACACACTGACTCCCCCTGCCCCTGCCCCCGAACCCTGTGGAAGCTTCTAGGGTAATGGGAAAATGGGTGTCACCACTAAATCCCTTGACTCCTTTGAGCTGAGTCTAAATACCACTGATCAAGTTCCTTCTTCTTATTTTAGACAGGGAAGTGCAGTTCTTAACAGGTTAACTCTTGGAAGTAACTAAAGATTTATTATTGTTCAGAGTATATGAAATATTAGGATTTAAATATAATAATAGTGATAGTGGCCAGCACTTTATGAGTACTATAGGTGAGGCCCTGTGCTAAGTATCTCACCTCTGTTACCTTGTGGAACCCTCTTAACAAGTTTAGGAGACAGATACTAATTATTATCCCCATTTTCAGATGAGGAAACTGAGGCTTCAGTTCAGATCTATGGACCCTGACGCCAGAATCTTCACCTCCACTCTCTCTAGCAGGGTTTCTCAATTGTGGCACCACTGACATTTGGAACCAGATAATCTTTGGTTTGGAGAGCTGTCCTGGGTGTTGCAGGTTGTTGAACAGCAACCCTGGCTTCTCTCTACGTACTAGATGCCAGTAGCACCCTCTCAGTCATGGTGATCAAAAATGTCTCCAGATATCACCAAATGTTCCGTGGAAGGCAAAATTGCCCCCAACTGGGAAACACTGGTCAACAGATAGACTAAGTACTCATAAAATTATTTTATGGAGTGCCATCTTCGCATGGCTGCCCAAATGGACCTGTAATAGGGACCAGCTAAATGGCTGATAGAGGGTTCCACACAGTACTCACTTTGGGGAATCATCGTTGAAGGAAGTTTGTCCTGTGCACTCAAAGCGGCAGGTGTGTGTACTGAATATTTCCCCTTATAGGTTGTTGCTGTATTGCTCCATAGGTGTTGGCCCAAGTGTCTCACCTATAATAATTTCTTCTGGCAAAATTATATCCAATAGGGGGCAGTTGCAGATTTGGGGAGCCCAGAGAGGATTCAGTGTGGGGTCCAGGGATGCCACTTGTGGTCCAGTGGGTAATACTCTGCGCTCCCAATGCACGGGGCCTGTGTTCGATCTCTGGTCGGGGAAATAGATCCCACATCCATGACGCAACTAAGAAGTCCGCATGCCACAACTAAAGATCCCGCATGTGGCAACAAAGATCCTTCAGGCCGCAACTAAGACCTTGTGAAGCCAAAAAAAAAAAAGTGGGCTTCCATTTTAGAAGAAAGGAATACAGACTTCAACGAACAAAATATTAGGTACAGAGGCATAGAAGTGCTCATGTAAGTGGGGGGCCCCTAAGTTTAAGCTTCATTTGCTTTACAGGGGAATTGCCTCTGTTCACACAAAGTCTTAGAATTCTGCCTGTTTTATTCACACATAGGAAGACTCAACTCTGCTGAGTATAGCCATTTAGCATTCTTCCCCATTCAGGCAGCATAACCGTTTTCTTTTTTATGATGGCCTTGCTATATCAGGGTGATGGAAGCTTCCTTGTCGCACCACGATTTATGTGATCTTGTCCTAAAATATGCTATCCAAATTATGGAAGGAATTTGTCTTGCTTAGTAGCAATTTAATACAGCTGGTGGAAAGTAAAGTGGAGTAAATACTTGAAAAAGTGAGTTCCTTTTCACTGTTGAAAATCATGCTGCAGGTTTGAAGTAGCCAGCTTTCTGACTATTAAAAACAATTATGTTTTGCTACTCTTCTCATAAGTGTCCTGGAGAAGTTTCTAATCAATAACTTTGCTTTATTAAGCACGGAAAGTGATTGGGTGGAAAAATCAACTCGATAAACCTCAGCAATTATTTAATTTGCCTTCCTTAAAATTTCTCATCCAGCCGGCAAGAGTAAAAGATGTGGTAAAAACATTAGGGGAGAGTAGACCATGGTGACGAGGGAAGGCAGCCCGTCTCATAATGCCCCGCTTGTGTCATTAATACGGTTCATACTTCATCTGGTGATGGAAAGAGAGGTGGCAGGTTGCTGTAGAGGTCCCTCCTTACCCAGCAGGTCCCACCACACTTCCCAGTTAACAAAAACAAGGCACACCTTCCTTCCCTTCCTCTGCTTCACATCAGGCTCCATCTTCCTTCCATTTCTGCTCTGGGCAAAAGATGAAAGCATTGAGCTATAAGACCATAGCAATCAGGTGATCCATCTCCATCCTCCCCTTGTCCCTCTGCATCCTCTGAGAGTGACCCAGATAGAAGGTAAATAAATGCTGGTTTCCTAAAGCTTGCAGGGCATCCTCGAAGACATCCCTTGGTGCCACTCCATAACCTTAGAGGGTGGATCCCTTTACCAACCAGGGCTGGGTGTGGTTGCCGATAACACTGTGTCCAGCTTCTCTAGAGAACTGCCATTGGTCAAAGGTGCGTTCGTTTGCTAGGGCTGACATAACAAAGTACTGCAGAGAAGGTGGCTTAAACAACAGAAATTTATCTCCTCATGGTTCTGAAGGTCAGAAGTCCAAGGTCAGGTGTCTCAGCATTGGTTTCATTCTCAGGTCTTTCTCCTTGGCTTGGAGGTGGCCATCCTCTTCTGGTGTCTTCGGTGGTCTTCTGTGTGTGTGTGTGTGTGTGTGTGTGTGTGTGTGTCTGTGTTTCTGTGTTCAAATTTCCTCTTCTTACAAAGACACCAGTAACAGTGGATTAGGGCCAACCTTAATGACATCATTTTAACTTAATTATCTCTTTAAAGACCTTATCTCCGAGTACGGTCACTTTCTGAGGGACTAGGGGTCAGGACTTCAACACATGAATTTGGGAGAGACAAAACTAAGCCCATAACAAAAGGGCACCATGGTGACCCAATCCCCAGCTGCCCACAGCCAATGGCTGACACGGAGTTCAAAAGGTCGGCCCTCTTGCCTCAAGGTCAGACTGACTCAGTGGTGAATGTGTGCTCCTGAGCTCCCAGTGGGGTCAGGGTGAAGCTTGTCTGCACCTGAAACCACATCCTTGCTTAGCTTCTATTCCCTGTCCTGCCCAGCTCCTCTCACTTCCTTTCTCCTGAAAGGTCTTCCTCAACAAATCACTTTCACAAGAATATCCGACCCAGGCTCTGCTTCTAGGGAAACTTAGAAGCATGTAGTTTTAGGACTGATCAGAATCTTAGAATCCAGGAGACACAGTGTCTAGCCATGGTCCAGCTTGCTATTTACCTTTGGGCATCATTTTCCTCACCTCTAAAATGATGGTGGCCGTCAGATGCCCTCTAAAACTCTAGCCTGTTCCTATGGCCACATGTGTCTGACTAGCCAGGCCAGTACCCCCATATTTCTTTTGTAACTAAGGCATCCACTGCAAAGCTTACTTCCATAGAATTGGAGTCCTTAGCAGACACCAAGGGCCTTTTCTGGTATTTTCTTCTCCTATTTTAAGTGGTTAAGCAAGAGAAATGATATGAGCAGCTACGTAAAAGCTGCCACCAAGGTTGCCACCAGAGAGTCCCCCAGAACCTGCCCCATTTGACCAGACTTTAGGTAAGATCATCGTATATACTCAAATCTGTAACTGGCAAAAGAATCCCTTAAAAACTGTTAAATTGCCAAGTAAGAATAGCACAGGGTCATTTGTCAACCCATTAAAACCAGTTTCTTTTCCCATCTGACACTGGAACAAATCACTGAGGCTAATTAGGCCATTTGATGAAGTTTCAAATTTTAGCAAAACTAAAAAGTCATCAATAACATATTATTTTACGTACCACTCAAGAAAAATACCCACCAATTCCAACTCAGACATGATGCATTTTTATGTTAGAATTTTTTATCCTGATGAAAGAGAATTTTTTGTATCCCTATTGAATTTTTTAGCCCTATTAAATGAATTAGATTCATTTAAGCATTTTTTATATCATGTATTACTCTCACACAGTAGAAAAGTGAAGTATACAGGAAAAATTGTTTATAGTACTCTTAAAAATTCTTCACATTTGGAGTTTAATTCTGAATCACTTTCAGCTCCATTTCTCCAGTGACTGTATCAATATTATCTTTTGTGCCAAAAGAATGGTTATGAGGCACTTCTTAAAATATGTGCACCACAATTGTCTACTGGGTTTTCTTCCAAGCCATTGACACCATATTATAAGGTTTAAATTTTTTTTTTATTTTTCATTATGGAGAATTTTGAACAAATACAAAAGCAGCAGAATAGAATAATGAACCGCAGTTCTGTGTATCCATCACCCTACAGCCATCAACCACCACTCACTCACTTTTACAGCTTCATCTGCCTTCTCCTCTCCTGTATAATTTTGAAACAAATGTCTGACATATCATTTCATATGACACATCAATCTGACATGTCTGAAATATTATTCATCCATAAATCCTTTAGTATGTATCTTTAAAAGATACGATTACCATTAACATAACCACAATACCTTTTCAAACCTAAAGAAAATAATTATTTAACATCATTAAATATCCAGGCAAGATTCAAATTTCCAACTACCTCATAAATGTCATGACCTTTCTTTAACCTTTCAGATCGTTTCAGATCATCATATATTCTAGCCTAGTACCCCTTCATCATGGTGATGTTTTCATTCAGTTTTAAGCCCGGGGCCAGGAGGTAGCCTCTCCCTTCACTGTGACCTTTGAGTTGGCAACCGCTGAGTTCCCAGACCCCTCGCCAGTGCCTATGCTTCTTGCCTGGGGGGCCAATGTGAGCCCTCAGGCAGGTACTGTTAAGCCACTGTGGACACTTTGCAGATGTTTCTGTTTTCCTCTTCCTGAGCACTTTAACTTCTAGCTGCTCCAAGTGTGGTTCTGGGACCAGCAGCATCACCATCCCCTGGAAACTTGATGGAATTGCAGACCTGGGGTCTTGCCTCAGAATGACTGAGTCAGAATCGGCATTTTTTTTTTTTAAAGATCCTCTGGCGATTGAGATGCACATTACAGTTTGAGAAGCGCAGCTCTAACGTTCTCTTTGTAGATAGGTTAGTTATAAAGTTCTCAATTCTGGTCGTATATTGGAACCACCTAAGGAGCTTTAAGCCATCCAGATGCCTGGGTCCCAACCTCATAGTTTCTAATTTAATTGTTCTAGGTGCAGGTGAGTTAGAATCACCTGGCTGCATGTTAGGATCACTTGATCTGAATTAAATCAGAATCTCTGAGAATGAGTTTTGGTTTAGCAAATCTCCTTCAGCCCCAGACACGGACATGCAGCCATAAACCTCCTGTGTATTGTAGTGAGGGATGAAAGGAGCTTTTGTGATGCGGCTGCTTTCCAGTTATGTATTGCTGTGTTACAAAACCCCAAAGCTCAGTAGCTTAAAGCAACAACACGTATTTATTTAGCTCATGAATCCACAATTTTGACAGGGCTCAGCAAGGACAGCTCATCTCTGGTCTACTAAACATCAGCTGGGACCGCTCACCCAGGGACCATAGGATTCACTTCCAAGATGGCGCACTCACATGGCTAGCAAGGGGGTTCTCTCTGTTGGTTGGGAACTCAGCCAGGCTTTTGGACTAGAAGGCTTGGTTACTCTCCATGTGGTCCTCTCCACAGGCTGCTTGAGCTTCCTTGCAGCATGGTGGCAGTGTTCTTAGAGTGACCGCTCCATCAAAGAACCAGGCAGAAGCGCTCTCGTCTTTTGTGACCTAGCCTCAGATGTCATATTGCATCACTTCTGCCACAATCACAAGATTCAAGGGGAGGAAATAAGTGGGAAGAGCATAAAATCACATTATTCAGAAAAGCTTGTGAAATGGAAGATACTGTTGCAGCCTTCTTCGAAAAATAAAACCTGCCACAAGCCACCTAGAACATGTTTGTATGATGATTAAAATCATCCATGGCAAAGCTGGTCTATCGGTGTGATCACTAAGATAATAATCTTTCAATATTCAGAAGAAATATTGTCTAGAGGCTTGCTTAAAATATAATTTATTAATAAAAGTTTTGAGATATAGAAACAATGGATCAGGAGACAGTTGTCACTGAGAAGATAGTTTGCTACTCACGATTCCCAGGAGGAGGTAGCATGCCACGTCGTGGGGAGCTGCACAAGAAAACGAGGTTGGTCACATACAGAGAAAGAAGGCAGCTGTGGCCAAGAGCCTTTACGGCGGTTTCCACGGGAAGGAGTGGCAAGGCAGGGTAAGCAAGTGTAGGACTGGCTAATTTGAATAATTTCAGTGGGTTCTGGGACATGGAGGCTGTCCCTGGTTGTCTGGTACCTGGTCCTGGCGTGATGAGGGCAGATGGGTAGTGGCCCAGAGTGTGAGAGCCTGATGAAAGACGGGGTGGGTATGGGCTCTGGATCGGTTAGTTTGCATTTGAAAAGCATGTTCTGCTCCTGGGTGAGTTGTCTACTAGCTCTAGGAATTGGCTAACACTTCAAGGGTCAGCAAAACCCCAGATGTCAAAGCATCAGAATACAGAAAAAAAAAAAAAAAAAGACGGGGTTAATACAATACTCCAGTAGTATCCATGTCCTTCCTGGTTGGATTTTTTTTTGGGGGGGGGGGCGGTGAATCTCATGGTAACAACACTCATTGGGTTGCCATTTCATAGCCTAAGAGCTCAACACTCTCCTTTGTCTTAGACAATCAGGGACGTCTATTGGCAAAACTACATTCTGTAATATTTAGGCAGAAGACTTGGGTCTCAGCAATACAGAGGATTAAACGCTATCACAAGGTTCCAGAGGTACATCAAAAAATATACATATTCCTATACAATTGTTAACACTGCTGTATGATACAGTATAGGAAAGTTAAGAGTCGATCCTAAGACTTCTCACCATAAGAATAAGTATTTCTTTTTATTTTACCTGTGTGAGATGATGGATGTTAACTAAACCTATTGTGGTAATCATTTCACAATGTATATAAATCAAACCTCGTGCTGTATACCTTAAACTTATACAGTGATGTATGCCAATTATTCCTCAATAAAACTTGGGGGGGGGAATTATGCATAATTCCTTTATAAAGGATTAAATAAGAAGATAAGGAAATTCTCTGCTTATAGAAAAACTATTAGATATCTCCTTTAAGGGACCGCTCTGAGCCTGGCCAAGGAGGTAAGGTTTGGTAGGATTACTAAAGCCTATCTATTCTGGAATTTTCCCTCCCAATCCACTAAAGAAGATTCCGATTCCAACCACTCACTATCTTTCCCAGAATCGAAACTCAGTTGGGCTGTCAGCAGGAAGGCCTGCTCACGGCCTCTGCATGTGGCTTGGGCTCCCTCACAGCATGGCACCTGGGTTCAGAGAATGAATATTCCGAGAGCAAATATTCTAAGAAGCAGGAAGCAGAAGCAACTGGTCCTCTTACAGACCAGGCCTGAAACAGGCCCCGCATCACTCTGTCACATTCTATCGCTGAAGCGGCCATGGGGCCGGCCCAGATTCCAGGGGAGGAGAAAAAGAATCCACCTCTCAAAAGCAAGTGACAAAGAATCTGCATTCATCTTTTTTTTTTTTTTTTTTTTTTTTTTTCCGGTACGCAGGCCTCTCACTGCTGCGGTCTCTCCCATTGGGGAGCACAGGCTCCGGACGCGCAGGCTCAGCAGCCACGGCTCACGGGCCCAGCCGCTCTGCGGCATGTGGGATCCTCCCAGACCGGGGCACGAACCCGTGTCCCCCGCATCAGCAGGCGGACTCCCAACCACCGCGCCACCAGGGAAGCCCCTGCATTCATCTTTAATCTCCCACACAAAGTGGAGCAAGTGGAAAAGAAAGCGGACTCTCTTTTAGGTCCTGAAACTTCCAGAAGCAGAGGCAATGTGGGATTGGCCCATATCAGGCAACAGCATGATGCTAATGCTATCCTTTCCCTCTGTTTGGAAAAGGAACATTTTACTGTTTCTCCTTCATTCATAATTTTACCAGAATGTGCAGAAGTGTGTGTATTTTTTCATTCATCAAATTTGGAACTCTGTGAGCACTTGTATCCGCAAACCAAGTCTTTTGTCAAATGAGAAAAATTTTCAATTATGTGAGTGATTAACTCCCTTCCATGTGTCCCATCTACTCCATCTGGAACGCCTATTAGTCTCGTTTAGGTCTCTTAGATCTGACCTCCAAATCTTTCGGGTTTTTTTCCTTATGATTTCTATTTCTGTATTATTCTTTCTTTTTTGAGAGCAATTTTTTCACTTTGTGCTTCACCTTCCCAGTTACTAATTCAGTTGTCAGCAGTGACCACTGTCTTCTATTGTCTATTCAGTGGGGCGGGGTTTGGGAGGGGGGCATAGGCATCACACATTTTCTTTAATCTCCAAATTAAACATCAAACATTTTCTTTAATCTCCAAGTTAAGATATGAAAAAAACCATACTATTCAAATTCAGGGAGGCCCTTTTCCTGTAACACATTGGTGTGTGTGTGCACGCATGTGTGTGCACGCGTGTATTTAGCATGTGTACACAGGGATTTCCATTTACATATGACATTTATGAAAGATTAGGCAAGTGAGCATCCCCTCCCCTTTTTTGGTTTTCTTTTTTTCTGGCTTTATTGAGACATAATTGACATGGGACACTGTAAGTTTAAGGTGTACAAGGTGATGGTTTTTATATATTGCAAAATGTATATATTGCAAAATGATCACCATTAGCTACCATACCTCCTACCTGTCACATAATTACCGTTTCTTTTTTGTGGTGAGAATACTGAAGATCTACTCTCTTAGTGATGTCCAGGTATATAGTACAGAGTTATTAGCTATAATCACCACTAGGGCATCTTCCCCTTTTGCCAGTTTTAGGACATACCCTTCAAAACTAATTACAGCCTCTGAAAAATGCCTTTTACTATAATTAACGTGGATAATTAATGCCTTAATATAAAATATAAGCTCTTAAAAATGTATACATCTGGTTAGAACAAAACAAGTATCTTCTCACATGAGTGATACTATATGTACTCCTCAAAAAAGGGAAAATTGTAACATTTTAATAGAAATGCAAGGATACAAAGCAGGTATGATGACCAAAATTATTATATACATGTTCCTTGGAGATTAATCCTGCGTAGGTTTCCTCACACCTGAGTCTCTGCCCGTAATTATTTGCCTGAAAAAATGATCTGTTTACTTGTGGAGTTACTGAGAATGGAAAGAGAAGGTGTATGTGGGTGAGTGACTAAAATAGTAATAATTTCTTACTGAGGGCCTGTTCTCAAAATGTGAACCTGGCCAGAGGCCGCAGCAACACCTGGGAACTTTTTAGAAATGCAAAATCTTCAGCCTCCCCTCCCGCTCCCCAGACCTACCGAAATCAAAATCTCTGGAGGTGGGGTCCAGCAACTGGTGTCTTAACAAGTCTCCCAGGAGACTGCAAGGCACACACAACCTGGAGAACCATTGCTCTAATCTTTAGTGTAATCAAATAAAGGTAGGATTGCCGATTGCAGACCAGGAAGCTGAGCTACAATGGTTAGGCTTCTTATACCCACTTCCTTCTCTATCCTCACTGCCCCAAAACTCCTCCATGCTCATCAGACCGCTCCCACTTCATCCTTCCACACCGTTGGATAACCACTTAACCCGTTCTTGACACTGTTTAAAATTCACTTTTTAAAAATCACCCAGATAGACATGTTTTCTACCTCTCTAGTCTCAATTTTGGTCATCTGTTTTCATAAACATGTATGCATTTATTGTAGATAACCAAATGTATTATTCATCACTAATAATTTTATTTCCTCTGTGGTATATCCTTTATTTCAGGGGTCCCCAACTCCCAGGCTGTGGACTGGTACTGGTCTGTGGCCTGTTAGGAACCGGGCCACACAGCAGGAGGTGAGCAGTGGGCAAGAGATTGAAGCTTCATCTGCAGCCCCTCATTGCTCTCCATTACCACCTGAACCACCCAGCCATCAGGGGAAAATTGTCTTCCACGAAACCGATCCCTGGTACCAAAAAGGTTGGGGACCGCTGTTTTATTTGAAACAGTAATTTCTTTGCTTACGTTTTTTTCTACCGTTTTATTATGAAGACCTTCAAACATTAAAAAAAAAATTGGAAAAAGTTGTACAATGAGCTCCAGACACCCGCCATCTAGATTCTACAATTTTTGACCCTTTATTTGCTTTATCACTAACCTATCTGTCTAACGTTCCATCTTATCTTTTGATGCATTTATTAGTAGGTTGCAGATATCAGTACAGGTCACCCTTAAACACTTCAGTGTGAGTATTATTAGCTAGACATCAATATTTGTTTATATTTTGAAGGTAAAATTTCTAGGCAGTGAAATGCTTATACCTCAACTGTTCAGTTTGATGACTTTGGCAATCAGTCACCTTGTAGATATGGGTGCTCCCACCTCCCTGGTATCTGCCACGACCATCACTGTGGATTGGATGTTATTTCCAAAGTTTTTTTTTAAAGAATCTCCCTCAGGGGAAAAAAAATATTAGTCAAGAATAGTATGTGAATAGAAATAGGTATATTTATATTTTTCTATAATAATAGAGAATAATAAGCAAAATGTAAAAAGTGTCCCTAGCTCCAGCTAGCCAAGCAAATGGATTCTTGTGAAAATCTCCTTCCCCGTCCCCACTCCCCTGCCTCCCTGCTTCTAGATGCTAACTTCTCAGCCACACCTGCTCACGCTGCCTTCTCCCTTCCCAGCTCTGCCTCTCCATGCCCTGCTCTCCTTTTTTCTTTTGGCCACGTTGCACAGATTGTGGGATCTCGGTTCCCCGACCAGGGATTGAACCCAGGCCATGGCAGTGAAAGCCCGGAATCCTAACCACTAGACCACCAGGGAACTCCCTACTTGAATTATTTCACCGTGGCCACTTTTCTCTTTTACAAGAGCATCAAGTCCACAGTCCTTCCATTTTCTCCTATCAGACTTCTCTTTGTTTCAATTGCCTTTTTATCCACTTTAGATCTCATGACCCAACATGGCAACAGTGCTCTTGGCTGTGCTGGAAATTCCCCAGCCCCTCCGTCTTTTTCCATCTGGAAATTCCAGTGCATGTATGATCAGGACCAGTCCTGAACAAAAGGCCCTCCAAGGTATGGCCCCATCCCCTCTCCCCAGGTGCACCAACCAGTGATGTTTCTTTCAACTCCTTGAATAGCTGTGCTCATCCCTCCCCAGGGCAGGCTGTTGCTTCTGCTTGGGACTTTCCCCCCCGCATGTTCCTTGTAAACGCCTCTTCCTGCAGATCTCAGCTCGATTTCCAATTTTACAGGCAAGCACCCTCAGACCTCCCTGAGCAGGTCAAATCCCTCTGTTCTAGGCCCTCTTAATGCCACATAGCTCCCTTCCAGCTGGAGTTTTAGCTGAATTTTCCATTCGTGAGCTCTGAGAGGGCAGAAGCACACCTTGTTTCACTGCTGTGTCACCGTGCGCTCCACCTTCGGGCTCCGGGCTACCTCTGGCTACACTTGGCTAACTCAACCAGACCACCCACCTGCTGCTGGTGGGACATGGCAGCTGACAGCCTTTGGTCAGACTGGCTCAGAAATTGGGTGTGCTGCACCTAAAGATTCAGGACAGCAGCTTCCAACTGACTAATGGGGCCAACAGAAGAAGGTAAGGCCGGGCCTCAGGCGTTATCTCTGGTAGAGGGGAGATGCTCTGATTTAGGGGAGATGCTCTGATATAGGAGAGCACGGATGCTCAGGGCTTGGCTGGGTCTGGATCCCAGCTGTGGCTGGCAGTACATCTCCAGTGGGCTCTGTCCAAAACATCTGAGTTATTAGAGTGGTCCGGAATAGGGCTGGAAAGGCAAGGCCCATCATTAATAGCAGCTGACAGTGGCCAGGATGCTGGAGGTGACCCTGAAGCAGTAATCGTTTATAACATCATCAGCCGTTGGCATCTTGGCGTGCAAATGTGTGTTAGATCATCATTGGGATTAGAGGGGATGGGGCAGATGGAGAAAGGCTGAAGGTGTGTAGGTGAAGGGGAAGGGACGATGATTTGGGACAGAAAAGCCTTTGAAAGCAAAACTATAAGAAAGTGCATCATAGGTAAGAGCACATGGACTAGCTCTTGGCAGCTGGGGAAAGAGGATGTGATGTGTCCCTCTGTTCACTCGCCAGGCAGAGAGAGGCGTGTGAGAAAAGGACGAGAACAATTTGGCTGGCTTTAACCTTGCGTCTTATTCATTTTCTGGCCTCATTTTCTTCTGGCTCAGCTGGTCCAGAAAGAATTGTGTTTATCTTACATTGAGAGGCTGGATCCCTTGGGTTTCTGCTTGCTTTGCGCAGCAGGAGAACCAAAAAGAATGAATTCTGAACACTCTGAGAAAACAGATTTGTGGAAATACACTGGAGATGGTGTTCAAGAAGAGTTTATTCAAGTGAAACTGGAGCCTTTATAACCCTGCCAAGGCCAGTGGATCCCATGACGCTTCCCCACAGATGGGCATCCGCTCTCCCAGCCAAGAGGGGCCCATCCTCCCCTTCCAGTCTCCTCAGAAAACCCCTGGCTCAATCAAGTCCTGCTACTCAAAAGCTCATTATTCAGCACCCTGGCTCCGGCCTCCACTCCACCACTTTCTGACCATTTCACTGCTCGCTAACATTGCTGCCAGAAGGTAGGCAGCAGGGGAAATAGAAGGAGCTGAACCACGAACCCACCATTGTTGCCACTGCCGAACAGACCTGGTGAATGATTGGGATGAAAGGGACGTGGAAACTTATGCCCCACATGAAAGTTCAGAATATTCTGAGAATTTGGGGGGCTCTTCTTATCACTGTCATATGAAAACGTGACAGTTGACTATACATAGGTCAGAAGTAAGACAAGACTCAGACCAGACAGGCAAAAAGAAAATTTATTGTACACGATTGCTTTGAGAATTTGACTTTGGAGACTAAAGAAGAAGGGAGGGTAGAGGAGTTTCAGGTCTGAGTCCCGGGAAGACCACCCTCTTCTAGAAAAAACTGCCCAGAGTCCCGTGATGCTAAAATGGCCAAATGATTTCTATCATGTGACCCTGACTCACCCCAGCTGATGCATGGAGGAGAAGCCACCTCATTCAACGTCCTTCTGTTCGTGGGTTTGTCGTCAACCTACAAAAAGCTCATCTTCGGGATTCTTGGGAATTTGAATTAATCACCCTGGAGAAACACATATTTTAGATCATAGAACTAAGGCCAAAGAAGCCTTACTGGGTCATGTTCCAGCAGAGATGACAAGGGAGTAGACAATCTGAAGAAGATGATGAGATGGAAAGTAGACCCATGAGTGTGTAACTGAACTGCATTCATGGCAGCATAAAGATCTAGGAATCCCTGAGCTGGTGTCTCTGGAAGTGTCCTATGAATCTGCATGTCTGTTTGTGCATATTCTCAAACAACGGTTATCTCTCAAACAACAGGACATCCAAATGTCATCCCTAGGTCATCCCTAGGATGACCTGTTTGGAATGATATAGTGGGGCTGTCTGCTCCCAGGGGAGCTAGAAGGAGCTGACCACTGCCCCTTCACACTCTGAAAGCCAAGGACTATTCAACTACCTACACTGTCCCTCCTTCACATGTTCTGTTGAAAACAGTGACAGAGTGGGGTGGAGTTTGCCACTTGGCAAAGTTAGGACATAGGTGAATTTTGTCTTCTCCCTTCCATAATTTTCTTTTTTTACATTACATTTCATATTTTATTGAAGAATAATATACATACAGAGTAAATCCTAAGTATACCACTCCACACATTTTCACAAACTGAACTTACCAGCTTATCAAAGTAACCAAACCCATGTCAAGAAATAGAACACCACTCCCCCGCATCAGCTGCCCCCTGATGCCCACTTTCGGTCACTATCCTGTCCCCAGGCAAAGTCACCACTCTTCTGACATTTAGCAGTGTAATTAGTTTCACTGGAGCTTTTGTACTTTATAGCAATGAAATCATAAAGTAAGTACTTGTCGATGCCTGGATTCTTTCACTCAACGTTATGCTTTTGAGAGTCACCCATGTTGTTGCCTGTAATCGTAGATCTCTTTTGATATTACTACTATTTTTAGAGGTATTATTTTGATAATACTACTAGTATTGGATAATACTATCAGCTAGTAGTATTCTACTGTGTGAATATACCACAATTATCCATTCTACTATTGATGAAACTTTGGGTTGTTTCAGTCTGGGGCTGTCACAGATAATGATGCCTTGATCATTTCTATATTTAACTTTTGCTGAATACGTGTAAATTCTCTGTTGGGCATATACAATATAGTGGAATCGCTGGATAATAGGGTGTTCAAATGCTTAGTTTTCCTGGATACCACCAGAGTCTTCCAACGTGGTTGACCATTAGCTTTCTCTTTAATGCTTCCTTATTCCTACTTCACTCCTACATACTTGTCTAATCCTCACCCGCTTCCACCACCACATCCCACACCCCCAAGCTCCAAGCTTGCCTACTGCCTCTGACTGCCCAGCGTTTGGCTACATAGATATACACACCCCCTGACCTTGCACAATATCAAATATTCTGCACATTTTCCTTTGAAAAACAAATATTTTCTGAAAACCTACCTCTATTTCTCCATTTCCCAAGATGGTTGGCTAATTGCCTCTAGGAGCAAGTCTGTCTTCAAACAAGGGCACTTAAAGACTCAATGGCACGTTATCTCTGTTCCTGCTGTGACTCCATGCCTAGAGTTCTGATCATTCTCTTTTGTGTCTGACCCAATCCAGTGTTGACTGAGGTCCATCAAATCTAGTGTGTCCCGTGTCCCAGGGCCACTGCCACTGCCCTATAAGAGCTAAGTTGCATTGTCCCGTCCAAACTGATTGCATTAACATGTAATGCTTCAGTGTCCCATCTGTTGTTCCTCCTTCCCCAGCACCCATCTCCTGAAGGTTCAGTGCCCACCAAGCAGTGTCAGTAGGGCTGAGTGGCTTCTTTGGGTGAGGCAGTATCTTGAGATCTAGACAATGACAAGTGGGCCTTGACTAGTGGGCCTTCTAGTCCTTTGACTAGTGGGCCTTCTGGTTCTCATCAAGGGCTCTGGCAATGCTGTACATGTCCTTGACATAGTTGGCGGCCTACACAAAAAGGAGAGCTCACCAGAGGAAATGTTTTGGGAAGGCAGATCTTTTATCATCCCTCAACTCCCATCTCTAAGCTGCTTCATCTGTGCTTCAACAACATTTAGCAAGACTCTGAGTTCCCATATTTTATTTTATTTTATTATTATTTTTTTTGCGGTACGCGGGTCTCTCACTGTTGTGGCCTCTCCCGTTGCGGAGCACAGGCTCCAGACGCGCAGGCTCAGCGTCCATGGCTCACGGGCCCAGCCGCTCCACGGCATGTGGGATCTTCCCAGACCAGGGCACGAACCCCTGTCCCCTGCATCGGCAGGCGGACTCTCAACCACTGCGCCACCAGGAAAGCCCCCCATATTTTATTAATTCACTAAAGATCTAACAAGGCTGAGGTTCCAGAGTATTTTTGAGACATGATTGCAATGCTTTTTTTGTTTTTGGGGTTTTTTTTGTTGTTGTTGAGTAACCTAAGAGTGCCTAGTTTAGTTTATAGTAGTAGACACTAAACAGAAGTATGATTTTTATTAATAGTTATATTATTGATACATCCATTATGCTTCCATGTACAATTCAATTCAACAAATATTTATTGACCATGTATTATGTGTGAAGTGTTGCAAATAAGTTGCAGTTCCAGCCCTCAAGGGAGTTACAGAATTTAGTCTTTAGGAAAATGATTATCCTTGAGGAATAGGAACCATCAAGGATTGTACTAATAGTTAGTGTTCTACGATCAGGTTGCCCAGAAATTAACCCTAAGACAAAGATGTGAGGGCAAGCTGTCTGGGAGGTATTGTAGATGTTGTTGGTATCTGCCTATACCTTTTTACCTTGCATTCATCTGGGTAAACAGCCAACAGCTGAATAGTGGCAGGGTGGGGAAGGGGAGGTGGCAAAAGTCAGTCCCTTGTAACTCAAGGTACGATAACCCTGTGGTGTCAGTCATGCTCTCTGGAGCACCCCATGGAATCTGGCTGAAGACAGACTCCTCCTAAAACCACACCCTTGCTCAGCCCCTTCCCCTCCCCTATCCTGCTTCACTATATACTTTCAGGTTTCTCCTAGGAGCACTCCCTCAATAAAACACTTGTGTAAAAACCCCTTTCTCACACTCTCCTTCTAGGGAAACTGAAGGTGGGAGGGAGTCCCAGGAAGCATCGGTAGGAGAAAGGTGAAATGATACAGGGAAGGAGGCCAAAACCTTCTGCAGTATCAACAGGTGACCATGTGGGCAACTGGGATTCAATTTCTCTGGGTGGAGTTGCCAAATTTTGTAAATAAAAATACTTCATTAAATTTGAATGTCTGACAAACAATAAATAATTTTTTTTTGGTTCAAGAATGTTGCATGCAATATTTAGGATAGACTTAACTGAAAAATTATTCCTTGCTTAACTGAAATTCAGATTTAACTGGACATCCTGTATTTTTTCCAGTGACCCTTGTCTGCAGGCCCCCAGATGAGAAAACATCTGGAGCACACCTTGTCCCATTCAAGGGATGAGGGAGCTGGGGCATTTATCCTCCAGCTCCCATCCGTCACTGACAAAGTGATGCTCTTGATGGCATTAACTCTTTGGCATTTCTGGCTTGGTCCAGACACAGGCTGAGAGAAAGCCATCAAGTAGAGAGTAGCAATCTTGCAGAAGAATGCTCTCAACAAGTATTGGGATGGTGAGTGCAATAGGAGATGGGCAGGAGACCAACAGTGTCTGCTGCATACAGCAGCTGAAATTAGAGGTTTTCTGAACTCCTGAGAGCAAAGTTGAAAGAAAAGGCAGCTTGTCTTTCCCCATTTCTCTGGATGAGTTCAGATTATAACCATAGGATGTGAAGGAGAGAATTAGGTTGAAAGGAATTAACCATTACATTGAATTATGGCAGACCGAAGCAGGTGTATTTGTGTATGTATGTGACAGGGAGAGAGGAAAGGCAGTGTTCACCAGTCCAGAAATGGCATAAGAAAATGAAGATTTCCTGACCTGTCATTTTCACCAAAAGTAATGGTGCAATTATAGGAAGTGTCTGGGTAGTGCTAAAATTCTGTTTGAAACTGGGGAACAAATTCTTTTTCCATATTATTTAGAATAATAAAGATAAATGCTTGTCTGTCCATCATCAAGGCCAATTAGATTTTCAAAATTCTCTTTACACCAATAAGTGTCAATTCTATGGGTATGTATTTTTATCAACAGTTCACTGAGTTTCCTTATGCCATCTACTCCAACACATGGGGAATATATATTTTCTCTTGTTTTTACCATTCTTTGGGAATTGTTTAATCTCTAATCAAAGCCAGAGAAAATGAACTAGACATGATATCAGTGTTATTTCTTCATTTGTTGGGTAATTGTGTGTACTGTTTTGGTCTGAAGGGCCATGGCTTTACTCAGGAACAGTACGACTCATTTAGACAGTGATAAAAAAGCATTCCTTCCTTTCTGGGTTCTCCTGGCTCAAATTCCAGTTTTAAATTATTGGGAATAAATGTAATTTGGTCTTGTGATATGTGATATATTCCATTGTTCTAAGGAAAAGGCATAAAATATTAATGAAGTGAAATGTCTTTTAGTGGTCTTTTAGGATAGAAGTTGAGTTCCATTGTTTATAAATAACCTTAAGGACTCTTAGATTCTTTTTTTTTTCTTTCTTGTCCTTAAAAGGACAAGGTGAGTATTCTATGTGATTAATTTTTAAAGGTGGGGTAATGGACCGTAGCCCAACAATGGAGCATAGCCTATTCAAACTGGTCTGTGAGCCAGCTAGATTGCTGCCCCACTTGTTGTACCATTTCAGTCTTGAGAGGCAATGTGAACAGATAGTAACCAGGGCCGTCATGTACAGTTGTACCGGTTGTCTACAAAGACACCCAATCAAGTAGTTGAATTGAAATCCAGCGATACTCCACTCACCAAACCATGTGCTCCAGGGCAGGGCTATTTCTGTCCCAGAGGAAGGGACACTTTTTCTTAATAAACACAGAGGTGGACGGATGGATTAATGAAAATCTTAGCCATAGCCTTCAAAAAGCATGAATTCTTCTGATTTTGAAAACAAGTTGTTTAGGCTTTCCTGGTGGGTTTTTCACTATTACCAATTCCACTACTGTGCTTCTCCAAGATATGGCAGTTTATATATAATACCTAGGACCTCTGTGCATTGTTGCAGGGTCCTTCCCCTCAATGCCTCCAGAAAAATGCAAAGCAGCCCAGCTGTCCCACAGGGCAGGGAAAATGGCTGCCTGATCGCTGAGGTCGGTAGGTCTTAATTCTCACAGACAAATTGGAGTGAGGAATTTTCCAGGCCATGTAAGAACTGTCCATCACCACAGATTTCTTGACCCTCAGAGTTAGCAAAGCAGCCTCTGCAGCACAGCCCTTTGGGGGATAATTCTGTGGAGACAGGCTAGGATTGACTGGGGGGGAAACAATTCTGATCACCTTTTTGGCAAGTAACATAAATACAGGGTGTTCAGAAGGCCAGTGCCAATTTAAGCTTTAATTACGTGGGAAGTGTAAACGCTATAAACCTACAACAAATAGCATCTGAAAGATTAATTATTAAAATTTTACAATAGTCATATGTTCCTATTAAATTCAACTTCCCCACCATCCTGTGCTATGTATCTATCGCTCTAGTCAATTTTCAAACGTTGTAACTTCCATCAGCGGCTGTTCAGTCATCATCCGGTAATTGAGGCTTCATTTCATACATGATAGTTTTTTTTGTTTTTTTTTGCGGTACACGGGCCTCTCACTGTTGTGGTCTCTCCCGTTGCGGAGCACGGGCTCCGGACATGCAGGCCCAGCAGCCATGGCTCACGGGCCCAGCCGCTCGGAGGCATGTGGGATCTTCCTGGACCGGGGCATGAACCTGTATGCCCTGCATCAGCAGGTGGACTCTCAACCACTGCACCACCAGGGAAGCCCATACATGATAGTTTTGACGTGACTCCCGCAAGAAACAGTCTAATGGGACTACATCAGGTGATGACACAGCCACCAGCCTGAGAAAACGTCACCCAGAAAACGTGGCATAAAAATATTAAATTTAAAATGTATTGTTTAAAATTTGTGAAAGTAAATGTGTCAAATAAATGTAAACAATCAAACGTCCAAAGGATGATTTTTGTAGGTTGTAACATTGATACTTCCGAGGTTGTTAACGCTTAAAACTGCGTGAAGGGCCACCCTGTGAGGTCCTGCAGGAATGACGTAGAACTCTCACATATGATCTTATTTAATCTGCACAGCACATCATGAGGGCAGCTTACTGTCCCCACTTTACAATCCAGTAAACTGAGTCTTTAGGTCTGTGATGTCAACATGGTAGCCACCCGCCCTATGTGGCTACTGAACACGGGGGATGTAGTGAGTTGGAATTGAGATCTGCTATAAATCCAAAACACACCCAAGATTTTGAAGACTTGGTAAGAAAAATAATGTAAAGGAAGTATCTCATTAATAATTTTTAAAATACTGACCACATATTGAAATAAAAAGAGTTTGGAATTGGGTTAGATAAAAAATTTTTGAATTACTTCCATCGGTTTCTTTATACTTTTCAATGTAGATACTAGAAAATTAAAAATTACATCTGTGGTTCACATTATTTCTCTTGGACAGTGTTGCTCTAGACCAATGCATCAACACTGACCACCAACGAATATAAATCTACTCTATGTCCTGCTCCACAGTAAGGAATTAACTGGTTTGATGTGTTGTCCTTTTGGGGAGATTTGAAATTTCTAGGAGGTTTTTAGAGACTACAAAGTTTAACCAAAGAAATGTGTTTCTGATGATGGAAATTGGGGGCCATTTGGGGTATGCAGTAACTTATTCCACTGAAAGACAAAGTCAGCCCAGAATCAGGGTTGAGAGGCCATCAGAAAGATCACCTTGCATCTAAGCTCTTAGGACCAGTGACCACCAGAATCTTCCATTCCTCTGTTGGCCTGGAAAGTGACACCAGTGCATCTGCAAAGTCATCAACGGTGATCAGCAATGTCAGATGAGAAACTGTTGCCAGCCTCCTTTGCTAAGGCGGGAGAGTACAGCTGGGTTAGTTTGTAAGCTCATTTCTTCAGCTCAATCATGCTTCCTTAACTGTATTTTAGAACAGCTATCAAATACCAAGAGATCCCACAGAGGATCCTACCTGAGTGAAAAGATTTTGTTTCATCTAAGAACAGCATTTAAATATGCCCTGTGCTTATATCCAGAAAAGATGAAAACTCTAATTAGAAAAGATACATCCACCCCATGTTCATAGCAGCACTATTTACAATAGCCAAGGCATGGA
Source organism: Stenella coeruleoalba (assembly GCF_951394435.1). NCBI lineage: Eukaryota > Metazoa > Chordata > Mammalia > Artiodactyla > Delphinidae > Stenella > Stenella coeruleoalba. The sequence goes on along the minus strand of NC_137161.1, from coordinate 43,004,427 downwards.
AGCAACTTAAGTGTCCAGTGACAGATGAATTGATAAAGAAGATGTGGGGTGTATATATATATATATATATATATATATATATATATATATATACACACAATGGAATGTTACTCAGCCATAAAAAAGAATGAAATAATGCCAACTGCAGCAACATGGATGGACTTGGAGATTTCCGACTAAGTGAAGTAAGTCAGACAGAGAAAGACAAATATCCTATGATATCACTTATATGTGAAATCTAAAAAAATGATACAAATGAACTTATTTACAAAACAGAACCAGACTCACAGACATAGAAACAAACTTATTGTTACCAAAGGGGAAGGGGGGCAGTAAATTAGGAGTTTGGGATTAACAGATGTACACTACTATATATAAAATAGATAAACAAAAAGGACCTACTGTATAGTGCAGGGAACTATATTCAGTATCTTGTAACAACTTATAATGGAAAAGAATCTGAAAAAGAATATATATATATATATATATATATATATATATATATATATAACTGAATCACTTTGCTGTATACCTGAAACTAACACAGCATTGTGAAACAGCTATACTTCAATAAGTAAATAAGTAATAAATAAGTAAATCTGCCCTGTACCTTGCACTTCTTCCTCAGCAACTACCTGAAGGATCTGGACAACCAAGGAGACACATACCTGAGCCTTGAGCCTCCACTTCAACATCAGTAAAGTGGAAAATAACATCATCCACCTCACAGGATTATTGTGTGATTTAAATAAGACAGCAGTTATGAAAGCAGCTGCCTTTAGGTATATCAGTTAGCCTTTGCTGCATAACAAATGACTCCAAAGCTTAGTAACTTAAGTAAAAAAATTTTTTCTCAAAATTCCATGGTTAGCCTCATAGTTTTCCTGCCCTGAAGCTGGTCTCTCTTGGGCAGCTGCATTCAACTTCAGGGTTCGCAGAGTCTCTCTCTCCATGTGGCCCCTCCTTCTCCAGTGGCTTAGACTAGGCTTCCTCATATGGTGGGGGCAGGTTTCCCAGAGGGAAAGCCCCAGTGCACAAGCACTTACCAAGCCTCTCCTTCAGTCACATTTGCTGATGTCCCATTGGTGAAGGCAAGTCACACAGCCAACTCTAGACTCTCATGAGTGAGGAGTGTGGAGGAGGCATGTGTCATTGGAGGCCACTGATTACACAATTGAACAATTCCAGGCTACCATTTACTGAGTCCTTACTATGTGCCAGACACTGGGCTAAGCATTTCACATATCTGATGTCATTTAACTTATTGACAAATGGGGGAGTTGGGTGCCTTTGGCTACATTTTACAGATATGAAACTGAGGAGAGGTGAGATTGAGCAACAAGCCCTGGAACCCACAAATAGGAAATCACTGAGCCATACATTGTCCTGGATCCCTCTAAAGTTTGTGTTCTGAAACCACTCATTATACCTCTCACTGAATATTAGGGCAAGGAAGGGAAAAGGAAAGGAAAGGGAAAGATTCTACTCTCTGCGGTGCCTTGAATTACTCTCAAGAACAACCTCTGGCCAATATTTTAGAGGTCTAAAGAAACAAAGCAAAGAGCTAAAGGAACTAGGCAGCCCAGCTTGGAGAAATTCCTTGCTGTCAAAGGTAGACCCCTTAGCACGAGAAGCCAAAGGACAGCAGGCAGACAAGCCTGGAGTGACCACTATTACACACATCACTCCAGCCCTGAAGTTGTTGGAAGCTGATAAAAACTAAGAAACCCACTGAGGACTTCCCTGGTGGCGCAGTGGTTAAGAATCTGCCTGCCAATGCAAGGGACATGGGTTCGAGCCCTGGTCCGGGAAGATCCCACGTGCCATGGAGTAACTAAGCCCACGAGCCACGACTACTGAGCCTGCACTCTAGAGCCCGTGAGCCACAACTACTGAGCCCGCATGCCACAACTACTGAAACCCACGTGCCTAGAGCCCATGCTCCGCAACAAGAGAAGCCACCACAATGGGAAGCCCGCACACCGTAATGAAGAGTAGCCCCCACTCGCCGCAACTAGAGAAAGCATGCAGCAAAGAAGACCCAACACAGCCATAAATAAATAAATAAATAAATAAATTTTATAAAAAGAAACCCATTGAGATTTTAGTACTATTTGATTTCCCCTTTTGTCCAATTCCACATTTATTTTTAAACCCTGCACACGAGGAAGCAAAGATATTAGACAAATTACATATTCCAACCAGCAGATAAAGTCAATGAAAGCCATCACAGACAAGCTTCAGCAGAATGGGACTGCCGTTATCTTTCTTAGAAAATGGGATCTGGCTTGGAAAGTGAGCGTCTCCATAGAGAAGTAAAAACCCTCTCCTTAGATAAAAATCTCATTAATAATTCTTTTCTCAAACAAGAGGAGAAGAAGAAAAGATTTGTTGAGATGGAGACCGCAGAAGCAGATAGCAGTGGTCCCCCAGTGCAGCCTGGAGGAGCTGGAGGAAGGCGCTAAATGTTATGTGAATGAGGATCATTAATATTCACGGCAGCATCTGGTGCTATGTTGCCAAGAGACAGTAATGAGAACAGAGCATCTTCCAGGTCTAATGGCACTGTGGCTGCCGCATCAATCTCGATGTCCCCAGAAATGAGATCTCTATCATTTGCAAACAGGGAAGCGTTGGTGGCTTGGCTGTCATTCCGGAAGGTCACTAAAAGATATGCAAGACGAACTACCCCTATGTCTTGGGCTGACATCCCCCAGGTTCCCCCCACAGCTTCTCCTTTTCAGAGACGCTGTCTGACGTGGCAACTCTACAGACACAGAGGGAACTGGGAATCTGCCCTTGAGCCTCAGCACACTTTGTGAAATTCTGACTTCTTGGTTTTCCCTCCAAATATCTGCTATACACACTTTTTCGTAGGCATTTAACCTTATCAACCTTGCATTCTCAAAACGTGTGTGAAGGTCTTAGCTTCCCCAGCTGTTAAGTTCCTGAACATCAGTGACCCAAACACATAGTCATAACCCCTTAGCCCTGTGCCTCATTTGGTTTCTCCCAGGAGCAGACCCTGGGACAGAGATTTGACTTAAAATGTTTGTTTCTTTCCATGGTTAATGGGATTCTAATTTTTATATGTGCATGAGAGCCTTCACAAGAGAATGAAGACCTGAAGAACTGAACAGAACAGGCAGCTTTTAAATCTTTTAGACAAAGAAACAATACATTGGTGAAGAATTGATAAGTTACAGGGGTTTGGGCTGGGGTTAGTAAATGGTGAAGAAGTAACTAGGTAAGTTTAACAACATTTGTTTGCAGATTCCGCTGTTGCCATCTCTGGGCTGATAAGAGTCTATCTCCAGTAAAAGGAGAATTGATTTCCTGCTTTTAGGCAGAAAGGAGGAGATTTTTCTGCATTTACTGTTTCTTAATTGCTTTCAGGTGAAAATAATTTTTATACCAAAGAGGCATATTTGGGGGTGACATATTTTGATTTCCTTCAAACTTGGTCCAGCAATGGGAACAGGATCCAAAGTGAGCCATTCACTTAATTCTGGGACTCCTCTTGGACCACTTGGAAAAGAGAAACCATCTTCCTTATGGTATTGCTAGCTGTAAAAAGGATATAAGCTTGGGACTTCCTGGTGGCGCAGTGGTTAAGAATCCGCCTGCCAATGCAGGGGACACGGGTTTGAGCCCTGGTCCGGGAAGATCTCACATGCTGCGGAGGTACTAAGCCCGTGCACCACAGCTACTGAGCCTGTGTGCCACAACTACTGAAGCCCACGTGCCCAGAGCCCGTGCTCCGCAACAAGAGAAGCCACCACAATGAGAAGCCCGTGCACTGCAACGAAGAGTAGCCCCCACTCGCCACAACTAGAGAAAGCCTGCTCACAACAACGAAGACCCAACGCAGACAAAAAATTAATTAATTAATTTAAAAAAAGAGAAAAAGAAAGGATGTAAGCTTGAAGACGAGGTGGCCAAGCTGAGAATTATGTCATAGAGGAGGGGGGAAATGGGCCATGAGGAAAGGGAGAGATGAGCCATGATGATGTTATTTGAGTTCCTGAATCCAACCATGCCTGCCATCTGACTTTTCTGTTACTTGAGTCAACAAATTCTTTTTCATAGAAGCTTCTTGGAGTAGGAGGGCTATCATTTATAAATTCACGAATTCTAATGTAGGGCTTCCCTGGTGGTGCAGTGGTTAAGAATCCGCCTGCCAATGCAGGGGACACGGGTTCAAGCCCTGGTCCGGGCAGAGCAACTAAGCCCGTGTGCCACAACTACTGAGTCTGTGCTCTAGAGCCTGCAAGCCACAACTACTGAGCCCGTGAGCCAAACTACTGAAGCCCGCACGCCTAGAGCCCGTGCTCCGCAACAAGAGAAGCCATCACAATGAAAAGCCCGCGCACCACCACGAAGAGTAGTCCCCACTCGCCACAACTAGAGAAAGCCCGTGTGCAGCAACGAAGACCCAACATAGCCAAAAATAAATGAATAAAATAAATAAATTAAAAAAAAGAATTCTAATACAGTCAACCAGTTATGTCAGCTTTAATCTCAGATTTTATCCCTGTCACATTGTTACTCATCCTTTCTGCCTCTCCCATCCAAATCCCAGCCCCTGTCTCCACCCTTCCTTCCTACCACCTTCCTACCTGATAATGGTGCTCAGTCTAGACCAGTGGTTCTCAAATGTCCCTGTGTAGCAGGACCTAGAGAGCTTTTAAAAACAGATTTCTGGAATCTGTCCCCAGAGTTTCTGATCCAGTCGTTCTGAGGTAGAGGCCAAGAATTTGTAATTCTAAAAATTTCCCAGGTGATGAGAACCATTGTTCTAGAAATGCTGGTTTTCTTGATATGTCTCAACATATAAAGGACTCTCCCAGTCCAGGGCCTTCTTATGGATGTTCTTTCTGCCAGGAAGATGCTTTCCCTGGATATTACATGCAATTGAGTGCTGATAAATACTTAATGACTGACTATCTGAAAAAAAAATGTCCTGATTCATAGCGTTTGCTGATTTCTGGTATGCAAATCCTCCCACTGTGGCTGATTTTAAGCTACCAATGTGAGGTCACTGAAGAGATGTGCCCCATCTGTTCTCAGGAGCCAGTGTGAGCTGGGTCAGTGCACCAGTGTTCAGGTGACATCATCATGTCTCTGCCCTACATCACCTCCTCCAAGAGGGCTTCCCTGATAACAGGATAAAATAGCACAACCATCCCCCAGTCATTCTCTCTTCTCTTTAGTTCATTTCATTAATTTCCACCCATGATGCAAAGATAATTTACCTGGAGGGGGATGAAGTTGAAAGATCAAATTAACCAAAGTCCATATGGTAATGTAGGTAGGACATTTTAGTATTTGTTGGCAAGTCAAGATGACTTACTTAGACTCCCAGTGGTGAATAAGTGTCTAAGAAGCTGCTTTAACCACTGTCTCAGAATTCTTTCTGGTTCCCTACAGTCTGTCTTGGAGATCTCTCTTTGGATGGGTGTATGTCAAGTCCCATAAAGAGAATTTTTAGAAACCAGAGTTGAGAAATTAAGATTATTTGCATTTTCTTTACTTCCCAAACTGTTAAGAGTGGACACCACAATAACTTAAAATTTGAAAAGTCTTGAAATCTGGAAATCTTAACCCTTCCTTCCTCCACAAAGCCCTGAAAGTAAAACTCTGGTTCATTCTCCTGACCCTCCATCTGTTATCCTGACATTCAATTACCACTAAAGGGAAATGGGGGAGCCAAACTGATGTCCTGCAGGAGGCCAGAGCTCTGCAGAGCTTCCCTTAGCCCAGTGAAGTCATCAGTCTTTGAGTCTGCACAGCCCACGGTGAAGACGGGGCAACTGAGAGCCTGAAGCTGGGGCAGCCGGACTACAAAGGGGATATGGCTGGGAGTGGGGGCGGATTAGGAAACCTCCCCACCAGGAGCTAACTCGGTTTTTTGTTTTTTTTGTTTAAAGGGCTTCAAATGCTTGGCCTTTTTATTTATTTATTTATTTTTGGCTGTGTTGGGTCTTCATTTCTGTGCGAGGGCTTTCTCTAGTTGTGGCAAGCGGGGGCCACACTCTTCATCGCCGTGCGCGGGCCTCTCACTATCGCGACCCCTCTTGTTGCGGAGCACAGGCTCCAGACGCGCAGGCTCAGTAGTTGTGGCTCACGGGCCTAGTTGCTCCGCAGCATGTGGGATCTTCCCAGACCAGGGCTCGAACCCGTGTCCCCTGCATTGGCAGGCGGAATCTCAACCACTGGGCCACCAGGGAAGCCCAGCTAACTCTGTTTTGATACATGTCAGCTTGCAGAGCCCTGTCCCAAGGTGCAGGGCTGACCAAGCAACAGAGGAAGAGAGGGGAGCAAGCTAGGTTCGTGGGTTGGCAGGCTGGCTGCCCTAGCAGGACCTCCCAAGCTGTCTGCCCTTGACATGTGTAAGGTAGGATCTTAACAAACGGCATCACGAAACAGAGGAAAGCTTCAAGTGAGCTTTATTAGGGAGCGCTCCCGGGCGAGGTTCACTGGTCCGAGAGAAAGGGGCCAGAGAAGTCGCACCTGGGCGAGGGTTGGGCAAGATTTTATAGGGGAAGAAGGGAAAGGGGTGTGGTGAATCTGGGAGGGTGCAGGGTATTCCTTATTTGGTGGTCTTTTCGGGTATCCTGGGGGACCGTTAGTCCCGCCCCTCGAAAGGCGGGTAGGCTGGGCTGTGTTCAAAGTCCCCAGGTCAGTTCCTGGAACTGGGTGGTCCGGAATGTCTCCAGGGCAGTTTTTGGAACTGGGTGGTCCGGAGAATTTCGGTCTGATGCAACCTGTGAATCTGATTGTGTTCCCCTGCCTCGGGCCAGTTGGCCTTACAACATGGACAACATGCGCTTGTGGTCCAGTCCGCATCTGTGGACATCCAGGATTGACTGGTTTATTTTTTCACTCTGATCACAAACCCAACCCATCAAAGATTAGAATGTATGCCAGAATGATGCAGTTTATTAATTTGCTGTAGAGAAGATGCCTTTTCAGTATTCAGAGCATACAGGTTCGCCATCCAAGATGTCTTTTTCCCAGGATTAAGGTAGTTGGAAAGCTAACGCAATCATTAGAAGGCTGCCTGCAGGGTTTATGAGAAGGCAGAGTGTCAGAGCAAAGGGATATGGGAGGTCTTGTGTGATCATTTATCCTGCACATGGCAGAATCTAGCAGATTTACTCTGCCACAAAAGGACAAAACTGGGACTAGATAAGGCAGGCACCCTGTCCTTCATATGGGTGGAAACTGGAAGCATTTCAGCTCTCTCATTTTCCATTGCATTATTATCAGCCACTAACAGCCCCTGGGCATGGACTTGCTACAGTCTCCAAGAATGTAGTTTATCTCAAATTAATTAAGTGTTAAGTGATTTTTTTTTTTTTTTTTTTTTTTTTTGCGGTACACGGGCCTCTCACTGCTATGGCCTCTCCCGTTGCGGAGCACAGGCTCCGGACGTGCAGGCTCAGCGGCCATGGCTCACGGGCCCAGCCGCTCCGCGGCATGTGGGATCTTCCCGCACCGGGGCACAAACCTCTGTACCCTGCATCGGCAGGCAGACTCTCAACCACTGCGCCACCAGGGAAGCCCAGGTAATATATTCTTGATGAGATTCTAGGTGACAGCCTTGAGCCCTTTTAGTAATTTGAGAAGCATTTCAGCTTCATCATCCAAAAACATTGTTCTGAATGTCCAGTGACCTTTACTGGACGTGTCCCCAAATTCTAGAGTAAACTTTGTTTGGGTCATGAAGTTTCCTGGGTGCTGGGTTCCAGACCCAGGTGTTGGTTCTTTATCTAATTCCTTCTTTTCCCTCTCTTTCTTCCTTGAAGCAAGATTCCTGAATCTATTCCTGTATTTACCCTCCTCTGATGACATTGTCTCTGGCCCCAGGGAGTCTGGAAGGAGGGGAATCTCCTTGACAGTGATTTAAGTAGTCCCAGCTAATAAAATGTGTGATTTAAGTAATCCTGGCTAATAAAATGTGAGGTCTAAGAGAAGTCATTTGGGAAGGATTCCTAATGACAAAAGGAAATAGCCTCATTTCTTTCCATTGAACAGTTAAGTGCAAGTAAGGCGTGGCACTGGGGAGCCATTTGGGAACCGAAAAGGAAAACCTGAAGATCTGAAATAGGGTGGAATCTGATCCTTGATGACCTCGTGGAACCACTGAATTAGTCAACCTTGGTGGTGCCGCTCTCTGGCAACACTCCTTGTGAGAGGTAATGATCCCCTCACTGCTCAAGCCATTTTTTTTTCCTGCGGTACACGGGCCTCTCACTGTCGTGGCCTCTCCCGTTGCGGAGCACAGGCTCCGGACACGCAGGCTCAGTGGCCATGGCTCAGGGGCCCAGCCACTCCGCGGCATGTGGGATCTTCCCGGACCGGGCCACGAACCCATGTCCCCTGCATCGGCAGGCGGACTCTCAACCACTGCGCTACCAGGGAAGCCTTCAAGCCATTTTGAATTGAGATTTTGTGTTTCTTGCAGCTAGAAGCTCCCTCACTGGTACATGTGGTTACTGGGTTCTAACATTACAATCAGTTGTTCTATGTGTCTAGGTCACTGTGAACAGATCACTTAATGGCTCTAGACTCCCATTGCTTCATCTTCAAAGTTGGCAAGTTGAAGGAAAGTCTTTCTTCCTTTCCTTTTAACCTTGACATTTGGAGTTTCTGATTTCTCTTCTGTGGAATACAGTGAAGAAATCCCTAATTCATCTCTGCTTTTCATTTCCTGGACTCTCAAGGTGGATGGGCTTTGCCCTCTGCTCCTTCATTCCAAGGTTTGAGCCAGATGTTCTATGTGTCAGGATTACCTGCTACATAATTCATTTCTCTTGGATCGTCTTAGAACCTGAAGGGGATCAGAATATGCCACCCCCAAATATGCCACTTTGGCATAAGGGTTATTTTGAGCTGAAGGCAACTGATGTGGTTAAAGTTCTCCACCCACTCCTTATCTGCCAAGAAGCAGGGCATTAATTTTTCTTTGAGGAAGGTGTCCCCCTGTACCAGGACAAAGAGACTGACTCTTATCTCTGGAGATGGGGTGGGGGAGTGGTCACACTGAGATGAATCTGCATAAACAGACTTTACTAAAATAACGCTTCTCTTCCAATAGATTTCCTTATATATTTCCTAGTCATATTCCCACAATTTATCACCCCTAAGAGCCCAAACCCCCTTTCCTTTTCCTAGTTGCTTCTCCACAGTTTATTACCCTTTGTTTAAATGGTATATAAGCAGCCCCACCCCCAGTTTAACTTCTTCTGTGAGTTTTTACTTCTTTTCTGTGAATCTTCCATGCACGTAAAAAATATTAACGTCATTTTTAAAAAAATAAATTTATTTCTTTATTTATTTTTGGATGCGTTGGGTCTTCGTTACTGTGCCCGGGCTTTCTCTAGTTGTGGTGAGCAGGGGCTACTCTTTGTTGCGGTGCATGGGCTTCTCATTGCGGTGGCTTCTCTTGTTGCAGAGCACAGGCTCTAGGCGTGAGGGCTTCAGTAGTTGTGGCACGTGGGCTCAGTAGTTGTGGCATGTGGTCCCAGTAGTTGTGGCTCGTGGGCCCTAGAGTGCAGGCTCAGTAGTTGTGGCTCACGGACTTAGTTGCTCCTTGGCATGTGGGATCTTCCCGGACCAGGGCTCGAACACATGTCCCCTGCATTGGCAGGCAGATTCTTAACCACTGTGCCACCAGGGAACCCCCTCAACTTTAAAATTGTATGTTTTCTTTGTTAACCTGTCTTCCGTCAGTTTAATTTGCAGGCTTCCGGTACTAACCCTAAGAGGGTAGAGGAAAGTTTTCCTTCCTCCCAAACTCCAACACTCCTAAGTTTTCTCACAAGATAAAAACAGGACTTAATGACTCTACAACACCTTCCAATCTAACTTTCCACAGATTAAAAAAAAATCATGGTAGGATTACTTTTCAGTGATAACCTCTGTTAAAATGTTCTTATGGAGCAATATATTTATTTATATTTACGAACATTCCAACACTTATTCTGCAACTTCTCCCAGCCCAGCTAGACATGTGGCTTTGGAGGATAAAAGGTCCCCTCAGCCTTTAGCCTTTCACTCAGTTGTTCTAGCCACAGAAAGACACTTTCTTTAGGAAGTTGAAACCAGCGTGGAATATTACGGTTAGGTCATGACAGAGGAAATGGGGACTGGAAGAAAGGATATTAAAGGTGGTAAGTATGTCCACCCAGCAATGAATGAAAGAATAAATTGACGAGCGAGTGTTTCAGGAATGTACCGTAATTCTCTAGCCCATAGCCATTTTGACAAACATTGGAGCAAGACCAATGCCCCCAAACACACACACAGACACACACACACACTACCAACAAATACTAATGGAGTATTTCTGGTTCTTAAGCACACCAGCCACTTTGCCAAGAAGCTGGTTGGTTGAACTATCTTAACAACTCACAGAGAAAAAGCTAGCCATCTTAAGACTTGTATTCCCCACACAGCCACAAAGGTAAATATCTGGTTCTCACATAAGAAAAAAAAAAGCTCTGTTGACTTCTCTGAATTAGGACGATAACTGCTTGAGAATTAACAATTCCTCCAAAAATTACAGATTTGACATCAGACAATATTTTGATATCTAATTCATTTTGTCATGAATTCCAGCTCCTCTTTTATTTAGAAAGTTATATATCATGCAGGATTTATGTTCCTGCTGGCTATCTTTCAGTTTATTCAGAACACTTGGGTTTTTGTGTACCAAACAGGTGTAGTATTGAGAGAAAGAAAGCTTAAAAATAAGTCAACAGGAAATAACATAATGCAGTTAGACTAGTAGCTTTTGCAGCCAGTTTATATAGCATCTGCAATTAAGCTAGCGTTCTATGAACCATTAAAAGGGGAAAAATAATCACGAGTTTCTTGAAAGAATATGTTCACAGTCTGATTATCTATGGGTCTGTCCTGTATGGAATATTTTCTGCTTCTCTGCTCCATGCTGATGAGTTTCATGCAGGGCAAATACTGACAATGGATTCTTGTTATTCAATCTACGTAAAGTAACACAGAGAAGAGTAATTTGCAAGCTACTGATACTGATTTTAGATACTCAGTTCAGTGAGAAGATGGCAGTAGGGCTACAATTGATTTAATAGGTTTGTGAGAACCCCTGATGCTGAAACACCACAATACTACAACTCAGACTGTTGTCATTATATTTACCTCATCAAGGCCATCAAAATGTGGGTTTTCCCAAGGAAGTCTGGGATGGGCATCTGAAGTGTAGGAGATTGAATTATTGGTCAGCCTGGGCTTGCCTGGTAAACACAATATAAGAAGAACACTGATGCAGTGTGATACAGGTTGGGGCCCCAACAGAAGCCAACCCCCAGGTGTCAGTATTCGCTTGGAAGGTGATCCCAGGAAGCCTCGATAGGGGAGGGGAGGAGCGAGACAAGGAAAGGAAGGAAGCTGCGTTAGTTTGGGTTCTCCAAGAAAGACAGGATTAGACATGCAAGAGATATATTGGGAAACCACCTGTGAGGTTAAAAATGAAGATGGAGGTCTTCCCTGGTGACGCAGTGGTTGAGAGTCCGCCTGCCGATGCAGGGGACACGGGTTCGTGCCCCGCTCCGGGAAGATCCCACATGCCGCGGAGCGGCTGGGCCCGTGAGCCATGGCCGCTGAGCCTGCGCGTCCGGAGCCTGTGCTCTACAGTGGGAGAGGCCACAACAGTGAGAGGCCCGCGTACCGCAAAAAAAAAAAAAAAAAAAAAAAGGCAGATGGAGCAACACTGTTTACAATAGCCAAGATGGGGAAGCAGCCTAGGTGTCCATCGACAGATGAATGGATAAAGAACATGTGGCATATACATACAATGAAATATTACTCAGCCATAAAAAAGAATGAAATATTGCCATTTGCAGCAACATGGATGGACCTAGAGATTATCATACTGAAGTGAGTCATTACTTACTTACATATTGAATGAAGTAAGACAGAGAAAGACAAATATCCTATGATATCACTTATATGTGGAATCTAAAAAACTGATACAAATGAACTTGCAAAACAGAAACAGAGTCACAGACATAGAAACAAATTTATGGTTACCAAAGGGATGGGGGAGGGATAAATTAGGAGTCTGGGATTAACAGATACACACTATTATACATAAAATAGATAAACAATAAGGTCCTACTGTATAGCACAAGGACCTATATTCAACATCTTGTAATAACATATAATGGAAAAGAATCTGAAAAAGAATATAGAGATATAGAGATAGAGAGAGAGAGAGAGTAACTGAATCACTTCGCCGTTCACCAGAAACTGACACAACATTGTAAATCAACTTTACTTCAGTTAAGAAAAAGATGCAGATGGAGCTGCAGGTATCACCCCTGTAGAGCAGAAGGAAGGAAGAAGTGTTGGATGGGAAAGTCTGACACTGCGGTGAGTTCTAAGGACGTTTTGGCAAAGCTAGTGGCAAGTCCCTGAGCCACAGTCAGCTGTCAGAGGAGCCCCGTGTCTCCCAAGACTGGGCCTGCCTCAGTTTCCTTGCTGTGCTGAGAAGCACACAGCCCATGGGAAGTATAGACGTGGAGCCAACACAGTGATGATTTCAGAGCACATTAGTGGGACGTGGGTCTTCCATACTGTCTGTGGTCAGAGATCTAAGAGGTGCATTTTCATGGATAACACAGAAGTCAGTTCAGAGTGGAAGGGTGTCACATCTAAGGGGTGAGAAAGCTGGGGTATGTAGTGGCTCTGGGTGATTCCCTAGGCATTAACTCCCCAGCACTTCCCACCCTGCCCTGCACATAGGCCCAGCCTGCTCCTGAAGGGCTCACAGAAAGCCCTCAGGAAGAGTCCAAGATGCTCATCGTCGGAATTAGGAAGCTGTCCACTCATACAAAGCAAAGGGATGCAGGTGGTTACTGGAAGTATCCTGTGTATCCCTAGTAAGAAAAGGAGAACAGAAAGTACAAGCATTACATGATCTGCCCCGGGCATATCATATGACTGGACGTCCTGTGCTGTCTTCATTCTGGCAGGGTCAGCCCAGGACTCTGGGCGGTGCATACTGGTCACTCTCCTAGGTAAATGAGCCAACAGAGTTCAGAGCCACGACTCCAGTCACAGGGAGGCAACTGTCACCATCCAGTCATTCATACTGTGGGCAGCTGGTCCCATAAAATAAAGTATGGGGAGAAGAGCTTCCAAATAAATGTGCTTCACAGGGTCTGTCCAGGAGGGCAGACAGACATACACTGGAACATCACTAATCGATTCCAGATTGCATTCAGGCCAAGCCTTAAACACAACTTAATAGGTCCAAACACCCACTACCGAACAACTGGAGGTGACACGTGAGAGGATATCTTTTAGGTATATATGTACATAGTTGGAGAGGAAAAGTTTTTCCTTTACCCTTCTAGGTTCTTTGGCTGATCTAATAATGAAATTGACATAAGACAGATTAACAGGAGAAAAAAAATTTTAATTACATACATACACGGACCGCACAAGGATTATGAGACCCAAGGACGAGTCAGAGAACGAAGTATATGCCATCGTGAGCTGATGAATGGGCTAGGGGCTCGGGGCTTTGAAAGGGAGGAGGGTGATTCAAAGGATGATAAGAAGAGCAGAGCTTTGGTAATTAGATGTTTGCCCTGCCGTAGAGATGGGTCATTCAGATAAAAAGTTATCTCTTGGTAATAGCTCTCTTTCTGGGCCAGGTCCCTATCTAAATTCTTTTAGGTAGTTTAGGGTGAAAGATTGTTTCTGGTTTATTTCTTTGAATCGGCTGGGTCTTGAATGCCTTCACCTCAAAACAGCCTGCGTGCCAAAGTGGCGCATTTTGGGGAGGCTCGTCCTGAAAACCTTCAGTTTCTTTAGGTGTATGTCTCATATATATGTGTATGTATATATATTTTTACATATATACAAGTATATACATATACATATTTTACATATATGTATATATTTTAAGTATGTATATCTCTTTTAGGTATATATGTAAGATATACATATATCTATTTCATATATATATTTTAGGTATATGTATATATTTTAAGTGTATATATCTAATATATTAGATATATATATCTAAGATATTCGTGTCTTTATATATTATATAATGTATTTTTTATATACATATACATATATTATATATTAAAATATTATATATATTAGTTTGAGGACTGTACCAGATTTGGCCTGGGAGTCATAGTTTTCCTCTCTAAATTATCAAAGTTATTTTTAGATACTCTGGCCAATAGACACTAAACTAAAGGGAGTGGGTTTCTGGCGTAGGACCGAGGCAGCGTGTGGAATGTTTCGTACCTGCATTGACTGAGGGTGCTGACGGTCTTCATGGAGTAGGGCCTGGAAGAGTCTGCACTTAAACTCTTTTTTTTTTTTAATTTTATTTTGCCATATAACATACAGTAAGATATGTGTTTTTTTAATGCTTTTCTTTTTTTTAATTTATTTATTTACTTTTGGCCGCGTTGGCTCTTTGTTGCTGCACGCGGGCTTTCCCTGGTTGCGGTGAGCGTGGGCTACTCTTCCTTGTGGTGGGTGAGCTTCTCATTGCGGTGGCTTCTCTTGTTGCGGAGCACAGGCTCTAGGCCTGTGGGCTTCAGTAGTTGTGTCACGCAGGCTCAGTAGTTGTGGAGCACGGGCTTAGTTGCTCCGCGGCATGCGGGGGTCTTCCTGTACCAGGGCTCAAACCCCTGTCACCTGCATTAGTAGGCGGATTCTTAACCACGGCACCACCAGGGAAGCCCTGCACTTAACCTCTTAAACCCATATAGGAAGAGGGAGGTGGTGGGTTAGTATCAGCCTCAGGGGATCAATGTGCTTCTATTTTAATTAGCATGACAATGGAAAAGTTAAAAGCCAGAGTCCCTAGACGGAGGTGCCAAAGACTTCACAGGCTCTGAACTGACCTGGGGTCAGGAAGCCATCACCACACCCTTACTGCCAAGAACATGTCACTTCAGCCGTGACCCATCCTGATAAATGGGTCCCTCGTGGCCTCCCTTCTGAGAGCCTGGGACCTCTACTGCCGCAGTGGCTGGCCAGCTACGACTGCCAAGACCACATCTCCCTGCAGAAACATAAGAGGGAAAGATGGAGCCGGACAGTCTCTGTTTCACTTCTGCCTTCCAAGTACCGCAGGTGTCTCCTGGAAGTGCAAGGGAGTCTTTCAAATGTGGGATTTATCTTTCCAACCTCTAGCAATAAGGCTATCGAGGTGGAACGGAGTGGAGTGGACAGGGCCAAACTGGAACATCTGCTCCACTCTGCTTTCTTGCCCAGTGTCTTCATTTAAAGACTTCTTTCCCACAAAAGTAGAAATGACTGATGGCAGACCAGGTGCTACTCTTTCCAGGTAGGTCTATATGAACTGACAATTTAAAAATAGTAGGAATTTTAATTGTGTGATGAAATAAAATTTATATTTTAAGACAGGACAAGAAAAAAATTAAACATCAAATTCTCTCTCTGTGTTTGTTTGGGCCTCCTCTTCCCTCCCTAATGTGCAGTGTGCATCTGCATTACACATTAACCAGAGCTCCTCAAAGATGGGAATGCCTGCTCCACGGTAAAGGTCAATTTTTTTTTCTTTTTTTGTAAAGATCAATTTTTTTTCTTTCTTCTGATGCTAGCAGTGTAACTTCTTAAAAGAATAGTGTTTGGGATGGCACAGTGGTTAAAAATCCACCTGCCAATGCAGGGGACACGGGTTCCAGCCCTGGTCCGGGAAGATCCCACATGCCGCGGAGCAACTAAGCCCGTGCACCACAACTACTGAGCCTGTACTCTAGAGCCCACGAGCCACAACTGCTGAAGCCCGTGTGCCTAGAGCTCGTGCTCCGCAACAAGAGAAGCCGCTGCAATGAGAAGCCCGCACACCGCAATGAAATGTAGCCCCTGCTCAGCACAACTAGAGAAAGCCCGCGCGCAGCAACGAAGACCCAACGCAGCCAAAAATAAATAAATTAATAAATTAAAAAAAAAAAAAAGAGGATAACATTCATTCCCAGCTCTGTAGGAGGTCATGGTGACTTGCTGCTGGCTTTGCATGTGCTTACCAGGACTATGTGTCCTTGGTGAACTTTATATAAAAGGTCAGTATGTCATTTTGATGTACGATCCTTTGTCTCAAAAATGTATATGGGGCTTCCCTGGTGGCTCAGTGGTTAAGAAGCCGCCTGCCAATTCAGGGAACACGGGTTCCAGCCCTGGTCCGGGAAGATCCCACATGCTGCGGAGCAACTAAGCCCGTGTGCCACAACTACTGAGCTTGTGCTCTAGAGCCCGCAAGCCACAACTACTGAAGCCCGCGTGCCAAAGCCCACGCTCCACAATAAGAGAAGCCACCGCAATGAGAAGCCCACACACCACAACGAAGAGTAGCCCCCGCTCGCTGCAACCAGAGAAAGCCTGTGCACCACAACGAAGACCCAACGCAGCCAAAAATAAAAATAAATAACATAAATAGATTTATTAAAAAAAATGTATACGACTGTGCCTTCGACTTCTAACAGGCGGAACAGTTCTCAGAGCTTTCTTAGAATCTCCGTCCCGGGTTATAATCCTCAGTTTGGCTCGAATAAAATTCTCTTTTTCTCTTCTTAACTTGATAGTTAATTGAATTTTCATTGAAAAGTGGAAAGATAGCAAGGTACAGGATATTTATAAAATTATACCCTATTGGGAGAATGATGTGTGTGTCCATGCACGTGTGTTTGTGCATATAAATGTGTGTTTGTGCATGTGTGTGCACACATATATACCTGTACAAAACATTTATATAAGACTATGCATGTATCCACATACATAAATAAGAATATAACATAGAAAAAGTCTAGAAGGATATACACCATACACAGTAACAATGATTAATATGCTGGAGGTAGGAATAAGGGATAATGTGAGAGAGAAATGATTAATTTTCATAGCTTTGTTACATTTTAAAGTCTTATAAAGGATTTATATGACTTTTTGTAATATTTAATATTAAAATATTATATGGGAAGGGTCATGGCAGGGTCTTCTAGGGTGCTGATCTGGGTGGTATCCATATATGTAAAAATTCACTATCTATCTAGATATAGATATAGATAGATATAAAGTTTGCATAGTTTACTATATGTAATATATTCTTTAATAAAACAAAGTTTAAAACTAACAAACGGGGTCTTCCCTGGTGGTGCAGTGGTTGAGAGTCTGCCTGCCGATGCAGGGGACACGGGTTCGTGCCCCGGTCCGGGAAGATCCCACATGCTGCGGAGCGGCTAGGCGCGTGAGCCATGGTCGCTGAGCCTGTGCGTCCAGAGCCTGTGGTCCGCAACGGGAGAGGCCACAACAGTGAGAGGTCCTTGTACAGCAAAAAAAAAAAACTAACAAACGAATGATTTAAGTGAAATAGTAAAAGAATAATCTCAGACACTCACCAGGCATAAAAGAACATGTGGCCGCCACATCTAAACAATAGCAGGTCATGTGACCCTAAGTAAGTCACGTGGCTTCTCAGAGAGTCAGTTTTACTCCTCTGCAAACCACATATTATAATAGTAGCTATCCCAGTGCTACCATGAGAATTAAATGAGTTAATCTATATAAACTGCTTATGAGTGCCTAGACACACAATAGTAACTATGGAAAGGGTCCTGTTCTTATCCATCAGAGTAATTGTGTTAGTTTCCTAGGGTGACCATAACAAATTGGGCGGCTCAAACGAACAGAAGTGGATTCTCTCATAGTCTGAGAGTCCAGAATCCAAAATGAAGGTGTTGTCAGCTGGATTGGTTCCTGTGAATATTCTGATGGAGACCCTCTCATGCCTCTCCCTTAGTTTCTGGTGTCTGCTGGCAACCCTTGGCGTTCCTCAGCTTGTAGATACATCCCTCCAGTCTCTGCCTCTGTCTTCACACGAGCTTCTTCCCTGTGTGTCTGTCTCCCTATGTGTCCTCTCCTCTTCTTTTTTTTTTTTTTTTTTTGCTCCGGACGCGCAGACTCAGCGGCCATGGCTCACGGGCCCAGCCCTTCCGCGGCATGTGGGATCTTCTCGGACCGGGGCACGAACCCGTGTCCCCTGCATCGGCAGGCGGACTCTCAACCACTGCGCCACCAGGGAAGCCCTCCTCTTCTTATAAGGATACTAGTTAGTGGATTTAAGGCCCGCCCTAAAATCTAGAGTGACCTCATCCTGACTAACACCTGAAAAGACCCTATGTCCAAATAAGGTCACATTCTGTGATTCCAGGTGGACCTGAATTTGGGGGTGACACTATCCAACCGACTGCAGTAAAGCATCACTATTCAGAGATGATAAACATTTAAAGGGCAGGGGGAGTATCTCATTCTCCCAAGAGGCTGCCTGCAATCAGAATCCCTGACTACCAATATTTGTAGACTTCTATTTTATTGTTTTTAATACAAAATAAAGTGCCAAGTGAGGATAAATCACGTAACTCCTATGGCTATAATCCAGCCTGTTGTGTTGACAGCAATATCATCTGGCATAAATAAAATGCAAACTTTTCCCCACAGTCAATAATAAACAAATATTATGAATCTCCCAAGTCTTGGGTAAACTCTCTATTGGCTTCCCTTGATTTCAATACGTAAGACTGGCCTCTGTGATACTTGAGGTTGCTTTTTAAATGTGCCACTAGAGGGAGAAAAGGTTGTATGTTTGTTTTTGAAGCACATATTGCAGGATAATGAGGTTTTCTTTGTGCAATTACTGTGAGTATGAGCTCCATGTGTGTGATTGCAGAGTAATTTCATCTTAATGTCGATGATGCATACTGCACTGCAGATCAAAGTGAAACGGGATGAATCACAAGCTGTGTTCCTATTAAAAGTATATTGTTTGGATGGAGATGGGAATCTATAACAGTTCAAATGCTTTCTTTAATCACAGAAGTTCAAATTCTGTCTTTAAAATTGGACTTTTGCAAAGTGAGGTTGGGCATTGCATTACACACAAAATGGCTTCTAAAAAGAACTGTGGTATAGAAACTTGAGAAGATGGAAGATGCGATCACAAAGCTTCAAGATTTGCCGTTTGGAGCCCAAGGTATGACCTCTCAGCTTTGCTTTTGTGCAAATGTGGGCACCAGGTAGCTAAGCAGTGGTCCAGCCCTGAGTCAAATAATAGCAATAATGACGATCACTTAGGTGGTACTTATTCTGTACCAGTGCTTTACATATATTAACTCATTTAACCTTCACAACAACCTTTTAAAGTATATATTCTATTATTATCCTCATCTTACAGATAAGGAAACTGAGACCCGTGTTTACAAAGGTAGTGAGCACTAAAGCTGACTGCAGGGTCTGGACTCTTAGCCACGATGCTCTGCAGCCTTTCAAGGTAAATGTACATGGTCCGAAGTCCCACCCATATGCTTTCATAATGTACTACATCACAACAAGCCTATTGGAATTCCTGAAATTAAAAAACAAAAATTGACAATGCCAAGTGCTGACAAGGATTTGGAGCAACTGGAACTCTCGTACACTGTTGGTGATAATGCACAATGATTCGGCCCCTTAGGAAACAATTTGGCTATTTCTCTTGCAAAGTTAAATACACAATTACCACATGATACAGAAATCCCACTTCTAAGTACTTACCCGAGAAAAATAAAAAATTATGTCCACACAACAACCCATAAGTGAATATTTATAGCTGCTTTATTTGTATTCATCC
The DNA here is from genome assembly GCF_951394435.1 of Stenella coeruleoalba. Lineage (NCBI taxonomy): Eukaryota > Metazoa > Chordata > Mammalia > Artiodactyla > Delphinidae > Stenella > Stenella coeruleoalba. Next base: position 42,984,728 of record NC_137161.1, on the reverse strand, counting down.
ACAACTAGAAACAATCCAAATGCCACTCAACTCGTGAATGAAAAAAACTATTATGCATCCACATAAAAGAATACTACTCAGTAACAAAAAGGAATGAACTTGTGCAAAAACAAAATCTCCTATAAATGATGCTAAATGAAACAAACCAGACTCAAAAACCTACATTCTATTTGAGTTTATTTATATGACATTCTGGAAAAGACAAAATGATAAGAATAGAAAATGTACCTTGATTGCCAAGAGCTAGAGGTGGGGGAAGAATTGACTGTAATGGGACAGTGTGAGGGAATTTTGGGGAGGGATGGAACTATTCTGTTTCTTGATTGCAGAGGGGATAACACAACTATATTTGTTTGTCCAAACTCATAGATCCATACACTAGAAAGGATGAATTTTGCTGTGTGTAAATTTAAAAGTAAAAAACAGGGACTTCCCTGGTGGTCCAGTGGTAAAGAATCCGCCTTACAATGCAGGCGATGCGGGTTCGATCCCCGTTCGGGGGAACTAGGATCCCACATGCCGCGGAGCAACTAAGCCCGTGCACCACAACTCCTGAGCTCACGCACCTCAAGTAGAGAGCCTGCGTGCCACAAACTACAGAGCCCACACACTCTGGAACCTGTGCACCGCAACTAGAGAGAAGCCCAAGCGCCACAGTGAAAGATCCCACATGCCTCAACGAAGATCCCGTGTGCTGTAACTAAGACCTCATGCAGCCAAAAATAAATTAAATAAATAAATAGATCTTTAACAAATAATAATAAAAATCAATATAAACAATAAGAGCTGGATTCAAATTCAGATTATCTGACCACAGCATACTGCCTTTTCCAACATGTCCTGGATGCGAATACTTGGGAATGCTACAACTCCTTGCATCACCACTTTCTTCATCTGCAAAATGGAGACAGTAATACCCACATCACAGGGTTGCTAAAAGATCATGTCAGTGTCTAGGAAACAAAAGCCATATAAGGGATTTTAAAAGAGAGAATGTAATTACACAGATACTGGAGGAAAGCAAAAGGAAATACTAAGGTAGTAACTGCAGGAAGCCGCTACCTCCTTGGGGCCAGAGGGACAAAGGGAAGAAATCAGAGTTCTGACAGTTTCCAGGAGGAGGAGCCCCGAGGATCTACACCCAGATCTTTAAAGAGGGTGGGCGTACCACAGCTGTGGCAGGTCCTTCTAAGGGGATATGAGGCAGGCTCTGGGAGCGCAGGATGAGGCTGAAAACTAGAGCTAACGAGTGCCCCTGGGGAAAGTGCTATGGCGGGACCACGCTGACAAGCATGGCAGCAAGACAGGAATAATGAAGCCTCCCTCCCCTTGCCCTGCTGAACCCCACCTCCAGCCTTCCACTCTCCCTTAGAGCCTTTTCTTAGCAGAACCTGCCCAGAAGCCAGCTGACAAGGAGCCATGGAGTTCACCAGGCCGGGCATCCAAAGGTAGAGCATAGACTGGTGGGTCTGGAGCAGAGAGCCTAGCAACAGTCAGAGGCATGTACTCAGCACCCATTTACTCACTCACTCATTCATTCATTCCTCAAAAATGTGTTGAGGATCAAGTACTCAGCTAGACAAGGCTCCCATCCTTAAGGAGCTAAAACTAAATAAGAAAAAAGTCTAGGGAGGGTGGGAGGGAGGGAGACGCAAGAGGGAAGAGATACGGGAACATATGTATATGTATAACTGATTCACTTTGTTATAAAGCAGAAACTAACACAGCATTGTAAAGCAATTATACCCCAATAAAGATGTTAAAAAATATATTTAAGGGGTTTGAGCAAAAGTTATAAATGAAGCAAAGTTAGGTGGTGAGTTGATGATTGTTGAGGATGAATGACAAATAAATGAGGGCTCAATAGAAAAAAAAAAAAGTCAAGCAAGCTAAGCAGTGGTCTCTGTGGGTACGTTAGACTGGGTATCGCAATCTGACACAGTACTGTTTCCACGGGGAAGTCACCTCCTCCTGGTATCCATTGTACAGAGCAGTAGAGCTGGAACAACATTGCTCTGTATGGCATTGAGACTGGCTGTCTGCCTGGGGAAAGAATATTCTGTGTGCTTTCCTGACGTCCCTGGGTCACCATGAGATGGGCAGGACCCGATAACTTGAGTTGCCTAGAAGGAGTCCTACATGGGGTTGTTAGTGCAACAAATCCTGTTGGCCAAATTTCTCTGGGATCCCAAGGGGTCAGGTCTCTCCTGAATCCTCCCTGCTTCCTTAAACAAATTAATCTAAATGGCCCAGATCCCATTTTAAAACAAAGGTGAAGTTCAGTTGCTTCTTGCCTATTACATACACAGATATTCACGTAGCAATCTTTATGAAGGTATTGATTTGACTCAATTATCCAGCTTCAGGATTCATTAAAAAAATTTTTTTTGGAGTATAGTTGATTTACAATGTTGTGTTAGTTTCAGGTGTACAGCAAAGTGGATCTGTTATACATATACATATATCCACGCTTTTTTTTTCTTTTTCTTTTGCGGTACGCGGGCCTCTCACTGTTGTGGCCTCTCCCGTTGCGGAGCACAGGCTCCGGACGCGCAGGCTTAGCGGCCACGGCTCACGGGCCCAGCCGCTTCGCGGCATGTGCGATCTTCCCGGACCGGGGCATGAACCCGTGTCCCCTGCATCGGCAGGTGGACTCTCAACCACTGCGCCACCAGGGAAGCCCTATTTTGTTCTTTTTTATGGCTGAGTAATATTCCATTGTATATATGTACCACATCTTCTTTATTCAGGATTATTTTGATTGATCTAGCTGACTTATGACTCCAGTAGGCAACATGTCTTCTGGCTCAGCAGCACCTCTTACAGTCAGAAGACCTTGTTCCTCATCCCTGTGAATTACCTTCCAACTGAAAGCTGTCTCAGGCGCTGATTTTAAGGAACCTGACCTAAGGCATCAGTTATTTCTACAAGGTGTCAAAGTGAAAACTTAGAGGTGCCCCCAGAGGAGTTAGGTGCGTCATCACCTGCTGTTGAGGGGTCCACTTCCATAAATGTCTCCACACTAAGTATGGCAGCCCCAGACGTGCTCAGAGTTTACGATCCTCTGGAAGCTGGGCTCTGTGCAGGAAGCTGGGGAGCAGAGCACGATGCACAGGCCATCCTGGAACGGCTAAATGGGCCTCCATCCTGTACGAGGTGCTTCCATCCTTGGTGGCCTGGGAATTGCTATCCACCTAACACATCAGGCCAAAACACGCTGGTTATGTTCCTGTGTGTGTCAAAGCCAAAGACTTAAATGTCAAGGGATGGATGCTTGAGCCCATGTGCTCAACCCGACTCCAAGTTCAGTTTTTGCCAAACAGAGTCGTTCTTCTTAGTGATTCGCAGAGTGTAACACTCTGTACAGGAAATAACGTAAATTTTGGAGCTAGTTCTGAAACAAATGATGGCTTAAAAATCCCTTAACTTCTCCGTGCCTCAGTATTCTCGACTGTAAAATAGGACAATAATACCCACATCACAGGCTCCATGTGAAAATTACAGTTAACCTGTGTGAAACAACCAACATGAGGCCTGGTCCTTTTTTTTTTGATCTATTTGTTTTTGGCTGCGTTGGGTCTTTGTTGCTGCGTGTGGGCTGTCTCTAGTTGTGGCGAGCCGGGGCTACACTTCGCTGTGGTGCGCGGGCTTCTCATTGCGGTGGCTTCTCTTGTTGCGGAGCACGGGCTCTGGGCGCGTGGACTTCATTTGTTGTGATGTGCGGGCTCCATAGTTGTGGCTCACGGGCTCTAGAGCGCGGGCTCAGTAGTTGTGGCACACGGGCTTAGTTGCTCTGCAGCACGTGGGATCTTCCCGGATCAGGGCTCGAACCCGTGTCCCCTGTAATGGCAGGTGGATTCTTAACCACTGCGCCACCAGGGAAGCCCCGAGGCCTGGTCCTCTTTAAGTGGCAACAACACAGGTTCTTATTAAGGGGTAGCAACAATTGTCTTCACTCCTTTATCAGCTCGACCTGTTTTGTTATCATGTAATTGAGTGAAAATGTTGACAATACAACTGGCCTGCAGTGCAGAGACACTTTGCTACACCGTCTGCCACTTGGGACTTCCTCCATCTTATGTTGCTTCTTCTTTGTCTCCTCACCTTTCTTTGCCCCTTTTTCATCCCTCTTCTGTCTCCTTCTCTCGTGTTGCCTTTTTATACCTTTTCCTGAGCTCTATTGTAACGTTAATAGAAAGATACTCTAATCCAACTTACGGGATCACATGAAAGCATCACAGATCTGCCCCTCATGCATTCAACCTGTGAAACATGCTGTCCCCGCCCTGCCTGTATCGCTTTGGCACTCACCTTTCCATGCATGCTCTTCAAACACCTGGAGCACACTACAGGCTCCCCTTTGGCATGCTCAGTCCACCCACAGAACTGTCTGGAAGTGCTGAGGGCATACTCAGGAGCAGCTCTCAGCCAAAAAGAAATGAGAGTCAGAGGATAAATGTCCCAGTTTCCTTGCCTCTTGGGTACATCAATTCTGAGGTGTGTTTTCCGCAGTCTCCCAGATGATCCCAGCAGGACTGAGCCCCAGCCACTCACTGGAGAAGCAACCTGATCAAATAACACCCCTTGGATTGCTTTCCTCCCTTCCCATCTTACTTGCCGACTCCCCTGCTGCTGCATTCAAAGCCTTATCTCAGGTTCTGCTTGGAGGGACTGGGGGCAACTCAACAGAAGACACCACCCTAACCTACCCAATGTCTTTAGTCTCAGGGTGGTCCGTGTGCCCTCACTGTCATGATCTAAGAGTCGGGAACCAGGCAACTGGTACAAAAAAAGAGAAGAGATATAGAGATTTGCTGCAGGACACTTGCTACCAGTTTTCTTTGTTTCAAATAGAAAACACGATTATAGCCATAACTCACTGGATATTATTAAACCTTTTTGGCTCTTGCTTCCACAGGCATTTGTCACCCAGCATTATCTCTTTATTACTTAACCATAACAGTTTTTCAATTTCTCAGAAGACAGAGCAACAGTTCTGTGAACAATGGAGACAAAATTGGCTGATAGGGGAAACATACTGGGAGTACCAAGAGCTGACCAACAAAGAGTCATTAAAACATCTTCCTGGTACAGTTAAGAAAGAAAACCAACAAACTGTTCCATTTTGGCTGATATGAGACAGATCGGTTGGGGGAAGAAAGAAGGGATTCCTTAGAAACATTCTCATTTTTCTACTCCTTAGCTCTGCAGCAATTAGATATCAGCCAGGAACACCTATTCTTCATTTATTCTCTTATGTATTTATCTCCGGCCAACATTCTTGCCTGAAATTGGAAAGCTGGGAAAGGTAAATTTTTTTTTGTCTTCAGAGGAACTTAACTCTAATGGTCAAATTTAAGTGACAGACATTCCTCATGATAAAAATAAGGCCCAAAGCTCCAGTACTGGGTGTACATTGTTTTCAATTCATCAAAACCCTTGGTATTAGCAGAGCGTAAGGATATAGTGATCAAGGACCTCTACTAGATGTGTCTGTTATGAATTTTTAAGGTTTTTATTTTTTAAATATAGAAAACCCACAGAGTAAAATCATGCATAATCTCTCATAATTATTTTATTTATTTGTAAAATAAATAAAACTAACTTCTCCTTCCCACCCCTCCAACCCCCTCCCCACTCCATGGGGGGCATAACTCCCCTGTGGTAGACACACCTCCAGCCCCTTTCTATGCCCACCAAGCATGTTTACACTCACATATTTACATTCACCTACACACTGTTGAGAAATTTTTGTTTCTATCTACTGTATCATGGGCATCCTTCTAAGAAATCATGCACAAACCTATTGCATCCTTTTTAGTGGTTGTATGGTATTCCACTGTTTAGATCTTCATTTCCCGAAGTGGTACAGGAAAAGGAGGAGTGAGAGAACGGTCATGTTCCAGGTCTTGGGTGAGTTCCTGGGATTGGCCGCCAAGTGAGGGTCCTTGGCTTTGCGCAGGAAAGAATTTTGCGCAGGAAAGAATTTACTATGGCTCTAGAGTGAGCCATAGTAAAGTGAAAGCAGGTTTATTTAGAGAGATACACATTCCATAGGCTGAATGCGGTCCATCTCAGAAGGTGGAGTGGCCCCGGGCGTGTGGGTGGTTAGTTTTTATGGGCTGGGTAATTTCATACACTAAGGAATGGGAGGATTCTTCTCATTGTCTATACTTTGGGGAAGAGGCGGGGATTTCCAGGAATTGGGCCACACCTACTTTTTAGCCCTTTACGGTTGGCCTTGGAACTGTCCTGGCACCAATGGGTGTGTCATTTAGATGGTAATATATTACAATGAGCGTATAATGAGGCTCGAGGTCTCCTGGAGGTCAAATCTTCCGCCATCTTGGGCCTAGTTGGTTCTAACCAGTTTTTGCCGTATCCTGTTTTTTTCTTTTCTTTCTTTCTTTTCAGTGGAAATAGCGGGGTTTTACTGAGTAGCAGGGCCTCGGCTAGCACCCAGTGTGCCTGCGCCTAGCCAGGGCGTTACTTGGAGAACTGCACCTGCGAGAACCCACGCCTTCGCTGTCCTGCTCCGTGATCACGATGGCGTGCTAGCCCTTCTCGGGTGCCACCGTTCCTGCCGCCACTGTCCAAGACAGCCACCTAGCTGCCCAAGAAGACATCGCCGAAGGTCCAGAAGGATCCTGTGGGCAGAGGCATGTCCAGAGCCTGGAAACCAGACAAGCAGAGACAGATGCCACCCCGAGCAATCTGGATGACGTAGTCCTGGGCCGTGAGGTTAAACCAGACACCCCTGCCCCAACCAAGGAGGAAGGAGACTGGGCAGAGTGTTGGGATTTTGAAGCACTGGACGAGGTACTGAGGGAAAAGAGGAACAAGTGGAGATGAGGGATTTCTGCTCTGCTCAAATTCCTTCGTGGCTCCCCAGTGCGATAGGGTCATGTCCATTTTGGGCAGCTAGGTAGGTATTCAGGGCCTTGTGTAGTCAGGCTCTGCTGTCTTCTCTAGCCTCTCCTGCTCATTCTTTTAATGGTTGTGGCTGCCCCCTTCCTTCTGGTCTCAAAGGGGTGTTCAGTGAGAACTGGTTCTCTGAGATGTGTTCACTATTTCTCGTTTATGTGTGTATGTGTGTGTGTGTGTGTGTGTGTGTGTGTGAATTATTCAAATTATAGGTTAATCCTATGCAGATTTACAATGCAAACTAATCTTTTAAAGATTTTAACGTATCCTGCAAGTTAATTTTTTAAAATTTCTGTCCAACACAGTGATCATAAAGTTATTTGATCATAGAATCTTCTATTATGCGAATGTCCATTACTCGACTAGAAAGCATACCCTTGAAATATACATTGGGAAACATTCATTTAAAACCTCCTAGAGTTCATCTAAAGTTAGAGAAGTTCCCTTTGAGCCATGGGAATCAGAGAAAGAAAACATTGAGAAAGACGGGGTTGAACCATTCCAGGGCCAAATACCAAAGAGAAAATGAGGCTAAAAATCCAGAAAGAGCGATTCACACACAAATGAGCTGTTGGCTGCCTCTGCGGTGTTCTGAGTTGTTTGAGAAGTGCCTGGTGGCCACACCTAGAGTCAGGGCAGAGTGCTGAGCATGGAGAATGGGCTGCTGGCTCTTTTTTCTGGTAGCTTTTTAAAAGTTGGGAACTGAAGATAGATTATGCCATCCCCAAATATGTCTCTTTGGAGACATAAGGACTATTCTGAACAGCTTATTTTGAGAAACTGCAGACACAGGAGAAGCTTTAAAAACAGTATAAATTACCCTTTTATAAGGGAAATTTACATTACCAGGGAGAGAGCTACTATAACCAGAGATAACTTTTTGCTTGAGAGACTTAGAGGCATGGCAGGGCAACCTTTGTTCACTAAACATTTCCTCTTCTCACCTCCCCCGCTTTGAAGCCCCAGACCTCAACCCATTCCTTAGCTCAGGATGGTATATAAGCCTCAACCATCTCATATCTTTGTGGGGCTCCTGGACCTACATAATAACAATTGTTTTTCTTTTTCTCCTGTTAATCTATCCTTTATTAGGGGGGCATCTCAGCCGAGCACTTAGGATAGAAGGAAAGTGATTTTTCCTTCCCTAGAGAATAATCATGAAAGCAAAAACAAAACAAAATCAGAAGAAAGACAGACAGGGAGGAAGGAAGGATGGGAGACAGGGAGGGAGGGAGGGAAGGAAGGAGCTAGCTGCCCAAAGCCAGCATATCCCTCTGCAGAGAGCGGCTGCATGAGACGATGAGAGACAGAACGAGCACCACATGAGGGCGTCATCTCTTTAAGAACAAAGTGCAGCCCTAATCTGCAGAGAGTGACAAGGAACTCCTCTGCGAGAAGGGGACCACATTCCCTCCAAAGGATTCTGTGGAAAGGAAGAAGACATGGTTGCCTTAAAAGTCCACACAGAGCTGATAGTTTCCTCTCCAGGTTTAAAAGGCTGATACTGGCTCAGGGCACAGCCTGTTGATAGTGATGCTTGGGGTGCAAAAAAATCAACTAGTTCCTCAGCCTTCAGAGAAAGTTTTAATAGCATAGGTCAAGGTGGACCCAAGGCCATGCTTCTGTCTCATTTTTAGTAATAATAATAATCATAACTAAATTTAGTCAGCACTTACTGTGGCCAGGATCTGGGGAAATAACTCTCACCTGAATTAGCTTATGTAATCCTTAACACATTAAACTCTTAACTCATTTAACCTGCCCTCTAAGTGGGTGCTAGATTAATAGATAAGGAAACAAACAAAAAGGGTTTTACTGACTTGTCTGGGGTCACATGAATGAGGCCACTGGAGCCAAGGCAGTCTGGTTCTGGATCTCTGGCCCAGCTCCCCGGCAGCTCAGAGTGGGGCTGGGTCTTGCTCAGCCCTCAATGCTCTGTGGGTCTAACCCATGCCAGGCCCAGAGCTGCCTTCTCTACCTTTGTTCATGCCTAGATTTCCTTGTTTTGCTATTGGCCACTGTTATTTTCCTTGGCTTTCCTATAAATGCAACATTTGAAAAATCCTTATGTTGTTTGACCCAGGAATTAAAAGGGATTTTTCCTGTGCTTTAGTCAGAGATGGAAAGGGAGGCTAACCTGGGCTTAAAGGTCCAACATGGTGAGAAGTGGAGTGAACCAGCTCTCATTCATGGCAAAAGGCCGAGGATGGAGTGAGAAAGTACAGAAACGTGGGAGGTCACCGAAGGATCATGTAGGGAGAAAGGTCTCTCTCTTACCTCCTGGGCTGCTCCTTCCCAAGTCAAGGACAGGAGGGTACAGAGCCTGCGTTAGTTATGTTTCTACCGCAGCCTGATTCTACCCCTAGGTTTCCTTTTTTTTCTTTTTTTTTGAGGCATAGTTTATTTACCATATTATACAAGTTTTAGGTGACTATACTGTCTTTTTAAGAACCTTTGAACATTCACAAAAGTTAACCATCTATTAGTCCTCAAAAAAAGGAAATCAATAAATCCCAAGAGGTAGAAATAGTACAGATAAAATTCTCTGATCGAAAGGGGAAGAACAGCCTAGAAATATTTTTACAACTTCCTTGACAACTCTTGGAACAAAAAGGAAATCAAAACCAAAATTACACAATTTCTTTCTTAAAAATAACAAAAGAGCACATATCAGTTCATATAGGATAACCACAGAGCTCAGAGAAAAATACGTAACCTTAAATATTTATGTTAATTTATAAGTTATTCAAAGAAGAATAAAAGTTTAAGTTCCCAATTCAAGAAATCAGAGGGCACCAACAAACCATTTAGCTAATAAGTTGTCTAAACAAGACCAACGGTGGAAAACATAAATATAAAAGTTAGACTGTACCCCTAGGTTTTCTAGTTGATGGCGTTGGGGAGGGAAGAAGGGAGGGAGCTGGGCGAGAGGAAAACAGAGGGCACCGTTCAAAGCTGGCGATTGGAATCTTTCAGGGACTGAGAAGAACAGATCAGTGTGTTCCCGCCTCAGTTCTCTTTAGCCCGCCCACACGGATGTGCTCACCTAAGCTGTCTTTAACGCGAGGTGCTTATAGGGAAAGAAAAAAAGAATATTGGTCAAGTGGACAAAAGTAAATAAAGAAGGGACGCCCTCCAGGCCCCCCCTTCCCCCATGGCCCGGGGGTAGAAGCGACTCCTGGCTCAGCTCCATCTACCTTGGGAGGGAGGAGACAGGAGAACCTGGCTGGCGTCTCCGGATGGCTGTAACTCCAGCTCGGCAGTCCCAGGACACAGCTGGCTGCCTACACTCAGCTCAAGGGCCAGGTCCTTGATGAATATTTTCTGGCTGCCTCAAGAAGCCCTTTGTCTCTCTTATAAATGTCCATCCTAGTGCCTGTAATAGTTTGTAGCTCTCGCTCGTTTCACAAGGTTACCCATGCCTATTAAATGGAAATTCCTCAAGAGTGAGAGCCCTTACCTACCTTGGCAAACCTGATGGGTGGTACAAGGTCCAGCACAAAATAGGGACTAATACATATTTTGATGAGTAAGTGTAGGTGAGCGTGTGAGTTAGTGAATAAGCAAATTCATGCCACTGGGTGGTGGAAAATAGAGTGGGAACAGTAGCTTGCGTCCACATTGTGTAGTATGTTTTTCAGCCTTCTTTGCACGTAGCTGTAGTCACGTGACTAGTTCTAACCAATAGGATATAAGTAAAAATACTGTGTGCAACGTCCAGGAGACATCCTCAAGAGGCAGGGGCATGCCCTTGTTTGCCCCTTCTCCTTCCTGCTGGGTAGAATGTGGGAGGACCTGATGGCTGCAGCTCCTGCTGTTACGACCAGTGCTGTCCAGTGGAAATACAGTGCAAACCACACATGAGAGCCATACACACAATTGTAAATTTTCTAGGAGCCGCATTTTTAAAAGTAGAAAGAAACAGGCAAATTAAATGTTAATAAAATAGTTTTTTCATCATACTAAGTCTTTGAAATATCTATTAGGACCAGCCACCCTTCCACAGAGCACCCGTGATGCGGCTACTGCGTTGGGTGGCACAGTTTCAGATCAGAAGGAAAAAGCCTTGCTTTAAAAATGGCGGAGCACACAGTAGGAACAGCCTGGGTCCCTGAACATGATGGAGATGCCCCGCCAGCACTGAGGACCTCATCGCTAGACTCTAGACTCTATTTACATTAGAGAGGAAAAAACTCCTATTTTCTTTTTTTATATATAAATTTATTTATTTATTTATTTTTGGCTGTGTTGGGTCTTCGTTGCTGCACGTGGGCTTTCTCTAGTTGCGGCGAGGGGGGGCCGCTCTTCGTTGCGGTGTGCGGGGCTTCTCATTGCGGTGGCTTCTCTTGTTGCGGAGCACAGGCTCTAGGCACGCGGGCTCAGTAGTTGTGGCTCGCGGGCTCTAGAGTGCAGGCTCGGTAGTTGTGGCACACGGGCTTAGTTGCTCTGCGGTACAAGGGATTTTCTCAGACCAGGGCTCGAACCCACGTCCCCTGCATTGGCAGGCGGATTCTTAATCACTGTGCCACCAGGGCAGTCCCCAAACTTCTGTTTTCTTTAAACCGTTGTTATTTTTGGTTGTCTGCCACGTGTAGCAGCACTGAGTTCTAATGGCTTCACTAAAACTGTGTTTGACCCTGTGTCCCCATTCAGCTCCCAGCCGTGATGTGAAGCAAGCGAAATCAGGACTGGGACTCTGATGTGCTGAGCAGGAAGGAGTCCACGGAAATGGTACACCGGAGACCCACACAGGGTTTTATTTGCCTTCCTAGTGTTTGCTCAACATTTAAAAATCCAGACTTTCGAGTGCTGTCATCAGATAACTGGCAATGCCAAGCCAGCCATGATTGGCCAAAGCCGAGGTCCAGGTGGCTCCTTCAGACAGAGCGTGTAGTCTCTGTTTGCCACAGTACTTACCTCTCCCTTTTCTTAAAACTGGGGGTATACCTCACTCAAAGATGTGTAGTGGATGCTGGCTGTGACCCAGTCCAGAGTCCCGTCCTCCACCTCCTGTGAAGACTACAGTTCGCATCTCTTCCCATCTCCAAATCATTCTGCAGTGGCCTGAGAGAGTTACTATTGTAAGCAAGAACATGGTTCTTTGTCCCATACACCATGGGCTTACTTATCTCCTAAGTATTGCCTGCCCTCTCTTGGGGGTCCTTCCTCTGTCATCAGCTGGGCAAAGAGCTCATCCACAGTCAACACTGTGAAACCAATATGATCCCTGACTGCTGCCAGCATGGGGTTGGGAGGTGCCTTCCTCAACATGTGCCCCAGCAGAAGAGCTTCATTTCTGGGCACAGGATGGCTAGCCCATTATTTTACACTAATTAGGTCATGTTCCGTGTTCATACTCTGCTGGAAATAACTGAATCCCTGAGAGCATGCCTAAGGCATCCAGGGTGTTTTTAAGAGAACCTCCTGAGAGGAATGTCATTGGCTGAGAGCCTCCAGCTGCTGCAACTTCAGATCCACTCAGCATTCACGCTGAGACCATGCAGCTGCCAGCAAATGCTGAAACGTGGTGAGGGTACTTGAGTCAGGTCGTTTCTGCCAGGGGTCTCCCAATGAGCAACCCTTGCTCTGAGGCTCCCCAGTGGTCTGGCTGTGACTTTCTCAGAGATGCAATGCAGTCTGAGGCTCACCCTACCCCAACCCCCTCCGCTTCCCTCCCTCCTTTCACAGGACTCAGGCCTGTATCTGCTCTGAAGCCTCTCTTCGCCTACTCCTGTCCCCTCTCCTTTTTTATTCCTTGCAGGCATTTCCCCCAGGAAACTTCTCAGCCTTTTCATTCCATCCTGGCGTCTGCTCCTCACAGGACGCAAGCTGACATATTGGATTTAAGCCCTGAGGGGTGATCTGTGGAACTGTGGGTGGAACGTGAAGATCAAGCGTAAACAAGACATTACAATGGAATCCAAGGTAGCAACCCTTAAAATTATGGCAAGGACTTGTTAATTAGCATGGAAAGATGTTTACGATAAAGTAGATGGAGAAATTACAAAACAGTATGCAGTGCATACTCCAAATTTGTTTTATGAAATTTATATACAGAAAAAGTTTAGAAGACTCTACCTCAAAATGTTGATTGTTTTGCAGAAGTCTTTGCTTTTGTCTTTTTTGCACATTTCCATTTTCAAATTTTCCCCCAGGAGAAATAGTTTCAGCCCGGAGGAGGAGTACCTCAGAGCCCAGAGCACTTTGGGAAAATCATCCTGGTCTAAGATTCCATCGAGCCCCAGGGCTGCCCCATGAAGGGCACCACGTGAGCACCCAGGGCCTAGGGAAGAACTTGGAGACCTGAGAGCATAAAACTGGAGGGAAGTCCCTGGAGAGAGCGGGAGAGGTCTCCCTCCCGGTCAAAGCAGGGCTAATTTAATCCTACCCCCACCAGCACCACCTGTCCGATTCTGATGCCTTTCTTCTAGGTCCCCAGTGATCTGGCTGTGTGTATTTATTGCAGCTCATTCATTCATTCAACCACGATTTACTGAGCTCTACTCTTGGCTGGTTCTGCTAAGTTCTGAGGATTCTAGGATACGGCAGACACCAACAGCGGCCTCTCGCTGTCCATTCTCCTGTTAAGAAAATGATGATTTTGTTCAGGGCAGCAGCATGTCTGGTTACAAACCACATGTCCCAGCCTTCCTTGCAGCTAGGAGGGGGCTGGCTCCTAGCTTTGCTCCTTTGTTCTTCATCTTCCCCCATCTCTGCAGGCTCCTTTGTTCTTCATCTTCCCGCATCTCTGGAAAGTAGATGGGATGCTCCAGAGGAACAGCCACCTTAGGACTGTGAAATGAACATGAGGGGCAAAGACTATATTAAAGACGGAGCAAAAATCTTGAAAGAATCAGCCACTGGCAGCAGCATCAAATCACCAAAATGGACCTCCAGGGTTCTTGGTATATGAGAAAAACAAACCTCCTAGTCTGTTTCAAGCATTGTTTGGGTAGTTTCTGTAACTTGCAGCTTAACAGAATCCTAAGGGGTGCAAGCAGAATGAGTTACAAGCCCTGCCCTGCGTATGGAGAGAGAACAGACAACGAAAAGGCAATTAGGAAACAGTGCTATCAGCAGGGCAGAACAGAGATACCTGGTTCTGTGGGCACGTATATCAAGGACAATGCACAAGAACCAGGGGATCAGAGAGGATTTTCTACATTAAGAAAGAGTATTCGGTTCTCATTTGTGTTTTCTGTCTTTTGCTCAAGATTCCATCTATGAGAATCTTCTGTATCACTGTGTGTAGTACTAGCTGGTCACTCTCCGACTGTCTGTTAGGAAGATGTGGCAAAGATGTGAATGAGTAGACTGTGAAACTCAGTCCCTTCCTTTACTCTGCAGTCCTGGTGCATCTAATTGACCAGCTACCTTGGCTCCTTACCCCTCCCCCAATTTATATGGGCGGGGCCAGCTCTCCCCACGCCCCACCTCTCTCCGTAAGAGTCATTATTCACTTCTCGGATTGCTTACAATGTTCATTTAGGTGCAAGGTCTTTTGACCGTCCACCTGTGCACATGTGTGTACATGTACGTGTGCATTTGTGTGTGTGCGTGTGTGTCGGCAGGGAAGGAGAGGGATGGCACTCTGTGGGGTTTGCTCCAGCCTGGGCCCCATTTGGCGGGTGGCCCGTGAGGCCGAAAGGCTGTCCTGGAGAGAGGCCAGCTTGCAGGGGGGGTTGTGATGGACAAAATGGGAAGCGGAGCAGTGGGTGGCGTGGCGGGGTGTGAATGACGGAACCAGAGCCCTGCCTGTCCCAGTAATGAAGGGACCACCCTCAGAGGAGACCTAAGTCATTACTGTCATTCTAACTGCCACCCTCTCGAACACTCAGGAAGCTTTCAAATCCCAGAGCAATCCATTCCCCAGTTCTGCTGAAAGAAAAATGAGAAATCATATGCTGGGAGGAATAAATAATTCCTGCCTGTCTTTTTAAAAATACATCAAGGGGGGCTTCCCTGGTGGCGCAGTGGTTGAGAGTCTGCCTGCTGATGCAGGGGACGCGGGTTCACGCCCCGGTCCGGGAGGATCCCACATGCCACGGAGCGGCTGGCCCTGTGAGCCGTGGCCGCTGAGCCTGCGGGTCCGGAGCCTGTGCTCCGCAACGGGAGAGGACACAGCAGTGAGAGGTCCGCGTAACACACAAAAAAAACAAAAAAAATAAAAAATAAAAATACATCAAGTCCCTGCAGAGAATATGCTTTCAAACCGAGACCTTCAGATCCTGATCAGCAGGGCGGTTTCTGCTGCTGAGGCCTCTGCTGCTGACAGCTCCTCATCAGATTCCTGAAGGAAGAGGTTATATCACTAACAAGACCTACCCTTGGAGTCTCTCTTGCCTGAGTTTTGTTCCAGGTGTCCTTTATTCTTTCCTTCACCTATTCAGAGGTTAATAAGCTCGTATTTTCAGGAGCAGCTCTGGTGTGAAGGATAGCTGGCTCTGTTCCCTCTCGACCGAGAATGAAGATTTGTTCTTTCAGAAGTCGGCAGTGGAAATGTTTGGAGACCTGACCTGCCAGGTGAAAGGGCTCTAGTGTAAATCGTGTTGGGCTGAGGGCCTTGTGGGGAGTGGGAGGCTGGGGGCTCTGGGAAGGGGAGGACTCCTTGCCTCTAAAGTACACATCGGCTTTCTCTTTCCCGGCATCCAGTCTAGTGCTCTGCTTGCTCTGTATTTCTGAGTTTCCCTGTCTGCAAGAGTCTGATTATCTCACGAATTGGCAGGATGGCCTCTGGCTCCAGTAACCTTAGAATATGGGTTGGGAGCCCAGACCTGAGAACTAGAAGGGTACGTCCTAGAACATCTAGCTACTTAGGGGCAGAATCGGGACTAGGTAATTTCAGAAGCTATTGTCTCCTTCCTCCTAACGTGAAGTTTCTCTTCTCTGTTTACCTCTCAGCAGCCTTCTGGTGAGAGTTCTCTGATAATCCTTTGTCACGTTTCTGTGATCTAAGTCACTGTCTTCTTTTAGTCTTCACGAATATTTTCCTGTTCCTGTCAGGACATATTCTCAAGAAAAATATGCTATAATAACCACATGAGGTTATTAATGGCTGCTGTCAGGCAACGTGGAGTCCGTGTCCCAAGAGTATTTGCATTTCAGTAGCGGTAGAGGCACACACACGCCTCAAACGATTATTTGTAAGATTTACGGTGTTCCGACTTCCCGCTTTCTCAGCACGTGGAAAGTTGAACTTCTCCCTCCTTGTTGAATCGGGTGTGGCCACGTGACCCTCTTGGGCCAATGAAATGTAAGTGGAGGTGGCATGCGTTGCTGCTGGTGAAAACTTTAAGAACCAGTGTATGATTTGCCACATTCTTTGTCTTGCCTCACCAGTTGAAAGCCTATGTCAAGGTGGGTCTACTCACCTATGACAGAACCTGTAGGGGAGTGAGAAATAAACTTCATTGGATTAAATGTCTGAGATTTGGGGGGTGTTTATTACTGCAGGATAACCTAGCATATCCGTGCTGATAAATAGGCTGGGGAATTTCAGGCATTTAAAATGGCATGCCCGATAGCACTGGACAGTTAGGGGACATGGACGATGTCATCGTGTCCTAGCCTACTTCTATAATCACCGTGCACCAAGCCACAGCCTTGGGCTTGTGGAGTACCCCCAGCATCTAAGCTGTATTAACTGGGGGCACTCATTGACTTGAAGGTGGAAGGAGTGTCAGAAAGTGAGCCCAGGCCATGTAACACCTGCCTCATTCCTCTTCAGGGCCAGACACCTCCAAGTGTGTGTGTGGCCAGGTAGAGACTTGATCAGGCTCAGAAGATGTCTGGGCTATGAGCCCACGCTGTGTACATTGTTGGATTGTAATTTATATCCCTTTGCCCTGATTTGATTTTTCCCTGTATTGCTTTTCTCTAAAAATAAAACATAAATCTTTGTGGTCAATGTTATAGAAGGCAGTCAAATTGTTCCCCGTGTCTTCTCAAACAGAACCTCAAAGTTAGCCATTGCAAATTCAATCCCACAGAGTTTTATTAAGAACCTACTATGTGCCCTTAGAGATGGTCCCTACCTTAGCTTTCACAGTCTAGCAGAGAAGATGAAACATTAAAAAACAACTAGAACAAAATGTAAGCACTGTATATAGCTCATTCATTCAATAAACATTTAGTGAGGATGATTGTGTCCTAGGTAACAGAAGTTATAGAAAGTATAGATGTATGACTAGACAGTGATAGAAACATTTAGGAGCAATTATCTCCTTCCGGAAGAAGGGAGGTGTTCTAGATAGTTTTGCTTCATAACAAACCACCCCAAACCCCAGTGACTTAAAATAGCCATTGTATTACATTCACAGGTTCTATGCGTTGGGAATCCAGGCAGGGAAGAGTGGAAATAGATTATCTCAGCTACTAACATCTTGAAGGACGCTAAGGGGGTAGGTGACCTCATGGTCTGGGACTGGAGTCATCAAGAGACTGGCTCCTGGACTGAGGTGATTCAAAGAGGAGGCTTTGCTGAAACGGACAACCTGCAGGTCACCTTTCAATGTGGCTTGCGTTTCTCACAGTATGGAGGCTGGGTCCCAAGAGGGAGCTTACAGGAGTGCCATGAGAGTGAGTGTTCCACAAGAAGTAGGAGCACATGGTAAGGCCTTTTGTGACCTAGGCTTGGAAATCTTACAGTGCCACTTCCTCTGCATTCTGTTGGTTTATAAGTCAGTCACTAAGGCCAACCCAGGTTCAAGGCACGAGACATAGATGCCACCTCTCAATGAGAGGGACATACAAGAATTTGTAGACATGTTTTATTTATTTTATTTTATTTATTTATTTTTTATACAGCAGGTTCTTACTAGTTATCCATTTTATACATATTAGTGTATATATGTCAATCCCAATCTCCCAATTCATCCCAACACCACTACCACCCTCCCCCACCCCAGGCTTTCCTCATTTTTGTGTCCATACATTTGTTCTCTATGTCTGTGTCTCTATTTCCGCCTTGCAAACTGGTTCATCTGTATCATTTTTCTAGATTCCACATATATGCATTAATATACGATATTTTGTTTCTCTTTCTGACTTACTTCATTCTGTATGACAGTCTCTAGATCCATTCACGTCTCAACAAATGACCCAATTTCGATTCTTTTCATGGCTGAGTAATATTCCATTGTATATATGTACCACATCTTCTTTATCCATTCATCTGTCAATGGACATCTAGGTTTCTTCCATGACCTGGCTATTGTAAATAGTGCTGCAATGAATATTGGGGTGCATGTGTCTTTTTGAATTATGGTTTTCCCTGGATATATGCCCAGTAGTGAGATTGCTGGGTCATATGGTAATTCTATTTTTAGTTTTTTAAGGAACCTCCATACTGTTCTCCATAGTGGTTGTATCAATTTACATTCCAACCAACAGTGCAAGAGGGTCCCCTTGGCTCCACACCCTCTCCAGCATTTGTTGTTTGTAGATTTTCAGATGATGGCCATTCTAATTGGTGTGAGGTGATACCCCACTGTAGTTTTGATTTGCATTTCTCTAATAATTAGTGATGTTGAGTAGCTTTTCCTGTGCCTCTTGGCCAGCAGTATGTCTTCTTTGGAGAGATGTCTGTTTAGATGTTCTGCCCATTTTTGGATTGGGTTTGTTTTTTTTAAAATATTGAGCTGCATGAGCTGTTTATATATTTTGGAGATTAATCCTTTGTCCATTGAATCATTTGCAAATAGTTTCTCCCATTCTGAGGGTTGTCTTTTTGTCTTGTTTATAGTATCCTTTGCTGTGCAAAAGATTTGAAGTTTCATTAAGTCCCGTTTGTTTATTTTTGTTTTTATTTCCATTACTCTAGAAGGTGGGTCAAAAAAGATCTTGCTGTGATTTATATCAAAGAGTATTCTTCCTATGTTTCCCCCTAAGACTTATATTGTGTTCCGTCTTACATTTAGATCTTTAACCCATTTAGAGTTTATTTTTGTGTATAGTGCTAGGAAGTGTTCGAAGTTCATTCTTTTACATGTAGCTGTCCAGTTTTCCCAGTACCACTTATTGAAGAGACTGTCTTTTCTCCATTGTATATCCTTGCCTCCTTTGTCATAGATTAGTTGACCATAGGTTCATGGGTTTATCTCTTTGCTTTCTATTCTGTTCCATTGATCTATGTTTCTGTTTTTGTGCCAGTACCATATTGTCTTCATTACTGTAGCTTTGTAGTATAGTCTGAAGTAAGGGAGTCTGATTTCTCCTGCTCTGTTTTTTTCCCTCAAGACTGCTTTGGATATTCGGGGTCTTTTGTGTCTCCATACAAATTTTAAGATTTTTTGTTTTAGTTCTGTAAAAAATGCCATTGGTAATTTGATACGGATTGCATTGAATCTGTAGATTGCTTTGAGTAGTGTACTCATTTTCACAATATTGATTCTTCCAATCCAAGA
Source organism: Stenella coeruleoalba (assembly GCF_951394435.1). Lineage (NCBI taxonomy): Eukaryota > Metazoa > Chordata > Mammalia > Artiodactyla > Delphinidae > Stenella > Stenella coeruleoalba. The sequence goes on along the minus strand of NC_137161.1, from coordinate 42,965,400 downwards.
ACATGGTATGCCTCTCCATCTGTTTGTGTCATCTTTAATTTCTTTCATCAGTGTCTTATCATTTTCTGAGTACAGATCTTTTACCTCCTCAGGTAGGTTTTTTCCTAGGTATTTTATTCTTTTTGTTACAATGGTGGATGGGATTGTTTCCTTAGTTTCTCTTTCTGACTTTTCACTGTTAGTGTATAGGAATGCAAGAGATTTCTGTGCATTAATTTTGTATCCTGCAACTTTACCAAATTCATTGATTAGCTCTAGTAGTTTTCTGATGGCATCTTTAGGATTCTCTAAATATAGTATCATGTCATCTGCAAACAGTGACCATTTTACTTCTTTTCTAATTTGGATTCCTTTTATTTCTTTTTCTTCTCTGATTGCTGTGACTGGGACTTCCAAAACTATGTTGAATAATAGTGGTGAGAGTGGACATCCTCGTCTTGTTCCTGATCTTAGAGGAACTGGTTTCACTTTTTCACCACTGAGAATGATGTTTGCTGTGGGTTTGTCGCATATGTCCTTTATTATGTTGAGGTAGTTTCCCTCTGTGCTCACGTTCTGGAGAGTTTTTATCATAAATGGGTGTTGAATTTTATCAAAAGCTTTTTCTGCATCTATTGAGATGATCATATGGTTTTTATTCTTCAATCTGTTAAAACGGTGTAACACATTGATTGATTTGTGTATATTGAAGAATCCTTGTATCTCTGGGATAAATCCCACTTGGTCATGGTGTATGATCCTTTTAATGTGTTGTTGGATTCTGTTTGCCAGTATTTTGTTGCAGATTTTTGCATCTATATTCATCAGTGATATTGGTCTGTTATTTTCTTTTTTTGTACTATCTTTGTCTGGTTTTGGTATCAGGGTGATGGTGGCCTCACAGAATGAGTTTGGGAGTGTTCCCTCCTCCACAGTTCCTTGGAAGAATTTGAGAAGGATGGGTGTTAGCTCTTTTCTAAATGTTTGATAGAATTCACCTGTGAAGCCATCTAGTCCTGGACTTTTGTTTGTTGGAAGATTTTAAATCACAGTTTCAATTTCATTACTTGTGATTGATCGGCTCATATTTTCTATTTCTTGCTGGTTCAGTCTTGGAAGGTTATACCTTCCTAAGAATTTGTCCATTTCTTCCAGTCTCTCCATTTTATTGGCATAGAGTTTTTTGTAGTAGTCTCTTATGATGCTTTCTATTTCTGCTGTGTCCATTGTAACTTCTCCTTTTTCATTTCTAATTTTATTGATTTGAGTCCTCTCCTTCTTTTTCTTGATGAGTCTGGCTAATGGGTTATCAATTTTGTTTATCTTCTCAATGAACCAGCTTTTAGTTTTATTGATCTTTGCTATTGTTTTCTTTGTTTCTAGTTCATTTATCTCTGCTCTGATCTTTATGATTTCTTTCCTTCTGCTAACTTTGGGTTTTGTTTGTTCATCTTTCTCCAGTTCCTTTAGGTGTAAGGTTAGATTGTTTATTTGAGATTTTTCTTGTTTCTTGAGGTAGACTTGTATAGCTATATACTTCCCTCTTAGAACTGCTTTTGCTGCATCCCATAGGTTTTGGATTGTCATGTTTTCCTTGTCATTTGTCTCTAGGTATTATTTGATTTCCTCTTTGATTTCTTCAGTGATCTCTTGGTTATTTAGTATTGTTTAGACTCCATGTGTTTGTGTTTTTTACATTTTTTCCCTGTAATTTATTTCTAATCTCATAGCGTTGTGGTCAGAAAAGATGCGTGATGTGATTTCAATTTTCTTAAGTTTACTGAGGCTTGGTTTGTGACCCAAGATGTGATCTATCCTGGAGAATGTTCAGTGTGCACTTGAGAAGAAAGTGTAATCTGCTGTTTGGGGATGGAATATCTTATAAATATCAATTAAATCTATCTGGTCTATTGTGTCATTTAAACTTTGTGTTTCCTTATTAATTTTCTGTCTGGATGATCTGTCCATTGGTGTAATGAGATGTTAAAGTCCCCCACGATTATTGTGTCACTGTCGATTTCCTCTTTTATAGCTGTTAGCATTTGCCTTATGTATTGAGGTGCACCTATGTTGGGTGCATATATATTTATAATTGCTATATCTTCTTCTTAGATTGATCCCTTGATCATTATGTAGTGTTCTTCCTTGTCTCTTGTAACATTCTTTATTTTAAAGTCTATTTTATCTGATATGAGTATTACTACTCCAGCTTTCCTTTAAGTTCCATTTGCATGGAAGATCTTTTTCCATCCCCTCACTTTCAGTCTGTATGTGTCCCCAGGTCTGAAGTGGGTCTCTTGTAGACAGCATATATATGAGTTTGTTTTTGTATCCATTCAGCCAGCCTGTGTCTTTTGGTTGGAACATTTAATCCATTCACATTTAAGGTAATTATAGATATGTATGTTCCTATGACCATTTTCTTAATTGTTTTGAGTTTGTTTTTGTAAGTCCTTTTCTCCTCTTGTGTGTCCCACTTAGAGAAGTTCCTTTAGCATTTGTTGTAGAGCTGGTTTGGTGGTGCTGAATTCTCTTAGCTTTTGCTCATCTGTAAAAATTTTGATTTCTGCATTGAATCTGAATGAGATCCTTGCTGGGTAGAGTAATCTTGGTTATAGGTTCTTTCCTTTCATCACTTTAAATATATTGTGCCACTCCCTTCTGGCTTGTAGAGTTTCGGCTGAGAAATCAGCTGTTAACCTTATGGGAGTTCCCTTGTATATGATTTGTCATTTTTCTCTTGTTGCTTTTAATAATTTTTCTTTATCTTTAATTTTTGTCAGTTTGATTACTATGTGTCTCAGTGTGTTTCTCCTTGGCTTTATCCTGCCTGGGACTCTCTTTGCTTCCCAGACTTGGATGGCTATTTCCTTTCTCATGTTAGGGAAGTTTTCAACTATAATCTCTCCAAATATTGTCTTAGGTCCTTTAGAGAAGGACCTTTTTCTCCTTCTGTGACCCCTACTTTGTGAATGTTGGTATGTTTAATGTTGTCCCAGAGGTCTCTCAGGTTATTTTCATTTCTTTTCATTTTTTTTTCTTTATTCTGTTCCACGGCAGTGAATTCCACCATTCTGTCTTCCAGGTCACTTCTCCGTTCTTCTGCCTCAGTTATTCTGCTATTGATTCCTTGTAGTGTAGTTTTCATTTCAGTTGTTGTATTGTTCATCTCTGTTTGTTTTTAATTCTTCTAGGTCTTTGTTAAACATTTCTTTCATCTTCTCAGTCTTTGCCTCTGTTCTTTTTCCTAAGTCCTGGATCAACTTCACTATCATTTTTCTGAATTCTTTTTCTGGAAGGTTGCCTATCTCCACTTCAGTTAGTTGTTTTTCTGGGGTTTTATCTTGTTCCTTCATCTGGTACATAGTCCTCTGCCTTTTCATTTTGTCTATCTCTCTGTGAATGTCTGTAGACATGTTTTAAAGCCATCACTGTAAACGAGGATTCAGATCTTGCTATTTGTCTAATTCGATTTTATTTTTACCTTCTTAGTAACAGAATCCCTCTATTTTTAGACAGTTAACTCAGAGTTGTTGGTTTTTTTTTTTTAAAGTATGTTTCCCAGTGTCCCTTGAAGATGGAGGTGTCCAATGAGTTTTAGAATGACACAATGGGATGTGGTCACCCCATGTGTCAGAGAATAAAACCCATATACATTTAAAGGGATCAATTTACATCTGATAATCATTGATATAATCAGAAACAATGAAAAAATAATGTTTTAGACTAATGTTGCTTTCTGCATTCCAATTTTCTGAAACAACACAGTAAGTTGTTTTGCTTTTTAAAAACAAACAGGAGATTATTTTAATATCTTGGGTACACTGCCCAAAAGAAAACTTAAAAAAGAGAAACCAAACTATGTATACCTAATTTCTAAAGAAAATACATCCCACTATCACCTTTAGCTGCTCTGCTGAGAGAAAATAAATTGTGGTTGTAAATAACATGGGCTCCCAAGGGATGGCTCCCTAAATAGCTGTGTGATCTTGAGCTGGTAACTTAGTCTCTCTGTGCCTCAACTTCTTCAATATAAAATGGTAAAAATTTATGCTTGCTTCAAAGAGTCATCATGAAGTTAGAAAGAGATCATTCTTGAAAAGTGCTTAGAACAGTGTTTGAAAGGTAGGAAGAATTCAAAAACTGTTAGAAAGTGTAAATGCTAATTTTCAAAATATATAGCTTTATAACATTCTAGCTCCTTTGGGGTCATACTTTGTGTCTTTTTTGTGCAGTGCTAGTGTAATATCATACACATAATTGGTGCTCAGTAAATTCTTGCTTGTTAAGTTGGTTGAGTTTGTAACACCCCTTTCAAGGAGTTGGTGCACACATTAATTGGAAAGGAGCAAGGCTGGGGAGAAATATGGTTTTTCAGTTGTTACAGCACATATTCATGATCCAGAAATCCACTTTGATTAATTCATGACTCATTTTGTTTTTCAAGCCTTAAAAACAAAACTCAATTTAAAAAGTCTATTAGGGAATTAGATAAGTAAACCAGTCCACTTTTCTCAGGTTATTCGATGCTAGAATAGTATTTGCCTAGGGAAGGCTTCTACTGTAGCTAATGTTGGGGGTGCTGCTCTCCGCTCATTACCAACCTCTCTATCCACCATCGATTCAGCCATGAAATCGTCATTGAGCTCTTATTGTGTGCCATTGTCAGTGCCAGGCAATGGGTCCATGCTGCTGTACAAGTCCATGCCCTCGTGATGTTTACAATCTAGTGGAAAGTCACACACAGAAATGCAAAAATGTAACTGCAACAAGAAAAACAGGTACAGTAATGTGTCCTGAAGAAGGCATATGTATATACGGATACAGAGTCATGTGCATGTGTGTGTTCAGACACTTGTATACTTACATACACATATCAATACACACAAATGTCTAGCATATGTGTTAAGTTTAGGGGTATCATGAATTTTATTGTTAACAACGTAAACTGAACTGCTACTTTGATATGATATTGTGCATAGTCTGTCTCCTACTCCTGTTGAACTATTAATAAGAGCTGACATTTGTTGAGCACTAACAGATACTGTGTTAAAAGCTTGAATATTCCCAACAACACTCTGAGACAGGAACTCCCATTATCCCCATTTCCAGATGAGGGATGGAGGCCAGGTGAGTTCAGTACCTTGTCCTAAGTCAACCATGGAGCTTCTGTCTCTGCCTGTCTGCTTTTGTCTTCTTTCAACAAACACAATAGAGAAATGGATCCTTTGGAAGGCAGAGGTGTGCAGGTCTGTATGGAGAGGCAGGGAGCAAGAAGGTGGTGACAGTTCAAAGTACCATACGAGGTGGTCTCGCAAGAGCGGTGGGGTCGGGGTCTTATTGGCACCACCTGGCCCCTGGCTCTCCCTGAGCGAGCATGACTGCTTCCACGACTTCAACAGCCTCTGCTGTTCAGACAGTCTCTCATCTCAGTCCCTGGTTGAGGCTGAAGCTGTGAAATGCCAGGTGTCTTCTGAGCGCCTCTACCCAATGGTGTCCAGCCCTTCAAGTTCAGTAGGACTAAACTCATCACCCCCCGCCCCCATCTCCTGTTTCTCTCTTGTTCTCTCATCACCATTCATGGCATGGATCTCAGATTCATCTTCAACCTCCCCAGCCCCAACATGAAGTAAGTGACTGCATCTCAGAAATATTTTGTTTAATGCCAAGATGCTTCAATCTTGTGGTTCTTGTCTGATGACAGTGTGACTCCCAGGGTCACTTTGGAGAAGTGTCTTTCCCCACTGACATTTCTTGTCCCCTCATTCCTCAAAATCTGGATCCCTGCATGAACACCCACCCATTTGCCCATGACTTTCAGCTCAGGGGTTGAGAATCGTTTCCGTGCTTCACATGTGAATGGCTCTGGCCACACTGAAGATCCCAAGGGATTTCCATGGCAGGCAAGTAGGTCAAGTGTTTCCTTTGGGAGTACATAACGGTGTCAGCAGAGGCACTGCTCTTTGAAAATTGAACTTGGCGATTCCTCAAAAGCATTTGGATCCTCTCCAGTGCCTTGCTAGCAGGCCCTTTAAAGAAGCCGGCTTCAGATTGCCTGGAAATATTCTGTGAGGGAAGCCAGCTGCTTGGAGAATCAAAGGCCAGTTTTCCAGAGGCCTGTGCTAGGCTACACTTCTGTGTACTGTATGTTTCAGGCTGTGTGTGGCGGAGGGCTGTGTGTAGGTGCCTGGCTGGGTGGGCAGGTAGCTTATACAATTCCTATGGCAGTGGAATAGGGAAAGGATGTCTAGCCAAAGAGACGGACGAGACCACTAAAACTGCAAGTGATTGGGGCACTTTGAGAAGGACCAAATTTAAAAGAAAACTGATTTCATTGTCTGCACCAAATATTAATGACCAATAACAATTGTGAAGAAGCTAATGGAATTAAAAGTATTTCACATATGGTATCACTTAATCCTTATGAGAATTCCAGAGTAAGCTTCTGTTATTCTGCCATGTGCTTCACCTTCAGTGTATTTGTCATAATGACAGCTATGCATTTCTTCTGAGATTTAAAACAATGGCTGTCTTGATCACAGAAAGACAGACAAGATGAAAAGGCAGAGGGCTATGTACCAGATGAAGGAACAAGATAAAACCCCAGAAAAACAACTAACTGAAGTGGAGATAGGCAACCTTCCAGAAAAAGAATTCAGGATAATGATAGTGAAAATGATCCAGGACATAGGAAAAAGAATGCAGGCAAAGATGGAGAAGATGCAAGAAATGTTTAATAAAGACCTAGAGGAATTAAAGAACAAACAAACAGAGATGAACAATACAATAACTGAAATGAAAACTACACTACAAGGAATCAATAGCAGAATAACGGAGGCAGAAGAACGGAGAAGTGACCTGGAAGACAGAGTGGTGGAATTCACTGCTGTGGAACAGAATAAAGTAAAAGGAATGGAAAGAAATGGAGACAGCCTAAGAGACCTCTGGGACAACATTAAACATACCAACATTGGCATAATAGGGGTCCCAGAAGAAGAAGAGAGAGAGAAAGGACCAGACAAAATATTTGAAGAGATTATAGTCGAAAATTTCCCTAATATGGGAAAGGAAATAGCCACCCAAGTCCAGGAAGTGCAGAGAGCCCCATACGGGATAAACCCAAGGAGAAACACGCCAAGACACATAGTAATCAAACTGGCAAAAATTAAAGACAAAGAAAAATTATTAAAAGCAGCAAGGGAAAAATGACAAATCACATACTCCCAAAAGGTTAACAGCTGATTTCTCAGCAGAAACTCTACAAGCCAGAAGGGAGTGGCATGATATACTTAAAGCGATGAAAGGGAAGAACCTATACCCAAGATTACTCTACCCAGAAAGGATCTCATTCAGATTCGATGGAGAAATCAAAATTTTTACAGACAAGCAAAAGCTAAGAGAATTCAGCACCACCAAACCAGCTCTACAACAAATGCTAAAGGAACTTCTCTAAGTGGGACACACAAGAGGAGAAAAGGACTTACAAAAACAAACCCAAAACAATTAAGAAAATGGTCATAGGAACATACATATTGATAGTTACCTTAAACGTGAACGGATTAAATGCTCCAACCAAAAGACACAGGCTTGCTGAATGGATACAAAAACAAGATCCATATATATGCTGTCTACAACAGACCCACTTCAGACCTAGGGACACATGCAGACTGAAAGTGAGGCAATGGAAAAAGATATTCCATGCAAATGGAACTCAAAAGAAAGCTGGAATAGCAATACTTGTATCAGATAAAATAGACCTTAAAATAAAGAATCTTACAAGAGACAAGGAAGGACACTACATAATGGTCAAGGGATCAATCTAAGAAGACGATATAGCAATTATAAATATATATGCACCCAACATAGGAGCACCTCAATATATAAGGCAACTGCTAACAGCTATAAAAGAGGAAATTGACAGTAACACAATAATCGTGGGGAACTTTAACACCTCACTTACACCAATGGACAGATCATCCAAAAATAAAAATAAATAAGGAAACACAAAGTTTAAATGACACAATAGACCAGATAGATTTAATTGATATTTATAGAATATTCCATCCAAAACGAGCAGATTACACTTTCTTCTCAAGTGCACATGGAACATTCTCCAGGATAGATCACATCTTGGGTCACAAACCAAGCCTCAGTAAATTTAAGAAGATTAAAATCATATCAAGCATCTTTTCTGACCACAACGCTATGAGATTAGAAATTAATTACAGGGGAAAAAAATGTAAAAAAACAAACACATGGAGTCTAAACAATACATTACTAAATAACCAGGAGATCGCTGAAGAAATCAAAGAGGAAATCAAAAACTACCTGAGACAAATGACAAGGAAAACACGATGATCCAAAACCTATGGGATGCAGCAAAAGCAGTTCTAAGAGGGAAGTATATAGCTATACAAGTCTACCTCAAGAAACAAGAAAAATCTCAAATAAACAATCTAACCTTACACCTAAAGGAACTAGAGAAAGAAGAACAAACACAGCCCAAAGTTAGCAGAAGGAAAGAAATCATAAAGATCAGAGCAGAGATAAATGAACTAGAAACAAAGAAAACAGTAGCAAAGACCAATAAAACCAAAAGCTGGTTCACTGAGAAGATAAACAAAATTGATAAACCATTAGCCAGACTCATCAAGGAAAAGAGGGAGAGGACTCACATCAATAAGATTAGAAATGAAAAAGGAGAAGTTACAACAGACAACACAGTAACAGAAAGCATCCTAAGACACTACTACAAGCAACTCTATGCCAATAAAATGGACAACCTGGAAGAAATGGACAAATTCTTAGGAAGGTATAACCTTCCAAAACTGAACCAGGAAGAGATAGAAAATATGAACAGACCAATCACAAGTAATGAAATTGAAACTGTGATTAAAAATCTTGCAACAGGTCTTCCCTGGTGGCACAGTGGTTGAGAGTCTGCCTGCCGGTGTGGGAGACACGTGTTCATGCCCCGGTCCTGGAGGAGCCCACATGCCACGAAGCAGTTGGGCCTGTGAGCAATGGCTGCTGAGCCTGCACATCCGGAGCCTGTGCTCCGCAGTGGGAGAGGCCACAACAGTGAGAGGCCCACGTACCGTAAAAAAAAAAAAAAAAAATCTTGCAACAAACAAAAGTCCAGGACTAGATGGCTTCACAGGTGAGTTCTATCAAACATTTAGAAAAGAGCTAGCACCCATCCTTCTCAAACTCTTCCAAACGACTGTGGAGGAAGGAACACTCCCAAACTCATTCTATGAGGCCATCATCACCCTGATACCAAAACCAGAGAAAGACACTACAAAAAAAGAAAATTACAGACCAATATCACTGATGAATATAGATGCAAAAATCCGCAACAAAATACTAGCAAACAGTATCCAACAACACATTAGAAGGATCATACACCATGATCAAGTGAAATTTATCCCAGGGATGCAAAGATTCTTTAATATATGCAAATCAATCCATGTGATATACCATATTAACAAATTGAAGAACAAAAACCATATGATCATCTCAATAGATGCAGAAAAAGCATTTGATATAATTCAACACCCATTTATGATAAAAACTCTCCAGAAAGTGGGCACAGAGAGAACCTACCTCAATATAATAAAGGCCATATATGACAAACCCACAGCAAACATCATTCTTAGTAGTGAAAAAATGAAACCAGTTCCTCTAAGATCAGGAACAAGACAAGGATGTCCACTCTTGCCACTATTATTCAACATAGTTTTGGAAGTCCTAGCCATGGCAATTAGAGAAGAAAAAGAAATAAAAGGAATCCAAATTGGAAAAGAAGAAGTAAGACTGTCACTGTTTGCAGTTGACATGATTCTATACATAGAGAATCCTAAAGATGCCACCAGAAAACTACTAGAGCTAATCAATGAATTCGGTAAAGTTGCAGGATACAAAATTAATGCACAGAAATCTCTTGCATTCCTATACACTAATGATGAAAAATCTGAAAGAGAAATTAAGGAAACAATCTCATTTACCATTGCAACAAAAAGAATAAAATACCTAGGAGAAAACCTACATAGGGAAACAAAAGACCTGTATGCAGAAAACTATAAGACACTGATGAAAGAAATTAAAGGTGATACCAACAGATGGAGAGATATATCATGTTCTTGGATTGGAAGAATCAATATTGTGAAAATGAGTATACTACCCAAAGCAATCTACAGATTCAATGCAATCCCTATCAAATTACCAATGGCATTTTTTATGGAACTAGAACAAAAAATCTTAAAATTTGTATGGAGACACAAAAGACCCCGAATAGCCAAAGCAGTCTTGAGGGAAAACAACGGAGCAGGAGGAATCAGACTCCTTGACTTCAGACTATACTACAAAGCTACAGTAATGAAGACAATATGGTACTGGCACAAAAACAGAGATATAGATCAATGGAACAGGATAGAAAGCCCAGAGGTAAACTCACGCACCTATGGTCAACTAATCTATGACAAAGGAGGCAAGGATATACAATGGAGAAAAGAGAATAAGTGGTGCTGGGATAACTGGACAGCTACATGTAAAAGAATGAAATTAGAACACTCCCTAACACCACACACAAAAATAAAGTCAAAATGGGTTAGAGATCTGAATGTAAGACCAGACACTGTAAAACTCTTAGAGGAAAACATAGGAAGAACTCTCTTTGACATAAATCACAGCAAGATCTTTTTTGATCCACCTCCTAGAGTAATGAAAATGAAAACAAAAATAAACAAATGGGACCTAATGAAACTTCAAAGCTTTTGCATAGCAAAGGAAACCATAAACAAGACGAAAAGACAACCCTCCGAATGGGAGAAAATATTTGCAAACGAATCAATGGACAAAGGATTAATCTCCAAAATATATAAACAGCTCATGCAGCTCAATATTGAAAAAACAAACAACCCAATCCAGAAATGGGCAGAAGACCTAAACAGACATTTCTCCAAAGAAGACATGCATATGGCGAAGAGGTACAACATTACTAATTATTAGAGAAATGCAAATCAAATCTACAATGAGGTATCACCTTACACCAGTTAGAATGGGCTTCATCAGAAAATCTACAAACAACAAATGGTGGAGAGGGTGTGGAGAAAAGGGAACCCTCTTGCACCGTTGGTGGGAATGTAAATTGATACAGCCACTATGGAGAACAGTATGGACGTTCCTTAAAGAACTAAAAATAGGGCTTCCTTGGTGGCACAGTGGTTAAGAGTCCGCCTGCCGATGCAGGGGACACGGGTTTGTGCCCGGTCTGGGAAGATCCCACATGCCGCGGAGCAGCTGGGCCCGTGAGCCATGGCCGCTGGGCCTGTGCATCCGGAGCCTGTGCTCCGCAACAGGAGAGGGCACAACAGTGAGAGGCCCGCGTACTGCAAAAAAAAAAAAAAACTAAACTAAAAATAGAATTACTGTATGATCCAGCAATCCCACTACTGGGCATATACCCAGAGAAAACTATAATTCAAAAAGACACATGCACCCAAATGTTCACTGCAGCACTATTTACAATAGCCAGGTCATGGAAGCAACCTTAATGCCCATCGACAGACGAATGGATGAAGAAGATGTGGTACATATATACAATGGAATATTACTCAGCCATAAAAAGGAACGAAATTGGGTCATTTGTTGAGACGTGGATGGATCTAGAGACTGTCATACAGAGTGAAGTGAGTCAGAAAGAGTAAAACAAATATCGTATATTAACACATATATGTGGAACCTAGAAAAATGGTACAGATGAACCGGTTTGCAGGGCAGAAATTGAGACACAGATGTAGAGAACAAACGTATGGACACCAAGGGGGGAATGCGGCAGGGGGTGGTGGTGGTGGTGGTGTGATGAATTGGGCGATTGGGATTGACATGTATACACTGATGTGGATAAAATTGATGACTAATAAGAACCTGTTGTATAAAAAAAAAAAGAATGGCCGCCTTCCCTTTTAAACTCTAAGAATTATGAGGACAAAAGTTATTTTCACTCTGAATTCTATGCCCAGCACCTACAGCAATGCCCTGGCATACAACAGGTGCTCAACTTCAGAGAGTGAAGGAATTTAGTAAGTAAATGGACGACTGTATGATGAGGAAGTGATGTTATATGACAGTTGTATAAAAAACATTACTTATGGTAAAATACATCTCTGACAAATATGCATCCAGGACCTATGTTTTAAATGCAGAGATATTCTATTCTTCTTCTTCTTATTTTACTTTATGCCTAATGCAACAACAGACTTTTAAAAACATTTTTATTTTCAAATAATTATAGATTCAGAGGAATTTGCAAAGAAATGTAAGGGGAGTTCCCATGTACCATTCACCCCTCTTCCCCTCTCCAATGTTGAAATCTTGCATAATTACAGTATAATTCTAAAAGACTTTAAAAGAAGTTGTGTTTTAAAAAAGAACCTGAAGAAAACAAAATCACTATCTCCAAAAGATATCTGCACCCTACCGCCCACATTCATTGCAGCGTTATTTACAAAGGCCAAGACATGGAAACAACCTGAATGTCCATCAACAGATGAATGGATAAAGATGTGAGATATACATAATTCAGTCATGAAAAAGAAGGAAATCCTGCCATTTGTGCAACATGGAATGGACCTTGATGGTGTTATGCTAAGTGAAATAAATCAGACAGAGAAAGGCAAATACCGCATGATCTCACTTATATGTGGAATCTTAACAAAACAAACAAAACCACACAAAAAACAGGCTCATAGATACAGAGAACAGATTGGTGGTTGCTAGAGGTTAAGGGGTGGGAGAGGGGAGGTGAAGTGGATGAAGGTGGTCAAAAGGTATGTTTCCAGTTACAAGATTAATAAGTCCTGGGGATGTAATGTACAGCGTGGTGACTATAGTTAACAGTAGGGTGTCCTGTATCATAAAATCAAAAGTTCCTAAGAGAGTAGATCTTACAAGAAAAATAATGTAACTATATATAGTGGTGGATATTAACTAAACTTATTGTGGTGATCATTTCACAGTAGGTATATCAATCATTATGTTGTACGACTAAAATGAATACAATGTTATATGTCAGTTATATCTTGAGAAAAAAAAGTGTGGAACATGACAAAGCAGACCACGTCTCTCCCTGTGAGGCTGAGGTGCTCATCCTCTAAAGCTCTCCCGTGATCTGAATGTTCCCCTCTCCACTTAACTCAAGTGAATATAGAGGGTGATTGACAGGTGCACACGGACCTGGCCCCAGAAGCATACTTAGCTGCTCCCACCTCTGTGCTCCCTGGAGCCTCCGAGGGCCCCCTTGCCCTCCCCCAGGGCTTGAGAGCCAGGTTTCAGTGTTGGTTTTACCACTTTCCTGCAGTTACTGAGTCTGAGACCCTCACTCTCAGCTCTCGTTAGCAGTAGGACTTAGGGAATAAACCTGAACTTTTTTCACCTGTGTGAATAGTATTTGCTGAAATGGAAAATTGAATCTCTGAAGGGTGGTATGTGATACATTGAATCTCCCCCACCCACTCCCTCGAAATGTATATTCTTGCCACCAAAAAACAAAACACTCTGGCAAACGTTTGACAAATCAGAAGCCTAGCATGTGTTTTTCGTTTCCAGTGCACCTCAGGTGCTCTCAGAAAGATGGACTGACCATCCATCCCATCTGCCACTCCTTAGCGTGATAGGAATTAAATGCTTTTCTTTCCTCCAGACAAAGCAAGTTTCCCTGCGGCAGGTGGGCGTGAAGCTCACAGATGTGTTGGAAGCATCTGATTTCTATATCTTGTTACCTTAGCACTTATCCCAAAGCGTGGAAATTGTTTACTTGTCTCCCCCCGGCAAACAAGCTAGAAAATGAGATCAGAGATCATGACTCAAACAATTCTCTCAATGCTTGTGGATTCAGTGAAGAATGAATTAAATCAGTATTGAATGGTAATTCTTGACTTGTTTTGAGTAAAATTGGAAGTGATGAACTGCCCGTCTTCACCAGCCAGTTATCCTGGCTGAATTAAACCTTCCCCCTGTGTCATTATGTCTTTGGTGCCATCTTGGCATTGCTCTGGGACCAGAAAAGGCATGATTTTGTTTTTCCTCCTACATCTCTCCACTCTGCCCATGGGTCGGTGAACAAGGAAGAAACCTTCGTGTCACTGCAGTGTGGAAGCACATGGGCCTTTCTGGGTAACCAAAATCTCTAGGAAATTATATAGTCATAGTCGTGTTGAGAATTGACTATGCCATGCATCCAGGGTCCATCCAAGCTCGGTTGCTTCCCAGAAAAGACATTTTAAAATTTTCTGTTTTGCTTTGACTTAAATTATCTGACTTGGTTGTCCATATAATGATCAAACTAATCAGACAATTATCTATGTATTTTCATATTGGTTATAGGCACAGTGGGCCAACCTTGGATTGTAAAAGGACATGGGGCCTTTTTTTCTGATTAGCTGACAGTTTTTAAATTATTTTTTAAAGGTAGGCATTTTTCATTTAGTTTATTTTACTTGTGTCTACTGGATACTCTGGGATACTTCCAAATCTTTTTTTCCAGGCAGCTTGCTAGGGTCACAAAAGCACAAAGGTAGGTAGGCTGAATAATTCAGCTCTGTCCAAATGTGTGATTAACCCAGAGGCTTCTCAGACAGATAACAAGATGCCAAACATTAGAATTAGAAATTCCTCAGGCTGAGGAAAATAAATTTGACAATTGATTTTGTAAACAATTCTGAGTCATATCATTTGGGACTTTTTGTATTTCTTTTTTTTGGCTGTACCCCGTGGCATGTGGGATCTTGGTTCCCTGACCAGGGATTGAACCCACACCCCCCGCAGTGGAAGCGCAGAGTCTTAACTACTGGATTGCCAAGGAAGTCCCTCATTTGGGACTTTTTTATTCCACAAATAATGTCACCTACCTACCATGTTGAACTTCTATAAACAAATACTTGTCATGTGAACAAAGGTCCCTGGAGCTGCCAGGGGGTGAGCATCCCAAGAAGCATGGTTGGTGTGTCTCTTAGATATCGTCCATCATTTCATTTGTTTGGTTTTGGTAGTCTATTGCTCCACTCCATTCTGTACCATTTCTTTCCAACTTATTAAGTACACATAGATTAATGGACCTCTTTCTAGGTCCCATGGGGTTAGGAGAAACGTGAAAAAAATACACAGTTCTGCCTCCTGAAGTGCTTATTTATTTAATTTAGATCAGGTTGAACAAACACATCACCACTGGAAAGGAAGTTCTTTTATAAAGGCCAGTACGTTGATTATAGAATGTGTTGTATCGTTACTCTCAACGTTAGCCTGATAAATATGGCATTCCACTGAGATAACTGTAGGACATTTACTGGTGGAAATGGCTCATGTAAATGAACGATACTGATAAAGATTTGGACTTGAGCCAGTTCATGTGAAATGTGAGGCACAACAAGGAAATGGAAGTGAGACTTCTTTTATCTTGGTGAAGAGGACCAAGGTCTGCCATGGATAACGGATCTACTCTTTCTAGGTGTACTTGCAGCTTTGATTGTGCAATAGTCTCATGATGGGTTTCTGCTCTGTATATCCCCAACCAGGGGACAAATCCTTCTCAAAGTCACATATAGAACAGCCCCTTTACTTATTTTCCTTCTGGTATACTATGTCCTCACTTTCTTCAAGGTGAATAGTATTACTATCAAATCTAGAAAGGTAATTTGAAGGGCCTTTCAATATGTGTCCCGTCACAGTACTCTGAAATTTTTCCTGGTTCTATTAAATATAACTGTATATTTTAGCCAAACATTATTGGAATTTTTTGTTTCCATAGCAATGTGTTCATGTTATGGAATGGAAGGAGACAAATGCTTGTTTACATATTTATTTTGTGTGTCACTTTGCCCCCAAGTGATTGATCATTTAAAGCAAGGTGTTAGGCATTCTTCCCTATAAAAGCTCTAAATTTGTTCTCTTTTCCTCTCCAGTGCTGACTTTCAGTATAGAGATGCATACAGTGATGTTAAAGACAAAATCAAAACAAATAAAGCTTGGATTTTTAAATTAATTAATTAATTAATTAATTTTTGGCTGCATTGGGCCTTTGTTGCTACGTGTGGGCTTTCTCTAGTTGCAGCGAGCGGGGGCTACTCTTCGTTGTGGTGTGTGGGCTTCTCATTGCGGTGGCTTCTCTTGTTGCGGAGCACGGGCTCTTGGCGCGCAGGCTTCAGTAGTTGTGGCTCGTGGGCTCAGTAGTTGTGGTGCACGGGCTTAGTTGCTCCACAGCATGTGGGATCTTCCTGGACCAGGGCTCGAACCCGTGTCCCCTGCCTTGGCAGGTGGATTCTTAACCACTGTGCCACCAGGGAAGTCCGGATTTTGTTTTCTTAAAGTAAATTTATTGACATAAAATTCATATTTTATGAATTCAATGGTTCTTAATATATTCACAGAACTGTGCAAAATTCACTATTAATTTTAGAATGTTTTCATCACCCCTAAAAGAAATATACCCATGAGAAGTCACTCCCACATCCTCCCTTTCCCCAAGCCCCCAACTTTCTGTCCCTATAGATTTGTCTATTTAACACACTTCTTGAAAATGGATTCCTACCTGATCTTTTTTGACTGTCTTCTTTTCCTTAGTGTAGTAGTTTCATCTATGCTGTAGCATGTATTCATATCTTATTTCTTTTTATTGCTGAGTAGTATTCCGTTGTATGGATAGATTACATTTTGTTTACCTTTTCATCAGTTATGAATATTTGGGTTGCTTCCACATATTGGCTATTTTGAATAACATTGCTATGGATATCTGTGTATAAGTGTTTTCATGGACATTTGTTTTCAGATATCTTGAATTTATACCTAGGAATGGAATTGCTGAATCATATGGTAACACCATGTGTGACATTTTGAGGAACTGCTAAACGGTTTTCCAAAGTGGCTAGACAAATTCACATTCTCACTTGCAAAGAGTTTCAATTTTTTCACATCTTTTTTCATGCCAACACTTGTTATTGTGAGTCCTTTTACTTTTCTTTGGCTGCGTTGGAAATTTTTTGCTGCATTGGAAATTCGTTGCTGTCTGTGGGCTTTTCTCTAGTTGTGGCGAGCAGGGGCTATTCTTTGTTGCAGTGTGCGGGATTCTCTCTGTGGTGGCTTCTCTTGTTGTGAATCACGGGCTCTAGGAACGTGGGCTTCAGTAGTTGCATCATGCAGGCTCAGTAGTTGAGGCTTGCGGGCCCTAGAGTACACACGCTTCCGTAGTTGCAGTGTGTGGGCTCAGTAGTTGTGGCGCACGGGCTCTAGGGAGCACAGGCTTCAGTAGTTGTGGCTCGTGGGCTCTAGAGCGCAGGCTCACTATTTGTGGCACATGGGCTTAGTTGCTCCGCGGCATGTGGGATCTTCCTGGCCCAGGGATCGAACCCGGGTCCCCTGCATTGGCAGGCGGATTCCCAACTACTGTGCCATGAGGGACGTCCCAGTGAGTCTTTTTGATTGTAACTATCCTAGTGGATGTGAAGTGGGATCTCATTGTGGTTTTGATTCGTATTCCCCTAATGATTAATAATGCTGAGTATGTTTCATGTACTTCTTGGACTATTGTATATCTTCTTTAAAGAAATTACTATTCAGAACCTTGCCCATTTTTAGATTGGGTTCTTTTCACTGACAAATTTGTTGTCTGATTCCCTTAACAGACATGTGATTTGCAAATATTTCAAAATATTTTTTATACTTCTGTGGGTTGCCTTTTCACTTTCTTAATGGTTTCCTTTGAAGCACAAATGTTTTTAATGTTAATAAGATTCAATTTATCTATTTTGCCCTTTGGCACTTGTGTTTTTGGTATCACCTCTAAAAAAACTATTTCCTAACTCAAGGTCACAAGGTTTATTCCTATGTTTTCTTCTAAGAATTATATAATTTTTAGCTCCACATTTAGGTCTAAGATCTATTTTGAGTTAATGGTAAAAGAAAGGAGTCCAACTTCATTCTTTTGCATGTGGAAATCCTGTAGTCCCAGCATCATTGTTGAAGAGACTATTCTTTCCCCAACTAAATTGTTTTGGCACCTTATCAAAAATCAATTAACCCTTTATTTCTGGATTCTCAGTTCTATTCCACTGATCTATATGTCTATCCTTAACTGGTACTACCCTGACTTAATTATTGCAATTTTGTAGTAAGTTTTTTTAAATGGGAAGCGTGAGTCTTCTATCTTTTGTTTTTCTTTTTCAAGGTTGTCTTGTCTATTCTGGATCCTTTGAATTTTCATATTAATTCTAACATCAGCTTGGCCATTTCTGCAAGAAAACCAAGTGGGATTTTGATAGGGAATCTGTAGATCCATTTGGGGAGTATTACCATCTTTACCACAATATGTCTTTTTATCCATGAATGAGATAGCTTTTCATTTATTTACATCTTTTTAATTTCTTTTCAACAATGTTTTGAAAGTTTCAGGGTATACATCTTATATGTGTAGGGCAAGACTGAAGCCTGTGCTTGGAAAAAGCCCCTGGGATGGAAAGACTTTTTGCAGCCAAGAGCCTGAGAGCTGAAAACTGTGTAGTGGGTCTGGTGACAGGCTGCTGTTGAGTAAAGCAGGGTCAAGGGCCAGGGTGTTAAGGATGTGTCTTCCTAGGTTAGCAGGGGGTAACCTAGGCTAGCAAGTGTAAGAGTGAGGATACTGAGAGTTCTCCTGACGTCCTCACTGTGGCCTGGCCACCTGAGTCTACTGACCTGGGCATGCCTTAGCGATGGATAAGAAATACACCAGGGAACCCTAAGTTCTTCAACATCAAGTATATCCTTAACCTCTTTAAGCAAACACTTGTCCCCACCGCGTCCATGTGTCTGAGTGTCTCATTTCTGCTGACCCACAAGCTAATGGGGGTCCTGGTCTCTCATAAGTGGCCACCTGCAAATTCCCTAGGGCCCCTGGGTGTGTGCTCTCTGCAGCTCATGGATGACTACAGCACCAACTTTTTCAGAAGACAACATATCCAGGGATAAGGGAGACCCAGGAAAGTCATTTCCCCTAGAAAGAGTTCAAGGAGGTTGGAGACTGCCTGTGGTGGTGAACTGATCTATAATTGTGACAGGCTAATACTGTTCCTGAGCGCTGCAACAGGCTTCAAGCACGAGTGAGCTCAGGAAACAATCTCTTCAAAAAAGATGAAGCACAGATACTGGTTTTATTTTGTCTGAACCAAATAGGAAACCCCATCCCAAACCCTTTCAATCACGCTGCGATGCCATCACCCCGCTCCATCGATGCTGTTCATCACCTCTGACTGTGACAAGAAGACCTCCAGGACGGCATTTATTTCATGGAAATGGATGTATCAGTTATTTGTGTGACCTCGGAGGGGAAACATTTGCAAGCTGAGAAGCATCCGCAGAAGCTATCCCTCTGGGTGGCTGTGTGTGGGAGTGAAGTTGACACCCTGTTGCTGGAATTAGATTTCTTTTTGACAATAGATGTTTGGGAGAAAATGCCAGTCTCTTCCCGCCTCGCCCTGCCCTCTCCTCACCAACCCCCTCTCCGCTCAGGTTCTGCCTGGTCCTATGATAGGTGTCGCTCTCTAGAATCAGCAAAGAAAGCACAGGACTGGGTGCGCGTCTTTGGAACTTTATTGGTATCTGACCTTTGTTAGGTAGCCTCCCATGTCCTGACACCAGGCTACCCTGCTCTCATCATGTCTCTGCCTTGGGCCACCTGGTATTGAAAACCCCCGGGAAGGCTCTGTTTGTACATCCCCCTGTGAGCAGATGACCTATCAGGCAAACTCCACTTTTGGTTTTCTCTTTACACTTCTATTTTCTATTTATTTTTAAAATGCAAAATCAGGCACACCCCACACCCAATATGAGGAATATAACATTGTAGAACTTTGCAACTCCACAGTCCTCTGCAAAAAAGAGGCAGCATCTCTAAGGGGTTTTCCAAATCTAGAGTTTGAGGATTAGTACTTTCAAAAAGACAAGATGCCCTTCTTGTTCTCAAAGAAGAGGTAGGGAAGCAAAATGAAAACAGATGAAATGATAGAAAATACAGATGACCCCTGAACAGCGTGGGTTTTTGTGGGTCCAATTAAAGTGTGGATTTTTTAAATAGTAAATACTACAGTACTACATGATCTGAGAGTGGTTGAAACCAGGGATGTGGAACTGCGGATACAAGGGACTGCATATACGGAGGGCAGACTATAAATTATACATGGATTTTCCACTGGGTGGAGTGTGGGTGCCCCTAATTCCCATGTTGTTCAAGGGTCAACTGTACTTGATGAGATCCTAGGAACTGTAGACACTCAAATAAATTGTGGCTGTTATTACATAGGCACCATGAATATATTAGTGTGTATATATGTATGTATGTGTAATTTGTTCATGTAGACACTTGCACATATATACATACACAGAGAGAGAGAGGGATCTCTTAAGATTGAAACATCCTGTGAGGTAGGTAATATTATTCCTACTTTACAGACGAAGCACTTAAAGTTTTGTGAGTTCAAATTACTTGCCCAAGGACACCCAAGACTGCGATTCCAAATCAGATGGCCTGGGCCCAATGCACACGTTTTCACCTGCTCAGTATCTGTCTCCTTTCTTCTGGTGATGACACTGCAATTGTCCTTTTTTTGGAAACAGCCTTCCCCCATGTTGTGCAGACTGCCGGTGACTGTCGGTCAAGGGGCCATGCCCTCCTCTGCCCAACTGGCAAGTAGGTGATCAAAGTCGTTAAGTAGACTCTGTCTCTTATGAATCTGAATCCTGAAAGGAATGGCACAGTGATGGTTGGGGCCGATTCATCCCAGTGGTTGCTGCCGGGAGAAACTATTCCATTTGTTCCTGCATTGCAAACTCTCCAGGCCACTCTGGGCCAGTCCTTCCTGAGGGCTACTCCTTCAGGCTGCCCCTCCGAGCTGTGAAGTTCCCTTCTGCAGAGGTAGGAGGATGCAGGAGTACACCGTCCGATCCCTTCCCCTGGGCCACAGCAGCGCTGGCCCTGATGGCTCACAGCTGAGGCCCTCCCAGCACTTGCCCTCGGCCACAAAGAGCCCCCTCACCTGGTTGAGGACCTTGTCCAGGGGGCAGCCTGCAGGAGTACAAAGACCCAGCCCCCTTGCCTCAATCTGGACAACCCTCAAGGCCATCTCAGGTCCAGAGCTCCCCGTCGGATCAACTGAGGCTTCTGCTGCAATTACGGTTCAACTTCTTCTCCCTGCTGCCTTCACTCCCTCACAGGTGTGACCACTGTGACCACTCTCAATCCACCTGCAGAATGCAGATCCCTATCGCAGAGCCCAGGGAACACGACCTAAGACCGTAGCTCTGATAAACTTCTATGACTTGCTGCCGAAGACCCCTAATTGATTCAGCCAGCTCTGTGTACCTCTGTGTGAGTTCCCTAGGTCTGCCATTACAAAGTACCACAGACTGGGTGACTTAAACAACAGACATTTATTTTCTCACAGTGTCGACAGTGTTGGTTTTTTCTGATGCCTTGCTCTTTGGCTTGTAGACGCCCGTCTCTGCCCAGTGTCATCATGTGGTCTTCCCTCTGGGTTTGTCTGTGTCCCGATTTCCTTTTCTTATAAGGACACCCGTCATGTAGGATCAGGGCTCACCCGTGTGACCTCATTTAACTTAATTACCTCTTTCAAGGCCCTCTCTCCAAATACAGTTACATTCTGAGGTACTGGGCATTAGGGCTTCAACAAATGAATTTGGGGTGGACACAAGTCAGCCTATAAAAACCTCTAAAGCCTGAATTCCTTCCCCATCAACAGTCTACTGCTTCGCATTGTATGGTTCGGAATCTAGGCTGTGAGCAGATGAGTCTGAGTGCTTGACTCTTCTCATTGCAGACTGGATACAACTGCAAAGTGTAACTCTGAAATGTAGTGAATGATATCAATGACAGTACAGGATATATAAAACAGAAAGTGGAATTAAGATGTATCCATTTTAAGTGAAGAAGAACGGCTATCTTCCTTTGAGATGTAGACAAGCTATCAAATCAGTGGGGGAAGATGGATGGGTCGGGGGTCAGGATAACCAGAGTCATGTTAAAATAAATCAAGTTGGAGTCTCTTCGTAATTATTATTAGTATGAAAAAGAAAACCATAGATGAGTTTATTTTATGATTTTGGTATGGAAAGTGCCGTCCTAAGAATGTCCCAAAACTCAAAAGCATTTTTAAAAACGGATCAGTTTGACAATGTTAAAAAAGAATCGCCATTGAAATGATGTGCAGCTAATTATGATGTGCAGCTAATTAAGATTGGAAACAAAGGGAGAAGCCGTGAAACCACACTGACGAACATGCTGAACATCAGCTCTTCTCTCTTAGGCTCATGATCCAGCATCTACAGCCCCCAGGTCCTTGACGGCACAGAGGAAACTGTGTTCTTGCTTCCTGGAGGGTGTCCGCAGTGTCGCCAGCACATGTCAGCAGACTGATTGCCCACCTGTTGCATCGGTAACACATTCTGTCATCAGCAGGTCCAAGCAGTCCTGGCTTGGTCTGTGGAAGCTGATTATACCTTACCACTTGCTGCGAAAGTCAAGGCCTTTGGGTTGATGCATCTCTATTTGTGGCTGCTGCGCCAGCCCCAGCCAAGTGTGTAGCAAAGGAAGAGTCAGATTGGAAGGAGGATATGGAATTTGATCCCTCTGACTAATCACCAGAAAGCAACCAACTCAGCTAAGCTTTACTTGTGAAACAAGGAAATAAAGGCTTACTTCTGGTTAAAAAAAAAAAAGTCATGAAAATAAAAACAATAAAGTCAAAACTATGAAACAATATTTATCATGTATACTACTGAAAATGTAATTTCCCCAACTTATGAAGAATTTCTATGGAGTAACAAGGAAATGATCCAATAAATAAGTGGGCAAACAATGGAAACAGTTGAGTTAAGGGAAGTACGAATGATGGCTGGACATTCGAAAAAGTACTCAGCTTCACTAAAAATAAGAGAAAGTGCTATTAAGTCCAATTAAGACCATTTGGAGTACTGTATTTTAGATATCATCCTGGTAAAGATCAAAAAGTAAAAAAATGTGAGCAGACTTGGAATTGTTGAGGATGTGGGGGAACAGGCCCTATTGCAAAATGTCGGTACGGGTGTGCATTGTTCCTTTGTCAATGGAGGGCAATTGGTAATATCCATGAAAATAAAAATGCACACACCATGCGACCTAGAAATTCTACAGATCCTCCAGCATAGTGTGAAATAGAATGTTCACAAAGATACATACTTCGGCAGCAAATGTATGAGTGAGAAGAGTGGCAACAATTCTGGGACAGAAACTGATTGTTGTAACTCGATATCCATTCTCCTCTCCTTCTTTCTTAATAGAACCCCAAATTTTCCACCGACTCCCTGGGTTGTGATGACAATTCCCATCCTCCCTTCCAGCTAGACATAGCTTTGTGACAGGTTTTGGAAACTGAGATATAAGTGAAAGGACTTTGTGAGCTGGGAAGTGTCCTTCTTGACAGGGAGCATGTTGGTCTTCAGGCTGGAATGCAGTCGTGAAGGCTGGAGCTCAAGCAGCCACCTTCAAACACAAGTAGAAAACCATGAGCTAGGAAGAGAGGAACAACAAGATAGAAGGACCTTCAGTCTCTGAGATTGTGGTTACCAACGCCAGCCCTGAGCCACCTAACTCTGCTCATCTTTTTTCATGATACACACTTCTATCTTGTTTAAGCCACTAAGTCATTATTTTAGATATTTAAAAAAAGACTTTGGTAAAATAAATTATGGAACATACACAACATTGAACATTAAACAACTCTTTTAAAGAATGAGGCAAATCCACTGAGGTACACACAGAAGTATATGCAGGTATGCTGAGGTGAAATGTTTTACAAGATACATATTTTATGTGAAAAAAGCAAAGTGCAAAAAGTGTTATGAATTGTTACCATTTCTGCAAAGAATAAAAATCGCTAGACTGTATGTAGTCAATGTGTAGATTAGCTCTTTCTGGAAGGGCACAAGACACTGGTAACAGTAGTTGCCTTTGAGCAAGGAAACGGGGGAACCAGGGAGCAAGAGACTTGTAGCTCTATGCCCCTTGTGTACATTTTGAATTTATCCTTTGTGTATGTATTATCTATTTACAATAAGTAATATAATTTAGAAAAAATGAGAAGATGCAGCTGAGGATGTCTGTTTGTTCCTGTTTGGGGATGAGGCAGAGAGATGGAAATCGCTGGGGCAGAGGGAGGGGAGGGACATACGTAATGTGTAGGAGGTAACACATGCATCACAGGCTAATTGCTGACAGCACAGCATTAGAACCAGCAGATGGGGTGGACGGATGCAAATGAATAAGGTATTAGCAGTGAGATCCAGAGAGAAGCAACACGCCAGGGAGGAATTTGTGTGACAGATCTGAGAGGACCATGTTCTGACTACGTGTGATTTCTGCCCAGGTCAGAAAAATCATCCTCGGTTACTCCTAGAAAATAGCAACGTACGGTCTGTGCATATTGAAGGCAGAGCAGGAAAGTGATTGAATTCTCTAGCAATCTCCTGAGTGTAACTGTTTGCTGCAATGAAGCTTTTTTTTTTTCTCTTTCCTTTGTCTTAGAGTGTTTTTGATAGATATATTCTTGAAAGTAGAAGCTGGAGGGATGTTTCATTTTCTGGGTACAGAAAACACATATAAACAAGGCAATTAGAGCCAGGTTGTAAAGTGTTTTAAAGATGCCAAAGGAAGTGAGGAGCCCTAACATTTAGGCATCACCTGCAGGGCAGCGGCAAGTAAGATACAGGACTCTTGCCCTTAGCAAGTGTGCTAAGGGAATTGCCATGGATGCCGCTTGAGGTATAAACAAACTAATCAAAACTGGACTGATTGAGTACAGGTAATTCCAGTCAGGATTATTAATATGAACTGCCTGATTAGCATGCAGCCAAGTAGCTCCTATATATATATATATATATATATATATATATATATATATAGTTAGATGTTTTAGATTGATTTTAAGTCTTCTCTGAAGACAGCAATAAAGTCTGTGAACATGTTTGCTCAACTTCAAAAATCTGTGCCGCATACCTAGTAAAGTGACTTAAAAAAAATTGGTGATGCCGAGTGCTGATGGGAAAATGGAGCAATTAAAAGTCTCCTATATTGCTGGTGGGTATGCAAAAGGGTACCAGCTCTCTGGAAAACTGTTCGGCTTAAGAAAGTAATAAGGGGCTTCTCTGGTGGTGCAGTGGTTGAGAGCCCGCCTGACGATGCAGGGGACACGGGTTCATGCCCCGGTCCGGGAGGATCCCACATGCCACAGAGCGGCTGGGCCCGTGAGCCATGGCCTCTGAGCCTGCGCAACGGGAGAGGCCACAACAGTGAGAGGCTTGCGTAAAAAAAAAAAGTAATAAAGTTCAACATGTACTTAGCATAGACCAAGAAATACACTTCCTGGGTGTTTACCCGAAAGAAATGAAAACTTAGATTCACACAAAACCCTGTATGTGAACGTTTATTCATAATTGTCAAAAAACTGGAAACAACCCAAGTGTCCTTTAACTGATGAATGACTATATGGAATGTGGTATAATTAAGTACTACTCAGGAATAAAAAGGGAGCAACTACTGATACACTCAACTATATGGATGAATCTCAAATGTATTATGCTCAGTGAAAGAAGTCAGACTCATGCTGTAGGATCCATTTATAAGACATTCTAGAAAAGATAAACTATAGGGACAGAATACAGATTAGCGGTTGCCAGGGGTTGGAGAAGGAGGGAGGAATTTGCTACAAAGGTGCAGAGGGGAAGTTTTTTTTTTGTGGGGGCAGAGAGTGATGGTACAGTTCTATGTCTTGATTTTATTGGTAGCCACACAACAATATGCATTTTCAAGACTCATAGAACTGCCTACAAAAAGGGGAAAATACTACTGTATGAGAATGATACCTCACTAAACCTGACTTTCAAATAAAAAGCCTGTAGCTTGACGGGGGTTTCTGGGATGCCACTAAGTGTTCTGAATCTCATCTGCATGGGGGTTACATGGGTGTACATGCATGAAACAATTCATTGAGCTGTACACTTAAGATTTGTATACTTTACGTACCCCACTGAATGTATTTTATATCTTATTTTAAAAAATGAATGAAGAAGAAAAAAGTGTCATAGTTGTTAAAAAACAAAATTAACCGAGTAAATTATAAAGATCTTATAGGCTTTATTCAACAATTCATGAATCGGGCAGCATCCCTTCTAGCGGAAAGGAAGGAGCTCCAGAGAGCCGTACAAAATGGAAGGCTTTATAGGCAAAAGGGGTCATGACGAGGAAGTTATACTAGCAAAGAGCTGATTGTTTGTGGCAAGGTCACCTTATTTTAGGGGACCTCAGGGGTCTATCAAGCAGATTACCTCACCAGTGCTGACCAGTAATTCCAGATGGATTGGTTTAAGATTCCATTCCTGGGGGAGGCTGAAACTGTGATTAAGTTAGGTTTTTTTTTTTTTTTTTTAAATATTTATCTATTTATTTTGGCTGCAAATGGTCTTAGTTATGGCACGCTGGATCTTCATTGCAGCACGCGGGATCTTTAGTTGGGGCACGCGGGCTTCTTAGTTGCGGCATGTGGGATCTAGTTCCCCAACTAGGGATCAAACCTGAGCCCCCTGCATTGGGAGCATGGAGTCTTACCCACTGGACCACCAGGGAAGTCCCTTAAGTTAGGTTTTAAATCTCGGTTTGGTGACACGGGACTTAGCACAAGTGACTCCATTTTGGGCCCGTTGTCTCTCTCTCTTTTTTTTAACATAGTTAGGAGAGAAAGGGGGGGGGATTAAATGACTCTATACAACCCTGTTGGCATGGATATAAGACCCCAAATATGATGTCTGATAATAGCGGGCAGGAAGGTTGTGGACACCAGGACAAACGTCACCAATGTCACTGTCTTGCTTAAGGCTGACCCTTTGTATCAACGTGTATTGTGGCTTTTCTCTCTATTGAATTCTGCTTCTGACAGCTGCTTTTCCATTTCTAGCACTTTCTCCAACACATCCTCTGCTGGGGAGGAGGGGTAAAAAAAGAGAAAGCCCAGCTCTGAGGACACACACATTTGGGTTCAGACTCCAGTTTCCATATTTAGAAGCTATATGAACTTCAGCGAATTCTCCATGTTTTTTCATCAGGCAGGTTTTTTTCTCGATGAGCCACACATGTATACAGAAGTCATGGTGTCTCAGGGATATTCATGAACATTACAACTCTTTCAGTAACGACTTTGAAACACCTTATTTTGAACTAACACCCTTTTAGGGTTTGAATGATTTCCACAGCAGTAACAGAGCTGTAAGAACTCCATGGCCCCCTTATGAAGTCATCTGCACGGGGCCCATTGATTTGGATGGTTTCAGTTCTGATAATCCTTCCCTGGAGGGCAGTGGAGCAGAGTCCCAGTTACTTATTTTGTACAGAACAAAAACTGCTGCAGCTCCTAAACAGCCTAACTTTATTCCTACAAATATGCAAAAGTTCAACTCTGCCCAGCACCACTGGCTGTTGACCAGAGTCACAGGTAAGCGTGGTGGCTTCCTCTTAACCTGGATGCCAAGAATACTTCCCTGACCTCTGAGATAAGAGAGAAAGGGAACTTAAACACAGTCTTGGATATATTAGAATACAGGGTTTTTGTTTGTTTGTTTGTTTTGTTTTGTTTGTATTTTATATTCTGGATAGGCAGATAGTTTATTTTCTAGTAATTAGTCACTCAGAGCTTTTTGGATGCAATGTCGCTGGACGCTTATTGTCGTGAAACTTCAACCTGCTTCTGTCAAGCCCTGGACTTATCCAGGGCTTATGTGATCTTGGCCTCAAATTGTCTGTCATGAACCTTGGGGCTGCTTTGCTGTGACTGGTCACTCTGCCATCCTTCTGTTGGCTTTGAAACACTTCCCTCTTTTGGTCCAGTGATGCAATGAAGTAAGTTACTTGGATCTGTGCGTTCAGCAGT
Source organism: Stenella coeruleoalba (assembly GCF_951394435.1). Lineage (NCBI taxonomy): Eukaryota > Metazoa > Chordata > Mammalia > Artiodactyla > Delphinidae > Stenella > Stenella coeruleoalba. The sequence continues at coordinate 42,937,429 of NC_137161.1, read as the reverse complement.
TCTACCCAAGGTTTCAACCGTCATAGGTGGGTTCACAGGGTGAAGGTTTAATCAGGTGAATCCAACGGACAAACTGTTTTGTTTCTAGGCTAGATTTGCGTGGTAGCATATTTGTCTCCTTATGTGAAGTGAGTGTATATTACTATCCCATCATCTTCTATACTATATTGAATTACCAATATAATTGTCATCAGCACTTCTGGAAAGTGCTGATGGCCTATTTTGTACTTGTTTGTGTTAATCAATGTTAATTACAAAGCAAGCACAGGGGTTAATGAATTATAATGGGCTTAATTAAGCTTGACAGTAACAGACGGCATAACCTTTATGTTATGACCTGGTTAGAGGAACAGAAAAGGACAAAAATGGGCCAAAGAATCATCACATAGAAATTCATATTTATATACTGGCCATCTACAGAAACAGAACAGTGTAATGAGTTTATTGGTTTTGCTAAGTGTCAATGTTAACATATGACAATCTGGCACTACTGGAATTACAGACAACTATAAGATCTGCTCTTTACCCTTGAAGGATTTATAATTGGATTGGAAGAGCGACACAGAAAACCAAGGTTGAAAGTTCTCCAGTGAGTAACAAGTGAGTGGTGCTGACCGTGTTACAAAGCATTTGGAAGAGGGAGCAATTGCCCTGAGATGGTGCAGTGGGGGAAGACTGGGGACGGTAAAATTCAAAGGGAGAATTGGACCCAGGAGAGGAGGAGAGGAGATGGCATTTCTGCTCCGCGCACAGTACGGCGGTGGGAATGCTGACAGTGTGTTCAGAGAGCATCCATTCTTCCATGAACCGGCTTCATTGACTTAAGTTCCCTGAGGGAGTGGGCAACGGGGAACGTGGTGTCCGCAGTCATGTTGCCTGTCTGAGCCTTGATCTCCTCATGTGTAATGTAAGAAATGAACCTAAAGACTTTCAGCTTCAAACAACAACTCCAAAGGCCCTCGATTAGGGCCCCAGCTCAGAGGTATTTTTTATGTCACTCATATTTCTACATGATTAACAAGGCTCCTGAATGGTCTTATCCATCCAAAACCTTTCTCATTAGATAAGATAGGATGTATTTGGATGCAAGCGATTACACACACATACCCTAAACCAAATGGCTTAACCAACAACCATTGGTTTAGTGCTAATGAATCTTGTCAGCAAGGAAAAAGACCCTTTTCCTCTACCCTCTTAAGCTGATAACCTGGGGTGTGCAAATTAAACTGACAAAATTAACAGAAGAAAGGGTTTATATTGTACGCACACGGAGGGCATCACAGAAAAGGAATGAAAACTCCCGAAAGCAGTTAGGCCTGGGAGCTTATTATTTTAACAAAGTGCGATACATCGTGGAGAGGTCACTACACAAAAGAAAAGGGTTCTGGTCTTCTAGTGGTTATAAATTGCGGGAAGATAAATATATGGGGGAAAGGAATGGAAGATAAAGATTTGTTTAGTGAGGGTTTGCTGACTTTCTGTCTCTAGTAATAAGGGTTATTCTCCTCTTGGTATGGGGGAGAGGAGAGCACATTCACAAAGGGAAATTTATGGCAAAGGGCAAAGAGCTCTTTCTGTGTTGGTTTCTTTTTAATTGCCTTCAGAGTACAATAATTCTCATGCCACAGTGGCATATTTTGGGGTGGCATATTCTGATCCCCTTCTGCCTACAGGTCAGCTTGGTGGTTCTTCTGGTCTGGACAGGCTCTGTCGTCCTGGGCCGCTCTCATAAGGCTGTGATCAGCTCTTGAATTGGCAGGGGCTGGCTGGTGCAAGGTGGCCCCCCTCCCGTGTCTGGTGGTTGGTTGGCTATTGGCTGTGGCACTGGGTTTGACTGGTCATGCCATCATTCAGCAGGCTAGCCTGAGCTTGCTTCCATATGACAGCAGCAAGATCCCTGGAGTGAGAGTGAAAGCACGTAAGGCCTTTTGAAGCCTAGGTTGGAAGTAACAAAGTTAATTCTGCTGCATTCGATGGGACAAAGCAAGTAACAAGGCTGGCCATATTAAACAGGTGGAGAAACAGCCTCCATCCCTGATGGAAGGTCACTGCAAAGTGCCAAGTACAAGAACAGGTGGGGAGAATGTATCACTATCTTTAAACCTCCAACACTGTTTTAGGTAAAGAGGCTTCCTCACTATTCCTGTGGCAGGACCCTTGCTTTCCCATCTCGGAATACTTGTTCAAGGCATTTCTTTGCCTCAAAAGTCAGCTCCTCATCCATCTTGAGGTTCAAATGCCATCCCTCCTGCAAGGCTTGTCTCCACAACTAATTCATCTGTGAAACTTTTCCCCATCCCTCCAACTAAATGTGGTTTCTCATTCTGAAGAAGTTGAAATGCTTCCACAGACTCGATAAAGTCCATCTATTCTGAACTCTTTGTGACCATAGGTCTAGTTAAAAGTAATTGAAAACAATCCTTCTTCTGTCTTTTGGTATATAAAATGACTGTGATTTAGGGTGATAGCTTCTATTAAATTGAATCGGCTGTGATTTCTTCATTCACTTCTGCTGTAAAAGAAAGCTGCCACTCATAGTTACCTGCCTATAGCTTTGTGGCAAATTACTATGTATGACTTTCATGATTATCTTTATTGTTATTTTGGAGTTCAGGTTTCTCTCTCGGGCTCCAAAGTACACTTTTTCAAGTTACCTTTGTTTTTAATATTTAGTATTTTAGGAGATCCTAAATTTACTTTAAAATTTTATGACTTAGAACGTGAAAATTGTTTTGTGCTTGGATCGGATGTCTATGATTTCTGTCTCTGATGTGATTATGCATTTGTTTGAAAACCAGAATACTTAGTTGATTGGTTCACTGCACACCTCTGAAATTCAACTTAAGTCCTATGACATAAGGTACTCCCACATGAAGATAATAAGTGTACTGTGTGATATAATGCTTGAGGTCAGTACTTGCATGTAGGAAAACAGATGGGTTTTTGAGATGTCAGTATATTCTTTGTTCCAATTTAAGTGTGCCAGTCTGCTGTTTATCAAGGTTTTTAAAAAGTCGTACTTGTGAGAGTGTAAATCAACTTTATTCCTTAGGGGCTGGAGGAAAAATATATAACTGTACATATAGCTGATGGGAATATGGTATTTTTTTCCCTGATAATGGTATTTCAAGATGATTCAAATATTTTGAGGTGGAGTGAACATTCTATTTCAGTGCTTTCTCACTTTGAAATGAAGGAGTTAAGTCTCAGGGAGTTGAAATCACTCACAACTATTTGAGAGTAATGAGATTGCTAAACATCAGGAAAAAAAATTCAACAATAAATGAGCCCCAGATAAGACTCAAATAAGCTACATCAAAACAAGCAAATTTAAACCAACACACACACACACATACACACACACACACACACACACACAGAGGCCTTAATGGTGATGGGATTAATACTCCATTCTCATTTAATACTATTTGGGTTTTAACCTAGATCTCAGAATCTTTTCTTCCTTCCATCACCATTCAATCTTTTCTTGGAAAATAGAAATGCCCTTCATTCACCCAAATGAATGTCCAAATTGTAGGTTCTTAAATGCTCTTGTGCCCTGGACCCTTTTGGTTGTCAGGTGAAAGCAACATTTTCAGAATAACATTATTAAATGCATAAAATAAAATACATGGGTAGGGAAGGAAAATCAATTATAATGAAATACAGTGAGCAAGATATAAGAAAAATAAATTTGTGATAGAGTAACACATGGTTATATTAAATTACAAGATTTAGTGTCAGTCTAATGTCTACCATAATTTCAAAGTAACAATGATTTTTAACAATTTTAGAAAGCTGCAACAATTATAATTTAACAGGAAAATATCTTTAATTTCTAGAGGTGTCAAAATCTCTGGTATTACTAAAGTTAATATATTTTATGTTACAGATGTAATTTTTTTTTTTTCCTCTCATCCAAGTTCATGGACCTTCTGTCAGATTTGTAACTTTAGTGGCTCCCATGAATACCTGCTCCTTCCTGGTGGGCGCCGCCTGCCACACCCATGTGGGGCCTGCTGCCTTTGACCAATGGGAAATCAGCAAACTGAGCTTCAACAGAGCCACTGGGTGTGCCCTCCTGGAAGGCTTCTTTACCCAACTAAGAAACCCGGTCTAACCTTTTTGAGGATGAGAAAGAGGACGAAGCACAGGCTTCCCAGCAATCCCAATTGAGTCCAACCTCCAGCCCCTAGCCCCGTTAGCCCAGGTTAACTGAACCTCACAGAACCTCACAGAACCGTGAGAAATAATAAGTGGTCTTTCTTTTAAGCCGCTAAATTTGGGGCTGTCAGGCCGGAATACACAACTGATGTGGACCCCTGAATTTTTCCACTGACCCCTTGGATCCCAGATGGAGACACGTGAGTGTTTTCCACTATCAGTATTTCAAAGCTTCCACACTCTTTTGAGATCACTAACCCCTCGCTCCCCTACGTGTGGGTCGCAGCCGGCTGCAACCACAATCCCGGGAGTTTGTTGGAAATGCAGCATCTCAGGTTTCACCCCAGAACTGCCCAATCAGAATCTGCAAGTTCACAAGATTCCCCAGGTGATTTGTATAAGCGTTAACGTTTGCAAAGTACTTGGAAGCATGCACATTAACGTTTGAGAAGACTAGCCAACTCTCTACCTTGTAATTAATCTGCCCTTTCAGAGACTTCTTTCGCTCTCGGTTAAAAATATTCTCTGGCCAAGTCTCTGTTCCGTCCTGCCCGGCGTGAGTTGCACTTACTGCCTCATATACAAAAGCTCCAGGAGTGGTAGGTGGGACCAAAGTGTCTGCAGGACTGCGATGGTCTGTTTTGTCAAATGGCAAAGTCACGAAGGGACAGAGGGCTCATAGGCAAGTATAGGATGTTGGAAAAATGAATGAATGAATGCTGAAACATTCCAAACTACCAACCAATAAAGCCCCAGACACAGAAAATCGCTTTAATGAGCAAAACTAGAACTCTTCCTACAAAGTTTGTGTAATTTGCTGTCTTTAAGAATTGGGCTGGCTTTGCCGGCTCTGGGGCCCTCTCACGTTCTGTGCGCTGAGGCCGCCGACCCGGATAGGGTGGTCGTGAACAGGGGTGACGGTGGCTCACCGAGATGTCGGGCCACGCCCTCCGGGAAGGGCGCCCGCGGAGTTTGTCCCGGCGCAGCTCCCATATAAGGCGAGACCCGCCCCTGCCCGGGCAGCCGGGGCGTCGCGCAAGCTCCTTAACGGCGTCTTTAACCCTCCCGCCGCTACCGCGCATGCCCGGGCCGCTCCGAAATCCGGCGCTCCTGATTTCCCCGTAGCCCGGTGGTCAAATCCGCACCCAGCTCCGCGCCCCCCAAGGGGGAGAAGCCAGGGTTCTCCCGGCTCTAGAAACACGTGGTTGCTGATTTCCGGCCAGCCTCGGGGTTCTAGGGAAGCTGATGCGACGATTCCTTTTCTGAGTGGGTTACATGTTTGCAGACATCATTTCACTTAAAGCATGAACCAACTCCAAGGAGTTGTTCCTGTTTTGTAGATAAAGCAAAAGCCTCAGAGATGCCCAGTAATGCAGACTGGACGCCTCCCAAAGCTAGTGTTGGAGCTGAGGCTCAAACCCAGGAGCCCAGCCTCCACTTCTTGCGGCCTCCATTATAGCTTGGCTTGCTGGGGGAGTAGCCCCTCCGACCCAGTCGGGCCGCCTTCCTTAGAACTAGGGACGCTGCCAGCAGCTCCTGGTTGCCCTTGGGGGCGTGAAATACCGGCGGGGAGAGGGCACTGCCTTCAGTGGGCCTTCCTGCCCCCACCCGAGGTGGGGGGCAGCTGTGGGAACCGAGGCAGGAAGCGTGGGGTGGGTGGGCTAAGCGGCCCAGAATGGGGCAGCAGGAGGAAGGCAGAGCTGATGCCTTGGTTAATGTGGCCCGCAGTTAACAGGTGGGCCACTGGGTGTGTGTGAAAGAATGCCCGAATGCATTCATGCTTGATGGACTGAATGAATGAATATGCATTTCCCGGGAGAGGGCGGCGGGGACGGGGCCTCCCGACAAGAAACGGGGTCGGACCTCGCTTCTCCCAGAAACCCTAGGCCCGGAGGAGAGGGTCGTCCCCACCCCAAACTCCTTTAAGTTTAAAACTACTAAACTGTAACATAAGTGCGAAAAAAGTCCAATTAAGATCTGATTTCAGCCAATATAGCCATTCTCGCCCACATTTAAAACCTCCAGTACCCTTTTTATTTTCATTTCTCTGTATCCCTGAATTTAGGCGTCCAGAGCACACGCGCTCGGACAGCCTTAGAGTAGCAGAGAGGACCTGAGGAGCTGCCCACTATCAAGCTGTGATAATCTCTGTGCTTCAGTTTCTTGCTCCGTAAATTGCATGAGCTAACACCTGTACAGCTAACACCTGTAAAGCCAGGTCCTTGTTAAGGGCCGAAAAACTGTTTTTGGTAATCTGACCCCAGGATTGGGGTCCTTGCGCTGGCCCTAAATTACTGTGAACTCCTCGTTTTCCTCCTCCCCAGTTTTTAAAGGAATGAGGTTGGGTTTTAAGCTTCCCTGAAATGACTCCATCCCCGCTCCCAGGCCACTTGATCTGCCTAGATTTGTCGACCTCAGGCGGCGGCGCCCGGGCATCCTGTCCCCGCCCCTCCGTGCTCCAGGCCCCGCCCAGGCAACCCGGCCCCGCCCCTCCGCGCCTCCCGGGCGCCGCCAAAGCCCGGGGCGCGGATCACGCGGGCAGGAGCCGCTCTGGGCATGCTCAGTGGCAGGGCAGGTGGGGCCGCCGCGGGCCGCCGGGTCCGGCCGGGAGCGGAGGGGCGGGGGCAGAGGGGGAAGTGGGCGGGAGCCGCGGGCCAAGTGTCGAGAGCCGCCGGCAGTCGCGGGACGCTGGGCAGGTGGGAACCCGCGTGGTCCGGGCCGCGATGAGCAATGGCATCGGTCAAGGTGGCCGTGAGGGTCCGGCCCATGAATCGCAGGTGAGTAGGAGGGCGGGGCGCAGGCGGGCCCCTGAGGCGTCCCCACCCGGAGGAAGTTGGTCTCCAGCTCCCCTCTAAGGCCAGCCTGGACTTAAGTGTCAAGAGCCGGTCTCCGGCCCACTGGGCCCTGGCTGTGGCCTCTGGGGGCCTGGACCACTTGAAGCTTTGCTGTTCCTTTCACACTGCCCTGGAGGGGCCCTGGGGGGTAGAGAGTTCACGAGGCCACGGAGGAGATTCCTGTTAACTCTTCCAGGTCCCATTAATTTGAAGAAGTTTGCTTCTTCTCTCTTTAAAAAGCATCAAGGGAACAATTTCACGAGGGTGTAAATCCATGAGCGTGGTCATGAGGGCACCAGAGCTGTTAGGCGAAGTCCCCCCAGTTATGCCAACTCAGAAGTTCTCTAATTGTTATCAGTGTTACTTTTTTCAACTCTTAAGAAGTGATTTCAGTTCCCTGAACTTGAACCCTAACTTCTAATCAGTAGTGTAGCAGTTCTTAACTTAAGGTTAAAGAGTGGATGGCAAAACTTTAAAAACTTTTGTTTCCTGGAAAAAAAAAAATCAAGGACACTTAAGTACACGTGTTTGAAATATGCTGGGGGGGAACATAAACAGTTAACAGCTGGGGGGGAATTATAAACACATTTAGAATTTAATCTTGTATGTTTCTACGAAGTAATGCTTTTCAGAATGATTTGACTTTGCAGTTCACTGAGGAATAGTTTGCTTTTTGGTGACTACTTTATAATCAGTTTTTACAAGAGTTAGCTTTTTAAATTGGTTTAAAGAACTTTAAAGAATGAAGTAGATCTAAATGGGATGTGTCCTTCCCAATTGATAGGAGCAGTTCACACAAGGCCATTTGTTTTTACTGGCTTCTCAATCAAGGTGGACATTTGACTTACCATATGGCCTTTGCTACTTTCTTTGTATCAACTTTGGAGGTCATCAGAAGATCATAAAATCAAGAGATTGCCGGAGCCTTCTTTGGCTCATCTGAATCTGTTTTTCTGTTGGCAGATAGGGAATCATTATTCTGGTTTATAACTATTGGAGACCAGTGCTTTTGTGATTTTTAAGTTATCTCTAAAGCTTTTTAGGGAAGGAGTTTGACTTTTTTGTAAGTCCTAAGAAAATACGTAGGTTTCTATGTATATTCAGTCCTACAAGACAAATGGACCCCAGAGTCATTTAGATGTTTTTGAAAGATTGTTCTTTATTTTGGATTTACATGTATATCGAAGTTCCTTTCCTTCTTTGAAATAAAGAAGTTTTGGAGCGCATGCTACGAGATTGTATTGAGTAGCTTTAGAAAGCAATTAAGTGCCGCCTACCAAATGCACGGGCATTGTCCTGGGTGCTGTCTGTGGGACAAGGTAAATGAGGTCTGCTGAGTGTCTTTCTGGTGAGGGAGGGACTGCAGACTAGTGGGACTCTTATAAAACCCTGGGTGGGTTGGGAGGGATGCTACTGGTGCGTGCCTTGACAGTGGAGGCCTGAAGCCCAGGTATGTGGAGAGAAGACAGGAAACATGTCCAAAAGCCACGTGCTTTGGGCAGATAGATGGACGTGATGATGTCTGTGCTCTCAGCAGAGAACTCTTGTGGTGGCATCAGGATTAGGGCAAGAGGTAAGGAAGCAGTAGTCTGGCCATAGGTGGAGATGGGAAGCCTGGAAAGATCCGCGGAGACAGTCTGCTGGCAGAATTGACGGGATTTGGCAGTTCATTGGGTGAGAAGGAGGGGAAAGGGGAAGAACACAGAGTCATTAACTGAGGTCTGATGCTCAGGGAGGTAGAAGAGGTTTGGGGAAGGTGGACGGTCAGGGGGGTGCGTTCTCTCTTGGGTTTGAAAGTTATAGGAGATGCAGTAAGTGTCAAGTACAAGGACAGCGTCTAGCACAGGATGAGTGCTGTCCCAGGTGTTGACCCTGTTCACTGTCCGACGTGTGGGAAGGACACCGTCTCTCTGCTGGTGCTCAGCAGACTGTAAGGAACATGGGTCTCAGGTGATCTGAGGATGGACATTTGGAAATCTTCTGCACGTGGATGACAGTTTAAGAATGTTACAGTGAGGAGGGAATTTCTCAGCGGGAGAAAATCTTACTTTTATGTATAAAGCACAGATATTCAGTAGATTTTAAAAAAAGAAAATGTTTACAGTGAGAAGAAAAGGGATTCAGGGATTAGACACTGGGATATGCTTCTCTTTAGGATTCCAGGGAGAAGATTGGCTTGCAGCTCATGGAGGAGAACCAGCACAGCAAATGGTCATGGCGGGAAAGGAGAAAGGTCTCCCGAAGGAGGTGGTGGTGGTTATTGTCAGATGTTGCCAAGATGGTGCTCTGAGGATGCCAGTAAGATGAGGTCCTCGGTCTTGGAGACAAGAGCATTGGTAGCCTTCCAAAGAGCAGTTTCACGGGGAGACAGTGATCTGGAAGTTGGGAGTGAAATAGAAAGACATATACAATTGGCCAACCAAAAGTACTTGGCCTAACTCATAAGGAAAGGCTTCCAAGTTATAATGGCCGTAAGAAACCATTTTTCACTAGTGAGATTGGTGAATATTAACTGAACATTGAGTGTTGGTGATGGAGTCATAAAGGATCAAGACCTCTGAGACTTCCATGCTGGGAAATTTGACAGCAGCTGTCCAGATTAGAGGTTTATAAAACTCTGTGGTTGAGGAATTTCATTGCTAAGATTTTATTTTATGGATTATATTCCTACCTACGAGGAAGTATGTGTAAGGATGTTTCTGCATCATCATTGGAACAACAACGAAGAAATCATAAATGATCTAAATGTACAGTGATGGAGGATTTGTTAAATTATTGCCTATTCATTTGGTAGAATGCTGTGTAGTACTTAAAAAAGAATGTGTTGATCCTAAGAGTTCCAAGATAGGGGATTACGCGAGAAAAGCAAGATATCCACATACACACTCACTACAGTAGAGTTGTGTGGATGTGTGTGTTCAAAAATATGTACATAGAGGCACACACACGGCCATACCTGTATGGAGTGATTCATAAGAAGCCTGGCAGTGGTCACTCTGGGGAGGAGAGCTGATGAAGAGTCTGTCAGGTGAAGATAGATGGCTTCTTTTTTGGTTTTTTCCTTTTACTGTTTGAGTTTTTACTTTGCTCATTGGTGGTGTTATAATTAATAATTGAAAACTTGTGTATGTAATTTTAAAAAGTTATCTAAAAAGTCACTGGCACTGGAGAAAGAATTTTCAGCTGGTTGTCTGGGAGGATTGAAGGAAGTTGTTAAAAATATTTTCCCCCAGTTTGATTGAGATGTAATTGACGCATCGCTCTGTGTGTCAGGTGTAGAGCAGAAGGACTTGCCTTGTATATGTTGTGAAATGATTACCACGATAAGGTTAGTTAACATCCATCATCTCATGTAGTTTTCCAAAAAAAAAGGAAAAGAAAAAAATGGTTTTTTCCCCTGTGATGAGAACTCTTGGGATTTACTTTCTTAACAGCTTTCGAATATACTATCCAACGGTGTTAACTATAGTCATCATGTTGTACATGATGACTTATTTATTTTATAGCTGGAAGTTTGTACCTTTTGGCCCCCTTCATCCAATTCCCCCATTCCCTACCCCCTGTCTTGGGTAACCAGAAATCTGTTTTCTTTTTCTAAGTTATTTTTTTGTTTATTTTGTTTTTTGTTGCTTCTTTTTTTTAAGATTGAACATATAAAGGCAATCTATACAGTATTTCTCTTTCTCTGACTTCTTTCACTTAGCATAATACCCTTAAGATTCATCCTTGCTGTTGCAAATGGCAGGATTTCCTTTTTCATTGCTGAATAATATTCATATATTCATATATATATATATATATATATATACACACACATGTATATATGTCACGTCTTCTTTATCCATTCATATGTCGATGGACAGTTAAGTTGTTTCTATGTCTTGGCTATTGTAAATAAGAGTACAGGCGCTGAAGGCAAAGAGGAAGCAACCAGCCCGAAGGAAAGGCCTGGAGTGATAGGGAGGTGAGGTTGGCCGTTGCACCCAGGCTGTTGAAGGATGGGGCAGTGTGGTGAAATACTGACTCTGAGGAGGAGCCTGTTGCGGTCACCAGTCCTCCTTGCAAGAAACACCCAGTGCTTGATTAAGAACAAGATGTGATGAATTTGTTTTTACTACTGTCCGAGAGGAGGAAATTTCTCCCTCTACCGCTCTCTTGAGTTCTTGTGGCTAGACTAATAATAAAATTGACCCAAGATTTAACAGGAGAAAAAGAAACAAATTTGTAAGGAATTGACAGGACAAAGAAACTTAGGTTTTGTGTGCCCAGTTATTGAAGAGCCTAAACAGAGTTTGGGCTTGGGGTAGTAAATTAAAGAAATAACAAGGCTCCGAATTCCCTATTTTTGACTGTAAGGGTGTCCTTCTACCTCCAGATGCAGGGAGTGTGCCCTTCACATGGGAGATTGATTCTCCTGCTCTCAGGGAAACAAAGGAGGGTGAGAGTGACCCTGTTGGATTGGCCGTTTCTTAAGAAACTTTAATTTAAAACAATTAATATGCCGTGGAGGTGCATTTTGAGGTGGCCCATCCTGAACCTCAACACTACCTTATGGCTTTTTTCCTTTTTTTTCTTTTTTTTTTTTTTTTTTTTGGTGGTACGCGGGCCTCTCACTGTTGTGGCCTCTCCCGTTGCGGAGCACAGGCTCTGGACGTGCAGGCCCAGCGGCCATGGCTCACAGGCCTAGCCGCTCTGCGGCATGTGGGATCTTCCCGGACCAGGGATCGGACCCGTGTCCCCTGCATTGGCAGGCGGATTCTTAACCACTGCGCCACCAGGGAAGCCCCAAGATTGGCTGTTATTATTACTGTTACTTTTAGAATTTAATGATGGTACCTTTATTCCATAACACATATTTAAAAAATGTTTTACCAAAAAGAAAAAATTTGCTGAGTGCTGGGAACAGGCCAGATGTTAGCGTTATAATGTACTTTCTCATCTTATAAGGCAGGTCCGCCTCAGGCCTTCTATTTGTGAGGGTTCTCAGCTTCTCTTCCCAATCAGCCTCTCAGGTAGAATTTGCTGTCATGGCAATCAAGTTAAAAAAAAAAAAAAAAACGCCAGTGGTAGTTTGACTGGGGTTGATGTCTTTAGACTCTACTGAAGTTTTCCCATTTTAAGAGCAGGAGTGTTGGGGAACATAGCTCAGTGGTAGCCTCTTGGGTCTGTGATGACGCCCGTCTCTCGTGTTAAGGGTGGGTGGTGTCTGTCGAGATGGTACCATGCACCAGGCACCGTGCTCATTTCTTCACCTTGGCAACTTCCTTTCCCCCTCACACCAGCTCACTGATGGAGGTCTTTTCACCCCATTTTACAGACGGGAAACTGAGACCTCTGAGATAATAAAGTGCGGCTGAGCCAGCTCCACTTCCCTCCAGAGCCCTTTGCTTGGTGACTTGTTGTCCCCGGGCTCGCTGATGACAGAAGCCCTCGGCTTCAGGGGACGGCTGGGCTGGTGGCAGAGGAGAGACACAGGCTCACCACACACGCAGATAACACAGAATCTGTGAGGGGATTCTGGAAGCTGGAGGAAGAGGTCTCCGGGGCTTCCCAGGGTCCCTTGGATGAGAGGGTGGGGTTTGAGTTGAGCCCCGAAGCAGGGGTGTAACCAGCCACCATTTAGGGAGCGTCTGTGAAGTGCTCGGCTGGTGCTCTTTGGAAGTTAGCACAGTGGCCGCATTCTGTGGATGAGGGGCTCAGAGACCTGAGATCACACAGCTAGGTCGCGGTGGAGTCCGGGTTGGAGCTGAAGTCTCTCTTACTCTCATTTCTAAAGCCCCTCCATTGTACAGAAGATTCAGATAAGAGGAGGGTGGGGATGGCTGGCAGGTGGCACCGAGTACAGTTACCCGGGATCTTGGACTCACTGGAGCTTTGTGTAAGGATTAGTTGAGAGGTCGGTGGGCAGGGCGTTGTGAGGACATTTCTTTGTTAAGCTTGGGAGTTTGGGCTTTTATGCTGCAGTCCTGTGCTGGCCTTTGGCGGCATGCAGCTCCTTAAATTAACTGTTCAATAAAATGTAAAATGTAGTTACTTAGTTGCACAAGTCACATTTCAAATGCTCCATAGCTACATATTGAACAAGGCAGATAGATCATGTCCATCCTCGTGGAAAGTTCTACTGGACAGTAAGCCTGACCTGGGTTTGAATCCCGGCTCTGCACCTTCCTAGCTCTGGGTCTTGGCACTTTACTCAGGTGTTCTGTGCTTCAGTTTCTTCACCTGTAAGACGGAGATCTTCACAGGACCCCCCTTGTGGGGCTGAGATGATGACTGAATGAGGTAACCCTTGCTAACAGTATTGGGCCCCAGAGTAAGGGCTCTATAAATATTGGCTACTATTATTAGGCACTGGGAGCTGCTGATGGCTTTTCAGAAATATAGCAGGGTAGGGAAATAATACCAGCATTCCAGCAACAGTGAACATTGATTGACTGTTTCCCAAGTGCTGTGCTAAGTGCCTTTTATGCACTATTATCCCACTGACTTTCCTGCCATATTCTGGGGTGCAAGACCCTGAGACCTCAGATGTCCTTTAGATTGGGCAGAGGCCAGTGCTGGCAGACCATTCAGAGAACTGGAGTATGACCGGTAGGGATGGGATTCTGGACCAGGCTGGCGATGTAAGTAACAGGAAAGGAGGAGTCAAAGGATGAAACTTACAAACAAAACCCTGAAAAAACCTTCACGGCATTTTCTGATTGTGAAACTAATGTATGCTTGTAAAAAACGTCTGCTGAAAAGTGTTCCAAAGAAATCAAATTGAAAATCGCTCATAATTCCACGGATCCAGAGATGACCCCTCCTAAAGTTTTGGTGCATTTAAATCCAGTCTTTTTTTCCTGTTTGTGTAGCAGCATAACGTATAACTATCTTATATCCTGTCTTTTACGTTTGCAAGAGACATTCTGAAGACCAATCAGTAGGACATAGAGAGGCAAAGAGTCAGATGACTGAGAGGCTTGGGGCCCTATTAAGTGGACGAATGACCTTTGCCAAGGTCAGGATGTGGGATGAGCCTGTCGGGGTGGAGGGCCATGGTGGTCAGTTGAGTTGGTTCCGGATGCTGGTGGGGCTGCAGAAAGTAGGAACTCAGGTGAGTTATCAGCTCTGCAGGTGCATATTTGGAGGTGGGTTGCTTGAAGGTGGTAGCGGCTGTGGTGGCAGTGAGTGTTGTCTCTGAGGAGGACCATGGTAAAGAAAGAAGGGGTGGGATAGCAGAACTGCATGACCTGGGTTAAGACCGAGCTGTCAGTAGCTGGCCGAGTGACCTGGGCAGGTTGGTTTTACTCCTGGGCTCAGTTTCTTCTTTTGTAAACAAGGACTCACTGAGCCTATTTTAGGGGGTTTACAAAGTCAGAACTGTTTTCACGCCCATAGTAAGATATTTGCTGTTTTTACTCTCATCTCTCACGAGGGTACTGTGGAGTTTTCGAGAAGCTACATGATGTGTGATGACGTCGTGAGTCTGTGTGCAGTGCATTGTGTCAAACATTTCTCAGTTTTCATTTCTAATATGGTAACTATAAATGGGTATATCAACATTAATAAAAGCTCTGTAGGCTCTTCAGTTATGTTTAAGAGTTGTAAAAGGCTACGGAAGCCACAGCATGTGAGAGCCGCAGCTGTAAAATGATAGTGCATAAGTTGTTGAGGGGTTTAGATGGAAGGGTGTATATGGAGAGAGTGTTTAGCATACTTCCAGGCATGTAATATCCTTTCAACAAATCAGAGCTGCTATTATTTTTTATAATCACCTGTTACTGACAACTGCACTTAAGGGCCAGGCAATGGAGACAGGAAGGGAGAAAAGCAGGAGAGTGAACGTCCTGGTCATCAAGGGAGAGGAGAGGGGGTCACCAGCATCGGAGGTGCTGCAGGTCGAGGTCCGAGCCCAGCTGGCTGGGGAGGTGATTGGCTCCTGTCTCTGGAGGGAACTGTTTTAGTTGAGGGGTGGGAGGGGATGCTAGTGGGGTTGGGGGCGGGAGGCTGGTGGTGGGGGCCAGGAGGTGGCACCTGTCGCTGCCCTTCCAGTTAACGGAGGGATTAAAGGAAGGAGAGAGCTCACCCCTGTTCACCTGTGCCGTTTGGCTCCTGTAATAAAATCTAATCTCCTTTACTGATTGTGTGAGGCGCTCAGACCCCAGCCCTCACCTGGGCATCGCAAACCTGGGCCTGGCAGAGAATGTGTGTGTGTGTGTGTGTCAGAGGTTATTTAGAAATGTCCAGTTGTGCAGTACGTAGATAGCACTCTGGTCTGAGCTGATTTAACCTACACATTCTCATTTCATGATCAACTTCCTAAATTATTTCAATAGCTTTTTCTATTTTTGTGGGTCCTGGAATTGGGATGCAGTCTTGCTGAGGCCTGTTTTATGAAACGAAATACATTACGGCTAGACTTACACGGCCTGGGGGAGATGTGACAGTGCCCCACCACGCCCAGGCCCTTCCCCAGGTTGAAGCCTCTGGCTGATTTCCGTGATGGAGAAGTCCTTCCTGGGAAGGTTGTCATTGTTCCCTTGGATTCGGCCCAGTGACTCACATCAGGCACGACTGCTGGCGGGGCCTGGAGCTTTCCTTCACTCTCACCCACTCTGGGCTGAGCATGTGTGTTTCCTGCTCTGTCCATTTCCAAGTATATTCATTATTCATTGTTGCTGCCCAGTGGAGGGGAAATAACTGTTTCTGTGATCAGCAATCTACTCATAGACAGTTGGAGCAATTTCAATGGGATTTGTAGAATTTAAAGTCAACTGAGAAAGTGCTTTCACCCTAATGGTGTTGACAAGTAATTTTTTTTTTTTTTTTTTTGCGGTACACGGGCCTCTGACTGTTGTGGCCTCTCCAGTTGCAGAGCACAGGCTCTGGACGTGCAGGCTCAGCGGCCATGGCTCACGGGCCCAGCCGCTCCGCGGCATGTGGGATCTTCCCAGACTGGGGCACGAACCCGCGTCGCCTGCATCGGCAGGTGGACTCTCAGCCACTGCGCCACCAGGGAAGCCCCGACAAGTAATTTTTGTCCCCAGTGACTATTTCTAGCCACTCACTCACTTATTAGGAATTCTGTTAAGTCTTATGCCATCATTATCTAATTCAATTCTTGACAACAATCCCACAGGGGTGAATATTTTTAGCTCCATTTTATAGATGAAGAAACTGGGGATCAGAGAAAGATCAGGTCCCCGCTCAAATGTCACTTCTTCTGAGAAGCCTTTATCACATTGCATTGGTCTCCTGGCTTCACAGCATTTACCATTATTGAGTTTGTGTGCACGTGCGCGAGTGCACACGTGCATGGGCATGTGTATGCATGTGAAAGGATTTTTGTTTTCTTGTTTCTTGTCTCCCTGCTTCTTGCCCATAAACTCCGTGAGAGCTGGTAACCTTGTTGGGTTTGTCTGTTTCCCTAGGGCCTAGAACTGTGCCTGGCAGAGATAGGTACTCAGAAGATATTCGTTGCATTAATAACTGTCATCTCCTCCCCAGTCTTTCAGTATGTGGATGCTTACAAGGAATCCGGGATCCGAAGCCCAGCATCCGTGGGATGCCTCACGTTGCTCCCGTGAGCAGAAGGGAAGTTTGATGATCCTCCTGTTGGGTATTAGGCTGGGGAGGCAGAAGAGAGCTGAGGAAGAGCCTGGGGAAAGGACAGCTTCAGGCTTTCCCTGTGTATTAAGTTAATTATACACAAATTACGCATCAAATACGTGTTATGTTTATCTCTTAAGGTTAGAGAATTGGAGGGTAAACACTATGTTTCAATGATATATAGTTTATGGGACAGGACACACTTGTTCCTTTAGAAAAGGATTTTTTTTTTAACTTGAAATAATTATACAGTAAAGTTCCCATATATGCTTCACTCAGCTTCCCCTAACATCAGCGTCTTACGTAACCACGGTGCAGTTGTCAGGACCAAGGCATCAGCGTGGTGCAGCCCTGGTAACTGGACATGGTTTTCCTGAGAACGTCCTTCTTCTGTCCCAGGAGCCGGTGCAGGATCCCACATTGGATATAGTTGCCATGTCTTCTTAATCTCTTCTGGTCAGTGACAGTTTCTAAGTCTCAGAAGAGTGCCAGTCAGTTATTTTGTAGAATGTCCCTCAGTTTGGGTTTCTCCCACGGTTTGTCATGATTAAACTGAAGTTATGCAGTTTTGGCAAGAAAGCCACATAAGTGTCCTTCATTTCCTATTATGGGGGGGTCATGATGCCAGTATGTCTCGTTACTGGTGATGTCCACATCAGTCCCTTGGTCAAGGTGGTGTCTGCTGGGTTTCTCCGCTGTGTTGTTATATTTTTTCCTCTTTGTAATTAATACATATCTGAGGGAAATACTTTGCAGGAAAAGTTTTTGACTTCAGTTTGCAACAGTATTTATTTTTTGCCCCTTGTAACACATTTCAGATTTTCTAATAAAAGTTATTGTGAATATAAGATTCATTTAAAACATTTTTTTTCCCCCTCTGACTTAGTGAAAAAGGATTAATCACATTTAAAATGAAGGACATTTGTACTTTGGAAGGTTGGTGACGATTGTACAGGACTATGCATTTAAAACATCTGCAGTAAGACCTTTATCAGCCCAATGCATGCTGATGTTTCTACTGTCTACTATTTCATTAAAAAAAAAAGATGGTCTTTATCTACTAATTTATGATTGGCGGTTTGAAAACACTAGTGTAGTGAATCTATTATTCAGAGCAGAACTTGGTAAAATGTGATTTTTCTACATGAGGGAACATTGAAATTAGGATGCTGTTAGAAAGTCAGTCCTCTTTCCTCTTGGAAGCTGGGGGTGAAGGGTGGGGCTTTTGATCCCAAGAGGATAAATAAAGCTTAGAATGAGAATTTTCAACTTCAAAGAGTCTAGGATTCTGAGTCCACCATGGGATACCCAGTATCAGGAGCTTGCTCTCTTAAGCTCTCGTGGCTTCATGGTGTCTTGGTCTCTTGCCGAGTGCACCTACTGATTCTTATTTTCAGGATTTATTAAACAGAGTCTAAGCCATCACAGTGACTCAGCTTGGGGCACAGGTAAACCACTTCGTGAGTTCCCTCTAAGTGGGACTTCAAGTTCCCCAGGGAGCTTTCCAGAAAAACTGATTCAAGGTGATGGAGGCTAGCTCGGAAGTGAAACAAGTTGCAGAGATAAAGCTTTTAAAAATATGGGGTTTTGGTCTGTTGGCTTTCTTTTCGTAAAGAAAGGAGCTATAGGAGCTATCTCTGCTTGATCAGATAGAAGGGCAACTAACTGTGAGAAAAATGTCAGGAGTCCTGGGCCGGTGCTCATATATGATGATCCAATTGAGATGTTTTTCTTCTTTTTTAAAAAATTTTCATTTTGAAATATGTACAGAAAGTTGCAGGAATAGTGCAGAGTTCTCGTGTAGCTTTCACCTTATACAGCTGTAGTATAATTAAACACCAGGCAAGTAACATTGATACAGTATTATCCACTGATCTGATTCATCCAGATTTCCCAAGTTGCCCGATAGTGTCTTTTTCTCTGGTCCAAGATTCAGTCCAAGATGACACAAGGCATTTAGTTGTCTTGTAAAATGTCTCCTTTTTAATTTAGCTTTTCTTGTTCTTAGGGTCAACTTTGACTATACTGATATATTAAGGATGAGAATAGGTAACTGCCCCGCCCACCACCCCAGTACCTCTGTCCACTCAAAGGATTGAGGAATTTTGCCTCCTGGTGTCCTTGGTTGTTTGAGCGGTTAACACCTTGGTTGGATTAATTGTTCCCCATGTCAATGCAAAGGACAGGTGGGGACCTTTAATCCTTGATGGGGCTTTTCCCCGAGAGAACCTTATTTCCTATAACCTAAGTGTTAACTTAGCCTGTACATTCTACTAACAAACAGCTTTCAGATTTTCTGTTCTTTCTGATGAGTAATAAATGAATTAAAGGACCAGTGGAAGGAATTTATTCTTTCTTTCCTGGAACATAAGTGCTCTGAAACTGATTTGATTGTCTCTGATTTGATCTTGGCTGGAATTCCTCTCTCTTTTGATTTTAAAAAGTCAGAGGATCTTGTGGTTGTTTCTGCTTTTACCATCTTTTCCCCTCCTCCTTTTATTCTACTCTGACTTTTGAGAGACAGCTGTTGATAATCAGTCCTGGATAAATCCCATTTATTTTCTCTACCATCTTTCTTTAGCCTTTGGACCGTGCTTTTAGTTATTGATTTGCCATTTCTTATTCATTCATACCCTCATTCAGCAGACAGTAAGTGCTGTCTGTGTAAGAGAAACAGATTTTTTTGTGTGTGAGCTTTTCCTTGGAGGGCATACCTTTGAACTGTGGCTGGATTAAATTAGCAAGACAGAGCTTTCACTGCCCCATGATCCCAAACTCACACAGTGCTCAGTGAAGGTGCGAGAGAGGCATGGGTGTTGAAGGTAAATCAGGTGGTCCTAGGGTTGCATCCTGGCATTGCCACGAACTACCTACATGGTTTTCTAAAGGATACTTTAGTCTTCTGGTCTCTTCTTTCCTCATCTGTATAATGGGGACAATATTACCTTATTTGTAAGGTTATTTTAATGGCTTAAGGAATTAATGGCTGTGAAGTGCTTGCACAGAGTAGGCACAATCAGTGGAAACTTATAATTTTGTGTTGTACCTCTTCGGATTTCCCATGAATATTGTGACGATGGAGCAGAATCTTACATAACTCAGCAATGAGTGGACTCTGTCCACTCGTCACCAAGTATTAGGTTCTCTGTGTAGATAATAAAGTACAGTATGTGTCTGGAGAAAGGAAAATCAACGTGAGCTCAAGCCTACAGGTAGACATTATGGGAGAAATGGAGCTTTGAGGTCTGCCTAGGCTTCACATGGTGAAGAGCAGGTGTTTTCCTGGTGACCTTGGCATCTGTCTGGCCATTGAGCTTTTCTTGGGCTTTTTGCTTTGGTCAGAGAGGAGCAAGGGCATGATTCCTGCTTTCTAGTAGCTCACGATCTAGTGGGAGCAGTAGCCACAAAGAGAATGTCCCCTGTTGTGTGGGTGACGATGGGTGTTCAGGGCACAGTGGTGTGTGGCTGTCGAGGTGTTGAGTGTAGCTCCTTCTCAGGGCTGGGAGGAGTATCCTGGAGGATTCTGTGTCTGAGGGCAGGACTCTGTACAGTGAGTTGGCCAGGCAGACAAGGCGGGCAATGGCATTTTAAGCAGAAAGTGTCCAGAGGCCCTAAACTGTGGAGTGAGATTGGGGAGCTGCAGTGTTGAGACACTGCTGACATTTCAGCTGGCTGGTGAGCACAGGGGCGGAGAGGTGAGAGGTCCAGATTCTGGAGGTTGTGCTGTCTGGACGTTATTATTGTTTCTTCCTTTCCACTGCTCTAAAATGATTTAACTTAAAGCTGATTCTGTAGATAAAGGGAACCATTTTACAAATGGGTGTAACATGATGAAATTTGTGTGTTAGAAAGCCAGGGAGTGAGACTGACAGGCTGATCTGGGGGGCCATCAGGTGTGACTGAACGTGGAGGGGTGGGAGCTAGTGCATTGCAGTTGGAGTGGACCCACTTTCCCGCCCACCTGCTCTGCCACCAGCCATCCACCCATCCATCCATCCACCTGTCCACCCACCCACCCATCCATCCATCCATCCATCCACCTACCTATCCACATACCCACCCATCCATCCACCTATCCATCCTTCCACCCATACATCCCCCCCTGCCCCCGCCATCTACCCACTCACTCATCTCCTTACCTAGCCATCCACCTACTACCCAGCCAAACAGCTGGGGAATCTGTTTCTTTCCCTTCTTAACCAGGAAAGAGTGAACTGACCCCTGGGCACCTCTTTTTTCCATCCTTTGTCCATACCAGACTACAAAGTAGACATCAGTGTATTGATAGAGGTTTCATCTGCCTGTCATTGATTGATTGATTAATTCATAAAGTATTTAAACTCTGCTGGGTGTATGCCAGGCCTTGTGCTAGACCAGCAGTTCTCAAAGTTTTGGGGATTCCTTAAAAATTGTTGACCCCAAAGAGCTTTTGTTTTTGTGGGTTATATTGATATCTTTACCACATTAGAAATTAAAACAGACTCTTTTTAGTACAGAAGAATACACAAGCACACAGTCCCTCAGCCATCAGAATGACCCGTCGTCACACACCTTGTAGCCTCTGGAAAACTTCACTGGGCCGTCTTGAGTGAGAGTGAAAAGGCAAATGATAATGTCCTGGTGCCATTATGAAAATAGTTTTGATCTTGCAGAGCCCCCCAAACCATGAAAAGCCGCTGGGCTGCATATTGGGGATACGGTGGACCACCAGCCTGGCACAGACCTTGCCTCTGTGGGACCAGGTCCTGTGGTGCATGTGGAAGCCCATGTTGGGGTCTCACTGAGACTTGGGGTGTTGAGGGAAGGCCCTTGGAGGGAGAGACGGCTCAGTTGGGCCTGCAGTGGGCATCGGCCGCGGAGGACAGGTGTAGCGGGTGGAGGGAACAGCACGTGGAGGGAACAGCACGTGGAGGCCCAGAGGCCTCCCACGAGGGCCGAGAGCAGTTCCTTGTGGCTGTATGTTAACGTTGCATTTGCTAGAACGGGACCAGCAGTTTGCTTTCTCTGTGTGGCTTCAGCGTGATGTGATTTTATCCACTCATTTAACCTCAGAGGCAGACACAGCTGTTCTCAAGTCCCTTCCCTGTGTGACTCGTGGCAAGCCCGGGGCCAGGTCTCTGCACTCCTGTTGGAGAGCCTCCTATTTCAGATGCTGAAGTGGGTTAGTCAAGCTTTGAAAATGCCAACAGCAGAGCCACGGAACGTGAGGGGCTCAGAGGCAGCATCGAAGTGTGCAGCAGAGTGGAGGCCAAGTGAAAAAGCTCGATTAATCATCAAAGAACAGGAAGGCGACACTTGAGAGCTGAGGCCTTGAGTGAAACAGAAGCAGAACTGCTCTCTGATGTCATCCCGTTATCAGTGAGACTCCTTACGGAGGGGCTGGCTTTCGCCCCCTCCTCCCCTCTGCCTTTGAAATGACGTCCAAACTAGAGGTGTAGGTCTTGGCCAGGTGCAACCTGAGACCTCCTTCGCCCTGTGTGGCTGTCGTAGGAGGGGCCTGCTTTATTGTGCGTGGACTCCCTGCTCAGCCAGCCGCAGAGATGAGGCCAGACCTGTTTTGCTCTCTCTCTGTTTTATTGCAAAAAGCCTGGGGGTATCAGAGGGCTTTCTTACCTCAGGCCCTCCTGGCTTGATGATGAGGTGATTGCTCTTATTTCTGCCTGTAAATTGTGGTAGAGTATTCAATTTCAAGGCACCTGGGATGAATTCTCGAACTAAGAACGTTAGAATGCTACACGGGCATTACAGCTCCGGGGAAGGGCAGCTTCATTCTTCCAAAGGTGTCTTGAGTTCACGCAGGGTTGAAGATACTGTCAGGGAATTGTGAGAATTAAGGAGGGTGCAGCCCACACTGAAAAGACAGAAGGACATGAGAGAGAAAGCCCCTCGCTGGTGGTTTCTTTAATAAATCCTCAATACCTGAACACATCAGACCTATTTGCTCCTGGCTGAGTGAGATCATATGTTGTTAAAAGTCAGCTTGATCAGTTTCGAGGCCTCTGCCAGCATTTCCATGGCTCTGTCCCCTGTCCAGGCACCATGGGTTGGGGGAGGTAATGACATCCAGCAGAAAGTGCATGAAGTTTGAGAAACCACGATCAGAGCCTTTAAATTTGCCGCCGGTTCGTAATTTACAAAAAGGACTTTGCTGTTAGAGGCACAGTCCCTTCTGTGAAGTCTCTGGGTTTCCTGGGGTGGGGGGGAGGTGGGGGGCTGAGGGTGTCTCGGCTCCCAGGTTTGGGGAGCCAGGCGAGGAGCGGGGAGCAGGCCCTGCTCTCCTGTGGATGCTTCCAGAGAAGTCGGAAACCCAGATTTGTATGTAAAACCTTCTGATTTTAAAAATACAATGAATTAAAGATGTTTTATTTATTTTTATAATTTTTTATGAGGTAGAGTTGATTTACAATGTTGTGTTAGTTTCAGGCGTACAGCAAAGTGATTCATTTATATATACAGATATATATTTTTTCAGATTCTTTCCATTATAGGTTATTACATGATACCCAATATAGTTCCCTGTGCTGTACAGTAAGTCCTTGTTGTTTACCTATTTTATGTATGGTAGTGTGTGTCTGTTAATCCCAGACTCCTAATTTATCCCTACCCCGGTAGGTGTTTTAGAACATGGCCTGTACCAGCCCTCACCCTGGGATGCCATTGTAAAACTTCTGGTTTATGATGGAGGTTTAAAAATCGTCCTCCTTTCCTTGTTCGTTTAAGACTGTTGTTCACTTTACACATTTCCCCTTCCCACCTCCCTACAGTGTCAGTGTTGTCCGTTTTTGTTTTGGGGAGGTGTCATCTTTGAGTGTCCTTTGCTCATCCCACTGTTGCGCCGCAAGCATCTGTGAATTTCACTGAGTGCTTAGAGATGCTGGTCCTCTCCTGGTTGTCACGTAGATCAGAAAAGAGGGGACGTGGGGGCGGGTGCCCCTGGGAGATGCGGCTCGGCAGGGAGCCTCTGTGGGCCCTGTGGGGGGCACTGAGTAAGGACAGCGTCTGTGCCTGTTGTCTGCCACGGACGTGGGGTCTGCCCTCTGAACCTGGCACCCCCTCGGAGGCAGGTTTGGGGATGCGTGGACAGGCCTAGTGGTCCTCAAAGGGTTGGTCGGTTACAGATCCAGAACCTCAGCCCGGCTCTTCGGACCCGAACCTCAGCTGCAGCTCTGAGCACGCTGCCTGCCCACGCGGGGGGCGTTTTCTCCTTTGCCTGGGGTTTTGGTGGCCTGCTTGGTCTGTTTCCCTCTCTCTCACCTGGTTTCTCACAGGTCCAGGTTATGGTTTGTTCTCCTTTTCAGGCTTTGGTGGTGACATCTGAGTATGGGTGAGTCCCAGCTTGTCCCTCTGAAACATTCAGCAGAAGGTTGGGACACGGGCCTCCGTTTCGAGCTGAGGCTTACCACCCCGGAGAGTCGGGTTTAATGAATATGGGGTGCAGCTGGGCATCAGCGGCTCTAAAGCCCCTGGAGAGCCCTGGGGCGGGAGGCCTTGCCGGGAGGTGATTGACTGCATGTGCTCCAGGGACCGGACGCCCCCGGTAAGGTCAGCCTGCTCTTCTGTTAATGGCCTGATGTTTTGCAGGTGAAACTTCCTGGGGCCCTGCCTCCTCTCTCCCAGTATAAAAACGTGGGTGTTGTTGAGGTGATGATTGGGCCTCTTTTCTGGGCCGACTTTGTTTCACTTATGATGCCGACTGAAGCCCCGTCTCCTTGGTCCGGCCTCCCTGCCACTCACCCCACCCCCAAGCTGGCTTTGCTTTTATAGCCTGTTTGCTCTCACCCACTGCGGGTGATCGTGGGCTGTTGAAGGGCGAGAACTGTGGTCATATATCTCTGCATCCCCAGAGAGCCTCGTAAAGGGGGGACGTTTGTGTTTGTCCGTTGACCTCGTCCTGCCTCTGGCCTCTGTTGCTCCCATTAATTTAATACGTGAAGGAGCATTGCATGCTTGCCAAGGGGGACAGGGAGGGAGCTGCTGGCCACGGTGCGGGAAGGACAGCGTGTGTCACGTCTTCAGGTCAGACAGTGTGGATTAAGTCAGAATAAGTAGACGTAATGCACAGGCTTTAAAAATAAGTGAAAGAATTTTGGTGTTTCCGATACTCTTGTCTTCTTTATGAACCGTGGCCTCTGCATTGTGTTGATGAAGGTAAGCATTTTATAAACAGAATTTACGAAGATCAGCTATATGGTGGCTCCTCATTTTTCTGAGATCTGGCTAGAAAATTTGGCAAAATATATTTTCTGGATTTCCTCCATTTCCATCTCTTTTGGGAAAGGAATGCAAAGGTTTTGTTAAAATGAATCGTCCCACCAGAATGTAAGTTCCCAGAGGGCAGGAGAGGCACAGTGAACGTTTGTTGAATAAATGGATGGATCTTGGATTTGTGCCAGAAGTGACAGAGCATATCGGTGGTCTGCTGGTGCCCGGCCTTGTGGGGCCTGCTTTCCTCTGTCACATCTTCCAGCAAAAAATTATATGTGAGGGAAGCTCAGTACTTTTACAGGTGAGGAGGAAACAAAGGCTCAGCAAAGTTAAATGAAGTGCGGAAGTCACAGAGCTAAGAACCAGGATTTGCACCCAGCTCCCCGAAACCTAATGCTCCCCCCACAACGATTAACCCACTCTGCTGGGCAACACCAGATGCAGGGCTTGGTGGAAATGCTACTCGAGACCAAGACTGCATCTTATTCCACTCTGACTCCAAGTGAAGTCTTCTAGAGAAAAAGTCCTGCAATTTTGTTTATGAATATTGTTGCTTGTGTGTTTGGAGAAGCACATTGAAGAAGTTTGGCCACATGCACGTCCTTGTTTTTCCTCTTTCCTGTGACTCAAAAGAGACAGAAGGTCCCTGTGCCTTGGTCTTGGAGTCAGAGTCACAGCTGTGGGTCTGCGGGGAGAGTGAGCTTTGGAGTTAACATCTGCCAAGGGGACCGGTATTTATGGGGCAAAACTCATCTGCATTTAAAAATTGAAAACGTGTAGTAAACTTGGAAGCATTCCCTTCACTTTAGTGCTTGAGTTTAAGAAAACTGTCTTGTTTTCAGTTCATGTGTTTCATTCTTTCATTTGCTTACTCATTCATTCGTTCATTCATCCATCCAAGCGCTTGCTGTACATAAAGACAGTCTACATACTGTGGGATGTATCAAAAGCAGGGCATTATCTCTGCCTTCAGGAAGCATCCAGACTGGTGGGGAAGACAAAATGTACTGGCCCAGCAGTAAATGGGTAGAAAGTGGAAACTGCTGTGGTGAGTGAGGGGCTATTGCACCTCAGGTGTGGTGTGTTGCGGGCTGTCACGCAGCAGATGTGGTGAGTGATGGGCCATCACACAGAAGCTATTGGCTGGGGCTTGTTCTGGGAAGGCCTCCTGGAGGAGGAGACATCTAGAAGTGTTTTGAAGGATAAGTGAGATGGGGGAGAAAAGTACCTTCGAGGCAGAGGGACCAGCGGGGGGATCTCTGTGTGTTCTGGCAGAAGGGCTAGTTTGGAACGTGGCAGGGCGCTTGGGTGACACGTGTGTGTGGCAGGGCGCTTGGGTGACACGTGTGTGTGGCAGGGAGCTTGGGTGACACGTGTGTGTGGACCTGAGGCTGGATGGGCTTCTTGTGCTCCCCCATCCGGCGCCTGGTGCAGTTGGTGACTTGCACCTGTTTAGACTAATCTTCCCGTGAACCCCTTAAACGTGCTGACCTAGCCCACTGGGATCCCTTGCTCCTACCTTCAGGAGGACGTAGCTGAAATCAGGTTAGGGGTGCTAGTGTGCCCTTGGCGGTTCTCTGTGGCTTAATTCCTCCAGCCTTTCCCAGCGCTGACTATAGGAGCAACTTTGAGCTGGTCACTTAACCTCCAGGGCCTCGGTTTCCCTCTGGCTGAGACCAGGTGGTGGGGTCTCCTGAGCCCACTTCTTGTCACCGCCGTTTACCTGACCCCCTCTCGCCTTCAGCATCTGGGCCCCAGGTGCTCCCCCTGCAGCGTGTCCAAAATTCCCTGTGAAAGTGTCATTGTCATCTTCAGTCTCAAGCAAAATTTAGTCCTTCATGGTCTGGGGCTTGAGTTTTGTAATGTATGAAATTCTTGAGCTATCTTCCAGCTTTTCCTAACTGGGACCAGGGTTCCATGACAGAATTAAGTGCAGTGCCCAGAGTAAGGCATTCATTATATGCCATGAATTAACTTTGCTCCTGTGCTTCTAGAATGCTACTAGTTATGTGTCTTCTTTAGGGGAATTGGGAAAATAGTTACTTGGTGTATGCACATATTATTTTCCCTTCCCTTCCCTTCTTTCTTTCTTTTTCTTTTTTTCGGTACGCGGGCCTTTCACTGTTGTGGCCTCTCCCGTTGCGGAGCACAGGCTCCGGATGCGCAGGCTCAGCGGCCATGGCTCACAGGCCCCAGCCACTCCGCGGCATGTGGGATCTTCCCGACCGGGGCATGAACCCGCGTCCCCTGCATCGGCAGGTGGACTCTCAACCACTGCGCCACCAGGGAAGCCCCCTTCTTTCTTTTTCACTGCAAATTGAATCAGAAGTTTTCATGCTCTTTTGCTACCTGCTCTCTCTCTCTCGATGGTGTAGACTTCAGAAGAGAGGCCCCAGCTGGACCCAGCAGAAGGCACAGCCCTGCGCTGGGTTTTTATTCTGGAACTGGGGATTCAGAGGAAGGGACGAGACCACTGAGCAAAGCGCGTCTCAGAAGGAGCTGAAAGGCGGTTAGGCTTCCACGCTCTTTAGGATCCCAGCTTCTCAGAGTTGAGGAGGGCATCACTGGGCAGCGAGGGTAGCAGCTCCCACGCCGGCGTGGTCATCGGCGTCTCCTAGGAGGTTAAATACAGATGCCTGGTCCCCGTCCTGGAGATTCTCTTCTGGGAGGTCTGGGTTGGGCTCTTCACATTACTCTGTTGCTCGGCAGGGCTTGGGGACCCAGATCTGGCTGAGCTGTCTTTTGGACGCGTCTCTGCTCTCATCCCCGGTCCAGCATCTCCCACGTGGCCTGTATTAGCCTCCTGACTGGTCTCCTTGCCCTACTCTCCCCGCTCCAGGGTCTGAGCAGCAGCTGGAGGGATCATTTAAAAATACAGAAGCATCTTGCCACCCCCGTGCACACGACCTCCCGGGTCTGTGGCTTCCTGTCGCCTCTCAGTTCCTGCGAGGCCTGGCATCATTTGGCCCTTGCCCCCTTTCTGATCTCGTCTTGCTTCCCCGCTGGTTCTCCTGCAGGCCCGCTGGCCTTCTTGCTCTACCCCCAGGCCTCTGGCTGGCTCCCACCCCGGGGCCTCTGCACCTGCTGTGCCCTTCCCAGGTCTTTGCCTCGCTCCAGTTGGCCCTTGGCTCACACACCACCCCCTTGGAGAGGTCTTCTGCAACGACTTGCCTCCCCCTGCCTCTGACCCCAGTCCTAGCCCATGACACCCTTTCATTTCTTCCCAGCACTTAACCAGTATCTAAAATGGTATTGTATTTATTTTTTTCTAACCCCTCCACTAAAATGAAGACTCCAGACAACACTCTCTCTGTGTTCTTTACTGCTTTATCCCTGTGCAGAGACAGTGCTGTTTGGCGTTTGACGGTCTCACTAATATTCGTGGACTGAAGGAATACGTAAACCTCCCCCTCCGGCGTCCTGGGTAGGGATCAGTCGGCCTCGGGCTAAAGGTCCTCGGTGATGATTCTGTGCATCTCAGGGCAGCTCAGTTTGTATTGAGACACTTCTGATTGTTGGGCTGTCCTTCCTTCAGCGGAAAACTGAAAGCAGGTGTCTGCCTTCTTTCTGGCCTGGGAGCCCCAGCTCCTCGCTCCCTGCTGGGGAGTTGGGGATGGTTGAAGCTGCTGCCCGTCAGCACCCTCTGCAGCATCGATTTAAGGGGACTTGGGGTGGTGGACCCCGTGCTTAATGCCCAGAGCATCCTTTCCTGAAGGGCTTCTTGCCCGGCCTCTGGAGTGCTGTCTGCACAGCCTTCAGTGTCAGCCCCTCAGGGGCCCTAGCCCCTTTCCCAGGCAGCCTGTGGTCCTGGTCCCTGGCTGCACAGTGCGGGGGTGTGAAGGGGCCACCGTAGCTCCAGAGCAGTCTGTGGGGTCAGCCAGGGCTGCCCCTGGATCTGGTCACAGCCCGCTGCCCCCTCTGCCCTGTCCTGCTGCCCTCTCCTCCTTTCCCAGGGCCTGACCCTAAGGGCACACCCTAATGAACACCCTGCATGCCAGGCTGCCCCCCGATCGTCTGTTCCTCTGGGATTCCAGCCCGGAACAGTTGCCTGTTTGCCTAAGTTTTTAGGTTTATTACACCCTTTGGAGGCCAGGGAAGATCATAAAAGGCACAGCCTGATGGCCCCGTCCCGCAGTGGCAGGGGTCAGCGGAGGCTTTCACTTGGCCCGAGATGCTCCCGGCATGGCATCTGAGGCTGTGACGGCACTGCTGCCCTTGGCTCGGCCGCGGAGCAGCCCCCGGGGAGCGGAGGAGGGCTGCGCAGACTCCTGGCTGGGATGTAGGTCACGGTGCTGCTGACCTCCAGCTGAGCACTGTGTGGCGAGGTGTGTTCCGAGATGCAGTCAGGTTGATGGCCTGAAAAAGCCACTCCTGGATTTCTTTCAGGAGAACAACCCTTGGGCTTTTCTCAGGAGTCGAGCTGATGCTTTTGTGATTTTTATGGACAGCAGCTAGGTCAGCAAGACCTTTGAGTGTTTAGGACCGGCCAGAAAGGCTGAGGAGTAGCCTGGGGAGAGAGGGCTGCAGGAGAGTGGCCCGCCCTGAGTTTGATTTCACACTTTGACACGGGCGAGGCTGCACCTCTTGACGGAGCATCCACTGCTGCACTGGGGGCTGAGGCTGCTCACTCCCTGGGCTTGGGGGAGGGAGGCGAGTGTCCACGGGCATCGAAGTGGGAGAGCCCGCTGGGTGCCCCCGGCGCACAGTGGTGGCAAGTCAGCAAGCCGAAGTGAAGTCGGAGTAGGTCTCAGGCAGTATTTGGGATACAGTTATACTAAAACATGACTCGTTTATCTGAGATTCACATTTAATTGGGTTCCCTGTCGTTTGTCTGGAGCCCTAATAAGGGAAAAGGAGACGTGCCATTGGATGGGGTGGAGAGACTGAGCAGCTCACCGAGCATTTAGAGAGCAGGACCGCTACCCGAAGAGGGGGCATCTGGTCTGGGGTTGAATGTTGACACCACGGAGCCTGGTGGACATGCAGAGGGTGGGGAGGGGCAGAGGCAAATCTAGGTGGTGGATGGCGACGGCGGGGGAGCTGTGGCCAAGGTGAGCTGTCCTCTGTGTGGCCGGACAGTCAGGAGGGGAGGGGCGGTGAGCCAGCCCTGTAAGGACCCGGACACACCCCGGGGCGCCAAGGAGCCACCCCAACGCTTAAAGTCAGGGGCTTTTCGCCTTCTAATTAACTAACTTATTTTAATCAAAGTAATATCGAATCACGCTGAAATAGTTTCCACAGGGAAGTGTTTTAAGTTCATTTTCTCATCCCCTGAGGTCCTGCTCCAGAGGTGACCAGCTTTCACTGCGAACAGCTTCCCACTTATCATTTCGGAAATGTCCAGGGATGTTCTGTGCATCTAGAAGCATGGATGTGCATTTCTCTCCATGTTATTTATCTGCTTATTGGACTGCAAACTGGACGTCGTCTGCATGCCTGATTCTTTCCCCCACTTAACGGTGTTCCTTGGATTTCTTTCCGTAGTAGTACTCATGGAGGTCATGCATTCTTTTTATTTAATTATATTAATTTGTACTTCTATTTTATTTTTAAATTGAAGTATAGTTGATGTACAATAATATATAAGTTACAGGTGTACAATATAGTGATTCACAATTAAAAATTGTTTTTGGAGTACAGTTGATTTACAATGTTGTGTTAGTTTCAGGTGTACAGCAAAGCGAATCAGTTATATGTATACATATACCCACTCTTTTTTAGATTCTTTTCCCATATAGGTTATTGCAGAGTATTTAGAAGAGTTGCCTGTGCTATACAGTAGGTCCTTATTAGTTATCTATTTTTTTATATAGTAGTGTGTATATTGTGAATCCCAGTCTCCCAGTTTATCCCCACCTTCCCCCCTTGGTAACCATAAGTTTGTTTCCTACATCTGTGACTCTATTTCTGTTTCGTAAATAAGTTAATTTGTACCATTTTTTTTAGATTCCACATATAAGTGATATCATAATACAGTGATTCACAGTTTTTGAAGGTTATGTTCACGCATTCTTTTTAAAAAGAGAGTTTAAAATTTTTGCTCTTGGGTGTTCTGCCACCAAAATGAAGGCAGTTAAATATTGGTTCATAGTATGTAACTTTTCAGGTGACTTTGGGGATGCTGGTTCACTTTGGAACTCAGGGTGAATAAGCCACTCTTACTATAATCTTCCAGGCTAGTGGCCCAGTTTGGGGATCTCAGTGTCACCCAGTCCAGCTGTTTTATTATGGGGTGACCAAACACCATCAGCTGCATGAGTGGAATCAATCTAAAATGCTGATTAATTTAACAACATATTCAAAGTGTTTGAATTAACATAGGGTTATTTTTTTCTAATAAGCTTTCTCCTCTTCTCATATCTGCGAGCTGACATGATTCATCTCTTTCTCTGACTGGATATTCTGCATCTTTTCCTTTCTCCTTCCTTCCTCCTCCCCCCTCAGTATTGATCTATAACTCAGCATACTTACTCCAGCGGGTTCATTTGTAGCGTCTTATGATCTAGTTTCCAGACCTTTTAAATAAATTACTTATTTATATGAGTGAACCATAATTGACTTTTCGCTTGAGAAACCCAATTCACCAAAGTGGCCAGGCAGAGGCATAGTTCATTTTGCTCTATTATCAAGTCAGTGTTCAAATAATATTTTAGGATGATTTATTTTCCTCAGCATGAGAAAAATGTCAAGATTTATTTCCCATGTTTCGTAAATGTCAGAGGAAATTGACCTGGGACTGGGAGATGTCTCAGTGCCTGGTGTCGCACAGTTTTCAGCTGAAAGACTGGAAGACAAAGCACCCAGCGAGCGCTGGTTGCGGGTGTTGGCTTTGTGCCGGGAGGGCTCAGGTTGTGGGGTGAAGAGGAAGTGGGATCCTCTAGACCAGTTGGAGAGATGACACCAGCAGGGGTGGAGCCCATGGGGGTGGGATGAGCCGGGTAGGGGTTCCTGAAGGTTTACAGGGTGGATGAGTCCGACCGAACCTGGGACAAGCCTCGCCCGAGGGCCTGGGTGGGAAAGCCAGAAGCAAGGGTGGTGAGGGGGTCATCGGGGCAAGTGGCCCTAAGGAGGGGATGCACCTGGCGTAGGGCAGCTGGTAGGGAGAGCATTCATTCAGTGCTTTCATCAGTTGGTCCATCACATTCAACAGCCGTTTTGTGAGCACCTCCAAGGCGAGGCACCGTGCCTGGGCCTGAGGGTGTAAACCGAGTAGGCCTAGTCCTTACTCCTGAGAAGTTCACGGTCTGGGGAGCTGGGAGCTGGTCAGCTGACTAGGGGGTGGGGCAGAGGCTCAACGAAGGCTCAGGAAGGCCAGGGTGAGCGTTGGCCGGAGGAGGGTGGCATGGATAGTGTGGAATGGTCAGGTTGGGTCAGTCAGAAGGCATTTGGGGTACCGCTGGGAGTTGGGCTTCACCCTGTGGCCTGTGGAAGTCGCTGTAAAGCCGGGAAGCCACACGGTCCCATGTGTATTTGGAAAGAATCCCTCTGACAGCAGAGTGGAGGGTGGATGAGAGGGGACAAGGTTGGAGGCAAAGAGACTCCAGAGGGGTGGTGGTGGCCGATCTGGGACAGTGGGAGAGGTGGCCAAGGTCGGTAGCCTGGCAGTAGATTGGATGGGACTGGGTAACTGACCATTGGGTTGGGAGGGGGGGACAGGAGGTAAGGCTGCCAGAGGGAGTGTCACGTGGACCGTCAAGTCACCTATGATGGTTAGAGGCCCTGGAGGTGCAGAGAAGGCCACGAGCAGAAGCCGGTCTCCAGCGGACGTGGGGCCCGAGCGGGACAGGTTGGCAGAGTGTGGAAGGAAAGGGAGCCTGGGGCCTCCTTTGTCCTTTCTTCCATCTCTGAAATACTTGGAAGCTTGACGGCCTCCTGGAATCTACCAGGGATAAATGCACCAAAGGGTTTGTTTCAATGTTTAATAACTCCAGCCATCATAACCGCTTTATGGAGATTACATTGGCTTTTCCATAAGTATTTTCAGTAACTAGAGTGAGATTTGCTGTCTATGGCTAAATCTCTAGCTAGCTTCCTTGTATTTATAACACTATACTTAGAGATTATTTTCAGAGTAAATATCCATCTTTTTCTTACAGTTTTCGTGTTTATGCTTAAGAAGGAAGGAGTCCAGGAAATTGTTATTCGTGAACTTCCCTTTCCGGAACAGATGGCTTCCGTCTGAATCTTGATGGGCTGTGATTGTCACTTAGAATGATTTTAAGCTGTTGGCAGCAGCGCCACACCGATGTTGGAAAACCATCCGGGTACAGGAAGGGCTGGAAGCTTGGCCGGGTGCTCAGGATGAGGGAGCCTGGGTGTCACGACACTCAGATGACTCCCTGGGTCTGATGATGTTAGGCACTTACTGCTCTTGGTCAGAAGCCACCATACGACTCGGAGCAAAGAGTCGAGACAGTGTCAGCTGACTGGGTTCTATCCAGTTCTGTCATGTGATTTTACAAATAAGGCTTAAAGGTCAAAGTACAAAGTGCGTTTTCCCAGCATACGAACTAGATCACGTGTGGTGGAGTTCGTTTCGTGAGAGTAACTGTAAGACTGGTTATGACTCCTGTCATGTTCAGATAGTGTCCGGGCCGTGCTTCCCAGCATGAGGGGTTGTCGGGGTCCTTCTGGGTTCCTGTCATAAGTGGGTTTCATTCGGTGGGTCCGCAGGGGGCCTGTGATCCCTTGAGCTCTGGGCTCTGCTGGTGCCTGGGCTGCACTTTGAATAACAGGTCTGAGCTGGGGTGCCCGTGTTTTGGGGCACAGAGCTCTTTGAGAAGCTGAGGGAACTATGGTCCCTCGGAAAAGTGAGGCTGCCCCTCCCCCTCCCCACCACACCCCAGCCTCTGCCATTTCAAGGTTGTGGACCCATTGAAACCCACCGAGCATTTCCAGTTGTTTTTTTTTGTTTTTTAATTTTACTGGAGTATCTTCAGTTTTGATTTCGGAAGTGGCTGTTAAAAAAGACGCTGATGCTACATAATGGCCTTTCCGTCAGTATCTTCCCTGGTATTTTCATAGAGCGGATGTTAATTTAGAACTAGGCAGGTACTATCTTGGTTACCTACAGGTTGGGATAAATGACCCTGGGGAGGGCCCTTTAAACTTTGCTGCTCCCAAGGTGTAAGCCTCCGAGCCTGGAATTCCTCACCCTCTGGCTTCCCACGAGAGGGGGGGTGGGCGCGGGGTGGGCATGGTATGACCTGCATTCCTTTGTGTTTTGTAAGTGAGAACCGGCAGGCAGTGTGAGCACCCATCGTGGTCACGTCTGGTCCTCTGAGATCCCCGGATGGTTTTGTTTTCCCAGCAGGTATCTGTTGATAATACTGGTGGTTCTAAAGTGAAAGATCTAGACACGGTAGGTTGATGAGTGACTGAGAAATGACCCCGGTGGCAACAGGAGGGACCGGGATGTGGCATCTGTGGCATTAACAAAATGAATCTGCGTGGCTCTCTGCTGGGCGGAGCGCACTTTGGAAGTTGAGTGCGGTGGAGCGGGTGATTGAGTCAAGTGTTTGTTTTCCAGGGTCGTGAACACGGGGTGTCCCTGAGGCAGTTCTCACTTTTGGGTCCACAGTGGAGCTGCCCAAGACCTGGAGGGCGGACTGGGGGCTCCACACACGCACGCAGGAGGGATTTCATTGATTTGTCTCTAAGCCAGTGTTCTGTGCGCCCCGCCCTGTACTTCCTCAAACTGGCTTGGAAAAGTTAACCCAGGCCATGGGGATCCACTGTAGCACTTGAATGGTGTTTCCTGCAACATACTCTTTGGGCTTCATTGTTCTGGCTGGTGTTTGTGCTGTCTCTGTTCATCCTGAGGTGGCCAGGGTGCTACCCTCTCCTGCCTCTACTCCCCCAGCCTCCCACCCAGATTATTTTCAGATAAATCCCAGGCATCATTTCTTTTGTAAATATTTCAGTATGTCTCTAAAAGGTTAAGGCCTTTTTAAACTCATCATGATACTGTTATCACACCTAAAATAATAATCCCTTAGTATCATCACATATCTAGTCAGTGTTAACATTTCCCTACATGTCTTATTATTTCTAAAAATGTTCTTCTACGTGAACTGAGATCCAGTCGGTTGATGTATCGCTAGACTTTTTTTAATCTATACGTTCTGCTTCCACCTTTATATTCCCTGTAGTTTATTGTTGTTATTGAACAAGCCAGGTAGGGAAATGATGTGTCTGGGCCTGTTTTCTTCCCTGAGACACAATAATATCGAAAGTCAGCCACTTACTAATCCTACAGTGGCCTCTAATGTTCAAGTGAAAGGAAGAGTCGCACGTCTCTCACTTTAAATCAAAAGCTAGACATGATTAAGCTTAGTGGGGAAGGCATGTCAAAAGCCGAGATAGGCTGAAAGCGAGGCCTCTTGTGCCAAGCAGTTAGCCAAGTTGTGAAGGCAAAGGACAAGTTCTTGAA
Source organism: Stenella coeruleoalba (assembly GCF_951394435.1). Lineage (NCBI taxonomy): Eukaryota > Metazoa > Chordata > Mammalia > Artiodactyla > Delphinidae > Stenella > Stenella coeruleoalba. Next base: position 42,902,203 of record NC_137161.1, on the reverse strand, counting down.
GGAAATGGAAAGGGCTGCAGCAGTGAACACACGAGTAAGAAAGCGAAACAGCTTTATTGCTCACATGGAGAAAGTTTGAGTGGTTTGGATAGAAGATCAAACCAGCCACAACATTCCCTTACGCCACAGCCTGATGCAGGGCAAGGCCTTAACTCTCTTCAATTCTGTGAAGGCTGAGAGAGGTGAGGAAGCTGCTGAAGAAAAGTGTGAAGCCAGCAGAGGTTGGATCGTGAGGTTTAAGGAAAGAAGCCGTCTCTGTGACATCAAAATGCAAAGTGAAGCAAAGTGCTGATGTAGAAGCTGCCGCACGTTATCCAGATCTAGTTAAGACCTAGTTAAGATCATCTACGAAGGTGGCTACAGTAAACAACGGATAATCAATGTTGTGCATGCAGCAGCCTTCTGTTGGGAGAAGATGCCACCTAGGACTGCCATTAGGGACTGATGCAGTTGGTGACTTTAATTTAAAGCCAATACTCATTTACATTCCAAAATTCTTAGGACCCTGAAGGATTATGCTCAGTCTACTCTGCCTGTGCTCTATAAATGGAACAACAAAAGCTGGATGACAGCACATCTCTTGACAACATAGTTTACTAAATATTTTAAGCCCACTGTTGAGACGGTCTCAAAAAAAAGATTCCTTTCAAAATGTTCCTGCTCATTGACAATGCACCTGGTCACCCAAGAGCTCTGATGGAGATGGACAGCAAGATTAATGTTGTTTTCATGCCTGCTAACACGGTATCCATTCTGCATCCCATGGATCAAGGAGTAATTTTGACTTTCAAGTCTTATTCTTTAAGAAATATATTTCATAAGGCTATGGTTGCTATAGCTAGTGATTCCTCTGCTGGATCTGGGCAACGTAACTTGAAAACCTGCTGGAAAGGATTCAACATTCTAGATGCCATTAAGAACATTCATGATTCATGGGAAGAAGTCAAAATACCAATGTTAGCAAGTGTTTGGAAGAAGTTGATTCCAACCCTCATGGATGACTTTGAGGGGTTCAAGACTTCAGTGGAGGAAGTAACTGCAGATGTGGTGGAAATAGCAAGGGAACTAGAAGTGGAGCCTGAAGATGTGACTGAATTGCTGCAATCTCATGAAAAAACTTTAATGGACGAGGAGTTGCTTCTTATGGATGAGCAAAGAAAGTGGTTCCTTGAGATGGAATCTGCTCCTGGTGAGGATGCTGTGAAGACTGTTGAAATGACAACAAAGGACTTAGAATATTACATAAACTTGGTTCATAAAGCAGCGTTTGAGAGGATTGACTCCAATCTGAGTCTGTGGTTTAGACGCTATCAAATAGCATTGCATGCTACAGAGAAATTGTTCAGGAAAGGAAGGGTCAGTTGGCAAGGTAAACTTCTCTGTTGTCCTATATTAAGAAATTGCCGTAGCCACTGCAGTCAGCAGCCGTCAACATTGAGGCAAGACCCTCCACCAGCAGAAAGATTACCGCTTGCTGAAGGCTCAGATGATGGTTAGCAGTTTTTAGCAATAAAGTATTTTAAAATTAAGGTACGTACCTTGTTTTTTTAGACATAATGCTATTGAACATTTTAAACATAACTTTGATACGCTCTGAGAAACAACAGAATTCGTGTGACTCATTGTGTTGTGATATTCGCTTTATTGCTGTGGTCTGGACCCAACCTGCGGCGTGTCCAAGGTCCGCCTGTATATTTGGGTTGAGGCTCTCTCCATGAGCCCTGGCTTACCTTAGTGGAAAATGGTATTTAGATACTGTAATTTGGCCATAAGATTCTAGGCCTTTTCAGAGGACAAAGCTAGGGAGTACTTTTTTTTTTCAATTTCAGATAAAGTTCATGTTAGCATTTCCCACTTAGACTCAGGACTACAGAGGTTTTACCTAGCCTCAGCAATCTGTGAAAGAAAAATTCAGCTGAGTGAATTTGAAGATCTAATTGGCTTTATTCAGTGATTCATGAATCTGACAGCATCCCACCTAGAAAGCTGAAAGGCCCTGCCAGGAGCTGTGCAAAATAGAAGGCTTTTACGGGCAGAAGGAGGGTGTGATAAGGAAGTTAAAAAAGTGGATTATTTCAGGCAAAGTCAGCTTCCCTTGGAGACAGCAGGGGGGTCTTACCAGGCAAGTTACCATATTAGTGTAGACCAGGAAATTCCAGACTGATTGCTTCAAGATTTACTCCTGGGAGAGGCTGAAGCTACATTAAGTAAGGTGTTAAATCCTGGTGGGGCTTAGCATAAGTGACTGCATTTTGGCCCTATAGTTTCTTTTCTTCTTTTTTTTTTTTTTTTGCGGTACGTGGGCCTCTCACCGCTGTGGCCTCTCCCGTTGCGGAGAACGGGCTCTGGATGCGCAGGCTCAGCGGCCATGGCTCACGGGCCCAGCCTTTCCGCGGCACGTGGGATCCCCCCAGATCGGGGCACGAACCCGCGTCCTCTGCATCGGCGGACTCTCAACCACTGCGCCACCAGGGAAGGCCCCCTATAGTTTCTTTTTAACGAATCTAATGTTTGTATCTCCTTTCAACCAAAATCCTTGGTCCTCAGCGGCAGCAACATAATTACTCATGTATTATCCCACAATACACAAACAGAAATCCCAGGATAACTACACTTATCACCAAAAATATGATTCCTGAACCCACAATATCTTTGCTCTGTAGTTCTTTTTCTCCTTAGGCTAGATTCGCCCGCCTAAGGAATTAGCACATGAGGTCTTTTCTCACCATGCGGCACACAGGTTCATTTACTTCAACTTACTTTTGTGTTTTAGGTTATTTAATAAAAATAATTTTGTTTTATTTTTGTGTAACTTATTTTCATCATTCTAAAGATGATCTATATAGATCAAGGTGTTTTTCTAGAAATCTAGCTTCTCTCCCTGTCTCTTCCACTTCATCTTCTTTCTCCATAGGTAACCTTTCGAAAAATAAATACACTATCCTTTTTATCTTTAAATACAAGTAGCATCCCGTGTATACTTTTCTCCACCTCACATTTCCCACTTAACGAACCCTGGCCTCCGTCCACAGCAGTACATAGAGACCTTCCTCATTCCTTTGCCAGGGACATCCCACTCCATTGTGTGGGTGTAGTCTCATTTCTTTCAGAGAACTGTACTTTTTAGGATTTCTCTTAACTTCCTGTTCTGGTGTCTTCTCGGAATTACATTTTCTGGATGGGTATAGAAAGGAGGTGGGGGGAGGGGACAGTGCCCTGGCTGCTTCTAGAAGCAGCACCTGGTTGTGAGCACGACTCCTGTTTCTTCTTAGTTCTCATCCTGGATGGAGGGATATGGTGACTTTCTTCTGTTCCGGGTGGGTGGGGCTTCTCTTTTATCCGAGTCACACAGTGTCCCTGGTTTCTGTCATTTCACATAGACTCCTTTTGACTCACAGGTAGACGTTCTTCCAGGGTTCGCCAACACAGTATTTTCAGTCTTAAGTTTTTGATGGTGGCATCTGTTTTGTGCGTCCTCAAGTTTACGTTCGTAAGGTTTCAGGACGGGGGTGTATCAGAGATTGTGCTTCACGTGCCATTTAAAAACAAACTGCCATATGTAAAAAGTAAATACAACAAATATTGTAAAAACAGTCTTTTCTCTCCTAACCAACGCTGAATTATTTGTGTTGCAGGGAAAAAGACTTGGAAGCCAAATTCATTATTCAAATGGAGAAAAGCAAAACAACAATCACAAACTTAAAGGCAAGTAGCGGCCTGGGCTGGCTCCAGTTCTGTGAGTTGTGTGTTTGTTTCCGCGTCCAACGGCTTGTGGGTAAATACAACACATCTGCTGTTTCCACAGCCCTCCTTTCTCTGTTCAGTCCACCACGTCAGCTTGCACTTGGCTTGGGCTTGGTCACAAAGCAAAAGGGTTGATGCTTTGTCTCCTGTCCCGTCCCTGGTTTCGCTGACCTGAGAGCCGGGCCTGAGCCGCAGCTCTGGGAGGTGACCTCATGGGTTTAGCCCCGACCCAGGCGTTTCTATCCTGTATCCTGTGGTGGATCCTTAGCCTGGCAGTTGGCTCATTGTGAATTATTAAAGAAGCTTTGGCCCTAGATTTGTTTTCATTTTTAATGAAAATAATTTTGTAAACTTTGCAAGAGAAGCTGGTATTATTATTCAAAACTCAGAGGATGAAAAATTTAAAAAACTGAAATTTTTTTCTGGAAAAAAGAAAATTGAAAAAAAAAATCCCAGAATTTTCTGAGATGGTGAGTTCTTTTTGTACTTAAAGTATCCTGTTTTTCTTTCTTTGGTTAGTGAATTTGTTAAGGACCTTGAATACTTTTCACTTAGGGGAAAAATAAGTGTGTAAAATCAATAATAAAGAAATCATGTGCCTTATGAACCCAACCCCATCCTCCTCCGATAGTTGTCATTAGCTCACAGGTTTGGGTTTCAGAGGCCTGGTGCCCCACGGCCAAGTGCAGATCAGTCTCTGGTTGGATTTCTGTTAATTCGTGGCTCAAGGGACTGGACGCTTTGAAATCCAGTTTCAAAGTCGTGCAACTTGATCCCCAGTGATAGAAGCTGGGGAATGTGCCCATCTTCGCATGGGCCGTGCTCTGGGCATTTCGAGAGGCCTCCTCTGAGGCTCTGGTGCCCCTTGGCCTGAGGCATTCTCCAGTGGAATGTCTTTCTTTCTCCGCTGCCCGCAGTTCTACCTTCTGGCTCTGCTTGGCCCGCACCTGGCTTTCCCTCCTTTGACCTCCCACATCTTCTCACGGTCACTTGTTCTTTCTCTGCTGTTGGTTACCTCTGCTTTGCTCTTCTTCGTATACCTTTGTGTGCTCACAGTGCTGCGGTCAAAGTCATTCAAACATCATATTTACCGGAACGGAGTGGAGAGACCCATGGCCTTGGATGAATCTCCTTCCTTTGTGTGTTATGGAATCTGTTTTCCTTGATTACTCTGTTGCTTTTTGAGTTTTACAAAACATTGCCTTGTCTGATATAACCAGAATAGATGCCTGGATTTTTAAACATTTTAATAATAAGAACCTTAAACAATTTTTTTTTTTATAGTATGTATACTATAGTATCTGAATTATGTTGGAAAATAGGATGCCCATTACATTTACTCCGCATATGTCCAGGGAGCTGTGTGAGGCCTTGGTGGCATATGAAGATTTTTAAACATGGTTTTTGCTTCGATTTTGGTACATAGCAAGGTAGACAAGATGTACGCAACCATATGCAATAGACTCATAATACAATGTGTCCTGGGAGAGTCGTCTCTCAGAGGTGGGAGAATTACTTCTGGATGCAGTGCCCAAGGGGAGCTTTGTGGAAGAGGAGGCCTCTGACCTGCAGTTTTCAGTGGGGCCACAGGATCACACAACTGCTTTCACATTGTCATCTCTGTGAACAGCACGCTGTGGAGTTGTGCAGACTCCAGCAATAAAAAGCATTGAAGTCAGAAAAACATAGCGTCTGGCTGGAGTGTCAGGTTCATATAAGGTAATCATGATAAAATGTCCAGAAAAGTAGCCTTGGGTCATATCGTAGGAGCCTGAATTGCTGGGAGGAGTTGAGGTTTGCTTGCTTGTTCATTCATTCCTTCATTCATTCAGGAGGTGAGGAATTAAATGGATTTGAGCCAGGGTATAAATAATGGAAAATGGTGATCATTTGTGTGCTTTTTATGAAGTTTTTTTCTTGAATTGGACAGATTACTTGTTTGCTGACAGTGCTCTTCACATTATTATTTTCCTCTTACATTGTTGTTATTATTGTCATAATCATCTCTTTCTAGATACCAGAAGGAGGGACTGGGGACTCAGGAAGAGAACGGACCAAGACCTTCACCTATGACTTTTCTTTTTATTCTGCTGATACACAAAGTCCAGATTATGTTTCACAAGAAATGGTATGGTATTTTCAAAATCTCTGTTTTGGTTTATTTTCATATTGAGAAAAACATGCCTACCCTAAAATTCTTTAAAACATCTTGCTAAATTTTTTGTGAATATGATTTATGTAAAATTAGCCTTTGCTAACTTAGCTTTTTGCTTATTATATAGCACCATTTATCTTAAGCCTGAGATGAATTCCATCCCCAAAAGGTTGATTTTTTTTTTTTTAAAACTTCTGAGCGTGATGATCATAATTTTTGTTTCAAAACTTGGCAGTGATTACTGTTTTAAAGGAGCTTTGCAAGTAAAGCATTTTTCGGGGGGACATTTACAGGCATACTTCATTTTACTGTGCTCGATGTTAACGCTTTTTTGCAAATTGAAGGTTGAGGCAATCCCGTGTCGAGTCTGTTGGTGCCATTTTTCCAACAGCATTTGTTCACTTCGTGTTTCTGTGTCACATTTTGGTAATTCTCGCAATATTTTAAACTCTTTCATTAGTAGTATGTTCGATCAATGATCTATCATGTTACTGTTGCAAAAAGATTACGACTTGTTGAAGGCTCAGATGATGGTTAGCATTTTTTAGCAAGTATTTTTTAATTAAGGTATGTATGTTATTTTTTAGACAAAATGCTGCTACACACTTAATAGACTACAGTATCGTATAAACATAACTTTTATTTGCACAGGGAACCAAAACATTTGTGTGCCTCGCTTTATTGCTGTGGTCTGAACTGAATCCGCAGGAGCTCTGATGTCTGCCTGTGTGTACTGCTAAGCCTGACACATAACTCAGTTGGCCTTGAGTCCTGCTGCGATGCAGAGCTTTAGGAGGTACACTTCACACCCAAGTCACATTCCCCCTGCTTGGATGGATCATTGTAGGTTCTAGAAAGAAAGATTCTAGAAAGCAAGATCGTTTTGTTCAGAATCTTTCTAGAACCTAGAATGAAGCTGGAATTTGTCCAGGAAACCTGTGCTGTAGGCTTTTGTGATCTGAAATGTAGACATGACATGGGCAGATGAGAACAGACCTGAAGATCCTCCCAGGGGACCGTCGCTTGATGGTGTGTCATGTGACCAGAAGGACTAGTGTATTTCCCTGGGTGGGGCAAGCAGGGTGTTGGAGCAGAGCGGGGTTCTGGTGAAACACGGTGTGGGGTAGGGGGGAGAGCATGCCCGCATGGCGGGGCTTCTCCCTGGCTTGTTAACAGCTCCTTAAGAGGCATGGCTTCAGGTCTCCAGGTCTTAAAGCGAACGTGAATTCCTGTCCTGCCCGCCCAGGCTTGTGACCCACGCGATGGCATCTTGAAGTGGTATCCTGGTGTAGGTTCTTGTAACTTGGTGTGTCCACGTATTAGAATCTCAGCGTTGCCTGGGAAAGTGTTAGAAATGCAGAATTTCAGGAACTACTCCAGACCTACTGAATCAAACTGCATTTTTCAGCAAGATCCCCAGGTGAGTTGCACAATCCTTAGCATTTGAGAAATGTAGTTGGTTTAGGAATGGTTTGTGGAGGAGGCTGGCTTCCTGAGGCGATGTAAGTGTTGGGAGTTCAGATTGGCTGTGAACGTGGAGAAGTTGTTCCAAGGAGAGGGCTGGGGGAGTGATAGTATCTACAAGTTGTTGATTCAGTATTGGGGAAACATAGGAAGGACAACAGCAGTAGGAATGGGGGCCATGAGGAGAGATGGGGTGCTGGGCATGAGAGAGGGGCCGGGAGAGGAAAGGTGAACTAATGCTGCTGGAGTTTGCAGGGGAATCAGAAACGCTGCTTGGTGCTCAGGGGTGCTGCCTCGTTTAATCCTCACAAGAACCAATTGAGGTCGACTTTAGCTCCATTTTTCTTTGTCAAGGAGACTCAGCTTAAATAACCTTCTCAAGTCTGTAGGTCTAATCGACTGAATAGTAGCAGAGTTGAGATCCTGGGGCTGAGGTATACGGCGGTGTAGATACCCCTGGAAGGTCTTAAGGGTTTAAGGATTGGTGTGTTCTCAGTGACAGGTGGACAGGGCAGCCCTGTTGAATGAATAAATGGATGAGCGAGTGAGCGAAGATGACTTTGGTCCTGAGGCACGTGGATCAGTCAGTGTTGGTAGCTAGGAGTCTGGTGAGGAACAGAATGTTGCAGCTAGTGGAATCCAGATTTTGGCTTTCAGGTAGGAATGCAAATGAAGTGGCTGGTACGAGGGAGTTTAAGGGAAAAGCTGGTTCATTACATGGTCCTCAGAACATCTTCATTAGAGGATGAATGAGGGCCATGAAGGTTTCCCTCCTAAGTTACCCAGCGAGCGGCTGCATTTTCCCCCCTGTTTAACCTGGATTTGAGGCCTTTTGGGGACAGGGGCTGTGCCGAGGGAAAGCCCAGGGACGGGAGTGGTGGCGTGGACAGCAGGGCCTGGCTCCCTGGAGATGCTCAGCAGGCGTTTGTTGACTGAGAGGCCTCGTCTACGGGTGGGTAGTTCATTTATGGAACAGGTCACATATCCTGGGTTCAGTGAGAGTCAAGGTCAGGGAAGCAGTAACACGTTTAGCTCTTTTTTTTTTTTTTTTTTTGCAGTACGCGGGCCTCTCACTGTTGTGGCCTCTCCCGCCGCGGAGCACAGGCTCTGGACGCGCAGGCTCAGCGGCCATGGCTCACGGGCCCAGCTGCTCCGCGGCACATGGGATCCTTCCAGACCAGGGCACGAACCCGTGTCCCCTGCATCGGCAGGCGGACTCTCAACCACTGCGCCACCAGGGAAGCCCACGTTTAGCTCTTTTGGGAGTTAAAAATAGCTGCCCAGAGTTTAAAAATAGTTTGAGAAGGAAAAGAGTTTTCAGCTGCGGAGGAGACTTTCCACTGCAGGTGTCCGCGCTTCAGAGGCTTTGGCTCCTTTACTCTGGAACCCAAAGTCAAGGAACAGTCTCGGGTTATTTATATCGTACATTCAGTTCAAAACTGAAAAAGCCTTTGAGATATGTTAGTAAACACTGCTTTCTAGCAGAACCACGTGTTAATAAAACCAGCAGAGATCCAGGAACACTCCTAGTGGTTTTTTTCCCCTCTTTTCCAGTTTTATTGAGAAATAATTGAAATACACCTCTGTATAAGTCTAAGGTGTACAGCATGAGGGTTCGCTTTACGTATCTTGTGAAACAATTATCGCAATAGGTTTAATTAATAACCATCCTCTCATATAGATACAATAAAAAGAAAAGGAAAAAAAATTCCTCCTTGTGACGAGAACTCTTAGGATCTACTCTCATAACAACTTTCCTGTGTATCATGCAGCAGTGTGAACTGTAGTCATCATTGTTGTATATTATATTCCTAGCGCTTATTTCTCCTGTAACTGTAAGTTTGTACCTCTTGACCTCCTTCTTCCAAGTCTCCCTCCCCCAGCCTCCCGCCTCTGGTAACCACAAATCCGATCTCTTTTTCTGTGAGTTTGGCATTTTTGGGAAAACACCTATTTTTTAGACACTCTGTTAAAGAGAAGGTAATCTTCCTCATCTCTAATTTGAATAGCTGGTGTTATATCGACTGAAGTTTTCATGCTGCTGGATCCTGCACAGGAACTGAACCGACAGTTCTCACCCCTGCTGTAAACGGGCAGTTGCAGGCTTAGTGTGATGTCGGCCCTTGTCTTTTTCTTCTTTTTAAAAATCATTTAAATGAAGAGGCATCTTGAGACAATATATCATGCCCATTACTATAGTACAAGTCAAGTTTCCCATAATGTTAAACAAATTCCAAATAAGATGACCGTTACTATTTCTTCCTTCCAAATTAATGTTAGATTTAGAAAAAAAATCAGTGAGCCATTTAAGTCCATACTCGTGTCAATTAAAGACCATTAAGTAAGGTCTAATTTTCTTAATTGTTCTCCAGACTACAAAGGGAGGCTTTGATCTCGCACTGCCTGTTCCTTGATTCGACTCCGGAGAAACTTGAAACCTAAAATTTCCCAGTTGACAGCTGGATGGAGAGTCTTTTGTTTTCACAGCGCCCTCTTGTGGGCACTTCCCCTCAAGCGAGGCCCTGCGATGCCTCCCTTTGCTCTGTAAGTCAGCGCTGTAGCCTCTCAGACAAGCAGCGAAGTGGCTCTCGGGGACCCTGGCCAGGAGGGCAGGACATCAGCCAGTCGAGCAGCCCCTTCCTTCCCCACCTCGGTTTGGTAGACGATGGTAAATCAGTCCTTGGTGGGAGCTGCAGTGGGGTAGCCGGTTTTCCCTGCTGGGAACCCCGTAGGTGTGGGCACCGTCCTGCTGCGTCTCTGGGTCCCCAACCGACTTGAAGCTGGGACCAAGCCAGGCCTGGGTCTCAGCGCCTCCGGACCTGCATTTTCTAGGCCTGTCGTGCGGTCACGTCCACCAGTGCCAGGCCCCCCGCCCCCTCCGGGGCCCCCTGAGGCTGGAGGAACTCCAGCTGAGTTAGCTTTCTAGAGACTAAATGAGGAGTAAAGTAGCAGGTGTGGATTTTAACCCTGGGGAAGAGTTCCATTTTGAAAACTTTGGGGTTTGGTTTAAATATGATATTTTCCATGACTGTTTTAGCCTCAGACAAAAGTATGAGAGAAGAGCCTTCCTTTATTCTTCCAGAAGCTTTTGGAAGGCTCTTCTTTCTCTCCAGTGGCACTCTGTGAAGTGGTTAAAAGTGACATCTGCCTTTTGGTTTTTGTCTAATCAGAAAGCATTAAAGAAATATTTAATTTTCCTCCTACTCCATATATAGTGGTGAACATGAACCTCAGATGGTTAGTCTGGAGCCCAGAGTCCCCCTGGGATTCCTGGTTCTGCTTCTTCACAGAGGGGTGTGTGTGTGTGTGTGTGTGTGTGTGTGTGTGTGTGTGTGTGTGTGTGTGTGTGTGTGTGTGCGCGCGCGCGCGCGTGTGTGTGGTCTGTCGGGGGAGGCCCTTCCACGTAGGGTTGGGGCTTCCAGATTGATGTCGAGAGCGTGGGAAGAGGACTCGGCGTCTACTCCTGCAGAAGCGCAGGCTTTGGCTTCAGGGAGGCCGGATGCAGATCCCACTCTGCCGCCCTCTGTGTGCCCAGTGACCTAACCTCTCCCCCTGGACAGTGGATCTAGGACACTACTCGCCCCGAGGGCTGATCACAGACACGGTGTGAGCTGCTCTAGTTGAAGGTTGAGTTAGTCATCTGAATGTGGGAAAAGGATCAGAAAATATCAGCTCGTAAAGCTGAAACGGATGAAACTTAACTCAGAATGAAGGAGAGTAATGAGAGGGTCCTCTGTGGAAGCGGCTGGGTTGGAAGGATAGTCTGTACGTCTTTGACGCCACCGAGGAGACGAAGTCTAAACAAGATGGCAGGAAGACGGGGCCTGGAGCGTCCCTGGCTGACAAGCTGTGTTGGTAGCAAGGATGTCTGTGTGGGGAGGGCAGAGCACGATGGCCAGTGGTTGTCAGCCCCGTCCCGGGGTGGTATCTGGCTGGAGGGCCCAGATCCCTATGGGGAGACGATGGTGTGTCTTGAGCTGGGCTCACCCGGCATCACTCATGGATACTGAACCCTCCCAAGGGGCTGGTGAGGCTCCCACCCTGGCCTTTGCGGGGGACCCCACACCTTTTCCTGGCTCTGACTGAGAACCTGATCGTATTCCCTCTCCGGTGTCTCTTCAGCTGCTGATGTGCCTTGTTTTTGAAGCAGGGAGGTGTTCTGTGTGCCCTTTGTGTCCTGGTCTCCCCTGCAGGGAGGGGGCGGGGTCCAGTGTGAAGGCAGGAGTGGGTTAGAAAGCTTTGGCTGGTCCCCACCCCAGCTGGGTGTAAGGAGGATGACCAGGCATCTTGATTTGCTTCTTTTACATCGATTGTGTGGGTCAAGTATTTGTCCTTCACCCCCCTTCCATTCCCCAAAGCATCCTAGTGCAGTTGTGTGGTGCGGTGGACGTGAACTCAGGCCACCATAAGTGCCAACCCAGGCCCTACACAGCTCGTCTTCCTGCCCTCTCCATCCTGGGCAAATGTCCAAATAGGAAAATGCGCTGGATTCTGACTCGGGAGAGCCTGGCATCCCAGCCTCACCTGCACCCACTCATCACTCAGCTCTGTGAGAGCCTCCGGAGACTTTGATGAATGGCCGTATCCTTAAAATGATGACATTGATTTGACATGGTTTTTGGGCCGTAACTTTCTGGCTGCTGTGACATTGAATATTTAGTTTCTGGAAGGTCTGATAGCATGAATTACTTTATAAGTTTATTTAATTCTGAAATGGTCAATCGTCACGCTTTAAAATCGTCTTTGTTCCTAGATATGACGTCACTTTGCCTTGTTTACCTTTTTCTATTTCAGGAATTTTTTGTTAACTTAAGTGGGAAAAAGGATGGGGTTGCTTCCTGCTTCATTAAATCAAATGAAGGAAATCAGAAAAGTTTCCTTTTGATTAAAAACGGGGGTATACACTTATTCTGTCGTTAACAGCTCTGTAGTGCTTTATTTACATGGTGTAATCCTTATGAAAGTAGGATTCAAGAACACTGTCAACACTGAAGGAGTTTTTATTAAAATCCATGGTAATTGTATCCTTTGTGGTTTTTTGTTTTTTCTTTTCTTCTTTCAGGTTTTCAAAACCCTTGGCACAGATGTCGTGAAGTCTGCATTTGAAGGTTATAACGCATGTGTCTTTGCATACGGGCAGACCGGATCAGGAAAGTCATACACCATGATGGGAGATTCTGTACGTTGTTTGTGTGGGAAGAAAATTTCTCATTATCTCTCTTTGGACTGATAAAAGTATCTCTTATCTACGTGGTCTGTACTAACTTGCTTTTCATGTTCTGATCATTCTTTAGCAATAAGGTAAAACTCAGTAATAAGTCGGACGAAATTTCCTTTGAGAGATTTTAAATTAGAAATAGTTTTAAGTTTATAAGCATGAATAATGGATGGGAGTCTCAGTTCATTTTCTGTTTCTAAAGGCTTTATAATCTTATCAAAAACGTATGCTGGGCCTACAAGTAATTTATTCTTCTTTTCTGCCAACCCAACAGTTGGAATAAAATTATTGAACTCTGTTCTATTTAAAATTATTCAAAACATTTTTCCCCAAGAAAAATGTAAAAGAAAGAGTCTCTTTGGTGGAAAGGTACTACGGAAATCCAGTGAATACATAAAAAATGTTAGAATTATACAGGTTATGTAGAGTCCACATAGCTATAAATATAGTATGTAGAGTCTAGTAGTTATGCCGTATAAATTAAGAACCTTAAAGTTATACTTGCCCCAAAATATGGCAGAGGAAGAACTAGACGTGATTGTAGGAACTTACCCCATTCTGTGTTTTCTCCAGACCTGGATAGTGCTTGTGTGTTTTACTTTTCTCATGTTGTGGTTTTGAAAACTGTTCACTGAGTCTGAGAGGCGCCAGCCTGTTCTAGATGTGGGGGGACTAGCGGAGGATGGCTGGGTTTCCTGCTGACAGGCTCGGTGGTGCCTTGAATGCTACAGGCTCGATGGTTAGTGGAAGAAGTAATGCATTAAAGGAGGACAGGTCTTTCCAGATGTAAGCCTTTGAGTGCATGTGTCCTGGCTTCTTAAATCCAGGCATTTTCTTTCCAGGAGAAGAAAATAAATGCTGGACAGTGAATCCTCAATGCTGAGAAGTAGGGAAGAATAAGAGAAGAACAGACCATTTCAAGAGTTTCACATTTCCTTTTACCATTACTTCTCTCTTCCTACTTTCCTACTGTGCCTTTGGAGAAAAAAGCGTTCTCTAAAAATGAAATTTACATGTTGATTCCCTCTTAGCTAGTTTATGTAAGTTCAACAAAGCACTCATAAGTTACAGCTGTTTTTCTCTGACCTTACAGTTGAGTACCATTTGGGTATTCTTTTTTATTTTATTTTTTAAAGTAAGAAGAAAAAATGTGGTGAAAGGCCCAATTTTTCGTTATAAGAATTGATACTGATTTAATGGTATCAAGGAAAAAAATTCTCCTAAACCTGTGATGATATATATATATTTATTTTGGGGATGGGAGATTGGGTGAAAGTAGTGAGGGATTTCAGAAGAAAACACTGAAGCCCTAAAGTCTGGCTTTCTAACGAGAACATTTTTACCTCGTCTTTGGTACCATTCTGAAGCTCGTCAGCGTGTCAGTGCCGACCGAAACGTGACTATTTGAAAGCTAGAGAATAAGTCGTCTTATGTTTGCAAGCCATGATTTAGCTGATGAACAGCTGATAACTGTATATTATCATGGTCCCAGCAGGTAGAAATTCGAAAACTCAATCCTCTCATTTCAGAGAGTAGGAAGCAGCCCTGCAGGGGATGAGTGCTGCGCCCTGGGCCCTGGGCCGGGCCTGCAGGCCCCTGGAGTCTGAGTCCACCCCAGCCAATTGCAGATGCAATCGTCGGTTGCTTTTATTTCAAGTGACAGCTGAGGCGTCCCTCCTTCCCACTGCAGGGCGATTCTGGCTTAATACCCCGGATCTGCGAAGGGCTCTTCAGTCGGATAAATGAAACCACCAGATGGGATGAGGCATCTTTTCGAACTGAAGTCAGGTAGGGCCCATGGCCTGAGTAACTGAGTGTGAGCTTGATTTAAGGCACAAGGAGTGGATAAAGTCTTTGGATTCCTTAGGGGAGAGTCTGCCTCTCCCCCTCCTGTGCTGTGCCGGTTGGAAGGCAAGCTTAAAGCACATACATGTTCAGTGACTTCCTTGGGTACCATTTGGATTGGGGTTTGGGAGGCTGGTAGAGGCAACCCGCCTTGGTTGGAAACTAACGAAGGATGCTCATCTCAAATGGAGTGAGCTTTCGACTTTTCAGTGTATACCCACTTGCCTTATTCTTTTATTTGAATAGGATTTGTGTTATTCTTTATGTTGGTAGGATCACTATAAATCTATTATTTAAATAGATCTGGGTGGTTGAGGTGTTTTTTCCTCCTTGAACTTAAACCTGTGTGGGGAGGCAGTTTCGTCAGTGGTTTGGGGGCAGACGTGGCAATCAAGGGTTCTCCTGGCTGCCTGACCCCGCAGAGGCTGTGAGGCCTTGGATAGGTTGTTTAAATCACCCTGAGCCTCTATTGCCTAAAATGGAGATAATAGTAGTACCTACCTCTGGGCTATTGTAGGGATTAAATGAAATAATCCACGTAAAGTGCTGTACCTGATACATGGTTACCACCCATAAATGTATGTTGCTGCTGTTATTGTTGTTGTTATTAATGTCTGAAATCATCTTACTGAATTCAACTCTATTTGAAATTTTTAGCTACTTAGAAATTTATAATGAACGTGTGAGAGATCTACTTAGACGGAAGTCATCCAAAACCTTCAATTTAAGAGTCCGTGAGCATCCAAAAGAAGGACCTTATGTTGAGGGTAAGAGTGAATGTTTTCACAGCCCTATTCTTGGGAATTTTTGTAAAAATAATAGTTTCAGAGAAAAAAAATGTAGGATAATGGCGAGATTTTAAAAATTTATTTTTGGAATCATTATAGTAAAAATTGCATGTGCTGTCACTGCATGATGTTCATTTAATGCGTTTATACTTCACTGGGCATTTGGTGATTTTGTGGGGCTTGCCAATAGATTTCCTCTGGCTTTAAGAACTCCAGGAACTTGTTTTTTCCAAGTTCCCAGGCAAGATAAGCAACCCTACAGCCTGTCTCTTTAAATGGCCTTGCATTTTAGCAGTGTGTTTTTACTGACCTTAATGGTAACATGATTATAGGGCGACTCTGAGACCTCTCGCCTTTGGGAAGCTTGTTTGCAGGTTCCTGTGCTGTGTTCTCGGCCTTTGTATTGTGCTACACTAGTTGTGTCACGGTCCTTTGTGAGGAATGTCTCAGGGAATGACGGGTGAAGGGCTGGCCCTTGCGAATTATTTAAAAAATAGGCTGGCTTGAAGGCTGTCTTTGGAATAGAACGGTCAGCTCTACACAATTCCTCTGTATACGGCTGCTGAGTTAAGGCTGGCCTATAAGACTCGCACACAGACCGGCTTTCCTGTGGCTATTGTCGTTCCTGTGTGTCTCGCTGGAGGCAAGGCTGAGAACTGGTCATCGATTTAAAGATGTTCCTGTTTCCGTTGTCTTTTTTACCTGGTTATACCGGGTGCACCAACAGGTCCTCATCTGCATTTTAGTAAATTTTCAATTGAACTTTTGCTTTCTAATGCCCAAAGTGAAATGTGTAACTGTGTATTTGTTCTGTGGAGCGTGGGATAACTATTATTGTTAATAGTTTTTAGCCTAACTGTGCCTTCATGTTTTCCCTTTAACTGTCTTATCAGATGTTAAAACATATTACAAAGCTGGGTTTGCGAGGAGACAGAATAATCAAGCAGGGTGAAACATCCAGAATCTGGTGTAGATACTTAATGGGGATTTAGTTTCTAATAAATCTGCTATTCAAACATTGGGGGAATATGGGTTATTAAGCTGTCTAGGAAGAAAAAAAAAGTAACTTGGTACTGGAGCTCAGTTTTTATACTAGGGTAAATGGCAAATGGATCAAATATTTAAAAGTAAAAAGTGACATAATGACTGCAAGAAACCCTGGATTACTTTTTTTCCTAGAAATTTGGAGAAGGGAAGCCTTTAAAAATGTTTTACTTAAAATCCAGAAGCCATGAAATAAAAGTGTTAAATTTGAAATGGTGAAACAAAACAAAACAGAAAACCAACTTTACACTTGGCAGAAACACCAGAAGCAAAGTAAAAAGACAGTTTACAATGTGGAGGGAATATTTTCAATTCAAGTTTCAGACAAAGGACTTGTTAAGTCTAATATATAAAGAGCTCCTATAACTTAATAAAGGCAGCTCCAAAACCAAGGAGAAAAATGAACAAAGGATGTGACTAGATTGTCCACAGAAATGGAAATACTGATGATTTTTAAATGGAGGAAAGAAGGCTCAGCCTCATAATCAGAGAAAAGCAAAATAAAAATTCTTCAAGCTAGCATCTGTTAACTGTCCCGGCAGATGTAAGGAACCTGGTAAGACAGTGTTGAGAGACAGTCTTATACCTTGTTACTGCTGGGTGTAAAGTGCCTTCTATGGAGGACAGTTTTGTGATATCCATCAAAATTTCAAATGTGCTTTCATCTAGCAATTCCACCTCTTAAGAATTTATTTTGCAGAAATATTCACACATATTCGTAAAAACCGAAATACAAGATTATTTGTAGCAGCGTTACTTGTATTGGAAGCAAAGTCTCAACAACCTCTATAGTCTCAATAGGAGACTGTTGGTTACGGTACATGCATAGAATCGAATGCTGTGCAGCCATAAAAATGGATGAATGGGGCTTCCCTGGTGGTGCAGTGGTTGAGAGTCCGCCTGCCGATGCAGGGGACACGGGTTCGTGCCCCGGTCCAGGAAGATCCCACATGCCGCGGAGTGGCTGGGCCCGTGAGCCATGACTGCTGAGCCTGTACTCTGCAACGGGAGAGGCCACAACAGTGAGAGGCCCGTGTACCGCAAAAAAAGAAAAAAAAAAGAATGAATGAAGGATTACTTTAACTGATACAGAATATTCTTCAATGTATTATTACACAGAAAAAAGCAGGATGCGAAACAATGTGTATGATATGCTACTATGTATAAAAGGGGAAAATAAGATGGCTTAATAGATATGTAATTGCCTGTATACATATAGGTTATTTCTGGAAGGGTCTGGAGAAGCTAATAATGTTGGGTTGCCTGACAGAAGGGGAAGTTGGGGGTGGGTTATTGGATGGGGGAGGGGGAAGACCCTTTACACAGTCTACTTTTTGTAGCCCTTGATTTTAGAACCATATGAATGTTTCCCAACAGATGAATGGAAAGTTTCTTTAAAAGGGATTTAAAAGAATGTGTGTTTTGCATGGAGATAGTGTTTCTATTTCCCTGGCTCTGATTAGTGCTCATGAGGTTGATGAAGATATCTCACAGGTGTCCTAAATACCATATGCGATAGGTATGCGTTATCAGGATTGGTGAACGACGCTTAGTGAGCTTAAGTGACTTGTTCACAACCGTGAAAGTCCACTAGTCAGCCGCAGAGCCTGGACTTGACCCCAGACAGCCCAGCTCCTGAGTCTGCGTTATAAACTACCACAGATTTGTACAGTCGTGTACTATTTCATAGAGGTACATTTCTTCTTCCATTTACTAGATACTGGGGAGATTTCTTTACCCCCCCCGCCTTTTTTTTTTTTTTTTTTCAGATTTATCCAAACATTTAGTACAGAATTACGGTGATGTCGAAGAGCTTATGGATGCAGGAAACATCAATCGGACCACCGCTGCCACCGGGATGAATGATGTCAGCAGCAGGTCTCACGCCATCTTCACCATCAACTTCACCCAGGTGAGGGCAGCTGTGTGTGTGTGTGTGTGTGTGTGTGTGTGTGTGTGTGTGTGTGTGTGTGTGTGTGTGTGTGTGTGTGTGTGTGTGTGTGTGTGTGTGTTGGGGGGGGGCTGGCTCTGTCCCTGAGGGCTTTCCCTGCTGATTGGCACCAGCTGAGGACCGACCTGTGGTGAGCCAGGAGAAGCAGAGGTGGCCGACTGCCATTTTCTTGTTCATTAGACTTGAACGTGTGCTGTGTGCTGATTTCTCCGCGGTTACGTTTGAAATGCAACCTGATGTATACCCGTAAGAAATATTTAGCAGGCTTCTGCCGTGTTCTAGACATTAAAAAACTTGCTTTGTGCTTAATTAAGTCAAAATTTTCATCGTTGCCAGCTCTGTGGGAGATAACAGGGTTGCCAGTCAGAGCAGCTGGAGGCCAAGGTAACTCATCGCGGTCCATTATGGCTCTGTGGAACTCACCCGCAGCGCTGCTTGTGATTATTAGAGTGATATTAAAGGACAAGGGACGTCTTTAAGTGTTAATGTAGGAATTCATTATGGTCTGGAGGTGGAGCACATTTTGAACGTGCGTAAATGACTCAGGGCAAATGCGTTAACACCGAGACCGGGGGACGGATGAACGTAAAGGTGTGGGGTCCTCTCAGTGCCTCGCACATGTTAGGAGTTTGGAGAGGACCTGGCCTGTATTAACCATTGCACACATCAGATAGAAAAACTTAACCTTTCATTAATGAGGAGGCTCAGAGAGCAAAGAAGATGAAAAAATTCTCTAGGGTCAGTCGGAACAGCTCCTGATAAATTCTCTACAAATTTACCTTTCTTTAGACCTTTTCTTTTGATTTACTGTAGTTTACTGGGTTTTTTTCTCCTGTTTTCTGGTTAATGTGCATTAGATGTGGCCGTCCCTAGTTTCTAAGAGGCTTGCTTTTCGATCACAATATGGTAATTTCTTTTTGGCGTTTTGGTTCAGACTGTAAAACATAGGTTAAAAGTCTTTGGGAAAGTAAAATTTCGGTAGAATTCAGAATCAAGGAATACAGAAGTTAAGATTTTCACTATTTTATAATTGTGAAACAAATCGAATTTTAACATCGAATAACGGTTGAGTGATCTTTCAGATAATTGTATTTATCATATTTTGGAAAGCCATTGTGCTTGTAATGTTGCAGATTTTGGATGAGAACAAAACTAATTATTTGTGTACTTATATTTTTCTTTGTGGAATGCCCCTCAGGGCCTAGTTTCCTCATCTGCCGTGGTCAGACTCGGCCCTTTTGAGAATGACAGTGATTTGGGTAATGGAATCCGCAGTTCTTCAGAAAGTTTAGGAATCACATATGGTAGGCTTCTATTGTATTCAATTTAATTTTTGTCATCAGGAAGAAGGCCAATGAAACAACAAAATTAAAAAAAAAAATCTACCCTGAGAGATCACAGTGAGGAGCGGAAAATAATTAGAATTTGTGTTATAAACACATAAAACATATAAAAAATGTTATATAAACATATAAACATTGGGGCTCTTTATACCTCTTCCACTTTGCTTTTATATTTCACCACAGGCAAAATTTGATTCTGAAATGCCATGTGAAACCGTGAGTAAGATCCACTTAGTCGATCTTGCCGGAAGTGAGCGGGCAGATGCCACTGGTGCCACCGGGGTCCGGCTGAAGGAAGGGGGGAACATCAACAAATCCCTCGTGACTCTGGGAAATGTCATTTCTGCCTTAGGTGGGTTCATACTTGTCTGCTGCCTCTTCTCGTTCTTGGTGGTGTCATAGTAGCGCAGAGCACTTGGGTTTAATGTTTGTGTCACAAACCGGAGTAATAGCCTCAAGGTTTTTTGAAGCCGAATTAGAGAAAAAAATCTTTAATGATTGCCTTTAACTTCCCCCCCGCTTTTGTTTTTCTCCTACAGCTGATTTATCTCAGGATGCAGCAAACCCTCTTGTAAAGAAGAAGCAAGTTTTTGTGCCTTACAGGGATTCTGTTTTGACTTGGTTGTTAAAAGATAGCCTTGGAGGAAACTCTAAAACTATCATGATTGCCAGTAAGAATTTTAAATTCTTTTTCTTCAGCGTACAGTGTTTCGTGTGAATTAACTGTAACTACTGAAGTTTAAAGTGTCTCATTAGGAAATAGCACCTTTGTATTAAAAAAAAAAAAAGTTTTTCTGTTCTAAAGAAAAGCACCTTCTGTGATCCAGTCTACAGTATTGTATTATTGACTCTTTTTCCCTCTTTCTGGTTACATTAACTTGCCATGTTCTTGGTTATGCAAGCCGACGTCCATGGGGAATGATTCTTAGCTTTGCTGAAAGAACAGGACAGAAACTTCTAACGCTGCTAACTCGTGGGAGAAAATCATTGTAGGGACATAGAGTAAAAATAACCCCACTTTTTTTTTTTCTATTTCAAAGCAGAAAATATGGAATTTAAAATTAAGAATCGAGAGGAAAAAGCCCAGTAAATCTAGCAAATAATAACAGTGATATATGTCTATCTTTTCACTAATTAACAGGAAGAAGCAGAAAAGATGAAAAAAATGTGCAAAGGGGAGGTAACTGTTGAGGAGAACTCAGAAATGCTTTTCCTCCTAACCACGCCCCCATGTCCTTTCCATGTCCCCGTGTCTCCCTACACCCATGCCATGGAGTCCCTGTGGAGGCAAGGGCTCTACCTGGGGGTATGCACCCCAGACGTGGTTGTGTAGTCACTTAAGCCCTGAAGTTTGTTGGCATTGGGGTGTGATTGATTAACCAGAGCTTTAGGCAGAAAAGAATTAGCTGATCTACTGACTCTTTTCAAAAATCACAATGCTCTGGAGTTTTACAGGTGGTAGGTTTTGCCAGAACTTCTAAAAGGATTTAAATTTCTACTTTACATTGGAAGCGTACATAGTTTTGAAATCCTCTTCTTATATTTTCAACGGAGAAAACTCCCTAAGCTGCAGAGGAGATTTGGTTAGATGGCCGATTCTAAACTTAAAAAGAGCGAAATGGCATTTAAGTTGGTATAGTGAGCACTTTTCCTATGAGTCCTAGATAATTTTTAATATTCATGACTGTGGCAATGAATATTTAGTCTATCCAATGACCTGGGGTTAATCTGACTTTTAAATTACAAACCAACTTTGTGTTAAATGAAACGGAGCACCGGATAAATTACTTTTTGAATTCATTCTTCACAGCCATTTCACCTGCTGATGTCAATTACGGAGAAACCCTAAGTACCCTTCGCTATGCAAATAGAGCCAAAAACATCATCAACAAGCCTACAATTAATGAGGACGCCAACGTCAAGCTTATCCGTGAGCTGCGAGCTGAAATAGCCAGGCTGAAAATGCTGCTTGCTCAAGGGAATCAGGTTGGCTTTTTCTGAGACTTATGGGTAATTTTCTTTGAGTAATGGCACCAATTTCTAGATCTTAACGAGGCACTTATCTCCGTGGTTGTATTGATTTGAGTAAATAAGTGCTAAGTAAAGCTTTGAATGAGTTTGCCGGCCTTTCCTTTACAGCACGCTCCCGTTGGCCTTTGCATTCATTATGTGCTCCGTGCGTAAGATTTTATCCACTAAACCCAAAATGATTAACTATCTAATAGTTATCAATTACGGATGGAAATTTAGCATGCAATAGGATTAGCAGCATAATCTCCATTAGTGGAAGGAAATCGAGGGGCTTGAGTAATGTTTAAGATTCTACCCAAGCATTTTATGACTTGAAAGTGTATTTTAACAGAATGAAAGACTCGTTTGAGCACCTTCCTGAATCTCTGTTTTGTATCGCCCGTTATAGAAGTGGTTATGGTGATGCAGGGACACGTGTGACATCCCTGTGGCCTGGCTCAGGCGATTTCCCCGGGTCTTTGTTTGATTGTTGAAACTGCCTCACTTCAGGATCTCTTGGGGTTTTCGTGAAGGAGCCTTGCTTGTCCTTTTGTGTTTTTTACAGAAAACTTCCTTATAATCTGCATGGTGCACTTACTGAGCTGCATTCTGTGCTCATAGTGTGGTCCGTGCTGTTAGGTTTGGATACTGTAGTGAGAGAGAATCAAGGAGCACTTTTCATTTATTTATTTTTTAATTCTATTTATTTATTTATTTTTTCCCTGTTCAAACTTTATTCTTTTTCTTTTTCTTTTTTTTTTTTTTGCGGTACGCGGGCCTTTCACTGTTGTGGCCTCTCCCGTTGTGGAGCACAGGCTCTGGACACGCAGACCCAGCGGCCATGGCTCACGGGCCTAGCTGCTCCGCAGCATGTGGGATCTTCCCGGACCGGGGCACGAACCCGTGTCCCCCGCATCGGCAGGCGGACTCTCAACCACTGCGCCACCAGGGAAGCCCTATTCTTTTTTTTTTAAATTTTAATTAAACAAACAAACAAATTTATTTTCAGCTGCGTTGGGTCTTCGTTGCTGCGCATGGGCTTTCTCTAGTTGCGGCGAGCGGGAGCTACTGTTCGTTGTGGTGCGTGGGCTTCTCATCGCGGTGGCTTGTCTTGTGGAGCATGGGCTCTAGGCACACGGGCTTCAGTAGTTGCGGCACGTGGGCTCAGTAGTTGTGGCACATGGGCTTAGTTGCTTCGCGGCATGTGGGATCTTCCCGGACCAGGGCTTGAACCCTGTCCCCTGCATCGGCAGGCAGATTCTTAACCACTGCACCACCAAGGAAGTCCCTTAATTTTAATTTTTATTGGAGTATAGTTGCTTTACAGTGTTGTGTTAGTGTCTGCTGTGCAGCAAAGTGAATCAGTTATATGTATACATGTATCCCCTCTTGTTTAGATTTCCTTCCCATTTAGGTCACCACAGAGCATTGAGAGTTCCCTGTGCTGTACAGCAGGTTCTCGTTAGTTATCTGTTTTATACATAGTAGTGTATATGTGTCAGTCCCAATCTCCCAATTCATCCCATCCTCCCCCATTTGGTATCCACACATTTGTTCTCTACATCTCTGTCTCTGTTTCTGCTTTGCAAATAAGTTCATTTGTACCGTTTTTCTAGATTCCAAGGAGCACTTTTTAAAACGTTTGAGTTAGGGAGTTCCCTGGCGGTCCAGTGGTCAGGATTCGGTGCTTTCACTATTGTGGCCCTGGTTCAGTCCTGGTTGCGGAATTAAGATCCCATAAGTTGCATGGTGTGGCAAAAAAAAAAAAAAAGAAAAAGAAAATCTAGGTTAAATTGGAGTTAGAAATAAAGATACAGTTCTTCCCATTTTCCTAACCCGTGAATGGATGTCTGAAGTGTATCATTAAAAAAACCCAAAACTTTTCTTTAAATGCACACTGCTCTCTCCAGAGCAGCTTTCCCTTCAGGAAAATATGGCCCTCGAAGTCCTTGACATCCCATCCCGTGAGTGGTTTGACCTGTGAGAATATCGACAGGCCGAGAACCTTGCGGAGTTTCCTGAGTCCTGGAACACACCCAACAGTGCTGTCCCATAAGCTGGTGGACTGCAGTGGGCCAGGACTTGCTCTGCACCTAAAAATATCTCCACATACATTGTACTTTTTGATGTGGAGCTTTCCCGTGTGTGAAAAGAAACCGTCAGCACAGAGTCCCGCTGCACATGATGTTGTCAGGCTTGAATCACTTATGACACGAGCCACAATAGTCATTTTTATTTATACCCCTTATTATTGGGATCTTTTTTCAATGTTTTAACAACATATATCTGCAGTAAATATGTAAGGATCATCTAAACTACTACATGTGAAGGGAAGTACTTGGAAAATTCTTGGTTTAATTTCTTGTACTTAATATGTTAATAAGTTATGAGCAAAGAAAGATCAGCCTTTTAAAATTAAACTGAGGAAATCCTCGAAAGGAGCTTTATCACATGGACAGAAAAACTTTATTAAAACTTTTACACATTCTGTCTGAGGAACGTCTTCAGAGGTGTTGTATATGCCAGTTGCCTTATACTTTGTGATCTTTTGTTGTCTTGTTTCTTTCATAGCCAAAGACCACCACAGTCATTAAAGGATTATTTTTGTTACTGTAGTTTTGGGGGTGAGGATGGAAAAGATAGTTGTCTGTTTTAGGATAAACTGAAGATAAAATTCTTTGATAAATTTAATACATTATAATAAAAACAAGAGTCCAATTTAAAATAATTTATCACACTCTGAAGCTAAAAATTGTTGTGAGACAATACAGGCTTATCCAAAATTAATTAAATTTGTGATGCTCAATAAAATAAGCAAGTGTTCTTTTTTTTAATAAAGATAACATTCACAAGTTTCTTATTTATTTATTTATTGGCTGCATTGGGTCGTTGTTGCTGCGCATGGGCTTTCTCTAGTTGTGGTGAGTGGGGGCTACTCTTTGTTGCGGTGCGTGGGCTTCTTATTGCGGTGACTTCTCTTATTGCAGAGCACGGGCTTCTAGGCGTGTGGGCTCTAGAGCGCAGGCTCAGTAGTTGTGGAGCATGGGCTTAGTTGCACCGCGGCATGTGGGATCTTCCCGGACCAGTGCTCGAACTCGTGTCCCCTGCATTGGCAGGTGGATTCTTAACCACTGTGCCACCAGGAAAGTCCAGCAGGTGTCCTTAAGTGTAAATTTTTCTAGTGATATTGCTCTATTCCCACAATATCCTATTGCAGATGCTGCCATGATTCACTGAAAATGCTACTCATATCAGAGTTCTGTTTCGGGGTTATTTGTTTAAGTACAGGCAAATAAAAGCTCCTACTTTTAATAATTTTATTTGCCTATGCAGAATGCTATGTGTATCAGAGTTTCAAAGCACAATTTAAGTACGGCAAAAGATTCTGACACGTATTTGCTTCTCCTACTACATAGATTAGAGACATACAGATATATATGTAGTGGTTTATATTCACACATATATGTATATATACATACATGTGGAAGAATTATACATATTATAAGTATACGTATCAGTGAATATTCACAAGCTGCATTTACCCATCTAACCTGCATTCCATCAAGAAACAGAACATTACCAGCACCCTAGAAACTCCTCTTCATGTTCCTTTCCCAGTACTGCCTGCCCTTCCCCTCAAGGGTAACCTCTATCCTGACTTCTTAAGGCAGAGGTTGGTTTTCAGTTTTGCCTATTTTTGTTCTTTATATAAATGTAATCATGTCGTATATACTCTAGCTCTCACTTTTACATAAGGTCAAATTTATGGAATTTAAAAACATAGGCAGGGAGATTGGTTCAAGATGGCAGAGTAGAGGACGTTCTCTCACTCCCTCTTGCTAGAGCACCGGAATCACAACTAACTGCTGAACAATCATCGACAGGAAGACACTGGAACTCACCAAAACAGATACCCCACATCCAAAGACAAAGGAGAAGCCACAATGAAATGGTACGAGAGGCACAATCACAATAAAATCAAGTCCCATAGCTGCTGGGTGGGTGACTCACAGACTGGAGAACACTTATACCACAGAAGTCCACCCACTGGAGTGAAGGTTCTGAGCCCCACGTCAGGCTTCCCAAGCTGGGGGTCCTGCAACGGGAGGAGGAATTTCTAGAGAATCAGACTTTGAAGGTAACTGCGATTTGATTGCAGGACTTCAACAGGACTGGGGGAAACAGAGACTCCACTCTTGGAGGGTACACACAAAGTAGTATGTGCATCGGGACCCAGGGGAAGGAGCAGTGACCCCATAAGAGACTAAACCAGACTTACCTGCTAGTGTTGGAGGGTCTCCTGCAGAGGTGGGGTGTGGCTGTGTCTCATGGTGAGGACAAGGACACGGGCAGCAGAAATTCTGGGAAGTACTCCTTGGCGTAAGCCCTCCTGGAGAAGACTCAAATCAATAAAATTAGAAATGAAAAAGGAGAAGTTACAACAGACACTGCAGAAATACAAAGCATCCCAAGAGACTACAAGCAACTCTATACCAATAAAATGGACAACCTGGAAGAAATGGACAAATTCTTAGAAAGGTATAACCTTCCAAGACTGAACCAGGAAGAAACAGAAAATATGAACAGACCAATCACAAGTAATGAAATTGCAACTGTGATTAAGAATCTTCCAACAAACAAAAGTCCAGGACCAGATGGCTTCACAGGTGAATTCTATCAAACATTTAGAGAAGAGCTAACACCATCCTTCTCAAACTCTTCCAAAAAATTGTAGAGGAAGGAACACTCCCAAACTCATTCTATGAGGCCACCATCACCCTGATACCAAAACCAGACAAAGACACTACAAAAAAAGAAAATTACAGACCAGTGTCACTGATGAATATAGATGCAAAAATCCTCAACAAAATACTAGCAGATTCCAACAACACATTAAAAGGATCATACACCATGATCAAGTGGGATTTATCCCAGGGATGCAAGGATTCTTCAATATACGCAAATCAGTCAATGTGATAAACCATATTAACAAATTGAAGAATGAAAACCATATGATCATCTCAATAGATGCAGAAAAAGCTTTGACAAAATTTAACACCCATTTATGATAAAAACTCTCCAGAAAGTGGGCATAGAGGGAACCTATCTCAACATAATAAAGGCCATATACGACAAACCCAGAGCAAACATCATTCTCAGTGGTGAAAAACTGAAAGCATTTCCTCTAAGATCAGGAACAAGACAAGGATGTCCACTTTCACCACTATTATTCCACATAGTTTTGGAAGTCCTAGCCATGGCAATCAGAGAAGAAAAAGAAATAAAAGGAATACAAATTGGAAAAGAAGAGGTAAAACTGTCACTGTTTGCAGATGACATGATACTATACATAGAGAATCCTAAAGATGCCACCAGAAAACTACTAGAGCTAATCAATGAATTCGGTAAAGTTGCAGGATACAAAATTAATGCACAGAAATCTGTTGCATTCCTATACACTAATGATGAAAAATCTGAAAGAGAAATTAGGAAACACTCCCGTTTACCACTGCAACAAAAAGAATAAAATACCTCGGAGTAAACCTACCTAGGGAGACAAATGACCTGTATGCAGAAAACTATAAGACACTGACGAAAGAAATTAAAGGTGATACCGACAGATGGAGACATATACTATGTTCTTGGATCGGAAGAATCAATATTGTGAAAGTGACAATATTACCCAAAGCAATCTATAGATTCAATGCAGTCCCTACCAAATTACCAATGGCATTTTTTACAGAACTAGAATAAAGAATCTTAAAATTTGTATGGAGACACAAAAGACTTCGAATAGCCAAAGCAGTCTTGAGGGAAAAAAAGTGGAGGCGGAGGAATCAGACTCCCTAACTTCAGACTATACTACAAAGCTACAGTAATGAAGGCAATATGGTACTGGCACAAAAACAGATATAAATCAGTGGAATAGTATAGAAAGCCCAGAGATAAACCCACACACCTGTGGTCAACTAATCTATGACAAAGGAGGCAAGGATATACAATGGAGAAAAGACGGTCTCTTGAGTAAGTGGCGCTGGGAAAACTGGATAGCTACATGTAAAAGAATGAAATTAGAACATTCCCTAAAACCATACACGAAAATACACTCAAAATGGATTAAAGACCTAAATGTAAGACCAGACAGTATAAAACTCTTAGTGGTAAACATAGGAAGAACACTCTGACATAAATCACAGCAAGATCTTTTTCTTTTCTTTTTTTTTTTTTTTGCGGTACGCGGGCCTCTCACTGTTGTGGCCTTTCCCGTTGCGGAGCTCCAGACGCGCAGGCTCAGCGGCCATGGCTCACGGGCCCAGCCACTCCACGGCATGTGGGATCTTCCCAGACCGGGGCACAAACCCGTGTCCCCTGCATCGGCAGGCAGACTCTCAACCACTGCACCACCAGGGAAGCCCAGCAAGATCTTTTTTGATCCATCTTCTAGAGAAATGGAAATAAAAACAAAAGTAAACAAATGGGACCTAATGAAACTTAAAAGCTTTTGCAAAGCAAAGGAAACTACAAACAGGATGAAAAGACAACCCTCAGAATGGGAGAAAATATTTGCAAAGGAATCAACGGACAAAGGATTAATCTCCAAAATAGATAAACAGCTCATGCAGCTCAAATTAAAAAAACAAACAACCCAATCCATAAATGGGCAGAAGACCTAAACAGACATTTTTCCAAAGAAGACATACAGATGGCCAAGAAGCACATGAAAAGCTGCTCAACATCGCTGATTATTAGAGAAGTGCAAATCAAAACTACAGTGAGGTATCACCTCATACCGGTTAGAATGGGCATCATCAGAAAATCTACAAACAACAAATGCTGGAGAGGGTGTGGAGAAAAGGGAACCCTCTTGCACTGTTGGTGGGAATGTAAATTGATACAGCCACTATGGAGAGCAGTATGGAGGTTCCTTAAAAAACTAAAAATAGAATTACCATATGACCCAGCAATCTCACTACTGGGCATATACCCAGGGAAAACCATAATTCCAAAAGACACATGCACCCCAGTGTTCATTGCAGCACTATTTACAATAGCCAGTTCATGGAAGTAACCTAAATGCCCATTGACAGATGAATGGATAAAGAAGATGTGGTACATATATACAATGGAATATTACTCAGCCATAAAACGGAACGAAATTGCTTCATTTGTAGAGACATGGATGGATCTAGAGGCTGTCACACAGAGTGAAGTAAGTCAGAAAGCGAAAAACAAATATCGTATATTAACACATACATGTGGAACCTAGAAAAATGGTACAGATGAATTTCTGCGGGGCAGAAATTGAGGCACAGATGTAGAGAAGAAACGTATGGACACCAAGTGGGGAAAGCGGTTGGGGGGTGGTGGTGGTGCTGTGATGAATTGGGAGATTGGGATTGACATACGTACACTAATATGTATAAAATGGATAACTAGTAAGAACCTGCTGTATAAAAAAATAAATAAAATTCAAAAAAAGAAAGTGCAAAAAAAGATGTTCATCACTGCTAGTCATTAAGGAAATGCAAATTAAAACCACAATGAAACACCATTACACACCTATGAGAATGGCTAAAATTAAAAAAGCACTCCCACTTGGCAAAGTGCCGATGGGGCTGGAGAGCAAATATACATTGCTGCTGGGAGTGTGAAGCGGCGCAGCCGCTCTGGAGAACAGTTTGGTAGTTTCTTACCAAGTAAATATCCACTCACCATATGACCCATCAGTCCCTCTCTTGGGTGTTTACACTAGAAAAGTGAAATTTTCAGTTCACACAGAAATGTCACACACTGGAAACAATCCACGTGGCCCTCCAGCGGTGAATGTGGTGTATCCATACCATGGAATAAGTCAGCGATAAAAATGAAAGGACTGCTCTTGATACACCAGTAACTTGGATGAATCTCAAAGGCATTATGCTGAGAAAAAGAAGCCAGTGTCAGAAGATCCATTTATGTGACGTTCTCATAAAGCTTAGGGATAGTGGACGGATCAGGAGTTTTCAGAAGTTAGGGGTGAGAAGAGGTTGTGACAGCAAAAAGAGCACGGAGGGAGGTTTCCGGACTGGGAGAATTGTTTTGGGTTCTGATTGTAGTGGTGGCTGCGTGAATCTAGACCTGTGTTAAAATTCATTGCATCGTATACCAAAAAGTCAATTTTACTGTATGATAATTTTTTTTAAAGTAAAAGAAAACCAATTTTAATGAGTTGGAATTTAGTTGAATATGAAGCCTCATAGAATTTGCCATCTCTGTTTCTGTTGAATATAAAAAAATTTGAGCTGCTGAGTATAAAAAATTTTGAATAAAAATATTTTTGGTGTATTTAAAAAACCCCAAAAAACCAAAAAGAAAACCACATAGGCATAGGAAACCCAAGGGTTGCAGATGTACTAGGGTGCTGGCCCATGATGAGGGCTGGGGAGGTGACAGGGTACAGGCAGCAGGGTTGCAGGATGTTGGGGGGGACAAAAGGGAAAGTGAGAACAATGACAAATTGAAGGGCCTTGCATGGGCCGGTGGGAGTGTGCCGTGCAGAGAATAATAGTGAACAAGTTACATCTGAGACCGTTTGTGTGATTCATCCACGTTGGTACATGGAGTTGTAGATCTATTTATGATCATTGCTGTGTTGTATTCCATCATACAAGTATGTCCCAACTCATCTGTTCCATTTTTGATGGGCTTTTTGGGGCTATTAGTGCTGCTTTGGACTTTCTTCTGCCTGTCTTTTCAAGAATGTCCAGATGCATTTCTGTTAGGCTTATACCTCAGAGTGGATTTGGTATGTCAGAAGGGGTACATTATGTTCGGTTTTAGTAGATACTGCCAAATCATGTTTAAAAGTTGTTATACCAACTTATATTAGTATATGAAGATGCCGGTTCTAGTTGCTGCAGGTCCTTGCCAGTACTTGGTATTGTCTATTTTTCATCGTAGCCACTCTGTTGGAGCTTCATGGTATCACAGAATGACTGGTTTGCACTCTTCAGATGATTCATGAAGTCGAGCATTTGGATATCTTGTCTTTTCACATGTCCTCTTTTGTTGTATTTCAAAGCAGACTGCTGCTTTGAATTTGGCAGAGAGAAAATGTTAACTCTTCCCTCTTGAATGTACCTGAAGATAACAAGAAAATTAAACAATATAGAAATGAAATAAGCAAGAACAGTCCAGGAAACAAAGACCACAGCGAGTAAGAGGAGGTGGAAGGATGATGGATTTCTCATTGTGTAGCCGGAGTCGCAGATAAACTATAAATAATAGCAGGATAATAGAAGTGTCGTTACGTGTAAACTTTGAAGATAGATACATCTCAGAGAGGGTCACAGTAAAACCAGGTGATATGGTGTGTGTGAGAATGGGCAAAGGCCTACCAGGTAATTCAAGGGGAAAGAGAGCAGTGCAGAAACAGCATGATGTGAGCCTTAGAAAAAGCACTTTATCATGACAGAGAGTGCAGTTCATAATTAAAATCAAATAGGAAGTCAGCTTTCATAAAAGAAAAAAAACACAACACGACTGTAGGAAATGGCAGGAGACAGAGACTACACACTCGCCACGGGGAACGTTAACTTCTCTGTCTCATTCCGTGAGTGCTCACCGGGACAAAAATAAGTGAGGACGTAGCACATTTACATGACATCATGGAAATTTGCTCTAATCAGTACAAACCAGGAGAAAAGATTGCCGGCTCATGCAACAAAAGGCTACTTTCCTTATTATGAAAAGAGCTTCTATTTAAAAAAAAAAGAAAGATCACAACCTGACAGAAAAGTGAACAAAGAATGTGAGCATAGTTCATAGAAAAGAGAGTTCGAAATGGCTTCTAAACATGTGAACATGTGCTTACTGTCTTTTGCAATACGGTCAGTGCAGATCTGAAGCAATGAGTATATACATGCATGTAGATACAGAGAACGTCATCAAGCTCTGTCTTTTACTGCATGGACATTATAACCTCAAGGAGATGTCCTTTCCACCCATCAGCTGGGAAGAGATAAAACACTTGATCGCCCAGTGTGTGGGCACAGGTGGGAGACATGAGGTGGCTGCCTGTTGGTGGCGTTGATGTTGCTGAAGTTCTGATGTAGTTTTCCTCTTGGTTTAACACAGGAACTTAATCTGAGTATTATTTAATCCTGAACATTTGTCTTCTAAACAGACACCTTGCAAGGAATAATTTAATTGCAAATGGTTTAGTGTTACTAAAGATGTCTTTTAAAAGGACTTAGGTAGGTCTTTCTTTGCATGTGCCCCAAAATAGTAGTCTGTATGCGTACATTTAGTCAGTGATTGTCTCCCAAGTTGAGGATAATGGTCAGAATGTTTCGGCTCTGATTATAGACAAAAAACCCTAACAGCGGTGTCTGTACAATTAGCCATGTTATAAAGGGGTTACTAATTGTTTTGAAAATTGTCAACCATCTAATAAGCGATGCAGTCATAATAACACCTGCCACCGGTACTTCTTCAGTGGAAAACATTTATTGAGTACCATCTGTGTACAAGATGACCCTCGAGGTGCAGAGGGGCAGGGATGCGTTGTGGTGATGAGTTAACGCAGCTCTTTTCCTTCACTCAGGATGACTTTCCTTTACTAAGGGTTAACTAGCTGGCCTCCTTCTCTGTAAACCAGGTAAAAGTGGGATGCCAGCTCCATCACCAGACAGCATCCCTAATGATAACAGTGACCCCTAACAGGTGAATTGCAGCTGCATGAGGATGAACTGTATGTAAACCCCTGTGAGAAACCGCAGCTCGGGGTTTCCCCGTGGGTGCTGACTCTTGTTACTGGGTTTGTCCCTGGTGGGTCCTGGAGGTTGTGCCTCTGGTGTTGTTACAAGAGACGCTGCCTCCTGTGGGGCCTGGGCTTCTCAGCCAAGGTGGGTACCATGTGCCCGTTTGAATCTGGACCCCTCAGGAGGGTCAGAGGCAGTAGCTCCTGGGCTCGGCTGGGACCCTGCCCTTCCTGCCGCAGCTCTGCTTTCTGCCCAGCAGACAGATGCCAAGCATGGCCTACCGTGTCTTGTGAGTCTGAATGTTTAACTGAGCCTAAGATGACCACCTCATGGATTATATTTGTTTGAATAGAAATTGAAAAGTAAATAATAATAAAAAAAATGTGACAGCCTCTGCGAAGGACACCTTGGCAATTAAAACCAAAATCCTACATATAGATGACTCACACATGCCCTTCTAGGATTTTGCTCTCTTGATACACAGCCACACATACTGTAGGCAACAGGTGTAAGATGGTCACTGTAGCTTCGCTGGTAAAGCAGAAGATGAGAAAAAACTGCATGTCCATTAAAGGAAAGTACGGACATAAATTGTACCATAGCCACACAATGGAGTATTCTACAGTGGAATTGGAATTGTTAGAAAGAATGCAGTGGACTTACTCGTACTGAATTTTCCCCAAGATAGTCTGTGAAGTGAAAAAGGCAATGTTCAGAATAGTGTTCATGCTGTTGATGTTTAGAAAAACACAAACATGCTTGCATATGCCCAGAATAACTGCACATTTACATAGCAAATTGGCCAAGAGAGGTTGCCTATGGGGTGGGGAGGGAGGGAGACCCCCTTCCTTTTTTTCTTGTGACATTGTCGGGAGCCCCGTGTCCCTGCCTCACAGGTTATGAGTTACAAATGCAGTTGGAGCCCCCGTGCGCCCCGCCTGGTTGTGTTTGACTCTCCCGTCTCTGCCTGCGTTGTCCCCCCAGGGCAAACCTGAATTTGATGTTTATCATTCTCATGTCAGTCTTTATATCTTTGCAGCACGGATAGGGAAATGGACACACAGGTTGTGGTACAGCCATACTGTACGCAGGATGTGATCCAGCAGTGATGAGAAAGGAGTTTTCATTTGCACGTGTCAGTGTGGATGGATCTCAGAAGCCTGTGGTTGAGCAAGACTTATGCTTTCTTTTTGGATGTGTACTTTGTATACATTCAAAACAGACGAATCCTTCAGGATCTAGGGATTTAGACTGTGTTTGATTTTGATAAAATGTCAGTATGTTACATGTTTTTCTTTTTCCTTCTCTTTGCTGATTTGTGTTGCAAATGTAGTTTTACCAGGGTGCTGTGGTTTTGAATATTATGAGAAATGAAACCCAACCCATGGGTTAAAGATTTAGTGATGAATGACACTTTTTGGGGGGCTGTGGGACAATACTTCTTACCTCTGTTTGATAGTTTATTTGGCAATTCTGATAATTCACAATATCATGGCTGGGTCCTTCCTCTAGATTACTGGTGTTCACTAATTGCTGCTGTCTTTTTTGGTTTACGTTGTAGATTGCCCTCTTGGACTCTCCCACAGCCTTAAGCATGGAGGAGAAACTTCAGCAGAATGAAGCCAGAGTAAGTGATACCTTGACTGGTTATGTTTTTGAGAAAAATCATAGCTTTCAGTATTTTAAGTGCATACTTTTTAGTACTTGCTGTTTGAGACTCATTTTATTTCTATATGACACTTAACACTCCGCCCGCCCTCACCCCATTTTTAAAGAAGCACAGCAGTTGACTACCTGTGCATTTCATGTTCTCTGTGACTTAATAAATGGGATTTTTCTGGCACACGATGGTTAACAGCAACTGAGATTCACATGTGGGCTGTCTCACACGGCAGTGAGGCAGCCCCGGCCTTCGGGAGAGGGAGGCTGTGTTCACAGTGGTGGTCTCCATAGCCTTACCACGACCAGCGTGGAGCTTTTTGTCATCCTTTTACTTTCCAGAGGGAAGTGCAGCACTTGGGGAATCACTGAATACTCCGAGTAGATGCTTAGTTGATCTTAAGCGAGGTGGGATTTGAGGCGGGGGGTGGGGGGTGGGTGTTCTGGGCCGAAGCCACTGTTTGTGTGCTGGTGCTTTCTGAAAACTAGTTTCATGGCTGATCTACTTCTATACTATTTTTTGTTTAAAGAAAAATAACCCTCTGTAAAAGGAGAAACAGCATTAATAACATTTTTGGAGTGGATTTTGTTCACTGTGCTGAATGGTTGAAACAGAATGAGAAAGAAAATTGGATTCTGTTGGTAGAGCTCTTTCAAGAATACACAGTATTGAAGATATAAATTGCGTTGTAGTTAGGAACTTGTTGACACTTCCCTGGATAATTATGCTGATTAATTTGCTGATAATAGCATTAGTGAAAACATTAGTTTCTTAATCCCTATTTTTCTCTTGACATTTTGTATTTTAGTACTTCAGATTCTCATTTTGAGGGCTTTGAAATGTCTGTATAGTCTTAAATTGTTTCTTACTAATGGTTTTCAGAAATACCTAGCAAGTTAATAGAAACCAATAAACATTTTAATTTGAATGCATTATACCTGCTGGGACAGAAATGACTGCCCCTCTTGTTCATAACATTTTCTAAATTTTCATCTAGTCTTTGCCGACCTTTTAAAATTGTTTGCCATCTGCTTGGCTATAAATCTTATCAACTGGTCACGTTGTTAGAGGTGGTATCAGACTTTGCAGTTTTAAATTAATTTTATAAATGAAGATTATTTGGTTTAAGTTCAGTAGTGAAAGAAACCCAAGGCATACTTAACGATTTGTTGAAAGCTAGATTATTTGATTGAATTGGAAAAGGATTAATTGGCTTGCGTTTCTTCAGGGAGAATTTATCTGTTGAAATGCCGAAGCGTTTATTGTTAAATGCTTTGTGTTTCTCAGATAAAGTGCCAAAGAGTATCTGTCAACTGATTATTATAAATTAGTAAATTCATCACCCCAGTCTTTTCCCCTTCTGTAGGGAGGGAAGGCGTAAGAATATTCCCTCTCTGAAAGCTTTTCCAAAACAAAAAGCCCGGTGACTTTTCTTGCTTAGAGGCTGTGGGGCTGGCATCACTCAAGTGATGAAAGGAAGGCCTCCTTGCCTAACCAGTACAAACGAGCAAAAATCAGAGTTAGAGAGGCTCAGTTCTGTTTCTTTTGTTTGTTCCAAGAACATGATAGGTTTGACATTAGTAACCAGTTAAGATATTTTATTGAAAACAGTGGTAACGTAGAACTCCTGTAGTTGTTTGAGGTAAATTGAGGGGTAAAATGAATGCCCATTGAATGAATTCAGGTGGGTGAGAGGTGTTCTGGTTTTGCTCTGGGTAAACCATCACTCCAGTTCCTCTATTTCTTGTCAGTAACGAACGTGGTCTTTCGTGGAGGTTGCTGACCCACGCCCTTTCCATTTATATTACTTAATGGCCTGTGGGGAGTATCTTCCTCTTAGCAGTGAGAGTATAATCCAGTGTATTCTGTGCCTTCACTTTGACCTGGTTAAATTGGGTAACTTACTGGTGGGAAGACCACTCAGGTGAACTGGGTTGGTATCTGCTGTTGGATGGGTAGGAGGCAGGAATGATGAAGGACAGGAGGGAAAAGGCCTTGGGAGGGTGTGTCCCCCTCTATGCCCCTCAGAGGTCACTTTCTTTTAGCCCTAAGTGTATTCATTTTACAGAATTTTCCATTTTTTTCCTACCTCTCAATCAGGTATCACTTTACTTCTTAATGAATCACTCACTAAGGTCATTTAAAAAGTTGTATGGAACTAGCAGAATATTTTCATTAACTTTGAGAAGCAATTTCCAACTGTGCTGTGTTCGACAATGGGGCATATTTTCTCCCCTAAGTTACCGCAGACTGGAAAGAAGCTGATTTTTATCAAAAAGTTTTTGCTTTTACTAAGAGTCAGTTAAAGAGCCGCCTTTTTTTTTTTTAAAGATAGACTGAGATTTATAAACCCTATTAATTAGCTACAAAAGCAGATTATCTCCTAAAAGAAAACTGCAGTTTCCAAGGTGATTTAATCATCACATCTAATTGGAAAGTAAAGTAAGTCACTATTTCTTAGGACCTAAAGTATAATCAGGAAAAATTAACCCATGTAATGGGGCGTTGTCATCTTTGAACTTGTAATTTTGGTTAACATCCAAGGAAGCAGCTTTTATTGAAGTACACCTGGAAAAAGACTGCTATAAAACTCTAGGCAACTTGACACATTTTTTTCTATTCTTTCCTTTGCCATGATGTAGGTTGTAGGGTAAGATCAGCTTGTGTGATTTATATTTGGTGATGGTTCTTTGAGGCATTGCTACCTAATTATAAAAAAGTATTGTACATTCTTCCATAATCTATAAGAGTTTGGAAACTTTCTAGAAGAAAATCCAAGTCATTTTTTTTGTGGAGCAATCACATATGTATGTTTTTTCTTTTAGGTTCAAGAATTGACCAAGGAATGGACAAATAAGTGGAATGAAACCCAAAATATTTTGAAAGTAAGGACTATAAAAAAGTGTCGTGATCTTACTGTGCTGGCTTAAGTAGGTAAAACTTCTTTTCTGTCTCCCTCAAAAATGGCGACTGTGTGCTTTGCTTTAAGGTAAGATCGGTGGAATTGATTAGTGACTTTTGGGAGGCTGGGACTCTGGTTTGATTTTGAAGAGATGGGAAAGCGAGCTATTAGTCATTAAAAGCTGTGTGTTTAGGGGTGATGCTGATACTTAAGATATTTGCTCTCACTTGTGGAGTTTTTCCATTTTTGAGTCAGCACATTATTAAATTCCATTTAATATTCAAGGGCACCCACTTTGCCTTTCTGCTTTTGTTAAACCCAGTATAAAAGCAATATGTTAAATAAAAAAAATACTTCTCATGGCAGTATTGTGGAATATGTGTGCATAGCATGGCTAGACTTCAGAAATTTCTCAACTAGTAATTTCCTATTGGAATTTTTCTCTGTATGTCTCAAAGGCTAGGCAGTGATGGTCTGCATTCTTGGCAAGATTCATGGTGAAAAGATGTCAGTAATGGCCTCCGAGTTTCATACTCTGTGCTTCAAAATACACGTTTCTTTGTGGTCCCATTTTTTGCTGAGGTCGTAGGAAACTCGTGTCATCCGTGGAGGGTCAGCCATGTTAGGTTTGAGGTTCAGACTGGAATTTTATGCTTTGATAGCGTCTGTCTGTCCTTACACATGAGAGAAGA
Source organism: Stenella coeruleoalba (assembly GCF_951394435.1). NCBI lineage: Eukaryota > Metazoa > Chordata > Mammalia > Artiodactyla > Delphinidae > Stenella > Stenella coeruleoalba. Next base: position 42,864,645 of record NC_137161.1, on the reverse strand, counting down.
CGATTCAGAGGTGATTGGTGAATCCTGGGTTTGCTTTTGAGGTCTGTTGAGGTAAAACTTTCCCAGAGGACGGAATCTCCCTTGAATATGGGCGAGGCTGGATAGATGAGGTTTAGGTATGTGTCTTGGCAGAAGCCTGACTTGGACGCCGTTCACGTGAAGAGGGGGCACCTGGTGACCGTTTCACAGGGGAAACTTTTGAAGACCTGGAGTAGCCATTGAGTCACTCTCTGAGAGTGGGGTCAGCATTACATTATGTATAGTTTCCTTGTACCATTTAGCAAGCTGGCCTGCCCTGGGGGCTAAAAAGCTTACTTCTCATGAGCGGGGTTGAGCTGCAGTCCTCGGTGGCCATGGGTCATGACTGGTCCTGGAGATATTCTTTCCAGTTGCAGAAAGCCCTGCAGTAAGTGAGGCTTCTGCGTCCAGACTTTTCTTTCCTCCTGATGATGATGATAATGTTGTGTTATTTTGAGGTACTTTCTCAGCGTTTGTTGTTTTGAGAGGTTTTCGTGCAGGAAACTGAGCAAAGACTTCAGTTGCAATTCTGAAGAGTCAGGTGGGGAATAAGCACCAGCAAAGATGTGACTGTTTTCATCGTTTATGTTGCATCAACTCGGAGAAGTAGTGCTGCAGCCCCAGACTTACGTAGCCCAGCCGTTGGACCGTTCAAGGCACCACGTATACTTTCCTCAGCAAATTTGCCAGAAAGGGAGGACTGAAATCTGCTGCACGTAAGGAAAGGAGAAATCTAGTAGCTAGCTGTTTGAAAAGCCATTAGTATACATAGTGCCTTTTAGCACAGAAGGCAATGCCGCAGTGAATGCAGATCGCAGCCCATCTGCCTGGTCTCGCCTCGTCACCGCGGTAGGGGTTTTACAACAGCCTTGCAGAGCTATCCACACTGAGTCACCATGGTGAACCCCTGAACTTTTGCTCATAATGTTATTCCGGGCCTGGAAACGAAATCCTCCTTCAATTCCAATTCTGTTTTTCATAAATCTTACTATTTTTATTTTGTATAACGTCTGAGATGAGAATAGAGAGGTGTTATGTGCTAGGTGTTAAAGGTTATGGGAAAGGCTAATGATATTTCAGATTTTTCCCTTCGTTTGAGCTGGCAAGCCCTTTGTAGATTTCTCTGCTGGGGTCTGTGTTTTAAATCTGGACTTGTTTTCTGCTCACATTTGGCATTTTAAGAGCTGTCTTCATCTCCTATTGGAAGACAGTGCCTGAGGCCTGAGGGGAAGAAGAGAGCTACTCAAATGTTTTTGAAAACATTCTTTGGAAATCGATGGGGAAAGGGATTGTTTCTCGATGAGTTTGTATCTGTGTGGTTTGTGTGATTCCCGTATTTTTGCTGTCTGACTTCTCCTTCATCAGCTCTTGTTCCAGTAAAGCTGCATAGAACCCACTCCAACCCAGCGGCTTCGGACAACATTTATTTTCCCTCGCTCACGTGCACGTTGGCTGGGGGTCGGCTGGGCTGGGCTGGCTGGGCTTGGATCCCGGCTATGGGCGGCTTCCAGGTCTGTCTCTCCTTCTGTGGGACTGGGTGGTTGTCCAGAACATGACCTATGGTCACGGCCCAGGTAGAAGCAGGTGGGCCTGGTCTTGCAAGCACATTTCAAGCTTCTGCTTGTATCATGGCCAAAGCAAGTCACTGGGCTGAACAGAAAGTCACAGGGGAAGAAGTGTATTTCACCCGTGAAAGGGCCGCGGCAAGGGTGTAAGTGTATAATCCTGCTTTGAGATCAGTGGTTTAATCGACACAGGCCCCTGTTAAAATACAGATCTTTAAATTCTGGGAACTTGCTCCTCTACTGCATTTGCCCATGCTGTAGAGACAGGCTCAGTGAAGCAGTAAATTCCCAGGATTATCTTCATCATCAGGGCTTGGTCGTTTACTCTGCAACTATATCATCCCTTCCAAGCCCCAAATCCTGAACATCCAAGGAGAGACCTCTGGGGGGAAGACTGAGAGTGAGACCGTCCAGGGGACAGAAGGGAGATACAGGGATACTTCGGTGCCTGTTGGCACAGTGAGAGCCTGCCTTGTTGCTTTTTCTTGCCCGAGCTGTTAGAGGCTCAGAAACCAAGGAGTGACTTTGTTCCCTTGTTTGTGATCTGGTCTGTGGCTTTCCTTGCTGGGGATGAGTGAAGGCCTAGGCGTGTTGAGTGGGGTGGAGAAGGGGTGAAAGGCGCTTGGACAAGAGGTGCCGTCTGGGGGCTTCCCTGGTGGCACAGTGGTTGGGAGTCCGCCTGCCGATGCAGAGGACGCGGGTTCGTGCCCTGGTCCGGGAATATCCCACATGCCGCGGAGCGGCTGGGCCCGTGAGCCATGGCCGCTGAGCCTGCGCGTCCGGAGCCTGTGCTCCACAACGGGAGAGGCCACAACAGTGAGAGGCCCACGTACCGCCAAAAAAGAAAAAAAAAAAGGGTTGCCGGCTGTTTGCAGCCGGGCTGGTGGCGCCGTGGTGATAACGCGCGTGCCTCGGGCTTTGATCTGCCAGCTCTGTCTCAGGCTTCAGGGCTCTTTCTGAGTCACTGGTGGGTTGTGACACTTACCCACAGTGTCACACATCCTTGTCCCCAGCTTGGAAGTCAGGCGGATGGCAACCTGTTCGTTATACCCAGGTCACAAGAGGTGACAAATTGCTCGGTGTTACGATATAAGTAGCTAATGACAGTGGAAAGTGTGTTCATCTTGAGGAGACCTTTCTTAGGCAGGTAGGTAATGTGGGCTCTATTATCGTCTACAGCCTGCGCTGTGTATGCACTCTCTTGCCCCTTAATCTACCTTCCTCATTTTCATTAATCTCCATTTCTATAAATTAAAGTTCAGACTCCCTTGCCTGGCCCCCAGGGGCACTGAGCTCCTTCTTGGCTCCGCGTGTCCCATCACAGCTCTGTCCGCCCCGTGCTCCCGGGCCCCCGTCCCTCCCGGCCAGGTGTCTCACTGGTCCCTGTGCGCACTGGGTGTTGGGTTTCTGGGGGTCTCTTGGCCTTTGCCTATGTTGCTCCCTCATTTGAGATGCTCCCCTCTCTACGATTCCACCATGAAGCTCTCTCTGGTCACTCTTCTCTCCCACTTACCGGATAAAATGATTTTGTTTTCCTCTGGCTTTTGTAAAGGCATTTCGTTCTGCCTTTGTCACAGCATTCATCATAATCGGAATTTGGTGGTCTTAGTTTCTCCCTCTAAGCAGGAGCAGAATCTGGGCAGGGACTGTCTCTTGATCATTCTGTGAACCAGCTCCTAGAACTCCGCTTCTCACAGAGCAGGCATACGGTGAAAACTTACTGGATTAAAGTAGTAACAAGAAAAAAACCCAAAACCTTTATATTAGTTTGCTAGTGCTGTCAAAACAAAACATCACAGACTGGGTGGCTTAAACAGCAGACATTTATTTGCTCACAGTCCTGGAGGCTAGAAGTCAAAGATCAAGGTGTCGGTAGGGTTGCTTTGTCCTGAAGCCTCCCTCTCTCCTTGGCTAGTGGATGCTGCCTGCTCTCTGGGCCCTCACGTGGCCTTTTCTCTGTGTGCCTGTAGCCCTGGTCGCCCTCTGTGTCCTAATCTCCTCTTCTTATAAGGACATTGGTCAGATTGGATTAGGGCTCAGCCTAATGGCTTCTTTTTAACATAACTACATCTTTAAAGGCTGTATCTCCAAATGTAGTCACATCCTGAGATACTGGGGCTTAGGGCTTCAACATATGAACTTTAGGGGAACACGTTTCAGCCCATAACAACCTTGAACTGCGCAAACCTGATGAGACGGTGGGAAAAGTAACACGGGGTGTTGTGCAGGCAGTGGTCTTGCCCTGGTGATGCTCCTGCCTGTACATTCCGTCCTGTTTGTCTCACTCCTGTTTGAAAGGCTCGTATATGACTGTGTATTTTTCATTCTTGGAAGGAATGTGGCTGCATTCCTTTTGATTATAGTCCAGTCTTTCATTTGGGTCAGTTAGACCTTTGCTGCTCAGTGTGTGGTTCCGCACCAGCAGCGTCAGCATCACCTGTGAGCTGGTTAGAATTGCAGGTTCTCAGGCCCCACTGCAGACTTCCTAAGTCAGAATCTGTATTTTAATAAGATGCCCAGGTGATGGGTCTGCACCTTATGGTTTGAGTGCAGGACCTGAAAAGCTGAGGAAGGAAAGGTGGGGCCGTCTTGGGCTCCTTTGCCCTCATTTCCGTTTTTCCCCTTCTTCTCTGCCCTGTCTGGTGGAGAGCTGACGGGGTGGACTGCCCTTTCCTGAGTGGGACTCACTGTGTGAGGGTTGGAGGGAGAAACCAGACCTTGTCTGCACCGTTTTCCTGCAGAATCCACACGGCCCATCCCTGGTGTGGTGCTGCCTGGTGATGCAGCCCTGGCTTCCAGAAACACCTTCTCCCCTGTCCCTCCTACCCAGGGGTGATGCTGGTTTCCTTATCAGTTTGCGGATGACCTCACCATCCCCGCTGGCTTCCCAGCTCTTCCTTTAGCCGAGTAACCAGTTTCCTGTCTTAAAGCCCCCGGGATGTAAATGCCTGGTATTTCTGTCTGATACCGGAGTCTGCACCCCATCTCCTGCCTGGCACTGCCAGCTGCTCAGAACCTGTGTTAACGGTACTCTTCTTTTTGGTCTGTCTTTCTAGTGTCTTAGACTGCTACCCCAATGTGTTTTTCATCCTGCTGAATTTGTCTTAAGCTGTGATAACTTTGGGGTCTTGGAACTTAATGTTGTGATAAGTCCGGCTTCTACTAGGCCTGGGGTCCGCGCATTCCCGAAGCCTTTGTGTCGGCTCTCCTTTCCCACGGCTTCAATGTGGCGCTGACTGCTTAGTGTTTGAAGTGGTTTATAAAGTGGCTACTTAATACCCCTTAATGTCCCTTTTGGCCTGACTTTTTATAGATCCCGTATGTCTTATTGCTGATGAATTGTTTCAAGTCATGAGGAGTCCCCCGATTCTTTGTCCTCTCACTCTCACTTTCTCTCACCCCACCCCACCCTGTATGCACCTTTTTCGTTTGTCCACTCTGGACATGTTTTAGTTTCTCTGTTCTAGCGTTTTCTAAATGATTAAAATGAAACCCTCAGAGATATGTTACCTGACTTGCAAATAACTCCTTGAACTCTGCACTGCAGGATAAATCACAGCGCATGTGGACCTCAGGGGGCAGCTCTCCGGCGTCTGACAGGTGGTGCAGCAGAAGGGACCGCCGCTCTGTGCAGGGTCTGTCTAGAGCCTGGCTGCCGTGTGGTGCTCGGAGCCCCGAGACCGCGCTCTGTTGAATCCCCCAGCATTGGTTATTCTGCTCAGTTTTTAATGAATAAGGTCTCTTCCTTACTGAAAACACATCCTTTGATTACTCTAGTGCTTGACTTGCTTTTGTGTTTTCATGGCTCTGCACGGGGTATCCGACTGTGGTTTGGCATGGGGCGGGCGGCTGGAGTGAGGAAGCAGGCTGCCCACAGGCAGAGGCTGTCACTGGAGAGGCTGGTCCTGGAAAAGTGAGCGATTTCTGCAAGTAGAAGTTGAATTAAAGTGTTGTTGTTTTTTTTTCCCGGACGTTAATTATATGGGTTGTTTTTCTTACGGTAAACAATACTGAGTTGAACGTGGAGGATGGCGCGTATTTGAATCTATGTGATGATGGGATCCTAATGCAAGTGATTTCCTCTTAAATTGTGCTGGTGTTTTACCGTCCCTTCTCTGGGGAGCAGAAGAGGCAGGTTACTACAGGCCCCTGGCAGGAGTGGGTCACACATTGATGGAAGAAATTTTTTTTTTACTTTTTCAGAATGTTTTGACTAATAAGAAATAGAGTAAAATGAAATTGGAATCCTTTGCTGGCGTCAGATTTTCTGAGCTCGAATTTCATGGAGAGGCAAACTTGAAACCAACTTATTTCTGTTTTATGGTAGAATCAATCAGCTGAACTTTTGTCTCTGGAAGACTATGGCATCCTATAAAACAAGTTTTTCCTGCTGTCTGCAGTTTTCCATTTTGTGGAGGAGACGTGTGTTGGGGAGTGTGTGTTGGATTTGGAAGCAACACTGATACCTGGGACGGCTGCTCAGCCGGTCAGGTCTGTGGGCCTCTGGGCTCCTGCTGCCCAGGGCACTGGGTACTCTGGTTTCTCGGTAACTCACAGACAAAGTGATGGAGAGGTGACACTTTTTGTGGCCTGTGTCTCCTTTAGAATCAGTTAATCTTAACCTCTTCTTGGTACAAGAATTGAACCTGCGGGTAGCTCGAGGATAGCATTCTATTTATGGACATTGATTTGCTTAGATTTTGGATTAAGGAGGAGACGTCTCCTCCTTAGTGACCCAGCCATGGGGCACCTTCCTTATTAGCAGCCATTTGGGCATTTGATGGTTCAAAATTCTGACCTAATAAGACAGTCACGCATACTGTTTCTAGCTTTAGGAGAAATTTTTTGTCTCCCTGCTTTCTTTAATGCTCGGACTAATGTGAATGACTCCGTGTCTGTTTGAACAGAAGTCACCGTCAGTACCCCCATGTACAAAGCCCTTTGTCTGTCCGTCGTGCATTCACACATACTGTCTCGTTGGCTGGTTCTTGATCTGAAACACAAGGAAGAAGATGTTATCGCACTTGATATAGTACGCAGTTGTTAATTTGTTGACCTCTCGTTAAAGTTAGACTGTGGCTGTTAATTTCCATCAGACTGTGTGTTCTCCTCTTTGTCAAGTTCTGCTCTTGCAGCTGTTTTTTAAGATGAAAGGCGAAATAATAACGTTCATTGTTCTCTGAAACTGGGGTTTGATAATTAATAGGGGAGATGACTGTCGGCACTACGGCACTGGAGGTCGATGGAGAACGTGGCCGGGTCAGAGGCTAAGCGAGCTGTTCCCAGAACCAGCTCTGATGCTGTTAATAACGCCAAGCCTACCTTATTTTCCATGGCAGTTTTCGTCTTGAACGAGCTGCTCATAAATAAAGGTATTGCAAGTATAGGTTGGTTCTTACTTTTGAATAGCGTTTCTGGAGCAGTAAGGCTCAGAAATAAGTCAAATGCGCCCCGTTAAATGTTGGAACCGTGATAAATTATTTTGAATTCATATGGGATATTCCTTCTGATCTTTTGCAGTGAGGTGTATACGCTGACAGGCTCTTACTGCGTGTTTATTGCCACGGCCAGGGAGGAGAAGATTGCCTGGTCATATGGAAGTGTGCTTTATGTGCACCTGAACTCACTGCGGGTGCTAGACTGTAGGAACTTGGTTTCGTTGTCAAGAAAGCTTAAAAGGCGACCATTTCATGGTACAATCAGTTTATTGTTCATGTCCCCCGGGAACATACTTAACTCACCTTGGAGCAGTCCTGAGAGTCGTGAGTTCGGAGAGGAGTGGGTGGAGGTAGAGAGAGCTGGGAGCGAGGCGCTCGTCCTTTGCCCGCCTGGTCTGATGACTTGTGTCTGTGTGTATTCTGACAGACACAACATGCACAGTATGTCTGCATATTCGGTCCCTTTCTGTGTCTCAGAACCTCACTGTAAGATGCAGATGGTAATGGTACCTGTCCTATAAGGTGAGAACAGTGTCCGTAGTCAGTGTTGTAAGCATTATAGTAATGTTAGCCCGTTTTTCCTTTTTCTTTCTTATTGAGATATTAGTGACACCTAACATTATATTAGTTTCAGGTGTACAGCATAACGGTTCACTATTTGTATATTTTGTGACGTGATCACCACAATAAGTCTGGTTAACATTCTTTAGCATAATTACATTTTTTTCTTGTGATGAGAACTTTTTTAAGATCTACTGTCGTAGCAACGTTCAAATAATGCAATAAGCGTTATTAACTGTAGTCACCATACTGTACAGTGCGTCCTCAGGACGTTATTTTGTGACTGGAAGTCTGTACCTTTTGACCACATTCACCCCTTTCATTTCATACACTGTCCCCTCTGGCAACCACCAAACCACCAATCTGTTCTCTGTATCTGTGAGCTCAGGTGTTTTTAGATTTAACATACAATTGACCATTTTTCTTACTTGTTTCATTTTCTCCAAATCCATCCTCTTACATGTGAAACTGGCTTGACAGTAATATATGTCTTCTCAATTGGTCAGAAAAGCCAGAACTTGTGTATATGCAAACTTTTAAAAGTATAGTTTTATGCAGCTACAACAGGGCATTACTCATAAGACATTTTATCATGTGGTATTTTATGTTTGTTAATTTTGAATAACAGAAAACCCAGTTCCAAACTGGCTTAAATGGTAGAAGAGGAGTGGTCAGGCGGTAGGGTAGAAATTAGGCACGGTTTGACCAGGGCACTGGCTCTGGTTCTCCGGGACTGTTCTTCGTTTTGCCTTTTTGGTGTAATGACTTCATCTTCAGGCTCTCAGAATGGCCAAGTGAGAGCAGCAATTATAGCTTTATATTTACCCATCACACCATCTAAATTCAGAGTCTGGGTTTCAGAGTCTCCAGCAAAGTTCTGAGCTTTGCACTGATTGGTTGATGCATTTGTGAACCAATCCCTGCACCAGCCTGGTGCTGACTGGCTTAGGCCTGGGTTATCTCCAGTAATCACTTTGAGAAGAGAATCGATTATGCTGATTGCTTGAGACAACCACCTTTGAGCTGGACTGAGGTCAGGCCCATTCACTGCAGCTGCTGTGCACCGTGGGGTGGGCTGGGGGCAGGCGAATCTTGGTGACACCATCCGCGTTTTCTGCTGGACGTAGAACCTGGTCACTTACTGTAATGTGGAATATATTAAAGGCAAACAGAAGATGCAACTTAGTTGAAGTGTTCTTTTATTTCTTAAGAGAAAATATTTTCAAACACTTCCTTTATGACTCCGAAGTCCTGTATTCAGGTGGAAGACTATGTGAAAGGGCCCCTGAGTATCTGTACCATGGTGGGAACATTCCATACAGGAGAAATCGCTCTTCTCTGGTGTTAGAATTGAAGGATGGCACACAATGAATTCCACATATTTAAACACATTTCTCTTCCCTTTTTCAGGTTGATTATGTGATTTAAAATGAGCTCTGAATGAGCGTCTGTTCTCTTCTTCAGCTTTTCGTATGTGGTTTTGAATTTGGCTTAATTTCCCGTTGACCCCTTTAGCTTGATGCTTCCCAGCCCAGTCTGCCTAGCAACAGTGGCTATGAGTGGCGAGTTGGCACTGCCCTCCATTTGTAGCACAACAGCAGGTTTTAGGAGATCACTGTTCCTTAGCATCCGGGTTGATTTTGCCTTTGCGTCATTGAAGGATGACCATCGTTTCTCTTAACTCCAGGCAGTAGAACTCCAAGTCTCTTAGCAAAAGTGGTGGTTTTAAGAAGTATGTATCTGTAAGACAGGACCATTAGCAATGGGCAGCAACTGAAAAGCAAATATGGAGCTAGGTTGCATGTGAATATTTATTATCAGGATATTCTGATACTTGCAAGGGGGGGGATGGTTATAGATTTCTACTGTCTTTATATATATAATATATATATATATTATAACTGTCTTTATGTAATACTTTGTAGCGCCAGCTTTACCAGATAAAAACAGCCTTCCTGAGCAAGTCAGCTGTGTGTAAGAGGAGTGGTTTCCAAACAGCTGTGATTTCTCCTTGAAAGAATCTAACAACACAGATATCACCAAAGATGCTCATTTTCTTCTAGATCCAGTCTACTCTATATTAATGAATTATATTTAAGCCTTTCTTGTCCTTGCTATTAAAGTAAAAATTACACTGGCATTTCCAGCAGATTGGGGGACTGAAATGAAGCAACAGAACTTGCTATGATCTTTCAGTTGCTAAGTCCAGTTTCTCATCCAAAGCAACCTAAATACCAGTTATTCTGCACGTCATGCAAGCTGATTTTCCATACGGAAGTGGTTTCCACTCAGAATACCTTGCGGGCCTTTTTAAAAGACCATCTTCTGGGCTCTGCAGTGTCGTGGAAGGAGAGATGTTGGGGATGGTACCCCCAAATCTCTATTTTTTTTTTCTTTTCTTTTTTTGCGGTATGCGGGCCTGTCACTGCTGTGGCCTCTCCCGTTGCAGAGCACAGGCTCCGGACGTGCAGGCTCAGCGGCCATGGCTCACGGGCCCAGCCGCCCCGCGGCATGTGGGATCCTCCCGGACCGGGGCACGAACCCGTGTCCCCTGCATCGGCAGGCGGACTTTCAACCACTGCGCCACCAGGGAAGCCCCGCAAATCTCTATTTTTAAACAAGTGCCCTGAGCCTCACAGGAGTTGCGACCCACAGGCCTAGGCGTGTGGAAGATTATCCCCTGAAGCACATCTCGACATGTGTATCGCATGGGTGAGGGCTCCCAGGAAAAAACGGCACGTGTAAGTTCTTGCAGGGTTTTGTAGTCCCCGAATTGCACACTCATGCAGGCATATGGAGACGTTGGGGGATGCTATTTGAACAGAAATTTCAGCTGAATAGATTATTGTTAAATAGGGTGGTTTGTTCACAGGACCTTTTAAAAAGCTATTTGCGTTTATTTTTTTAAATTGAGGCTCAGCATACACAAAGTGTGCACATTTGAAGTGTGCAACTTGGTGAACTTGTAAAAGAGCACACGTCTGAAGTGTCCAGCTCATGAGTTGTCATCTGTGTGTGCACCCCTGTAACCCACACCCAGGTTGAGATACGGACTATTTCCTACTCCCCAGAGGTTCCCTCTTGTCCCTCCCTAGTCAGTTACTTCCTGTCCTCCTCTCCCAGAGATGTTCTGACAACTGTTATGTAGATGAGTTTTGCCTTCCTTAGTTCCTGCAGTATGTCCTGTGTTCGTTTCTGGCTTCTTCTGTGCAGCCTGTTGTCTTTAAGATTCATTCTTGCCGTGTTTAGTAGTAGTTTCTTCTTTATTATGTGACTGTACCACGTTCTTTTTATCCATTCTCCTGCTGGTTAGCTCCATTTGGGTTCGTATCTCCAATCTTTTGGTTATTATGAATAGCGCTTCTAGGAACATACTGGAACGTGTTTTGTTGGGTGTGTGCATTCACTGGGCCCCCTGCCCCAGTGGATCAGGTCTGGACTCAGCAGGAGCACCTTTCTCCCCGCCCACCCCCCTCCTGCCCCCAGTCCACAAACAGCAGATGTTTGCCTTTAGTCTGTGTGGGTACCTCATGTAATGTTTGTTTTCTCTGTTGTCATCTGGATCTAGTCTAACTGGGTAGGTAACACAAATTCTGATTTCTGTAGATTTTTAGAACGACAATTTTGAAGGTCTTCAGTGAGCTGAATACATTCTTTGTGGGTTTTTTTCCCTGCAAGTCCTCTTTTCTCACAGCTAGGTATTTAATGATTTGTTTTCTGTAAATCTATTGTAGTATGTCTGGTTTTCCTTTGCCAGACTCTGAGGTAGAGACATGTTTAAATTGTTTTTGGACCCCCTCAAACTGCCTTGCATTTAATAATTAATATTGATAATATTGATAGGGATAATAGTGGGTAATATTTACTGCACTCTTCCTGTGTGCCAGGCATTGTTCTAAGCCAGCACTGTTTAATAGAAATGTAGTGCAAGCCACATACGGGAATTCAGATTTTCTAATAGCCACATTTAAAAAGAAACAGTTGAAATTAATTTTAACAGTACATTTTATTTAACCCATTATATGAAAAATTTACGATTTTGACAGATAATCAATATAAAAATTATTAGTGAGGGCTTCCCTGGTGGCGCAGTGGTTGAGAGTCCGCCTGCCGATGCAGGGGACACGGGTTCGTGCCCCGGTCCGAGAAGATCCCACATGCCGCGGGGTGGCTGGGCCCGTGAGCCATGGTCGCTAAGCCTGCGCGTCTGCAGACTGTGCTCTGCAACGGGAGAGGCCACAACAGTGAGAGGCCCGCATACAGCAAAAAAAAAAAAAATTATTAGTGAGGAACATAATTTTTTAAAATCTTCGACGTGGCGTGAAGTTTACATTTACAGTGCCTCTCAATTCACTGCTAAATTTGCATTGGATACAATTGATCTGTATTTTGATTTTATTAAATTTACAGTTGAAAAGTAGATTCTCACTGCAATGTATGTTCCAAACATGTGTAAAAGTTTTCCAGTCACTTAACTGAGTGCAGTTTAAAATTTAAACGAATGAGTTGTTAGCCAGATCGCAAGTGCTTGATAGCCACACACACGCATTCTGCTCAGCAGCCTTATGCAAGGGGAATATATATTTTTTCACTTTATAGACAAGGAAACTGAGGCCCAGAGGGCACTCAGTTAAGGAAGGAATAGGTGAGGTCAGCATTTGAACCCTGTCTCAAAGTTTGCTTGTGTCCCCACTATGCTGTCTAGTTCTTAATTGTTCCAAACTGACCTCACTTTTTTTTTTCATGTTCTAATTCATTGGTTTTTTTGTTTTTTTTTGTCTTTCTCTGACCGTTGTCTTTTTGGCTTTTTCGTGTTTAAAGATTGATGAAAAAAAGTTGTCTGAAAAAGTGAGCCTGAATTTGCCGTGAATTTGGTTGTTCATCAGTGTTTTAAAAACCAGCATGGCTGGTGGCCACTGTTTAAGCACCATCTGCTCTGTTATCTCTATAAATGTCAAGGCACGATTTGCTTTCCCTAAAGCAAAAGCTCAGGTTTCCTTCTGCATCTTGTAACGCTCTTTCTTTAATCACGACTCTGATGTGTTTTATTTCCACCAAGGTGTGCGTAGTCATTTCTTCTGCCTTGGCTCGTTTCTAGCCTTTTTCTTAAGCCCAGAGTCGTGGTTATTTCCCTGGGTATAATTTTTTTTTCCTGATGTGTTATTAGCTTTGTTCTTATATTAATGATTTCTCTGAGCATATTTCAGGTTCTTGTTTTTTTTTTTGAACTGTATCCAACCAGCTGTGTGTTCCTGTCTACCTTTGTAGGTAATATTTTACTTCATATGAGACTGGCTTTTATACAGTTGTTCTATTGCCCTCTACTACAATGATGGTTGTTTATAAAACAGAGATCTGAAATGTGCTCTCTGGCGAGGAAAAGTGGTCCAGATGTGCAAAGTGTTATTTTTTTGAGTGCTACATACGAGGAAAGGAGGTGCAGTTCTGGTTTTGCTGTATTTCATCCACAGTCAGTGTGCCATGTTCCCAGTTTCTCCAAGATTGCCTTTTCCTCCCCTTTTTTTGAGGTTCCCCTTCTCCTGTGTGTGGATGTCCTGTGCACCTGTCACCTTTCACTGCTTATCTCGTTTGAATGAAATGGATAAAAGCTGTGTCCTTTCTTGAGTTTTTACCCATTCTGAGTGGTTGCACAATTCATTCTTTTGAAATATCTTGACTATTTTATAATTAGTTAAGTTGTCTTAACTGAGGTGACCCGGCTTTTACACTTGGATTTATCCCTAACTAGTTGTGTGACTTTGACCGAATTATTCTCTCTCTCTCTCTCTCTGTGTGTCTCATTTTTTTCAGTCATGACCAGGTGGGCTGGTGAGGTGAGCTCTCAGATTTCCTTCTGTTTGAGAAGGTTGTGGGTTCTTTCTCAGGAGGCTGCATGGAATTATCCCTGTGGGTCCCCTATCTTGGGCTTGGGTCCCAGATGGCTTCCTTTTGGTCCCTTGCTATGGGACTTCTTTTGTTCTGGACCACTCTTCCTTTGTGAACGTGCCCTGAGCGCTGTTCTCAGTCCGGGCATTTATGTATCATGTACGTATGGCATGTTACACAAATCATTTGTCCTGCTGGATGGATTTTCATAAACTGAATGCACCCATATGCCCCATGTCTGGGGGAAGAAACAGAACGTGATCAGCCCCTGGGTGTCCCTGCTGTGCCCCCTTCTAGTCATTCCTCCCTCCAAGGAAGATGTCTGGCTTAACTCTAAAAGCATAGCTTGGTTTATCCTGCTTTCAAACTTTATACATATGGAACCATACAGAACGTATTTTTTAGGTGACTGGCTTCATTTGTTCTGCATTGTGTTTGTGAGATCCGTCTATGTTTTTTGCAAAGTTGTGTTTATTTTCATTGTTGCATAGTATTATATAATGTGGCTGTATCACAGTTTATTCATTCTACTCTTTGAATTTGGGTTGTTTCCTGGTTTGGGCTGTTAGAAATAGTGCTGCTGTGAACCTTCCTGTATGTACTGTGAGCGAATGTACATGTTTCTGATGGGTGTATGCCTAGAAGAATTACTGGGTCAATAGAGCGGGTGTCCGCTCTTCTTTAGTAGGTACTGAAAATAGTTTTCCAAAGTGGTTATACCATTCGCACTCCCACCTGCCACGTGTGAGGGTTCCATCTCCTCCCCAACATTTGCTGTTTTCTGTCCTTTTTTTTTTGCCATTTTTGTTGGGTGTGCAGTGGTGTCACATGGTGGTCCTGTTTTGAATTTCCTGATGGTATAAAAAACAAACCTTATTACCATTATTTTTAATTAGCCTCTTTCCCAAATGACTTCTCCTCGGACCTTGTCATCAAGTGAGTTGTCCCGTGTTTCCTCTCCTCTGTCACCGGGCGCTGCTCCAGCCTTCTCCAGCTCCCCTCACATTGTCTGTGCGTAGACTTCCTCCCCACAACCCTATCCTGGAGAGCGGTCACTCACTCCTCCTGGAGAGCCGTCACTCTCTCTTCCTGGAGAGCTGTCACTCACTCCTCCTGGAGAGCCGTCACTCTCTCTTCCTGGAGACCTGTCACTCACTCATCCTGGAGAGCCGTCACTCTCTCTTCCTGGAGAGCCGTCACTCACTTGTCCTAGAGAGCCGTTGCACTCATCCTGGAGAGCTGTCACTCACTCAGACACCAGCTCATCACAAATGCTCTAGGGCGGGGGGGGGGGGTCCCTCCTGAGATACTTGGGGGATACCAGTGCAGTGATCAGAAATAGACCCAAACCTGGTGGGTCTTTAGGGTTCAACTCCTCTCATTTCCTGTCTTGGTGGAGTTTGACTACTCCTTCTCCTGGTCTCCTCACCCCTGAGGTCTCTTTTCAGCTCTTCTATGACAGAGCTGTTACTTTTAGCTAGGTCAGCATCCTTTCTGCAAAGTTAGAGAGTAATAACCATAATTGTAGTAGGAAACTCCAGGCAGATTTTAAATTTCTTAGATCTCCTTCCTCATCTTAGAAAGCCTTTTCGAGAAACATTCCCTGTAAACTAAACAAAGACCTCGACTGGGGGACGGGGAAGTGGAGGGAACGGCCCAGATGCACATCATTCAGGGCCCCTCGGGACTGGAGGGACTCGTGAGAACTGGAGCCCAGAAATTGGGGGGCGGATAAGACACGGCATCCCCTCCGATTTCTGTAAGCACCCCTTGCTCCATCCTGCGCCCAAGTACCTCAGCTAGCCCCTCTGCACACTCTTTACCCTCCAGACTCAGCGGGGATGGACCTCGGCAGCTGCCGCTCCCCACCCTGCAGGAGAAGCTCAGAGGTCCTGTCCCCCTTTCCTCTGAGGGACTCTCTTTGGTGACCACAGAAGGATTTGATCACTGAGGACAAAGCTAGCAGAGGAGCTCTGGACGATGGCTGGAGGTCAACAGCCCCTACAGGTGGTGCCCAGGGTGATGTACTGACAATGAGCGGGTGTTTTCCAGTTGCTGGCCTCCGATGCCTGTCTAGGGACAGCGGGATGGCTGCGCAGGGCACGCCACGCGCTTCCTCCTGACCTTCGACTTTGACGAGACTATCATGGACGAAAACAGCGACGACTCCATCGTGTGCGCTGAGCCCGGCCAGCGGCTGCCTGAGAGCCTGCGTGCCGCCTACCGCGAGGGCTTCTACAACTAGTACATGCAGCGCGTCTGCCAGTACCTTGGCGAGCAGGGCGTGCGGCCAAGGGACCTGCGTGCCATCTACGAGGCCATCCCCTTGTCGCCCGGCATGGGCGAGCTGCTGTAGTTTGTGGCCAGGCAGGGTGCCCGCTTTGAGGTTATTCTCATCTCAGACGCCAGCACTTTTGGCGTGGAGAGGGCGCTGTGTGCCGCCGGTCACCACGGCCTGTTCTGCCGCATCTTCAGCAGCCCGTCGGGGCCCAATGCTCGGGGGCTGCTCCACGCGCACAGCTGCGTTCACTGCCTCAACAACATGTGCAAGCACAGGGTGCTCAGCGACTACCTGTGCGAGCCGGCCCACGACGGCATGCACTTCGAGTGCGTTTTCTACGTGGGCGACGGTGCCAATGACATCTGCCCCATGGGGCTGTTGGCAGGAGACCACGTGGCCTTCCCGCGCCACGGCTACCCCATGCCCCACCTTATCCAGGAGGCGCAGAAGGCCGAGGCCAGCTCCTTCCGCGCCAGGGTGGTGCTCTGGGAAACCACCACCGAAGTGCGCCTCCTTCTGCAACAGGTGCTGAAGACGTGCCGAGGACGTGGCCTGCAGGGAGCACCCCGGCGGGGAGGGGGTAAAGGGGGGTGGGGGTCGGGAAAGACAAACCTAGCTTTATTACCCCCTTTCGCTTTGGTATGACCCTCCGGGGATTTCTGGAATCCTAGGTTCGTCCACTTGTGGGGACAGGAGGAGGGAGTTCGGAGCTGTCCCCATCTATGCAGTTAACCCAGCTCGGCGGCTGCCTTCCCCTGTTCTTCTGCAAGCTGGTTCCGGAGTCTGGCCACACCCGGGTGGTGCGCATACCTGAGCAGGTGGCAGTGTTTCCAAAAACCTTGTCCTCGCAGCTGGGAGGAAGGGGTTCCCCGGCAGGGTAGAGAAGGAACATCTCCCGCTGCGTTGGGTTAACTGTTGCCTAGGGCTGCATGGCCTCCCTCCCCCAGTCTTCTGTCAAGGGGACCCGGTCCCGAAATCTCCACCCCCCCTTCCCCCACACCAGACTCCCTGCGGAGGGAAGCGGCGCTCTCTGCCCACGGTCCCAGGCCTAGATCTTGCTTTACCTGCTGTGACCCTACACTGCGCTCCTTGCCTCCCTTCCCCCACCCCGCCCCACCCTGTCAGCATCCCCACAGGAAAAAAAGCCAGAGGGAACAGACACCTCCTGGGGGTGGAATGAGGTAGCGCACTGTCCGGGGCTCGCGTCTGGCCAGCCAGGGACCTCACAGAGCCCGAAGATGTCTCCTCGCACCCCAGCCTCGTCTATGCAGCAAGAACCAGGGACTTAACCAAAGTTTCCCCACCGACTGGGCCCTCCGAGTCCCCCTCCTCCCGTATGCAACAGAAAGCCATGATGTTTTAAAGCAGAGCCAGTGGAAATCCAAGGCCCTCCTGCCTCTTGGCGTTTCAGAGCTATAAAGGAGGTGAAGGGGCAGAAAATTAAAAAAAAACAAAACCAAAAAACCTAAACTTATTCTGGTAGCAAAACTTCACTTGATCAGAATGTTTGTGAATATCCGGGTTTAGTGACAAAAGCCCACTTAAATTGCGTGATTTCTGAAAAATCTTAATTAAAAGGCTTCAGGCAATCCTTATGGTTTAGAAAGTACAAGGTCCTAGTGAATGTGGTTTAATGTCTTTGATCAAGTTCAGGGGTCATCATCTAAACATCCTAAAGAGATCTTTGTATACTCCACACTGATTTCAATGACAAATCTCCTTTGTTGAGTCTTAGTACTGAGTTCCTCAAAGTGCTGTGTCATTGTGTGTGGTTTAATTTTAAAATAAACACTCAAAGAGATCTTAAAGATCATCTTGTTCTCAGAACACAGAATGTTAGAACAAGGAGCTCAGGAAGGAATTTAAGTGAAACTCTTCCCTCATCCTACAGAAGAAAAACTTTTTTTCTTAAATGAAATTGAAGCCAAGAGAAATTGAGTTGGTCTTCAAGTTCTAGAGGTAGAACCAGGGCTAGATCCTGTTTTTTCCTCCTAATCCAGTGCTCTTTAATTATATCACTTATCTTATAAAATGGTTTCCAAATGCCTAGATCTTAATTCCAGAATGGTGCTTTACTTTGATAAAGAGAATGTGGTTGGCCCGCATCTTTTAGCATATAATTTTAATATGTAAAATCTGGAGACAAGATTTAGCCCATGGCATATTTAAATCAGCAAGCCATCCTATAATGGGTTTCATCTGTATTTAAATTATTTTCCTTCAGAGATTTTTGAAGTTGGTTTTGAATAAATGGCTTGTATTTATTGTTATATTAAGCCAGAGTTCTTTCTGGTTAAATTTAAAAGGAGTCTTTTGGTGTCTGCAGAATCTCCTGACATACTAGTCTAATATTGGTGAATAAAGCTACATTTGCATTTAAAACAAAAAATTGGAGAACAGGGTGATTTCTTCCCCTCAAACAATTGTTATCTTCTCAATGGGTTAACCTTATGAGATGTTTTAAATTTGGAGTTACAAGACAATTGACAACTGGCAATTCCAGTTGTGGAAAAAACCATATGTTTTTGAGTTATGCATATTCTGATTTTATAGTATGCGGTTAATATGATAATTGGAAGGAATATTGTGCTCCAGGGTGCATTTCAGTTTCTCAGCACTAGATGTCACTGGAGATGGAAGAACCAGCCCTCCTCCCATCTTTTAGTTCCAGGGTCCTTGGTAGTGAATTTGTCTGAAAGGACTTGGCAGGTATTGCTAAGTGTACTGGGGCCTGGGTACTGATTTCTGGATGCTGAATCTGTGAGAGGTAAATGGTGAAGAATTCAGTAGAAGAAACGTCTTCTTGCAGCCACCTTGAGAATTGATGCTGAAAGATGTAAATATGTCCCCTCACGTTTTTGGAGGTTCTTTTCTCATTAAAAAAAAAATTAATTAATTGATTTTATTATTTTATTTTTGGCTGCATTAGGTCTTCGTTGCTGTGCAGGGGCTTTCTCTAGTTGCGGTGAGCTGGGGCTACTCTTCGTTGTGGTGCGTGGGCTTCTCATTATGGTGGCTTCTCTTGCTGCAAAGCATGGGCTCTAGGCGTGCGGGCTTCAGTAGTTGTGGCACGTGGGCTCAGTAGTTGTGGCACGTGGGCTCTAGAGCGCAGGCTCAGTAGTTGTGGCTCACGGGCTTAGTTGCTCCGCGGCATGTGGGATCTTCCCGGATCAGGGCTCGAACCCGTGTCGCCTGCATTGGCAGGCGGATTCCTAACCACGGAGCCACCAGGGAAGTCCTCTTTTCTCAGTTTTTAAAATACTTTTTTCCAAAGTTGCCTCAAATACCTGGGTAATATCTTACAGGTAAAAAATTTTTCTTAATCTGGGTGTTAGGTGGTCATTTTGATTAGCTTGCATTAGAAAGTGTTGTCACTTATTTGTATTTATTTATTTGTTTGCTTATATTTGCCCCTTAAAAGACTTTTCTTCTTTTACCTCGAGTTTTCCTGATTTTCAGCTCTAGAAATTCTTAAGAAAATGAAAATCTACAACTCCTTGCTTCTCTTTTTATCATCAGTTGTACATTTGATCATATTTACTCTAGGAAAGTAACCTTGACCCTTGGTATAGTGGACACAGCTTTCTCTTCCTTGGTTTCTGCTGGTTTGTGGACCCAAGAACCTTGATAGATAATCAGAATGAATTTTCTCCCAGCTCATTCCTTATTTTTGTGGAAACAGGGAGAAGGAGGCATTGCCATCCTTAGTGGCTGAGAGACAGCAGAGAATAACAGTTAAGGACTTGAACTCTGGAACCCGACTGCGTGGAATCCAGTGCCAGCCCGGCCAGCTGCTGGTTGTGTGACCTTGGGCAACTTCCTCAGCCTCGCAGTGCTTCAGCTTCCTCGTCTGTGAAAGGGAGATAACAGTACCTGTCTCATCGGGTTGTTATGAGGATTAAATGAGGTTTTTGTGAAAGCATCGAAAGCAGCGCTTGGCAAATAACGTTCTTAGGTCTTGTTAAATAAAGAACTTCAGTTTCAGGCACTCTGTGGGCACTTTTATAAATGCTAAATAATCTGAAGTATATCCAGTTTAGCTAGGGAGGGAAGAAGAAAAATCTTTTTTTCTCTTAGAAAAGAACTAGGGACAGACTGTGATGGCCTTGTTGTCACTTTGTCCATTCCTTGGACATTTGTGAGCACCTGCTTGGTGAGAGAGATTGTGTGAACATGAATCAGACCCTTTCCATCTGGTGGGGAAACCAAACTTGAAACAAATAATGAAATCAATTGTTGTAGGTTCTCGGTTAATAAGAGTTAACTGTATCAGGGATGCATGTGGCTGCAGGTAACAGCACCCGGAGTGCAGAGAAAAGGTGCCTTAAGCCAGTTAAGGGTTGTCCTTTCTCCCCTCGTTGGATGAGAACTACACAGCTGGCCTGCTGGTGGCAAGGGTTCAGTGGTTCGCCCAGAGCTGAGGTCTGTGTAATTCCCTTGGTCTTTCTCTCAATGGTTTCACGACAGTTTCTGCAACCACGTAACCGCATGTGAGATTTAGTCAGGAGGCCTGGGAAGGGCAGTGGGGCATATGTTACAGACTTTATCCCTGTTCCAGCCCTGCTCAACAGCTTTCGCTTATACCTCATCGAGGAGCTGTGCTGCACGGCCCCTTCTGGCTGCAAGGAAGGCTGGGAGTGGTTTCCTCAGCTGGTACCCCTGCTGTCCCTAACGAAAGTGGGATTTGGTTCAGGAGGAAGAAAGGGGAAACAGAAGGTGGTTTTGACTGAAGGCGCTTGCTACGTGCCGGCCACTGTTGGAAGCACTGTGTTCTGAGGATGGCTGTTTGGCTCTAAGTCAAATGTCCTTTTTCAGTTTTGTGTCCAGAATTTGTGAAAACCTGTAGCCTAAATGGATTCCTTAGAACAAAAGCGCTTTTTTATTCTTTTTAGGTTGCTTTTTGGTCTTTTGCTATTAAAATGGTGAAAAGTTTCCTGCTAAAACCCTGTTGTCTTAGAAGATAGTTGCATTCTGAAAAATGAGTGGTGTGTAGTTTCTCAGAACCTGGATTCATCTCTGTCCATTGAGTATTGATATTGGGTTGTGGTTAGGTTCTAAGGTTGGCCCTCCAAAGTCTGTTTAGCTCGGGGAACGAGGTAGCAATTCATTGGAATCTTGTAACAATTCTGCCATGTGAATGCTTGTTGTCCTATGACAGCAAATGGGGACTGGAGTCGATAAGGAGCTCATCACACAGCTAATAAGTGACCAGGCCGGCCAGAAATCAGTCTTAGGATTGGTGGAGACACGAAGGAGGGCTTGGTCAACAGGTCAAGCCTTCTGGAAGATGGTAGTGAGGATGCCAGAAAGGGTTCAGAGAGGAGTTGACCTTGTAGCCAGCGTAGAACTGAGTTGCCGTTGGGAGTCCTGGGTTGGGGTGATAAAGGCTTTCTGGTGGCCGGAGCTCAGAGGAAGCCATTACCCTGGGGAATCGGGGCTTTCGGGGAACCTGAGTAGGCTTGGAGCAAGGGGATTGGGGGTATGGGGGTGCCAAGGCTGGAGAAAGAGCACGTGTCAGATCAGGGTGGACTGAATTTCCCCCTTTAAAGCTCTCACAGCTTCCTTATTGCTTCAGGAAAAATACTCAGAGCTCATTTCAATTCTGAACATATATTCTGAAGACATTTTTCCAGTTTAGTTTCATTATCTGAACCATCACTGTGTCTTTTGAAGTGTCTAAGTAGTATATTGAAATCTCTTATTCATTTCTCTCATTTCACATTGAATTAATGGCATAGAATATTCAAAACGGATGGGGCCTTAGAGCCAGGCTTCTCCAACCTTTCTGTACCGTGGTTGGGAGCGTCTGGCACCTGAACACAGGGAGTCAGTGTCCGAGTTTAGGTCAGAAGATAATAATCTGTTTATCCAGTGCGCCTTCTACCCGATCAGTACTTCTTGATGCGTTTTCCCTGGTCCCCGTGTATGTCCCTTACAGGACACTGATGTTGGGTTAATTATTTGCAGTTATGTATTTAACAAGTGTCCTCCCTGGCTTCTGGTTCTAGTCCTTAGTTGAGTTCTTGACACAAAGCAGACGCTCAGGAGCTGTTTGTTGATAGACTGCTCCAGTGTTGATGCGGTTCCTTGAGAGAGAGAAAAACCCTCGTTCAAATAAGTGTGGGCAATACTGGATTAAACAAAATTCAACAGGCTTGTTTATAGCAGTTTGGGAGAGCCTTGTGTCTGTGGCTCTAAGGGGGGGCTGCTCACTTCACACTCACTGTGTTCTGAGGATGGCTGTTTGGCTCTAAGCCAGGTGTCCTTTTTCAGTTTTGTGTCCAGAATTTACAAAAACCTGTAGCCTTAATGGATTCCTTAGAACAAAAGCGCTTTTTTATTCTTTTTAGGTTGCCTTTTGCTCTTAAAATGGTGAAAAGTTTTCTGCTAAAACCCTGTTGTCTTAGAAGATAGTTGCCTTCTGAAAAATGAGCGATGTGTAGTTTCTCAGAACCTGGACTCGTCTCTGTCCATCGAGTATTGCTATTCGGTTGCGGTTAGGTTCTAAGGTTGGCGCTCCAAAGTCTGTTTAGCTCAGGGAACGAGGTGCCAAGATGCTGACTTAGCCAGTCCTTAGAGAGGGGATCAGGGCGGTGATGGCACATAGAATAGGTCAGCGGCCGAGTCAGTGGACTGGTGGCCAGTTGGCTGAGGGATTCTGGCTTCATCCAGAGTGTCAAGAGCAAATGGTGTGACGTTATCATGGGAATGTTGGTGATACTGCGGTACCCGTCATATGATGGGATTCAGGAAATGTTTCCCTAGCGTGTGCGGGAGTCCCTCCGTTCCAGAGATTGGCTTTGCCCTTTACCTTTGTACCAGTGCTTATGTAACATTAGGGTTACGTTATCCTCCCAGCTCCCAGTCAGTAGAGCTCGGTGGTTTAGAGCATCTGCTCTGAGCCAGTGAGTTTGGGGTTGAACCCTGGCTTGGCCACTTGGGACTTTGGCCAATTCCTCAATCTTGATAAGCCTCAGCTTCCTCCTTAAAGTGGGGCTAATCATCATTTTTACCTCACTGAAGTAAAACATGTATAGAGGTAATCTGCACAACTGCTTTGCACAGTGTCTACAAGAGAGGTTGGCGAATTTCCTGTAAAGAACCAGACAGGGAATATTTTAGGAACCGTATGCATATTACTAAGCGAAAGAAGCCACTCTGAAGACTACATACTACAAGATTCCAACTATATGGCCTCTGGAAAAGGTAAAACTATGGAGACAGTGAAAAGATCAGTGGTTGTCAGAGGTTAAGTTGGGGGGAAGGAAGGATGAACATGCAGGAACACAGAAGGTTTTTAGGACAGTGAAGCTATTCTACGATGGGACACACGTCAAAGGCCATAGAACGTATGACACCAAGAGTGCAGATAGTTTTTCGCAGTGATGGCTGATCCTCTAATTCTCTTGACATTGTCTTTCCTAGAACAGAAGTTTTTCATTTTAATGAAGCCCAGCTTGGTGATGATTTCTTTCATTGATTTTGCTTTTGGTGTTGTATCTAAAAAGTTATCACCATGCCAGAAGTCATCTAGGGTTTATCCCATTTTGTCTTCTAGGAGTTTTATAGTTCTGTGTTTTACTTTTAGATCTGTCGTCCATTTTGGGTTAATTTTTGTGAAACATTCCTGCACGCTGTCTACTTTCTCTGTTGAAGCCCTTAGCTTATTTTTTTTAATTTATTTTATTGAAGTATAGTTGATTTACAATGTTAATTTCTGCTCTACAGCAAAGTGATTCAGTTATAGATATATACTTTCTTTTTCATATTCTTTTCCATTATGGTTTATTATAGGATGTTGAATATGGTTCCTTGTGCTATATAGTAGGACCTTGTTCTTTATCCATCCTATGTATACTAGTTTGCCTCTGCTAATCCCAACCTCCCAATCCATCCCTCCCCCGTCCCCTCCCTCCCCTTTGGCAACCACAAGTCTGTTCTCTATGTCTGTGAGTCTGTTTCTGTTTCATAGATAAGTTCATTTGTGTCATATTTTAGATTCCACATGTAAGTGATATCATATGGTATTTGTCTCTTTCTGACTTACTTCACTTGGTATGATAATCTCTAGGTCCATCCATGTTGCTTCAAATAAAGTCCTTAGCTTATTAATCATAGTTTTTAAAGAGTCTTAGTTTGGTAATTCTGGCTTCCCTGCCATGTGTGACTCTGGTTCTGAAGCTTTTTCAGCTTTTCAGACTGCTTTTGTTTTTTTGCATGCCTTGTAATTTTTAGTTGGAAGATGGGCATGAGGGGCTGTGAGGGGAACTTTAATAAATCGGCCTGTGTAATGTAGTGGTGAGGTTTGGGGAGGGGGAGCATTCTGTAGTTCTGTGATTAGGTCTTATCTTCCGGGGGGCCTGTGTCCCTGGACTGTGAACTTCACGGTGCTCCTCAGTCGTCCCCGTGTCCCCTTAGGTGGGACAGGGTGGCTGGAGGGGCCTGGAGTTGGGTATTTCTCTTCCCCCAGGTAGGTGAGGCTCTGGTAAAATGGTTTCTCCTGAGGGCAGGGCTTGTTAAGATAAAGATGCAGATGTAGAGAATGGACTTGAGGACGCAGGGAGGGGGAAGGGTAAGCTGGGATGAAGTGAGAGAGTGGCATGGACATATATACACTACCAAATGTAAAATAGATAGCTAGTGGGAAGCAGCCGCATAGCACAGGGAGATCAGCTCGGTGCTTTGTGTCCACCTAGAGTGGTGGGATAGGGAGGGTGGGAGGGAGATGCAAGAGGGAGGAGATATGGGAACATATGGATACGTATAGCTGATTCACTTTGTTATACAGCAGAAAGTAACACACCATTGTAAAGCAATTATACTCCAATAAAGATGTTAAAAAAAATAAAGTTAATCATCAAAAAAAAAAAAGAAGAAGAACAAAGGGCTCTGGCATATGTAAAAATGGCTACATTCCCCACCTTCTTCTGGAAGCACCAGGGAATTTTTCTCTGATATTCTCTGTGAGGATCTGGGGGAGCTCCTGGAGAAGATCTCACAGAGGTCTGGGGACTCCCCCCTCCCCCCCAGGGCTGGGGCTCCCTGGAGTTTTTAAGCATCAGACCTGCCCACTCTGAGCTCCACCAATTTGTCAGATTGCCATTTAGGTTTTCCTACCCTGGCACCTTCTCTTGGGTTTCTGTTCCGGTAAGTTGTGATTGCCTGTATCTGACTATCTCTCCAATTTGGGGGCAGCAGTTTGCCCTGTGACCTCACTTCTCTGACATCTAAGAAGAGATGTTGGTTTTCAGGGTTTTTTCCCCGCAGCCTTTTACTTATTGTTAGGACAGTGTGACTTTTAAACTGCCTACATAGTGGACTAGAAACCAGAAGTTAGCTCTTTTTTTCTTTGAAATTAATACCAGAATGGGATTCTCATTCAAGCCCTCATCTGTGTTAGTCATGTTTTGCCTACTGTAATAATTTATATTTTTGTTACAAAGCTATAGTAATCAAACTAGTATGGTACTGGCATATAAACAGACATATAGACCAGTGGAACAGAATTAAGAGCTCAGAAATAAGCCCATGCATATTCGATCAACTAATATTTGATGAGGGATCCAAGAATATTGAATGGGGAAAGAGTAGTCTCTTCAAGAAAAATGGTGCTGAGAAAACTGGACATAAAAGAATGAAATTAGATGCCATCTTTTACCACTTACAAAAATTAGCTTGAAATTAAAAGACTTAAACGTAAGACCCAACACTGTAATATTATTATAGGAAAACATAGGGAAAAAGCTTCTTGACCTTGGTCTTGGCAGTGATCTTTTGGAAATGACACTGATATCAAAAGCGCAAGCAATAAAAGCAAAAATAAACAAGTGGGACTACATTGAACTAGGAAGCTTCTGCATGGCAAAGGGAACAACAGAAGGAAAAGGCGGCCTGCAGCATGCGAGAAAGTAATTGCAAACCAGCTATCTGATAATAGGTTAATACTGCTTAACAATCTGATTAAAAAATGGACAGAGGACCTGAATAGACATTTTTCCAGAAAAGACTTACAGATGGCCAACAGATACAGGAAAAGATGCACAGCATCACTGATCATCAGGGAAATGCAAATCAAAACCACAATGAGCTATCATGTCACACCTGTCAGAATGACTCTTACGAAAAAGATGAGGTAACAAGCGTTGGCAAGGATGTGGAGAAAAGGGAACCCTTTTGCACTGTTGATGGGAATGTAAATTGGCGCATCCACTATGGAACACAGTATGGAGGTTCCTCAAAAAATTAAAAATAGAACTACCATATGATCCAGCAATTCCATTTCTGGGTATATATCTGAAGGAAATAAAATCACTATCTGGAAGAGATATCTGCATCCCTATGTTCACTGCAGCATTATTTACAATAGCCAAGACACGGAAATAACCTAAGTGTCCATTTATGGATGAATGGGTAAAGAAGCTGTGAGATAGATATCTATATAATAGAATATTATTCAGCCATTAAAAGGAAGGAAATCCTGTCTTTTGCACAAGGCGATGGACCTTGAGGGCATTATGCTAAGTGAAGTAAGTGAGACTGAGAAAGACAAATACTGTATTATCTCACATGTGGAATCTAAAAACGCTGAACTCATAGAAATTGAGAGTAGAAGGATGGTTGCCAGGGGCTGGGGGGTGAGGGAAATAGGGAGATGCTGGTCAAAGGGTGCAAACTTCCAGTTATAAGACGAATCAGTTCTGGGATCTAATGTACAGCATGGTGACTATAGTTAGTACTGTGTCATATACTTGCAGGTTGTTAAGAGAGTAATAGATCTTGAATGTCGTCACCATACACGTCCAAGAAGGTGACTCTGAGGGGATAGAGGTGTTAACTAACCTTATTGCGGTAATCGTTTTGTAATATGTATGGGTATCAGATCGTCACGTTGTACACCTTAAACTTACATATGTTAGATGTCAGTAGTATCTCAGTAAAGTTGGAAAGCATAATTTATATATCAGTACAAATAAGCCAAACAAAATTCACTTAAAACTGCTGTATTACCTACCAGCCCTGCATGCCTGAGATGTGTGGTAGTGAGACCTCCTGCTTTGTATTTGGGTCACTGTTTTATCGTGTGTTTAACGAGCACTCATGCTGCCTGTAGTGTGCTCTGGGCAGGGTGCTGGACCCTGGGGGTGTGGAGCAAGACAGATCCGGTCTCCACTGCCACAGAGCTTCCATCATTCTGACTTTCTTACACATTTCTTAAGTTCAAGAGAAAAAGAGAGAAGTACGGGAGGAGTGAGTTCACTGTCTGGTCACTAAGAATCCAATTTAGAATTTTTTTAAGTGAGAGAAAAGAGAGATCCATTTTGCTCAGCCCTGGCTATGTAGACCTTAATATGTGATGGGGTTAAATAAATGTTCTGCACAGAAAAAATGTGTGTGTTGGATTCTTATTGGAAGGCTTAGTAGTGATTTTTTCCCTTCATCTTTTTTTGTTGAATTAGTTAAAATAATTCACATAGAGACTGCATACGCATGCGTGCTTCTGTATAGGAATGTGTATGTATGGATACGAGGCCACGTTTGTTTTAAATTAACACATATGAAAATGATTTAAAATAAATAATGCAGGGGCCCACTGACATAGCCGCCCACAGCACTTCAGAGGTGTGTGGAAGGCTTCACAGGTGGAGGGCAGGGGCTGTGTGATGGGCTGGGATTGTCTGACCACCTCCCACGGTGGGAGAGGCTGTGCAGCTCAAAGAATCCTTTCTGTCAAACAACCTCTTGACTTCCCATTCATTACAGTTAAATACCAGTGCAGTTCCCAACTCTGCATGGAATCAGTTTGTTCTGGTTTTATCTCGAGGCAGAGAATACACTAGAGTGAATAATTACTTAAAATCCTTTCTTGTCCCAGTGTTCAGCATTTCTTTCTTCTAGGAGCTGGAAATGCTTCTCCAGGTATGTATTCATTTTCTTGAGGCCGCTTTTGCAGCAGGGCAAGAGTCCTGGTTTCCTCCACATTTATTTTTAAATGGATGGAAACCTGCATGATGTTTTCTCAAAGGTCACTCCTAGAATTCATGGTGGTTAGGAACTCACCTCCTGGCCTCTCTTCATATGGTCCAAAGTTCAACCCATCTGCTCCCTTGTGTCTGTTAAATGTTTGGCTGGATAAGGTTCTCAGAAAGCAAGGAATTGCTCTCAAACCTTTGGCAAATGTCATTTTATTTCATTTTGAAAATCAACACTTTTTGCATGACTGTTGTTTGCCATTGCGGTAGGCAGCTGGGAAACCAGTATGAAAGAGTAAACAAAGGAATTCAGAGTCCAGTTTATTTGAAGAACTTACCAGCAGGGACCAGGGTGCCAGAGAGGAGTGACTTGAGCCTGGAGTGCACGCCTGTCCCAAGCTGCAGCCATGCTGGGAGCCAGAGGGCAGGGGCCCTCTCACTCTGCACTTGCACACCTGCTCAAGGAATTCCGCACAACTCTGCGTTCCTTGAACATTTGTAACTTGGTATCTACGTTTTGTTATATATTTAACTGCACAAGATAGAATTTTTGGTGGAGATCAAATATTGACATTTTAAAATAAAATCACTCTTTCAAATGAATCCAGTGAAATGTAAAACCAGAGGGATTCAGTATCCACCGTCATCAATGTAAAAATAAATTAAATGTCTCTCTTTTTCACTGTTGGGAATTTTATATCGTTTTCTTTTTTCCTTGAGCTTGTATATCCAGTTTACCCTACAGAAGTTTCTCCTAGTTTAGTATATTTTTGTGCTTGGAAGTGTTTTCTTTGATCGTCTTATCATAATCCCTTATAATAAAACCATGCAAATAAATTTAAATGTAATTAAAAATATTTCCTATAACCATGAGGCTGTGATTATTAAGGAAATTTCTTCCAGAGTGAGTACCATCATTAATTATTTGTGGTACATACTTTTTCAAAGCAGCAGAAGCGTACATTTTGATAGCTGATTATTAAACATTAAAAGTGCTATTAGAGATGTGTCATTTAACAAAATATATGGGACTTTCCCCTCAGGCTGTTCACAGGGACATTGACGGGGCGGGGCACAGATTTACCCTTGATTTCCACATAGACGAGTTGATGGGAGTGGAAGGAGAGCTACTTCAGCCGGGTCCTTTATTTCTTCAGAATGGTTTTAGGAGATGAGCTGATCTCTTAACCAATGATCATTAACACTCTGTGTGCTGACGAGCTGAGACTTGCTCCTCCTTCCATTTTGTTGATAGTTAAGAATTGGAGCCCACCTGACTTCCACAAAGGTTTTGTCACCCAGTCATTGGAAGCATCCACTTTCTCAGTTTCTGGAAAGTTTACCAAAATGGCTTTACCCCAACTTACCAGACAGCTGTCAATCATGCCTGTTGCTTTTTCACTTTAAAAGGCACCTTTTAAAATTCCATATACTCTGGAAAGGCTGAGAATGCATTTTTATATTATAGGCTTTAAATGTATTTTTGTCTCTGTAGTTGTGTGTGTGTGTGTGTGTGTGTGTGTGGTGAAAACCATGGAGCTGTAGAATTATTGTCATTTCAGTTAGAAAATACAGGCGTTTAGTTTAAAAACATCTAACTTCATTCCTCAGTTCATGTTAATATCTTTTTCTCTGGCATCTCCATCATTTTCATCTCCCAATTCTAAGATGATAGTTAAGAGGGGGGAACTGGGGACAGTGCCTTTGCCAACTTGAAATAGGGAGACTGTCTTCAACACGTCCTATCCGTCTGTTTGCCTTGTTTTCAAGACACTCTGATATATCTGAATACAGAGCATCCCAACACGGGCCTCAGTACCCAGACTCTGTCACCACGTTTGCCCTTAACAGAAATCTGTGCCAGAAGAGAAAGGCAAGAAGGCCTATGATATGGCTTGATGGCGGAGGCTTGGGTTTAAACCAAATATTGGAAATTTCTCTTTGTTTGGCACCCTGAGTGCACTGTAGAGAAGTCCGGATGGGTAACAGGTATGTCTTGCTGGTGTAAAATGAAAGAAGAGCAGTTGTGATAAGGAGGTGGGAGAGAAGAGGGGAACTGGGGTGCCTTGCAGACACCTTCTCAGGCAGATCCATGTTGGAAAAACGCACATGTGGAAATCAGAGACCTGGAGATGGATCCCCTTAGATCTATCCATGCTTAATATCTTCTGGAAGTTTCCATTCTTAGAAAACTTCCAGTTTGAGACTTATGCTTTTGGACAGTACTTCTCAGATACCCCCTTTGTGCTAGTAGGCCAGAAACTTACTAAAAATCCATGTCTTCTCTGTAATTCTTCTGAGCGCATGGTACACAGTTCTGTGGGGTTTTGTTTTCATACTTAACCGTTACTAGTGAGTAACTTATTAGGTCATTAAAACTTGGTCTTTATAAGGGTAAATTGGGAATTACTGGTCAGTATTCCACTGAGATCTGTAATTTTCAGGAAGAGCGCTGTCGTCAGTCATCGTTCAATTGGGTGATTGAGTTGGGTGGTGGTTTTCAATCATTGATATCCTTGGGATTTTATTTATAAAAAAGACTGGATTTTTTGTGATCAATATACTTTGTTATGTGTGTTTAATCTTTTCAGGTATAGTGATGGATAAAATGGAGCTGTTTATTTTAAGCAGAGGTGACATGATTTTGTTTCTTTCCGACTTTTTGATTTCTTTTTCCACGGAAATAGGAACCAATGGGTTTCCTAAGTTTTGGGTTCTTTATTCTAAGTGAGTTAAAGAAGAAAAAAGGTTGGAAAACGACTCAAGGGATGCTGATTCTGTATCTTTCTCATTGTTAATTTTGTATATTTATATTTTTCCTCTTGTTAGATGTATTAAAGGTTTGTCTTTTATTCTTCTGTGTGTACCTTCAAGTCTTGTGTTTATCTTTTGTTTTCAAAGTATTAATTTCTGCTTATGTCTTATTTCCTTATTCTCTTTCTTTGATATTTAAACATTTTTGTTTATTTTACACCCTTGTAGAAATATGAAATCATATAAAGCTGTACATTTTCCTTTGAGTATAACTTTGGCAGCATCCTCTGCGTTTTGATACGTAATTTTTTTTTTTTTTTTTGCGGTACGCGGGCCTCTCACTGCTGTGGCCTCTCCCGTTGCAGAGCACAGGCTCCGGACGCGCAGGCTCAGCGACCATGGCTCACGGGCCCAGCCGCTCCGTGGCATGTGGGATCTTCCCAGACCGGGGCACGAACCCGTGTCCCCTGCATTGGCAGGCAGACTCTCAACCACTGCGCCACCAGGGAAGCCCTGATACGTAATTTTATATTTTTGTATAGTTTTTTTTAAATTACAGTTTTATTTTCTTCATTGTCGCAATAGATATTTAGGAGAATGTTTGTTTTTAAAATTTCCATGAGTTGGGATTTTAATTTCAGTTTATTGATTTATCATTACGCTATCTTTTCAAGGTCTACTTCTTTCTATCTTTCTCTCTGTATCTAGGCTATATTTAGATTAAACGTATTGCTTTTTCTGATCTTTATTGCTCCCCATCAGTGCATTTGACCACTGGTTACCTCTTTCCTCTCCATTTTGATTTATCTCTTGGATGAATAGAGGTACCATCCCTGGCATGTTCATGGCTTTTGCATGTAAATGATAGCTGGATTGTCTGTAGGACTCATGATGTTTTTATTAAAGCTTAAAGGTGTGCTCTGTTTTCTTCCAAATCCTGGAGTTGAGAAATCTTAGACCATTTTTGCTACTTGAAGCCAACCTGCATTTAATTTTTATTTGTACTTCTTTGTGGCATTTTCTAGTTATCTTAATAGCATATGACCATGAAGTATGCAAGTATTGGCCACTTCTGTCTCATTCTATCTGGATTGATAGCAAAAACCACTTGAAATGTCCATTGTATAGATACTGCCTCCCCCCGCCCACCCCGGTCCAGCGCTACTCCTTATTTTCTCCATTTTTATACTTACTATTATTTTAAACTAGGCGTTTGTGAGTGGAGAGGTAAGAGATGAATCTGACAGCTACCCAGGAGGTAGTTGAGCACTGAAACAGAGTGGGGCCTTTGAGCACAGGTCAAAAATGAAAGAAAGGCAGGAAAGGGTTTGAAATGTATTAGAAACTTACATTCAAATGAGAGACCCTTCAGTGCAGACATTAAGAAGGATTATTGTGTTTCCCAGCCCACAGGAGATTAACCAAAAAGCAAATTAGAAGTGGAATAGGAGCTGTGCGGAGCCAGGCCCAGATAGCAGGGATAAATGACAACCTGCTGATTTTAAAAGAGACAGAATAATTTCAACAAATCTAAGCACTCTGATGGCTCGTTGGTTTAGGATGAAAGCAGCCTCCGCACTGTCTTCAGATGCTCCAACTGAAGGCACAGACTAAGTTCTGTTACAGTTGAGTCACCTGAGGTTATAATGATGACTCAGAGAGTCCCAGTGTACCGGATGCCAGTGCACTCAAGAGCCAGCAAAATGTGCTGTTCCTTTTAGGAAACTTCCCTTGAAGGTAGTTCCATTTTAGAAAATGGTTTAGAACTTTTTGACAGAAGGCATGGACTGTCAGGAAAATTCTTCAGAGAACACCTGACGCCCACCCCCAGCCACAGAGTTGGTTAAATATGATGTTAGTGGATAGTTTTTATATTTTAGTTCTTGGCCTAAAACAAATAGGCTGCCAGTTATTACTCCAGCAAAGATGAGTTTATTTGGGGTCAACAAAGAATTGCAGTTTGGGGTTGTCACCACAGCAAGCTTCCTGCGAGTTCCTGCACGGCAAGGAGGGAACTCTTTTAAAGAGGGGTTAGTATAGTGGCTTTTGGTTGGCTGGGTTGTGACAGTCATTGGCTGACTCTTGAAGAGGTAGTCTTTTTTCTTTCTGTTGGCCTCTGCTTTCCTTGTAGGGCATGAGAGCTCCCCCTTCTGGACTCCAGATTCTTATTTTAACAGAGGTTTCTGTTCATTAATTTTTACAATGTCTGTGTCATCTCCCTACAATTGCAAGCTTCTTGCCGTCAGGCACTACATTCCATGCTTCTCTGTATTACTCAGGATAGGTAGTCAATAAATGTATGTGCACGATAGTCTTGGTGATGAGGGTGTAATTTTCAAAAGTCAGCAATACCTCTATGCCTGTAATTAAATTTATAGTAATTTAGTTTGGCAACAAATCATGACTCCAGGCACTTGTTAAAGAAATGCTAATCATATAAGCATTAGAGTTGCTGAATGGGGAATTGGTGTTTCCTTAATAGGAGTTCTAAAAAGACTTCCGATTTGATTTATTTTCATTGTTAAAAGAAAGCCGACTGGATATTAGTTATGTTTCATCCGGAAGTGAACGAAAATGCCTTTTAGAGTAGTAAGAAAACGAATACCTTCCATTTATATTGTGCCTTTCTTCCAAAGAATTCAAACACTTTCCAGCATCTAATTGATCTCTCCTGAAGAGCAGTTATTGGGGTGTGGAGCGTGTGTGTGTGTGTGTGTGTGTGTGTACACATTTGTACATGGATTTCCTCCCTTCCTCCTTTTCCTCTTTTCTCCCTTCCTCCCTCTAAACCTGCCTTCCTTCCTTTGCTTTTCATTCCACCTAATGTAAGCTGTTTTCTGAATCTAATCATGGCTAGAACTCAACATTTTGTTGAGCCTGATGTTTCAAACAGTTGCATATCATTTTTAGACTATTAAGCCGGATTTATTCATAAAGACAGTTTTCTGGAAAAAAATACAGCATATGTTTGTTACCCATACACATCAGACTGTTAATCAAAAATTGATATCAGAAATGCTGTTAGAACATGAATTACAGCAGTGGCTTCCTGTTTTGACTCTTCTAATAGAATTTGGTTTCTTAATAATTGCTTTTATTTTCATGTCCACCTTTGGGCGAGCAATTACCTAGGTGGCAAAAGCACATAATTGATAGGAAAAGTGAGAACTGTGAGAAGGTGAGGTATTCCTAATTTAACGTTTTCTCTTATATCGAGCAACCATATTTTCTGTCAGCTTTGTTTCTTTGACAGACTTGCTCATTTGGGCCATTGTTTATGCTGCTTCTGTCATTTTCTTTAATTGATATTCATCTTCAGAAGCCATCAATGCCTCCGTGGATGGTCCTCACAGAAGCTGCATTTGGGCAGGAAAGTGGCTCACAGCAAAATTACATGGTTTTGATCTGGGTTGTGGCAGAATCCTTAATGGATTTCTTGACGGATTAAAGTAGAAGGGCCTATAAAAACAAACGAAATTGAGTTATCTGTAGTGAGGTGGATGGACCTAGAGTCTGTCATACAGAGAGAAGTAAGTCAAAAAGAGAAAAACAAATACTGTATGCTAACACATATACATGTAATCTAAAAAACAAACAAAAAAATGGTCATGAAGAACCTAGGGGCAAGACGGGACTAAAGACGCACACCTACTAGAGAATGGACCTGAGGATACGGGGAGGGGGAAGGGTAAGCTGGGACAAAGTGAGAGAGTGGCATGGACATATATACACTACCAAACGTAAAATAGATAGCTAGTGGGAAGCAACCGCATAGCACAGGGAGGTCAGCTCAGTGCTTTGTGACCACCTAGAGGGGTGGGACAGGGAGGGTGGGAGGGAGGGAGATGCAAGAGGGAAGAGATATGGGGATATATGTATATGTATAGCTCATTCACTTTGTTATAAAGCAGAAACTAACACACCATTGTAAAGCAATTATACTCCAATAAAGATGTTAAAAAAAAAAGGCGGAGAAAAGAAAAAACACATGACATTCAAAGGAGCAACACTGAGACCAACAACTGACTTTTCAACAGGAACAATAGAGGCCAGAAGACAATGAAATAGGGAGGAAACTGCTTAATCTGCAGGAAAGGAGTATCTATTAAAAACCTGCAGCAGAGAAAACTTGCACAAGCCTCTTAGATAGCCTCATCCAACAGAGGGCAGACAGCAGAAGCAAGAAGAACTACAGTCCTGCAGCCTGTGGAACAAAAACCACATTCACAGAAAGATAAACAAGATGAAAAGGCAGAGGGCTATGTACCAGATGAAGGAACAAGGTAAAACCCCAGAAAAACAACCAAATGAAGTGGAGATAGGCAACCTTCCAGAAAAAGAATTCAGAAAAATGATAATGAAGATCCAGGACCTTGGAAAAAGAATGGAGGCAAATATCGAGAAGATGCAAGAAATGTATAACAAAGACCTAAAAGAATTAAAGAACAAACAAACAGAGATGAACAATACAATAACTGAAATGAAAACTACACTAGAAGGAATCAATAGCAGAATAACTGAGGCAGAAGAATGGATAAGTGACCTGGAAGACAGAATGCTGGGGTTCACTGCTGCGGAACAGAATAAAGAAAAATGAAAAGAAATGAAGACAGCCTAAGAGACTTATGGGACAACATTAAACACAACAACATTTGCAGTATAGGGGTCCCAGAAGGAGAGGAGAGAGAGAAAGGACCAGAGAAAATATATGAAGAGATTATAGTCGAAAACTTCCCTAACATGGGAAAGGAAATAGCCAACGAGGTCTAGGAAGCGCAGAGAGTCCCATACAGGATAAACCCAAGGAGAAACATGCCGAGACACATAGTAATCAAACTGACAAAAATTAAAGACAAAGAAAAATTATTGAAAGCAGCAAGGGGAAAACGACAGATAACATACAAGGGAACTCCCATAAGGTTAACAGCTGATTTCTCAGCAGAAACTCTACAAGCCAGAAGGAAGTGGCATGATATACTTAAAGTGATGAAAGGAAAGAACCTACAACCAAGATTACTCTAGCCAGCAAGGATCTCATTCAGATTCGATGGAGAAATCAAAAGCTTTACAGACAAGCCAAAGCTAAGAGAATTCAGCACCACCAAACCAGCTCTACAACAAATGCTAAAGGAACTTCTCTAAGTGGAAAACACAAGAGAAGAAAAGGACCTACAAAAACAAACCCAAAATAATTAAGAAAATGGTCATAGGAACATACGTATTGATAATTACCTTAAATGAGAATAGATTAAATGCTCCAACCAAAAGACACAGGCTTGCTGAATGGATACAAAAACAAGATCCATATATACACTGTCTACAAGAGACCCACTTCAGACCTGGGGACACATACAGACTGAAAGTGAGGGTATGGAAAAAGATATTCCATGCAAATGGAAATCAAAAGAAAGTTGGAGTAGCAATACTCGTATCAGACAAAATAGACTTTAAAATAAAGAACGTTACAAGAGACAAGGAAGGACACTACATAATGATCAAGGGATCATTCCAAGAAGATATAACAATTATAAATATATATGCATTCAACAAAGGAGCACCTCAATATATAAGGCAAATGCTAACAGCTATAAAAGAGGAAATCGACAGTAACACGCTAATAGTGGGGGACTTTAACACCTCACTCCAATGGACAGATCATCCAGACAGAAAATTAATAAGGAAACACAAGCTTTAAGTGACACAATAGACTAGATCGATTTAATTGATATTTATAGGATATTCCATCCAAAAACAGCAGATTACACTTTCTTCTCAAGTGCACACGGAACATTGTCCAGGATAGATCACATCTTGGGTCACAAATCAAGCCTTAGTAAATTTAAGAAAATTGAAATCATATCAAGCATCTTTTCTGACCACAACACTATGAGATTAGAAATGAATTACAGGGAAAAAATCATAAAAACCACAAACACATGGAGACTAAACAATACGTTACTAAATAACCAAGAGATCACTGAAGAAATCAAAGAGGAAATCAAAAAATACATACAGACAAATGACA
The DNA here is from genome assembly GCF_951394435.1 of Stenella coeruleoalba. Taxonomy (NCBI): domain Eukaryota; kingdom Metazoa; phylum Chordata; class Mammalia; order Artiodactyla; family Delphinidae; genus Stenella; species Stenella coeruleoalba. The sequence continues at coordinate 42,828,148 of NC_137161.1, read as the reverse complement.
ATGAAAACAGGACGATCCAAAACCTGTGGGATGCAGCAAAAGCAGTTCTAAGAGGGAAGTTTATAGCTATACAAGCCCATCTCAAGAAACAAGAAAAATCTCAAATAAACAATCTAACCTTACACCTAAAGGAACTGGAGAAAGAAGAACAAACAAAACCCAAAGTTAGCAGAAGGAAAGAAATCATAAAGATCAGAGCAGAAATAAATGAAATAGAAACAAAGAAAATGATAGCAAAGATCAATAAAACTAAAAGCTGGTTCTTTGAGAAGATAAACAAAATTGACAGACCGTTAGCCAGACTCATCAAGAAAGAGAGGGAGAGGACTCAAAGCAATAAAGTTAGAAATGAAAAAGGAGAAGTTACAACAGACACCACAGGAATACAAAGCATCCTAAGAGACTACTCCAAGCAACTCTATGCCAATAAAATGGACAACCTGGAAGAAATGGACAAATTCTTAGAAAGGTATAACCTTCCAAGACTGAACCAGGAAGAAACAGAAAATATGAACAGACCAATCACAAGTAATGAAATTGAAACTGTGATTAAAAATCTTCCAACAAACAAAAGTCCAGGACCAGATGGCTTTACTTAGAGAAGAGCTAACACCCGTCCTTCTCAAACTCTTCCAAAAAATTGCAGAGGAAGGAACACTCCCAAACTCATTCTATGAGGCCACCATCACCCTGATACCAAAACCAGACAAAGATACTAAAAAAAAAAGAAAATTACAGACCAGTATCACTGATGAATATAGATGCAAAAATGCTCAACAAAATACTAGCAAACAGAATACAACAACACATTAAAAGGATCATGCACCACTAACAAGTGGAATTTATCCCAGGGATGCAAGGATTCTTCAATGTACGCAAATCAGTCAATGTGATACACCATATTAACAAATTGAAGAATAAAAACCATATGATCATCTCAACAGAAGCAGAAAAAGCTTTTGACAAAATTCAATACCCTATTATGATACAGACTCTCCAGAAAGTGGGCACAGAGGGTACCTACCTCAACATAATAAAGGCCATATATGAGAAACCCAGAGCAAACATCATTCTCAGTGGTGAAAAACTGAAAGCATTTCGTCTGGGATCAGGAGTAAGACAAGGATGTCCACTCTCACCACTATTATTCCACATAGTTCTGGAAGTCCTAACCACGGCAAGCAGAGAAGAAAAAGAAATAAAAGGAATACAAACTGGAAAAGAAGAGGTAAAACTGTCACTGTTTGCAGATGACTTGATACTATACATAGAGAATCTAAAAGATGCCACCAGAAAACTACTAGAGCTAATCAATGAATTTGGGAAAGTTGCAGGATACAAAATTAATGCACAGAAATCTCTAGCATTTCTTTACACTAATTATGAAAAATCTGAAAGAGAAATTAAGGAAACACTCCCATTTACCATTGCAAAATAAAGAATAAAATACCTAGGAATAAACCTACCTAGGGAGGCAAAAGACCTGTATGCCAAAAACTGTAAGAGAATGATGAAAGAAATTAAAGATGATACCAACAGATGGAGAGATATACCATGTTCTTGGATTGGAAGAATCAATTTTGTGAAAATGACTTTACTACCCAAAGCAATCTACAGATTCAATGCAATCCCTATCAAATTACCAATGGCAATTTTTACGGAACTAGAACAAAAAATCTTAAAATTTGTATGGAGACACAAAAGACCCCGAATAGCCAAAGCGGTCTTGAGGGAAAAAAACGGAGCTGGGGGAATCATACTCCCTAACTTCAGACTGTACTACAAAGCTACAGTAATCAAGACAATATGGTACTTGCACAAAAACAGAAACATAGATAAATGGAAGAAGAAAGAAAGCCTAGAGATAAACCCACTCACCTATAGTCAACTAATCTATGACAAAGGAGGCAAGGATATACAATGGAGAAAAGACAGTCTCTTCAATAAGTGGTGCTGGGAAAACTGGACAGCTACATGTAGAAGAATGAAATTAGAACATTCCCTAACACCATACACGAAAATAAACTCAAAATGAATTAGACACCTAAATGTAAGACTGGACACCATAAAACTCTTAGAGGAAAACATAGGAAGAACACTCTTTGACATAAATCTCAGCAAGATCTTTTTTGATCCACCTCCTAGAGTAATGGAAATAAAAAAAACAAATGGGACCTAATGAAACTTCAAAGCTTTTGCACATCAAAGGAAACCATAAACAGGATGAAAAGACAACCCTCAGAATGGGAGAAAATATTTGCAAATGAATTAACGGACAAAGGATTAATCTCCAAAATAGATAAACAGCTCATGCAGCTCAATATGAAAAAAACAAACAACCCAATCCAAAAATGGGCAGAAGACCTAAATAGACATTTCTCCAAAGAAGACATACAGATGGCCAAGAAGCACATGAAAAGCTGCTCAACATCACTAATTATTAGAGAAATGCAAATCAAAACTACAAGAGGTATCACCTCACACCGGTTAAAATGAGCATCATCAGAAAATCTACAAACAACAAATAGTGGAGAGGGTGTGGAGAAAAGGGAACCCTCTTGCACTGTTGGTGGGAATGTAAATTGATACAGCCACTATGGAGAGCAGTATGGATGTTCCTTAAAAAACTAAAAATAGAATTACCATATGACCCAGCAATCTCACTACTGGGCATATACCCAGGGAAAACCATAATTCCAAAAGACACATGCACCCCAGTGTTCATTGCAGCACTATTTACAACAGCCAGGACATGGAAGCAACCTAAATGCCCATCAACAGACGAATGGTTAAAGAAGATGTGGTACATATATACAATGGAATATTACTCAGCCATAAAAAGGGATGAAATTGGGTCATTTGTTGAGATGTGGATGGATCTAGAGACTGTCATACAGAGTGAAGTAAGTCAAAGAGAAAAACAAATTTTGTATATTAACGCATATATGTGGAACCTAGAAAAATGATACAGATGAACCGGTTTGCAGGGCAGAAGTTGAGGCACAGATGTAGAGAACAAACGTATGGACACCAAGGGGGGAAAGCGGCTGGGGGTCAGGGTGGTGGTGTGCTGAACTGGGCGATTGGGATTGACATGTATACACTTATGTGTATATGACTGATAAGAACCTGCTGTATAAAAAAATAAATAAAATAAAATTCAAGAAGTATAAAAAAAAACAACCTGCAGCAAACATGATATTTAATGCTGAAATCAAGCTTTCCTCTTGAGACCAGAAATGAGGAAAGGATGTCTGTTCTAACGACTTCCAAATTGCATTGGAGGTCTAGTCAGCACCGTAAGGCAATAAGCAAATAAAATAAAAGATACGGTGATCGTGAAGCATGAAGTAAAATTGTGATTTGCAGACAAACCCAGTAGAAGGGCCTCATGAAGCCCCCAAAAAACTATTACCACATCCCCATTCCCACCCCACCAAGCACTGGTTCTGGACCTTCCTCTGGGTGGTGCCTTACTTGGGTATTGCGGGTTAGTGTTTTTCTTTTCAAAAGAATAAAAGGATTTCACATCCCTCCTTTTTACTGTGATCCTGGACCAGTGATGCACGCATGGCTGAGCAGCGAAGCTTCCTTTGCTTATCGTGATGCCCTGTTTCAGGTCCTTGTCCGGGTCAGGGGTCAGTCCCTATCTGGGTGAGGCTTTACTCTTTATAAACACCTTGAGCTGGAAGCTTCAAGATTGTACGAGGCAAAGACCTTTCAAGGTGTCGTTCATAGTCCCAGGTGTTTTCTAGCTTAGGCAGCATTCACACACGGCCTGCTCAGCTGTTTAATATTGGATTACAAACCACAGCCAGGCTTTTCATGGATGAAGCAGGTGAAGGTTTCGGAAGGCAGGGGGCATTCAGTACTCACCCCCACTTCCCCCTTTTTTGACGTCTCATGGAGCAGAAATGAAGGACATGAAGTCCTAAGTCTGTAACTTCATTTGAACAAAGGCAGCCATTGAGTTTTCGTTACTGGTTAAACAGCAGTGAATGTGAATTCTGGGCTGAGATATTGCCCACAGAAATTTTTCAGCATTTTGTGTTTTCTGTCCTTTCAGAATATGTGTAATTGTCATTTGGCAACAGTGCACACAGATTTAGAAATAATTAGGTTACTGGCACAGTTTGCTAGTGTGTGCATGTATGAGTGTGTGTGTGTGTGTGTCTACACACACACACACTCACCAAAAAGGAAACACTTCTGCAGGCCTAGCTCTAACGTGTAATTTGAGCAAAGGTCATCCAGAACCTGTACCAAAGTAAAGGGCTGTTTATCAGTGTTGTCGGCAAGAGTCAGAAGTTTCTGGGATTCTGACTCGGGACCCCTTTTATTTGTCGTGCTTGGACTGGCTTGAAAATGAGAGCCGTTGAGGAATCGGGTGGGGAGGAGGATTATCCTCATTTATGTGTCTCTGTCTTATTTGACATGTGGTTAGAATCTTCAGGGGTCCTAGATCTGTTCTTCCCTTGAGGCTTTTTGTCCCCCTGAAGCCAAGAGCTGTGTGGTGAGGCAGGTGCTCCCTCGGCTGGCCGAGCCTTGGCTTCTCCACAGCAGTCATAGCTCACTACTTGGTAAGTGAGTTAGGTCTCATCTGTATATTCTTCCCCAAGCCAGCTGTGGGACAGCATCCACGGTTCTGGAGGAGGGTGTGCTGTTGAAAGTAGTACAATGTAGAGTTGAATGTCGTGGTCTCTGAAGTCAGGTTACTTAAGGTCCAATCCTAGGTGCTCTAGTTACTAGTTGTGTAGTTTGGGCAGGTTACTTACATTTTAGCTGTTAGGATATTAATGATCTCTTTTAGCGCCTATCTTTTTCTTTTTTGGGGATTACCATCTGGGGCTCAGGGGGCCCCACCTTCCATCAAGACCATATTGTTTAAAGAGCGCACAAGGTATGTATGTTTTGGAATAAAGGATTTGTGTGTGCGCGTGTGTGCACGTGTGCACGCTTTTAACTGGAATAAGAAAAAAAGCCAGGCTGTTTTTAGCAGGATCAGGGAAGGCCTTTTCTGTTTGCATTTGTGTTTTGAAGAGAGAAAAGCAATCTACTGCAAAGACGTTAATGTTGGTTTGAATTTGAGGATTTAGGCATTGGAGAGCTGTGTATTTCAAATTGGGCCTCCCACAGGAAATACGAACCTGCCGTGTGTTTATCTGAGTGAAACGTGGTCAGTTGGATTCTAGATCCTTAGAAATCTTTCCCTAGATCAGGTCAGACCTTCAGAATTATATGTCTGGACTGGATCATATTAGCTCCCAGTAGAACTGCTTCAACTGAACTGATTTTTGGCCACACCCCATTAACCTGTATTGAAGGACATTGTAAGAAATGCCCTAGAAAGCAGGTTGCTACGTTTAATATGAGAATTTGTTAAGGACTTGTCCTTGCGTCTCTGTGAGACCCCATGGGCACAGTTCTCTTGGGATCAGGGAAGGTGGGGAGTGTGCTGGGGAAGGGTTTTGTTTGAACTCACGGACACTGAATCACCTCGCCAGGCATGTCCCCTGTGTGTATTAGCAGATGTATTTAAGGTCAGAATTTGTCCTGCCCCAGAAGAGAGAATATACAGGACTTCCTCGCCGGCAGTTTGTAGCCTGCCCTCACTCCTTAATTTAGTCTACTGCCCCTTTGTCTTGGTTTTCCCATAGGTAATTATTTTTATTAGTTATTTGTTTACCTTTCAAGTTTTCCTTTTGGAAAATAAGAATATATGAATATGCTTTACGCTTTTGGAAAGCAAATATGAATATATATTTTTATTCTCCACACTTGCTACAAAAAAATAAGAAAATATATACATTGTTCTATATCTTGTGTTTTATTCATTTAGCGATATATCCTAGTTCTCCTTCAGAGATTTTCCTCATTTGTTTTATTATAACTGCACGGTCCATCATTGTGCGGATGGATATACTGTATCACTGTGGATTGGTCCCAAGAGTTCTTTTTTTTTTTTTTTAATGAATTTATTTTTTAAATTTATTTTTGGCTGCGTTGGGTCTTTGTTACTGCACGCGGGCTTTCTCTAGTTGCGGTGAGCGGGGGCTACTCTTTGTTGCGGTGCCCGGGCTTCTCATTGCGGTGGCTTCTCTTGTTGTGGAGCAGGGGCTCTAGGTGCACAGGCTTCAGTAGTTGTGCCATGTGGGCTCAGTAGTTGTGGCTCGTGGGCTCTAGAGCGCAGCTCAGTAGTTGCGGTGCATGGACTTAGTTGCTCTGTGGCATGTGGGATCTTCCCGGACCAGGGCTCGAACCCGTGTCCCCTGTATTGGCAGGTAGATTCTTAACCACTGCGCCACCAGGGAAGTCCCGCAAGAGTTCTTTATTGCTGAGCATTTTTTTCTTCAGTCGTTTGGAGTATAAACAATATTGTAAGGAATAACTGAGTCATTATGTGTGTGGATGCTGTGTGAGAAAATCATCTCTCTTTCCTTTGAATTCATAGGATAGAATTGTAGAAGTGAGATTCTTGAGTCAAGGGTAAATTAATCTGTAATTGGGGAAGGTATTGCTAAATTCTTTTCCTCGGGGTTGTACCATTTTGCTTTCCCTACAGCCTCTCAATGGAGTGTGTTGTCAAACTAAAATCTTGCCAGTCTGATAGATTGGAAATAGATCATGGTAGTGTTGATTTGCATTTCTCTCATGAGTGACATTAAGAGAATGTTTTATTTAAGGGCCAAATAATTGTCTTAATTTCTTAATTATTTTTTCTTTTCCATCCTTCCTGAGTTCCATACGTTTTCTTCTCCCTTCCTACGATTGTCTAGTCATTTCTTTGAATTCTTGGAATGTTTTCTGGTGACTTTCTAGCCTTGCAGCTGGATTTTTCTGGTGAATTTTCTTCTGCTGAGAAATAATGTTTTTACTAGAGTGGATATGGTAGTTTTACTTGCTTTTCTGTTCCTATTGGAATTATCTGTGTTTTCCTGAATTATTTACTAGCATCAGGGTCCTGTGAGGCTGGGGGCTTAGAGCAGCCTTCCGGTTTTACAGCAAAACATATCTTCTGCTGCTGCTACTAGAAGGGCGGTTTCTTTGCCACGAGACACCGACTCTTGGCTCTTTTGTCACTTTCCATGCCTTTTTCTCTCTGCCTCCACTGGTGCTGCCTGCTCTGCCCTGCTGTTTCTCAGATCTGCCCAGAGCAGTTCCAGGTAATGGGGAGCCCCTCTCTTTCTGGTGGTAAGCATTGTTGTTTTTTAAAAAATTTATTTATTTTATTTATTTATTTTTGGCTGCATTGGGTCTTCATTGCTGCGCATGGGTTTCCTCTAGCTGCGGTGAGCGGGGGCTACTCTTTGTTGCGGTGCGAGGACTTCTCATTGCGGTGGCTTCTCTTGTTGCGGAGCAAGGGCTCTAGGCACCCAGGCTTCAGTAGTTGTGGCACGTGGGCTCAGTAGTTGTGGCTCGCGGGCTCTAGAGCGCAGGCTTGGTAGTTGTGGCGCACGGGCTTAGCTGCTCCGTGGCATGTGGGATCTTCCCGGGCCAGGGCTCGAACCCGTGTCCCCTGCATTGGCGGGCGGATTCTCAACCACTGCACCACTAGGGAAGCCCAGGAAACATTGTTTTGTTGTTTTTCTGGGTCTGCTTCTTACCATGTCCCTCACCCCCGCCCTCCCCCGTCCTTCCCTATTGCATCCTGTCCCCTGCACACAGATGTCACTTCGGTGCCTCAGTTCTGCTGGCATCCCGACATCCTCGCGTTATTTGAAGTAGGCATCGTAAGAGGCTTTGTTTGTTCTTCTACTTGCTATTCATGGTTTTTAGGGGAAGCGGGAGGATTCATTTGTGGGCAGTTCCCATACTCCTCCCAGAACCCAGATAAATCCCACATATTCCATTTTTTTTTCTTTTTGCCGTACGTGGGCCTCTCACTGCTGTGGCCTCTCCCGTCGCGGAGCACAGGCTCCGGACGCGCAGACTCAGTTGGCCATGGCCCGCGGGACCCTCCCGGACCGGGGCACGAACCTGCGTCCCCCGCATCGGCAGGCGGACCCCCAACCACTGCACCACCAGGGAAGCCCCTACACGTATTCTTTTTAAAATAGGTAAACATGAGCTTATTTTTAAGCTACTGAACTTTAAAGCAAAATGAAGCCAAGGTCTGAATAAAAACATGTTGGTTCTTAGCCTTTTCTACAGGTAT